>NC_134099.1:113897846-116765312 GCF_000715075.1 Nicotiana tabacum | reverse complement strand
CACCAAATGATATCCAACCTAAACTATATACAATGGTTGATTTTTCAATATTATTGGCTGAGCTCGAGCAACTACACCCAAATGTGGACCATAAACTTTATTTCTTTTAATGTTTGTTCATTTATGATACGTTGATTTTGATTCTTCCTTTATTGGAAATTTATAGATATATTTCATAGTGACTTATATATATTAAAAGAGGTTAAGGTATAACTTAGCTTGAAGTTGGAAAACCTACATTAAAAGCAATGTTTCTTAAATGTCTTTCATGCAATATTATTCTCCTTTCAGTATTACACGGTTGCTTCCATTTTTGCCAATTATATCCTTTCTGGCATTACAAGCTGTTACTCCTATTATTTTAATCTCTGAGTGGATTCTTATACGAAGTTTGTGGTTGAACAAAGTTCTGAAAAAATGAAATATTGTCAGTGTTTATCACGTATACGCGTTTGATTGAGTTTATGTGATTCTCACAACTTTAAGATGTTCTGGGGCAAACAACGCTGGGGATGTTGAATCCTTAAGGGGTACATTCCACATCAATAAAACATGAGAAAGATATATATTAGGTATATTAGTTAACAAGTCATGGACCCTAGCAACACTTTTAAAGAATTGATCGGGCCTGGGCCCAAAACGGATAATATTGTTGATGAGCTAATGGGCCTTTAGAAAAGGCAGGGAATCTTTACACAAATAACTGATTAGCTTTATTATTTGCGTTTTCAGCTAATATACATAGATTATACAGAGATATATATTCTATCTGTTTCGATTTAGATGATGTAGTTTGACTTGACATAAAGTTTAAGAAAAAAAAAACTTTTGAAACATGCGATCCTTAAAACTTAAGGGGCAAAAAGCATTGTGAGATCATGACATTTTTCTCGCTATAAAAATTTCTCATTAAAGGTAAAGTGGGTAAAATAAAAAGTTTAAAATTAAATTATTTTCAAATAAAGAAATGTGTCATTCTTTTTATAAGGAAAGTGTGTCATTTAAGTTGATTACCTTTGTAACAAGCGGGGCATATCCTACATATATTGTGGGCACCATATCCTATATATATATATCAACTATTTTAGATTGATCGATTAGATGAACGACTACTTCGATTAATTCTCCAAAAAGTAAATTTTGCAAATACCCTAAATCTTTCACTGTTAGATAATGAATGTAGACATAATCTTATGTAATATACATAGCTAGCATAACTATAGGGATTCACAGCAGATTTATAGGATTTCCTTTTTGTTTTTTTCCATAGTTAAGGCTCTATGTACTTGTATATATACTTGTTACTTCTTGAATACAACATAAGAGAGATTTCTCTATTGTCTCTGTACTTTACATGGTATCAGAGCAGGTCTACTGCTCGTCGGAGTTGAGTCGAATTTGCTGCCGGAAATTCCTTGGCCGGAAGCTAATCTGAGGTCTTTTTGACAATTCCAGTTGACTTGTGGCGGTTCTCTGATCATAGAACCACATTTTGGCAAAGAACAACCTCAGACCAGATCTTATTCTCACTTTGTTTGGTCATGTTTGAGTTTGGTTTATTGGTTATTCGATTTCTTTAATTCTGTGGTATTTTTCTCGGAGGCTACCTCTGTGAGAAGCTTGCATCTTTATTTTTGACTTACTGTGGTGATAAATTAGTGACTTGATATTGTCTGTTGGGTCTTTCCTTATCAAAACTTTATTGGTCTCTGATTTTGTTTGAGTTGGGAACAAATTCGTTTGGTTCTCTGATTTGGTTGAGTGGATTATTAAAGTTGAATCCTATTTAATAGATTGTTGATTCGTATCTGCCAGGATCTGTTTGAGTATCTTTTAGCTTCGGGGACCTCTGTTAATTTAATTAGTTTATTATTGAAAGGAAAAAAATGTTGGTAAAGAATAATATTGCAACAACTCCTAGTCCAACAAGCTTGATTTCGGGTGAGTTTCTAAAATTCCTTCAATATCATAAATCAGTTAAGGAATCTTCTTCAGTATTGCCTTTGCTGGGTCAGATAAAACATATCTTATTACCTCTTCCAATAAATAGGTGATGGATTCCGGTGCTACAAATCACATGACAGGTAATCCAAATATGTTTTCTAGCTTTCGCTCACATAAAGCACCCTCTCCGATTACTGTAGTTGATGGATCAACTTGTAGTAGTGTTGGATCTGATATTATTAAACCAACTTCCTCTATTACCCTATCATCTATATTATGTCTACCAAACTTGGCTTTTAACTTGATTTCTGTTAGTAAAATTACCAAAGACCTTAATTGTTGTGTTGCATTCTTTTCCGATCATTGTTTGTTTTTAGATCTTAAGACGATGCAGGTTATTGGTAAAGGATATATATCTGGTGATCTCTACATTCTTTATGAATGGGAGCCATGTTCTGTTGCATGCTCTAGTATCGTGTCTCCTTTTGAAGCACATTGTCGACTTGGACATCCCTTTTTGCCTTTGTTAAACAAGCTCTGTCCTCAGTTTCAGAATATTTCATCATTGGATTGTGAGTCATGTCATTTTGCAAAACACCATCGCATCTTGTTAAGTCCAAGGGTTAATAAGTGAGCTGAGTCAGCTTTAGAGTTAGTCTATTATGATGTTTAGGGACCATGTCCGGTTGTTTCTAAAACTGGGCATAAGTATTTTGTTACTTTTACAGATGATTTTTCTCGAATGACTTGGATTTACTTTATGAGGAGCCGCTCTGAAGTGTTTACTCATTTTTTTCCTTCTATGCTGAAGTCAAAACTCAATTCAATGCTTCAGTACGTACTCTAAGGAGTGATAACGCTAAAAAATACATGTCAGAGTTATTTCAGTCCTACATGAGACAACATGGTATATTATATCAGTCTCCATGTGTTGATGCACCCTCTCAAAATAGAGTTGTTGAGAGGAAGAATAGGCATCTACTTGAGACAGCTCGAGCACTTTTGTTCCAAATGAAGGTTCCTAAACAGTTCTGGGCTGATGCGGTTTCTACGTCTTATTTTCTGATTAATCGCATGCAATCTAGTGTACTCGATGGTAATGTGCTTTATAGTGTTCTTTTTTCGAACAACTCATTATTTTCGATGGAACCTAATGTGTTTGGAAGCACATGTTATGATCGAGATGTTCGACCATCTCTTACCAAGTTGGCTCCCAAGGGTGTGAAGTGTGTTTTCTTAAGCTATTCTCACCTTCAGAAGGGGTATCGATGTTATACTACTGAGCTTGGAAAATATTTAGTATCAACTGATGTGGTATTTTCAGAGACTACACCATTCTTCTATGCACCTCCCATTTCTACAAGCCAGGGGGAGGAAGATGAGTGGCTAGTATATCAGGTTAACCGTACTTTGACAGAACAATCAGATGATACTCTTCGATCTCCCAATTCTTCTATTTAGCACCAATCGACTATTATGCCTTCAGTACCTGCTCCAGCAAGACCTCCAGCTGTTCAAGTTTATTCGCGGAGGCGAGAGACAAATGATACATATCCCGTACCAGTTCCTGCATCATCTGATTCTCCTTTGCCTGATCCTCCAGATAACCTTGATCTTCCTATTGCTCTTCGCAAAGGCACACATACATGCAAATCGACATATTCTGTTGCTAACTTTGTTTCCTATGACCACTTATCCTCTACGTCTAGATTTATGATTGCTTCTCTAGTCTCCATCTCCGTACCCAAAACAATGAAGGAGGCTTTGAATCATCCAGGATGGTCTGATGCAATGTTGAGGAACTACATGCTTTAGAGGACAACCACACATGGGATTTGGTAGATTTACCATAGGGAAAGAAACCAGTGGGATGCAAATGGGTCTTTACAGTTAAAGTTAATCCAGATGGTTCTGTGGCAAGACTTAAGGCCAGACATGTTGCGAAAGGGTATGCTCAGACTTATGGGGTGGATTATTCTGACACCTTCTCCCCGGTTGCCAAACTCACTTCTGTCCGCTTATTTTTCTCTACCTGCGTTAAAGAATTGGCTTTTAAATCAATTGGATATCAAGAATGTGTTCCTTTATGGTGATCTTCAGGAGGAAGTGTATGTGGAACAACCATCCGGTTTTATTGCTTAGGGGGAGTATGGGAAAGTCTGTCATTTGAAGAAGTCCTTGCATGGCTTAAAGTAGAGTCCACGAGCTTGGTTTGGCAAGTTCAGTAAGTTAGTTCAGGAGTTTGGGTTGAAAATGAGTAAGTGCGTTCACTCAATCTTCTATCGGAAATTAGTAGCTGGCACTATTCTCCTTGTTGTATATGTTGATGATATTGTTATCACAGGAAGTGACTATGCTGGGATTTCTTCCCTCAGGTCTTTTTTGCATACTAGGTTTCATACAAATGACTTAGGCCAGTTGAAATACTTTTTGGGAGTAGAAGTAAATAGAAGCAAGAAGGGAATTCTTTTGTCTCAGAGAAAGTACATTCTTGTCTTACTTGCAGAAACTGGAAAGTTGGCAGTTAAACCTTGCAGTACTCCAATGGTTCCTAATGTGCATCTTATGAAAGATGATGGTAATCCTTTTGACGATCTAAAGAGATACAGGAGGTTAGTTGGGAAATTAAATTACCTTACTGTGACTCGTCCAGATATTGCTTTTGCGGTAAGTGTTGTTAGCCAGTTCATGTCTGCACCAATGGCCAAATATTGGGCAGCTTTTGAATAGATTTTGTGTTATGTTGACATACAAGTTGTCTAGCACATGTATATACATGTAGTACATCATAGCTAGCACATGTATATGAGTTGTATAGTAGGTGTAATACAAGTTGTGTAGCACATGTATACACATGTACTACATCATAGCTAGCACATGTATATGAGTTGTATAGTAGGTGTAATTAGGTGTATGACAACTAATAGATTAGGTGAATTAGTATTATAAATAGGCCTTGTAATCTTCTCTTCTAGATATGAAATATAGAACTTCTTTGGTTTCTAACATGGTATCAGAGCATTGAAGTTTTTTCATCAGTTTGTTGTTGGGAATTTTTTTTCCCCGTTCGAATTATTTTTGTTCAGAACAGTTTTTTGCTACTTTGATTCTATTTCACTATTTTCGGCCATTTTTTTCCCCGGGCGCTTCTTTACAGATTTTTCTACTCACTATTCCGACCAAAGTGGTACTGTCAGAATTTTTTTTTTCCTGACAACTTTCATTTTCCAAGATCACTGTTCAGGCACTGTTCACTGTATTGTTCACTATTCACTGCATTGTTCACTGTTCAAATATTACTATTTACTGTTCACTGTACTGTTCAAATATCACTGTTCACTATTCACTGCACTGTTCTTGACTAATTGATTCTGCTATTATTTGGGTGCAAGATGACTGAAACGAAACCTATCGTTGATGTCATTCCGGTTATGTCCAAAATTACGGAGAATAAGTTCATGGGTTCCAATTACATGGATTGGAGTAAGACGATCCGTCTCTATTTGCGGAGCATCAACAAAGAGAACCACTTGGTTGATGATCCACCCAAGGATGAGACTAAATCAGTATGGTTAAAGGAGGATGCAAAATTGTTTCTCTAAATCAAGAATTCGATGCACAGTGAGGTAAATGATCTACTTTCTCATTGTAATTATGTGAAGGATCTAATGGATTATTTAGTCTTTTTGTACTCTGGCAAAGGAAACTTGTCTCGCATGTATGATGTGTGCCAGGCATTTTACCATCCATCCATGCAAGATCGCTCTCTCACCACTTAATTCTCAGAGTTTAAGAAGGTGTATGATGAGCTTAATGTTATATTGCCGTTTTGTCAAGATGTGAAGGTACAACAGGCTCAGTATGAACAACTGGCGGTCATGAGTTTCCTTTCTGGTCTTTCTCCCGAATTTGAAGGGGCCAAATCACAAATTTTATCTGGGACTGCTATCTCTTCCTTGAAAGAGGCCTTTATAAGAGTGTTGCGTACTGCAAAGTCTCATCCAGGTCCGATAACCACGATCGATAGTGGTGCTCTGCTTAGCCGCGTCCAAAAGAATAGGAGTCATAGTAATCGCAATCGGAGTAGCGATAGTCGAGACCTAAAGCAAGGGGAAGTTGAATGTTTTTATTGTCATGAGCTCGGTCATACCATACGTTATTGTGTGAAGCTTCAGAATAAGAACAAAAGATCTCAGTATGCCAACATCGCCACTTTCGAGACTATTTCACCATCTCAGTCATCATCTCCTCCTATCAATACTATCCCCGAGTCAGGTAAAACCACTAAGTGTCTCCTCTCTTCGTCATCCAAATGGGTCATTGATTCTGGTTCCACAGATCATATGACAGGTAACTCTAAACTCTTTTCCACTTTTCAGTCACATACCTAATATTCCACAGTTACTTTAGCCGATGGGTCTACCTCATATGTTTTAAGGTTTGGCACTGTTAACCAAACATCTTCTCTTTCCCTTAGTTCTGTCTTAAATTTGCCTGATTTTTCTTTCAATCTAATATCTGTCAGTAAACTTACTCGTACTCTAAATTGTTGTGTCTCATTTTTTCCCAATTATTGTCTTTTTCAGGATCTTACGACGAAGCAGATTATTGGTAAAGGTTCTGAGTCTGGGGGTCTCTATGTTCTTGTATCAGAGGTGCCGAAATCCATTTCTTGTTCAACTGTGTTGTCTCCCTTTGATGTACACTGTCGATTGGGTCATCCATCCTTATCTAGTTTGAAGAAGTTATATCCTAAGTTTCAGAGTATTTCCTCTTTAGATTGTGAGTCATGTCAGTTTGCTAAACACCATCGCCTTCCTAAAGTTTCTAGAGTCAATAAACGGATCGACTTACCTTTTGAGTTAGTTCACACCGATTTTTGGGGTCCATGTCCTATTATCTCTAAAACTGGTTTTAGATAATTTGTTACCTTTGTGGATGATCATTCTCGTGTTACTTGGTTATATTTAATGAAAAATCGTTCGGAGTTGTTTTCAATTTTTTGTGCTTTTTGTGCTGAAATAAAAACTCATTTTAATGTTTCCGTTCGTAATTTAAGGAGTGACAATGCAAAAGAATATTTTTCGGATTTGTTTAAAGATTATATGGCTACAAATGGTATTCTACATCAATCTTCTTGTGTTGACACCCCTTCTCAAAATGGGGTTGCGGAACGAAAAAATAGACATCTTCTTGAAGTAGGCCGAGCACTCCTCTTTCAAATGAAAGTGCCAAAATGTTTTTGGGCTGATGCCGTCTCTACAACTTGTTTTTTAATAAATCGTATGCCGTCTTCTGTACTTCATGGTAATATTCCTTACAACATTCTTTTTTCCTCTAAGCCATTATTTCCTATTGAACCCAAAATATTTGGTTGTACTTGTTTTGTTCGTGATGTTCGTCCACAGGTAACTAAATTAGATCCAAAGGCCCTTAAGTGTGTGTTTTTAGGGTACTCACGTCTTCAGAAAGGTTATCGGTGTTATTCTCCAGATCTCAAAAGGTACTTAGTGTCTGCCGATGTCACATTCCATGAAAATTATCCGTTATTTTCTTCATATGTTTATAACAGTCCTGAGGAAGAAGATGATACTTTGGTCTACACTGTCACACATCCAGTTAGTTCTCCAACACCTCTTCCTCAGTCACCCATTTCCCTCGATCGGCCATCCGAGCAGCCACCTGTTCTTCGTGTGTATACCAGGCGACAACAAACCTCAGAACCCGATCCTTTACCTACTTCTACTTCGTCGGTAGATCCAACCTCCTGTGTTTCAGATCCTAGTTTGGATCTTCCTATTGTCATTCGCAAAGGTACACGACAATGTACTTATCCTATTTCTTCTTGTGTGTCTTATGACCATTTGTCTACTTCTTCTAGCTCGTTTATTGCATCATTAGGTTCTGCTAGGATACCTAAAACTGTTCATAAAGCATTGTCCTACCCTGGTTGGCATGATGCAATGATAGAAGAGATGATGGCTTTAGATGAGAATGGTACTTGGGAGTTGGCCGATCTGCCCACTAACAAAAAGGTTATTGGGTGCAAGTGGGTATTTGCTGTTAAGTTTAACTCCGATGGGACAGTAGCTCGCCTTAAGGCATGCCTTGTTGCAAAAGGGTATGCACAGACCTATGGAGTCAACTATTTGGATACTTTTTCCCCGGTCGCCAAGTTAGCTTCTGTTCGATTATTCATTTCCATGGCAGCTACTTATGATTGGCCTCTGCATCAGCTTGATATAAAGAAAGTTTTTCTATATGGAGATCTTCAGGAAGAAGTATATATGGAGCAACCACCTGGGTTTGTTGCTCAGGGGGAGTGTGGAAAGTTATGTCGTCTTCGAAAATCACTTTATGGGCTGAAACAGAGTCCCCGTGCTTGGTTTGGCAGATTTAGTGAGGCTGTTCTAGAATATGGGATGAAGAAAAGCAATTGCGATCATACAGTGTTTTATAAAAAGTCTGATGATGGTATTCTTTTATTGGTAGTATATGTTGATGACATCGTTATTACTAGAAGTGATATTACAGGAATTTCAACTCTAAAGTCTTTCCTTCACACTCAATTTCAGACGAAAGATTTAGGGCAACTAAAGTATTTTTTGGCAGTTGAAGTTACATGGAGCAAGAAAGGCATCTTCTTGTCCCAAAGGAAATACACTCTTGACTTGTTAGCTGAAACTGGAAAGTTGGGATCTAAACCATGCAGCATGCTAATGGTTCCTAACACACAACTCGTGAAAGAAAACGGTGAGTTATTTGAAGATCCAGAGAAATATAGGAGATTGGTTGGGCAACTAAACTATCTTATAGTAACTCGTCCCGATATCGCATACTCTGTCAGCATTGTGAGTCAGTTTATGTCTTCCCCAACAGTCAGGCATTGGGTGGCTCTGGAGCAGATTCTTTGTTATCTAAAGGGATCTCCAGGACGAGGTCTAGTATATAAGAATAATGAACACACTAACATTGAGTGTTTCACAGATGCAGATTGGGCAGGGTCAAAAGCCGATAGGAGATCCACGACAGGATATTGCGTTTTTGTTGGTGGAAACTTGATTTCGTGGAAGAGTAAGAAACAAAATGTCGTATCTCGATCTAGTGCGGAAGCAAAATACATGGCTATGGCACAATCTGTGTGTAAGGTTGTATGGGTACATCAACTATTAAGTGAAGTTGGCTTCCAAACTACATTGCTAGTAAAGTTGTGGTGTGATAATCAAGCTGCTCTTCATATCTCCTCTAATCCTGTATTTCACGAAAGGACTAATCACATTGAAATAGATTGTCACTTTGTTCGTGAAAAGATTCAACAAAAGCTTATCTCTACAGGTCATGTTAGAACTGGAGATCAATTGGGAGACATTTTCACAAAAGCTTTGAATGGAGCTCGAGTTGAATATATCTGTAACAAGTTGGGCATGATCAATATATATGCTCCAACTTGAGGGGGAGTGTTGACATACAAGTTGTCTAGCACATGTATACACATGTACTACATCATAGCTAGCACATGTATATGAGTTGTATAGTAGGTGTAATACAAGTTGTGTAGCACATGTATACACATATACTACATCATAGCTAGCACATGTATATGAGTTGTATAGTATGTGTAATTAGGTGTATGACAACTAATAGATTAGGTGAATTAGTATTATAAATAGGCCTTGTAATCTTCTCTTCTAGATATGAAATATAGAACTTCTTTAGTTTCTAACATGTTACTTTAAAGGAGCTCCTGGACTTGGCATATTATATACCAATCACAATCATACTCGTATTAAGTGTTTTGCAGATGCTGACTGGGCTGGATAAAAAATTGATAGAAGATCTACTACAGCTTATTGTGTCTTTGTTGAAGGGAACTTGGTATCATGGAGGAGTACGAAGCAAAGTGTTGTATCTCGATCTAGTGCAGAATCCGAGTATAGAGCTATGTCACAGTCTACATGTGAGATTATGTGGATACATCATCTGTTGACTGAAATTGGGTTAGTGCATCCAATACCAACAAAACTCAAGTGTGACAATCAAGTTGCCCTCCATATTGCATCAAATCCAGTGTATCATGAAAGAACTAAGCATATTAAGGTTGACTGCCATTTTATTCGTGAGAAGATTCAAAAGAACTTGATCTCCAATAGCTACGTGAAGACATGAGAGCAACCGAATGATTTGTTCACAAAGGCGTTGAATGGAATTCAAGTTGATTACCTTTGTAACAAGCGGGGCATATCCTACATATATTGTGGGCACCATATCCTATATATATATATCAACTATTTTAGATTGATCGATTAGATGAACGACTACTTCGATTAATTCTCCAAAAAGTAAATTTTGCAAATACCCTAAATCTTTCACTGTTAGATAATGAATGTAGACATAATCTTATGTAATATACATAGCTAGCATAACTATAGGGATTCACAACAGATTTATAGGATTTTCTTTTTTATTCTTTCCATAGTTAAGGCTCTATGTACTTGTATATATACTTGTTACTTCTTGAATACAACATAAGAGAGATTTCTCTATTGTCTTTGTACTTTACATGGTATCAGAGCAGGTCTACTGCTCGCCGGAGTTAGTCGAATTTGCTGCCGGAAATTCCTTGGCCGGAAGCTAATCTGAGGTCTTTTTGACATTTCCAGTTGACTTGTGGCGGTTCTCTGATCATAGAACCACATTTTGGAAAAGAACAACCTCAGACCAGATCTTATTCTCACTTTGTTTGGTCATGTTTGAGTTTGGTTTATTGGTTATTCGATTTCTTCAATTCTGTGGTATTTTTCTCGGAGGCTACCTCTGTGAGAAGCTTGCATCTTTATTTTTGACTTACTGTGGTGATCAATTAGTGACTTGATATTGTCTGTTGGGTCTTTCCTTATAAAAACTTTATTGGTCTCTGATTTTGTTTGAGTTGGGAACAAATTCGTTTGGTTCTCTGATTTGGTTGAGTGGATTATTAAAGTTGAATCCTATTTAATAGATTGTTGATTTCATATCTACTAGGATTTTTTTGAGTATCTTTTAGCTTCGGGGACCTCTGTAAGTTTAATTAGTTTATTATTGAAAGGAAAAAAATGTTGGTAAAGAATAATATTGCAACAACTCCTAGTCCAACAATCTTGGTTTCGGGTGAGTTTCTAAAAATCCTTCAATATCATAAATTAGTTAAGGAATCTTCTTCAGTATTGCCTTTGCTGGGTCAGATAAAACATATCTTATTACCTCTTCCAATAAATAGGTGATGGATTCCGGTGCTACAAATCACATGACAGGTAATCCAAATATTTTTTCTAGCTTTCGCTCACATAAAGCACCCTCTCCGATTACTGTAGCTGATGGATCAACTTGTAGTAGTATTGGATCTGAGATTGTTAAACCAACTTCCTCTATTACCCTATCATCTATATTATGTCTACCAAACTTGGCTTTCAACTTGATTTCTGTTAGTAAAATTATCAAAGACCTTAATTGTTGTGTTGTATTCTTTTCCGATCATTGTTTGTTTTTAGACTTTAAGACGATGGAGGTTATTGGTAAAGGATATATATCTGGTGATCTCTACATTCTTTATGAATGGGAGCCATGTTCTGTTGCATGCTCTAGTATCGTGTCTCCTTTTGAAGCATATTGTCGACTTGGACATCCCTCTTTGCCTTTGTTAAAAAAGTTCTATCCTCAGTTTCAGAATATTTCATCATTGGATTGTGAGTCATGTCATTTTGCAAAACACCATCACATCTCGTTAAGTCCAAGAGTTAATAAGTGAGCTGAGTCAGCTTTTGAGTTAGTCCATTCTGATGTTTAGGGACCATGTCCGGTTGTTTCTAAAACTGGGCATAAGTATTTTGTCACTTTTATAGATGGTTTTTCTCGAATGACTTGGATTTACTTAATGAGGAACCGCTCTGAAGTGTTTACTCATTTTTTTGCCTTCTATGCTGAAGTCAAAACTCAATTCAATGCTTCAGTACGTACTCTAAGGAGTGATAACGCTAAAAAATACATGTCAGAGTTATTTCAGTCCTACATGAGACAACATGGTATATTATATCAGTCTTCATGTGTTGATGCACCCTCTCAAAATAGAGTTGCTGAGAGGAAGAATAGGCATCTACTTGAGACAGCTCGAGCACTTTTGTTCCAAATGAAGGTTCCTAAACAGTTCTGGGCTGATGCAGTTTCTATGTCTTATTTTCTGACTAATCGCATGCCATCTAGTGTACTCGATGGTAATGTGCTTTATAGTGTTCTTTTTTCGAACAACTCATTATTTCCGATGGAACCTAATGTGTTTGGAAGCACATGTTATGATCGAGATGTTCGACCATCTCTTACCAAGTTGGCTCCCAAGGGTGTGAAGTGTGTTTTCTTAAGCTATTCTCACCTTCAGAAGGGGTATCGATGTTATTCTACTAAGCTTGGCAAATATTTAGTATCAACTGATGTGGTATTTTCAGAGACTACACCTTTCTTCTATGCACCTCCCATTTCTACAAGCTAGGGGGAGGAAGATGAGTGGCTAGTATATCAGGTTAACCGTACTTTGACAGAACAATCAGATGATACTCTTCGATCTCCCAATTCTTCTATTTAGCACCAATCGACTATTATACCTTCAGTACCTGCTCCAGCAAGACCTCCAGTTGTTCAAGTTTATTCGCGGAGGCGAGAGACAAATGATACATGTCCCGTACCAGTTCCTGCATCATCTGATTCTCCTTTGCCTGATCCTCCAGATAACCTTGATCTTCCTATTGCTCTTCTCAAAGGCACACATACATGCAAATCGACATATTCTGTTGCTAACTTTGTTTCCTATGACCACTTATCCTCTACGTCTAGATCTATGATTGCTTCTCTAGTCTCCATCTCCGTACCCAAAACAATGAAGGAGGCTTTGAATCATCCAGGATGGTCTGATGCAATGCTTGAGGAAATACATGCTTTAGAGGACAACCACACATGGGATTTGGTAGATTTACCAAAGGGAAAGAAACCAGTGGGATGCAAGTGGGTCTTTACAGTTAAAGTTAATCCAGATGGTTCTGTGGCAAGACTTAAGGCCAGACATGTGGCGAAAGGGTATGCTCAGACTTATGAGGTGGATTATTCTAACACCTTCTCCCCGGTTGCCAAACTCACTTCTGTACGCTTATTTATTTCTCTACCTGTCCGAGAATTGGCTTTTAAATCAATTGGATATCAAGAATGTGTTCCTTTATGGTGATCTTCAGGAGGAAGTGTATGTGGAGCAACCATCCAGTTTTGTTGCTCAGGGGGAGTATGGGAAAGTCTGTCATTTGAAGAAGTCCTTGCATGGCTTAAAGTAGAGTCCACGAGCTTGGTTTGGCAAGTTCAGTAAGTTAGTTCAGGAGTTTGGGTTGAAAATGAGTAAGTGCGATCACTCAATCTTCTATCGGAAATTAGTAGCTGGCACTATTCTCCTTGTTGTATATGTTGATGATATTGTTATCACAGGAAGTGACTATGCTGGGATTTCTTCCCTCAGGTCTTTTCTGCATACTAGGTTTCATACAAATGACTTGGGCCAGTTGAAATACTTTTTGAGAGTAGAAGTAAATAGAAGCAAGAAGGGAATTCTTTTGTCTCAGAGAAAGTACATTCTTGTCTTACTTGCAGAAACTGGAAAGTTGGCAGTTAAACCTTGCAGTACTCCAATGGTTCCTAATGTGCATCTTATGAAAGATGATGGTAATCCTTTTGACGATCTAAAGAGATACAGGAGGTTAGTTGGGAAATTAAATTACCTTACTGTGACTCGTCCAGATATTGCTTTTGCGGTAAGTGTTGTTAGCCAGTTCATGTCTGCACCAATGGCCAAACATTGGGCAGCTTTTGAATAGATTTTGTGTTATGTTGACATACAAGTTGTCTAGCACATGTATATACATGTAGTACATCATAGCTAGCACATGTATATGAGTTGTATAGTAGGTGTAATACAAGTTGTGTAGCACATGTATACACATGTACTACATCATAGCTAGCACATGTATATGAGTTGTATAGTAGGTGTAATTAGGTGTATGACAACTAATAGATTAGGTGAATTAGTATTATAAATAGGCCTTGTAATCTTCTCTTCTAGATATGAATTATAGAACTTCTTTGGTTTCTAACATGGTATCAGAGCATTGAAGTTTTTTCATCAGTATGTTGTTGGGAATTTTTTTTCCCCGTTCGAATTATTTTTGTTCAGAACAGTCTTTTGCTGCATTGATTCTATTTCACTATTTTCGGCCATTTTTTGCCCCGGCCGCTTCTTTACAGATTTTTCTACTCACTATTCCGACCAAAGTGGTACTGTCTGAATTTTTTTTTTCCTGACAACTTTTATTTTCCAAGATCACTGTTCAGGTACTGTTCACTGTACTGTTCAATGTTCAAATATTACTATTTACTGTTCACTGTACTGTTCAAATATCACTGTTCACTATTCACTGCACTGTTCAAATTTCACTGCACTGTTCTTGACTATTTGATTATGCTATTATTCGGGTGCAAGATGACTGAAACGAAACCTACCGTTGATGTCATTCCGGTTATGTCCAAAATTACGGAGAATAAGTTCATGGGTTCCAATTACATGGATTGGAGTAAGACGATCCGTCTCTATTTGCGGAGCATCGACAAAGAGAACCACTTGGTTGATGATCCACCCAAGGATGAGACTAAATTAGTCTGGTTAAAGGAGGATGCAAAATTGTTTCTCCAAATCAAGAATTCGATGCACAGTGAGGTAAATGATCTAGTTTCTCATTGTGATTATGTGAAGGATCTAATGGATTATTTAGATTTTTTGTACTCTGGCAAAGGAAACTTGTCTCGCATGTATGATGTGTGCCAGACATTTTACCATCCATCCATGCAAGATCGCTCTCTCACCACTTACTTTTCAGAGTTTAAGAAGGTGTATGATGAGCTTAATGTTATATTGCCGTTTAGTCAAGATGTGAAGGTACAACAGGCTCAGCGTGAACAACTGGTGGTCATGAGTTTCCTTTCTGGTCTTTCTCCCGAATTTGAAGGGGCCAAATCGCAGATTTTATCTGGGACTGCTATCTCTTCCTTGAAAGAGGCCTTTACAAGAGTGTTGCGTACTAAAAAGTCTCATCCAGGTCCGATAACCACGATCGATAGTGGTGCTCTGCTTAGCCGCGTCCAAAAGGATAGGAGTCATAGTAATCGCAATCGGAGTAGCGATAGTCGAGACCTAAAGCAAGGGGAAGTTGAATGTTTTTATTGTCATGAGCTCGGTCATACTATACGTTATTGTGTGAAGCTTCAGAATAAGAACAAAAGATCTCAGTATGCCAACATTGCCACTTTCGAGACTATTTCACCATTTCAGTCATCATCTCCTCCTATCAATACTATCCCCGAGTCAGGTAAAACCACTAAGTGTCTCCTCTCTTCGTCATCCAAATGGGTCATTGATTCTGGTTCCACAGATCATATGACAGGTAACTCTAAACTCTTTTCCACTTTTCAGTCACATACCTAATGTTCCACAGTTACTTTAGCCGATGGGTCTACCTCATATGTTTTAAGGTTTGGCACTGTTAACCAAACATCTTCTCTTTCCCTTAGTTCTGTCTTAAATTTGCCTGATTTTTCTTTCAATCTAATATCTGTCAGTAAACTTACTCTTACTCTAAATTGTTGTGTCTCATTTTTCCCCAATTATTGTCTTTTTCAGGATCTTACGACGAAGCAGATTATTGGTAAAGGTTCTGAGTCTGGGGGTCTCTATGTTCTTGAATCAGAGGTGCCGAAATCCATTTCTTGTTCAACTGTGTTGTCTCCCTTTGATGTACACTGTCGATTGGGTCATCCATCCTTGTCTAGTTTGAAGAAGTTATATCCTCAATTTCAGAGTATTTCCTCTTTAGATTGTGAGTCATGTCAGTTTGCTAAACACCATCGCCTTCCTAAAGTTTCTAGAGTCAATAAACGGATCGACTTACCTTTTGAGTTAGTTCACACCGATTTTTGGGGTCCATGTCCTATTATCTCTAAAACTGGTTTTAGATATTTTGTTACCTTTGTGGATGATCATTCTCGTGTTACTTGGTTATATTTAATGAAAAATCGTTCGGAGTTGTTTTCAATTTTTTGTGCTTTTTGTGCTAAAATAAAAACTCATTTTAATGTTTCCGTTCGTAATTTAAGGAGTGACAATGCAAAAGAATATTTTTCGAATTTGTTTAAAGATTATATGGCTGCAAATGGTATTCTACATCAATCTTCTTGTGTTGACACCCCTTCTCTAAATGGGGTTGCGAAACGAAAAAATAGACATCTTCTTGAAGTAGGCCGAGCACTCCTCTTTCGAATGAAAGTGCCAAAATGTTTTTGGGCTGATACCGTCTCTACAGCTTGTTTTTTAATAAATCGTATGCCATCTTCTGTACTTCATGGTAATATTCCTTACAACATTCTTTTTTCCTCTCTGCCATTATTTCCTATTGAACCCAAAATATTTGGTTGTACTTGTTTTGTTCGTGATGTCCATCCACATGTACCTAAATTAGATCCAAAGGCCCTTAAGTGTGTGTTCTTAGGGTAATCACGTCTTAAGAAAGGTTATCGGTGTTATTCTCCAGATCTCAAAAGGTACTTAGTGTCTGCCGATGTCACATTCCATGAAAATTATCCGTTCTTTTCTTCATATGTTTATAACAGTCCTGAGGAAGAAGATGATACTTTGGTCTACACTGTCACACATCCAGTTAGTTCTCTAACACCTCTTCCTCAGTCACCCGTTTCCCTTGATCGACCATCCGAGAAGCCACCTGTTCTTCGTGTGTATACCAGGCGACAACAAACCTCTGAACCCGATCCTTTACCTACTTCTACTTCGTCGGTATATCAAACCTCCTGTGTTTCAGATCCTAGTTTGGATCTTCCTATTGCCATTCGCAAAGGTACACGACAATGTACTTATCATATTTCTTCTTGTGTGTCTTATGACCATTTGTTTACTTCTTCTAGCTCGTTTATTGCATCATTAGATTCTGCTAGGATACCTAAAACTATTCGTGAAGCATTGTCCCACCCAGGTTGGCATGATGCAATGATAGAAGAGATGATGGCTTTAGATGAGAATGGCACTTGGGAGTTGGCCGATCTGCCCACTAACAAAAAGGCTATTGGGTGCAAGTGGGTATTTGCTGTTAAGTTTAACTCCGATGGGACAGTAACTCGCCTTAAGGCACGCCTTATTGCAAAAGGGTATGCACAGACCTATGGAGTCAACTATTTGGATACTTTTTCCCCGGTCGCCAAGTTAGCTTCTGTTCGATTATTCATTTCCATGGCAGCTACTTATGATTGGCCTCTGCATCATCTTGATATAAAGAATGCTTTTCTACATGGAGATCTTCAGGAAGAAGTATATATGGAGCAACCACCTGGGTTTATTGCTCAGGGGGAGTGTGAAAAGGTATGTCGTCTTCGAAAATCTCTTTATGGGCTGAAATAGAGTCCCCGTGCTTGGTTTGGCAGATTTAGTGAGGCTGTTCTAGAATATGGGATGAAGAAAAGCCATTGCGATCATACGGTGTTTTATAAAAAGTCTGATGATGGTATTCTTTTATTGGTAGTATATGTTGATGACATCGTTATTACTGGAAGTGATATTACAGGAATTTCAACTCTAAAGTCTTTCCTTCACACTCAATTTCAGACGAAAGATTTAGGGCAACTAAAGTATTTTTTGGGAGTTGAAGTTACACGGAGCAAGAAAGGCATCTTCTTGTCCCAAAGAAAATATACTCTTGACTTGTTAGCTGAAACTGGAAAGTTGGGATCTAAACCATGCAACATGCCAATGGTTCCTAACACATAACTCGTGAAAGAAGACGGTGAGTTATTCGAATATCCAGAGAAATATAGGAGATTGGTTGGGAAACTGAACTATCTTACAGTAACTCGTCCCGATATCGCATACTCTGTCAGCATTGTGAGTCAGTTTATGTCTTCCCCAACAGTCAGGCATTGGGCGGCTCTGGAGCAGATTCTTTGTTATCTAAAGGGATCTCCAGGACGGGGTCTAGTATATAAGAATAATGAACACACTAACATTGAGTGTTTCACAGATGCAGATTGGGCAGGGTCAAAAGCCGATAGGAGATCCACGACAGGATATTGCGTTTTTGTTGGTGGAAACTTAATTTCGTGGAAGAGTAAAAAACAAAATGTCGTATCTCGATCTAGTGCGGAAGCAGAATACAGAGCTATGGCACAATCTGTGTGTGAGGTTGTATGGGTACATCAACTATTAAGTGAAGTTGGCTTCCAAACTACATTGCCAGCAAAGTTGTGGTGTGATAAACAAGCTGCTCTTCATATCTCCTCTAATACTGTATTTCACGAAAGGACTAAGCACATTGAAATAGATTGTCACTTTGTTCGTGAAAAGATTCAACAAAAGCTCATCTCTATAGGTCATGTTAGAACTGGAGATCAATTGGGAGACATTTTCACAAAAGCTTTGAATGGAGCTCGAGTTGAATATATCTGTAACAAGTTGGGCATGGTCAATATATATGCTCCAACTTGAGGGGGAATGTTGACATACAAGTTGTCTAGCACATGTATACACATGTACTACATCATAGCTAGCACATGTATATGAGTTGTATAGTAGGTGTAATACAAGTTGTGTAGCACATGTATACACATGTACTACATCATAGCTAGCACATGTATATGAGTTGTATAATATGTGTAATTAGGTGTATGACAACTAATAGATTAGGTGAATTAGTATTATAAATAGGCCTTGTAATCTTCTCTTCTAGATATGAAATATAGAACTTCTTTAGTTTCTAACATGTTACTTTAAAGGAGCTCCTGGACTTGGCATATTATATACCAATCACAATCATACTCGTATTAAGTGTTTTGCAGATGCTGACTGGGCTGGATAAAAAATTGATAAAAGATCTACTACAGCTTATTGTGTCTTTGTTGAAGGGAACTTGGTATCATGGAGGAGTACAAAGCAAAGTGTTGTATCTCGATCTAGTGCAGAATCCGAGTATAGAGCTATGTCACAGTCTACATGTGAGATTATGTGGATACATCATTTGTTGACTGAAATTGGGTTAGTGCATCCAATACCAACAAAACTCAAGTGTGACAATCAAGCTGCCCTCCATATTGCGTCAAATCCGGTGTATCATGAAAGAACTAAGCATATTAAGGTTGACTGCCATTTTATTCGTGAGAAGATTCAGGAGAACTTGATCTCCACTAGCTACGTGAAGACAGGAGAGCAACCGGATGTTTTGTTCACAAAGGCGTTAAATGGAATTCAAGTTGATTACCTTTGTAACAAGCGGGGCATATCCTATATATATTGTGGGCACCATATCCTATATATATATATAATAGATAGATCGATTAGATGAACGACTACTTCGATTAATTCTCCAAAATGTAAATTTTGCAAATACCCTAAATCTTTCACTGTTAGATAATGAATGTAGACATAATCTTATGTAATATATGTAGCTAGCATAACTATAGGGATTCACAGCAGATTTATAGGATTTCCTTTTTGATTCTTTCCATAGTTAAGGCTCTATGTACTTGTATATATACTTGTTACTTCTTGAATACAACATAAGAGAGATTTCTATATTGTCTTTGTACTTTACATGGTATCAGAGCAGGTCTACTGCTCGCCGGAGTTGAGTCGAATTTGCTGCCGAAAATTCCTTGGCCGGAAGCTAATCTGAGGTCTTTTTGACATTTCCAGTTGACTTGTGGTGGTTCTCTGATCATAGAACCACATTTTGGCAAAGAACAACCTCAGACCAAATCTTATTCTCACTTTGTTTAGTCATGTTTGAGCTTGGTTTATTGGTTATTCGATTTCTTTAATTTTGTGGTATTTTTCTCGGAGGCTACCTCTGTGAGAAGCTTGCATCTTTATTTTTGACTTACTGTGGTGATCAATTAGTGACTTGATATTGTCTGTTGGGTCTTTCCTTATCAAAACTTTATTGGTCTCTGATTTTGTTTGAGTTGGGAACAAATTCGTTTGGTTCTCTGATTTGGTTGAGTGGATTATTAAAGTTGAATCCTATTTAATAGATTGTTGATTTCATATCTATCTGGATCTGTTTGAGTATCTTTTAGCTTCGGGGACCTCTGTTAGTTTAATTATTTTATTATTGAAAGGAAAAAAATGTTGGTAAAGAATAATATTGCAACAACTCCTAGTCCAACAATCTTGGTTTCTGGTGAGTTTCTAAAATTCCTTCAATATCATAAATCAGTTAAGGAATCTTCTTCAGTATTGCCTTTGCTGGGTCAGATAAAACATATCTTATTACCTCTTCCAATAAATAGGTGATGGATTCCGGTGCTACAAATCACATGACAGGTAATCCAAATATTTTTTCTAGCTTTCGCTCACATAAAGCACCCTCTCCGATTACTGTAGCTGATGGATCAACTTGTAGTAGTATTGGATCTGAGATTGTTAAACCAACTTCCTCTATTACCCTATCATCTATATTATGTCTACCAAACTTGGCTTTCAACTTGATTTCTGTTAGTAAAATTATCAAAGACCTTAATTGTTGTGTTGTATTCTTTTCCGATCATTGTTTGTTTTTAGACTTTAAGACGATGGAGGTTATTGGTAAAGGATATATATCTGGTGATCTCTACATTCTTTATGAATGGGAGCCATGTTCTATTGCATGCTCTAGTATCGTGTCTCCTTTTGAAACACATTGTCGACTTGGACATCCCTCTTTGCCTTTGTTAAACAAGCTCTGTCCTCAGTTTCAGAATATTTTATCATTGGATTGTGAGTCATGTCATTTTGCAAAACACCATCACATCTCGTTAAGTCCAAGGGTTAATAAGTGAGTTGAGTCAGCTTTTGAGTTAGTCCATTCTGATGTTTAGGGACCATGTCCGGTTGTTTCTAAAACTGGGCATAAGTATTTTGTCACTTTTATAGATGGTTTTTCTCGAATGACTTGGATTTACTTTATGAGGAGCCGCTCTGAAGTGTTTACTCATTTTTTTGCCTTCTATGCTGAAGTCAAAACTCAATTAAATGCTTCAGTACGTACTCTAAGGAGTGATAACGCTAAAAAATACATGTCAGAGTTATTTCAGTCCTACATGAGACAACATGGTATATTATATCAGTCTTCATGTGTTGATGCACCCTCTCAAAATATAGTTGCTGAGAGGAAGAATAGGCATCTACTTGAGACAGCTCGAGCACTTTTGTTCCAAATGAAGGTTCCTAAACAGTTCTGGGCTGATACGGTTTCTATGTCTTATTTTCTGACTAATCGCATGCCATCTAGTGTACACGATGATAATGTGCTTTATAGTGTTCTTTTTTCAAACAACTCATTATTTCCGATGGAACCTAATGTGTTTGGAAGCACATGTTATGTTCGAGATGTTCGACCATCTCTTACCAAGTTGGCTCCCAAGGCTGTGAAGTGTGTTTTCTTAAGCTATTCTCACCTTCAGAAGGGGTATCGATGTTATTCTACTGAGATTGGCAAATATTTAGTATCAATTGATGTGGTATTTTCAGAGACTACACCATTCTTCTATGCACCTCCCATTTCTACAAGCCAGGGGGAGGAAGATGAGTGGCTAGTATATCAGGTTAACCGTACTTTGACAGAACAATCAGATGATACTCTTCGATCTCCCAATTCTTCTATTTAGCACCAATCGACTATTATGCCTTCAATACCTGCTCCAGCAAGACCTCCAGTTGTTCAAGTTTATTCGCGGAGGCGAGAGACAAATGAAACATGTCCCGTACCAGTTCCTGCATCATCTGATTCTCCTTTGCCTGATCCTCCAGATAACCTTGATCTTCCTATTGCTCTTCGCAAAGGCACACATACATGCAAATCGACATATTCTGTTGCTAACTTTGTTTCCTATGACCACTTATCCTCTACGTCTAGATCTATGATTGCTTCTCTAGTCTCCATCTCCGTACCCAAAACAATGAAGGAGGCTTTGAATCATCTAGGATGGTCTTATGCAATGCTTGAGGAACTACATGCTTTAGAGGACAACCACACATGGGATTTGGTAGATTTACCAAAGGGAAAGAAACCAGTGGGATGCAAGTGGGTCTTTACAGTTAAAGTTAATCCAGATGGTTCTGTGGCAAGACTTAAGGCCAGACATGTGGCGAAAGGGTATGCTCAGACTTATGAGGTGGATTATTCTAACACCTTCTCCCCGGTTGCCAAACTCACTTCTGTCCGCTTATTTATTTCTCTACCTGTCCGAGAATTGGCTTTTAAATCAATTGGATATCAAGAATGTGTTCCTTTATGGTGATCTTCAGGAGGAAGTGTATGTGGAGCAACCATCCGGTTTTGTTGCTCAGGGGGAGTATGGGAAAGTCTGTCATTTGAAGAAGTCCTTGTATGGCTTAAAGTAGAGTCCACGAGCTTGGTTTGGCAAGTTCAGTAAGTTAGTTCAGGAGTTTGTGTTGAAAATGAGTAAGTGCGATCACTCAATCTTCTATCGGAAATTAGTAGCTGGCACTATTCTCCTTGTTGTATATGTTGATGATATTGTTATCACAGGAAGTGACTATGCTTGGATTTCTTCCCTCAGGTCTTTTCTGCATACTAGATTTCATACAAATGACTTGGGCCAGTTGAAATACTTTTTGGGAGTAGAAGTAAATAGAAGCAAGAAGGGAATTCTTTTGTCTCAGAGAAAGTACATTCTTGTCTTACTTGCAGAAACTGGAAAGTTGGCAGTTAAACCTTGCAGTACTCCAATGGTTCCTATTGCATCTTATGAAAGATGATGATAATCCTTTTGACGATCTAAAAAGATACAGGAGGTTAGTTGGGAAATTAAATTACCTTACTCTGACTCGTCCAGATATTGCTTTTGCGGTAAGTGTTGTTAGCCAGTTCATGTCTGCACCAACGGCCAAACATTGGGCAGATTTTGAATAGATTTTGTGTTATGTTGACATACAAGTTATCTAGCACATGTATACACATGTAGTACATCATAGCTAGCACATGTATATAAGTTGTATAGTAGGTGTAATAGAAGTTGTGTAGCACATGTATACACATTTACTACATCATAGCTAGCACATGTATATGAGTTGTATAGTAGGTGTAATTAGGTGTATGGCAACTAATAGATTAGGTGAATTAGTATTATAAATAGGCCTTGTAATCTTCTCTTCTAGATATGAAATACAGAACTTCTTTGGTTTCTAACATGGTATCAGAGCATTGAAGTTTTTTCATCAGTTTGTTGTTGGGAATTGTTTTTCCCCGTTTGAATTATTTTTGTTCAGAACAGCCTTTGGCTGCTTTGATTCTATTTCACTATTTTCGGCCATTTTTTGCCCCGACCACTTCTTTACAGATTTTTCTACTCACTATTCCGACCAAAGTGGTACTGTCAGAATTTTTTTTTTCCTGACAACTTTCATTTTCCAAGATCACTGTTCAGGCATTGTTCACTGTACTGTTCACTGTTCACTGCACTGTTCACTGTTTAAATATTACTATTTACTGTTCATTGTACTGTTCAAATATCACTGTTCACTATTCACTACACTGTTCAAATTTCACTGCACTGTTCTTGACTATTTGATTCTGCTATTATTTGGGTGCAAGATGACTAAAACGAAACCTACCGTTGATGTCATTCCGGTTATGTCCAAAATTACGGAGAATAAGTTCATGGGTTCCAATTACATGGATTGGAGTAAGACGATCCGTCTCTATTTGCGGAGCATCGACAAAGAGAACCACTTGGTTGATGATCCACCCAAGGATGAGACTAAATTAGTCTGGTTAAAGGAGGATGCAAAATTGTTTCTCCAAATCAAGAATTCGATGCACAGTGAGGTAAATGATCTAGTTTCTCATTGTGATTATGTGAAGGATCTAATGGATTATTTAGATTTTTTGTACTCTGGCAAAGGAAACTTGTCTCGCATGTATGATGTGTGCCAGACATTTTACCATCCATCCATGCAAGATCGCTCTCTCACCACTTACTTTTCAGAGTTTAAGAAGGTGTATGATGAGCTTAATGTTATATTGCCGTTTAGTCAAGATGTGAAGGTACAACAGGCTCAGCGTGAACAACTGGCGGTCATGAGTTTCCTTTCTGGTCTTTCTCCCGAATTTGAAGGGGCCAAAACGCAGATTTTATCTGGGACTGCTATCTCTTCCTTGAAAGAGGCCTTTACAAGAGTGTTGCGTACTGAAAAGTCTCATCCAGGTCCGACAGCCACGATCGATAGTGGTGCTCTGCTTAGCCGCGTCCAAAAGGATAGGAGTCATAGTAATCGCAATCGGAGTAGCGATAGTCGAGACCTAAAGCAAGGGGAAGTTGAATGTTTTTATTGTCATGAGCTCGGTCATACCATACGTTATTGTGTGAAGCTTCAGAATAAGAACAAAAGATCTCAGTATGCCAACATCGCCACTTCCGAGACTATTTCACCATCTCAGTCATCATCTCCTCCTATCAATACTATCCCCGAGTCAGGTAAAACCACTAAGTGTCTCCTCTCTTCGTCATCCAAATGGGTCATTGATTCTGGTGCCACAGATCAAATGACAGGTAACTCTAAACTCTTTTCCACTTTTCAGTCACATACCCAATGTTCCACAGTTACTTTAGCCGATGGGTCTACCTCATATGTTTTAGGGTCTGGCACTATTAACCCAACATCTTCTCTTTCCCTTAGTTCCGTCTTAAATTTGCCTGATTTTTCTTTCAATCTAATAACTGTCAGTAAACTTACTCGTACTCTAAATTGTTGTGTCTTATTTTTTCCCAATTATTGGTAAAGGTTCTGGGTCTGGGGGTCTCTATGTTCTTGAATCAGAGGTGCCGAAATCCATTTCTTGTTCAACTGTGTTGTCTCCCTTTGATGTACACTGTCGATTGGGTCATCCATCCTTGTCTAGTTTGAAGAAGTTATATCTTCTGTTTCAGAGTATTTTCTCTTTAGATTGTGAGTCATGTCAGTTTGCTAAACACCATCGCCTTCCTAAAGTTTCTAGAGTCAATAAACGGATCGACTTACCTTTTGAGTTAGTTCACACCGATTTTTGGGGTCCATGTCCTATTATCTCTAAAACTGGTTTTAGATATTTTGTTACCTTTGTGGATGATCATTCTCGTGTTACTTAGTTATATTTAATGAAAAATTGTTCGGAGTTGTTTTCAATTTTTTGTGCTTTTTGTGCTGAAATAAAAACTCATTTTAATGTTTTCATTCGTAATTTAAGGAGTGACAATGCAAAAGAATATTTTTCGAATTTGTTTAAAGATTATATGGCTGCAAATGGTATTCTACATCAATCTTCTTGTGTTGACACCCCTTCTCTAAATGGGGTTGCGAAACGAAAAAATAGACATCTTCTTGAAGTAGGCCGAGCACTCCTCTTTCGAATGAAAGTGCCAAAATGTTTTTGGGCTGATACCGTCTCTACAGCTTGTTTTTTAATAAATCGTATGCCATCTTCTGTACTTCATGGTAATATTCCTTACAACATTCTTTTTTCCTCTCTGCCATTATTTCCTATTGAACCCAAAATATTTGGTTGTACTTGTTTTGTTCGTGATGTCCATCCACATGTACCTAAATTAGATCCAAAGGCCCTTAAGTGTGTGTTCTTAGGGTAATCACGTCTTCAGAAAGGTTATCGGTGTTATTCTCCAGATCTCAAAAGGTACTTAGTGTCTGCCGATGTCACATTCCATGAAAATTATCCGTTCTTTTCTTCATATGTTTATAACAGTCCTGAGGAAGAAGATGATACTTTGGTCTACACTGTCACACATCCAGTTAGTTCTCTAACACCTCTTCCTCAGTCACCCGTTTCCCTTGATCGACCATCCGAGAAGCCACCTGTTCTTCGTGTGTATACCAGGCGACAACAAACCTCTGAACCCGATCATTTACCTACTTCTACTTCGTCGGTATATCAAACCTCCTGTGTTTCAGATCCTAGTTTGGATCTTCCTATTGCCATTCGCAAAGGTACACGACAATGTACTTATCATATTTCTTCTTGTGTGTCTTATGACCATTTGTTTACTTCTTCTAGCTCGTTTATTGCATCATTAGATTCTGCTAGGATACCTAAAACTATTCGTGAAGCATTGTCCCACCCAGGTTGGCATGATGCAATGATAGAAGAGATGATGGCTTTAGATGAGAATGGCACTTGTGAGTTGGCCGATCTGCCCACTAACAAAAAGGCTATTGGGTGCAAGTGGGTATTTGCTATTAAGTTTAACTCCGATGGGACAGTAGCTCGCCTTAAGGCACGCCTTGTTGCAAAAGGGTATGCACAGACCTATGGAGTCGACTATTTGGATACTTTTTCCCCGGTCGCCAAGTTAGCTTTTGTTCGATTATTCATTTTCATGGCAGCTACTTATGATTGGCCTCTGCATCAGCTTGATATAAAGAATGCTTTTCTACATGGAGATCTTCAGGAAGAAGTATATATGGAGCAACCACCTGGGTTTGTTGCTCAGGGGGAGTGTGGAAAGGTATGTCGTCTTCGAAAATCTCTTTATGGGCTGAAACAGAGTCCCCGTGCTTGGTTTGGAAGATTTAGTGAGGCTGTTCTTGAATATGGGATGAAGAAAAGCAATTGCGATCATACAGTGTTTTATAAAAAGTCTGATGATGGTATTCTTTTATTGGTAGTATATGTTGATGACATCGTTATTACTGGAAGTGATATTACATGAATTTCAACTCTAAAGTCTTTCCTTCACACTCAATTTCAGACGAAAGATTTAGGGCAACTAAAGTATTTTTTGGGAGTTGAAGTTACACGGAGCAAGAAAGGCATCTTCTTGTCCCAAAGAAAATATACTCTTGACTTGTTAGCTGAAACTGGAAAGTTGGGATCTAAACCATGCAACATGCCAATGGTTCCTAACACATAACTCGTGAAAGAAGACGGTGAGTTATTCGAATATCCAGAGAAATATAGGAGATTGGTTGGGAAACTGAACTATCTTACAGTAACTCGTCCCGATATCGCATACTCTGTCAGCATTGTGAGTCAGTTTATGTCTTCCCCAACAGTCAGGCATTGGGCGGCTCTGGAGCAGATTCTTTGTTATCTAAAGGGATCTCCAGGACGGGGTCTAGTATATAAGAATAATGAACACACTAACATTGAGTGTTTCACAGATGCAGATTGGGCAGGGTCAAAAGCCGATAGGAGATCCACGACAGGATATTGCGTTTTTGTTGGTGGAAACTTAATTTCGTGGAAGAGTAAAAAACAAAATGTCGTATCTCGATCTAGTGCGGAAGCAGAATACAGAGCTATGGCACAATCTGTGTGTGAGGTTGTATGGGTACATCAACTATTAAGTGAAGTTGGCTTCCAAACTACATTGCCAGCAAAGTTGTGGTGTGATAAACAAGCTGCTCTTCATATCTCCTCTAATACTGTATTTCACGAAAGGACTAAGCACATTGAAATAGATTGTCACTTTGTTCGTGAAAAGATTCAACAAAAGCTCATCTCTATAGGTCATGTTAGAACTGGAGATCAATTGGGAGACATTTTCACAAAAGCTTTGAATGGAGCTCGAGTTGAATATATCTGTAACAAGTTGGGCATGGTCAATATATATGCTCCAACTTGAGGGGGAATGTTGACATACAAGTTGTCTAGCACATGTATACACATGTACTACATCATAGCTAGCACATGTATATGAGTTGTATAGTAGGTGTAATACAAGTTGTGTAGCACATGTATACACATGTACTACATCATAGCTAGCACATGTATATGAGTTGTATAATATGTGTAATTAGGTGTATGACAACTAATAGATTAGGTGAATTAGTATTATAAATAGGCCTTGTAATCTTCTCTTCTAGATATGAAATATAGAACTTCTTTAGTTTCTAACATGTTACTTTAAAGGAGCTCCTGGACTTGGCATATTATATACCAATCACAATCATACTCGTATTAAGTATTTTGCAGATGCTGACTGGGCTGGATCAAAAATTGATAGAAGATCTACTACAGCTTATTGTGTCTTTGTTGAAGGGAACTTGGTATCATGGAGGAGTACGAAGCAAAGTGTTGTATCTCGATCTAGTGCAGAATCCGAGTATAGAGCTATGTCACAGTCTACATGTGAGATTATGTGGATACATCATTTGTTGACTGAAATTGGGTTAGTGCATCCAATACCAACAAAACTCAAGTGTGACAATCAAGCTGCCCTCCATATTGCGTCAAATCCGGTGTATCATGAAAGAACTAAGCATATTAAGGTTGACTGCCATTTTATTCGTGAGAAGATTCAGGAGAACTTGATCTCCACTAGCTACGTGAAGACAGGAGAGCAACCGGATGTTTTGTTCACAAAGGCGTTGAATGGAATTCAAGTTGATTACCTTTGTAACAAGCTGGGCATGATCAATATCTATGCTCCAGCTTGAGGAGGAGTGTTAGATAATGAATGTAGACATAATCTGAATGTAGACATAATCTTATGTAATATACATAGCTAGCATAATTATAGGGATTCACAGCAAATTTATAGGATTTCCTTTTTGATTCTTTCCATAGTTAAAGCTCTATGTACTTGTATATATACTTGTTACTTCTTGAATACAAAACAAGAGAGATTTCTCTATTGTCTTTGTACTTTACATGGTATCAGAGCAGGTCTACTGCTCGCCGGAGTTGAGTCAAATCCGTTGCCGGAAATTCCTTGGCCGGAAGCTAATATGAGGTCTTTTTGACATTTCCAGTTGACTTGTGGTGGTTCTCTGATCATAGAACTGACACCAGATAGCACCTTTTAAGTATGTTATTTAAATATATTTACAGTTTACAATGTATTTAAACATTAGTCAATTTCACTCAAACTTCAGAACATGACGTCCTAGAGTTTAAACCTCAAAATTCAAACTTCAGGCCATCGTGTCCTAAAGTTCAAAAATTGTGTCCAGAAGTTCGAATTTTATGTCTTGAATTTTAAATTAGTAGTTTAGAATTAGTCCGGATTTCAAATTAACAACTCAAAATTTCAGGACACTTCAAATTTAGGATACTTAGTCCTGAAGTTTGGATGAATTGATTAATCTTTAAATACACTATAAATTATGAATATATTTTAAATAGCGGGCTTAAAAGTGACTATTGCTGCACTTCGTCCGCTTCAGGTCAGAACTGGACCAGAATTGGACTAGACTTACTCGGATTTCTGCTCAGGCCCATATTATTTGATTCCAAGTTGGAGTTTAAGGAAGGGAGAGGAAAAATGATAAAATTACTGTTTATATTTTTTTTTTGGTCAATCAAAGAGGCATATATCATAAATTAAGTGATATTATAAAGAGCAAAGTTTAGTGGTGGTTCAGTGTTACAAAAATAAGATTGATCACTGCCACCATTATGTTCTACATTGCTATTACAAGAGTTCGTCAAGCTGTCTAAACAAAAAGAAATGGGTTCCAACTGCACTGTTTGTATTTTGATACTGTTAAAAAATATTTTAGGAAAATAATCTAGTGCTAAATTTTTTAAACATACTGGGTATGATTTTGATCGATTGTCAGAGTTTCAAAGCATGTTGGGCAGAACTTTAAAGTACACAGTAGTTGTGGTGATCGTAGGGATTTTGCCACAAAATTCTAACCATTACCAGAATTTCAGCCACATTCTAAATTTTTTTAATGATCTGTCAAGGATTTTTTCTAGTACTTATAATGCTGTTATTATTTCTATAATTTTTGTTGATGGTATTGATATATTATCTTTTTCGTCTTCTTGAGCGGAGGATCTATCAGAAACAACCTCTCTACCCCCTTGGGGTTGAGGTAAGTTCTGCGTACACTCTACCCTCTCCAAACCTTATTGTGAAATTTTACTGGGTTATTGTTGTTGTTGTTGTTGTTACTGTTGTTGTTGATCTGTCTGGATTTTGTGACAAAATTCTGACTATCACCATAATTGTTGTGACTTGTGTGCATTAAAATTCTGGCGTTTTAGAAAAATCCTATCCAGTGTTCTTTAACATTCTAGCATGAGGCTTTTTTCCTAAAATTTCTGTTACCGGCATCAAAAATCAATCGTCGCATAGAAGTATCATATTTGTGTCATTCTCTTGAGTTTTAGGTTGTCTCCCATCAAACATATTTTAATTATTGTACAAATTATTCTGAATGTTATTAAAGCATCCATCTCACGTTTATTTCAATTAGTCTTAGAGTACGCTTTGCGCGTATACCCATATCAATAAATACTAAATTTATTAAAGATACGTAAATATAATAAGGCAATAAAAATTATAAATATTAGTATGTGTTTCCAGTTAGCCAGCTCAAAAATAAAGAACTCACATGCAAAAATTTTCATATGTCTTATTTTTAATGTGAGAACTTATGTGGGAATATCTTATGAAAACTTTTGTTAGTTTTTGTGACCTAATACATGAAAAAAATATATAAATTTACTTTTATCACGACTCTTCAAAGACTTGTCCCATAAAATAAATAATAAATTGAATTTTTTGGTCTTTTAGAGATTTGCGAATGAAAAAATTGGTCATATACCTCCTAAAAAATTAATAGTGACAATATAAAGTCTAAAAATGACAAATATTGTGTTAATATTTATAATAAATAAGTTAATATGAAAAAAAAATATTGTGATACATTGTCATTTATAGAACTTAATGCGAAAAAGAAAAAAGATGATAACTCATTTACATTTTGTCTTCCTATTTTATCTTTAATGTTTTAAATTTATATTTTTATCAAATATGACTCTTGATACTATAGTATAGCCAATTTACTCTATTTTCTGATTCTTTTCATCAATGCTCTTCTTACAAAAATAAAATTTATGTACCTGAATAGTTTCGTGAAGTTGACAAATAGTTTTACTTATATGACGAATTTGAAAAAGAATTCAGAAACTTTTTGCTAATTAATTAATTCAAATACTTAATTATTTGTTCGTAATATTTTTTTTGAATGTAATCTTAATTGATTTTTACCTTTTAAATATAATAATTTCCTACATAGTTCAAGTGAGAAAATCTAATAAATAAAGTTTTATTCATTTAAAGGTTCTTAATATTAGAAATAAGTAAATGAACCCAATTATTCTTGTATTTTACTTAGAAAAATAATTAAATGACCCCAGTTATCCTTCACAAATTGTATTTCTTAATTTTAATTTAATATGAAATAAAGAAATTAATAGAAAAATATATTATTGTACAATATTTTTTTACTATGATAATATCTTGCTTTAACTTTGCATAAACATTCAGAAATTAAGAACAACATATTATCTGTTCACATTTAATAAATAAGATTTCATGTTACTTCATTTAATTAAAATATAATAGCAAAAATATTATGTTAAGAAAAATCGTTCCTTTCCATTGTAAAGTATTGCCCACCTTTCTTTTACTTGTCATTAAATAAACTCTTTAAATTGAATCTATTTTTAATTTATTTTAGTCTGTAGATTTTAAATTGATACGACAATAAGCAGATGGGTCAACTTTCTAATATTTGGTAAGAGAAAATTTAAGTCAAATCGTGTTTTAATATTTAGCTTAATATTATTGCTTAAAACTTTGGTGTTAGAAGTAATGATTATAAAAGGAAAGAATTTATATAACCAAAATCTTTCTAAATTAAAACTATTAAATATAGAAGTTTGTATATAGTTTGAATAAGGAAAGATTTAATATATAAACTTTAATTTTCGAAATTTTAAATATTAGAAAAATAATTAAATGACTATTCCTAAATATTAGAAAAGTTATTAAATAAATATTTCTAAATATTAGGATAGTAATTAAAAGACTATTTTGTCTAGTCTGAACGCTAGTTTTAAAGGGTAAAAAAGACGAACGACATTTCGATAAGCGCCTTCGTGCTTTTAATATAACTAGTTTTAGTGTACGCACCTTGCGCGTGTACCTTATCTAATGAGTACAAAGTTTTTTAAAAAAACTATATAAATATTTTATTTAAATTATGTTTGAATTATAAAATTAAAGTGTAACTGCTGAAAATGAAGAATATCGAACTCAATAAGGGAAAATATTTCTACAAAGAAGTTCTCAATCACGGTGAATATATTTTTAAAAAAAATTATCTATCAATATACAAAGACTAAACTATACTAATTTATCACTATTAAGTGATAAAAAGCTGAAAATATATATTAATTAACTATAATTTCGTAATAATATTAAAACTAAAGACATGTATCATAAATATAATATGCGTTGTTATATTATAAAGCATATTATTTTATGCTTAATTATCAAATTTATAGTAACTACGTAAAATGAAGTTCGTGTATACATATTACATAGACTAACATAGAATATTTGGATAATACTGTTTTAAAACAAAGGGAATCCTTTCCTTATTTGAGGTAAATTGTCACGTGAATTTAAACTCCTAAATATTAGGATCTAATTCAATAAGGAAATATATAATAATCAAAATTTAGTTGATTTTAAAGTCCTAAATATTAGAAAAATAATTAAATGATTATTTTGTTTAATGTGAAAGCTAATTTTAAAGGGTAAAAAAGGCAAACGATATTTCGCTAAGAGCTTTCGTGCTTAATATAGTATAGATATAGATTTATATCGTGGGTATAATTAATAATTGATAATACAGAGATAATTCCAAGTTATAGGAAATTTGGCAGATAAAATGCAATTTTTCATTAATATCTTCAAAACAAACCTTTCAATGGTATTGACTAGATAAGTCTTCCTAGGATACCTTTCTTTTAGAATTATATTTCCAAATTACACAAGTGCATAATTAATTTTTGCTGTTGAAGAAATTCTAGAAATATTAAGGTTGCTTCTATCTTGATAATACCTTGTTCCTTTTAATTTTTTTCCGCATCAGGAAAGATTTTATAAATATTTACAAAATAAAAAGTTTCAATTAGGCAACTTCTTGTTGAAGTATAACTAAAGGTGTTAAGGGGCCGGGCTGGGCTAGAGTAAAAGGAGACCGGCCGGTCTCGATACCTGTCTGATTGCCGGTTTCAAAATACCGATCTTATCGGTTCCAGGCCTCGCCGGTGAAAAATTGAACCGGAATAGTTCCGGCCTAATGGGTCAGGCCGGGCCGAGCCAGTTTTATTTAATTTTTTTATTTTATATAATAATCGTAATTTATATTGAGGTAAAGTAAAAATGTAAAACACTAAAAACTAAGTATAAAAGAATGTTTGAATAAATTTTAAAGGCTTTAAAAGCCTTATATTTGAAATTTTGAATAAAAAGTTAAAAACTTCAAAGACTTGAAAAGTCTTGTATTTGAAAAATTCATTACGAATTTAAGATAATTCAATGAATTGTAAAATTCGTTACGAATTTAAGATAATACAATGAATTTATATAACTTGTCCAATAAACTAACACATTAAGCTTAAATAAGTCTAATAAATTCAAAATAACACAAATTGTCTCAAATCAACATCAATACGAATTTCCGGAGAACGCTCAAGACAACCCTTGATATGCCTCCTTAAACAGCCCGTGCCCTCCCACTTTCGACGAACATTAAAGACTCGACCACAGTTCTTGCACTCTACTTTGCGAACTTCTTCATTTTCTTCTACCACCTCAAAGTGTTCCCAAACATGTGAGCGCACTCTAGAAGCACTGGGCATGATTTAACTTGAACCTAACAAAAATGGTAACCACACTTCACTTGATAATTATAATTTTATTGTGGCAACCGTAAATAATTGATAAAATTTGAAATATTAATTAATTGAGAACTTGAGAGCAATAAGCAATTCATGCAAAATAGTCGTTGGGCAACGGTCAAAATGGCAGCTGACTGTTGCCAACGGTCAAGACTATTAAAAAAATAATAATTTGAACTAGCTGTTGAACGGGTAACCACTTCACTACTGAAAAGACCTTACCGGTGGACTGATCCGGTGCGATCTAAAACGGGTCAGGCCTGGTCCGGAACATGGCCAGCCCGGCCCGTTTGACACCCTTAGTATGACTGAATGGTAGGGTCAATTTATCAACGGAAAATAGAAGACTCAGGATCCGCTATTGCTTGCTGAAATGGTGGCAATCTTTGTTTGTCCTAGTCAATGGGGACTTGTCTTTTTCGCAACCATCATTTTTTAACTACTTTTTAATCTAGTCTCCAATTTCTGACTCTGCTATATGGTCACTCAATAAGAAAATGATTTCTTTTCGTAAATAGTTGTACAAAATTTTCTTGTTCAAACATGTTTAACTGATGGCGTTTGGACTAGAAAACCAAATGATTTTCTTTCGTTTTTTGTTTAATTTTGTTTTGTTTTGTTTTTCTTGAATGTCAAAAGTTTAGAAGGAAAATTAAAAAAAAGGAGATGAAGGTAGAAACACTTACTCTTGTGCTAGTAAATTTAGCAGGCATAATGGAAAAAGCAGACGAGTCTTTGTTACCAGGGGTCTATAAAGAAGTTGGAGATGCACTCCACACGGACCCAACTGGTTTGGGTTCGCTCACGCTTTTCCGGTCAATGGTCCAGTCCTTGTGCTATCCTCTAGCAGCCTATCTAGCAGAACGCCACAACCGGGCCCATGTTATCGCCTATGGTGCTTTTCTCTGGGCTGCAGCCACATTTCTCGTCGCTTTCTCAACTACCTTCTTTCAGGTAATGTACTACAATATTTCCGCTCTAATTTATATGAAATTCTATTTTGGGACGTTTCAAAATGTTAGACCTCATTCACACATAACTTTAATCTAATGTTTGCTTTCTTTTCAACGATTACTTGAATATTCTTTTTCATCATCTCTATAAATTATATAAGTCAAATTAACATTTGTAACTTAAGTGTCCAGTCAAATACCATTGCATAAAATGGAACATGTTAAGTACAAATCTCTTACTTTTAGTAAATGGTTTCATTCATTTTGGAACAGAAGAAGTGATTAAATTGACATGTTTGCAGATAATAGTATCATGTGGTTAAGGTCGTAGTGTGATTTGATTACCTGACATTCGTCGTTTGATCAGGGTAATAACCTCTATTTAGTCACTTTGCTTATGTAGCACCCCTTACTCCAAACATGTGGTGCATTAATCCATATACGTATATGCATATCATTCTAGGAAAACTAAGCAATTTATGACACACTATATATCAATGGACAATGGCAACCTGACATTACATCCCCTTTTGTTGGTAAGGTGGCAGTATCAAGAGCTTTAAATGGGATTGGACTAGCCATAGTTGCACCTGCTATTCAATCACTAGTAGCTGACTCAAGTGATGAAAGCAATCGCGGAGTGGCATTTGGATGGCTTCAATTTACCAGCAACATTGGTTCACTTGTTGGTGGATATGTTTCCTTATTGATAGCGCCCATTACATTTATGAGAATTCCTGGTTGGAGACTTTCTTTTCATCTTGTTGGTATAATCAGTGTCCTTGTTGGTATTCTAGTTCGCATATTTGCAAATGATCCTCAATTTTCAGATGGTAGTTTGAAAGCTAGTAAAGTTCATGGAAAATCCTTTATATCAGAAGTGCAAGGTATACTTCAAGAAGCAAAATCAGTTGTAAAGATTCCGTCTTTTCAGATTATTGTAGCTCAGGGTGTTAATGGGTTCATTTCCCTGGTCAGCTTTGTCCTTCGCGCCAATGTGGTTAGAACTTACTGGATTTTCTCATGGGAAGACCGCATTTCTTATTAGCTTGTTTGTTGTTGGTGATTCTATTGGGGGATTGTTTGGAGGCAAGATGGGAGATATCTTATCGCAGCGTCTACCTAATAGTGGCAGGATAATTTTGGCGCAAATAAGCTCAGGATCAGCTATCCCACTTGCAGCAATTCTTCTGCTGTCTTTGCCTGATGATCCTTCTTCAATGTTTTTGCATGGTTTGGTCTTCTTTGTGTCGGGATTTTGCATATCATGGACTGCACCAGCTACAAACAAGTAATGATCTTTATCCAGGATTTCATAGCTTCCTTTACTCTTCATTAAGTGTTTAGTAGCTTTAGAAGTTAGTTCAATTTTTTTAAATTTAAAATATTAGACCTAAAGGAAACATATTTTCATTAGGATTGATTAATATTTAGGCCAATGAACTGATCAACTAGTGCTTTATATTACTATCTAGTAGTACTAAAAAGAAGTATTACATGTTGTTTCCTACTATCTTGCCGTTGTTACTGCTTATCGCTATTGCTTCCTTCCACCTATTTTTTTCTGGTCCATAGATTGATGTTACTTTTTTTCTGGCCTTTGTGGTTGATACTCTTGTTTCTATTATTGCTTTTCATCTTTTTGAGTCAAGGGTCTACCGGAAACAGTCTCTCTACCTCATAAAGGTAGGGGGTAAAGTCTGCGTACACACTATCCTCCCCGACCTACTCCACTGTTTTTTTTTGTTGTTGTTTGTACTAAAAAGAAGTATGTTTATTTGTTGCACTTATCATGAAAAACTGCAGAGGGTTCTAATAAGACACCAACAGTCCAATTTTTGCAGAGATAGTACCTGAGCAGTCACGAACAAGCGTCTATGCTCTGGACCGATCTTTTGAATCTGTATTATCATCATTTGCTCCTCCTGTTGTTGGACTACTGTCTCAGAATGTTTATGGTTATAGACCAGTTGCTCAAGGTGCTGAAAGTATTGCTACAGACAGAGAAAATGCAACATCTTTGGCAAAGGCATTGTTTACTGCAATAGGAACTCCAATGGCACTATGTTGTGTTATTTACTCTTTTCTTTATTGCACCTATCCAAGGGATAAGGAGAGGGCTCAAATGGAAGCTTTGATTGAATCCGAGATGCAACTCTTAGCCTTGGATGCTTCATCTGTAAGTGGAGAATATTCACTAGTTAATTCATCCGAAATTCAAGAGAGTTATGTTGATGAAAAAACAACAATTGATGAAGTGGTCTATAATGAGAATGGACTTGATTTTGAGGATGGCGATGACAAGACGTTGATCTACCGTCGCCCAACAATTTCCAAATTCGCTGAATAGCAGTTATTCAACTGAGCAGCAAACCCCACACAACTGATAGATAAGTTGACGTTAATAGCAGGTCTAATTCTACGATGAAGGAGCTCTGTGCCAAACAAATACTAGCGTAGAGTAGAATGACAATTCAATTAGCATGTACGACCAGAATGCAGAACTTATACGGAATTACTCCAGTTGATGAATAGTTCAGGGAGTGACATAATTTTTTTGTATAACAGGCCCGAAATATCTTAGTAGCTTTCTGAAGGTCCAAATTGTATAACTCAACAGAAAAATCAGAGGAGATGGAGAAGTCATTTAGAGATCTTCTTTGCCGTAAAGCTGAAGCATTCCCGTCGGCCGTCACACATCAAGAAGCATATCAACATAAACAGGATAGGAACTTGAAATATTATGATACAGTATTTCTCTTTCATTCTTTCCAGTTTTGTAGTCCTTGCCCAGCTTGTACATTTACCTTACTTGTTTCCCCATAATTATTTCTTTCTTATGGCTTTTTGTATACTCCCTCCGTTCCAAATATTGTTAGAGAATATAACTTGTTCCACATTGGTCATTTAACTGTTTCTAAATAGCTTACTTACTGGTCCTGAACTACTGCATTAAAATTTTGAATTGCATATTAATATTATTCTTTCTTTTGGTATCAAAGCTAATTATTAATTTGAGCTGGATTTTCATTTCTTCACACATGATATGTACCACGCACATTATTGGTTAAGGTTTCCATCGGATCTTAAGGACTTTGTGCTCTCTCTTTCAATTCAGTGCATCGAATCATTAATTTGTGACACTCATTGGTTCAAAGTTTTGGATTGTATGCTCGAATTCTTTCACAAATATAATTTGTGAGCATATTTATACCAGGACAACACTGATCCGATAGCCATTTTCAAATAGCTACTAGCCCTTGAGGCCCTGTCCTTCATATACATTTTCAGCTTCATGTATTTTACTAGCAAATTGGAAGTACACCAAATGAATTTGTTTGTACGGTAAATAATGGGATCACACAGAGAGAGAGAGAGGGAGAAAACAAACAAACAAAGAGAAAAAAGAAAAATGAAGTTGGAGTGATGAATTCCCACGAGTCAAACAAGTAAATTTAATAGCTCATAATATTTGTTGGTTGTTTAAAAATGGTTGAAGGCAGTTGTGAGCTATTAAAAGCATTCTTGTGACTCAGCGTTTCGATGTCACTGAGGTGTTTAGATCTTTTGAGTTATTATTGTTCTTTGGTGACTGTTTCTCTGAAATTTGGAGTTATGCTCTTCCATTAAATTTTCATTGCCATTCAAGACCTTCTTTTAACTTGTACCACCCTCTCTTTCTCTCAATCTCTGAACACAAGAATGGTTGGATGTGGGAACAAAATTCCATATGATAGCTCAAGAGATAGGAAATCAACATATAAAGTGTGTGGATCTTTTTATATTGTGAGGCCTTTTGAAAAAAATCGGGCGGGATTGGTTCAAAGTGGACAATATTACATTACGTTAAGAGTATCTCCATACGATGTGGGTCACACACAGTAAATCTCGGAATTTGACCCGTGAATCGTGGTAATGGGACACATGAAACCTGTTGAAATTTTGTTGCTTTCAGTTACTGCGGTAATTTTTTTTAGCATAATAAGTTACTTAGTTTTAGGATAAATCTACTTTTTGAATTTAAATTTTTGTTAGATTTTAGGTTTGTTGAAATATTTTGAGTTTTTAAAATTCTTCTTATGCAGATCTTTCACCAGATTATGTTCTCAAGTTAGCTATTTAAAGCCCTCTATGTTTAATAAAAAAGGAGAGACATTTTCAATCAATACTTTTAATATTTTTGCTGCCCCATCTTTTAAAAAAACTAACTGAACTTAATTCGAGGAGGAGATCCGTGAATCGTGGTAGTGGGCCACATGGAACTTAGTTCAAGGAGGAGATTGTTGGGTGTGCGAACAAAGACCCATGTTGGTAGTTGAAAAGATTGAGAGTCTACATATAAGGTATATGAATCTCTTATTGATGTAAGGCCTTTTAGGAAAAACTGTGCACATTTGGCTCAAAACGGATAATATATCATACTATGTTAAGACTTAAGAGTACTGTTTAGTCCAGAATAAAGATGACCGATGGCGTGATTTTTTTTTTTTTTAAATTGACATAATACATATAACTTAAACTCGTATAAAAATTAGCGCATATTGCATGAGAGTACAGTGTAGGGTTTGACCAACGACAAGACGAAAAGCGTCTGTTAGCATTTAAACATATGCGCTTTAAATAGCTGGTTGGAGGTGTCTAGTAATTGCAAAGCCCAACTTCAATTCAGCAACTGATCGAATTCAATTCACTTCATTTGAAGAGAGCACGTCATGGTCAATAGATGGGCTATTCTAGTTCCACTATTTAATGTTTTTGCCATTTTAAATTTCATATTGCATGTTTGCCTCAATCTACAACTTCCCTTTGACCCCTATATAAACACCTATAATAAGTATTCACCATTTTGATTCTCACAAAGAGAGTTGGGCCAAAAAAGAAAACCAAAGAAGCAACAGATTTTGATCATTGTCAAATTCATCAGTCATGGTCTCCCTTCAAACTACTATATCACAAGATTTGTCTAAGAAGAGAAAGTGGCGAGAAATCAAAGCAGAAGAAATCTCTGAAAAGCCACAGCAAGTGATATCTCTATTTGGCACCGAGTTTCAGCATGAAAGTCCTCTGCCTTTGGAGTGGCAACGGTGCCTTGATATTAAGATAAGCAATAGTCGTTTAACTTATATACATTGACAGTGCTAAAAACTTACACTATACCGATGTACTTTTATCTGATATATAACAGGTTATTTATCATATTTTGGTAGTTATCAATTTGATGTTTGTTATAGGAGTATTAGTTATCTGTAATTGTCTTTTACGTGACTTGATACATAAAACTGTTTTACAATGTTTATAACTCTAAACAACATAGGATTGGTCCTGTGGAATTTTTGCCAAGGTGGAGATTTGTTGAAATGTCAAATATTTCAGCTTCCCACATCGGTGGGTTAGCAATAGTTGGGGGGATTTTCCCCCTATAAAAGAAGGCTTAATGTTTAGGATTTAAACACACCTCTCATTTGCCTTCTCATCTGTTTAAGGCATTTGTATCTTCTCTCTTTAGTATTATTTCACTTGTATTTTTGGAGTGAAATAAAATATTGGTTGTGTCCGAGGAGTAGGCAAAATTAGCCGAACCTCGTAAATTCTGGTGTTCCCTTTATTATTGTTTTATTGTCTTATTTATTATTTGGTGGCTGTCATAATTTTTGGTATAGTAGTTGTGACTTATTCACACTATATACATTTGGCTTCCGCAACAATTGGTATCAGAGCCAAGGTACTGTCTAAGTATGCTCTGTGGTTGCAGCATAGTCTGATCTTCCACATCAGAAAAGATTTATCTTGGTAACTGAGTCAAGGTTCTGTCTGAGTATGCTCTGTGGTTGCAGCTTAGTTTGATCTTCTACATCAGAAAGGAAATAATCTTGATTTGTGTCGTCAGCTATTAAATAATATTTGTGTCAAATATGGGAGACAATAAACAAGAAGAATCTACATCAAGTGTCAACAACACGTCATCATTGGCATCTTCGCTTATGACAAGAATTGTGTCAAATGCGAAATTTGCGGTCGAAATATTTGACGGGTCCGGACATTTTGGGATGTGGCAAGGCGAGGTTCTAGATGTCCTTTTTCAACAAGGGCTAGATCTGGCCATTGAAGAAAAGAAACTAGATGTTATTGGAGAAGAAGATTGGAAGATTCTCAACCGTGTTGCTTGCGGTACCATTCGATCCTACCTTGCTAGAGAGCAGAAATATCCATACACAAAGGAAACTTCTGCAAGTAAATTATGGAAAGCACTGGAAGATAAATTTTTGAAGAAAAACAGTCAAAATAAATTGTACATGAAGAAGAGACTGTTTCACTTCACCTATGTTCCTGGTACCACGATGAATGAACATATCACCAGTTTCAATAAGTTGGTCACAGATTTGCAAAATATGGATACAACTTATGATGATGGTGACTTGGCCTTGATGTTGTTGGCGTCACTTCCTGATGAGTACGAGCACCTTGAAACTACTCTACTCCATGGAAATGACGAAGTTTTTCTTAGAGAAGTTTGTTCGGCTTTGTACAGCTATGAACAAAGAAAGCGAGAAAAATAGAAGGGCGGAGAAGGAGAAGCACTATTTGTGAGGGGTCGTCCTCACAATCAAACGAGGACAAAGAAGGGAAGATCCAAGTCAAGATCTAAACCCAGCAAAGATGAATGTGCCTTTTGTCGAGAAAAGGGGCACTAGAAGAAAGACTGTCCGAAGTTGAAGAATAAGGCCAAACATAACAATGGAAAGGCCATTATGGATTCAAATGTAGCTGATTGTGATGATTCAGACTTCTCATTAGTTACAACAGAGTCATCAACATCATCAGACATATGGTTGATGGACTCGGCTTGTAGCTATCATATGTGTCCCAACAGGGACTGGTTCGTGGAATTTCAAGAAGGAGAATATGGAGTCGTTCACACAGCGGATAACAACCCTCTTACCTCATATGGCATTGGTTCAATACGATTAAGGAACCATGATGGAATGATCAGAACATTGACAGATGTTCGATATGTACCGGATTTGAAGAAGAATCTCATCTCTGTGGGAGCCCTAGAATCAAAAAGGTTCAAAATCATTGCAGAAAATGGAGTGATGAGAGTATGCTCCGGTGCACTAGTGGTAATGAAGGCTAATCGGAAGAATAATAATATGTACCGCTATCGTGGCAGTACAGTTATTGGGACAGCGACAGTGACATCCAGTGATGACAAAGAAGCAGAAGTCAGCAGAGATGTTACCTTTGATGAATTTTCTATGGTAAATAAGGTAACAGAAGATACCAAACAAAATGAAGGTGCTTCTAAGCAGGTGGAGTTTGAGGGAAAATTTATTTTTCCTACACAAGAAGCAGAGGAGGAAACAAATGAAGATTACTCTCTGAAAGGAGAGCCAGTAGAGGAGATTCCAACTCAGGAACCTCAACAACAACTTGAATCAATAGCAACCAGCAGACTAAAAAGAACAATAAAGAAACCTGTTCGTCTCATAGAGACGGTTGCTTGTGCAACCTCAATTGTAGCTGATGATGTTCCTACCACTTATAAAGACGCTGTCCAAAGTTCAGAAGAAGATAAGTGGAGGATTGCCATGAATGATGAAATACATTCCCTTCATCAGAATCATACATAGAGATTGGCCAATCTCCCGAAGGGAAAGAAAGCAATTGGGTGCAAATGAGTATTTGCAAAGAAAGAAGGATTTCCTAACCAAGTAAATGTTCGCTACAAAGCAAGATTGGTGGCCAAAGGATATGCTCAAAAGGAGGGAATTGATTACAATGAAGTGTTTTCTCCAGTTGTAAAACATTCCTCCATTAGAATTATGTTGGCTTTGGTAGCACAATTGGATTTGGAACTAGTTCAGATGGATGTAAAAACTGCGTTTTTACATGGAAACTTGGAGGAGGAAATCTACATGACTCAGCCAGAAGGATTCAAAGTTGCTGGAAAAGAAAATATGGTGTGCAAACTTGAAAAATTATTGTACGGATTGAAACAATCTTCTAGACAATGGTACAAGCGATTTGACGAGTTTATGTTGCGGCAAGGGTACAAGAGAAGCAAATACGATCATTGTGTGTATTTGCACAAGCTTAAAGATGGTTCCTTTGTATATCTTCTCCTATATGTTGATGATATGTTGATAGCTTCCAAGAATTTGGAAGAAATTGATAAGTTGAAGATTCAACTGAAGAAGGAGTTCGAGATGAAGGATTTGGGTGAGGCAAAGAAAATTCTTGGCATGGAGATAATTAGAGATAGACGTTCAAAGAAACTCTGTTTATCTCAAAAGGAATATTTGAAGAGAGTACTTCAACGTTTTGGCATAGATGACAAGACTAAGCCAGTTAGTACTCCACTTGCTTCCCATTTTAAGCTAAGTACTATTATGTCGCCAATGGATGAAGCTGAACGAGAGTATATGTCAAAGGTACCATACGCAAATGCTGTTGGTAGCTTGATGTATGCAATGGTTTGCACAAGGCCTGACATTTCACAAGCTGTTGGAGTTATTAATAGATATATGCACAATTCAGAGAAGGAGCATTGACAAGTTGTGAAGTGGATTCTACGGTATATTCATAATACTGTAGATGTCGGGTTAGTTTTTGAGCAGGAAGACAATCAGTCTGTAATTGGATATTGTGACTCAGATTTTGCGGGTGATATGGACAAACGAAGATCAACTACTGGTTATGTGTTTACTTTTGCAAAGGCACCAGTTAGTTGGTAGTCTACTTTGCAGTCAACAGTTGCTTTGTCTACAACAGAGGCAGAGTACATGGCTATTACAGAGGCTGTGAAAGAGGCAATTTGGCTTCAAGGATTGCTAAAGGAGCTTGGTGTTGAACAAAAAGGTATCACAATTTTTTGTGATAGTCAAAGTGCTATTCAATTAGCGAAAAACCAAGTTTATCATGCAAGGACGAAGCACATTGATGTTCGGTATCATTTCGTACGAGAAATCATAGAAGAAGATGGAGTCACGGTGAAGAAAATTCATACTACGGAGAATCCTGCTGATATGCTGACAAAGGTGGTGACTGCGGTCAAGTTTCAACATTGTTTGGATTTGATCAATATTGTTGAACACTGAAGATTGAAGATGAAGACACAACCAAAATTTGTTATAGAGAGAAAATTGAAGACGTGGAATTTTTGCCAAGGTGGAGATTTGTTGAAATGTCAAATATTCCAGCTTCCCACATCAGTGGGTTAGCAATAGTTGGGGGGATTTTCCCCCTATAAAAGAAGGCTTAATGTTTAGGATTTAAACACACCTCTCATTTGCCTTCTCATCTGTTTAAGGCATTTGTATCTTCTCTCTTTAGTATTATTTCACTTGTATTTTTGGAGTGAAATAAAATATTGGTTGTGTCCGAGGAGTAGGCAAAATTAGCCGAACCTCGTAAATTCTGGTGTTCCCTTTATTGTTGTTTTATTGTCTTATTTATTATTTGGTGGCTGTCATAATTTTTGGTATAGTAGTTGTGACTTATTCACACTATATACATTTGGCTTCCGCAACACTTTGAAATTAATTCGTTAAATGTGCTTGAGGAAGAGCATTGTGGTGACAGCAGGGTCAGGCGTAGTATTCTGGCGACGAGTTCAATTGAACCCATAACTTTCGATGCGGGGTATAACTTTATGTGTAAAAATTGACAAAAATCGCAAAAATAGCATATATGAACCCATGACTTTAAAATATAATGGGTTCAATGTTAAAAACCTTAAAAATTGAACCCAGAGCTAAAATTTTGGGTCCGCCTCTGGGTGACAGGACTAACCTTGTTTTCCTTTACTCTGGTTGAAATGCAGTGTGGAGATATATACTTCTATAACACGAGAACACAAAAGAGAACATCAAGAGATCCTAGATTGAATCCTGAACCACAGAGTCCAGATCATATGAATTTAGACCTTCAACTGAATTTACCATGTGGATCATCAGAGAACAACCAAGTAGTTGACAACTTCACTAAACGTAATGCTGTTAGCGATTCAAGTTACTCCGGTCGTGATACCAAGATCAAAAGGAATGGTATCACTCGTTCTCTGTCGTGGTTGACGTTTGATGGTGATCAACAAGAGATGTTCACTGCAGTTTGCAAGAAGTGTCATATGTTGGTGATGATGTGCAGATCTTCATCATCATGTCCAAACTGCAAATTTATCAACCCGGCGCCTCACCTGAGCACTCCTATATTCCTTGTTCAACAGAAGGTTAAGCCTCTCATGTCTAATAAAAGAAGTGTTCTAGTTACCAAAGATTGAGGGTAAAGTGTAGCGATATGATAAGTGTCATATGACCAACCTAAGTTTGCTTGCGGTTGAGACGTAGTTGTTGTTATATATTTTTCAAGTTACAAAAGATTGTCTGTAGCATCATTTGAGATGCAATCTTTTAAATAGTTTCCTAGTGCCTCCATTTAACTTCTGTTGCTCCTTTATAGAGAGGGAAAATAGGATAAGGGAAAGAGTTTATACTTCAGTCCATGTTTATATTGGTATAATGTAATAACTTGAAGAAAGCTGGAAGCTGACCATATTAGTCTAAGCATTTGGTATCAAGATTGGTAGTAAAGTAGTTTTCACAGAGAAGACTTGATCTTTATTAATAATTAACAGGGTATTTATACAAGAGAGTGGATCCATAAGAATCAAGAAAGGATCCATAAGAATCAATCAAACTAAATAACAATCTGTACAATCAAGAATAAGCTAAAAATAGTGAAACTAAATCTACAAATAAGGAAAGAGAATAATCTGCAATGCATTTAAGATATCTTTCCAATATGCCCCCGCAAGATGGTAGGTCGATCAGAGCTACCAATCTTGGAACATAACAGCTCAAAAGAACCGCTTGGAAGAGCTTTTGTGAGCATGTCATCTAGTTGCTCCTTCGACGAAACATGAGAAACCCGAAGAAGACCTTTCTGGACTAATTTACGGACAAAATGATAATCAAGTTCAATGTGCTTCATGCGAGAGTGGAACACAGGATTTGTACAAACATATGTAGCACTAAGATTATCGCAGTAGATGACAGGTTTCTGAGAAGGAGTGACAGATAACTCCTTGAGAATATTACGCACCCAACAAAGTTCAGCAGTAGTATAGGCAATTGCCTTGTATTCTGCCTCCGTTAAAGAGTGAGCCACTGCTCGTTGTTTCTTAGAACTCCATGAAACTGGATGACAACCAAGAAACACAATATAAGCTGTAGTGGATGAGCGATCATCCCGATCACCAGCCCAATCAAAGTCGGAAAAGGCATGAAGCAGGAGCGGAGAATTTTTCCGAAGAAACAAACCACGGTCCGATGCCCCAGCTAGATAGCGCAAAACACGTTTTTCCATGGCCCAATGAGTTGTCGTAGGACAGCTTGTAAACTAAAACAACTTGTTTACTATGAAAGCAATATCTGGGCGAGTAAGATGCAAATACTGCAAGCTTCCAATTACATTCATGTATACTGTGGGATCTTCAAGAGGAGAAACATCTTTAGAACCTAGACATGAACCACTAGCTGTAGGTGTCCTCATTGGCTTTGCATCTATCATGTTGGTTCTTTCAATATCTCACAGATATATTTCTATTGGTTAAGGAAGAGACCAGCGGACGAGCGAATGACTTAAACACCCAAAAAGAAATTTATATCACCCAGATCATTTATGGAGAACCGAGTACCAAGCTTTTTGATAAGGTCTTCAACATAGCGTGAGTGATTTCCGGTAATTATGAGATCATCAACATAAATAATAAGATAAATAGTAAAAGATAAGTGTTGCGGAAGCCAAATGTATATAGTGTGAATAAGTCACAACTACTATACCAAAAATTATGACAGCCACCAAATAATAAATAAGACAATAAAACAACAATAAAGGGAACACCAGAATTTACGAGGTTCAGCTAATTTTGCCTACTCCTCGGACACAACCAATATTTTATTTCACTCCAAAAATACAAGTGAAATAATACTAAAGAGAGAAGATACAAATGCCTTAAACAGATGAGAAGGCAAATGAGAGGTGTGTTTCAATCCTAAACATTAGGCCTTCTTTTATAGGGGAAAAATCCCCTCCAAACTTAACTCCCAACCAATGTGGGACTTTGACATTTTGCCAAACTTCAACAAATCTCCACCTTGGCAAAATTCCACATTTTCAATTCTCTCTCAATAACAAATTTTGGTTGTGTCTTCATCTTCAATCTTCAGTGTTCAACAATGTTGATCAAATCCAAACAATGTTGAAACTTGACCGCAGTCACCACCTTTGTCAGCATATCAGCAGGATTCTCTGTAGTATGAATTTTCTTCACCGTGACTCCACCTTCTTCTATGATTTCTCGTACGAAATGATACCGAACATCAATGTGCTTCGTCCTTGCATGATAAACTTGGTTCTTCGCTAATTGAATAGCACTTTGACTATCACAAAAAATTGTGATACCTTTTTGTTCAACACCAAGCTCCTTTAGCAATCCTTGAAGCCAAATTGCCTCTTTCACAGCATCTGTAATAGCCATGTACTCTGCCTCTGTTGTAGACAAAGCAACTGTTGACTGCAAAGTAGACTTCCAACTAACTGGTGCCTTTGCAAAAGTAAACACATAACCAGTAGTTGATCTTCGTTTGTCCATATCACCCGCAAAATCTGAGTCACAATATCCAACTACAGACTGATTGTCTTCCTGCTCAAAAACTAACCCGACATCTACAGTATTATGAATATACCGTAGAATCCACTTCACAGCTTGCCAATGCTCCTTCCCTGGATTGTGCATATATCTGCTAATAACTCCAACAGCTTGTGAAATGTCAGGCCTTGTGCAAACCATTGCATACATCAAGCTACCAACAACATTTGCGTATGGTACCTTTGACATATACTCTCGTTCAGCTTCATCCATTGGCGACATAGTAGTACTTAGCTTAAAATGGGAAGCAAGTAGAGTACTAACTGGCTTAGTCTTGTCATCTATGCCAAAACGTTGAAGTACTCTCTTCAAATATTCCTTTTGAGATAAACAGAGTTTCTTTGAACGTCTATCTCTAATTATCTCCATGCCAAGAATTTTCTTTGCCTCACCCAAATCCTTCATCTCGAACTCCTTCTTCAGTTAAATCTTCAACTTATCAATTTCTTCCAAATTCTTGGAAGCTATCAACATATCATCAACATATAGGAGAAGATATACAAAGGAACCATCTTTAAGCTTGTGCAAATACACACAATGATCGTATTTGCTTCTCTTGTACCCTTGCCGCAACATAAACTCGTCAAATCGCTTGTACCATTGTCTAGAAGATTGTTTCAATCCGTACAACGATTTTTCAAGTTTGCACACCATATTTTCTTTTCCAGCAACTTTGAATCCTTCTGGCTGAGTCATGTAGATTTCCTCCTCCAAGTTTCCATGTAAAAACGCAGTTTTTACATCCATCTGAACTAGTTCCAAATCCAATTGTGCTACCAAAGCCAACATAATTCTAATGGAGGAATGTTTTACAACTGGAGAAAACACTTCATTGTAATCAATTCCCTCCTTTTGAGCATATCCTTTGGCCACCAATCTTGCTTTGTAGCGAACATCTAATTGGTTAGGAAATCCTTCTTTCTTTGCAAATACCCATTTGCACCCAATTGCTTTCTTTCCCTTTGGGAGATTGGCCAATCTCCATGTATGATTCTGATGAAGGGACTGTATTTCATCATTCATGGAAATCCTCCACTTATCTTCTTCTGAACTTTGGACAGCGTCTTTATAAGTAGTAGGAACATCATCAGCTACAATTGAGGTTGCACAAGCAACCGTCTCTATGAGACGAACAGGTTTCGTTATTGTTCTTTTTGGCCTGCTGGTTGCTATTGATTCAAGTTGTTGTTGAGATTCCTGAGTTGGAATCTCCTCTACTGGCTCTCCTTCCAGAGGGTAATCTTCATTTGTTTCCTCCTCTTCTTGTGTAGGAAAAATAAATTTTCCCTCAAACTCCACCTGCTTAGAAGCACCTTCATTTTGTTTGGTATCTTCTGTTACCTTATTTACCATAGCAAATTCATCAAAGGTAACATCTCTGCTGAATATTACTTTCTTTGTCATAGGACACCATAAGCGATATCCTTTGACTCCAGAAGTAATTCCCATAAAAATAGCCTTCTTTGCCCTTGGATCCAATTTTGACTCCGTCACATGATAATTTGCAGTTGAGCCAAACACGTGCAAAGAGTTATAATCTACAGCAGGTTTTCCGTACCATTTTTCAAATGGTGTTTTGCCATCAATAGCAGCAGATGGTAGACGATTAATGAGGTGGCATGCATATGTAATTGCCTCAGCCCAAAATTCTTTGCCCAAGCCAGCATTGGACAACATACACCGTACCTTCTCCAGCAAGGTCCGGTTCATACGTTCTGCCACTCCATTCTGTTGTGGTGTATGTCTAACAGTGAAGTGTCGGATGATGCCATCATTTTCACAGACCTTATTGAAATGATCATTTTTGTATTCACCTCCATTGTCTGTGCGAATACACTTGATTCTCCTGCCTGTCTGATTCTCCACCATCATCTTCCATTTGAGAAAAATTCCCAACACTTCATCTTTGCTCTTCATTGTATACACCCATACTCTTCGGGAAAAATCATCAACAAAGGTTACAAAATAGTGCTTCCCACCCAATGAAGGTGTTTTGGAAGGACCCCAAACATCAGAGTGTACATAATCCAAAATGCCTTTAGTATTATGGATCGCTGTACCAAATTTAACCCTTGTCTGTTTCCCTTTAACACAATGCTCACAAAACTCCAAGTTGCAAGCCTTTACTCCTTTTAACAATCCTTGATCTGATAGAGTTTTCAAGGATTTTCCTCCAGCATGTCCCAAGCGCATGTGCCATAGCTTGGTTGCTTCTGCCTCTTTGTCGTCACTGGATGTTACTGTCGCTGTCCCAATAACTGTACTGCCACGATAGCGGTACATATTATTATTCTTCCGATTAGCCTTCATTACCACTAGTGCACCGGAGCATACTCTCATCACTCCATTTTCTGCAATGATTTTGAACCCTTTTGATTCTAGGGCTCCCACAGAGATGAGATTCTTCTTCAAATCCGGTACATATCGAACATCTATCAATGTTCTGATCATTCCATCATGGTTCCTTAATCGTATTGAACCAATGCCATATGAGGTAAGAGGGCTGTTATCCGCTGTGTGGATGACTCCATATTCTCCTTCTTGAAATTCCATGAACCAGTCCCTGTTGGGACACATATGATAGCTACAAGCCGAGTCCATCAACCATATGTCTGATGATGTTGATGACTCTGTTGTAACTAATGAGAAGTCTGAATCATCACAATCAGCTACATTTGAATCCATAATGGCCTTTCCATTGTTATGTTTGGCCTTATTCTTCAACTTCGGATAGTCTTTCTTCCAGTGCCCTTTTTCTCGACAAAAGGCACATTCATCTTTGCTGGGTCTGGATCTTGACTTGGATCTTCCCTTCTTTGTCCTCGTTTGATTTTGAGGACGACCCCTCACAAATAGTGCTTCTCCTTCTCCGCCCTTCTGTTTTTCTCGCTTTCTTTGTTCATAGCTGTACAAAGCTGAACAAACTTCTCTGAGAGAAATTTCGTCATTTCCATGGAGTAGAGTAGTTTCAAGGTGCTCGTACTCATCAGGAAGTGACGCCAACAACATTAAGGCCAAGTCACCATCATCATAAGTTGTATCCATATTTTGCAAATCTGTGACCAACTTATTGAAACTGGTGATATGTTCATTCATCGTGGTACCAGGAACATAGGTGAAGTGAAACAGTCTCTTCTTCATGTACAATTTATTTTGACTGTTTTTCTTCAAAAATTTATCCTCCAGTGCTTTCCATAATTTACTTGCAGAAGTTTCCTTTGTGTATGGATATTTCTGCTCTCTAGCAAGGTAGGATCGAATGGTACCGCAAGCAACACGGTTGATAATTCTCCAATCTTCTTCTCCAATAACATCTGGTTTCTTTTCTTCAATGGCCAGATCTAGCCCTTGTTGAAAAAGGACATCTAGAACCTCGCCTTGCCACATCCCAAAATGTCCGGACCCGTCAAATATTTCGACCGCAAATTTCGCATTTGACACAATTCTTGTCATAAGCGAAGATGCCAATGATGGCGTATTGTTGACACTTGATGTAGATTCTTCTTGTTTATTGTCCCCCATATTTGACACAAATATTATTTAATAGCTGACGACACAAATCAAGATTATTTCCTTTCTGATGTAGAAGATCAGACTAAGCTGCAACTACAGAGCATACTCAGACAGAACCTTGACTCAGTTACCAAGATAAATCTTTTCTGATGTGGAAGATCAGACTATGCTGCAACCACAGAGCATACTAAGACAGTACCTTGGCTCTGATACCAATTGTTGCGGAAACCAAATGTATATAGTGTGAATAAGTCACAACTACTATACCAAAAATTATGACAACCACCAAATAATAAATAAGACAATAAAACAACAATAAAGGGAACACCAGAATTTACGAGGTTCAGCTAATTTTGCCTACTCCTCGGACACAACCAATATTTTATTTCACTCCAAAAATACAAGTGAAATAATACTAAAGAGAGAAGATACAAATGCCTTAAACAGATGAGAAGGCAAATGAGAGGTGTGTTTCAATCCTAAACATTAGGCCTTCTTTTATAGGGGAAAAATCCCCTCCAAACTTAACTCCCAACCAATGTGGGACTTTGGCATTTTGCCAAACTTCAACAATAAGCTCTCAATTCATCATACCATGCACGTGGAGCCTGCTTCAAGCCATAAATAGCCTTGTGTAATCGACAAATATGATTGGAAAATTTCTCATTGACAAATCTAGGTGGCCGAGCCATGTAAACTTCCTCAGATAAGTGGCCATGTAAAAATGCATTATTGACATCTAATTGTCTAAGCGTCCAATCATAAGAAATGCAAGAGAAAGAACTACTCTCATTGTGGCATGTTTAGCAACAGGAGAATAGGTGTCAAAGTAATCCACACCATGTTGTTGAAGATAACCTTTAGCAACCAACTAAGCTTTATAGCGTCCAACGCTCCCATCTGAATTATACTTAACACGAAATACCCATTTAGAACCCACTGGTTTGGCATGAGGGACAAATGGCACAAGATACCAAGTTCCTTGACTTTGTAATGCTGAAATCTCTTCATTCATAGCCTCACGCCATATTGGATCTTTTAAAGCTTGATGAACAGTACGAGGCTCTATAGGCTTAGGTGACGAAGGACTATTTGGCTTGGTAGAGGTTTTAGTTGCTGGAGGTAAGTGGAATGATGTGGTTATTGGTGAGACTAGGGATGTGTTAGGTTTAGCAGAATCATGAATAGTAGTACTAAGACACAATTTCTGAATGGGTTTATGAATGTTATTCTTTCATCGGGTAGTCATGGGATGAGAGGGTTGAATGTTTAGATTTTGGTTAGATACATTGATGTTATCAGGTACAGAGGAGTCAGAAGAGGGTAAAGAGGTAGATCGAGCAGATGATAACGAAGGAGAAAGAGACATACCTGAGTGATGATCAGATGAACTCCCAATTTCATTTGATGAAGAAACATTGCCAGGTGCACTGTGGGTGCTAGAGAACCAAAGGGTGGTGAAGTAGAGGTTGTAGGAGAGGTGATGGATGAAGATTGATGATGTGTAAGAGGAATTACAAAGTGGCTAGGAACCCAAGAATTAACATTATCATGTTGAGGTCTATTTTCCTTTAGTTCAAGAGAGATATAAGGAAAAGAATGTTCCACAAAATCAACATGACGAGATAAATAAATGCGAGAGTTTACAAGATCACAACACTTGTAAGCACTCTAATTTTGTGAATATCCTAGAAAAAGACAAGGATTGGAGCGCGGTTATAATTTGTTATGATTATAAGGACGCAACCATGGACAGTGGCGGAGGCAGGATCTCCATGAAGGGGGTTCAAATTTTTTTTTTTGTATCTAGTGGGAATTGAATTCATGACCTTATGCAGATTTTGAACCCCCTTGACCACTAAACTACACTTTTAGATTGTGTTAATAGGGTTCAAAACTTAATATATGGAGGTAAAAAAAAGATTTTGCCTAATATATACAGTGTATTTTTTCGGCGAAGGGGGTTTGGGTGAACCCCTTGTACCTCCTAAATCCACCCCTGACCATGGATACCATAAACAACTAAATCACGAAGTTTGTTGTAGTTTGATAGAGTACCATATAGCCTGAAATAAGGTGAATCACCATCTAAAATTTGGTTAGGCAACCTGTTGATTAAGTAGGCAGCAGTATTAAAGGCATATGGCCAGAACTTTAAAGGAAGATTAGCATTGTGTAATAAGGTGATACCTTTCTCTACAACATGGCGATAATGACACTCGGCAGTCATTGTGTTCGGGTGTATAGGGAGGAGTGAAAGAATGTGATATCCCATTATCTTCAAATAATGAACGAAGATGAAAAAATTCCCCACCATTGTTAGAGTAAAAACATATAATTGGCTTTTGAAATAATTTCTCCACAATTCGTTTAAATTTTGAAAACACAATTGAAACATCAGACTTTCTCTTCAGAGGAAATAGCTAAATATATTTTGTATATTGATCCACAAATATTAAATAATATTGATAACCATCAATAGAAACTTCTGGTGCAATACCCCAAATATCATAATAAATGTACTCTAAAGGAGCAGAACTTTGTATTGAAGAGTTATGAAAAGGAGTCTTATGCATTTTATTGCATTTACAAGAATTGCAAAAGAAATTCTTCTCTAAAGTTGAAATATTTAAAAGCTTCGAAATATGACGAAGAGTAGTAGTGGAGAGAGGCCTGAGACGTCGATGCTAGTTGGGAGCAGTGGTGGTGGAAGTGGTGCTGACTTGAGGAACATGTGTAGCTTGGATAGCAGACTTGGAAGGCCACAAATACATATCGCCCTCGGGTTTCCCCGCTACCAGAATTGCCCCATGCAGTAGTTCTTCACAACAAAGAAATCACGTGAGAATTCAACTGAAACATTATTATCATTACACAATCAATAAATAGAAATAAGATTTTTTTTCATACGAGGCACACATAGAACATTAGTTAGCTTAAGAGGTGTAGAGGGAGTGGGCATGAAAGTAGATCCTGTATGTGTAATTTTGTGATTTTTACCATCACCAAGCATGACATACTCAGTATCATCATATTCAGAATGAAGGGAAAGGTTTTGCAAGTCTTGTGTAACATGGTATGAGCCACCGGAGTCGACAAGCCAATTTGGATCCGTATTAGTGGATTGTGAAGCAAAGTTAGCTTTGGGTTGTTGATTTTTGAACCGGTTGGAGTTGCTCAAAGAACCATTGGATTTGGTACATGCGACATCAGTAAAAATTGCAAAGAACTTCCTGCATTACTTTACATGGTGGCCATGTTTGTCACATAGTTGACAAGTAACTTTGGGTCGATTGATTTGGCCACTAGAATGAACTCCTTGATTCCTGCCATTTCCATTCCAATGAAATTCCTTTAACGCAAGTTATTAATATTACGATTTGGATTCCGGTAGGTGAATCCGGCAGGTTTAGCAGCAAAGTTTGCCATGATTGGCGCTACAGTTTGGGATGACCGGCGTGTCAAGTGAGCTTCAAAGTCGATTAGTTTGTCATGAAGCTCTTGAAAGGTTATAGTGGTCTCACGAGCACGAAGTGCAGAGGCTATGCTATCATATTCAGGTGGAAGGCTATGTACGACATGAAGAAAAACTTCATCAGTAGATATGTGAACATCAATTGAAGCAAGCTTGATGCACTTCTAATAAGATGGTCTTGCAGTCTATAGGCAGATGTTGCCACGAGCGATGGTGGCTCATATATAAACTGGAGAAAATTGTAAGCAGTGAGCAATATCTCCCATTGATATTGCCAAGATTGGTAGTTGGTGGTGGTGAGTTTTAGTGGGGCTTGAGCGGCAGTATTAACGGAGATAAGTTGTTCAAGGAGATAATGGTATTAGAGGAGGCCACAATATTTGGAGAAATGATGTTTTGATGGTTAGCCAATGGGGTCGTTTGATTTTCAGGTGTTAGCATTGGGTCTGTTGGGGTTGGGAGGAAGCTAGAGGTGTCATTTGGAGGATCCATGACTCCTAAAATAAAACTAGGTGCTCAGAAATTTTAGCTGTGAAGCACAATGGCTATGATACCATAAAGTAGTTTTCAGAAGAGAGAAGACTTGATCTTTATTAATAATTAACATTGTATTTATACAAGAGAGTGGATCCATAAGAATCAAGAAAGGATCCATAAGAATAAATCAAACTAAATAACAATCTGTATAATCAAGCTAAAATGCTCTCTAGGGTATTACAACCATTGCGTGGTCTTTCATGGCCACTCCAGTCGGCGGCCAACCCTCTTCAATGGCTGGTCAGCCTTCCCAAGCGTCCCCCACCAATCCTAACCCTGCTACACAATCACATACTCCACTAAATTTCTCAAAAATCCTTAAACCTAGCACGCTTAATGCCCCCGTGCATGTGAACGAAGCTACACAAAAATCTATCGAGCCAATTCCTTTGAGAAGAGTTTCTTTTTTGAATAGGCAATAATATGTGAAATTTACTAAGGCAGAACTAGATCAATGAATGTTATTGAAGGACTTCGGTATGCTGTGGTGGAAAAATTTGCGAATGGATAGCCTGAGCTTCCAGAAATGCGTAGAATTGTTCCTTCACAATGTGGAATCAAGGGTGAATGCAATATTGGCTTCCTTAAAGATAGACATATTCTTATTCGACTCACATTATGGTAGGACTTCATTGATTTTACGTCAAAAGGTCCTTATTATGTTAAAGACAAAGGTGGATATGAATATCAGTTGAGACCTCTCATTTATGATGCAAAGTTTAAAGATGGGGAAGAAACTCCCATGGCTATGGCATGGATTTTGTTTCCAGGTTTGTTACCAACCTATTTTTTCAAGGAATATTTGTTCTCTCTTGCTTCAGTAGTAGGGAATCCCTTATACTTAGATATGGCTACAATTAACAAGACTAGACCTAATTATGCAAGGGTTAAAGTCTTGATTGATTTGTTAGCTGATCATCCTAAAAAAGTGAGGATGGATATTGAGAATGAATCGATTAGATAGATAAAGACTGAGTGGGTGAATATTAAATATGATATGATGCCTAAATATTGTAAGGAATGTAAGTTACAAGGCCATGATGAAATTGAATGTTGGCGTATTCATCCATAACTGATGGAGAGCAACAACAATGCCAATGCAGTCGTTCATGAGGTACAAGGTGGTGAAATTTTTGATCAAAAGGGGCAGAAGAAGAAAAATAATGTGAATCAACCTCTCATGATCTTGTCAAGTGGTAAAGTTGTGGGAAATATAGGTGAATAATGGAAGAATGTTCCTGATAATCGTGTGAAGAAAAATGTGCAACAAGAGGAAAATAAAGAATCAAAAGGAAATGAGGCTTATGGGAAGGGAGAAATTGCTGGAAAGGAAAATATTAATGATGTTGTGACAACTAGTAAAAAATTTGCCTTATTGGAGGAAGGAGAAAAGGAAATTCAAAAACAAATCAAGTAGGAAGCAGTGAAAAAGGTTGTAAATAAGGCGCAATGCAAGGAAAACGAAGTGAATCCTACTTCTAATGGGACAACCTCTCTGCATAAGGATACAAATAAAATTTCGGCTAAAGACAGTCCCATTCTTAATACTAACCTAGCTGGGAATAAAGATTTGAACAAGAAGGAATCCATTATCGAGTGGGTTCATAGAAGATTTGGCATAAATAAAGAAGAATTGAGGCAGATGAATGTAACGCTTAATCATTCTTGCCAGGAAGTTCCATCGCCAACTTATGAAGATTCAAAGGATACAGGGGTCAATTTGGAGGTTAGTTCTAGCACAACTCTATTGAGTGATGAAGTAGAAATCATGGAGAAGGCTGGTGATGCAAAGTTGAGTCCCAAAATCAAAGGAGAAAGACAACACAAGGAGGAAGCTTTGGCAGACTGTTTAAGCCCTAACCTACAATAAACCCTAGAAGTACAAAAACTAGGGTTGAGATAAGGAAGGGGATATACAACTTACAGCTATTCCAATGATGGGAACAACTCATGAATCACAAAAAAGAGCTATTTACATAGGTGGTTCGAAGAGTAAAGATGTCAGCTAAGAAAATCAATAATGAAACTGTAAACCCTAGTGGCAGTGCTTAGTCTTTGGCTATTATTGGAAGTCATCATGTGGAGGTTCAAGCTAAGGATCAACATGAGAACGGTCATATTGAAGTGCTAGACCATACAGTGAGGTTTACTAACCAAATAGCTGCTGGGGTAATGACTCAAGGCAATGGAACAATAATTTCAGGGTTTGTTGCTACAGTAAACCCTAGTTTGGGAGATGTTTAGGCATGACAAAGGCTTATGATAGAGTGTCATGGTTGTTCTTCACAAAGGTGTTGAGGCAGACAGGGTTTGGCGAGATCTTCATTAACATGATATTCAAATTAGTATCCAACAATTGGTATTCATTACTATTGAATGGGTAAGCCAATGAATTCTTCAAATCTACAAAAGGTATCAAGCAAGGAGATCCTTTATCTCTTACTTTATTCATTCTGGCAGTAGAGGTTCTTAGGAAAGCATTGGATGCATTATTTGATAATTCAGATTTCATAGGCTTTGGTATTCCAAAGTGGAGCCATAGCATCAACTACTTATCCTATGCAGATGATACAATCATATTCTATTCTTCTCATTGTGGAGCAGCCCATCTTGTCATGAATGTTTTGAAAGATTAAGAGGTAGCCTATGGGCAAAAAATAAACAAAGAGAAATCTTCCTTTTATATGCATGAAGGATCACCAATAGATGAAGTGAATACTGTACATTTGATCACTGAATTCCAAAGACATTCCTTCTCATTTACTTACTTAGGATATTCAATTTTCTATAGCAGAAGGAGAAAGGAGTTCTACAAGAACATTCTATTTAAAGTACATGAGAGATTATCATCATGAAAGGGCAAGTTACTTTCAATTGGTGGTAGGGCAGTATTAATTGCACATATGATAGAGAGCATGCCGATTCACCTTCTTTCAGTAGTGAACTCTCCAGTATATGTGATCAAATAATTACACAAGATGTTTCCTAGGATTTTTTGGAGCAATTCAGGTAATGGAAGGGCAAGACACTGGACTTCTTGGGATACTTTGTGTCTGCCTAAAAATGAAAGAGGACTTGGGCTTAAATAAATATATGATATGTCCAAGGCTTTGTTTGCAAAACTGTGGTGGAACTATAGACTAAGGACTCTTTATAGAGTGTTTTCATAAGGAATAAATATTATAAGAAGATAAATAAAGTGGTAGTACCATGGAGACGGGGTTCTCGAGTGTGGAGAAAGATGCTCCAAATGAGGGATGAGGTGGAACATCAAATTTCATGGCAATTGAAGAGTGGGAATTCCTGGTTTTGGTTTGATAAGTGGACTAGTTTGGAATCTCTCTACCATGCAACCGGTCCAGGGTATTGGTATGATGAATCTTATAAGTATGTTGATGAGGTGATATAAAATGCTGCATGGAATGAAGGTCTTTTGAGTGAATTACTGCCTGAGGAGTTAGCCGATCATATCATGGATAGAATCTCACCACCTTTAGATTTCTCAATAAAGGATAAACCATGGTTGAAGCTAGAAATAAAAGGGAAATTATCAGTGAAGTCAGCTTGGCAATTCCTAAGGAAGAGAAGGGCAGAAAGCAAATTATATAAATTTTTCTGGGTGAAGGGTGTTCCTTTCAAGATTATTTTTTCATGTGGAGACTCTGGAAGGCAAAAACTACCATTACATGGTTGGTTCTTAAGGTTGGGATACTTTAGAACATCAAGATGTTGGTGTTGTAGGCATCCCCAAAAAGAAACAATGTCCCATGTTTTCTTGAAATCTCCAACAGCCAAATTTGTATGGAACTACTTTGGTGCTCCAATAGGGATTAGAGCTGAAGGGAAGAAACTCGTTCAAGTAATAAATGAGCGGTAGCATAAATCATGAAACTCTAGTATGAAGGCAGTTTACCAAGCAATGCCATCCATAATAGTATGTCATTTGTGGAAGAAAAGGCATTCTGGCAAATATGGAAAGAATGTATCTTTTAATAGGTTGATATTCCAGATTTCAACTATAATTCATATGTTCTTGAAGGTAAGAAGACCAGGGTTCAAAGGAGTTGCTGCTAATTGGCCAGACTTACATAAGAAATTGCTAAATCATCTCCATAGATTGAAATATACTAAGGTACTATGGCAGCTACCTCCAGATGCTTGGATAAAATGTAATACTGATGGTGCTTGTAGAGGAGACAATAAGGGAGCTTCCTATGATTTTTGCATTAAGAATGATATTGGAGACCTTATATATGCCCAGGCAGATGTTGTGGACGAGGTAACAAAAAACATTGCTGAAGCTTAGGCCATTTTGGAAGCAGTCAGGTACATACTTTCACTACTAGAAATACAGACTTTTCCCACGGAAGAATTGGTGAAAATATGTGTGAAATTTCAATATTCCCACGACATTCCCATGGGAGACGCTCAGTGGGAATTTGGCTGGTGGGAAAATAGTTTCCCAGGACATTCGTGGGAAATTCCCAAGGAGTTTCCCACTGAGAGTTTCACGAGAACTTAGTGGGTCACATAGTATATTTTCCCATGAATGTCGTGGGAAATGTAAGATAATATAATATTTTAATTTCCTTAGGTTTCCCACCGAATCTGTGGGATTTATTAAAAATAATTTAAATATTTGTTTATTTTACACATGTAAGCATGTATTATTTTTTTATTTTACACATCAACTCAAATAATTTGTGAAGAAAACCTGTAAATATATAGCACTAACCCATATAAAAACAGATCTGAAAAATAGACCAAACTAACAAGAATAAACCAACCCAATATTGTCTTTTAACAAATTCATTATTTCTAAGACGAAACAAATAAAAAGTTAGGTTTTATTAGACTATACATGCACAAGAAAACAACAATAATTTTTTACTACTTTTTCATTAATTCAAAATTTAATATTATACTAATTGTAAATAACATAATAAAACATGCAAGCTAACAACAAAAAATTACACCATAATCATAAAATCAAGAACTATACTATTGTAAAATAATATCTCATTACAAACTCCTTAAATTAAAACACATAAATAAAGTAAAATTTATCTAACACAAAGTCCACTTGAAATACATGAATATTGATTTTAACAAAAGAATAAAGTATGCTGCTTCCCCAAATGCAAGTGCTAATAACTTTACTCTTAAATAAGTTTCCATCTTTATGTACCTGAAAAAAAGACAAAATTTGTAATTTTAGTACTTATTTTTTTTATCAAATGAATTAGAAAACATATATTTTAAATGTTAATAATAAATTAAATATTAATAAAACAATAAAAAGAGAAATAAGTAGTGATTGAGATACTTACTCCAATTCTTCTTTGGCTACAACCACAAGAATTCAGACCAAGAGATATAAAATTCTGAGTAGTTAACCTCTCAAAAATCAAAGAAGAGTAGATAAGAAATTTCATACCAGTACAGGAAAATTAAAAATAAATAGGAACATACTAATACATACACGTCATATAGCACCTGGAGAAATCCAAATTTGTAATGTCCTAAATACATATTGAAAGTAAAGTAGATTATATACCTTGTCTTAAGATGTCTATCATCCTAGATATAATCTTCTATGGTATTAAATCAACAAATTATTTTTTGGAGAAGACACACACACACACACACAAAGAGAGAGAGAGAGAGTGAGTGTGTGTGAGAGAGAGAGAGAGAGAGAAATGAAAATATAGAAGATTTTACTTGGGCAGGGATTTGATTGGGGTATGAAGTGCATATAATAAGATATGAGGAGGGAAAATAGGGGAAAACTAAATATAGATGGCAATAAAAAGAGGGATTTCGAAAAAAAAGAGAGGGAATCTTGTCGCTACTTTTTCGTGAAACTTTGAAAAAAATAAAAACTTAGCCATGTTTCCAGCAACTTTATAGCCCCACCATGTGCTGTGAATAATAATACTCTTTTCCAATACTTTCGTGGGAAATATTTGCGGTAAAATTCAAAATTTTTCGTCCATACGGGAATCTATAGGAATATTTTATTTTTTTTAATTTTTCCACTATTTTCCCTCGAAAATAATTTTTTATTTTATATAGTTATTTTTTTAATAATTTTTCCCACCGAATCGGAGGGAACTAAATTACGCGCATTTTTGCGCAAAAATGTTCCCACGGATAGTCAATGGGAAACGTTATTGTTTATTCGTGAAAAAGAAATTGCACTTTTCCCATTGAATTTCGGTGGGAATTGCCACTAACAATTTATCCGTGAGAAATTTCTGTGGGAAAATGTTGTGTTTCTAGTAGTGTTCAAATGTAGTTTTCTCCTTGTATAATTGAGACTGACTCATTATTGATGAAGAAAGTGTTAGATGAGGTATGAGAACCACCTTGAAACATTGCTAATTAAGTGGATGAAATCAAAGCTCTTATGTCTAAAGGTGTTTTCCAGATAGTGCATGTGCTAAGGGAAGGAAACAAGTTAGCAGATCACTTAACTAACTTGACATTGGATCAAGAACATATAATTCAGGTGCAATTATTCTGGGAATTGGAATCAGAAGGTAGGAAAATATTAAACAGTGACAAGCTTCAAATACCTTATGTTAGGGTAAGGACTGCCAAGCCAAATTGTAATTGATAAGAATGGAGCAATCATGAAGGATGAGGGTATGATTTGTGAAGGTAGCAAGGAACTAAAAAGGAGGGGGGGGGGAGGGCTAGTAGGGCATGAGAGACATCACTGGATCATCATATTCAAATCCTTTTGAGAAGGGAATATGATGATCATTTTTTCTACTAACCTTGTGTTCTTTTTTGCAGGAGACAGTATTGTACTCATGCCTTGCCATTTATTACAACTTCTATGGGTGGTATTAGCACTATGTGCTCATTCCCTTGAAGGAGGAGGAAAGATGGCATGCACAAGCATGTAATTAAGGAGGCAAATGAACATTTACAACATGAAACAACCCTGGCTACGTGGCCTACTGTCCCAGGCATTGGTCTTTGTGGCACAACAACAAACACGAACTACATCAACAGGCTTAGCGATCTCCCCAGCACGCTTTAGACCTCGCCCAGCTTGACCAATAGCGAGATCAACAACCATGCGACGCCAAGAATTTCTCCAGCTCCATCTCGCTAGAGACCTGGCGACACATAGTGATTTCCATTGCTGTAGACCACGCCCAGCTGAACCAACAATGAGATCATTAACCAGGCGACACAAGGTAAGACGCCAACTCCTTCTCGCTGGGGACCTAGCGACACACAGTTTTTGGCACGCGTTTCACCACACTAGGCAATGCTGGGCAACATGCTTTTTATGGCTACTTTGGCAATATTTCTTGGGCACTTTGGAAACACAATGGGTTAAAACCTTGATGCAACAAGGTAATAGGACAACTGAGGTAGGGATTCATGCAATGGAATCAAGTGATAATCAAGGGAGGCCATGCGAAAATGAGCTTAAAAATAGTGCACTCGTACTTCTTAGGACAGTGCAATTGCTTAGCATTTTGCGAACCTCTTATAATTCTTATAGACGCATGAACTGATGGAACATCTTTATATGGAGCCGGAATGGAAGCACAGTGCAAATGATGATACAACATCAAAGAAGGGTATCTCAAACAACCATATTCTGGATAGTGGCTACTATTGAACAAAATCGATTTGGCTATACGTGCAAGCGAGGTGGCTATGTGCGCAAGAAGCGGAAATGGGCAGAGATCATCATTGTTAGAGGCTATTTGTGCAAGAAGCGAATTACTCACGTGGACACTAAATGCAATGGGCTTCAAGGGCAAGTTTTTAGTTATACATACTACATTAGACTTCATGTGCTATCATTGTTGAGTATCTCACTCAACTTTGATAATAGGTTACATGTAGATTGCAAATTTTAATTCTTTCATCTCTTAGGATTTATGAAACTTTATTTTTTAATGTCTTTTTATATATAAAAAATTAGCTCTACGCATTGCCTAGTGGATTGCTTAAAAAAAATCTGCAATGCATTTAAGATATCTTTCCAATAGGTAGGAAGTAATGGGTTAGGAAATTGCAACATCAAACTTTTGAATTGGGATGGCACATTAAGAATAGATTTCACATCATTCAATATTGGCTAATTCGACATAGTCACAATAGTTATTAAACTTGATAATAACTACAACCTCCCCCGTTAGGCTATTAAATTCCGAAGTTAATGCACCGAACTCAATTGGCATTAAATTAGTGTCTATCTATGAACACCCCAGCTACGCCGGCATATTCAATTAGAATCGTATAGCATTGCAGTATTGAGTTTCTATCCTGTCTTTAAACTGGAATAAGCTAGAAGATATTATAAGCTAGCTATCCATAGGCATATAACTAATTAACTATCCAAGACAACTTACAATATATAGAGGATAGAAATTGTAATTTAAAATGATACATCATACTTTGGAGTTGCAAAGGTATTTATTTAATGTTTTTTATACTTATTAAGGGGCATTTACTCGCTATAGTCATAAGATATATAACCTATTTATTATTGCACCCTTAAACGTCTCGCAATTAGTTAATTATGGCTAATTTAAGGTCACATATGTTAAAAAGTCTTCCTTTCTTTCTTAATGTTTATGCCAAGTTATTGGACTATACACGCAATATGTATTCCCCAAAATATACGAAATAAAACCTTTACCGCAATAAAAAATAGGGGCTGCCTAGCTATACAAATAAAAATTCCCTTGTGTCCATGTCCATAATAAAAGCTGTTGGTCCCCAAATACATGCAAGTATACGTGATCGTCAAGTAATAAAGTGACTCGAAAGTCGGATGTCGAATCCACAGAGACTTAGATTAATCCTTAATTAAGCTAACTAAAATTAATTAACTATCCAAGATAATAAAAAATATTTTTTTCTGCTAAACTACTTTCGCATAAATTGAACAAGTAATTAGCTAATGTATCAATGATGCAAACGTGTGTTTTTGAATTTTATTCAGAAGAGATGAAGATTCCAAGGTTGTGCTCGGTTTATCAATCCTATTAAGTTCAATAACCACACTTGTTAATCTAGATTATCAATGGTTGCTAATTGACCGAGTCGTTATATGAATAGCATGTTCCCACAATACAACTCACCTATCCACAATATATCAATTCTATATTCCTATGGTATTGATCTATCATGAACGAATATAACACGATATTCAACTACGCAAGATTGTTAGGTATATTCTTATCCTAACCGCGAAAATCGTTCATCGAGCTACGGGTTTAGAAACAAGCTCTCTTTGATTCTACTCTAATCTAAACACGGCTTTTCCAAGCATAACACAAATAGTAGGGTAAATTGGTAGCTACAACAATTTACAAGTTAAAATTAGAATTAAAGAAATAACTATACGATGATAATCCTAATTAACGAAGAGGTAATTAATAAACATTAATAATCATGTCAACAACAACCCTAGAAACTAGAGTGCTTAGCCACTCGTATTCGTAGTGACAATTGTCCAAGTATTTTTGCCTAAACAAATTACAAAGAAAAGATGAAGGTGTGAGCACGTGATTTTTGCCCTATATGAGAATCACTCCCAAAAAATTCAAAATAAAACAATTTTCCTTTGTATACAATTTTTGTATTTTTGTGGTATTTTTGTATAATTATTTTTATCTGTGCATGTTTATTTGTTAAATTAATAAAAAATACCAAAAATATATCGCATTTGCATTTAGGATTTAATCCTACAATTGTTAGTAATTAAGTTTGTTTTACAAAAATTAAAAAATTACAAAAATAGGCATCTTTTGCATTTTTAGCATTTAATGTCCAAATATACAATTTTATGCTTAATTACTACTTAATTATGCGTTAATTGTTATTGGGAATTAATTTGCGCTTTTATAGCTTAACTTAGTTCTTAATAATAATTTAAGTATTTTTATAATTTAGTTCTAGAAAAATAAAAGAAGAAAAGAGCAAAAATACAAAGAAAAATCGGATTGGGCCATTTCTTCAAATTTCAACCCCAAGCCCAAACAATTGTCCAATCTTCCGCACGACCCGGTCCATTTCAAACCGGGTCGACCCGGTCCATAACCCAACACCCCTATTATCTTGCCTTTCAAAAATAAAACAAAAACAAAAAAAAAATGAAAAACCCTAAAACTATACTAACTACCCGCCCCCCCCCTCATTTTCCTTCTTCTTCCTCAAGCTCCCTTCCTTAGCATCAATGGCTGCCCTTCACCCTCACCATGGACAACTAGCCACCCTCACTCACCTCTCAATACCCAGCAACCACCCTTCAACTCCTCCTCTCACCGGACCATCCTTGAACCAACCCAAGACCACCATCACCCAACCTATTGCTTCATCTTCTTGCAACCAAGCGACCACTGGATCAGCCTCACGTCTACTCGACCACGTCGCAACGTCATCTTCTTCAGCAGCCCAGCTCGACCATCATTTTCTCGAACACCCTCGAGACCCTAGAACCTCACCCTTCTACTACGATCCAGCCAGGACGTCGAACAACAGCTCCAAACCAAAAGCGTCGTCCAGTTAGAGGCCATTTGCTGTGTCTTCATGTTGAACAACAACAACAAAGAAACCCAGTTGCTGCGTCTTCACGTTCATCCGCATCGTCGTCACGTCCAAACGACCAGACGCTCCTGCTTCTGCTTGCCGCGCACATGGATGTTGTTGCTGCTGCTTCAACCTTTGCCACTGCCAGCTGCTTCTGCTTCACGTGCTGCTTCTACTGTTGCTTCATCTTCTTCGTCAAAGTTCGAGGGTTGGTTGAGTCGAGGTCCGGTACGTCGAGTTTTGGTTGGGGGTCGTCAAAACAGTCCCTACATAGTCCGAGGTCGTCGTTGGTTAGTCGTTGTTCGTCATTTCGATCCGGTTAGTAGATTTTGAGTTTTTTTTTTTCGTATTTCGTTTTGATATTTCTCGAATCTAAAATCGGTAGATGTTTGATTTTTGTTTTGTTCATGTTCATTGTTTTGTTAATTTTTCAGTTGTTCATGTGAAATTGTTAGTTTAATATTTGTTAAATTCAAATTGAAATTTAATTAATTATTTCTTCAATTTGTTTCATGTATTTTATGTATTTTTCAGAAATTGTTAATATTGTTAGATTCAAGTTTAAGCTCATAATTGGTTCTTGTTCGATCTTGTTATTTGTCTAAAAAAGAATTTAGTTGTAGTCGGGGAGTATGTTGGTTTAATCATGTGAATCCGTCATGTTTTGCTTTTTAAAAATAGATTTAATTCATGTTCATCTTTGTTTGAAGTTCGTTTTTTATTCAATGTTTTAATGTGAAGTTATGTTTTTTTTTTGGAATCATGTATCTTTGTTATAATTTTGTTGAATTTAATTTTAAAAGATCAATTGATTATTTGAAGTTTAGTGATTTGAATAAGTTTATTTGTTTTGTTTGAGCTTAATACAAGTTTAATTCGAATTTGAATAAAACTTGCTTGTTATTGTTGTTGAATCTTTTCATTTATGTTCATACTTTGTTTGATTGTTCTTGAATCCGAAATTTGTATAGTTTGATTTTCTTGTTTGTTGTTTATCATTTATGATTATTTCTTGAGTTTGTCTCATAATCTTGTTTAAGTTTAATATAGGAATTGTTGGTTGTAATGTTGTTAGAGTTGATTTTAAGTTCAAATGATTATTGAATTTAGAAATCTGAATATACTTGTTTGTTGTTGTTGTTGAATCTGAAAGTAGGTTTGTTTGTTGCTAAAAATATTGTTCAATCAAAATTTTAGTTGTTCTTTGTTGTTCGATTTGTGTTCATGTGATATTGTTGTTGAATTGGTTCAGAAATCATGTTCATGTGATTTGTTGTTTGAACATTGTTAGAAATTGGTCATATTTGCTATATTTTGGTTGAAATTGATTAAGTGAAGTGTCTATAACTGATGGGGGTAGTTTGGTAATTTGTAGTACGTTCAGGGGTAGTTTGGTAATTTCAGTAAGGGCAGAGGGGTATTTTTGGAATTTAATTTCTGAATAATTATTTATTTTGAATGTTCTTTCCATTAAAATTAAGATAATATTAAAGTAATTAAGCATGGGGGACAAAATGTAATGGGGTGGGGTTTGATATAATTGTTTAATTTAATGGGGGACAAAACATAATGTAGTGGAGGGGAATATGGTAATTGTTTATGATAAGCATGGGGGACAAGATGTAATGAGGTGGGGTTGATATATTTGTTTAATTTAGTGGGATTAAAATGGGGATGAGTGGGAAGATAATGGGTTTGGTAAGAGAAAATGGGTGTTTTATTAATTAATTAAAGGGTTTGGGGATGTGATATATATAGGAGGCTTGATCAGATTTTAGAAGAGACGGACAAAGATATAGAGAGAAAAAAAGCTGAATATTTAAGAGAGAAAGAAAAATCCGAAAAATATTAAAACTTTCAAGAAAGAAAAAGAAAAGAAAAGAAAAATATAAATAAAAAGAGCTGGAAATTAGAAGAGAGAGTAGTACACACCTGATAAATATTCTGATATACGAGTTTAGAAAAGAAGGGTTAAACATTAATTAGCCTTTCAAAATCTGAAAATTCCCTTAGATTCTGCCCGTTGTTTGTGGATTTTATTTTGATTTTCAAATCTGTCACTGGGATTTCTGTTGACTGGATTGCTGGTTATTATTGTTGTTGCTGTGTTACGTACTATGTGGCTGGCTTTCTTCTTCTTATATTGACAAAATCAGGTACACAACTGTAATTGTGGCCTCTTGTAAGCTGAAAAATGAAGAATGGAAGTTTAAATTTTTTTTATTTAGTTTTCTTTTATTAATTGCATTTAGGTTATTTCATGTATTATTATTCTGTAAATCGCTGTTGTTTTGCATAATTAGGCATATTGTAGCGATGTATTAAATAATGCTTTGCTTTAACCTGATTATTAGGTAGTATATATTTAAGCATGTTCATTACTGTTTAAACTGTCAAATAATTAAAATAGAAGAAAAATAACGTAAAAATGGCTTATAAATCAGTTTGGCAAAATTGATTAAGTTCCTTATGCATAAGAGTTTTAGTATCGCCAACGTTAAGTTAATCAGAATCATGTAGTAAAATTCAGTTAAAACATGAATTAATTTCGCGAATCAAATATTAGGACAGTATTTGAATTAAAACAAGGTTAGTTAAGGCTAAATTATTTAATTTTTAGAAATATGGTTTAGTACTCAAGATTATTTCAAATTTTCAGTATTTGTAAATAATTAATTTCAATAACTCAAGTCATCTAACAATATGATTTTTAATCTGACTATGGGATAATTAGTTTTTTTTAAAAAAAAAAAATTATTTGACAATTCCATGTTGTATTTGTAATTATAATTTTTATTATTTTCTGTTAATATTTGTTTTTCTCTTCTATTTAATATGTTATTTTTTAAGAATGTAGAGATTGATTTTATAGACAAACTTAGTAATAATAAAAATGTAGTCATTAAAGGATATTCTTAAAATAAGGAAGGATTTCGCTAAGAATAAATAGATGTAAACAATACAAAAAATTTGCAGGTTTCTCCAATCTCATTTATTTATTTAATTATTTTTTTTAAAAAAATAATGCTTAGAGTTTGGGATGGACTGTTTAGTGAATTTCACTTCCTTCCCCAAAGATAATAACGCGCTAGACTCTTTAGGCGCGATTTAATTAATTTTACCTTCTTAAACTCGGATGCGCATTTCATGCGACCCAAATCTAAATCCTAAAACATTGAATAAAAATGTGTTCCGGATTGCGGGTGCATTTCATGTGACGTAATCCAAAGACATGTTTTAAACGATGTTCACATTCCTTTTAAAAAATAATAATAATAAAGTGGTAAAAGTTAAAATTGGCACAACGGTTCATAATTGTATTAAAATCAGATAAATAAGCCGAATATGACAGTTGAGCGACCGTGCTAGAACCACGGAACTCAGGAATGCCTAACACCTTCTCCCGGGTTAACAGAATTCCTTATCCGGATTTCTGGTACGCAGACTATAATATGGAGTCATTCTTTTCCTCGATTCGGGATTAAAATTGGTGACTTGGGACACCCTAAATCTCCCAAGTGGCGACTCTGAAATAAATAAATAAATCCCGTTTCGATTGTCCTTTAATTGGAAAAAACTCCTACGCCCTTCGAGGAGGTCGGAAAAAGGAGGTGTGACTGCTCTGGCGACTCTGCTGGGGATCTAGAACCCAGAACCACTGGTTCAGGGTTAGAAATTCGAGCTTATATAAATTGTTATATTTGGTTTTATCTGATTTTGTTACATATTTTGGCTCAATGTGCTAATTGATTGCCTTTTACCGCTTTAATATTACGTGAACTGTATATAAACTGTGCCGAAACCCATCTCCTCTCTGAATCTTCTGAATCATGAAGAAGGGTGCACTTCGTGTGACTTCTTTTCTGTATAGTGTCTAAATTCCCAATTTAGAACGAGGTTGGATAAGTTGCAAAGTCGGTGAAGCTTCTGTATTCCCGGTACGCTGCCTCCCCCTCGGCTCGAGCTGTCCGCTCGGGTAAGCCAGGTCTAGAACAAACACCCAGGTTCTGAACCTAGAATAACTTAGCCTCATGCCGGATCCCTAATAGGAACGCTTATTTGCATCATGTGCATTTTGACTTAAGGGACTCAACATAGGGGTTGAGTCCGTCTTGGGATAACAACCTGAAATAAAGACCGTCCTGAGGCATCTTATTTGTTTCATGTGCATTTATTTGCTCAATCTTGCATGTTGACCGGCTTCTGAATCTCGAAAAAATAAGAGTTTAAAATTCAAAAATATTTCTTTAGACGTCTTACTTTTCAAAAAAAAAAAATCTCTTCGTCCTCAAAGGCCGTATTTGAAAGCCGGGTCATTTGGAATATAGATAGTTTTCAAGTCAAATAAAAGTTTTTCCTTCTTTAATTACTATAATAAATGTGCAGGATGATCACAAGTCAAAATGAACCGTTCTCAGTCTGTAGCGAGGTCCCTTTGCAACTCCACATGTGGTGTAATGATATGGAAAATGATAGTAAAAAGATTGTGGAAAGAGTTTTGGGAGGTTTTGTCGATCTGCTGAATATCAAGCCAAGGACAGATATCATTGAGGCTCTAATACCGTTCTGGGACCCGACCCGCAGTGTATTCTGTTTTGTCGACTTTGAACTTTCACCTACATTAGAGGAAGTCGCCGGATATGCGGGTTGAATGGGAAATTAAGAGGGCAGTATTTACTTTCACCAAGACCAGTATCTCCGCACGCGTTCTTGGATTTGCTAAGCATTAGTCGGAAGGCGCAGAATGATGATTTGTCGAAGGGATGTTGTACTCTCCAATTCTTGTATCAACGGTACGGAATTCCTCAGGGTTTGGAAGAACCAAACCTCGGATTAATTCACACTGGGAACAGAATCAAGTGGGAAGCAAGACGTACTTTGGCATTTATCACAACATTTCTGGGAGTTGTGGTCTGTCCCCGCAAAGATAAAAAAATAGAGATAGACCTTGTAGGAATGGCCGATGTTGCAATCAAAAGAACCGACAGTACTGTGGTTCCTTTGATTTTGTCCGAAATCTACCGAGCTTTAACTATATGCTGAGAAGGAGGCAAGTTCTTTCAGGGATGCAATCTGTTACTCCAGCTGTGGATGCAAGAACACCTCCATCACCGAGTGGGATACATGAACCACGGGTTGACCGACAGAAACTGCATTAGCGGCTTTGAGAAACGAATGACAGGCGTCATATTTCCCGAAGGCGTTGAAGCATGGCTTACACAATTGAGGTCAACAATAGCCGACCAAGTTGAATGGGCATTTGGGTGGCTGAATGATACTGAGGTAATATACATGGCGGCCGAGGAATGTCATGTTCTTTTGATGGGACTTCGCAGCATCCAGCCATATGCTCCTCATCGGGTACTACGCCAGCTAGGAAGATTTCAGGTAATTCCCACTGATGAGGATATAAGCAAGCACGCCATTGAGTTGAGTCCAGGAGTCGTGTTCCCCGAAGGAAAAATTAGAAAGCTGTGGCACGAATGTAGATTCCTTGAGCCCAAGACTATGGTTCAAGAGCTGGCTAAGGGTGAGTTAGACCCAAAGTACGATGTTTGGTTCGGGAAAAGGTTCCAGATTTGTCAGAGGCCTGCTAAAAGAGCTCACGTCCAACAATTTGCAGACGATTCGCAGGAACAGTGGGGTTGGTTAGCGAGAGAGAAGGCTACCGGGCTGAAATCGGGAAGCTAAAGCGACAAATTAAAAGGCTTATGTTTGAAAACAACGTTCAAGTAGCCTCGAAGCAGGGTGAAAAGAACAAATTAGCCAAAGAAAACCAGGCACTGAAAGCCCGAATTCGCCAAGTCGGTAAGAGTGATAGCGACCGACAGAAACGTCGCTCTGATAAAAGGTTGATAGCGGAATTGAGAAATCAAGTCAGCAAAAGCCGAGAAGACTTGGAGAGATCCAAGGCTTGTATAACAAGAATGCGGGTCAGGTGGGCCAAAGTTACAGCATCACGGAGAGAGCACCTATGGCAAGTAAAAAGGGACTACGAAATGAGTGTTGCGACATTGAGAGAGATAAACTCCATTCTCAATAATCGGGTCCTCAAACAAGCCCGGGATGCTAGAACGGATAGAGAACGCTGCTATGAGTCGATAGCCCAGATGGAAGAACAAATGGAGAGGTTCCAAGATCAGCTCATTGACAATACTCGAATATTGGGACTAAAGAATCAACGGATAGAACAACTGTGCATAGAGAGGGATAGAATCAGGGGTAGGATCAATGAGATAGGGCGCTATATCACCACGAAGTGCCTAACATGTGAAGAGATGCCCCGTGATATCCTTTTTGCCTCAGTCATGGGTTATGTCCACTGGATCATGGAGGAACTAAAAAGCTTGCAAAGGAGCCTGGCACCAAATCCTGCGGAAAGGCCGAACGATGCCTCGCGGGCACCAAAATTCAAAGCTTTAATGTATCCCTAGTTCAATCTTGCACTTGTTTATTTTTCGAGTCTGTTGTCTACCCATATGTTCTTTTCAAACATTCTCAAAAATATGAAGTCTGTATTTTGTTTGTTTTTTTTGATGGCTTGTAACAACATTATTTTGAGTAATAAAAAAAAATTGTCTTTATGGCACGAACTACGCTTGGTCTGATTCGTGCGGGGTCACGATACATAGGCAATCTCTATAGGATTCGACCGTAATTATGAAAAAATTAAAAAAAATAAAATATATCTGTCAGAACAAAATAAGCCGGGATGATGCATGCGGTCAGAGCAAAGGCATGTTAGAAATGATTAACTGCCTAGGAGCATTGCATCCCCCAACGTGCAATTACAATATCTGTTAAGACTCTAAGACTGACAAGTTTGTTGTTTTTCCAATCAATACCAGTTAGTTTGTTAGAGCGTCTAGCATCATACCATTATCAAACAAGATCAAAAGGTCCTATACCAGAAAGCATGACTGGGTCAGACAACAGCGTTGAGTCGGAAAAGACAGCCAATCAGTTGCTGAAGGAAGCCCTGGAAAAAATGGAAAAATGTGGCTGGAAATGAATGAAATGCAGATAGCCTTAGCTAGAGCCCAGAAGGGGCAGGAACTACTCGTTACTCCTACCCTCCAACCAGTACACACGCCGGAATACCCCTCTCCCGGGCCTTCAACAAGTTTCCCAAGCCATCACTATTATCAGGGAAGAGAGGCTTATGATTCCCAAGCTCCACCACCCACTCAAAACCCTCCTCCACCAAATGTTCCCGTCTTTGTGGCACCTCCCCCAGCCCCATTGCACAGATCATCCAGTGAGCCATTGTTTCAGGCTCACGACACACAATATTACCCCCCTGAACTCACATTCAAAGCACCTGAGTCACATACCTATAATCCCCACTTTGAGGTCCCGGCGGAGATTGAAAAGCCGGCTAAGAGCCCAGAGCAGGATGAGGTGATGCGGAAATTTAAAAGCCTGGAGCAGTCTTTCAGGAACATACACGGGTTAGGCAACCAGGTCAGCGTGGGCTACAAGGATCTATGCCCTTTCCCTGACGTTCAATTACCAGCAGGGTTCAAGATGCCCAAGTTCGATTTATACGAAGGGCATGGCGATCCTATGGCACATCTACGGGGTTTTTGTAGCAAAATGAGGGGAACAGGGGGCAAAGATGAGCTATTGATAGCTTACTTTGGCCAGAGTTTGAGCGGGTCGGCATTAGAGTGGTATACAAGACAAGATCCGAGCAGGTGGTACACCTGGGATGACTTGGCACAGGCTTTCGCAGGACATTTCCAATACAACCTTGAGATAGTCCCAGACCGTCTCACATTGATAAAGCTTGAGAAGAAACCCGGAGAGAGCTTCCGAGAATTTGGGTTCCGATGGAGAGAACAGGCAGCCAGAGTTGATCCCCCAATGAGAGAGGGAGAAATTGTGGATTACTTTCTACAAACTCTCGAGCCAACTTACTTTGGTCACTTGGTGACGTCAGTTGGCAAATCATTCAATAAAGTGGTGAAAATGGGAGGTATGATAGAAGAGGGACTTAAGTCCAATAAGATCCTGAGTTACTCGGCAATTAAGGCAACAACTTAGGCCATTCAGAGCGGCACGGGAGGTGCGCTCGGAAAGAAAAGGAGAGAGGAGGTCACGACAATAGATGCCGACAATTGGTCGAGATCTAGAGGTCTTTCCCCTCATTACCAACCCAGACCCCATCGTCTAAACTATCCACACATTCCAAATTACCCTCCACAATCCTACTACCCACCACAAGAACAACATTTCACCGTCCATCAAGCCCAGACATACACCCAACCTCCGGTTCGCCCACAATGGCACGCGCCGGCTCCCCACAATACATACCCACCTCCACATAACACCTACCCACTACCACAAAACAACTATCCACCGCCAAGAGCCTATAGGAACCCTCCAGGGATGGGTTTCATGGGAAATCCGGCCTCCAGAAATGAAAGATTGCAGAGGCAAAGAACTTTTACTGAGTTGGGGGAAACCTATATTGCCTTGTTCCACAAATTGAGGCAGTTGGGTTTATTAAATCCTGTTGAGCCTAGATTGCCAAATCCCTTACCCCAAAATATGGATCACTCGGTAAGATGTGAATATTGTTCGGGAGCTCCCGGACATGATACTGAGAAATGTTGGAGGCTGAAACATGCGATACAAGATCTTATTGATACCAACAAGATCGAGGTACAGGCCCCGGAGGCACCCAACATTAACCAGAACCCATTGCCAAAGCACCCTGAAGCCCACATGATCGAGCTTGTGCACGAAGGAGGGGAGCCGAAGAAACCCTCACAGACAGTGATGATGATCCGTGCCACTCCGAAAGAAAAATCGATCGATGAGGAAGCAGGGGTATAGTTAAAGGGAGAAGATGTCAAGCCAGTGGTGATATTGGGGAAGAATCCATCTGCCGCCACAAGGAAACCAGAACCAGCCAAGTTGGTAATAACGGGAACATCATCTGCACCCGTGGTTGTTGTGAAGGGGGTTTGCAGGGAACCGGTCATCATAAAGCCGGTAGTCCAAACACTAGTGATTGATAGCAAGGCCGTGCCTTGGAAGTACGAGAAGGCAGTGGTGATGTACAAGGGACAACAAGTGGAGGAGAATAGTTGTGAGGCGCAGGGACTGACTCGATCAGGATGGTGTTTTGCTCCGGCGGAGTTGAGAAGACCCAATCTAGCTCCAACAAAGAAACCTATGTCAGAAGAAGAAGCTGAGGAATTCTTAAAGAAGATGAAAGTGCAGGATTACTCCGTGGTCGAACAGTTGAAGAAAACACTGGCCCAGATCTCGCTGCTATCATTACTAATCCATTTGGATGAACATTGTCGGGCCCTGATGAAGATACTGAATGAAGCTCATGTGCCCAACGAGATTTCTGTAAATCACCTGGAAACGATTGCCAACAAAATTTTCGAGGTGAACAAGGTAACATTTTCAGATGATGATCTGCCAGTGGAGGGCACAGAGCATAATAAAGCTCTCTACTTAACTGTCAAATGTGAAGATTCGGTAGTTACTCGGGCATTGGTGGATAACGGCTCAAGTGCCAATATTTGTCCATTATCCACCCTGAACCAGTTGAAGATCGACCACGGAAGAATCCACAAGAATAACATTTGCGTCCGAGGATTTGACGGAAATGGAACAGCCACCGTGGGGGATATTGTACTTGAGTTGACCATCGATCCAGTCCAATTTACCATGGAATTCCAGGTATTAGATGTTGCAGTATCTTATAACCTTCTGTTGGGACGACCGTGGATCCATACAGCCAAAGCAGTGCCATCCACCTTGCATCAGATGGTCAAGTTGGAGTGGGATAGACAAGAGGTCGTGTTGCACGGCGAGGACACTGCGTGCACCATAGGAGGCGCCATTGTACCCTTCATAGAGACCAATGATGACAAAGGTCCCTGGGTCTACCAGATTTTTGATGCAGTGTCGGCAAACAAGATCCCCGAGGGTGAAATCATTTAGCACCCTAGGGTAGCTTCCGCAACGGTCATGATGATTTTAGAAATGCTGGGTAATGGGTTTGTGCCAGGAAAAAGCTTGGGAGCTGAGCTTCAGGGAATTGTTCAACCTGTTTCCTTGCCCAAGAATTTGGAGACCTTTGGGTTGGGGTTCAAACCGATTGCGGCAGATGTAAAGCGAGCGCGGAAAATGAAGAAGAAAGTTTGGGTTCTTCCCAAACCTGTGCCACGTCTCTCAAGATCTTTTGTTAGAGCAAGCGCCAAGGGGTCACCGATCCATAAAATTCTCGGGCCTTTGATTGGGATTGACGGGGATCTGAATCAGAGCTTCGAAAGATTGTTCACTGATGTCAATATGGTAGAAGTCGGAGAGGGTTCCAGCGGAACAGACATACAGTTTATGGGGCCTGAGGCCAAAACCAACAATTGGACGGTTACTCCTCTTCCTACTCGGGGAGAGTCCTGGTAGAAGGCTTTGATTTTTGCTTTCTTGTTTTTCGGATTATTTAGGGTGTAATCCAAATCTCATTTTATCTTGTAAAAGTGTGAACCCTGTTATCCCGCATTTTTAATAAAATTCTTTTTCTTGTCTCATTTTAATTTTGTTTTATTCTTTTCTCTTTCTGAACAGTTCTCTTTTTACTGGTTCTAATGACATGGCATGCACGACGGATCTTCGACCTAGTCTAATAAATCAATCTGACTCTTATTTAATGATACAAGAGATCGATTGTGACGATGAGTCTGAATATGATGAGGATAAAGCCTTCGAAGAAATAAACTGAGAACTATGCCAATTTGAAGAGAAACCCAAGCCTAATCTGAATGACACCGAGGCTGTAAATCTAGGGGATGCGGATAATGTCCGAGAAACCAAAATCAACATCCACATTGAGCCTGGCATCAGGGAAGAATTAATCAAAGCACTCATTGAGTTTAAAAATGTTTTTGCATGGTCGTATGATGACATGCCGGGTTTAAGCACCAAGCTAGTGGTTCACAAATTGCCCACTGACCCGGCATGCCTTCCCGTCAAGCAGAAACTGAGGAAGTTCAAGACAGATATGAGTGTGAAGATTAAAGAAGAAGTAACCAAGCAGCTGCAAGCAAAGGTTATTCGGGTCACTCGATATCCTGATTGGTTGGCTAATGTGGTGCCAGTACCAAAGAAAGATGGGAAGATCAGGGTATGCGTCGACTACCGCAATCTGAACAGGGCAAGCCCAAAAGATAACTTTCCATTACCCAATATCCATATCTTGATCGACAATTGCGCCGGACGAGAAATCGGCTCCTTTGTGGATTGCTACGCCGGGTATCATCAGATTCTGATGGATGAAGAAGATGCAGAGAAAACAGCTTTCATTACGCCATGGGGGTCTTATTGCTACCGGGTAATGCCATTTGGTTTGAAGAATGCTGGGGCAACGTACATGAGAGCAATGACTACTGTGTTCCATGATATGATACACAAAGAGATCGAAGTGTATGTAGATGATGTGATCATCAAATCCAAGCGTTAGGAAGACCACGTAGCAGACCTTAGGAAGTTTTTCCAAAGACTTCGAAGGTACGACATTAAGCTCAACCCAGCCAAATGTACATTTGGCGTTCCATCTGGAAAGTTGTTGGGATTTATCGTTAGTCGGCGAGGCATTGAGTTGGATCTGTCAAAGATCAAATCCATCCAGGAATTACCGCCACCGAGGAACAAAACAGAAGTAATGAGTCTGTTGGGAAGGTTGAACTATATCAGCAGATTCATCGCTCAACTCACAACGACTTGTGAACCCATCTTTCGATTGCTGAGGAAAGATGCCGCGATAGAATGGACGGCAGAATGTCAGGAGGCATTTGACCAGATCAAAGGTTATTTATCCAATCCACCTGTGTTGGTTCCACCTGAGTCGGGGAGGCCATTAATCCTTTATCTAATGGTCCTGGATCATTCATTTGGTTGCGTGTTGGATCAACACGACATCACATGAAGAAAAGAGCAAGCCATCTATTATCTCAGCAAGAAGTTTACAGTCTATGAGAATAAGTACACTCAACTTGAGAAGACATGTTGTGCTCTAACTTGGGTAGCACAGAAGTTTAAGCATTATCTGTCGTCACATACTACTTACCTTATTTCACGCCTGGATCCATTAAAGTATATTTTCCAGAAGCCTATGCCCATAGGAAGATTGGCAAAATGGCAGATATTACTCACAGAGTTCGACATTGTCTATGTGACGAGGACGACCATGAAAGCCCAATCATTGGCCGATCACTTGGCTGAGAATCCTATTGATGAAGAATACGAGCCTTTGAGGACGTATTTTCCAGATGAAGAAGTGACACATATAGAGGAGTTAGAACTGAATGAGGAACCAGGGTGGAAGCTTTTCTTTGACGGGGCTGCGAATGCAAAAGGAGTTGGAGTAGGAGCAGTACTTATTTCAGAAACAGGACATCACTATCCTGTTACAGCTCAGCTACGTTTCTATTGTACCAACAACATGGCTGAATATGAGGCATGCATTTTGGGCCTACGATTGGCTGCAGACATGGATGTTCAGGATGTCTTGGTCTTGGGAGACTCGGACTTCCTAGTACGTCAGATCTAGGGTGAATGGGAAACACGGGATTTGAAGCTTATACCATATCGACAATGTTTGCACGATTTGAGCAAGCAATTTCGATCAGTGGAGTTCAGACACATCCCGAGAGTTCACAATGAGGTTGCCGATGCTTTGGCCACTTTAGCATCGATGTTGCACCATCCAGACAAAATCCATGTTGACCCGTTGTATATTCAGGTTCGTGATCAGCATGCCTACTGCAACATTATAGAAGAAGAAATAGATGGCGAGCCATGGTTTTATGATGTCAAGGAATACCTCAGGATGGGGATATACCCGGAGCAGGCAACCGGAGATCAAAAGAGAGCCATTCGACGACTGGCAAATGGATTTTTCCTCAGTGGAGGAATGTTGTACAAAAGAACCCCAGATCTGGGATTGCTGAGTTGTATTGAGGCAGGTCAAGCCACGATAGTAATGATAGAGGTACATGCTGGAGTCTGCAGGCCCCATATGAGCGGATATGTGTTGGCAAAGAAGATTCTGTGAGCGGGATATTATTGGCTCACTATAGAGCATGATTGTATCAGTTTCGTACGAAAATTCCATCAGTGTTAGATACACGGAGATTTGATTCATTCTCCACCAACGGAATTGCACACAATGTCAGCACCATGGCCATTCGTGGCATGAGGCATGGATGTCATTGGGCCTATCGAGCCGGCAGCTTCGAACGGTCACATGTTCATTCTGGTAGCCATCGATTATTTCACTAAGTGGGTTGAAGCCAAAACTTTCAAGTCTGTAACCAAGAAGGCAGTGGTGGATTTTGTCCATTCCCATATCATTTGTAGATTTGGGATCCCAAAAATAATAATCACGGACAATGGTGCTAATCTTAACAGCAACTTGATGAGAGAAGTATGTGAACAGTTTAAGATTACACACCGTAATTCCACCCCGTATCGGCCCAAGGTGAATGGAGCGGTTGAGGCAGCCAACAAAAATATAAAGAAGATATTGAGGAAAATGGTTGAAGGATCCAGACAATGGCATGAAAAGCTACCATTTGCGTTGTTAGGATACCGCACTACTGTTCGTATTTCAATAGGTGCGACTCCTTATTTGTTGGTATACGGAACTGAAGCAGTAATACCAGCAGAAGTTGAAATTCCTTCCCTTCAAATTATCGCTGAGGCCGGGATTGACGATGATGAATGGGTCAAAGCTCGACTAGAGCAGCTGAGTTTAATGGATGAAAAAAGATTGGCAGCAGTATGTCATGGCCAGTTATATCAGAAGAAAATGGCAAGAGCATACAATAAGAAGGTGCGCCCCAGGAAATTTGAAGTAGGGCAACAAGTATTGAAACGGATCCTCCCACATCAGATTGAAGCAAAAGGCAAGTTCGCCCCGAATTGGCAAGGGCCGTATATTGTGACCAGAGTATTATCCAACGGCGCTTTACGTCTGACAGATGTCGAAGGAAGATGCGTCGACATGGCTATCAATTCTGATGCAGTCAAAAGATATTATGTGTAATTTCTTTTGTTGTTTATCTGTTTGTCTGTACTTAGTGCTTATCGGATAATGAAATGACAGAGGTAATTCTTTCTTCTATCCAAACACTTTTAACCCTTGCTTTACCCCTTTGTGCCTTACTTATTCTTTCATACCCCTCTCTTGGAATCGTTAATGAAAACGAAAAATGAAAGAAAAAAGAGAAAAGAAGGAAAATAATAACAAAAAAACAAAAGGGAAGGTCGCAAGAAAAACAAAGGAATCGAGTGAACTACGTTCGACCTGATTCCTCAAAGAGGATACGTAGGCGCCTCACGCTCGGTCATAAGGTAACAAAAAAAAAGAAAAAAAAGGAAAAAATCATCAAAAGAAAAAAATCCCCAAGCAAGAAAACTGGGGCAGAAATTTTGTTTCTAAATTTTCTAAATTTTGAAGTTTGATTCCAAGAGTTGTAATACTTTACCCATCAAAGTTATTTTGAATTTTATATTCTTTTCTTCTAAAAACTATATTGATGTCCAAAAAAGACCTCCCGATCAGTATCCGAGAGGTGTTAAGACAGGCAAATGAAAACCAAGAATAAAACGCAGGTCCCCGACTGAATGAGGATCATGAGTTGAAAGAATTGATAGTCATAAGAATTCCCAGCAGAGAAAAATCTTATCGGCAACACTCCAATCCCCAGCTGAGAAAATAAGATGAGAGAGTCTTATTGGCGAAAACCTTCACAGGCGCCATAAGGCGACGTAAGCTGAGAAATACAAAATGAGAGAGTCTTATCGGTGAAAACCTTCACAGGCACCATAAGGCGACATGAGTTGTGAGAAATAAGAGAGCCTTGTTAGTGAAAACCCCGTGAAGGGCACTATGAGGCGACAAGATAGATTGGCGGAAAGGATCCGCATTTTGCGAAGAATTGAGCACCTATTTATCCCCAGCAAGTGAAGACATCAGAAAGATTGATCGACACAAATAGACTGGGTTGATTAATCCGGAATGCACAACATGATCGTTGGAATTGGTTATATCACCCAGATAAGTTCATTTCTTTTCTTTTCCCCATCATTTGTTCAGAAAGATTTTCTCTTTTTCTATCTTTTCATTTATTTGTTTAAACAAATTTTTCTAGAAATTTATGTTTTAAGGAAGGTCTTTCAGAGCTTACTACCAGTTGCCAAAATGGTACAACATAAAATGTGAAAAGGGCAGGCCAGAGACAAGACAATAAGACAAAAGACGTTGGTTGCCAGGCCGAATAATATTGTCCTAAAATGGCAAGGAAAGTACGGGAAGAGCCGAAAAAAACATGTTGAGGAAATTGTGGGCCAAGTTCCAAGACGATCCCCAGCAGGACTCCGACTGAATATCGCCCAAGTTCCTAGGTGGTCGGACAACACAGAATGGGAAGGGAAGAAAGGAAAATCCATCTTCAGCAAAATATTCCCCAACAATTTTTGAGATAAATATGGGGAAGGGATAAATGAAAAAACCATCCCCAGCAGAATGTTATCCCCAACAAATAACATCATCCCCAACAAGTTTTGGGAACGCCGAACAGGAATAAGGGAAAGGGAACAATCATCCCCATCAGGAGTGACATGACCACTCGCCATATGTCAAGAAAAAACTAACTAAATTTTCTTTGATTTGAACAGGAAAATAAAGTGTTGATGATGACCTAAAGATACGCCATAAGAAAGATTGCCAGAATTGGGGCAGAATATTTTCTGCCACAAGTGAAAACTTTCTCGGAGAATCGAGGAAACAAATTCAAATTATTCTTTACCAACTAGGTCGCCCACCAGTATAATGCGGGAATACATTTTTTGTCTTTTTATTTCATGTTCTAGGTCGCCCACCAGTATAATGCGGGTATGCATTTATGTTTTCATTTCATGTTCTAGGTCGCCCACCAGTATAATGCGGGTATGCATTTATCTTTTCATTTCATGTTCTAGGTCGCCCACCAGTATAATGCGGGTATGCATTTATATTTTCATTTCATGAACTAGGTCGCCCACCAGTATAATGCGGGAATACATTTTTTGTCTTTTCATTTCATGTTCTAGGTCGCCCACCAGTATAATGCGGGTATGCATTTATGTTTTCATTTCATGTTCTAGGTCGCCCACCAGTATAATGCGGGAATACATTTTTTGTCTTTTCATTTCATGTTCTAGGTCGCCCACCAGTATAATGCGGGTATGCATTTATGTTTTCATTTTATGTTCTAGGTCGCCCACCAGTATAATGCGGGTATGCATTTCTCTTTTCATTTCATGTTCTAGGTCGCCCACCAGTATAATGCGGGTATGCATTTATGTTTTCATTTCATGTTCTAGGTCGCCCACCAGTATAATGCGGGTATGCATTTATGTTTTCATTTCATGTTCTAGGTCGCCCACCAGTATAATGCGGGTATGCATTTCTCTTTTCATTTCATGTTCTAGGTCGCCCACCAGTATAATGCGGGTATGCATTTATGTTTTCATTTCATGTTCGCCCACCAGTATAATGCGGGAATACATTTCTGTCTTTTCATTTCTGTTCTAGGTCGCCCACCAGTATAATGCGGGAATACATTTCTGTCTTTTCATTTCTGTTCTAGGTCGCCCACCAGTATAATGCGGGAATACATTTCTGTCTTTTCAGTTCATGTTCTAGGTCGCCCACCAGTATAATGCGGGAATACATTTTCATTTCATATCCTAGGTCGCCCACCAGTATAACGAGGGAATACATTTCATATTGTTGCATCCAGGCGCCCACCTGTATAACGAGAGGAATACTTTGCGGTCTTATACTGCAGATTTTGAAGTCAGTAACCCCACCAGAAGGCAGAAGGTTACAACAAGAATCCCCAGCAGGAAACAATAAAAATCCCAGCACCGGAAGGTAGAAGGTGGCAACAAGAAGTCCCAGCGCAAATTCAAGCGCATGAGTCAAAAGAAAGAAAAGACGCGTCTTGAAAAATGGCGTGTGAACATTAAATCATGCCCAACATAACAAATCTGATGAAGAGAATCGTATCCCCAGAGGAACCACCAAAAAGCTTAATGAAGAAAGCCCTGTCCCCAGCGGATCGAACAAAATGATGAAAACTAGTATTCAGAAAAGCGAAGGGCCAAAAATCTTGGTAGAAAGGCACCAGAGGAAACACAAGCCGACAAAAAGCAAGGCAACCGGAGCAAGGGGGAAGACAGATAAGATTCTGTAATTTTTAACTTAGTCTAGCTTCTTATTTTTTTAAGCATGGTGTAATAAGGAGGTCAGCAAACAGTAAAAGTAGCATGCAACAGCAGTAACATTGCAGTCCCATGGTAGTCCCAGCTACCAAGACTTCCCGAACTACATTGACCTGATTCCTGTTCAGCCCAGTATATGTAGGAAACCTCTGAAGCAAAGGTTCGGTCAAAATCTTTCAAAAAATGCTTCACACGGAGTACTCGAACGGGCAAAAATTGCTCGTATTCGCTCACTTTATCTTTGCACGAAAACCCTTCGTGTTTTCGGACAAAGAGGGGCAGCTGTGAGCACGTGATTTTTGCCCTATATGAGAATCACTCCCAAAAAATTCAAAATAAAACAATTTTCCTTTGTATACAATTTTTGTATTTTTGTGGTATTTTTGTATAATTATTTTTATCTGTGCATGTTTATTTGTTAAATTAATAAAAAATACCAAAAATATGTCGCATTTGCATTTAGGATTTAATCCTACAATTGTTAGTAATTAAGTTTGTTTTACAAAAATTAAAAAATTACAAAAATAGGCATCTTTTGCATTTTTAGCATTTAATGTCCAAATATATAATTTTATGCTTAATTACTACTTAATTATGCGTTAATTGTTATTGGGAATTAATTTGTGCTTTTATATCTTAACTTAGTTCTTAATAATAATTTAAGTATTTTTATAATTTAGTTCTAGAAAAATAAAAGAAGAAAAGAGTAAAAATACAAAGAAAAATCGGATTGGGCCATTTCTTCAAATTTCAACCCCAAGCCCAAACAATTGTCCAATCTTCCCCACGACCCGGTCCATTTCAAACTGGGTCGACCCGGTACATAACCCAACACCCCTATTATCTTGCCTTTCAAAAATAAAACAAAAAAAAAAAAAATGAAAAACCCTAAAACTATACTAACTACCCCCCCTCATTTTCCTTCTTCTTCCTCAAGCTCCCCTCCTTAGCATCAATGGCTGCCCTTCACCCTCACCATGGACAACTAGCCACCCTCACTCACCTCTCAATACCCAGCAACCACCCTTCAACTCCTCCTCTCACCGGACCATCCTTGAACCAACCCAAGACCACCATCACCCAACCTATTGCTTCATCTTCTCGCAACCAAGCGACCACTGGATCAGCCTCATGTCTACCCGACCACGTCATAACGTCGTCTTCTTCAGCAGCCAAGCTCGACCATCATTTTCTCGAACACCCTCGAGACCCTAGAACCTCACCCTTCTACTACGATCCAGCCAGGACGTCGAACAGCAGCTCCAAACCAAAAGCGTCGTCCAGTTCGAGCCCAGTTGCTGCGTCTTCATGTTGAACAACAACAGTAAAGAAACCCAGTTGTTGCGTCTTCACGTTCATCCGCGTCGTCGTCACGTCCAAACGACCAGACGCTCCTGCTTCTGCTTGCCGCGCACATGGATGTTGTTGTTGCTGCTTCAACCTTTGCCACTGCCAGCTGCTTCTGCTTCACGTGCTGCTTCTACTGTTGCTTCATCTTCTTCGTCAAAGTTCGAGGGTCTTTGGTTGAGTCGAGGTCCGGTACGTCGAGTTTTCTGTTCGGGTTTTGGTTGGGGGTCGTCAAAACAGTCCCTACATAGTCCGAGGTCGTCATTGGTTAGTCGTTGTTCGTCGTTTCGATCCGGTTAGTAGATTTTGAGTTTTATTTTTTTTCCGTATTTCGTTTTGATATTTCTCGAATCTAAAATCGGTAGATGTTTGATTTTTGTTTTGTTCATGTTCATTGTTTTGTTAATTTTTCAGTTGTTCATGTGAAATTGTTAGTTTAATATTTGTTAGATTCAAATTGAAATTTAATTAATTATTTCTTCAATTTGTTTCATGTATTTTATGTATTTTTCAGAAATTGTTAATATTGTTAGATTCAAGTTTAAGCTCATAATTGGTTCTTGTTCGATCTTGTTATTTGTCTAAAAAAGAATTTAGTTGTAGTCGGGGAGTATGTTGGTTTAATCATGTGAATCCGTCATGTTTTGTTTTTTTAAAAATAGATTTAATTCATGTTCATCTTTGTTTGAAGTTCGTTTTTAATTCAATGTTTTAATGTGAAGTTATGTTTTAATTTTTTTTTTGGAATCATGTATCTTTGTTATAATTTTGTTGAATTTAATTTTAAAAGATCAATTGATTATTTGAAGTTTAGTGATTTGAATAAGTTTATTTGTTTTGTTTGAGCTTAATACAAGTTTAATTCGAATTTGAATAAAACTTGCTTGTTATTGTTGTTGAATCTTTTCATTTATGTTCATACTTTGTTTGATTGTTCTTGAATCCGAAATTTGTATAGTTTGATTTTCTTGTTTATTGTTTATCATTTATGATTATTTCTTGAGTTTGTCTCATAATCTTGTTTAAGTTTAATATAGGAATTGTTGGTTGTAATGTTGTTAGAGTTGATTTTAAGTTCAAATGATTATTGAATTTAGAAATCTGAATATACTTGTTTGTTGTTGTTGTTGAATCTGAAAGTAGGTTTGTTTGTTGCTAAAAATATTGTTCAATCAAAATTTTAGTTGTTCTTTGTTGTTCGATTTGTGTTCATGTGATATTGTTGTTGAATTGGTTCAGAAATCATGTTCATGTGATTTGTTGTTTGAACATTGTTAGAAATTGGTCATATTTGCTATATTTTGGTTGAAATTGATTAAGTGAAGTGTTTATAGCTGATGGGGGTAGTTTGGTAATTTGCAGTACGTTCAGGGGTAGTTTGGTAATTTCACTAAGGGCAGAGGGGTATTTTTGGAATTTAATTTCTGAATAATTATTTATTTTGAATGTTCTTTCCATTAAAATTAAGATAATATTAAAGTAATTAAGCATGTGGGACAAAATGTAATGGGTGAGGTTTGATATGATTGTTTAATTTAATGGGGGACAAGACATAATGTAGTGGAGGGAAATATGGTAATTGTTTATGATAAGCATGGGGGACAAGATGTAATGGGGTGGGGTTGATATATTTGTTTAATTTAGTGGGATTAAAGAGTGGGAAGATAATGGGTTTGGTAAGAGAAAATGGGTGTTTTATTAATTAATTAAAGGGTTTGGGGATGTGATATATATAGGAGGCTTGATCAGATTTTAGAAGAGACGGACAAAGATATAGAGAGAAAAAAAGCTGAATATTTAAGAGAGAAAGAAAAATCCGAAAAATATTAAAACTTTCAAGAAAGAAAAAGAAAAGAAAAGAAAAATATAAATAAAAAGAGCTGGAAATTAGAAGAGAGAGTAGTACACACCTGATAAATATTCTGATATACGGGTTTAGAAAAGAAGGGTTAAACATTAATTAGCCTTTCAAAATCTGAAAATTCCCTTAGATTCTGCCCGTTGTTTGTGGATTTTATTTTGATTTTCAAATCTGTCACTGGGATTTCTGTTGACTGGATTGCTGGTTATTATTGTTGTTGCTGTGTTACGTACTACGTGGCTGACTTTCTTCTTCTTATATTGACAATACCGGGTACACAACTGTAATTTTGGCCTCTTGTAAGCTGAAAAATGAAGAATGGAAGTTTAAATTTTTTTTATTTAGTTTTCTTTTATTAATTGCATTTAGGTTATTTCATGTATTATTATTCTGTAAATCGCTGTTGTTTTGCATAATTAGGCATATTGTAGCGATGTATTAAATAATGCTTTGCTTTAACCTGATTATTAGGTAGTATATATTTAAGCATGTTCATTACTGTTTAAATTGTCAAATAATTAAAATAGAAGAAAAATAACGTAAAAATGGCTTATAAATCAGTTTGGCAAAATTGATTAAGTTCCTTATGCATAAGGGTTTTAGTATCACCAACATTAAGTTAATCGGAATCATGTAGTAAAATTCAGTTAAAACATGAATTAATTTCGCGAATCAAATATTAGGACAGGATTTGAATTAAAACAAGGTTAGTTAAGGCTAAATTATTTAATTTTTAGAAATATGGTTTAGTACTCAAGATTATTTCAAATTTTCAGTATTTGTAAATAATTAATTTCAATAACTCAAGTCATCTAACAATATGATTTTTAATCCGACTATGGGATAATTAGTTTTTTTTTAAAAAAAAAAAAATTATTTGACAATTCCATGTTGTATTTATAATTATAATTTTTATTACTTTCTTTTAATATTTGTTTTTCTCTTCTATTTAATATGTTATTTTTTAAGAATGTAGAGATTGATTTTATAGACAAACTTAGTAATAATAAAAATGTAGTCATTAAAGGATATTCTTAAAATAAGGAAGGATTTCGCTAAGAATAAATAGATGTAAACAATACAAAAAATTTGCAGGATTCTCATTTATTTATTTAATTATTTTTTTTAAAAAAATAATGCTTAGAGTTTGGGATGGACTGTTTAGTGAATTTCACTTCCTTCCCCAAAGATAATAACGCGCTAGACTCTTTAGGCGCGATTTAATTAATTTTACCTTCTTAAACTCGGATGCGCATTTCATGCGACCCAAATCTAAATCCTAAAACATTGAATAAAAATGTGTTCCGGATTGCGGGTGCATTTCATGTGACGTAATCCAAAGACATGTTTTAAACGATGTTCACATTTTTTTTAAAAAATAATAATAATAATAAAGTGGTAAAAAGTTAAAATTGGCACATCGGTTCATAATTGTATTAAAATCAGATAAATAAGCCGAATATAACAGTTGAGCGACCGTGCTAGAACCACGGAACTCGGGAATGCCTAACACCTTCTCCCGGGTTAACAGAATTCCTTATCCGAATTTCTGGTACGCAGACTGTAATATGGAGTCATTCTTTTCCTCGATTCGGGATTAAAATTGGTGACTTGGGACACCCTAAATCTCCCAAGTGGCGACTCTGAAATAAATAAATAAATCCCGTTTCGATTGTCCTTTAATTGGAAAAACTCCTACGCCCTTCGCGGAGGTCGGAAAAAGGAGGTGTGACAGCTCTGGCGACTCTGCTGGGGAACTATAACCCAGAACCACTCTTGCCTCCAAATAATATCCCAAAGTCTTCTTTCCTTACAAAGTAGTGTCTTCCCCTCAAAAGCATATTTTAGGATGTATTTATAGCGATTAGGGTTTGTGTGGGGCAAATTTCGCTTCTCCTAATTCGGATTGGAGAAGGCTATTTTTTCTACTCCGGTCCTGATCTAGAAAAGTGAACATCGGTTTGCTGTCCGGGACTTTTCTGATTTCTTCTGCTCCGGTCCGGCCGGTATGGCAAAGTGAATCTCGCTTCTGTCCGGGACCTGGGCATACTTCCTCCATATTCTTCCGTTTCTACTCCACTTTACATGCAAACTTTTCAAATGATTTCCAATTGACTCCTACACATATGAATACTATTATTTAGCTCAAGTTACAAATATTCACACCACAGTTAACAAGATTGAGGCATAAAGCAAGGAAAATTACATGCAAAAATATGAATTTTTAGCCAAACATCAAAGGCCCTTTCTAATCAAACAATGCAACGCAAGGCATCATATAATGGAGGAACATTTAGAAATTCAACACACTACACCTGTGACCATGGTTGATACCAACAATTAAAGAATTGCATATGCATTCATATCTTCCCCAGCTTTATCACGCTTGAATAGTGGTGAACAATTTAAAATACTCAAACAACTTACCCATAACCACCTTACCTCAAATATCGATTCGTCGCCTATAAGCACTCTCAACTTGTGCACTCACCCAACAAGAGATGTTTAATAACGTCACCTATCCATCATGGAATCATGTGCCTCACCAAAGAATAAGAGAGTATTTTATCCACACATTCAAATATGCATTCGAATATAATTTAAGGACATCACATACACGAAAAAGGAAACACTCACTCTCACAAAAAATATTGTGTGCATCACGCGGTTGTATAGGCTTGCCCGTAGTGTATATCTCTACTAATTTAAGTTTGCAAAGTGCAAGATCAATTAGGTTTTTACAGGTTGTAATAGAGGCTGAAGGACGGGTAGGATATATATTAGTATAGTGACTAACCTTCTTAAACACTTTAATATACTTCATTTAACTTTAAAGTGCACACTCTTCATGACCAACTCAATCCATGCCATGAAACCATACACAATTTAGCTCTTTCTCTTTAAACAAATCTATACATTTACTAGTCTGGATCAAGATTGATGGGAGATATATTTTCTATTTTTTCATTTTTTTTCTCTTTTTGTACTTTTTTTTTTTTGCTTTTTTCCCAACACTCTTCTTAAATTTAAGTGTGCCCGGATAATGATCTTTCAAAACATATGTGCACCTTTTGGTCTTTCTATGGCTACACTCAAAAGCTAATACAACTCTCACCTTATTCTTCAGTGACTTATGTGCTTTCGAAGGCAAAGATTCGACAAGGTTCAACTAAGAACAAAATAAGATTCAGCTTGTAATGTGGATGCCAAAGATAAGGTTTATAGGTTCAACTGGGCTATCTAAGGATAATTTTATTTGTGGTGGCATAATAGCTCGATAAATGATCAAAGAAACACCTACATCATCTCCTAGACTTACGAGACTTAATTATTTTTCTTCGACTAACACATCGGGCAAGTTCTACACTAAAACATGATAGCACAACATAAAGCAAGACCTTTATCACGTCCAAATGCATGCCTCTAACAAGGTATGACATGGTCGTTTGCAATAATAAAACCCAAGAAGGAGTTGGGATCGAATCCACAGGGAGATAAGATGCGAATTAGTAGTATATATTTGGAGTGAGTACGTGAAGTATCAAGATTACACTTTCACAAATAGGTTATTATTTTTACTTCTAAAATTAACTAAGGATTACAGATCTAAAGGAATAAATCTAGAGATGATTGTTTTTGAATGTTTTTCAAAGATATAAAAAGGTCTAGGTATGTGACCATGACCTAGGTATTTGCCTAATGGGAAAAAGATTTCTATGTTGTTTTATTGACTGGGGTGTATTATAGCTCACAAGAGTAGGTTGCCCACTCAATACCTTTCAGTCAGAGAGTGGTTTTGCCCAATTTAGCTTTCTCAAAACCAAATGGGTATCTACCAAAATGGTTGGTAAGAGCTCAAGCCGGATTGTTACTATCTCTAGGTTGAACCTTTTAATTGGGTTAATCAATCTCTAAATTGACCCATTTCCTTGTTAGCTAAGTTAATCTAGACTAGGTCTCTCTTTCTCAATAAGAGACTAAGTCAAATATGCATAAATTAATTTTTACAACCATTAATTTCACAATTGAAGCATGAATCTTGCTAAATAACAAATACCCATTCATAAACAAGCATAAAATTAATCACCCATAAGGTTTACACACTATGGTTGGGTCACAACCCTAGTAAAAATCTAGCTACTCATAATGGGTGTAGAAGAAAATAAAGAAGAAGAGATAATAAAACTCATATTGAAAGATTAAAATATAGAAATCCAATGTTAAACGACCAAAATAAACTAAAGTTGCCTAAAGGAGGAAAGAGAAATGGCTACAACACTTTTAATATTCAAAACTTGACCTAAAAAAGTGAAACTCTTCTATTTATACAACGCTGGAATTTTCGGACAAAAATGACCTTTTGGAGGTTCTGCAGCCGCACAATTCCATGTGCAGTCCTCACTTTGCTTCAACTTAATAGGACTTGGATCTTGCGGCCGCACAACTCTGAACAGCGGCCGCATCTCTTTTTTTCTGTGGTCCGCACATTTTTGAGTGCGGCCGCACAAGGCTCTTCTGCGGACCAAAATGCACTTGCGGCCGTATAGCTGATCTTCTACGACATCACAATAATTGTACGGTCCGCACTTCTTTTATGATGACCCAAAAGGTCATCACTTGTTTTAAAAGTAAATTCTGCATTCCAAGGCCTCAAAAACTTCTTTTAGCATCACCTTGATTTGCGTGCGTAGTTCGGGTGCGTAGCCGAAAAGCCATTATGTGAAAATCTGTGAGAAATGATGAATTTTTGACTTTAAAATGGATTTAAGTTGATTTCGGTCAACATTTTGGGTAAACGAACCTAGACCCGTAATTTGACGGTCTTGGAGGGTCCGTAGGAAATTATGGGACTTGGCCGTATGCTCGGAATCGAATTCCTAGGTCCCAAGCCCGAGAAATGAATTTTTAAAGAAAATTTTTTTCTGCAATTATTTATGAGTTTTGGAAATAAAATGTTTTTAAAACTTGATGGTATGGAGCCCGTATTTTAGTTTCGGCGTCCGTAGGTCTTATATGTGATTTAAGATAACTTTGTGAAATTTGGTAAGAAACAGACTTGAAATGATATGAATCGGACCTTATTTGAGGAAATTGGGAAATTTGAAGTTCTTAAGAAATTTCATGATTTTGATGCTAAATTCATAGTTTTTGATGTTATTTTAGTGATTTGAATGCACGAGCGAGTCCGTATGATGTTTTTAGGTTAGTGTGCATGTTTGGTTTGGAGCCTCGAGGGCTCGGTTGAGTTTTGGATAGGCCACGGGGTGGATTTGGACTTGAGAATTGCAGATTTCAGCTGTTACATTGCAGGCCTGCAGGCTTCGCATTATGTGAGTTCGCAAATGCAAAGGCTATGTCGCAAATGGAAAAATAGCCCAGGCCAACCTTCCTCGCAATTACGAGGAATTTATCGCAAATGCGATGTTTTCCCCTTTGGGTCAGTTGTCGCAAATGCGATGTGTGGTTCACAAAAGTGACTTCGCAAATGCAAAGGTCTCCTCACAAATGCGAACTTAGCAAAAGTCTGGGTTCGCAATTGCAAACCCTAGTCGCAATTGCGAACCCTAGTCGCAATTGCGACATTTGCAACCTGCAATTTTATAACTTAGCCGAAAATCTTTCATTTTTCACACTCTTTCAATACCAAAACACTCTTGGGCGATTTTTCAAAGACAACTCTTCTTCCAAATCGATTGTAAGTCAATTTTAACTTATTTTGTTCAATCATTAACATCTTTTCACATGATTTCAACTCAAAATCAATGATTTTCATGAGGGGAAATTGGGTGTTTTGGGTAGAACCTAGGTTTTTTTAAAAATTGGGGATTTGGACCTCGATTTGAGGTTCGATTTCAAAACAAATTATATATTTGAGTTTGTGGGGGAATGGGTAATCGAGTTTTGGTTCAAACCTCTGGTTTTGAACATGTGGGCCCGGGGGCATTTTTGACTTTTTGGGTAAAACTTTAGAAAACTCATTTTTATGCATTAGAATTGATTCATTTAGCATTTATTGATGTAATTAAGTAATTTGTGGATATATACGAGCAAATTGGTGGTGGAATCAAGAGGTAAAGCGATAGTAGAGACTTGAATTGTGTTCGTGGCATCGAGGTAAGTGTTTGGTCTAACCTTAGCTTGAGGGATTATGAGTCGAGTCCTATTTGTTATGTGGTATTTGTTGAGTACGACGTATAGGCATGGTGACGAGTATCTATACGTTGGTGTCAAGCATGTCCGTGAGTCTTATATTGTGATTATTATGACTTCGTTGTATTATTCATGCTTTGATGATGATTTCTATTATTGGGCAAAGTTTGTGGAAGTAATTGTGACATTTAAACATTGAGGAGCGTTGGCTCAAGTTGTACAATGAAATGTGAAAGTATAAGTGGAAATTGAATCTTTTAGAGCATTGGATCAAGTTGTGAAGTGAGTTGCAAAGTAAAAGTGAGAAAAAAAGAGAATCATTACGTGGTCTCCCTTGCCGGGATATTGTTGCTTTTAATGTTATCTCCCTTGTTGGGATGTTGATATTTCTTTTGATGTTGTTCCCTTGCCGGGACTTGATTGTTGAGCTATTGTTCCCTTGCCGGGATTCTTATTGTAATTTCATTTATTCCCTTGCCCTATTGGTTGTGATTGTTGTTTGGGTGAGGCAGAGTGTTAAAGAACGAAGGGTAATGCCGTGTGTTGTTTTGGTGAGAAAGTGTTAAAGCACAAAGGGCGTGTACGATTTGTGAGGAAAGAATGTAAAGCACGAAGGGTGATGTCGTGCCACACGATGTACCATATCGTGCTGATTATATTGACTATATGGTGAGGATGAGAGTAAAAGCACGAAGGGTGATGCCGTGCATATTTTTATTACTTGATTGCTTTGGTGAGGATGAGAGTAAAAGCACGAAGGTTGATCCCGTGCACTTATTGATTTCTGATTCTTTGTTGATATATGAGATATATTGTTCCCTCGCAGCATGTTACCCCTCCCATACTTGACTGTATATTACCGTTATTCTTTTCCGTTGTATATAGTTGAATTGTACAAGTTTATTTGGTAGTCTTGTCCTAGCCTCGTCACTACTTCGCCGAGGTTAGGCTAGGCACTTACTAGCACATGGAGTCGGTTGTGATAATACTACACTCTGTATTGTGTGCATATCCCGGAGTAGTAGCTTTTGGATCGTAGATTGGGTGGCTGCCTTCAGTCCACGCGGAGATCCAAGGTAGTCCTGCAGGCGTCCGCAGGCCCTGGTGTCTCCCTCTATCCCTTTACTCTTGTTTCATTTACTTAGTTCAGAAACAATGTATCTTTTATCTTTCAGACTTTGTATGTAGTATTCTTAGATTGTCTGTGAAACTGTGACACCAGTTCTGGGTAGTCGAGGCTCAAACAGTTGTATTAGATACATATTTCAGATAGTTTGCTGCATTTCTTCCGCTTATTGTAATTTTCACTATCTACACATTATTGCCTTATAATTGTTAAAGAATATAAATTGGTAAAAAGGTAATTTGTTCAAACAGTCAGCTTGCCTAGCTCACATTAGTAGGCGCCATCCCGACTCCCAAGAGTGGGAAATCTGGGTCGTGACAAGTTGGTATCAAAGCTCTACGTTACATGGGTCTCACAGTTCACAGACAAGCTTAGTAGAGTCTGAGGGATAGGTACGGAGATGTCTGTATTTATCCCCCAGAGGCTACAGAGTTGGGAAAAACTTCACATTTATTCTTTCCTGTCTTGCGGTTTGGTTTCTCAATGCTAATTGGATTTCTACTCTGTTCTTTCGCAGATGGCGAGAATACGCGCTTCCTCATCCACTTACCAGTAGTAGAGCCCCCAGCAGGAGCTCCTACGAGGGGGAGAGGGCGAGGCCGAGGCCATGCTAGATGCCAAGGTAGGGGCAGAGCTCAGCCCAGAGCAGCAGCACCAGTGGCAGAGCCTCAGGTTGACCTTGATGATAAGGTTCCGGCCCCGACAGTTCTGGTGGGCCTAGCTCAGGTCCCAGAGGGGATTAATTCTACCCCCGTACTCCAGGATGCTCTGGTCCGTCTAGTGGGCCTTATGGAGAGTGTCACCCAGGCAGGCTTGCTTCCTATAGCCCCAGCTGTCTCTCAGGCTGGAGGAGGAGCTCAGACTCCTGCTACTCGCACTTCGGAGCAGGTAGCTCCACAGTTCTAGACTCCAGCAGTTCAACAAGTTGGAGTAGTTCAGCCGAGTGTGGTAGCTCAGACCGGTGATAGAGCAGCTATGTTTGCCGATGCTTTGTAGAGGTTGGATAGGTTCACCAATCTCTTCACTACTATTTTCAGCGGTGCATCTTCTGAGGATCCCCAGGATTATCTAGACAGCTGCCATGAGGTTCTCAGGAACATGGGGATAGCGGAGACCAATGGGGTCGATTTTGCTACTTTTCGCTTGTTTGGATCCATCAAGACTTGGTGGAGAGATTATTTTTTGGCTAGGCCAGCTGGATCACCAGCTTTAACTCGGGAGCAGTTTACTCAGCTATTTCTGTAGAAGTTTCTCCCCATCACTCAGAGAGAGATCTATCAGAGGCAGTTTGAGCATCTCCAACAGGGTTCTATGACCGTTACTCAGTATGAGACCAGATTCATCGACTTGGCTCGTCATGCTCTTATCATACTTCCCACCGAGAGAGAGAGAGGGGGGTAAGGAGGTTCATTGAGGGACTTATTCAGCCGATTCGACTTTAGATGGCCAAGGAGACTAGGAGCGAGATTTTTTTCCAGGAGGCGGCCAATATGGCTAGGAAAGTTGAGATGGTTCTATCGTAGGGAGGTGGTCAAGGGTCTGGCAAGAAGCCTCGTCATTCAGGACGATTTAGTGGTACCTCGTCTGGAGGCAGAGATTCGTATGGTAGAGGCCATCCTCCTAGGCCTTTTCAGTCCGCACTTCAGGTTTCTCACAGTGCTTCAGGTGGTCGTGGTTCCTATATGTAGTATTCTAATCAACAGTCCTACAGTGCACCACCAGCTCCTATCAGTGCATCACCGCTTCAGAGTTTTTGGGCTGGTCATTCAAGTCGTCAAGGTCAGCAGTCTCAGCAGCCGAGGGCTTGTTACACTTGTGGTGATATGGGTCACATTGCTAGGTTTTTCCCTCGGGCACCGAGCAGTTCTCAGCATCAGGGTTCCCATGCCATGGTTCAGGCACCGAGTGTTCCATAGTCCGCCCAGCTAGCTAGAGGTAGGGGTAAAGGTGCTAGAGGTGGAGGTGGAGGTATTAGAGGTGGAGCTCAGGCCGCTAGAGGTGGAGGCCAGCCAATAACAGGCCATCCTAGAGATGTAGTTCAGGGTGGTGGGCCCAACCCCGATGTTATGCTCTTCCAGGCCCGAGGCTGAGGCTTCCAATGCAGTTATCACAGGTACTGTTCTGGTTTATAGCAGAGATGCTTCAGTTTTATTTGATCCAGGATCTACATACTCCTATGTGTCATCTTATTTTGCACCGTATCTGGTCATGCCTAGTAATTCTTTGAGTGCTCCTGCTTATGTGTCTACACCTGTGGGTGATTCTACTGTGGTAGATCGAGTCTATCATTCATGTATAGTTGTGATTGGAGGTCCTGAGACTCATGTAGATTTGCTTCTTCTGGACATGGTTGATTTCGATGTCATATTGGGGATGGACTAGTTATTACTTTATCACACTATCTTGGACTATCATGCCAAGACTGTGACCTTAGACTTGCTGGGTTTACCTCGTTTAGAGTGGAGGGGGACTCCTGGTCATTCTAACCGCAGTGTTATCTCTTATATGAAGGCTCGGCGTATGGTCGAGATGGGGTGTTTGGCCTATGTTTGTGATTCTAGTGCTGAGGTTCCTTCTATTGATTCTATGCCCGTTGTTTGTGAGTTTCCTGAGGTATTCCCTTCAGACCTACCGGATATGCCACCCGACAGGGATATTGACTTTTGCATTGATTTGGCTCCGGGCAATCAGCCCATTTCTATCCCGCCGTATCGTATGGCCCCGCCTGAGTTGAAAGAGTTGAAGGAGCAATTGGAAGACTTGCTTGAGAAAGGTTTCATTAGACCGAGTGTTTCGCCTTGGGGTGTGCCGGTATTGTTTGTTAAGAAGAAGGACAGATCGATGAGAATATGTATTGATTACCGGCAGTTAAACAAGGTTACAATCAAGAATAAGTATCCATTGTCGAGGATTGATGATTTGTTTGATCAGCTTCAAGGTGCCAAGGTATTTTCGAAGATTGACTTGATATCTGGCTACCATCAGTTGAGGATTAGGGCATCCGATGTCCCTAAGACAGCTTTCCGCACTCGGTACGGGCATTATGAGTTCTTGGTGATGTCATTCAGGTTAACAAATGCCCCAACAGCTTTTATGGATTTGATGAACCGAGTGTTCAGGCCTTACTTGGATTCGTTTTTGATAGTCTTTATTGATGATAGTTTGATCTATTCCCGTAGCCGGGAGGAGCACGAGCAGCATACTAGAGTGGTTCTTCAGACTTTGAGGATAGTCAATTGTTTGCTAAGTTTTCGAAGTATTAGTTCTGGCTGAGTTCAGTGGCATTTCTGGGTCATTTTGTATCAGCAGAGGATATTCAGGTCGATCCGAAGAAGATTGAGGCAGTCAAGAACTGGCCCAGACCAGCATCAGCTATAGAGATCTAGAGTTTCTTGGGATTGACAGGCTATTATCATTGGTTTGTGGAGGGGTTTTCATCTATTGCAGCCCCGATGACCAGGTTGACCTAGAAGGGTGCCCAATTCAGATGGTCGGATGAGTGTGAGGCGAGCTTTCAGAAGCTTAAGATAGCTCTGACTATGGCACCAGTGTTGGTTTTGCCCACAGGTTTAGGGCCTTATACAGTTTATTGTGATGCCTCTCGTATTCGACTTAGTGCTATGTTGATGCAGGATGGCAAGGTCATTACCTATGCGTCGCGGCAGTTGAAGATTCATGAGAAGAACTATCCGGTTCATGATTTGGAGTTAGCAGCCATTGTTCACGCGTTGAAGATTTGGAGGTATTATTTGTATGGCGTAGCATGTGAGGTGTTCACGGATCACAAGAGTCTGTAGTATTTGTTCAAGCAGAAGGAACTAAATTTGAGACAGATAAGGTGGTTGGAGCTATTAAAGGACTATGATATCACCATCTTATATGGGTTTTCATCTATTGCAGCCCCGATGACCAGGTTGACCTAGAAGGGTGCCCAATTCAGATGGTCGGATGAGTGTGAGGCGAGCTTTCAGAAGCTCAAGACAGCTCTGACTACGGCACCAATGTTGGTTTTGCCCACAGGTTCAGGGCCTTATACAATTTATTGTGATGCCTCTCGTATTCGACTTGGTTCTATGTTGATGTAGGATGGCAAGGTCATTGCCTATGCATCGCGGTAGTTGAAGATTCATGAGAAGAACTATCCGGTTCATGATTTGGAGTTAGCAGCCATTGTTCACGGGTTGAAGATTTGGAGGCATTATCTGTATGGCGTGGCATGAGAGGTGTTCACGGATCACAATAGTCTGTAGTATTTATTCAAGCAGAAGGAGCTAAATTTGAGATAGATAAGGTGGTTGGAGCTATTAAAGAACTATGATATCACCATCTTATATCATCCGGGAAAGGCTAATGTGGTGGCCGATGCTTTGAGTAGGAAGTCAGCCAGTATGGGCAGTCTTGCTTATATTCCAGTCGGTGAGAGACCATTTGCTTTGGATGTTCAGGCTTTGGCCATTCAGTTTGTGAGGTGTGATGTTTCTGAGCCCAGCTATGTGTTAGCTTGCACAGTCGCTCGTTCTTCTTTATTGGAGCGTATCCGAGATCGGCAGTATGATGATCCTCATTTGTGTGTCCTTAGAGACACGGTACAACATGGAGGTGCCAAGCATGTTACCTTAAGAGATGATGGAGTTTTGAGATTGTAGGGTTGAGTTTGTATGCCTAATATGGATGGGCTTCGGGAGTTGATTTTAGAGGAGGCCCATAGTTCCCGGTACTCTATTCATCCGGGCGTCGTGAAGATATATCAGGATTTGCGGCAGCATTATTGGTGGAGAAGAATGAAGAAGGACATTGTTGCATATGTGGCTCGGTGTTTGAATTGTCAGCAGGTTAAGTACGAGCATCAGAGACCTGGTGGTTTGTTCCAGAAGATTGAGATTCCTAAGTGGAAGTAGGAGCGTATCACTATGGACTTCGTTGTTGGACTCCCACAGACTCAGAGGAAGTTTGATGCAGTGTGGGTTATTGTTGACAGGATGACCAAGTCAGCACATTTCATTCCCGTGGCAGTGTCCTATTCTTCCGAGAGGTTAGCTGAGATCTATATCCGGGAGATAGTTCGTCTTCATGGCGTGCCCGTGTCTATCATTCGGACCGAGGTACGAAGTATACCTCCCATTTTTGGAGAGTAGTTTAGCGAGAGTTAGGCACACGGGTTGGTTGAGCACAGCGTTTCATCTTCAGACGGACGGGCAGTCCGAGCGGACCATTCAGATTTTGGAGGATATACTCTAAGCTTGTGTCATTGACTTTGGAGGCTCGTGGGATCATTTTTTGCCTTTAGAAGAGTTTGCCTATAACAACAGCTACCAGTCGAGTATCCAGATGGCTCCTTATGAGGCTTTGTACGGTAGGCGATGTCGATCACCGGTTGGATGGTTTGAGCCGGGAGAGGCTCGGTTGTTGGGTACGGATCTGGTTCAGGATGCCTTGGACAAGGTCAAGATTATTCAGGATAGGCTTCGTACAGCTCAGTCCATGCAAAAAAGTTATGCCGACCATAAGGTTCGTGATTTAGCATTCATGGTTGGTGAGCGAGTATTGCTTCGAGTGTCGCCTATGAAGGGCGTGATGAGATTTGGGAAAAGGGCAAGCTTAGCCCTAGGTTCATTGGCCCGTTTGAGATTCTTGATCGAGTGGGAGAGGTAGCTTATAGACTTGCATTGTCGCCGAGCTTATCAACTGTGCATCCAGTGTTTTATGTGTCCATGCTTCAAAAATATCACGGCGATCCATCCCACGTGTTAGATTTCAGCACTGTCCAGTTGGACAAGAACTTGTCTTATGAGGAGGAGCCGGTAGCTATGCTAGACCGGCAAGTTCATCAATTGAGATCGAAGAGTTTTCCTTCTGTTCGTGTTCAGTGGAGAGGTCAGCCCACTGAGGCATCGACCTGGGAGTCCGAGTCCGATAAGTAGAGCCGTTATCCCCATATTTTTCCCGACTCAGGTACTTTCTTTTTCTATCCGTTCGAGGACGAACGGTTATTTTAGAGGTGGAGGAAAGGATCATCACTTGTTTTAAAAGTAAATTCTGCATTCCGAGGCCTCAAAAACCTTTATCGGCATCACCTCGATTTATGTGCGTAGTCCGGACGCGTAGCCGGAAAGACATTATGTGAAATCTGTGAAAAATGATGAATTTTGACTTTAAAATGGATTTAAGTTGACTTCGGTCAACATTTTGGGTAAACAGACCCGGACCCGTGATTTGACGGTCTCAGAGGGTCCATAGGAAAATATGGGACTAGGACGTATGCCCGGAATTGAATTCCGAGGTCCCAAGCCCGAGAAATGAATTTTTAAAGAAAATTATTTTCTGAAATTATTTATGAGTTTTGGAAATGAATGTTTTTAAAACTTGATGGTATCGGGCCCGTATTTTGGTTCTGGCGCACGGTACAAGTCTTATATGTGATTTAAGATAAGTCTGAGAAATTTGGTAAGAAACGGACTTGAAATGATATGAATCGGACCTTATTTGAGGAAATCGGGAAATTTGAAGTTCTTAAGAAATTTCATGATTTTGATGCTAAATTAATAGTGGTTGAAGTTATTTTAGTGATTTGAATGCACGAGCTAGTCCGTATGATGTTTTTAGGTTGGTGTGCATGTTTGGTTTGGAGCCCCGAGGGCTCGGGTGAGTTTTGGATAGGACAAAGGGTGGATTTTGGACTTGAGAAATCGCAGATTTCAGCCATTGCATTGCAGGCCTGCAGGATTCGTATTTTCGCAAATGCGAAGTCTATGCCGCAAATGTGAAAATAGCCATAGTCAGCCTTCCTCGCAATTGCGAGGAATTTATCGCAAATGCGATGTTTTCCACTTTGGGTCATTTGTCACAAATGTGACGTGTGGTTCGCAAAAGCGACTTCGCAAATGCGAAAGTCGCCTCGCAAATGCGAACTTAGTAGAAGTCTAGGTTCGCAATTGCGAACCCTGGTCGCAATTGCGACATCTGCAACCTGCAATTTTATAACTTAGCCGAAAATCTTTCATTTTTCACACTCTTTTAAAATCAAAACACACTTGGGCGACTTCTCAAAGACAACTCTTCTTCCAAATCGATTGTAAGTCAATTTTAACTCATTTTCTTCAATTATTAACATCTTTTCACATGATTTCAACTCAAAATCAATGATTTTCATGTGGGGGGGGGGGGATTGGGTGTTTTGGGTAGAACCTAGGTTTTTCAAAAATTGGGGATTTGGACCTCGATTTGAGGTACAATTTCAAAACAAATTATATATTTGAGTTTGTGGGGGAATGGGCAACCGGTTTTGATTCGAACCTCGGGTTTTGACCATGTGGGCCCCGAGGGTGAATTTTGACTTTTTGGGTAAAACTTTAGAAAACTCATTTTCATGCATTAGAATTGATTCATTTGGCATTTATTGATACAATTAAGTAACTTGTGGCTAGATACGACCAAATTGGTGGTGGAATCAAGAGGTAAAGCGGTAGTAGAGGTTTGAATTGTGTTCGTGGCATCGAGGTTAGTGTTTGGTCTAACCTTAGCTTGAGGGATTAGAAGTCGAGTCCTATTTTCTATGTGGTATTTGTCGATTACGACGTATAGGAATGGTGACGAGTATCTATACGTTGGTTTCAAGCATGCCCGTGAGTCTTATATTGTGATTATTATGACTTCGTTGTATTATTCATGCTTTGATGATGATTTTTATTGTTGGGCAAAGTTTGTGGAAGTAATTGTGACATTTGAACATTGAGGAGCATTGGCTCAAGTTGTATAATGAAATGTGAAAGTATAAGTGGTAATTGAATCTTTTAGAGCATTGGCTCAAGTTGTGAAGTGAGTTGTGAAGTAAAAGTGAGAAAAAGAAGAGAATCATTACGTGGTCTCCCTTGCCGGGATATTGTTGCTTTTAATGTTATCTCCCTTGCCGGGATGTTGATGTTTCTTTTGATGTTATTCCCTTACCGGGACTTGATTGTTGAACCAGTATTCCTTTGCCGGGATTCTTATTGTAATTTTATTTTTTCCCTTTCCCTATTGTTTGTGATTGTTGTTTGGGTGAGGAAGAGTGTTAAAGCACGAAAGGTGATGCCGTGTATTGTTTTGGTGAGAGAGTGTTAAAGCACGAAGGGTGATACCGTATACGATTTGTGAGGAAAGAGTGTAAAGCACGAAGGGTGATGTCGTGCCGTACGATGTACCATTCCGTGCCGATTATATTGACTATATGGTGAGGATGAGAGTAAAAACACAAAGGGTAATTTCGTGCACTTTTTTTATTATTTGATTGCTTTGGTAAGGATGAGAGTAAAAGCACGAAGGGTGATGCCATGCACTTATTGATTTCTGATTCTTTGTTGATATCTGAGATATATTGTTTCTTTCAATTACCTGTTATCTTTCTATTCTAAATTGATATTTTCCCCACAGCGTGTTACCCCTCCCATACTTGACTGTATATTACTGTTCTTCTTTTTCGTTGTATATAGTCGAATTGCACAGGTTTATTTGGTAGTCTGGTCCTAGCCTCGTCACTACTTCGCCGAGGTTAGGCTAGACACTTACTAGCACATGGGGTCGGTTGTACTGATACTACACTTTGCATTGTGTGCAGATCCCGAAGCAGTAGCGTTTGGACCATAGATTAGGTGGCTGCCTTCAGTCCACGCGGAGATCCAAGGTAGTCCTGCAGGCGTCCGCAGGCCCTGGCGTCTCCCTCTATCCCTTTACTCCTGTTTCATTTACTTAGTTCAGAAATAGAGAATCTTTTATCTTTCAGACTTTGTATGTAGTATTCTTAGATCGTCTGTGAAACTATAACACCAGTTCTGGGTAGTCGAGGCTCAAATAGTTGTATTAGATATATATTTCAGATAGTTTACTGTATTTCTTCCGCTTATTGTAATTTTCGCTATCTATACATTATTGCATTATAATTGTTAAAGAATATAAATTGGTAAAAGGTAATTTGTTCAAACAGTCGGCTTGCCTAGCTCACATTAATAGGTGCCATCACGATTCCCGAGGGTGGAATATCCGGGTCGTGACATCTTTTGATCTTGAAATGATAACTCTTTGAACCTATGCTCTTGCTTAGCTTCTGCGGCCTCACTTCTCACAGTCCCCTGATATGAATGCCTTCACAATCTGCGGCCGTAGATGGAAATCTGTAATTCGCACTTTGAGCTTCTGTACCTGTTTTTGTCCTTGAGTTCAGATCACTCATTCTTGAATTAGATTTCATCTTAGTTGCTCATTTTCTAATGCTCCTGTAATTAGGCATATTTCATCAGTTTTCGGGAAAACAATTAAACACTTTTGGACTAAAAAGAAAGCTAAAAGGCACTAATAAGTAGTCAAAATCCCCATTTATCAGACCTCACATCACACAATGCACATGATCCATTCAGGATGGTTCTATTCCAACCCTCAAGTCAAAGAAAGTAATCACATAGTCAAGAAATATTAAGCAATAAAGAAGAAACTGAGAGAAGGCGTCATAAACAAGTTGTTCAATTTATCTATGCCATCAATATTTGTCAAAACATATTAGGGAGGTAATTCGCATGCTAAGGCCTAACTATGATATCATCAAACAAGTCAAAAGGCATACAGGAGCAATCAAATTTTCTTCCTTTTATTTTCTAAATAAAAATAAAAATACCCGGTTCAAGATACATCCCTTGGAAAAGAACCGATGCCCAAAGAAAAATCAAGGGGGATTATTACCTACCTACGACTAACTAAAAAGAAAGAAAATATTTTCTTTTGATTTTGCATTAGACCTTAATCCTTCAAGAAAGTTGTCCAAGAGATCCAATTCGGGAAAAGTCCAAGTTTTTTTGATGTTTTTGAATTTTTGATTTTTTTCCGGATAAAAGCTACTAAAACTAGTACTAAAATACTACACTACTAATTCTACTAACTAGGAAATAAAAATAAGAAGCTAAAAATTAAAGACAAGAAGTTAATGTTAATACAACTATACCTCTATAATCTGACAGTCCTCCACCCCACACTTAAAAGGGTGCAGTGTCCCCAATGCACAAATAAAACAAAATAAATAAATAATGAGGGCGGATAAGAAACTCCCTGAAAAGCCAAAGGTTGAAGCAATTGCGGCTTACGAGGTACTAAGACTTTCTCAGGTATGGTCCTTTGTGCGGGCACCACACACTTAATTCTCAGCATCTAGCTTACTTTTGCACTCTTCCAATGGCTTTATTTCCTACGCTTGTAATCCTACAAAATAAAAACAAATACTACAAAAATATATATAAAAAAACTAAAATAAAATAAAGTAGTAAAGACGAGTTTTCTCCCAACAAGCGTATGATTTAATGCCACGACACGACGTAGAATCTCGCCTAATCATTGGCGAGCAACACCTTTGACTTCTGACGATCAAAGTAACCTCCATAATAGTGCTTTACTCTTTGTCCATTCACTAAGAATGTTCTCTCTCCATCTATGACGTGCAACTCAGTTGCACCATGTGGAGTAACTCTTACTACCTCAAAGGGCCCCGACCATCTCAATTTGAGCTTTTCAGGAAAGATTCTCAACCTTTAATTGAACAAGAGAACCAATTGGCTCGGTTCGAACTAGCTATGGTGAATATGCTTATCATGCCTGCGCTTGGTCTTTTCTTTATACAACTTGGCATTCTCATACGCATGCAAGCGAAACTCATCAAGCTCGTTCAATTGCATCAACCATTCTTCACCCACTAATTCTACATCAAAGTCAGCTTCTTTATCGCCTAATAGGCCTTGTGCTCAAGTTCCATCAGTAAATGGCATGCCTTCCCATAAACCATCATGTAAGGGGAGGCTCTGATTGGAGTTTTGTAGCCAGTCCAGTATGCCCATAGAGTATCATCAAGCTTTGCAGCCCAATCTTTCCTACTTGCACCAACCGTCTTCTCGAGGATCTTCTTTATCTCTCTATTTGACACCTCAACTTGTCCACTAGTCTGAGAATGGTAGGTGGTCGCAACCTTATGTTTGAGCCCGTATTTCGCTAAGAGATTATCCAATAGCTTATTACAAAAATGGGTGCCCCCATCACTTATCATCACTCTCAGAGTGTCAAACCTTGTAAAGATATGATTTTTCACAAAGTTAACCACAACCTTGGCATCATTGGTAGGAAGAGAAATGGCCTCCGCCCACTTCGACACATAGTCAATGGCCACCAAAATGTACTTGCACCCATTGGACAGGGGAAACGGACCCATGAAATCAATTTCCTATACATCAAAGATTTCAACCTCCATAATACCATGAAATGGTATATCATGCCTTTTCGTAATCATTCCCATTCTCTGGAATCTATCACACTTCCTCACGAACTCATGTGCATCTTTAAACAACCTAGGCCAATAGAAGGCCGATTGCAACTCCTTGACTGTCGTTTTGTCACCTGCATGGTGACAACCATAAGGTGACGCATGACAGTCATGTAAAATATCATTTATCTCAGACTCAGACACACATCTTTGCATCAATTGATCAACATATGATTTGAACAGAAATGGCTGAGCTTACATATATGATCTCACATCCCGCAAGAACATCTTTTTAGCATGAGGTTCAAGGTTAGGTGGCATTTCTCTAGAAGCTAGATAATTCACAATATCCACATACCATGTCACCTCACCAACAGTAACGGCCAACAATTTTTCATCCGGCAAGGTTTTATTGTTGACATCTCCCTCAGCTACATGACTCCGAGTTTCTAACGTAGACAATTGATCGGCCACTTGATTCTCTGTTCCTTTACGGTCTCAGATCTCCAAGTCAAATTCTTGCAAGAGTAAACCCAACAGATTATCCTTGATTTAGCATCTTTCTTTCAGAACAAATACATGATGGTTGCCTGGTCTGTGTAGATGATGACTTTGGTGCCAACCAAATAGGCCCGAAATTTATCGAACGTCCATACTACAACAAACAACTCCTTCTCTGTCATCGTATAATTTATTTGAGCACGAGTGAAAGTCTTGCTTGCGTAGTAAATAGAGTGAAATATTTTGCTCCTCCTATGGCCCAATACGACCCCAATTGCACTGTCACAAGCATCACACATCAGCTCGAATGGCTCGTTCCAGTCAGGAGACACTATGATTGGTGCACTCACTAACTTCTTTTTCAGCTCCTCGAATGCCTTTAGACAAGCATCGTCAAACTTGAACGGTACATCCTTCTCTAAAAACCTACACAAAGGAGAGAACTTTTTTGAGAAATTCTTTATAAATCGGTGATAAAATCCTACATGTCCCAAAAAACTCCTAACTCCTTTTATTGAAATTGGTGGTGGCAACTTTTCAATTGCTTCCTTCCACCTTAGCATTGTCAACTTCCAGTCCATATTTGGACACCTTGTTCCCCAACTCTATACCTTCACATAACATAAAATGACACTTTTCTCAATTCACTACCAGATTAGTCTCCTCGCACCTAGCAAGCACTTTAGCAAGATTGGTCAAGCATTCATCAAAAGAGGGACCAAATATAGAAAAATCATCCATAAAGACCTCCACAAATCTTTCTGCCATATTGGTGAAAATAGCCATCATAGACATTTAAAAAGTTGTAGGTACATTACATAACCTGAATGGCATTCTCTTAAATGCATAAGTTCCATAAGGTCATGTAAAAGTGGTCTTTTCTTGATCTTTCTAGGCAATAGCAATCTGATTATACCCTGAGTATCCATCAAGGAAACAATAATATTCTTGTCCAGCTAACCTGTCAAGCATTTGATCAATGAATGGGAGAGGGAAGTGATCTTTTTTGTGTAGCATTATTCAAGTTCCTATAATCTATGCATATTTGCCATCTAGTCACAGTCCTAGTTGGGATTAATTTATTTTTTCATTCACTGCAATAGTTATACCCCCTAGATAAACATTGGACATGGCTTACCCACTTACTATCGGAAATAGGAAACACTATACCTGCGTCGAGCCATTTAATCACTTCCTTTCTTACCACCTCTTTTATGATTGGATTTAGGCAGCATTGATATTCCCTACTAGGCTTGTGCCCCTCATCCATGAATATTTTGTGCATACAGAATGCAGGGCTAATACCTTTTGGTCAGACATTTTCCAACCAATGGCACCCTTGTGATCCCTCAGCACCCTCAACAAATTTTCTTCCTGCAAGTTAGACAAATGAGAAAAAAACAATCATAGGCAAACTATTAGAACATCCCAAATATGCACAATGAAGATGAGACAGTACGAGTGTAAGTTCTAGTTTTGGGGCTCCTCAACTGAGGGTTTAGGGGGCGGGCCGATTGGCCTATTTAGGGGCACAAAAAGGGTTAATCGTTGCATGTATATGCATGATGCATCTGGTATATGCATTATCTCCTCAACCTCATCATCAATCTCCAAGCTATCGAATAATATGAGTGATTTCTCTAGAGAATCATCTGGATATATGCTCGGATCTATAAGCTGCTCATTCACATACACAATAGATATCATAGAGAGCTCATTATAATGGCCTATGAGTTGAATCGCCTTGTAGACATTGAAAACTATTTCCTCATTGTCTATGCTCATAATCATTTTTCCCTCTCTCACTTTAATAATTGCATCACTTGTAGCCAAGTGATGTCATCCAAATATAATTGTAACTTGTTCATCAGCCTCATAATCTAGGATGATAAAGTCTGTTGGGAAGATGAATGTCCCAATTTGTAGCAATACATCTTCAATCACTCCTTCAGGGTAAGAAATGGATCTATCGGTTAATTGCAATATCACAGTGGGTGGTCTTGGAGCTCCCACACCCAGTTGCTTGAACAAAGACAAGGGAATCAGATTTATGCTCGCCCCCAAATCACAAAGAACATGACATACATCAACATTACCAATCTGCACAGAGATGGTGAAGCTGCTAGGATCCTTAAGCATTTGAGGAAGCATGTTTTGGACCCTTGAGGTGCATTCCTCAATAAGTGCGACTGTCTAGAATTCAGTAGGTCTCCTCTTGTGAGCCACTATATCTTTGGTGTACTTAGCATATTTTGGAATTTCACGAAGTACATCAACCAATGGAATATTTAATTGAACCTGGCTCAACATAGACAAATTTGTTAAATATGCGATCATCATTCTTCTTCTGTAACCTTTGGGGGAAATGAGGTGGTAGCATTGCGACACCTACTAGTTGTGAACTTGTATCATCTTTCTTTGACTCATGGTTGCTTTAGGAATCAACTCCCTCTCAGGTACATGCTTAACTTTTCTCTTCTTTGGCACCTTTTCTAATTCCCTTCCGTTTTAGAGTGAGACTGCATTAACTTGAAGATTCTTCTTAACATCACTGGGAAGTGCACAATCAGGCCTAGTATTTTGATTTGTCGCCAATCGCCAACTTGTCTCTCAAGATTTCTAAAATCGGTCTTGAACTGCTGATTGTTAAGCAATAACTTCTTCAATAAGTCATTCATATTCTCCTCTACTTGTTGGGCTGGCTTCAACAGTTGACTATAATTTCCTTGGGGTCTATACAAATTCTGAGTCATCTGATTCCCACCCCATGAGAAGTTAGGGTGATTCTTCCAATTTGGATTGTATGTGTTCCCATATTGTGCCTGCTAATTTATCGTCCCTCCACTTTATTGCCCTACATAATAGATGGATTCAGGATTTGCAGGACATATGTCACTCGTGTGACCTTCACCACATAACTCGCAACAAGTAGACATCTATTGCACATGTTGCATATGTTATGCTTAGTACATAGTCATTTTATTCATCTGATTTGCTAACTTTGCTATATCTACCCTCATGACTGAGAAATCATCGAGCTCAATTGCACATGCTGACTTTTGTATAAATGCTCTTCGTGGTTCCCCACCTCCTTGCCAATTATTATCATTAGCAGTGAAATTATTTAGCAGGATCTGGATTTTACTATACGGTCTTGCCATGAAACTACTCCCACATGGTGAGTCAAGATTCATATTTGATGTCTCATCCAACCCATCAACGAAAGTATGACCCAACACCTCATCAGTCTAACAATGGTGTGGGCAGTCTTTGAATAGCTTCTTGTATATTTCCCAATCTTGATGAAGAGTCTCGCCATCTCGTTGTTGAAACCCAAGAATCTGACTCCTTAGCGACTTTGTCTTCTTAATGGGAAAAAACTTGATTAAAAATTTTCGTGCTAGATCATCCCATGTGTGGATCGAGCTTGCGGGATCCTTCTGCAACCATTCTTTGGCTCCTCAGCAGTGAAAAGGGAAACAATGTCAGTCTGACATAGTCGTTGGAAACAATCGGATAATTATAGGTACTCGTAATTTCCAAAAAGTTCTGAATGTGCCGCTGCTGATCTTCATGAGATAGACCCACATACTGCCCTATGGACTGAATTAGTTGTACGATGTACTGTTTGAGCTCAAGTGACTCGTGATATCAGGCTTCACTATAGCCTGGGTCACATTAGCAAGATTAGGCATTGCGGCCACTATCACTGGTCGCTCTTCATTTACTGCCATTTGTTGTGGTTTAGGCTGAACATTAATTTCCAACTCTCCTTTTGTTCTAGTTCTAGCTTCGACTTCCCTCTTTAACTTGCGAAGTGTTCGTTCTATTTCAAGATCAAGAGGAAAGTGGTTGTTCGTGCTTCTACTCCTCTGCATTCGAGAGAAGAGCCTGCGTTAACATAAATAAAGCAAACTAAAAATTAAAAATTGAACATATAATGAATAAAAGCTTAAATTAAATAAATAATCAATAACCAAGTCCCGGCAACAACGCCAAAACTTATTGGTTCCCTAACTAAACGCAAGTATATGTGACTGTCAAGTAATAAAGTGACTCAAAAGTCGGATGTCGAACCCATATAGACTTAGATTAATCGTTAACTAAGCTAACTAAAATCAATTAACAGTCCAAGATAAAAAATATCATTTTTCTACTAAACAACTTTTGTATAAATTGAACAAGTAATTAGCTAATATATCAAGGATGCAAACATGTGTTTTTGGATTTTATTTAGAGGTGATAAAGATTCTAGGGTTGTGGTCAGTTTATCAATCATATTAAGTTCAATAACCATACTTGTTAATCCATAGTATCAATGATTGCTAATTGACCGGATCATTTATATGAATAACATGTTATAGCATGTTCCCACAATACTACTCGTCTATCCATACTATATTAATCCTATATTCCTATGGTATTGAGTCTATCACGAACGAATATAATACGATATTCAACTAAGCAAGATGGTTAGGTTTATCCCTATCCTAACCTCAAAATGCCCTGAGCCACGTATTCAGAAACAGGCTCTCTTTAATTCAACTCTAATCTACACACGACTTTTCCAAGCATAGCTGTTACATCCCGCGTTTTCGTACGTTAAAGTTTCGTCTTCAGTTAATCGATGTAGACTCAGGGATGAGATTATCTTAAGGCTAACGTATTTATGCTATTTATAACAAGCGATAAGTAAGTGCCGTGAAGGATAAAGGGCAAATAAATCTAAGAAAATGAGTTTCGTTGAAGGTTGTCGATTTATGATAAAATACGGTCCGAGCTATAATACCCGATATTTATAGACTAGTGTCATATAAGGTACCCCATGACCACGATAGTAGGGTACTCAAAGTGTATTAACAATGAGTGGTAACTTAAGTAATTTGAGACAATTCTTAATTATGCGGGTAATTGATTAATTATCAGGTAACGGGACATTACCTAATTAATTAATAAATTATTGGATAAAGATTTAAAATCTCCTCCCTGCCCCACCCCTCACGTGGCAGTAGGCCACTATTAAGACATATGACTAAGTAGTCATATGATCATAGGTGGATACCTAAAGTGAATAAGTCATCAACGTGTAAAACATTCAAAGTTATAAAAAGTTTGGTTCATTTGGACAGAGAATAATAAAGTAAGAATCATATATCTTTCTTCCTAAGTTTAAAGTACTTCAAGAATAGAAGCTAAACTCCATCCGAAAAAGCTACCAACGAAATTCTTGCAACCAAACAATTCCAACGAGAATTGTTAGAACTGTAGTAACGTAAAATTTTGCGGTTCTAAAGGAGTATAGTGCAATCTTTTCCAAGAATATTATACGGGTTTTTCCCTACTCTAGGTATGTTAAGGTCATCCCTTCTTTCTTTTGGCATGATCTATACGATACAAATGAAACGAGCAAATGCACAACTTTCATAAATTACTCTATTCGTAGAAATGCTAGAGATATGTATATTCTTATTCTCTCATAAGTCTTATTATTCTATCGTCTGTTTATGAGTCTCAGAAAAATATGTATTTGATAAAGTTTATCCAAAAGGCATATAAAGTTTTATGGCATTCCAAGAAAATCTTATTAACGTATTTCTTATGCATTTATACATGTACATTGGCCCATGAACAGATGGCGTTATATATGTGTATATATGTATATTATATTTATATGGGATACGGGAAAAAGATTACGATGTTATATACGCACCACCACCAGTTGGTATATGCTGATGATGTTGTCCACAGTGGCCGAGACGATATGCTATGATGCCCTTAGAGGCTTGATGATATTATGTACACCTATACCCATGCATGGCACGATATTTATATGCACGTTCATGACATTATAAACGTTTCAGAATTTACAAAGTTATTCAGACTTACAAATGAAATTCTTCATTCCATGTTTCATCTATGTCTTTTATGTACTGATTTTCATGCCTTACATACTTAGTACATTATTTGTACTGACGCTCTATTTCCCAGGGCCTGCGTTTCATGCCCGCAGGTGCAGGTAGGCAAGCTGACAATCCCCCTTCTTAGGATCCTTGATCAGCGAGAATTGGCATGCTCCACTTGATCCGGAGCTGCTTTTGATTTTGGTATGATATGCTTGTATATATAAATATGGGTATGACATGGCTCAGTGCCGTCTTTGTACAGTTGTATTTCTATTAGAAGTCGGTAGACAGTATGTATAGTTGGATAGTATGTGGCCTTGCCGGCTTCTAGTTTTGGATATGTAGTTTTCTATAGCAGCCTTGTTGGCCCGCCCTAAGTAATTCGCACGTGTATGTATATATGTCTTTTGGATAGATTTCCTCACATATGCTATTCTAGTGGTCCAGCAGATGTTATTCATGTTTATATCTTAGACGCATGTTTAAGGGTGTTCGACAGGTAGGACTCGGCACCTATCGCGATCCATCGGTTTGGTCGTGACAATAGCATAGAAAGTAGGGTGAATTGGTAGCTAAAACAATTCACAAATAAAAACTAGAATTAAAGAAACAACCACAAGATGATAATCCGAATTAACGGAGATGTAATTAATAAATGTTAATAATCATGTCAACCACAACCCTAGAAACTAGAAAGCTTAGCCACTCATGTTCGTAGTAATAATTTTCCAAGTATTTTGCATAAACAAATTACAAACAAAAGATAAAGGAATGAAGAACTCGATAATTTTCTCCTCCAAAAGTTGTTCCAAGTGATATTCTTGCCTCCGGTTGCAAAAATTCCTCTAAAAATAGTGTTTAATGACTATTTATATGTATAGGAAAAAAGCCTAGACGAAATAGGCTTCTCCCAATTCGGATTGGAAAAACTTATTTTTCCTGCTCCAGTCCCGGTATGGCGAAGTGAACCTTGCTTCGCTGTCTAGGACTTTTCTTATTTCTTCTACTCCGCTTCCTGTCTGGCGAAGTGAACCTCGCTTCGCTGTCCGGGACTTTTCTGGTTTCTTCTGTTTAGGTCCTGGTTTGGCGAAGTGAACATCGCATCGCTGTCCGGGACCTGGGCACCAAACTTATACTTCCTCCAGATTCTTCAGTTTTTACTTCACTTTGTATGTAAATTTTTCAAATCACTTCCAATTGACTCCTACACATATGGATACCATTATTTAGCTCAAGTCACAAATATTCACGCCACAATTAACAAGATTGAGGCATAATGCAAGAAAAACTACATGCAAAAATATGAATCTTTAGCCAAACATGAAAGGCCCTTTAGCACCATGGGGCAAATAATAAGAAGAAACTTTATTGACTCCATTTAGAATAAATCTATAAAAAGAAATAGACCTTGAGTTAACTTCATCTTAAAAGTTATTTTATTATAAGGTGAAGATTTCCCATGACCAAATATTCCTTATCCGACGTGGGAAACCAACAGTAACCCTTCAATACAGACCAATTCAATCCAAAAAGAGCAGCATTGGCTTCTTAGCTGGAGGAGTAGTTTACGTAACCATATTACTTGTGACGTGCACGAAATCATGTAAACTAAAAAATGGCTTCTACACATAAAGTCTATCATTTTAATAGCATGCTTGGTCGACAAAATTCTGGAAAACTAAAAGTCTTTCTTTTAAGAACTGAGAGTTATAGTATTTGGAGAAGTTTCTAGAAATGAATTGATTGTGAGCCTACAGGGAGGATGTTAAATTTGTGGCCGGCTTATCATTGGATGCAGAAGTTGAGAATTAATTAATTCATGAAAAATGCCTTTAAAAAATTTATATAACTTAATATAAATCCTTCACGTACAATAAATATTTAAAATCATTCTTGGAATAATCTTGATCTATCCTTGCTGCTAACCCGGGAGGAGCTATAATGTCAGTAGGATGGACTTTTGGTACATTTTTGTTTTCCTCTACTTTTGTTGCCTTCTCTTAACGGACGAGAAGTTCAAATAAATTATTGCAGTAGACGTTTTGCAACACAAGCATGTAGAAATGCAAGTGATTAATTAAGAATTAACTCGTGATACAATAGTGCCCAATGTGTTAGTTTAGGGTAAGGGGCTGGTCAAAGGCTTGATTAATGTGGAAACACTGTATTCATTCATTCGCATATAAAAAGTTTTGTCTTGTAGTCATATCCAAAGGTCATACTGTAGCTGATTAGTAGTGTTGAATAAAAATAGTAGCAAGTGGAATGAATCTAATACTGAATTAACAAGGAATCAATCATCTTGCTAAAAGGAAAGGCCAACAACCCTCTTTTCCTCGGAGTCCCTCTTTAATTTGTTTAAAAGGAAGACTTGAAGATGTTCTCAAAATTTGAACCTGTGTTCTGGAAAACAATGCATTCCCTTCTTTTTTTGATGTTTTTGGTGCACACCGCGTGGGTGGCAACGGCTAATGTAACAAATGGTTGTGCTTCAAAAGTCAAGAACATATTCATTTTATCAGGACAGAGCAACATGTCAGGCCGTGGTGGAGTCTTTAATCATACCAGCCCAGCAGGTATGGTTAATTTGACTTGGGATGGTGTCGTTCCACCTGAATGTCAGCCCAATCCATCAATCGTCCGACTTAGCGCAGAACTTAAATGGGTTGAGGCTAAAGAACCTCTACACAAAGACAGAGATGTGAACAAAACTTGTGGGGTTGGTCCTGGTATGTCATTTGCCAATACACTCTTGAAGAGCGACCCGAATATTGGAGTGATTGGGTTGGTCCCGTGTGCTATTGGCGGCACAAATATTACTCAATGGGCTCGTGGTGGTTGGCTCTACAATGAAATGATAAGGAGGACGAAGGCGGCGTTGCAAGGCGGAGGGACAATACGAGGGATGCTGTGGTACCAGGGAGAGAGTGACGCTGTGGACCCTGAAGATGCTGCATTGTATAAAGGCAGATTGAAGAAATTCTTCAAACATGTGCGCAAGGATCTGCAGCTGCCTATACTCCCTATTGTTCAGGTAATGAAATGATCTTTTGTTCACAGAGAAAGTCAATGCTCATGTTAACCATCCGGTATTCAAAACTTACTAGCTCGGCTAATTATTAATCCAGATTAGTGACGAGTAGGTCCACTATGAGGTGAATCGCTCACTACCAAGAAGTCTCCATTTTAGGGCCCAAACCTGAAACCTCTGATTAAGGATAGAGGGACCATCCCGCTAAGACTCTTGGTTGTAAATAGTTTACTACTATTCCATTATTCTCATGTATTTCCCATGTCATTATGGAGAATTTCTTAAGATGGGTCCCTATACAACTCGAAGCTAGATCAAGATTTTGACTAATTTTCGTTGGTTATTGTGCTGCCGTTGTTGTTGTTGTTGTGGGTGTAGGTGGCATTGGCGACAGCACCAGGGCCTTATATAGAGGAGATCAGGAAAGCTCAGCTGGGGCTTAAGCTTCCGAACCTGAGATGTGTTGATGCTAAAGGGCTACCAGTTGGGCCAGATTTTTTGCACCTTACAACTCCAGCACAAGTTCAGCTTGGTCTGATGCTGGCTGATGCCTTTGTTCGCACTCAAAATTAAGGTGCATTCTCCCTCTTAAGACTAGTAGTGTGCCCAAAATATTATCGATGTCGTGTTAAATTTTCTACCACCAATGCATTTCGACTCATTATGTCAAGTTATTTACTTTATTTTCCATATTACCAAATTAGATTTATTTTAAAGAGTTACTTGGTGCTGCAAGTCGTGCTCTTAATCTCAGTGTGTAAAAAACTTAGTTACACTGTTAATGTAAAGAAGTAGAATTCTTATCTATTTAGTTCTTCATATTTCATCATTTCATGGCTTTAATTTGTTTGTAATGGATGTTATGTTGTTTCTGGCAGGAATTTTCTTATCAGGCCCGAGGTTGAAGACTGCGGTTCTGTTGGCATTGAAAGTACAAGAGGCGGGGATTAAAATTTAGTCGGCTAATATGAACATTAATTGACTAATCCACGAGACAGAAGGAGTAAAAGCAGTAAAGAGCAATAGTAAGACATACACGATTTATACTGGTTCGATACCGTTGTGGTACTTACATCCAGTTCCCTTGGGTCACAAGAGTTCTCTTAAGATCTTGAATAAATTTACACGATGGTATCCATCAATATATAGAATCAGCAATTGAGTTCTAATCAAGTGACACAACTTTCTTTTGCACTCTAGATCTCTCTATCTTTTGAGATACTGATAACTCAGAATTACAATGTTTGAACTAAGAAGTAGACAGATTTGGAATGCTCTTTTTGTAGTTGCAAGGTCTTCTTCTTGAGAGAGCTTCCCTTTTATACCAGAGAAAAGAGCCATTAAATCTTTATTGGAAACATGAGGCTCAAAATCTTTGATTAAGGGATTTGACCCAAGAGATACTTCTTTGAATCTTGCTCTTTGACTGGCCCAGACTCGGATGTGACCTTTCATGTTCCGGCTGATTTCAAGGAGCATATTCTTTGAAACTGGAATGGGTTCCCTTGATTGAGTCAAAAATGCTTCTTGATTGACCATTAATGATTGTAACTGAATATTCGTTCACTCCTTAAGTTGAGCTGCCTCTTAATGATCATTAATGCAGTAACTAATTCTTCTTTCTTTCTTTATTTTGAATCCAGTAGCAATCTTGCTAATTATCTTTATTCTTTCCTTTTTGTTTACCCAAAAATATAACAGAAGATAATATTGTTATAATTGAAACTTAACCTTAAAACCTATCAGGCATTATATTAACTGCCACAGTATAGAAAATTCGGTTGACGAAATAAACATGCCAACTTTTACGGTATTGAAGTTGCTGGCTGACTTTCAAAAGAACAAAAGATAAAGTTTGTGTATGTTGACGTTTGAAAGAAAAAAGAAATTAGGTGTTTAATGATACTATTATTTCTACGTCATTCGTACTATTTTAAATTTCAGTTAATCGTTCTTCTCCTTGGAGGTGATCATATAGTTTTCTTTTGTTACTAGTAGTTTAATTAGCCACTTGTAGAGGTAGCTTAGTATAAATGGTGCGTGTGGGAATATGCTAAAAGCCATTTGTCATGAGTAATCATTTTGTTTTTTCTTCATTGTTACGTTGTGCTCCTTCCGCTTCAATTTATAATTTAGGGGTGTTAAATGGGCGGGTTGAGCCGATTTTGGGCGAGTCAAAATGAGTTGAGTTAATAATTGAGCGGGTCTTGGGCTAAAATGGGTTGTATCAAGATGTACTAAAATTCAGGTCATTGCCCAACCCGCCCAATTCTTTTTAAGTTTTACTTAATATATGTTGTCTTCTTATGAATTGCATAATTTCTAAATAAGACCTTTTTCTTTTGTTATATAATTTATTTCTAAGATATTTTGGCAAAGTTACTCATTGATCAATTTGAGTTAAAAATTGGCCCAAATTTTAATGGGTTGAAATGGGTTGGGTCAAGATGAGCTTAAGTTCAATAAATAGGTGGGTCAATAACTAGCCCAACATTGAATGAGTTGTGTGAGTCATTTGGGCTTGGACCAAATTTAACCGCCCTTATTTATATGGAATGATTTAACTTGTCTAGCCTTGTCACAAGTTATGACAGTTATCAGGAGTTCGATACAAAGTGTCCAGGAATCACCGGGAGTTTCTATTTGATAGGCTTGTCCAAGGTCCTGATAAATCATCAGGACCTTAGTATTAACTGTGTCGTAATTTAGAACAAATTGTTCACATATTCTGGTGGATCCCCAAGAGTTTCTAATGTATGGACTTGTCATAACTAGTCTTGGTGAATTATGTGGAGTTTACTACAAATGTGTCATAACTTTGGAACACATTGTTTACAAATTCTAGCGGATCTCTAGGAATTTCTAATGGATAAGGTTGCCACAAGTCTTGATAAATCACCATAAGCCTTGTTAAATTGTGCCATAATTTTGGAACAAATTGTTGTCATATTCTGGCGGATCTATAGGAGCTTCTGATTGATGGATTTGCCACAACTACTCCCGGTGAATCACAAGGAATTAAACACAAATTGTGTCATTATTTAATGGTCTGGCATGCAGTTAAGCAGGTTGATTCTGGAAATCACTTTCTACAGATTCTGGCGAATCATAAGAAATTTCTGAAAAATTTCACCAACACATTGTTTGCTTAAAACTAATCCAAATTTGTCAGGAACAACATCAGAATCCAGATGGCTTTATTTTATATTCAACATCTTATTAATCCCAATAATTCTCGATGGTTAAATTCAATCCAAACCTTCGAAAGTTAATAGAATTACTTTATCTTCTTTAACAATAAAGTCAAACAAACCCAAATAATTTGGTATTTTCAAGGTTCTTCTACAATCCCAATCCAAACCAACACAAATAAGGTCATGAGTTTTCAATTTTCTACGGCACATATGAAAATGATGGAGAAGAAGAAGGAAGAGGAGGAGCACAAGTTCTGGCGGGTATTTGTATAATTACTATACTTTCTTTGACATGACCAAAAGTTAATCGCCAACCTTTAAGGATGCACACTGTGAAATTTCTTCACTTGGACCCTAATTTATTTGGATCTCCAAAGAAGGGCATATTTATAAAAAAAATATTGACCTAACAACTTTTTAGATTTCGTTTTTTAAATATAAACTTTTTTGGTTAAACTTTCTGTATTTAAAATTCGCTGGCTCAATTAATTGGGATTCATGCCGATTAAGCCACTATGAATAGGTAAGGAGCTTCTTATGATGGTATTTTTATTGGGTTAATTTCACAAATGGTGATATAACTATAGTTTTTTTTCACTAAAATCATGTAACTTTATCTTTTCACACAAAAATCATAACCATGATTCTTTATTTACCAAAATCATATAATTATATTTTCTCACACAAAAATCATAAAAATTCTACTAACTCACAAAAAATCACAGTGATAGGAAAATATAAATTTTCACAAGAATTTTCTTATTTTCAGCCTAATAAATAATAATCAAATTAAAATAGGAATAACTCAACCCGACGTGGCTCACCCGATCCAATACTCATATATATAAATTAAAGTAATACTAAAAGTAAATAGTAAATCCTTCAAAACATGATACTTCTATTGTTTATTTTTCTTTTCGAGATTTTTATTCAAATTTATAGCATTTTTATTTCAAGTGCTCTGTATTTAGATATTGAATCTGAATTCTCTAATTAACGGTGAAGGTTTCAAACTATCATACTCCTTTGTGGTATTATAGTCTAAACTACATGCCTTTTTGCTACTTACATTACGTCCTAACCTGATATGACAATGTATATTATTGTCGTGAATCTTTGGTCCTAGAGAATGATTGGCTCAATATTTGTCGTAGTTATTTATATTCATTCCATTTTATATCTAATAGGAGTATTTATTTTTCATTTTAACGGAGGGGGGGGGGGGTTAGATTCTACAGCAGTGAATTTTGTTTTGGTTGTCGTCATCTAAAGGAGAATCCATATCAGTGAATTTTAGTGCAGTTTAGTTTAGTTGTCTTATTTTAAAGGAGGAGAATTTCACAAAAAATGATCCACGTGGGAGGATCCGCTTTTATATATCAATTGAGCTAGGATATTCTCCTCGTATTGCCGGCAAACTTGGTGAGCTCCATTTTAATTTGTGGAGTTCGTTAATTTCGGAATTTCGTCTTATTATTTAGTATTTATTAGAGACTTTATAGATAGAGTCAGAACATAATCATGGATGTCCACTTTGCATTACATTTTATTTCAACGTATTTAAGATACAAAAAAATTTCTTTTTAGAATATTATTTCCTTTAAAGCTTCAGAAAAGAATTTACTTTAGATTATCTTAAATTGTGTTGAGATGCATTGCATAATAAAAATATAATAGAATAGAAAAGCCAAGATGATTCGTTCGGTCAAATTAAGGCACCAAGTGCTAGTTATGACTTGGTCAAAAATCAGATCGTGACACAAGATTGGTTAAGCATTCATCAAAAGAGGGACCAAACACAGAAAAATCATCCATAAAGATCTGAACAAGTTGTTCCACTATATCGATAAAAATTACCAGCATACACCTTTGAAAAATCGCAGGTGCATCACATAACCCAAATGACATTCTCTTAAATGCATAAGTGCCATAAGGGCATGTACAAATGATCTTTCTTGATCCTCCATGGCAATAGTAATTTGATTATATCCCAAATAGCCATCAAAGAAACAATAATATTCTTATCCGGCTAACCTGTCAAGCATTTGATCAGTAAAGGGGAGGGAAAAACCATCTTTTCGTGTAACATTATTTAACTTCCTGTAGTCTATGCATATTCGCCAACCAGTTACCATCGTAGTTAAGATTAATTCATTTTGATCTTCACTATAACAATCCTATCTCCCCTTTTATATGTACATTGGACAAGACTTACCTGCTTACTGTTGGAGATAAGAAATACAACACCTGTGTCGAGCCACTTAATCACTTCTTTTCTTACCACCTCTTTCATGATTGGATTTAGGCGGTGCTAATGTTCCACACTAGACTTATGTTCTTCCTCCATGAGTATTTTGTACATGCAGAATGCAGAGCTAATACCCTTTACGGCAGACACCATATATCCAATGGCACGTTTGTGCTCCTTAGCACCCTCAACAACTTCTCTTCCTGTAAGTTAGACAAATGAGAAGAAATAATCATAGGTAAAGTGTTAGAACTTCCCAAATATGCATAATGAAGATGAGAGGGTAACAGTTTGAGTTCCAGTTTTACGGCCTCCTCAATAGAATGCTTAGGTGGTTGACCACTTGGCCTATCCAGAGGCTCAAACCGGGGTTCTTTTCTAATGCATTCACGTGATGCATCCGGAATGTGCATTCTATCCTTACCCCCTTCTTCAAGTTCCATGTGATGGAATAACATTGGTGTTTTTTTGCAGCGCATCATCTTTAAATGCACTCATCCAGGGTTGGTTCGTCTGCTTCCACTATAGAAATTAAGGCAAGGTCCCCGTAATGGCGATGCAACTGAATGGCTCATTACACATTGAAGACTTATTCTTCATTGTTAATCCTCATGATTATATTACCTTCTCAAATTTTGATAATTGCATCTCTAGTGGCCAAAAGAGGTCGTCCCAAGATGATAGGAACTCACTCATCAACCTCGTAGTCCAAGATGATAAAGTTTGATAGGAATATGAACTTCCCAATTTATAGCAACACATACTCAATTACTCCCTCGGGGTATGCATGCGATCTATCAGCCAACTATATAGCCTAACTGCTTGAACACTGATAACGACATCAAATTTATATTTGCACCCAAATCACACAGAGCTTTACCTACATCAACTTCACCAATACTCACAAGGATGGTAAAGTTTCCGGATCCTTAAGTTTTTGCGGAAGCTTGTGTTGATCCTAGAAGTGCACTACTCAGTGAGTGCGATGGTCTCAAACTTAGTTAACCACCTTTTATTTTTCACTATGTCCTTGATATATTTAGCATATTTTGGGACTTCGCGAAACATGTCCACCAAAGGGATGTTTAAATGTATCTACTTCAGCATATATAGAAATTTTTGAAATATGCGGTCATCATTCTTGTATTTTAGCCTTTGAGGAAAAAAGGGTGGTACCCTTTTTGCTACATGCTCAGATTCGACTATTTTTTTCTTAGCCATCTCCACAGGTTTTGGCACTCTTTCTGCTTCGATCCCAGATGACTCCTTATGTACTTCTACCAATTCTCTCCCATTTCTCAATGTAACTGCATCGACTTGAGGATTTTTCTCTATATCTCATGGGAGAGCTCCCGCAGATTTAGTGTTTTGATTATTTATCATCTACACGAATTGACTCTCTAGATTTCTGAACTCTATACGTAGTTGTTGATTGTCATCCATTATCTTCTGGTTATCGAGTACACGATTTTTCATCATATCGGTCAAACTTTCCTCTACTTGTTGTGGTGGTTTCAGTGGGTGATTATAATTACCTTGAGGCTTGTTGTTGCTCTGATTTTCATATCATGGAAAGTTAGGATGGTTCCTCTACTTTGGATTGTATATATTACCATATTGAGTATTATAATTCATCAGACCTCTAGTTTGCTTCCCCACATAGTAGATGAGTTCGGGGTTTATAGGACATTGGTCACCAATGTGGCCTTTCCTATAATACTCACAATAAATTATTATTTGTTGCACATGCTGCACAGGTTGCATTTATGCTAGAGATGGCTTTCCAACTTGATTTGCTATCTTGGCTACATCGGCTCTCAATGCTGTTAAAGCATCTATTTCGATCATACCATTCGTCTCAGGACCGATTTCTCTACTTGGTTCTCTTTCTCTTTGCCAATTCTAATCATTTGTACTAAATTTGCTAAGCAAGACCTGGATTTTACCGTATAGTTTCTCCATGCACATATTTTCGCAAGTGGAGTCTATGTACATTTTGGAAGCTTCATCTAATATTTCCACAAAAGTGTAACTCAAAACTTCTATCTGACCATGGTGTGGGCAGTCTCTAAGTAGCTTCTTATATCGCTCACAAGCTTGGTGAAGCATTTCGACTTCCTTTTGTTGGAATCCAGAAATCTGGCTCCTTAGCGATTTTGTCTTCCAAGAGGGGAAAAATTTAATTAATTTCCACGCCATATCATCCCAGGTTCTAATTGAATTTGTAGGCTCCTTTTGTAACCACTACTTTGCTTTTAGTGAAAAGCGAAATAATGTCACTCAGACATTATCCGAAGAGATTTTTGAAAAATTGTAGGTTTCTGTGATCTCCAAAAAATTCTAAATGTGCATATGCAGATCCTCATATGGCGGCCCCACATACTGACCTTAGGATTGTATCCATTTTACTATGTATTATTATAGCTCAAAATGGTTGGTGATGGTTGGATTGATGATGACTTGTGTTATATTTGCAAGGCTAGGCCTTGCAGCTATGATCACTAGTAGATCTTGATTGACCTCCATCCTTACAGGTTGTGGAAGTTCAACAATTGCCTATTGATTCTCGATTTCCTTAACATGTGTTGCCGCTTTTGCTATTTCTTTAGCTTCTTTTGGTGCTTTCTTATTTTTGTGTAAGAGTCTCTCAGGTTCGTTCTCAAAGGATTCAAGCTTTTCTTTACCCTCGCCTTTTTTTCCTGACATTCACTTCACAAGTACCTGAGACAAATCAGGTAACTTAACCAAATCAAAAGTTAAATAGAAAACTTATAAAATCCACTCAATTAAATAATCAATTGCTAATTCTCGGGCAATGATGTCAAAAACTTCTTGGTTCTCCAAGTACACACAAGTATACATGGCCATCAAGTAATAAAGTGACTTGAAAGTCGGATGTCGAACCTACATAGACTTAGAATAATCACTAACTAAAATCAATTAACTATCCAAGGTAATCAAAAGTAATAATTTTTCTACTAAACTACTGTTACAAAAATTGAATAAGCATTCAACTAAATTAATAAGGAGAAAGCGTTTTGTGGTTGGATTTTGATCAGAGGAGATGAAGATTCCAGTGTTGTGGTCGATTTATCAATCTTATTAAGTTTCTAACTACAATTGTTAATCCAAATTATCTACGATTGCTAGTTGACCAGATCGTTTATATAAAGGGCATATTTCTATAATACTATGTGTCTATCTACAATATATCAACCATATATTTCTATGGTATTGAATCTATCATGAACAAATATAATATGTCATTCAACTAAGCAAGACTATTAGATATATTTCGATCCAAATTGTGAAATCCTTCCTCGAGGATTCAGAAACAAGCTCTCTTAATTCTACTCTAACCTAAATATATCTTTTCCAAGCATAGTAAAGATAATGAGGTAAATTGGTAGCTACAATAATTCACAAGTTAAAACTATAATTAAAGAGAAAACCACAAGATGATAATTCGAATAAAAAAAGATGTAATTAATAAATATCAATATTTATGACAATCATAACCCTAGAAAATAGAGTTCTTAGCCACTCATGTTCGTAGTAATAATTATCCAAGTATTTGCGTTACCAAATTACAAAACAAAGATGAAGGGGTGAAGAACTCTATGATTTTCTCCTCCAAAAGTTATTCCACGTGATGTTCTAGCGGCCAAATAATGTCCAACCCACAAAAGCAGGTTTTGAACTCCTTCTATACATGTTGGGGCGTGTAGGATCGAAACCGCCAAGTTCCAGGTGAAATAGGATAAAATTCCCGCTAAGGCGCTACGAGGGGCGACGAGCTCAAAACACACCACGAGCGCAAAATACAACACGAAATTAATGCTCGCTAGCCAAATATAGCATAGAAAATTATCGTCTCCAAAGGGATTTGATTTAAATAATGTTCAAGTAATTTCTGATTTGAACGCTATTCAGGATGATTAACACTTTGATTGGAATGATTATGAACTAAAATTAACAACTAAAACTAAGTTAATTAACAATTGATTACAGTAAGACATGAGTTGAACAACATCAGAATAATCAATGGGAGAAATAAGGTCATGATAGGATAGGTGTAAGATAGCTATTCGGGATCTAACTCTAGTTCAATTCACTCTTATGTTCTAATGATTCTCACGAATTTACTCGATGATTATTGAAATCGTATAGCCAAGACTCCTCTCTCGATTACATTTGAACTTTACAAGTTGAACTAATATAAAGCACTATGAATGTATGCAAAAATACGTTAATGGACTAGTCCTTAGGAAAACGTCTCTCGAATATTCTCCTAACTTGATTTAATCAACAATTCAACAAGCTCTTTCTATTACTTAAAAGAATCACTAAATTAAACAAAATGAAATAATGCAAAGATAATCACCCAAAATATTTCTCTTTCGATTAAATAATTTGGTGAACAAAATTGCAATTAATTCAAAGCTCCATAAATAAATTCATACAAAATTGCTAGAGTTAAAATCCACAAATATCAACCAAACACCATATTTATCAAACCCTAAAGTAAAATACTCCATAGTCATGGATAAAGTCATCACAGATAAAGTTAAAGAATAAGAAAACATGAATTCAATCCAAATTCAGGTGTTGAGTTGAGGAAAGAATGATGAATCCTTCTGCCTTGGAGTCTCCAATACTTTTCCAATCCATGGGTCAAAAGTCCCATCAAAAACATGTTTCTAGTGTATTTATACCAAGTCAGAATATGCCTGGACCAAACTACCCTCTTTGAGCCGAAGTGAGAAACCTATTATTTTACGCTCCCGGCGTCACACAATGCTATGCGCCCTGTGTTGCATTAGTGTATTTTACTCGGTTGTAAACTCTCTAAACTTTTCTTGTCTAACACACTTTTGTACTAATGCGTCCTGCCATACTGTGCACTCTGCATCGCATTAGTGCATTTTCCTGTTAGACCTAAAAACTCCAAGTATCTGAATTTCTCAAGCTTCTGACGAACTTTTGTACTAATGCAATGCTCAATGCCATGCTTTATGCGATGCACTATTACACTTTTCTCTATCCCATGAATTTTCTTCCAACTCTCGTATATAACGCCAGCCCATGAACCCTGGAAATGGTCCTAGATGATCAATTGAAGCTTTTACTCGGACTTCGAAGCTTTATGTTTCATTATGGCTCTGATTTAAGTCCTGAACACACAACCACATTATAAGTACAAATTTCTCATAATTAAGGTCAAACACGATTGAAATGCAATCAAAGATAGGTGAAATTGATACCAAAATCCATGCTTCTAGCCTTCCATCAACACCCCACACTTAAGCCCTTATTCTTCCTCGAGCAATAAGACTACACTCAGAGAGACAAACATTTTATGCAACTTTCCTAACTCATCATGCCAAGAATATTTAGAACAAACCAAGAACCATGCCATAACATCCTAGCATCAAGACTCGACTCAAAAATACTAAGTATTTTTTGAACCTACTCACTTACTCTAACACAAAAGCCAAAGACACTACCTTTCCTTCGCAAGTCATGTGCCCTCACACAAACGATAGATATTAGTTCCACACACAATAAAATTCAAGAACAATTAGGAACTCATATAGAAGGAATTCGCTCACTCTAAGAATAAAATTCATGTGTCACATGAGATGTACCATAGGCTTGCCCGTAGTGTGATACTCTACTACTTTGAGCTCATTCAGTAAAGAATCAAGTAGGACTTAATTTGGTTATAATGTAGGCTGCCGAATGGGTAGGATATATTTAGATACAGTGATTACACCTGTCATGACCCCGATTCGCCCTCCGTGAACCATCGTGACGGCACATAGTCTCTACGACTAGGTAAGCCTAAAATGCGAAAGATAAACAAACTCACGGAAGAAACAATTTAAAATAGAAACAGAGTAATAAAACATCGTTTAAAAGTGCCGCTCGGCATACACAATATTTAACTCTCAAAAACTAATACATATTCCCAAAACCTGGAAACCCATGAATCACAAACTAATGATTACTACATAGTGCACTAACTCCAGAATAGTCTAAAACAAAATAAATATAGAAGGGCTGTAACTACAAGAGAGAATGGAGAGAGACTCCTCGGTCTGCGGATGCGGCAGATATACCTCGAAGTCTCCGAAGTGTCGCTTAGCCTCAAGGATGGTAAGTCTGAGTCGAAGTACTTGGATCTACACATGAAAAACATGCGCAGAAAGGGCATGAGTACACCACATCAGTACTTAGTAAGTGCCAAGCCTAACCTCGGTCGGGTAGTAACGAGGAGGGTCAGAGCCCTACTGAGATTTAAATAAATATAGAGATGACGGAATAAGATAAACAGTACAATTGATACAGTAAGAATTTAATACAGGATAATAAGGAATACAATAACGGAAATAGAGATAAAGACAAAACACAAGGAAATACCACTCATAATAAGGATGATAACCGGGGATCTCTTAGTATCTTCAATATATATGCCGAGGATCTCTTGGTATCCTCAATATATCCAAGGGATCTCTTGGTATCCCGAGGATCTCTTTGTATCCTCAATATATGCAAGGGATCTCTTGGTATCCCGAGGATCTCTTGGAATCCTCAATATACGTGCCAGGGATCTCTTGGTATCCCGCACCTTAGTTCAAATCATAAATACGTACAGGGGATCTCCCGGGATGCCGTCCCGTAGTCCCAAAGTAAAACACACAGCAGCAACACAAGAATACTCAATTAAACTCAATTTCGTACCAAGTAAAACATGAAGTTCTAATCTAACATGCTTCACATAATTCATTTAAGGAAGTTTAAGCAAATAAACAGTTAAGTCAATTAGACATGCTTTTTCTAAGCTAACAACAGGTTTAAATTGCAAGTAACATGAAACAGGAAAAAAGAACACAATTGAAATTTCTTAAAGAAAATCAGATTTTTAACAATTAGCTCAAATACGCACTCGTCACCTCACGTACATGGCATTTCAATTATCAAATATACCAAATCGTAAGGGGAAGGTCCCCCACACAAGGTTAGAAAAGCCACTTACCTCGAACCAGCTTAAATCAATCTGAAAACCATGCTTTTGCCACGAGTACTCGACTCCAAATGGCCCGAATCTATTCAATTAAATTTCATAATGTAAATAACACTTCAAGTAACTGATTCTACGAATAAATTCTAAGTTAATGCACGAAATTAGGTAAAATGACCAAAATGTCCCTCGGGCCCATATCTCAAAATCAGGTAATATTTACATTTCAAGAATCCTCACACTCTCACGAGTTCGGTCATACCAAAAGTACCAAAATCGGACCCCAATTGGTCCCTCAAATCATCACTTAAAGGCCTCTACTTAGTCAAGCCTTAACCCACAAATTACTATTGATTTTCCTTAATTTTTCATGCTTAAATTGATAATAATCATTCCAATAACGAGTTTAGGGACCAAAGAACTTACCCCATTGAACTCCTCTGAAAACCCCTCTTGAAAAGTGCTCCCCAAGCTTCTTCCCGTTTGAAAAGATGTAAAAAATAGCTAAATTTCACGAAGGCAAGTATATATATGTTTCTGCCCAGCGATTTCCGCATCTGCGGCCCTGTGATTGCTTTTGCGGTACCACTTTTGCGGACCAATGGTCGCATCTATGACTTCTCATTAATTTCTTTTTTTCCGCTTCTGCGATAGATCCTTCGCACCTGCGGTTTCGCAGGTGCGATACCCATTTCGCACCTGCGGCTCCTGCTGGACCTCCCCAAATTTTGCTTCTACGATTGCTCCGCCGCTTCTGCTGCTCCGCACCTGCGGGACCCAACCGCAGGTGCGGTTATGACAGATATCAGCAGCTGAAGCTGCAACTCCAAACTCCAAAATCCTTCCATCAACCATCCAAAATCATCCTAAGGCCTCCGGGACCTCAACCAAAGGCACCAACAAGTCTAATACCACTGTCCAAGCTTATACCAATCCTTAAAACACCTAAAACAACATCAAAACGACGGATCAACAATGGATTCAAGCCTAAAAATTCAAAAACTCTAAAAATATGCTTTCGATCAAAAAGTCTGTCAAACCTCATCCGAATAACCTGAAATTTTGCACACATGTCACATTCAACACTACAGAGATACTCCAACTTCCAGAATTCCATTCCGACCCTCAGATCAAAATCTCAATATCGAACCGAAAACTTCAAAAATTCAACTTTCGGCATTTCAAGCCTAAATTAGCTACAGACCCCCAAAACATAATCCGATCACGCCCGTAAGCCTGAAATCACTCAACAGAGCTAACGGAACCGATGGAATTCCATTTCGAGGCCGTCTTCACACTGCTCTGACTACGGTCTAATTTCTAGAACTTAAACTCTCATTTAGGGACTAAGTGTCCCAAAACTCTCCGAAACTGAAAACCGAACATCCCAACAAATCAAAATAGCATAAATAAATACGGGGAAAGCAGTTAATAGGGGATCGGGGCGTAAATTCTTAAAATGACCGGCCGGGTCGTTACATCCTCCCACACTTAAACATTTGTTTGTCCTCGAACAAGTATAAAGACATACCTGAAGTAGTGAAAAGATAAGGGTCGCATATCCTGCTCGGTCTCCTAGGTCGCCTTCTCGACCGGCTGACCCCGCCACTGAACCTTTACCGATGCAATGTTCTTTGACCTCAACTTTCTAACCTGCCTGTCCAATATTGCCACTGGCTCCTCAACATCGGATAGATCCTTGTCCAACTAGACTGAACTGAAATCCAACACGTGCGACGGATTACCGTGATACCTCCGGAGCATCGAAACATGAAATATCGGATGAACTTCTGCCAAGCTCGGAGGTAAGGGAAGCTCATAAACAACCTCCCCAACACGCCTCAATATCTCACAAGGGCCAATAAACCTCGGACTCAATTTGCATTTCTTCCCAAACCTCATAACGCCCTTCATAGGCGAAACCCGAAGTAGAACCCGCTCTCCAACCATATAGGATACATTATGAACCTTCCTGTCCGCATAACTCTTCTATCTGGACTGGGCTGTATGGAGTCTATCCTAAATCACCTTAACCTTTTCCAAAGCATCCTGAACTAAGTTTTTGCCCAATAATCTAGCCTCACCCGGCTCAAACCAACCCACCGGGGATCTACACCACCTGCCATATAAGGCATCATACGGTGCCACCTGAATGCTGGACTGATAGCTGTTGTTGTAGGCAAACTCCGCCAATGGCAAGAACTGATCTCAAGACCCTTCAAACTCAATCACACATGTACGGAGCATATCCTCAAGAATTTGAATAGTGCGCTCGGACTGTTCGTCCGTCTGAGGGTGAAATGCTATACTCAACTCTACCCGAGTACCCAACTCATGCTGAACGTCCCTCCAGAATCATGATGTGAACTAATTGCCTCTATCTGAAATACCATGCAGACGAAAAATCTCTCGGATATAGATCTCCACCAACTGATCCGAAGAATAAGTAGTACACACAGGAATAAAGTGAGCGGACTTGGTCAATCGATCGACAATCACCCAAATAGCATCGAACTTCCTCAAAGTCCATGGGAGCCCAACTACAAAGTCCATGGTGATTCGCTCCCACTTTATCTCTGGAATCTCTATCTGTTGAAGCAACCCACCCGCTCTCTGGTGCTCATACTTCACCTGCTGACAGTTAAGGCACCGAGCTACAAATCTAACTATATCTTTCTTCATCCGCCTCCACCAATAGTGTTGCCTTAAATCCTGATACATCTTTTCGGCACCCAGATGAATAGAATACCGCGAGCTATGGGCCTTCTCTAGAATCAACTCCCAAATCCCATCAACATTGGGTACACAAATCCGACCCTGCATCCTCTATACCCCGTCATCCCTAATAGTCACATCTCTGGCATCACCATGCTGAACCTTGTCCTTGAGGACAAGTAAATGAGGGTCATCATACTGACGCTCCCTGATACAATCAAATAAGGAAGACCGAGAAGCCACGCAAGCTAGAACCCGACTGGGCTCCGAAAGATCCAATCTCACAAACTGGCTAGCTAAGGCCTGAACATCCATTGCCATAGGCCTCTCTGATGCTGGTAAATAAGCCAAACTCCCCAAACTCTCTGCCCGATGACTCAAAGCATCGGCCACCACATTGGCCTTGCCCAGGTGATAACAAATAGTGATATCATAGTCCTTTAACAATTCTAACCACCTCCTCTGGCGCAAATTTAGATCCTTTTGCTTGAATAGGTGCTGCAAGCTCCGATGATCAGTATAAATCTCACAAGGCACACCGTATAAATAATGGCGCCAGATCTTCAGGGCATAAACAATGGCAGCTAACTCAAGGTCGTGGACCAGATAATTCTTCTTGTGCACCTTCAACTGTATGGATGCGTAGGCAATCACTCTATCGTCCTGCATCAAAACCGCTCCAAGGCCAATCCTCGAGGCATCACAATAGACCGTATAAGACCCCGAACCTATAGGCAATATCAAAACTGGGGTTGTAGTCAAAGCTGTCTTGAACTGTTGAAAGCTCGCCTCACACTCTTTCGTCCATTGGAACAGAGCACCCTTCTGGATCAGTCTGGTCATAGGGGCTGCAATCGATGAAAACTCCTCCACAAAACGCCGATAGTAACCCGCCAAGCCAAGGAAACTGCGGATCTCTATAGCTGAGGATAGTCTGGGCCAACTCTACACAACCTCTACTTTCTTCGGATCTACCTGAATACCCTCACTCAATACCACGTGGCCTAAGAATGCCACAGAATCCAACCAAAACTCACATTTCGAGAACTTAGCATATAACTTCTTCTCTCTCAGAATTTGAAGCACAGTCCTCAGGTGCTGCTCATGATCTTCCCGACTCTGGGAATACACCAGAATATCATCAATAAAGACAATGGTGAATGAGTCAAGATACGGACGGAACACACTGTGCATCAAATGAATAAAGGCTGCTAGGGCATTGGTTAGTCCAAATGACATGACAAGGAACTCGTAATGACCACACCGAGTCCTGAAAGCAGTCTTTGGGATATCTGACTCTAGAATCTTTAACTTATGGTAACCTGAGCGCAAGTCAATCTAAGAAAACACCCTTGCACCCTGAAGCTGGTCAAAGAGATCATCAATATGAGGTAGAGGATAACGGTTCTTCACTGTAACCTTGTTCAACTGGCGATAATCAATACACATATGCATAGAACCATAATTTTTCATCACAAACAAGGCAGGATCACCCCAAGGTGATACACTAGGCCGAATAAAACCCTTATCAAGCAATTCGTATAACTGATCCTTCAACTCCTTCAACTCAGGAGGAGCCATACGATACAAAGGAATAGAAATGGGCTGAGTGCCCGACAACAGATCAATGCCAAAATCAATATATCTATCAGGTGTCATGCATGGAAGATCAGCTAGAAACACATCGGAAAAATCCCGTACTACTATAATTGAATCAACTGAAGGGGTATCAATACTGACATCTCTCACATAAGCTAAATACGCATCATACCCCTTCTCAACCATACAGTGATCTTTAAGAAAAGAAATAACTCTATTGGGAGTGTGATCTAAAGTACCCCTCTACTCAACACGCGGTACACCTAGCATAGCCAACATCACAGTTTTGGCGTGACAATCAAGAATAGCATAATGGGGCGACATCCACTCCATGCCTAAGACAAAATCTACCATGCTGAGCAACAATAAATTGGCTCTGGTCTCAAAACTACTAAGAGCAACCAAACACGACCGATAAATGCGATCCACAATAAGAGAATCTCCCACAGGAGTAGAAACATAAACAGGGGAACTCAAAGAATCCTAAGGTCACCCAAATGCAGTGCAAAATAAGAAGACACATAAGAGCAACCAAACACGACTGATAAAGGCGGTCCACAACAAGAGAATCTCCCACAGGAGTAGAAACATAAACAAGGGAACTCAAAGAATCCTGAGGTCACCCAAATGCAGTGCAAAATAAGAAGACACATAAGAGTAAGTGGAGCCTAGATCAAATAGAACCGATGCATCTTTGTGACAAACCAGTATAATACCTATGATGACAGAATTAAAGGTAACTGCCTCGATATGGGCAGGAAAGGCATAGTATCTGGCCTGGCCTCCTCCTCTAGGGCGACCTCTACCTCTCTAACCTCCACTTCTAGCTGGCTGAGCAGGTGGGATAGCAACTGGAGCTGAAATCATAGCCTAAGAACTCTGCGGGGCACGTTGTGGCTAAGAAGTCTGTGGAGGTGCACCCTTCCCAAGTCTAGGGCAATCCCTCACCACATGGCATATGTTACCACACTCAAAACAAGCTCTGGGAGGACGTGGTGGCTGTGACTGACTCGGGCCAGGTCTGCCAGAATGACCTCTGAAAGCACCCCGCGTAAGGGATGCGCTAGATACCGGAGGTGCATAATGAGGCTCCTAAGGCCTAGGAGAAGCTGGAATACTACTGGCTGCTGGAAGAGTTGAATGAATAGGGCAACTCATATAACCCCTACTATGATGACCTGCAGCTAGGGCACGGGCACCAGAATAATGGCCCGACTCTCAAGACCTCTTGGCCTTCATCTCCTCCCTCTCCCTAGCATGCATACCCTCAATCCTCCTAGCAATGCTTACCACCTGCTGATAAGAAATATCCATCTCCATCTCACGAGCCATGCTAGACTTGATGTTGGGAATAAGACCCTCAATAAACTAGCAAACCCTCTTGAGAACAGTAGAAACCAAGGCTAGTGCATGCCTAGCCAAGCTAGTGTAACAGATAGCATACTCTGAGATAGTCATAACACCCGGGCGCAAATGCTCAAACTCCATGCGCCATGCATCCTTGAGGCTCTGAGGAACATACTCCCTCAGGAACAGATATGATTGAGTCCAAGTCAGTGAAGCAGCCTCATCCGGACTGTCTAACTCATAGGTACGCCACCACTCATAAGTGGCTCCTCAAAGCTAGAAAGTAGTTAAGAAAACCCCGCTCGATCCTGATATACCCATGGTATGGTAAATACGGTAACACACATCCAGAAATCCCAAAGCATCATCCGATGCTAGACTACTGAATAAATGAGGCTTGTACTTCTTGAACCTCTCAAGCCTCAGCTGCTCATCCTCAGAAGCCGCTGCCCTGTCCTCGGGTTGATCTCGGACTCCAGGCTGTATGGGAATAATCTCAGGGACCTGCTCAACATGCACTCGCTGCTCAGGAGTGCAGGTGGCGAGAGTCTGTGCTCCTCCCCTGCCCTGAGATGTAGCTGTAGCAAGGGGAATCAACCCTGCCTGAGCCAAAGTGGTGTACATGCTCATGAACTGTGGAAGAGTCTCCTGAAGTGCTGGAGTAGTAGTAGTAGTAGGCGTATCAGGTGCTTGGACTCTGGCCGGAACTGCTAGTGGTACCTCGGCGGCAGCTCGCAGGTGCTCTTGCTGCACCACGTGTACGTCTTCGGCCTCTACTCAGTCCCGACCTCTAACGACTGCAGTAGGGGCGCGAGTGCCTGATCATCTCGGGTAGTGCATGTCCTCACCATCTATTAGAGAATAGAAGACAGAAGTTTAGAATTGTAATGTCAAATCTCGCACGACAAGTAAATCAAATGAAGTGGAATTTTCCTAACAGTTACATAGCCTCTTGTAAATAAGTACAAACGTCTCTGTACCAATCAACGAGACTCTAATAAATCGGCTTGTGATTCATGACTCCTATGAACCTATAGCTATGATACCAACTTGTCACGACCCCAGTTCACCCTTCATAAACCATCGCGACGGCACCTAGTCTCAACGACTAGGTAAACCTAAAATGCGGAAGATAAACAAACTCACGGAAGAAATAATTTAAAACAGAAACAAAGTAATAAAACAATGTTTAAAAGTACTGCTCGGCATACACAATATTTAACTCTAAAAAACTAATACATATTCCCAAAACCCGAAAACCCATGAATCATAAGCTAAGGATTACTACATAGTGCTCTAACTACAGAATAGTCTAAAACAAAATAAATACAGAAGGGCTGTAACTACAAGAGAGAATGGAGAGAGACTCCTCGGTTTGCGGATGCAGCAGATATACCTCGAAGTATCCGAAGGGTCGCATTGCCTCAAGGATGGTAAGTCTGAGTCGAAGTACCTGGATCTGCACATGAAAAACATGCGCAGAAAGAGCATGAGTACACCACAACGGTACTCAGTAAGTGCCAAACCTAACCTCGGTCGGGTAGTGACGAGGAAGGTCAGGGACCTACTAAGATTTAAGTAAATATAGAGATGACGGAGTAAGATAAGCAGTATAATTGAGAATCTACAGTAAAAATTTAATACAGGATAATAAGGAATATAATAACGGAAATAGAGATAAAGACAAAACACAAGGAAATACCACTCATAACAAGGATGATAATCGGGGATCTCTCAGTATCCTCAATATATATGTCGGGGATCTCTTGGTATCCCGATGATCTCTTGGTATCCTCAATGTATACAAAGGATCTCTTGGTATCTAGCGGATCTCTTGGAATCCTCAATATACGCAAGGATCTCTTGGTATCCCGCGGATCTCTTGGTATCCTCAATATACGTGCCAGGGATCTTTTGGTATCCTATACCTCAGTTCAAATCATAAATACATACAGGGGATCTCCAGGATGTCGTCCCATAGTCCCAAAGTAAAACACACAGCAGCAACACAAGAATACTCAATTAAGCTCAATTTCGTACCAAGTAAAACATGAAGTTCTAATCTAACATGCTTCATATAATTCAATTAAGGCAGTTTAAGCAAATAAACAGTTAAGTCAATTAGACATGTTTTTTTCTAAGCTAACAACAGGTTCAAATTGCAAGTAACATAAAACAGGAAAAAAGAACACAACTGTAATTTCTTAAATAAAACCGAATTTTTAACAATTAGCTGAAGTACGTACTCGTCACCTCACGTACAGGGCATTACAATTATCAAATATATCAAATCCTAAGGGAAAGGTCCCCCACACAAGGTTAGGCAAGCCACTTACCTCACACCAGCTTAAATCAATCCGAAACTATGCTCTTGCCACTAGTACTCTACTCCAAATGGTCTGAGTCTATTCAATTAAATTTCATAATGTAAATAACACTTTAAGTAACTAATTCTACAAAGAAATTCTAAGCTAATACGTGAAATGAGATAAAATGACCAAAACGCCCCTCAGGCCCACGTCTCGGAATCAGATAAAATTTACATTTCCAGAATTCTCACACTCTCACGAGATCATTCATACCAAAAGTACCAAAATTGGACCCCAATTGGTCCCTCAAATCATTACTCAAAGGCCTCTACTTAGACAAGTCCTAACCCACAAATTACCACTGATTTTTCTTCATTTTTCATGCTTAAATTGATAAAATTCATTCCAATAATGAGTTTAGGGACCAAAGACCTTACCCCAATGAGCTCCTCTGAAAATACCTCTTGAAAAGTGCTCCCCAAGCTTCTTCCCGTTTGAAAAGAGGTGAAAAATAGCTAAATTTTGCGAAGACAAGTATTTATATTTTTCTGCCCAGCGATTTCCGCATCTGTGGCCCTGGGACCGCTTCTGCGATCCCGCTTTTGTGGACCAATGGTCGCATTTGTGACTTCTCATTAATTCCTTTTTTTCCGCTTCTGCTATAGATCCTCCACACCTGCGGTCTCGCAGGTGCGATACCCTTGTCGCACCTGCGGCTCCTGCTGGACCTCCCCAAATTCTGCTTCTGCGATTGCTCCGCCGCTTCTGCGGCACCGCAACTATGGGACCCAACCGTAGGTGCGGTTATGACAGATATCAGCAGCTGAAGCTGCAACTCTAAACTCCAAAATTCTTCCGTCAACCATCCGAAATCATCCCGAGGCCCCCGGGACCTCAATCAAAGGCAACAACAAGTCTGATACCACTGTCCAAACTTATACCAATCCTTAAAACACCTAAAACAACATCGAAATGACGGATCAACCACCGATTCAAGCCTAAAAATTGAAAAACTCTAAAAATACGTTTTTGATTAAAACGTCTGTCAAACCTCGTCCGTATGACCTGAAATTTTGCATACACGTCACATTCAACACTACACAACTACTACAACTTTCGGAATTCCATTCCGATCCTCGGATCAAAATTTCACTATCGAACCGGAAACTTCAAAAATTTGACTTTCGGCATTTCAAGCCTAAATTAGCTACGGACCTCCAAAACACAATCCGATCACGCCCCTAAGCCCGAAATTACTCAACGGAGCTAACGAAACCGACATAATTCCATTCCGAGGCCGTTTTTATACTGCTCTGACTACGGTCTAATTTCTAGAACTTAAACTCTCATTTAGGGACTAAGTGTACCAAAACTCTCTGGAACTCAAAACCGAACATCCCCACAAATTAAAATAGCAAAAATAAACACGAAAAAAGCAGTTAATAGGGGATCGGGGCGTAAATTATTAAAACGACCGGTCGGGTCGTTACAACACCTCCCTATGAACTTTAATACATACAATTCAAAATCTCAACCCTATACTTGTGTTGAACCAAATCCCAACCTTCAAAACATAATAACATCAAGCTCCTAATTTCTTTAAGCACAAACAAAATAAGAAATATCAGTATAAATGAAATCTTTTCTAATACATACCCAAACTCAAATGTTTTTATTTTTTTTTTCATTTCAAAGTTCTGAATTTTTTTCTCAAGCAAATTCACTTTTATTTTTCAATTCCTTACACATGACTTTCATAAATTTTAAAATATTGCACATTTCTTTATTTTTTTAGTTCCACTGAAAATCCAACCATACCTCTACTTAGATTTTAACAAGCTCCTAATAATATCAAGTGCTCAATAGAGGAAAAAAGTTCAAATAGATAATTAATTCAAATAAAGGGGCCAGGCTTGTAATGTGATTGTCAAAGAAAGTAGGATTACAGGCTCAAAGGGGATAACTAAGATAAACACTAATTAGGTGGATAAAAGCATATATCTGTCTCAACAAAGAAACACCTCTATCACATCCTAGACTGAATATGACTGCTATTTCGCTTTGCAAACACACGGGGTAAGTTTTTGATATCAACTGACATGGACAAAATATCAACAAACACATACATTGGTACATAACTCACTCAGGACCGGATTTATCCTGACTCTCTAGTCAAAGCAGTTAAGTAGAGTCAATATGAAACAATTTAAGGCATTATAGACGAGTCAAGAAATGAGCCTAGGCGTCACAACTGAAGCACTCACCGCTCTCAAGGCACCACAGAGTTAAGACAAGTTATCTCCATTTAACACCATAGCAAAAGACTTCTCTATTCCTAACAAAGAAAAATTATCTACACCTGGTTCAAGCAAAACCCTTGAAAAAGAACTGCGGCACAAAGAAAAATTAAGGAAAATTGCTACACTATCAAAGAAAAAGAAAAAATAAAACAAAAATAAGAGACACATATTCCACTTTAATATATTAAGAAGACAGTCAACGAAATCCATCTTCGGGAAAGGTCTAAATTTTTATTTTATTCTCAATTAAAATAATGATGAAAACACACACAAAGATAAGGAGAAGAAAAACAAACACACATATACAAATTTTCATCCTCCCCACACTTTAAATTATGGCATGTCCCATGATACACAAATAAAAAGCAAGTGTTAAACAAATCTCTCCTTAATTATCTAGTCTGGGTCTGGATTAATGTCAGGGTCCACCTTGAATGCCCGACCAGTGCACACAACCATGTCAATTTTTTTTTCCACTTCTTCGGGCACACACAACACTTATCCTGCTTTCCCTTTTCACCTAGCTCCTTTAGGACATCCACCTTAGAGTATGTAGTTGACTCATCTCTAGGTGCACTTATTGTGTCATTTATCTTGAACACCACTCTTTCTTCCCCCACTCTTAGAACGAGCTTCCTTTCCTGAATATCCAATATAGCTCTGCCCATAGCTAAGAAGGGTCTCCCTAAAATAGTAGGACCTCTTTATTCTTTTCCATGTTTACCACAATGAAGTCAACTGGGAATGCAAATTTGTCCACTCGAACTAGCACATCTTCAACTATTTCTTCAGATAAGATTGTAATCTGATCCGTCAGCTCCAATGACACAGGTATAGAACTAATTGCTCCAATCTCTCTCTCAAGTTTTCTGATAATAGACAAAGGCATAAGATTAATAGATGCACCTGAATCACCCAAATTTTTCAAAGTTAGTACTTCCTAAAGAGCAAGGTATAATGAAACTCCTTGGATCTCTATACTTTCAAGGGAGCTTATTTTTAGAATCGCACTATAATGCTCTATGAGCTTGAAAACCGAAGTCTCTTCCACTTTTCGCTTGTTGGATAGTATCTCCTTCAAGAACTTGGCATATGCTGGCAATTGTGAGAGTACCTATGTGAAAGGTAGGTTAACATGAATCTGCTTGAGTACTTCTAGAAAATACCTAAATTGTTTGTCCAACTTCTCTCTTCTCTTCTTCTGAGGGAAAGGTAGTGCATGCATATATTTTCTCTCCTCTATCTCCTCATTTGTTGATTCTTCCGTCTTCTTCTTTTTAAAAATTCCAGTCTTCCTCTTCTTCTTTATATAATCCTTTGTGTCTGCCCTCACTTTATCTTCTTGATTTTTGTTGTTTCTCTGCTCCTCTAAAATCTCCATTTGGCTTTTGATCTAATCACCTTTTTAGCAATGGGGTCCTTCAATACTTGGCCACTCCTCAAAGACACCACATTTATTATTATTTTTGGATTCCTTTCGGTATCAACAGGAAGAGTTCCTGGAGCCCTTTCAGACAATAGATTAGCAATTTGCCCACCTATTTTTCTAAGTTCCAAATGGTTGTACCATAGGTTTCAAGTCTGTCATATATCATAATAATGAAAACCTTTATTAAATCTTCCATTCTAGAATGATTAGATTGTTGAGGCTGGTATTGCTGCCTTTGCTGATATAGAAAATCTGGAGCTCCTTGTCTCTGGGGTCTGGGATTATTCTGTTGCCATGCATTCAAACTACCACCAGGTGAACTCCACGAAAAATCGAGGGGTGCCTCTCGCCTGTGGAGTTGAAATTGTTTCCGCCTTGATAATTTACTCCTTCAAAACTTCCCAAAGCATTTACCACATCATCAGCAGCTGAGTCCTGACATTCATGTGTTGGGTGACTCATACCACAAAAATCATAACCATTGGTGGCTGAGTTTGGACTTTAACAAAGGTCAACTTTATGATCTCCTTTGCCATTGAGCCTAAATTGAGATATTGGATTCCACCTAATGTATCCCAACTTCTTTTCATAACATAATAACATCAAGCTCCCAATTTCTTTAACCACAAACAAGAGGAGAACTTCCAATAGTAAGGAATCAAATCTTTTCTAATACAAACCCAAACTCAAATTATTTTCTCTTTTTCATTTCAATTTTCTGATTTTCTTTTCTCAAGCAAATTCACTTTTATTTTTCAATTCCTTACACGTGTCATTCACAAATTTTCAAACATTGCAAATTTCTGTATTTTTTTTAGTTCCACTCAAAACCCAACCATATCTCTAATTAGCTTTTAACAAGCTCCGAATAATATTAACTGCTCAATAGCGGAAAAAGATTCAAACAGATAATTAATTCAAATAAAGGGGTCAGACTTGTAGTGTGAGCCAAAGAACATAGGATTACAGGCTCAAATGGGCTAACTAACATGCACATTAATTCGGTGGATAAAATCATATATCTGGATCAACAAAGAAATGCCTCTACCACATCATGAACAGGACTGATATTTCACTTTTCAAACACATGGGGCAAGTTCTAGACATCAACTGACATGCAAAGAATATCAACAAAACACGCATTAATATATAACTCACTCAAGACCGGATCTATCCCGACTCTTTAGTCAAAGAATCTAAGAAGATTAAAAATCAAATAATTTAAGGCACTTACAGATGAATCAAGAAATGATCCTAGACATCACAACTAAAGCACTCATCGCTATCAAGGAACCATAGAGTTAAGACAAGTTATCTCCATTTAACATTATAGCACAAGACTTCTCTATTCCTAATAAAAGAAAAACTAAATACACCCGGTTCAAGCAAAACTCTTGAAAAAGAACCACGACACAAAGAAAAATCAAGAGAGAATTGCTACACTATCTAAGAAAAAGAAAAAATAAAACAAAAATGAAAGAAAAACACATATACTTCTTCTTCTTCTACTTTAATACCTCAACAAGAAAGTTGAGGAAATCCATCGTCGGAAAAAGTTAATTTTTTTATTTGTTTTTTTTTCTCAAACAAAACAATGATGAAAAAACATACAAAGAAAAGGAGAAGAAAAATAAACACACATATACATATTTACATCCCCTACCCCTCACTTTAAATTATGCCATGTCCCCATGATATACAAATAAAAAGCAAGAGGTAAAGAAAACTCTCCTGAATCATCTAGTTTGGGTGTGAATCAATATCATGGTCCACCTTGCATGCCTGACCTAGTGCACAGAACCATGCCAAAATTTCTTTTCTAACTTCTTCGAGAACACCCTACACTTATCTTGCTTGCCCTCTTCAGCTAGCTCCTTTAAGACATCCACCTTAGAGTATGCAGTCGACTCATCTCTAGGTGCTCTTGATGACGTCCACAATACACCTCAATGAGAGATATGATACTGCCCTATGCAATAATAATTACCCAACTAGGAGTCGGGGTTGAATCCACTAGAGTTATGAGGGGTGTTGGGGGTATATATTTGAAATAAGCAAATGGGTTATCTCGATTGCACTTCCACAATAGATTTTTGATTTTTTACTTCTAATGTTACTCTAATGGATGTGTATGTGGTGAAATCAGGGGGATCTATTTCCCGCCTTTAACGTATATTCGGAAAATCATGTCAACACCTCGAGGCTGTGGGATCACGATCGAGCTCCCTATCTCAAGGATCATCCACGATTCTATAGAGAGTCCGAGGTTAAGGGGACTATCCGCGACCCAACAAAGGTTACGAAATTGGGGGACTTCCGAGGCAAATGGCTAGAGTCAATAGGCACTAGTACTATGCCTAGCCATCCCATCTCCGTGTCTTTACATTCAATACACCCTGTACTATATGGTATTCCCTCTCCTATATAAGGGGAATCCATGCCTCTTTGTAAGGGACTGATGTTGCTCCATTTTTCCACAAGTACAATAATATCTCTCTCTCTCTCTCTCTCTTTCTAACTTGTTTGTTCTCACTAGCCCGAGGCCTCCTCGATATTCATCGTGTTCTTACTTGCTCTTCATCGTACGACTTAGTATTGGACATAAAAAGCCTTGTTTAATTATATCCTTAACTGTTATCCCATCCCCGACTATCCCTGATAGCTCAAGCTCGACCTCGACGTCGACCTCGAGGTCCTTCATCGATCAAACCTATACCCAGGCAGCAGGCCCTACGGTTCAATTACTATCTCGTTTTAGCTAACTTTTCATCATTAGATTCCATATTATTAGCATCAACTGCTCTAACAACTAGCTCGGGAATAGATCACGTATTTTTAGAATCTCATTTATAAATTTAATTTTTGTTACCATTTTGACGGTAAAACGTTTGGCGCCCACCGTGTGGCTAAAAATAATAGTGATTATTTTCTTGCTAGTTTCATTACACAAATGCACATTATCTTTCACACTTTTTCTTGTCCAAGATCTTTTGATTTCAGGTCAAAATGTCTGACTCGGTAAGAAATGTCGAGAGCGACCACCCCGAAAATCACGGTGAAAATGGCGAGGCTATTCCAATGGCTGACACAACACCACGGAACCCCGATAACGCATCTGGGCTGATTCCAACGGACACGGATTCACAGGACGCACAACAAGTAGAAAAAACTTCTCACACAGATAGGAGTATTCAACATATCGACCAATAGGAAGCCCGACAAACCCCGGTTCGTGAAACACAGGAAGTTAGCCTTCAGGATATTTTTGAATTGTTGCAGGCACAGTAGTCAGCTATCGCTCAGCTATAGATCCATTCAAAGACTCCCAGCACAACAACGCCGAAAACAGCCCCTTACACCGAACGAGTACCCAAAAGAACAAGCAACTACGGATCGATAACAGACCCCGCCATAGCGAAGATGCTCGGGGATCTCTCCAAAAGGATCAAGTTAGGTTCGTGGAGGCCCGTGCAACAGTTCTCCCTAGGGGAAGCGGTCCCAAAACCCGCTTCACAGAAATCCGGAACGCCAAAACTCCCCAGGCACGAGAGGACCTCGAATCCCGACGAGCGCGCTACCGCTTACACATGCGCGGGGAAGGGCAACAACCTTCAAGTTAATAAGTTCGAGCCCTCCTCGTTGAAAAAGTTCGAAGAAACACTCTCGAAAGAAACCATGATGTGGCGCCGCAGCCTAGCGCCCGACCTCACATACTCGCATACCATACCGACAGATTCCTCCGCAGAAGCGCACACTGATGCCATCGAAGCAGTAACAGAAGAGCCTGATATCAGAGGCTAAACAAAGAGAATGAAACACCATAGGGAGTTGCGCCTCATCTCCCAATAGGACGAGTGAGATCGTCCCCAGGTTCGGATCACTGGCCAACGCAGGTCTTTGCCCGAAGTTTAAACGAGGCACGCCCGTTGACTCCAGATCTTTTCAAACAACACCTAGTTAGATACCCAGCCCATACCCGGCCGTATGATCGTAGCCGGCACCGACCACTAATCAGGGCCACGGACAACCATCCGGGAGCCTCTACAGTCCCGGTATACCCAAGCAGGCCAAGCAAAGAAACTAATGCCGAACAAGTGGAGATACCATCCGTGCACCGCGAATGGGAGGAATGCCACAAGATGCGACCTACCTCACAATGGTAGGGAAATATTTTGAGGGCAATGTCCTCGAGGAAGTTTCAGTAGAATCGGATCTGACGAGGCGCAACTAGCAAAATATGGTTTCAACATTGCTATGCCAAACATCATGATCACCATAAGTGGAAACAGGGACGTTAAGCAACTCAGGCCTATTCGACAAGACCATTTCAAAAGAACCACAACCCGACGCAGGAACCGCAGGGTGCGCATGGTCACGGGGTCGAAAATGACCCCCATCTCGGAAAGATAGCTATGTTACTCAATGAAAATCACCGCCGAGTACCATTGAGCAGTCCATTTCGGATCCAGCCCCAAGGAAAGAAGACAATCGGGAAGGATGGAGTGAACAAGCCACGACGTATTACCACAATAGTGAAGGAGCGGCGGCACCCTCTGTGGACTCATAAAATGGAAATTGAAAATGTTTGCCGCCAAGGAAAGACGGGTCTAGGAAAGTATTCCGGAGGACACCCTTACATCCAGGGAAAAAGACATCGAGACTTCGCCTCGGCATCACACTGACGCATTGGTAACCCTCTCCCTCATTTGATCTATTTCAAATAAACATGTGTTCATGAACTCAGGCGGTCCAATCACGTACAACAACGATGTCGGACCAGAGTCAATAGGGCAACCCGGGCTAACAGACCAAATCACTCCCGCATCCCGAAACCCTGGCAAATTGCTAATGATGAATCGCCACAAAGACCATTCTCTTAATACGACCCGCATGAGCTCGGGCCAGAGCGTCGAGCTCTGTACCATCGGAGGAGGCGCAAAGCACGGGCGTCTTATTCAGACGACCGCCGACATACCACCCGGAGACAACATCGGATCCGTTTCGCTAAAACCATGGAACCCCTCGCAAAGAGCAGAACCAAAATAAGTCGACAGAGAGCAATACGCGACAAGAGGAAATTCCTCACCATATGACGCATCACCGACATCGATGCCCCTAGCCTCGGAAGGATCAAAGGGTAAGCAAACCACATCTTTGGCAAAGCCTGATAAGACACGACGGAGGGCTGAACCAGGGCTCGAGCCCTAAAAGAATAAGAACATACCAAATCTCAAAATGTCGCCTATACATCCCGCAGTGAGGAAGGATTGCTTTACTCCCTTGTTATTTTTTCGCTAAACTGTATGTAGACAGTTGGCCAGGATATTCAGAGGTTCTAACTCCACCCAGAAACCCCTAGACCTCAGTCGGGATTCTGCCCCAAAGAGGGCCTTGTCAGCAAGATTATTGGAAGAGTAGCGCACCCCTAGAGGAGGATCCGATAAGGTTGCAGGCCTTCTTTTACAGTCCAACAACAAAGCGATGATCTGCTTCTAAGGACACCGCCCCCTCGGGAGGACCAGGAAACGACATACTAAACCCCAATCGGGAATTATGTACCGGATCAAATGGTCCGAGAAGCTGCACCTGTGCGGGCCGAGCTCACGACGATGTATGTCTACACCAAGCAATAAAAGGATATCTTTTCAACACCTTATTCTCCGAGTGAGGAAATCTTAAGTATATCCCCGATAGTGACCTCTTCACCAAACGTGTCCCGACATACTCAGAGACTTAGTGTCAGCAATTTCGCACCCGCACAACCCCAGGGTTGGAACTCTAGGCTCACAAAGCCCCTACAAGGCAACTCTGAGCTCACTAAAAGCAGTATTCACGCTTAAACAAATTTGATGACTCAGAGACTATCATTCGTTGCCAATTACCATGCGCTGGAAAACTCGAAACTGTAAGACCCCTTGAGGGCAGACTCGGCGTAACAAGATCTATTCTATATTACAAAAACTATAAGACCTCAATAGGCATGACAAACTGTAAGATCTCAATAGGAATGATAAACTGTAAGACCTCAATAGGCATGACAAACTATAAGACCTTAACAAGTATGAAAATCCCAAAGTTCAGGCTATACATCGCATTTGTAATAATCCCGAAAGGGCATACCCTCGGTGTTGACGCCTGAACTGTCACTCAGGATAAAAAATAGCTCCCGCCAAACACATATGACTATGGTCAAAGAGGTTGATACAACCATACTAACCCGACTCGGGTATCCCCAACCGTCGCTAAACAAAATTCGTAGGCCATTACTTCGAATATACTTCGGAAAGAACCGGTTAAAATAGGCTTCCCTCAATAGGCAAAAATGAGCTTCGACCATATAAGCTCCAAATCACAAAGGCTTCAACCTACTCAACTTACGAGCTATGAACCTTTCGAGGTGCTCAAATATCACCGATAATGACTTGAAATCGAGGTTCTTCGGAACCGACGACGGGTCAGGCAAAAATCTTTGAAAAGACCTTAATGAGCAGAAAACAAAGCCTACAAAAAGCCCACAGGCAAAAATAGCATAAGAGCCATTGTCGCCAGCTATGTAAGCCTACGGTCCATATATTAAAAGGTCTCAACGACCAAATAATGTAAGAGCCATCGTCGCCAGCTAAAATATTGACAACTAGAGGATTAAAGTGAGCTCGAATCGTAACCCGATTCAGAGATCAGATCCAAAATAGTCAACTATACAAGCCTCGAGGCCACATATGGAGAGGTCTCGATGACCAAAAATAGCATAAAAGGCCATCGCCATCTACCCATGCAGGGGGAAGAGAACTTAAGGGTCAATTAAAGCTCGAATCGCAACGTGACTCAGAGACTGAACCCGAAATGGCTAAATTACAATATGCTTAAGGGCACATCATAGATACCACTATCGCCAATCGAGTGAGCCTCTGGGCCACCCACCTGTAAGGTTACTTCGACCCGTAGCACAAAAGGCCATCGCCATCTGCCCATGCAGGTAGGAAAATCTTAAGGGTCAATTAAAGCTCGAATCGCAACGCGACTCGGAGATTGGACCCAAAATAGTCGAAACACCAAACACCCAAGAGCAAGAAATAAAAACTAGCATCGCCAGCCCAGACAAACACAAAACTCGAGGGTAAATTAAGCTCAAGTCGGGCCCTGACTCGGAGACTGAACCCGAAGACAGTTAAGGCATGCAAGCCTAAGGGCAAATCCGGGATCAAATCGACCCAATTAAAACTCCAACGAGCATAAATATAGAAGATATAAGTTGTGGGGTTCCCCCTCTTATTGCTACATATTGACAACAAAGCGCGACCTCAGCCCGCATCATATAATGAAAGTTATATATAAATGACAGAGAAGGAAGGGAATAATCATTCTGCTTTTTTTCGGTAGTTATAGCCCGGCGGTCTCCTCCTCATCGTCCTCGGCATCGGACATTAGAAACTTGGCATCGTACTCCTCTCCTTTGGCTTGCTCGATATCCCCCGAGAGATCAAAGCCCCTGGCATGAATCTCCTCAAGGATTTCCCTCCGGGATCTGCACCTCACGTACTCTTTGCTGTTGTTGGCACGATCGAGGGTCTTCTGCAACTCACCTTTAGCAGCGGCAGCACTCCTCGAATAAGCTGCCATTTTTGACCCGCCCTGGTATTATTTATCACAACCTCAGCCCAGACATTCACCACCTCGATTTTTGCCCTTGACAGCTCGGATGAGAGCCTCACGATCATCTTCACCCGAGAAGAATCATTCGCACGGGCAGCCTGAATTTGCGACTCAAGAGTAAAAGCCCCAGCCTGAGCCCTCTCTTTAGACTCAGAATGGGCATTCACATGCACCTATAGCTCGATGAATTCACGTTTGGCTTTGCCAACCTGCCCTAGAGTTGTTCCAGCTCATCTGTCTTATCCTTCAACTAAAATAGCAACACGTCAAGATAGTGAGATAGAAAAGGAATACATCCAATGTGAGATGCAGGATACCTGTTTCTCCAAGAGAGCCTCCCGGGCCCGACTCTGATCCACCTCACATCGTAAGGAGACGAGCTCGCTTTCCTTTGCCGCACAAAGAAGTCTGAGGGATTTCTCCCTATCTCGAGCACCCCGCAACGGGGTCTCGCAACGGAGCAATCCGGCTTTGAGACTGTCAAAAGCCTGAGAAAGAAAGCCAGGTAAACAAAGGGAAAAGAGAGGAGCGCAGATCCAGAATATCCTTACAGTGGACGAAACTCACCATAAGGCCAAAGCGCTAAGCCTTGCTCAAGGTCGAAGCAATGTTTGATGATGTTCCAACTCCAGAAGATTGCCTGTCTACTGAATCGCTTCTCCTCAACCGCTGCGAAGAAGGCACCTCATGACCGGCCTTCTCGCACCCCAGGGCATCTTTCCTTTTCTCGGTGTTCCTTGACCTCGGGGACAACGATCTCTCCTCCTCCCTCGGGGAACTCGATCTCGCTTCGAAGAGACTACCGACACCTGTAGTAGATAAATCAGTTGAGCCAGCAAGAAGGAAGCCACCCCTTAGGGGAGCAAAATGCTAGACACCTACCGTGAAGCTTCGCCTCCCATCTCCCTTTTGATATATCTCGCTACCGACGCCTATCGTAAGACGAGCAAGCTGCTAGCTTACGAGACCATTTGGCTAAATCAGGGATCTCGCCGGGCAATCAATGAGTGGCTATAGCAAAGAACAGAAAGACACCGTTATGGGGCCAACCCTATACTGAGTTAAAAGACATCTCAAAAGAAGCACTTACATGTAAGGTTCCATCTCTCAAGGAACGGCAAAAATTTTTCGGGGATAACATCGGTCATCCAGATTTGAACGAACCGAATTCATCCATCCACGGTCCTCATCCTCCTTGCTGCTAATCACGGGAGCTCGGGTGGATCTACGCTGAAGAGCAATCAGTCCCCGATAGCGCAATAGCCGATACAGCCTCACGAGGTGGCTGAGGGTGAATTCTATCCCGGCCTTGTCCGCAAAATATCTCATCGACTGCACTATTATCCAAAGAAAAGGATGAACCTGCACCAACGTTACTTGATATTTCCTGCAGAAATCAAGCACGACCCAATCCGGGGAACCCGGCGCAAGAATGTGAATATACACACTCAAGAACCCCTCAACGTATGTCATGATACTCTCCTCGGGGAAAGGTACTCGTAAAATCATGCCTTCCCCCCATCTATATTCTTTCCTGATCATCTCGATGTTTTCCCCCCTCACCGATGAAATAATTCTCGACACATGCTCTCGATGGCCTGGAACGTTGGGAGGTCTCCTCAATGTGATAGCCTTCTTGGAGGCAGGGCGACCCGAATCTCACCCTCCCGATATCGAGGGCGAGTCGCTGGTACCAACTAAGGGCGGAGCACAACAGGGATTCCCCTCCGTCCAAGGATCAGCCGTCGAAGCGGCAACCATGATTACAGCAGAATAAGGGGAAGAAGATGAGAATCCAAGCAAAAACTTTCTGAAGAAGGGGAACAGAAGGACTCACACAAAGCGCCAGGGTCTGCAGAGGAGATAGGCTTATAAAAAAACTGCAAAATCACCGCTTGATTGGTGAATGAGCAAATATATAGAGGCTAAGTAACAACTGCTCGTTTGCGCAAGAGGGCCAATTAATTCTGGCTGCGTTAACGTCACCTTCTCCTTAGGGAGTGCACTGGCAGAATCATTCCAGGCTCCTACATAACTCATAAAACCGAAGGACCTTGGGAGATCCCAACATGATAAATATTAGTTAGGGAGGAACTATTGATCCCATCTCAGGACGTGGCTAGTCTCGGGGCCCATGGTCTACCCCATGAAAAGGCCCCGAAGGGCCGGCTTCGGAACATAAAAACAAAGAAGCAAAGAGAAAGACTGACAGGATAAAAGATCTTTTTCATACATTGGCAAAGAGAGAAAACATCTTTATACTATTTGTTTCCCAGGGAGGGAACACATGAAGCAAAGAGAAAGGCATACAAAAAGGGCTCGGAGACTACTCCTTGCCACTATCATCTTCACCCCTATCAGGGGTGATCAAGAGCCCCAGTCTTCCTTCCACCATACGAGACTCCTCCAGATTGGCAGACAGATCGAAGCCTCTGGCCTCGAGTTCTTCCAGGGTCTCCCTCTTTGCCTCCGCTTTGGCATGCTCGACAGCTCGAATTAGTCTCTACTCAGCTGCCATGGACATGTCGCGAACCATTGTATGCGCCATGGTCACATCCTCCTTATAAGCAGCAGCATCTCATTCTACCTCAGACTTAGCCGCGGCCAAAGTAACAATCTCCCTGTGAGCGTTCGTGAGAAGATCCCGGGATGTCGTCAATTCCCCGGCCACAGTCTCATTTTGCTCTTTCAGCCAGGAGACCTCCGCTTTCAACTGACTAATCTGCGAGTTACTCTACTCAACCTATGAAGAAGGTCAAGTCAACGAATATATGAATCCAAAACATTTGCGGATACGAGGTAGAAGGGCAGGCATGGGTAAGGCAGAATACCTGAGCAGCAAGAGCAGCCTTCTCCTAGAGCGCCACCTCCAAGGCAGTCCGAAGTTCTCCCAACTCTCTATCTCCTTGGTCAGAACGGGCCTCCGAGTCTTGTAGCTTCGAAGCAATGTTATTACGCTCCTTCTCATGGCAGAAAAGTTCCTCTCGGAGCCAAAGAATGGCGTGGTCATACATCTCCTTACACTGCAGCACAATAAGAAAGTGAAGAAACACGGTGGATAACGCCCAAGAGTGAAAAGGAATACGCAAGGTAAAACTATCACTTGTTTCATGGACTTCTGCACCACTTTAATGCCACCAGAAATATCGAGATCGGCCCTATCGATCATGTAAGCACGTGATTTTTGCTTTACGAGCAATCGCTCCAAAAGAAAATAAAAATAGTGACAAATGGTTTCGCTGTACAATTGTTCGAGTTTTCGTGACATGTGTTGTTAGTCATTTGTGGATCTGTCCATTTTTGCATTTAATCATTAGCAGACAAAATACAAAATATGTATGTCAGGATGATTAAAACATAATTCGGTCAGTAAAAGAAAATTCAAAATATATATATATATATATATATATATATATATATATATATAAAAGAAAATTCAAAAAATATATATATATGTGTGCATCGTTCGTTCTAGGCTTTTAGCTAACTTACTTAAATATTTTTGTGATAATTGTGTTAAAATGTTGCATGGTTGCTTAGTTTTAATTTCATTATTTTATTATTTGTTATTTTTATTTTTGTTTTAAAAGAAAAAATGAAATTAGAAAACAAAAAGTGAAGGAAATCGGTTTGGGCCAAAAGAAATTAAACAAAAAATAACAGGCCCAACCAGCACTCAGACCCAGTCCAAATCCGGCTGCCCAGGCATCTCCTGAAACGACGCCGTTTCAGGCAAATCAATCTGAGCCGTCCGTCCAGGCCAATCCGATGGCTCAGAACCCCTTTCAGTAACCCGTGTTCAAACCCGACCCAATAACCAATCCGACCCAACCCCTCACTTAAACCAAACGACCCCGTTTAACTACCAAACGACCCCGTCTCATTTCTCACCCTCAGATCCAAGCCGTTGAGATCATATGATCTAACGGCTCAGATCCAATCAGCCTCCCCATATATAAACCCAACCCTTCACCCCACGCCCCCTATCCGAACCCTCCTTCATCATCCCCAAACTCAAACCTGAAACCCCCGAACCCTAGCAGCCGCCCTAGTCTCCTTCGTCATTAAAGCCGGCGGCACGAACGCCGGTGGCCACCTCCTGAACACCCTAGGACCACCTCACTGTCCTGAACATGGATCTACTATCCATTTGCCTCGAATCACTCTCGTTCGTCTCGAATCTTCATTTGAAGATTTGAGTCGAACCCGGAACTATGCCAAACCACCCCATCTTCATACCAGACACTCCCCTGACCTTCCTCGTGACCAAACCAAGCTTGGTTTGGTCCGAATCTACCCACAACTCCTAAAAATCCAGATCTGAAAATCCAGAACTTGAAACACATGCACCTGGGGAATCCGGCCGGTCTTGACAAGGGTTGAGGTCTAATAGACCTTAATCAAGGTGTTCTCATGTGAGAACACCCTGATTAAAGTTTGTTCGGCCTCAAGAGTTCGAAGTTGAGTCAGATTTGGGTCATTTTGACTTCAAACTCTTTTGGTAAGTTTTCCTTTCTTTTGTTTTAGTCCTAATTAAGTTGTCAGCATGTTTCGTTGTGTTTGTTTGTTATTTTGTTTTTTTTTACTCGGATCTCTTCCATCTCTGTTAAAGGCCTTTTTATTTGGTCGATTGTCTTCTGTTTGTGTTCTGAATACACTCTGTGATAAACATGATCGTCAGTTAGATTAGTCGTCAAATGAATTAATTCATATAGGCCCAGTAATTTAACAAAAGTTGTCTGATACCCTTTAGGTCCCTGAACGTATTGTTTATATGAGCGACTGGTTATTACCTGTTATAATTAGTATAGTCGACTCGATAAATGTCGTCGATTAGTTTTCTATAACTAATGAATCGAATGAGCTAATAATGTCGCATGACTAATTGAACCTTGCCACTGACTGAATTGCCCCAGCATTGTTTGAAATGAGTTTGTCTGCATTGTAAAAATGACTGAAAAGGTCAGTCCAGGGCAGTCCTGAATTTGAACTTTCATCAGTTCAAAATACCCTGATGATGCAATAGGCAGGGCAGTAATAATCAAGGTTAAGCAGGGGTATTCTGGGGTGTTGAAAAAGACAGAAAGGATTAGTTTAAATGGGCTGACAAGTAGGGTATTAAGTTGGGATTAAACTAATACCAAGGGGGAACAAGACACAAGGGTATGGGGCTTAAAATGAATAATAAAATGAGCCCATAATTCTGGATTAAACAAAAACCAGGCGTGGGGAATAAAGGGGCTGGCACCAAAAGATGCTTAGGCATGGGCTTTAAAGAGTATGGGCAGACTGCAAGTTGCAAAAGAGGGCAGCTTAGCTGCACTGGGACATTTGGCTTATAAATAGGCCATTCGAGAACTAAAACAGGGGGCTGGACTTTTAGTCTTCAGAAAAAGGGAGAATTTTGAGTCTTGAGGCTGGAATCTTTAAGTCTTAAGAAAGGTTTGTGAGTTAAAAGAAAAGACTGAAAACATAAGAGAGTTCCAGTAAGACATTGCAACCAAACACTGTCTGAAAGTTGTATAAGAGTGCATTTTGGTCAAGTTGTCTTGGCCAAGTTCTGTTGTTTGCATTGACTGAGCTATTTCTGGTTGTTGAATTGGTAGTGTTGCTGTATTGAATACTCTGTTGTTGCTTCATCATTCTTTTCTGGGTTCACTGGTTTGGTACTCGACTATTTGCTGGTCCTCTTTGGTTCTGGGAAACATTGTTGTTTGTCTGTGGCTGTGGAAAACACTTGGTTGGTTGTTGCTGTGTTGTTGCTGTGTGTCTGCTGCTGCTGTATTCGTTGCATACTACTCAACTGATCACTCTCCTTCTTCCTTTCCTTTCCTTACCAGGTACACAATTGATACCACCAATGTAACTGAGAGTTTGAGCATGAATGCAAAAGAGAGGACCTGCAGATTGTTTTTATATATACATGAACTGTTACATTAAATGTCATGAAATAGTTACATTTTCGTTTGGATAATAGAAGTAGCCTACATGCTCAGTATATCAATGTAGGTTAATGAATGATAGTCACGTATGTATGCTGTTAGGTGAAAAACATTCCCAGTGTAATAAGTTGTATTTTAGACTTAGTCTGATGGTGTAGTATATTCTCTAATGTAGGCCAAATAGGAAAACTATCCACATGAGTTAAAGTTCTTTCCCCTTTTGCCAGATTGTCACATATAAATTGATAAAGAACAAAGAATCAGTTCTAGGCCTCGACCTCATGAAGGCCGAGCCCAAATCGAAACAAATCAGTTAGGCCTGTATCGGAAAAACAGGGGCCCAAGTCTGGCCATCTCACATGAGCTAGGTTTGGGCCCAAAATTTTCGACTAGTTGTCCATAAGTGCAGTCACGTTTTATTATTCTGTAAAAGCACTTTAAATCCTGTTATAAATAAGCTCGCAAGCATGTAATCGACTAAGGCTATTTACTGTTTTCAATTAGTAGAGATGAACGCGATAAGAAACGTAATTGTTATAGGACATCCTTTCAAAAATAAAGACAAGATGAGCCTCGACAAACAAAAACGCATAAGATGCGGGGCCCTTGTTAAATGTATATTATCGAAGTATTTAGTTTCCAGGACGGGTTGTTTATCAAATCTCACAACTCTCCTAAAATAACAATGCGTTAGACTCTTTAGGCGCGCCTTTAATAAATTAATTTCCTTAAACTCGGGTGCACATTTATGTAACCCAAATCCAAATCTCAACGGAGTCAAAATGTGTCTCTAGTCACGGGCGCATTGATTGTGGCGTGGCCCGAGATGCATTTCCACGACGTTGCAAATTCATTTTTAAAAATAAGAATGAGATGAGCCTCGCCAGATAAAATACAAATTGCGGGGCCCTCAGTAAATGTTTGCTTTAAAAATTATCTGGACTTCGGGATGGACCGTTTAGTCAAATTCCACGGTCTTACCCAAAATAAATACGCTAGTCGCTTTAGGCACGCCTTTAATAATTTAATTTCCTTAAACTCGGGTGCACATTGATGTGACCCAAATCCAAATCTCAACGGAGTCAAAGTGTGTCGACGACCACGGGTACATTGATTGTAACGCGGTTCGAGATACATTTTCACAACGTTGCAAGTCCTATAAAAATAACAGTGAATGATAAAAGCGGTTAAAAGATAAAATTGGCACATAAGTTCATACTTGTATAAAATCAGATAATCAAGCCAAATATAACAGTTGAGCGACCGTGCAAGAACCACGGAACTCGGGAATGCCTAACACCTTCTCCCGGGTTAACAGAATTCCTTATCTAGATTTCTGGTACGCAGACTGTAATATAGAGTCATTTCTTTTCCTCGATTCGGGATTAAAATTGGTGACTTGGGACACCCTAAATTTCCCAAGTGGCGACTCTGAAATAAATAAACCAATCCCGTCTCGATTGTCCTTTAATTGGAAAAAACTCCCCTGCGCCCCTCGGGTGCGGAAAAAGGAGGTGTGACAGCTCTGGCGACTCCACTGGGGAGTTAGACCCAGAACCACTGGTTCAGGGTTAAGAATTCGAGCTTAGAATAATTGTTATTATTTGGCTTTATTTATTATCTGATTTTATTACATGTTTTGAGCCTAATGTGCTAAATGCTGCTTTTATTGCTTTGATATTGTTGGAACTGTACATATAAACTGTGCCGAAACCCTTCTCTTCTCTCTTAAGGAGCGCACGCTGGTCGTGGCTTCTTTCTGTTAGTGTCATATGCCCAAAATAGAACGAGGATTCGGAGGAGTTGCAAAATCGGATGGCCTTTTGGTTACCGGTACACAGCTCCCATCCTTGGCTCGAGTTGTCCGCTCGGGTAAGCCAGGTCTAGAACAAACACCTAGGTTTTACAGCATAGCATAACATAACTTCATGCCGAATCCCTAGTAGGAACGCTTATTTGCATCATGCGCATTTGACTTAGGGGACTCAGCATAGGGGTTGGGTCCGTCTAGGACAGGCAACCTGAGAATAAAGACCATCCTGCTACATCCTGTTCGCTTTATGCATTTACTTGTTTCAAGGCTTGCATGCTGACCGGTTTCTGAATATCGGGAATGTTTGGAAAAGGAAGAGGAATAACGGTTAAGGGGTTAATTATTTATTCTTGAAAAGTCACAAAAATGATTAAAGCTCTGCCAGAATTTTGAAAAAAAGAAAAAATGTGTGTCTTATTAATTTGTTTTAAAAAGAAAAAAAAAAAGAGTCTTTGATTCATTTTTAAGAGAAAAATAGTGTGTCCCCCAAGATTCGATTTATGCCCGAACTACGTCAATTTGATTCTCGTATGGTGCGGGATACGTAGGCAACCCCCATCGGGCTCAACTTGTTTTTCAAAATATAGGTACAAACCAAATAACGAAAGTTTTAAGGTAACATCGTACTTTTCAGAAACAACCAAAATTTCGTTTTTCTAGAAAAATAGTGTGTCAATTTGTGTATTTGAGTCTAATGAGTCTGGATCTTTGCTTAATCACCCCAATAAACATGCAGAATGAGCATGAGTCCAAGTTTGCCGGTAACAGTTAGAAGCAAAATCCCCCTGGAAGTGCGATTATGGTGGGAGGATTTGGAAAAGTCAGAGCAAGACAAGGTCAAACTGCACCTGGGAGGTTTGGTTGATTTGTTGAAAGTCAGGCCTCGGTGCGACATCATAAAGGCTTTGGTTACATTTTGGGATCCGGCCCACAACGTGTTCCGTTTCTCAGATTTTGAACTCACCCCAACCTTAGAAGAAATGGCGGGTTACATGGACGTCACTGAAGGTTTGAGACACAAATACCTGATCGCTCCCAGGGCTGTGAATTCACACAAATTCATGGATCTGTTGAAGATAAGTAAAGGAGTCCCATACGCTGAACTGGATAGAGGTTTTTCTACCCCACAATTCATATACCAGAGGTACGGGAGCAAAGGAGGATTTAATGACCCAGAAAGTGGTATTTGCAGCAGGGGAAATCTGGTAAAATGGAATGAGCATAGGCGGTTCGCTTTTATGGTGGCGTTTTTGGGCCTTGTGGTGTTTCCCCGAAAAGATAGAAATATCGACCTAAAGGTGGCTGGAATCGTCAAAATCCTGATTACCAACGATAAAAGCATCCTTGCTCCCATGATAATGTCAGAAATATACCGAGCCCTCACGGCTTGTAAGGCTGGAGCAGACTTCTTCGAAGGGTGCAACTTGTTGTTACAGATGTGGATGATCGAACACTTGTGTCACCACCCTCAGTATATGCGCTACATGTCTACAAATGGGGGCTGCATCGAGGGTTATAGCCTAAGGGTTTCAGGTTTCCGATCACCGGGAGGGTTTGAAGAATGGATATCCTATCTCCGGATCATCACCGCAGACCAAATAAACTGGACTTTGGGTTGGCTTTCTGTGGAAGAAATCATATACATGCCCGCCACTGGTCCTCACTTCCTCTTGATGGGACTCAGGGGTATTCAACCTTATGCCCCTTACAGGGTAATGAGACAGTTGGGAAGATGTCAAGTACTACACCCGGACGAAGATCTCAGCACTTATGCAGTCGAGGTCAGCAGTGACGGCCAATTTCCTGAAAAGACAGTTCGTTGCATATGGAGTGAATGCCAGTACTTAACGGCAAATACCTGAGTAAATGATGTGTCTAGGGGTGAAGTCTCGCCGGCCTATCTCACTTGGCAGAACAAGAAGAACATCGTAAAACGGCCAACCAAACGGCCTCACCTCCGAAATTTTGTTGAGTCATCGCAAGAACAATGGGACTGGCTCGCAAAAGAGGAAGGTTACCTGGTTGAAATTAGGAAGCTGAAGCGACAAATTGAAAGGATGGTATTCGAAAACAACGTACAAGTCGCCCAAGAGCAGGCTGAAAAAGACAAGTTAGCCCAAGAGAACCAAACCCTGAGGGCCCGCCTTCGCCAAGCCAGTAAGAATAACATCGACCGACAGAGGCGCTGCTCCGACGAAAGATTGATAGCCAGTTTGAGAAATCAGGTCATCTAGAGCCAAGTAGAATTAGACCAATCAAAGGCTTGCATAGCAAGGATGAGGGTCAAATGGGCAGAAGGTACAATGGCCCGGAGAAAGCGCCTACAGCAAGTCATGAGGAATTGTGAACTGAGCGTCAAAGCAGCAAAGGAAACAAATTCCGCTTTGCAAGAGCGGATCTTCAAGCAAACACAAGATGCCCAGGCCGACCGGAGACGCTATTACAATGCAATGACAAGGATGGAAAGGCAAATGGATATATTCCAGGATCAGCTCGCCGCCAATGCACAAATGCTAGGATTAAAGAGCCGACAGATAAGGCAATTGTTCGCAGAAAGGGACAACATTCGAGCAAGAATTGACGAAGTCGGGCATTACATCTACCTAAAATGTTTGGCATGCGAGCAGACACCTCGGGAAACCCTCATTGCTTCCATCATGGGCTGCGTCCATCGGATTATGAACGAGTTGAAGAGCTTGCAAAGAGACCTTACACCTAGGGCCGCGAAAGGGCCGAAAGATGCCTCGTGGGTCCCTAAGTTGGAAAATTAGTTGTTGATCGAGTCCTGGTTGTTTTGTTTGTTGTTTCCCCAATGTTGTTTTCTTTTCCTCAAACCAAGTTTAAAACCCTGGAGTCTGTACTGTTGCTATTTTGTTTGAAGTAATGTGTAATAGCAAATTTTGATAAATGAAATTAAGCGACTCCGGAAGAATTTCCATGTGTCTTTACTTCGAGGCAGAACTACGCCTGGTCTGATTCACGCGGGGACGTGATACGTAGGCAATCCCCATAAGATTCGACCGCTTTTAATAAATAAAAGAAAATGTAAATAAAATAAAACGCAGGGTTTCGCAAAATACTTTAAAGAGACGAAGGAGCAAACCGGGATGACGCATGTTGTTTGAAGCAAAGCATGTAGAAACGGTTAACTGCCTAGGTGCATTGCATCCTCTATGTGTTATGATCAAATCTGTTAAGCTCTAACACTAACAAAGTTTGTTGTTGTCTGATATCAGACAGTTAGTTGTTAAAGAATTCTGGCAACACATTCATACCAAACCAGATCCAAAGGACCGGTAGCAACAAGCATGACTACTTCGGAGAATAGCAATGAGGAAGAAAGGCCGATGAGCCAGTTGTTAAAAGAAGCGATGGAAAAGATTGAAAGGATGGGACTAGAAATGAATGCAATGCAACTAGCCCTAGCCAAAACACAAAAGAGTCCTAAAACACTGGGACACATGACGGAGTACCCTCACTCTGGCCCTTCCACAAGCCGCCCAAATCCCCTCTATCATCAAGAAAGAAGCCCTCATGATTCCCAAGCTCCACCACCCCATCAACCTCTCCCAACACCCAATATTCCCATTTTTGTGGGACCTGCATCAGCCCCTTTGCAGCGAACGACCAGTGAGCCATTGTTTCAGGCTCACGATACCCAATACTATCCCCCTGAGCCTACATTCCATGCACCCGAACCACAGGCTTACAATCCACATTTGGAAGTACCGGCAGAGGTTGAGAAGCCGGTTAAGGCCCCTGAACAGGATGAAGTGTTGAGAAAGTTCAAAAGCCTGGAGTAATCCTTCAGGAACTTGCACGGGCTGGGCAATCAAGTCAGCGTGGCATACAAAGATCTGTGCCCTTTCCCGGATGTCCAACTCCCGGCTGGGTTCAAGATGCCCAAGTTTGATTTATATGAAGGGCACGGTGATCCCATGGCACATTTGCGGGGATTCTGTAGTAAAATGAGAGGGGCAGGAGGCAAGGATGAGCTCTTGATAGCTTATTTCGGCCAAAGTCTGAGCGGATCCGCACTGGAATGGTATACTAGGCAGGATTTCAGCAGGTGGTACACGTGGGATGCCCTGGCGCAGGCTTTTGCAGGTCATTTCCAGTACAATCTGGAGATAGTCCCTGACCGTCTCACGTTATTGAGAACTGGGAAGAAACCCGGGGAAAGTTTTCGCGAGTTCGGGTTCCGCTGGAGAGAACAAGCAGCTAGAGTCGATCCTCCCATGAGAGAGGGAGAGATGGTGGACTATTTTTTGCAGACATTGGATCCAACCTACTTTGGTCACTTGGTGACAACGGTTGGAAAATCTTTCAACGAGGTGGTCAAAATAGGGGTCATGATAGAAGAGGGTTTGAGGTCGGACAAGATCTTGAACTATTCGGCACTCAAGGCCACAACCCAGGCTATTCAAAGCGGCACGAGAGGTGCGCTGAGAAGAAAGAAAGAAGAGGTTGCCACAATCGAGGCAGGCAGTTGGTCCAGGGCTGGCAGGCCGCACTACAACCAACCCAGGCCTCACAGGTCAAACTACCCATACAACCCACCACAAAATTTCTATCCTCCTCGAGAACCACATTGTTCCGTACACCAAGCCCAGGTATACACTCAGCCTCCGATTCGCCCACAATGGCGCGCACCGGCTCCCCAGAACATATATGCACCACCACAAAACACCTACCCTCCACCCAGGGCATATAGAAACCCTTCAGGGGCAGGCTTCCGGGGAAATCCAGATGCTAGGAATGACAGGTTGCGGAAGCAAAGAACCTTCACGGAGCTGGGAGAAACCTACACCGCTTTGTTCCACAAGCTGCGGCAATTGGGTTTGGTTAGTCCTGTCCAGACTCGAGAACCAAATCCCCCACCTCAGAATGTAGATCGATCAATCAGTTGTGAATACTGTTCAGGGATGCTCGGGCACGATACCGAGAAGTGCTGGAAGTTAAGGCATGCCATACAGGATCTTATTGACACCAATAAGATCGAGGTCCAGACACCGGAGGCTCCTAACATCAACCAAAACCCACTGCCAGCGCACCACGAAACTCACATGATTGAGTTGGTGTGTGAGGGAGGAGAATTAAGAAAACCCTCACAAACAGTGATGATGATCCAAGCCGCCCCGAAAGAAGTCTTAACTAGTGGAGGAACGAGTGTACAGTCGCAGGGAGAAGGCGTCAAGCCGGTAGTGATATTGGGGAAGAGCCCGTCCATCATAGCAAGCAAACCCGAGCCAAGCAAGTTGGTAATACCAGGGATCCGGTGGAGCTAAGAAAAACCAACCCAGTGGCAACCAAGAAGCCAGTGTCCGAAGAAGAGGCTGAAGAATTCCTGAGGAAGATGAAAGTACATGACTATTCTGTGGTCGAACAGCTGAGAAAAACACCGGCCCAGATCTCACTGTTGTCGTTGCTGATCCATTCTGAGGAGCATCGTCGGGCCCTGTTGAAGATATTGAACGAGGCTCATGTACCCAGTGAGATTTCTGTAAACCACCTGGAAACCATTGCCAGCAAGATCTTCGAGGTGAACAGGGTAACATTCTCAGATGATGACCTGCCGGTGGAAGGTACATAGCATAACAAAGCTCTATACCTAGATGTCAAATGTGAAGACTCGGTGGTAACTCGAGTATTGGTGGATAACGGCTCAAGCGCCAATATTTGTCCATTATCCACCCTGGACCAGTTAAAGATCGACCGTGGAAGAATCCGGGAGAATAGCATCTGTGTCCGGGGATTTGACGGAAACAGAACAGCCACTGTGGGGGATGTTGTACTTGAACTGACCATTGGGCCGGTCCTGTTTACCATGGAATTCCAGGTGTTAGATGCCACAGTTTCTTACAATCTGCTGTTAGGACGACCCTAGATTCATGCAGCCAAAGCGGTGCCTTCCACCCTACATCAGACGGTGAAGTTCGAGTGGGAAAGACAAGAGGTCGTATTACACGGCGAGGATACAACATGCACCATGGGCGGAACCATTGTACCTTTCATAGAGACCGCCGATGACAAAGGTCCTGGGGTCTACCAGATTCTCGATACAGGGTCGGCCAACAAAATTTCTGAAGGAGAAATCATCCCGCACCCTAGGGTAGCTATCGCAACAGTCATGATGGTCTCGGAAATGCTGGGTAATGGATTTGTACCGGGAAAAGGCCTGGGAGTCGAGCTTCAAGGGATAGTCCAACCTGTCTCCCTTCCTAAAAATCTGGAAACTTTCGGATTAGGGTTCAAACCAACCGCAGCAGACAGGAAGCAAGCGCGAAAAATGAAGAAGAGAGTCTGGTTTCTGCCTAAACCAGTGCCACGCCTCTCAAGGTCTTTTGTTAAAGCAAGGGCCAAGGGGTCAGCGATCCCAAAGATTCGAGGACCTTTGATCGGTATAAATGAAGATCTGAATCAGAGTTTTGAGAGGCTATTCGCGGATGTCAGTATGGTGGAAGCTGGAGAAGGTTCCAGCAGAGCAGAGATACAATTTGTGGGGCCTGAGGCCAAGACCAACAATTGGACGGTTACTCCTCTTCCTGTCCGAGGGGAGTCTTGGTAGTAGGCTTTGATTAATGTTTTGTTTGTTTGTTTGTTTGATCGGATTATTCAAGGGTGTAATCCAAATTTTACTTTCGTTTTGTAAAAGTGTGAACCCTTTTGTCCCGCAAATTTAATAAAGTTCTTTTCTTTTGTCCCATTTTAATTTTTTGTTTTGTTCTTTTTCTTTCTGAACAGTTCTCTTTTTACTGGTTCTAATGACATGGCATGCACAGCGGATCTTCGACCTAGTCTAATAAATCAATCTGAAACCGACTCAATGATGCAAAAGGTCGTTTGTGACGATGAATCTGAATGTGACGAAGGTGAAGCCTTCGAAGAAATAAACAGAGAACTGTGCCAATTTGAAGAGAAAACCAAGCCTAACCTAAATGACACCGAGGCTGTGAATTTAAGAGACGCTGATAACGTCCAAGAGACCAAAATTAGCATCCACATTGAGCCAAATGTCAGAGCAGAATTGATCAAAACTCTCAGGGAATTCAAAGATGTTTTTGCATGGTCATATGATGATATGCCTGGATTAAGCACCAATTTAGTGGTTCACAAATTACCCACTGACCCGGCATACCCTCCGGTCAAGCAAAAACTAAGAAAATTTAAAACAGAAATGAGTGTAAAGATCAAAGAAGAAGTGATCAAGCAGTTGCAATCGAAGGTCATTCGGGTCACTCGATATCCCGAGTGGTTGGCCAATGTGGTACCGGTCCCAAAGAAGGATGGAAAAATCAGGGTATGCGTTGATTACCGCAACCTCAACAAAGCAAGTCCCAAGGACAATTTCCCGCTACCCAACATTCATATCCTGATCGATAACTGCGCTGGGCGCGAGATCGGATCCTTTGTGGATTGCTATGCGGGTTATCATCAGATCCTAATGGACGAGGAGGATGCTGAGAAGACAGCGTTTATTACGCCATGGGGAACCTACTGCTATCGGGTAATGCCATTCGGGTTAAAGAACGCCGGGGCGACGTACATGCGAGCAATGACTGCTGTGTTTCATGACATGATACACAAGGAAATCGAGGTGTACGTCGATGATGTGATCATCAAATCTTGGCGTCAGGAGGACCATGTAGCAGACCTAAGGAGATTTTTCCAAAGACTCCGGAGGTATGATATCAAGCTTAACCCGGCCAAATGCGCATTCGGGGTTCCATCAGGAAAGTTGCTAGGATTCATCGTCAGTCGACGGGGGATTGAGTTAGACCCATCCAAAATTGAATCCATCCGAGATTTGCCACCGCCAAGGAACAAAACAGAGGTAATGAGTTTGCTGGGTAGACTCAATTACATCAGCAGGTTCATCGCTCAACTCACAGCGACTTGTGAACCCATATTTCGGCTGCTGAAAAAGGATGCTGCGGTAGGTTGGACGGCAGAGTGTCAGGAGGCTTTCGACCAAATCAAAGGGTATCTATCTAATCCACCCGTATTGGTCCCGCCTAAGCCCGGGAAGCCCCTAATTCTTTACCTGACGGTCTTGGAAAATTCATTTGGTTGTGTGTTGGGGCAACATGACGACACAGGAAGGAAGGAGCAAGCCATCTACTATCTTAGCAAGAAATTCACAGTGCATGAGGTCAAGTACACTCAACTCGAGAAAACATGCTGCGCCCTAACTTGGGTGGCTCAGAAGTTGAAGCACTACCTGTCTTCATATACTACTTATCTCATATCCCGCTTGGACCCACTGAAGTATATCTTTTAGAAACCTATGCCCACGGGAAGGTTGGCAAAGTGGCAAATTCTGCTCACAGAATTTGATATCATCTACGTAACGAGGACGGCCATGAAAGCCCAGGCACTGGCAGACCATTTGGCGGAGAATCCCGTTGATGAAAAATACGAGCCCTTAAGAACGTATTTTCCTGAAGAAGAGGTGATGCATACGAATGATTTGGAATTACCTGAGGAACCAGGTTGGAAGCTTTTCTTCGATGGAGCTGCAAACGCAAAAGGGGTTGGAATAGGAGCAGTACTCATTTCTGAAACAGGACGGCATTATCCTGTTACGGCTCAACTACGCTTCTATTGCACCAACAATATGGCCGAGTATGAGGCTTGCATTCTGGGTCTGCGCCTGGCTGCTGACATGGATGTCCAAGACGTCTTGGTCTTGGGAGATTCGGACCTCTTGATACATCAAATTCAGGGAGAATGGGAAACACGAGATCTAAAACTCGTACCATACCGACAATGCTTGCATAATCTGAGCAAGCAATTTCGATCGGTAAAGTTCAAACACATCCCGAGAGTTCACAATGAGGTTGCGGATGCCTTAGCCACCTTAGCATCAATGTTGCACCACCCTGACAAAATGTATGTTGATCCTCTACACATCCAGGTCCGTGATCAGCACGCCTACTGCAATGCCGTAGAAGAAGAAGCAGATGGCGAACCCTGGTTTCATGATATCAAGGAATACCTCAGGGTGGGGATATATCCGGAACATGCCTCTGGAGACCAAAAAAGAGCCCTTCGGCGTTTGTCGAATGGTTTCTTCCTTAGTGGGGGAATATTGTACAAAAGAACCCCGGATTTGGGATTGTTGAGATGCATAGATGCCGGGCAGGCAACGTCGGTTATGGCAGAAGTACATGCTGGAGTTTGTGGACCACACATGAGCGGGTATGTGTTGGCAAGAAAGATCCTTCGAACAGGGTGTTATTGGCTCACCATGGAACACGACTGTATCACTTTCGTGAGGAAATGCCATCAGTGCCAGATACATGGAGATTTGATTCATTCTCCGCCAACAGAGTTACATACGATGTCAGCACCCTGGCCGTTTGTAGCATGGGGCATGGATGTCATTGGGCCCATCGAGCCAGCAGCGTCCAACGGTCATAGGTTCATCCTAGTGACCATTGATTACTTCACCAAATGGGTTGAGGCTAAAACCTTCAAATCAGTAACCAAGAAGGCAGTGGTGGACTTTGTTCACTCCCATATCATCTGCAGATTTGGGATCCCAAAAGTGATCATCACGGATAATGGTGCGAATCTTAATAGCAGCCTGATGAGAGAGGTATGCCAACAATTCAAGATTATACACCGCAATTCCACCCCATATCATCCCAAGGCGAATGGAGCAGTCGAAGCAGCCAACAAGAATATCAAGAAGATACTGCGGAAGATGGTGGTAGGATCCAGACAATGGCACGAGAAATTACCCTTTGCTTTGTTGGGTTACCGCACTACCGTCCAGACTTCCATAGGCACAACTCCTTATTTGTTGGTGTATGGAACTGAGGCCGTGATACCAGCGGAGGTCGAAATTCTGTCCCTCCGAATTGCCGCTGAAGCCGGGATTGATGACGATGAATGGGCCAAAGCTCGATTGGAACAGTTGAGCCTGATAGATGAGAAAAGATTGGCAGCAGTATGCCATGGTCAGCTGTACCAGAAGAGAATGGCAAGAGCGTATAATAAGAAGGTGCGCCCCAGGAAGTTTGAAGTAGGGCAGTTGGTATTAAAGAAGATCCTCCCACATCAGGTCGAGGCAAAAGGCAAATTCGCCCCAAATTGGCAAGGGCCTTATATCGTGACCAGAGTATTGTCCAACGGTGCTTTGTGTTTGACAGATGTCGAAGGTAGATGTGTCGACATGGCTATCAATTCAGATGCAGTCAAGAGATATTATGCGTAATTTCTTTAATTATGACAATTTTGGTTTATTTGTTTGTATTTGGCATTTGTTGGATAATGAGATGACGGAGGCAATTCTTTCTTCTACCCAAACACTTTTAACCCTTGCTTCCCCCTTTGAGCCTAAGTAATTCTTTCATACCCCTCTTTTGGAATCACTAATGGGAAAGATATAAAAAAAATGATGAAAAGAAGGAAAAGAAAAAAAAAAAATCACAAGAAATACAAAACCGTGGGAACTACGTTTGACCTAATTCCTCAAAGAGGATACGTAGGCACCTCACGACTCGGTCACAGTATGCATCATAGTAAATGTAGGATGCATAATAGTGTGCATAATAGGCACAGCGTGCGTAACGCACATAACGCAACATAAGTGTAAAAAATAAATTCCCCAAGCAAGAAAACTGGGGCAGAGGTTATGTTTTAAGTTCCAACAAAGATTTGATTCCAAAAGTTGTAGCGCACCACCCATCAAATTATTTTCATTTTTCATAGCCTTTCTTTAACTCCGCACCAAAACCAACATCAACGTCCAAAAGACCTCCCGATCAATGTTCAAGAGATGTCGAGTCAGGCAAATAAGACCGAGAATAATACACCAATCCCCAGCAAAGAAGAGGATCGTAAGACTGGGAATGAATTGATAGTCAAAGGAATCTCCAGAAGAGAGGGTCGTATCTACAACGCCCCGATTCCTCGAAAGAAATAAAATGAGAGAGTCTCATCGGTGAAAACCTTTGCAGGCACCGAGAGGCGATGTAAGATGCGGGATATGAAATGAGAGAGTCTTATTGGTGAAAACCTTCACATGCACCATAAGGCCCCGGGAGATGAGAGAAAAGAGAGAGTCTCATTAGTGAAAACCCCTCGAAGGGCACTATGAGGCGACAAGACGAATCAACAAAAGCTACCACATTTGCAACAGCATGGACAGTCATTTATCATCCCCAACAAGTCAGACCATCCGGCAAATCGATTGATACAAATAGACTGGGTCGGGAATCTATGGTGCACGTCATGATCACGGGGACCAGTCATGTCCTCCAGATAAGTTCTTTTGATTGTCTCCTCCCACAAAAAATATTGGTTCAGAAAGATTTTGTCCTTTCCATATCTTTTATTTCTTTCCCTAAAATGTGTCTTGAAAGGATTTTTCAAAGCTTACTACCAGAAACCGAAGGGGAATTCATCCAATGCAGGATAATACAAACAGTCTTAAAGGCCGGTCCCGGGCAATGCAGTGATTGTGCCCGGAAATTTTGGAAGAAGTAAGCTCCAAAAGGGAGTGGTTTCGGGAGTTAGAAGCAGACTCCCACATCATGTGTTTAAAGAGAAAGCATAAAAGGGGATAAATTGAAAACCAATCCCCAGTAGGCTAGAGACCCCCAACAGGCAACTTTGCCCGCCAACCAATTATGGGGACAAAGAGAAAGAAAAGAGGAAGAGAGAAAAATTGCTCGCCAGAAAGGCACCCTCTACCACCACGATTAAAACTGACTAAATCCTTTTGTCTGTTGCAGGAGAACAGAAGAATTGATGATGGCAGCAAGATGCAACGCCAGGGAAGTCACCAAAAACTGGGGCAGAAAATTTTCTGCCAATTGTCGAAATTTTCTCGGAAGAACGGGGAAGCAATTTTAATACTTTTAAGTTCTAGGTCGCCCACCAGTATAATGCGGGAATACTTTTAAGTTCTAGGTCGCCCACCAGTATAATGCGGGAATACTTTTAAGTTCTAGGTCACCCACCAGTATAATGCGGGAATACTTTTAAGTTCTAGGTCGCCCACCAGTATAATGCGGGAATACATTTAAGTTCTAGGTCGCCCACCAGTATAATGCGGGAATACATTTAAGTTCTAGGTCGCCCACCAGTATAATGCGGGAATACATTTCAGTTCTAGGTCGCCCACCAGTATAATGCGGGAATACATTTCAGTTCTAGGTCGCCCACCAGTATAATGCGGGAATACATTTAAGTTCTAGGTCGCCCACCAGTATAATGCGGGAATGCATTTAAGTTCTAGGTCGCCCACCAGTATAATGCGGGAATACATTTAAGTTCTAGGTCGCCCACCAGTATAATGCGGGAATACATTTAAGTTCTAGGTCGCCCACCAGTATAATGCGGGAATACATTTAAGTTCTAGGTCGCCCACCAGTATAATGCGGGAATACATTTCAGTTCTAGGTCGCCCACCAGTATAATGCGGGAATACATTTAAGTTCTAGGTCGCCCACCAGTATAATGCGGGAATACATTTAAGTTCTAGGTCGCCCACCAGTATAATGCGGGAATACATTTAAGTTCTAGGTCGCCCACCAGTATAATGCAGGAATACATTTAAGTTCTAGGTCGCCCACCAGTATAATGCGGGAATACATTTAAGTTCTAGGTCGCCCACCAGTATAATGCGGGAATACATTTAAGTTCTAGGTCGCCCACCAGTATAATGCGGGAATACATTTTAAGTTCTAGGTCGCCCACCAGTATAATGCGGGAATACATTTAAGTTCTAGGTCGCCCACCAGTATAATGCGGGAATGCATTTAAGTTCTAGGTCGCCCACCAGTATAATGCGGGAATACATTTAAGTTCTAGGTCGCCCACCAGTATAATGCGGGAATACTTTTAAGTTCTAGGTCGCCCACCAGTATAATGCGGGAATACATTTAAATTCTAGGTCGCCCACCAGTATAATGCGGGAATACTTCTAGCTCTAGATTTTGGAATCAGTCACCCCACCTGAAGATGGAAGGGTACAACAGAGATCCCTAAACGGGAAACAATAAAATCCCCAGCACCAAGAAGCAGACAACTGCAGAGGCAAGCGCGCAATTCAAAAGGAAAAAGGAACGCGCCTCAAAAGAAGCAGTTTGGGAACGTTATAGCATGCCCAGCATAACAATTTTGTTGAAAAGCCATACCACCAGAGAAAACAATTGAAAGGCTTGAAGAAGAGGGCATGTTCCCAGCGGACCAAGCGAAGTGATGAAAACTGGCATTCAAACGTCAGCGAAGGACCAGCGTCATCTCCTAAAGTCACAAGATAAAGGCATCAGAGGAAAGCGTTAGCCGACAAGAAAGCAAGGCAACCAGAACAAGTTGAAGATGGACAAGATTTCATGATCCTCAGTCTAGCTTAGCTTCTTGTTTTTCCTTTTTAAAGCAATGTAACAGGGAGATCGATTGAGCAGTAACATCCTACAGCAGCATAGAACAACGCACAACAGCAGCAAGCACTACAGTCACACGGTAGTCCCAGCTACCAAAATTTCCCGAACTACATTGACCTGATTCCTGTTCAGCCCAGGATATGTAGGAAACCTCTGAAGCAAAGGTTCGGTCAAATCTTTTTCAAAAAATGCTTCACACGGAGTATTCGGACGGGCAAAAATCGCTCGCTTTATCTTTGCGCGAAAACCCTTCGTGTCTTCGTGCAAAGAGGGGTAGCTGTAAGCACGTGATTTTTGCTTTACGAGCAATCGCTCCAAAAGAAAATAAAAATAGTGACAAATGGTTTCGCTGTACAATTGTTCGAGTTTTCGTGACATGTGTTGTTAGTCATTTGTGGATCTGTCCATTTTTGCATTTAATCATTAGCAGACAAAATACAAAATATGTATGTCAGGATGATTAAAACATAATTCGGTCAGTAAAAGAAAATTCAAAAAATATATATATATATATGTGTGCATCGTTCGTTCTAGGCTTTTAGCTAACTTACTTAAATATTTTTGTGATAATTGTGTTAAAATGTTGCATGGTTGCTTAGTTTTAATTTAATTATTTTATTATTTGTTATTTTTATTTTTATTTTAAAAGAAAAAATGAAATTAGAAAACAAAAAGTGAAGGAAATCGGTTTGGGCCAAAAGAAATTAAACAAAAAATAACAGGCCCAACCAGCACTCAGACCCAGTCCAAATCCGGCTGCCCAGGCATCTCCTGAAACAACGCCGTTTCAGGCAAATCAATCTGAGCCGTCCGTCCAGGCCAATCCGACGGCTCAGAACCCCTTTCAGCAACCCGTGTTCAAACCCGACCCAATAACCAATCCGACCTAACCCCTCACTTAAACCAAACGACCCCGTTTAACTACCAAACAACCCCGTCTCATTTCTCACCCTCAGATCCAAGCCGTTGAGATCATATGATCTAACGGCTCAGATCCAATCAGCCTCCCCATATATAAACCCAACCCTTCACCCCACGCCCCATATCCGAACCCCCCTTCATCGTCCCCAAACTCAAACCTGAAACCCCCAAACCCTAGCAGCCGCCCTAGTCTCCTTCGCCATTAAAGCCGGCGGCACGAACGCCGGTGGCCACCTCCTGAACACCCTAGGACCACCTCACTGTCCTGAACATGGATCTACTATCCATTTGCCTCGAATCACTCTCGTTCGTCTCGAATCTTCATTTGAAGATTTGAGTCGAACCCGGAACTATGCCAAACCACCCCATCTTCATACCAGACACTCCCCTGACCTTCCTCGTGACCAAACCAAGCTTGGTTTGGTCCGAATCTACCCACAACTCCTAAAAATCCAGATCTGAAAATCCAGAACTTGAAACACATGCACCTGGGGAATCCGGCCGGTCTTGACAAGGGTTGAGGTCTAATAGACCTTAATCAAGGTGTTCTCATGTGAGAACACCCTGATTAAAGTTTGTTCGGCCTCAAGAGTTCGAAGTTGAGTCAGATTTGGGTCATTTTGACTTCAAACTCTTTTGGTAAGTTTTCCTTTCTTTTGTTTTAGTCCTAATTAAGTTGTCAGCATGTTTCGTTGTGTTTGTTTGTTATTTTGTTTTTTTTTTACTCGGATCTCTTCCATCTCTGTTAAAGGCCTTTTTATTTGGTCGATTGTCTTCTGTTTGTGTTCTGAATACACTCTGTGATAAACATGATCGTCAGTTAGATTAGTCGTCAAATGAATTAATTCATATAGGCCCAGTAATTTAACAAAAGTTGTCTGATACCCTTTAGGTCCCTGAACGTATTGTTTATATGAGCGACTGGTTATTACCTGTTATAATTAGTATAGTCGACTCGATAAATGTCGTCGATTAGTTTTCTATAACTAATGAATCGAATGAGCTAATAATGTCGCATGACTAATTGAACCTTGCCACTGACTGAATTGCCCCAGCATTGTTTGAAATGAGTTTGTCTGCATTGTAAAAATGACTGAAAAGGTCAGTCCAGGGCAGTCCTGAATTTGAACTTTCATCAGTTCAAAATACCCTGATGATGCAATAGGCAGGGCAGTAATAATCAAGGTTAAGCAGGGGTATTCTGGGGTGTTGAAAAAGACAGAAAGGATTAGTTTAAATGGGCTGACAAGTAGGGTATTAAGTTGGGATTAAACTAATACCAAGGGGGAACAAGACACAAGGGTATGGGGCTTAAAATGAATAATAAAATGAGCCCATAATTCTGGATTAAACAAAAACCAGGCGTGGGGAATAAAGGGGCTGGCACCAAAAGATGCTTAGGCATGGGCTTTAAAGAGTATGGGCAGACTGCAAGTTGCAAAAGAGGGCAGCTTAGCTGCACTGGGACATTTGGCTTATAAATAGGCCATTCGAGAACTAAAACAGGGGGCTGGACTTTTAGTCTTCAGAAAAAGGAAGAATTTTGAGTCTTGAGGCTGGAATCTTTAAGTCTTAAGAAAGGTTTGTGAGTTAAAAGAAAAGACTGAAAACATAAGAGAGTTCCAGTAAGACATTGCAACCAAACACTGTCTGAAAGTTGTATAAGAGTGCATTTTGGTCAAGTTTTCTTGGCCAAGTTCTGTTGTTTGCATTGACTGAGCTGTTTCTGGTTGTTGAATTGGTAGTGTTGCTGTATTGAATACTTTGTTGTTGCTTCATCATTCTTTTCTGGGTTCACTGGTTTGGTACTCGACTATTTGCTGGTCCTCTTTGGTTCTGGGAAACATTGTTGTTTGTGTGTGGCTGTGGAAAACACTTGGTTGGTTGTTGCTGTGTTGTTGCTGTGTGTCTGCTGCTGCTGTATTCGTTGCATACTACTCAACTGATCACTCTCCTTCTTCCTTTCCTTTCCTTACCAGGTACACAATTGATACCACCAATGTAACTGAGAGTTTGAGCATGAATGCAAAAAAGAGGACCTGCAGATTGTTTTTATATATACATGAACTGTTACATTAAATGTCATGAAATAGTTACATTTTCGTTTGGATAATAGAAGTAGCCTACATGCTCAGTATATCAATGTAGGTTAATGAATGATAGTCACGTATGTATGCTGTTAGGTGAAAAACATTCCCAGTGTAATAAGTTGTATTTTAGACTTAGTCTGATGGTGTAGTATATTCTCTAATGTAGGCCAAATAGGAAAACTATCCACATGAGTTAAAGTTCTTTCCCCTTTTGCCAGATTGTCACATATAAATTGATAAAGAACAAAGAATCAGTTCTAGGCCTCGACCTCATGAAGACCGAGCCCAAATCGAAACAAATCAGTTAGGCCTGTATCGGAAAAACAGGGGCCCAAGTCTGGCCATCTCGCATGAGCTAGGTTTGGGCCCAAAATTTTCGACTAGTTGTCCATAAGTGCAGTCACGTTTTATTATTCTGTAAAAGCACTTTAAATCCTGTTATAAATAAGCTCGCAAGCATGTAATCGACTAAGGCTATTTACTGTTTTCAATTAGTAGAGATGAACGCGATAAGAAACGTAATTGTTATAGGACATCCTTTCAAAAATAAAGACAAGATGAGCCTCGACAAACAAAAACGCATAAGATGCGGGGCCCTTGTTAAATGTATATTATCGAAGCATTTAGTTTCCAGGACGGGTTGTTTATCAAATCTCACAACTCTCCTAAAATAACAATGCGTTAGACTCTTTAGGCGCGCCTTTAATAAATTAATTTCCTTAAACTCGGGTGCACATTTATGTGACCCAAATCCAAATCTCAACGGAGTCGAAATGTGTCTCTAGTCACGGGCGCATTGATTGTGGCGTGGCCCGAGATGCATTTCCACGACGTTGCAAATTCATTTTTAAAAATAAGAATGAGATGAGCCTCGCCAGATAAAATACAAATTGCGGGGCCCTCAGTAAATGTTTGCTTTAAAAATTATCTGGACTTCGGGATGGACCGTTTAGTCAAATTCCACGGTCTTACCCAAAATAAATACGCTAGTCGCTTTAGGCACGCCTTTAATAATTTAATTTCCTTAAACTCGGGTGCACATTGATGTGACCCAAATCCAAATCTCAACGGAGTCAAAGTGTGTCGACGACCACGGGTACATTGATTGTAACGCGGTTCGAGATACATTTTCACAACGTTGCAAGTCCTATAAAAATAACAGTGAATGATAAAAGCGGTTAAAAGATAAAATTGGCACATAAGTTCATACTTGTATAAAATCAGATAATCAAGCCAAATATAACAGTTGAGCGACCGTGCTAGAACCACGGAACTCGGGAATGCCTAACACCTTCTCCCGGGTTAACAGAATTCCTTATCTAGATTTCTGGTACGCAGACTGTAATATAGAGTCATTTCTTTTCCTCGATTCGGGATTAAAATTGGTGACTTGGGACACCCTAAATCTCCCAAGTGGCGACTCTGAAATAAATAAACCAATCCCGTCTCGATTGTCCTTTAATTGGAAAAAACTCCCCTGCGCCCCTCGGGTGCGGAAAAAGGAGGTGTGACAGATCACGCCGTCAAAAATATTGGCAATAAAATCTCCTCCTTTTGGAGGAGTCCCAGTTGTGATGCCGACCATTCTTTCGGCATCCCTCAGCTTTCCTAACAAAACTGGAAAGCTCGAAAAGAGGCTGTTCGGTTCGCCGATTTCTCCAAATTGCGACCCATGCTCCTGGAAGGCCCCGAGCTCCAAACCCTTAGGATCGACGCCAGCGGTCCTCCTAGAAGAAGTTGCATCAGTGTCATCTTCAAGGACCCTCTGCTCACCAGCCCGGCTTGAGCCAACCGTCTCGGATTCAGTAGCCTCCGGTCTGGGTGCCTGCAAATCTCTCGCACTAGACCTTGTTCTCCTCCTCAACGGACTTCCATCATCGTCCTCCCCCTTGATGTCAGGATCCTATCTGGAGGTTACGACAGCAGTCCTATCAGGTCGGGCAACGACTGCCCTGCTCTTCCTTTTCTTGTTTGTATCAGGCTCTAAGGCCTCTATTCACCAACAGGAGCCGACCTCATCTATATATTCTCACCAAGTCCTGCACCAGCATAATAACCGCGATACGTTTTTGCTAAGGGCTCGAAAGGAAACACAAAATGCAAAGCACAGGCGGTAAAGGAACCTCATAGTGGTTCTTGGCCACCCAACACTCCTTAGCCATGACGGTCCAAGACCGAATGCGGTATAGGAACCTTTCTTCCAAATGCCTGATCCATCCCGACAAATCTGGGACCACCTCTAGATGTCAAGCGACGGCTGGAGAAAGCATAAAAAGATTATTATGTCGAATGAAAGAGTAATCAAGAAGTGGTTAAAGGGAAATTCACTTATGTTGATCGTTCCACTGCTCTAGAAAGGGCATCCTCCGGGCCGGGATAATGTCCAAGGTCCTCACTTGGACAAACCTGCTCATCCATCCTCGGTCCTTCCCCTCATTAACACTCGTGAAGAAAGACTTTATGGACCGATGTTGAAGGTTGATTAAGCCTCGATACAACCGAGGGCGGTACAGTCTGATCAAATGGCTAAGGGTGAAAACTTTACCTCTAACCCCTTCGGTGAAATGCCTAAGCATTAGCACTATTGTCCAAAACGACGGGTAGATCTGACCGTGGGTCCCTGATATCGGGCGTAGAAGTCAATAATGACCGGGTCAATCTCCAAGGGGGGAGATTCGACGGATTTATCAGGGCCCAGGGTGAATGGGTAAGTGTATATGTAAAAGAAGCCAGTCTTGAAGTCGGTAATGCTATCGTTGGGGCCGGGAATCTCTACCTCTATTGCCTTGATCCATCGGCAGTCCTTTCTCACATTGCTAACATCGGTCATGACGCTAACATATGGAGACATGTGCTCACATCGACCCGGCGTAGATGAGGGAATCTTGATGTCGAAATCCTATGACATGTCAAGATCAGGAGGAGTCCATTGCTCTAAAGTGGGAACCGATTTGTTTTCACCCTCATGTAATCGGGATGACGACGCAACATCATTCCGTTGGGGGACCTTGCTGGAAGTCCTAGCCATGAAAAATGATAAAAACCCTTCTGTGAGAAGAGGGAAATATGTCAAATAGCAAAATTTTAATTTGAAGGCTTGCAAGAAAGGTGAAGATGGGAAGTATCTAGCAACCGATGCATTTATAGGAATCACTGGGGAAGCAGAAGAGACGAGCCTACGGTAGTTCGTGGGTTTCTCGATTACCACATCTGACGGCGGCCCTGCACGGTTCTCTGGGGCATGGCATTTAATGCTCTTAGACGGTTGACATCATGGCAATAATAACCTCGAGATGATGATTCAATATCTTTTGCTATTACTTCATTCTAGGAAATGCGGAGACTATCTGTATGCGGTGAAATCAGGGGGGTCTATTTCCTGCCTTTAAGGTATATTCGGAAAATCATGTCAGCACCTCGAGGCTGTGGGATCACGATCGAGCTCCCTATCTCAAGGATCATCCATGATTCTGTGGAGACTCCGAGGTTAAAGGGACTGTCCGTGACCCAACAAAGGTTACAAAGATAGGGCACTCCCGAGGCAAACGGCTAGAGTCAATAAGCACTAGTACCATGCCTAGCTGTCCCATTCCCGTGTCTTTACATTCAATATACCATGTACTATATGGTATTCCCTCTCCTATATAAGGGGAATCTATGCCTTTTTGTATTGGATTGATGTTGCTCCATTTCTCCACAAGTGCAATAATATCTCTCTCTCTCTCTCTTTCTTTCTAACTTGTTCGTTCTCACTAGCCCGAGGCCACCTCGATATTCATCGTGTTCTTACTTGTTATTCATTGTACACCTTAGTATTGTCCATAAAGAGCCTTGTTTAATTATATTGTTATCTGTTATCCCATCCTCGACTATCCTCGATAGCTCGAGCTCGACCCCGACCCCGACGTCGACCCCGAGGTCCTTCATCGATCAGACCTATACCTAGGCAGCAGGCCCTACGGTTTAATTACTATCTCGTTTTAGCTACCTTTTCATCATTAGATTCCATATTATTAGCATCAACTTCTCTAACAACTAGCTCGGGAATAGATTATGTATTTTTAGAATACCATTTACAAATTTAATTGTTATTACCATTTTCACGGTAAACAGAATGCATGATAAATAGAATAGACTAGAAATAAATGTTTTAAGGTTTTTTAATGGGTAAATATCCTAGGGCTGTGACCATAACCTAAGTGTTTGCCTATACATATAAAGATGTTAATGCTTATTTTCTTGATTGGGATGTATTATAGCTCACAACTCTACATTACCTACTCAATACCTCTCGGTCAGAGAGTGATTTTACCCAAGTTGGCTTTCTCAAGTCCAAATGGGTATCAACCAACACAGTTGATAAGAGCTCAAGTTGAGTTATTACTATCTCTAGGTTGAACCCTTTAGTTGGGTTAATCAATATCTCAAAAGACCCAATTCCTTGTTAGCTAAGTTATCCTAGAGTAGTCTATTTGACTTGTTTTGGTGTATTTACATTAGATACCCATAAGGTTTACACACTAGGGTTGAGTCACAATCCTAGTAAAAATCTAACTACTCATAATGGAAATTGCAGAAAATAAAGAAGAAAAGCTAATTAAACTCATAATGGAAGATTAAATGATGAAATCTAATATGAATACACCAAAAACAATGTAAAACTTCCTAAAGTAATAAAGAAAAACGTCTACAACAAATTTAGATGTTCAAACTTGACCTAATGTTGTGAAATTCGTCTATTTATATAGGGCCAAAAATCGCGAACAAAAATACCCCTCGGGAGGTTCTGCGGCTGCACAATTTCATATGCAGTCTGCATATTTCTTCTCCTGGCAGGAAAAGGAGTTCTGCAGCCGCATATTTCTAAACTACAGCCGCGAGGCAATCTTCTGCGGCTGCACATTTCTAGAATGCAGCCTCGAGTCAGTCTTTTGTGGCTGCACAATTCTTGTGCAGTCTGCACTTCACAAAGGCTCCAGGACTTGATCTTTTAGCATACTCTCTGAACTTTGCATCTTTGTCAGTAAAAATCCAGTTTTGCAGTTGCATAATTCATGTGCGGTCTGTACATTTCTGAAAGTCTTGTTGGAATTTCCTTCCTGGTTTGCGGCTGCAGATGGAATTCTGTGGTCCACAATTTCTTCTGCGGCCATAGAATTCATTATACTGACCGCACATTTGTGCTTCTACGCTCTTTGTTGCCTTGTGCTTCGGAACACTCCTTTTTAGTCGAATTTGATCTCTGGAGACCAAATTTCCAGCATCCTGCAATTTGCATAATTTCATTAGTTTCGGGAACACAATTCAGTACTTTCGGACTGAAACAAAAGCTAAAAGGTACTAATAAGCAGTCAGAATCTCCACTTATCAACTCCCCCAAACTTAAGTCTTTGCTTGTCCTCAAACAAATAAATTAGTTCCCACCTCCAAAAGTTAAGGTTCATTTCAGCGAATCAAAGATGATCCATTCACACATAAGTTGGAACTAACAATTACCCACACTACTCATGCGTTTTCAACAAGGAGACAAGTCAAACATTCATGCACATACAGTTCTAATGTGACATTTGAGCTTCGAGAATTGACTTTACTCATCAAGGACTCTTGTTCTATTATGTAGGCCATGATGGACTCCAAACTTTTCCTTCTCTACTTTCCATTTACCAAGCTCTCTTTAAAAATTAGCACTCAATCCAAAGATTCATGAAAGGTTCACTCATCTCTTATAAGAGAATGTCACAAGTGCGACTTTAAGTACCATAGGCTTGCCCCTCATGTAGATCGCCACTAATGTAAGCTCACTTGGCTTGAAATCAAGTAGGACTTATTTCAGGATGTAATGAAGGCTTTTGGAGTAGGGTCGGATACAATATGGGTAAGTGGTTACACCTTCCTTAAGCACTCCATCTTTCATTTCTTGGCTCACAGTTGCCAATTCTTAGAAGCATTTTCTTTTCACTGGGGACTAGAGAGACTTAACATCACTCTTTCTTTATAATTTTGTTCTTTTATCTCCCCTTTTTGATTTCTCAATGCTTAGGATCATTACCTCTTTCCGAATCCGTTCAACCCTTTCACTTATTCACTTTTTGCATTTTTTTGTTCTTTTCTTTTCTTTTCTTGTCTCTAACCATAAACACGTAGTTAAGTGTGTTGGTGCCAAATGACATATGTTTGACTCTTTAAGCATGACTTAATAAGGTCTTTTTATTCATTACTACTACAATTATTACCGAAACACAAAACAAACTCTTTCCCTTAAGAAGGTTGTCAGTCCATCTATTGTTGGGATGAGTCACCCGGTTCACACAACAACTACCTTTAGAAAAAATTATGGCATTAAAAAAACCAAAGGCTTATTATCTACTAAAACATAAAAGAAGCTACAAAATCAAACAAAGAAGCTTCTAAAAAAATAAGAACTAATAACGAAACAAAGAATTAAGAAGCTAATAAGCAAAAACTACTGAAGATTGAATGAATATACATAATGAGAGAGAGAGAGAGAAAGTGAGAGAGAGAGAATGTACACATAATAAGAAAACAGAGAATAATATCAAGTTATTACAAGCCAAATGTATCAGAATGTACCAAATAAACTCCACCCCCTGAAAAAAATAAGCGTTGTCCCCAGTGCTTAACAAAATAAGAGTAAAAGAGGGGAAAAAGTGAAGAAAACTCCCTACAGCTCCTTGGACATCTTTGTGTCCCCAGCAATGTCATCGCCCTCTGGCTTAGCTAAATGTATCTCATCATCCTCGAGTTTAGGTGTGGTCGGGTTGGAGAACATCTCGCATATTGCCTCAGCAGTGTCGGTAGCAAGGTCTGGCTCGTCAGACTGGCCAGCTGGTGCCAGCTGGCGCGTATTCCGAGGATAAAATTATTATTATCACTGATGCTTCTTCTGGTATTAGCGAGCAAATTGCATATGAATAGGCAAAGAAGAGAACAAATCTTGTCTTGGTTGCAAGGAGAGAAAATAGACTGTAGGGAATTCGCGAGAAACCTAGGCAACTAGGTGTAAAAAATGTCCTGATAACGGCTGCAGATGTTGTCAAAGAAGATGATTGTAAGAAATTTTTCCTACTTTGATCCGCCGTTAAATGCTTTGTTGTGTTTGATGTGTGTTGGAGGGATTGTCAATAGAATCGGCCCAGGTATGTTAAGGTTATCCCTTCTCTCTTTTGGCATGATCCATACAATATAAACGAAATGAGCAAATGCACAGCTTCCATAAATGACTCCATTCATAGGAGTGTTAGAGGTGCCTATCTTCTTAAATTCCCATGTATCTTATTATTCTATTATCTATTCATGGGTCTCAGAAAATACGTAAGTTGATAAAGTTTATTTCATGATATTAATCAAAGGCATAATGGTCTTATGAAAAAAGTGGTATCAGAGCAATTCTGTCCTAGGGAGTCTACAAGCCGTGTCTAGTAGAGTATTATTTATGGGGGTGTCGTGCACTACACTTATAAGAAGGAGGCTACAGGGCATTTAGGATTGTCACTCTTTCTTCTTGCTCTAGATCGTGTCATAGAGCTCAATTGTAAGAACTCAATTTCCTAACTCTCTCTTATTCATAATATGACGATGCCTATATCAAGAAAGACGGTTGATAAGAGATAGTCGTGGAAGAGTTGAGTCAGAGGAACTCTATTTTTGCATCATGCTTATGATGGATAAATTTGAGGTATTCAGCAGTCATGTGTGTACTAAGACGTATAAGTTTCTTGATAAGGATCCCTAAGGCAAGAATGTCTATCCACTCTTGTGGTAAAAAGGATTAAGAGAATCGGAAGGTAGACACAAGTTTCAGCAAGTAAAAGAAGCAAGGCGAAGAAAGGTACGAGGTACCCAGTTAATGAAGATTAACAGTATTTACAATTCAAGCAGAGAAATATAAGCATTGCGAGATACCTTCAATTGTAACAGAGGTATGTACAATTAGTCACACCCATCTCAATTATGCTCCATGGGAGCTAACAAAAATAGTTAAGAGAAGGACGAATATTAGAAACCGGCTGGGGTTAGAGTAACCCAAAATGATGGTTGAATTGCTTGTGTTAGTTGACATTTTCGAAGGATATTGTAAATGTGCTAACAAAATCTCCCTGTGAGACACCCAGATGGTACACTCTGAAATAATACAACTAAATATGAGTACTATAAAGATAGGCACTGGAAGCCTTGAAAGGATAAATGTTACCTTAGTATGGCTGTTGATACCCGATTTTTCCCTCATATATTTCAAAATACATATATACTTTCAAAATAGTGCATGAGCATCAACCAATATTTTTTCATAATTTTTCTATAATTTTAAAAGGATTTTAATTAATTTATTCTAGAATTTTATTATCCAAATAATTACTAATTGCATCACAAACGGTTTTATGATAATTTTATTACTTTATTTTATATTTATACTAAGCTTTAATTATTTCATGAATAGCCACATTCACATGTTAGGGTTATAATTACAATAACTTTGCAATAATGGCCCATGTATACATAATTACCTTATTTCACAAGAAAATAACCTTTAATATTAAGTAATTATTTTAATTCATTTTCATGCATAAAAATCATTTTTGTCACTTAATTAACTATTTTTACAAACTATTTTATCAATTAATTGGATATTTAACAAAATAGCCTCTTTAATTTTGGACCTTAGCCCAAATTATTACCCCCAGCCCAATTAAAATCACAGCACAATACCCTGACCCAATTTTATACCCGCCCAACGTCTCAGATCAAATCCTGACCGTAGATCTCAAAAGATCAACGGTCGAGGATCATTTTCCCTTTTTAATTACCCATAACCCCCCAAACCCTACTTCTTTTTCCAATTCCGCCGCCCCTTGAATCCCTCCTCCTCTCTTCTCTCTCAATCTCCTCTCTCTTCACTCTCAAACCCTAGCCCGCCATCACCTGAACCCCTTCGATCTATGCAGTTTCTCTTCGATCTTGGGCCTTATCTAGCCTCCTATCTCTACTGGTTATACGATTTCTACGTTGTTTGATGTGAATCTCAAGAGACTCGAACCAAATTTGGTTCAAAGTCTCTCATGTCTCAATTATTCCGTCTATGTTCACTCTGATACTTGTGAGTATGAGTATCTTCGTATTTTTAGGTTTCAAATATCTGGTTCAAATGAGATTTGATTCTTTTCGGTCCTTTTTATGAACCTAGCTATTTTTTGGTTGAATCCATCCTGATCTCTTTAGATCTGAAACGATTTTGTGTTTGTTTGGTATTTCTCCATTAAGATTTTCTATTCTTACTATTGTTATTGACCGATTTCATTTACTCTAAAAGCTAGGGTTTTGATTTCTAAGGGATTTATGCAAAAAGGTTTTAGTGCTTAAATGTTTACATCTCTGACTTTCTTATTTACTCTTCGACTGATTTTTACTTGATTTAATCCAGCTCCATGTATATATCTTTATGTTTTTAGGGTTTTGATTATTTGTTTGCCTATCCTGTTGTCTTTTGCCCGTTTACCTTTAATCCTGTCAATTAAGTGTTAATTGATTTTACTACCTAAATTAGGGCTTGAATTTAATACTCGCATCTCCTTATTAAGATTTTACATATTTACCTTATTTATGTGATTAATTATCCTTGCTACTAGCTCGATTTTGTGTTCTAACTTTTAATTGACTTCTAGACCTACTACCTACCTTATTTAGACCTTAATCTCGGCTGCTGATTTATTTCGTGTTATTTTAAGCGATACCTCCATGATTCTGCCTATTAATTGATTCCTATTAAGCCCTAATGGACTGATTGGTTGACTCTTTACCTTATTAGTGTAGCATTGATTCTCCTACCTTATTTGGTTTTATCTACTATATACTATAAAACCCTCCATTGTTCTGATTTTCAAACACAAACGCTCAGACTCAGACATCGATACTTACAAGCACACACTGATACACACTTACACAATTTCAGTTTCTTTGGTTTGTTGCACTGTCTAGCTGGCTGAAAGCCAAGACTAGACTCTTGGATTTCATTTGTCTTCACCTTCCTGTTTGCTATCTCCTTAACTGGTATGCCTCTATTTTTGTTATCATGTTCTCTTCTATATGCTATGTAGTTAGACTTCAATATGATTTTGTTTGCCCTTCTGTTTCTTGTTTACTGCTCTCCTAACTAGTATGTCTCCATTCCTGTTACCATGTTCTATTCTATATGCTATGTAGTTAGTGTATTATAGACCTCGACATGTTCCTGTTTGATACATGATTCCTGGTCATCTTGTTCTCACATGTTATGTCTCAGTTATTGTTGTTCCATGTGATTATATGATTAATATACTTCTACGATATGTTTTTGTTTGCCATGTGTTTCCTGCTTGCATTCTCCCTGACTAGTATACCTTAAATCCTGTTAATTTGCTTTGTTCTATGTGGTTATGTGATGGGCTTACCTTAGCATGTTTGGCCCTTGATTTCTATTTACTTCTTTCTAGACTAGAGAGCTTCAGTTCCTGCTATCCTGTCCTATTTGTTTGTTTGGTTAGTTATTTCAAACTCCAGCATGCTTCTGTTCAATATATGGCTATATGAGTCCACCTAGTGATAGCTAATAAACTAAATTATATGAAACGCTGTCTAAATCAGTTGTATGTTCCCTGTTCTGAACATGGATAGATACTGCAAGAATGTAATGTGGCTAATTCTATCTGTTAATTCAAGTGTCCTTGCTTTTGTGATCACTGATATAAGTATCCAGTCTAAGAAAATATCAATCTTCCTGAATCATGTGCTGAGTATGGATCCTGTCTGTACGACTCTGTTTGCAACCCCTGTAGCCTGAATCTATTTGCTTCTAAAATTAAACTGTTTTCTAAAACTGTCTCCCTTACCTTCTATGTACTGGTTTTCAAATTGCTACTCTTAGTCCTTTAGGTCTCTACCACCCCCAGTGTGAGCAGTGCCTAGGGTCCCTAAGACTCCTTTGAACTCTGACACATTGGGGCTGGTTTTCCAACCCTTTATGAATTCTATGTTGAATACATGCCTCTAGTGTGAGCATTGCCCGGGGTCCTTGAGGATGTTTGGGAACTTTGACACACTGGAAGTTTAGATCCCTGCTACTATTTCAAGACTGTTGCGTTGAAGGCCTGACTCAGGTTTATATTAGGCCTGCTAAGGCGCCCTATAGTATACTGATTCTTATTGTGTAATTTATTCATATTGGCCTGCAATAATCTCTGTAATAAACAGATATGGGGTTATTTGTAAACGTTGGGGGGGGGGGGTTCTATTCTCATATCATTTGTTGAAGTTGGGTAGAAATCCTGTGTATAGGACTTAACTATGCTGATTGCACTATGTGGATACTGTACTGTGATCATGCCTATAGGATTTTTATGATCGTTGTATTCTATGCTGCACGTCTGCATGTTAGAAACCCTACTTATAGGACTTTATGTTTAATTCTGCTCATTAGAAAATCTTGCTTATAGGATTTACATGTAATTCTAGCTCAACGTGCACTTGTGACCATGTCCATAGGGCTTTGTCTGTTTGATTAACAAATTTTGATAGCAATGTGTTTAAAGAATTCTGCCCACGTGTGATTAATAGATATTATGCCTATAGGTTTACAATTGTAGATACCATGCCTATAGAATTTCAAAATCAGTTTCTGCATTTAGAAATCATGCCTATAGAATTTCAAAATCAGTTTCTACATTTAGAAATCATGCCTATAGAATTTCAAAATCAGTTTCTGCGTTTAGATATCATGCCTATAAGGTTCTTAAAATCAGTTTCTGCATTTAGAAATCATGCCTATAGGATGTCAAAACTCGTTTCAGCACTTAGAAAGCATGCATATAAGATTTAAAGATATTTGCTTGTTAAAAATTAGTAGTTGATTTACAGTTTAGATGTCATGTCTATAAGGTTCTGCCCGGTTATCACTTAGGCAAGCCTGTAGGTTTATTAAATTCTGGGTCTAGAAATTGTGATTGCTTGTTTGCCATCTGCCTGAATTCAGAGTATTAACAAAGTCAGTAGGAAAACTGATAGGTACTCGTCTGCTCGCTTTAATAAACTGTTGTATATTCTGTTTGTGCTCATTTAGATATCCTGCCTATATGATCCTAAAATAATTTAAAGTTGTTTGTTTGAACAACATGCATTTATTTGTTTACTTGTGGAGGTTAATATGAGCCCACTTAATTGCTCTTTATGTGATAGTCCTACTTGACTTTTGTTTGTCGCTTAATTTTCTCCTTTTAAACAGAGGTGAGTCTAGAACCGCCTTAAATAAAGGCCCTAAACACCTCCAGGGCCAGAGGTAAGGACGAGTAGTACATGAATAAGGTACATACTAGATGTTATTAGAATGCTTAGGTAATAATTGAAAAGGGGAGGGTAATTGGGTAGTAAAGGAAATGATGACATGTGCGCTAATGCTATGCGTAGCACCCCAATTTGGGGACGATTACCAAGTATTGCACAGAAGTGATCCTATAGGCTAAAAAACATAGGACCCCCTTTACTCCTTGTTTTAAGATTAATATCTATTTGCTTAAGTTTCTTATAAGACTAATTCGATTAAATCGAGTTTGGCCGAACCCCAACATTGAGGACCTCGAGGAATGCCTAACACCTTCAAGCCCTTACCCAATCTCTGGTAATGTAAACTAGTTCATGAGTTATGTGCTCTAGGTTCCCTAACCCACCTTACTCCATTAGGTGGCGACTCTACAAATCTCTTACCCAATTCCCAAAAGGAAAGGAGTTGTCCCCAAAATGTCGAAACCCAGACTCCACGAGGAAAAAGGGGGCGCGACAGCATGGCGACTCCGCTGGGGATATTTTAGACTCTTACCATAACAAACTTGCTTTTTGTCAATTAGTCTTAAGCATGCTTTATTCTGTTAATACGTGTGTACCCTTTCCCCTTCCCACTTTATCTGGATTTAATTGCATGTTTTCAAGCATTTATGGTTTTCTTTACTACAGAAACTGACTTGTCTCCCTACTTTCTTTCTTAAATATCTTTCAATTATTAAATACTGCATTTATCATTTTTAACGTGCAAATACGTGACAACATGTCTTTTATTGTTGCATAAATCATGCTCAACATCATATCCCACTCGTGCGTAATAAATCCTATAGCAACGCTTGATGGGTGTTTGCGCCCTTCCTATATATCACCCTTTAAATTCAGAAAGGCATATTTGCGGTAAAACTAGTCGATCAGCGGTGCAGTCGACGATTCCATGCCTTTCCCCCTCAATTTTTCCACTTTAGGGTACCGGTCTATACCTCTATAGAAACCTTACTCTGATTAATTGTACATGCATCATGGTCAAACCTAGCCGGGTTAATATGTTGTCCACATAATAACCCTTTAAGACAAGCCTCATCGAAAAGTCCACCGGGTTTTTCTATAATCCCAACAGATGCAATCACGATTTTGTGCATTAATCTTTGAGAAATAAGTGTCAATACACTAATCATTGTTGTATAAATAGTCGAATCTGTAGGGGAAAGGGCATAACCATATTTATTTTGCAGAAAATGAGGCACAAAGTCCCTAGGATTGGCATGGTCCCTAACATACCACCATTGTTGCTACATTGGTGGGAGGATTTTCCATCAAGTGATAAAAATCATGTGAAAAGGGTCTTGGGAAATTTGCCCCTTTTATTGGACTTCCAGTCGAAAAACATGTTAATCGAAGCTGCCACAATGTTCTGGGACAAAGAAAGAGCCGTGTTTCGCTTTGGAAACATATAAATGACCCCTTTCCTAGAAGAAATAAGAGGATTCACTAGGCTACCTTAGGATAGTCCTGGTTTATTGGTGTCGGAAAATCGCACTACTAAGGGGTTTCTGAAGATGATGGGATTAAAAAAGAATGATGACTTGGAATGCCTGAAAAATTCCTACATACCCTTGAACTTCCTCTATGAACGATACGGTCACAATAGATCTTATTGTATATTTGATGATGATTCTCCATCACTTTCTTGGGATGGATTCACCACAGGGTTTTGTGTTCATCGTCTATTTCTTGGATATGATAGTGTTCCCAATCCAAGGGTATAGAATCCACACCAGACTAGACATGGTAACTAAAACCTTGATGGATAGGATCAAGAGGCAAACATATACAATTGTCCCTACGATCATTGTAGACATTTACCGGGCCTTAGAGCGTTGTCAGACGGGGTACAAATACTTCGAAGGTTGTAATCTACTGTTACAAGTTTGGTTGTTAGAGCATCTCCAAAAGGGTCAATACCGTCAAGAGCTTCCGCGAAGGTCATGGAATGATCACATAGCTTTCCATCATCCTAAGAGAATGACTTATATCCCAGACAGTTTGCTCAACCCGAAAATACTATAGGATGGGCGTAGTTTTTCAGCAATTTGACCGAGGATCAGGTTCAATGGATGTTCGAATGGTTCCCTACCGACGAGTTCATCATCAGATCTAGGGATGTTCTGTATTTGGTACTGATCGGGTTAAGGGGGCAGATACTCTTATGCTCCCATCAGGGTTATGAGACAGGCATGCAGGAATCAGGTCATACCATGAGTTGCTAAGATGAGTCACTACAGGGCAGATTTTCAGGATGATGACATACCATACAAATGTGAAGCTCAGAATATGTGGCATTTGAAAATTATCATAGAAAAGGATACCATCGAGCCAGATCAGTATCATGCCGGTCATGTATACTTTTACTCATCATGGCTGGAAGATAACATAGCGGGAATATTCGAGCGAAGGGTTGGTCCAGAAAATAGAGTCATAAATGAAGTTGTCAAGGCACAAGTGAAGTATAACAAACTGCACCAAAGAGTTCACGAGTTCGAGGCCGAGCATCGGGAGCGACACAAGACCGACATGGAACTAATTAAAGAATGGAGGGAGATGGCTGTTAAATCAAGCGAAATGTTGGAATATCTGGAGTACAATCTGATGGAATTGGAGGGAAAAATGAGGAAGAGAGTCACCGATTGCCAGAATACTGAAGGAAGTAAAGGAGGACATTTAGCAAGGGCATACCTACTGCTGAACCTGCGCGAACTAGGGAATTTGGTCGACGACGTCAAGAACATCCAGCCTGGAGAAGGTTCTTTTGGGACCAAGTAGATTAGGTTTATTTGCATTTTCAAATGTTATAAGGCCAAGTGCCATCAGTAACTTATCTTATTTAGTGTCTTTTTTAGATTCATATATTTTTACATTAATGAAATGAGGCAATTATTGGTACTGAAATTCTCCAAGTCAACGTGTCGCTAGGCCTACCTCAGACACAACGAGGCTCCCAAATTAGTACGCAAATTTGCATTCCCACAATATGTGTTTAAATAATGCAAATATTTCAGAATCCTTACTGACTTGCTTACCTTTTGTTTTCTTTATTTTTATTATTCCCATCCCTTAAAAGTGGTTCGCACATACTGGCATCATCAGCATATCACATAAGATCTACAGGCCCCCACCTCCTCATCCTCCTCCGAGTAATCCAAAAAGTAGAGGAAAAGCTAAGATGGAAGATTTGAGTGGTATCCGAAAAGAAAATGCCGAGAATATTGATACTTCAGATGGTCGAAGTACTCCGACCAAGAATGATTTGGTCCTGCGATTGGAGCAAAAATACTAGATTTACAAGGGGAACTTGAGCAGGTTCGCGACTTGGGAAATCTCTCCCTCACCCTAAACGTCCTAGACATTCACCAAAAAAGTTCTCAAAACCTAGCACCTTCTCAAAATACGCCAAACCAACGTCCACAAAATCCTCTCGTACCCCATTAATATGCAACTCCTCCCCAAAATCCTAATCCTCCACCTGTACCAACTCCTCCACAACACCATCATCAACCAACCCAGTACCCACAAACCACTACCTATCACACTCCTCAGAACACACCACAACCTATTCCTGACCCTCAAAACTAACCAACGATCACCACTACACCCAAATCCCTAGCACCCACCAAAAAAACCCCATATTCGTGGAGACCCTACCTCGCTCCACTCAACTAATCTCCTATACACCATAATCCGTTGAAAAGGACCTGCTTATCAAGAATATGGCCGAGGAGCTCAAGAAGTTGACAAGTCGAGTTCAGGGTATTGAAGGAGGTAAAAGGATAGAAGGTCTAAACTATGAGGATTTGTGCATACAACCATATGTGGAACTGCCGAAGGGTTACAAACCTCCCAAGTTCGAAATGTTTGACGGAACGGGTGATCCCAAGGTTCATTTGAGAACTTATTTTGACAAGCTCATGGGGGTCGGAAAAGATGAAAGGATTCGAATGAAGCTCTTCATGAGAAGTCTTACCGGAGATGCCATGTCCTGGTACATAAGCTAGACTCCTAAAATGTAGGTCACTTGGGTGAGCATGGCATCAGATTTTATGGACTGGTTCAGGTTTAATCCGGAGAATGCACCGGATATCTTTTATATCTAGAACCTAAAGAAGAAGGCAACTAAGACTTTTCGCGAGTATGCTACTTGGTGGAGGTCGGAATAAGCCAAAGTCAAACCAACATTAGACGGGGAACAGATGAACAAGTTCTTTGTCAGGGCACAACACCCACAGTATTATGAAAGGCTAATGGTTATTGAGAATTATAAGTTTCTCCGATATCATCAAATTCGGGGAAAGGATTGAAGAGGGTATTAAAAGCGGGACGGTGAAAAATATTTAGGCACTGCAAGCCACAAACAAAGCACTACAATCAGGTGGCATATCAAAAAAGAAAGAAGTAGGGGTAGTAATGGTGGCCCAAGGCCCAAAACCTCCACTTACATACCAAACACCTCCACCTGCATACCAACCCTCAACTCCTAGATACTCTTAACCCGCCACCTCCTATCACACTTATAACACCCAGCCAACCTACTATCATTCACCTCTAACTCATTCAAATCACCAAAAATCCCCGACCTAATTTTGATCGCAAGCCACCAAGACAGTACACCGCCATTGCTGAACCCATTGACCAGCTGTACAAAAGATTGAATGCTGCTAGTTATGTCACCTCTATTCCCGCTGTGGCAATGGACAATTCATCTTAATAGGTCAACCCAAACAAAACCTGTGCATATCATTCCGGTATGAAGGGGCACACCATTGACGAGCGCCGGACATTGAAAGATAAGATCCAAACATTGATTGATAATAAGGTCATATAGGCGAAGGAATCTTCACCCAATATCCGCAACAATCCTCTTCGAGATCATAGCGGCGAAGGGATCAATGTGATAGAAACTGATGAGGAGTGGGATCCCGATAGATCAATTGGACTCCCAGTTGGAGACTTCCATTTTACCTCTAGCTTGTGGATGATAGGGATTCATGACTTTATGAGTAACACCATACTTTCTAAGTAAAGTGTCGAAAGCTTTGTTGCAAAAATGTGACCTCCCATCGTTTGTAATAGCCTGCAGAGTACCAAACCTTGTGAAAATATTCTTCTTCAAGAATGCCACCACACTTCTTGCCTCATAGCTGGGTAGAGCAAGGTCCTCAACCCATTTGGACATATAATCAACCGCGACCAAGATGTTGGTGTTTCCACAAGAACTCACAAAAGGACCCATGAAGTCAATACCTCACACGTCAAAAATATCGATCTCCAAAATGGTAGTGGGAGTCAGTTCATTTTTCTTTGAGATTCCACTGTTCCATTGGCATTCATCACATCTTTTGACTAACTCACTTGCATCCTAATAAAGAGTGGGCCAATAGAAACCGCAACCAAGCACTATGGCCGCCTTTCTTGCTCCACCATGATGACTACCATATTGTGAAGAATGACAAGCCCCGAGAATTTAACCTAGCTCTTCTTCTAGTACAAATCTTCTAATTACCAGATTCATACAAATCTGGAAGAGGTATGCTCATCCCAATAATAATGTTGACAATCCAATTTGAGCTTTTTCCTTTGGTTTGAAGAGAACTCATCTGGAATGGTTTCACATACAAGGAAATTTGCTAGATCTGTGAACCATGGAACCTCTGATAAGTTATGCATCTTTTGTTTTGATGATTTAACAAACTTCATGAGATAACCAGCTAAGGAACCTGTTACACATTCACAAGATCTTAAGATCGAAAGGTTCCAGTTTGGGATATATTTTAAATCTCAAGAGTTGAAGGAATAGTTGAGGGAACATGTACCTACCAATTCCCGAGTTGACTGTACAAGTCAACTCCCCCAGTTGTAAAGTTGACAAACTTCATGAGAGAACCGAATAAGGAACATATTACACATTCTCAAGATCTTAAGATCGTAAGGTTCCAGTTTGGGATATGTTTCAAATCTCCAGAGTTGAAGGAACAGCTAAGGGAACATGTCCCTACCAGTTACCAGGTGACTGTACAAGTTAACTCCCCCAGCTGTAAAGTTACTGCCTGCACATGCTATAGTGCAGAAACAGTGCAACAGTTAACTTTATGGGGAATGCCCTTCACCTAACATGCTTGCATCATCCAAGTGATGTCACAAATGAGATATTAACATCAAGAAAAGGTAAAACAAATCACTTGCACATTAAAGAACTTATCAAGCATTCTCTCAAGTGTGTGTCCATCTTGCAAGTGATTCTCAAGGGCATCAATAACAAAGAACAACATAACAACAGACCAATTCCCCATATTGAGTTATTATATGTCCGTAGTTGTTTTGTATCTTTGTTGAAGTTCTTACTTGTAATTCCTACTTAGCATACTTAGAAGCATTGTGTAGGAAACCCTTTGTAAATCATAAACCCTTGTGTTTGCGTCTTGGCTAGAGTTAGTCAAGTTGTAAAGTCTTTGTAATAGAGTTAGTACAAAGTGGCTTGTAATAGTGTTTTTACAAGTTAGTGAGTGATTAAGTCTTTGTAATAGAGTTATTACAAAGTGGATTGTAATAGTGTAGTTACAAGTTAGTGGGGGATGAAGAGGTTAATTCATAGGTTACAATAGGCTGTAATCTAAAGATTGCTCAGTAGTGAAGTTGAAATCCTACAAGGGTAGGTCATGGTTTTTAATCCTGTTAAGCTAGGAATTTTCCACATAAAATTCCTCCGTGTCATTTACTCACTGCAGTGTGCGTGTGTTTTGTTAAACCTGATAGAAAACCTGGTTCTCTATTGAGTTTGGTGTACCCTTAGATTCTATCAACCTCTTTTATTGAAATAGCCAAGATTTGCTCATCGGGGAAGGATTCATTGATTTCAAGGCCATCCTGCGGCCTCCCCTCCTCCTCCAAATGAGACAAGTGGTCTGCCACTTGGTTTTCACTCCCTTTTCTATCTTGGATGTCAATATCAAACTCTTGCAATAAAAGAACCCATCTTATCAACCGAGATTTGGACTTCTTCTTGCTCATAAGATAACGAAGTGCCGCATGATTCGTGTGGACAATGACTGTTGCACCCATCAAATACGGGCGGAATGTCTTAATTGCAAACACAATGGCAAAGAGCTCTTTCTGAATAACAATATAGTTGACTTGAGCACTATTTATTTTCTTACAAGCATAGTATACCGGATGAAAAATCTTGTCAATCTGTTGCCCCAATCGCTATGTCACTTGCATTGCACATGAGTTAAAATGGGACACTCCAATTTGGAACAGTGATGATGGGAGTAGTTGTCAACTTGAACTTTAACAATTTGAAAGCTCTAGTGCAATCATCATTGAAGTTAAACTTAGCATCCTTCTCAAGAAGCTTGCACAACGGGTTCACCACCTTAGAGAAATCTTTGATGAAATGCCGGTAAAACCACACGTGGCCTAAGAAACTCTGCACACCCTTTACCGAAGTTGGAGGTGGAAGTTTAGAATTACCTCAATCTTTGCCTTGTCAACTTCAGTTCTATTATTTGAGATTTTGTGGCCACGTACAATGCCTTTCTCAACCATGAAATGACACTTCTCCCAATTGAGCATCAAATTTATTTCTTCACATCTCGCCAACACTTTATCCATATTTGGAAGATAATCATCAAATGAATATCCAAACACCGAGAAGTCATCCATGAAGACTTCAAGGTAGTCCTCCACTATGTACATGAAAATATCCATCATACGCCTTTGAAAATTTGCCAGTGCATTGCACAAACCAAATGACATCCATTTGAAAGAAAAACTACCATAGGGACATGTGAGGATTGTTTTCTCTTGATATTCCAGAGCAATAAGAATTTGGTTGTTTTGATCTAATAAAGGAAGTGGAAAATGATCCTTCCTTGTGACTTTATTGAGCTTTCGATAGTCCATACACACTCTCCAACCTGTCAACGTTTCTGTAGGAATCAATTCATTCTTGTCAGTGGTGACCACTGTCATGCTCCCCCTTCTTTGGGACACACTAAATCGGAGAATTCCATGAACTATTGGAGATGGGATAGACAAGCCCATCATTCAACCACTTGATAAGGGATAGACAAGCCCATCATCCAACCACTTGATAAGGGATAGACAACCCCGACATCCAACTACTTGATAATCTCCTTTTTGACAAACTCTTGCATAGCCTCATTGAGTCTCCTTTGATGTTCCATAGATGGTTTGGCGCCTTCAACCAAGTTGATCATATGCATGCAAAATGTGGGGCTTATCCCCTGAATATCCGTTAGGGTCCACGCAATAGCCTTCTTCCTCTTTTGTAGCACCGCCAAAGTGGAATCTACCTGCACGTTAGATAAACAAGATGAAAGAATAACCGATAAAGTAGAACAAGGACCAAGAAATTCATACCAAAGATATGGAGGCAATGGCTTCAACTCCAAGGTAGGAGGCTCTTCAATAGAAGGCTTTATAGGAGGATTTGTCCTATTTTCAAAATCCAAGGACAATTTTGGGTGCATATTTGTACGACCCCATTCCTTGCAAAGAGTTCACACATTCCATGAAGCCATCCACCTTGCCATCATCAAAGTTGAGTAAGACGGCTTCCAAAATATCACCCACGTTGATCATATCATTTGTTTCACCAACAATCACATCGGTCAACAAGTCCACAAACGAGCATACCTCATTGCTATTTGGTTGCCTCATGGACTTACACATGGAAAACTACTTTTTCAACACCAATCCGGAAAGTAAGTTCTCCGGATTCAACATCACAAAGAGCCTTCCCCGTATCAAGGAAAGGTATACCAAGAATAATTTGTACCTCTTAATCAACTTCACAATCTAGAATGACAAAATCCGTCAGAAGAATCAATTTATCAACACGAACCAAGACATCTTCAATAACCCCCAAGGGTCTCTTCCTAGTTTGATCGGCCATTTGCAATCTCATAGAGGTTGGTCTTGGTTTCTCAATTCCCAAAGTCTTGAAAATCAAATAGGGCATCAAATTTATACTTTCACCAAGATCACAAAGAGCTTTCACAAACTCGACACTTCCAATTGTGCAAGGAATCGTGAAAGCACCAGGATTCTTCAACTTAGGAGACATTGAATGCACAATTGAACTCACTTGATGAGTGACTTTGATGGTTTCTATTTACCATGAAAATGTTTTTAACAATTAAATTTGATTTAGAGGTTCTAAAAATACGTGATCTACTTTTATGCTAGTTGTAAGGCAGTTGATGCTATGTGAAAGACTAAGAAATGAAATAAGAGCTTAAGAACGAGGTGTTAATCAAACCGTATCGCTATCAATCAGGGCCTCGAGCTTGCCAATTCGAGGATCTCGGGGTCGAGTCTGAAGCTTGGCTAGGAGATATTGAAGGCGGTCGATGGCGAATAACAGTTATGAATAAATCAAAGGAAGCTCTTTATGTCCAATAATAAGCAATAAATGATGAACAATAAATAGAACACAATAAATATGAGCAATAAATAAGATAACGAAACCAAGAGAATGTGTTGAAGAGCAGATAAAATGTTCTTGTATATTTAGGATGGAGCAACAGATGTTTACAAAATGACAAAGATCCCCTTTATATAAGAGGGGAATCCCAACATAGTACAAGTGAATTTATTATAAAGATATGGAGATGGGACAACTAACTAATGCCACGATACGGGCTCAGACTAGCCTGTCAGATTTTGTCGGCTCTAGCTCCATGCCTTAGGAACTCCCCATTTTCTTCCCGTAACCGTCGGCCTCATACTGTCTAGAGGTCGAGTGTCAATGGCCCTCGAGGGATGAAACTCGGTCGTGATTTCGAGCCTTCGAGGCGTCACAATGATGGAAAATTGGACCCTCCTATTTTACTGTATACAGATAGTCCTCGCGTTTCTTAGAGTAGAACGATAAGAAACTAACTTGATAACCATCTTTCCGAATTTTCTGCGATTATGTCATACTGATGGCGCAAGCCTTTGTGACAAACAAGATGTCCCATTGTTTCAACTTTCTAGAATCATTCAAAGCATTACTGTTTCTTCTTCTTCAAAGCGGCAATGTCGCCGTCAGTTCAGCTCTCAAGGATGCATTAAATGCACCTGTTGTTATGTCTTTCAATAACAATAATAGCTCCGTTGATTACGTTGCCGCCCCTTCTATAAATGGGCGACTCCTAGAACCAACTTTTTGTTTAAGTGTTCCTCAATCAACCTTTATCCCATTTCTTCTTTCCATCCTTATCTGATGTCATTTCCCATGTCTAAGGCCCGTGGCCACAAGGCTGTCTGGTGGCGTTCTCATCAGTTATGCCATGGTTTTTTCTCGGGGCTCTTCCCTATCGAACGAGACTATACCAACTTCTTGTTGTTGTTGTTGTTGTTATTACTGCTGTCATCGTTGGCCCGAGATGAGGAGATATGGGACCGATTTCACCTGACTCAGGAAAATATTTGAACTTTACACCGCTGCTCACCTCCCCCGATTACCCGGTGCGATGCCTCACTCCTTTTGATTTCTGTGGAGTGAGGTGGTACTATCTACTAACTGTTGCATCCCACGCTGGGGCAATGTCCCAAGAAGTGACTTTACAATAGTAGCACTGGCGAAATCCATACTAGCCAGATTTTTCACCCAGCCACTTCTTCGTTTCTTTCTGCTTCTTCTGCGTTACTTTGCTCTTCTCCATCACTTTCCTCTTCTTCATCTTCGCCCTCGGAGATAACATTCTGGAGGACCGAGATGAGACTCCCAAGCAAATGGCACTCGAAGATATTTCCATCGAGGATGCATCCTCGAGAATAGGCTAGGCTCTAGGCTTTTACCATATGTGTACCTTTTTGCCTCTTTGTTTCTGTGTAAGGACCCCTTGTGGGCTTTTGTAATCGTATGTAAGGATCCCTCGTGGACTTTTGTAATCGAATGCTTATGAATAAAAAATGTTTCTTTAATTTGTCTCTGATGCATACTATTTTCCCTTTATCTATGCTTGTATAGAATCTGAGTGCATGACCCCACCGGTTGGTGCAAATATTGAGCCCGGGTTGGACTGATAAACTCGGGTCGTCGGGACCCTGACTTTGAGTTGAATAAGAGTAGGTATTTGGACCCCCAAATCTAGATTTAACCTTTAGGCCCGACGATAATCTTCAAGGGGGGATTCGCTCGGAAGCTCTAGAATAGAGACTGCCTTTAGACTTTCGAGAGCAGTCCCTGAGTGAGGGTTAACTTTGGTTGTATGGAAACTTGTCTTGAGCTTAGTATATGTAACCTTAAGGCGTCGTAGACAGATCCTAGATGAGGGACTGCCCGGGTTTAGATGGTATCCCGAGGCCAAGCCCATACGAACAAAGTTTAAAGTGCTTATTTTTCTCCTTGAGAAGAGCCTTCAAAACCGGGCACCATCTCGAGTCTAGCAATGATGCTAAAGGCTTCCTGGAGCCTAACTTCTTTCTGATGGAGGTCATTAAGGTCGGGTACCACCTCGGGATTGGTAGTGATATTAGTGGCTTCTTTGAGCCTTTCATCTTTTTGGTGGGGGTCCTCGAGATCGGGTACCATCTCGGGACTGGTGATGATGCCAAAGGCTTCCTGGTTCCTTTCTTCTATTTGATGGAGGTCCTCGAGGTCGGGTACCACCTCGGGACTTATTTGGTGTGGGGGTCTCCAACCTCGAAATGTCATACAAAGCTTCTCAAATGGGTGACACGACTGTAAAGTGACCGAGGTGGCCCCACCGGCACATTTTCCAAAGTGATTTCGGCCAACATTTTAATAGGCCTCTGGGGTAGGCAGATCGTTGCCGCTTTTTCCGTATATAGGGCTGTTTCCGCCCTTTTGGAGATTCCACCATTCTGAGAAGTTACCCCCTTTTCCTGCGTTAGGCTTTTCATTATTTCAGTATTGATGCTATGGCCTAAATTCTCGTTCCAGTTCTTCGATTTTGTTGTAATCATGACTGTTACATCAGGACTTGTTTGGCAGGGAGGAGAGGGTTCCGCCTCTGATTCTCGCCTTGTTGGCTCAGAGCATTTTGCTTTATACCTTGAAGTTTACTTCTTTGATAGGAGAAGGACACCTTGGGTTGGTGAGGAAAGACTATGGATGGAGGGGAGAAAGGTAGTACTGCAGGTACCTTCCCCGCATGAGAGTATTACGGACCACGCTGAGAGATTTTTGAAGGTGTTCACATATCCCTTCACGCTGGGCCACCTTGATAGGATTGTGCTAGACTTCTGTCGAAAGTATCAGGTTACTTTGGCCCAGATTCACCCGTCATTTTGGAAGATAGTGTTGATGGTAAGTTTCTTTGCGGAGAAGGCATGGCTTGAATTTATGCTTAGCCATCTTATCAGACTATACCGACCCCTTCATCATAGAGGTCTGCTAACCTTACGATACCGGTCAACCACGCCCTTCATTGTCGATGATGAAGAAGACGGGGGTCAGGAGTGGATAAGTCGATTCGTCCCAGTACGAATTGCAGATATTATCCCCATAGAGTTTATTCCATTCCCTAAGGAATAGAATTATACACGTAAGTGGTGCACTCGTGCCGTCACAATTCTTCAATTATGGCGAAGGGGTGTTCTGTAAGTTTGCCTTCTTTTCTTTTTGCAGCAATTTCGTGGATGTCGGGTGAGGTTCCCAATCTGCCGGATTGGGTTTGGAAGTTGGCGACCCACTCAACTTACAACGAGCATAAGTGGAGAGCTTTATCTAAGGATAGGTGGGAGGCAAAATACCACAGTATGTGCCGTGCGATCTGTTCCCTTCTTTTAGTTGAAAAAGCACTTTCTCTTTTTGCGTGTTAACCTTGTTATTGTAGGCATCAGGGAGCCTTCCGAGGTGAGGTCGTGTCCCCCTAGGGGGGAAGAAGGATCGCTAGCTTCTGGGCTAAAGAATGATAACAATAAGCAAGAGATACCTTTGTAGGGCGATAGCCCTCGGTGAAAGGCTAACCTGCACCGAGGGCTCGGAGTGGAAGTATTGACTGAGTCTACCGCGCCCATGATTTCTAGTTTTGGAGAGGCGGTTTATCCTCTGTTGTCGCCTTCTTTCTCTGTTGGAGGTACTTTGAGGGATACTCAAAACCCGGGATCATATGCACCGAGCGATCGTGCCTCGGCCGGGGTCAACTTTTTCGGAGCTAGGAGAACTAGATTAGAAGATGTGAACTCGACCTTCGAGGAAGCACATCGGCTTTACTCTGTGGTGAGTTTTTGGCACAGGCATTTCGAATTTCGTGCCTTCCCTTCCTTATTGAGTTTTCTTTTGCAGGACTTCGACAAGCTTAAGTCCGAATTACTTCGTCGTGAGTCCAGGCTACGGAAAGCTCTAGATGAGGAGAAATCCCCGAGGAACCTTTGCGATGAAAGTGAAGTCGAATTGGCATACATACGGTATGAGGCAAGTCGGAGCTCGAATTATGAGAGCTACTTGAAGGAGCAGGTAGTTTTTTGTTTCGAGCGAGCGGCATTCCTCCTTCTAGCTTTCAAAGCTAATGTTTTGTTTGTTTTAGTTTTAGAAAAAGGCAGAGGGCTTGGATCGCCTTTGGGGTGAGGTTGGCCGAGCCAAAATCAAGTATAATAAGTTAAAGGCTCAGGCGGATGCTCAGGCTTCGATGGAGGAGGGCGCTCTGGCCAAGGCTTCCGCCCTTGAGGTTAAACTTCGCTTAGCTCGTGATAATAGCTTGGTTCAAAAAGATACCATTGTGGAGCTCGAGCCTAAGCTCTCAAAGATAAGGTCCGAGATTATGGATGCCCCAGCTAAAGCTGTAATGAGCCGAACTAAGGCTGACTAGAAAGTGGTGCTCTATTTGAAAGACGATGTCGATGCTCAAGCTAAGCTGAGAAAGATCCTTGGCTGCGAATAAAGGAGAAAAGAAAATGTTCGGTGTAAGTCTTAGAGGAAAACCGTTGAGGAGATCCGCGCGAGGGGATTTGACCTCTCGAAAGAGTTGGCGCAGGCGATGGCGGACGAGCATGGTGCTCAGTTGCTTCTATCCGATGCCGAGGATAGCAAAGGTGCGGCTGACGGGCCATAGCCCCTAGGGGGAATGTAGATTTTTCTTTCCGGATCTGCAAATAGCATTCTCAAAGTACATTTGTAAATGGAGCTTGTATTTTTTTGCATGTATGTATAAAGAAGAAACCTTGCAATTTTGTTTCTCCTGCATTTCTTTTGCCTTGATTTTAGCCAGAGGAATTGGTCTTTGGGCTGAGGGGATTCCTTAGATTCATGCTCTTACGCGCTTTTGCTCTTAGGTCTCATTGGACTGGCCCGTAGGCTTTTACGCGCTTTTGCTCTTAGGATTATTTAGGCCAACTGTTTTGGGCTCAGTCCTCGAGTTGGGAATCGACTCGAGCTTATTTTACTCTCAAGTTGTCAAATTTTAGGCTGGCGATAGTGGCTCTTACTCTTTTGGTCGATGCGACCTTTTAGTATAGGCTGGCAATAGTGGCTCTTACGCTTTTGGTCGATGTGACCTTTTAGTGTATATAGGCTAGCGACAGTGGCTCTTACGCTTTTGGTCTATGCGACCTTTTAGTGTATGTGGGCTGGCGACAATGGCTCTTACGCTTTTGCCCTTAGGCATATTTAGTTAACTATTTTGGGTTCAGTATCCGAATCGAGTTACGACTCGAGCTGATTCGACCCTTAAGTTTTTGAATTGCAAGCTGGCCCTTAGGCTCTTACACGTTGGGTCGGTACGACCTTATATATATGTAGGCTGGCGACAGTGGCTCTTATGCCTTGGGTCGATGCAACCTTTTATGTATGCTTTATTTTTCCCTCAATAAGTATTTCTTGAAATAGTGTTTGCTTGACTCTTCGACGGTTTAATAAAAAATCTCGATTGCGAGTCATTATATGCCGATGATAGAGCACCTTGGGAGGTTTGGCTCAGAGGCTGAGTATTTCGAAGCCAGTGTTTAAAAGCTGACATGGTCGAAGATCTTTTGCCTATATCAAGGGTAGCCTGTTTAACCGGTTCTTTCCGAAGTATATTCGAAGTAATTTAAAGTGTGTGATTTATAGTGATGGTCGGGCATCCCCGGGATGCGTTAGTTTGGCTGGTACAGCCATGTGACCGGAGTTATTTGTATTTGGCCGGAGCCTTTAAGTCCCGAGTGAAGTAGTTTCGGCGTATATATCGAGGATATTCCCTTTTAGTGGTCCTACAAATTCGATATATAGTCGAAACTTTGAGATCGGGTTTACACCTTTAGTAAGGTCTTACAAGTTTTACATGCCTTTGAGGTCTTACAGTTTTGGATACTTGGTACAAGTATGGTTCATGCCTTGCTTGAGGTCTTACAGATATTGTTGTTGCCTTATGTAGGTCTTGCAAGATCGAGGTTGCCCACATGTGGTCTTATGGCCTCGTGTTTTGATAAGTCAATGGAGATGGCGATTGACGGCACTCCCAGAGTCATCGAGGGTTTCTTGGCTCGGGATCCATTACTTGTAGACTCGGTATTACCTCATTGAGGGGTTACAATTTTGGAGTTCCCGACCCGGAGGTCATGTGCTCTTTAGTATTTGATGCCAGTCCCCAAGTGTTAGGGATGTTTTTGGCTCTGGAGCCACATTGTGATCTTGATGTTGCCTCATTGAGGGCTTATGAATTAGGAGCCCCGACCTAGAGGTTGCATTGTTTTAAGTAGTTGACGCCAATGTTTGGGGTGCCTTTCGGCTTTGAGGCCATTTTTTGCAAAAATATCGAGCTTCCTCGAGATGCGAAATGCTTTCGGGAAGTATTCTTTGATTACTTGGTACAAGTATACATGTTTTTGCTGTTGTGGGCTCGGTTGCTTCTATGTGTACACGGTTCATTCGACCATTTGGCCCGGTACATTACTTTCCTATCGAGCCCCCATTTGGCGTATCTTGGCTTCTCCGAGTAGGTGACCTTCTAGGGGGATGCCCCCCAATATTTGAGGTTGATTGCAAAACAAGCCTTGATCACTTGTTGGATCTTCCTTAGATAGCATGTAGGTGTTGCCTCGTTAAAAACCTTGCCGGTAAAACCTTTCTCGGGATAATAACTTGGTCTAAGGAAAATAGTGCAATGGATGCTTTAAAACCTTAAGGTCTTCGAGTTGGAGAGTGTTTTGGCCGTTCCGATCGGATACTTGCACTCAGATCAGCATAGAATATAATTAAAAGAGAGAAAATACGGTCATACCTTAGCGTACAGTGTGCCGGCGATATTTTGGACCCCGATACGTTTTAGTCGCCTATGATGAGGATGCGGTACGATTCCCTGCTTTGCTTAGTCGAGGATAGTTGGGAGTGTAGTTTGTTATTGCTATTTTACTATTTGCTTATCCTTTGACTCCTTTGAAGTTGGAGGTATCGGTGCCCGAGCCACATCGTGTACCGCGAACATTTCATTCGTCGCATGTTGTTCCCCGTAGATGGTCTTAATCCCATCCTTTGTGGGGAATTTTATCATTTGGTGGAGGGTGGATGGTACTGATCCCATGCAGTGTATCCACGACCTTCTGAGCAAGGCGTTGTACCTCATGTCTCCCTCGTTGACGTGGAATTTGGCATTTTGGATTGTGCCGGCCACGTTGACTGGAAGGGTGATTTCCCCTTTTGTTGTTTCGCTCACCATGTTGAATCCGTTGAGGACTCAAGAGGTGGGTACAATTTGGTTAAGCAGTCTGAGCTGCTCTACCACCCTCGATCTGATAATGTTTGCCGAGCTTCCTGGATCCACAAGTACACATTTAATCTGAAATGTATTTACAAGAAAAGAGATTACCAGTGCATCGTTGTGGGGCTGAGACAAGGTCTCGATGTCTCTGTCGCTAAATGTGAGGGCATCCTCGGGTATATAATGCCGAGTTTGCTTCTCTCTGGTGATGGATATTTTTGTTCTTCTCATCATGGGCTCTTGTGGGGTCATCGATGCCTCCCAGGATAATGTGGATTACATGTTGTGGCTCATTCGTTTTCTTCTTATTGGACGCCTCTCTTTCTCGGAACTGGTTTTTGGCTCGATTGATGAGGAATTCTTAGAGATGACCTTTATTGAGTAGTTTGGCTACTTCCTCTTGAAGGTGGTGGCAATACTCGGTCCTGTGTCTGTGTGTGTTGTGAAACTCACAAACTAAGTTATGGTTTCTTTGTGAAAGATCTGATTGCATAGGCCTGGGCCACCTGGTGTCTCTGATTTTATTAATGGCAAACATGATGTTTGATACATCTACGTTGAATTTATATACCGACAAGCGAGTTGCCTCTACTGGCCCCGTGTTCCTGTCGAATCCGGCTCTGTTGTTGAATCCTCGAGGGTTTTGAACTTGGTCCATCCTTCAGCCATTGTGGGGTATGTTATGCCTTGGAGCGTTTCTCTTGTCGCGGTGTATGGCTGGTACCTTTCCTTGTTTTGCTTTAGCTCCTTCACCAAAAGCCTGCTTGGGTATACCGAGCCAGAGGGCTCCCATTTGGTCATCCTCGGCCCTGATTTTTGTTTGATATTGATTGTGAATGTCCGACCAGGTCACGGCGGGATATTCGACCAGGTTTTGTTTTAGTTGTTTCGAAGCCACCGATCTTTGCTCATTCAGACCTTGAGTGAAGGCCTGTACTGCCCAGTTGTTGGAGACTGGTGGTAGTTCCATCTGTTCCATTTGAAAACGAGATACGAACTCTCACATCATTTTGTTCTCCCTCTACTTGATCTTGAAGACGTCAAATTTCCTTGTTGCTACTTTGATGGCACGGCATGTGCCTTTATGAAAGAATCTGCCAGCATGGCAAATGAGTCTATGGAGTTAGGAGCTAGGTTGTGATACCACATCATGTCTCCCTTCGAGAGTGTTTCCCCGATCTTCTTTAATAAGACAGACTCGATCTCGTCGTCCTTTATGTCTTTGCCCTTCACTACGCAAGTGTAGGTAGTAACGTGCTCATTGGTGTCTGAGGTCCCGTTGTATTTTGGAAGGTCTGGCATTCTGAACTTCTTTGGAATGGGTTTTGGAGCTACTTCCTCTGGGAACGTCCTTTGTATGAACTTCTTTGAATCCCCACCTTTCAGGATCGGGGGTGCGCCCAGAATTTGGTCGACCTTGGAGTTGTAGGTCTTGACCTTTTTGTCATTGGCTTCTATCTTCTTCTCGCCCGAATCGATCCTCTTTATGAGGTCCTCGAGCATCATTACAATGGCAGGTTCGGCTACCGACCCGTTGTTGCTTGACCTCTTCGGTACCTGCTCGGTCAGGGTAGCTGTCCCTGGCGCAACCGTGCTAGGAATTTTCTGGTGACTTTGTAGCTAAGCAATCACTAGTTGTTGTGCCTGCAACATTTCAAAAATAACGTGAAGGCTAACCTCCCATTCTTCCCTAGCCGGGGTTTCATGGGCTTCTTGTTGGTCTCCTTGGTGCACTTTCCTGTTAGTATGGGAGCTTACATCGATGTGTTGAGCATCGGGTGAGACCACGTCCACGGAGATCGGTTCTGCGCGTTTTCAGGGTTTTGCGGTGGTACACCAGCACCTGGAACATCTACACCATTTTTCTCGTGGTTCTCAAGATTGTTGTTTACTGATTCGGACATTTTGACCTGAAATCAAAGATCTTGGGCAAGAAAAATTGTGAAAGATAACTTGCGTTATGTAGTTAAACCAGCAAGAAAATAATCACTATTATTTTTAGCCCCACGGTGGGCGCCAAACGTTTTACAGTGAAAATGGTTTTAACCATTAAATTTGATTTAGTGGTTCTAAAAATACGTGATCTATTTTTATGCTAGTTGTAAGGCAGTTGATGCTATGTGAAAGACTAAGAAATGAAATAAGAGCTTAAGAACGAGGTATTAATCAAATTGAATCGCTATCAATCAGGGCCTCAAACTTGCCTATTAGAGAACCTCGGGGTCGAGTCTGAAGCTCGGATGGGAGCTATCGAAGGCGGTCAATGGCGAATAACATTTATGAATAGATCAAAGGCGGCTCTTTATGGCCAATAATAAGCAATAAATAATGAACAATAAATAGAACACAATAAATATGAGCAATAAATAAGATAACGAAACTAAGAGAATATGTTAAAGAGCAGAGAGAATGTTCTTGAATATTTAGTATGGACCAACAGATGTTTACAAAATGACAAGGATCCCCTTTATATAAGAGGGGGAATCCCAACATAGTACAAGTGAATTTATTATAAAGATATGGAGATGGGACAACTAACTAATGCCACGATACGGGCTCAGACTAGCCTGTCAGATTTTGTCGGCTCTAGCTCCATGCCTTAGGAACTCCCCATTTTCTTCCCGTAACCGTCGGCCTCATACTGTCTAGAGGTCGAGTGTCAATGGCCCTCGAGGGATGAAACTCGGCCATGATTTCGTGCCTTCGAGGCGTCACAACAATGGAAAATTGGACCCTCTGATTTTACTGTATACAGTTTCAAAATTCATTGACCTCTTCTTTGTCACAAGATCCTTCATAAACTTTGCATAACCGGCCATTTTCTCCAAAGCTCCAACTAATGGAACATTGATTGAGAGACTCTTCACCATTTGAATTAATTTCTTGAATTTATTCTCACCATTTTTCTTGGTAAGTCTTTGAGGGTATGGAGGTGGAGACATAGTCAATGGTGCCTTAGCTTTTGCACTATCGGCTTCAGTATGTCAATGATGCGATCTCTAGATGGGTTCACCTCCTCTTGAGTCCCTTCCACACTATCATCAATAAATCCGAACCTCGTCATTTGATTGCACCACATTGTTCGGGACCTCTTCTTCTTGCACCACTTGCTCATTATCCACAAGTTGCCTTTAACTTGAGGTGGGTGCATTCCCACCTCTTCCACTTCTTGTAGTAACGTCCATGGCAAGCCCCGTGTTGTTTCCACCCTTTGGGTTTACTACTGTGTCACTTGGTAGTGCCCCCTTAGGATGAGAATTTAGAGTTTGAGAGATTTGTCACCATTTGCACTTCTAAGTTACAGATTTATGTGTAGTATAAGGCAAGTTGGGCATCCGAATGAGCATTCTTTTCCATCATTTGCTTGAACATATTCTCAATACGCCCCATCTTACTATTTGAAGAACTCGGACCATGGGAAGGATAAGAAGGCGGGTTGCTCGGTTGTTGATAGATCAGGGCCTTTGAAAACCCGACCCCCGGTTGGCTTGATTATTGTTCCATCCGCCTTGATTGTTCCCCCCCCCCCAATTTCCTTGATTATTTCCACTCAAATTTCCTTGATTGTTATTGTTATGCCAAATTCCCTTGATTACCACTATTCCAATTTCCTTGGTTGTTTGAATTCCAATTGCCTTGATTGTTTTGATGTCTCCATTGTTGTTGGTTTGGGCTTTGAAAGTTGTTTATTTGCCCTTGAAATTTGTTCACATATTGCACCTCCTCTTCTTATTCATTATAAGAATCATCTTGATCAAAATCACAATCCTCTTGCACATAATTCTCCACTCGATTTTGCACTTGCGGACCCTTGGTCCTCTCTTGTATACATTATGTTCACCTCTTCCATGGAATTGACTTGCTTAGGATTTTGCACATGATGAAGTTGAGCCTTTTCTAGTTGATTCATGGTGGTAGTCAATTCGGCAATGGCTTTCCATGGTCATGCAACTCTTTATGGAGGAAGATCATGTTCGGATCACCTTGTGGAACATTAGCCCGGGATTGGCATGCCGATGATGTTTCCATCATTTCATCCAAAATCTCACACGCCTCCGTATAAGGCATAGTCATAAAGTTCCCACCGGTAAGTTGATTAACTACACATTGGTTGGTTGTATGAATCATACATTAGAAGGTTTGTTGAATCATATTTTCCATCATATCATTGTTGGGACATTACTTGACCATTGTTCTATACCGCTTCCATATCTTGTGTAGTGGTTCATTGGGCTCTTGCTTGAATTCCAAAATCTCATCTCTAAGTATAGCCATATGCCTGAGAGAGAAGAACATAGCAATAAATTTCACTGCCAACTCATTCCAAGTACAAATGGAATGGTTCGGTAGTCGTTCCAACCAATCTAAAGCTTTCCTCCGTAGAGAGAAGGGAAAAAGCCTTAGCCTCAATGCATCCTCAGAGACATTTATTAGATTTCTCCCCCAACAAGTGTCCACAAACCCCTTCAAATATTTATATGCATTTTGACATGGAGACCGGTGAAGAAACCTTGTTGCTCTAGCAAAGTGAGCATCACATTGGTGATTGAAAGTTGCACGTGCTAATACAGGGAGGGACTATTGCACTAGCATATCTTTCATTGGGTAACACTCGCTGTGTAGCCACTCTTGGTGGAGGTAGGGGTGGAGCGGGGACATTGTCATGAGGCACTCGGCCTCTTCTATTGGCTGGAGAGGTTCAAGAGGAACCTCATCAACTTGCTCATCGTCGACGTCCACATCCCCCAAAGGCATATTTTCGAGTTCATTGTTTGCCGCCATAATTTTACCTAAAATTGTTTCACACAACTTAGTAACAACAAAAGGAAAAGAGAATATTCCAAAAATAAACCCAAATATATTGCTAACACTATTTTAACTCCCTGACAGTGGCACCAAAAATTGATGACGTCCACAACACACCTTAATGAGAGATATGATATGGTCGTATGCAATAATAAATACCCAATTAATACTCGGGGTGGAATCCACTAGGAGTCATGGGGGGTGTTAGAGGTATATATTTGAAATAAGCAAATGGGTTATCTAGATTGCACTTCCACAACAGATATTTTTTTCTACTTCTAATGTTACTCTAATGAATGCAAGCTAAAGAGAATAGACTAGAAATAAATGTTTTTAAGGTTTTTTCAAATGGGTAAAAAGCCTAGGGTTATGGCCATAACCTAGGTGATTGTCTAATTGGATAAAGACGTTAATACTTGTTTTGTTGATTGGAGAATATTATAGCTCACAACTATACATTACCCACTCAATATCTCTTGGTCAGAGAGTGATTTTGCCAAATTTGCCTTTCTCAAGTCCAAATGGGTATCAACTAACACAGTTGATAATAGCTCAAGTCGGGTTATTATTATCTCTAGGTTGAACCCTTAATTGGATTAATCAGTCTCTCAATTGACCCAATTCCTTGTTAGCTAAGTTATCCTAGACTAGGTCCTTTTTTTCTCAAATAGAGACTAAGTCAAATAGGCATGAATCAATGTTTGCAACCATTAATTCTAAAACTGAAGCATGAACTAAGCTAAATAATCAACACCAATCATAAACAAGCACTAAATTAGATACCCATAAGGTTTACACACTAGGGTTGGGTCAGAACCCTAGTAAAAATCTAGCTACCCATAATGCATATTGCAGAAAATAAAGAAGAAAAGCTAATTAAACTCATAATGGAAGATTAAAATGATGAAATATAATGTAAATACACTAAAACATTGTAAAACTTCCTAAAGTAGTAAAGAAAAATGGCTATAGCAACTTTAGATATTCAAACTTTATCTACTTTTATGAAACACGTCTATTTATACAGGACCAAAAATCACGGACAAAAATTCCCCTCGAGAGGTTCTGCGGCCGCACAATTCCATGTGTGGTCCCCAGATTTCTTTAGCTGGCAGGAAAATGAGTTCTGCGGCCACATATTTTTGAATTGCGGACACAAGGTAATCTTTTGCGGCCGCACAAGCACTTCACAAAGGCTGCAGGACTTGGTATTTTAGCATACTCTCCGAACTTTGCATCTTTTTCAGTAAAAACCCAATTCTTTGGTCACACAGTTCATGTGCGGCCCGCACATTTCTGAAAGTCCTATTGGAATTTACTTCTTGGTTTGCGGTCGCAGATAGAATTTTGCAGACGAAAATTTCTTCTACGGACCGCACATTTATGCTTTTGTGCCCTTTATTGCCTTGTACTTCGGAACACTCCTTTTTGTGTCGGATTTCATCTCGGGAGACCAAACTTCCAATATTCCTACAATTTGCACAATTTTATTAGTTTCGGGAAGACAATTCAATACTTTCTGACTGAAACAAAAGCTAAAAGGTGCTAATAAGCAGTCAAAATCTCCACTTACAAACCCTATTGCGTCATTTATCTTGAATACCACTATTTCTTCCCCAACTCTTAGCATGAGTTGCCTTTCCTGAATCCAATATAGCTCTACCCATAGCCAAGAAGGTCTCCTGAAATTCAGAGGGGCCTCTTTATTCTCTTCTATGTTTATCACAATGAAGTCTATCAAGAATGCAAATTTGTCCACCCGAACTAGCACATTTTCCACTATTCCTTCAGGTAAGATTGTAGTTTGATCTGCCAGCTGCAATGACATATGTATAGATCTGATTGCACCTATCTTTCTCTCAAGTTTCCTGAAAATAGACAAAGGCATAAGATTAATAGAAACACCTGAATCAAATAGATTTTTCAACGTTAGTACTTCCTAAAGAGACCGTTATAGTGAAACTCCTTGGATCTCAACGCTTTCGAGGGAGCATATTTTGTAGAATCTCACTACAATGCTCTGTGAGCTTGGCAACTGAAGTCCCTTCCACTTTTCGTTTGTTGGACAATATCTCTTTCAAGAACTTGGCATATGCTGGCATTTCTGAGAGTAGCTTCATGAAAGGTAGGTCAACATACACCTACTTTAGCACTTCTAGAAAACACCTAAATTGTCTGTCCAGCTTCTCTCTTCTCCGCTTCTAAATGAAAGGTAGAGTAGGCATATATTCTGTCTCCTTATTTGTTTATTTTTCCTTCTTCTTTTTCAAAACTCCTATCTCCCTCTTCTTCTTTAGATCATCCTCTGGGTTTACCCTCACTTCATCTTCTTGATTTTCATTATTTCTCTGTTACTCTACAATCTCCACTTGGCTTTTAATCAAATCAGTCTTTTGTTTTGAAATGGGGTCTTTCAATACTTGGCCACTCCTCAAAAACATCGCATTTATTATTATTTTTGGATTCCTTTCGGTATCAATAGAAAGAGTTCATGGAACCCTCTCATACAATAGATTAGTAATTTGTCCAACCTATTTTTCGAAGTTCCGGATGGTTGTACCATGGGTTTCAAGTCTCTCATCTATCTTAATAACGAAGGCTTTTATTAAATCTTCCATGCTAGAATGATTAGGCTGTTGAGGCCGATATTGTTGCCTTTACTGATTTAGAAAATATGGAACTCTTTGTACCTGGGGTCTGGGATTATTCTGTCACCATGCATTCAAACTACCACTAGGTGAACTCCACGAAAAGTCGAGGGGTGCCTCTTACCCATGGAGTTGAAATTGTTTCCCTCTTGATAGTTTCCTTTGTCAAAACTTCCCAAAGCATTCACGACCTAATCTGTAGTTGAATCTTGACACTCATGTGTTGGGTGGCCCATCCTCAAAAATCACAAATTATTGGTGGTTGACTTTGGACCTTAGCTAAGGTCAACTTTCTGATCTCCTTTGCCATTGAATTAAGTTGAGCCTGAATTGATATATTGGATTCCACTCGATGTATCCCTACTGCTTCTTTTTTTTCATTTCCTTCATCAGGCCATTGGTTTGCATCTTCAAATAGCGCATCAAGAATCACAACAATCTCCTTAGGGTTTTTTCATTATAGGAGCTCCAATTGCATTTCTCAGAGTTTTTTGTGAGGAAGGTGTCAGTCTATCCCGAAAATTCTGTAGTTGAAGCCATAATTTAGTTCCATTATGATGACATTTTCGACTATCTCCTTGAACCTCTCACATGCCTCGAAAATTGTTCATGCGTCCTTTTGGGAGAAGTTATGGATCTCTCTTCTAAACTTCCCTTTTTTTGCCGATGAGAAGTATTTGTCGAGGAATCTTTTAGTAATATCTTCCTATGTCTTGATAGACCCAATTGGTAAGTTTCTACTCAGTGCTCCGCATTATCCTTTAGTGAAAAGGGGAATGTCCTTAAATAGGCTACATCTTTTGATACTCTATAGTACTGGAAGGTGTTCATAATTTCATGAAAATCCATAACATAAGTGTTTGGATCTTCATGCACTTTGCCTATGAAGATACAGTTATTTTGGATGGTTTGCAGAAGATATTTCTTTAGTTCAAAATTGTTTTCTGCATTTGGCGGTGGTCTCACACTTGATAGTCCCTGATTGTATACTGGCCTAGCATATTCTCCTAATGATCGACTATGCCTGGGTCTAACATTCTCAAATTGATCTTCTACATGAGGCCGATTTAGGTTGAATCTCCGTCCTCTGTCCCATTAAAAACTTCATAATCTCCCCTATATGCTACAACAACTGCCCATGCAGTTACTTCTTGTTGTTGGGTTTTCTCCCTTGCAGCCAAATCAACTCCATCATCACCGTTTTTAGCCATGCATTCATGGGTTGAAGATAGGCCTAAGAATTTTTCGATGAATCCTTTTTCTTTTCTAAGTTGTCAGTTGTGTTTCTCTAACTCCGGTTCATAAGGTATTACTTCCTTTGAAGAAGATCGAGTCATACATCAGAAGTTAAACGTTGCTTGCACACACGTGAGACAACGTGAAGACAAGAAAATAAAATTGGTTCCTGAATTAGAACCAAAAACTATTTTGAACAATATTGATTCCCAATCCTCGGCGACGACACCAAAACTTGACTTGTGCAAAACACAAAACAAAGTTAATGCTCGCTAGCCAAATATACTATAGTAAAATTATCGTCTCCACAAGGATTGGATTTAAACAACATTCAAATAATTTCTAGCTTTAACGCTATTTAGGATGATTACCACTTTGATTAGAATGATTACAAACTAAAAATAACTACTAAAACTAAAGGAATTAACAATTGATCACAGAAAGACAAGGGTTGAGCAACACCGGAATAATCAATGGGAGAAATAAGGCTCATGACAGGATAGGTGTGATCACATCCAATTCACACCGAAGTAACGAGTATGAAACGGTCGTTTTAATTATAAAACCTAACGTGAGTCGTGGTCGAATCCACATGGAGTTTAAACTGATGCTAAGTTAAACACTTAAGAAGAGAACCTGAAATAAATAGAATTATCTTTCAAACAATAGTGGAAAATTATTATCTAAATTAACTTTTAAAAGATTGAACTAACTAGTAAACAAATAGAGAGTGAAATATTTTTGGTGTTTCTATCAAATAAGGGAAAAGGCTAGGGATGTAACCTTCACCTAGGTGTAAACCTAGTGGGTAAAGTAAATTTATATTTGTTTGGTGGATCGGGGTGTGTAATAACTCTCAATTCTCAAGTAACCACTCAATACCTCTCAGTGAAAGAGTGATTATGCCCAAATTGGCTTTCTTAAGACCATATGAGCAGCAATCTAAACACTTGATATGAGTCCAAGTGGGATTATCCCTATCTCTCGTTCAAATCCTTTAATCAAAAACTCAACTAGTTCAATTTTCAAAGAGCCAAGTTTTACTAGACTAGGCTCCTCTTTCTCAAGTACGAACTAAGTCAAATAGGCATGAATCAATGTTTTCAACTATTAATTCTAGATATAAAGTATAAAAAAGGCTAAATAACATATATCCAACCAGTAACAAGCATTTATATTAAATACCCATAAGTTTTACAAACTAGGGTTGGGTCACAACCCTAGATAAAATCTAGCACTGGTACTCATAGGTATGGAAAATAAAAAAGAAGAAGTATCTGAAGACATAAAACTAAAATTAAAAGATAAAATTAATAGGTGGTCTCTAATTATAGTCACAAATTACTCAAAATAGCTAAACCTAACTGCTACCACTGCTACAATACAAAAGTTGCCCTAAAAAGTATTTCTCAATTATTTATAGTGCTTTAAAATTTGCTGACAAAAATGCCATTCGGGAGGTTCTATGACCACACAATTTGGCTGCGGTCCGCACTTGCATCTGGTGATCTTGTAATAGGATGGATTTTGTGACCGCACAATTATTTCTGCGGCCGCACTTCAACTTCTATGGTCGTACAATTTTGTTGCTTACCGTGCTTCAATGAGGCTTCACACTTGGTCTTTTGCATCTTCTCCGATCTTTTCAAACTTGTTAGTGCGAGTAGCTTCTGCGGCTACACAATTTGGTGTGTGGACCCCACTGCTGCTAAGAGCCTCAGATGCTTTAGCGGTTAGTCTTATGGCCGTACTATTCTTTCTGCAGGTTGCACCTGCATCTGCAGCTGTGGAATAAGTTGTACGGACCGTACATTTCTTTGCACTTCTCCTCTTTGGCTATTGAGCTAAAACAACTTCATTTTGAGTTGGATTTCTTCATTGAGCCAATCTCCTCCAACATGCCTGCAATTTCACATATTTTTATTAGATTCGGAAACAAAAATCACTACTTTCGGACTAAAAATTAAAGTAAGAAGGTACTAATAAGTGGTTAAAATCCACACCTATCAAGGTGCAAGATAGCTATTCGGGATCTAACTCTAGTTCAATTCACTCTAATGTTCTAATGATTCTCATGACTTCACTTTATGATTAGTTCAATCGTATAGCCAAGACTCCTCTCTAGATTAAATCTGACCTCTACAATTTGAACTAATATAAAGCACTATGCATGTATGCAAAAATACGTTAATGGACTAGTCCTTAGAAAAATATCTCTCAAATATTCTACTAACTTGATTTAATCAACAATTAAACAAGCTCTTTAGATTACTTAAACGAATCAATGAAGTAAACAAAATGAAATAATGCAAAGATAATCACCCAAAATATTCCTCTTTCGATTAAATTATTCGGTGAACAAAATTGCAATCAATTCAAAGATCCATAAGCAAATTCATGCAAAATAACTAGAGTTAAAATTCACAAATATCAATCAAACACTACATCCATCAAACCCTAAAGTAAACTATTACATAATCATGGAGAAAGTCATCACAGATAGAGTAAAAGAATAAGAAAACATGAATTCAATCCAAACTCGGATGTTGAGTTGAGGAAAGAAAGATGAATCCTTCTGCCACTGAGTTTTTGATGCTCTTCCAAACTTTTTTGGGTCCCTCAAAAATGTGTTTTTAGTGTATTTATACCAAGTCGGAATGTGCTTAGACTTGATGTTATATACTTTAATGCCACACAAGAGGTGGGAGAGGTGATTTGTGTGGTGTCCAATTTTCATGTGCATGGATTATAGAAGGATCTGGTTCTTCTATGTGTTTCTTATATTACTGTTATGGAAATAATAAATGCAGAAAGTAAAGAACACAAGTATTTTTACGTGGAAAACACCGGGCTCAAAAGGTGAAAAAACCACGATCTACTACTCAGTAGGATTTTCCATAACACTTCACTAAATCACTGAGCCAAAACAACATTTACAAAACTCTTTGTAAACCTAAGGATTACCTCGAATCCCTTTGTGGAAACTAGCCTTGAGTTGTTGCGATAACATCAAGTTAACTCTAACTTGAATACTACACTCAAAGTACTTAGTACAATTACTTCTTGATGAAGCTGAAAGGTACAACTCAAAATCCCTACTACAATGAAACTAGAATAAAAGACATACACTTGGAACTGGTTCTTTTATTTGGTTCACGTAGCTTCAGGTTCGCACCCTTGAATCACACAGGAATTGCTTATAAAATACCTTGCTAGTTTGCTCTCAACTCATGTTAACTTCAGCGTTTAGGCATACCTGTAAAATGAGAACATCTTAAATATATAGATTTAGTAGAATAAGAAATAACTAGAGTTCCAATGCTATACTCTTCCTTGATGGAAGAATTCAAGTTATCTTCAACTTCTAACTCTTCCCTTATCTAGGATAGAGTTCTCTTCGAGTAAGGAGTCCTTCTCCATATAACTTATGCAACCTTTTTGCTCAGGAGATATCAGTTATAATAACTTAAGCTTATCTCCTTTACGTGCATTCCTTATGCTCAAATCTACCTATGTTTGTGTACATTGTGTATGGACATGATTCATGCTTAAGTTTCTTTGTCAATCATCAAAACTAACTTTACTTGGGCCAACAAATTTCCCTTTTGTGATGATGACAAACTCTGTGCTTTTCATAAGCATAGGACCTATTTCAACTTAGCTCAACATTAACATAATGTTAGAACACTTTCCATTTTAAAGTCACAAATCATCAAGGACCAGGTTCATAAGGTTATAAACATCACAATCCAAAGTAAAAAAGCACAACCTGTTTTTCCCCTTTTGGCATCATCGAAGAGTTGCATAATTTTGTTAGATAACCAGATTTTAATAGATATCACTCATGGCCACTGGGGCTACTTCAAATGTAATCATGGAGTCAAGCATCATTTATCAATATAATGATATTATCCATCTAAGAAGCATCAACAAACAGTTAGAGCACAAAACAGTCGATTATCATTGATACTAGTCATCCACAAAGCATAAAGAAAAATAAAGATACTGGATCATGAGCAAAAAGAACAAAATAAATCCCATCCAGATCACTGGTTTGTCTAACTAGGCTAGGAAGGTCTTAAGGCTGGGAAGGACCAGGTTCTTGGTGCTTGGCTTGAAGCAGTTTCAACATATCATGAAGAATGTCTTCATTCTTCTCATTCTCCTTTGCAAGCTTAGCTCTGAGAGCATCTCTCTAAGTTTCTACTTCTGCCAACTTTCTTCTTCAGCCTACCAATTTCAACATCCTTAGCCCCACTCTCTTGCACCAAGGCTCGCACTTTGCTGTTCACAGGTACCTTTTTGGATGAACCGGGTTTTTTGGGACTGGTGTGAACTCATAATCTTATGTAGTCAAAGTGTTTTCCCCAAAGTGATCCTTACTTGTACCAACTTCTCATTTCTTGAGGGGTACCTTGAAGTGAGCAAGTACAACTATGAGAATAAAACCATAGGGTATAACATCAATTTTGGTACCAGTTAGAACTCTATCAAGAAGCTGGATGATAAATTGAGGCCAATTAATTTGGCTCCCCTGTCCAACCATTTCATAAGGACCAAGTCCATGAATGTGGCAATGTGCCTTCTTTCCTGCCCGGCCAGTATAACCTTGTTAACAAATTCAAACATCATTTTGTGGGGTGGCTTCATCTCACTTTTCTATATAGCCTTGGGCTATAGCTTTTCTTCATTGTCACCAAACTTTCTTGTAATAGCAAGGGAGTTTCTCTAGACTTGGCTATTTGAGCTTCTTATAATCATTGTATCCTTCAGCAGGTACACCTCGAATACCTCCCAATTCCTTATCATTGAAGGTCATTGTCACCCCTTCACCACATTAGTGACTTTGCCATTTTTGATCTCACAATTTGCCATGAACTCCACAATCTCAGTTCTGGCAAGCTTTCCATCCATCTGAAGGAAAATGTCCTTCCAACCTTGCATCTGTAGTTTTTCCAGTAGCATAACCATGTTTTCCTCCTCCAAGTCCCTGAGGAGTCTAACCTTCAAGATGGTTCTTTTCTCAAACTTAACCAGCTTGTCCTGTTCCTGATCAGTTTCTTCTCCATCTTCACTTTCTCTTTCATCTACTATTTTAACTTTCCTAGATTTTATGGCAGACCTGGTCCTTTTAGCCAATGTAGAAGGCTCTGCAGACTTTGTATTCGAGGGAGACTTCTTTTTGGAAGTCATTATTTTTTTTGCCTTTGGAGTCACAGCCTCCACCTCCTCTGCCTCCTCTTCATCATGAAGGACCAGGTCCATCTCCTCAATTCCAACTGCCTTAACAAGCTCAACCACTTTCTTCTTCCCCTTTGCATGAGCTTTTCTTTTACTCTCTTCAAGGGCTTTTTCCAGTTCAGCCTCACTCTGCTTCTTCTAACTCCTTGTATCTCTCTCTCTTGTAGGAAGAGTCATCGTTGGTATAGAAGATCTTGTTTGCCCTAGTAGTACCAGGAATTTAACTCTTGAACTCTTCTTTCTTTTTGGATGGTAACTGTCAGACACTCTTTTCAATAGGTCTTCGAGGGTTTCCTGTATAGATGGAGCGGGTTCTTGGAACCTCTCCCTCAACCTAACCAACCCCTCGGCCGCTTCTCCAAACCCACTACCCTCTTTTTCTCTCAAACTTTCTTCCTCTCCAGCAGATTCCTCACTTCACACTACTATAACTCATGTTTTTTTAGTCAAACCAATAGGAGTGGGTAAAGATTCAGTCATTCCTTTTCCATTCCCCTCACATCACCTTGAGCACCCTCACTCTCTTTTTCTTTTTTCTTTTTATTTTTACCACCAAATTTCCCAGAACAGTGGTCTCAACCCCAACCACAGTTTATACCAAAACAAACCTATTTTCCAAATTTATAGCAACCTCAAAAATTATTTCAGTACTAATTTTAGAAATAGATGTTACCTGTTTGGTTTCATAAGAAGCAGTTTCTTCCCCCTCAGTAGCAGAATTAAATGAGTCATCAGATTTTTGGGGTTCATGTTCCTGTCTTGCTTTCAGTTATTCATCTAATTTCCTGGTTAATGCACTCCCTGACACTATCTTACAAGCAGTAACCTTTACTCGTTCTTTTCTGGGTGTGGATTCTTTTGACGGTGATGAGGGTTTTTTAGAGAGGTTAGCCATCGATGATGGTAAAAGAAATGTGTGTGAGTTTAGAAGATGAGAGAAGATTGAGAGGGGTGTTTGGCAGTTGTAAATTAGAAGTGAAAAAATGACTAAGGCCAAATCAATTTAAAGATGGAGAAATTGACTGGGTAACGACAAGTTTCTTAGAAGCTCAGAAGTCTAATCAAACTAGGAGTCAGTTTGAAAAGACGTTGAGGTCTCTCCCTAAAATCTAGGCATTTATTGCATTTTGGGACTCTCTTTGGGTGAAACTAGTTCATTTCGTAACGGATAAACTCAAGGAGGTTAGGATTAAATGGGAATCTCCTTTTGATCATAATCCAGTTATAATTATTTCAAAATATGTAGAGTGGAGAGTACGTACCATGAAATCTTGATGAACCAGGTTCTTCACTAAGAAATCTCTTTTGTAAGTCTTAATTTTCCAAGAAAATAAAGATAATATCATTAAAAATTGCTAAGACGTTTTAGCACATGTCATAAGAGTATATTGGTAAAAGTATGAGACTGAGCAAAATCTAATCTAATTATGTAACAAATTCACAAATTTTCTAACCAAATTTTTTAGATATAACTGGTTCCTTTTAGGTGATCTTAATCATCCCTAATTCTAACTTTTTCCTTTCAAAGTGATCTCTACTTAGAGCTTTTCTGATGACGTCAGCTATTTGCTTTTCAGTAGCACTAAATTCCGCAGTGATCAAACCCTTTTCATTGTTGCCCCTCAAAAAGTGATGCCTAACATCCATGTGCTTAGTTCTTTTGTGATGAACTAGGTTCTTGGTCATACTAATTGCACTAGTGTTATCACAAAATATGGGGATACAACTTACATCAATTCCGAAGTCCATTAATTGATGTTTGATATATAATAATTGAGCACAACATGATGCATCAACAATATACTCAGCTTTAGCAATAGACAAGGCCACATAATTTTGCTTTTTGGTGGCCCAAGACACAAGACGTGAGCCAAGAAAGTGTGACATACCTGAGGTGCTCTTTCTATCCACAAGAAAACCTGCATAATTAGCATCAACATATCCTACTAAGTTGAAATTGCTACCTTTTAGATACCATAGACAGAGGTCAGTGGTACCTTTTAGGTATCTCAAGATCTTATTGATAGCAGTCATGTGAGATTCCTTTCGATTTGCCTCAAATTGAGCATAAAGGCCTACATTGAAAACAATGTAAGGTCTACTAGCAATGAGATATAACAAATATCCGATCATTCCCCTACACAACTTTTGATCAACATATGAACCAGGTTAATCAATGTCCAACTTTGTGGTTGTTACTATAGATGTGTCAATTTCTTTGGAATCTTCCATTTTAAACCTTTTAAGCAACTCTTTCACATACTTTTGCTGATGGATTATAGTTTTATTTGAATTTTGTTTAATTTGTAAGCCTAAAAAGAAATTAAGCTCACCCATCATACTCATTTCAAATTCACTCCACATTAGCTTAGCATATTCTTTACTTTACATATCAGTAGTTACTCTAAAGAATATACCATCAACATATATCTGAACTACTAAGAGATCTTTACCTTTTTCTTTCAAGAATAAAGTATTGTCAATTTTACCTCTCTTGTACCCATGCTCAATCAAGAATTTTGATAATCTTTCATACCATGCTCTTGGTGCCTTCTTGAGCCCATAAAGTGCCTTGTCAAGCTTGTACACATGATCAGGACATTCCTTGCTTTAAAAGCCCGGAGGTTGCTTGACAAACACGTCTTCCTTTAGATAGCCACGTGGCAACCTTCCGTCTGCCCAACGACCTATAATGCTAGTCACTACTCCCACTGGGGCTAGGAAGTAAGCTGATACCTTCTTCCATAACTAGAGCTTTGGGAAGGAAGAGTTAAGAGGTCCCTATGGAGGATGTGGTCAGAAATCCATAATAGAGTCTGACCACAACGACCGAATTGATTGTTGAGGAAGTCACTCTTGACATTCATCTAATGGAGAGTGAATTTAATGTAAGAAGCAAAAGCTATAAGGAGTCTAGTTGCTTCCAATCTTGCTACTGGAGCAAAAGTCTCATCATATTTTATGCCCTCCTCTTGAATATATCCTTGAACTACCAATCTTACCTTGTTCCTTGTAATTGTTCCATCTTCGTCAAGTTTGTTTCTAAAGAACCATTTTGTGCCAAGTACTGATTTGTCCTTTGGGTCATGGAACAAGATATCAAACTTGGCTTCTCTCAAATTGGTTGAGTTCATCATGCATTGCATTCACCCAATACGCATCCTGCAAAGCCTCACCAACATTTTTAGGTCCAATAAGAGATAATAAAGCATCAAAAGCACAAAGATTATTCAAAGAAGATTTGGTTTTGATTCCAAAGGTTCAGTAAGTGATTATGTTCTCAATGGTATGAGAACTTTGATACTTGTAAGGTTTTACAACCAGCTGGTCCCCTAGATGTTCCTTCAATGTTTTATTGTTGAGGAACAAGTTCATGGACAGGTTCCCTCGAGGTTTGAGGATCCGTTCCTCTTTGTTCAGTTCCCCCTGTCAAGTTACCCTAGGTGGAAGGACCTGTTCCATCACCTGTTCCTTCCTCTGGTACAACTTCTGTCTGGGTTGTGGTTTTGTTTGAGTTTCTTACCAGCCCAATTGTTTTATCATCATGTTCATGCCTCTTAGAAAGAATGTTAGTTTCGTCAAAAACCACATGCACACTTTCATCTACACACATAGTTCTTTTGTTATAAATCTTGAGAGCTTTACTATGTGAAGAATATCACAAGAATACTCCCTCATCACTTCTGGGATCAAACTTAGCTAGGGAGTCTTTACTATTATTGTGCACAAAGCACTTGTTTCCAAATACCCTAAGATGGGATATATTTGGATTTCTCCCTTTAAGTAACTCATAGGGAGTCCTCTCAACAGGAGGTCTAGATGCACCTATTTATGATGTAGCATGCAGTATTCACAGCTTCTGCCCAGAAGCTATGGGGCAGTTTACTAGAAAGAAGCATAGTCCTAGCCATTTCTTCTAATGTCCTATTATGTCTTTCAACTACTCTATTTTGTTGTGGAGTCCTAGGAGCAGAAAAATTATGATTTATGCCATGCTCATCACATAATTCAGCAAATTTAGCATTCTCAAATTGAGTACCATGATCAGACATAATTGATACAAGTTGATTACCTAGTTGTTTCTGAGTTTTTCTAACAAAAGAAGTGAACATGTCAAATACTTCATCTTTTGATGTTTAAAACAGTGTCCAATTAAACCTAGAGTAATCATCAACAGGCATCAGATCTAAGTTCTAAGACAGTTGTGTCAAGTTCATGAACCTTGTTCTTCAACACATCATTTTCACTTTTACTTTCACTAGCCCTAAGTTTCAGGTTCTTGCACTTAGCTTTTAAAACCACACATTCTTTTGACATCTATTCCTTTTCATTATTTACATCCTCATATTCATCAGTTAACTCTAGTAGAAACTCAGATAACCTTTTTTAGACAAAAATTTAATCTTGTCTTTGAGATGAAAGACACTTACCTCTATTTCTTCATCAGATTCTCCAATGGCCATAAGTACTCGTTCATCATCATCATTATCATCATCTAAGCTTTCATCTAAGCTTTCTCCCCAAGCCGCGACCATAGCCTTTGTTGATCCTTTGTTGTTGCCTTTCTGGGGTTGAACCTATTCCTTCTTCCTGTTCCTTTGTTAAGCTCATTCCTTCTTCCATTCAATTTCCCATAAAGGAAAGTTCTTGATGTGGTGATCAATCTTTCCAAACTTGTAGAAGCCATCATTGGTTTTCTTCTCAGAAGCTTTTGATTTGTTGTAACTTCCACTTCTTGAAGAACTCTTTCCTCTCCTCAGGTACTTCTTGAAGTCTTTGGTGATCATAGTCATTTCATCATCTTCTAGATCAGAACCTTCAGTGATTCTGCGTGCCAAGCTCATTTCCTTCTTAGGTACATCCATCTTCATGGTTTATCTCCTAAGTTCATAGGCAGTAAGATTCCAATCAATTCATCTAGTGGGACAGTGGTAGTATTCTTTGATTCCTGGATGGCAGTGATCTTACTCTCCCAAGTGATAAGCGAAATCCTAGTAAGTATTTTCTCGACTCTTTCTTCTTCAGCAATAATCCTTCCAAGAGACTTTAGCTCATTTGTCAATGTAGTGAATATTATGTACATGTCTTGAATTGTTTTTCCATCCTTCATAGCAAAGTTCTCATACTGAGAGTATAGTAGAGTTCCTCTAGATCTTGTCACCTGAGTTGCTCCTTCGTGAGCCACCTACAATGTGTTTCTAATTTTCTTAGTAGAGGCACAACTTTTGATTCTGCTGTACTCATCCGGACCAAGTTCACAAACAAGCTATTTCTTGGGTTTAGCATTCTTTTCCCACTTCTTCAAGTCCTCAACAGTGCAATCCGCTCTTGTCTTTGTCACATCTAGTCCTTCAACATTTTTCTTCAATGTAGCCAATGGATCATCAGTGACAATGTCCCATAACTCATAGTCCTCTCCTTGAATGTGGTCTCTCATTCTGTTCTTCCACCAAGAGTAGTATTGGCTATTAAAGAGTGGTGGCCCAGCAGTGGATTTTCTTTCCCAGTTTCCAGGTGGTGCACTCATCTTGATCTTTTCCTAAGGTGTTAGCCTTTTCAAGGATAATCCGCTCTGATACCAATTGATGTTTTATACTTCAATGCCACACAAGAGGGGGATGATTTGTGTGGTGTCCAATTTTTATGTGCACGGATAATAGAAGGTCCTGGTTCTTCTATGTGTTCCTTATATTACTATTGAGGAAATAATAAATGCAGAAAGTAAAGAACACACGTATTTTTACGTGGAACATACCCGGCTCAAAAGGTGAAAAAATCACAACCTACGACTCAGTAGGAATTTACTTCACTAAATCACTGAACCAAAACAACATTTACAAAATTCTTTGCAAACCTAAGGATTACCTTTAATCCCTTTGGGGCAACCAACCTCCAGTTGTTGCGACAACTTCAAGTTAACTCTAACTTGAATACTACACTCAAAGTACCTAGTACAATTACTTCTAGATAAAGCTGAAAGGTACAATTCAAAAGCCCTACTATAATGAAATTAGAATATATGACAGACACTTGGAACTGGTTCTTCTATCTGATTCATTTAGCTTCAGGTTCGCACACTTGAATCACACAAGAATTGCTTGCAAAATGCCTTGCTATTTTGCTCTCAACTCATGTTTAACTTTAGTATTTGTGTGCACCTATAAAATGAGATCATCTGAAATATATAGAGTTAGTAAAATAGGAAATAACTAGAGTTCCAATGCTATACTCTTCCTTGATGGAAGAGTTCTAGTTATCTTCAACTTCTAACTCTTCCCTTATCTAGGATAGAGCTCTCTTCGAGTAAGGGGTCCTTCTCCTTCTCACTTATGCAACCTTTTGCTTAGGAGATATCAGATATAATAACTAAATCTTATCTCCTTCACGTGCATCCCATATGCTCAAATCTGCCTATGTTTGTGTACACTGTATATGGACATGATTCATGCTTGAGTTTCTTTGTCAATCATCAAAACAAACTTTACTTGGGCCTACAGGATCAAACTACCCTCTTTGAGCCGAAATGAGAAAACCTGGAAAAAGTTTTACACTTTCTGCGTCGCACAGTGCTACACACCCTGCATCACATTAGTGTATTTTGCTCGATTGTAAACTCTATGTACTTAGCTTATCTGACAAACTTTTGCACTAATGCGTCACACCCTTTTGTGCACCTTGCGTTGCATTAGTGTATTTTCCTGTCAGACCCAAAATCTTCAAGTCTCTGATCTTCTTAAACTTCTAACGAACTTTTGTACTAATGCGACGCTCAATACCACGCCTCATGTGATGCACTAGTACACTTTACTCTAGCCCATGTGTTTTTTTTCAACTTTCGTATGCAGCACAGTCCACGAACCCCGGATATAGTCCTAGATAATCAATTGAAGCTTTTACTCATACTTCGAAGCTTCATGTTTTATTATGGCTCTAATTTAAGTCCTGAACACACAAACAACGTCATAAGTTCAAATTTCTCATAATTAAGCTCAAACACGATTGAAATGCAATCAACAATAGGTGAAATTAAGACCAAAATCCATGCTTCTAGCCTACCATCAGGGGGCGCCTGTTGCCAAACTAGGTGCCAAACTTCCTAAAGTGTTGCTAATGGCATCATGGGATGTGCCTAGCTCTAAATTGGGCATAAAATTTTTCACTTTTGTGTTCTGCTACCTTTAGCATTCTGAGAGGGGCTTGGCTCCAAGCTGGACGATAAAATCATATTCCCTCCAAATTCTTCCGTTTTGGCTTCAATTTGCGCGCAACCTCTCCAAACACTTCTGATTAACTTCTACATATATAAGCACCATAATTAAGCTTGAGTCAAAAATATTCACACTAAAGATAACTAGATCGAGACATAATGTAAGACAAATTACATGCAAAAGTATAGATTTTTAGCCAAACATCAACATTCCCCTATGATCAGTATATAAGTATATGTTGTAGTTGCTTCAATAATTGCAGTGTTGTTGTAATCAATAAAATTAGGATCATAGTTGTTCTGTAGAAATTGAGGACTACACACCAGATTGTGCTGACTCTCTTGCAGAAATTTAGAATTCTGTTTTTCTTTTCTTTTTGTAAGTTTGTTAGCTATCTTCAAGTTCAAACTTGTTTAGTATAGTTTAAGCAACATTTATTGACAGTTAATTACTGAAGTCGTGTATTTAAACAAGTTGTCATAATCAACAAAATAGACCTTTCAAGCTACTTTATTTGCTCTCTACTGTCAAAAGCATTAACAATATAGTTAAAGAATATCATTTATAAGCATTTTATACTAACAAGCAAGCTTCGGCGGCCGCTCGACCTAGCGCGTTAGCCCCAGTACTATAGGGAAGGCCTATGCGAAGAAAAGGCCTGCCCATCATCAAAGCAAGCCCAAGTCCATGCAAGAAGGCCCTCCAGATCTGTCCAAATTCAAAGCCCGTCAAAGGCATATGAAATCATGCAAAGGATCCGAGCCCATCCAAATGATGTTCAGCGGGCTAAACCCAAGTAGCTCTGGCCCATGATCTAAGAGGCCCGAAACTAGTTAATCATGCTATCCTTACTTCCGTTATGGAGGGTGCGGGTAGGGGGGACGGCGGGGAGGCCGGCTCCACCGGTTGGTTGCCGAAGATGACCCCTCGCCTTGGTCTCCAAATAAGTTTTTATAATAGTCAAAAGCACCTTAAAACCACGAATAAGTTGGAGATGAGGGTGATGAGTTGGGATCCTTTAAGGCGGGGGCACGGGGTTATGGTCTTGTTACTTTATGTTTCGGAGTCAATTGATCCCTCGATCAAGTCCTAACTAGAAATATCTTAAGAGAAGAAGAGAAATCATTTGGATTCGAGGCGAAACCCCTCTCCTTACAGTCAAGTGACTTTCAGCCCCTCTCCGCCGTTACGGAGTTCTTCTACTCATTGTAATTTAACAACCTTCTAAGGGGGTTATATCAGTGGCAAATCTATGTATGGTGGAGAGGGTTGGAGAAGGTTCAATTCTTTGGCGAAAATAGAATCAAGCAAGGAACAACAACAACAACCCAATAAAATTTTACTAGTGGGGTCTGGGGAGGGTAGTGTGTACGCAGATTTTACTCCAACTCCGAGGGAGTAGAGAAGCTGTTTCCGAAAGACCGTCAGCTCAAGAAGACAAAAGTAGACAATATCAGTACCACCAATAGAAATTATAAGAAAATAACATCATGAAAATGAGAAAATAGATGCAAAGTAAAAGAAATAGACAATACATAGACCTGGCACTATGGAAAACGAAAGCGTAATAAGACGCAACATTGTCACTAACTGACTTCGCCAAAAGCCCTACCAGACTAGCAACACAAAGGTACGAAGGAAAGACTCAACTACGTCCTAACCTACAACCCTAATACTCGATCTCCACAGCTTCCTATCAACGGCCATGTCCTCGAAAATCTGAAGTCTCGTCATGTCCTGCCTGATCACCTCTCCCAATACTTCTTAGGTCATCCTCTATTTCTTCTCGTGCCCTCCAAAGCCAGCCGCTCACACCTCCTTACCGGAGCATCTAGGCTTCTCCTTTGTACGTGTCCAAACCATCTGAGGCTCGCTTCCCGCATCTTGTCATCAATAGGAGCCACGCGCACCTTCTCTTGAATATCTTCATTCCTAATCTTATCCATCCTAGTGTGTCCGCACATCCACCTCAACATCATTATTTCTGCTACTTTCATCTTCTGGATATGTGAGTTCTTAACAGGCCAACACTCAGCCTCATACATCATGGCCGGTCTAACCACCGTTTTGTAAAATTTACCTTTGAGTATCGGTGGCACTCTCTTATCATACAGGACTCCAGATGCCAGCCTCCACTTCATCCACTCCACCTCAATACGGTGTATGACATCCTCGTCGATATCCCCTCCCCTCTGGATAACCGACCCAAGGTACTTGAAATTGCCACTACTTGGGATGACCTATGATTCAAGCCTCACTTCCACACCCACTTCCCTCGGCTCAGTGCTGAACTTACACTTCGGGTATTCTGTCTTCGTCCTGCTCAGCTTCAAACCCTTAGACTCAGGAGTCTATTTCCAGACCTCCAACCTCTCGTTAACACTGGTTCTCGACTCATCAATCAGAACTATGTCATCGACGAATAACATACAGCATGACACCTCCCCTAATATGGTGTGTTAACACGTCCAGAACCAATGTTCCCTTCGCCATAAATTGTATTGTGTAAACAGAGGAAAAGTAAATTTATTTAGTTATATATAAACTATTGAACCATATTGACATAAGGAAATGTTCTAGCATTGTGGCAAAGGAGATTCAAAAATTGCTTGGGTCACATGTTCATCAAATCCTACGTTTGATATTTTAATATTTTCTTAAATCCGCTTATATAAAATCTTGGCCCTGTACTGATTCAATTGATTTAATAGGATATGATCTCCGTCTAGTATCTGAGTGAAAATTTTGACACATTCAAAGAGCTGTAAATGTATTCAGCCAATTAAATTCATTTTCATATGCCTCCAGAAAAATTACGTTGAACCATTTCCTACCTTATAATAGGTGGGATTCGATTGTTAGATATGCCCCTGCTCATGGGGTTTTTTTTGGGGGTTGGGGGCGGGGGGTGTAGTGTGCACATAAAAAAAATCCCTTTCAGTAGGGACACATGAAAGGGAATCTAAATGCAAAGGACCCATTTACTGAAGGAGGAGAGGCCTAGTGGCTCACCTCACAAAAGGAAATCAAAATCATGAGCACACCTATCTTGTTAATATCAAGAAGAAAAGTAGCAAGATTTGGTATCCCGCAATAATCACATGAAAGCAAATCTGGTATGGGAAATACCAAAAACTGCCCCACTACTGCTAGACAATGACAAATTTTTATAAGGAACATATTGTCATTTCATTTTTAGATTTCTCATTGGTTGATAAAAGCATAAGCTCCCAAAATACTTTCAATTGGCAATTCATAAAAAAGAAACATCTACTCTGACTTTATACATAAATGCTGAAGAAAAGGCAATTTTTGAAATCACAAAATTTTCCATCCTGTAAAAGACAAGGCTAGAGAAGGCACTAAAGAACTTTCTCGGATTTTGGTTCTTAAAGAAAGAAATTATAAAAGTGAAATGAAGAAAAATAAATAAATGTTGTGGCTGCAATTTGTCCACCAGTTTCTTCCAACCCCACCACCTTACCAATCACTTTCAGTTTCAATACCCTCACTGAAGGGTGTTTTATTGTGTCTATTTAGTGGATTAATAACTCATTCAGACAGGGTTCACCCATGTGGGAGAATTAAGTTCTGTGACGTACAGATTTTACATTAGTGGGGTTAGATAGATTCCTTAATAAGTTTCTCCTAGAAAAAGAGCTCATTTTTTGCTTCTTATGGTCTGATCATTCATCTCATATATTAAAGAAAATACATTTGTAGTTACTTAAGAATATAATTCTGTCCAACATGTAGAGATATCTTTTTTACTTTATTAAGTTGATGAGATTTGAAGCAATGCTTTTATTTATTCTGATACAATATTGAAGTGTTTATTTATTCTGATACCATATTGAAGTGTGTTTTCGCTAACAGGGAAAGCTACATGTAGCCATCAAAGGATAAGATTAATCCCTAATACACTGCTGTCCAAGAAATACACGATAACATGGCGTTTTAGATAGGAGACATATTGTGGATAGTAGTTTGAAATATTTGAGAAAATGTCAAGTGGTGGTTGTAGCATAGTATGGTTTAGGAGGGATCTGAGGTTAGAAGATAACCCAGCACTGGCTGCTGGAGTGAGAGCAGGTGCAGTAATTGCATTGTTTATATGGGCTCCTGAAGAAGAAGGATATTATTGTCCTGGTAGGGTATCAAGATGGTGGATTAAACAAAGTTTAGCTCATCTTGATTCCTCTTTGAAGAGCCTTGGAACTTCCCTAATTACAAAGAGATCTACTGATAGTATTTCTTCTCTTCTTGATGTTGTGAAATCTACTGGTGCAACTCAGGTCTTTTTCAATCATCTATATGGTTAGTTCTGTTCCAGTCAGGGATGCTTTATATATAATATATGCTGCCTTGTTTTTAGTCTTTCTCTTCCTTTTATATAATATGCCTTAATTTTCTCATTCTTGTCTTTACTTTGTGAATACTCTATAGATCTATAAACGAGTAGTAAAAATAGAGATTTCTACTCCTTAATTGAAGATTAATAGATAATTTTAATATTGGACTGGGATGGGCTTAAATAAAGTGATATGATTTTCAATTTCCAAATTTTCTTGCTGTTTTCAATCTATATGTTATTTTAATTAATTGAATCTGGTAACTACAATATGTCCTCTATAAGGAAAATAATGGATTGTCCTTTACAGCTTGTTTGGATGGTTGTTACCCATTGTATCGTATTACTTAAAATACTATGTTTGTTTTGATTACAACAACAACAACGACCCAGTATAATCCCACAAGTGGGATCTGGGGAGGGTAATATGTACGCAGACCTTACCCCTACCCCGAAAGGTAGAAAGGCTGTTTCCAGGAGACCCTCGGCTCATAAAAAGCAACAGGAGCCGATATATTAGTACCATAAAATGCATAATAAAATAACAGCAATATAAGAGATATGAAATACAGAATACGAAATACGAAATAGATGGCTGGTATAGTAAAAACTAGCAGGTAAAGCCCTGCATCAATAGACGACCAATGACATTCTTAGTCTAACTCCTAACTGGCTAGTCTCACTTTATTGTGCTGTAGAAATATTCACAACTTTCCCCTAACCTACAACCTTAATGCTCGACCTCCATATTCACAACATTTGATTGTTACTTAAATTTTATTGTATCGTATCGTTAATTCCGTTGTTACATAACGACGAATGTGCCACTTTATGTAAAGACCGCTTTGGTGTGGTCGCGTCGTTACCTTGTCTTTTTCTCTCAATCTCACCCTTCATTATTATTAAATAATTTTATTTTATCATTTACCCTACCTTTTTATATATTGTATCATAATTTTTCTTTGTATCATAATTTTCTTTATAATATTGCAAGTTTATTCTTCATATTGTTGGTGCGTGATATCATGAAACGATGGCAAACGATATAATCTATCCAAACATTGTATTTATCAAAAGATACAGTACAATACAATGCAATACAGTATGATATACGATACATTATGAAACGATGTGTAACAACCATCCAAACAAGCTGTTAGTAAATAGTAATTGAGTGATAGCTACAATGTTCGTATGCTGGTTGTCTGAATCTTATGTTGCTCATCTGGATTGCTATTATATTTTCTATATCTTTTTTTTTGTATAATCTGTTATTTAGCAAAAGAGGGATATCCTCAAACACTTGATCATATGCTCGTGAAAGAATTTTATTATACCAGAAGTTGATGGCTTCTCATTTTTCTGAAGATAGGATTATAAACAAACCATTATCTTCCATGACCATTGAATTCATCGAGTAATTCTAATTAGTATTCTATTTTTTTTCGCTTTAGACCCAATATCACTTGTCAGGGATCATCGTGCAAAGGAAGCCTTAACAGCTGAAGGTGTATCTGTGCGCTCCTTCAATGCTGATTTACTATACGAACCATGGGAAGTTGTCGATGATGAAGGTCGCCCATTCACAACGTTTTCAGCTTTCTGGGACAGATGCCTTACCATGCCTTATGACCCTGAAGCTCCACTTCTTCCACCTAAAAGGATAATATCTGGTTTGTCCTCTTCTGCGCGCTTTCTTGCCTTATAGATATTGTTCATGTTTTTACTATACGCACATTCAATTTAAATAACTTGTTCCTCTTACCATTTTGTTCCACTAATCTAGCTAAAAATCAGATAGAATCCCTTAAAAGGTATTAATGCAGTGCCCCACTGAAATTATTCTATTGTTCATTTCATGGATATTATCAAACAATTTATCTAGTACTCGTTTACCTGTTATGCTCTTAACATGGTATGCGACAAAAAACTTCCAGGAGATGCATCAAGATGCCCTTCAGACAACTTGGTATTTGAGAGCGAATCAGAGAAAGGAAGCAACGCACTTCTTGCTCGAGCGTGGTCTCCTGGTTGGAGCAATGCTGACAAGGCACTGGCTACTTTCATTAATGGACCATTAATTGAGTATTCCAAGAATCGTAGGAAAGCTGATACTGCAACAACCTCATTTCTGTCCCCACGTTTACATTTTGGTGAAGTCAGTGTTCGTAAGGTATTCCATCGTATTCGTATCAAGCAAGTTCTCTGGGCCAATGAAGGAAACAAAGAAGGTGAAGAAAGTACCAACTTGTTCATCAAGTCCATTGTCCTTAGAGAGTTCTCAAGATACATGAGCTCTAATCATCCTTACAGTCATGAAAGACCACTACTTGGTCACCTAAAGTACTTCCCTTGGTTAGTAGATGAGGGCTATTTTAAGGCTTGGAGACAAGGTAGAACAGGTTATCCTTTGGTTGATGCAGGTATGAGAGAGCTTTGGGCTACTGGCTGGCTACATGATCGCATTCGAGTTGTTGTTTCTACTTTTTCTATTAAGGTTCTGCAGCTTCCTTGGACATGGGGAATGAAGTATTTCTGGGACACTTTGTTAGATGCAGATCTTGAAAGTGATGCTCTCGGTTGGCAATATATTACCGGTACCCTACCTGATGGTTGTGAGTTTGATCAATTTTATAATCCACAGGTATGTCCTGGTAATAATTTGGGAAGGTTGTTTTCTTGTAATTGGATACTTGCAAAAATTGGAACTCTCTCCTTTTCACTTTCTATATTATAGAAGTACCTAAGTTGCTCGGAATCTTCACTTTCGGTGCCGCATCCGTGTTGATATGACGTGGGTGTGGGATCCGTACCGAATATGGTCAACCAATTTGTGTGCTTTGACCAAAATCAATGGAGAAATTCAGGACAAATACAATAATTTCTGAAATCAAATCAAAAGATAGGGTGAAAATGGACTTATATATTAAAATTTTTATGTCAGTACTTTTCCTTTTATCTTCCTCTCGGATTCTCCTCTTGATCAATATCTTTTTCCTTCTCAGGATACCTTGTAAGATTTTCACATAATATCTCATAATTTAGATTGTGTTGAGGGTCTACTCGAAATAGCCTCTCTACATTCACTGTAGGGGTAAGATTTGCATACTATCATAACCTCGCCAGACCTTACTTGTGGGACTATACTAGGTTTGTTGTTGTTGTTGTCTCATATTTTAGACATATTTTTTTCTTTATTTTTAGATATTTGAATTACTTTTAGCCAGAGGCGGATGCAAGGTAAAAGAGCCGGGTTCAATTGAACCCATAACTTTTGACGCTGAGTATAAATTTATGTGTAAAAATTTATTAAAGTTGTAACAAATAGTAGATCTGAACCCATAACTTTAGAAATATAATGGGTTCAATACTAAAAACCTTAAAGTTTAGATCATAAAGGATCCAACCTCTAGATCCGCATAGAGAAGTACTCACTTACATATTAAAGCTTTCATCCTATCATGGATTATTCTAAGTGCTCTAAGGCTGGTTTTACTTTGAAAAATTGACTGTACACTTTCATTGTTTATTGTCTTTACTGCAGTTTGAGGGATACAAGTTTGATCCTAAAGGAGAATATGTTCGCCGATGGCTTCCTGAACTTGCTAGACTGCCCACTGAATGGATACACCACCCTTGGGATGCACCAGAACCTGTACTTCAAGCTGCTGGCATTGAGCTTGGTTACAATTATCCTCTTCCGATTGTTGAAATCGATGCAGCAAAAGAAAGACTAGAAGACGCCCTATCACAAATGTGGCAGCGTGAAGCAGCTACAAGAGCTTCTATTGAGAATGGAATGGAGGAAGGACATGGCGACTCTACCGATTTTGTCCCAATAGCATTTCCTCAGGCCATGCAGATGGAAATGGATCCTGAAACAGCCAGGAACAATACTACAAGAAATGCTATTCGATGTTATGATGATCAGATAGTCCCTAGCATGTCATCTTCTTTTTTTAGAACTGAAGATGAAGAATCCTCTGTGGATATCAGAAATTCAGTTGTGGAGAGTAGAGCAGAAGTTCCAATAATGTTGATGTATAACTGATGAACCATGAGAGATATACACTTGATAGGCATTATGCAAACAGTTTAAACCAACACCACTCCACCACATTTTAGTTATGTGGTAAGTAGGAGGATTGGAGGAAGAGTGAAGATTCAACAGCAGAATCTTCAAGCAGTAGTATTAGAGAAAGGGATGGAGATGTAGTTCCTGCATGTTGAAGTCCAAGCTACTCGGATAAATTTGCTGGTGGTGTCAATGGTATGGGGACCTTATCTTACTTGCAAAAAGGCATTGGTTGTTTCATCAGTTAATGAATTGTCAGCAGCTTTATCAAACAGGGTAAGCAAACTATACAGATATGATTCAAATTGGTATTTAAAACTACAGTCATATCTATATGATGCCTCTTTAGCGGACCTTAGGTTGAGAAGATGCATTAATAGTTATGATTCAGATTCAAAGGATGTTGAAGCTTCATGGAACTTTCTTAAGTTGTCATTTATGTACTTGCTAATACGTGATCATATTTGCGGTATAATGATAACTAGAAGGTGGCTAATATGGCCATTCCGATTATCAATCAGCACATTTAGTATGGGATCAATATTTACCTGCTGTTTTCTCTCATAGTCTGACATGATCAGCTGTAAATGTGTGTCTATAATCTCTAACTGGATGAGGTGATACGTCTGGATTCTCTTTCCCTACTCCTTATCACGTTTGTACCATGTGTCTCCGCTGCATAATATAGATGTTCTCACAAGTCCCAATAAGCGTCAAAAGGGGTTGAAGTCCTCTAGAAGCTAGTATTTATATGCCCTTTTTGTTTTCTTTCCAAGCCTAAATTTTCTAAAACGATGACATCTAACTAAACTATCACCAATGTTTAGAAAGATATTTGTGGGTACAATAGGTTTATACACTGCGTATACACTATCCTCCTCAAACCCCACTATGTGGGATTACATTGGGTATGTTGTTGTAGTAGATTTATACAATGTTTGAAGAATGTAGGTGACAACTAGCTGCTTCATATCCATTGCTTGGGAAGTTGGATTTGAAAAAAGCAAAGAGAAGAGGCTATCAACTCATCTTTTACATTTTTAGCTTGGTGTAGTACTGCCTGGGAAAATTTGTGGCAGCTCAAAACTATGTGATCTTAAGCGAGATGTTCTCAGATACTGGTAAATTCACTTTTAGGATTACTTGGATATAATTCCTTTCAAAGGCATCAGAAGTATACGGAAATCTTCAAATAGTTAACGCAATAGGTTTTTAACAAACTATAGACTGACAAAGATGCAATCTTTCTTCGTTCTCCTAGAGCAGGACAAATCACATTTTGGCATTCATGTGATTTCACCAGTACTTTTAGGTGTTGCATGATGTCCCACTTGTAGGCATAATGCATACATCTTATGCTTCAGATCGACTGTAGTGCTTTGCTCATGAGCATTTCCTGCTTTGGTTGCCGGAGAAGGCTATATATCCCAGTTGCTGTCATGGCCCCGAGAATTGGTGCAATAACAAAGATCCATTGGTTCTTATAGACACCTGAGACTATTGCAGGGCCTAAACTTCTTGCTGGATTCATTGAAGCTCCAGTTATTGGCCTGCAAATATGAAAGTCAGCGACAAACTGATCTATAAAATATGTTATACTCTCTAGATTTGGAGAAACATCAAGAGTGCATGTTGAGGTGTGATTTTACCCTGCAATGAGGACTTCAAACAATAGTGTAACTCCAATTGCAACTCCAGCTAGCTCTTTGCTCTGCAGTTGAAGATAGTAGACTGATTAGGAAGACTTCCTAGTTGAGTAGATAATAGGAACTAAAGCTAGCGATTTTCAGATTGATCAAACAAACAATTTTAGATGCTTAACGAAATTCTATACTGAAACTTCTAAAGAAGATAGTCCTTAGTGAAGGCATACCGCTCTATCGTCAGTAGCAGCTCCACATATCACAAACATTAAAATGAGAGTCATTATGAATTCCCAAGTGATGGCTTCAAAATCAGTGACTGGATTTTTGTACTGAGTAAGTGTTGGTAGTATGTCACCTTGGTGATTAAATAACACTCTCAAGGTGAGACATGCAAGTGTAGAACCCAAGAATTGAGGAAAGACATACATAGGCACCTGCAAGAAAGAACACCAAAGAAGTGACAGAATGTACCTGCCTCAAAATGCATATAACTGTTGATTGAGGGCAGCAGCAGCAGGTGCAAGTACACCCCTTGACTAAATAGACAGGTAATACATTTGTGAAAACATATACTAATTAAACTAAACTTGACTATTATCTTAAAGAAGTACTAGGTGTAATAGTATCTCACACTATTAAGTTAAAATTGTAGACCTGCTTATGCTTTCACCCCCTCCTCCAAATATAGATAGATGCACAACTAGTGCACACATTGGACTCGTGTATAACAAGAATTCAATGATGTTTAGTAAGTTCTTACATGCAGCAATGGCAATTTGCGAGCAGCAGCGAAGGCAATTGTGACTGCAGGGTTGAAATGGGCGCCAGAAACGTGACCAAGAGTGTATATTAATCCCATAAGAGATAAGCCCCATGCCATTGCTATACCCACAATAGTAAGTGTCCTTTCTCTATCAACAAGTGCTGATCCACAGCCCACAAATATGAAAATGTAGGTTCCTACCAACTCTGCTATAATCTGCTCATGTGTGAATAGGCATGGAATAAAACAGTCGTTGTTAGTAGACGATATGAAGTTGGGGGAAGGGGGATTGATGAAGATATAATTAAGTAAATAAAAGTGTATTCTCTCTCACAACTTAAACATTTAAATGATATAGTCACGCAATTCAACATGGTTTCAAAGCAGACATATATATCTCAGCTTCAAATCTCACTGTCACCCTTGATCAAAACTAACTTACACATGCTTGGCTCATTAAAGAGAATCAGACACGTCAGGTGTCGTATTCAAGTATTAAGTAAATAAAAGTGTGTCCTCTCAAGTTAAGCTTTAGATGAGATGATCACACCATTCAACTGGAATAAGGACGCCCTACCTTTTGGAATGAAGACATGAATGTTGCAGCTCGAGGAGAGAATTCTTTCATAGGAGAGCGAAAGGAGCCGTGTTTCCCTTCTTCCATGTTAGAAAAATCAGCAACAATTCCAATTTTCGAGGAATTGGTAGAGACTATAGAAGTTATGCTGGCCATTTTTACAAGTTCAGGAGTAGTCTACCAATCATCACTAAATCTTGGTTCTTATACTATGTGGTATTTGACTTGGCACAAGGAATCGATCACCAGATATAATTCTTGATGTGACAGAGTTTGTTAAACAAGAATACTCTTAAGTGTAAAGATAAACCTCGGATACTTTTGAAAACAAGTATTAAGGTGTTAAAATATGGTGTGCCGAATTTTAATGATGTTACATGCATGTTCTTATAAGGACAAAATAGATTGTTGAGTCAGAAATCCTGGTAAGTTAATTCTATTTGTTATTTGAAGCCGGCACTTGTTGGAAGATGAAATTGCAGGCAGCTAAAAGCCTGGAAGTTGAATTTAAAAGGAAAAATAGAAAAACTAAGTACAAGCCGGCTAGTGAAGTGAGTTTGAATGATAGATACTGATATATGCTGCATTTTAAACATAGTTCTATATCCTCGTGAACTATTTTTTATTAGGCCGTTTGGTTTAGAAAAGTTGTTCATCATTTTTCTTTTTGAAAAAAGTCACAACCAAACAGAAAATATGTCTTTCTTTAGCTTATTACTTATAGACAACAACAACAACATTAACGACCCAGTATAATCCCACAAGTGGGGTCTGGGGAGGGTAATATGTACGCAGACCTTTCCCCTACCCCGAAGGGTAGAGAGGCTAGCTTATTACTTATAGAAACTCCTAAAAATGAAAATTAATGGAATATTAATGGAATCGAACCACATACAAAGTGCTCCAAGTTTTCGTACTTTTGGAGAACTTTGTGCTATCAAGGAGACGAAAAACTATTCAAATAAAAGAAGAAAAGGTCGCCTATTGCTATTAAGTACTTCTCCATTCTCACCTCTTTCAGTAGATCCAAATAGCTCAATTAGGCTCCACGCCCCGCGAGGAATAAACAATTTCAGCCAGTATTTTCAAAATGGTGTTCAAAATTTCAGCAGTACCATTTTTGGTTGGGAGTGTTAGGACATATATTATTAACCATGCATTTAGATATAGTATATTCTAATAATTGTCATGGTTAAAAGTCTAGGTGAGAGATTGTTGGGATAAGGAGTGGCAAACTGTCTGGTCGTGTCGGATATGGTTCGAGACGAAAACGGGTAATAAAAAACAGATCAATTATCCGACCCGACCCATATTTAATACGGATAAAAAACGGGTTAACCGGCGGATAATATGTGTTACCCATATTATCCATGACTTCTTGTATATGATCACTTTTGGAAGAATTCTTAGTGTCCCTAACTTGAGGACACATGCGGATTTAGGATTTGACGACTACGGGTGCCACTATCTAAACCTATCATTAGTGAAGGAGGTTGAATTATAGTGTACTAGTGTATATTTAGTTGTTTCGATATTAAATTACAGTGTATATTTCGTCGCTTAGATCCATTTGACTTAATTCGGCTTGGTTCGATTTGATTAATTCTAAATTACTTTAGTTCGATTTACAAGATTTTTATGCATGAATAAATACATTATCACCAAAATAAATAAATTTTGTCCAATTCGATCTAATTCTCTTGATTCAAATTCTATTTGTTAATGCGACTTAAAAATATAAAATAGAAACAAATTCTTTTAATCAACTATAACTAGATTAATATTATGTCTATCGATGTCATCATTCTACAAAACATGAATTCAAGGAAAAGATAATATTAGATGGATAAAAAGAGAGAAAATGATTCAAATCACATATATTTGAAAATCTAGAAAGAAAGAAAAAAGGAATCAAACATATAATTTAATAAATAATAAAAATGGGGATGTACAAAAAGAAAGGAAATACAAAGATGGAAAAATAAAGAAATCTAAGAAAAGGTACAAAAAGAAAGACTGGAAAAAGCATCAAAGGTTAGTAACTTTAATTAAAAAAAGATTAGCAGAGCCTCACTTGCATCTTGCATGGGGAAGTCGGTAGTTTAACCATGGCACCTAAAGTTACTTTATGATTGAGTGTGCCACTCTTTAGTTATATAGATTCTTATGTAAAATATCAATATATACATAAAATTTTCTCCGAGCGTCCGGGTGGCGTGAAACCCCGAACCCACTACATAGATCCGCCCATGCTTGAGAAACTTTTAATTTGAGGCTTTTTAAATGTAAATGTTAGACACATTGGTCATCCGTTGGCTAAATGGATAATATGGTTTTTATCCATATTTGACCCGTTTTTAAAAAGTTCATTATCCAACCCATTTTTTAATGAATAATATGGGTGGTTAACTATTTTCTTTTAACCATTTTGCCACCTCTAATTGGGATATATACTATTAACCATGGATTTTGGTTTGGATACATTACTTATTATGGAACAACTGTTTATTCAATTTTAATAAAGTTTTTAATAAATCATATATTTGTTTGTGTCCTTTACTTATATAGTAGATGATTTACTGTACAGAGTTTAGCTTATACACGGAAGATTAAATCATCAGTTCTTATAAATATAAAGATCATGTTCACAATCTAATGATGAAATTGGACAAACCAGCAGTAATAATTGTAGCGCAAGATTAAACATAATTTATCTTGATTATGGGAACGGTTTAATTCCGACTTCTTGTGCCAGTACATTTTGTATGTATTGAACGGACCAAGTAGAGATAAGTATTCTATACTGACCTAATAAAACAAATTCTCTAGTCATTAAATGTACTTATACTCTTAAACTTGATATAATTATTATTAGTTGTGTATACTATTATTATTATTTTAATTTATTAAAAGGCGAGATTCTTTCGTAGGTCAATATGCCTGGTAAATTGGACAATAATGATATACATTGACAAAGTAATAGCTAGTTGATGGAATCCATGTCTCGGTCTAGAGATTGATGATACACCTTTATGAAAGTTTATAAGTTTTTATTTGTAAACCCTGCAGGTGGATTTTGTATCCGTCACGTGAAATAAGTTAAGCGAAAGTCTAAAGGAAATAACCAATGAATTAAATTGTCAGTAATTTAATTTATTTGATTAGTATCTGAATCTTAACACGGGGAGTTAAATAAGGTTTAATGGAAGAATTTTGAAATTGAACTTGGGAGTGCAGTTATGAATTTTTAGTGGAATGATTCGTAATTTATTATGGTAGTATTAATTCAGATATTTCGAATTAAGTCCATAATAGGAAGCCTCGTTAATTAAATACTACGGTCTCAGCTGTGCCCGAATAATTAGAAATTAAATGGATTATATTTCTTGGTGGAAAAGAAAACTCAACAGGTTTTGGAAAAGGGTTTAACCCTTAAAACTTGTGCTATAAATACATAAGGTTTTCCACCTAGAGAAGAGATAAAAAGTGGCCGAAAATTTCAGCCATTTTTCCTAGAAATTTCGCCCATACGAAATTACTATTTCTGGATATTATTTGGGTAACACAGTAAAAGATCATGCATGGAACGTTCGTGAATTATGATCGCACTGGTGATGGTGATTTTATTGAATTGCTGTGGAATTGGTGGCTCACGTGATAGAGAAACTTTGTTCACGCTTCAAAAGGTAACCCGTAAAATTCCATTTATACTATTATTGTCTATATTACATGTAAGTGATCCTCGCTATTTGTTTCCGCTGTTCATACCTGTTTTCCAGGGAGGACTAAGTTTCTTCAAAAGAGTTAAACTCACACAGGATCCTATGGAAGACAGTAGGTTTTGGAGGAGTTACGTAGTTTACGTTGTGTCGAAGAAGCAAAGATTCTGATGCATAAACATAACTACGAAATTGATACTATAAAAATCACTATCATGCACAAATTACAAGAAACATAGATCTACTAATAAAACATCCATAATAAGCAAAACCAGAGTACCATCATTTAATTGAAAGCAGTTGGAACTGTTTTCAAAAGCAGGCACAATACAAGCCGATAACAATAAATCCCTATCTAAAAAATAGGATCTTGTTATGAATAGTTTGTACATTGGATACTACTTTAGATACTACATTGGATGCCTATGTTGTGAATAACTTAAAGATTAAATTTTCTACTTTATGTCCATCATCTTTACTTTTTATGCCTATAAAAGGTCATGTAATTGCAATAGAAAAATACACCAAAGTGAAAGAAGAAAACACGTCTCCATTTTTTCTATCTCTTCTTATTTACATTTTACTGCATTACTTTTATTTTATAACACGTTATCAGCACGAAACTCTAATTTTATTCTTAACTCCCGCTAAGTTGAGCCATATTTTATTAAGGTATGTATCATTATAATCATTTTATTTATGGCAGTACATATCATATGCTCATTGTTTGCAGATTACTTGTGCGCTTGGTCTTCTTAAATAGTTCAAGTACATTGTAGTGATTAAATAACTACTTCCTTCCGTGCTCAACTCTTAGAGGACCTCAAAGTCATCAAACTAGCTATGCACTAATGTCATGGACTCCCTGGATCAAAACATATCTTTAAGGCATTTTGAAGAACTGTGAGAAATGAATTGACAAGCAATAATTTTTTAATTACTTTATATTTATTGGAACATATAAATAATGTTAGTCACGTTCAATTCTATTAACACATATATATCAATAATATAAAGTGAAATGAAATAAGTATGTAATTTCTACTTTATGGCAAGAATAAAATGAAATAGTAGATTGTTAACATAATATAGCTCTATTTTCATTTCTTTTACCTTAATCGTTTTGTATTCATTAATTGTTTATTATTATAATTATTTCTCTAATTTATTCATCTTTTATGATAGTTTTCACTATGTCAAATTTATCAAAACTTGAATTTGTGGCACTTGACATCACCAGAAGGAACTATTTATCATGGGTTCTTGATGCTGAAATTCACCTTGACGCTAAAGGTCTTGGAAATACTATTATACAGGAAATGAAGTATCAAATCAAGATAAAACGAAGACCATGATTTTCCTTTGTCATCATCTACATGAAGAGTTAAAAACTGAATATTTAACCGTAAAACATCCACTTGAATTATGGATTAATTTGAAGGATCGATATGACCACCTAAAACTTACGGTATTACCGAAAGCTCGGTATGAGTGGATACATTTAAGGTTGCAAGACTTTAAAATCGTAAGTGAGTATAATTCAGCTATCTTTAAAGTAAGTTCTCTATTAAAATTATGTGGAGACACTATCACAGATGAGGACTTATTGGAAAAAACATTTTCTACTTTTCACGGTTCAAATGTGGTGCTACAACAACAATACCGTGAAAAAGGTTTTAAGAAATATTCTGAGTTAATCACATGCCTACTTGTGGCTGAGTAGAATAATACTCTATTAATGAAAAATCATGAATCTCGTCCCACTAGGTCAGCTCCATTTCCGGAAGTGAATGTTGTAGCAACATATGATAAGTTTGAAAGAAAACAAAATAATTACCGTGGTCGTGGACATGGTCGTAAACGTGGACGTGGTAGGGGCGAAACAATTATCGTCATTATGGTGGAAATAAATTGGAGAACAATAAGGGTTCTCAAATTAATCATTCAAAAGGTAAAGCTAGTATGTGTCACCGATGTGGTATGAGAGGTCATTGGGCACGCATTTGTCGTACGCCAGAACATTTTTTCAAACTTTATCAAGCCTCCCTCAAGAAAAAAGAAAATAATGTGGAGGCATACTTGACCTTTCAAAATAATGATGATGAAGCAGTCTCTCAAATAAATATGATTCTAAGGCACATCTTGCATATAAAGATGATGATTTTGAAGGCCTAACAAATATTACTCATTTAGAAGTTGGAGACTTCTTTGATGATATTGACTGAAGAACTAATCATCTTACTGGGGAATGAAGCTATAAAAGTTGTTATTTTTATGTTTGCAACTAGTTTATTTTTCTTGAGTGTATTTTTCTAATGCATCATGTGTTGCTAGTTTCTACATTCCTAATGTATTTCTTAATGTTTTTTTCCGCTTGTCTTTCATATTTCTTATGATGTATTATTTGTTTTTTTTATTAAGAATATGAAAATTCCCCAGTCTTCAGTTGGACTCAAGATTAATAAAGATGATATATGTCTTCTAGATAGTGCTACAACACACACTATTTTAAAAGATAAGAGATATTTCTCTTATTTGGTAATGAAAGAAGCGAATGTTAATACAATATCCGGTAGTACAAGATTAATTGAAGGTTTTGGAAGAGCCAATTTATTACTACCAGGAGGAACAAATTTGGCTATTGATGAAGCACTATATTGTAGTAAATCTCAAAGAAACTTATTAAGTTTCAAAGATATTCGCCAAAATGGCTATCATATTGAGACTACAAATGATGAAAAGATTGAATATCTTTATATTACTACAATAATGTCCGGTAAGAAATATGTGCTTGAAATGTTACCTGCTCTTTCCTCCGGCTTATACTACACAAGTATTAGCAGGATTGAAACACATGCCATAGTAAACGAGAAGTTTACTAATCAAGATAATTTTATTATTTGGCATGACCGGTTGGGTCATACTGGTTCTAATATGATGCGTAAAATAATTGAGAATTCACATGGACATGCAATGAAGAATCAGAAGATTCTTCAATTTAAGGAATTCTCTTGTGTTGCATGCTCTCAAGGAAAATTAATTAGACCATCAACTATTAAAGTTAGGATGGAATCCCCTGCATTTCTGGAACGTATACAGGGTGATATATGTGGGCTCATTCACCCTCCATGTGAACCATTCAAATATTATATGGTTTTGGTAGATAAATCTACAAGATGGTCATATGTGTGCTTACTATCAACTCGCAATATGGCATTTGCGAGATTGTTGGTTCAAATAATAAAGCTAAGAGCACAATTTCCAGATTATGCAATTAAGACAATTTGTCTTGATAATGCTGGTGATTTTACATCCCAAGCCTTTAATGATTATTGTATTTCAACTGGGATGACAATTGAGCATCCGGTTGCTCATGTTCATACACAAAATGGTCTAGCAGAATCATTGATCAAACGCCTCCAATTAATTGCTAGACCAATGCTTATGAGAACAAAACTTCCCATTTCAGTATGGGGTCATGCTATTTTGCACGCAGTAGCACTTGTGCGGATAAGGCCCACAAGTTATCATAAAGTCTCCCCATTGCAATTGGCTTTTGGTCAGGAGCCAAATATTTCCCATCTTAGGATCTTTGGTTGTGCGATATATGTTCCAATTGCTCCACCACAACGCACAAAGATGGGTCCTCAAAGAAGGTTGTGGATATATGTTGGATATGAATCTCCTTCTATTATAAAATATCTAGAGTCGATGACTGGAGATTTATTTACGGCAAGATTTTCTGATTGTCATTTTGATGAATTAGTATATCCAACATTAGGGGGAGAAAATAAGCAGCTGAAAAAGAAGATAGATTGGAATGCATTATCACTGTCTCATTTAGATCCTCGAACAAATCAATGTGAAAAAGAGGTTCAAAAGATTATTCATTTACAAAATATTGCAAATCAATTGTCAGATGCATTCACTGACCTACCAAGGGTGACTAAGTCACATATTCCAGCTGCTAATGCTCCAATTCGAGTTGATATCCAGGCAGGACAATTAATTAAAGTAAATGAGTCTAAGCTATGCTTGAAACGTGGTAGACCAATCGGTTCTAAAGATAAAAATCCTCGAAGAAGAAAAGGAGCAAGTGATCAAAGTGAACATAACACAGAGGTAGTGGCTCAGGAAGAGCCCCAAGACGTAACAAATGATAAGACCTTAGGAGAGGTCCAGGTACTTGAAAATAATGAAAATGAAGAGATATCAATAAGTTTTGTCTCAATCGGGAAAATATTGAACCAAAATAATATTGTTATCGATAACATTTTTGCTTATAATATTGTTGTTGAAATAATGCAACAAGATGAGGATCTTGAACCAAAATCTATCAATGAATATAGACAGAGAAATGATTGACCAAAATGGAAAGACGCTATCCAGGCAGAGTTAACTTCACTTGGAAAACGTGAAGTCTTCGGACCCATAGTTCGAACACCTGAAGGCATAAAGCCAGTACGATATAAATGGGTTTTTGTGCGAAAACGGAATGATAAAAATGAAGTCGTTAGATATAAAGCGCGACTTGTGGCACAAGGGTTTTCCCAAAGGCCTGGAATTGATTATATGGAGACATATTCTCCTGTAGTGGATGCTATCACCTTCAGGTATCTCATAAATATGGCAGTGCAAGAAAAACTTGATATGCATCTAATGAATGCTGTTACAGCCTATTTGTATGGATCATTAGACAACGAAATTTTTATGAAAGTACCTGAGGGATTTAAAGTGCCAGAAGCATATAAAAGTTTTCGAGAAACTTGTTCAATAAAGCTTAAGAAATCTTTATACGGATTGAAACAATCAGGTCGTATGTGGTACAATCGCCTGAGTGAATACCTGTTGAAAGAAGGGTACAAGAATGATCCAATTTGTCCTTGTGTCTTTATAAAAAGGTCTGGATCTGAATTTGTTATAATCGCCGTGTATGTTGATGATTTAAATATCATTGGAACTCCTGGGGAGCTTCCAAAAACAGTAGACTGTTTGAAGAAAGAATTTGAAATGAAAGATCTTGGAAACACAAATTTTGTCTTGGTCTACAAATTGAGTATATTAAAGATGGAATATTTGTCCATCAATAAACGTACACCGAAAAGATTTTAAAGCGATTCTATATGGATAAAGCACATCCATTGAGTACCCCGATAGTTGTGAGATCACTTGATATAAAGAAAGATCCATTCCGACCTCATGAAAATGATGAAGAGCTTCTTGGTGCCGAAGTACCATATCTTAGTGCAATTGGGGCATTAATGTATCTTGCCAATAATTCCCGACCAGATATAGCTTTCTCAGTAAGCTTATTGGCAAGATTTAGTACTTCGCCAACACAAAGACACTGGAATGGTATTAAACATATATTCAGATACCTCCAAGAGACCATTGATATGAGTTTATTTTATTCAAATGAATCCAAGCCATCATTGATTGGTTATGCAGATGCAGGATATTTGTCTGATCCACACAAAGGTCGATCTCAGACAGGCTATTTATTTACAAGTGGAGGTACAGTCATATCATGGCGTTCGACAAAACAAACTATGGTTGCTACTTCTTCAAATCATGCAGAGATAATAGCCATTCACGAAGCAAGTCGAGAATGCGTTTGGTTAAGATCTATAACTCAACACATTCAACAAACATGTGGTCTTTCTTCGAAAGAGAATATTCCAATAATATTGTATGAAGACAATGCTGCATGCATAGCTCAATTGAAAGGAGGATATATCAAAGGAGATAGAACAAAACACATTTCACCGAAATTCTTTTTCACTCATGATCTTCAGAAGAATGGTGAAATAGATGTATAACAAGTTCGTTCAAGTGATAATTTGGCTGATTTGTTCACTAAGGCGTTACCAACCTCAATATTTGAAAAGATGATATATAAGATTGGAATGCGTCGTCTTCGAGACATTAAGTGATTTTTCATCATGGGGAGTAACTACCCGCTGCACTCTTTTTCTTAACCAAGGTTTTGTCCCACTAGGTTTTCTTGGTAAGGTTTTTAATGAGGCAGCAAGCAATGCATATTATAAATAACTATGTACATCCCAATATTTTTTTTTGTAAGTTTTTAATGAGACACATTATCTTACATGGACATCCAAGGGGGAATGTTATGAATAGTTTGTACATTGGATACTACTTTGGATACTACATTGGATGCTACATTGGATGTTCATGTTGTGAATAACTTAAAGATTAAATTTCCTACTTTATGTCCATCATCTTTACTTTTTATGCCTATAAAATGCCATGTAATTGCAATGGAAAAATACACCAAAGTGAAAGAAGAAAACACTTCTCCCTTCTTTCTATCTCTTCTTATTTACATTTTACTGCATTACTTTCATTTTATAACAGATCTTCCTTTATTACAGCTTGTTTGGATGTATCGTATCATAATGTATCGTATAGTATTGTATTGTGTTATATCGTTTTGCTGTATAGAATATTTTGATATAGTGTATTATTTGCCGTCGTTTTATGATGTCGTGCACCAATAATATAAAAAATAAAGTTGTAATATTATTAAGAAAAATATGGTAAAAGATAAAATATGATTATTAATTAATTTAATAATAAGGAAGCGCACACCAAATCGTTGTTCCATAAAATAGCACTTTTCATTGTTACGTAACGATGGATTTAAAAATATATTACAATAGATAATAACCATCCAAACAAGCTGTTAGTCTTCAAGGAACCACTATCACGGAAAATCATCACGCCTAAAACTTGACCTAGCTGTGCAAAATCCAAATAAAGATGTAAGTAATATGACATGGCAGGCCAAGGAATTTCGACTATCTGAATACTGGAGCATGGATTTTGATAGAAGGTTCAAAAGTTCATCGGAGCAAAGATCCAACATCAAAGGACCAACTAAAAACTTATGTTTCTAAAGGTATCACTTGGTCAGTTGATTCTGCCAATGTTTATCTCCTATTTAATTAAAAATTAGTTTGCCTCAAAGCAAAAGTCAGAAGTCCAATCAATCCAAAGACATTCTTTGGTATGTAAGCAGCTCATCTGGCTGACAATTCTAATCTGCTACGTCAAACAACCGAGAGTTCTCATCGGGGGAGGAGCCACAATATTGATTGCGGGTTTGACCAAATCCAGTAGCTTTTGTTCAAATTCTTATTTGTATTAAGAAATTAAATATATATGTACAAATTATTAATTTAGAATCCAATAACTTAAAAAGATTGTAATTCCGAACTCATAAAGTTCAAATCCTAACTCCGCTTCGGATTCTCATAACTTTTTATGGTATAAGTGAAGAGTAATGACCCCTCCAATGAAAAAGCTTCAGCAGTAAGATATAAAAAGCACATTCAGTGAACTGATTATTGCAAAAACATACCTCCCCTTGAAGATCATCACCCTCAGATTACTAGCCTGCCAAAAGAAATCACATGTCAAGCATACCTCCCGTCCCAAACTAGGTAGGTTGTGTTCACTTCACAATAGCTATCCATATCCAATATCGAAGGTAGAAGTTGAACAATAGTATAGGAGTCAGATCCTTTCATATCCGTAGACAATCCCAAATTAGCCAATACATCTGCTTCCACGTTCTCTTCTCTCGAAATGTGTGTGATCGACCACTCTCTGAATCGTGCAAGCAATGCCTGAACTTTATTCACCAGCTGGGAAACACATTTGATCTCGATGACCTCGGATCCAAGTCCCCGGGCCAATTCTAGTCTTGCAACCAAAGCCTTATACTCAACTTCATTGTTAGTTAACGGAACCGTTTTAATCCCTGCCTCAGGGTTTCCCCCGAGGGTGTGATCAGAACTACCCTAGGCCCGGACCCTTTTACGTTGGAAGCTTCATCTGTAAACAAGTTCCTAACTCCTGATGTCGTTTTTGACACCTATACTGCTTCTTTAGCAGCTAGGGGCATTAGCCCGGGACTGAAATCGTCCACAAAATCGGCCAAAACTTGTGATTTAATTGTAATCCTGTGTTTTTGCTCAATGTCGAATTTATTAATTTTGACGTCCCATTTAGCCAACCGGCCTGACAACTCAGGCTTGTGAAGAACATTCCGCAAGGGGAAGGATGTCACAACGGCTATTGGGTGGCACTGAAATTAAGGCCTAAGCTTGTAAGAGGCGACTACGAGAGCCAATGCTAGCTTTTCGAGGTGCGGATAGCGAGTCTCTGCTCCTGAAAATATTTTGCTAAGATAATAGACAGGGAACTGTATACCTTCATCCTCTCTGACTAAAATGGCACTTACTGCTACTTCGGAGACTACTAGACATATCAACAATTGTTCATTTTCCCCTGATTTTGATAGCAGCAGGGGGCTTGATAGGTAGCGCTTAAGGTCTTTCAAGGCCTACTGATATTCTAGAGTCCATTCGAAATTGTTCTTATTCAACCATTCCAGATAATTTACCTCTCGGATTCAATCGATGTCGAGTAATCGAGTTACCTCTTCTTTAACAAATATGTTTCTGACCTCGGCTATTGGGTGTTTCTTTTGCCTTACCAGTGGGAAGTTCAGGCCCAGGCTTAGTTTGTGAACGACCACCTCTAATAGGATACCTGTTATATCCGAGTGTGACCATACAAAACAATCAACGATAGCTTTAAGGAAATTAATAAATCCTGACCAGAGTTCGGGATTGAGTCTTGTTCCCAAGTGAAACTTCCTTCCCAAGAATTCTTCGAATAAATCCACTTGCTCGATTTCTTCTACAGTAGACTTGGTTGCGTCCATCTCCTCTGGTACCCGAAAGTATCTCGACACCTGGTGGGATTCCGATGACTTTTTGCCTTTATCATCTTCATTTGGCACGGGAGTAGGCGTCGATTCCTGTAATTGCTATTAGCTGGGATCCTTCCTTTTGCTATTGGAAATCGACATTGTGTTCATCTCTCTTGCTACCGGTTGATCTCCTCTTATCTGCTTGATTCCCTCTGAGGTCGGTACTTTAAGCAGTTGATGATATGTTGAGGGTAAGACCTTAATCTCATTCGAAATTGGTTATCCCTTCGGCGCTCATGGGAAGCATGATCTCTCCTCGGGTTTTTACACTTGCTAAGTTGAATCCAACGAGGAGTTTTGTTGCAGGAATGATGCTTCTGATTAGCTTCGCTTGTTCCTACACTCTCTATTGAATGATGTTGGCTAAGCTTCCTGGGTCAACCGAAACACACTTAATATTGAAATTTAAGATATTAAAAGAGATTACCAGAGTGTCATTATTTGGCAGAAGAAGTCCGTCGGCATCTTCCTCCGTGAAGGTGATGTCGTCTTCTACGATTTCCCGGAGTCTCTTGTTGTGGGTCACTAATATCTTTGTTTTCTTAGCCACTGAGAAGGTTACGCCATTAATTTCATTCCCTCCGAAAATCATGCTGATAGTCTACCGAGGGGAGGTCTTCTATCATCTTCGAGGGTTATGCATTGTACTTGATACGGCCGTAATTGTTCTTGGCCCGGTCGCTCAAGAACTCCCTGAGATTGCCATTTTTCAACAACATCGCTAGCTCTTCTCTTAAATGCCAGTAGTTCCCAGTTTTGTGGCTGTGAGTCCCATGATACTCACACCATAGGTTAGGATCCCTCTGGCTGGGATCAGATCTGATTCGCTTCTAGAATAGTGCTTCTATGGTATTCCTCATTGGTAATACCAGTTCCACTACACTAATGTTGAAATTGTAATCCGACAACCTAGGATGTATGGAATTTTGAGCCCCCGATACTTTTTTTCTTGTAAAAATATGTTGTTCTAGTTAAACTTGGTTCTTTTATCGAGAGAGAACCTATACGAGGATCAGAACCCTTTGCTACCACGTCCCTCGGCTCTCTCATAAGCCAGGAAACGGCCTTTAGAAGATCGTCAATCCGCATCGAAATTGCTTTTGAACTTATCCTGATTCTTGTCTCGATCATGTCCTCTAGTTAATGTTGGGAATCCGATTTGATCATCTTCTATCCTTATTTTTTACGCATAATGGTTATGAACATCCGCCCATGTAGTCGCTTGGAATTCGAGCAGGTTTTCTTCAGCTTTCGGGAGGCGTCAGAGCTCCCCAGATTCAAACCCTTTGTGAATGCCTTTGCTTCCTACTCATCTGGTATGACGGGTAACAGTATCCTTTCTTTCCGGAATTTGATCATGAACTCCCCCAACAATCCGGACTCATCTTTTGCAATCCTAAATATGTCCGTCTTACTGGCCTGGACCTTTCTGACCACGACATGGGAATTTATAAAGGAATCTACAAGTATCTCTAAAGAGTCAATTGAATGCTCGGGTAAAAGTGAATACCATGTGAGGGCCCCATTTGTGGGAGTTTCTCCAAACTTCTTTAGTAGAACCGATTCGATCTAATGTTGAGCCAACTCGTTCCCTTTCACATCCATGGTATAAGTTCTGATGTGCTCTTGCGGGTCTGAGGTCCCATCGTATTTTGGTATATCCGATATCTTGAACCTCTTCAGAATTAACTCAGGCGTTACGCTTGATTTGAACGACAATTGAGTGTATTTTGTTTTTAATCTGGGACCTTCAAAACTGGTGGTGCGCCCGGAATCTAATCCATTCAGGAGTGAATTCCTTTGCATTTTTCCATTGTTTCATCTCTCTCATAAATTTCATAATCTCGATTTTGAAGGGATCATTACAATTATTGTTACCAGATCCACTACCGGTCCTCCCAACACCATCGAAACCGGCCTCACCCCTTGGGGTGCTGTTATCAATCCTTTGAGCCGTTCAGTTCGAGGAGCGTTGGGAAGAATCGAACCCCTCCCATTTGTATTGTTGGAAGCACCTGACAACGCTTGCTTCAACTCTGTCATCACTCGATCCTGCCTTGAGAGGTGGCCCATGATGGCTTTCTATTGCTCTCTCAGGATTCTTACTGTTTATTCCATGTGTTCCTCTTTCGCGCCATAGGGAGTTGTCTTTAGTACATGCTCGGGGGTACTGCCCTTCACGAATCGGAGTTGCCTCGACCCCTTCATTTCGGGTGTCACTGATTGAATCCTCATGTTGAGGCAGATTTTTGTGTCGCTCAACGTTGTGTGCGATATTGACATTATTAGCTATCATTTTTGATTTCTTGCTAAGGAAAAAATCAAATAAGTTAGTAATAAATGTAAGGATCAACTCAATCACGCAACTATTTAAGCCCCACAGTGGGCGCCAAACTGTCTATACATAAAACGATACAGTTGAATTTGTTACGTGGTTTATAGACAAGCGAACTGATTTGATCTAAAAAATATTAAATAAACCTGATTAAAAGTAAGACATAGCAATTAAGATTGAAGAAAATGACAAGCCTATACAGAAATGAGAATAATATAAAAGAGCAAGTAAAGTTTTTTAATTGAGAATGTGATGTTCTAAACGTCAATACCACACAAGAGGGGGGTGATTTGTGTGGTGCCCAATTTTCGCTCAAGAAGAACCTGGTTCTTCTAGGTGTTCTAACTATTACTGTTTGCGAAATAAAAGGTACATAAAATAAAGAACACAGAGATTTTTACGTGGAAAACACCTAGCTCAAAAGGTGAAAAAATCATGACCTACTACTCCGTAAGATTTTCCCAGACTTCCACTAAAATCACTGAGCCACAACAACATTTACAAAAATTCTTTGTAAACCTAAGGATTAATTCTAATCCTGTTGTAGCACACAGCCTCAACTGTTGCGACAACTTCAAGTTAGCTTATAACTTGAATATTCAAAGTAACTAATACAATTGATTCTATGAAAGCTAAAAGGTACAACTTTAAACTACCTACTACAATTGAACTAGAATAAAAAAAAACACAATGGAACTGGTTCTTCTATCTCGTTCAAGTAGCTTCAGGAGTGCACACTCAAATCTCACATAAATTGCTTGCAAAATCGCCTTGCTCTTTCGCTTTCAATTTAGTTTAACATTTGCATTTGTGCAATACCTGTAAAAGAGATTAATCACTGTCATTTAATAGGTTAGTAATCAGAGTTTGATTGGGACTCAATTGTTGATCATCTATCGTAGTTGAATCCTTGAAGATCTCAAACTCCAACACTATCTTTTATCCGGATTGTGTTCTCTTCATATAAGGAGACCTTCTCCCCTTATCCAATATGCAACCTTTTCGATCAGATCACGAGATATTGTTGATGACTTATCTTCTTCACGCTCATCTCCTTCATGTGCATCTCACATGTTTAGATCAAGACTATGCTTCACCAGATGGACCTGGTCCATGACTGAGTTCATTTGTCATTCTTCAAAACTTTACCTGTTCCTGGGCCAACAAATTCCCCTTTTTTGATGATGATAAACTCTATGCTTTTTACTGATCTAAGAACCTGTAAGAACTCAGCTTAACTATCAACACTAAACTTAGAAAATTTACTTATCATCAAGGACCAGGTTAATTAGGTTATAAATATCACTTATTTCAGAATAATGTATAAAGTAGAATATTTCTTCCCCCTTTTGGCATCATCGAAAAGTTGCATACACAATGTGAATTCCAGATTTTAATAAGTACTCATGGTCACTGGGGCAACTGCAAGTGAAAACATGGTGCAATTATCAATAATCAACAAATATATTTAAACTATTAAGGTCAAAATCATCATAGAACTAGAGAAAATAGTTGTTGTTATTGATCATGATATGTTGCCATTAACAGTCCACAAAAAGAAAGAAAAAATTTCAAAACATGAGTAAAAACAAAAAAATCCCTAATCCGGGTCATTGGGGGTACTAGACAGGTTCAGAAGACAAGTGCTAGGAGACCTAAGGCTTGGAGGAACTAGAGGGTTGAGTCTAGAGAAGGTTCAGCATATTCTGAAGGATTCCATCAGTCTTCTCCTTTTCTTTTGCTAGCTCAGTTCTAAGGCCATCTCTCTCAGTTTCCAATTTAGCCACACGAGCCTTGAGCCTAGCAATTTCAGCATCCTTAGTTCCACATTCCTGAACCAAAGTCCTAACCTTGTTGTTAATGGGTGTCTTCAGAGATGAACCAGGTTCAACTAGGATGGCATTGACTGGATAGTCACAAGCTAGAAGAGTCTTAATGCCAAAATGTTCCTTGCTTGATGCCATTTCCCATTTCTTCAAAGGCACGTTCAGCCTGTCCAGAACAGTGGTCAGTATGAAGCCATATGGAGTAGCATGAGCCTTGGAGCCATTGATGACCTTGTCTAGCAATTTTACAATGAGAGCAGGCCAGTTGATCTGCTTTCCTCTCTCAAGGCACTCCATAATAACTAGGTCCATGTAATTTGCAGTATGTCTTCTCTAATGTATGGGCAATAGGCACTTGTTGACAAACTCAAACACAACCTTGTGCTCAGCCCTCATCTCACTTTTCTACACAGCCCTGGCTTCATTCACATCCTCTGAATCATAGAAGCTCTTGGTGATCTCAAGAGCAGTAGGTAGGGAGTCCAGGCATGGCCACCTTTGCCTAGTGTAGTCACCAAACCCTTCAAAGGGTATATCCAGAATTTCTCCCAGTTTCTCAGCATCAAATTGCACTGGGACTCCCTTCACCAAGCTACTGACAACCCCATCCTTAACAGCAGCATTAGTCATGAACTCAATTAGTTCATTTCTGGCTAGTCTCCCATCCATCTGAAGGACCATGTCCTTCCAACCTTGAGAAGCTAAAGAGTCAACCAACCTCATCATCCCTGGTTCCACCAGGTCCTTCAACAATCTACCTTTCAAAAAATTTCTCTTGCCAAAGATGACAAACTTGTCATGTTCCTTCTCAGATTCCTCCTCTTCTTCTTCTCCACTCCACTCTTCATCATCTGAAACTTTTGCTTGTTTAGCTTTCACTGCAGATCTTGTCCTCTTGGCTAGTGAGGGTTCAGCAGACACAGGTACAGAAGAAGACTTCTTGGAAGAAAGTCTTGGACGTTTTATGTTTTGGTGTAGGAACCTCCACTAATGTACTCCTTTCTTGATGGACCAGTTCCATCTCCTCTTCCTCTACAACCTCAGAGGATTCTGCAACCTTTCCCTTCTCCATTTTCTTTTTCTAGCTTTCTTCTAGAGCCTTTTGTAAGTCAGCTTCACTTTGTTTTACCCTGCTTCTTGTGGCTCTTCCCTTAGGCATTGAAGAGGCAGTAGGCTTTGGGGATGAAGTTTTTCTTTTTTTGGATGGCTTGGGAATATTTGGGGCTTTTGGTGTGGTAGCTTTGCGTTTCTTTGGGTCATAACTTGCCCCAATCTTTCTCAATAGATCAGCTAGGGTCTCTTCAGTAGATGAAACGGGTTCATCTCTCCTTTTGCTCAGATGAACCAACCCCTCAGCAGCCTCCCCAGACCCACTTCCCCTTGACTTCATGCCACTCTCTTCTAACCTTTCTTGTGCAACCCCAAATATAGCAAGAACTGCTCCCTTCCCATTTCCCCTCTCTTCACCACATGCACCCTCTCTCTTTTTTTCTTTTTCAGACTTCTTTTTACCTCCACTCCTAGTCGTCTCAACCAACTTAACATCCCTAATGGGTCCAACCAGAACAAACCTAGTTTCTAATTTTTTAATAATAGATTAACTTACCTCAGTAGGGAATTCTTGAGTCTTCTCAGAGTTAGAAGACCCATGTCCATCTCCCTCAGTCGCGGATTGAAAAGATTCAGTCTCAGAGCTAGAATTAGAATTTGAGCTGGGCTTTCTTTCACTTGTCTAGCTTTCAACCTTTCGTTTAAAACCTTCCTCAGAGCCCCAGATGCTACAATTTTTCGGGTAAGCATTTTCTGCCTTCGAAACCTAGGTTTTGGAGATTCACTAGGTGGAGTAGTTAACGATGAATTTGAGGGAGAAGGTGGAGGAGGGGTTCCAGGATGATCTTGTGGGTTAGACATGGTTGTTGATTTCTTGAGACAATTTGGGAATTTTGGGGAGGAGGGCAATTAGGATTGAAGATGAATTTTGACGGATTTAGAATTTTGAAGAGGGCTGGAGATGTGATATGTATTTAAAGAGAATTAGACATTAATTAGGTAACAACAGCTTTTTCAGGGGTCAAATAGAAGTCTAATCAAACTGAAATTCCAGCATTTTAATGATAGATTTGGCTTCCCTAGATTTTTGGCAAAAATCGCGATCTTAGAGTTCTAAATGGACGAAACTGGTTCAATGTTTCAACTGATTGAATTTTCTAGGAGTTTGGCAAGTATAGGACTTCTGCTCATGATTGAATTGTTAATCTTTTTAACTATGCAAAGTTTTGAAAACATATCTGAGCTTTCATATGAACTCACATTGATGAACCGGGTTCTTCGTTTAGAATTCTCTATAACATGCCTCAAATGCCATAATAGAAAAAACTTTGTAAGAGATCAGTGAGTCATATATACACATGTCACAGGAGTATACTAATTAAAGTATGAAACTGAGTAAGAATTACTCTAGATATTTACACAAAGTTAGAATATTCCTAGCCAAATTTTTTTTCATTGTGTATTCTGAGCTGGGCCTATTAGGTGATCTTAATCATCCCTAATTCCAACCCGTTCATTTTAAAGTTTTCTCTACTCAGTGCTTTAGTGAAGATGTCAGCAATTTGCTTATCAGTAGCACAGAATTCTATGGAGATCAAACCTTTCTCAAAGTTATCTCTTAAGAAGTGGTGCCTAACATCTATGTGCTTAGTCCTCTTATAATGAACAGAGTTCTTTGTCATACTTATATCACTAGTGTTATCATAGAATATAGGAACGCAACCAACTTTAATGCCAAAATCTACCAGCTGTTGTTTGATCCATACCAATTGAGCACAACAAGAGGCAGCAGCAACATATTCAGCTTCAGCAGTGGATAAGGCCACTGAATTTTGCTTTTTAGTAGCTCATGACACAAGACATGAACCAAGAAAGTGTGTCATACCTGAGGTACTTATCCTATCCACTAGGAAACCTACATAATCAGCATATCCTACTAGATTGAAATTACTACCTTTGGGGTACCAAAGACATAGATCAGTGGTGTCTTTCAAATATCTTAGTATCCTCTTGACAGCAGTCAAGTGAGACTCCTTTGGATTTGCCTGAAAACGGGCACAAAGCCCTACATTGAAAACAATGTCAGGTCTACTGGCGGTAAGATACAAGAGTAAACCAATCATACCCCTATACAACTTTTGATCAACTGACAAACCGGGTTTATCAATGTCTAATTTAGTGGCAGTTGCAATGGGTGTGTCTATTTATTTTGATTCTTCCATTTTAAACTTTTTGATAAGCTCTTTTGCATACTTCTGCTGATGGATCATGGTTCTATTAGGACTTTGTTTGATCTGCAAGCCTAAGAAGAAGTTAAGCTCACCCATCATACTCATTTCAAACTCACTCCCCGTTAATTTTGCAAAGTCCTTACTTAGCTTATCATTGGTGGCCCCAAAGATTATGTCATCAACATATATTTGTACCACAAGGAGATCCTTACCTTTTTCCATGAAGAATAAAGTACTGTCAATTTTACCTCTTTTGTAACCATGCTCCAGTAGAAATTTGGACAGACGTTCATACCATGCTCTTGGGGCCTACTTGAGTCCATAGAGAGCCTTGTCTAACTTTTACACATGCTCAGGACATTCTTTTCTCTCAAACCCTGGAGGTTGTTTTACAAACACTTCTTCTTTCAGGTAACCATTCAGGAAGGCACTTTTGACATCCATCTGATGAAGAGTGAATTCCATATGTGCTGCAAAGGTTATGAGGAGTCTTATTGCCTCAAGTCTTACAACTGGAGTAAAAGTCTCATCATAATATATGCCTTCCTCTTGGCCATAACCTTGGACCACCAGTCTTGCCTTGTTTCTTGTAACGGTTCCATCTTCATCAAGTTTGTTTCTGAAGACCCATTTTGTGCCAATAACTGATCTGTCCTTGGGTCTTGGAACTAGATGCCAAACTTGACTTCTCTCGAACTGATTGAGTTCGTCTTGCATTGCATTCACTCAATCTGCATCTTGCAAAGTCTCAACAACATTTTTAGGCTCAATAAGATATAAAAAGGCATAAAAAACACATTGATTCTTTAATTGTGATCTAGTTTTGACTCCAGATGTTGGATCAGTGATAATGTTCTCAATAGGATAAGACTTTGATACTTATGAGGTTTCACAACCAACTGGTTTCTGCTAGATGTTTCTTCCATGTTCTATTGCTGAGGAATAGGGTCATGAACAAGTTCTTTTAGGGGATTTATTTCAATTCCTCCTTGATTAGTTCCCCCTGTCAGGTTGCCCTGGATGGAAGAACATGTTCCATCACATGTTCCTTCTTTTGGTGCCACTTTGACTTGTGCTGAGGCTTCAGTCAGATCCTTTACCAATCCAATGGCTTCATCTTCGTGTTCTTGTCTCTTAGAAAGAATGTTAGTTTTATCAAATACTACATGTACACTTTCTTTTACACACAAAGTTCTTTTATTGAACACTTTATATGCTTTGCTATGTGAAGAATATCCCAAGAATACTCCCTCATAACTTCTGGGATCAAACTTACCTAGGGAGTCTTTTCCACTATTGTGCACAAAGCACTTGCAACCAAATGCCCTAAGATGAGATATATTTGGTTTTCTTCCTTTAAGTAACTCATAGAGAGTCTTCTCTACAAGAGGTCTAGTCATGCATCTATTGATAATGTAACATGCAGTGTCTACAGCCTCTGCCCAGAAGCTATGGGGCGGTTTACTAGAAAGAAGCATAGTCCTAGCCATGTCTTCAAGAGTCCTATTCTTTCTTTCAACTACTCCATTTTGTTGAGGTGTCCTAGGGGCAGAGAAGTTATGATCTATACCATTTTCATCACAAAATTCAGCAAACTTAGCATTCTCAAATTCAGTTCCGTGATCAGACCTAATTGATGCAAGTTGATTTCCTAATTGTTTCCGAGTTTTTTGAACAAAGGCAGGAAACATGTAAAATGCTTCATCTTTAGATGTTAGAAACAGTACCCAGGTAAATCTAGAATAGTGATCAACAAGTACCATTACATATTTCTTTCCACATCTGCTCATGGTTCTCATTGGACCACATAGATCCATATGGACCAGTTCCAACGACTTGGTTATGATTACCATTTTCTTGCTTTTGAAAGATGATCTTACCTGCTTCCCCCTTGCACAAGCCTCACAAACTTTGTCTTCCTTGAACTTGATGTTAGGTAACCCTATCACCAAGTCCTTAGAGACCAATTTGTTTAGCTGATTCAGACTGGCATGACCAAGTCTTTTGTGCCATAGGAGGGGATCATTATCCAACACACTTAGGTAGGTTAGTTCATTTTCTGAGAGAGTGGACAAATCTACAATGTAAATATTGTTAACTCTTTTTCCCTGCAAAACAATCTTGTCAGTAGTAAGATTAATCACAAAGCATTTAGTAGAGGTGAATGCTACAAGGTTATCTCTATCACATAGTTGTGACACACTAATAAGGTTGTATTTCAAGCCATCTATCAAGTAGACATTCTCAATGGAGTGAGAGTCTGTCTAACCTACCTTTCCAACCCAATGATCTCACCTTTCTTCCCATTTCCAAAGGAGACATTGCCTCCTTTTAAGTCCTTAAGTGAAAGGAACTGGTTCTTGCTTCTAGTCATATGTTTTGAGCAGCTACTATCCATGTACCATATTTGGTTGTTTCCCCTCACTTGGACCTTCAAAAAGAAATCAGGGGTTAGTCTTAGGAACCCAAACTAGCTTGGGTCCCTTTCTATGGGCAAAGGAATAAATCAGATTCCTTCTAGCCCACCCACGCAACCTATTCTTTTCTTAAACAAAAGTTTTGTTCTTTTGACTGGCCTTTTCTTTTGCATTACATTCATTTTTGTAATGGCCAGTCTTGCCACAATGTGTGCAAATTTTGTTTTCAGGAAGAGTGAGGTACTTGCTTTTAGAATCCCACTTAGGTGCTTGAGTCCCATAACCAAGTCCTCTTTTGTTGCTACTATGATGTTCGTGTAGCCAGGAAAGTGCATCAGAAGTCTTGTTCCATTTGCAAGTTCTGTCTAGTTCATGTTTTACCTTCCCTAGATTTTCTTTTAGTACTCTTATCTGCTCATCTTTCCTGTATAACTCATCCTTCATTTTTCCTAAGTTTTTTTCTAGGGTGAGATGAGTGTGATCAGCTTTTTTCTTTCCTGTTCCTAGTTTCAGTTTTAAGTTCTCAGACCTAAGTTCTAGGACACTAGTGTCAAGTTCAAGAACCTGGTTCTTCCACTCAGTATTTTCACTTTCACTCTCATTAGCCCTAGACTCTAGATTTTTGCACTTGGCTTTTAGGATCATACATTACCTAGACAGCTCTTCCTTTTCATTGTTAATTATCTCAAACTCATCAATAAAATCCTGCAATAGATCAGACAACCTTTCTTTAGACAGGAATTTAATCTTGTCTTTGAGATGAAGAATACTACCTCTTATTCATCATCTGATTCTCTTATGGCCATATGAGCTTGTTCATCTCTAGCTTCATCTTCTGAGTCCTCATCTGATGTTTCTCCCCAGGCAGCAACCATAACCTTTGTTTATCCTTTGTTCCTTTATGGTTGAACCTGTTCCTTCTTCCTTCTCCTTCATTCAACCCTTTCCTTCTTCCACTCAATTTCCTATTGATGGCAGTTGATCATGTGATCAGTCTTACCACACTTGTAGCAACCCTCATTAGTCTGTTTCTCAGGAGCCCTTGGTTTGTTGAAGGTTGTACCTCTTGAAGAACCCTTTCCTCTCATCAAGTAATTTTTGAAATTTCTAGTAATCATAGCCATTTCATCATCCTCCAGATCTGGACCTTCAGCAATTCTGAGAGCCAAACTTCTTTCCTTCTTGGGTGCATCCATTTTCATGGTCTGCCTTCTCAGTTCATAGGCAGTAAGGTTTCCTATTAGTTCATTCAGCTTGAGGGTAGCAATGTTCTTTGATTCCTGAATAGCAGTGATTTTGCTTTCCCAAGAGACTGGCAGAACCTTGGTCAAAATCTTCTCTACTTTGTCCTCTTCGAGAATAATCCTTCCAAGAGATTTAAGTTCATTTGTCAGTGTGCTGAACCTTGTATACATCTCTTGGATGGTTTCTCCTTCCTTCATGGTGAAGTTCTCATACTGGGAGTACAGCAGTGTTCCTCTAGACCTCTTCATTTGAGGTGTTCCTTCATGAGCCACTTGCAAAGTGTCCCAGATTTCCTTAGCAGTAGTATAACTTTGAATTTTACTGTACTTATCTGGACCTAGTCCACACACAAGCCATTTCTTGGCCTTGACATTTTTCTCCCACCTCTTCAGGTCTTCAGTAGTGCAGTCATCCCTTGTCTTAGGCACATCCACGCCTTCAGCATTCTTCTTTGCAGTTGCCAGAGGACCATCAGTGACTATGTCCCAGAGCTCGTAGTCTTCTCCTATGATGTGATCCCTCATCTTGTTCTTCCACCAAGAATAGTACTGACCATTAAAAAGTGGAGGCCTAGTAGTGGATTGCCCTTCCCAGTTCCCAGGTGGTGCACTCATGTTGATCTTTTCCTAAGGTGTTAGCCTCTTCAAGGATAACCCGCTCTGATACCAATTGATGTTCTAAACGTCAATATCACACAAGAGGGGGGTGATTTGTGTGATACCCAATTTTCGCTCTAGAAGAACCTGGTTTTCTAGGTGTTCTAACTACTACTATTTGCGGAATAAAAGGTACATAAAATAAAGAACACAGAGATTTTTACGTGGAAAATACCTGGCTCAAAAGGTAAAAAAAAAAATACGACCTACTACTCACTAGGATTTCCCCAAACTTTCACTAATCACTGAGCCAAAATAGCATTTACAAAAATTCTTTGTAAACCTAAGGATTAATTTTAATCCCGTTGTAGCACACAACCTCAACTGTTCGACAATTTCAAGTTAGCTTATAACTTGAACACTTAAAGTACCTAATACAATTGCTTCTATGAAAGCTAAAAGGTACAACTTTAAAACACCTACTATAATTGAACTAGAATAAAAAAACACAATGGAACTGGTTCTTCTATCTCGTTCAAGTAGCTTCAGGAGTGCACACTCAAATCTCACATAAATTGCTTGCAAAATTGCCTTACTCTTTTGCTTTCAATTTAGTTTAACTTCTGCGTTTGTGCAATACCTGTAAAAGAGATCAAATACTGTTATTTAATAGGTTAGTAATCAGAGTTTGATTGGGACTCAATTGCTGATCTTCTATCGTAGTTGAGTCCTTGAAGATCTCAAACTCCAACACTATCGTTTATTCGGATTGTGTTCTCTTTATATAAGGAGACCTTCTCTCCTTATCCAATATGCAACCTTTTTTTTCAGATCACGAGATATTGTTAATGACTTATCTTCTTCACGCTCATCTCCTTCACGTGCATCTCACATGTTTAGATCAAGACCGTGCTTCACCAGATGGACCTGGTCCATGACTGAGTTCATTTGTCATTCTTCAAAACTTTACCTATTCCTGGGCCAACAGAATGAAATTTAGAATACAACATATGTTTTGCCAAGAATTTCGTCTCTTACAATGACTACTGAGCCTACTATTTATAGCTAAACCTAGGGAAATAAGATCCTAGGATCAAGCCTCTAGTAAATGACAATAAAGGAGATCATTAATGAATATGTAAAGGCGGACCATAAATGCAGATATTATCTTCAACGACCGCCCATTTAATTTTAAAGAATATTCTTCATTGAATGCTATCCGATGACAAACATTCGAACTGCTCCCGCTGACCGGCTCCTTTCGGGGTTTATCCAATACTAACTGCATTGTTGTTTTCGGTGCTGGTCGTCATGTGATTTGCCTTTTACCTATCTTCGGTTCCATGTGGCGTGCTATCATTTGATCATTTATTAAACAATATGATGATCAGAATTTTCAGTTGCCGGAAGACTTGAGCAATCTTTTGCAAGATCATGAGTACAACAACGTAGAGAATTTTACAGTTGACCTTAATTTTGTGCAGCCTATGGTAGAGTGTCAGAAAGACCAAAATCATGATTTGGACTACATTGTCCCACAGGAAGAGATCACAGGATTCTTATTATGGTCACCTAGTAATGTTGTCGTTAACCCCGTTTTCGAGCAGCCTACACCAGAGTGTGGAAGATCAAAACCGTGATTATTTGTCACCTAAAAATATTCCTAATACATCAAGTGATGATGAGTACTTTCAATTGTCGGAAGCCCAAGAATATTTCGAACATGCCAAGGTTATTGTTCCGTCAGTAGAAGAGACATTTTCTGGATTGAGCTATCTTTTAGACGACCAAGAGTACAACAGTCTAGTCAGTTCACTCACATCAGAAACAAATATTGTAACAGAATATTTATACAGATGCAATGCGCATTGTATATGATTCTAAGGAGTCGTTTGGTATGATGCATTAGATAAAATAATGCTTGCATTAGCTTTGTGTATTAATAATACCTTGTTTGGTAGATATTTTGAACTTATGCATTAGTTATGCAAACATTAGTTATACATCCTATTTGGTATTATCCTATGCATAACTAATGCATAGAAAACCATGGTATTAGCAATGCAATGAGTTTTAATGCATGCATTAGCTTAGTTAAAGACAAAATTATCCTTCAAAATTTATGCTTGATTAAAATATGCTAGTTATTATATTAATGCAAGTTTAAAATAATTCAAATAGTGCGAAATAAAATTATATATCTAGTAAATAAATAAATACTTAGCATATTTCCTTTTTTATATATAAATATTTAGTTCTATATTACAATATAAGTAGACAAATCAAATAATTTTTTTAAACTTTTTCATATAAAAATATTTCTCAACATATGTTTCTTTTAAAAAGTTTTAGAGTGATGGACTGGTTTTGAGGGTATTTTTGTAAACAAGCAATTCTTTTAGAAATTGTGCAATGCTTTAATACATCAAACCAAACAATTGATAAGAAATATGTCAGCATAACTAATACCAGCATAACTAATGCAAGCATAACTAATACCAGCATTATTAATACATCATATTCAACATTATTCTTATGCACCCTACCAAACGACCCCTAACTTATAAGGTAGCGGAATCGATTCTAACTGTATTGGGGGTGATTTTTTGAACCTCCATGAATTGTCATAGGCTCAAAGTCACATGCAAATTAGTGTAAAAAGAATGGTCTTCCCATTCTTGGGGTTTATTTATTTATTTTTGGCTAATGTGTAGGGAGGTGAGGTCAGGCTACATCCTCCTCCGTTGTAATGGTTTATGGATCAGAAATAAAGTCTTCCAGATATGGGCTTTAATAATATTAGAGTTCTGAAAGTTTTGATGCAAAACTCTACTGTTACATAAGACAAATTTCGGCCTTTCAGGTGTGGAGTTAACTGTTTAATCAGAAAATAGATATTTCGGTCAAAGCCTATTTTTAGAAATATTCGCGCTACTAATAATAAAGGAAATTGATATTCTTGCAGTAAGAACAAAATTTAGAATAGCGAAGTAATCAATAGAAAGCAACAGTAAATAATTGTATTCCAATAATAATCAGAACGTGTTCACATAAATGTCATTCCTTTTCCTTATATAGTCGTTTCTAAGTACAATGCCTTTTCACTTTTATGATCGAGTCATTATGAACATTAATGACATTAATGAAACGTTATAATTGGTAATCGTAACTGTTTCGTGAAGATTCCATAACGTTTGCTATCATTCATGCTCATCAATTGAAGGTCAATGAACCTGCCCTTTTTATCGTTTTGGTTCATTCCACCGGTGCCTCTTCAAATCGCTAAAGAGACTCGAGCAACCGTTTCTTCTCGTCTCTTAGACGTTTTGCTCGTACCTAGTAAGACTCACGTCTTTTTTAATACTCTTATCCAGATGTCGCTTTTCTAGTGGTCCACATGTCTTGCCATGTCAGCCACATAATTAATTCCATGTGTAATATTTATTTTTCCAATACAAATAGTCCCCCCACTTACCAATTATACAGCAATAGAATATTTGGGAAGTGGATCTCATTTATGGCGGGAATTTTTGCCGCCGTTTCTCACATACCATTATACCTTCTTCTGAACTGATGCGTCGTATGTCACTTCTATTTAATGCATGTGACACGTGGCAGTCATCGATTGGCTCTGTAACTCTGCAGCGGGTTTTAGGGCTTTTTTTGCGGCTGCTTCAATCACGATGTGATAGTTTTCATAATGACGTTTCCATCATTACCTTTTTTGTATGATGGTTGCTTCTACATATAAATACATCCTTTACCTTCACTTTTACGAAAAGTTTTCTTCAAAGTCCTTTTATTCACATCTTGTTCTTGTTCTTCAATACGTTTTACTTCTTTGCATAATTATGTCTTCTTCAAATCCTGATCCTCGAAAAGTACTCATTGTAGACAAATTTCCCCCTTCTTCTGCTCCTACTAGAAGTAGGAGTGGTGGTAGGTTACGTAGTTTAGGGTCAGTTTCTGTACGTGATTCTTCTTCTCAATCCAATTCTACTCCTCCATCTTCTTCTAGAACTAGGACTGTGTGCATGGTGAAATCGGAGGGACCAATTTCCTTGTCATTATGATGCACCGCGAACATACTTCCCAAGTCTCAAGACTGGGGTCGAGTTTCGCCTTCGAGGGCTGTCGAGGCTCGACCCCAGGGCAATGTAGACCAACAGCTATATTGGAAAAGAGTGGAGTTCCCAAGAGGTGCAACCAGAGCCGATAAAGTCTGTCAGGCTAGTCTGAGCCCGCATCATGACATCATCTAGCTGTCCTATCCCCTTTTCTTTGTAATAAATGTGTTTGTACTATGTTGGGATTCCCCTTTTTCTATAAAAAGGGGGTCCTTGCCATATAGCAGAGGCATGTTGCTTCAGTTGTTCCACACGAAATATACAAGAACAATCTCTTTTCTCTCTAACATACTCTCTTGATATTATGGCTTTTATTTATTATTTTCATTATTGTTCATCATTTATTGCTTATCATTGGCCATAAAGAGCCTCCGTTAATTTTATTATAACTGTTAGCCACAATTCGATCCCCCTCGATAGCTCACAGCTGAACTCCAGAATTGACTTTAAGGTCCCGATAATTGGCCTATTGGTTTGGTTATCACTTCGCTCCTTACTCTTAACTCATTTCTAATATGTACAATCACTACTAAAAAAACAGATTTTTGCGACGGACAAATTCTGTAGCTAAACAGAACAATCCGTCGCTAATCTCATTTAGCAACGGATTATCAAAAAATTATGCTAGCTACGAGTGTTTTAGCGACATATTAGTGATGAAGTTCTTAGCTAATTCTAGTTTTTTTTGTAGTGAATTTATAAACATACTAGCAAAAAAATAGATCACGTATTTTTTAGAATCTCATAATCAAATTTAATTATTATTACCATTTTCACGATAAATAGTTTGCGCCCACCGTGGGGATAAAAATAATAGTGATTATTTTCTTGCTAGTTTCGTCACATAACGCAAGTTATCTTTCACACCTGTTCTTGTCCAAGATCTTCAAATTTCAGGTCAAAATGCCTAACTCAGTAAATAGAGATGAAAACAACTACCTAGAGAACCGGGGAGAGAATAGTGTGGTTGTTCCAACTTGGGCACAAAAAGAGATCCCTTGATATGTTGTTCATATGATTATTGGAGGGATCGACATTCCCCAAGGGCCCATGATCAAGCGGATAAAAATATCCGCCGCAATAGAAAGGCCGATCTGAGACTGTGTGGCAGAAGACACCCTCGCGTTCAGCGAAGAGGATCTCGAGACCTTGATATAACCACACAACGACGCGCTGGTAATCTCATTTCTTTTAAACAACGTTCAATTTAAACGTGTGCTCGTAAATCCATACAGCTCGGCCAACATAATCAGGTCAAGGGTAGTAGAATATCTTGGGTTACTCGACCAGATCATACCCGCCTCCCGGGTCCTCCACGGCTTCAACATGACCAGCAAAGTAATAAAAGGAGAAATCACCCTCCCAGTCAACACGTCCGGCACGGTTCAAAACATAAAGTTTCAAGTCATCAATGGCGACATAAGGTCTAATATATTGCTTGGCAGGCCATGGATACACAGCATGAGAGCAGTATCGTCGACCCTGCACCAGATGATTAAATTTCCGATAAAGGATGGCATAACGACCATATATGGAGAACAACATGCAGCGAAAGAAATGTTCGCGGTTTACCAGGAGAAGTCGACCCCCATACTCCCGACCTCGGATGTGTCTTGGAGCATACAGACCCTCGGGGATGACGAAGAAGATTTCCTCGCTCCTCGAACTTTCGTTGCCCCCAAAGAGTCAGATGGAACGAAATCAACAATCGAAGACCTGGAGCAAGCTGTTTTGATCGAACACCTCCCCGATCGTAAGGTATACCTGGGAACGGGATTAACCCCCGAACTCAGGAAAAAATTCATCCAATTTCTTATCGATAATATCAATTGTTTTGCATGGTCCCACTTAGATATGACAGGTATCCCGCTGGAAATAACCTCCCACTAACTGAGTGTCAACCCCAGGTTTAAACTGGTGAAGCAAAAAAGAAGACCCCAGTCCGAGATAAAACACACATTCATCAAGGATAAGGTAACAAAACTACTTAAAATAGAGTCCATTAGAGAAGTAAAGTACCCCAAATGGCTGGCCAACGTAGTAGTGGTACCCAAAAAGGGAAATAAGCTAATAATGTGCGTATACTATAAAGACTTAAATAAGGCGTGTCCCAAGGATTCATTCCCATTGCCTAACATCGATCGCCTCATAGATGTTATGGCCAGCCACGAGAGCCTCACCTTTCTCAATGCCTATTCGGGATACAATCAAATTCAGATGAACCCCGAAGATAGGGAGAAGACCTCGTTTATCACAAAGTATGGTACCTACTGTTACAGTGCAATGCCTTTCGGACTAAAAAACGTAGGGGCTACATACCAGCATCTAGTTAATAAAATGTTTGAGATTCAAATAAAAAAATCCATGGATGTTTATATTGACGACATGCTAGTTAAGTCCCTACGCGTAGAGGACCATTTAACTCATTTGCAGGAAACATTCGACATCCTCAGAAGTTACAACATGAAGCTCAACCCCGAGAAATGTGCCTTCGGAGTAGGTTCGGGCAAATTCTTAGGCTTCATGGTGTCAAACAGTAGGATCGAGATTAACCCCGATAAAATCAATGCCATCGAAGAAATCACGGTGGTAAATAATATAAAGGCTGTTCAACGGCTAACAAGACGAATAACGACTCTGGGTAAATTCATATCAAGGTCATCCGACAGGAGGCATCACTTCTTCTCCTTACTCAAAAGCAAAAACAACTTCGAATGTACTCCAAATGCCAATGTGCCTTAGAAGAGCAGAAGCGATATCTGACTAGCCCACCTCTGCTCCACACGCCAAAGAAGGATAAAACATTATATTTATACTTGGTCGTATCTGAGATAGCGGTAAGCGGCGTGCTAGTTCGAGAAGAGCAAGGTACGCAATTCCCTGTTTATTATGTAAGCCGGATCCTAGGGGATGTCGAAACTACGTATCCATACCTTGAAAAAATAGCTCTTGCGTTAATAAGCGCATCGCAAAAGTTGAAACCCTATTTTCAATGCCACCATATTTGCGTTCTAGCAACATACCCCCTCCGGAGCATATTGCACAAACCCAAACTATTGGGTCGATTGGACAAATGGGCCATGGAACTCGGGGGGTATGATATCGAGTATCAACCTCAAACGTCCATCAAGACCCAGATTCTGGCAGACTTTGTGGCCAATTTCTCACCCTCCCTCGTGCCCCATGTAGAAAAGGAACTTTCATTGAAATTAGGCACGTCTTTCGGGGTATGGACCCTGTTCACAGACGGCACCACAAACGTGAGAGGTTCCGGACTCGGTATAGTCCTAAATCTACCTATGGGCGGCGTGATCAGACAATCTATAAAAACTGCAAAATTGACTAACAATGAAACCGAGTATGAGGCTATAATTGTAGGTTTAGAACTAGCCAAAATCCTGGGATCCGAGACCATCGAAGCAAAATGCGGTTCACTCCTGGTAGTGAACCAGGTGAATTGGAGCTATGAGGTCCGAGAAGACAGGATGCAGAGGTATTTGGACAAGATCCAAGTCGCATTGTATCGCTTCAAAGAATGGAATTTAGTCCATGTACCTCTAGAGCAGAATAGTGAGGCTGATGCCCTCGCAAACCTGGGATCGTCTGTTGAAGAACATGACCTACTCCCCGGGGCTATTATTTAGCTATCTAAATCAGTGATCGAGGAAGGTCACGCGGAGATTAATTCCACCAGCCTAACATGGGACTGGAGGAATAAATATATTGATTATCTGAAAGATGGAAAATTGCCTGCGGATCCAAAGGAATCGAGGGCCCTGCGAACCAAAGCAGCCCGGTTCCCACTCGATGAAAACAAGACTCTGTACAGAAAAACTTTTGATGGCCCCCTAGCAGTATGTCTGGGACCGGGGAATATAGATTATGTACTCCGAGAAATTCATGAGGGTACTTGCGAAAATCGCTCTGCCACCGACTCTTTGGTCCGAAAAATAATCAGGGCAGGCTACTAATGGGACAACATGGAAAAAGATACTAAGGAGTTTGTCCGAAAATGCGATAAATGCTAGAGATTTGCCCCTATGATTCACCAACCCGGTGAACAACTACATTCGGTCTTATCGACATGGCCATTCATGAAATGGGGGATGGACATCGTCGGGCCCCTGCCGACGGCACCAGGTAAAGCTAAATTCATTTTATTTATGACTGACTATTTCTCAAAATGGGTGAAAGCACAGGCCGTTGAGAAGGTAAGAGAAAAGGAAGTCATTAACTTCATCTAGGACCACATTATGTGCCGAATCGGGATTCCATCCAAGATAACGTGCGATAATCGGGAGGCAGTTCATCATAATCAAGGTAACACAATTCCTTGAGGATCACAAAATCAAGAGAATCCTATCGATGCCTTACCACCCGTATGCAAACGGCCAGGCCGAGTCCACAAATAAAACCATCATCCAAAACTTAAAAAAGAAGCTGGAAAGCGCCAATGGAAAGTGGAGAGTAATGTTGCCCGAAGTACTGTGGGCATACCGAACAACTTCAAAATCAAGCACATGGGAAACACCTTTCTCTCTAGTGTACGACGCTGAGGCTTTGATACCAGTGGAGGTCGGGGAGCCGAGTGTTGGTCAAGTGCTAGATTCCAACACACCACTAAAAGCTCGAACAACGAGGCCATGACAACGGCCCTCGAACTACTAGATGAAAAATGAGAAGCCTCGCTGGTCCGAATGGCCGCCCAAAAGCAAAGGATCAAAAGATATTACAACAAGAGAACAAATCTCCGACATTTCGGAGTTGGGGACTTGGTTCTAAGGAAAGTCACCCTAAACACCTGAAACCCTAATGAAGGAAAGCTAGGCCAAAATTGGGAAGGACCGTACCGTGTCCTCGGAGTAGTTGGCAAAGGGTCTTACAAGCTCGGTACCATGGAAGGCGAACAACTTCCAAGCAACTGGAACATATAAATGCTAAATCGATATTATTGCTAAGGCATTCGATTGAAAATTCCGAGAACATCCTCGAGCATGCGTTGCACTCTTTTCCTTCGATCAGATTTTGTCCCTAGAAGGGTTTTTGTCGGCAAGGTTTTTAACGAGGCAACAGTCATACGGCACCTAAGGAGACTCCACAAGTATTCGAGATTTCTTTTACAATCCACCTCGAATACTGGGGGGCCTCCCCCCGGAAGGTCACCTAATCAGGAAAGCCAAGACACCCCAAATGGGACCTCGATAGGAAAAGTAATGTACTGGTTGTTACGTCCCGCAGTATTACGCCGATATTACACCCTGTAGTAATATACATGAAATTGTCGTAAGATAATTGACCTCAGTTCAAGGACAAGATTATTTGGAGATTATAAGCATTATGGTATTTCAAACAAGTGAGGAGTAAATACGTGAAGGTGAGAGGATAAGGAAATCGAAGAAAATGAAAATTTCGTAAAAATTTGACATTTTGGGATAAAATATGGCCCGAGCTAAAATACCTGGTATTTATGGACTAGTGCCATATAAGTTACCGAATGACCATGATGGTATTATGTATAAAGTGTGTTAAGATGAGTAGTATTTTAAATAATTTGAGATAATTTTTAATTATGCGGGTAATTAATTAATTATTGGGTAATGGGGTATTACCCAATTAATTAAAGAATTAATTGGATAAGGATGGGTAAAACCGACATGGCAGAAAGTAGAGGGGAGTCTAATGACTCTTGCTTTAGGTTCAAAATTAGGAAGACACATGGTCACTACTCTTACTCATTAAACACGTAGAAGGAAAGTTTAGTCATCCTTATAATTCTCTTTTTACCTTAGTCCCCATTCACGAGCCATTAATTCAATGTATATTCTTTTTGTCACCTAAATCACTAAAACCAACAGAAACCAAAAGTTCTAATGTTATGAACATAACAAGTCCACTTACTGAAGAGGAAACTTTCAAACCAGCACTCCATGTTTGTTTATGAGTATATCATCTTGTGAAGAAAGAACGAAATCAACAAACACATTCACAATTTGGAGGAGATTTGAAAATTCAACAAGACTCCATATTATATTATCATCGGGAGTTCTTGGTTGAGCAAAATTTCATACGAAATTATACTGCAAAATAGCAACGGGATTTTGCGATTATAAGGGAGTACGGTACAATCCTTCTCAAGAATATCATACGAATTTTCCCCTACTCCTATCTTGTCGATTACATGTGTCATAATTGACGTGTGTTAAATGAATTGTCAAGAGAATCGGTTCAGGTATGTTAAGGCTATCCCTACTTTCTTTTGGCATGATCTATACGACACGAACGAAACGTGCAAATGCACAAATTCCATGAATGACTCTATTCATAGAAGTATTAGAGATATCTAAGTTCTTTAATTTCCGTGTGTCATAATATTTTATCATTTGTTCATGGGTCTCAGAAAAATACAAAAGTTGAAAAGAGTTTACTTTATGATATTACTTAAAGGCAAAATGGTCTTATGAAGCTCCGAAGGATTTTATTAATGTACTTTTCATGCATTGCATTCATGTGCATTTACCCATGACCAGATGGAATTATATACGCATATATATGTATGTATATATATGTATATGGGATATGGAAAAGGTTATGGCGTTATATACGCACCACCACCTGATCAGCTGGTATATGATGATGATGTTGCCCACAGTGGCTGAGATATGACTCAGATGGCGTTATATACGCATATATATATATGTGTGTATATATATGTATATGGATATGGGAAAGGTCATGGCGTTATATACGCACCACCACCTGATCAGCTGGTATATGTTGATGATTTTACCCACAGTGGCTGATATGATACGATGGGATGCCCTCAGAGGCTGATAATTTTATGAGACATGTACTTATGCACGACATGACATTCATATACATATGCATGATGGTAAAAGTATTTCATGATTTACAGAGTTATCCAGACTTACAGGTTGAGTCAATTACTCTATATTTCTTCCATGTCTGTTATGTACTTATTTATGTGCCTTACATACACGGTACATTTTTCGTACTGACATCCCTTTTTCCTGGGGACGTTGCGTTTTATGACCACAGGTCCCGATAGACAGGTCGAGAGCCCTACAAGTAGGCTATCAGCTCAGCGGAAGATGTTGGTGCGCTCCATTTGCTTCGGAGTTGCTTGTTTGGTTAGTATGATTTAGACGTGCATTGTTTGGTATGCCGAGACTCTGTCCCTACCTTTATGATATTTATGTACTCTTAGAGGCTTGTAGACATATATCGTGTACGTGAAAGATTGTACGGCCTAGTCGGCCTATGTTTTGAGTTTATAAATGATCATGTTGGCCTATTAGGCCCGTATGTCACGTGTATATGATAATCTAATAAGAAAGATACATTATGTTGTTACTCGATTGAGTAAGGTACCGGGTGACCGTCGCGGCCTATCAGATTGGGTCGTGACAAAAGTGGTATCAGAGCAGTTCTATCCTAGGGAATCTACAAGCCGTGTCTAGTAGAGTCTTGTTTATGGGTGTTTGTGCACCACACTTATAAGCAGGAGGCTACAAGGCATTTTGGATTGTCACTCTTTCGTCTTACTCTAGATCGTGTGGTAGAGCTCACTTATAATAATTCAAACTCCGAAATTCTATTTCATTCGTAATAAGACGATACCTACATCCGAAAAGAAGGTTGGAAAGAGAGATAGTTGAGAAAGAGCTGAGTCAGAGGAATTGGATTTTTGTATGATGCCTACGATAAGTAAATGTGAGGTCTTTAGCAGATCATGGGTGTACTGAAAGGTCTAAGCTTCCTGATAAGAAGCCTTAAGGCAAGAATGCCTACCCATCTTTATGGTGAAAGACAATGAGAGATAAACAAGATAAATACAAGTTTCAACAAGCAAAGAAGCAAGATGAAGAAAGATACGAGGCGCCCAGTTAATGAAGGTTAACAACATTTATAATTCAGGAAGAGGAACATAAGCTCTTTGAGTTATATTCAACAGTAACAGCGGTATATACAATTGGACGCACCCATTCCAGATATGCCCTATGGAGGTTAACAGAAGTAGTATAAGAAGATATGATGGATGAATTGTTTGTGTCAGTTGACATTTCCGAAGGATATTGCAAATATGCTAATAGATCTCTTTATGAGACACCCAGACGGTAAACTCTAAAATAGTGTAGCCAAATATGAGTACTACAAAGACATGCACTATAAGCCTTGAGGGGATATATATTACCTTAGTGTAGCTTGCGTCCCTAATAAAGCGAGAACGTTAAGCAACTTGAAGAGCCACTGGATGGAGCAAAGGGAAGCTGAAAGCAAAAGAATGTCTTGTTCGAGTTTTTAGAATAAAGTGGTCAGCATAAATGTTAGTAGGAAATAAGAAAAGAGTTAATGAAGCATTATAAGTAAGATGGGGTACATGGATGACAATGGCCGATCAAAAGATGACAATATTACAAAATCTATAGTCAAGTGATGGAAGAGACGAGGGGTGACATGCCTTAGGACAATAAAAGAGTATAGGATACAGTCATGTCCTCATTTCGAGAAATAAGTTCGAAACTCTAGCGCAATGACCAAGTGGAAAAGTAAACTAAATATGAGTTAGGGACTGAGTAAATTGGTAATAGTCAGTATCATGAGAATTTCAGATCACAATCCGGCAATAATAGGACGGACAACAGAAGGATTGCCGCAAGGCGAGTAAGTATCATTGATGTTGAGAAACGACGCCAAAGATGAAGAGGTAAAATATCTATAGGTAGATCCTCGTGGCTTCAGCTCTTTGTACATCCCTAAAGGGAGGAATATTGAATGATGTGGCATTAATTCAGAATTAAGTGGTTCTATTGACTATGGAATGGTAAAGGAAGAATGCGATAAATGAAAGAGGAATGAAACGACACTTATCCAAATCTTACAGATACGCTACGATTCAAGAATATTGTGCAAGCACGACATCAAGAAGAGGAAGTAAAGGTTTCTGCCCGAGCTGTTATTAATAAATAAAGAGCCAGTGCGAGGCGTAAGTTAAGACAAAGGAAATAACCCAAGAAAGATTACAAGGAATATTGATATGAGAATGGGCCAACGAGTTGTTAATAATTGGTCAGGAAGATCCCAGTTATGGCTAAACAGGAGGTTACAGACGAGTCATCAAATCGTGTGAAATAAACATAGTAGAACCCAACATGGAGAGTTCAGCCTCGAAGAATATCATTATAATACTTGAGATATATTCAAATAAGAGTCGGGGTAGCTAAAAATACCATATGAGTGTTATGGGGATAAAAGAAAGTGACACTGGGGAGGCAGTCAAAATATCAGTTCAGAAGCAACCATACAAGCCCAAGGGCATGGAGGTAAGCAACTACAAATGATTACAGGCAAGTAAGGACATTAAAAAGGTCCATAATAAGCTCATAGCTTTATAAGAGTCAAGGGTTCTCCCTAAATACTACAACGAAAGACTAGCTAAGGAGATAAGAAAGAAGGCTTTAATCTAAGCACAACGACCTAAAGATGAAATGGTCGTATAACAACAATCTCGCAACAACATTGTAAGCATTCCAAAAGAAAGTGGCACCTACCATGGCTAATGAATGGGAAGTAAGAATTAAAAATAATATTCGATATCATATGAGTTGTATGAAAACTCTGGCAAGTGTAGGCACTAAGATAAGCTAAGTATGGACGCAACAAGGGGCAGAAAGATCAGGAAAAGTAATTGCACACATATAAAGAAAGCTGAGATGGAACGAAATGGATTATTCGATCAATGATCCAGAGTTAGTATGTTATGGATACACTCAAGAATTTGGAGCATTATCCAGACAACATATTTGTTGATAATCATACAACCATAGAAGACTCTGATATAAGTTAAAATAAAGAATTGAGCTCAGGGCATAGACAAAGGATTGAATTATTAGAAGATTGTACCATGGATATTCCATAACGCCCATGAAAGGCTAAGGTAATAACTGATACCATGAACCACAGATAGGAAGATAGCTTAAGACTACGTAAAGGTTGATCAGAAGGAAGAGGAAACTAACGAATTACATCACCCAGGTAAATCAGGAGTCTGATTATTGGACCTAGAAAAATTATAGAAGTTGTGCTTGAGAACATGCCATAATCACTCTTAATGTCAATGTTCAAGAGAAATAACATAACAACCATAATCTATAATGTCTCTACAAGGAATCTAGTTAGAAGAAGTACCAGCCTCATAAGAAGTCAGTACGAAGCTCCCACCGGATTGTGTATGTACCAGAGGTGCTAATATTATAATAGAGCTTCAAGTTATGGACATGAATTACACCTAGGTGCAAGGGAGGTCACGAAAGAGATAGAAGATACGATGTGAAATTTTAAGGTAAGGTAAAGGTGAACAACGTAGGAGATACTTAAAGGCAGAAGATAGTGAATAATCCATACTTCGGATAGAAGGCTATAAGCATAGGGATCCAATAACCGGGAATGATAGCAGCATCGTCAGCGGCATGTCTTCCAGCTTATGGTTTCTAAGTACTGATAGATCTAGTTAAGAGAATAGAGAAAAGATGGAGACGATGTGATGTCTCGCATGACGTTCCAGAATAACATAAGAAAATCTATGGTGCAAGCAAGTTGAAGGAAAGTTTATAAATGGATATGTATAGGTCGCAAGCTAAAGTATGGTAGAGAGATAAAGTTTTAAGGAAGCATGAGTAAGGATGAGGAAAGGCAAGTGAAAAGGTGACAAGAATAGATAAGTTTTTAGGATTAAGCCCTAGGGGAAAAGTATTACATAAGAAGTTTCAAGTTATCAGTGGTATATTGTAGATCAATATTCACAAGTTCTACAAAATACCGAGCGAAGAACTTCAGTACACCTATAAATGCCCAAAGAGGCATCCTATTAAGCCTTGTATATGTTTAAAACGTACAGCCTAGAGATTGGCTAAAAGCTGAAGGAAAAAGGAGAGAAGAGTCGCAAAGCACAATTACATGGTCACTCTCGTAGGGGCTGCATGGTAGAAAGTAGCAACAGTTACGAGATTGAAAGGTTTCCGACCACAAGTTGTGAAGTAAGAGAAAGGCTTAAAGGGGAGAATACCTTGGCCTTTGGATTGATTCAAAGAATAGTTTCCTAAATGGAAAGGTGAATATTAAAGCATTTTCAAGAGCTATGGGTTATAAGAATGATAGGTGCATCAGTCAACATTCGAGGATGAATGTTCCAAAGAGGGGAATGATGTTACGCCCCGCAGAATTATGTCGATATTACACCCTGCAGTAATATACATGAAATTGTCGTAAGATAATTGACCTCAGTTCAAGGACAAGATTATTTGGAGATTATAAGCATTATGCTATTTCAAATAAGTGAGGAGTAAATCCGTAAAGGTGAGAGGATAAGGAAATCGAAGAAAATGAATTTTCGTCAAAATTTGACATTTTGGGATAAAATATGGCCCGAGCTAAAATACCTGGTATTTATGGACTAGTGCCATATAAGGTACCATATGACCATGATAGTATTATGTATAAAGTGTGTTAAGATGAGTAGTATTTTAAATAATTTGAGATAATTTTTAAGTATGCGGGTAATTGGTTAATTATTGGGTAATGGGGTATTACCCAATTAATTAAAGAATTAATTGGATAAGGATGGTTAAAACCCACATGGCAGCAAGTAGAGGGGAGTCTAATGTCTCTCGCTTTAGGTTCAAAATTAGGAAGACACATGGTCACTACTCTTACCCATTAAACACGTAGAAGGAAAGTTTAGTTATCCTTATAATTCTCTTTTTACCTTTGTCCCCATTCATGAGCCATTAATTCAATGTATCTTTTTTTCCACCTAATTCACTAAAACCAACAGAAACCAAAAGTTCTAATTTTATGAACATAACAAGTCCACTTACTGAAGAGAAAACTTTCAAACCAGCACTCCATGTTTGTTTATGAGTATATCATCTTGTGAAGAAAGAACGAAATCAACAAACACATTCACAATTTGGAGGAGATTTGAAAATTCAACGAGACTCCATATTATATTAGCACCGGGAGTTCTTTGTTGAGCAAAATTTCATACGAAATTATACTGCGTAATAGCAACAGGATTTTGCGATTCTAAGGGAGTACGGTACAATCCTTCTCAAGAATATCATATGAATTTTTCCCTACTCCGATCTTGCCGATTACATGTTGTCGCAATTGACGTGTGTTAAAAGAATTGTCAAGAGAATTAGTTCAGGTATGTTAAGGCTATACCTCATTTCTTTTGGCATGATCTATACGACTCGAACGAAATGTGCAAATGCACGAATTCCATGAATGACTCTTTTCATAGAAGTATTAGAGATATCTATGTTCTTGAATTTTCGTGTGTCATAATATTTTATCATTTGTTCATGGGTCTCAGAAAAATAAGAAAGTTGAAAAGAGTTTACTTTATGATATTACTCAAAGGCAAAATGGTTTTATGAAGCTCCGAAGGATTTTATTAACGTACTTTTCATGCATTGCATTCATGTGCATTGGCCCATGACCAGACGACATTATATACACGTATATATGTATGTATGTATATATATGTATATGAGATATGGGAAAGGTTATGGCGTTATATATGCACCACCACCTGATCCGCTGGTATATGCTGATGATTTTGCCCACAGTGGCCGATATGATATGATGGAATGCCTTCAGAGGCTGATAATGTTATGAAACATGTACCTATGCACGACATGACATTCATACGCATATGCATGACGCTAAAAGTAATTTATGATTTACCACCTGATCAGTTGGTATACGTTGATGATTTTGCCCACAATGGCCGATATGATACGATGGGATGCCCTCAGAGGCTGATGATGTTATGAGACATGTACCTATGCACGACATGACATTCATATGCATATGCATTATGCTAAAAGTATTTCATGATTTACAGAGTTATCCAGACTTACAGGTTGAGTCAATTACTCTATATTTCTTCCATGTCTGTTATGTACTTATTTATGTGCCTTACATACTTGGTACATTTTTTGTACTGTCGTCCCTTTTGCCTGGGGATGCTGCGTTTCATGCCCGCAAGTCCTGATAGACACAGGTCGAGAGCCCTCCAAGTAGGCTATCAGCTCAGCGGAAGATGTTGGTGCACTCTATTTGCTTCGGATTTGCTTATTTGGTTAGTATGATTTAGACGTGTATTGTTTGGTATGGCGGGACTCTGTCCCAACCTTTATGATATTTATGTACTCTTAGAGGCTTGTAGACATATATCGTGTACGTGAAAGATTGTACGGCCTTGTCGGCCTATGTTTTGAGTTTATAAATGATCATGTTGGCCTATTAGGCCCGTATGTCACGTGTATATGATAATGTAATAAGAAAGATACGTTATATTTGTACCCAGCTGAGTAAGGTACCGGGTGCCCGTCGCGGCCCATCGGTTTGGGTCGTGACAGGCTCTAGCTACACACCTTGGGAACTTCCCACTTCGAGCAACCAAGCTTTTAATGGCAAAGACATGTATACTTGTACCAAGTAATCGAGGAACACTTTTCATCAAATCATTTCATGCTTCAAAATAAACTCGACGTTTTAGCAAAGAGGACTCCTATGTCAAAAATGACCCGAACACTCTAAGACTAGCATCAACAATTCGACACCTGAACGACCCCCGGGTCAAAACTCCAAATTCATAAGCCCTTAATGAGGAAACATCAAGATCATAAGCCCTCAACAAGTAATAACAGGTTTACAAGTAATGGCTCCCGAGTTAAGAAACCCTCAATGACTCGGGGACTACCGTCAAGCGCCACTCTATCGACTTATCAAAACCTGAGGTTGTAAGGTCACATGCGGGCAGCCTCGGTTCTATTAGACCTACATAAGGCAACAACAATATCTGTAAGACCTCAAGCAAGGCATGAACAATACTTGTACCAAGTATCCAAAACTGTAAGACCTCAAGCAAGGCATAAACAATACTTGTACCAAGTATCCAAAAATGTAAAACCTCAAGCAAGGCATGAACAAATGACTCTGGTCATAAACCCGATCTCAAAGTTTCGGCTATATATAGAACTTATAAGACCCCTAAAAAGGCATACCCTCAATAAAGATGTCGAAGCTACTTCACTCGGGACTTAAAGGCTCCAGCCAAACACAAATGACTCCGATCACAAGGCTATACCAGCCGAACTAACGCGACCCGGGGATACCCGACCATCGCTACAAAATCATAGGCCTTCAATTACATCGAATCTACTTCAAAAAGAATCGGTTAAACCGGCTACCCTCAATGCAGGCAAAAGAGCTTCGACCATGTCAGCTCCTAAACATCGACTTCGAGATACTCAGCCTCCGAGCCAAACCTTCTGAGGTGCTCGATCATCGGCATATAACGACTCACAATCGAGGCTTTTTATTAAGCCGTCGAAGAGTCAAGCAAACACTATTTCAAAAATCCTTATCGAGGGAAAAATAAAGCCCACATAAAAGGTTGTTTTGACCCAAGGCATAAGAGCCATTGTTGCCAGCCCACACAAATCCAAAACTTGAGGGTTGAATGAGCTCGAGTCGAAACCCGACTCGGAGACTGAACCCAAAATAGTTAACTAAATATGCCTAAGAGCAAAGCGTAAGAGCCATTGTCGCCAGCCGGATGAGCCCCAGGTCCACCCACATAAAAGGTCGCTCAGACCCAAGGCATAAGAGCCATTGTCGCCAAGCCCACATAAAAGGTCATTCCGACTTGATGCGTAAGAGCCTAAGGGCCAGCTCAAAATTCTAACTACTTGAGGGTCAAATGAACTCGAGTCGAGATCACTCGGAGACTGAACCCAATCTAATAAAAATGCCTGAGAGAAAAATCATAAGAGCTCAAATTCCTGCTTACTCTAAAAAGGCGAACCGACCCAATACGTATGAGTCACTGTCACCAGCGCTAAGATCAAAGGTCGTACCAGCTGGATACATAAAGCCAAGTCGCCCGATGATAGCAAAGCCCAAGGGTCTAACCCAAAGTCCGGGACCTTGGGTCGAAAGTCAAAGTACGTCACATAGTATTTCCGAAAAACAAATGGGAAGGAAGGGATAGGAAATAAAAATCCTTCTTATAACCTCCAGGGGGATGTTTACAAGTCTTGAAAAAACCCTTACAAAGGGAGAACCAAGCAGAATCCTAATCTACCATCGAGCCTATATCTTCGATGTCTACACCAAAGGTTGCACCCCGATAACTACGGGTCCTTCAGCGGCCCCTCTTCGATGGCCTCTTCCCCTCTGGGGCTCCGCCTTCATCTTTATCATCTCCTGAGCCACTACTTGGTACACTTCCGAAAGCAAGCAAGGAAGCATCTCTCTTCTCTAGGGTCTTCACCCTCTCAAACTCGGAAGGCAAAGTGATATCTTCCACATGCATATCCCCAAAAGTCTGCCTCCGGGATCTTAATCGAGCACGCTCCACTGCCCGAGTCAATCTCGGCTCAGCCCCTTCGGGCCCCCCCCCCCCAACTTGAGTGCTTGTCGCAATAGCATCCTCTCCATGAAAAGATATAAGTGCCTCGACTTCAGTTTTGATCCTGGATAATGCAACCACCAACTCAAAATGGAGACCTCTGTATTTGTTACTATTCTCCCTCGCCTCACTAAGCTGATTCCCAACTAAGATCACCTTCTCCTCGAGGGTATCCCTCTCGAAAGTTATCTCTCTCGCATGCCGTTTATGTTCGGAGACTACAAAGTCTCTTGCCCGGAGTTCCTCCCTCAGCAGGTCACCTTCCTTCTTAAACTGCACAAATCAGATCCAAGATATTAAAACACTGGGGTCTGTCAAAGCATTCAGATAATGGCAAACGGGAACTAGGTATTCAGTAAGAAGAGCCTTCTCACGCTCGAGACGGGTCACCTTGACCTAATACCCGGTGAAAGTCTGATTGTAAAGTGCATTGGCCTGAAGCCACAAAAAAGACAATTTTGAAAGACAAAGGTTAGGGCAACCGAGGACTGAGCGACAGACTGGGTTCGGAAAGATTACTTGTTCGCAAAGCCTGCTCATCTCACCAAAGACGAGGGAAGCATTGATCTCAGGGACTCCCTCGAGAACAGTTGGAAGCCTTTCGAGCATATCTTCACCTTTGACAGACATCCCCGCATCGGAAGATTCTTCAAGCGAGGCATCTTGCACTCCCTTCAGAGGTAGGGTCGTTCCTTGAGGGGAATCAATCATGACCACGACACTGGTAGGGTCAGTCAGGACCATCCCTTGCCCATTCAGGGCCCTATAACTAGGCCCCTCCGAACCACCTAACGAAGGCACCCATACCGAGGGGAACTCTGACCACCAACCAGCTTGGGGGCAGAACCTGATACTCCCTCAGTCGTCTCTCACCATAAAGTGGGACCGCAACAACATCAGACTCTGTCTCGGAAGCCACCATCTCTATGGCCCCAGAATTTTCCAGGTTTATCCCTCCATCGGGAGCTATTGAGAAGCTATTTTCCTCCTCACCCTCAACTCGAGGGTTTCCTACCGTTTCCAGGGTTAGAGCTGTCGGGTCGGCCTTAGCTTCTTCTACTTTAATCTTCTTAGATTTAGAAGACCGTCCAACAGTTCCCTTTGTCTCTTCTTCCCTTCATCGGGTACTAGATCATCCTCCCCTCCAGGTAATGCCCCCTTCATCAAGGGGATTTCCTCCAGACCTGCACAAATGCAAGGGGTAAGTACAGGGAACGAGACAGCTGCCAATTATAATTTAGGTCGAGAAGAATGACTACGGCCGAGGTGTCGCGCCCCCTTTTTTCCCTTCTTGACCGGGAAGTCTGGGTTCCGACATTCCATGGGGGTAATAACTCGTTTCCTTTTTGGGAATTGGATATTTGAAGAGTTGACACCTAACGAATTACGGTGCGTTAGGGCACATAGAGTAATTAACTCTTGGATTGGTTTGCATTACCAGAGATTAGGGTAAGGGCTCGAAATAATCTCGAGGGGAAGATTTTAGGCACCCCTCTTGGTCCACAACTGTGGGTTCCGGCCAAACTTATATTCACAAGTTAGTCCATTTAAATAAATAGTTGAATCAAATAGGTTGGATAACTCAAGTAATAAGGTAAAGATTTGGACAAGTTGTAAAATAAAGGTTTAAATAAAAAGGGAATTTTGGTAAAGGAGGGGTCCTAGATTGGTTAGCCTATAGGATCACCCCACACAATGTCCGGTAAACGCTCCTTAATGAGGAGCTACACGTGACATTAGCGCGTAGTCATCATATCCCATATTTACGTACCCTTAAATATTATCTCCTCTTTCAATGGAAATCATGCCAAATGTGATGAAATTGAAATGAAAGGGAGGGGGATTTTATGAGAATGCTTGTAAAGCAGGTGATGATAAGTGAGATAACAGGTAAAATCAGTGACCATCAATGCAAAGTACACATGAAGTTTCATAACTGTTTGAATTCTTACATTTATTTATGCAATGATGTGCAACCATAATCACTGTTATATGCTGTTATACTTGTGCTACGTTCATTGTTTTCCGATAGCTATTTAATGTAATAATTGTTTTTGATCCTTAATGTTGTTTGAGCAGAACAGAGGTACTGGGGAGCTAAGATTTTTAACCTTTTTATGAACTTTGGTGGTTCCATGGGTAAGTTGGCCATTGTACTTCTGGTTGCACTTACAAAATATTAAACTTCTCACCCGCTCTTTTCCCCTTTATGTTGCAGTTAGAGTGTTTACCAGCCTCCATGAGAAAGCTCCAATGAGTGGTATGCTCTGATTTTCTTTGAACTAAATCTCCATATAATTCTACAAAATGCTCTCTAGATGTGGAACAATTGTGGCGTGATTTTTCCAGAACGATAACCTGATGCATTCTTATTTTGCATTATAATCTAATTTGGCAAATATGCATAACAATGATTGGTATAGTTAATGGTTCTGCGGTATCACTATCATTGCTAATTACTATGTTAATAATTCTCTTATGCTATAGTAGAATGTGGGATCGGCTCAGTTTGTCCTAATCAAGTATTCTTAAGATATTATTTTGTGTGTGTGTTGGGGGGGAGGGAATAGAAAGTTTAATTAAAAATACTAGATAGGTTTCAAATACTTTTATTTGTTAGTCCGGTAATTTTCAAAAACCAATTCCACGTTTGCTTTCTGAATGTGTGTTTTACTTGCTTAACGGGAACTAACATCGATAGATGGGAACAATGAGCTAGGAAAGGATCATTTTTGCCTTCATTTACATTTCAACTGTAGATAATCTAATCCCTTTTCATGAGTAGAGGCACTAAGTTTTATGCAATATTTTTGTGCAGTTCAATTTTAGTATACAATTCACAAATTACATGGCTGAAAATTTAGTATCTAATGGATGCAACTTACTGGAGTTATCAAGAACTCACTTTCTAGAGTCATGATGCTGCTTTGTTCTACCTCATCTAATTATGATACACTTGTGAACAGAAATTGACACAGAGGGAATTAGATTTGTCAGGAGGAGAAAAATTATTGTTGGATTCAAATATTGTATTTTTTTATTTTTTTTTATTTTGCTGAAACACTGAAAGTATACACTTATAATTATCTCTATATATTATGAATTTAATGAAACACCTTATTCTTTATAGAATAAATATTTGCATATTTTGTTATGTACATTATGTTATTATATACGTGCAACTTTTGTCATCGCCTTAATGTCAAAAAGACATAATATTTTTCGATTAGCATTTGCTAATCTATGCATAGTTTTACCTGCAATAAAAAAGGTCATTAAAAGGTTCTCTATAACAGCAATAAAATTTGTATTTACCAACCACAACAAATGCTACAAAAACCAAATAAAAGAATAATTTTAGTGGCCATTGTAATTGTCGGTATATAAATACCGCTAAATGTCAGATCTTTTAGCGGCAATAAATGAGACACTTACCAGCACTTCGTCTAATTGCCGCTAAAATCTTTAGCAATGCTGGATAAAACTGCTAATGATTAATTGACGGTAAAAGTTTTTGCGGCAATAAAAATTGCTGCTAAAATGCATATCTTTTACCGCCAAAGAGGTTTTTTGTTGTAGTGTATCCTTCTCATCCCCTTAGTGGTCATGCAAAGTGAGTATTTGGTCAACGATCTATTGCGTGTTATTACCCGTCCCTTCTTAATGGTCTTAGTCTTGGAGGGATCTAGGACTTCTACCTATAGGTGGTTCTAGAAAGACCCCTAAGGATTTAAAGGTAAAAATTCTAAGGCGACAAACAAAACAATTAGGACTTTTAGCACATAATATAAAAGGGAACAATTAGAGGCTCAAACTTTCCTCCTTAAACAAGGCACATACACAACACGACCCAAGCACAATTAAGGTCTTTTATTAAACAATATCTTAAGGCAGGATATCTAGGTGATTATGCAGAAGATAAGCAATTGATTATTTTATAAACCCAGGAGTAATGACCTTAGCAGTTGCCTATTGGTTGCTTAAAGCCTGTTAGGATTAGAAAAACATTAAGTCATAGAAACAGTTTCAGAAATGCAGTTTTGAAAATGCCCTACAAGCTTGCTTATACGCGGAATGTTGATGACTGCATTTTTATATAAAAAATAGGGCAGATTTTAAAATCGACCTTTAAAAATCTCATGGGTATGTTGTCTAATGATAGATTGAGGCAGTATTTAAAAGACTTGTTTCAGGAAATATAAACTACTTAATTAAACCAATTCAGAAGTGAACTAAACGTTAACCAGATTGAGTTATTTAAACCAAACTTAGGCGAGATCCATAGGCAGGATTTGACATTGTTCCCTATAGGCATGATATCTAAGTTTGATACTGATTTTACAGACTTGCAGGCATGGAAACATACATAAATACTTGTTATAACAGAAACTAAGTTAAATTACATCCTATAGGCATGGCATCTATTTGTTAAACTGATTTTAAGACCTTGCAGACATGATTTTATTACAGAATTATTTGAAACCTATAGGCATGGTTTCTAGTATGTTGAGATGACAAAATGTAAAGCCCTATAAGCATTTCTACTTGATAAAGCAATCAGATTAAATGTAAAGTCCTATGAGCATGATTTCTACCGGTATCACCCCATAGACATATAGCTACCCATCCCTTTCACTAGTTATCCCAATATTTGTTTACAAGTTATTACAGACCATATGAGTGAATTACATAAGTAAATGAGAAAATAAGAAGCTAGTCTATAGGGAGCCTTCAATTAGGCCCAGATTTCCAAAGCCTCCAATAGCCTCAAATGCCTAAATTCCATAGACAAAATCATAGTCTAGGTGCATCAAAGTTTCCTAAGGATCTCAAGAATCCCGAGTAGTGCTTACACCTAGACTTGGTAACCAAAATTGAATAAGTGCAGTGTGGAAGGGCCAGCCTTAGTATGCCAGAATTCAGAGGGTTCTCAAGAGGATCCTAAGGCAGTACACATACTGGAGGGGGCAGAACTTATTGACTTAGAAGTAAAGTGAACGTGCTTGACACAAGTTGAAAGGTTTTAATGAAAAACTGTATCAAAAAGGAAGTTTGTTAGAAAGTAATTCAGTAACACAACAGGGGCAGTTTGAAAGAGAGTAGAGTAGTCACCTTTAAGACAGGTTCATACACAGTCATTAGTCACAGAACCAAAGCAAGTTTCAGTAGTCAAAACAGGGGTCAAGGGATTTGGGGATACATAGGACACAAGCAAAGGTCTAGGAGTTGGTATAGACATGCTCAGAAATAGCTGACCAGACATAGTCACAGAATCAGACACAAAGAACAAAATCACGTACAAGGGTGATAGGGATTTGGGGATACATGGAGCATATGGTGGTAAACACATAGAGATAATTGGTGTAGACATGTTCAGAAACAATACATAGGGGTAATATACTGTTCTTAAGGAAGGGGAGTACATAATAATGTAAACATCAACTACAACTTTCACAACAAAACCATAAATAGAAGCAAACTAGAAACAGGATGAACTAAAAGAATCAGATTGTTGTTGGAACTTTGAATTGAAACTAGAACATACCAGTAAAGAGGACAATAAGCAAAGTGAAAGAGCAGGAGAACACAATGGTTAGCCATGGCTTGCAGCCGACTAACTTAGAGTAGTAGCAAGTAGCACAAAAGAGAGCAGAAAATTTTAAGTGAGAGAGAGAGAGAGTTTTGAACCAAGAGTGTTCGTGTCTTTGGGCTTATAAGAGAGTGTGTATATATAGTTTGAAAGCATGTAGCAAAATAAGGTAAAAATCAAAGTCCATCAGTAATTGTGGAACTCAGAATCAGCCAGTCAGGAAATCAAGGTAAGTACTCCCTTTAATTGAGGAGTTAACTTCAAATGGTAATAGACACATGACAAATAAGGAAGTAAATCATATAAGGCTGAACATGACAAATAAGGAAATATTTTCTTCATAGTACAAGTACACAACATGTAATAGAGACTAGGTTCATTATATTTCAATCAAGGAAAGACTTAAGAAATCATTAATAGCATAATTGACCATATAATAAGGTCAGAAAACATTCTACAAGGAAATAATCAGTAGAGATATCATGCGAAATCCGTGAAGGATCAATCACAAAGATTCAGGGATTCAAAAATAGAAGATAGTACTGACTTAGCACCACTTTATAAGAACAAACACATGGTAAGCAAAACCAGAACCCTAAGAGGACGAGTAGGACAAGAATCATATACATAAAATTAGGGATTCATGTAAGGCATAGTCTGAATTAGTAAGCTAAGCATGATACAGGTAGGAAGAAGTGAAGAATCAGAACATTGGTGAACAAAATAGGGCAAAATCACACAATAGGCAGGGATAACCACAATTAGGAACCCTAACAAGCAAACATAGGGCAAAAATCACAGAATCGTAGAAACATACAGATTAACTGAACACGTTATCAAACAAAACTCAGAAACCCAAGATTGGAACTAAGAAATTAAGGTTTCCAACATAAGCGATTTGAAAAAAGGTTGAAAAAAAAAGAGTTGAAAAAGGAGTAAAATCATAGAATCAGTCGAAATATGCATGAAATAGAAGTTTAAACATAAAGAATCGGTTTAAACAAAGTGTAGAAGAAGTTCCAAAAACACTAGTTTGAGAGGAAGATAAAAAATACTTGAAATCGATGATTTTTGTAAATGAGATCCAAGAACAGTGTAAAACATCAAAAGAACAGACTCAAATTATTTAAAAATCGTACAAATCTAGGAGTTGTAAACAAAAATTAGATTTTCAGAAGAAACCCATGTAGAGATGGAAGAACCTGTTTAGAAACCAAAAGATCGTAACAAATACAGTGTGATTTTGCTTGAAATCACTCCGGAGTAGCCATGAACAGCCAGATAGCAAACTCTAGATACAAGCCGGCGTTGCCCAGGGCCGTTGAAGGCCTCAGAGAATATGAGAATGGCAATAGAGGAGTCATTGGAGGCTTAGGAGTTGAGGGTTGGTCACTGGAGAAGACTGGAGAAGGAGGCGGCGGTTGAAGGGAGCTAGGGTTAGGTTGGGTGGTTGAGAGAAGAGAGGATACAGAGGCGGCGGTATTTGGAAATGAGGTAGGGTTAGAGTGTAGTTAGAATTAAAAACGAAAAGGAATTATGAGGGTCATTGATCTTTTAGATCAACGACTAGGATTTAGCGGGTCTTGGGTCGAGTAGGCGGATTTAGGACTTGGGTCGGGTGTTTTAATTTGAAATTGGGCTGGGGTTGGGGTTCGATTTGGGATACAATTGAAAGCCAATCTGGCTATATTTTAAATAGCCACTTTCCCCTAATATAACTTATAATAAATAATAAATAATTTCTGAAAAATAATTTTATATACCAAAATGATTTAAAATAGGTATTTAACATTTTAAAAATATAGGAGACCAATTTTACGCATAACAACAACAACAACAACATCCCAATGTAATCCTACAAGTGGGGTCTGGGGAGGGTAATATGTACGCAGACCTTACCCCTACCCCGAGGGGCAGAGAGGTTGTTTCCAGGAGACACTCGGCTCAAGAGAGCAACAAGAGACAATATATTAGTACTATCAATGGACTCATAATAAATAACATAAAATAAAAAAATAACAACAATATAAGAAATATAGGAAATACGAAAAGGATGGAGAAAAGGATGTAAGGTATACTAATATCCAACAGACCCTGCATCAGTAGCTGATCAGTAGCATACTAAGACTAACTCCTAAATGGCTAGTCTCACTCTAGTGCGTTGTAGTAATATTCACAAACTACCCTCTAACCTACAACCTTAATGCTCGACCTCCACAATTTCCTGTCAAGGGCCATGTCATCAGAAATCCTAAGTCGTGTCATGTCCTGCCTGATCACCTCCCCCCAATATTTTTTAGGTCTCCCTCTATATCTCCTCGTGCCCACCACAGCCAGTCACTCACACCTCCTCACTGGTGCATCAGTGCTCCTCCTCTGAATGTGCCTGAACCATCTGAGTCTTGCTTCCCGCAATTAAAATTTAATTATACATTAAATGGGCTAATATTGCAATTAATTTAGCTTGAAAAATATCAAATGCAATTATAAAAATGCATAAAAAATATATTAACCATATTTTGGCATAAATATAGAAATTAAATGACTAAATCACCATAACAATAATATAGGGAATAATTATTGGGGTTTCATGAATAAAAAGGAAGTAAATAAATCAATTTAAATCCTTAAAATTATGAAAATAATTGTAAAACCCTTGTTAACACTTATATATGCATTTATATGCTATTTTGAAGGTATCTATACATATAAAAAATATAGGAAAAAATTGGGTATCAACAAGGAGTAGAGGCTCACCATGATCTTTAGCTTCCCACCGAGCCTGGGACAAGTCACGCCACACTAGCTCAACATGCGGGCAAATCGAGTCCAGGCGGCCGACCCAACTCGGGAGGTCCGTGACCGCGCTAGGGTAAATTGCTGCACCTGCATTAGTAAGAGAAATTAAGTGCCCGAGGGAATGGAGTAAAAAAGAAGCAAGGAAATAACTAGGTAACATGTCTACTTACGTTCCACGTTCCACCTCTCGGGAAACAACATCTTTTCTGTCGGGATCAGGTCAGAAGTCCTTACTCGGACGAAGCGACTTATCCATCCCCCATTCCCGGGTTCCTCGATGCAAGCAAAGAGGGCCCTCGAGGCTCGGCAACGGAGTTTGATTAGACTCCCATGGAAGAAACGGGGTTTGTACATCCTAATCAGATGATCAAAGGTGAAGGGCATCTCCCCAATCATGTTCACGTAGTACCTGATCATGTAAACAATGCGCCAGAATGAAGGATGAATTTGGCCAAGGGTCACTTGGTATCCTTGGTAGAATTCGAGAATCACGGGGTCGATCGGGGGCGAAGATGGACCCACCGGCCCTAGAGTAAACGGATAAGTATACATGATAAGGAAACTGGCTTTGTATGTTGTAATATCCTCCTCCCAAGAAGGGATCTCCACAAGCACCGCATCCCCCCAACGACAATCAGCTTTCACTCTTCCGACGTCTGTTATCGAGCTAATATACTGAGTCATGGGCTCACCGCGCCCCAACTTTGAAGAAGGCCTCTCGACCTTGTAATCAGATGCTATCGAAAAAAATCCTAGAACGCATTTCTCAGCACGAGGAGGCATTGCCACTTCACCCTGAGATAAAAGAGAAGAGGATGAGGCCACATTCTCCTGAGAAACAGAGGCGGAACTTTTCGCCATTACCAAAAAATTCCGGAAGAAAAAGGGGAGTCGCGTTCCTAGGAAAGAACAAGGGTAAAGGAAGAAGGAACCTTTTTGGGTTTTGGAAATGTAGTGAGTGGGAAAGAACAAGAAGGGGAGTATTTATAGAAGCCCCGCGTATGCGTTGAAGGAGGACAAGGGGAAGCCAACTGCCATAATCAATGCGGAGGCCTTCAAGGGCTGTGTGTGCATCGTCTTTTGACACCTTGTGACTACCGTCGTTACAAAAATTTCGGAGGGGGAAAAGGTTCAAAGTCGTTTCCTATCACTTTCACTCTAAGAAACGTGGAGACTATCTGTGCACGGTGAAATCGGAGGGACAAATTTCCTCGTCACTATGATGCCCCGTGAACATACATCCCAAGGCTCGAGACTGAGGTCGAGTTTTGCCTTCGAGGGCTGTCGAGTCTCGGCCCGGGGGCAATGTAGACCAACGACTATATTGGAAAAGAGGGGAGTTCCTAAGAGGTGCAGCAAGAGCGGATAAAGTCTGTCAGGCTAGTCTGAGCCCGCATCATGACATCAGTTAGTTGTTCCATCCCCTTTTCTTTGTAATAAATATCTTTGTACTATGTTGGGATTCCCCATTTTTCTATAAAAAAAGGGTCCTTGCCATTTAGCAGAGGCATGTTGCTTCAGTTGCTCCACACGAAATATACAAGAATATTCTTTTTGCTCTCTAACATACTCTCTTGATATTATTGCTTTCATTTATTATCTTCATTATTGTTTATCATTTATTGCTTATCATTGGCCATAAAAAGCCTATGTTAATTTTATTATAATTGTTAGCCACACTTCGATTCCCCTCGATAGCTCCCAGTCGAACTCCGGAATTGACTTCGAGGTCCCGAATCGACAAGCTCGAGGTACCGATAATTGGCCTATTGGTTTGGTTATCACTTTGCTCCTTACTCTTATCTCGTTTCTAAACCTCACACATAACATCAACTGCTTAACAAACTAGCATAAAAATAGATCACGTATTTTTAGAATCTTATAATCAAATTTAATTGCTATTACCATTTTCACGAAAAATAGGCTTCTTTTCCACACAGGTCTTCTACTAGATATAGAGATTCTAACGAACTGTTGAACCTACTGTCGATGAGATCATTCCTGCTGAACTTTCTTTTGTCACAGACAGAGAATCAATTAAAAATTAGGCTACTTCCATGACTTCTCACGATCGCACTAATGTCTACCCTTCCCAAATCACTAAAGGTCTAGTTTCTGTTGTGCGTAAAGATTGCAATTGGAAATTTGACTTCCCAATTCTGGTTCCTAATAAAAATCAAAGGATCACTTCCTTTAAATATGGTTTTTCCTTTGTGTATACATATCCCTTCACATTAGGTTTCAGACTACCTATTGACCGAGTGATCATTGAATTTTGCTATTTCTTTGATGTATGTTTAGCAAAAATTGGCCCTATTGTATGGAGGGCAATGGCATGCCTTATGTTACGCCCCGCAGTATGTTGATGTTATTCTTTGCAGTAATATATTAAGATTGATGTTACGTCCTGCAGTATTAAGTTACGACAGTGTTAAACCCAGCAGTATTACATTACGGTGATGTTACACTTCGCAGTAATAACTTATGATAGTGTTGTACCCAGCAGTATTACATTACGGTGATGTTACGCTTTGCAATAATAAATTACGACGATATTGCACCCTGCAGTATTTTACGCTGAATTGTCATAAGGTAATTGCCATCAGTCCAAGGAAAAGACTATTTGAAGATTACAAGGGTTATAAGTGATGAATAAATTCGTGAAGGTGAGAGGGGAAGCAAGTCGAAGAAAATAAATTTCGTTGAAATTTGGTATTTTGGGATAAAATACGGCTCAAGCTAAATACCCAATATTTTTGACTAGTGTCATACAAGGTACCATATGACCACGATAGTAGGATGTATAAAGTATATTAAAAGTAAGTAGTATTTTAAGTAATTTGAAACAATTCTTAATTATGTGGGTACTTGGTTAATTAACGGGTAACGAAATATTACCTAATTAACTAATAAGTTTGGGATAAGATTAAAACTCTACCCCACCCCCACGTGGCAGCCATATGAGAATTAATTAAGATGACTCTTAAAGTCATTATATCATGTGGCAAGAAATGGGGATGTGTGGTTTGGCAGAATCTTAAAATGTGAGTAATTCCATTCATTAAAGAATAACTATTTCCCACCACTTTCTTAATACAATAAAATCTCATGTATGCCTACCAAATTTTGGGGGATATATATAATAACAGTATCTTATTGTAAAGGTACTAGTAAGAATGATATATTTCTTTATGTTTCCAAGTGAACTAGCCATTGTTACGATAATTGATAGTTTTTCTGGAATGGCTTCGTAAAATTTCCCTGGTCTCAGTTCTTGTTATGATTGGTTTTGTTTAACAAGATTTGAGGAGAATAAGTTAACAAAGTAATGGGTTTTCAGCAAAAGAATTCGTACGAAGTTATATTACATAATAATAACGAGATTTGCAATTCTAAGGGAACCCGATACAATATTTCTTAAAAGAATCGACTCACGTATGCTAAGACTATCTCTTCTTTCTTTTTGCATGATCCATACAATATGAATGAAACAAGAAAATGCACAAATTCCATGAATGACTCTATTCATAGATGTATTAGAGATATCTATGTTCTTGAATTTTCATGTGTCATAATATTTTATCATCTGTTCATGGGTCTCAAAAAAATACGAAAGTTGAAAAGAGTTTACTTTATGATATTACTCAAAGGCAAAATGGTCTTATGAAACTCCGAAAGATTTTATTAACGTACTTTCCATGCATTGCATTCATGTGCATTGACTCATCACCAGATGACGTTATATAGGCGTATATATGTATGTGTATATATATATAGGATATGGGAAAGGTTATGGCGTTATATACGCATCACCACTTGATCAGCTGGTATATGATGATGATGTTGCCCACAGTGGCTGAAATATGACTCAGATGGCGTTATATACGCGTATATATGTATGTATATATATATATATATATATATATATATATATATATATATATATGTAAATGGGATATGGGAAAGGTTATGGCGTTATTTACGCACCACCACCTGATCAGCTGGTATACGATGATGATTTTGCCCACAGTGGCCGATATGATATGATAGGATGCCCTCAGAGGTTGATGATGTTATGAAACATGTACTTATGCACGACATGACATTCATACGCATATGCATGACGCTAAAAGTAATTTATGATTTACAAAGTTATTCAGACTTACAGGTTGAGTCATGTACTCTATATGTCTTCCATGTCTCTTATGTATTTATTTGTGTGCCTTACATACTCGGTACATTATTCGTATTGACGTCCCGTTTGCCTGGGGACACTGTGTTGCATGCCTGCAGGTCCCGATAGACAGGTCGAGAGCCCTCCAAGTAGGCTATCAGCTCAGCGGAAGATGTTGGTGCGCTCCATTTGCTTCGAAATTGCTTGTTTAGTTAGTATGATTTAGATGTGTATTGTTTGGTATGGCGGGACTTAGTCCCGACCTTTATGACATTTATGTATTCTTAGAGGCTTGTAAACATATGTTGTGCACATAAAAGATTGTACGACCTTGTTAGCCTATGTTTTGAGTTTATAAAGGATCATGTTGGCCTATTAGGCCCGTAAGTCATGTGTATATAATGATGTAATAAGAAAGATACGTTACGTTGGTACTCGATTGAGTAAGGTACCGGGTGCCAATCGCGGCCCATCGGTTTGGGTCGTGACAAAAGTGGTATTAGAGCAGTTCTTTCCTATGGATGTCTACAAGTCGTGTCTAGTATAATCTTGTTTATAGGTGTGTCGTGCACCACACTTATAAGCATGAGGCTGCAGGGCATTGAGGATTGTCATTCGTTCTTCTTACTCTAGATCGTGTGGTAGAGCTCACTTATAAGAATTCAAATTCCAAAATTCTTTTTTATTATTCGTAATAAGACAATACCTACATCCGGAAAGAAGGATGGGAAAGAGAGATAGTTGTGGAAGAGCTGAGTTAGAGGAATTGGATTTTTGTATAATGCCTACGATAAGTAAATGTGAGGTCTTTAGCAGATCATGGGTGTACTGAAAGGTGCAAGCTTCTTGATAAGAAGCCTTAAGGCAAGAATGTCTATCCATCTTTATGGTAAAAGACAATGAGAGATTAAAAAGATAAATACAAGTTTCAACAAGCAAAAGAAGTAAGATGAAGAAGGGTATGAGGCACCCAATTAATGAAGGCTAACGGCGTTTATAATTGAGGCAAAGGAACATAAGCTTTTTGAGTTATATTCAATAGTAACAGAGGTATATACAATTGGTCGCACCCATTCCAGATATGCCCTATGGGGATTAACAGAAGTAGTATAAGAAGATATGATGGATCAATTGTTTGCGTCAGTTGACATTTCCGAAGGATATTGTAAATATGCTAATATATCTCTTTATGAGACACCAGATGGTGCACTCTAAAATAGTGCAGCCAAATATGAGTACTACAAACACATGCACTATAAGCCTTGAAGAGATAAATATTACCTTAGTGTGGCTTGCATCCCTGGTAAAGCGAGAACGTTAAGCAACTTGAAGAGGCATTGGATAGAGCAAAGGGAAGCTAAGATCAAAAGAATGTCTTGTTCAAGTTTTCAGAATAAAGTGATAGGCATAAATGTTAGCGGGAAATAAGAAAAGAGTTAATAAAGCATTATGAGTAAGATGTGATACATGGATAACAACGGTATATCAAAAGATGACAATATTACAAAATCTATAGTCATGTGAAGGAAGAAACGAGAAGTGACATGCCTTAGGACAACAAAAGAGTATAGGCCATACAATTATGTCCTCATTTCAAGAAGTAAATTCGCAACTCTAGCATGATTACCAAGAGGAAAAGTTAGACACCAGAGTAATAGAACCAGTATGGATTGGTGAACAAGATAAACTAAACATGAATTAGGGACTGAGTGACTGGTGATAGTCGCCATCATAAGAACTTCAGATTTTGTTCCGCTAATAATAGAATGGGAGACAAAAGAAGATTCATGAGAAATTCAGAGAATGATCATTCAGGAAGACACTTCCCTACAGCAAGCAATGTGAGCATAGTTCAGCTTAAGGGACTGTATGTGCCAATTATACTAAATTTCACCCTCGTGAGTAAGGGATTTTGCTATCCTTGGTACGGAAGGATTACCGCAAGGCGAGTAAGAGTCATCGATGATGTGAAAGGATGCCAAAGATGAAAAGGTGAAACATCTATAGGTAGGTTGTCGTAGCTCCAACTCTTAGTACTCCCCTAAAGGGGGGAATATGGAATGATAAAGGAAGAATGCAATGAAAATGAGAAAGGGATGAGATTGCACTTATCCAAATGCTACAAATATGCTACGATTCTAGAACATTATGCAAACGTGACGTCAAGGAAAAGAAGTAAGGGTTCTTGCCCGAGATGTTATTAATAATTAATTAGCCAGTGCGAGACGTAAGTTAAGACCAAGGGAATAACCCAAGAAAGATTTCGCGGAATATTGACATTAGGATCGACCAACGAATAGTTAGTAGTTGATTCAGAAAGAGCCTAGTTATGGCTAGCAAGAGGATACAGAACAAGACAACATGTCGTGCAAGATAAAGATAGTAAAACCCAATATAGTGAATTTATCCCAACAATTATGACATTGTAATACTTGAGAAATTTTCAAATAGGAGTTGGGGTAATTAAAGGTACCGTATGAGTGTTATGGAAATAAAAGATAGTTCCACTGGGAAGACAGTCAAAACTTCAGTTCAGAAGCAGTCGTACGAGCACATGAGTATGGAGGTAAGTAACTAAGGATAATTACAAGTGAGAACGAACATCAAAAATTCTATCAGGAATACGGTATAATAAGCTCGCATCTTTACAAGAGTCAGAGGGTTTTCCCTAAGTACTACGCCGAAAAACTAGCGGAGGAAATAAGGAAGAAGGCTTCAACCTCAGTACAACGACCTAAAGAGGAAATGGTCGTGTGACAACAGTCTCAAAATAACATTGTATGCACTCCCTAAGAAAGGGGCACCTACAGGGGCTAATGAACAGGGAGTAAAATCAGAAGTGATATTCAGGATCATATGAGTTGTATGGAATTTCAATATATATGAGCACTAAGATAAGCTAAGTATGGACGCAACAAGGGGCAGAAAGATCAGGAAAAGTAATAGATTATGTTTAAAGAAAGCTAAGATGGAAAAAAAGAAGTTACTCGATCAATGATCCAGAGTTAGTTGCGCTAAGAACTCACTTAAGGGTTTGGAGTTTTATATATGCAGCATATACAGCCATAGAAGATTCTGGTATACGTTAAAAGAAAGAATTGAGTGCAGGTCATAAACGAAGGATTAAACTGTTAAAGGATTCTATCATACATATTCCTCAGTGCCCATGAAATGCTAAACACAATAAATAATACCATGAACCACAGATTGAAAAATAGCTTAAGCTAACGTAAAGGCCGATCAGAAGGAGGAAACTAAAGAGTTACATCACCCAAATAAATCAGGAGTTTGATTATTGGACCCAGAAAAATAGAAATATCGTGATCGAGAACATTGCAAGATCTCCCTTAAAATCAGAGGTACGAAAGAGATAGAAGATGTGATGTAAGGCTTTAATAAAGTAAGATAAAGGTGAACAATGTACGAGATACTCAAAAGCAAAAGGTTGAGGATATTCCATACTTGGGATAGAAGGCTAGAAGCGCGAGGGTTCAATATCCAGGAATGATAGCGGCATCGTCAGTGGCATATCTTCTAGTCAGTGATTTCTGGGTATCGAGAGGTCTAATTAAGAAAGTAAAGAAGAGTTAGAGACGATGTGATGTCTTGCTTGATGTTCTAAAATAACACAAGGAAATTCAAGCAAGTTGAAGGAAGATTACGAGTAGTATAAATAGATATGTATAGGTCGCAAGCTAAAGTATAGTAAAGCGACAAAGTTTTATGACAGGATGTAAGAACGAGAAGAGGCGATTGAGAAGGTGACGAGAATGGATTAGGCCTAGGAAAACAAGGGAGCTAATGGATTCTCCATGTTATATAAAGCTCACTATAGCCTTAATGAACTCAAAGGAGTCTAAGATTAATAGCATTTAGAAGGAATGAAATGCTGACTTGGTAATAAAATGAGGATATAATTGTGACAGATAAAGGATGGCGTTTGGGCCTTCGTTTGAATAATAATTTGAAAAAGAAAAAAAAGAGAGAAGGAGAAAAGATTTCGCTGGCGGCACGAAATTAGGATACCCCCATAAGGTGAATCACACTGAGACACTATGAAATACGATTATGGGAATCACTTCGAATATTCCTTGAGGTAACGTAAGCCCTAGGGGAAAAGTATCACGTATGAAGTTTCAAATTATCAGTTGTATATTGTAGATCAATATTGAGGTGAATCAACAATGGATGGACAAAAGTCATAAAGTATGAGATGAGATTAGGCCGTTTTTCTAAAGATGAGCAGTAATGAGGAAGCATTAAAGGACTTAAATTTATATATATGGAATAAGCAACGAGAGTAAGCTGGGATTTGGTAGCAGACCTCATCAATGATAAATTAAAGTAAGGGTTATGGCAGTAAATTCATATGGATGGCTAAACGGACCGATGCAATAAGATATAGCAATATTTGTGAATTCAACAAAGTAGTGAGCGAAGAACTTCAGTATACTCATAGATGCCCAAAGAGACATCTTATCAAGCTCTACATATGAAGCCTAGAGATTGGACACACTGAAAAGGTCAAAATCATAGAGGATGCATGATGAATGGTAGCAACAGTTACGAGATTGAAAGGATTCCGACTACAAGTTGTGGTGTAAGAAGAAGGCCTAGGGGAGGAATGCCCTGGACTTTGGACTTATTCACAGAACAGTCGCCTAGATGGCAAGGGAAGTTCTAAAGTATTTGGAATAAGTTATGAAAATGATAAGTGCATCAGTCAACATTCGAGGACGAATGCTCCAAATGGGGGAATAATGTTATGCCCCGCAGTATTACGTCGATGTTATGCTCTGTAGTAATATATTACGATTGATGTTATGTCCTGTAGTATTAAGTTACGATAGTGTTATTGTAAGGCCCCATGAATTTCCTACTCAGAACCCCAAATCCCGTGGTGCCAAGTTAGGAGCATGATTGAACAGTGCATTAAAAAGTCAAGAAATAATGTTTTCCAGAGAAGTACGATTTTGCGGTCGAGAATGCGGTCGCATAACAGGTATGCGGACCGCATAGGGGGCATAGTCACCGCAAAGTGAGTCAGTGTGTTAGTCAAATTTAAGGTTAAATATGCGGTCCACTATGCGATCGCATAACCGATATGCGGATCGCATAATCGTCGCATAATTTCCTTGGGATTTTGTAAGGAGCAGTTCCGCGGTGCATTGTGCGATCGTAGAACGGGTATGCAGACCGCATTTCAGCCGCATACCCAGACAGAATGTTCAGATTTTGGGAGCACTTTTGCGGTCCATTCTGCGGGCCGCATTTCCACTTTATTTGCGATCGCAGACCTGACTCGGGCTCCAATTTTCTAGATTTTTATAACACGACCCCTTTTTAATATATAGTCTTTGGGGTCATTTTTCTACTGATTTTAGAGAGAGTTGAGAGCATTTTAGAGAGATAAGGAGGAACCCAACATTCAATCATCCAATCTTGCATCAATTTTCAAGAATCAAAGAACCCAATCACAAGTTCTTCATCTAAGAGGTAAGATTCATACATTAGACTTTAATTTCGAGTTTGGGGTATAAGGTGGGAATTTTTGGGTGTAATACTATTATGTATACATGCATGTACAAATTAGGTTTGTGGAAAGATTGTTGAACATAAATAAGTAAAGATTGGGTTGGGAAATGAAGGGAACCTCATAAAAGAGATTTGAAATCAAGATGCACAACTAGTATTTGATAAAATGCTCAAACGAGCTGAAACCATGAATACCTTCCTAATTTGTGTTCAATTTTGTTATGTCTCAAAGTATATTGGGGTTGCTAGGATTTCCGGAACGTCGTAGTAACTTAAGGAAAGCTTAAACAAGGTATGTATGGCTAAAAAACCCTCCTCTTAGAAATTGAGCTCCCATGGCGCCCGTGTAAGTGTTGTAAGTTCGAAACGTGATTGATGCAATGCTTGTTATGTTAAGTGAATTAATGTTGTGAAAATGTATGTGGTAAGTACTTCTTTATGTGTTTAATGTGCTATTCTTGTAAATGGAAGATGTGTGGAGAACATGATTTATGTGCTAAATGCCTAACTATCATGCCAAGGTTACTTTGGAACCAACATGCCAAACTTGATGAATTTCCTTCTATGTTTACGACTTAAATTGCTTTTGTATATGCCTATGACTTTAAGTGCCAAGGTGAATGTTGGAAATGTGAATAATGTGAAACGTGAGTTATGAATCGTAGAAATTGTGGCCCCAAGCACCGGTAAACTAATACATGTGTAGTCGAAGATTGGTATGAGATGAATAACGGAAAATGGTAACATCTCGGGGAGACGGCTTAGCCGATCGGGCCGTGATCGGATGTCATGATATATATATATATATATACACACATGTTGGTAATGTATTGATGATTGAAACTGGAAAGTGTGAATGAAATAATGGTAACGTCTCGGGGAGACGGCTTAGCCGATCGGGCCGTGATCGGACTCTGCTCACACAAGCGCTGGTAATATGGATAATGATGCAACAGTGTGGGGTGCTCTAATCTAAAATTGCAAGAACCCTGTAGAAATTATGTGAACCTCCTTATATTGTTGGCATGGTGCTTATTTGAAACTTTGTTGCCTTTACTATTTCCTCTTTACTCTTGAATGGTTGTTCTTTCTAACATGATAGTGTTTAGTTATACATACTAGTACTATTCCATGGTACTAACGTCCCTTTTGCCGGGGGTGCTACATTTTTAAATGAATGTAGATCCTTTTCTCAAAATCTTGGTGAGCCCCTTCCTCCTTCAAGGGGTCATGTGGTACACCTTTTGTTATAGACATCCATTTTGAGGTATAGCCGGGGCCTTGTTGCCGGCGTTGTTATCACTGTCTTTTGTATCCTTAGAGGCTCTGTAGACGTTTGTGTGGGTTATGTACGGGTATTGGATTGGTCAATGAACCATGTTGTAACCTTGTACTCTTGCTTTCCTTTAAACTATAACTGTATGGAATCTTGGACACTTAACTACGATTTAATGTTGTGATATAAAATGAACTAAAATGTTGAATGTACTATCTTTCCTTGTCTAAATAAATGAAAGCATGGTTTCCCTATTCATATTGAGTTGGATGGGTAGTGTTTTGTGAGGCTTGCTCAATTGGGTTCACTCGAAAGGCTAATGTTGTAGCGGATGCTCTTAGTCGAAAATCCATGGGAAGTTTAGCTCATTTGGAGGCCCATCAGAGGTCGTTGGCCAGGGAGGTTCACCAGTTGGTTAATTTGGGAGTTTGCCTTGCGGACTCTAATGAAGGAGGGGTAATCGTGCAGAATAGGGCTGAATCATCGCTTGTGGCAGAGGTGAAAGAGAAGCAATTCGTGGATCCGTTGTTAGCACAACTGAGAAAGGGGATTCTCAAACACAAAACCACAGTTTTTTCCTTTGGCATGAATGATGGTACCTTACGGTACCAAGACCGTTTATGTGTTCCTAATACTGACGGTCTTCGGGAAAGGATCATGGCAGAAGCTCACACTTCCAGGTATTCCGTGCACCCAGGTTCCACGAAAATGTATCATGATCTCAAGGAAATTTATTGGTGGAATAACATGAAGAAAGATGTGGCAGATTTTGTGGCAAAATGTCCGAATTGTCAGCAAGTAAAGGCCGAACACCAAAGGCCCGGTGGATTGGCTCAAAGCATAGCAATTCCAATGTGGAAATGGGAGATGATCAACATGGATTTTGTGGTAGGGTTACCACGCACTCCGCGCAAGTTCGACTCAATTTGGGTGATTGTTGACGACTCACAAAGTTAGCGCACTTCCTGCCAGTCAAATCTACCGACACAGTGGAACGATATGCTCAGTTGTATATCAAAGAAATAGTCAGGTTACATGGCACTCCAGTCTCAATCATTTCAGATTGAGGGGCTCAGTTCACAGCCAACTTTTGGAAGAAGTTTCAGCAAGGTTTGGGTACGCAGGTAAATCTTAGAACAACTTTTCATCCACAAACCGATGGTCAAGCAGAGCAGACTATTCAGACGCTTGAAGACATGTTGCACGCTTGTACTCTTGATCTCAAGGGTAGTTGGGATGACCATTTGCCACTCATAGAATTTGCTTACAACAACAGCTTCCACGCTAGTATCCAAATGGAACCACTGTATGGTAGGAGATGTAGGTCTCCCATTGGGTGGTTCGAAGTTGGAGAAGCGGAATTGATAGGGCCGGACCTCGTGCATCAGGCCATGGGGAAAGTCAAGATTATTAAGGAGAGATTGAAAACTGCTCAGAGTCGCCAAAAATCGTATTCATATAAGCGTCGCAGAGATTTAGAGTTCAACGAAGATGATTGGGTATTTCTGAAGGTTTCCCCTATGAAGGGCATCATGCGGTTCGGAAAGAAGGGAAAATTGAGTCCGAGGTATGTTGGACCGTACAGAATCATTCAGAGGATTGGTCAGGTGGCATACGAGCTCGAACTGCCACCCGAGATATCAATGGTACACCCGGTCTTTCATGTGTCCATGTTGAGAAAGGTAGTGGGAGATCCTTCCTCTATTGTGCCAGTTGAGACTATTGAGGTAGTCCTGCAGGCGTCCTCAGGCCTTGACATCTCCTTCTATCTATTCATATTGTTTCTTTTATGTATTTCAAAAACAGCTTTGTATTTATCTTTCGAACTCCTATTTGTACTATTCCTAGACAGCTTGTGAGATTGTGACACCAGTTCTGGGTAGTTTTTATCTATGGATTTGTATCGGTATAATTATTAAGTTGTTACATTTCATTCTTCCGCTTTATTATTTTCGCTGTTTATATAATGTTAATTCACAACTATTAAAGGATTAAAAATGAAAAGGGTTACATAATTGTAATGATTGGCTTGCCTAGCTTTCACTAGTAGGCGCCATCACGACTCCCGAGGGTGGGAGATCCGGGTCGTGACAGCTAGATTTTTGCCTATCATCTAAAATTGTTAGTATAATTTTAACTGTAAAAAATAAAAATCGCAATTGAGGGATACCTGACCGTGAGTATTTCCTTTACTTAGAAATAATACTTCTTCAGATGAACAGCATTCCAACTCGAGGGTAGACCCTTGCCATCCATGGTTTTCAATTCATATGCACATTTTCCAGCGATACCTCGAACCTTGTAAGGTCCCTCCCAATTTGGACTCAATTTTCCTGCATTTGCTGCTCTTGTTAATTGAAAAACTTTCTTAAGTAAGTAGTCCCCAATCTTGAAGTACCTAAGATGAGCTTTCTGATTGTAATATCGCTCAATAATCTGCTTCTGTGTAGCCATCCTTATCAAGGTTGTTTCTCTCCTTTCTTCGAGCAAGTCGAGATTTATTCATATTTCCTCCTCATTTGAATCTTCGGTTGCTTGATTGTATCTTTTACTTGGTTCACCTATTTCAACTAGAATTAAGACTTCAGCACTGTACACAAGTAAAAATGGTGTCTCTCCCGTACTTGTTTTTGCAGTTGTTCGATATGCCCACAAGACTCCAAGTAATACTTCTCGTCATTTACCTTTTGATTCCTCTAGCATTTTCTTCATGTTATTAATAATAACTTTCTTTGTTGATTCAGCTCGTCCATTGGCCACGGGATGATAAGGTGTTGAAGTAATCCTTTTAATTTTCCAACTCTGAAAGAATTCTGTGATTTTTTCACCTATGAATTGTGGGCCGTTATCACAGATGTTCTCTTTTATAACCCCCAAACCGACATATGATGTTTCACCAAATGAAGTCCCTGACTTCTTTTTCACGCACATGCTTCTACCCACTTAGTGAAATAATCAGTGAGTACTAATAAAAATCGTACCTTTTCTTCGGCTTATGGTAGTGGACCCAGGATATCCATCCCCACTTTATAGAAGGACATGATGCAACAATCGAATGTAATAACTCTGCTGGTCGATGCATGTTGGTACCATATCTTTGGCATTTGTCACATTTGGCCATAAATCTTTCTGCCTCTTCTTCCATTTTTGGCCAGTAATACCCTGCTCTAATTAGAGTTTTTACCAAGGATCTTCCTCCTGCGTGATTTCCACAATGTCCTTCATGTACTTCTTTCATCATATATTTTGCTTGAGAAGCTCCGAGACATCTTGCTAAAGGCCCACCGAATATTTTTTGAAATAAATTGCCTCGATTTAAACAATAACGGGCAGCTTTTCGTCGAAGTGCCTGAGCCTTTTTCTTATCTTCAGGTAAGATTCCGTACTACAAAAAGATAACGATCTCGTTTCTCTAATCCCAGGTTAGATTACTGAAATTTACCTCATTCTTTTCTTAATCGAGTGCTGAATGAAACAAATGTATTACGGAAGCATTTTCTTCATTTGTTACTTCTATAGCGGATGCAAGATTAGCCACACATCTACTTCGACATTATCTTCTCTAGGTATCTGCACGATTTTCCAAGATTGGAATTGTATGACCAACTCTCGTGCCTTTTCCAAATATTGTTGCATCCTCGCTTCTCTAGCTATATAAGTCCCATATAATTAACTACGAGTTGCGAGTCGCTTTTGATTATAACCTACTCTATTTCGAGCTCTCGTGCCAATTCTAAACCTACAATCATAGCTTCCATATTATGCTTCATTATTAGTAATAGGATGGCACTCTATGGCTTGCCTTATAGTTTCTCCCGATAGTGGGATTAGAACAATGCCTAAACCTGCTCCTTTAACATTCGAGGAGCCATCGGTAAACGGGGTCCAAGTACCTGGATTGGACCCGTTAAATACCTACAGTTCTTTTTCTGCTTCTATTACCATCTGTGGGCTAAAGTCTGCCACAAAATCTGCCAAACCCTGTGACTTTATCGCGGTTCTAGGTTGATACGGAGGTTTTGGGGGCTCTTGTCTATTCTTCATATATGCTTGCTTACCTTTCTCACTTAACAATTCAGTTAAGTAGCCTTGTTTTAATAAGTGCTCTACGTCACCTTGTAGCAATCTGCAATTTGTTGTTTTATGACCGTAAATCTGGGTTTCTTCTATTGGGGTTCGATCTCATTTCTTTCAGCCACCGCACCTTATCTCACATGCTTCATAAAACAAATAACAACTCAAATGTGCTAACATTAAAACTGTAACCGCTAATCTTTGCTTTTGAAATTCTATCGTTATCCCGCGCATCTCGTGTGCTCGTTCCTTCCCAAACTTGGATGATGAACCCGAATCTCTGTCCCTAGATCTGGAATCGTACCTCGGGTTCTCCTGTTTTGAACGTGAATCCCTTCCTGCTGGTCCCATGTATGGTTCGTATCTATTCTTACTGGAACTTTTTTTAGTTTCTGGTTGCCTCGAACTTACTCTTTCATCTCCCCGCGACTGAGTAATAGTATCTTCTTCTATCTGCAGTTTCGTGTTATACCTATTATAAACATCATTCCAAGTTGTTGCAGAGAATTCTCGTAAGCTTTCTTTGAGTCATCTCGTGGCTTCTGAGCTCCTCATTTAAATTACTTGGAAATGCCATAGCCGCCCAATTGTCAGGTACGCGTGGTAGCATCATCCTTTCACGTTAGAATATATCTACAAATTCTCTGAGCAACTCTGTATCTCATTGTTTTATTTTGAAGGTGTCTTCCATCCTCTTCTCAACTTTCTAAGCTCCCGAGTGTGCTTTTATAAACAAATCTCCAAGCTCAGCAAAAGAATCAATAGAGTTTTCAGGTAAAAGAGAATATCATGTTAATGTTCCCTTTGTAAGTGTTTCACCGAATTTTTTGACCAGCACTGATTCAATCTCTTGCTTAGTCAATTTATTGCCTTTCACGCCTATGGTAAACGCAGTTACATGATCTCGTGGATCGGTAGTCCCATCATACTTTGGGATATCGGGCATCTTGAACTCTTTTGGAATAGGAAAAGGAGTGGCACTTGGTTTCCAAGGTTGTTGAGAATATTTCTCCATGTCCACTCCTTTGATTATAGGTGGAACACCAGGTATCTCCTTTATGCGATCGTTCTGCTCCTTGAGCTGTTTCTGCAAATTTAGCACTAAACTTTGTAAATCAAAATTAATTAGAATACCCGACCTTCCATCACGAGATTTACTGGGAGTTCCCCCACTGCTCGCATTGGCGAGTCCCGAGCGTGAATTTTCTATGGTGGCGGTGTTATTCAGAGGTGGAGTCGGTAGTACAATTGGCAACCCACTAACAAAAGCCTGAAGAGCATTGTCGACCTGTCCGCAATCGATTGCTTTAATGTTGCATCAATAGCTTGATCATCATCATTGTAAGCACGTGATTTTTGACCCTCCCCGGGAATTTTTACGCTCTTAGCTTAAAATATCTAATTTAGGACTAATATAGCTATTTTGACTATTTTACTTTATTTCGTTGCAAAAAAAAAAATCAAAAAAATATATATAAAATTTTAGTTTATGTATTTCTCATAAACTTGAAAAATACAAAAATTGCACTTTATTTTTATACCTTATATAATTTCGAAAAAATACAAAAAATAATAATTCTATTAAAGTTTTATAGTTATTTTAACTTTGAAAAATACAAAAAATATTACTTCATATTTTATCTTAATATTTACGAAAATTACAAAAAATAGTTTTATTAATATTTTGTAGCTATTTTAAACCTTGAAAAATATTTAAAAAAAAGATATAGTTTTGTTTAAATACTAGTCTTATTTTTGGTAGTTATTTTACTTACATAGGACTAGTTAAGCAACGTGTTCCTATTTCTCGGGTCCGGGCAAAAGAATAATATTCGGGTTTAAACTACCCGGTTTTAGGCCTAATTTTCGGACCTAGCCCATAATAAACCGTGTCCAGGACACGTGGGGAACCCCACCACGCGTGGGGCTCATTTTCATGGGCATTGAAACACGGACAAAATTTAAAAAGAGGGGGGACCAACGAAATGACTTGGAATTTGAAAAAGAGGGGACTTTGGAAATCTTAAACAAAGAAAAGAACGGGCAGGAGGACTTTGGGACTTTTGAAAATTTTTGAAAGGGGGGACCACTGTTCACCTTTCTTCTTGATAAAGAAGAAAGAAAGAGAACCGAAAAGAAAAAAAACGGACGGGGAGGAAAAAATACTACTGTTCCTTCTTCTTCTTCAAAGAAGAAAGTGAGAAAACCTACTGCCCCCGCCCATCGCAAAAAACCTCCTACCAACCTCCTCCTCCCAGCTTCCCTCACGTCCGACCAGTCCTAGCGCCCCCCCAGCGTCGAACTCCTCCTCCTCCTGTCCAAACAACTACCTCCTCGACCCGTCACCTTCCCCGAACTCCCGACGCCATAACCGAAAACCCTCACCCAAACAACCACCTCCATCGCCAGAAAAACCACCATTAACGACCTCACGACCACCACAAAACCATCACCAAACACCCACCACCTACGTCCGCAACCAACTAGCTCCCTCCGTCGTCGTCGCGACTAACTCCCCCACTGCCCGAAACCACCATCAACACCCTATGAAACCACCTACTGCCTGCAGGTCCTCCATGAACGACCACCCAACTCCTCCATCGCCGCCCACTGTCCAAGCGCCATAACCATCGACGAAAACCACCTCCACACCACCCCGTCGCAACCCAACAACACGACCAACGACAACAACCCATCCAGTCGAACCCCAGGCCTCCTCATCACCCCAGTCACGAACCAGCAGTAACGCCATTAGCGTTAGTATGCCCAGCTGCTGCCGTTTCTTCGTTATCGTCGCGCACACCGTCTGAGGTCGTCGTCGGGTTGTGCTCGTGGCTTCCGGTCTGATATCGTTGAGTTCGACATCGAGGTTCCGTCATTGGAGAGGTTTCCGATAGCTGTCGAGACAGTTTGGTTGTTGTTCTTGCTTCAAACAGGTGCATATACATTTCCAAACTTGTTATATTTGCTTAAATGGAATGAAATGATATAGATTTCCTATGCACTGTTTGTGTATCGGATTTGCTGAATGTCTCTTCCTTTGTTTCGTTATTTTAAGTAGTTATTCCGCAATTTGTTTCTTCATATTAAGATTGTTATCTACAGGCTTGTCTTAAGAGTTGTTTGTACGTATAGTAGTAATGTTAAAATCATAGGAGTAATTTTAATCCCACTGAAAAATATTCGTTTCATCAAATAAGTTTAACCTACAACTCATGACCTCGCAAAGTAGCCAAAAAAATGTAGTTATTTTAGCCTTATTTTTTTTTCTTTCTAAAAAATAATAAAAAATATAAAAATAAAAAAGAGACGAGCTTCGCTAAATAAAAAATGTACAAATTGCGGAGCCCTCACAAAATATATGTATTAAATACTTAGATTCCGGGACGGGCCGTTTAACAAATTTCACGGCCCTAGCCCAAAATAATAATGCGCTAGTTGCTTTAGGCGCGCCTTTAATAATGCTATCTCCCTAAACTCGGGTGCACATTTATGTGACCCAAATCCAAATCTCAACGGAGTCGAAATATGTCTCTAGTCACGGGCGCATTGATTGTGGCGTGGCCCGAGATGCATTTCCATGACGCTGCAAATTCCTTTAAAAAATAAGAATGAGATGAGCCTCGCCGAATAAAAAAAATACAAATTGCGGGGCCCTCAGTAAATACTTATTTTAAATTACTTAGAATTCAGGAGGGCCGCTTAGTGAATTTCGTGGCCTTCCCAAAATAATAACGCGATAGTCTCTTTAGGCGCGTGTTTAATAATTTACTTTCTTAAGCTCGGGTGCGCATTTCATGCGACCCAAATCCAAATCTCAAAACATCAAATAAAATGCGTTCCGGATTGTGGGTGCATTTCATGTGACGCAGTCCAAAGACGTGTTTTAAGCGATGTTCACATTCTTGTAAATACAATAATAATAAAGCGGTTAAAAGTTAAAATTGGCACATTGGTTCATAATTGTATTTTAAAATCAGATAAATAAGCCAAATATAACAGTTGAGCGACCGTGCTAGAACCACGGAACTCGGGAATGCCTAACACCTTCTCCCGGGTTAACAGAATTCCTTATCTAGATTTCTGGTACGCAGACTGTAATATAGAGTCTTTCTTTTCCTCGATTCGGGATTAAAATTGGTGACTTGGGACACCCTAAATCTCCCAAGTGGCGACTCTGAAATAATTAAACCAATCCCGTTTCGATTGTCCTTTAATTGGAAAAAACTCCCCCTGCGCCCCTGCGGGCGCGGAAAAAGGAGGTGTGACAGCTCTGGCGACTCTGCTGGGGAAGATAAACCAGAACCACTGGTTCAGGGTTAGAAATTCGAGCTTAGATAAATTGTTATATTTGGTTTTATCTGATTTTTACATGTTTGAGCCTAATGTGTTAAATGCTGCTTTTACCGCTTTGATATTATTTGGACTGTATATAAACTGTGCCGAAACCCATATCCTTTCTGAGTCTTCTGAATCATGAAGAAGGGTGTACTTCGTACGACTTCTTTTCTGTATAGTGTCAAATCCCAATTTAGAACGAGGTTCGGACAAGTTGCTAAGCCGGTGAAGCTTCTGTATTCCCGGTACGCTGCCCCCCCTCGGCTCGAGCTGTCCGCTCGGGTAAGCCAGGTCTAGAACAAACACCCAGGTTCTGAACTTAGTATAACAAAGCCACATGCCGGATCCCTAGTAGGAACGTTTATTTGCATCATGTGCATTTGACTTAGGGGACTCAACACAGGGGTTGGGTCCGTCTAGGACAAGCAACCTGAAAATAATAGACAATCTTTCGGCATCCTATGTGCTACATGTTGTATTTAGTCAAGGGCGTATGGGCCATTGGGTCATTTCCAGCATGATGTTATTTTAATCAAAGCATGGGGAACATTTGTGGAATCCAAGAAGCCTTGGAATTCCATATGTCCCCCACACTTGCTTTTTGGGAAAACACATGGGGAACATTTGTGGAATCCAAGAAGTCTTGGAATTCCCATATGTCCCCCACGGTTCATATGTTGGGAAAAGCGCATGGGAGCATTTGCGGAATCCAAGAAGTCTTGGAAATCGTTATGTCTCCCATGCCACATTTTTGAAAGAAATAATAAATAATAAAAAAAATTACAAATAAAACAAAGCATGAAAATTCAAAAAAGATTTTGTATGTTTTCATTATTTTCCACAGATTAAAAATAAATCGTGAAAAAAGAGGAGAAAATAACAGCATAGCAGTCCGAGTAGAGTCGAAACTCTGCCGAAATTTTAAAAATGAAAAAATGTCTTGTTAGTTTGTTATATTAAAAGCAAAGGAAAAATAAAAAAAAATCACCATTGTTCTGTCTGTTTTTAAAAAAATATTAAAGAAAATAGTTTGTTTTGCCATTAAATGAAAATGAAAAAGAGTTTGTTTTTTTAAAAAAAATGTTTTATTTTATTTTATTTTGTTTGTCTATGAAAATGCCAGAAATAAAAATAAAAAGAGTTTTATTATTTGTTCCAAAAATAAGTATATATATAATCAAAAAAAAATTCAAAAGAAAGTTCAAATTCAAAAAAGATAAAATAGATAAATAAAAATCCGAAAATATTTTGATTCTTCTTTAGAAAATTCAGAAAAAAAAACCATTTTAGAAGCATTTCTTATATTAAAGGTAAAATTCCGAAAAATATTTTCTTCTTTTCTTTAGAATAAAAAAAAACGAAAATTCAAAAAATATTAGTCTTTCTTTTAAAAAAAGAAAATCAATCAAAAAATAATATTTCCTTGCTTCTTTTAAAGTAGTTCTTTTAAACGAAAATTCAAAAAGGTTAGTTCATCTTTTTATTTGCCTACTTATTCTTATTTGCCCGAACTACGCGGGTTTGATTCTCACCGGATGTGAGATACGTAGGCAACCCTCATCGGGTCCAACCCCACCTTTGCTAAAAAGCCAAAAACAAATAATAATGAAAAACAAAAAAAAAACATGTCGAATTTTAAAAGAGTCGTAAATAAGTCAGGTGATGTTGTTTTGCCATAAATAGCCGAATGTTCTCGAAAGGGACGCCGGAAGGCTGACTTTGCATAAACAACCACTTTTGGGTCATTTTTAAGACTTGGTCCAGTTGACCCCCACAGCCTAAAAATCTTCGTCCCCGAGACGTTGAAAGGCCGTGTTTGCAATATTGACTTTTCTAATTTGAAAAAACGATGAAAAAAAAAAGTTATAAATAAGTCAGGTGATGCTGTTTTGTCATAAATAGCCGAATGTTCCCGAAAGGGACGCCGGAAGGCCGACTTGGCACAAACAGCCACCTTTGGGTCATTTTGAGATATGGACCCACACAGCCTTAAAAAAGGCTTCGTCCCCGAGACGCTGAAGGGCCGTGTTTTGCAACACCAAGTTTTATTATAATTTGAAAAAGAGTCGACGGTCAGGTGAATACCGTCTTTTGTCACAATAAGCCGAGCCAGCTTCGGCCGCGTCTTAAACCGTTCTTGCCGAAATAGCCTTAGAATAATCTTTCAGTTGTCGAAGGGTTATTTTCGTAAAAGAATGGACAAGTTTGTAAAGTGTCAAAATAATCCTCCTCGGCCTCAAAATTCATGTGAGAGTTGGAAAGGGCCACGTTTGCAAAAAACAACCATTTGGTTAAAATTAGCAAATGGAAGAAGGAAGTTGGCCATTTGTTTTGAAGTTTGTAAACCTTTTTGATTAAAATAGGTGGGTTGTTTGATTTTCAAGTTTGTAGGTCATCTTTAAACCTTTGAAACCCAGTTTGTTTTAATATGAAAGTGAAAAGAAAAAATGTTCATTATTGTTTATCTTTTATTGGCACGAACTACGCAAGGTCTGATTCATGCGGGGTCATGATACGTAGGCAATCTCCATAAGATTCGACCACAACAAAAAAAAGAAATGAAAAAAAAAATGGAAAAAAGAAATGAAAAAAAATGAAAAAAAGAAATGAAAAAAAATGAAAAAAAAGAACGAAAAAAAAATGAAAAGAAAAAGCGAAAAAGAAAACAAAGAAAAAGAAAAAAGATGTTGTTAATAATGAGGACCGACTGAGTCCATTCTAACTTGTTTGTTTTGCAAATAAAATTAAGGTGGTTGGTTTGTGGTAAGCCAGACAGTGACACCCAGAATCCTTTACTTGCACCTCATGATGCACACTCTGCGAGGATTAGGCCTGATGACAGAAGCATTCGAATCCTGTTGGAAACTTGTTGACGGAGATATGGAAGCTGGTAATGGTCTTGGCAGTATTGATGCGAAGTGCAGTGACTAAGAGGCCAGTTTTGATAAAGGGGAGGACGCTCCGTTCCTTGGTTAGCAAGAGAGAAGCTTGTGGTGGCTTATTTTGTGGTCATTTCTGTTGTTCGGATTATTAAGGTTGTAATTGGGATTTTGTCATGTGTCAAACCTTCTTATCTTTCCATTTTGTCATAGCAGTTTGTTTGAATTTTGTCCAGTTTGTGTTAGGATTTTATTCTGGTTGTTTGTTTGTTTTATTATTCAAACCATTTCGCCGGTAGTCTAATACAAAGCCGGTCTTTTGTTAGTTCCAGTCGTCTTTTCGTTTAGTCCTTTTATCATTTCGCTCAATGCCGATTCTAGGGACATGACATGCGCACCCAGTTTGGGCCTAATCTTAAAAGTTAATCATAAAACCCTGGAAAGGCGATTCAGACCATTTAAAGGAAATAAGGACGGTTGAGATTATTCAGAGCTCGAGTCATATGGAACTGGGGCAAGTTAAACACAAAGGAAACCGTTAAAAGGCAAAGATTCGCCGAATTGGCATGAGGGTCGTTCATAATAATGAGAATGGGAGTGTCGCCAACGGTGCTTTAGAAATGACAAAGGAAAAATAAAATGTTTAACATAATTGTCAAGTCCAGCACCATCAGAAGAGACTACAAATTTAAAGTGTGTTGTTTGCACTTGGCATGTTTTGAAGACTGGAATGACGAAGGCATTTTGTTCTGCTACCCAAACACTTTATCCTTCGTTAGCCCTTTGAGCCTTATTTATTTTCTTTCATACTCCTCGTTCGGAATTAGTAGCAGCGAATAAAATACGCAAGCATGACAGGTAAGAGAAAAGAAAACAACAAAATAAGAATAAAAGAAAAAGAAAAAAAACGACAAAAAGAAAGGAGAAATGAGAAAGGAAAAGAGAAAAGTGATAACAAAAAAAACAAAAAAAAAACAAATGAAAAAGAGGAATTGGGAACTACGTTTGACCTGATTCCCCAAAGAGATACGTAGGCGCTTCACAGCTCGGTCATAGTTTTGAAAAATGAAAAAAAAAATCAATTAAAATATCCCCAAGCAAGAAACTGGGGCAGAGGTTGCGGTCGTTGTAAATAAATCTAATTCCGAAGGTTGTAACTAATAACCCAAAAAATTAATGTATTTTGAGCCTTTTATACCCTTTCTTTCTAGCCTATCCAAAACCCACACTACGATCCAAAGAAAGACCTTCCGATCAGTCTTCAAAAGTTGCCAAGTTAGACAAATGAAGAGTCTTACCGGCGAACATAACATTCTGTTCCGCAGCAGAAAGGACTCTAACCTCCAACAGAAAGAGTCATACCGGCAACACTCCAAATCCCCCAGCTGGAGAGAGATATCAAATGAGAGAGTCTTATCGGTGAAAACCTTCACAGGCACCATAAGGCGATGAAAGCTAAGAGAAAACCAAAATGAGAGAGACTTGATAGTGAAAACCCTTCGGGCACTACAAGTCGAATAAGATTGAGGATCAGAGGGGGAATCACCAATGGAAGATCTTAAAAGATGATTGACGGCGGAGAATAGGCCACATACGCATGTCATGGCCATTAGAATCGGTATCTGCGTTTGATAGGTTTTTATTTATAGTTTCTTTTGCAAAAGAGTCATCGTTTCCTTTGTATTTTATTGTGTCTCTGTTATCTTTCTCCTTTCATAAAAAATTTTTCCCCAATAGAGTCTGTCCGGTCAGAACAAGCATGAAATGATTTCAGAATATGCCATCAGCTTTCCAAGATGAGATCTGACTAGTATATCCAAATGGTATAGTCAGCGAGGAACAAGCGCGAGGCCAGTGTCAAAAAAGATATCCCTAGCAAAGGGAATTGACAAAAGGATTGACGAGCGTCAAGTGGGATACCGTTGCCTTTATCAAAAGTTATAAACCTCAAGGCCAAGGCCCATGGACAAAGCAAGGAAAGCAGTGATCATGATTTGGCGAAATCCATACTAGACTAAAAGGTCGGGGAAATCCCAGTTTCCAAGCTATGCCACAAAAGAAGAGGGATATTCCCCAGCAAGAAGGGATTATCCCCAGCACATAATATCATCCCCAACAATGTTGCGGAACACAGAGCAAGGATGGAGAAAGGGAACACCATCCCAGCAGGAGTATCACAACCAACCACCATGTTTTAAACTAACAATTTTGTTTGATTTGAAACAGGTAAGGGAAATGGCATTGAGGCAGAAACGCATGCCACAAGGGATATTATCAAACTGGGGCAGAAAATTTTCCTTTCATTCAGAAAATTTTCTGGAAGTCAGGTACCCTCAGCTGATAACATTTTACCCCCAACAGGTAAGTAAATCAAGGGAGGTAGTCTTCGAAGGAAGAAGCTATGCAAAAACAAAAAAGATAAAAAAATAAATAAAAAATAGAGAATAAATATAAAAAATGGGGAAGGTAGAAAAGGAAAAGTTCATCCCAATCCCCAGCAAGTATTCGAGGTAAGACATTTCAAGTCTTGAAGATATTTTGGGTTCATCCGCCCTCAAATAGGATATTTTGGGTTAATCCGCCCTCGAATAGGATCTGTCGGGTTCATCCGCCCTCAAATAGGATCTGTCGGGTTCATCCGCCCTCAAATAGGATATGTTGGGTTCATCCGCCCTCAAATAGGATCTGTCGGGTTCATCCGCCCTCAAATAGGATCTGTCGGGTTCATCCGCCCTCAAATAGGATCTGTCGGGTTCATCCGCCCTCAAATAGGATATGTTGGGTTCATCCGCCCTCAAATAGGATATGTTGGTTTCAGTCTTTACTTTTAAGTGTTGAAATTGGGAGCCCGCCCAGATAATAGAGGCATACATTCGGTCTTTACTTTTAAGTGTTGAAATTGGGAGTCCGCCCAGATAATAGAGGCATACATTCAGTCTTTACTTTTAAGTGTTGAAATTGGGAGCCCGCCCAGATAATAAAGGCATACATTCAGTCTTTTATTTTAAGTGTTGAAATTGGGTTAATCCGCCCTCAAATAGGATCTGTTGGGTTAGTCCGCCCTCAAATAGGATCTGTTGGGTTCATCCGCCCTCAAATAGGATATGTTGGGTTCATCCGGCCTCAAATAGGATATGTTGGTTTCAGTCTTTTATTTTAAGTGTTGAAGTTGGGAGCCCGCCCAGATAACAGAGGCATAAATTCAGTCTTTACTTTTAAGTGTTGAAATTGGGAGCCCGCCCAGATAATAGAGGCATACATTCAGTCTTTTATTTTAAGTGTTGAAATTGGGTTAATCCGCCCTCAAATAGGATCTGTTGGGTTAGTCCGCCCTCAAATAGGATCTGTTGGGTTCATCCGCCCTCAAATAGGATCTGTTGGGTTCATCCGCCCTCAAATAGGATCTGTTGGGTTAATCCGCCCTCAAATAGGATCTGTTGGGTTAATCCGCCCTCAAATAGGATCTGTCGGGTTAATCCGCCCTCAAATAGGATCTGTTGGGTTAATCCGCCCTCAAATAGGATCTGTTGGGTTCATCCGCCCTCAAATAGGATATGTTGGGTTCATCCGCCCTCAAATAGGATATGTTGGTTTCAGTCTTTTATTTTAAGTGTTGAAGTTGGGAGCCCGCCTAGATAACAGAGGCATACATTCAGTTTTTACTTTCAAGTGTTGAAATTGGGAGCCCGCCCATAATAACAGAGGAATACATTCAGTCTTTAATTTTAAGTGTTGAAATTGGGAGCCCGCCCAGATAATAGAGGCATAAATTCAGTCTTTTATTTTAAGTGTTGAAATTGGGAGCCCGCCCAGATAACAGAGGCATACATTCAGTCTTTTTATTTTTTAAGTGTTGAAATTGGGAGCCCGCCCAGATAACAGAGGCATACATTCAGTTTTTACTTTTAAGTGTTGAAATTGGGAGCCCGCCCATAATAACAGAGGAATACATTCAGCCTTTAATTTTAAGTGTTGAAATTGGGAGCCCGCCCAGATAATAGAGGCATACATTCCACGTCTTTACCCATAGGAGATGCATTTCCTCCTAAGTTCAGTTTTACCATAGGAGACGCACTTCCTAGGTTCAGTTTCACCATAGGAGACGCACTTCCTAAAGCAAGTTTCATCAATAGGAGACGCACTTCCTAGGTTCAGTTTCACCAATAGGAGACGCACTTCCTAAAAATATTTCACCAGTAGGAGACGCACTTCCTAAGCAAGTTTCACCAGTAGGAGACGCACTTCCTAAGCAAGTTTTATCAATAGGAGACGCACTTCCTAAAGCAAGTTTCACCAATAGGAGACGCACTTCCTAAGCAAGTTTCACCAGTAGGAGACGCACTTCCTAAGCAAGTTTTATCAGTAGGAGACGCACTTCCTAAGATAAGTTTCACCAGTAGGAGACGCACTTCCTAAGTTTCAGTTTCACCAATAGGAGACGCACTTCCTAAGATATGTTTCACCAGTAGGAGACGCACTTCCTAAAGTTCAGTTTCACCATAGGAGACGCACTTCCTAGAGCAAGCTTCACCAATAGGAGACGCACTTCCTAAGCGAGTTCCACCATAGGAGACGCACTTCCTAAGTTCATTTCACCCATAGGAGACGCACTTCCTAAGTTCAGTTCTACCAATAGGAGACGCACTTCCTAAGTTTATTGTACCCATAGGAGACGCACTTCCTAAGTTTATTGTACCCATAGGAGACGCACTTCCTAAGTTTATTGTACCCACAGGAAACGCACTTCCTCAAAGTTGAGTTTTACCCATAGGAGATGCATTTCCTCCTAAGTTGTCTTGAAAAAAAAAAGAAAAACGTTTGAAAAAAAAAAGAGTCATTTTCCTAAACCCAGGCGCCCACCTGTATAACGAGAGGAATACATTCCAGTTTTTATTTCAAGTGTTGAAATTGGGAGCCCGCCCAGATAACAGAGGAATACATTTCAGTCCTTACATTTCAAGCATTGAAATTAGGCGCCCACCTGTATAACAAGGGAATACATCCTAGTCTAGTGTTTAGTTCACTCTCAGCACTGCATCAGTAGTATCAATGAGTTACAATTTTGCTAATGACTCGCAAACTTTCCCAGTGCAAACTGGGTTAGGAAATTTTGTTTATTTTGTTTGTTTTGATTGTCAGGGGCCTGCCTGTAGAGCAGAAGATTGTTATATGTCAAAGATTGAAGAAGTTAGGGGTCCGCCTGTAGAACAGCGGGATCATTCAAAGTCAAGCCGTAACCCATTGGAAGGCAGGAAGCTACAACAAAAATCCCCAGCACTCAATCCAAGATAGAAGCAACAAGAATCTCGCCCCAAGAATGCGAGTCAACAGTCTGAGAGGGTCAACAAAAGCTAGTCACAAAAACAAAACAAAAAAAAAGGGAAGAAAAAGAAAAAGAGAAAAATGAATGAATCCGAAGCACGGATGTGGAGAACAAATGTGGTCTGCTCAAGAACTAGCGCCTACATCTAGCAAGTATCAAGATTCAAATCCAAAGTCTGTATGAAGCACCATTCAAGACTCAAGACCAAGTTTCAGAAGACTTAAGAGATAGGAATCCTTGTAACTATTAGCTGATAGGCTTAGTTAGTCTTTTTCAGTTTTCATTTTTGTTGTAATGACAGGACCGCGGACCGGAACCTCAACGGAACGGCACCTCGATCGGCTCTTCACCTCGGTACACTTCACTATCTCTCTCATTTCCGAACTACACGTGGCCTGATTCCTGTATAACCAAGGATATGTAGGCAGCTCAGATACCAGGGCTCGGTCACATTCCCTCCCTTTCCTGAAGTGTAGTCCGTCCAAGTAATGGTCGGGTCAAAAACACGGCTAGTCGTTCTTTGTCGGAAAACTCTTCGTGTTTCCAGTCAAAGAGGGGCAGCTGTAAGCACGTGATTTTTGACCCTCCCCGGGAATTTTTACGCTCTTAGCTTAAAATATCTAATTTAGGACTAATATAGCTATTTTGACTATTTTACTTTATTTCGTTGCAAAAAAAAAAAATTCAAAAAAATATATATAAAAATTTTAGTTTATGTATTTCTCATAAACTTGAAAAATACAAAAATTGCACTTTATTTTTATACCTTATATAATTTCGAAAAAATACAAAAAATAATAATTCTATTAAAGTTTTATAGTTATTTTAACTTTGAAAAATACAAAAAATATTACTTCATATTTTATCTTAATATTTACGAAAATTACAAAAAATAGTTTTATTAATATTTTGTAGCTATTTTAAACCTTGAAAAATATTTAAAAAAAGATATAGTTTTGTTTAAATACTAGTCTTATTTTTGTTAGTTATTTTACTTACATAGGACTAGTTAAGCAACGTGTTCCTATTTCTCGGGTCCGGGCAAAAGAATAATATTCGGGTTTAAACTACCCGGTTTTAGGCCTAATTTTCGGACCTAGCCCATAATAAATCGTGTCCAGGACACGTGGGGAACCCCACCACGCGTGGGGGACATATGCCTCGAACCCCACCACGCGTGGGGCTCATTTTCATAGGCATTTTATTACAAAATTTAAAAAGAGGGGGGACCAACGAAAGGACTTGGAATTTTAAAAAGAGGGGACTTTGGAAATCTTAAACAAAGAAAAGAACGGGCAGGAGGACTTTGGGACTTTTGAAAATTTTTGAAAGGGGGGACCACTGTTCACCTTTCTTCTTGATAAAGAAGAAAGAAAGAGAACCGAAAAGAAAAAAAACGGACGGGGAGGAAAAAATACTACTGTTCCTTCTTCTTCTTCAAAGAAGAAAGTGAGAAAACCTACTGCCCCCGCCCATCGCAAAAAACCTCCTACCAACCTCCTCCTCCCAGCTTCCCTCACGTCCGACCAGTCCTAGCGCCCCCCCAGCGTCGAACTCCTCCTCCTCCTGTCCAAACAACTACCTCCTCGACCCGTCACCTTCCCCGAACTCCCGACGCCATAACCGAAAACCCTCACCCAAACAACCACCTCCATCGCCAGAAAAACCACCATTAACGACCTCACGACCACCACAAAACCATCACCAAACACCCACCACCTACGTCCGCAACCAACTAGCTCCCTCCGTCGTCGTCGCGACTAACTCCCCCACTGCCCGAAACCACCATCAACACCCTATGAAACCACCTACTGCCTGCAGGTCCTCCATGAACGACCACCCAACTCCTCCATCGCCGCCCACTGTCCAAGCGCCATAACCATCGACGAAAACCACCTCCACACCACCCCGTCGCAACCCAACAACACGACCAACGACAACAACCCATCCAGTCGAACCCCAGGCCTCCTCCTCACCCCAGTCACGAACCAGCAGTAACGCCATTAGCGTTAGTATGCCCAGCTGCTGCCGTTTCTTCGTTATCGTCGCGCACACCGTCTGAGGTCGTCGTCGGGTTGTGCTCGTGGCTTCCGGTCTGATATCGTTGAGTTCGACATCGAGGTTCCGTCATTGGAGAGGTTTCCGATAGCTGTCGAGACAGTTTGGTTGTTGTTCTTGCTTCAAACAGGTGCATATACATTTCCAAACTTGTTATATTTGCTTAAATGGAATGAAATGATATAGATTTCCTATGCACTGTTTGTGTATCGGATTTGCTGAATGTCTCTTCCTTTGTTTCGTTATTTTAAGTAGTTATTCCGCAATTTGTTTCTTCATATTAAGATTGTTATCTACAGGCTTGTCTTAAGAGTTGTTTGTACGTATAGTAGTAATGTTAAAATCATAGGAGTAATTTTAATCCCACTGAAAAATATTCGTTTCATCAAATAAGTTTAACCTACAACTCATGACCTCGCAAAGTAGCCAAAAAAATGTAGTTATTTTAGCCTTGTTTTTTTTTCTTTCTAAAAAATAATAAAAAATATAAAAATAAAAAAGAGACGAGCTTCGCTAAATAAAAAATGTACAAATTGCGGAGCCCTCACAAAATATATGTATTAAATACTTAGATTCCGGGACGGGCCGTTTAACAAATTTCACGGCCCTAGCCCAAAATAATAATGCGCTAGTTGCTTTAGGCGCGCCTTTAATAATGCTATCTCCCTAAACTCGGGTGCACATTTATGTGACCCAAATCCAAATCTCAACGGAGTCGAAATATGTCTCTAGTCACGGGCGCATTGATTGTGGCGTGGCCCGAGATGCATTTCCATGACGCTGCAAATTCCTTTAAAAAATAAGAATGAGATGAGCCTCGCCGAATAAAAAAAATACAAATTGCGGGGCCCTCAGTAAATACTTGTTTTAAATTACTTAGAATTCAGGAGGGCCGCTTAGTGAATTTCGTGGCCTTCCCAAAATAATAACGCGATAGTCTCTTTAGGCGCGTGTTTAATAATTTACTTTCTTAAGCTCGGGTGCGCATTTCATGCGACCCAAATCCAAATCTCAAAACATCAAATAAAATGCGTTCCGGATTGTGGGTGCATTTCATGTGACGCAGTCCAAAGACGTGTTTTAAGCGATGTTCACATTCTTGTAAATACAATAATAATAAAGCGGTTAAAAGTTAAAATTGGCACATTGGTTCATAATTGTATTTTAAAATCAGATAAATAAGCCGAATACAACAGTTGAGCGACCGTGCTAGAACCACGGAACTCGGGAATGCCTAACACCTTCTCCCGGGTTAACAGAATTCCTTATCTAGATTTCTGGTACGCAGACTGTAATATAGAGTCATTCTTTTCCTCGATTCGGGATTAAAATTGGTGACTTGGGACACCCTAAATCTCCCAAGTGGCGACTCTGAAATAATTAAATCAATCCCGTTTCGATTGTCCTTTAATTGGAAAAAACTCCCCCTGCGCCCCTGCGGGCGCGGAAAAAGGAGGTGTGACAATCATCATGTTGGTTATTCACATGTGATACAGATCTGTCAGGTGTCCTTTTTCGGGATTGTCGGGGGAGTTTCGAGGTGAAGGGACTGGAGTTCTATCCCCTTGTTGATTTTGCTGGTTCAACTGGTGTTGTTGATTTTGTTGGTTGTTGTCGTTAGCATTCGACATGATTTTTTGATAGGAAAAAGGATTTGGAAAGTGAATGGATTATCAGTTTTCCGGTAATGGAACAAATTTGTTTAACCAGAAAATAGATATTTCGATCAAAGCCTATTTTTAGAAGTACTCAGGCTACTGATAATCAAGGAAATTAATATTCTTGCGGTAAGAAAGAAATTTAGAATAGCGAAGTAATCAATAGAAAGCAAAAGTAAATAATTGTATTCCAATAATAATCAGAACGGGTCCATACAAATGTCATTCCTTTTCCTTATATAGTCGTTTCTAAGTACAACGTCTTTTCCCTTTTATGATAGAGTCATTATGAGCATTAATGAAACGTTATAATTGGTAATCGTAACTGTTTCGTGAAAATTCTGTAACGTTTGCTATCATTCATGCTCATTAATTGAAGGTCAATGAACTTGCTCTTTTTATCGTTTTGGTTCATTCCACCGGTGCCTCCTCAAATCGCTAAAGAGACTCGAGCAACCGTTTCTTCTTATCTCTTAGACGTTTTGCTCGTACCTATTAAGACTCACATAATTTTTAATACTCTTCTCCAGCTGTCACTTTTCTAGTGATCCACATATCTTGCCATGTCAACCACATAATTAATTCCACGTGTAATATTTATTTTCTCCAATATATTAATACTTCCACATCTTTACATTTCTATTAGATCATGAATTACATAATTGCTGTTTGGTTCACTAAACTACTATAAATCAGTATGGAAGATACACCTTTAGTGCCGTTTGAGAAATTAATTATGTAGAGATTCTTTACTCATTTTGCACCTTATCCCATGCAATCATTTCATCTCTCACCTCTGATACTTGATGTATACTTGATATGTACTCTTGAACTATGATGGTGATTATTAGAGTTTTGCAATTAAAGTTGAACAAAGGATCCAGTTTACAAGCTGGAGCACAGAACTGTCGATATAAAAGACCTAAATTGGGGTGAAAGAGGCCGAACTTTCGACCTCAGGATTTGTCGGAAGCTATGAGACCTACGCGCTAGCCAACTGCGCCACCTCCCCTATGCTGTACTCTCAGCTCCAGACAATAGTATTTAGTAAAGCTTTCTTTGAAATTTACATAGAATTTATATGAACAACAGGAATAAAGGTTAAGAGAGCAGAGAGAGAGCTGAAAATACAGTTGGTTGCATGCCTAGTTATGGGCTTCCAATCAAACAACTTTAAGCTTTTTCTCTCGTATGCTAAGACAATTTTAGCAGTTAATATATCTGAATTTTGACTAACAAATTTGGACGACGCACAGTAACAGACCAAGAGACTAGATAGGTCTAACTTTAAGTTAGTCTTCAAAATTTATTTGGGTAAGATTGCATATGCATAGTAGGAAGGGAAACATAGAAGATGGGATGATTTTGATATGCTTGGAACTTTAAAGGTAAAGTAAGAATACATGGGATTGGATGGCCCAGATTTGTTTTTGACTCCACTTTTTTTTCATATTGATATTGCCATATTGGGCCTTTTATCATGATATGAAGCTTGAAAGTAACTAACTATATGGAATACCAGGTATTGGAATTAAATTAAGGGTTCATTATACTAAATATCCCTATAATATGACTCAGTTTCAGATACATATATTTTAGAATGAAGCATTTACACCCTCTGTATTAAGAAAATTCAACACTCACCGCCTTTATGAGGCATATCCATAACTAACTATATTAAAATATAAGCATTAGAAGATAAATTAAAGTTACAAATAACCCTCTGTATATGGAACTAAGCAAATTTAAGATAATTCTTGAACCGAGAGAATAATGCACTAAAATGAAAATGAGAATTCCTATATCATAAAATATTGTAATGAAATAAAATTACAAATAGCCTACATAATCAAAGTACAAGAAAGTTATTGCTTATAGCTAGTATATCTTGTTAAGTAATTTTGTTAATTTTCTATTTATGAGTTTTTTGTTTCAAAAAATATTTATCCTCTTTTTTAATCAAAGGTGTGAAAAAAAGTTTTCAATAAAAATATTTATCCTCTTTTTAGATATCATAAAAATAGTAAATAAGAAAACTCATTTGTTTTTTAAATTTATCTGTTAATAATTATATTTTTTAATATAATTAGTTATGGATATACCTCATAAGGGGTGTGAGTGTAGGATTTTCATAATACAAGGAATGTGAATACTTGATTTTAAAATACTCGTGTATCTAAAATTGAGTCATTTCATAGGAGTACTTTGTGTAATTGACCTTTAAATTAATTAGACTAAGTCGACATATTTAACATTTTCTAGTTATTTCAAATTTCAACATTCGTAATAACCCCACCAAAACATTGTAGTGAACCACAAAACCAATTCATATTCATCCGATACAAAGTTGAACCTTCATACCAAATGGAAGTTCGGATGTCAAACTGGACGCCATCAGACTACAAACCCATTGGCTGTCTTTTTTATAGTATTACCTTTTATGTAAAATAGAGGGAATCCCTCTATTGATTCTTTTCTGTGAGCTTTTCTAATCTTGGAAGGTTCGGTAAATCCACTCTTGTAACTTGTTGACATATTAATAGAGTATTTTAACTAATATACATTTATAGTGTAAATAATTTGTATATTATTAAATCACATAAAATATATTTAAAGGTAATTTTATAAAATATAAAAATTGTAATTGTTTATCCTAAAAATGAGTAACAATTAAATTTCTATGCGGTTTAAAGGTCACGTGATTTAATTTAATAAGAATGATCAAAGAACAACAAATAATTGAATTAAAGAGAGATCAAACAATCAAACCAAACGCGATGGAAGGTTTTGAATCTAATACTGAAATTGGCTCTGATCGAGCCCTCGATATGGGCCCGGTTGTAAATAAAGAAAAAAGGAACCGAAGAACACTTTGAACAACAGCTAGAAGATAAAAATTAACTTTATTGCTTTGATATGCGTGCCAATAATGGTTTAAAATTAAAAAGTTGTCCCCTTTATGTGGTAGTTCAATTCTAGTACAAGCCTAAATAAGGTAAAATCTTCTATTTTCGGTAATTGTCGATCCGCAGTTGACATCGGATGGGATTTGCATCGTAATATCCAGTTTAGGGCGAATGTTTTGGCTCCCCGCTCATTGTGCTTAACCATTTCTCTTTTTCCTTAGGCTCGAACCTCCACTCTGCCCGGACCCGAACCTTATCCGTATCTGATCCCAGATGCACAACTCGTCCTCTCTGGTCTCAGAAATGAGGTACCCTTCGACTTTACTCGAGATTGTATCAGATCATGCTTCCCTCTTGTTTCTTTACCGGAAAATTTGGGGGGTAACATTATATCCGATTTTACTCGTACATAGATAGTCCCATCACTTTTCGGAGAGTAGATTTATCTAAGTGCCGAGAAGTGATTAATTGACCCCAGCTCCTCTCTCTATATGCTACAATCAGGTCGACAGGTCATTGAAATATCCCATCAGTCGCATCGTTCCGACTTCAGACACGTGTCAGCTGCCAGTTGACCATCCTCGAATGACAAACGTTACGCAATAATTATCTCTTCCCTATAGAAGCATTAGTTCTTTTCTTACTTTTTTACTTTCCGAATTCCAGAACTTTTTAATTTACCCCCGAACTTTTTACTTGCTTTAGACCCCTTCAAATCTTCATACATTGTGCTTCATATCCTCATATCTTCATCTTCCTTTTTTCAAATCTTCATACTTCATCCTTGAATCTTCAAGTTTGACCTTCAAACCTTCATTGTCATCTTCAAACCTTCATACCTTCATTTTCATATATTCATATTCCTAGAATTCGATGGCGAAAACTTTGAAGTATGTGTCTTAATAGGACGCCCCTTCAACTTCTAACCCATCCACGGATGTCGAGGTGGTCGTACCTGAAGTGGCCCCGGAACCTCCTCTAAAGAATTTCATCCCCAGAGGATGCTCTATAGAGAACGACTTTAAAGTCGAAAAAGCTTCAAAGCGAGGGACCAAGTTGAGGAGGTGTGGAGGTACATATGCTCCATCGCCGAGGACACGCACCAGACGGTTCGGGAGGAATGCAAGTAGGAGGGCAAGGAAGTGGTCGTCCCTAGCCCAGATGAGGACATCACCACATATGTAGAGGGGTATTAAAGTGTTTATACATACCCCTTCACTCTTTGCCCAGTGGATACAATAGTCATCGACTTCTGTAAGAGGAATGAGGTCTACCTCGGGCAGATCCACCCGTCATTTTGGAGGATCGTGATCCTCCTCCGTCACTTCATCAATAGCACGGAGGAGCCTCGGTTTACCATCGACCGCCTGTTTTACCTCTACAGTCCTCGAATTTTCTAAGGGAGATTAATCGAGCTTGTCTATCGGGCAAAAGAATCTCCATTCTCGAGCAATGGCGAAAATAGGGATCAAGGTTGGCAGGGGAGATTTGTTCGAGTGAAGACCGAGGATCTCATTTTCCCCGAGTTCCTGTTGTTCCCTGAAAAGTGGAACCTAGCCTATAAGTTCCTCTCTTTTTTTGAGTACTTAGAATTATTTTTGCATTTTGTTCTTCTTTCTCATCACCTGGTTCTTCCATCGTGCAGTGGTTACCCGATTCCCCAACATATTTCCCCGCTTCAAATAGTGGGTCGAGGGATCTGCAAATAGTTATCGTACTTCGAGCGTGAGTGGAACAAACTCTCAAAGGGCAAGTGGGAAGCTCGTTCCCATAGTGAGTTTTCTCCTCCGATCAAGTTCTCTTTGCGTACTAATTCTCTCTATCTCTCTTCCACAGGTTTCCCAAGACCACTGAGCTCCGGGCAATGGACTAGCACGAGGCTCTGTGCTCACCTGGTAAACCCTCCGCTTCAGGACAACCTGAGGCCGCTGTGAATAAGGAGGAGAAAAAGAGAAGAAAAATGAGGTTTTTCGGTTCCCGGATGCCAACACCGAGGCCAACAAAAAGAGGGGCGCAGTCAGGGTCCGGAAGAGCAACAAGAAGAGTAACTAGGTCAGGGTACCGGACCCCGAATCCCTTTACTGGCTCAGGGAACACCCTGAAGATGATGACTTGGAGTTCGTCACCCATGGGCCGACCGTTGATGAAAAAGAGCGGGCAGTTTCGGGGAGAAGTAACCGGGAGGCCGAACCCTCTTTGAGCTCGGGAGCCCTAAGGCAAGCTAGTGGCTACGACCTATCGAGAAGCAACTCCTACTCCGAGAGAATTTGCCGGTGTCATTGACATCCTAGAGTTACCGTCTCACACGGAGTCTCTATTTGATGAGGCTCAAGTCTTCGAAGAGAAACCAACCGAGACATCATGGGCCGCGGAAAAAGGCCCCAAACCTGTTATTTGAGGGCATGGACATTGGTGTATTGGAGGACTACTACGGGTTCGGTCACCTGGTGATCCCGAAAAAAGGTGTGTTGCCAGAGTTAGGCGGGCCGAGCTAGAGCCTAAAGCTGGTGAAGCAGTTCCCCGCCCCGAGTGTGTGAATCCCGATTGCAAAAGAACGGTCATGTTTATGATTTTAGTGGATACTCGGGTGTTGTCCGGACTGATTGGTGTTGCCAGCTATATTCGTTACTTGGTGATCGAAGAGGATCAAGAGAAGATGATCGAGGTAGGTGCACCGAGCCTCTTCAATGAGGCACAACAGGCGCTGAACCGTGTATGCTTTTCTTTCTTTGTATCCTTTGAATGGTTCCTTTAACCTTAGTGTATCCTTACGATCTCATCAATTTTGTTTCCCTGGCCTTGGTTCTTCATCATAAGATCTTCCATCGATCTCGGATAGAGGTGAGCCAGCTCGAGTTCAAGCTCAGGAACAGGTCTAGGAGAAAGGCATGTAAAAAGCTCTCAGCGAACAAAGATACGTGGTCCTCAAGGACCTCCCCAATCTTCAAGCGGAGCTGGAAAAAGCTCAAAAGGAGGCATTGTCGGTGAAACGGGAGCATGTCGTACTGGTCGAGACTATAAGGATATTTGAGACTAATAACGAGAGGTTAAAAGCAGTAGCTAACGCCTCAACCTCACAGGTCCAAGAGAAGATAGACCTGATCGACCAGCTCCGGGCCGAGATGAACGAGCTTAAAGCTTCGGCCGAGGCGTTGAGGAGCAAGATGGATCTTCTGGCCTTGGAAAAGGAGGCTACTAAAGAGGAGTTGGCATCAGACAAGGACCAACTCAGGGTGATGAAGGATAACGCCGACAAGCAGTCTCGGCTGAATGACGAGCTCCGAGCACAACTAGGCTCGGCTATCTCGGAACTGTATGCCCTCAGTCGGGAGTACACCGTATTGAAGTCCAAGTTGGAGGCAACTTTAATCGATTCCTCTGAGGTCCAGGATATGCTGGCCCGATGTGGAGACAACCGAAGCTGGTTTAATGACAAGGGCCGAATATATAAAGTGGATATCCCGAAAGGAGACCCTCGAGGAGATTCACGCTCGGGGGTTCGATCTATCGGTGGAGATTGAAGAGGCTAAGAGGCTCGAGGCCGAGGCCAATGATATATAAGAGTCCGAGGGTTCCGGCAGTGAATCAGGCTCTGGTGAAGACTAGGTGGAGATGCCTTAGTTTTTGTTTCTTTTGTACATTTTGTTTTTGTTTATTTTGAGGCTATTTTATTGTGCCTTTCTAAATACGTTTGGCATATATAGAAAAAATTTCCTTCGGCTATATTGTGTCTTTTATTTTTCAGCATCCGCTTGCAACTGTCTGTTTAAAAAATGTCATTAATGCCTTAATATAAAATTAGACATAATTTAGAGTTTTCGTTCCACAGACCCCGAATGAGGCCTAGTTTCGATAACAACTCTAAGTTGCTTAGACTTCGGAATATCTGATAAATAAAAATGAAGTCTTCAAAATACTTGAATGTTTCAACTGGACACGATGATGTTTTACAGAGGGTGGCCTTTTTTCATAGGTTTTAATCATGTGTAAGGACTTACTTTCTAAGTATGGACTTGGATGTCTTCGAGCCATTTTAAGTTGTCCGTAACCTTTCATATTTGGGCCCTGCCTAATAGGCTGGTTGCCTTCGGGATTCGATGACCCAAGCTCTCTAATCTTATTATTGGATGGCAGTCCCCGACTTACAGAGGCCCGTGGGCTCTAGGATTTTCGACCCATTATTTGTTATAAATAACTTAATGAATATACCGATGGTGCAAATGCGTCGTAATGAAATTCAGATGGCAAATTTCTTTCATTACTTTGCATGTAGAGTACATGATCGAAGGTACAAAAGCTTTCTACCATGGCAAGAATGAGCTACACAGGCACGGTTCATTTGACCGTTTAACCTTTACAATAAATTCTAAAATCCAAGCCTTGTCTTTTAACGTCAAATAAAAAATAACTTATAAGGATTTGGATTAGAGCATAATGGCTCCCCCAGCATTCGGGTCTGAGCTCATGAGGGCTCGAATACTATCAATCCAGTACGGGTGGTCAACAATCCCGGCCTCAAGCCGGTCTTCAAGACTAAGTAGCAGGTTTTACTGTTGCCTCATTAAAAATCTTGCCATAAAACCCACTTCAGGAAAAACTGGTCCAAGGAAAAAAGAGTGCAACACGTGCTTTCAAACCTAATCATAAAATTTTAACATCGACCGAATACTTGCATGAGTTAGTCCAAAGTATAACAAATTTCAAAGGAAATTATTTCGTACCTTAGCAGTAGTACTGCTTTAAGTGTTCCACATTCTAGTTGTTCGGTGTTGTACAACATTCCCTGATTCAACTTTATATGAACCTTTCCCGGTTATACCGGCAATTTTGTACGGACTTTCTAGGTTCGGGCCTAGTTTCCTGTCGTTTAGGTTCTTGGTGTGGAACGTAACTTTCCTTAATATCAAGTCTTCGACTTAGAAATGTCGAAAGTTAGCCATTCATTTGTAGTATCTTCCCATCCACTGCTTTTGGGGCCGCTAACCGGATTAGGGCGGCCTCTCGCCTTTTGTCCGATAAGTCCAAGCTTGTGGCCATGACCTCGTCATTTGACATTTTGGTAGTGTACTATAACCTTAGGATTGGTTCCCCTACTTCGACTGGGATCGATCTTCTGAGCCATAGAATAAAAAGAATGGGGTCACACTGGTGCTTGACTTCGAAGTCGTTTGATATGCCCGCAACACCTCGGGAATTTTTTTTTCATTCTCTTCGAATTAGTCGATCTCTTCTTCAAGTTTTTGAGTATAGTTTGTTTGTTGACTCCACTTGACCGTTTCCACTAGGGTGGTAAGGTGTTGAAAAAAACTTTTTAATTTTGTGGTATTCGAGAAACTTACTTACCTTGCCGCTGATGAACTACTCCCCGTTATCGCAATCAATCTCTGCCGGTATCCTGAATCGGCATATTACATGATCCCAGATAAAGCCGATAACCTCATTCTTCCGAACCTTCTCGGACGCACTCTGCTTTTAGCAACTTATTTCAAGTCTGTCAAATCAAGAAACCAAACTTGACTTAAAGAAACCAGACCCTTATGGATTTTTTAAGGTCCTAGAATTTGTCTAACTTTAAATATCTAGTGATTTTCATGTGGGAAACAAGAAAACCAAATAGCTGTAAATAGAAATTTGAATATAACAGTAGTTTTCACTTTTCAGATTAAACTTTTAAAGAAGCATTTTGGATTTTAGGGAGTTTTTCCACATTGATAAAATTATTTACTTTATCAAAAAGAGAATAGCATGTTGACAACCCAAAACATCAAGGGTTTTTATTTTCAAACTTAATACATGCCTACAGAAAACTAACATATTGCTTATTTGGGTAAAATAGTAGTATAAGGTCAAATACAGAAGCAAGTGGAAAGTAGCTAAAAAGTTTTCAAAATAACCAGGAGTTTATGTCCATCAAATTTCACCATTCTATGTTCCTTTAAATTTTACATGCTCCGCAAAGTTTCATAATCACATTTATGGCATCTATGATACGATCTTTGGTAAATTTTGATGCCAACTGCTCACTATTTGCTTTCAGTACATATATCTTACTCACATGGTGAGATATTAATAATGGAACAGTTCTAGGTCAAGCATATGCTTACTATTTCTGTCTTGGGAGATGTATAAATATAGTTCGATAAAAATAGACCGAAATATTTTAAGGAATTACCAGATGTCTTCTCGTATCTCCCATGCTCCTTAAACCCAGACAGTGCAAGGAGCCACCCTTCTCAGATGTTCGAGCCTTCTTTCCCTGTTCACTTTGCTTCTTGAATTTGTTGGTGGTCCAATACTTCTCCAGATCCACCCATATATGCGGTAGAACCCATGAAGGCTTCTTTTTAACCCTTCGAGCGGTGCTGAAGGAATCAGAGAGTCTCTTACGACATTTGTACTCCCAATTTTTACAAATTTCACGATTATACTGGTCCTCCCAGGAACACTTAGTCTGCAAATAAAGTAAGTAACGTTAGATAAAAATATTGTTAATATAACACTTAAATAGATAAGAATTGTATTAAAACCTTAAATTGGTTGAACATCTGTTCCACGAGACTCTCAGGAAAGTCACTCCAAGTCGGATAGGGTGTTAAATACAACGAGGCAAGTATATCAGTGATTATCTTTGTAACCTCATTATTAGGAATAAACCTGCAATATTGCAATTACATTAAATAAATAAGAGTAGCTATTATAATTCAGCAAAAATAAAAAAGTAAAAAATAAATCTTACTCATTGCCCTCAGGCCTGATGATCATCCTATGGTAATGATCATAACGCACATCATCCGGATCATCATCCTCCGATGAATCTGAAGCATGCGCAGAAGAGAGGGCATCTGCCTCAGTGCTACTATCCCGAAGACGAAGTCTAGAAATGCTAGGAGACGAACTCTGTGGAGAGGGAGACGGGGTCCTTGAAGATGGTTGCGATCCACATCCCTGCACAAATCTAGACCCCTGCTACGATCCAGACCACTGCTGCGATCCGGCCGTCTGAAAGCTAGATGGATGCGATCTGGCTAGAGATGAAGCAAATGGAGCAGATGACGGGCGTATCACATGGCTCTGTGACTGGTGACTCGATGCACCCATGTAACTATTGGTAGGATCATTAAGAGGAAGCGGGGTATAGCCCTGTGGCGGAGAATTGTGATAATACTGTTGGACAGTCGAATGGTGGGTAGTATAATGAGTAGATGGATGTGGTAGAATAGATCTGTGCCTAAAAGATTGTTGCTAGTCATCAGCAGCAGAGGGATGAAAGTGTGGAGTAGAAGGAAGTGAGGGTGTAGCACCATCATCATGATCCGTAGGCCTTTTATCCTTCCTAGACCTACCTCGACCCCTACCGGCCATCTACATAAATTAAATAAAATCCTAGAATTGAGAATATAAATCTATATAAGTAAAGAACGCTTGAAAAAACTAACAATGCTAGTCGTTACCCATAAAAAAAAAACTAACATACTAGTCGTCTTCGTCGACGTATCCTTCCTCGTCTGAAAATCCTTCATTTTCACTTATTTCATTTTCATTAGGTGATTCTTCATCCTCATTTTCTATGATTGTTATTTCCTCCATATCAACTTCTTCTAATATGAATTGAGGATGCTCCAAGTAATTTTCTAACTGATCATCTACCATTTGGTTAACACTTGAGGTATCGTTTTAGTAAGCAACATCTAGTACATTCTCAACTTCCACCCTGCCAACAGGCTTTGTTTTGATTACAACTAACCAAACAGCCTTATCCCTCCGCAATGGATATGGAGCATAGTACACTTGCCTAACTCTTTCTGCAATTATAAAAGGATCATAGCGATCATACTCCCTCTTTTTATTAACCGAAATTATGTTGTACTTCGAGTGTACATTTGTATCTCTTCTAGGTGTTAGGTCTAACCACTTGCATCGGAAAAGTATGACCTTCTTATTTGGCCAACCTGAATATGACAATTCTAGAATCTCTTTGATCACACCATAATAATCATTTTTCCCATCCTTGTTGCCTTCACCACCTTTGACACACACCCCATTGTTATTGCTTTATTTATACTTGGAGCATTCCTCGGTGTGAAATTTGTAACCATTCACACAATACTTGGACATAATCGTAATCGTAGGTGCAGGTCCCCAAGATATGTCTTGCAAAAATTTATTAACACCGTTGTTTGGATTATTGACCTACATGTAGCGTTAAATAAATCACAAGTGAGTAAGTATATTCACAAGTATGTACAATCACATGTGAGAAAGTATGTAAGATGCACTTACACACTTTTTAAACCATGCCTCAAATGTAGAATATACAGCACCATAACCAAATTGACTCACAAAGTCACTAAGCAACACGTTGAAAATTACTTGTTAGTTGCATCAACCAAATTAAATAGTAGCCCATATAAATTAATCTTACGTCAACACTTACTTAAGAAAGGGTTGAACTTCCGGACAATTTAGCAACACATGATTTGAAGCTGATTTGTACTCCATACTAGTTAGGCCCCTTTGTGCTCGATCTTTAGAACTTCGGCTTGGTTGATTGAATATGGACATTGGTGGATATAATGGATCAATCTCAATCCACATTGTGTCGATTGGGCCTATTTCTAGCACATGGCACATGACTGTCAAAGTAGTAAGAACAAAAATGGGCAGTTTCCTTTGCAAGATAGGCTTCGCATATGGATCCTTCAATCCTATTCCTCTGTTTAACAAATCGTTTACACTTGCCGATAGTCCTGCACATTGTCATATTAGACGATAACGTTAAAGAAAATTACAAGAATAAATCAAAGTTTGATCATTACCTCTCGAATGGATACATCCACCTGCATTGAACCAGGCCTCCAAGTCGCGCCTCGTGTACAAGGTGAATTGGAAGGTATTCCATCACATCGAAGAAACCACATGGAAAAATCCTCTCCAGCTTATTATAGGAATGTTCAACACTTTCGTTGGTTTCAAAATCGAAGTGCATCCCTAGAGCATCCGCAACCATTTCATGGTGTCTCAGATGTTGAACATTATTCCCCACCAACCTACTACTTTGACCAACTACATAATGAAATACAGCATCAGTACCATCAATCTCTTTTTGATAAATAATTATCCAAAATAATGCAAACACTTGCACTTCACACAAGGACACCTAATCAACCCTCCAATCCGAAACGGTTCAAGTGACATTGCATGCGTAATAAATTCCTCAATCCCTTCTATAAATTCCTCCCTCAAAAACCGACAATTAGGATAATTCCTATTAAATATCCAACTACGATAATCCATCTACATAAAGAACGAATAAATTACATGTTATATTGATCATAATTCAAATTAATGGTGCAGACAAACAATTAAAGAGAAGACAAACACTTTATTTGGTTGGAATAGTACATGTCTTTCAACAAAACAATGATAGTTGACACTTGAAAGCAACACAACTTGTATGAGAACGACACAATTAAGCAAATACAAGCAGAACAGAGAAAGAAAAAAGTAAATCATGATCGAACCATTTACTTAAGTGCGCGCTATCATCAAGAATTTTAAGAGACAAAGTTAGTAATATTTGGTACTACTAGTTGATAATGGAATTCTGTGAAGTGCTATATATGACTTAGGAATCAGATAGGAGTAATTGTAACAATAAAGACATGGGAACATTCAAACAAATAAAACACACATTATCATGCGTATATAGTTAGTTAAGAAGCATTTTCTATCTGTTAGTGTTAGTTTATTGCTGTAGGGAAAATCTCAGATACAAAAGAGCTTAAACAAAAGCAAATAAATAAATGAAAGACAACAAAAGTAGATACTGAAGAAGGAAAATACTTGTTTTAGTATAGCAGACACATGACCTCATTTTTGTATATGTCTGTTTTATGCAGATGCTTTGTGAAGAACCAGTTCTGTTTGTGAAAATAGCAAACATAATAATAGGAATTGGCTTGACCATCTTACACTAACAATACTAATTATACTAACTCATATATAGATGCCTACTGCCACATTCTGAGAAAAAAAATTGACAAAGAGAATCGCCAACTCAAACAAGATTTGTGCACAAACCACTTTAAACTCCAATGTTTACAAGGTACCTGAAGTAGATAACAGTACATAGCAGAACAGCAAAATCCTATTTCAAGTCTTACAGAACCCTCCACTTATCAAGTCGTTCTACCAAGGTAAATTCCCGAATACGAAAAGTTATACAAGTTGGTCCAACTCCAAGCTGCTTCACAAGTTTCGCTCCAAGTCAAACCCGGTTCACCTACATTGCACAAGTGTAATTAGCATTACAAAGAAATGAGGGAAAATAGATAAATACAGGAAAATGAAAGGATGTGTCCAATCTTGGGCCATCCGGAAATAAATCATGAATGTGAATTAACTCACAAAACGTATCTCAAGTAGAAAAGCACAAATATAGAGGAAATAACTTCATAGAATTGTAAGGAAAACAGTATATGTACACGATTCTCTAATTTCTTATTCCGCACTAGCGATTTGTGCACAAATTTGTATGAATTTTTGGCAGAACGCCACCATTAGAAAAAGTCTATTTTGATTGTCAAATTCACAAACAAAAAAAAAAACAATCGGACATAACCCCCACATCAATTTACATACAAAATCCAAGTGTCTATTTATACAAACAAAAGAGTAGAAAGAGAGGGATGCAGCATAAACAATTTCGAAATAATTTAGAACTTACCTAATCAAAGAGGCTGTGTAATGGTTGCTCTAGGTGTAGGTGTGTTAATCGGAGACCAAGAGAGCTGGTTTGTTGCTGCTGCTATAGCGGGATGAAGCGCCCAGATACACTTCCAAGGGGGGATTTGCTAAGAAAGAGAAAGAGAAAAGTGAAAGAGAAAGACAAAGGCGTGAGTGAGGCGAAGAAAGAGGAGTAAAAAAAGTTAGGGCTTTTGCTGAGAAAAGTTAATTGTAACTATTACACTTTTTTATTTAATGTAATTATCAATTAATTGCCTAATAAATTATTAATATTAATTAATGATATTGCTAAAATAGTTTTACTTACTTTAGTTGTCAATTTAAGATAATTAAATTACCACTAATATTACTTAACGATACCACTAATAAACTCCACTTACTTTAATTATCAAACTAAAGAAAAACAATCACAAACATTTCTCACAAATATCATTAATACACTTTCATTTAGTGTATAATTATCAATGTATCGGCTAATCAATCACTAACGTTAGTTATATAAGGATACCACTAGTTCACTAATTGTTAACGTTGCTTAAGGACACCATTGATACACTTCTACTTAAAGTAATTATCAATTTAAGATGTATATATACACACACAATATAATTAAATTTATATTTTAATTTGTATATAAGCATTTTTTCGATCGAATTCGGTCGTAAATATTCAATTATAATTATTTCAGTTGGTTAATTTTAATAAATAATTATTTTTGTAGATTATGTACAAGGTTGACCAAATATTTGACCACTTTCCGACCGAATTCGATCGAAAATACTGAGTTATAATTATTTCGATTTTTTGACTTGCGCAGAAAACAAAAAAAACTCAAAATTGCCAACCGAATTCGGTCGCCAATTTGGAAATTTTTTAATAAATAATTATTTTTTACATTATATACAAGGTTGACCAAAAATTTGACCAGTTTCCGACCGAATTCGGTCAGAAATTTAAAAATATTTTAATAAATAATTATTTTTTATTATATACAAGTTTAACCAAATATTTGACAAATTTTTCGACCGAAATCGGTCGGAAAGTTTATTTTTTTCTGTTAGTCACTTCTGTTGACTTTTGCGACCAAATACTCTTGTTTCCGACCGACTTCGGTCGGAAATTCTTGGACAGAAATCATCTGATTTCTAGTAGTGAATATTGCCTACCCAAATGTGGTCCGCCTAAAACATGCTACTAGCGACTAGAACAATAAAATAAAATAGCAAACATATTGTTCTCAAAATTTCAATTCTGTTTTCTTTAAGATCCCAGCTCCCCGGCCAAATCATCAAGCAAGCATTAACATGAATCCAACAAAACGACACAGAATACCTAAGCAGAAAGCATTCAAAACAACTGAAGAGACAAAATGAAGGACAAGTGAAAAAGCTAATAACGGTCAAATGAATCAGAAGCATCGGAAGAGCCATTAAAGAGTTCTCAACACCCCGAGTCCTTATTAAATCCTCAACTTAGCTGCACCCCCATCCCGAAAGGCTCATAATTTAATCACACGAAATAATCGATCCACGTCTTTTTTACTCCATCATTTATCAAGTTACCCCAACAAAGTACTAAGATGATTCATATGGCAGCACACTACAATAAACTGATAAAATTAATTACATAGGAGCGCTAAACAGGAGAGCTGAAGGCATAAACTCACAGGACTTGTGCAATTTTCACCAAAGTGCAAGGGACAAGACCACCTGCCTAACACCTAATTCTCAAACTTCATAGAGTCAATATGATATTATCGTAGCCTCTACCAAGATCATGCTTAATACAATAGGAAATGCCAATAAAGATAATGACATAACATCATCAATAAACTCCTTAATCTCCTGGGACTGAAAACACTTTCTATTCTACTAGAAGTAACATTACTACTGCATGGAGGATTAATTTAAACTAAAAAGATCTCTTCATCTCATTTTAATTCCACATAATGCTCATTTGCAAAGCTAACTTTCAATCATAACTTGAACCAAAGAAATACTTCAAACACATCAAGCTAGATACATCGACAACCAACCGAGACAGAATTCATAAGGAAGTCATAAAAGACTCAGCGAAGCCATGAATGGACTTGTTAACAGCCTATTAAACTTTTCAATCAGATCATTTCAGTTCCTTAACTTACCCTTCCTGTTCTCAGTTCCTTAAGGTCGTATGATCAGATTCTAATAATAGAAGAAAACAAGAACAAGTTATTATTTATTTTCAGAGGAAGGTCAACCAGTTGAGGCATAGACAAACATGCATATGACTCCAACAGCTCGGTTATGATCTAAGTATGTTAACACTAAGTCACTCGTACTAAAAAAAATCAAAGAACCAGACGGAAGCCTAATAGACCATCTGTTTCAAATTGAGAATATGTTAACTCAAGAAATACTTCAACACCATAATAACGGTTAAAAGCATTCAAGGCATAGAAAAAAAACCATTCGGATCAACTATTACTAACCGAGCATGCTCAAACCAATCAAACAGTGAGAGCAGAATCCATACAACAGGAACGATATATCAAATATCATTTTTCAAACACACATTGAGACTAAATGCTGATTCCAAATTCAAACTCTACTAAATTTAATCACAGACCTAAGATAGAGCAAAATGCAATCAGAAATGAACCTGAAAATACTTTCGATTAAACTTCGGCGTGAATATACAATGAGAAAATCAGGCAACAAATCTGAAATCGAACTGAAAAGGTAACAGTAGCCGGAAATCGACACCTCGAGCAGCGACAAACTCAACGACTCCTCAATCGAACTCCATTCTTCAACAAAAATTCAGAGAAGAATACAAACTAAACTTTTTTGATATTTTCTGGTATCGAAATGGAATTAAGTACAAGAAAGGAACTCAAAAAATTTTTTATCTTTTTTTTTCTGGAATCTCAATCGAAAAAGATGAAGAAAGCAAAAATCAAAAACCCTAAAATCAAACCCTAATTTTTCTCCAAAACTCACTCTATCCGAAAATTCCCCTCAACTAGAAAATATTCTCACCTATATATAGCCTCTCGAGTGTTCTGCCTTCCCCTCCAAGAAAATGTGTGGTCACCAACAAGACTCGAAAATCGCTTTTGTAAACAAAAATCATAAAATGGAAGTCTTGGATCAAAATTTTAATCCAACGACTCCCATTTTCCAACATTTATCTAAGGGATTCGGATTTTTGTTCAGGCAAAGAAAATAAAGGAAGCAAAACGCGTGAATCGATTTGAAATGACGAGATTTGTACAATTTGAGTGACGTGGAAGAACAAGAGGAGAGGAGGGGGACCATGTGATGATTTGGGAAATTTCCGGCGGGTTTAGGGTGGTGGCAGCGGCGGAGAGTGGAGGAGGGGGAGGGCCACCGTTTGGGTAGATAGAGTTAGGGTTAGGGTTTTTTTAATATTAGGTTTATAAATTTAGGTAGGGAGGAATTGTGGTCGTTGGATCAAATAGAGATAAACGGCTAAGATCTAGAGGGGAGTGGGGCGGGTCAGGTCCGGTTTGGGCTTGGGGCGTGGGTCAGGGGTATTGGGTTGTTAAATTTTTGACCTAAGTTTAAATTGGGCTTTGAAATTCTACTAATTTGGGCTAAGAAAAGCTGAAAATTTAATTTAACTCTAAAGTAATATAAAATACCTATATATAAAATATAAAGTAACTCTTAATTGATTTTAATAAAATATTATATTAAAATAAAACTAAAAGCCAAAGTGGAAACTATTTTTTTGTATTTTTTAAATATTATATTAAACATAAAAATAAGTTAAAGGTAATACATCTTTTTGAAAATACCTAATACTTGAATTAAATAATAAAATTATTTTTGTATTTTTTCAATTTTTGTGCCTTTAAAAATAGAATTAAAATTAATAATAAAGTAAAATCATATAAAAATAAGCTCAAGTAATATTCTAAAAATACTAGGACTATTATAGGGAATTATAATGTGCGGGTCAAAAATTACATATCTACATTTACCCTAGTTGATAAATCATTGGGGCGTGCCTTTGGCATTCGTTGCATTTTCAAACGAAGTCTGCCGCATCCTTCTCCATCTCGTTCCAGTAATAATTGGCTCTGATCAATTTTTGAACTAGGGATTCTACTCCTGAATGGTTCCCACAAGTACTCTCATGTACTTCTCTCATGGCGTAGTCGATCTCCTCCGGACCCGAGCACCTAGCTAGTGGCCCGAAAAAGGATATTCTGTATGATTTTCCTTTGATCAAGCTGAACCTGGAAGCTTTATTATGTAGGGCCCTTGATTCTTTCGGATCTAATGGAAATTTCCCTTTCTCAAGATAGTTTATGTATTTGTCCCTCCAGTCCCAAGTCAAGCTTGTCGAGATCACCTCGGCATGACCTTCGACCACCTAGTTCATCAATTGTACCACTGTTCTGGTGTCAAATTCATCGGAGTCGACTAACGACACCGGCCTCGTTATTTTGATCTCGAGGTATGTGTTGTAGAGTCCAATCCTTGAATTTGTGTAATGTCACTTACAATATATCCAAGTATCTCCACATCCGTTCCTCTTTTACTTCAAACGTCCCATTGACTTGGTTGATGACAATGAGGGAGTCACATTTAGCCTTAATCACGTCGGCCCCCGGGCTCTTAGCCAGTTCTAGACCTGCAATCATAGCCTCATATTCGGCTTCATTGTTAGTCAATTTTATAGTTCTGATAGACTGCCTTATAATGTTACCCGCAGGTAGTTTTAGTACGATGCCCAGCTCGAACCCCTTTGCATTGGAAGCACCGACTGTAAATAGGGTCCAGATCCCCGAGCTAGTCCCCGAGGTGAGCAGTAATTCCTTCTCAACCCCGGGGATCAAGGTCGGCATAAAGTCGGCAGTCCGCCAAAATCTGAGACTTTATAGTGGTCTAGGGTTTGTACTCGTTATTGTACCTGCTAATTTTTATGGCCAAGTTGGCCAACCGACCCGATAGCTCGATTTTGTGCATAACATTCCTCAGTAGGTGCGAGGTCATGTAACATATGGGGTGACACTGAAAGTACAGTTTTAATTTCCTAGATGCGCTTAATAAGGCGAGCGTTAATGTTTCTAAGTGTGGATACCTTATTTCGGCATCGCCTAGGGTTCTACTAACATAATAAATAGGAAATTACATACATTCCTCTTCCCGAACCAGGACACCACTTACTGTCACCTCAGAAACTACCAACTAGAGGTATAACTGTTCTTCTACCTTGGGAGTGTGCAACAAGGGAGGGCTCGATAGGTATTGCTGGAGTTCTTTTAAAGCTCACTGGCACTTCGGGGTCTAGGAGAAGTCGTTCTTCTTTTTTAACAATGAGAAAAACTGATGGCTCTTGTCTAACTACCTCGAAATAAACCGGCCAAACGTAGCTATCTGCCCGGTCAGTCTGTGTACTGGCTTAACGTTTTCAACTACAGTAATATCTTCTATAGCTTTATTTTGTCCGGGTTGATCTATATTCCCCGGTTGGATACCATAAACACGAGGAACTTGCGTGAGATGACCCCGAAAGAGTACTTCTCTAGGTTTAGATTCAAGTTGTATTTTGTTAATATGTCGAAGGTTTCCTGCAAATGCTTCAAATGGTCCTATGCTTACATGGATTTAACCAACATATTGTCAATATAAACCTCCATTTATTTCCTTATTTGTTTTTCGAAAATTCGATTAACTAGGCATTGATACGTGGCATCGGTGTTCTTTAGCCCAAACGACATCATATTATAAACTAGGTGCCGAATTTGGTTACGAAAGAAGTTTTTTCTTGATCTCCCAGATCCATATGAATTTTGTTGTACACGGAATAGGAATCGAGAAAACTCAATATCTCGTGCCCGGCTGTTGTATCGATCTTTCAATCGATGTTAGGAAAAGGGAATGAATCCTTCGAACACGCCTTGTTTAGATCCTTATAATCTACATATATTCTAAGTTTGTTTCTTTTTTAGGTACAACTTATACGTTATCTAACCAATACGGGCACTTAACTTCCCGGATGGAACCTATTTTCAAAAGTTTAGATACCTCGCCTTTGATGAACGTTTGTTTGATCTCGTACTGCAACATTTTTTCTTTTGTTTGATCGCATGAGACTTTGGATCGAGGCTCAATTTTTGAGTTTTCACCTTCAGTGGGATCCCGATAATATCTAAGTGGGACTAGGCGAAACAATCATAATTAGGTTTAAGAAAATCGATAAGTTTTTTCCTAAACTGGGGAGTTAGTCACATGCCCAGGTATACCTTTCGATCCGGTAGGTGCTCGATCAGTATAACCTGCTTAAATTCCTCAATTATCAATTTAGTGTCATCGGTGTCATCGGGTGCTATAAAATATCTCGAGACACTGTAATCATTCTTCGCGTCTGCTATGTGCTCTTCTTATTTATTTTTTCGGCCCGGTCAAGGTCGGGATCATTGATTGCTATTTGGTTTCTTTTTCTTTGGCCAGTCTCTCCTTTTTGATGTCAAAATCATGGGCACCAGGATTACTTCATCGGTAGCGTATATCTCCTTCGTGGCCGACTGTTCCCCATAGACTGTTTTGACTCCTCCCGGAGTGGAACATTTCAATGCCTGATGTAAGGTTGAAGGCATCACCCTCATTCTGTGAAACCCATAGCCTTCCGAACAAGGCGTTGCACCTCATATCCCCTCAATTACGTAGAACTTTGTTTCCTGGGTGGTCCCGGAAGTGTTTATCCGCAAAGCTATTTCACCCTTCGTCATCTCGCATGCCATGTTAAATCTGCTCAGCACCCCGACCTTTGGTATGATTTGGTCGAACAATCCTAGTTATTCTACGACCCTCCATCGAATGATATTGGCCGAGCTACCTGGATCAATCAACACACGTTTAACTCGAGATTTATTGATTAACACGGATATTACCAGTGCATCATTATGAGGCTGGATGATGCCCCAGGCATCTTTATCTCGGTTGCGTTTTTTCCTTATGATAGAAACTTTGGTGCATTTTATCATTGGCCTTTGGGCGACATCCACTTCCCCAATGATCATGTTGATCATGTGTTGGAGCTTCTCTTGTTCGACATGTTTGTTCACGTCCCTATTTTTTAAATGATTTTTGGTCCGTTCACATGGGAATTCTTGAAGATGCCAATTGTTGAATAATCGAGCTACTTCTTCCCTCAGCAATTGACAATCTTTGATCCTATGACCGTGAGTACCGTGGTACTTACACACCAAGCTATGATCCCTCTAGGGACTAAAGTGGCCTAGGCCACTTGATCTCTTTGATGCGACCTATGGTCGACACTAAACTTGCAGGATCCACATTGAAATTGTACTCCGATAATCTCGGTGCTTCTCTATGCTCGAGCGACCTGTCAAAACTATTTTTTACTCATCAGACCTCTGTTGCTCGGTCCTTGTTCATTTCTCCTATCGTTCCTAGTTGGGTGGTGACCGGATCCGTTTCCCTTCTGTCCGAGCCGTATGGCTGATACCGATCTCGGACCGTCATTAGGTCTTGGTCGATAATCCTCTTAGATATGTCAATTGCTTTCTTGGGGAAATAGACCCTGAGGGGGTCCCTGGCTGGTCATCCTCAACTCTGATCTTCGACTGATATCTGTTATGGATGTTGGCCTAAGTGATCGCCGGGTACTCCACCAAGTTTTGCTTCAATTATTGAGAAGCAAAGAAACTTCGGGGGTTGAGCCCTTGAGTAAACTCTTGAATGACCCAATCATCCGCGACCGGGGGTAGGTCTATTCTCTCCATTTGGAACCTCGACACGAACTCCCTAAGCATCTCGTTGTCTCTTTGATTGACTTTAAAAAGGTCTGATTTCCTTGTCTCGACCTTGATTGTGTCGACATGGGCCTTTACGAAAGCATCTGCAAGCATAGCAAATGAATTAATAGAATTCGGAGGCAAGTTGTGATACCATATTATTGCTCTTTGGACAAAGTTTACCCAAATTTCTTCAACAACATTGATTCGATGTCGTCGTCTTCCAAGTCATTCCCCTTGATTGCGCATGTATAGGTGGTTACATGCTCGTTTGGATCTGTAGTCCTATTATACTAGGGAATGTCGGGCATTCAGAGTCTTTTTGGGATTGGCTTCGGTGCCACGCTCGGCGGGAAAGGCTTTTGAATGAAGTTTTTGGAATCGGATCCCTTCAATATTGGGGGAGCTCTCGGGATCTGATCAACCCTGGAATTGTAACTTTACACCTTCTTTTCGTTGGCCTCTATCTTTTTCTCACCAACTCCACCCACTTTGTCAGTACTTTGAGCATCTTCATCACCTCGGAGTTTCTCCGGGCCCGAATTTATCCATTTTCACGGTAATTTGTTCATCCCTTCGAGTGTTTTTCCTGACCTGCTCGGGCTCGATCCTGTTAGGGACGTGACTTTGGGTCTGCAACTGTGCTATTCCCGCTTGTTGAGCTTGCAATATTTTGAAAATCAACTGCAAGTTAACCCTATTGCTTTCCTCTTTGAGTGTTTCTCGAGTTGATGGCCGGGGTGCCCCGCAAATGCTATTTTCGGGGTCCGCTGGCTAGTTGATGTTGATGGAAACCTGTGAGTTAGCGTCGACTGGGTCAGAGGGTGGGACACCATTGGGATCAACAAGGGGCATTCCATTTCTATGTACCACATTAATTGTTTTCACTGTGGTGTCCTGACTCGGCGTCAACATTCAAGTGAGCGGGCTGATAATTTGATATTCTTTAGTTAAACTAAAATCAAACTTCAAAGAACAAATGTACAATAGGGTGTGTTATGGAGATTCGTATTAAATCACCACTATTATCTTTTGCCCCACGGGGGGCACCAAACTATTTACCCTAAAAATGAATAACAATTAAATTTATACGCGATTTAAAAGACACGTAATTTAATTTAACACGAATGATCTAAGAACAATAAATAATTGCATTAAAGATAGACAAAACGATCAAACCAAACTCTATGGAACAATTAAGCCTGGCTTTGAATTGAATAATGAAATTGGCTCTGATCGAGCCCTCGATAGGGGCTCGGTTGTAACTAATAAAAAAGGAACTGAAGAACACTTTGAACAACAATTAGAAGATAAAAATAAACTTTATTGCTTTGATATGCGTGCCAACGGTGGTTTAAAATTAAAAGGCTCTCCCCTTTATATAGTAGTGGAGTTTTAATCCCGGTACAAGTCTATATAAGGTAAAAATCTTCTCTTTTCGGTGAATGTCGATCTGCAGTTGGCATCAGATGAGATTTGTACCGTAATATCCAGTTGAGGGCGGTTATTACGGCTCCCCGCTCATCGTGCTTAACCGTTTCTGTTTTTCCTTAGTCTCGAACGTTCACTCTGCCCGGACCCGAAGCTCATCCGTATCTGATCCCGGTTGCACAATCCGTCCTCTCCGGTCTCAGAAACGAGGAACCGTTCAACTTTACTTTAGTTTGCGTCAGATCATGCTTCTCTCTTGTTTCTTTACCGGGAAATCGGGAGTAACATTATCTCTATTTTTACCCGTACACAATAATCTTAAAAATAAGGTATGTTAGTTGTTACAACCGGTGAAAGTGACCTGATAATATTAAACAATTGTGCATGAACATTAGTTAATAAGTTGTCTATTTGTTTTTTTTAAAGTACTACCTTTCAGAGGATCACAACACCATTGTGGATGTAACAATTATTGAGTCTCGCCGGAATCTAAGATGACTATGCAATTTTATGGACATAAAGTTAGAACAATTGGCATATGGAGTACAAGGAAACTGTAAATAATAAGACATTATTAGAAAAGTTGTAGTTGACATCATTTTTTGTAAGCAGTATCTGCCCGCATATAATAAGAGTTTAATGTGCCGGGTTACTCTTTTATTGTTGATTATTAATACAACTCAAATTGCCGGGCTACGACTTTACTTCTTGCCCCAAATTGATGTTACTTTGTATTATTTTCGAAAAATGTGGTCTTTTATATATTTGGATTATCAAAAAAATCCCAATGATTCAGGTGCAAAAACAATGTATTCTTTGGTGTCTTGTTCAATCACTGGGTTTTCATTTCTTTAGACAGGGTCTTCTTCAAGTCTCCAAATTTGAAAAGAAATCAAAGGCAATTAAGACCTTTAACAAACCCAAGTTTAGTTAATATAGAATTGTCGTAAGAGAATTTAGCTAATTAATTTTGATAATTACTATTTTATCCAACATAAAATGTACTTATGAAGAGTTAAAAAGAAAGACGACATTTCTCTTAAAGGTTTCATATTTTTAATATAGTTTGATTGATATATATATACGCCTTTAAAAAATTACGATGAATTCTTGTAGATTACTGGCAAGGTTCAAGTAAATATAAAGGGGATATTTTTAAAAGTAATAAATAACTTTTACATAAAATGAATTAGGTAACCTGTCACAAAATAATACTAGGTATTGACTCTATATGAAACGCTTTTTAATATGTCAAGATTGTCTCATTCATATTTGAACACCCAACCAAATATTCTGCCCGCTCGATAAAAAGAAAAGACAAAGCGAGTTCTAGACAATAAAATTACGTAAAAAAAATCATCAATACCGAAAAATATTGCAATAATCGTAGTACTTGATTTCAAGTAATATGAGTGCTACAATCTCTATGATTCCTCTAATTCTACTTTTCAAATATAAATTCAAGGGCATTTGATCTTGAATTTGAATTTGATTTATCCGCCGCGAACGCTTTGATTGTTGCCACGAATTTGATCACGAACAAGTAGCCTTGATATTGAACGTCTTGTATTTGATTTGACTTCGTTCTTGATCTTAAATACTTGAAATTTGTGTTGAAGTGCTTGAATGCTGGAACACTTGCAGTTTGCAGAGAATTGTGGCCTTTGATCCACGAGCTCCCTTCTGTCTTCTTGTTATAACTTCTGGTGGTGTTTTTTGAAAAAATCACAACTCTTGTCACTCTTCAATTTGTTAGAGGGCATTTGTAGACATTGAAATTTTAACGGATCAGCCTAAATCCTAACTTCAAGATACTACAAGACAATTCTTAAAATTAGGAGTCTATTAGGTTGCTTGGAGGCTACTCTACCAAAACCCTAACTTGGAGGTTACTCTACTTTAACTCTAGGTCACTCCTATACAAAGGGTTACATATTCTCTTAAGAAAGCATCTCGAAAATGGAGATTGTCACACCTCTTTTTTCTACCCGAAAAAGGTATAAGAGAGTTTTTTCCAATTTAAGTGACAATCGAAACGAGATTATTTATTCAAATTCAGAGTCGCCACTTGGAATAATTTATGGTGTCCCAAGTCACCAATTTAAATTCCCGAATCGAGGAAGTTTGACTCTATTTATGGTCTGCGAACACAAAAATCCGGGTAAGGAATTCTGTTAAGGTGTTAGGCATTCCCGAGTTCCATGGTTTTAGTACGGTCGCTCAACTATTAATATTGGCCTAATTATCTGATTAATTACATGTTTTAAATATATTGTGCATTTTTAGTTTTATAACCACTTTTAATTATTTTAACCGCTTTTAGAATTTATAGAATTATTTCTTGAACAAGCTACGATTGTCGTACACTTGTCGGTTTGGTACACATTGCAAACCGCGTCACATGAAATGCACCCGTGACTTACAATATGTTTATTTTATTATCATTCGAAATTATGGTCGGGTCACATGAAATACACATCCGAATTGAGATTTACATATCGCGACCATGCCACGGGAACCGTACCCATGGCCACGATAATTTATTATTGATCGCGCCTAAAGCAAGCTACGATGTTTATGAATATTAATGGTCTAAGTATGCTCTTCATGGGTAAGTAATAAAGTAATAGAGTAATAAATATTACACTACTAATTTCATATCAGTCCAATCCAATCCTCACATCAATAAATGATTCCTTGTTTTGACATTTTTTCCATTAATACGTGACTTCAGGTCAAATATCAATGAAGGCAAAGAAGTTTCGATTTGAGAAGGTCGAAGTTGCAATCCAAATAAGAGTGTTTGAGGAGTGGCATATCACTAATAGGACATATATTTATTTTGAGACATTAAAAAAAATGTTTGATATAATTCAAAATCTTTAAGAATACAAATTTAGTTGACCATTTGAAATTAAACTTTTCGAACTATGTTTCCTCAATCAAACCATTGTCCTAGTGTTTTCTTCCACTACTATCAATAAGTCATTATCAACATTTTAAAATACGCGGCCAATCAAATTCTGTCACATGAAAATAGGATGGAGGAAGTAAATTTATAAACTGCAAGTAGCAGTCTAGCAGAAGATAACAAATATCCATTACATAACTAATGATGTCGTGAAGAATTAAGAAGGCTCTTGTTAATAGAAGGGCAATTGGACGCTGACCATAAAAGGAATCAATTAAAGGTGTAAATAAGGTTCATAAATTAATTGATTTTTCTTGATTTCTCAATTAAAACGGTACAACTATCCCAATATTGCATTAAACTAAAAAAAAAGAGAAAGTACCAGAAATATCTTCAGTTTCAGTAATAAGGTGGTTACGCGCTGATAATTCTCTAGCAGTACATCACCAACTAGAACCAAGTATGAAAAGACACAAGCATACCCTCGACGGTGGCCGGAAGTTTGCCGGAAAACTCGAACTAAACCAAAACGATGAAGCTGAACTCCGGCTGATTTTGAGGTTGCACTTTTGGGTGTTTTTTTGTGCTGATTTGCAACTGGAATTTCAGCTTATTTCATGGAGTTTTCAAGCTAGGTGTGTCCTGATTTTGGAAGGTTTTTAGCATGTGTTTTCTATCACTTCTTTGGAGCTATTTTTGGGACAGTAATTGCTGCGTTTTTCATTGCCATTTTTTGAATTAAAACGTCTACATGAAGAAGAAGAAGAAGAAGAAGAAGAAGAAGAAGAAGAAGAAGAAGAAGAAGAAGAAGAAGAAAAAGAAGAAGAAGAAGAATGGCGGAAGTTGAAGAGCCCCTTTTGAGAGTGTAGCGGCGCCGTTCTACACTTAGAGTGTAGGTCTCTTTTTTTAGCTAAGTCTAGGTCTTGAAAACTAAGGGTAGGGTTTCTATAATTAGGTATTTTATATGAAGGTGAGAAGAGATGATGGCCATTATTAGAAGGAAATAGATGGCTAGGATTAAATCTTTCACTTAAGTGGGCTAATGAGTTGTGAAGAACGGACTAAGGGTAATTGAGTTGGACCATGTTTTTTAGGATTTAAACTTTGGCTAAAAAAAGACCAAATAATGCAATGTATCTATAAAAATATAAAAATCACTCTAAATTAAAATAAACTAATATAAAACTAAATATTACGCGTGAGACAATTTTTTTTTGTATTTTCAAATGTTATAATACTATAAATATAAATATACTAATTGACTTTAACCTAAAGATGAAAAAAATATTTTTTTGTAATTTATTTTTTGTGATAAAAATAAAAAAAAGAGTCAAAGCTATTTAGAATAGCGATACTAAACATAAATTAAATATTTACGCTAAAATGTGTAAAATCTTGGTGATGGTAAAAAATTACATATCTACAGCTGCCCCTCTTGGCTGAAAACGCGAAGAGTTTTCAGACAAAGAACCACGAGACAGGTTTTTTGACCCGACCTTATTTAGAGAAACCAAAAACTAAGAGAAAGAGAATGTGACCGAGCCTTGGTATCTGAGCTGCCTACATATCCTTGGTTATAAAGGAATCAGGCCACGTATAGTTCATAAGTGAATGAGGTGATGGAGTGTACCGAGGTGGAGAGTTGGGTGAGGTTCCGTTCCGTCGAGGTTCCGGTCCGCGGTCCTATTATTACATCAAAAATCAAAATTGAAAAGAGTAACTAAGCCTATTAACTACGAGTTACAATATTCCTATCTATGAGTCTTCTGAAGCTTGATCTTGAGTCTTGAATGGTTCTTCATGCGGACTTTAGATTTGAACCTTGGCACTTGCTAGCTGTAGGTGCTAGTTCATTCTTCTTCACCTTCTTCGGATCAAGACCGGACATGTAGTGCTCGTGACTTCAGCCATGCCCTAAGCAGTTCACATCTTTCTCTGCTTCTGCATTTTGGATTCACTTCTTTTTTCTTGTTCTTTTTTTTTCTTTTCTTTTTTTTGGATTGAGACTACTTCTGTTGGTCATCTCGGATTGTTGACTCGCATTCTTGCTGCGAGCTTCTGCTACTTCTATCTTGAATTGAATTCTGAAATAACTTTTCTTGTTCTCCAGGTGGGCGTCTGCTACTACAACAAAACAAACAAAACAAAAGAAACTTTTCTGCCCCAGTTTGGTACCAGGAACATCTGTGAATGTTAATCGAATCATGTTGTTGGCCCAGGAACAGGTAAACTTTTAAAGAATGACAAATGAACTCAGTCATGGACCAGGTCCATCTGGTGAAACACAGTCTTGATCTAAACATGTGAGATGCACGTGAAAGAGATGAGTGTGAAGAAGATAAGTCATCAACAATATCTCGTGATCTGATCGAAAAGGTTGCATATTGGATAAGAGGAGAAGGTCTCCTTATATGAAGAGAACACAATCCGGATAAAAGATAGTGTTGGAGTTTGAGATCTTCAAGGACTCAACTACGATAGAAGATCAACAATTGAGTCCCAATCAAACTCTGATTACTAACCTATTAAATGACAGTGATTGATCTCTTTTACAGGTATTGCACAAATGCAGAAGTTAAACTAAATTGAAAGCAAAAGAGCAAGGCGATTTTGCAAGCAATTTATGTGAGATTTGAGTGTGCACTCCTGAAGCTACTTGAACGAGATAGAAGAACCAGTTCCATTGTGTTTTTTCTTATTCTAGTTCAATTGTAGTAGGTGGTTTAAAGTTGTACCTTTTAGCTTTCACAGAAGCAATTGTATTAGGTACTTTAAGTGTTCAAGTTATAAGCTAACTTGAAGTTGTCGCAACAGTTGAGACTGTGTGCTACAACGGGATTAGAATTAATCCTTAGGTTTACAAAGAATTTTTGTAAATGCTGTTTTGGCTCAGTGATTTTAGTGGAAGTTTGGAAAAATCCTATTGAGTAGTAGGTCGTTGTTTTTTTACCTTTTGAGCCAGGTGTTTTCCACGTAAAAACCTCTGTGTTCTTTATTTTATGTACCTTTTATTCCGCAAATAGTAGTAGTTAGAACACCTAGAAGAACAAGGTTCTTCTAGAGCAAAAATTGGGTACCATACAAATCACCCCCCTCTTATGTGGTATTGACGTTTAGACCATCAATTGGTATTAGAGTGGGTTATCCTTGAAAAGGCTAACACCTTAAGAAAAGATCAACATGAGTGCACCACCTAGGAACTGGGAAGGGCAATCTACTGTTAGGCCTCCACTTTTCAATGGTCAGTACTATTCTTGGTGGAAGAACAGGATGAGGGATCACATCATAGGAGAAAACTATGAGCTCTGGGACATAGTCACTGATGGTCCTCTAGCAACTACAAAGAAGAGTGCTGAAGGAGTGGATGTGCCTAAGACAAGGGCTGACTGCACTGCTGAAGACCTGAAGAAGTGGGAGAAAAATGCCAAGGCCAAGAAATGGCTTGTGTGTAGACTAGGTCCATATGAGTACAGTAGAATTCAAAGCTGTACTACTGTTAAGGAAATCTGGGACACTTTGCAAGTGGCTCATGAAGGAACACCTCAAGTGAAGAGGTATAGAGGAACACTGTCGTACTCTCAGTATGAGAACTTCACCATGAAGGAAGGAGAAACCATCCAAGAGATGTATACAAGGTTCACCACACTGACAAATGAACTTAAATCTCTTGGAAGGATTATTCTCAAAGAAGACAAAATTGAGAAGATTTTGACCAGGGTTCTGCTAGTCTCTTGGGAAAGCAAAATCATTGCTATTCAGGAATCAAAGAACATTGCTACCCTCAAGCTGGATGAACTAATAGGAAACCTTACTGCCTATGAACTGAGAAGGCAGACCATGAAAATGGATGCACCCAAGAAGGAAAGAAGTCTGACTCTCAGAATTGCTGAAGGTTCAGATCTGGAGGATGATGAAATGGCTATGATCACTAGAAATTTCAAAAATTACTTGATGAGAGGAAAGGGTTCTTCAAGAGGTACAACCTTCAACAAACCAAGGGCTCCTGAGAAACAGACCAATGAAGGCTGCTACAAGTGTGATAAGACTGATCACATGATCAAGAACTGCCCTCAATGGGAAATTGAGTGGAAGAAGGAAAGGGCTGAACGATGGAGCAGGAAGAAGGAACAGGTTCAACCAAAAAGGAACAAAGGATCAACAAAGGCTATGGTTGCTGCCTGGGGAGAAACATCAGATGAGGACTCAGAAGATGAAGCTGGAGATGAACAAGCTCTTATGGCCATAGGAGAATCAGATGATGAACAAGAGGTAAATATTCTTCGTCTCAAAGACAAGATTAAATTCCTGTCTAAAGAAAGGTTGTCTGAGCTATTGCAGGATTTCATTGATGAGTTTGAGATAATTAACAATGAAAAGTAAGAGCTGTCTAGGGAATGTATGATCCTAAAAGCCAAGTACAAAATCTAGAGTCTAGGGCTAATGAGAGTGAGATTGAAAATACTGAGTTGAAGAACCAGGTTCTTGAACTTGAAACTAGTGTCCTAGAACTTAGGTCTGAGAACTTAAAACTGAAACTAGGAACAGGAAAGAAGAAAGCTGATCACACTCATCTCACCTTAGAAGAAAACTTAGGAAAAATGAAGGATGAGCTATATAGGAAAAATGAGCAGATAAGAGTACTAAAAGAGATCTAGGGAAGGTAAAACATGAACTAGACAAAACTTGTAAATGAAATAAGGCTTTTGATGCACTCTCCTGGCTACATGAACATCACAGTTGCAACAAAAGAGGACTTGGTTATGGGACTCAAGCACCTAAGTGGGATCCTAAAAGCAAGTACCTCACTCTTCCTGAAAACAAATTTTGCACACATTGTGGCAATACTGGCCATTACAAAAATAAATTTAATGCAAAAGAAAAGGCCAGTCAAAAGAACAAAACTTTTGTTCAAGAAAAAAATAGGCTGTCTGGGTGGGCTAGAAGGAATCTGATTTATCCCTTTGCCCATAGAAAGGGACCCAAACTAGTTTAGGTTCTTAAGATTAACCCCAATTTCTTTTTGCAGGTACAAATGAAGGGAAGCAGCCAAATATGGTACATGGATAGTGGCTGCTCAAAACATATGACTGGAAGCAAGAACCAGTTCCTTTAACTTATGGACTTAAAGGGAGGCAATGTCTCCTTTGGAAATAGGAAGAAATGTGAGATCATTGGGGTTGGAAATGTAGGTAAGACAGGCTTTCACTCCACTGAGATTTTCTACTTGATAGATCGCTTGAAATACAGCCTTATCAATGTGTCATAACTGTGTGACAGAGATAACCTTGTAGCAATCAACTCTACTAAATGCTTTGTGATTAATCTTACCACTGACAAGATTGTTTTGCAAGGAAAAAGAGTTAACAACATTTACATTGTAGATTTGTCCACTCTCTCAGAAAATGAACTACCCTGCCTAAGTGTGTTGGATAATGATCCCCTCCTGTGGCACAAAAGACTTGGTCATGCCAGTCTGAATCAGCTAAACAAATTGGTCTCTAAGGACTTGGTGATAGGGTTACCTAACATTAAGTTCAAGGAAGACAAAGTTTGTGAGGCTTGTGCAAGGGGGAAACAGGTAAGATCATCTTTCAAAAGCAAGAAAATGGTAAGTACAACCAAGTAGTTGGAACTGGTCCATATGGATCTATGTGGTCCAATGAGAACCATGAGCAGAGGTAGAAAGAAGTATGTAATGGTACTTGTTGATGACTATTCTAGATTTACCTGGGTACTGTTTCTAACATCTAAAGATGAAGCATTTGACATGTTTACTGCCTTTGTTCGAAAAACTCAGAAACAATTAGGAAATCAACTTGCATCAATTAGGTCTGATCACGGAACTGAATTTGAGAATGCTAAGTTTGCTGAATTTTGTGATAAAAATGGTATATATCATAACTTATCTGCCCCTAGGACACCTCAACAAAATGGAGTAGTTGAAAGAAAGAATATGACTCTTGAAGACATGGCTAGGACTATGCTTCTTTCTAGTAAACTACCGCATAGCTTCTGGGCAGAGGCTGTAAACACTGCATGTTACATTATCAATAGATGCATGACTAGACCTCTTGTAGAGAAGACTCCCTATGAGTTACTTAAAGGGAGAAAACCAAATATATCCCATCTTAGGGTATTTGGTTGCAAGTGCTTTGTGCACAATAATGGAAAAGACTCCTTAGGTAAGTTTGATCCCAGAAGTTATGAGGGAGTATTCTTGGGATATTCTTCACATAGCAAAGCATATAAAGTGTTCAATAAAAGAACTTTGTGTGTAGAAGAAAGTGTACATGTAGTATTTGATAAAACTAACACTCTTTCTAAGAGACAGGAACACGAAGATGAAGCCATTGGATTGGTAAAGGATCTGACTGAAGCCTCAGCACAAGTCAAAGTGGCACCAAAAGAAGGAACAAGTGATGGAACAGGTTCTTCCATCCAGGGCAACCTGACAGGGGGAACTAATCAAGGAGGAATTGAAATAAATCCCCTAAAAGAACTTGTTCATGACCCTGTTCCTCAGCAACAAAACATGGGAGAAACATCTAGCAGAAACCAGTTGGTTGTGAAACCTCACAAGTATCAAAGTTCTTATCCTATTGAGAACATTATCATTGATCCAACAACTGAACTCAAAACTAGATCACAATTAAAGAATCTGTGTGCTTTTGATGCCTTTTTATCTCTTATTGAGCCTAAAAAAATATTGTTGAGGCTTTGCAGGATGCATATTGGGTGAATGCAATGCAAGATGAACTCAATCAGTTCGAGAGAAGTCAAGTTTGGCATCTAGTTCCAAGACCCAAGGACATATCAGTTATTGGCACAAAATGGGTCTTCAGAAACAAACTTGATGAAGATAGAACCGTTACAAGAAACAAGGCAAGATTGGTGGTCCAAGGTTACAGCTAAGAGGAAGGCATAGATTATGATGAGACTTTTGCTCCAGTTGCAAGACTAGAGGCAATAAGACTCCTCTTAGCCTTTGCAGCATACATGAAATTCACTCTTCATCAGATGGATGTCAAAAGTGCCTTCCTGAATGGTTACCTGAAAGAAGAAGTGTTTGTAAAACAACCTCCAAGGTTTGAGAGCAAAGAATGTCCTGAGCATGTGTACAAGTTAGACAAGGCTCTTTATGGACTCAAGCAGGCCCCAAGAGTGTGGTATGAATGACTGTCCAAATTCCTACTGGAGCATGGTTACAAAAGAGGTAAAATTGACAGTACTTTATTCTTAAGGGAAAAAGGTAAGGATCTCCTTGTGGTACAAATATATGTTGATGACATAATCTTTGAGGCCACCACTGATAAGCTAAGTAATGACTTTGCAAAATTAATGGGGAGTGAGTTTGAAATGAGTATGATGGGTGAGCTTAACTTATTCTTAGGCATGCAGATCAAACAAAGTCCTAATGGAACCATGATCCTTCAGCAAAAGTATACAAAAGAGCTTATCAAAAAGTTTAAAATGGATAATCAAAAGAAATAAACACACCCATTGCAACTGTCACTAAATTAGACATTGATGAACCTAGTTCATCAGTTGATCAAAAGTTGTATAGGGCTATGATTGGTTCACTCTTATATTTTACTGCCAGCAGACCTGACATTGTTTTCAGTGAAGGGCTTTATGCCTATTTTCAGGCAAATCCAAAGGAGTCTCACTTGACTGTTGTCAAGAGGATACTAAGATATCTGAAAGACACCATTGATCTGTGTCTTTGGTACCCCAAAGATAGTAATTTCAATCTAGTAGGATATGTTGATGCTGATTATGCAGGTTTCCTAGTGGATAGGAAAAACACCTCAGGTATGACACACTTTCTTGGTTCATGTCTTGTGTCATGGACTACTAAAAACAAAATTTTGTGGCCTTATCCACTACTAAAGCTGAGTATGTTGCTGCTGCCTCTTGTTGTGCTCAATTGCTATGGATCAAACAACAATTGGTAGATTTTGGCATTGAAGTTGGTTGCATTCCTATATTCTGTGATAACACTAGTGCTATAAGTATGACAAACAACCCTGTTCATCATAAGAGGACTAAACACATAGATGTTAGGCACCACTTCTTAAGAGATAACTTTGAGAAAGGTTTGATCTCCATAGAATTCTGTGCTACTAATAACAAATTGCTGACATCTTCACTAAAGCACTGAGTAGAGAAAACTTTGAAAGGAACAGGTTGGAATTAGGGATTATTAAGATCACCTAATAGGCCTAGCTTAGAATACACAATGAAAAAAAATTTGGCTAGGAATATTCTAACTTTGTGTAAATATCTAGATTAATTCTTACTCAGTTTCATACTTTAATTAGTATACTCCTGTGACAGGTGTATATATGACTCACTGATCTCTTACAAAGTTTTTTCTATTATGGCATTTGAGGCATGTTCAAGAGAATTCTAAACGAAGAACCTGGTTCATCAATGTGAGTTCATATGAAAGCTTAGGTATGTTTTCAAAACTTTGCAAAGTTAGAAAGATTAACAATTCAATCATGAGCAGAAGTCCTATACTTGCCAAACTCCTAGAAAATTCTATCCGTTGAAGCATTGAACCAGTTTCGTCCATTTAGAACTCTAAAACCGCGATTTTTGCCAAAAATCTAGGGAAGCCAAATCTATCATTAAAATGATGGAATTTCAGTTTGATTAGACTTCTATTTGGCCCTTGAAAAAGTTGTTGTTACCTAATTAATGTCTAATTCTCTTTAAATACACATCACATCTCTAGCCCTCTTCAAAATTCTAAAATCGTCAAAAATTCATCTTCAATCCTAATTGCCCTCCTCTCCAAAATTCCCAAATTCTCTCAAGAAATCAAAAACCATGTCTAACCCATAAGATCATCCTAGAACCCCTCCTCCACCTTGTCCCTCAAATTCATCCTCAACTACTCCACCCATTGAATCTCTAAAACCTAGGTTTCAAAGGCAGAAATGCTTGCCCGAAAAACTATAGCATCTGGGGCTCTGAGGAAGGTTTTAAACAAAAGGTTGAAATCTAGCAAAGTGAAAGAAAACCCAGCTCAAAATTCTGATTCTAGCTCAGAGACTGAATCTTTTCAATCCGCGACTGAGGGAGATGGACATGGGTCTTCTGACTCTGAGAAGACTCAAGAATTCCCTACTGAGGTAAGTTCATCTGTTATTGAAAAATTAAAAACTAGGTTTGTTCTGGTTGGACCCATTAGGGATGTTAAGTTGGCTGAGACGAGTAGGAGTGGAGGTAAAAAGAAGTCTGAAAAAGAAAAAGAGAGAGATGGTGCATGTGGTGAAGAGAGTGTAAATGGTAAGGGAGCAGTTCTTACTATATGTGGGGTTACACAAGAGAGTTTAGAAGAGAGTGGCATGAAGTCAGGGGGAAGTGGGTTTGGGGAGGCTGCTGAGGGGTTGATTCATCTAAGCAAAAGGAGAGATGAACCCATTTTATCTACTGAAGAGACCCTAGCTGATCTACTGAGAATGATTGGGGCAAGTTATGACCCAAAGATACGTAAAGCTACCACACCAAAAGCCCCAAATGTTCCCAATCCATCTAAGAAAAGAAAAACTTCATCCCCAAAACCTACTGCCTCTTCAATGCCTAAGGAAAGAGCCACAAGAAGCAGGGTAAAACAAAGTGAAGCTGACTTACAAAAGGCTCTAGAAGAAAGCAAGAAAAAGAAAATGGATAAGGGAAAAGGAAAGGTTGAAGAATCCTCTGAGGTTGTAGAGGAAGAGGAGATGGAACTGGTCCATCAAGAAAGGGGTACAACAGTGGAGGTTCCTATACCGAAACCTAAAAAGTTCAAGACTTCTTCCAAGAAGTCTTCTTCTGTACCTGTGTCTGTTGAACCCTCACTAGCCAAGAGGACAAGATCTACAATGAAAGCTAAACAAGCAAAAGTTTTAGATGATGAAGAGTGGAGTGAAGAAGAAGAGGAATCTGAGAAAGAACGGGACAAGTTTGTCATCTTTGGCAGGAGAAATTTTTTGAAAGGTAGATTGTTGAAGGACCTGGTGGAACTAGGGATGATGAGGTTGGTTGACTCTTTAGCTGCTCAAGGTTGGAAGGACATGGTCCTTCATATGGATGGGAGACTAGCCAGAAATGAACTAATTGAGTTCATGGCTAATGCTGTTGTTAAGGATGGGGTTGTCAGTAGCTTGGTGAAGGGAGTCCCAGTGCAATTTGATGCTGTGAAACTGGGAGAAATTCTGGATATACCCTCTGAAGGATGTGATGACTACACTAGGCAAAAGTGGCCATGCTTGGACTCCCTACCTACTGCTCTTGAGATCACCAAGAGGTTCTGTGATTCAGAGGATGTGAATGAAGCTAGGGCTGTGTAGAAAAGTGAGATGAGGGCTTTGTGTTTGAGTTTGTCAACAAGTGCCTACTGCCCAGACAAGAGAGAAGAAATACTGCAAATTACATGGACCTAGTTCTTATGAAGTGCCTTGAGAGAGGAAAGCAGATCAACTGGCCTGCTCTCATTGTAAAATTGCTAGATAGGGTCATCAATGGCTCCAAGGCTCATGCTACTCCATATGGATTCATACTGACCACTGTTCTGGACAAGCTGAACGTGCCTTTGAAGAAGTGGGAAATGGCATCAAGCAAGGAACATTTTGGCATTAAGACTCTTCTGGCCTGTGACTATCTAGTCAATGTCATCCCAGTTGAACCTGGTTCATCTCTGAAGACACCCATCAACAACAAGGTTAGGACTTTGGTTGATTTATGAAAGAAATACTTCTAAAGAGAAGAATAAAATATTTTTGAATCTTAAATTTTCTTTTCAATTTTCGAAAGAAGAATGATAATATTTTTTGGATTTTAAGAGAGATTAAAAGAAAATATTTTTGTGTTATTTCTTTTTAAATTGGGGTCTAAAAGAAAGACTTTCTAAAGTATGAACTAAAGGAAAATGCTTTTGGATTTTTTTTTTAAAATTGTGGGCCGGATTCGCTGAGGTTTACCTACGTATCTCAAATCCGGTGAGAATTAGACCCGCGTAGTTTGCCTGTTTTGACGGAACAGAGGAAACATGACTTTTGAAAACATTGACTTACTTTCTTTATTTTTTTTTCTTTCAAAATTTGGCAAAGTTTCAAAATTTTTCAAATACCTACTACTCGCTCTTGTTTTTTTTCTTTTTCTTTTGTTTTCCTCTTTTTGTTTCATTTTCTTTCCCTACTCTAGAAGCCAGTCAACATGCAAGCCAAAACAAAACAGATACGCAAGTAACACGTAAGATGTATCAGGATGGTCTTTTAATTTGGGTACACCTGTCCTAGACAGACCCAACCACTGTGTTGAGTTCCCAAAGTCAAATGCACGTGATGCAAACAAATGTACCTACTAGGGATCCAGCTTGAGGCTATGTTATTCTATGTTTAAAAACCTAGGTTTATTGTTCTAGACCTGGCTTACCCGAGCGGACAGCTCGAGCCGAGGGGGGGCAGCGTACCGGGAATACAGAAGCTTCACCGGCTTTGCAACTTGTCCGAACCTCGTTCTAAAATTGGGATATGACTCTAACAGAAAAGAAGTCACACGAAGTGCACACTTCCCAGATGATTTAGAAGACTCAGAGAGAAGAAGGGTTTCGTAACAATTTATATACAGTTCAAGCAAAATCAAAGCGATAAAAAGTGGCATTTAGCACATTAGACTCAAACATGTAAAAATCAGATAACAAATAAAAGTCAATCATAACAACTATTCTAAGCTCGAATTCTTGAACCCTGAACCAGAGATTCTAGGTTCTTATCCACAGCAGAGTCGCCAGAGCTATCACACCTCCTTTATCTACCCGAAAAGGGTATAAGGGAGTTTTTTTCAATTTAAGTGACAATCGAAACGAGATTATTTATTCAAATTTAGAGTCTCCACATGGGATGATTTATGGTGTCCCAAGTCACCGATTTAAAATCCCGAATCGAGGAAGTTTGACTCTATTTATGGTCTGCAAACACAGAAATCCGGGTAAGAAATTCTGTTAACCCGGGAGAAGGTGTTAGACATTCCCGGATTTCGTGGTTTTAGTACGGTCGCTCAACTATTAACATTGGCCTAATTATCTGATTAATTACATGTTTTAAACTTATTGTGCATTTTTAGTTTTATAACCACTTTTAATTATTTTAACCGCTTTTAGGATTTATGGAATTATTTCTTGAACAAGCTACGATTGTCGTAACCTTCTTGTTTTGGTACACATTGCAAATTGCATCACATGAAATGCACCCATGACTTACAACATGTTTATTTTATTATCATTCGAAATTATGGTCGGATCACATGAAATGCACACCCGAAATAAGATTTACATATCGCGACCATGCCATGGGAACCGTATCCATGGCCACGATAATTTATTATTGATCGTGCCTAAAGCAAGCTACGCTGTTTATGAATATTAACGGTCTAAGTATGCTCTTCACGAGTAAGTAATAAAGTAATAGAGAAATAAATATTACACTACTAATTTCATATCAGTCCAATCCAACCCCTGCATCAACAAATGATTCTTTGTTTTGACATTTTTTCCATTAATACATGACTTCAGGTCAAATATCAATGAAGGCAAAGAAGTTTCGATTTGAGAAGGTCGAAGTTGCAATCCAAATAAGAGTGTTTGAGGAGTGGCATATCACTAACAGGACATATATTTATTTTGAGACATTAAAAAAATGTTTGATATAATTCAAAATCTTTAAGAATACGAATTTAGCTAACCATTTTAAATTAAATTTTTCGAACTATGTTTCCTCAATCAAACTATTGTCCTAGTGTTTTCTTCCACCACTACCAATATGTCATTATCAACATTTTAGAATAGGCGGCCAATCAAATTTCGTCACATGAAAATAGGATGGAGGAAGTAAATTTATAAACTGCAAGTAGCAGTCTGGCAGAAGCTAACAAATATCCATTACATAACTAATGATGTCGTGAAGAATTAAGAAGGCTCTTGTTAATAGAAGGGCAATTGGACGATGACCATAAAAGGAATCAATTAAAGGTGTAAATAAGGTTCATAAATTAATTGATTTTTCTTGATTTCTCAATTAAAACGGTACAACTATCCCAATATTGCATTAAACTAAAAAAAAAGAGAAAGTACCAGAAATATCTTCAGTTTCAGTAATAAGGTGGTTACGCGCTGATAATTCTCTAGCAGTACAACACCAACTAGAACCAAGTAGAAAAGACACAAGCAGACCCTCGACGGCCGAAAAACTCGAACTTAACCAAAATGATGAAGCAGAACTCCGGCTGATTTTGAGGTTGCACTTTTGGGTGTTTTTTTTGTGCTGATTTACAACTGAAATTTTAGCTTATTTCATGGAGTTTTCAAGCTATGTGTGTCCTGATTTTGGAAGGTTTTTAGCATGTGTTTTTATCACTTCTTTGGAGCTATTTTTGGGACAGTAATTACTACGTTTTTCATTGCCCTTTTTTGATTTAAAACATCTACATGAAGAAGAAGAAGAATACGGGCAGAAGTTGAATAGCCCCTTTTGAGAGTGTAGCGGCGCCGTTCTTCACTTAGAGTGTAGGTCTCTTTTCTTAGCTAAGTCTAGGTCTTGAAAACTTAGGGTAGGATTTCTATAATTGGGTATTTTATATGGAGGTGGGAAAGGATGATGACCATTGGATTAGAAAGAAATAGATGGCTAGAATTAAATATTTTACTTAAGTGGGCTAATGGGTTGTGAAGAATGAGCTAAGGGTAATTGATTTGGACCATGTATTTTTGGGTTTGAACTTAGGCTAAAAAAGACCAAATAATGCAATGTATCTATAAAAATGTAAAAATCACACTAAATTAAAATAAACTAACATAAAACTAAATACTACCCGTGAAACTAATTTTTTTTTTTGTATTTTCAAATGTTATAATACTATAAATATAAATATACTAATTGACTATAACCTAAAGATGAAAATAAATATTTTTGTAATTTTTTTTGTGATAAAAATAAAAAAAGAGTCAAAACTATTTAGAATAACAATACTAAACCTAAATTAAATACTTACGCTAAAATATATAAAATCTTGGGGAGGGTAAAAAATTACATGTCTACAGAGATCATCTCAGCAATTCCATAAACTCCCGGAATATGCACAAAAATATCAAATATACGATTATGCCAAATATGTCTTGCTCAATATTTTAGCAACATTCAAGATCCAAATGGAGTGCTGCTACATGCTTCTTGATCATCAAATACCTCAAGAAAATGCATATCATCCTACGTTCGATAGATACGCCGCTAAGGCCCTCGAATTATGGATAACAAATCTGAAAGAAGAAGCAAGTGATAAATAGAGTTGTAACCCACAATTGATTAGTAAAAATATTTTTCTCCTATTTTTTGATTGCAGTTTATTTTTCATATCTTGAAAATTTATTTCAAACAATTGGCACGCCCAGTGGGACCAGTTCTGCCCTTCATCTCTTCCTCCTGCAAATCGAAAATTACATGTTTCAAAATTATCTGTTGCAATAATCGAGTATTTCAAGTCTCGTCTTCAAGTTTCAGCAAGCCTGCACCCAACAAACCTTGAAGTAGAGGGAATTTGTAGACATTGAAATTTTAACGGATCAGTCTATATCCTAAATCCAAGATACTACAAGACGACTCTTGAAATTTTAGGAGTATATTAGGGTTTCTTGGAGGTTACTCTACCAAAATCCTAACTTGGAGGCTACTCTACCCTAACCATAGGTCACTCCCATAAAAAGGGTTACATATCCTCTTAAGAAAGCATATCGAAAATGGAGATCATCTAAGCAATTCCATAAACTTCCAGAATATGCAAAAAGAGATCAAATATACGATCATGTCAAATATGTCTTGCTCAAAGTTTTAGCAACAATCAAGATCCAAATGGAGTGTTGCTACATGCTTCTTGATCATCAAATACATCAAGAAGATGCATATCATCCTACATTTGATACATACGCCGCTAAGGTCCTTGAATTATGGATAACACATCAGAGGGAGTAAGCAAGGGATAAACAAAGTTGTAACTCGCAATTAATTAGTAAAAGAAAAGGAAAGGAAAGAAAAGACCAAAAAAAGAGATGCAACAAAACGGGAAGAGGATTCGAGACTTTGATAAATGATAGGGAAGGGGATTTCAGGATTTGATCCCTTAATAGAACTTAGGGAGGAATGCATATATAGGTTCACGTAAATTCATCAGTTCACCTTCCTCAAAGGAGTAAACCCCTGAATCATTGATGATTGCCAAGGCCATAACAAATACATTTTGAATCCATTTAGATTTAGAGACATGAACAAACCTAACTTGTGTTTGACCAAAAGATATTGAAACCTTTTTGATTAAATCAATTAAGAAAGTTGATGGGGCTAAATCTCAGCCAAGTATAATAAGATCTAGCTTGTAGGGTGCTAAAGATGAGCAAGATGAACAATATTTCTCTATATCTCAGAGAAGAACAACCAATTATAAATATGATTGCTTTGAATGTAGAGAGACTTTGCAATAGATATTCAGCTTCAAGTAAAAGTCGTATATCAATCTTAGAATCGTCCCCCTTTACAGAATGTTCGACCCCCTTTTATAGGGGACAATCTCCCTTCTTAATCTCAAAAGAAAAAAGTACAACTTAAAGAATATTCTAAAAGCATATTCCCATTGTTTCCTGTCATGCTAATACAACTACAAATGTCGTGCATTCGCTAGCCACTGTCGATCGTTGTTCATCACAATGATTCTTAAGAAGCGACATCACAGGCACCTCGTTCCCTGCTACACTTGGTTTCGGTCGTGGTCGTCCAAATTTCGACCAATACAGTTAGTCCCTCCGCTTGTCGAGGTCGCAGCTTGGTGCATCCTTGATAAGTGGACGTCATCCACGCATACGAAGAAATTTGATCTGCAAATCATGTCGGTTTCGGTTGATGACGGAAGAACAAAACATTTCGCCATACCTTGGGCGGTGTGTGCTATCTTTGGAGTGATGTCACTTCCACGTGCTTCATCATGGCGTGTCTTCCCGAGGGACAACATGATAGCCTGTCGCTTTGGTTTTGCTGCCACGGGAATTCTTTTCGCTTTGATTCTGGCGTTACCCAACCCTATAAATAGAGCAAGGGTTTGTTTTTTCAAAAACATTTGGCCATTTCTCTTCCGATCATTTCCTTTCACCTTTCTAGCTTTGCTTTTGCGTTTTTCTTCATCTCCTCTTTCTTGTTCATTGTTCTTGGTTTTTCTTGTTACATTAGCACATCTCCCTTCACAGACATGCCTAGAACACACAGTTTACGTGAGGGGGTTTCTACGCCACCCCGCTATCCATCGTGCCCCCTCCCGGTGGAGCCTTCCCACCGTAGATGAGCTACTACCAAGACACCCTATGTCTCGAAGTGACTTTCTCAAAGACTCTCCTTCTACACCCGTCCCAATATTCTCTAAAACTGAGCAAGTCCACATCAATGCTCTCCGTTCAAAATATAACATTCCTGCTCATATTGAAATGGTTCCAGCGGGAAAAGACTTCGTAGAAGTCCATAGACCGGGGTATTGTGCTTTTTATGAGTACCCCTTTGTGATTGGCCATTCCTTCCCCCTTCTCCCGTTTGCGGAAGAGTTCTGTCGATTTTATCAGGTTTTCCCGGCACAACTTTACCCGTACACGCTCAAAATACTCCTGTTGTTGACGAAGTATGCAGAGTTGGCGGGGTGTGAAGTTACCATTCACCACCTCCTACATTTGTTTTCACCAAACTTTCATAGGGGTACTATGGTGCATCTGAGGCAATGTGGGACAAAAGGGCTGGTGGTCGGGACTGATGATAGGGCGAGCCACAAATTCTAGCATAAATACTTCTTCGTCAGAATAGACCACATTGTATCCAGCCCCACTAGATTTCCTGAGCGGTGGAATGAGAATCGTAAGTGCCACCACTTGTTTACTCTTTCTTTTTTATTCATTCTCCTTAGTGTTTATTTGTGGTTTTCTTTCACAGCTATGGGGCGTCCACCCCATCCTATTGCAACCATAAGGGATTGGGTAGCCCATCTGCTTCCCCATGCAGCGGAGACTCAAGACTGGCCCGCTTTCGTGAAATGCTTTGGGCCGAAAGTTTCATCTAGTGAGCGTCTTCCTTTGTATCATTCTTCGTCCATATATCATTGTCTATTGATACGAATCGTTATGACGATAGGTCATGGAGCTTCTAGGTGGGGGCCCCTAGTCCCTACATTTCGTAAGGTCGTCGCCTCCACAGGGATGCAATTCTCTTTGGGTGAGTCTGCCTGAGAGGGTCATGCCTAGTCGTTACAGGCGAGGGACTCCTTTCGAGACATGGTTGTGAGGGAGGAGATCCCTTCTTTACCAGTTCAACATCCCGTGGATGAGTCCTTTAATAGGGACGAGTCTTCGTTGAGGAAGAAGAGGAGGACGGAGCTTGGGAAGAGCGTGGTCATTGATACCGACAAGAGTAGGACGGGTACATCGGAGACAGCACCGGTACCCATGTTTATGGCCGACACCATCTTGGAGGGGAGATCTCCCCAAACAGAAGGGGTTTATCAAGGAGGGGGGTCTGCGTGTTCTACCGAGGGTGGAGCATCATCTACTTTTGGCGGGGGTTTTCGCGCCAAGGGCGACAGTTCGGGTTCAAACGTCGACCAGAGGATGTTCACGAGTTTGCAGAGTGTCATATTCACGTAGAGGTCAGAATGGAGGGTTTTGATCGACACACAGTCGTTCCTGGAAATTATGAGTTATTGTTGGACTGTGATCAGGTGGCATCTGGTTTTACCCGTTTGTGTGCTGCCCCTGATAGCGAGGCACTCAAAGCGATGATTGATGCTGAGTTGTCTTGGAGCATTTCTGGCATGGCTCTACATGTAAATGTCTTTCTTTTTATTTCGTCATTGGATCCATGTTACTAATTTTGGCCCATTTATTCTATCTTTTACTTCTCGTGCTAGACCCTCATCATTGAGATCGAGCGTGAGCATTGGGAAAGGTGGAGGATGACCCTCGATAGAAAGATTTTTTCCAAGTACCAAAAATATCGCATAAAGCATTGTACGATGGTCGACATCTACAATCAAGATCGTAATTTCCAACTGCTCTGTGCAGGGTTCAAGTAAAGGGAGGATCAATTGTCGCGTAAGGTCTAGGAGTTGAAGGAACAAGATGAGGACCTTATGAGGGTCGTTGCCCGTAGCAGTGAGCTTGGGGAAGCCCTTAGAGCCAAGGAAGATGAGCTTGAGCTATGTAGGGGAGTAGTGTCTGAAAATGATGATCTTCAAGCGAAGGTAGCCAGTTTGGCTGCCAAACTGGACATGAAGACGACTGAGGTCGACGAGCTCAAGGGTGAATTGAGTGTGAATACTGATAAATTGGCCCATGCTGAGAGGGGGAGGGTGGCAGTTTAAGAGGACGCTCTTCGTGTTCGCAAGTTAGAGTGGACTAAGGAGATGGAGGCGTCTGTGCTTAGGACGACAAAACTTGAGGGGCTTATTCATGGGTTGGAGGCAAAACTGTCCGCACTGAACAAGCAAGTGGATTCCTTGAAAGTGGAGGACGTACGACGACAGTCGCAGCCTTCTACATCTTATGCCCTAGCTGATCCCGTCATGCCTCAATATTTGTATGAGTTGTGGGTTCACACCGAGGCTCAGCTCGATGTGTACAAAGCCCTTCACATTGATGGGAGGGCGTCTAAAGCGGAACTTCGGGATGTACTTGCTAGGGCTCGTGCGGCTCGTGAGGCATGCGGGTACGATCCTCTCTCGCCCGATGGAGATGATATTAATTTTGATGATGTGAATAGACTTGCCTCCGACTCTTGGTACGAAGACGCGTATGCCACTGAAAATGATGTGTAGTATCTGTTATGTGCTTTTTGCTTCACGATTTTTATAAGGGTGTTTTTGAACCCTTTGTGAGGATCAATATTTGTAATATACTTGCTGTAAATGAAGGTCGTTTTGGGTGTTCACCTCTGAGTTGTTTTCTTTCTTTGGTCTGTTTGATGATGGTTTCTACCGCAATCACGTCTCTTTGGAGCTTTGTTGAAATGCTAAACTTATTGCATTTAGTTGAACTATGTTTGTTAGCAACGAACTTAGCCGTAGTGATATTGCTTTTGGACTAGCGCTGAAGTAGTATCCTGTCGTGATTCGAATGATGTTGAACCCATTTTTTGTCGATGGCCTTAGCAATTGGGATGTTACTTTCAAGCTGGTGCCGAAGTAATATCCCGTCGTGGTTCTAATGATGTCGAATCCATTCTTTTGTCGATGGCCTTAGCCATTAGGATGTTACTTTCGAGTTGGCACCGAAGTAATATCCCGTCGTAGTTCGAATGACGTTGAACCTATTCTTTTGTTGATGGCCTTAGCCATTGGGACGTTACTTTTGAGATAGCTCCAAAGTAATATCCCGTCGTGGTTTGAATGATGTCGAACCCATTATTTTCTCATTGGCCTTAGCCATTGGGATGTTACTTTTGAGCTGGCGCTGAAGTAATATCCCGTCGTGGTTCGAATAATATCGAACCTATTCTTTTGTCGATGGCCTTAGCCATTGGGATGTTAATTTTGAGCTGGTGCCGAAGTGATATCCCGTCGTGGTTTGAATGATGTCAAACCCATTCTTTTGTCGATGACCTTAGCCATTGGGATGTTACTTTTGCGCTGGCGCCAAAGTAATATCCCATCGTGGTTCGAATGATATCGAACCCATTCTTTTGTCGATGGCCTTAGGCATTGGGATGTTGCAGGTGTCGATTTTATTCATGCATTGGAGACGCGTGTTGATTTCGTGTACATAATGGAGTGATTTTATTCATATGTTGGGGATACATGTTGATATGTACATATAATGGAGATTCCTTATATCTAGTCCCTTCATTGTTTGGCCTGGAGATGTAGTCAACAGGCGGGGCAATGAACAATACCTCACACGTGGAGGCGCCCTCCTTGTCGCCTCATTAAAAACCTCCCCAAGAAAACACCGATTGGGACAAAATCTGGGTGAGGGAAAAAGAGTACGACTTGGGCGGCATCTCTTTTTAGAAGTAGAGGTTTTTCAGGTGGGCGACGTTCCAGTTATTTTGTAGTGGTTTTCTTCCATTGTTTCTAGTTGAAATGCTCCTTTGCTTAGTGCTGTTGTGATTTTATATGGCTCGTCCCAGTTTGTTCCTAATTTCCCTTCATTCGGGTCTTTCACTGCTTGCGTTTTGGCTTTTATTATGTAGTCCCCAACTTTGAGTGGTTGTATTTTGGCCTTCTTGTTATAATATCTTTCTGCTTGTTGTTTTTGGGCCACCATTCTTACATGTTCCATATCCCTCCGTTCTTCGACCTCATCTAGGTCTTGTAACCTACTTTCATCGTTGCTTGATCCACTCTCATTTGAGTATCTCAGGCTGGGTTCCCTGACCTCAACGGGTATGACTGCATCAGTGCCGTAGACTAGTGAATATGGCGTCTCGCATGTGCTGATCTTCGGCGTTGTGTGGTGGGCCCATAGAACCTCCGGTAGCAGTTCCGGCCATAGCCCTTTGGCATCTTCAAGCTTTTTCTTTAGTATGTTTATATTGTTTTATTGGAGGATTCCGCTTGGCCATTACCGGCGGGATGATATAGCGTGGAGAGTATTCGTTGTCGCAACTGATTTCTTTGGGAATGCCGAAGCGACATATGATGTTTTACCAGATGAACGTGATGACTTCTTGTTTGCGTATTTGAGTGAATGCACCTGCCTCCACCCATTTGGAAAAATAGTCAGTTAAAACCAAAAGGAAGCGTGTCTTTCTCGCCCTGCTAGGAGGGGCCAGCGATGTCCATCTCCCATTTTATAAATGGACATGGAGAGGTGACAGAATATAGGAGTTCTCCCGCTTGGTTATGTTTTTAGTTGCTGCCACCAGTTTGGCGAGACCATCAACTTTGATGTTTTGCGCTTGGGGAATTTGGTCGAATCGGCATTCGTCCAATTCTAGCAGCAGTTTGTGGATTTCGGTCTTGTATTTCTGCAACCATTGTTCCTTAATCTTGAAAGTCCCAGTGACTTGATTTACAACGAGCTACGAGTCACAGCGTAGGATGATCCACCGAGTACCATACTTGAGAGCCAACTTTAATCCTGCAATTACGGCCTCATACTCGGCCTCATTGTTAGTCATTTCGGGGCATCGTATAGATTGGCAAATCACTTTGCCCATCGAGACTTCGAGTACGAGTCCCAGTCCCGATCTCGAGGCATTGGACACGCCATCGATGTAGAGGACCCAGAGGTCAGATCGGTCATGTGAAGTGCGAAGTGCTTCTTGTTCGACTTCGGGCAATATTCCCGCACTGAAGTCGATGACGAAGTCGGCGAGTACTTGTGACTTTATCGCGGTTCGTGGTTGATATGTTATATCATGCTCTCTTAATTCTATGACCCACTTGGCTAACCTTCCTGTTAGCTCGGGTTTGTGTAGGATACTCCTGAGGGGAAATGTTGTTACTACCTGTTGATACCCAAATTTTCCCTATATATTTTTAATATGCATAAATACTTTCAAAATAGTATACATATGCATATATAATCATGCACAAAGTTTTTATAATTTTTCCATAATTTTAAAGATTTTAAATTGATTTATTTCCTCCCTTTTTTACTCATAAAATCCCCAATAATTATCTCTCAGCTTATTGTTGTGGTAATTTAGTCATTTAAATTCTATATTTATGCCAAAATATTGTTAAAATATTTTTAGTGCATTTTTATATTTAAAACTAATTTGTATATAATTGCAATATTAGCCCTATTAATGTATACTTATATTTATATGCATAAAATCGATCTTCTATATTTTTAAAATGTTGAATATCTATTTTAAATTATTTTAGTACACGAAATTAATTTTTAGAAATTATCTATTATTTATTATAAATTATATGGGGATAAATTGGCTATTAAAAATCTAGCCAAATTGCATTTCAATTTTAACCTCAACTAACCCCAATACCCCAGCCCAATTTCGGATTAAATAACCCGACCAAGGCCCTAAATGCACCTACCCGACCCAAAACCTATCAAATCCTAGCCGTTGATCTAAAAAAATCAACGGTCCTTGTTTAGTATTTCCCTTTTTAACTCTAAACGACCCCCAACCCTAATCATTTTCCATATAGTGCCGCCCTAAAATCCTCTCTACTCTCAGTACACTCTCAACCTAACCCTAGTCCTTCAACTGTCGACCTCTCTTCTCCGGTCATCTCCGGTGACCTCTCATCGTCTCTTAAGCCTCCAATGGCTTCTCTCATGCCATGCCTGCCTTCTCTAAGGTCTTCAAGGGCCCAGGGCCATGCCAACTTGCATATAGGGTTTGCACTTGTCTATTCTTGTGTTACGATCCTTGGTATTCTAGATAGGTTCATTCATCTCTATATGGGTTTCTTTTGAAACCCTAATTTTTTTCTATATCTCCTAGATCTGTACAGATCTAGGATGATTTGAGTTTGTTTCTTTAATGTTTTACACTATCCTTGGAGCTCTTTATAAGAATTGTTGATTTCAAGTGTTTTTCACTTTCTTTTAAAAATTAGAGTTTCAGAACTTCTTTTAAAACTTTGTTTAACTGATTATTTGTGATTAAACTTCTATTTCTTGCATATTTTGACTGATTCTATAATTTTACTACCTCTTTAACTCATCTATGTTGAAAGCCCTAATTTTAGGGTTTTTCGTTTGGTTTTTGTGACTGACTGATTCTCGTTTGAGTTTCTGTGATTATCTATCCTCGAATATGTTTCTACTGAGTTTCTTAGCCTAACTTACATAAATTATATGTGCTTGTATTCATCTTAACTGTTCAAGACCTACCTCTTTCTATCAATGATGTTTAATCTTCATGTTTGCTAGAGTTGTATGTCGACTTTTTACTATCCATGTCTTACTTTATTTATATGCTAAACACTGACTTATGACTTTCTCTTTGATTGATTCTGGATCCCCTGTTTCATGGTTTGATTGGAAGACCTTCCTTTAAACTTTCGATCCCTACACTTTCAATTCAATTTGATTGATTCGCCTACCTTATCTGTATTGGTACTTTATTCTTACTGACTATCTCCTTAATTAGAGTTTTTCTAAGCTTAGCCCTAATTCTTTACCCTACACTTACTGTATTTGAAATCTTTCCTTATTGGTCATACATTGATTTCTTTCCTTACTTGTTACGTGTTCTTACCGTTTGAACTGATTCCCTCCAATTAAGGGAGTATTTATACTGATTTTGCTCTAATTGGTTCTGAGTTCCATAAGTACTATACTATTGTGATTCTTGCCTTATTTTTCCTAGTTTCGAACTACTATATATACATACTCTCTCATTAACACAAACACATGAACACATTAGTTCAAAAGCTCTCTCACACTCAAACTCTCTGCTCTCTTTTTGGTTACATGCTATTATTCTGAGTTAGCCGGCTGCAAGCCAAGGCAAACTATTGTGCTTTCCTATTACTCACTTTGTGTTTACCATCTCTCTACTGGTATGTTCTGATTTCAATTCAAGTCTCAAAACCAATATGTTTCTTTTACTACTTCAATTTATCATGTTTTTAGTTTGTTTCTATCTATGGTTCTATTGTTCAACATGCAATTAACATGCCTACTTCACTGTCTTCTTTACTGCATGCTTCTGAATATACCCCCTTAGGATTAGCCTGCTCATGAATCCCTTTCTAGTGTACCCTAATGTGACTATGTTTCCCTGATTCTTGTCATGCACTTTCCAGTGTGAAGTAATTGGCTATCCTAAGCCTGTTTGATTCTGTATTAACTCTGAAGTTCATGCTGTACTTTAAAAGCCCTTGACCCCTTTCAAGGCTCCTCTAATTCTGTACCTATGTGCATCTGTGCTTACTATGTGCTCTATACTTACCCCAAATCCCCATTACCCCTGAGTTGATGTGTGTACCTGTTTAATTCCACGTATTGAAGTGCTGATGAACCTCTTCTGGTTCTGTATTTGGTTTGATTGATTGTTAGTCACCTTAGCCTTTTCAAATTATCTCATTTAATAACTCTCTATGTTTTTTTACAAAACTATTTCAAGCAAATCTCTTTTAACACTGTTTTCCTACTGAAACCTTTTTCAAACTATGTCAAGCACTCTCACTCTACTCCTAAGTCACTAGGTTCTGCCCCCTCCAGTGTGTGTACTGCCTTGGGATCCTTTTGAGAACCCTCTGAACTTTGGCACACTGAGGCTGGCCCTTCCACACTGCACTTACTCAATTTGGTTACAAAGTCTATGTGTGAGCACTGTCCGAGATCCTTGAGATCCTTAGGGAACTCTAAGGCACCTAGACAATGATATTGTCTATGAAATTGACATTTGAGGCTATTAGAGATTTGGAAATCACTTGGTCCTGCTTCAGGCTCCCTATAGATTAACTTCTTCTTTTCTTTTTATCTATTTATGTAATTCATCAGGTTTGTAATAATTTGTAAACGAATATTGGGGTGACTAGTAAAAAGGGTGGGTAGTTACATATTTGTGGGGTGAATATGGGTAGAAACCATGCCTATAGGATTTTATATTTGCTATGTTTGCCTTACCATGTTAGAAATCATGCCTATAGATCTCAAGTGATTCCGATAATAGAAATCATGTTTATAGGTCCTAAAATCAACTTCACAAGTAGATACCATGCCTATAGAATGTGATCAAGTTCAACTTATGTTATAACGGGTATTTACATGTGTTTTCATTTGTTATCATGCCTACAAGTTGCTAACATCAGCTTTTAACAATTAGATATCATGCTTATATGGAACAACATTAGAAATTCTACCTATAGATCTAAAAATCAGTTTAGTTTAAATAAGTCGACCCAGTTCATGATTAGTCTACTCCGAAACTGGTCTAATCAGTGGTTTGTTTTTCCTGAAATGAATTCTTTCAAATATTGACCTAATATATCACTAGACATCATGCCTATAGGAACTCAAGAGTCTGGTTTAAAATCTACCCACTGTTTTACTATATCAAACGTAGTTATCATGCTCTTAGGATACCACTATTCAGCGTTTAGGCAAGCATATAGGGTGAGTCTGAATTTTGCAACTCTGAAACTATTTCTACTACTTAATATTGTTCTGATCTACAGGCTTAAAATTAGTAGGCAAAATGATAGGGCCATTACTTCTGAGTTTATAAAATAAACCGCCTATCTTCTATGTCTTGATATTCACTTAGACATCATGTCTTAGGATAATATTTAACAATATGGCCCTTAGTTGTGTTTGAGTCGTGCTGCTTATGTGTGTTGTTTGTGGAGGTAAACTTGAGCCTCTAATTGCTTCTTTTCTGCCTTATGTGCTAAGGTCCTATTTGTTCTTGCTTGTTGCCTTAGCATTTTCTCTTTTAAACCTTTGGGGTCTGTCTAGAACTGCCTATAGGTAGAGGTCCTAAATTTCCTCCATGACCATTAAGAAGGGATGGGTAACAGCACGCAATAGAGATTGCTAACCAATACTCGCTTTAATAACAACTAAGGAGGTGAGAATGGGTAGATATGGATATGACGACTTCACACTAATCTCACGTGTAGCCCCTTATTGAGGAGTGTTTACCGGACATTGTGTGGAGTGATCCTGTAGGCTAACCAACCTAGGACTCCTCCTTTCCCAAAATTCCTTTTGTTTAAAACTTTGTTTTATATGTACACATCTTGTTCAAATCTTTTGCCTATTATCTGAGTCATACAATAAACAACGTGCTTCCTTTGCAATTATTTGCTTCAACTACTTATTTGTTTAAAGGACTAATTTGTAAGTATAAGTTCGGCCGGGACCCACCGTTGTGGACCTCGAAAGGTGCCTAACACCTTTCCCTCAAGGTTATTTCGAGCCCTTACCCTAAATCTCTGGTAATGCAAACCAATCTAAGAGTTAATCGCTTTAGGTGGCTAACGCACTGTAGTCCGTTAGGTGGCGACTCATCAAATACCCAACTCCCAAAAGGAAATGAGTCATTACCCCATGAATGTCAGAACCCCGACTTTCTCCGCGGAGGAAAAAAGGGGGCACGACAGCATGACAACTCTGCTGGGGATACCTTTTAGGCTCTTACCATAACAAACCTATTTTATGAATTAGTCCAAGCATGTTTTATCCCGTACCCTTCTCTCTTATTTGAATTAAACTGTCCGTTTCCTTTTAAGCATTTATGATTCTTTATCCCTGAAACTAACTTGTCTCTTTGTTTTCATTTTACTGTAACTATCTTTCAATTATTTAAATACTGTATTTATTTTCCCTATGTGCAAATACTTGACTACATGTTATTAATTGCTGCATAAATCATGCTGCACATCATATTCCACTCGTGCGTATCAAATCCTATAGCAACACTTTAATGAGTGGTTGCGCTCTTCCCATTTACTACCCTTAAATTCAGAAAGGTTTATTTGTGGTAAAACCAGTCGAGCATCAGTGTAGTCGACGGCTCCGTGCCTTCCCCCTTAAGTTGTCCACTTGAGGGTACCGGTTTAAAACCCTATAGTAGCCTTACTCTGGTCAAAATTATGCATGCATCATGGTCAAACCTAGTCGGATCAATATGTTGTCCATGTAATGATCGTTTAAGATAAGCCTTATCCAAAAGTCCATCGGGTTTTCCATAATCCCAACGGACACAACCACGGTCTGTGCATTAATTTGGAGAACTAAATGCCGATATGTTGATCATAAATGTATAAATAGTAGAGTCTAGTGGGGGTGAGGCCTAACCCTTTCGTTTTGCAGAAAATGAGGAACGATGTCCCCAGATTCGGTATGGTTAGCAACATCCCACCATTGCTGCTAGTTTGGTGGGAGAACCTTTCCTCAAGTGACTAGAAACATGTGAGAAAGTACCTGGGTAACCTGCCTTCCTTGCTAGATATTGAGCCAAACAACAAATTGATCGAGGCTGCCACTTTATTCTGGGATAATGAAAGGGCCGTGTTTTGTTTCGGCGAAATAGAAATGACACAACTCCTAGAAGAAATTGCAGGGCTTGCGGGGTTGACTTGGGATAGTCACGTGTTATTGGTACCAGAAAACCGTACCGGTAGGAGATTTTTAAAGATGATAGGGCTGAAGAAGAATGTCGACCTAGTGTGTTTGAAGGAATCTTACATACCTTTCAAATACCTATATGAGAGGTATGTCCATAGCAAGTCTTTCCGTACTTACCATGATGAAATCTCTCTCACTTCTCTGGGTCACATTCACCGCAGAGTATTCGTATTCATTGTATACTTCTTAGTCCTGATAGTGTTCCCAATGAAAAAAGGGAAGAATTCACACTAGTTTGGCCATGGTCGCCAAGGCTTTGATGGAAGGGATTAATGGACAAACATATACCATAGTCCCCATGATCATAGCCGACATCTATAGGGCTCTGGAGTGCTGTCAAAGAGGGGTCAAGCATTTCTAGAGTTGTAATTTGTTGTTGTATTTATGGTTGTTGGAGCATTTCTAGAAGTGTCGCTATTGCCAAGAATTTCTGTGAGGGGCTTGGAACGATCATATTGCCTTCCATCACCCCAAGCAGATGACTTATATTCCAGATAGATTTGCTTAGCCAAAAATCACCAAAGAATGGGTAGAGTTCTTCGACAATCTGACTGAGGAACAGGTGCAATGGATGTTTGAATGGTTCCCAACATACGAATTTATTATTAGATCTAGGGATGCTCCGCACTTGGTGCTGATCGGGTTGAGAGGGATATACCCGTATGTCCCTATCCAAGTTATGAGACAAACAGGAAGGAAACAGGTTGTACCAAGGGTTGTCAAGATGAGTCATTTCAGGGCAGACTTTCAAGACGACGACGTCCCTTACAAGTGCCGAGCTCATCACATGTGGCACTGCAAAATCATTGTGGAGAAGAACACCGTTGAGCCAGACAGGTATCATGCATGGTGCGAGCCTCTCAACCCGACATGGTTAAAGGACAATCTGAAAGGAATGGTGACACCAGGGGCCGGTCAAGGTAACAGAATCATAGATGAAGAAGCTGAAGCTCAAGTCAAATACAATAGGCTGCGCAAAAGGGTCCATGACTCTAAGAATGAGCACCGGGAAATATATGAGAGGAATGTGAGGTTGATAGAGGAATGGAAAGAAATGGCAGTCACCTCCAACAGGAAACTGGAATATCTGGAGCGAGGAATAGTGGAGCTGGAAGGTAAAGTCATAAAGAGGATTGAAAATTGTCAGAACGCTGAAGAAGCTGAGGGAGGACATCTGGCCAGAGCCTACTTGCTGCTAGGGCTGCGCGAGCTGGGGGATCTATATGATGGAGTCCAGAAGATCGAATCTGGGGAAGGTCCTTCTGGGACTAAATAGGCTAGAATTATTTGCTTTTCCTAAAAATGTAATAAGGCCAAATGCAAGTAGTGACTTATTTTATCTTAGTGTCGTTTTGGGATTCATCTATTATAAAATGAAGCATTTATTGGCATTTAAAGTTATCCAAATCTATTTTTCACTAGGCCTACCTCAGGCACAACGGGGTTCCCAAATGAAGACGCGAATTTACATTTCCACAATATGTGTTTAAATACTGCAAACATTTTAGGATCCTCACTGACTTGTTACCTTTTTGTTTTTTTCTTCTTCTTATTTTTATTATTCCCATTCTCTTATGTTGGTTCACTCATACTGGCCTCATCAGCGTACCACACCAGATCTAGAGTCCCTCCACCTCCTCCTCCTCCAAGCAACACAAAAGACAAAGGAAAAGCAAAAATGGACGACTTAAGTGGCATCCGAAAGGAGAATATTGATAATGCAGAAACCTCAGATGGCCATAGTACCCCGACCCCAAATGATCTAGTTTTGAGACTAGAACAAAAGATACTATAATTGCAAGGAGAACTTGAGCAGGTTCGCAACATGGCAAACTTGTCACTCACCCTCAATGTCCCCGATATCCACCAACAAAACACAAAGAACCCAGCACCTCCTCAGAACACACAAAACCAATAGCCACAAAATCCTACCACACCAAATTAATATGCAACTCCACCCCAAAATATCAATCCGCTGTTGATACCAACTCCACCACAACATCATCATCAACCGATTCAGTACCCACTAACCACCACTTACCACACTCTCCAAAACACACCACAACCCATTCCCGATCCCAAAACTCCACCAATGACCATCATTACACCCAAGTCCTTGGCACCCATCAAAGCAACCCTATATGTGTGGAAACTGTACCTCACTCTACCCAACCAATCTCATATACACCGGAATCCTTCGAGAAGGACCTGCTCATTAAAAACATGGCTGAAGAACTCAAGAAGTTAACAACCCGAGTTCAAGATGTTGAAGGCGACAGAGGAATAGAAGGTTTGGACTATGAAGATCTGTGCATACAGCCGGATGTCAAATTGCCAGAGGGGTACAAACCTCTTAAGTTCGAAATGTTCGATGGCATAGGTGATCCCAAGGTTCATCTAAGGACCTATTGTGACAAGCTTGTCGGGGTCAGAAAAGATGAAAATATCTGGATGAAGCTCATTATGAGGAGTCTTACTGGGGATGCTTTGTCTTGGTATATCAGCCAAAATCCCAAGAAATGGTCCAATTGGGTAAGCATGGCGTCAGATTTTATGGACCAGTTCAGCTTCAACACAGAAAATGCACTGGATGTTTTCTACATTCAAAATCTTAAGAAAAAACCTACTGAGACTTTCCGTGAATACGCTACTCATTGGAGGTCGGAAACGGCCAAGGTCAGGCCCTCTTTGGATAAAGAACAGATGAATAAATTCTTCGTCAGGGCACATGATCCACAATATTATGAGAGGTTGATGGTTATCAAAAATCAAAAATTCTCTAACATCATCAAACTTGGAGAAAGAATCAAGAATGGGATGGTAACAAACTTTGAGGCACTGCAAGCCATGAATAAGGCACTACAATCAGGTGGCATATCGAAGAAAAAAGATGTTGGGGAGGTAATGGTGGCCCATGGCCTAAAATATCCACTTAACTATCAAACACCTCCACCCACATATCAAATACCTCCACCCACATATCAAATACCTCCACCCAGATACCAAGCAACACCGCCTACATATCAACCTTCATCTCCCAGATATTTCCAACCAACCACTGTCCATCATACCTATAACTCCCAACCATCCCACTTCCAATCACCACCAGCTCGCCAAAATTATCCAAGACCAAGACCCAACTTCGACTGCAAACCACCCAGGCAATACACCGCTATTACTGAGACCATCGACCAACTATATGAAAGGTTGAAAGTCGTAGGTTACGTCACTCCCGTTCCCGCTATGGCATTAGAAAATCCATCCCAACGGGTCAATCCAAACAAAACTTGTGCGTACCATTCCGGTATGAAAGGGCACACCACTGCTGAGTGCCGAACACTGAAGGATAAGATCCAGACACTAATTGTCAACAAGGTCATACAAGCAAAGGAAGCCGCACCTAATGTTCGCAACAATGCCCTCCCTAATCACAAAGGTGATGGTGTATATGTGATAGAGATAAATGAAGAATGGGACCCTGAGGGGTCGATCAGGGTTATTCGAGAAGGTGATGACTTTAAGGTTGCAGTCACACTTACTCCTATTATGGTTCAGAATCAGGCACCAATCGAGGTTGAGGTAACTGCATCAGTTCCATTCGAGGTAGAAGTGGCTCCACCCGCAGCCACCCCTGCTCCATTTGAAGTAGAAGTGGTCACATATTTCATTATGACAATATCAACCACACCCCCATTCAACTCAAAAGCAATACCCTAGGACTATGTTGTCGAGGCTCGGTGGAAAGGGAAGGCCAAGGTAGAGGAATCTGACGCTGCACAAGGAATGAATAGAACCGGAAGAGTCTATACACCTAAACACCTGGGAGATTCAAGTAAGGAGGACACTACTAGGAAGCCTATCATTGAGACCGGGCCAAATGACCTGTGGAGGAAAGTACATGAAAATGAGTACTCTGTTGTTGACCATCTGAACAAAGTCCCTGCTCAGATATCTATCCTGTCACTATTACAGAATTCAGAGGCACACAAGAACGCCTTAATGAAAGTGTTGAGCGAGGCTTATGTACCCAATAACATCACCGGCAGAAAAATGGCCAACATGGTTGGACAAGTACTAGAAATTCATAAGATCATCTTCCACGAAGATGAGCTACCACCCGAGGGACTGAATCACAATCGATCATTGCATATTACGATGCAATTTGAAGACAACTTCATTGTTAGGGTCTTGGTTGATGGAGGTTCGAGCCTAAATATTTGTCCATTAGACACTCTGAAAAGGTTGGACAAAGGTTTTCATGAGATACGGGTAGGAAGCATGAATGTGAAGGCTTTCGATGGGTCCTAGAAGGCCACGATCGGGGAAGTCAACCTTTGCTTGCAGATGGGGCCAACTTGGTTCGATGTTGAATTTCAGGTGCTTGACATACCAGCCTCATATAATCTCCTGTTGGGTTGGCCATGGATCCATGCTATTGGAGCCGTGTCTTCCACACTACATCAAGCCATGAAGTTTGAATGGAACCACCAGGAGGTAATTATTCACGAAAATGGAAGTAACCCCATCTACACTAGTCAAACCATCCCGACCATTGGACATAGAAGAAGGCTAGGAGGGGAAACCTATCATCACATTGAACGGGTCAATGCCGTCGAGAAGGATAAGTGGTGGAGTAACAAAATAGAAAGCATACTAGCATGGTCTGGATATGAATACGGCAAAGGGTTGGGAAAGAACCTCCAAGGTATCACCAAACCAATACAACTAAAAAATCATGGTACCACCTTTGCGCTCGGATACCAGTATACATAGCGAGAGTACAATGATTGGTCGCCTCGATAGCATGGACCGTATTACCCTCTTGAGCAACCAGTGCCATATTTGGAACAAGCTTTTCACTAGGCTGACATAATATGGGGGATTGCAGAAGAAGAAGCACTAGCTGGGTTGAAGAATTTGTTCTTGGAAGATGAGGACCTGGACTGCGGTGCCATAATTGAGGAGGATGAGGAGGAGGAAGAAGGCCTTACTATTCAGACTATGGAGAAGGGAGTTGTTCTCAGAAACTGGACCGCCACACCATCCAAGCCCGCTGAGTCCCTGGGTATCTTGGCAGAATTTACCTCTACAAACCATTCTAGGCATTTAAGATTTTTCGTAATTTTGCTTTAAGTTTTACTTGTTTCAAAATGAATGCTCGATTTATCGAGCCATACTTTGTCTAGACAATTTTTCAAATTTTAATCAAATGTATTTGCTCTTTATTAGTCACTACTATCTTTATGTTTTTCCTTTCTACATCATTATTATTACTTTTCCTGATGAACCAGTGACTGTGACATGTAATGAGGCAACGCAACCTGAGAATAGTTATTCAGAGGAAGAAGATGAGATACCCGAGGAAATCTTCAGGGGGGTTAAAATTTTTGAGAATAAGCCTAAGTCCAATCTGGACGAGACCGAAGCAGTAAATTTGGGAGACGATGAGACCGTCAAGGAGACCCGCATCAGCATTCACTTGTCACCAACAGAGAAGGAAGAGTACATCTATTTCCTAAAAGAGTATGAGGAAATTTTTGCATGGTCATATGATGACATGACTAGTTTGAGAACGTCCATACTGGCTCACAAGTTGCCTACTAATCCCATGTGTCCGCCAGTAAAACAGAAACTCCAAAAGTTTAAGCCAGACATGAGCCTGAAAATCAAGAAGGAAGTTACCAAGCAGATCAAAGCCAAAGTTCTTAGGGTGGTTGAATATCCAACCTGGCTAGCTAACGTTGTGCTAGTTCCAAAGAAGGATGGAAAGATCAGAGTATGTGTTGATTATCGAGATTTAAACAGAGCAAGTCCCAAGGATAACTTCCCACTGCCAAATATACACATCCTGATTGACAACTGCGCCAAACATGAACTCCAATCCTTTGTAGATTGCTTCACGGGTTATCACCAGATTTGGATGGATGAAGAAGATGCAGAGAAGATAGCTTTCATCACACCGTGAGGTGTATACTGTTACATGATGATGCCATTCGGTCTAAAGAATGTTGGGGCCACTTACATGAGAGCCATGACAACTATTTTACATGATATGATACACAAGGAAATATAAGTGAATGTGGACAACGTCATTATCAAATCCGAGGGCTACAGATCACATAGTGGATTTGAGAAAGTTTTTTGACAGGCTCAGGAGGTACAATTTGAAATTGAACGCCACAAAGTGTGCATTCGGGGTTCCCGTAGGAAAGTTACTGGTATTCATCGTCAGTAGTCGAGGGATCGAGCTAGATCCGTCTAAAGTCAAGGCTATTTAGGATTTACCACCACCTAAGAGCAAAAGGGATGTGAAGAGCTTCCTAGGACGGCTCAACTACATCAGTCGATTCATAGCACAATCCATAGTCATATGTGAACCTATCTTCAAGATGCTGAGGAAAGATGCTGAAACAAGCTGGATAGAGGATTGTCAGAAAGCTTTTGACAAGATCAAGGAATACTTGTCCCCACCACCAGTTCTAGTCCCACCAAAGCCATGACGACCTTTGCTACTATATCTATTCGTGTTGGATGGAGCCTTCGTATGTGTTCTGGGACAACATGATGAGACAAGAAGGAAGGAGAAAGCCATATATTACTTGAGTAAGAAGTTTACGCCTTATGAAGCACGATATTCTCTACTTGAATGCACTTGCTGTGCTTTGACCTGGACAGCTCAGAAATTGAGGCACTACTTCTGCGCCTACACTACATATCTCATATCTAGGATGGACCCTCTAAAGTACATATTCCAGAAACCCATACCGACTGGAAAGTTGGCCAAATGGCATATATTGTTGAGTGAATTCGATATCGTCTACGTAACTCAAAAGGCGGTCAAAGGACAAGCATTGACAAATCACCTTGCAGAAATCTGGTGGGAGCAGCATACGAACCTTTGAAAACATATTTTCCTGATGAAGAAGTATCGTTCGTAGGGAAAGACATTACCGAAGCATATGATAGTTGGAGGTTGTTCTTCGATGGAGCCGCAAATTTTAAAGGAGTGGGCACTGGAGCAGTTTTGGTATCAGAAACAGGTCAGCATTATCTGGTATCTGCTAAAGTTAGATTTCCCTGCACCAACAACATGGCAGAGTATGAAGCCTGCATACTAGGGCTCAACATGGCAGTCAACATGGACGTTCAGGAGTTGCTGGTGATTGGTGATTCAGATTTGCTTGTGCACTAGATACAAGGATAGTGGGCCACTAGGAATTCCAAGATATTATCATATGTGCACCATGTGCAGGAATTGAAAAAGAGGTTCACGAAGATAGAATTCCGACATGTGCCCATAATTCAGAATGAGTTTGGCAATGCATTGGCCACCTTGTCATCTATGATACAACATTCAGATAAGAATTATATTAATCCCATTCTGGTGAGGATCTATGATCAGCCGGCATATTGTGCTCATGTTAAAGAAGAAGCGGATGGAAAGTCTTGGTTCCATGACATCAAGAAGTATTTATCAAAGGGAGAATATCCGGAGCATGCAAACCACACTCACAAGCGTACACTCTGGAGATTATCTAATCATTTCTTCCACAGCGGAGGAAACTTATATAGAAGAACTCCTGATCTGGGTTTACTAAGATGTTTTGACGCAAATGAAGCTTCTAAGCTACTTGAGGACGTGCATGCCTGGACCTGTGGCCCATACATGAATGGTTTTGTCTTGGCTAAGAAGATACTCAGAGCCTGTTACTTTTGGATGACCATGGAGATAGATTGCATCCAGTATGTCTGCAAATTCTTTCAATGTCAAGTGTTGCCAATATGATAAAAGTGCCTCCGAACGAGCTCAATGCAACAAGCTCACCTTGTCCATTCGTCGCTTGTGGAATGGATGTTATTGGTCCAATTGAGCCCACTACTTCAAATGGACACAGGATTATTCTGGTAGCCATTGATTATTTCACAAAATGGGTAGAAGCTGCATCTTACAAAGTTGTAACCAAGAAAGTCGTCGCAGATTTTGTCAAGGATAGTATTGTCTGCCGATTCGGAGTTCCCGAGTCCATTATTACTGACAATGACACCAATCTCAACAGTGATCTTATGAAAGATGTGTGTGAAGCATTCAAAATCAAGCACAAGAATTCCACAGCCTACAAACCTAAGATGAATGGAGTTGTAGAAGCTGCCAACAAAAACATTAAGAAGATACTAAGGAAAATGGTAGAGAACCACAAACAATGGCATGATAAGTTATCCTTTGCTCTTTTGGGGTACCACGGTTGCACAGAGGAAACTCCCTACATACTATTTTATGGTACCGAGGTTGTCATCCTAGCCGAGGTAGAGATTCCTTCTTTAAGAATCACATAAGAAGCTGAACTCAACGATGCATAGTGGATAAGAGTCGCTATGAATAATTGGCCTTTAACGATGGAAAGAGGATGAACGCAGTATGTTACAGCCAACAAAAGGGTCAAACCAAGACAGTTCGCACCAGGGCAATTGGTATTGAAGAAAATCTTCCCGCATCAAGATAAAGTAAAAGGGAAATTCTCTCCCAACTAGCAGGGTCCGTACATAGTTCATAGTATGCTGACATAAGGAGCACTCGTACATGCAGAAATGGATGGGGAAATCTGATCAAATCCAATCAATTCAGACGCAGTCAAGAGATATTATGCTTAGATATCTTACATTTCTTCATTTGATGTAATTGAACTACGACCTGATTCCCGTTTAAGAGGGGATACGTAGGTAGCGTTATGGGTTCGGTCATATCATAATAAAATTTTCATTTCCCCCAATGTTCAGAAACTGGGGCAGAATTTTGAGGAGGACCCTCAAAATTCCGGAGCAAGCCCAACCAACATCGTCGCATGGCAGAAAGTCAGTTAAAAAACTGGGGCAGAATTTTGAGAAAGATCAGATACCAAACTGGGGCAAAATTTTTAGGACCCTCAAAATTCCAACATAAGAAAGTTGCAATGCCTTTGAGATGTGTTATAGTCACTAGTTCATCAAAATGTATCAATACATTTTTGAAATAACTCTATTTGTATTAAATTGTATATTTTTGAAAACTCTATTTGCATGGCAGTTAGGTGTCACCCAGGGAGACTCGAAAGGCTTTCAGAACGAAGCAAAGCAAGGCTGGCAAACGAAGCACGAACCAACCTCCCCTCACATAACTCACAATTTTTCTTTGAATGCAGGCATATTTAACGTAATGATAGCATTCGCAAACATGTATACACAAAAAGATCACTATCAATCAGGCCATCAGACACCGAATATATCTCCAGCTAAGACATATACTACTCTTATTTGCTACTTGCTCTCTGCATGAGGCTAATCCTTGCCTCCACATTTGCATGAGGTTAATCCTTGCCTCCACATTTGCACGAGGCTAATCCTTACCTCCATATCTGCATGAGTCTAATCCCTGCCTCCATATTAGCATGAGGCTTATCCTTGTCTCCATATTTGCATGACTCTAATCTCTGCGTCCATATTTGCATGAGGCTAATCCCTGCCTCCACATTTGCATGAGGCTAATCCCTGACTCTATATTTGCATGAGGATAATCCTTGCCTCCGTATCTGCATGCGTCTAATCCTTGACTCCATATTTGCATGAGGCTAATCCCTTCCTCCATATCTGCATAAGGTTAATCTTTGACTCCATATTTGCATGAGGCTAATCCCTGCCTCCATATCTGTATGAGGTTAATCCTTGTCTCCATATTTGCATGAGACTAATCATTGCCTCCATATTTGCAAGAGGCTAATACTTGCCTCCATATCTATATGAGTCTAATCCTTGACTCCATATCTGTATGAGTCTCATCCTTAACTCCATATTTGCATGAGGCTAATCCCTGCCTGCATATTTGCATGAGGCTAATCCCTGCCTCCATATTTGCATGAGGCTAATCCTTGCCTCCCTATCTGCATGAGGCTAATCCTTGCCTCCCTATCTGCATGAGGCTAATCCCTGGCTCCATATCTGCATGAGGATAATCCCTGCCTCCCTATTTGCATGAATCTAATCCTTGACTCCATACCTGCATGAGGCTAATCCCTGCTTTCCTAGTTGCATAAGTTTAATCCTTGACTCCATACTTGCATGTGGCTAATCCCTGCCTCCCTATTTGTATGAGTCTAATCCTTGACTCCATGAGGCTTATCCCTGCCTCCATACTTGCATGGGGCAAATCCTTGCCTCCTCATTTGCATGGGACTAAGCACTGTCCCTTTTCACACAAATTTTGCTCTATTTCTAGCACTATCTATTCGCTCTTCTGACGAGCTAAGCTCTGCCCTCTATTTCGCAAGACTAAGCCTTATCTTGTTAACATCATTACTGCATATCATGGCCTGAAATATTTCCAATATATTCGAAGGCGTCATAGTCTAAAGACATCATCCTCATAGCCGGAAAACAGTGTGTCATGGCCTGAGGATCTCTCAAATTTGCATGTCATTATGCAACGGCGTCATGGTTCGGAGGCACTATCTTCATGGCCCGAGAACATCATTTCATGGCCTGCGAATCCCTCACTTAATAATTCATGGCTCAGGACGTCATGGTCCGAGGACGTCATCTTTAAACATCCGAAGAAAACCTTTATGGTCCAAAGGGAATTTGCATCATGTTAAAATTTTCGCAAATACATGTTTGTAGCATCTCTTATCTGCAGGTAACCAGTAACCAGCCGCTATCCTAGCAGGAGCGATCTCGCTCCAGTTCCTTCAACTGTCCTGAACCTTAACCGCTCACCATGGCCACTTCGATACCTCATGTCCGTTCTTGCAATGATCCCGAAGCATCCCGCCGGTCAAAATTGACCATCATTTCTTTACTCGAAAATTCTTTCATCCTTTCCGGGTAAAGAGGGGAAGCTGTTGAAACCCAATTTTTCCCTATATATTTTTAATATGCATAAATACTTTCAAAATAGCATACATATGCACATATAATCATGCACAAGGTTTTCATAATTTTTTTGTAATTTTAAAGATTTTAAAATGATTTATTTCCTCCCTTTTTTACTCATAAAATTCCCAATAATTATCCCTCAAATTATATTTAGTAATTTAAATTCTATATTTATGCCAAAATATTGTTAAAATATTTTTAGTGCATTTTTATAATTGCATTTATATTTTTAAAACTAATTTGCATATAATTACAATATTAGCCCTATTAATGTGTAACCACATTTATATGCATAAAATCGATCATCTATATTTTAAAAATGTTGAACATCTATTTTAAATTATTTTAGTACACGAAATTATTTTTAAGAAATTATCTATTATTTATTATAAATTATATGGGGATAAATTGGCTATTTAAAATCTTGCCAAATTGCATTTCAATTTTAGCCTCAATTAAACCCAATACCCCAGCCCAATTTCGAATTAATAACCCGACCCAGGCCCTAAATGCACCTACGCGACCCAAAACCTATCAAATCCTGGTCGTTGATCTAAAAGAATTAACGACCCTCGTTCAGTTTTTCCCTTTTTAACTCTAAACGAGCCCCAACCCTAATCATTTTTCATATACCACCGCCCAAGATCCTCTCTACTCTCAGTACATTCTCAACCTAACCCTAGCCCTTCAACCACGGACTTCTCTTCTCCGGTCATCTCCGGTGACCTCTCATCGTCTCCTAAGCCTCCAATGGCTTCTCTCATGCCATAACTGCCTTTTCTAAGGTCTTCAAGGGCCCAGGGCCATGCCGACTTGCATCCAGGGTTCGTCACTTGTATGTTCTTGGCTACTCCAGTGTGATTTCGAGCAAAATCATGTTGTATTTGTTACGATCCTTGGGATTCTTGACAGGTTCCTTCATCTCTATATGGGTTTCTTTTGAAACCCTAATTTCTTCCTATATCTCCTAGATCTATACAGATCTAGGACGATTTGAGTTTGTTTCTTTAATGTTTTACACTGTCCTTGGAACTCTTTACAAGAATCGTTGATTTCAAGTATTTTTCACCTTCTTCTAAAAATTAAGGTTTCAGAACTTCTTTTAAAACTTTGTTTAACTGATTCTTTGTGTTTAAACTTCTATTTATTGCATATTTTTGACTGATTCTATGATTTTACTACCTCTTCAACTCGTTTATGTTGAAAGCCCTAATTTTAGGGTTCTTCGTTTGGTTTTTGTGACTGACCGGTTCTCGTTTGAGTTTCAGTGATTATCTAGCCTCGAATATATTCCTACTGAGTTTCTTAGCCTAACTTACATCAATTCTATGTGCTTGAATTCATCATAAATGTTCAAGACCTGCCTCTTTCTATCAGTGATGTTTAACCTTCATGTTTACTAGAGTTGTATGTTGACTTTTTACTATCCATGTCTTACATTATTTATATGCTAAACACTGACTCATGACATTCTCTTTGATTGATTCTGGATTCCCTGTTTCATGGTTTGATAGGAAGACCTTCTTTTGAACTTTTGATCCCTACCCTTTCTATTCAATTTGATTGATTCGCCCACCTTGTCTCTATTGGTACTTTATTCTTACTGACTATCTCCTTAATTAGAGTTTTCTGAACTTAGCCCTAATTGTTTACCCTATACTTAATGTATTTGAAATCTTTCCTTATTGGTCGTACATTGATTTCTTTCCTTACTTGCTACTTGTTCTTACCGTTTGAACTGGTTCCCTCAATTTAAGGGAGTACTTGTACTGATTTGCTCTAATTGGTTCTGAGTTCCATAATTACTATACTATTGTGATTCTTGCCTTATTTTGCCTAGTTTCGAACTACTATATATACATACTCTCTCATTAACACAAACACATTAGTTCAAAAGCTCTCTCACACTCAAACTCTCTACTCTCTCTTTGGTTACTTGCTATTATTCTGAGTTAGTTGGCTGCAAGCCAAGGCTAACTATTGTGCTTTCCTATTCCTCACTTTATGTTTAATATCTCTCTACTAGTATGTTCTGATTTCAATTCAAGTCTCAAACCAATATGTTTCTTTTACTACTTCAGTTTATCATGTTTCTAGTTTGTTTCTATCTATGGTTCTGTTGTTCAACATGCAATTAACATGTCTACTTCGCTGTCTTCTTTACTGCATGCTTCTGAATATATGCCCCTTAGTATTAGCCTGCTCATGAATCCCTTTCTAGTATACCCCAATGTGACTATGTTTCCCTGATTCCTAGCATGCACCTTCCTGTGTGAAGTAATTGGCTACCCTAAGCCTATTTGATTCTGTATTAACTCTAAAGTTCATGTTGTTTTAAAAGCCCTTGACCCCTTTCAAGGCTCCTCTAATTCTATACCTATGTGCATCTGTGCTTACTATGTGCCCTATGCTTACCCCAAATCCCCGTTACCCCTGAGTGGATGTGTGTACCTGTTTGATTTCATGTATTGAAGTACTTATGAACCTCTTCTGGTTCTATATTTGGTTTGATTGATTCTTAGTCACCTTACCCTTTTCAAATTGTTTTATTTAATAACTCCTTATGTATTTTTTTACAAAACTATTTCAAGCAAATCTCTTTTAACACTGTTTTCCTACTGAAACCTTTTTCAAACTATGTCAAGCACTTTCACTCTACTCCTAAGTCACTAGATTCTGCCCTCTCCAGTGTGTGTACTACCTTGGAATCCTTTTGAGAACCCTCTGAACTCTGACACACTCAGGTTGGCCCTTCCACACTGCACTTACTCAATTTGGTTACAAAGTCTATGTGTGAGCACTGCCCGGGATCCTTGAGATCCTTAGGGAACGTTGACGCATCTAGACAATGATATTGTCTATGAAATTGGCATTTAAGGCTATTGGAGATTTGGGAAATCACTTGGGCCTGCTTCAAGCTCCCTATGTGTAACTTCTTCTTTTTCTTTTTATTTGTTTATGTAATTCATCTGGTTTGTAATAATTTGTAAATGAATATTGGGGTGACTAGTAAAAAAGGGTGGGTAGTTACATATTTGTAGGATGATATGGGTTGAAACCATGCCTATAGGATTTTATATTTTCTATGTTTGCCTTACCATGTTAGAAATCATACCTATAGGTCTCAAGTGATTCCGATAATAGAAATCATGTTTATAGGTCCTAAAATCAACTTCACAAGTAGATACCATGCCTATAGAATGTGATCAAGTTCAACTTCTGTTATAACAGGTATTTACATGTGTTTTCATTTGTTATCATGCCTACAAGTTGCTAACATCAGCTTTTAACAATTAGATATCATGCTTATAGGGAACAACATCAGAAATTCTGCCTATAGATCTAAAAATTAGTTTAGTTTAAATAAGTCAATCTAGTTCATGATTAGTCTACTCCAAAACTGGTCTAATCAGTGGTTTGTTTTCCCTGAAATGAATTCTTTCAAATACTACCCAAATCTATCACTAGACAACATGCCTATAGGAACTCAAGAGTCTGTTTTAAAATCGGCGCACTATTTTACTATATCAAACATAGTTTTCATGCTTTTAGGACACCACTATTCAGCGTTTAGGCAAGCTTTTAGGGTGAGTTTGAATTCTGCAACTCTGAAACTGTTTTTGCTACTTAATGTTGTTCTGATCGACATGCTTAAAATTATTAGGCAAACTGATAGGGCCATTACTTCTGAGTTTATAAAATAAACCGCCTATCTTCTATGTCTTGATATTCACTTAGACATCATGTCTTAGGATACTGTTTAACAATATGGCCCTTATTTGTATTTGAGTTGTGCTGCTTATGTGTGTTGTTTGTGGAGGTAAACTTGAGCCTCTAATTGCTTCTTTTCTGCCTTATGTGCTAAGGTCCTATTTGTTCTTGCATGTCGCCTTAGTATTTTCTCCTTTAAACAAGAGGTCCTAAATTTTCTCAAGGACCATTAAGAAGGGACGGGTAACAACATCTAATAGAGATCGCTAACCAATACTTGTTTTAATAACCACTAAGGAGGTAGGAATGGGTAGATATGGATATGATGACTGCGCGCTAATGTCACGTGTAGCCCCTCATTGAAGAGTATTTACCGAACATTGTGTGGTGTGATACTGTAGGCTAACCAACCTAGGACTCCTCCTTTCCCAAAATTCCTTTTGCTTAAAACTTTGTTTTATATGTACACAACTTGTTCAAATCTTTTGCCTATTATCTGAGTCATACAATGAACAACGTGCTTCCTTTGTAATTATTTGCCTCAACTACTTATTTGTTTAAAGGGCTAATTCATAAGTATAAGTTTGGCCGGGACCCACCGTTGTTGACCGAGAGGGGTGCCTAACACCTTCCCCTCAAGGTTATTTCGAGCCCTTACCCTAAATCTCTCATAATGCAAACCAATCCAAGAGTTAATCGCTCTAGGTGTCCTAACACACCGTAATCCGTTAGGTGGCGACTTTTCAAATACCCAACTCCCAAAGGAAATAAGTCATTACCCCCATGAATGTCGGAACCTAGACTTTCTCCACGGAGGAAAAAAGGGGGTGCGACACTACCTTTATGGGTGGCATTGGAAATACAGTCTAAGCTTTCATGAAGCTATGACTAATGCTTGGGCTAGTTTCTCTGGGTGGGGGTACCTCGTTTCGGCGTCAATTAAGGTATTGCTGATATAGAAAATTAGAGATTGCGTACCTTTGTCTTCTCGGACTAGGACTGCACTTACCGCGACTTCGGACACAACCAGGTAGACTAGGAGGCACTCTCCTAGATTTACCTTGGTGAGTAAGGGTGGCTAAGACAAGTATGCCTTTAGTTTCCTTAGGGCGTCGACACATTCTGAATTCCATTGAAGTCCATTGTCTTTCCTTAATACATTAAAGAATTTGGGGCATCTATTCGATTACCGTGAGATGAACCTTGACAAGGTGGCTATCCGTCCTGTCAGCTTCTACACCTGCTTTTTGCTAATTAGCACTCCGGGTATTCCTTCGATTGCTTTAATCTATTCTAGGTTGACCTCGATGCCTCTTTGGGATACCAGAAAACCGAGGAACTTACCCGAACTTACACCAAAGACGCATTTTTTAGGGTTCAGCTTCATGTCGTACCGTCTTAGTATATCGAAGGCTTTCTTCAGATGATCGATATGATCTTCTTTCCTTTTTGACCTAACCAACATATCATCGATGTATACTTCCATTGTTCTACCGAGTTAGTTTTTGAACATTTTGGTGACCAATCTCTGACATGTCGCCCCCACATTCTTTAGCCCGAACGACATCACTTTACAGCAGTATGTTCCCTAGTGAGTGATGAAAGTGGTTATTTCCTGGTCTTCTTCTTCCATGAGGATCTGATTGTAACCCGAATAGGCAGCTAAGAAGCTTAGCAACTCGTGCCTTGTTGTTGCGTCGATGAGTTGGTCGATGTAAGGTAATGGAAAAGAATCTTTCGGGCATGCCTTGTTTAGATCCGTGAAATCTACACACATCCGCCACGTTCCATTCTTCGTTTCACCATGACCACATTGATGACCTATCACGCCCCCTTTTCTTCCCTCTGCGGATAGAGAGAAGTCCGGGTTTCGACATTCATGGGGGGTAATAACTCATTTCCTTTTGGGAATTTGGATTTTTGAAGAGTTGTCACCTAACGGATTATGGTGCGTTAGGGCACCTAGAGTGATTAACTTTTAGACTAGTTTAAATTACCAGAGATTAGGGTAAGGGCACGAAATAACCTTGAGGGGAAGGCGTAAGACACCCCTCGCGGTCCATAACGGTGGGTCCCAACCGAACTTATACTTATGAATTAGTCCTTTTAACAAATAAATAGTTTAAACATGTACTTGCAAATAAAGGCATGTTTTGGACATTGTATGACTCAAGTAATGAGATAAAAAAAAAGACTTGAACAAGTTGCATACATATAGAAAAGTAAAGTTCAAACATCGGGAATTAGGAAAGAGGGGTCCTAGGTTGGTTAGCCTATAGGATCACCCCACACAATGCTCGGTAAACACTCCTTAATGAGGGGCTACACGTGACATTAGCGTGTAGTCATCATATCCTTACTACCCAATTCCCTCCCCTTGGTCATAGCCTAAAGCGTTCTATCAATCTTGAAAATGTCCTATGCGTGCACTACCCATCCCTTACTTGTGGCCCTGGAGGTATTTTAGGACCTCTACTTTTGGACAGTTCTAGACCATCCTAAGGTTCTAAAAAATAAAAGTCTAGGCATCAATCAAGAACAATTAGGACTACATTAAAAGAGAACAAATTACAAGCTCATAGTCACCTCCACATATATAACAAATAAATGCACGTCTTCAAACAACAGTCCGGTATTTAAGAGAAAATCCTAGAACATGATATCTAGGTGGGCATGGATTATACAGTATTGAATTAGGACAAAGTGTAAAAATCCTATTTAGCTTTCCTACTAATTTAGACATGTTAAATATGAACAGTTTAAATAACAAAGCACAGTTTCATAGTTGTAGAATTTAAATCGCCCTAGAGGCTTGCCTAAGCACATAGCAATGGTGTCCTAAGAGCATGATATCTACATTGATTAGGAATGCAGTAAAACAATAAACAATTTTTAAACCGGACAACTTGAGATCCTATAGCCATATTTTCTAGCGGTATTAATTTAAGGCAGTGTTTGAAAACTCATTTAGAGAAGCGGACATTTTATTAAACCAATTCAGAATGAACTAACATGAATCAAACTGATTTGTTTAACTAGACTGATTTTTAACTTCTATAGGCAGGATTTCTACTAGAACTGATTTTACTTCCTATAGGCATAGTATCTAATTGTTAAGAGTTGACTTTCGAACTTATAGGCATGATTTCTAATGAGACAAATGTAAATAGATGCTGCAACAGAAACTGAACTCAATCACTTTACACTCTATAGGCATGATATCTAATTATAAAGCTAATTTTAACTCTATAGGCATGATTTCTAATATTGTGGAAGTAAAGCAAACATAGCAAATGCATTAACACAATCCTATAGGCATGACATCTACCCAATTTATCCAACAGATATGTAAATACCCACCCCCTTTCACTAATCACCCCAAATATTGTTTACAATAACTAATATAGGCCAATGAATTAAAAAATATAAATGAACAGAAGTTAATATATAGGGAGCCTGCAATAGGCCCAAATGACTTCCAATCCTCCAATAGCCTCAAGTGTCGAAGTTCCATAGACAGTAACATGTCTAGGTGTGTCAGAGTTCCCTAAAGACCTCAAGGATCCCAGGCAGTGCTCACACCTAGACTTTTCTAAAACAATAACTGATTTAGGTGCAGTATGGAAAGGCCAGTTCTGACATGCCAGATTTCAAAGAGATCTCAAGGGGTCTCAAGGCAATACACATATCAGAGGGGAAGAACCTAATATCCTAAGAGTAAAGTGAGAGTGCTTGACATAGTTTTGTTTTGAAAATAGTACAGAGATGACTTCAAAAGTAGAAAAGTTTTCAGAAACAGAAAATAACTTAGTGGTAAAAGATAGTTTGAGAAGAGTACCAAGCAGTAGATAATCTATTGGTCCTAAGAGACATCCAGATTCAGAAAAGAACATTTAACAAACAGTTTTTCTCACTGGGATAAAGAGATTGTCACACATAAGAATCACATTAGGGTGCATGGATAGGGATAGGGGAAACATATAGTCACAAACTGTATGCAACACTTAGGATTAGTGAGTAGTTAGGACATAGATAATAGTTGGCATGTCTTTAACGGGTTTAAACATACAGTTTGGCCATGATAGGTGAAGAAGTAAGCAGGAAAAGGTGCAGAGTATAAAGCATGCATTGAACAGGCTAGAGCTTAGACATGCTGAGCAAAAAAATAAATAGGAATACAAGTTGAATTTATAACTGATGAACTAGTGCAGGAATGAAATACATAGGGTTTGAATCTCGAAACCTAATTATAGACATACTAGTTGAAGAAAAGGGTGCAGAATATAAAGCAAATAAAGTTCCAATATCTAGCCTTGGCTTTCAGCCAGCTAGATCGGTGAGTATCACAAGTAGCAGGAGAGAAAGAGAACTTTAGAGTGTAAGGATAGTGATTTTTGAACTAAGGTTCGTTGTCCAAAACTTAAAATAAGAGGGAGTTTATATAGTAATCAAAAGCTTGACAAATAAGATAAGAGATCAATTAAGTAGTAAATCAGGGAAGTCACATGTAAATCAGCTAATTATTCCCTTAAACAAGGGACAATTAAATCAATGGTAAAACATGCTAAGTATTTAAGGAAAAGAATCAAGTAAGGTTTAGGTATAGAATAGGTAATTAGGGGTAAATGAACAAAAGTTTTAATTAAGAAACAAATCAATAAGAATCGGCTAAATACAAACAAGGCAAGGAAAAATAATTAAGGCAAGCAATTCAATCAAATCGAGTTGGGAGGTAAGAATCGAAAGTTTAAGGGAAAGTGTTCAATTCAAACTAATAAATAAGGAGTTCAGAATATTCAAGGATTCAATAAAAAGAAAGTCATGAAAGAATCAGCATGTTTAGCATATAAAATAAGGTGAAACATGAATAGTTAGGAATCGACATATAACTTTAACAAGACAAAACGTTAAACAACACTGATTCAATGAGAAAGATACATGTCTTGATATGAATAGTCAAGACGAACATAAGCACATAGAATCAGTGAAAGGTCAAACTAAGAAATTTAGTAGAAGCATATTAGGGCAAGAAAATCACGAGATATCACAAGAACACAATCAGATGCACTAATACTTAGAAACCAAACGAAGAACCCCAAAAATTAGGTCTTTTGGTACAAGCGAGATAAGCTTGTGGCAGACTTATAAAATCAGTCAATATATATGAGAAGCAGAAGATTAAACACAAAAAATGATCAAATAATTTTTAAAAAGAAATTTTGGAAACCCTAGTTTTAGGAAAAGATGAAAATAACTTGAAAATCATACGATTCTTGTAAAGAATCTTAAGGTTGTTGTAAACCTCACATAAAACAAACCCAAATCACCTCAGATCTGTACAGATCTAAGAGGTTCAGAAAAGAAATTAGGGTTTCGAAGAGAACGACACAGAGATGAAGAAAGATACAGAGAAACCCATAGATCTTAGTCAATATAGGACGATCTTACTCGGAATCACACTGGAATGGCCTGAAACAAGCAAGGGAGGAGCCATAGATGCAAGTCACTAGCATTGGTCCCTTGAGGGCCCTCGAGAAGGCAAGGATAACGTGAGATAGGCCATTGGAGGCCCGAGAGGTGGTGAGAAACCGCCGGATAGGGCCATAGATGAAGGTTAGTGGGATTAGATTAGGGTTAGGTTGAGAGAGTTTGGAGTAGAGAGGATTAGGTGACGGCGGGGGAAGGGTGGTAAATTGATTAGGGTTTTGGGGTATAGGTTAGTTTAACTATAGAAAAGGGGAACCTGGACCGTTGATCAAAATGATCAACGGCCAGGATTTGGCCTGGTATTGGGTTGGGCAGATGGGTATTTGGGCCTGGGTAGGTTTAGGTTTAAAAGTTGGGTTGAGTATTGGGTTAGAATTAAGGGTGAAATTGAAATAAAAATAGCTTAGGTTTTAAATAGCCACTTTTAATCCTATATAATTTATAAAAATAAGAAATGATTTCTAAAAAAATATTTTCATATACTAAAATGATTTAAAATAGTTTTTTAACATTTTAAAAATATAAGAGATCATTTTATGGAACAATAACATAATTACGCATTAGTAGGGCCATTATTGCAAAGATGTGCAATTTAGCCTAAAAAATATAAATGCAATTATAAAAAATGCATTAAAAATATTTAAACAATATATTGGAATAAAGATGACTAAATCACCCCAAAAATAATTTGAACGATAATTATTGGAAGTTTTATAAATAAAAAGGGAAGAAATAAATCAATTTGGAGCTTTTAAAAATTATAAAAAATTATAAAATGCTTATGCATGCTTATAACTACATATATGCTATTTGGAAAGTATATATATGTATTAAAAATATATAATAAAAAATTGGGTATCAATAACTGCCCCTCTTTACCCGAGAAGGATGGAAGAGTTTTCAGGTAAAGAAATGATGGCCAATTTTGACCGGAGGGGATGTTTTGAAAGATAGAGTCCGGACTCTAGCCTCGAGTTGCCTACATATCCCTGGTCTTACAAGAATCAAGCCATGTGTAGTTATGGATTCATTGGCGAAATATACCAATGAAGTCATCGCAAGAACGAACACGGGATGCAAAAGCGACTATGGTGAGCGGTTAAGTTTGAGACAGTTGAAGGAACTGGAGCGAGGTTGCTCCTTCTAGGATAGCGGTTTCTTGCTGGTCACCTATAGATGAAAAGATGTTGCCAACATGTATTTGCGTGAAAATTTAAACATGATACAGATTCCCTTTGGACCATGAATGTTGTCTTTATACGGTTAAAGATGATGTACTTGGGCCATGATGTCCTGGGCCATGAATTATTTAGTGAGGGATTCACAGGCCATGAAATATTGTTCTCGGGCCATGTGGATGGTGCCTCCAAACCATGACGCCTTTGAATAATGATATGCAAATTTGAGGGATCCTCAGTCCATGGCATGGTGTCTTCCGGCGATGAGGATGATGTCTTTTAGGCTATGATGCCTTTGGATAGATCGACGATATTTCAGCCCATGATATGCAATAATATGATGTTAACAATACAAGGCTTAGTCTCGTGAAATGGAGGGCAGAGCTTTGCCCGATTGAAAAACAAATAGATAGTACTAGAAATAGAGCAATATTTGTGCAAAGAGGGTAGTGCTTAGTCCCATGCAGATCGGAAGGCTAGGATTAGCCTCATGCAAATAGGGAGGTAAGGATTAGCCTCATATAGGTATAGAGGCAGGGATCATGTATATGGGGAAGTAAGGATTAGCTTCATGCAAAAATGCAAATAAGGAGGCAAGGATTAGCCTCATGCAAAAAGGAAGGTAGGGATTAGCCTCATGCAAATATGGTGCAGGGATTAGCCTCATTCAATATAGGGATGCAGGGATTAGCCTCATACAAGATAGGGAGGTAGGGATTAGCCTCATGCGGATATGGAGGCAGGGATTAGCCTCATGCAAATATGGAGGCAAGGATTAGCCTCTTGCAAATATGGAGGCAAGGATTAGCCTCATGGAAATATGGAGGCAAGGATTAGCCTCATGCAAGTAGGGAGGCAGAGATTAGCCTCATGCAGATATGGAGGCAGGGATTAGCCTCATGCAATATAGGGAGGCAGGGATTAGCCTCATGCAAATATGGAGGCAAGGATTAACCTCATTCAAATATGGAGGCAAGGATTAGCCTCATTCAAATATGGAGGCAAGGATTTTCCTTATGCAGGTATGGAGGAAGGGATTAGCCTCATACAAGTAGGGAGGCAAGTATTAGACTCATGCAGGTGTGGAGGCAAGGATTAGCCTCATGCAGATAGGGAGGCAAGGATTAGCCTCATGCAAGTACAGAGGCAAGGATTAGCCTCATGCAAGTACAGAGGCAAGGATTAGCCTCATGCAAATATAGAGGCAAGGATTAGCCTCATGCAAATGTGGAGGCAAGGATTAGCCTCATACAAATATGGAGGCAAGGATTATCCTCATGCAAGTATGGAGGCGGGGATTAGCCTCATGCAAATATGGAGGCAAGGATTAGCCTCATGTAGAGAGAAAGTAGCAAATAAGAGTAGTATATGTCTTAGCTGGAGATATATTCGGTGTCTGATGGCCTGATTGATAGTAATCTTGCTACGTGTATATATTTGCGGATGTTATCGTTACATCAGATGTGCCTGTGTTCAAAGAAAAATTGTAAGTTTTGTGAGGGGAGGTTGGTTCGTGCCTTCTTCTGATGGCCTTGCTTTGCTACGTTCTGAAGGTCTTTTCGAGTTCCCCTGGGTAACACCTGACTGTTACGGAAATAAAGTTTTCAAAAAATATGCAATCATTGATAAAAATAGAGTCATTTTAGAAACATATTGATATATTATGTAATTTTAGATGAAATAGCGACTATAACACATTTTAAAGACACTGCAGCTTTCTTATGTGAGAATTTTGAGGGACCCTCAAAATTCTGCCCCAATTTGGTAGATGATCATTTGATCATTTGTGGATAATGAGACTTGTTGAACCTTCTTCGGAATTTTGAGAATCCTTCTCAAAATTCTGCCCCAGCTTCTTAACTAATTTCTGACTTTCTAGCATACGATGGCGTCGGCTGGACTTGCTCCGGAATTTTGAGTGTCCTCCTCAAAATTCTGCCCCAGTTCTGATCTTGGGGGGAAATAAAAATTTTATTGTAATATGACCGAACCCATAAGGCTGCCTACGTATCCCCTCTTAAATGGGAATCAAGTCAAGCATATTTCAATTACATCAGATGAGGAAATGTAAATAATTTAAGCATAGTATCTCTTGACTGCGTCTGAAATGATTGGTTTTTGCCAGATTTCTCCATCCATTTCTGCAAGTATGAGTGTTTTTCCTATCTGCACCCTGTGAACCATGTACGAACCTTGCCAGTTGGGGGAGAATTTCCCTTTGACTACATCCTGATGTGGGAAGATCTTCTTCAGCACCAATTGAACTGGTGCAAATTGTCTTGGTTTGACCCTTTTATTGAAAGCTCTGGACATTCTGCTCTGATAAAGTTGGCCGTGACATACTGCGTTTATCCTCTTTCCATCGATAAGGGCCAATTATTCATAGCGACTCCTCATTCACTCTGCATCGCTGAGTTCAGCTTCCTGTAGGAATCGTAAAGAAGGAATCTCTACCTCGGCTGGGATGACAGCCTCGGTACCAAAAACTAGCATGCATGGAGTTTCCCCTATTGATGTGCGAACTATAGTGCGGTATCCCAATAAAGCAAAAGGTAGCTTCTCGTGCCATTGTTTGTGGTTCTCTACCCTCTTTCTTAGTATCTTCTTGATGTTTTTTTGGCGGCTTCTACAACTCCATTCATCTAAGGTCTATAGACTGTGGAATTCTTGTGCTTGATTTTGAAAGTTTCACACATGGCCTTCATCAAATCACTGTTGAGATTGGCGGCGTTATCAGTAATAATGGACTCGGGAACCCCGAATCGGTAAAAGATTCAGTATTTGACAAAATTGGCGACGACTTTCTTTGTTATAGCTTTGTAAGATGCAGCCTCTACCCATTTTGTGAGATAAACAATGGCTAATAGAATAAATCTATGTCTGTTTGAAGCAGTGGGCTCAATCGGACCAATAACATCCATTCCCCAGGCAGTGAATTGCCAAGGTGAGCTTGTTGCACCGACACTTTTATCATGTCGGCATGCACTTGGCATTGAAAGCATTTGCGGACATACTAGATGCAATTTGTCTCCATAGTCATCCAAAAGTATCCGGCCCTAAGTATATTCTTAGCCAAGACAAAACCATTCATGTGCCGGGTCACAGGTTCTGGCATGCACATCCTCAAGCAGTTTAGAAGCTTCTCTTGCGTCGACACATCTTAGCAATCCCAAATCAGGAGTTCTTCTATACAGATTTCTCCACTATGGAAGAAATGATTGGACAATCTCTGGAGTGTGCATTTCTATGTGTGGTTTGCATGCTCTGGATATTCTCCCTTTGACAAATACTCCTTGATGTCATCGAACCAAGGCTTTCCATCTGTTTCTTCTTCAACATGAGCATAATATGCCGATTGATTATGGATCCTCACCGGAATGGGATCAATATAATTCTTATCTGGATGTTGTATCATAGATGACAAGGTGGCCAATGCATCGGCGAACTCTTTCTGAATTCTGGACACGTGTCGAAATTCTATCTTCGTGAACCTCTTTCTCAATTCCTGCACATGGTGCAGATATGGCAATATCTTGGAATTCTTGGTGGCCCACTCTCTTTGTACCTGGAGCACAAGCAAATCCGAATCACTGGTTACCAACAGCTCCTGAATGTTCATGTCGACTGCCATGTTGAGCCCTAGTATGCAGGCTTCATACTCTGCCAAATGTTGGTGCAGGGAAAAAAGAGTTTAGCAGTTACCAGATAATGTTGACCCATTTTTGACACTAAAACTGCTCCAATGCCCACTCCTTTGAAATTTGCAGCTCCGTCAAAGAACATCCTCCAACCATCATATGCTTCGGTAATATTTCCCATACGAATGACACTTCTTCATCAGGAAAATATGTTTTCAAAGGTTTGTATGCTGCTCCTACCGGATTTTCAGTAAGGTGATCTGCCAATGCTTGTCCTTTGACCGCCTTTTGAGTTACGTAGAAGATATCGAACTCACTTAACAGTATCTGCCATTTGGCAAACTTTCCAGTCAGCATGGGTTTCTGGAATATGTACTTCAGAGGGTTCATCCTGGATATAAGGTATATAGTATAGGCACAGAAGTAGTGCCTCAATTTCTAAGCTGTCCAGGTCAAAGCATAGCAAGTGCGTTCCAGCAGAGAGTACCGTGCTTCGTAAGGTGTGAACTTCTTACTCAGGTAGTATATGGCCTGCTCCTTTCTTCCTGTCTCGTCATGTTGTTCCAAAACGCATCCGAAGGCTCTATCCAAAACAGATAGATAAAATAGCAAAGGTCGCCCCGATTCTGGCGGGACCAGAACTGGTGGTATGGACAGGTACTCCTTGATCTTGTCAAAAGCTTTTTGATAATCCTCGGTCCAGCTTGTTTTGGCGTCTTTCCTCAACATCTTGAAAATGGGTTCACATATGACTATGGACTGTGCTATGAAGCGACTGATATAGTTAAGACGTCCTAGGAAGCTCATCATGTCCTTTTTGCCCCTAAGTGGTGGTAACTCCTGAATATCCTTGACTTTAGACGGATCCAACTCGATTCCCCGGCGACTGACAATGAATCCCAGTAGCTTTCCCGCGGGAACCCCGAATGCACATTTTGCGGGGTTCAGTTTCAAGTTGTACCTCCTTAATCTATCAAAGAACTTTCTCAAGTCCGCTATGTGGTCTGTGGCTCTCTTGGATTTGATAATTACGTCATCCACATACACCTCTATTTCCTTGTGTATCATATCATGAAATATAGTTGCCATGTCTCTCATGTAAGTAGCCCCAACATTCTTTATACCAAATGGCATCATCTTGTAGAATATACTCCCCAAGGTGTAATGAAAGCTGTTTTCTCTGCATCTTCTTCATCCATCGAGATCTGGTGATAACCCGTGAAGCAATCTACAAAGTGTCACACCTCATTTTTTACACCCCGATGGTATATGGGAGTTTTTCCAATTAAAGTGACATTACTCGAAATGGGGATTATTTAATTTATCAAAGTCTCCACTTGGGATAATTTATGGTGTCCCAAGTCACCGGTTTATTTTAAAATCCCAAATCGAGGACCAGAAATTCTAGATAAGGAAGTCTGTTAACCCGAGAGAAGGTGTTAGGCATTCCCAGGTTCCGTGGTTCTAGCACGGTTGCTTAGTGATTATTACTTGGCTTAAATTGTCTAATTACTTATTTTAGGACCTATGTGCATTTACCTTTTATCGCTTTTTAAATCAGTTGAATTAATCGTAATTAAAGAATTGAGTTGTGCATACGTATACTCTTTTCCTTTGGCAAGTCAAAAATCATGTCACGCGAACGTGTCCACGATTAATAACGCTTTGTTTATTTTTTAAGAAAGAAAAAAAAATTTGGTTGAAGTTGCACGAACGCATCCCTCGAGTTACTTTTAGAATTAAATTTGCAATTATGTTACGCGAACGTATACATAACCACAATACTAATCTAAATCGAGCTAAAGCAAACTACGATTATTTAGGGATTATTTCAATACTATGTTAGTATCCATATGAGGGCCATGGATTATTTAATAAAAGATGGCACACCTCCATTTCTATAAGGTTTGTTTAACTAAGGTAATGGAAGAAAGTTCTTACTTATGTCTACCTTTTGGACTTGATAAAAGAGCTAATATTTATGAACAAATTAGAGTATATGGGTTGGATCCTTAATTATGCTGAGGGAAACAGGCTAGCGACAGGCCCAAGTTACTATCTAAGAAAAGCCTCGAAAAATGAGTGAGCTTGATGGGAACTAGGCTCATGACTAAGCCCAAAAGCAAACCAAACGAACGGACCCCAGACCCCATCAGATCTAGTTTTGCTTACACTATATCACTTGGGCTGATACCAGGCCCAAAAAATGAAAATCCTACTGCTGCGAACAAACATATGATACTGAGTTCTAAAAAAATCAATATGCTGAATCAGTGTATGAAATATTTGCACTAGCTAAATTAATTAAATTAAAACAACATCACGACATACTATGCCCAAGAAATAGAGTTTCAAACTAACTTCAATTTAAGGACGAAAGCTACAAGAATTAAAGTCATGGCTACAAACATGGCTTAATCAATTAGCTATGAATCATCACTATGCAAGCAACCCTAAAATTCAACAACTCCTAGTAAAGAACAACTACTATTACAGCTATTAAACATTCTTGAGACTGTCAGGCAGCACATGGAACAACCAAACTAACTTGAACATTCATACAAATAACTAACTAATAGCCTAAAGTATCCGGATTTCAGAATGTTTACCAACAAAGAAAGCTAAAAATAACATTGCTAAAACTAAATAAAACTGTAAAGGCAGCATTCATTTGGAAAAAAACTAAGATGCAACATCTTGGGTAAACCCAAACTTTATTACATTATAGGCTAAGCAACATGCCTCAAAACATCACTTTGACACTCAAGAATTCATGAAAGTACCTGGATACAACCAAAGAAATAGAAATGAGTGAGGAACTTTAGCAAGCAAATGGTGGAAAACAGCAGTAACTCAAAGCAGTATACAACTTCAAGCTTAACCCCAGACTTGAATCAGAAAAACTAGAAATCCCATAAAAGAAACTTTTCTTGAATTTTGCTCAAAGAATCTGAATAAAACTAGCTACTAACGAAATAGTAGCTAATGTTTTCTAGGTTTTTCTTTTGGAATCTGATTTTGTGTTTTCAGAACTTTAGGCAGAAAAATGATGGTGAATCCCTATGAGAGTGAGGGAATATTTCTTTATATAAAGTGCCCAAAAATAGCATCTAGGGAATATTCTACCCTAAATTCCCTAGATAGTACAACATTTCTGCAGAGGATAAAATGTCCAGCTACAGAGGATAAAATGTCCAGCTGGTACACTTTCTAGAAAATTCTGATATTTCCCTAATTAGAAAACTCCAAATTGCCCTTCTAAAGTCTGCTTATTGCAGTTTTTACCTTAACTTTCTTTGTTCAATTAAGTCCCTAGGGATCCTATTTGTTGGCAAATCAGAACCAACATTACAAGACCAAAGTTAACACGCACAAAAACATCAAAGGAATAGACTATTGAGCAATCAACCTTTAAAATAAACCTAAAATCATTTGAACATGAATAGAATCAAAAATGAAACAAACACGGAAGAAAAAATTCAAACCTAATACATCATAAATGAAACAAACACAGAGGAAAACTTTAAACCTAATATTAGCATGATTTTCAAAGGAAAATTATTAAAAACCTACGTACAAGTAATGGAACTAGCAATTAAAGACATGAAAAGAGAAATTAAACCATGCAACCAAATAAGAAGTAGAACCAACTGAAAAGAAACAACCCTTAATTTAAACTAAACTGGCTTAATTATCCTAAATGCCTCAAACTATATTTAATTAAAACGATTAACTAAATAAACTTGTTTTACTGAAATTCAAACAAAACAACAATTGAAACACATCAATTTTAGAATTGGACTGATTACAGACAAGAAATAAGACAAGCAAAGATTATTAAACGAAACTCAAAATGCACTACGAATTTAAACTAGTTAAACATGAGTTAAGACAAACAAAAAATCCTTAATGATCCAAAATTTTGGCCTCCTAAATCATTTTGAATCATCACAGAAAAATGGCAAACACAGAAAGTGGAGTGATGAACAGAGAAGAAGATGAAAAAGAGGATGATGAAATAAAAAAAGAATACAAAAGAAGAAGACGAAAGGAAATTATACCTCTGCTAAAATGGAAAACCAATTGGTTCAGGTGGAATGGCTCATCTTCGATTTAAAACGCAATAGGTGTTAGATGAATGTTCTCGTCAAGAACAAACGGATAACACCCTTTCCGGCTTAAATCCTCTTCTGAAACCCCCAAATTGTGTGACCTAGGTTTTTGCATGTTCTTAGATCGGAAGTTGAAATGGCTTGAGGGGAAATCGAAGGACTTGTCTTAGGGATTTGGAAAGGGGAGAGGACAAGGGTTAACTGGTAGGAATTTGGGGAGGTTTGGAGCCGTTAGGGTTTTTTAGGCCTGATTTCGATCTAAAGTTTGAGCAAATTAGCAGGGATTCGAGAGAAGCTAGTTGGAGATTGGGAATGAGGAGGTTATGGGGAATTCATGGTGTTATTTTAGGGAATATTGGAACACCGGAACCGCCGTGAGGCGATTTCCGGTGAGTGTTTGACGGCGGAGCGGCAAAAGAATAAAGGAGCGGCTAGGGTTTGGTCCTTTGAGAGAGGGGAGAGATTGAGGAAGGGTTGAATTGGGGTGGTGGTCCCGTTAGGACAATTATATATTAATTGACTGCCTAGTTCTGAGCCGTTGTATTTCCAAGATCCAACGGATTTGATTAAATCACCACAAAATGAGGTCGTTTGGGGACCGGAGGGAGCTGGACCGGGTGTATTTATTTGGCCTGGGTTGGATAGATTTCGGTGTCATTTTTTGGGCTGGTTTGGGTATTAAAACTAACCCAAATGAAAGACCCCTCTTTTACTCCTTTTTCTTTTCTTTTCTTTTTTTTTTTAAATTAAAATCCTAAAATTAAAAACTTAAATTAATCTAAAAAAATGTGAAGTTAAACTAATTACTTAATTACAAAAAATTATAAAAATAACTTAATTCTAAATTAAAAGTGAAAAAATCAATAAACTAAAAATTAAAAGACCAAAATGTAAAAAAAAAAGAAGCTATTTTTTGTGCTTTTCAAATTTTTATAAAACAAATAATTACTGATTAATCCTAAAGATGTAAAAATAAAATCAAAATGCAATGCATGATATTTTTGGTATTTTTCATGATTTAAATAAAATTTAAACATGCACAGAAATGCAAATAATTAATAAAATTCTACAAAAATTCCTAAAAATGGCAAATAATTAACAGAAAATCTATTTTCTTGGGATTTTATAGGAATATTTTATATAGGGCAAAAATCACATGCTCACAACTGCCCCTCTTTGCTCGAAAACATGAAGGATTTTTGCGCAAAGATAAAATGAGAAATTACGAAGGATTTTTGCCCGTTCGAAACTCCATGAGAAGCATCTTTTGAAAAATCCTGACCGAACCTTGCTTCAGAGGTTGCCTACATATCCTTGGCTATAAAGGAATCAGGTTAGTGTAGTTCTAGAAGTTTTGGTAGCTGGGACTACCGAAAACTGTGATTTCACTGCTGTTGCTGCTGTTTCTACTTGTTGAGCTCCTTATTACACCGAAATAAAAGATGAAAAAGCTAAACTAGCTAAGCCTATCAACTACGAGTTACAAGATTCCTATCTATAAACCTTCTGAAGCTTGATCTTAAGTCTTGGATGGTTCTTCCTGCAGACTCTAATCTGAATCTTGATGCTCGTTAGCTGCAACTGCTGGTTCATTCTTCTTCAGCTTTCGGATCCAGGCGAGACATGCGAAGCTTGTAAATTCAATCAAATTTTTGTGTAGTCCGCATCTTTTCTCTACTTCTACACTTAGAGTTCAGTTTCTTTTCTTGTTTGTTCTTTTCTTTTATTTGAGTTGAGACTTGTTCTTTTGGTCATCACAATCTTGTGCCTCACAGTGAAAACCTCTTCAGGCACTAAAGTAAATAAACGAAAGAAATTTTTCTGCCCCAGTTTTCACTAGGAAAATTTCGTGAGTGATTGTAACAAAAATCTAGACTATTTCTTTATTTGAAAGCAATAAAATAAGGATTATTTATCCTTGGGAAAAAGAGATTAGGGAGTGGAGCCCTATATTTACATAAAATCAATCAGGGAGTGGAGACCCTATGTTAGAAAAGTAGACTAGGGAGTGCAGACCCTATGTCTAAAATAAAATCAACTAGGGAGTGGAGCCACTATGTTGGAAAGGCGACTAGGGAATGGAGACCCTATGTCTAAAATAACTTCAACTAGGGAGTGGAGACCCTATGTTGGAAAAGCGACTAGGGAGTGGAGATCCTATGTCCTAAAATAAAATCAACTAGGGAGTGGAGACCCTATGTTGGAAAAGCAACTAGGGAGTGGAGACCCTATGTCTAAAAATAAACTCAACTAGGGAGTGGAGACCCTATGTTGGAAAGGCGACTAGGGAGTGGAGAACCTATGTTGGAAAAGCAACTAGGGAGTGGAGACCCTATGGCTAAAATAAAATCAACTAGGGAGTGGAGACCCTATGTTAGAAAGGCGACTAGGGAGTGGAGACCCTATGTCTAAAATAAACTCAACTAGGGAGCGGAGACCCTATGTTGGAAAGACGACTAAGGAGTGGAGACCCTATGTCTAAGATAAACTCAACTAGGGAATAGAGACCCTATGTTGGAAAGGCGACTAGGGAGTGGAGACCTTATGTCAAAAAATAAACTCAACTAGGGAGTGGAGACCCTATGTTGGAAAGGCGACTTGGGAGTGGAGACCATATGTCTAAAATAAACTCAACTAGGGAGTGGAGACCCTATGTTGGAAAGGCGACTAGGTAATGGAGACCCTATGTCTAAAATAAACTCAACTAGGGAGTGGAGACCCTATGTTGGAAAGGCGACTAGGGAGTGGAGACCCTATATCTAAAATAAAATCAACTAGGGAGTGGAGACCCTATGTTTGAAAGACAACTAGGGAGTGGAGACCCTATGTCTAAAATAAACTCAACTAGGGAGTGGAGACCCTATTTTGGAAAGGCAACTAGGGAGTGGAAACCCTATGTATAAAATGAAATCAACTACGGAGTGGAGACCCTATGTTGGAAAGGCGACTAGGAAGTGGAGACCTTATGCCTAAAATAAAATCAACTAGGGATTGGAGACCCTATGTAGGAACGACGACTAGGGAGTGGAGACCCTACACCTAAAATAAAATCAACTGGTAGTGGAGACCTTATATTGGAAAGGCGACTAGAGAGTGGAGACCGTATGTCTAAAATAAAACCAACTAAGGAGTGGTCTATATCGGAAAGGCAAACTAGGGAGTGGAGACCCTATGCCTAAAATAAAATCAACTACGGAGAGAAGACCCTATGTTGGAAAGGCGACTAGGGAGTGGACACCCTATGTCTAAAATAAACTCAACTAGGGAGTGGAGACCCTATGTTGGAAAGGCGACTAGGGAGTGGAGACCCTATGTCTAAAATAAACTTAACTAGAGAGTAGAGACCCTATGTTGGAAAGGCGACTAGGGAGTGGAAACCATATGTTTAAAAATAAACTCAACTAGGGAGTGGAAACCTGATGTTGGAAAGGCGACTAGGGAGTGGAGACCCTATGTTGGAAAGGCGACTAGGGAATGGAGACCCTATGTCTAAAATAAACTCAACTAGGGAGTGGAGACCCTATGTTGGAAAAACAACTAGGAAGTGGAGACTCTATGTCTAAAATAACTTCAACTAGGAAGTGGAGACCCTATGTTGGAAATGCGACTTGGGAGTAGAGACCCTATGTCTAAAATAACGTCAATTAGGTAGTGGAGACCATATGTTGGAAAAAACGTAACTAGAGATTGGGGACCCTAGGCTACCATTTATTTATTTATTTTGAATTTTCTTCTTATCTCATTTTTTCATTTTGTTTCTTCATTTTTTTTCCTCTTTTTTCCTTTTTTTCATAGAATGAGTAAATGCGGGAAAGAATTTTGGAGGAGACTTCCCTTTATGGCTTGTTACTGCGAAGCTGCTTCTAGTCCTTGCGCAGTTTCTCTTTGGTTGCACCTGCTTCTTGAAAGGTTGCCTTGGCTTGCACCTGTTTCATGTTTTTATGCATAGAAACAATGGTTAGTTTGAAATGGTGGTTGGTTTTGTGGGCTTGATTGTTTTTATCTTGGCCCAACTCTTTCGACGAAAACCTCTACTGCTCGCTAGCTTTCTGGAAATCGATCTCTCTTCTAAAACCAGGGATCTTGACTTTCCAAAATGTCACATGATGGTTCACCCGTGTAGGGCTTTTGGCCTTTTCATCTTATCATGCCTTTATGGGCACTTGACTTTGGATTTCTTTCCTTTTGAATAAATTTGAAATTGAGGCATAAGCCATCATGGCCAGTCGAGATCGACTTGATGCACCTACTGAGGCAGGGTGCTTTTCCTTAGATTTGGCTTTTGTTAAGCAGAACCCTGTAAAACCAATCTTGCCATATTTTCTTTGTATTAGCTTCGAGGAGGACCAGACCGAAAGGGACTCAAAGAAGAGTAAACAAATGACAGGATAATGAATTTAAAAAGAAGTGTCCCTTTCGGGGGAAGAGAGAAGGACTTATCTGGAGTGCATGCAGACTTTAATAGACATGTATGTTTTTTGGACTGGATACCCAATCTGCGCAGCCATCCAATCTCGCAAAGACCCTTTATAATCCATATCTCAAAACCGAGAAACCTTGCCAGGACTCTTATCAATGTCGATGGTTTGAAGGAATTCCCTTTTTCGATCAATGGCGCCCTTTGCGGGTTTTCGCCAATGGACCTCTCTCATTTCTCTTCTTACTATCGCCATATAGTGCTTTTTGCGAGTTTTCACTAACAAGACTCTCTTATTTTTAGTTCTCTGCTCACTATCGCCTTATGGTTCCCGTGTGGGTTTTCACCAACAAGACTCTCTCATTTTATTTTTCTCATTTTGATTGCATCGAATCCAAATAGTTGCATTCTCCATTTCTTGAACATCTTTTACCAATTGATCGAAAGGACTTGAACAGGATTTGGTTAAAAAAAGAATTTGGATCGAATTACAATTTTGAAATCATTCAGGCGAGATCATCGTCGAACCATTACAACATCTGCCCCAGTTTCACTTTTGGGGGAATTTGGATTTTTTGTTTTGGTGTGACTGAACCCCAGAGAGAGGCTGCATGTGTATCCTTTCAGAATCAAGTCGAATGTAGTTTAGGGAATCTTTGTTTTTTTATTTTGATTTGATTTGTTTTTTTTACAATCGTTTTTGGGTTCCAGAGAGGGTAAGAAAAGTAACTGGCTCGAAGGGTTAGCAAAAAGGGTTGAAGTGTTTGGGTAGCAAAAATGAAAGCCTTCATCATCCCAATAGGACAATATTGGTATCGCAGAAGGATTAAACATAATATCTCTTAACCGCGTTTGCATTGATGGCTGTTTCAGGATCATTTCCTTCAATGTCTCCCAGGTACAATGCCCCTTTCGGCAACAATTTTCTTATAACGTATGGGCCCTTCCAGTTAGGAGCGAACTTTCCTTTTGCTTCCTTGTGATGAGGGAGAATACGTCTCAAATGACTTGGAAGTCTGCTTTGAAATGACTCATCTTGGCAACCCTTGGTACAACCTATTTCCTGCCTGCTTGCCTCATAACTCGGATAGGGACATAAGGGTATATCCCTCTCAAACCGATCAACACCAGGTGTGGGGCGTCCCTGGATCTGATGATGAATTCGTCTGTTGGGAACCATTCAACCATCCATTGCACTTGCTCCTCGGTTAGATTGTCGAAGAACTCCACCCACTCTTTGGCACTTTCTGGCTGAGCAAACCTGTCCAGAATGTAGGTCATCCGCTTGGGGTGATGGAAGGCTATATGGTCATTCCAAGCCCTTCGCAAAAATTTTTGGTGATACCGGCCTTTTTGAAGATGTTCTAATAACCACAACTGCAGCAACATGTTACAACCCTCGAAATGCTGGAACCCTCTTTGACAGTGTTCCAGTGCCCTGTAGATGTCGGCTATGATCATGGGGACTATGGTGTATGTCTGTCTATTGATCCCTTCCATCAGAGTCTTGGCGACCATGATCAACCTAGTGTGGATTCTTTCCTTTTGCATTGGGAACACTATCAAGCCCAAGAAGCGTACAATGAACACGAACACTCTGCGATGGATGTGGCCTAGAAAAGTGAGAGAGAGATCATCATGTTAGGTACGGTAGGACTTGCTATGGCCATACCTCTCATATAGATATTTGAAGGGTATGTAAGATTCTTTCAGGCATACCAAGTCAGCATTTTTCTTCAGCCCATCATCTTTAAAAACCCTTTACCAGTACGGTTCTCCGTCACCAATAACCCGAGGCTATCCCAAGTCAATCCCGCAAGCCCTCCAATTTTTTCTAGAAGTGATGTCATTTCTATGTCGCCGAAACAGAACACAACCCTTTCACTATCCCAGAATAAAGTGGCAGCCTCGATCAACCTTTTGTTTGGCTCAATGTCTAGTAGAGAAGGCAAGTTACCCAGGTACTTTCTCACATGTTTCTTGTCACTTGAGGAAAGGTCCTCCCACCAATCTAGCAGCAATGGTGGAATGTTGCTAACCATACCGAATCTGGCGACCTCGTGCTTTATTTTCTACAAAACAAAAGGGTTAGGCCTTTCTTCCACCACTATACTCAACTATTTATACATTCATGATTATCATATTGGAATTTAGTTCTCCAAATTAATGCACAAAACGTGGTTGTGTATGTTGGGATTATGGAAACCCCGATGGACTTTTGGATAAGGCTCATCTTAAAGGATCATTATATGGACAACATATTAATCTGACTAGGTTTGACCATGATGCATGCACAAATTCGATCAGAGTAAGGTTACTATGGGGGTTTAGACTGGTACCCTCAAGAAGGCAACTTGAGGGAGAAAGGCACGGAACCGTCAACTGCACCGCTGATCGACTAGTTTTACCGCAAATAAGCCTTTCCAAATTTAAGGGTAATAAATAGGAAGAGCACAACCACTCATCAAGCATTGTTATGGGATTTAATACGCACGAGTGGAATATCATGCAGAGCATGATTTATGCGTCACTAAATAGCATGTAGTTAAGTATTTGCACATAGAAAAAATAACCACAGTATTTAAATAATTGAAAGATAGTTAAAAAAAAGGAAACCAAGAGACAAGTCAATTTCAGAAATAAAAGAATCATAAATGCTTAAAATAGGCAGTTAAATTCAAATAAGGGGAAAGGGTACGAGATAAGGCATGCTTGGACTAATTCACAAAAGATAAGTTCGTTATGGTAAGAGCCTAAAATATCTCCACCAAAGTTGCCATGTTGTCGCACCCCATTTTTTCCCTCCGCAGAGAGAGAGAAGTCCGAGTTTCGACATTTATAGGGGGTAATAACTCATTTTCTTTTGGAAATTTGGGTTTTTGAAGAGTCGCCACCTAATGGATTATGGTGCATTAGGGCACCTAGAGTGATTAACTCTTATACTAGTTTGCATTACCAGAGAATTTAGGATAAGGGCTCGAAATAACCTTGAGGGGAAGGTGTTAGGCACCCCTCGCTGTCCAAAACGGGGGGTCTCGGTCGAACTTATACTTATGAATTAGTCCTTTTAACAAATAAATAGTTTAAACACATATTTGAAAATAAAGGCATATTTTGGACATTGTATGACTCAAGTAATGAGATAAAAAAAGAAAAGATTTGAACAAGTTGCATACATATAGAAAAGTAATGTTTAAACATCGGGAATTGGGAAAGAGAGGTCCTAGGTTGGTTAGCCTACAGGATCACCCCACACAATTCCCGGTAAACACTCTTCAATTAGGGGCTACACATGACATTAGCGCGTAGTCATCATATCCGTACTACCCAATTCCCTCCCCTTGGTCATAGCCTAAAGCATTCTAGCAACCTTGAAAATGTCCTATACGTGCACTACCCGTCCCTTCCTTATGGCCCAGGAGGTATTTTAGGACCTCTACATTTGGATAGTTCTAGACCATCCTAAGGTTCTAAAGGATAAAAGTCTAGGCGTCAATCAAGAACAATTAGGACTGCATTTAAAGAGAACAAATTATAGGCTCACAGTCACCTCCACATATATAACAAATAAATGCACGTCTTCAAACAACAGTAAGATATTTAAGAGAAAATCCTAGAACATGATATCTAGGTGAGCAGGGATTATACATTATTGAATTAGGACAAAGTGTAAAAATCCTATTTAGCTTGCCTACTGATTTAGACCTGTTAAATCTGAACAGTTTAAATAACAAAGCACAGTTTCATAGTTGCAGAATTTAAATCGCCCAAGAGGCTTGCCTAAGCGCATAACAATGGTGTCCTAAAAGCATGATATCTACATTGATTAGGAATGCAGTAAAACAATAAATAGTTTTTAAACCGGACAACTTGAGATCCTATAGACATGTTTTCTAGCGGTATTAATTTAAGGTAGTGTTTGAAAACTCATTTAGAGAAGCGGACAGTTGATTCAACCAATTCAGAATGAACTAACATGAATCAAACTGATTTGTCTAACTAGACTGATTTATAACTTCTATCGACAGGATTTCTACTAGAACTGATTTTACTTTCTATAGGCATAGTATCTAATTGTTAAGAGCTGACTTTCGAACTTATAGGCATGATTTCTAATGAGACGAATGTAAATACATGCTGCAACAGAAACTGAACTCAATCACTTTACACTATATAGGCATGATATCTAATTATAAAGCTAATTTTAACTCTATAGGCATGATTTCTAATATTGTAGAAGTAAAACAAACATAGCAAATGCATTAACACAATCCTATAGGCATGACATCTACCCGATTTATCCAATAGATATGTAAATACCCACCCCTTGTCACTAATCACCCCAAATATTGTTTACAATAAATAATATAGGCCAACGAATTAAAAAACATAAATGAATAGAAGTTAATCTATATGGAGCCTGCAGTAGGCCCAAATGACTTCCAATCCTCCAATAGCCTCAAGTGTCGGAGTTCCATAGACAGTAACATGTCTAGGTGTGTCAGAGTTCTCTAAGGACCTCAAGGATCCCGGGCAGTGCTCACACCTAGACTTTTCTCAAACAATAACTGATTTAGGTGCAGTGTGGAAAAGCCAGCTCTGACATGCCAGATTTCAAAGAGATCTCAAGGGGTCTCAAGGCAATACACATATTAGAGGGAAAAAACCTAATATCTTAAAAGTAAAGTGAGAATGCTTGACATAGTTTTGTTTTGAAAATAGTGCAGAGATGACTTCAAAAGTAGAAAAGTTTTTTAGAAACAGAAAATAACTTAGTGGTAAAAGATAGTTTGAGAAGAGTACCAAGCAACAGACAATCAATTGGTCCTAAGAGACATCCAGATTCAGAAAAGAACACTTAACAAACAGATCTTCTCATGGGTATAAATGGATTGTGGCACATAAGAATCACATTATGGTACATGGATAGGGATAGGGGGAACATATAGTCACAAACTGCATGCAACACTTAGGATCAGTAAGTAGTTAGGACATAGATAATAGTTGGCATGTCTTTAACAGGTTTAAACATACAGTTTGGCCATGCTAGGTGAAAAAGTAAGCAGGAAAATGTGCAGAGTATAAAGCATGCATTGAACAGGCCAGAGCTTAGACATGCTGAGCAAAGAAATAAATATGAATACAAGTTGAATTTATAACTGATGTACTAGTGCAGGAATGAAACACATAGGGTTTGAATCTCAAAACTTAATTAGAGACATACCAGTTGAAGAAAAGGGTGCATAATATAAAGCAAATAAAGTTCCAATATGTAGACTTAGCTTTCAACCGGCTAGATAAGTGAGTATCACAAGTAGCAGTAGAGAAAGAGAACTTTAGAGTGTAAGGAGTAGTGATTTTTGAACTAATGTTCGTTGTCCAGAACTTAAAATAAGAGGGGGTTTATATAGTAATCAAAAGCTTGACAAATAAGATAAGATATCAATTAAGTAGTAAATCAGGGAAGTCATAAGGAGTTCAGAATATTCAAGGATTCAATCAAAAGAAAATCATGAAAGAGTCAGCATGTTTAGCATATAAAATAAGGTGAAACATGAATAGTCAGGAATCGACATATAACTTTAACAAGACAAAAAGTTAAACAACATTGATTCATTGAGAAAGATACAGGTCTTGATATGAATAGTCAAGACGAACACAAGCACATAGAATTAGTGAAAGTTCAAACTAAGAAATTCAGTAGAATCATATTAGGGCAAGAAAATCACGAGAAATCACAAGAACCCAAAGTAAGAACACAGTCAGATGTACTAATACTTAGAAACCAAATGAAGAACCCCAAAAATTAGGGCTTTGGTACAAGCGAGATAAGTTTGTGGCATACTCATAAAATCAGTCAAAATATATGAGAAGCAGAAGATTAAACACAAAAAATCATCAAACAATTTTTAAAAAGAAATTCCAAAAACCCTAGTTTTAGGAAAGATGAAAATCACTTGAAAATCATACGATTCTTGTAAAGAATCTTAAGGTTGTCATAAAACTCACATAAAACAAACCCAAATCACCTCAGATCTGTACAGATCTAAGAGGTTCAGAAAAATAAATTAGGGTTTCGAAGAGAGCAACATAGAGATGAAGAAACATACTATGAAACCCATAGATCGTAGTCAATATAGGACGATCTTACCCGGAATCACATTGGAATGACCTAAAACAGGCGAGGGAGGAGCCATAAATGCAAGTCACTAGCCGTAGTCCCTTGAAGGCCCTGGAGATGGCAAGAATAACGTGAGAGAGGCCATTGGAGGCCTAGGAGGTGGTGAGAAACCGCCGGAGAGAGCCATAGATGAAGGTTAGTGGGATTGGATTAGGGTTAGGTTGAGAGAGTTTGAGAGAAGAGAGGATTAGGTGACGGCGGGGGAAGGGTGGTAAAATGATTAGGGTTTTGGGGTATAGGTTAGTTTAATTATAGAAAGGGGGAACCTAGACCGTTAATCAAAATGATTAACGGCCAGGATTTGGCCGTGTATTGGGTTGGGCAGATGGGTATTTGGGCCTGGATAGGTTTAGGTTTAAAAGTTGGGCTGGGTATTGGGTTAGAATTAAGGCTGAAATTGAAATAAAAATAGGCTAGGTTTTAAATAGCCACTTTTAATCCTTTATAATTTATAAAATTAATAAATGATTTCTAAAAAAATATTTTCATATACTAAAATAATTTAAAATAATTGTTTAACATTTTAAAAATATAAGAGATCATTTTATGCATTAATAACGTAATTATGCATTAGTAGGGTCATTATTGCAAATATGTGCAATTTTGCCTAAAAATGTAAATACAATTATAAAAAAATGCATTAAGAATATTTAAATAATATTTTGGTATAAATAAAGAATTTAGATGAATAAATCACCACAAAAATAATTTGAAGGATAATTATTAGAAGTTTTATAAATAAAAAAGGGAAGAAATAAATCAATTTGGAGCTTTTAAAAATTATAAAAAAATTAAAAAATACTTATGCATGCTTATAACTGCATATATGCTATTTTGAAAGTATATATATGTATTAAAAATATATAAGGAAAAATTGGGTATCAACACGACCCATTGAGGATATTTTGATTCCCAGACCGAACCATTCAAGAGCAGCTTATTGACCTCTTCGCTAACGACTTCGTTGATAGCAGCGTTGAACTTCCTTCTCATTTGCTGCACCGGAGGGTAGAGGGGATCAACATTTAGCTTGTGGGTGGCAATATCTTTTGGGATGCTTGGCATATCTGCGTGGGAAAAGGCAAATAGATCGGCATGGTCAGTCAAGAACTTATGGAACTTACTTGGTTCCGAGAGGTTGTACCCGATATAAGCCTTTTTTGTGTTGTCGTTGCCATCCAACAGGACGGAATCAGGATTTTCTATCATTGATTCGGATGCTTCCACGATGTCGGGTTCCTTAATAGCGTCTGCCTGCATGTCAAGTCTGACCCCCAACATCGCTGATTGTTATGCTTCCGCACTCGCTCTTTTGAGTTGTTTAATGTGTGCGCAATATTGGGCGATATGATAACATTCTTGTGCGGTCCGCTGCTCCCCTCGAATGCTGAATATTCCCCATAGGGTTGGAAACTTGATCACTTGATATAGACTGGAAGGGACCGCTCGCATGGGGTGTATCCACGGGTGTCCTATGATGGCGTTGTAAGTTTTTTCCTGGTTCATGACGTGAAATGTCATTTCTAGAGTGACTCCAGGACGGGTAGAACTATTTCTCCAGAAGTCCGTTCAAGTGCATTATTAAAACCTGTTAGCGTTATACAACACGATATTATTTTATCTTTGAGTCTGATCTGCATGAGGACTCGAGGATGGATAATACAAGCGCCGCTCCCATCATCTATCATTATTCTTTTTACATCAGTATCTGCGATACGTAAAGTGATAACAAGAGCATCATAGTCAGGGAAGGAGAAACCGTCGGCATCTGACTTATTGAAGATGATACTATCTTCGAGGTCATCATACCGTTTGTGGGTGATTGATCGTTTGAGTTTATGTGTGGTGGTGAATTTGACATGATTGATTGTTGCCCCATCGCCTCCTCCGATGATCATCTGTATAGTGTAAGCGGGATAAGGTAGGTTTTGGAGGTACCTGGGGTTATTCGCACCCGCGGGCGAAGTTAGATTGTCCTCGATCGCTTAGCAACTCTTTCAGGTGTCCCAGGCCTAGCATTCGCACTACCTTCTATTGCAGTCCTATGCAACCTTCGATTTTGTGACCCCTTTCTTGGTGGAATTCGCAGAAAGCGCTTGACTTCCGGGTGCTGGGGTCTGACATCATTTTTTGCGGCCATTGCACCTTTGGACCGAGTTTCTCCAGTACGTACACTATTTCTAAAGGAGAAACACAAAAATTGTGAGGAGATAGGAGTGGAGGCATACCTTGCTCGTGTCGATATGGTGCTGTGTGTTGAGGGGGAGCATCTATGTGCCGTGGTGGAGGCGGAGCAGGCGTCTTGGTGTAAGGCTGATGCCTTTCTTGGCCGAGGCGGGGCCCCAACTGATCTCTTCGACTGTTGTTGCGACGATCTTTCCGTGGTTCAGTATGAATTGACGTCAACTGTTGGTTTGGACCATTGAGGTCATCCCCGTCGGCTCGTACCTCAGCACAACAAGCATTATGGATTTCTTCCTAAGTAGTTGGATGGTATTTCATGAGCTTGTTTAGCAATTTTCTAGTTGCTCTCCACCCGTTCCTGTTTAGCCCGTTCTGGAAGGCTGCTACTGCCATTCTTTCTGACACATTCAGCAGGCTCATTCTTACCCTATTGAACCGAGCTAAGAAGTCTCTGAGTCCCTCGCTGTGCATTTTCCTTACGGAAAATATATCATTTATCGTAGCTTCTGCCTTTTTGGCTCATGCATGGGCGGTAGAAAAATTATCTGCCATTTTCTCGACGTTGTTATCGAGCATGTCGGCAGTTGAGAGTACCATGTCAATGCTCCCCCTGTTAGGGTTTCACCAAACTTTTTCAATAGTACCGATGGTACTTGCTCTTTTGAAAGATCGTTACATTTCATGGCTGTAACGTAATGGATGATATGATCCTCTGGATCGGTAGTACCGTCATATATCTTTATGTAAGGTGGCATTTTAAAGGTCTTTGGGATGGCGTAGGTGGCCGCTTCTTCACTGTATGGTTGCTCGATGAATCGACCAATATCGCATTTTGGCAACAACTTTGGAGCGCCTGATATTTTTTCCATCCTCTCTTGGTGTTCCTTCATTTGGTCGCAGAGTGTTTTATTCTCATTTTCCATATCCTCCATTTTCTTTAAAATAGCTGCAAGCGTATCATTACCTACATCATTAGCGACATAAGTATTACCTGTATGGGGGGCATCCTGCTCATCAACGTTTATCGTGACATCTGCATGTGCAACATTCCTGTCATCCCTTTGGGCGGGTTTGTCAAGTATGGTATTCAGAGTACTCGTTAGCCATTCTTCCAGTAATCTTCCCACTACTGGTGGTGCCTCTCCGGTTGCAGATATGGAAGCTTCCTTCTCGCGTGAAGCAGTTACACTTTCGTGCGGGGGAGGTGAATCGTCTCCCCTGGGTGTGATGCCCGGCTTTTCATTTTCGTTATCTTCCCTGCTATCTTTATTGATGGTGTTCAGAAGATTGTTTGTGACGCCTGCTATCACTTTCAGTCTTGCATCTCATTTCCCTGCCATTGTTAGTTTATACAAAGCTAGGAAGAGGTGGTTATCCCTTTCAAGAATCTAGATGAGACTAAGATCTTAGCTAAAGAAATCCCCACAGACGGCGCCAATTTGTTTGACTAAAAGATATTGAAACCTTTTTGATTAAATCAATTAAGAAAGGTGATGCGGTAAATCTCAGCCAAGTATAATAAAATCTAGCTTGAAGAGTGCTAAAGATGAGCAAGATGAACAATATTTCTCTATATCTCAGAGAATAACAACCAATTATAAATACGATTGCTTTGAATGTAGAGAGACTTTGCAATAGATATTCAGCTTCAAGTAAAAGTCGTATATCGATCTTAGAATCGTCCCCCTTTACAAAATGTTCGATCACCTTTTATAGGGGACAATCTCCCTTCTTAATCTCATAAGAAAAAAGTACAACTTAAGAATATTCCAAAAGAATATTCCCGTTGTTTCCTATCATGCTAACACGACTACAAGCGTCGTGCGTTCGCTAGCCACTGTCGATCGTCGTTCATCACGACGATCCTTAAGACGCGACATCGCAGGGACCTCGCTCTCTGCTACACATGGTTTCGGTCGTGGTCGTCCAAATTTCGACCAACACAACTTGAGTTGCAAAGTTGCTTATTAGTGTTTTTTATATAAAATATTTTATTTATTTCTTTTTGTAATAACAAAACCATAAAAACTATCCTTTTCTTTTTATTATTTTAACGCTCTGGTTCCTATCCCCTTTTTGTTGGTCTCACTTGGGAAAAGTCTAAAGTATATCGTGTAAATGACGATTAATAATTTGTTCTATGCGACAGAAATGGAATCCATTTCCGATCTCAGCTCTCATGTTGATGTTGCGACTTCTTTTCGATAAATATATAACAAACAAGTATTAATAACTAGACCATTTCTACCTCAAAATCAACGTAAAGATAGTGACACAGATATGATTTTGTATTTAGTATCATAACTCGATTCGTAAGCATGTCTGATGCAGTTCATTATTTTTACGTTTTAACTCAATTGTGTCGACATAAGATATAGAAGGGCAGCCGGTGCCAAAATAGCGATATGCTTTAGGCACATGAAAGGTATTCCATGGTTATGTGATTAAGGATCTTAAGCAAGAAATATTTTCCTTCCAACTAATTACTGTACTATATCAAAGTACGGGTTACAGACGGGCGAATCGGGTAGGGTAGGCATAATGCCGACCGAACCGAAAAAACTGACCGAATCGCTAATTTCGATTTATTCGATTTAGTTTATTTGATTGTTTGCGATTTATAATTTTTAATATTTTAGTGTTCGATTTTGGTGTTGCGGTTCCGAAAAACCGAGGTTTTGGGCTGCACATATGGGTTTGCTCATCTTTAGTCATGAGCCCACCTCCTCTTTAGCCCAATTTGCATTGCCCAATAAGTCCGGCAGAATTCAAAAATAGCCAGATTTATAAGTGGTTATTTAAAAATAGTCACAGTTTTAAAAGTAATCGAAATTTAGCCACTTTTTATGTAAAGATAAATCTGAACGCAAACACTGTTCAAAATCCGGAAAAATACTTCAGCATAATATACTGGAGTTCCAACATAAGTATACTGGAACTCCAGCATATTATAATGGAGTTCCAACATAAGTATACTGGAACTCCAGCATATTATAATGGAGTTCCAGCATAAATATACTGGAACTCCCGCATAATATACTGAAGTTCCAGTATAAATACCAGTCCAGTATAATATGCTGGAAGTTCATACAGAGATGCTCCATTCTCCAGTATATTATGTTGAAACTTTCCGCGTGTTGGAGTTCTAGCATAATATGCTGAAAGTTCATATACAGGTGAACCGATCCCCAGTATATTATGCTGGGTCGGTCCCTGTTACAACAAAATAGTAGCTATTTTTCAGTGATTTGTAAACGCTGACTATTTTTGAATGACCTGTCCGGAAACTGGTTAGCCCATGCTATTTTTACAATAAGTCAATACCCATCCACAAATCTAAAGCCCAAAATGGCAGAAACCATAATCCATCTCCATATAAGATTTACAATTAGGGTTCAGGTTCCATTAGTTCCATTCCTCATTTCCTCTTTAGTTCGATTTTACTGCTGTTACACAATTTCTCTTACTTTTAGTTGATGGTGCAGCAGGTGCATAATGTGATGCACTTCTGTTACTTTTGGAAATTCTATATTTTATAGATAATTGAATTAGTACTGTGCTCTTGGATAGAAAAAGCATAACTATTGCAATTCTTCTTTTTTCTTTGGCGGGAGAAAGCAGAATTATTGTGCCATATTCTTTCTTTGTTTAGTACATCCGATTTCTTCAAGCGAATATGATCAGAGGCGGATTTAGGATTTGAAAGTGGCGGATGTCATAATTTCCCTTAATGTATACCTTGTAATGACTAATAAGGAATTTATTAGGAATCGTTTATTCGATTTTTTTGAGTTTATTCGGGTCAACCTAATAGGTATTTTTTATTTATAAATATAAAAATTACATCTCGGATATAAAAAAACAAACGTAATTAGCATCTTAAATAAGGAATCACACCTTTATTATAACAACACAAGTAAAATTAATATTTTTACTAGGAAGTTACATCTTTTCTATATATTAAAAATAAATTTACACAAGTAAGATAACATCTTCAATAAGAGAATTACATCAATCGAAATAAAAAAAATTCAAAAAAATATCTTCAATAGATAAATTATATCCCATAAATATAAAATTAAATCAATATCATAAATCTCATATTTTTAAGCAATGCTTACGACATTTGCATCATAATTTAACCGTAAGGAGATTTAAATTATATTTTATAATCATAGAATAACACAAATTCTTATGATACAATAAAAAAGATGAAAAAAATTTGATCTCAATCCAAAATTCCCATTAAGATTTAAGTTTTTCGGATTTGAAAGAAGAAAACTCATAAATTTATAAGAGAAATGCTTATTTTCTATAATTTCAAAGTTTTGGAATCTCTTTTTTGAGTGTTCTTGCTAGAGACCACATATAAAATAATAGAATATGAAAAAGAAAAACATAAAAAATAATAAAACGATAAATACAAAATTGGGGGGTGGGGGATAACCGAAAAGGAAAATCACAAGGATAAAAAGAAATAAAAAGCACAAAGAAAAGGGAAAGTCGGACAAGGTTCATAAATTCCAACTTGAATTTTACACGCGAGAAAAGCTTTCAAAAAGATCTATCAACCATGACACCTCTGTCTAGTTTACGAATGCGGGTGGTAGGATCAGATATTTAACCTAATTTAAGAAAATTTTAATATAAGCACATAAAAAATTCATCATCGTAGCGGGTATCATGCCATCCCTTTCTAAAGCGGTGGATCCGCCACTGAATTTATATGATTCAAAAACCAAAGTGTGAAGGCAAATGAACCAAGTTATTTAGTAGTTCTAACGTGTATGCCGCTATTATTTTACTTGAACATTACAAGTTAATACCCATATGGAAGGTTTCTTTCATAGCGTCAATTTTGAAATTCAAACGATTGCCTGACAGCAACTACGAAATGAGCAGTTTCGCATCGGACACAAAACCGACCGAACAAAATCGAAAACTAACCGAATCGAAGTTTCAAATACTGAACCAACCGAATTTATATTGGTTCGGTTATCGGTACACCAAATCGATAACCGAAAGCCGAACACACCGAATCGAACTTGTTGCAAACCGCACCGCACCGGCCGATACCTACCTCTAGCGATCGAGTCAGATATGGGAAGCTGAAAACGGGTAATTGCAAAACAAATAAAATAACCAACCCGACCCATATTTAATACGGATAAAAAACGATATAACCGGCGGATAATATAGATATTTATATTATTCATGGTTTCTTGAATATGATCATTTTTAAGAGAATTCATAGTCTCCCAAAATTGAGGAACATCCATATTTGAATATTTGAAAATGTAAAAGTTAAACTCATTGATTATTCATTTTTTTAGTGGATATTATTAATCTTATCCATATTGGATCCATTTTTGAAACAATTTATTATCCAACCCACTTTTTAGTGAATAATATAGGTGGATAATTATTGTCATTATTCATTTTTCCGCCACTATATCAAAGGATGACAATGCAACAGTACGGAAGAAAGGAAAGAACTACGAAAAACTCTTACTAAAACACAAGGCGAAGAGGAAGATATATAGAAATTCATACACCTTAGTTAATTAACCTCCTTAACTTCATGGTTGGTTGGAAGAAGAATATCATTGACCACCTTCTCAATGTTCACATAAGATGAACCTGAATGTTTTGTAGCAGCAATTTCAGCCAATTTCTTCCATTCCATCGCCTTTTCCTTAAGTTTTTTGCCTTTGTCACCAACCATCAATTCCCTCACAAGGCTTTCGACTTCATCCCTCTTCACATTATTATCAATCTCCATTCCAACGTCCCATTTAGTGACAGAAAACCAACAATTTGTCTGTTGTTCAGCGAAAAATGGCCAGCATATCATGGGCACCCCACTGCTTATACTTTGGAGGGTAGAATTCCATCCACCATGAGTCAAGAATCCTCCGATTGCTGAATGGCTAAGTACTTCTTCTTGTGGGCACCAACTTGCAAGCATTCCTCTGTTCTTCGTTTCTTCCACGAATTCGGGTGGAAGAATTGCTGTATCACCTGCAACAATATCAGGTCTTATGATCCATAAAAAAATTTGTTGGCTGTTTGCAAGTCCCCAAGCAAATTCAATAAGTTGATTAGGAGTCATAACAGTAATGCTTCCAAAGTTGACATAGACAACAGAGTTTGGTTCTTTGGTATCAAGCCATTGTATACACTCTGGTTCCTCTTTCCAAAGACTAGATCCGAGGCCTTTCAATTTCTCATCATCAACGTGTTTCACTAGCAAATGCAAAGGTCCTATAGAGTAGACTGGAGGAAGAAGATTTCGGAGCGATTCAAGAACTTCAGCCTCTAGTGTCTCAAACGTGTTGAGGATAATTGCAGAAGCCTTTCTTGCTCTCTCTGTTTCTTGGAACACAAATTTGATCATGAATTCATCTGGATTTGTAGTTCTCAAGAAACTTGGAAGATCCCTTAAACGTACATCTTTCATAGCCGGTATCCAATCTAAAGTTGTCTAGGTACCCATTTTTCAAGTCACTCGCATCTACAATTTCCCCAAATGAGAATAGGTTAATCAAATAAATCACATGTAAATATAAAATGGGAATGATGAGCTCAATACATCAAGAATACAAATAAAGCCTTAAAGCAGGATCTAGAGTCACAAGGTTTATAATGAGTGTAATCTTAGGATATGTATACATGTAAAATTCTTTTTCTTTTGTTGTGTGTACACGCAGTTCAAGCAAAACGGAACAGGTCTAGTTGAACAGATTGAACTACTCTAGTCCGGAAAGAAGTGTATTTGTACCTTTAAGGGGAGCATATCCTTTTTCAAAAACCTTGTAGTAATGCAAGTAACCTAAGAAACCACAAGCACTAATTGTCCAGAGCTGAACATTAGGGACACCCAATTCTTGTGCAGCTAGGGATGGCAATTGGGGCAGGGCAGGGTGGGGCAGGACAACCTTTGACCCACTAAGATTTTGACCTGCCCTGCCCTGCCCCGTTTAGCCTTGTTCCAAAATTTTGCCCTGCCCTGCCCTATTAAGCCCTGCCCCGTTCTGCCCCGTTTAGATTCATTTTCATTTTTTTTTCATTTTCCAGTAAATACTTTGTCTTACCCGTATATTTATATAAATACCATATTTTACATCAACTATGCCAAAGAAAAACAAAGAACATCATCTTTGTTTTAAACCATCATCTTCGAAGAGTAACGTGCTATTTGGTTTTTAACCATCATCTTCGACAATTAACTATGAGAAGATACATAATTTTTAACATGTATTGAAATATTGCAATTACATTTCAATATTTGTTGCAATTATATTTGTTTCAATATTTCAATATTTCAATTATATTGCAATTATATTTGTTTCTTAATTGTCAATATTTGTCTTTATAAATATTGACAATTAAGAAGGGACTTCGGCATTCTTTTTAAAATTTTATCACGAATTATAAATTGCGAACAATTAAAGTTGGCATTAGTAAATGTCACGGTTGAAAATCATACAACACATGACTTCTCTCACTCTCAAGATAACGCATAGTATGTATACTTTGGATTGTCTATTTCTTTAATTGTAGCTTTCATGTTACATTCATTAATACGTATAAAATTCTACCATCCTTTAAAGGTATTATTCCAAATTTGTGTCTGTGACATCCTCTAGCTACTTCAATATCAATTTATGAAAAAGAAGACATGAACAATAAAGTAAGCAAGGGGTTGACCTACAACCCGCCCCGCCCCGCCCCATTTACATATTTCCCTGCCCTGCCCCGTTTACTGTTTGCCCTGTCCCGCTCCGCCCCGCGCTGCCCTGCCCCAATTGCCATCCCTATGTGCAACAGCTAGGGTGAAGCCCATGCAACCATCAGAAACGATGCAGGAGGCGGGTGACACGTTGGATGTGTTAGTATCATTTAGCTTGGCAAGAAGATCGGTAAAGGGACCTAAGCAAGTAGTGTTTGTAGATTCACACAAATAAGGTATGTCTTGCGTCGCATCGGAATTACATGGTGGAAGTACATAGGAATGGTCTCAAAACGGAAAGAAGATATGTCCTTGAGGGAATCAGGGCCATGAGACTTAAGGAGACGTCTATGGTTAAAATCAGTATTGACAAAAGTGATGTGAAAGCCTTTGTGATGAAGGATTTTGGCTAGCTTTAACATGGGGTTGATATGGCCTTGTGCAGGATATGGTACGCAAACTGCATGTGGCTTTTTTAATTCAGCAATGATGAAATTAGGGGTGACAAATGGGCGAGTTGGGCTGAATTTGTGCGGGTCAAGACGGGTTAGGTCAATAAATGGGTCATTGCCCAACCCAGTCCAAAGTGTACTTGAGCTAAGATGGGTTGGGTCAAAATGGACTAAACAATGGGTCATAACCCAGCCCGCCCAACTTGACCTATGTTTTAGAATCATGCTCATCTTGCATAAAAAAGCCTTTTACCTTAAAATGTGTAAGTCGAAAAATTTTTGGGGGAGGGGGAGGGGGGATGGGGTGGGTGGGTTATGCAGAAAAACGAAAAAAAACAGAAAATAGAAAATAAAAAATTAAAAAAAATGTAATTTTTTTTTTGAAATACAAAAAAAAAGTTTTGTGAGGGGAGAGGGGGTTTTGCGCTGGGGAGTGGTGGTGCAGAAAAAAAAAAGAAAATTGAAAATATAAAAAAAAGTAAATTTTTTTTTAAGGGGGTGGGGGGTTGGTGGTGCAGAAAAAAAAACAGAAAACTAAAAATACAAAAAAAAAAGTAAAAAATTTCTTTTTGAGAGGAGGGGGATTTTGCGGGAGGGGGGACAGGTGGGTAGATGGTGCAGAAAAACAAAAGAACATAAAATTAAAAATACAAAAAACAAAGTAAAATTGGGGCAACTAAATAAATTTCTATATTAATTGGGTTGAGATACCTTTTATTTTGCGTGAGTTTCATGGGTTGCATTTGGGCTGCTTAATGGGTCAGAATGAACTATAAAATATAATGGGATAATTTGGGCTCAGCCCAAATTGACCCATGAACTAAAATGTTTGTAACCCAACCTATTAATCTCTGGATAAATTGGGCAGGTTAGATGAGGTTGAGCTCAGATTACCACCCCTAGATGGAACCCATTCTTTCTCTAGATCTCTCGAGCGGAAATGAAAGATTTGTACTATAATTTTGGCAAGAATTATTGAAGAAATTAAGATATATATACTATATATATATATATATATATATATATATATATATATATATATATATATATATATATATATATATATATATATATATATATAGACGGAAAAAGGAAGTCAAAAAAGTCAAGAAAGTTACAAAAAGAATCAAGTCTGGTAATTAAGGTTAATATGGGTGGTCAAGAAATTGACAAAAAGGTTCAAGTCTGTGTATATAAGATATAATAAGCTCATAAATCGTGTGTATCTCGATCAAGGAAATATGGTCGTTTTACAGTGTCAACGAGTAATTTGTTATTGCATGAATAATGAATACCACTAATATATTGATGACCGCTAAATCTATTAGTACTTTAAAAAAAAAGGAATTTTTACGCAAATATAGCCGGCGATATTTGTTATTTTCTTTTAGCCATATATATAAATTATATATTAATTATATATATAATATATAAATTATGTATACATTATATGTTAACCGACTATTTTTTATTTAAGTTGATTGGATGAACGATTATTTGAATTAACTCTTCTAAAAAAATTTAAAGTTCCAGCAGCTGGATGGTGATGTGCGCAGATTATAGCGAACTCTAACCACGTGATCGTATGAGCTGTTATGTTTTGATTGTGTGTGTGAAATAACATTACTTCCCCATGTGAATTGTCAGACAAAATGGTGGGCCTTGAATATATAGGCAGCGAATCCAGTGGCCATATTATTAATGAAGATAACTACTCCCTCTTTTTTAATTTAGGTAAATTTTTTTTTGTCCGTTTTAAAAAAATAATTTATTTTTAAATTTGGAAACAATTTAACTTAAATTTTTAATTTTATCCTTAATAAAATATATTTATAACCACACAAATACTCTGTGACCCTTTCTTATTTGTTTAGGACCATAAATTCTAAATTCTTTTTATTTTTTTTAAACTTCGTAACCAATCAAACATGTTCATATAAATTGAAACAAAGGGAGTAGTACTTAGAATCGTTAGGCACCGCACAAGTCGCTGATAGTCATGTAGTTGAGAAGAAAATACAGGGGATAAAAGTCGCTCATAATCCATATCTGCTTACCAGGGGTGTCGACGGATATCTAAATTTCGACTAAACTGATCGAACTGTATCGCGCCGAATCAATTTTTAGGTTTTTTTTAATAAAATTGTATGTTCTTTTATATAAATTTATATTCGTATCGATAATTAGAGTAGATTTTTTTATTTTATTAAAATAAACAAAAGAATATCGAATCGTACCGTGTGTATTTACATATAAAAAATATATTTATATATTAAAGATTAAAAATAATAAAGCATTAAAATTTTCTTTGGGCCTTGGAATTATGAAAATGGTTACAAGACAACAAGTAATTAAACTCAAAATCCTAATTCCCAAACCTATTATACTACTTTTATTGAAACCAAATTATTTCTAGCATATTCAGTAGCAAGACACAACATATTCTAGCGATTATGAGTGACAAACTACAACGTATTGAATATGTTTCCTTTCGTATGATTTACATTTATATTTTCAAATATTTAATCTTCTATAGACTTTATTCATGAGTCCCAACCTACTTAATATCTTTTCACTCGTGTGATTTATATTTCATTTATCTTTGCTTAGTTTCTTTTGCGTTGCTGTAGAATAGCTGATGGATCTATACTCTAGCCATTTGTCATGCTTTTTTAATTCATCACCTTTTAAATAGTAAAAATATCTTGAGAGTTTTGCTAAGTCTTATAAAAATACGTATGTTATTGCATTCTACTTCTACTAGTGACTTTTAAATGACATTTAAAAAAATACCGAAAATTAACCGAACCGTATCGTTACCGAAGAGAAACCGACATAATTGGTACGGTTCTAAAAGTATAATTTTGGTTATATATATATATATATATATACTAGAATAACCGAAAAATTAGTATGGTAATTTTTTTTATAAAATAATCGGCTGATCCGAACTGTTGACACCCCTACTGCTTACTATTATTATTGTAGACAACGCGACAGTTGAGTGAGTATTTAGGTTAATTCTTGTTATTTTATTTTTGCATAAATATGGAATTAAGTTACATACATTTATAGTGTCAAAATATTTTACAATACAATTAGTATAGTTTAACTTGTAACAGTAATGTCATTACCGGACTATTGACACCCCTACTGCTTACTATTAGTATTGTAGACAGCGCGACAGTTGGCTGAGTATTTAGGTTAATTCTTATTACTTTATTTTTGCATAAATATGGAATTAAGTTACATATATTTATAGTGTCAAAATATTTTTCAATATAATTAGTATAGTTTAACTTGTAATGGCAATGTCATTGACAAATTTTACCGAGTTATCTATTAATATTTATCGTAAAAATTATCTTATAAATGACATAGTTGTGTAAATAATTTTTTTGCATCATTAGTTCACATAACTTTCACGATCCAAACCGATGGGCCGCGACGGGCACCCGGTACCTTACTCAACTGAGTACCAATATAACGTATCTTTTCATGTCATACTATCATAAATAACTGAGCCGGAGAGGCTGCCGTGAAATAGGTAGAATACAACAGGTAATGCCAACTTATACATAAGATATATGAGCCTCTAAGACCAAATATTCACTCGTATACTGAACATAGGCCGACAAGGCCATACAATCTTTTACATACATGACATATGTCTACAAGCCTCTAAGAATACATAATTTTCATAAAGGTCGGGACAGAGTCCCGCCATAAAACAATATACGTCATCTAACTCATACTAACCAGTGAAGCAACTCTGAAGCAAATGGAGTGCACCAATATCTTCCACTGAGCTGATAGCCTACTTGGAGGGCTCTCGACCTGTCTATCGGGACATGCGGGCATGAAACGCAACGTCCCCAGGCAAAAGGGACGTCAGTACGAATAATGTACTGAGTATGTAAGGCACATAAATAAGTGCATAATAGACATGGAGAAAATATAGAGTAAATGACTTCCATCTGTAAGTCTGAATAATTTTGTAAATCATGAAGTAATTATAGTATCAGGCATATGCGTATGAATGTCATGTCGTGCATAGGTACATGTTTCATAACATCATCAGCCTATGAAGGGATCCCATCATATCATATCGGCCACTGTGAGCAAAATCATCAATGTATACCAGCTGATCAGGTGGTGGTGCGTATATAATGCCATAACCTTTCCCATATCCCATATACATATATATACATAAATATATACGCGTATATAGCGCTATCTGGTCACGGGTCAATGTACATGAATGCAATGCATGAAAAGTACGTTAATAAATCTTTCGAAATGTCATAAGACCATTTTACCTTTGAGTTATATCATAAAGTAAACTCTTTTCAACTTTTGTATTTTTCTGAGACCCATGAACAGATGATAAAATATTATGACACATGGAAATTCAAGAACATAGATATCTCTAATACTTCTATGAATATAGTCATTTATGGAATTCTTGCATTTTCACGTTTCGTTCGTATTGTATGGATCATGCCAAAAGAAAGAAGGGATAGCCTTAACATACTTGGAGTAGGAATACTTCGTATAATATTCTTGGCGAAGATTGCACCGTACTCTTCTAGAACCGCAAAATTCCACGTTGCTACTTTGATACCCAATTTTTCTCTATATATTTTTAATATGCATAAATACTTGCAAAATTGCATATATATGTATATATAAGCATGCACAAGATTTTTATAATTTTTCTATAATTTTAAAAATTTTAAATTGATCTATTTCCTTCACTTTTTACTCATAAAATCCCCGATAATCACCCCTCAAATTATTATTGTGGTAATTTAGTCATATAAATTTTATATTTATGCCAAAATATTATTAAAATATTTTTAATGCATTTTTACAATTGCATTTTGTATTTTTAAAGCTAATTTGCATATAATGCAATATTAGCCTTATTAATGTACAATTACGTTTTATATGCACAAAATTGATCTTCTATATTTTTTAAAATGTTAAATATATATTTTAAATCATTTTAGTACACAAATTAATTTTTAGAAATTATTTATTATTTATTATAAATTATATGGGATTAAATTGGCTATTTAAAATATAGCCAGATTGCATTTCAATTTTAGCCTTAATTATACCCAACACCCCAGCCCAATTTCGGATTAAATAACCCGACCCAGGCTCTAATTACCCCTACCCGACCCAAAACCTATCAAATCCTGGCCGTTGATCTAAAAGATCAACGGCCCTCGTTCGTTCTTGCCTTTTTTATTCCGAACGACTCCCAACCCTAACCATTTTTCCAAATCCGCCTCCCTAAGATCCTCTCTTCTCTTAGTAACTCTAAACCAAGCCCTAGCCCTTCAACCGCCGACCTCTCTTCTCTAGTCATCTCCCGTGACCTCTCATCGTCTCCTAAGCCTCCAATGGCTTCTCTCATGCCATGCCTGTCTTCTCTAAGGTTTTCAAGGGCTCAAGGCCATGCCGACTTGCATCTAAGGTTCGTCAGGTGTCTGTTCTTGGCTACTCAAGTGTGATTTCAAGAAAAATCATGTTGTATCTGTTACGATCCTTAGGATTCTATACAGGTTCTTTCATCTCTCTATAGGTTTCTTCTTAAACCCTAATTTCTTCCTATATCTCTTAGATCTGTACAGATCTAAGACGATTTGAGTTTGTTTCTTTAATGTTTTACACTGTCCTTGGAAGTCTTTTGCAAGAATCGTTGATTTCAAGTGTTTTTCACCTTCTTCTAAAAATTAAGGTTTCGAAACTTCTTTTAAAATTTTGTGTAACTGATTCTTTGTGTTTAAACTTCTATTTCTTGCATATTTTTGACTGATTCTATGATTTTACTACCTCTTCAACTCGTCTATGTTGAAAGCCCTAATTTTCTAGGTTTCTTCGTTTGGTTCTATGTATTAGCATGACTAATTGTTTCTTGTTTGAGTTTCTGTGACTATCTTTCCTCGAATATGTTCCTAGTGAGTTTTTAGCCTAACTTATATCACTTATATGTGCTTGTGTCCATCTTGACTGTTCAAGACTTGCTCCTATCTATTAGTGATGTTTAACCTTTGTGTTTGCTATGTCTGATTGTTCTTTATCTTACTCTATTTATATGCTAAACATTGAATCATGACTTTCTCTTTGATTGATTCTGGATTCCCTATTTCATGGTTTGATTGGAAGACCTTCCTTTAAACCTTCGATTCCTACTCTTTCTATTCAAATTGATTGATTTGCTTACCTTGTCTGCATTAGTATTTTATTCATACTGATTATCTCCTAAATTAGAGTTTTCTGAACTTAGCCCTAATTGTTTACCATATACTTACTGAATTTGAAATCTTTCCTTATTGGTCATACATTGATTTCTTTCCTTATTTGTTACTTATTCTTACCGTTTGAACTGATTCCCTTAACTTATGGGAATACTTGTACTGATTTTGCTCTAATTGGTTTTGAGTTCCATAATTACTATACTATTGTGATTCTTGCCTTATTTTACCTAGTTTCGAACTACTATATATGCATACTTTCTCATTGACACAAAGACGAACACATTGGTTCAAAATCTCTCTCTTTCACATTAAAAACTTTCTGCTATCTTTTGTGTTACTTACTACTGTCTAAAGTCAGCCGGCTGCAAGCCAAGGCTAACTACTGGCTTCTCTTTCACTTTGTGCTTACTATCCCCTTACTAGTACGTTCCAATTTAAATTTAAGTCCCAAAACAATATGCTTCTCCTATTACTTCAATTTGTCATGTTTCTAATATGCTTCTATATATGGTTTTGTTGTTCAACCTGCAATTAACATGTATACTTCACTTTCTTCTTTGTTGCATGCTACATACCCCTTAGGATCCCCCTTCTAGTATGACCCAATATGACTATGTTTCTCTGATCCCTGGCATGCACCTTCCGATATGAAGTAATTGGCCATCCTAAGCCTATTATTCTGTATTAACTCTACAGTTCATGCTATACTTTTAAAGCCTTGACCCCTTATAAGGTTCCTCTGATTCTGTATCTATGTGCATCTATACTTACTATGTGCCCTATACTTACCCCAAATCCCCATTACCCCTAAGTGGATGTGTGCACCTGTTTGATTCCATGTATTGAAGTGCTGATGAACCTCTTTCTGGTTCTGTATTTGGTTTGACTGATTGTTAGTCACCTTACCTTTTTAAACTGTCTTATTTAGTAACTCCCTATGTGTTTTTTTACAAAACTATTTCAAGCAAACCTCTTGTTAACACTGTTTTCCCACTAAAACCTTTCAAACTGTGTCAAGCACTCTCACTCTACTCCTAAGCCACTAGTTTCTACCCCCTTCAGTGTGTGTACTACATATGGATCCTCTTGAGAACCCTCTGAACTCTGCTACATTGAGGCTGGCCTTTCCACACTGTACTTACTCTTTTTGTTATAAAGTCTAGGTGTGAGCACTGCCTGGGATCCTTGAGATCCTTAGGGAACTTTGACGCACCTAGACAATGATATTGTCTATAAAATTGGCATTTGAGGCTATTGGAGGTCTTGGGAAATCACTTGGGCCGGCTTCAGGCTCCATATAGTGTAGCTTCTTCTTCTCTTTTTATCTATTTATATAATTCATTCATTTGGTTTGTAGTAATTTGTAAGCGAATATTAGGGTAACTAGTGAAAAAGGGTGGGTAGTTATATATTTGTGGGGTAATATGGGTAGAAACCATGCCTATAGGATGTTATATAGAAATCATGTTTATAGGTCTTAAAATTAACTTCACAAGTAGATACCATGCCTATAGGATATGGTCCAGTTCAACTTCTGTTATAACGAGTGTTTATATGTGTTTTAATTTGTTATCATGCCTACAAGTTTCTAACATCAACTCTTAAACAATTAGATGTCATGCCTATAGGAAACAACATTAGAAACTCTGCCTAGATCTAAAATCAGTTTAGTTTAAATAAGTCAATCTAGTTCTTGAGTAGTTTGCTTTAAAGTTGGTCTAATTAACGGTTTGTTTTCCTGAAATGAATTCTCTCAAATACTGCTTTAATTCACTATTAGAAAGCATGCCTATACAGACTCAAGAGTCAGTTTCAAAATCTTCCCACTGTTTTACTATGTCAAACGTAGTATCATGCTCATAGGATGCCACTATCCAGCGTTTAGGCAAGCCCATAGGGTAGGTTTAAATTCTGCAACCCTGAAACTATTTTTGCTACTTAATGTTGTTCTAATTTTAATATCAGTAGTCAAACGGATAGGTCCATTACTTCTAAGTTTTATAAAAATAAAAACTGCATATCTCACGTGTTCTGATATTCTCCTAGACATCATGTCTTAGGATACTGTTTAACAATATTGCCCTTATTTGTGTTTGAGTCATGTTGTTTACATGCATTATCTGTGGAGGTGAACTTGAGCCTCAAATTGCTTCTTTTCTGCCTTATGTGCTAAGGTCCTATTTGTTCTTGCATGTTGCCTTAGAATCTTCTCCTTTTATGCACCTTAGGGGTCGTCTAAAATTGTCCAGATTTAGAGGTCCTAAAACACCTCCAGGGCCACAAGGAAGGGATGAGTAGTGCACGCGTAGGCATCGTCAAGTTTACTAGCACGCTTTAGGATAAGACCACGGGGTGGGAAGGGTAGATATGAGATATGATGACTACTCGCTAATGTCACGTTTAGCCCCTCATTGAGGAGTATTTACCGGACATTGTGTGGGGTGATCCTGTAGGCTAACCAACCTAGGACCGCTCCTTTCCCAAATCCCTTCTGTTTAAAACTTTGTTTTATATACAACTTGTTCAAAACCTTTGAGTTATACAACTTCCAATGTGCTTTATTTGCAAATTATTTGAGTCAACTATTTATTTGTTAATGGACTAATTCGTGAATATAAGTTCGGTCGGGACCCACCATTGTGGACCGAGAGGGGTGCCTAACACCTTCCCCTCAAAGTTATTTCGAGCCCTTACCCTAATCTCTGGTAATGCAAACTAGTCTAAGAGGTAATCGCTCTAGGTGCCCTAACACACCATAATCCGTTAGGTGGCGACTCTTCAAATACCCAAAAGGAAATGAGTTATTACCCCCATGAATGTCGAAACCCAAACTTTTCTCCGCAGAGGAAAAAAGGGGATGCGAAAGCATGGCGACTCTGCTGGGGATACCTTTAGGCTCTTACCATAACAAACTTATCTTTTTACAAACTAGTTCAAGCATGCTTTATCCCGTACCCTTCTCCCTTATTTGAATTTAACTGTACATTTTTAAGCGTTTATGGTTCTTTATCCCTGAAACTGACTTGTCTCTTTGTTTTCTTTTTTCCGTAACTGTCTTTCAATTATTTAAATGCTGTATTTATTTTTTCTACGTGCAAATGCTTGACTACATGTTATTAATTGTTTCATAAATCATGTTCCGTATCATATTCCACTCGTGCGTATTAAATCCTATAGCAACACTTTAATGAGTGGTTGCGCTCTTCTTATTTACTACCCTTAAATTCGGAAAGGCCTATTTGTGGTAAAACCAGTTGATCAGTGGTGTAGTCGACGGTTCCGTGCTTTCTCCCTTGAGTTTTCCACTTGAGGGTACCAGTCTAAAACTCCATAGAAACCTTACTCAGGTTAAAATTGTGCATGCATCATGGTCAAACGTAGTTGGATCAGTTATGTTGTCCATATAATGATCCTTTAAGATAAGACTTATCCAAAGTCCATCGGTTTTTCCATAATCCCAATGGACACAACCACGTTCTGTGCATTAAGTTGGAGAACTAAATGCTGATATATTGATCATAAATATATAAATAGTCGAGTCTAGTGGGGGTAAGGTCCAGACCTTTTTGCTTTGCAGAAAATGAGAAACGAGGTCCCTAGCTTCGATATGGTTAGAACACCCTCACTCTTGCTAGACTGGTGGAGGAATCTTCCATAAAATGACCAAATCAGTGAATGTAAAGAGAGGGCCACCAAATCTAGTGCGAAACTGGAATATCTGGAATACAACCTGTTTGAATTGGAAGGAAAAGTGAGGAAAAGAGTCACCGACTTCCAGAACGTTAAGGTAAATGAAGAAGAACATTTGGCAAAGGCATTTTTACTGGTGAACCTACGCGAATTAGAGGATTTGATCAACGAGAGCATTCAACTTGAGGAAGGTCCTTCCGAGACTAAATTGATTAGGTTTACTCGCTTTCCAAATGTAATAAGGCCAAGTGCCAGTAGTGACTTATTTTTACTATCTTAGTGTCGTTTTGGGATTCGTCTATTTTTATATTATAAAATGAAACATTTATTGGCATTTAAAGTTCTCCAAATTTATTTGTTGCTAGGCCCACCTCGGGTACAACGAGGTTTCCAAAGTAGGACATGAATTTATATTTCCGCAATATGTATTTAAATACTGCAAACGTTTCAGGATCCTCACTGACTTGTTACCTTTTTGTTTTTGCTTATTTTATTATTATTATTATTCCCATTCCCTTAGGTTGGTTCACTCATACTGGCCTCGTCAGCATACCACACCAGATCTAGAGGCCCTCCACCTCCTCCTCCTCCAGGCAACACAAAAGGCAGAGGAAAAGCAAATATGGACGACTTAAGTGGAATCCGGAAGGAAAATGTTGAGAATGCAGAAACTTCAGATGGCCGCAGTACTCCGGCCCCAAATGATCTAGTCTTAAGACTGGAACAAAAGATACTAGAATTGCAAGGAGAACTTGAGCAGGTTCGCAACTTGGCAAACTTGTCACTCACCCTCAATGTCCCCGATATCCACCAACAAAACACAAAGAACCTAACACCTCCTCAAAACACACAAAACCAACAGCCACAAAATCCTACCGCACCAAATCAATATGCAACTCCACCCCAAAATATCAATCCTCTACCAATACCAACTCCACCACAACATCACCATCAACCAATTCAGTACCCACCAACCACCACTTACCACACTCACCATAACACACCACAACCCATTCCCAATCCACAAAACTCCACCAATGACCGTCACTACACCCAAGTTCCTGGCACCCATCAAAGCAACCCTATATATGTGGAAACTATACCTCATTCTACCCAACCAATCTCCTATACATCGGAATCCTCTGAGAAAGACTTGCTCATTAAAACTATGGATGAAGAACTCAAGAAGTTAACAAGCCGAGTTCAAGGTGTTGAAGGTGACAGAGGAATAGAAGGTTTGAACTATGAAGATCTATGCATACAGCCAGATGTCAAACTGCCAGAGGGGTACAAACCTCCCAAGTTCGAAATGTTCGACGGCACAGGTGATCCTAGGGTTCATCTAAGGACCTATTGTGACAAGCTTGTCGGGGTAGGGAAAGATGAAAAGATCCGGATGAAGCTCTTTATGAGGAGTCTTACTGGGGATGCTTTGTCTTGGTATATCAGCCAAAATCCCAAGAAATGGTCCAATTGGGTCAGCATGGTATCAGATTTCATGGACCGGTTCAGGTTCAACACAGAGAATGCACTGGATGTCTTCTACATCCAGAATCTTAAGGAGAAACCTACTGAGACTTTTCGAGAATACGCTACTCCTTGGAGGTCGGAAGCGGCCAAAGTCAGGCCCTCTCTGGACGAAGAATAAATGAATAAATTCTTCGTCAGGGCACAGGATCCACAATATTATGAGAGGTTGATGGTTATCGAAAATCACAAATTCTATGACATCATCAAACTCGGAGAAGGAATCGAAGAAGGAATCAAGAGCGGGATGGTAACAAACTTTGAGGCCTTGCAAGACACGAATAAGGCACTACAATCAGTTGGCATATCGAAGAAGAGAGATGTTGGGGCAGTAATGGTGGCCCATGGCCCAAAATCTCCACTTACGTATTAGACACCTCCACCCACATATTAAACACCTCCATACACATATCAAACACCTCCACCCATATACCGAACAGCTCCACCCATATATCAAACACCTCCACCCAAATACCAAGCATCACTGCTTACATATCAACCTTCATCTCTCAGATATTCCCAACCAGCCACTGTCCATCACACTTATAACTCCCAACCATCCCACTTCCAATCACTACCAGCTCGCCAAAATTATCCAAGACCAAGACCCAAATTCGACCGCAAGCTACCCAGATAATACACCGCCATTGTTGAGCCTATCGACCAACTGTATGAAAGGTTGAAAGCCGCAGGTTACGTCACTCCTGTTCCCGCTGTGGCATTAGAAAATCCATCCCAATGGGTTAATCCGAACAAATATTATGTGTACCATTCTGATATAAAAGGGCGCACCACTACTGAGTGCCGAGCATTGAAGGATAAGATCCATACGCTAGTTGACAACAAGGTCATACAAGCAAAGGAAGTCGCACCTAATGTCCGCAACAATCCCCTCCCTGATCACAGAGGTGATGGTGTACATGTGATAGAGACAAATGAAGAATGGGACCTTGAGAAGTTGATCGGGCTTATTCGAGAAGGTGATGACACTAAGGTTGCAGTCACACTTATTCCTATTATGGTTCAGACTCAGACACCAATCGAGGTTGAGGTAACTGCATCAGTTCCATTCGAGGTGGAAGTGGCTCTGTGCAGTCACCCCCGCTCCATTTGAAGTGGAAGTGGTCACACCTTTCACTGTGAATGTATCAACCACACCCCCATTCAACTCAAAAGCAATACCCTGGGATTATGTTGCCGAGGCTCGACCGAAAGGGAGGGTCAAGGTAGAGGAATATGACACTGCACAAGGAATGACTAGAACCGGAAGAGTCTATACACCTGAACACCTAGGAGGTTCAAGTAAGGAAGCCACCACTAGGAAACCTATCAATGAGACCTGGTGAGATTACATGTGGAGGAAAGTATAGGAAAAGGAATACTCTGTTGTTGACCATCTGAACAAAATTCCTGCTCAGATATCTATCCTGTCACTATTGAAGAATTCTGATGCGCACAAAAATGCCTTAATGAATGTATTGAGCGAGGCTTATGTACCCAATAACATCACCAGCAGAGAAATGGACAACATGGTCGGGCAAGTACTAGAAAGTCATAAGATCATCTTCCATGAAGATGAGCTACCACTTGAGGGACTGAATCACAATCGAGCATTGCATATTATGGTGCAATTTGAAGACAAGTTCATTGTCAGGGTCTTGGTTAATGGAGGTTAGACCCTAAATATTTGTCCATTGGACACTCTGAAAAGGTTTGACAAAGGTTTCCATGAGATACGGGTAGGAAGCATGAATGTGAAGGCTTTTGATGGGTCCCAGAGGGCCACGATCGGGGAGATCAACCTTTTCTTACATATGGGGCCAACTTGGTTCGACGTTGAATTTCAGGTACTCGACATTCCAGCCTCATACAATCTTCTGTTGGGCTGACCATAGATCTATGCCGCTGGAGCCGTGCCTTCCACACTACATCAAGCCGTGAAGTTTGAATGGAACCGCCAGGAGGTAATCATTCATGGAGATGGAAGTAACCCCATCTACCCTAGTCAAACCATCCCGGCCATTGAACATAGAAAAAGGTTAGGAGGGGAAACCTATCATCACATTGAACGGGTAAATGCCGTCGAAAAGGATAAGTGGTGGAGTAACAAAATAGAAAGCGTACTAGCATGGTCTTGATATGAACCCGATAAAAGATTGGGAAAGAAAATCCAAGGTATCACCAAACCAATACAGCTAAAAAATCATGGTACCACCTTTGGGCTCGGATACCAGTATACATGGCAAGAGTACAATGATTGATCGCCTCCATGGCATGGACCGTATTACCCTCTTGAGCATCCAATGCCACATTTAGAACAAGCTTTAAACCAAGCTGATACGATATGGAGGACTGCAGAAGAAGAAGCACTAGCTGGGTTGAAGAATTTATTCCTGGAAGATGAGGACATGGACTGCAGTGCCATAATTGAGGAGGAGGAGGAATAAGGCCTCATTATTCAGACTGTGGAGAAGGGAGTTGTTCTCAGAAATTGGACCGCCACACCATCCCGAGCTCGTCGAGTCCCTGGGTAGCTTGGCATAAAATTTACTTCTATATCCATTCTAGGCATTTAAGATTTCCTGTAATTTTGTTTTAATCCTTGTTTCAAAATAAATGCTCGATTCATCGAGTCGTACTTTGCCTAGACGATTTTTCAATTTTAATCAAATGCATTTGCTCTTTATTATCACTACTATCTTTACACTTTTGCTTTCTATAGCGTTATTATTACTTTTCCTAATGAACCAGTGATTGTAAAATGTAATAAGGCAATGCAACATGAGAATCGTGATTCAGAGGAAGAAGATGAGATACCCGAGGAAATTGTCAGGGAGGTTGAAAATTTTGAGAATAAGCCTAAGTCCAATCTGGACGAAATCGAAGCAGTAAATTTGTGGGACACCGAGATCGTCAAGGAGACCCACATCAGCATTCACTTATTACCAATAGAGAAGGAAGAGTACATTCGTTTCCTAAAAGAGTATAAGGACATTTTCACATGGTCATATGATGACATGACCGGTTTGAGCACTTCCACAGTGGCTCACAAGTTGCCTACTAATCCCATGTATTTACCAGTAAAACAGAAACTCAGAAAGTTCAAACCAGACTTGAAAATCAAGGAGGAAGTTACCAAGCAGATCAAAGCCAAAGTTCTCAAGGTAGTTGAGTACCCAACCTGGTTAGCTAACATTGTTCTAGTTCTGAAGAAGAATAGGAAGGTCAGAGTATGTGTTGACTATCGAGATTTAAATAGAGCAAGTCCCAAGGACGATTTCCCACTGCCAAATATACACATCCTAATCGATAACTGCGCCAAGCATGAACTCCAATCCTTTGTATATTGCTTCGCGGGTTATCACTAGATTTGGATGGATGAAGAAGACTCAGAGAAGACAACTTTTATTATACCATGGGGTGTATATTATTACAAGATAATGCCATTCGGTTTGAAGAACACTGGGGCCACTTACATGAGAGCCATGACAACCATATTCCATGATATGATACACAAAGAAATAGAGGTTTATGTGGACGATGTCATTATCAAATCCAAGAGGGCTGCATATCACATAGCAGACTTGAGGAAGTTCTTTGACAGGATAAGGAGGTACAACTTGAAACTGAACCCCACAAAATGTGCATTCGGGGTTCCCACAGGAAAATTATTAGGATTCATTGTCAATCGTCGAGAGATCAAGCTGGATCCATCTAAAGTCAAAGTTATTCAGGAGTTACCACTACCTAAGAGCAAAAAGGATGTGATGAGCTTTATAGGACGTCTCAACTATGTCAGTCACTTCATAGCACATTCCATAGTCATATGTGAACCCATCTTCAAGATGCTGAAACAAGCTGGACAGAGGATTGTCAAAAAGCTTTTGACAAGATCAAGGAATATCTGTCCATACCAACAGTTCTAGTCCCGCCAGAACCAGGACGACTGTTGCTACTCTATCTATCTGTATTAGATGGAGCCTTAGGATGTGTTTGGGACAACATGACGAGACAAGAAGAAAGGATCAAGCCATATATTACTTGAATAAGAAGTTCACACCTTATAAAGCACGGTATTCTCTGCTTGAACGCACTTGCTGCGCTTTGACCTGGACAACTCAGAAATTGAGGCACTACTTCTGTGCCTACACTACGTATCTCATATCCAGGATGGATCCTCTGAAGTATATATTCCAGAAACCCATGCCGACCGGGAAGTTGGCTAAGTGGATAAGTGAGTTCGATATCATCTATGTAACTCAAAAGGCGGTCAAGGGCAAGCATTGGCAGATCACCTTGCTGAAAATCTGGTGGGAGGAGAATACGAACATTTGAAAACGTATTTTCCTGATGAAGAAGTATTATTCATATGAGAGGACATTACTGAACCATATGATGGTTGGAGGATGTTCTTTGACGAAGTCGCAAATTTTAAAGGGGTGGGCATTGGAGCAGTTTTGATATCAGAAACGGGTCAGCATTATCCGGTATCTACTAAACTCAGCTTTTCCTGCACCAACAATATATAGGAATATGAAGCCTGCATAGTAGGGCTCAACATGGCGGTCGACATGAACGTTCAGGAGTTGCTGGTGATCGATGATTCAGATTTGCTTGTGCACCAGGTACAAGGAGAGTGGGCCACCAAGAATTCCAAGATATTGCCATATCTGCACCATGTGCAGGAATTTAGAAAGAGGTTTATAAAGATAGAATTCCGACATGTGCCCAGAATTCAGAACAAGTTTGCCGATGTATTGGCCACTTTGTCATACATGATACAACATCCAGATAAGAACTACATTGATCCCATTCTGGTGAGGATCCTTAATCAACCGGCATATTATGCTCATGTTGAGGAAGAAGTAGATGGAAAGCCTTGGTTACATGACATCAAAGAATACTTATCAAAAGGAGAGTACCCGGAGTATGAAAATAACACTCAGAAACGCACATTCCGGAGACTATCAAATCATTTCTTCCACAGCGGAGGGAGCCTGTACATAAGAACTCCTGATTTGGGTTTACTAATATGTGTTGACGCAAAGGAAGCTTCTAAGCTACTTGAGGATGTGCATGCTGGGACCTGTGGACCGCACATGAATGGTTTTGTCTTAGCTAAGAAGATACTTAGGGCCGATTCTTTTGGATGACCATGGAGACATATTGCATCCAGTATGTCCGCAAATGCTTCCAATTCCAGTTACACGCCGATATTATAAAAGTGCCGCCAAATAAGCTCAATGTAGCAAGCTCAACTTGGCCATTCACCGCCTGGGGAATGGACGTCATTGGTCCAATTGAGCCCACTACTTCAAACGGGCACATGTTTATTCTAGTGGCCATTGAATACTTCAGAAAATGGGTAGAAGCTGCATCTTACAAAGCTGTAACCAAGAAAGTCGTCACAGATTTTGTCAAGGATCATATTGTCTGCCGATTCGAATTTCCCAAGTCCATTATTACTAACAATGCCGCCAATCTCAACAGTGATCTAATGAAAGCTATATGTGAAGCTTTCAAAATCAAGCACAAGAATTCCACAGCCTACAGACCTCAAATGAACGGAGCCGTAGAAGCCGCCAACAAAACAAATAAGAATATACTAAGAAAAATGGTAGAGAACCACAAACAATGGTATGAGAAGTTACCCTTTTCCCTGTTGGGGTACCACACATCAACCGGGGCAACTCCCTACATGTTGGTTTATGGTACCGAGGCTATTATCCCGACCGAGGTGGAGATTCCTTCTTTAAGAATCATACAGGAAGCTGAACTCAGTGATGCAGAGTGGATAAAGAGTTGCTATGAACAATTGGCCCTTATCGATGGAAAGAAGATGAACACAGTATGTCACGACCAACTTTATCAGAATAGAATGTCCAGAGCTTTCAACAAAAGGGTCAAACCAAGACAGTTCACACTAGGGCAGCTAGTATTGAAAAATATCTTCCCGCATCAAGATGAAGCCAAAAGGAAATTCTCTCCCAACTAGCAGGGCCCATACATGGTCCATAGGGTGCTAACATGAGGAGCACTCATACTTGCAGTAATGGATGGAGAAATATGGCCAAAACCAATCAATTCAGACGCAGTCAAGAGATACTATGCTTAGATTATATACATTTCCTCATCTAATGTAATTGAACTATACTTGACTTGATTCCCATTTAAGATGGGATATATAGGAAGCCTTATGGGTTCAGTCATATCATAATAAAATTTTCATTTCCCCCAAGATCAGAAACTGAGGCAGAATTTTGAGGAGGGCCCTCAAAATTCCGGAGCAAGTCTAGCCAACGTCAACATGTGTCAGACGGCCAGTAACCAGTTAAGGAACTGGGGCAGAATTTTGAGAAGGATTCTCAAAATTTCGGAGAAGGTTCAACAAGATCCATTATCCGCAAATAATCAAAGATCATCTAACAAACTGGGGCAAAATTTTGAGGAGGACCCTCAAAATTCCAATATGAGAGAGCTGTAATGCCTTTGAGATGTGTTATAGTCACTAGTTCATCAAAATTACTTCATATATCAATACATTTCCAAAACTACCCTATTTGTTTTTATCAATAATTGCATATTTTCGGAAATCCTATTTCCATAACAGTCAGGTGTCACCCAGGGAAACTCGAAAGGCTTTCAGAACGGAGCAAAGCAAAGCCAACCGATAGGAGTATGAACCAACCTTCTCCCCACAAAACTTACAGTTTTCCTTTGAATGCAGGCATATCTGATGTAACAATAACATCCGCAAATACAGGCACGTAGCAAGATTACTATCAATCAGGACATCAGACATCAAATGCATCTCCAGCTAAGACATATGCTACTCTTACTTACTACTCGCTTTATGCATGAGGCTAATCCCTGCCTCCCTATTTGTATGAGGCTAATCCCTGCCTCCATATTTGCATGAGGCTAATCTTTGCCTCCATATTTGTATGAGGCTAATCCCTGCCTCCATATTTGCATGAGGCTAATCCCTGCCTCCATATTTGCATGAGGCTAATCCTTGCCTCCCTATTTGCATGTGCATAAGGCTAATCCCTGCCTCTCTATTTCATGAGGCTAATACCTACCTCCATATTTGCATGAGGCTAATACCTGCCTCCCTATTTGCACGAGACTAATCCCTGCCTCCATATTTGCATGAGACTAACCCCTGCCTTTATATTTGCATGAGGCTAATCCCTGCCTCCATATTTGCATGAGGCTAATCCCTACCTCCATCTTTGCATGAGGCTAATCACTGCCTCCATATTTGCATGAGGCGAATCCCTGCCTCCCTATTTGCATGAGTCTGATCCCTGACTCCATACTTGTATGAGGTTAATCCTTGCCTCCCCATTTGCATGAGACTAATCCCTGCCTCCCTATTTGCATGAGTCTAATCCTTGACTCCATGAGGCTAATCCTTGCATCCATAATTGCACGAGGCTAATCCTTGCCTCTCTATTTGCATGAGTCTAATCTTTGACTCCATGAGGCTAATCTCTGCCTCCCTACTTGCATGAGGCTAATCCTTGCCTCCCCATCTACATGAGGCTAATACTTGCCTCCATACTTGCATGAGGCTAATCCTTGCCTCCCCATCCTCATGGGATTAAGCAATGTAACTCTTTGTACGAATATTGCTCTATTTCTAAATACTCTTTATTCACTTTTCAATCGGGCTAAGCTCCGCCCTCCATTTCACAAGACTAAGCATTGTCTTGATAACATCATGACTATTGCATATCATGGGCTGAAATAACGCCAACCTATCCAAAGGCGTCATAGTATAAAGGCATCATCCTCAAAGCCGGAAGACAGCATGCCATGGCCTGAGGATCTCTCAAACTTGCATATTATTATTCAAAGGCGTCATGGTTCGGAGGCACCATTTTCATGGCCCGAGAACATCATTTCATGGCCTGCGAATCCCTCACTAAATAATTCATGGCCCAGGACGTCATCTTTAACCGTCCGAAGACAACCTTCATGGTCCAAAGAGAATTTGCATCATGTTTAAATTTTTTCGCAAATACATGTTTGTAGAATCTTTTATCTGCAGGCAGCTAGTAAGCAACCACTATCCTAGCATGAGCGATCTCACTCCAGTTCCTTCAACTGTTCTGAGCTTTAACCACTCACCATAGCCGCTTAGTCACCTCGTGTCCGTTCTTGCAATGATTCCAAAGCATCCTGCCGGTCAAAATTGGCCATAATTTCTTTACCCGAAAACTCTTTTCATCCTTCCCGGGTAAAGAAGAGCAGCTGTTGAAACCCAAATTTTCCCTATATGTTTTTAATATGCATAAATAATTGCAAAATAACATATATAAGTATGCACAAGGTTTTTATAATTTTCTATAATTTTAAATATTTTAAATTGATTTATTTCCTCCCCTTTTTACTCATAAAATCTCCACTAATTACTCCTCAAATTATTATTGTGGTAATTTAGTTATCTAAATTCTATATTTGTGCCAAAATATTGTTAAAATATTTTTAATGCATTTTTACAATTGCATTTTGCATTTTTAATTGCAATATTAGCCTTATTAATGTACAATTACGTTTTATATGCACAAAATTGATATTTTATATTTTTTTAAATTTTAAATATATATTTTAAATCATTTTAGTACACAGAATTATTTTTTAGAAATTATTTATTATTTATTATAAATTATATGTGATTAGATTAGCTATTTAAAATTTAGCCAGATTGCATTTCAATTTTAGCCTTAATTGAACCCAACACCCTAGCCTAAGTTCGGATTAAATAACGCGACCTAGGCTCTAATTACCCCTATCCGACCCAAAACCTATCAAATCCTGGCCATTGATCTAAAAGATCAACGTCCCTCGTTCGTTCTTGCATTTTTTATTCCAAACACCCCCCAACCCTAACCATTTTTCCAAATCCGCCGCCCTAAGATCCTCTCTTCTCTCAGTAACTCTCAACCAAGCCCTAGCCCTTCAACCGCCGACCTCTTTTCTCCGGTCATCTCCGGTGACCTCTCATCGTCTCCTAAGCTTCCAATGGCTTCTCTCATGCCATGGCTGCCTTCTCTAAGGTCTTCAAGGGCCCAGGGCCATGCCGACTTGCATCTAGGGTTCGTCACTTGTCTGTTCTTGGCTACTCCAGTGTGATTTCGAGCAAAATCATGTTGTATCTGCTAGGATCCTTGGAATTCTAGACACGTTCTTTCATCTCTCTATGGGTTTCTTCTGAAACCCTAATTTCTTCATATATATCTTAGATCTGTACAGATCTGTCATGACCCTAAACCCAAACCCGGTCGTGATGACGCATCTCGTGAAGACAAGTCCAACCGACACTTCCCATTTCAATATTTAACAATTAAACATTAAGAAATAAATCTAAAACATGATAAGATAATCCAAAGTTAACAGATAATAACATAATTCGCGGAAAATAACTTAACACAGCCTGATACCGGGGTGTCACTAGTCATGAGCATCTAGAAAAACGGAATACTCCAAATATAACTATAGAGTTTAACACAAAAACTAAGAACATGAAGGACTAAGATAGGGAAGAGCTCCGGGCTGCGAATGCCAACAGCTACCTAGAGACTCCTCGGATCCACCTAAGCCGAAAATGATCAGCACTCGGGAGTGGGACCAGATATGCCTGAATGTGCACACAGGATGCATGGAGTAAAGTGAGTACTCCAACTCAGTGAGAAATAATCATAATTAAAGACTGAAAGCAGGAAATCACGTAAGGCACAAAGCATGCTATAGTGAAGCAGTAAAACATTTAAAACAGTAAACCAGTGAAAGATAGGTAAAATCCTTTAACTCAAAATTTACTTCATGAAAAGCGTTTTTCAACATATAAGCATGGTAATTGACAGGAAATTAAGAAAAAGATAAACACATAAAGGTTTTCCCCTCGGGCACAGTATCAACAAATCCGCCCCTCGAGCAACATCTCAGAACAATACTAGCCCCTCGGGCTCAATCTCAGAATAGTACCAGCCTCTCGGGCTCATTCTCAGATCATAATGGGTACCCACGCTTACTAGGGGTGTATAGACTCTTGGAGGGGCCCCTTATGGCCCAAGCACAGTATCAAGCCACCTTGTGGCATCATTAGTAGGCCCTCAGCCTCATAGCAATCAAGCCACCTCATGGCATACATATCTCAGGCCCTCGACTTCATAATCAGTATCAAATGTTTCCTCACAACATAGGCCCTCGGCCTTACTCAGTCAAATCCTCACAAGCCACTCGGGCAATAGTAAAACATGAATCTCAGCCTAAAAATATCATTTAAAAGATCATGTAAGTGTTAAAACAGAGTAAATATGGCTGAGTACGAAAACAGTGAAATATAACATGACTAGTTCAAGTATAAAGTCAAAACAGTTGAGGAAATACCAGTAAAAATCCTCGAAGGGTTCAAATAGTTGGCACAAGCCCCAAATATGGCATTCAACCCAAATCATAATGATAGCAAATAGATTTCAGTCAAATATGCGGTAAAATAGTCATTCGGGACGGACTAAGTCACAATCCCCAACAGTGCACGACCCCACGCCCGTCATCAAGCGTGTGCGTCACCTCAATATAGCACAACGATGTGCAATCCGGGGTTTCATACCCTCAGAACATCATTTACAATCATTATTCACCTTAATCCGGACCAAACTTTATCCCGCGACGCCTTTGCTTCTCGAATCGGCCTCCACTCGCGTTAAATCTATTCAGAATCAGAATCACGGCGTCAAAATATGCTAAGGGAACGAAGCCCAAGCGAAAATAATCAATATACGACAAAAATCCCGAAATTACAAAAACCCCACACCTATGCCCACGTCTCGGAATTCGATAATTTTTCCTTATATCCCCATAAGTTCACACATATCAAAAGTTCTGAAATCCGACCTCAAATGGTCCTTCAAATCCTCAATCAAAGGTCTAAGTTTCCAAGCTCTAGTTCTTCAATTTTTAGCTTAATTTCCATGATTGTTTAGGTGGAATTCTCATTAGAATCGAGTTTTAAGTCCAATAATCTTACCTCCAAGTGATTCCCCTTGAATCACACTTCAATCCCCTTCAAAAATCTCCAAAAACGACCAATAATGGAAGAAATAAACCCCAAAATCGCGGACAAGATGACCTTTTAAACCTTCTGCCCAGGCCTAAATTCCTTCATCGCGATTGCGGGACATCCTTCGCGATTGCGAAGAAAAAATTCTCAGCTCCCAAAATTAACCCTATGCGAACACGTAAAATCCCATGCGAACGCGATGCTCAGGCTTCTAACACTACACGATTGCAGACTGGCTACCGCGTTCGCAATGAACAACCTCAAGCCAAGACCCCTGGTCCACTACTCTACGCGAACGCGACCCATTCCACGCGTTCGCGATCAACAATGACTTCACTTTATGCGATCGTATCCGCAGCTTTGCGAACGTACTGAGCAAACTAGACTGCCCCCACAATAGCTCTACGCGATTGCGAGACCCCCTATGCGATTGCGAAGAGTAAAAACTCTGCAACAGCTGAACTCCAAAATGTGCAACTCTCCAAGGCATGAAATGGTCCGATTGACCATCCGAAACTCACCCGAGGCGCTCGGGACCTCAACCAAAGGCACCAACATACCCCAAAACCTTATTAAAACTTGTTCCAATCTTCAAAACACCTAAAACAACAACAAATCAACCTAAACACATTGGATTCAAGCCAAACTTTCTAAAATCTTCCGAATTCCGCTTTTGATCAATAACCCAACCAAACCACGTCCGAATGACCTGAAATTTTGCACACAAATCCCAAATGACACAACGGAACTACTGCAACTCTCAGAATTCCATTCCAAACCCTATATCAAAATCTTGCCTACCAACAGGAAATCGCCAAAATATCAACTTTGCCAATTCAAGCCTAAATCTATTTCGAACCTCCAAAACTCATTCTGATCACGCTCCTTAGTCCCAAATCACCTCTCGAAGCTATCGAACCATCAGAACTCACATCAGAGCCCTCTAATACCTAATTTAACATCCAGTAGACTTTTCTAACTTAAGCTCCCTCAAAAGAGACTAAGTGTCTCAAACCTTACCAAAATCATTCTGGATTCGATCCGACCAACCCGATACTACATAACATGGATAAACAATTCATAAAGAAGCAGAAATGGGGGAAAACAGAGCGGTAACTCATGAGACGACTGGCTGGGTCGTCACATCCTCCCCAACTTAAATAAACGTTCATCCTCGAATGAGTCAAGAAACATACCTGAAGTCTTAAATAGGTGAGGATATCTGCTCCGTATCTCTCGCTCGGTCTCCTAGGTAGTCTCTTCCACGGGCCGACCTCTCCACTGCACGTTCACTGAAGCTATATCCTTTGACCTCAATTTTTGAACCTGACGACTCAAAACAGCTACTGGCTCCACATCATAAGTCAAATCATCATCCAACTAAACCGTGCTTAAATCAAAAACATGAGACGGATCCCAATATACTTCCGGAACATAGAAACATGAAATACCGGATGCACACTCGACAAGCTGGGTGGCAAAGCAAGCTCATAAGCCACCTCCCCAATCCTCTGAAGCACTTTAAAAGGCCTAATGAACCGTGGACTCAATTTCCCTTTCTTTCTAAATCTCATAACACCCTTCATGGGTGAAACCTTCAACAGAACTTTCTCGCCAACTATGTAGGACACATCCCGAACCTTCCGATCAACATAGCTCTTCTGTCTTGACTGCGTTGTACGAAGCCTCTCCTGAATCACCTTCACCTTTTCTAAAGTATCCTGCACCAAGTCTGTCCCCAATAGCCTAGCCTCACCGGGCTCGAACCAACCAACTGGAGATCTACACCGCCTCCCATACAAAGCCTCATATAGAGCCATCTGAATACTCTACTGGTAGATGTTGTTATAAGCAAACTCTACAAGCAGTAGAAACTGATCCCATGACCCTCCGAAATCAATAACACAATCACGCAACATGTCCTCCAATATCTGGATAGTGCGCTCGGACTGCTCGTCCGTCTGAGGGTGAAAAGCTATGCTCAACTCAACCTAAGTACCCAACTCTCGCTGCAAAAACCTCCAAAACTGCAACGTAAACTAAGTGCCCCTATCTGAAATGATGGAAACTGGGACACCAGGCAAACGAACAATCTCATGGATATAGATCTCTGCCAACCGCTTTGAAGAATAGGTAGTACCCACAGGAATGAAGTGCGCGAACTTGGTCAGCCAATCCACAATCACCCAAATAGCATCAAACTTTCTCAAAGTCCGTGGAAGTCCAACTACAATGTCCATAGTGATCCTCTCCCACTTGCACTATGGAATATCTATCCTCTGAAGTAAGACACCCGGTCTTTGATGCTCACATTTCACTTGCTGACAATTGAGACACCGAGCTACAAATCCCACAATGTCTTTTTTCATTCTTTTCCACCAATAGTGCTGCCTCAAATCCTAATACATCTTCGCGACACCCGGATGAATGGAATACCACGAGCTATGGGCCTCCTCCAGGATCAACTACCGAAGCCCATCCACATTGGGCACACAAATCCGGCCCTGTATCCAGAACACCCCATCATCACCAATGGTCACATCTCTGGCACCATCATGCTAAACTCTGTCCTTAAGGACAAGCAAATGCGGATCATCATACTGGCGCTCTCTGATGCGATCTTATAAGGAAGACCTAGAAACCACAAAAGCCAATATCCGACTAGGCTCCGAAATATCTAACCTCACGAACTGATTGGCTAAGGCCTGAACATCATCTGCAAGAGGTCTCTTCCCAACTGGAATATATGCCAAACTCCCCATACTCACCGCCTTTCAACTCAAGGCAACGACCACCACATTGGCCTTTCCCGGATGGTACAATATAGTGATATCATAATCCTTAAGAAACTCCAACCATCTCCGTAGCCTCAAATTGAGATCCTTCTGTTTGAATAAGTGCTGGAGGCTACGATGATCAGTAAACACCTCACAAGACACACCATACAAGTAATGCCTCCAAATCTTCAATGCGTGAACTATGGCAGCCAGCTCCAAATCATGAACGAGGTAGTTCTTCTCAAGGGGCTTCAACTGACGAGAAGAATAAGCAATAACTCTACCCTCCTGCATCAATACACAACCAATACCAACTCACGAAGCATCACAATATACGGTATATGAACCTGAAGCTGATGGTAGAACCAACACTGAAGCTGTGGTCAATGCTGTCTTGAGCTTCTGAAAGCTCTCCTCACACTCATTCGACCATACAAATGAAGCACCCTTCTGAGTCAACTTGGTCAAGGGCAATGCGATAGTTGAGAATCCCTAAACAAACCGGCGATAATAACCCGCCAAACCAAGAAAGCTGCGAATCTCAGTGGATGAGGACGGTCTGGGCCAACTCTGAACTGCCTCTATCTTCTTCGGATCAAACTGAATACCCTCGCTGGACACCACGTGCCCCAAGAAAGCCATTGAATTGAGCCAAAACTCACACTTGGACAATTTTGGATAAAGCTTCTCCTCTCTCAATCTCTGTAACACAACTCTCAAATGCTTTGCGTTTTCCTCCTGACTATGCAAATATACCTGAATATCATCAATAAAGACTATGACAAACAAGTCAAGATAAGGCTGGAACACACTATTCATCAAATGCATGAACGCTTCTGGGGCATTGGTCAGCCCAAAAGACATCACCAAGAACTCATAATAACCATATCGGGCCCTGAAAGCTATCTTATGAATATCCGAGTCCCTGATCTTCAACTGGTGATAACCTAAACAAAGATCAATCTTGGAGAACACTCTCGCTCCCTGAAGCTGGTCGAATAAATCATCAATACGAGGCAAAGGATACTTGTTCTTAATTGTTACCTTGTTAAATTGCCTATAATCAATGCACATCCTCATAGTGCCATCCTTTTTCTTCACAAATAGAACCGGTGCACCCCAAGGTGATACACTAGGCCGAATGAACCCTTTATCAAGGAGTTCCTGAAGCTGCTCCTTTAATTCCTTCAACTCCGCTGGTTCCATACGATACGTCAGAATAGAAATGGGCTGAGTTCCTGGCACCAGGTCAATACCAAAATCAATATCCCTATTCGGTGGCATGCCTGGCAGGCCTGCAGGAAACACATCTGGAAAATCCCTCACAACTGGAACAGAATCAATACTGGGAGTGTCAGCACCGACCTCCCTTACAAAATCTAGATACAAAAGACAACCCTTCCCAACCATACGCTAGGCTTTCAAGAATGAGATCGCTCTATTGGGAATATAATCAGTCATACCTCGCCACTCAATTCGTGGCACACCCGGTATAGCCAATGTGACTGTCTTAGCATGAAAGTCCAGAATAGCACGACAGGGAGATAGCCAATCCATGCCAAAAATGACATCGAAATCCACCATACACAATAATAAAAGATCCACACGGGTCTCCAGACCCCCAATAGTCACCACACACGACCAGTACACATGGTCTACAATAACAATATCTCCCACTAGGGTAGATACATGAATAGGTGAAGCAAGAAACTCATGGGGCATACCCAAATAATGAGCAAAGTATGATGACAAAAAAGAAAAGGTGGAACCGGGATCAAATAATACAGAGGCATCTCTGTGGCAGACTGAAACAATACCTGTAATAACAACATCTGAAGGAATAGCATCGGGTCTACCTGGGAGTGCATAGAAAAGGGCCTAACCACCACCTGATGACCTCCCTCCTCTTGGGCAACCCCTAGCTGACTGGGCGGGTGGTGGTGAAGTAACTGGCACTGAAGCCGATGACTGATTCACCCAGACGCCTCAAACTGGAACCAACATAGCACATATTGACTAATTAATAGTGGACTTCCCTACTTGGCTCGAAGCCATAGACCAAAACATACACAATAACTCATAACACATATACTTTATTGCTACCATAATACCATAGTGAGATTAAACTCAATCCTTCATAAGTTCGTGGAACACAGACCATCTGGTGCTTTATATCTTCTGCAACTCTCGCATTCACTCTAGTAGTAGTCAAGCCTACTCTCTTGAGCAACCCAAGTTCAAATTGTAAAATATATATTTCCCTGGTAATAGAGATCTTCCAATAAATGACACAAGGGATTACGCAAACTTCAGAACAATCCGCAGAAGATAACCCCACCTGCTTTTCCTCAAACTAACATTTCTGTATACCTTCCACCGTCATAAACATTACGGAGTCACTTAAACTTCCTGAGTCTGAACTCATACCGCAATATGAAATTTACTCCACTCCCAACTAGGAAACATGGAAAGATTCTTCACAAACCTATAACTCGGGGCTATACCTCAAATCAAGATGAAAATCGAGCACCTAATAGTCCTTCCATCCTCCAGTAGACCCTTCTCGTCGCTTCCAAATCACATGAATACATCTCGCAGTCACATCACACTCATCACATAACCATCCAGTCATCACATCCCTTAATAGGGACATAACAGAACATATGGATCCAGAAACACGCGCTCATGAAATCAACAGCTCAATTCTCAAGCTATAGGCAAAAAATCCTGCCTCGAGTCCTTCAGACTAGCCCAACATCAATGCACAGAGATCACATCTCATCCCTCAATCAGGGAATCACAAGCCATCGATGCATATCCGATACCGAATGCTCATGCACGCATACGAATGCGTGGAAAGAATTCAAAGAGTTACTTTTCAAGCTGAATCAAGGACGCACGATAAGAATTCAAGAATGTGAAATTTTTTCTAAAGTTTCTGTAGCCTCTCGAGGATAAATACAGACGTCTCTGTACCGATCCGTGAGAATCTACTAAACCTACTCATGACTCGTAAGACCTATGTAACCTAGTCTCTGATATCAACTTGTTACAACCCTAAATCCAAACCCGATCGTGATGGCGCCTCTCGTGAAGACAAGGCTATCCGACACTTCCCATTTCAATATTTAACAGTTAAAAATTAATAAATAAATCTAAAGCTTGATAAGATAATCCAAAGTTAACAGATAATAGCATAATTCGCGGAAAATAACCCAACACAGCTCAATACCGGGGTTTCACTAGTCATGAACATCTAGTAAAATAGAATACTCCAACTATAACTACAGAGTTTAACACAGAAAACTAAGAACATGAAGGACTAATATAGGGAAGAGCTCCGGGCTGCGAATGCCAACAACTACCTAGAGACTCCTCGGATCCGCTTGAGCCGGAAATGATCAGCACTCGGGAGCGGGACCAGATACGCCTGAATCTACACACAGGGTACATGGAGTAAAATGAGTACTCCAACTTAGTGAGTAATAATCATAAATAAAGACCGAAGGCAGGAATCACGTAAGGCACAAAGCATGCTATAATGAAGCAGTAAAACCATTTAAAAGAGTAAACCAGTGAAACATAAGTAAAGTCCTTTAACTCAAAATTTACTTCATGAAAAGCCTTTTTCAACAATTAAGCATGGTAATTGATAGGAAATTAAGAAAAAGATAAACACATAAAGGATTGCCCCTCGAGCACAGTATCGACAAATCCGCCCCTCGAGCAATATCAGCCCCTCAGGCTTAATCTCAGAATAGTACCAGCCCTTCGAGCTCAATCTCAGATCACAATGGGTACCCGCGCTCACTGGGGGTGTACAAACTCCTAGAGGGGCCCCTTACGACCCAAGCACAATATCAAGCCACCTCATGGCATCATCACTAGGCCCTCGGCCTCATATCAATCAAGCCACCTCGTGGCGTACATATATCAGGCTTTCGGCCTCATAATCAGTATCAAATGTTTCCTCACAATATAGGCCCTCAGCCTTACTCAGTCAAATCCTCACAAGCCACTCGGGCAATAGTAAAACATGATTCTCAGCCCAAAAATATCATTTAAAAGATCATGTAAGTGTTAAAACAGAGTAAACATGGCTGAGTATGAAAATAGTGAAATATAACATGACTGAGTTCAAGTATAAAGTCAAAATAGTGAGAAAATACCAGTAAAAATCCTCAAAGGGTTCAAATAGTTGGCACAAGGCCCAAATATGGCATTCAACCCAAATCATGATGATAGCAAATAGATTTCAGTCAAATACGCGGTAAAATAGTCATTCGAGACGGACTAAGTCACAATTCCCAATAGTGCACGACCCCACGCTCGTCATCAAGTGTGTGCATCACCTCAAAATAGCACAACGATGTGCAAGTCTAGGGTTTCATACCCTCAGAACATCATTTACAGTCATTACTCACCTGAAACCGGTCAAATCTCTAGCTCGCGATGCCTTTGCCCCTCGAATCGGCCTCCACTCACGTCGAATCTATCTTAAATCAGAATCACGACGTCAAAATATGCTAAGGGAACTAAGCCCAAGCGAAATAATCAATATACGACATAAATCCCTAGATTACCAAAACCCGACCCCTAGGCCCACGTCTCGAAATTCAATAATTTTTACATCAATAGATTCCTTATCGCCCCACGCATTCATACATATCAAAAGTTCTGAAATCCGGCAGCAAATGGTCTTTCAAATCCTCAATCAAAGGTCGAAGTTTCCAAGCCCTTCAATTTTTGGCATAATTTCCATGATTATTTAGGTGGAATTCACATTAGAATCGAGTTTTAAGTCCAAGAATCTTACCTCCAAGTGATTCCCCTTGAATCCTACTTCAATCCCATTTAAAAAGCTCCAAAAACGACCAACAATGGAAGAATTAAACCCCAAAATCACGGACAAGATGACCTTTTAAACCTTCTGCCCAGGCCTAATTCCTTCATCGCGATCGCGGGACATGCTTCGCGATTGCGAAGTACAAATTCTCAGCTCCCAAAATTAACCCTATGCGAACGCGTAAAATCCCATGCGAATGAGATCCTCAGACATCTAACACTATGCGATCGCAGACTGGCTACCGCGTTCGCAATAAACAACTTCAAGCCAAGACTCCTGTACCACTTAACTCTACGCGAACGCGACCCACTCCACGCGTTCGCGATCAACAATGCCTTCACCTTATGCGATCGCATCCCCAGCTTCGCGAATGCACTGAGCAAACTGGACTACCCCCAAAACAACTCTACGTGATCGCGAGATCCCCTACGCGATCACGAAGAGTAAAAACTCTGCAACAGCTGAACTCCAAAATCTGCAACTCTCCAAGGCATGAAATGGTCCGATTGACCATCTGAAACTTACCCGAGGCCCCCAGGACCTCAAACAAAGGCACCAGCATACACCAAAACCTTATTCAAACTTGTTCCAATCTTCAAAACATCTCAAACAACATCAAATCAACCTAAACACATCAGATTCAAGCCAAACTTTCTAAAATCTTTCGAATTTTTCTTTTGATCAATAACCCAACCAAACCACGTCTGGATGACCTGAAATTTTGCACACATATCCAAAATGACACAACAGAACTACTTTAATTCTCGAAATTCCATTCTAACCCCTATATCAAAATCTCGCCTACCAACCGGAAATCGCCAAAATATCAACTTTGAAAATTCAAGCCTAAATCTACTCCGAACCTCCAAAACTCATTCCCATCATGCTCCTAAGTCCCAAATTACCTCTCGAAGCTATCTGAACTATTGGAACTCACATCCGAGCCCTTAACACCTAAGTCAACATCCGGTTAACTTTTCTAACTTAAGCTTCCTTAAAAGAGACAAAGTGTCTCAAACCTTACAAAAATTATTCTGGATTCGATCCGACCAAGCTGATACCACATAACACGGATAAACAAAGCACAAAGAAGCAAAAATGGAGAAAACGGAGCGGTAAGTCATGAGACGACTGGCTAGGTCGTCACAAGATCTAAGACGATTTGAGTTTGTTTCTTTAATGTTTTACACTGTCCTTGGAACTCTTTTGCAAGAATCGTTGATTTCAAGTGTTTTTCAACTTCTTCTAAAATTTAGTGTTTCAGAACTTCTTTTAAAATTTTGTTTAACTGATTCTTTGTGTTTAAACTTTTATTACTTGCATATTTTTGACTGATTCTATGATTTTACTACCTCTTCATCTCGTCTATATTGAAATCCCTAATTTTCTAGGTTTCTTCGTTTGGTTCTGTGTATTAGCATGACTGATCATTTTTTGTTTGAGTTTCTGTGACTATCTTGCCTCGAATATGTTCCAACTGAGTTTTTAGCCTAACTTATATCACTTCTATGTGCTTGTGTCCATCTTGACTATTCAAGACTTGCTCCTTTCTATTAGTGTTGTTTAACCTTCGTGTTTGCTATGTCTGGTTGTTCTTATCTTACTCTATTTATATGTTGAATACTGAATCATGACTTTCTTTTTGATTGATTCTAGATTCCCTATTTCATGGTTTGATTGGAAGACCTTCCTTTAAACCTTCGATTCCTACTCTTTCTATTCAAATTGATTGATTTGCTTACCTTGTCTACATTAGTATTTTATTCCTACTTTAATTCGGGTTTTTTGAACTTAGCCCTAATTGTTTACCCTATACTTACTGAATTTGAAATCTTTCCTTATTGGTCATATATTGATTTCTTTCCTTACTTGTTACTTATTCTTACCGTTTGAACCGATTCCCTTAACTTATGGGAATACTTGTACTGATTTTGCTCTAATTGGTTCCGAGTTCCATAATTACTATACCATTGTGATTTTGCCTTATTATACCTAGTTTCAAACTACTATATATGCTTACTTTCTCATTGACACAAAGACGAACACATTGGTTCAAAAACTCTCTCTTTCAAACTAAACGCTTTCTGCTCTCTTTTGTGTTACTTAATACTGTCTAAAGTCAGTCGGCAGAAAGCCAATACTAACTATTGGCTTCTCTTTCACTTTGTGCTACTATACCCTTATTGGTATGTTCCAATTTTAACTCAAGTCCCAAAATAAAATGCTTCTCCTATTACTTCAATTTGTCATATTTCTAATATGCTTCTATCTATGATTTTGTTGTTCAACCTGCAATTAACATGCATACTTCACTGTCTTCTTTGTTGCATGCTATATACCCCTTAGGATCCCCCTTCTAGTATGACCCAATGTGACTATGTTTCTCTGATCCCTAGCATGCACCTTCCTATATGAAGTAATTGGCTATCCTAAGCCTATTGATTCTGTATTAACTCTACAGTTCATGCTATACTTTTAATTCCTTGACTCCTTTTAAGGCTCCTATGATTCTGTACCTATGTGCATCTGTGCTTACTATGTGCCCTATGCTTACCTCAAATCCCCATTACCCCTAAGTGGATGTGTGCACCTGTTTGACTCCATGTATTGAAGTGTTGATAAACTTCTTTCTGGTTCTGTATTTGGTTTGACTGATTGTTTTTCACCTTACCCTTTTAAACTGTCTTATTTATTAACTCCCTATGTGTTTTATTACAAAACTATTTCAAGCAAATCTCTTTTTAACATTGTTTTCCCACTAAAACCTTTCAAATTGTGTCAAGCACTCTCACTCTACTCCTAAGTCACTAGGTTCTGCCCCCTCCAGTGTGTGTACTGCCTTGGGATCCTCTTGAGAACCTTGTGAACTCTGGCACACTGAGGCTGGCCCTTCTACACTACACTTACTCATTTGGTTATAAAGTCTAGGTGTGAGCACTGCCCGGGGTCCTTGAGATCCTTAGGGAACTTTGATGCACATAGACAATGATATTGTCTATAAAATAGGTATTTAAGGCTAATTGAGGTCTTGGGAAATCACTTGGGCCTACTTCATGCTCCCTATAGTGTAGCTTCATCTTTTTTTTATCTATTTATGTAATTCATTCATTTTGTTTGTAATAATTTGTAAATAAATATTGAGGTAACTAGTGAAAAAGGGTGGGTAGTTACATATTTTAGGGGTAATATGGTTAGAAACCATGCCTATAGGATGTTATATTTGCTATGTTTGCCTTATCATGTTAGAAATCATGCCTATAGATTTCAAGTGGTTCCAATAATAGGAATCATGTTTATAGGTCTTAAAATCAACTTTACAAGTAGATACCATACCTATAGGATATGGTCCAGTTCAACTTCTGTTATAACGAGTGTTTACATGTGTTTTCATTTGTTATCATGCCTACAAGTTTCTAACATCTTCTCTTAAACAATTAGATATCATGCCTATAGGAAACAACATCAGATACACTGCCTAGATCTAAAATCAGTTTAGTTTAAATAAGTCAATCTAGTTCTTGAGTAGTTTGCTTCGAAGTTGGTCTAATTAGCGGGTTGTTTTCCTGAAATGAATTCTCTCAAATACTACTTTAATTCACTATTAGAAAGCATGCCTATAAGGACTCAAGAGTTAGTTTCAAAATCTACCCACTGTTTTACTATGTCAAACATAGTATCATGCTCATAGGATGCCATTATCCAGCGTTTAGGCAAGCCCATAGGGTAAGTTTAAATTCTGTAACTCTGAAACTGTTTCTACTACTTAATATTGTTATGATTTTAAAATCAGTGGGCAAAAGGATAGGGCCATTAATTCTGAGTTTTATAAAAATAAAAACTACATATCTCACATGTTCTGATATTCACCTAGACATCATATCTTAGGATACTGTTTAACAATATTGCCCTTATTTGTGTTTGAGTCGTGCTGTTTACATGCATTATCTGTGGAGATGAACTTGAACCTCTAATTGCTTCTTTTCTGCCTTATTTGCTAAGGACATATTTGTTATTGCCTGTCGCATTAAAATTTTCTCCTTTTAAGCACCTTCGGGGTCGTCTAGAACTGTCCAAATTTAGAGGTCCTAAAATACCTTCAAGGCCACAAGGAAGGGACGGGTAGTGCACGCATAGGCTTCGTCAAGTTTACTAGCACACTTTAGGCTAAGACCACAGGGTGGGAAGGGTAGATATGGGATATGATGACTACGCGCTAATGTCACGTGTATCCCCTCATCGAGGAGTGTTTACCGGATATTGTGTGGGGTGATCCTGTAGACTAACCAACCTAAGACCCCTCCTTTCCCAAATCCCTTCTGTTTAAAACTTTGTTTTATATACAACTTGTTCAAAACCTTTGAGTTATATAACGTCCAACGTGCTTTATTTGCAAATTATTTGATTCAACTATTTTTTTGTTAATGGACTAATTCATGAATATAAGTTCGGACGGGACCTACCATTGTGGACTGAGAGGGTGCCTAACACCTTCTCCTCAAGGTTATTTTGAGCCCTTACCCTAATCTCTGGTAATGCGAAATAGTCTAAGAGTTAATAGTTCTAGGTTCCCTAATGCACCATAATCCGTTAAGTGGCGACTCTTCAAATACCGAGTTTTTAAAAGGAAATGAGTTATTACCCCATGAATATCGAAACCCGAACTTTTCTCCGCGGAGGAAAAAAGGGGGTGCGAAAGCTACCATTCCAACAAATCCTCGTTGGAAAATTTGTTGTTGTTATTAACGTTTTTAAAGAAGATCAGAGCGAGTTATAGCTCCTGCTTCTAACGTTTCTTTATAAAAAAAAATAGCTTATGATCTCCAACATTTAAACTAATGAAAGGAAGCCTTCTTGCTTTCTTTTGGAATGAGTAACGTTTTTGTTCTCATCATTTGCTTTGGATTTGTTGAAAATTGGAATGAATTTACTTTTGAATGAAGCTTTGGTTGAAAATGAAATTTTGATTCTGTTTCAATGTTTCGTATTTGGACCAAAGGCAGAACACTTTTAATCTTTAACAAGGAATTCCTAATGTCTCACATATAAGACTTTAAAAATGACTCATAAGAATGAGTCATTTGATGATTTACACGTTACTTGGTCTACTAAGCATATATGACAATACGGCATATGTTTGAATAGTGGCCTAATGCCACGTGGGGAGTGGGGTGAAGATTATTAATCTTTATCTACTTATTAGTTTATTGGTTAATGTCCCGTTACCCGCATAATTTAAAAATTATCTTAAATTACTTAAAACACTACTCGCTTTTAACATATCTTATACACCTTACTATTATGGCCATGTGGTACCTTGTATGATACTAGTCCATAAATACCAGGTATTTTAGCTTAGGCCATATTTTATCCCACCATGCCAAACTTTGACGAAACTCATTTACTTCGATTTAGCTTACCCTTTCACTTTCACGAATTTACTCATCACTTTCGAAATATCATAATCCTTATAATCTCCAAATAATATTTTTCTTTGACTGTTGTCAATTACCTTACGACAAATTCAACGTACAATACTACATGGTGCAACATCGTTGTAACTTAATACTGCGAAGCGTAACATCACTGTAATGTAATACTGCTGGGTGCAACACTGTCATAATATAATACTGCAGGATATAATGTTAACATAATATTGTGGGGCGTAACAATAACTAATTAAACCCCATTACTAATATCTAGTACATCAAGAGAAATTAAAGATCGCAATACAAACAATCCCCGGGAATGAACCCAGAAGCCACTGGAAATTCACCTCAGACTCCCATTCCGCCTAAACCACCAGACATATTTATTGATCATTCAATGTCCAATAATCACTCTACCCCTATTACTCCAACTGCTGCCTCGTTTAAAGACAAATTACTCTCCCAGGAAGATATAACGAACTCTCCAATTAATTCAAACATCAATATGTTTGATTATTCCGTGCCAATGAGGGATGAATCTTCCCATGAACCTCTCTCCTCTCAATTAAAATAAATTTCTCTAACAGTTGAAGAATTTACACACTCTGGCCTGTGGTAGACTGGGTCACACAACACCATCATGTTCCTACCCTACAATAGACACAATGAAGCAGACACAAGGAGGCCCCTAGGTCATCTCCTCCAACTCCACAGGCAAGGGGAAAACAATTGAGGATCTATGGGAAACAATGTCATTTCCCAAAGGGAACAAACAAAAGCGATACACTACCAATTCACCACAGGTCAAAACTCAAGAAACATCACTAGGTATCAATGTCAATATATTTGATGTAGCATTAGGTAAATTTCTAAATACTCAAAAACTAGCTTTTAAGCCTAAAAACACTGATACTACTGATCAACTGTTCAAGAACGGAACAAACTACAAATCTTTTAAAAAGACTAACAGTTTTAATACAAATACTACTACATCTATTCCTACCTATAATAAGTTTTCATCTCTACACACTGAAAATAATATTTTAACACCTGTGGATGAATCTGTCCTAATGGATTTGGATGGATTTATCAATAACCAATCCACATAACTTACTCATTCTTTTCCTCCACGAAACCCTTACCCTACTCCCCAACAAGGGTCTCCACGTGGCCAAAAGGCTGCATACAGCCATACAACTCTAAGTAAAACAGCGGCCCCACCCCCTAATCACCTAAGAAGCACGCCATCTCCTCTTCCACTAATGACTCATAATTCCCCTAAGACATCCCTAGATGACTTGTCATCTAATTCCTGCCACGTGGACATGCAAACCAACTCCCCAATTACAGATAACCCAGGGTTGGAAGTAATTGATCAAAACATGCAAAATCAATCTCCTATAATAAATACTCAATCATTGTCTCATGAACCCCAATCCCTCCCGGTCATTACATTTTTTACTTCACAATATGAATCTACTACAACCCCTCACACGGAGGAGAATACCACTGAATCAGCTTTCCCCTCACTAATGTCCATCCTTATTGCCCAGAATGGACAACCAAATACCAAACCCCAATCTCCCGATATATGTCACCAATGCCCTCCCACAGGATCATCATCCAACGACATGGTTAGAACAAGGGCTTCAAGGCCAGGCAGAACAAGGGCTTCAAGGCCAGGTAGCTTTCTTCACCCTTAACATTCAGAACCAAGAGGTTATATTTGTCCTTCAAAATCCTCAGATTCTAGCACAACTAATCTTAGAGGGCATGAGGCTAGTGATGTCAAACTACATCAACCACCTTTGTTGACAAATGTTCTAGACCTCATAGCTCCGACGTTAGCACCTGCTCTTCTTCACAACATGTAGGCCCATTGGAATCTTCCACTGGAATTTCTCTATGGCTAGAATATTACCTTGATGCATTTGTTACCCATCTCCTTAAGACGTACTCCGATCACACACCCCTCCTAATTTCACTATCCCACCACACTAGGTTCCATACTCAACACATTTTTCGTCTTGAAACCTACTGGTGTCATCATCCGGAATTTAATTCTATTGTCATGGACTCTTGGAATGGCCATAGCTTATCCAATGCTACCACCCTTTTCACTAATAAAGTAAAAGCTGGACTACCACAACTTTTGATGATGTTATTCACAAAAAGAAAACAATCCTGACAAGAATGGGTGGGATTCAAAAATACACTCATTATCCTACGAGTGCCTTCTTGTAGAATCTTGAACAACCATCACTAATGAGTATAACAATTTCTTAAAAATTGAGGATGATTATTAGAAACTACGGTCGCGTATTAATTGGCTCAGTAAAGGGGATGCAAGTACTGAATTTTTCCATATAAGTGTCCTAAATCAGAGAAGGAAAAACCGTTTCTCTTTTTTAAGGATGAACATAACAATTGGATTAATTCTCCCGATAAAATCCTTCAACACACCTTCAGTTATTTTTAAAACACCTATCAAGCAAGTCACGAATCATCAAATTGGATAAGAATTCAAGCCTCCCTAATTTCATCGTCACTCACTGATCTATTATGAGATCACTAGGGCTATCTTTTCCTTGAAACCTTTCAAAGCTCCCGGTCCGGATAGACTACGCCCATTCTTCTACCAGAAATATTGGTACATTGTTAATAAAATTGTTTTTGATTACTGTCACTCTATATTTGAAATCCTCACCATCCCAGAGCAACTTAATACTACCTTTCTTTGTCTAATACCCAAGTTCCCTAATGCTAATGAACTTAAAAAATTCAGACCAATTGGGCTTTGCAATACAATTTACAAAGTCATTACTAAAATCATTGTCAATCATATCAAACCCTTTCTGAAAACCTAATAGGCCTTTTTCAATCAAGCTTCCTTAAAGGAAGACTGAAGGCTAATAATGCCATTCTCATTCAAGAAATTATTCATCACTACAATAAAATCAAAGGCACCAAGGGGAAAATCCTCCTTAAAATTGATTTGAAAAAGGCATTTGACCGACTTGAATGGTCATTTATCCGTAGAGACCTACACTACTTTAACTTCCCACCCAGAATTACTAAACTCATCATGGATTGCATTAGTACTTCTCGTATTGTTGTCGTTGGAAATGGATCCTAAAGAGAGTTTTTCAAGCCATCAAGGGGCATAAGACAAGGTGGCCCTATGTCCCCGTACTTTTTTATCATTTGTATTGAACTACTATCCATCCTCGTAAATCACCAAATTGATTTAACTCTTTGGGATCCTATCAAGCTTAGCCCAAAAGGGCCACCCCTCTCCCATTTGTTCTTTACGGACGACTTAACAACATCAAATGAGAAATATGCCAATACAATCAAGCGATGTCTTGACTACTTTCGTACATTATCAAGGCAAACTCTTCTCAAAGAATTGCTCTATTACATTGAAATTTTTTATTTCCACCACCCTTAATATCAAAGTTAGTGACATCTTTGGGAAATACTTGGGTTTTTCAATTTTGGGTAACAAACCCAAACTAACGGACTACACTTTCATCCTTGACAACCTCTATAAAAGACTAACTAGTTGGAAACCCAATTCCTATCATTAGCAGGGAGAGCTACTCTTGTTCAAACTGCCCTCAATACACTCCCAAACCACATTATGCAATACACAATGCTGCCAAAAAAACTCACCGTCAAATTGATAAAATTCAATGTGACTTCTTGTGGGATAACAACCAAATATCCAAGAAAATCCACTACATTAAATGCGACACTGTCTCATTACCCAAGCATGCTGGGGGTCTAAGCATAAGAAAATCCTCTGATAAAAACAAAGCTGCTATTACAAGCCTTACTTGTCGATTCTTTAGTCATTCCACTGCTATTTGGGTTGCAGTTCTCAATTTCAAATATGCTAGTCGATTCTCAGACACATCTCACTCCTTCATATGGAAAAACATCCTCACAGGATGAACCATTTGCAAAGATGCTATTGTCTGGCATATTGGAGATGGTTCCAATATGGACTTTTGGCATGCAAATTGGCTGCCTTGTACAAAAAGCCTACGTAGTATCATCGAAAGTCCTCTATCATACAAGGATTCAACTCTCAAGATTTGAAACATTTTCTCTAACAACTCATGGGACCTGTCACAACTCTCTTTTGAACTCCCATCCCATATTTTAACTGAAATTCACTCCCTCCAAATAGCAAATGACTACAATCACACTGATACTCTGATATGGGCCTCCACCATAGATGGTATATTTAGCACAAAATCAGTGTACCCTCTTATAACCTCTAATACCACTCAAACCCAAAGTAAGAACTTTGCTTGGCTTTGGAAATTGATAACTTGGAATAAGTTTAAATATTTCCTATGGCAATGCTACCATGATCGATTACCTACAAAGACATATCTAAGTCACATTGGGATTGCCACTTCCTTGTACTGCCCAGTTTGCCCCACCACTGAGGAAACTCCGCAACACATTTTTCTCTTTTGCCCAATAGCAAAACATTTATGGGAAGCTCTAGGTGTTAGCATACAACTAAAGAATGACTTAATTATCTAATTAGACATAATCCAACTAAAAGTGACTGAATTACCCAACCAAACATGATTTATTAGGGGGGTTTTGGCATGGTTTGACAACATACTTCACATAATTAGCAGAAAATGCCCTAATTATAAATATTGGCACCAGGTAGCCAATAAATGTATATCACAACAATAATGTGTATATCAAAATGTATATCAAAACTCTATTTTCCTTCTTTGTGTATATCATAATATATATCAAAAAACAAATCCTTCTTTGAATATATCTATATGTATAACCCAAAAAGAATGATATTATTTTGTATATCACCATGTATAATAATTTCGGAAATGTACTATTGGCTCTATATCTATGTATAACACAACAAAAAATAATTATATTGTTTATATATCACAGTGTATAACACATCAAATAATGTGTATATCAAAATGTATATCACAAGTTTATGTTCCTTTTTTTTGTGTATATTAAGGGTATGTTAAAATTTTGTTTTCCTTCTTTATATCAACAATTTAGTTTTCTTCTTTATATCTCTTATTTGTAACAACCCGATCGGTCATGTCACGACCCGAATTTCCCACCATCGGGACCGTGATGGTGTCTAACATTGCACTCGCTAGGCAAGCCAACATTAGAATTCTATTCACATTCTTTTCCTTTTACCTTTTATAATTAAAATATAACAAAATTAAATTAACGAAAATAAAAGCGGAAGTACATAATTAACTGATTATCTGTATACTATTAACATATACCGAAAACTGTTACCACCCAGAAACTGGTGTCACAATTCACGAACTTTACACAGATTACTACAAATACTGGTATGAAAGAAAAATGTATCTTTCTCGAAAGTAACTAAAACAGAGATATAGGTTATAGGAGGGGACGTCAGGGCCTGCGGATGCCTGCAGGACTACCTTGGGTCTCTTGAATGAAGTATCAGCAACCGACCTCTCAATTAGCCACTACCAACTCCGAGATCTCCACAAAAAGTCCATAGTGTAGTATCAGTACAACCGACCCCATGTACTACTAAGTGACGAACCTAACTTCGACGAAATAGTGGCGAGGCTACAACAAAGAATAAACAATATATATATATATATATATATATATATATATATATATATATATATATCCTGCCTTGTCACGCGACAAAAAGAAGATATGGAATGAAATAGGACAGTAACTTGCATTTAATAAATACAGAACCCAATCGTTCCACCAATACTCAGCTATAACCAATCCTTAAGAGAATTTCAACACCACAATAATGAATCTCAGCAGAAGAAGAATACATAAACAACAATTGATGCGGCGCGCATCCTGATGGCACAATGTAATCAATAACTATATGGACATTCACCCTTATTATTACTTGTTGCAGCATGCAACCTGATCCCACCAGTCCACCCTTTTTACTCCTCAATATATCACCCTTATTCCTCCTATTGTAGCGTCCAACCCGATCCCACATGTCCACCCTTATTACTCCTTGTTGCGGCGCGCAACCTGATCCCACCAGACAATCACATTTTACCCTTATTCCTCCTGTTGCGGCGTGCAACCTGATCCCATCATATTAGTACCAATCACAAAATAAGAACAAGTATTTCACAGTTTAGTTCAAACCCTCCACAATATTTATACCTCAAATCATAACGGCGGGAGGTCTATACAGTTATGAAACTTCAACAGTTAATACTACACATTGAGACCAACCAAAGTGTACCATAAAGCACCAATAAACCAACTTAAACTAACAATGTAATATAATGACACTACGGAATAATTAATACCTTCAATAGAGAAAACCATATTTAACAAGAAGCAATTCGACATGGAAACATCAATAAGCAAGTAGTAGTTAGGACAGGAAAATAATTTATTAGGAAATGGGGAAGGGAACAGGATAAACAGATAATTTGGTGGCGTATACGTACTCGTCACCACACCTATACGCCATATACATGGAATTTCACATAGAAAATAAGTCAGAGATCCCTAATCCCTCAAGTCAAAGTTAGACCAAACATTTACCTCAAGCCAACGGGTATTTCAAAGCTCAATTACCGCTTTACCTCTCGATTTCACCACCAATCCACTCGTATCTAGTCATAATTAACTTAATAACATCAATAAATGATAAAGAAATCAATTCCAATGCATAATTATAGGTTTCCCAACATTTTTCTTAAAACGTCAAAACTCGACCCCGGGCCTGCTTGGTCCAAACTCGAAATTCGGACCAAAACCCGACTACTCATTCACTCCCGAGCCCGGATACAGTTGGTTTTGGAATTCGACCTTAATTTGAGGTCTAAAGTCCCAAATTTCAAAATCCCTAATTTCTACCCAAAATTCTCCAATTCCACCATGAAAAACCCTAGGTTCTAGGATAAAATCTTGTGAAAAAAAGTAAAAGATTGAAGATATGGCAAGAAATGGCAGTCAAATTCCATATTTAGTGGGATTAGGAGAGGTATTTAGGGGGGAAGCGGCTAGGGTTTTTCAGAGAGAGAAGGGGAGGTTGAGAGAGTTTAGGAGCGGCAGGTTAAAGGGGAATAGGTTAGGGTTTGGGGGTTTGGTTAATTAAAAAAGGGGGATTAGATGTGGGCCGTTGATTTTAGATATCAACGGCCAAGATTTTTAAGGGGTTGGGTCGGGTTGCTAGGCGGGTTGCGACCGGGTTTAAGAGGGTTGGGCTAGTTTGGTTTGGGCTGGGGTATTTGGGCTAGGTGTTTGAGGGTTTTGGGTCATTTATTTGGTCTGAAATTGGTTTAAAAACGGGTTGTTGTTTAAATACCCAATATTTATCAAAAATAATTTATAAAAGTAGTTAATAAATAATAAAAAATATTATTTTTACACTAAAATAATTGAAAATAATAACTTAATATTATAAAATATAAAAAGTTATTTTGGCAAAAGTAATATAATTATACACGAATATAGACTATTATTGCAAAAGTGTGCAATTAGCCTATAAATGCAAATATAATTATAAAAAATAAAGTATTATAAAACATACATGTTGGTGTAAATAATAAGTTTATATGATTAAATCATCATAAATATAATTTGAAGGATAATTATTAGATATTTATGTAATAAAATGTGGAAAGAAATTAATTTAGAGCTTTAAAAATTATGAAAATTACAGAAAATACTTGTATTGGTTCGTAAACTGAATAATGATGCAAACATGATATTTTGAGAGTATATACACTATTTGAGAAAATATGAGGGCAAAATTGGGTATCAACAGCTACCCCTCTTTACTCGGGAACGATGAAAGAGTTGTCGGGTAAAGAAATGATGAAAAATTTTGGCCGAACAGAGTGGGGGAGGATGTACTTTTGAAAATATAGAGGTTGAACCCAGGTTGTTGAGTTGCCTACATATCCCTGGTGTTACGTGAATCAGGCTGTGTGTAGTTCTAGATCCAACAGTTGACGAAATTGACGGAGCAGTTGTAGGAATGGTCGTACGTTTTGGAAAATGTTCTTTTGGGAAGGATAGTATTATGAATGTGAATTTGAGACGTTACAGATGTATTGTAGGGAAAATATCTGAACGGTCATGGAGTAAAAGGTGAGCAATTACTGGTGGTCAGTTATGTTTGAAATGATTGCAGGATGTGCATGTTATGAACAGAAACCGGAGCGAAGATTGCTCCCGTTTGAAGAATGGTTACTTCCTGGATTACCTACAAAATTTAAAACACGGTGCATGCACATGTATATGGATTATTGCGAGAATTTAATTATGATGCAAATTCTCTTTGGACCATAGAGGTTGTCTTTGGACGGTAAGGATGATGTCCTTAGAGCATGACGTCCCGGGCCATGAGTCGTGAGATAAGGGATTCAGAGGCCATGAAATGATGTCATCGGGCCTTGAGGATGGTGCCTCTGGACTATGACACCTATGAAAAATGATTTGCAATACTGAGAGATCCTCAAGCCACAAAATGGTGTCTTCCGGCTATGAGGATGATGCCTTCAGACTATGACGCCTTTGGACAAAAATGGCGATATTTTAGCTCGTGAAATGCAATACTTGGTCATATGCAAAATGAAACAAGACAAGGCTTGAAGGCAGTCCTTAGCCCTTGTGAATAGAGGATAGCGCTAAGTTTTAGATAGCATAACGGAGATAGTATTTAATCTTGAGGAAAAGGCAGTGCTTATCCTTATACAATTAGGGAGGCAGGGCTCAACCTCATGCAAATAGGAGACAATGATTAGTCTCATGCAAAGAAAGGTAGTACTTAGCCTTATGCACCTAGGAGACAATGCTTAGTCTCATCCAGGTGAAGGTAGTGCTTAGTCTTATGCAATCAGGGAGGTAATTCTTAGCCTTATGCAAGAAGGAAACAATGCTTAGTCTCGATGCAAGGAAAGGCAGTGCTTAGCCGTAGGCAGTTAGAGAGGCAATACTTAGCCTCATGCAGGAAGAAGAGACAATGCTTAGTCTCGATGCAAGGAAAGGCAGTGCTTAGCCTTATGCATTTAGGGAGGCAATGCTTAGTCTCATACAGGAAGAGGAGACAGTGCTTAGTCTCGATGCAAGGAAAGGCAGTGCTTAGCCTTATGTAACTGGGGAGGCAATGCTTAGCCTTATGCGATTAGGGAGGCAGTGCTTAGCCTCATGCAAGAAAATTAGATAATGATTAGTCTCATGCAATTAGGGAGGCAGAGCTAAGCCTCATCCTAATAGGAGACAATGCTTAGTCTCATGCAGGGGAAGGCAGTGCTTAGCCTTATGCAATTAGGGAGGCAATACTTAGTCTCATACAAGGAGGAGACAATGCTTAGTCTCGATGCAAGGAAAGGCAGTGCTTAGCCTTATGCTATTGGGGAGGCAATGCTTAGCTCGTGGAAGGGATAGAGACAAATGGAAAAGTAAAGTATTTCTTAGCTGAAGATGTTCGTGCTAGATAATTTGTTGTCTTGAAGGCGGTGTCTTGATGTATTTGTGAATATTGTTGCCTTATTACTCTTACATTCAAAGAAAAATTGTGAGTTATGTGGGGGAATGTTGGTTCATGCTTTTGTCTTCTGCCTTGCTTGTGCTTCCTGTCTTGCGATTCTATTTGAGTTACCATGGGTAACGTCTGGCTGTCATAGAAATAAAATTTTCGAAAAATAGCGTGCATTTGATAAATATAATTGTTTTAAAAATATAGTGGTGTGCGATATCAAGTATGTTAGATGAACCAATGATTGTGACAAATTTTAAAGACATCGCGTTCTCTTTGCTTTAGAATTTTGAGGGTCCTCCTCAAAGTACTGCCAAGCGATTCTTTGACTGTTCTTCGTATGATGAAATCGGATGGACTTGCTTCAGAATTTTGAGGGTCCTCCTAAAATTTTTGCCCCAGTTTCTGACCATGGAAAAATAAAGGTTTTATTAAGATGTGACCGAACCCATAGGGCTGCCTACGTATCCCCTCTTAAACGGGAATCAGGTCAAGCATAGTTTAGTTACATCAAATGAAAAAATTCAAAAAACCTTATATATAGTATCTCTTGACTGCCTCTGAATTGATAGGTTTTGGCAAAATTTCTCTGTCCATTTCTGTAAGTATGAGCGATCCTTCTGTTAGTACTCGATGAACCGTGTAAGGACCTTGCCAGTTAGATGAAAATTTCCCTTTGGCTTCATCTTGATGTGGGAAGATCCGCTTCAGTACCGGTTGCCCCAGTGTGAACTGTCTAGGTCTGATCCTTTTGATGGAAGCTCTAGACATTCTGTTCTAGTAAAGTTGACCATGGCATACCGCAAATTCTTTTCCCGTCAATCAGATCCAACTGTTCATAGCGACTCCGTATCCATTCTGCATCACTGAGTTTAGCTTCTTGTATAATTCTTAAAGAAGGAATTTCTCATTTGGTGGGAGTGACGGCTTAAGTACCATACACCAACAAATAAAGAGTTGCCCCGGTTAATGTACGAACTGTGATACGATATCCCAATAAGGTAAATGGTAATTCCTCGTGCCATTGCTTATGATTGTCTACTATCGTTCTCAATACTTTCTTGATGTTATTATTGGCGGCCTCCACAGCTCCAAACATTCGAGTCCTGTATGCTGTGGAATCCTTATGCTTGATCTTGAAGGTTTCACACATAGATTTCATTAAGTCACTATTGATATTGGCAGCGTTGTCCGTGATGATGGATTTTGGCACCCCGAATCGGCAAACAATACGATCTTTGACAAAACCTGCGATGACTTTCTTAGTTACAGCTTTGTAAGATGCAACTTTTACCCATTTTGCGAAGTAATCTATGGCCACTAGAATGAACCTTTGTCCATTCGAAGCGACGGGTTCAATCAGACCGATGACATCCATTCCCCAAGAGGAGAAAGGCCAAGGTGCACTTGTTGCATTGAGGTCATTTGGTGGCACTCGTATCATATCTACATGTACTTAGCATTGATGACACTTTTGAATATACCTGATGCAGTCCGTTTCCACAATCATCCAAAAATATCCTGCTCTTAATATCTTCTTTACTAAAACGAAACCATTCATGTGTGGTCTGCAGGTTCCGGCATGTATCTCTTCGAGCAGTTTGGATGCTTCCTTAGCGTTGACACGCCGTAATAATCCTAGATCTAGAGTCCTTCTGTATATAATTCCTCCACTTTGTAAGAAATGGTTATCCAATTTTTGAAGTGTGCGTTTCTGAGTGTGATTTATGTGCTTCAGGTATTCTCCTTTTGCCAAGTATTCTTTGATGTCATGGAACCACAGATTCCCATCCGTTTCTTTTTTCAACATGAGTACAATAAGTGGCTGACTTGGGATTCCTACCGGGATAGGGCCGATGAAATTCTTGTCTGGGTGTTGTTTCATGGAAGATAAAATAGCCAATGCATCGGCCAACTCATTCTGAATCCTTGGAACATGTTTGAATTCTATCTTTGTGAATCTCTTCATCAACTCTTGTACGTAGTAAATATGGCAATATCTTGGTATTCTTTGTAGCCTATTCTCATATAACCTGATGTACCAAAAGCTTTGAATCACCAATTACCAGTAGTTCCTGAATGTTCATGTCAATGGATAATTTGAGTCCTAAGATGCATGCCTCATATTCTGCCATGTTGTTGGTACACGGGAATCTAAGCTTTGCGGATACTAGATAATGTTGACCTATTTCTGATACTAAGACAGCTCCAATACCCACTCCTTTGAAATTTGTAGTTCCATCGAAAAACATTCTCCAACCGTCATATGTTTCCGTGATATTTTCTCCTATGAATGATACCTCTTCATCAAGAAAATACATTTTTAGTGGTTCGTATTCTCCACCTACAGTATTTTCTGCAAGATGATCCGCCAATGCTTGCCCTTTGATCGCCTTCTGAGCTACATAGACGATGTCAAATTCACTCAATAGTATCTGCCATTTTGCCAACTTCTCCATAGGCATGGGTTTCTGGAAAATGTATTTTAGAGGATCCATCCTTGATATAAGATATGTGGTGTAGGAAGAAAAGTAATGCTTCAACTTCTGAGCTATCCATGTTAAAGCGCAACAGGTGCATTCCAGCAAAGAATATTGTGCTTCGTTGGGTGCGAACGTCTTACTCAGATAGTATATGGACTGCTCTTTTCTTCCCGTTTCATCGTGTTGTCCCAAGACACAGCCGAAAACCCCATCTAATACGGATAAATAGAGCAGCAAAGGTCTCCCAGGTTCTGGCGGGACCAGGACTGGTGGTGTGGACAAGTATTCCTTGATTTTGTCCAAAGCTCTCTAACATTCTTCAGTCCAACTTGTTGTAGCATCTTTCTTGAACATTTTGAAAATTTGTTCACATATCACAATTGATTGTGCTATGAAACGGCTGATGTAGTTGAGATGCCCTAAGAAACTCATCACGTCTTTCTTGCTTTTTGGAGGTGGAAAGTCTCGGATAGCTTTGACCTTTGACAGGTCTAATTCAATCCCTCGGCGACTGACGATGAAGCCTAGTGATTTTCCGTCATGGACTCTAAAGGCATACTTTATTGCATTTAGTTTCAGATTATACCTTCGAAGCCGATTAAAGAATTTCTTCAAGTCTGCTATATGATCTGTGCTTCTTTTGGATTTGATGATGACGTTATCCACGTACACCTCTATTTCTTTGTGAATCATGTCATGGAAAATGGTTGTCATAGCTCTCACGTAAGTGGCTCCAGCATTCTTCAGACCAAACGACATTATCTTATAACAATACATCCCCCACAAGGTGACAAAGGCAGTTTTTTCAGCATCCTCTTCGTCTATCTAGATCTGATCATACCCCACGAAGCAACCCACAAAAGACTGGAGCTCATGCTTGACATAATTGTCGATCAGTATGTGTATATTGGGCAATGGGAAATCATCTTTGAGACTCGCTCTATTTAAATCCCGATAATCGACACATACTCTGACCTTCCCAACCTTTTTCGGAATCGGCACGATGTTGGCTAACCAGGTTGGATATTCAACCACTCTGAGATCCTTGGCTTTGATTTGCTTAGTAACTTCCTCCTTTATATTCAAACTCATATCTGACTTGAATTTTCTGAGCTTCTGGTTCACTGGTGGGCACATGGGATCAGTGGGTAATTTGTGAGCCACTATGGATGTACTTAGACCGGTCATATCATCATAAGACCGTACAAAGATGTCTTCATACTCTTTCAGGAACTGAATGTACTCTTCTTTCTCTCATGGTGATCGGTGAATACTTATACGAGTTTCCTTAACTGTTTTAGAATTTCCACTTCTCTGACAATTTTCTCAGGTATTACATCGTCTTCCATATCCTCTGAATACTATCCTTATGCTGCATTGTCTCATTACATGTCACAATCATATATTCATCAGGATAAGTAATAATAATACTGTAAAGAAAAGGTAATGGATAATAATAAATACTAAAAATAGCAATTCATTAAATAGTTCTTGAAAACATCAAACCAAGTACGACTCGATGACTAGAGAAATTATTTCAAAACAAATACATTCAAAACAAAATACTGAAAATGTCCTAAATTCTCAAAATTGCTTTTAAAAATAATTAAATTGTGCTGGTAGCCAGGCTACCCAGGAACTCGACAGGCCCGGACGGTGCAACAGTCCAATTCTTGAGGATAGTTCCTTTCTCCATGGTCTGAATGATAAGGTCTTCCTCCTCCTCCTTCCCAACTCTCACATTACAATCCATGTCTTCATCATCTAGAAATACATTCCTTAGGCTAGCTAAATCTTCTTCTTCTTCTTCTTCTTCTTCTTCAGTTCCCCATATTACGTCAATTTGTTGAAATGTCTGGCGCAAATGCAGTATTGACTGCTTAAGAGGCTAATAAGGACCACGCCATGGAGGTGACCAATTGTATACTCCTGGTAGGTGTACTTATATCCAAGCCCAAAGGTTGTGTCATGAAGCCCAAAGGTTGTTCCGTGACGCTTTGGCTGTACCAGTTTGGTGATACCTTGGAGATTCTTACCTAGACCCTTACTGGGTTCATACCCTATCCATAACCATATGCTTTCTATTTTGTTTTTCCACCATTTATCTTTCTCAATTGTGTTGACACGCTCGATGCGATGTTACGTTTGTCCACCCAACTTTCTTCTATTCTCGACGACCGGAACAACCTAACTAGTATAAATGGGATTACTCCCATCTCCATAGATGATCACTTCTTGATGATTCCATTTAAACTTCACAGCCTGGCACAGAGTGGAAATCCCAGCGGCATGTATCCAGGGTCGTCCCAACAGTAGATTGTTGGTTGCAGATATATTCATCACTTGGAACTCGAGATCATACCAGGTTGGCCCCCTCTATAAACAGAGGCTGGCCTCCATAATTATGGTCCTTTGAGACCCATCTAATGCTTTCACGTTCATACTCCCTGCTCATATCTCATGCAAACCCTTACCCAACCTCTTCAAAATGGTTAATGGACAGATGTTGAGACTTGAACCTCCATCTATCAGGACCCTGGCGATAAATTTGTCCTTAAACTATAGTGTGATATGCAATGTCTTGTTGTGACTCAGTCCTTCGGGCGACCGTTCCTCTTCGTGAAAAGTGATCTTGTGGCTCTCCAATACTTGCCCCACCATATTGGCCATCTCCCTACTCATAATGTTATTGGGTACATAGGCGTCATTTAACACTTTTATCAAGGCATTCCTATGCGCCTCATAGTTTTGCAGCAGTGATAATGTCGCGACCCAAACCGATGGACCGTGATGGGCACTTGGTACCTGTCATGCCCCCCATTTTCTTGCAAAATCGGGTTTATGACATTTGGGAGGACAACTCATTCCCTTTTTGGGAATTTGGGTTTGAATTGAAGAGTCGCCACCTAATGATTAATGTGCATTATGACACAAAGAAGGATTGATTTGAGTAACCAGAGATTGGGTAAGGGCTTGAAATTATACTAAGGGGAAGGTGTTAGGCACCCCTCAGAATCCACTAGTGTGGTTCCCAGCCAGACTATTGTTGTGAATTTAGGTGCAAATAACATATAGGCAAATAAACTTCAAATAAGAGGGGATTTTCCCATAATGGTTACAAACAAAATTGGAAAGAATTAAAAAGGAAGCTGATTTTCTTAAAAGAAATAGTTTGAAATCTTTAGAAGAAACAAAGAAACAAAGGGAAAAATGGGGTCCTAGGTTTATTAATAATATGGATCACCCCACACAACATCCAGTAATCACTCCTTAGTGAGGGGCTACACGAGACGTTATCGCATGGTCATCATATCCATATCTACCCTTTCCCACCTCGTTAAGGTATTAAAGCGTGGAATAGTCTCGTTTACATATTGCATGCTATTACCCATCCCAATCCTATTGGTCCCAGAGGCATTTAGGACTACTAATCCAAAATGGGACGGATATTAGGCTTATTTTCAGTTTCAAAGGCAAAATTCTAAGGCGACATACAAAAAACATGTATATCAAGTTGGGGGAAAGCACATAACAAGTAAAAGGCTCAGATATACCTCCTTGAACAAAGAAAGCACATAATTAACATGACTTTCACATACTGTTTATGGTCTGATTAAGAACTTAACGGTTGAGGTAGACTGATTTATTACATAATTCAGATAAGAAGCCCGAATCAGGCCTGTCTGCTAGTTGTAGTTAATAGCACAGATGCAGTTTATAACTTCGCCCTACGACTTGCCTAAGTGTTGGACAAGGATCCTATAGGCATGGTATCTACTGAATTCGGAAAGCAATAATAGTAAACTGAATACGTACTGGTTAAAACGGTTGTCAGATTATTAAAGAAAGGTCATGAGTTCTGTAAAGGATGATCCTTGTTATTACTGGTTTAGCTCTAGACATGAATGAAGCAATTCAGAGTCGATTAATAATTCCTATAGACATGCTTTCTACGCGTAGTTGGTCAGAAGCCTTATAGACTTGGTAAAAGTGCAGAAACCTTATAGGCATGATATCTAGGTGCTGAAGACGGGTTTTAACCTCTAAACATGGTATCTAACTAGCAGAATTTAATTTAAGACATGAACATGATATCTATATGCAGTTGATTGTTTAAAACCTATGAACATGATTTCTAGATAAAAATGGATATACAGGATTCAGAATGACCTATAGGCATATTTTCTATATGCATATGCAGAATTCAAGTTTCCATACTTATGGACATGATTCCTATAAGCATGATTTCTATATGCACGTAGCTTTCAGAATGACTTATAGGCATGATTTCTATATGAGAGTTGCAGAATTTAGAATGACCTATAGGCATGATATCTACCCTTTGCATACATAGTTACCCGCCCTTTTCACTAGCCATCCCCAAGAGTTTATTACAAATTATTACAGCCCAGAATAAAGTAAAATACAATGTAAATAAAAGTACAACCAAAGGAGAGCCTGATTCAGACTTCATGTCTGAAATATGAGGCAAACCAACTCCATAAGATCAAGATCCAAAGCCTTTCTCCCATTCGAGTGTGTCAAAGTTCCACAAGGGCATCAAAAAGGACTCCGGGCAATGACCACACCAAAATGTATTATCATATTAGGACAAGTGTAGTGTGGAAGGGCCAACCCTCAAGTGTCCAAGTTCAGAGGGAGCTTAAAGGGTCCCAAGGCAAGGCACACAAGAGAGGGGCAGAACATAAAGACTAAGAGATTGTGCAAGTGCAGAAACAAAATTCTAAAAGGGGGAAAGGAGAGGGAAAGAGCTATAGATAAGTACACAAAAGGTGTTCAGGGGGAATAGGGAAATTGAAAGAGGCAAGGGCAGGCTGTGGGTATGCCCAACAATGGAGAATTCCAACATACCCTTAAGCTTGTTAGAACACACTATTTAGAGGCTAGGATCCCAAGGGATCAAATTTAATTCATGGACAATAATTTGCATATTGTCATGCCTTAAACCATAGCTCAAACACATAGGTGGAAGTGGTTTGGGATTCAGAATAGAACAAGCAGAAGGAAATCATCATGCTAAAGTAAATGTTGAACTATACAGAAACAATGAGCAGACATAGATACGAAAGAAGTAAATAAACACTTTGTTGTGGTGCTAAAGCTTAAATTAGGACATACCAGTTTCAAAGAAACAAATAGAGAAAGCAGTACGTCTTGTAAACAGGCCATAGTGCAGACAATAAGAGAGAATACTATTGCGTGTAAGCGTAAGTTCAGAAAGACTATGAGTGATGGGTGTGCTAATGAAAGAATCGTGTATTTATAGTGTGAAAAACAGGCAGAAATAAGGTAAGAAAACAATTCAGGGACTGGATGTCAATTAAGAATCAATCAACACAAGACTTCCTTTAATTAAGGAATTCAGACTCAAAAGGTAAAACTATTTAAGGAAAGAAATCAAATAAACATCTTGTGCAAACTAGGCAATTAGGGGTAAATACATAGAAGTTTATTTTAGGGGCAGAGCTTTGAAATACTCGGTTGCATAAATAAGGTAAGAGAAATCAATTAGTATCCAGTAAATCAAGGATCAGAGATTTTGTAATCACTGGTCCATGAATCAACCAAGTCAGAAAATCTGAGAAAAGTTTTTTAACTTAAGTTGAGTAACAGGGCAGTAAACAAACAAGGAAAGAAATCAATCCAACTTATACAAAGGAAGTCTGAAATTAATCAAAAATTGAAAGCCCTTTTAGAGGGAAGTTCAGCACATATAAAGAGCACACAAATATAAGGCATGCAAAAAGGGGTCAAGTAAAAAGCCTTATAGAGTTTAGAAAAAGTCAGAATCATATGAAGAAACAAAATTGAAACAATGATTTTGAAGCTTAATGAAGCAGTAGATGAAACAACTCCAGGAACTCAAATAGGTCCAAAAGATTAGGGGTTTTGAAATCAGGCAAGTTCAGAGATGAAGCACAAGCAAATCACATAGCCAATGGTCTCAAAACTCAGATGAACCCCCAAATTCTAGGGTTTTTACCATCAATCAAGTGCATAGGTGAGAGGACAAGCAATCAAGGAAAAGATACTAATCGAAACTGGATCAGAGGTCTCAAAAAGTAAGTGAGTCCCTTAGCATGCTTTTTAGGAGTAGAAACTCATGAGAAGAATTGTAAAAGAACAACATGCGAGACACAGTAAAAGAAACATAGTAGAAGAAGCTAATGAGAAACATAGTAGAAGAAACTGATTAAGAACACAGTAGCAGAAACTTAAAAACACAGTAGAGGAAACTGATATGAACATGGCAACAGAAACTTAATGATAACACAGTAGAAGAAACGTAGTAGAAGAAACACAAAGAACACAGTAGAAGAAACATAGTAGAAGAAGCACACAAAAGAAAAAGAAAAATCAGAGAAACATCTAAAAACCCTAGATCGGAAAATAAAGGCTTTGAAAGCATAACTTTTGAAAGAAATATCAAAAAATCGTTTAAAAGCTTAGGGAAAACATGGATCTTGAACAGATCTACAGAGATCAGAAAAACCTCAAAAGCTAGGGTTTCAGAGAAACCCAAACGGTGAAAAAGGCTTGGATCTAAGCAGGAGGAGTCGGAGCCAGGCTCGAAATAGACATGGCTTGCCGGAGCAAGGCCGGAAATGGCCATGAAACTTGAATCAACAAGGATCTGGACCCAGCTCTTCGTGGTCAAGTCATGAAACTTCAGTAACCAAGCGTGAGGAGCCATAGAAGGCTGGTGGGTGGTGAAACCACCATGGATTCAGGCCAGGAGGTGGCCATGAAAGATGGATGGAACTCATCGGAGAGAAGGGGAATGGGGTAGGTTCTAGAGAGAACCATAGATAGAGAGATAGAGAGAGAGTCGGTTGAGTGAAGAATGAGAAGGGTCTTGGGGGGTCGTTTGGTTTAATTTGGTAAAGGCGGATCTGGACCGTTGATCATTTGGGTTGGGTATTGGGTTTAATCAGGCCAAATTAAAAGGCCAAATGTGGCTATAAGTTAAATAACCCCTTTTCCCCATTTAATTTAAAAAAATAATAATAATAAACAATTTTTTGAAAATAAATTAAAAGCACTAAAATAACTTATAATGTATAATTATCAATTTAAAAATACAGAATCCCATTTTATAAACATGAGACAGATTTAAACATAAAAATGGCTATTTTTGCAATTATGCAATTTCATCCTTAAAAAAACCAAATAAATTTGTAAATAGTATGTGAAACATGTCATAGATATATTTTAATATAAACATGAGAATCCAATAAATAAATCACCAAAATAATAATTTGGGGATAATTATTAGGTTTTTCTTGATATAATAAGGCAGTAAATTATTTTGAAAATCTTTGAAATATTAAGAAAAAAATACTGTTTTTGAAATATACTTATATATGCATATACATGTTATTTTAAAAGGTGTTTTGTATATAAGAAAAATGGGGAAAATTGGGTATCAACAGCTGCCCCTCTTTACTCGGGAAGGATGAAAGAGTTGTCGGGTAAAGATATGATGGCCAATTTTTAACCGAACGAAATGGTTTGAAGAGGTTAGCCGTGTTCTGGATCCTGATCTACCTACATATCCCTGGTCATACAGGAATCAAGCATATGTAATTCAGGATCCGTCGGCGGAGTATGCCGATGGAGACCTTTTCAAGAACGAGCGCAATATTCAGGTCGGGATGAATGGTTAAGGTCTAATAGGGCTGCGGGAACTGGAGTGAGATTGCTCCTGCTGAGATAGACATTGCTCGCCTGTTTACCTGCCAATAAGCAATACAAGCATATATTGTGCGTAAATTTAAACATGATGCAAGTTCTTGTCGAACCATGAATGTTGTCTTTGGGCAGTTAGGATGACGTCCTCCGACCATGATGTCCTGGACCATGAAGTGTATAATAAAGGATTTGCAGGCCATGAAATGATGCCCTCGGGCTATGAGAATGATGCCTCCGAACTATGACTCCTTTGAATAATGATATGCAAAAGATTAAAGGAGATCCTCAGGCCATGGCATGGCATTCTCGGGATATGAAAATGGTGCCTCTGAACAATGACGCCTTTGGATAATTTGGCGGTCTTTCAGCCCATGATATGCAGTATTTGGCAATCTTTCAGCCCATGCAATGCATAAAGCGGCAATCTTTCAGCCATGCAAGTGTAAGATAAAGCAGCGATCTTTCAGCCATGCAAATATAAAATAAAGCGGCGATCTTTCAGCCATGCAAGTGTAAAATAAAGTAGCGATCGTTCAACTATGCAAGTGCATACGGAGGTAGAGCTTAACCTCGGAAGGAAGAATGGTAGCCTTATGCAATGCAGGAAATGCAAATGGAGACAACGCTTAGTCTCGGAAGGCAGAATGGTAGCCTTATGCAATGCAGGAAATGCAGATGGAGATAGTGCTTAGTCTCGGAAGGCAGTATGGTAGCCTTATGCAATGCAGGAAATGAAGATGGAGACAATGCTTAGTCTCGGAAGGCAGAATGGTAGCCTTATGCAATGAAGGAAATGCAGATGAAGACAGTGCTTAGTCTTGGAAGGCAGAATGGTAGCCTTATGCAATACAGGAAATGCAGATGGAGACAGTGCTTAGTCTTGGTAGCCTTATGCAATGCAGGAAATGCAGATGGAGACAGTGCTTAGTCTCGGAAGGCAGAATGGTAGCCTTATGCAATGCAGGAAATGCAGATGGAGACAATGCTTAGTCTCGGAATGCAGAATGGTAGCCTTATGCAATGTAGAAATAAAAATAAAAGGGCAAATGGCAATAGAGATTCTTAGCTGATACCAGGTTGCGACATTGTGACTGCTGGGGACGTTGCGATATAAGGAATATCGCCAGTGTGCGTGGATAGCAAAATGCTGGTAAACGTGAACAATTCTGAGAGTTATATTCCTGAACACCATTTATCTCGTGAATGTATAGCATGTCGGATGCTTTCGCAATCCAAATGTCTGCATCCAAAGAAAAATCATGAGTTTTGTCGAGGGGAGGTTAGTTCGTATCCCTGTTGGCTTTGCTTGACCTTCTTGACTCGGATCAGGTGATACTGTATGTATCATTGGGGTAGCGTTGCTAAATAGAGAAATTTTGGTAACAAACATGCATGATTTAGTAAAAAATATAACATAAATACATAATCGAGAATAGTTTTCTTTAGATGAACTGACGGCTGCGACGTGGTTCAAGACGTTGTGACCTTTCTTGTTACGGAATTTTGAGGGTCCTCCTCAAAATTCTGCCCCAGTTTACTGGGTTGATGCTTCTGACGGCTGCTTGCTATGACTAGCTGAAATTGCTTCCGAATTTTGTGGGCCCTCCTCAAAATTCTGTCCCAGTTTCCAATTACGGGAGGAAAATGAAACTTTTATTGAATTGTGACAGAACCCATAAGGCTGCCTACATATCCCCTCTTAAACGGGAATCAGGTCAGGCGTAGTTCAAATAACATCATATGAGGAAAGCATAAAAATCACACATAGTAACGTTTGACTGCATCTGAATTGATCGGCTTCGGCCAGATTTCTCCGTCCATTTCTGCGAGTATGAAGGCTCCTCCTGTTAGAACCCGGTGAACCATGTATAGACCCTTCCAATTGGGAGAGAATTTCACTTGGCTTCATATTGATGAGGAAAAATTTTCTTTAACACTAGCTGCCCCGGTGTGAACTGTCTCAGCTTGAATCTTTTGTTGAAGGCTCTAGACATTCCGTTTTGATAAAGTTGACCATGGAAAACTGCATTCATTTTCTTTCCATCGATAAGAGCCAGCTGCTCGTAACAACTCTTCACCCACTCTGCATTGTCAAGCCCAGCTTCCTGTATGATCCTTAGGGACGGAATTTCTACCATAGTGGGAATGACGGCTTCTGTACCGTAAACTAGCATATAGGGGGTTGCCCCAGTTGATGTGCGGACTATGGTGCAATATCGCAATAAAACAAATGATAGCTTCTCGTTCCACTGCTTATGCTTCTCTATCATTTCCCTTAGTATCTTCTTGATATTCTTATTGGCGGCTTGTACGGCTCCGTTCATCTGAGGTCTGTAGGTTGTAGAATTCTTGTGTTTGATCTTGAAGGTTTCACACATGGCTTTCATCAGGTCATTGTTGATATTGGAACCATTATCAGTGATGATTGACTCTAGAATCCCGAACCGACAAACAATAAGGTCGCGGACGAAGTCTGCCATGACTTTCTTAGTCACTGCTTTGTAAGATGCTGCCTTAACCCATTTGGTGAAATAGTCGATTGCTACTAGGATAAACTTGTGTCCATTGGAGGCGGCAGGCTTGATTGGTCCAATAATATTCATTCCCGAGGCAGCGAACGACCACAGTGAGCTTGTTGCAGTAAGGTCATTTGGGGGTACCTTGATCATGTCTGTATGTATCTGGCAGTGGTGGCATTTTTGGACATACTGGATACAGTCTGTCTCCATAGTCATCCAAAAGTAACCAGCCCGGAGTATCTTCTTGGCTAAGACAAAACCGTTCATATGTGGACCGTAGGTCCCAACATGCATTTCTTCTAGTAGTTTAGATGCTTTCTTCGCATCGACACACCTAAGTAATTCCAAATCCGGAATCCTCCTATACAGGATTCCTCCGCTGTGAAAGAAATTGTTAGACAACCTTCGAAGTGTGCACTTCTGAGTAGTGTTTGCAAGTTCTGGGTATTCTCCATTTGCCAAATATTCCTTGATATCATGAAACCAAGGCTTTCCATCTACTTCTTCTTCGACATGAGCACAGTAAGCTGGCTGATCATAGATCTTTACCGGAATGGGATCAATGAAGTTCTTGTCTGGATGCTGTATCATGGGTGATAGGGTATCCAATGCATCGTCAAACTCATTATGGACTCTAGGAACATGCTGGAACTTTGTCTTTGTGAACCTCTTTCTCAACTCCTGTACATGATGCAGATAAGGTAGTATCTTGGAGTTCTTGGTGGCCCATTCTTCTCGGACCTTATGTATAAGAAAGTCTGAATCCCCAATTACTAGCAACTCTTGAATGTTCATGTCAATGGCCATCTTGAGACCTAAGATGCAGGCTTCGTACTCAGCCATGTTGTTGGTGCAAGGAAACTTGAGTTTGGCAGACACCGGATAATGCTGGCCGGTTTCGAATTCCAGGACTGCTCCAATGCCGATTCCTTTGAAATTTGCTGCTCCATTGAAAAATATTCTCCAACCTTCATAGGATTCTGCAATATCTTCTCCTATGAATGATACCTCTTTGTTAGGAAAATACGTTTTTAGGGGTTCGTATTCTCCGTCCATGGGATTATCGGCAAGGTGATCTTCTAGTGCCTGTCCTTTGATCATTTTCTGAGTTACGTAGACAATGTCAAATTCACTTAACTAGATTTGCCACTTGGCTAGCTTACCGGTAGGCATGGGCTTCTGAAAGATGTACTTCAAAGGATCCATCCTTGATATGAAATATGTAGTGTAGGCATAGAAGTAGTGCCTCAACTTCTGAGCTACCCAAGTTAAAGCACAATAGGTACGCTCTAACAGAGAATACCGGGCCTCGTACGGGGTGAACTTCTTACTGAGGTAATAGATGGCCTGCTCCTTCCCCCCCGTTTCATCATGTTGCCCCAAAACACAACTGAACGCTCCATCCAATACTGCGAGGTAGAGTAATAGAGGTCTACCTGGCTCGGGTGGGACCAAAACTGGTAGTGTTGACAGGTACTCCTTGATTCTGTCGAAGGCCTTTTGGCACTCATCAATCCATTTGGTAGCAGCATCGTTCTTCAACATCTTAAAGATTGGCTCACAGATAACTGTAGATTGTGCTATGAACCGGCTGATATAGTTATGTCTCCCCAAGAAATTCATCACGTCCTTCTTGTTCTTTGGCGGTGGCAACTCTTTAATAGCTTTGACCTTTGATGGATACAATTCTATTCCTCGGCGATTTACAATGAACCCAAGTAGTTTTCCGACAGGAACCCCAAATGCGCACTTCGTGGGTTTCAGTTTTATGTTGTACCTTCTCAGTCTATTAAAGAACTTCCTCAAATCTTCCATGTGATCAGTGGCTTTCTTGGACTTGATGATAACATCGTCTACATATACTTCGATCTCCTTGTGTATTATATCGTGGAAAATGGTGGTCATGGCCCTCATGTAGGTGGCCCCTGCATTCTTTAATCCAAACAACATCATCTTGTAACAGTACATCCCCTACGGTGTAATGAAAACCGTTTTCTCAGCATCTTCTTCATCTATCCAGATCTAATGATACCCCACAAAACAATCTACAAATGACTACAACTCATGCTTGGCGCAATTATCGATCAGGATGTGTATATTCGGCCAGGGGAAGTGATCTTTTGGACAGGCTCGGTTGAGATCCTGGTAGTCGACATAGACTTTGACCTTCCCGTCCTTCTTTAGTACCGGCACAATGTTGGCTAACCACGTCAGATATTCTACTACCTAGAGAACCTTGGCTTTGACCTGCTTAGTGACTTCTTCTTTGATTTTCAAACTCATATCAGGCTTGAACTTTCTGAGTTTTTGCTTTACCGGAGGACATGTCGGATCAGTTGGTAGTTTGTGCGCCACAATAGATGTACTCAGACCAGTCATGTCATCATACGACCATGCGAATATGTCCTCATATTCCCTTAGAAATTCTATGTATTCTTCCTTTTCTGACGGTGACAAATGAACGCTGATTCAGGTTTGTTTGTCATTCTCTACATCTCCCAGGCTAAAAATCTCAGTCTCGTCCAGGTTGGACTTAGGTCTGTTCTCAAAATTCTCGACTTCTTTAACAATCTCTTCCGGTATGTCATCTTCCTCTAAATCTATGTCCGTTTGTTGCGTTGTCTCGTTACATGTCATAGTTATTGGTTCATCAAGATAAGTAATAGTAATGCTGTATAAGTAAAGTAATGAGAGAAAATAATAAGAGTAAGATTTATAAGGAAAACCGAAATGCTTTGATAAATTCCATAACTATTTTGAACATTAAAGATCTTATTGCAAAATTTTATAATGCGGAAGGAAAGTCACCTAGTAAAAATAAAAGATAGTGCATGATGCTTGTTCAGCCTTGCTACCCCGAGGATTTTCGGGTTCTGATGGTCCAGTTATTGAGGTATTCTCCTATGCTTACTGCCTGTATGGAAGGGCCTTCCTCCCCCTCCTCCTCGAAAACAACACAACATTCCAAATCATCGTCTTCTAGGAATAAATTCCTCATTGCTGCCAGTGCTTCCTCTTCTTCTGACCCATAGATAACATCGGCTGGCTGGAAAGTCTGCTCCAAATGTGGTATTGGCTTCTCCAGCGGATAGTAAGGACCGCTCCATGGTGGCGACCAGTTGTTGAATTCTTCCCAAGTGTACTCATATCCCAAACCGAAAGTGGTGCCATGTTTCTTTAGTTTGATAGGATTAGCAATTCCTTGGAGGTTCTTGCCAAGTCCCCTGCCAGGTTCGTATCTACTCCAGTTCAATATGCTTTCAATTTTATTTTCCCACCATTTGTCCTTGTCGACGGTGTTGACTCGCTCGATGTGGTGATAGGTCTCCCCGCCTATCTTTCTTCTGCCTCCAATTGCTGGGATGGTCTGGAAACTGTATATGGGATTGCTACCGTCGCCATGAATGATCACCTCTTGGTGGTTCAACTCAAATTTCACCACCTGATGTAGTGTTAACACTACGGCCCCAACGACATGAATCCACGATCATCCGAACAACAAATTGTAAGATGCCGGCACGTCTATCACTTGAAAATCAACATCGAATCAAGTAGGCCCCATTTGCAAACATAAGCTGATTTCCCCAATGGTGGACCTTTGGGAATCATCGAAAGCTTTGATGCTGATGGCCCTGTCCTTGATCTCATGCAGCCCCTTTCCTAATGTCATGAGTGTTACCAACGGACAAATGTTGAGGCTGGACCCTCCATCAATTAGGATTCTGGTGATAAAATAATCTTCGCATTACACGGTGATGTGTAACGCCTTGTTGTGACTCAACCCTTCTGGTGGTAGCTCATCTTCATGAAAAGTGATCTTGTGACTTTCCAATACCTGCCCTACCATGTTTTCCATCTCTCCTCTGGTGATGTTGCTTGGTACATATGCCTCACTCAGTACCTTTAACAAGGCATTCTTGTGTGCATTGAAATTTTGTAGCAAAGCTAGGATAGAAATCTGTGCCAACATTTTGTTCAGTTGATCAATGGACAAGTATTCCTTGGCTTGTATCTTTCTCCAAAGATCATCGGGCCCGGTTTCAGTAATGGTTGGCTGACCAGAGGCCTGCTTGGTTGACTCAACCAAATGTTCCGGGGTATAAACCTTACCGGTTCTTGTCATACCCTATGCCGCAACGGCTTCCCCGAACTTGACCTTCCCTTTTCTTCTTGCCTCATCTGTGTAGTCCCAAGGTATGGCATTTGTATGGAATGGTGTTACGATAAAAATTGCCACCAGAATTGGCATGTCTATCTTTACTCCGAACATAGCATGCACCTTAGGCGGTAAAACTGCAATTTCGAAGGGTGTAGGTGCATTTGCTGGTAACATAGATTCGACCTCGATCAACATTGGAGTCTTTGTAGAGGATGGTGCTTCAAACTCAAGTGGCATGGACATATTTCCTCGGCATCCCCAGAAGGCTGAATCCGGACTATAATCAGATTAAGGGTGACTATTGGCTTCATTGGATCGTCGCCTTCTGTGATCAAACTGGTCGATCCCTTGGGGTCCCAATCATCCTCTATTTCAATCATGTGAACACCTCCACCCTTGTGGTCTGGCAGAGGGTTATTGCAGACATTCGAAGCAGGCTCTTTTGCCACAATAATCTTGTTATCAATTAGGGCCTGGATCTTGTCTTTTAGGGAGTGACATTCGTCGATGGTATGTCCTTTCATGCCGGAATAGTGTGCACAGGATTTGTTTGGGTCAACCCATTGAGAAGGGTTTTCAGGGGTTATAGCAGGGATATGGGTAACATAACCAACAACTTTGAGCCTTTTGTACAGCTGGTCAATGGGTTCAGCAATGGCAGTATACTGTTTGGGAGGTCTTCGGTCAAAATTTGGTCGAGGTCTAGGAAAGTTTTGATGTGTGGGAGGTGATTGATAGTGGGATGGTTGAGCATTGCAGGCTTGGCAGACATGTTTAGATTGGGAATATCTTGGTGAGGTAGGTTGATATGTGGGAGGTGGAGGTGATTGATAAGTGGGTGGTAGAGTTTGGTAAGAGGGTAAGGGTGCCTGGTAGTTCGGAGTAGGCTGATATGTGAGTGGAGGCATTGGATAGGTTTGGTATTTGATAGGGGATTTGGTTCTCTGTGCCACCATTATGACACCTACGTCCCTTTTCTTGGACGTACCACCAGACTGTAAAGCCTTATTAGTAGCTTGTAAGGCTTCAAAGTTGGTAACCATACCACTTTTGATGCCTTCTTCGATCCTTTCTCCCAGTTTGATGATGTCAGAAAATTTATGGTTCTCAATCAACATTAGACTTTCATAATATAGCGAGTCCTAAGCCCGGACGAAAAACTTGTTCATTTTTTCCTCCTCTAAAGCATGCCTGACTTTAGCAACTTTTGATCTCCAACGAGTAGCATACTCGTAGAATGTTTTCGTGGGCTTCTTCTTTAGGTTCTGGATGTAGAACACATTTGGTGCATTTTCTGTGTTGAACCTGAATCTGTCCATAAAGTCGGATGCCATACTCACCCAATTCGACCATTTCTTTGGGTCTTGGCTAATGTACCAAGACAGAGCATCTTCTTTCAGACTCCTCATGAAAAGTTTCATACGGATCTTTTCATCCTTTCCTACTCCGACCAGCTTGTCGTAGTATGTTCTCAAATGAACTCTTGGATTCCCTGTACCATTAAACATCTCGAACTTAGGAGGTTTATACCCCTTGGGCAGTTTGACATCGGGTTATATGCAAAGATCTTTGTAGTTCAACCCTTCAATCCCCTTACTTCCTTCGACGCCCTGAATTTGGCTAGTCAACTTCCTAAGTTCTTCAGCCAGGTTCCTGATGAGTGAGTCTTTATCATCAGACTCGGGTGTCCTTGAGATGGGTTGGGTGGAGTGTGGCATGGTCTCCACATACATGGGGGAGTTATGATGAGTATGGAAATGGTCATTTGTGGAGTTTAAAGGTTCTGGGATGGGCAGTGGAGTATTGTTGGAAGTATGGCAAGTATTGCAGTGGTGGTGAGGAGCGGGATGGTTTTATGTTTTTGGGATATTTTGTGGAGGTGTGGGGTTCTGAGTGTTTGGGAAATTAACGTCTGGAGTGGTGAGGGAAAATGACAAATTCGCCAGATTCTGAAATTGATCAAGTTCCTCCTGGAAATTCAACACTTTCTGCTTGAGTTGGGACACACTTTCTTTGGAAACCTGAGTACCATGAGTGACCTCTACCCGTTCACTTGAGTTTTCCTTTATGGTGTTATTCGAATCTTCCATCTTCCCTTTGTTCTTGTTTCTAATAAGAGTAGGAGGAGAAGTGGGTGGAGGTCCCCTTGATCTCGTGGAATAGGATGATGATGCCAGAGTGTACGAACTAACCTTTAGGGAGGGGAATAATAAAACAAAAGTAAAAACAAAAAAAGATAACAAGTTAGTGAGGATTATAAAAAAATGTTGCGATATTTAAGCACATAGTGCAAGAATGTGAATCGTTTCCTATTTGGGAACCTCTTTGTGCCCGAGGTAGGACTAGCGACAAATAGATTTGGAGAACATAGAATGCTAAATGCCTCATTTTATTGATAAAAAATAGACGAATCCCAAAACGACACTAAATAACAGGAAATAAAATGTCACTAGGGGCCATTGGCCTTATTACATTTCCTAAGGCAAAAGAAAACTCCTATCTATTTGGTCCTAGAAGGACCTTCCTCAGGTTGAATGCTCTCGTTGATTAGATCCTCCAGTTCGCGTAGGTTTACCAGTAAAAATGCCTTTGCTAGGTGTTCTCCTTCGTTTCCCTCAGCGTTCTGGCAGTTGGTGACTCTCTTCTCACTTTCCCTTCTAATTCCAGCAAACTGTATTCCAAATATTCCAACTTTTTGCTAGCTCTGGCAGCCCTCTCTTTCCACTTATTGATTTGGTCATCTGATGGAAGACTCCTCTACCAGTCTAGCAAGAGTGGGGGCATGCTAACCATACCAACACTGGGGACCTCGCTCTTCATTTTCTGCAAAACAAAAGTGTTAAGACCATACCCCCCACCGGACTCGACTATTTAATATCAATAATTAGCATGAAAACATTTAGTTCTCCAAGTAAATGCACAGAACGTGATAATGTCCGTTTGGATTTTAGGGAAACTCAGGGGACTTTGGACAAGGCTATCTTAAAGAGTCATTATGCGGACAACATAACTAACTCAGCTAAGTTTGACCCTGATGCATGTACAATTAAACAGAGTAAGGTTTCTATGGGATTTTAGACTGGTACCCTTGAGCAGACAACTCAAGGGGGAAAGGCACAGAACCGTCGACAACACCGTTGATCGACTGGTTTTACCGCAAATATGCCTTTTCCGAATTTAGGGGGTGATAATATCGGTAGAGAGCAACCACTCATTATAAGTGATGCTATGGTATTTTGTTCGGCACGAGTGGAATATGATGTTGAAAACATGCTTTTGCAATAATTAAAGCAGGTTATCACGTATTTGCACGTTAAGAAAGCAGTAAATACAACAGTTCTTCATAATTTAAAGCAGTAATAAAGGAAAGCAGTAAAGGAAAGAAATAAAGGAAAGAAATAAAAAAGACAAGTCAGTTTGTAGTTAAAAAGGGCAATTGAATGCTTAAAGGTATTAAACAAATAAAGGCATAGAAAGAAATGTCAAGTCACAATAATAGTCTAAAATGGTAAAAGCCTAAAAGATTCCAGCGGAGTCGCCATGCTGTCGCGCTCACTTTTTCTCGCGAAATCGGGTGTATGACATTTGGGAGGACAATTCGTTCCCCTTTTGGGAATTTGGGTTTGAATTGAAGAGTCGCCACCTAATGATTAAGGGACACCAGGAAGGTTTGGTCTGAGTAACCAGAGATTGGGTAAGAGGTTGAAATTATCCCAAAAGGAAGGTGTTAGGAACCCCTCAGAATCTACTAGTGTGGTTCCCGGCCAGACTATTGTTGTGAATTTAGGTGCAAATAACATGTTGGCAAATAAAACTTCAAATAAGAGGGGATTTTCACATAATGGTTACAAACAAAATTGGAAAGAATTAAAAAGGAAGCTGATTTTCTTAAAAGAAATAGTTTGAAATCCTTAGAAGAAACAAAGAAACAAAAGGAAAAGGGGGGTCCTAGGTTTATTAATAATATGGATCACCCCACACAACATCCAGTAATCACTCCTCAGTGAGGGGCTACACGAGACGTTATCGCGTGGTCATCATATTCATATCTACCCTTTCCCACCCCGTTAAGGTATTAAAGCGCGGAATGGTCTCGTTTACTTATTGCATGCTATTACCCGTCCCAATCCTATTAGTCCCGGAGGCATTTAGGACTACTAATCCTAAGGGTGAGGGATATTAAGCTTATTTGTAGTTTCAAAGGCAAAATTCTAAGGCGATATACAAAAAACATGTATAGCAAGTTGGTGGAAAGCACATAACAAGTAAAAGGCTCAGATATACCCGCTTGAACAAAGAAAGCACATAATTAGCATTACTTTCACATACTGTTTATTGTCAGATTAAGAACTTAACGGTTGAGGCAGACTAATTTATTACATAATTCAGATTAGAAGCCCGAATCAGGCCTGCCTGCTGGTTGTAGTTAATAGCACAGATTCAGTATATAACTTCACCTTAAGGCTTGCCTAAGTATTGGACAAGGATCCTGTAGGCATGGTATCTACTAAATTGGGAAAGAAGTAATAATAAATTTAATACGTACTCGTTAAAACGATTGTTAGATTATTAAAGAAAGCAAGTTTTTTTATGAAGGTCATGAGTTCTGTAAAGGATGATCCTTGTTATTACTGGTTTAGCTCTAGACGTGAATGAAGCGATTCAGATTCGATTAATAATTCCTATAGACATGCTTTCTACGCATAGTTGGTCAGAAGCCTTATAGACATGGTAAAAGTGCAGAAACCTTATAGGCATGATATCTAGGTGCTGAAGACGGGTTTTAACCTCTAAACATGGTATCTAACTGGCAGAATTTGTTTTAAGACATTAACATGATATCTATATACAGTTGATTGTTTAAAACCTATGAACATGATTTCTAGATGAAAATGGATATACAAAGATTCAGAATGACCTATAGGCATATTTTCTATATGCATATGCAGAATTCAGATTTCCATACTTATGGACATGATTCCTATAAGCATGATTTCTATATGCATGCAGATTTCAGAATGACTTATAGGCATGATTTCTATATGAGAGTTGCAAAATTTAGAATGACCTATAGGCATGGTATCTACCCTTTGCATACATAGTTACCCTCCCTTTTTACTAGCCATCCCCAAGAGTTTATTACAAATTATTACAGCCCAGAATAAAGTAAAATACATCAGAAAAATATAAATAAAAGTACAACCAAAGGAGAGCCTGATTCAAACTTCATGTCTGAAATATGAGGTAAACCAACTCCATAATATCAAGATCCAAAGCCTTTCTCCCATTCGAGTGTGTCAAAGTTCCCTAAGAGCCTCAAAAAGGACTCCAGACAATGCTCACACCCAAATGTATTATCAGATTAGGACAAGTACAGTGTGGAAGGGCCATCCCTCAAGTGTCCAAGTTCAGAGGGAGCTCAAAGGGTCTCAAGGCAAGGCTCACAAGAGAGGGGCAAAACTTAAAGACTAAGAGAGTGTGCAAGTGTAGAAATAGAATTCTAAAAGGGGGAAAGGAGAGGGAAAGAGCTACAGATAAGTACACATAATGGGTTCAGGAGGAATAGGGAAATTGAAAGAGGCAAGGGAAGGTTGTGGGTATACCCAGCAATGGAGAATGCCAACATATCCATAAGCCTGTTAGAACACACTATTTAGAGGCTAGGATCCCAAGGGATCAAATTTAATTTATGGACAATAATTTGCATATTGTCATGCCTTAAACCGTAGCTCAAACACATAGGGGGCAGGGGTTTGGGATTCAGAATAGAACAGGTAGAAAGAAATTAGCATGCTAAAGTAAGTGTTGAACTATAAGAAAAAGTGAGTAGACATAGATACGAAAGCAGTAAATAAATACTTTGTTGTGGTGCTAAAGCTTAAATAAGGAGCATACCAGTTTCAAAGAAACAAATAGAGAAAGCAGTAGGTCTTGTAAATAGGCCACAGTGCAGACAATAAGAGAGAATACTATTGCGTGTAAGTGTAAGTTCAGAAAGACTATGACTGATGGGTGGGCTAATGAAAGAATCGTGTATTTATAGTGTGAAAAACATGCAAAAATAAGGTAAGAAAACAATTAAGGAACTGGATGTCAATTAAGAATCAATCAACACAAGACTTCCTTTAATTAAGGAATTTGGACTCAAAAGGTAAAGCTATTTAAGGAAAGAAATCAAATAAACATCTTGTGCAAACTAGGCAATTAGGGGTAAATACATAGAAGTTTATTTTAGGGGAAGAGCTTTAAAATACACGATTGCATAAATAAGGTAAGAGAAATCAATTAATAGCCAGTAAATCAAGGATCAGAGATTTTGTAATCACTGGTCCATGAATGAACTAAGTCAGAAAAGCTGAGAAAAGTTTTTTAACTTAAGTCGAGTAACATGGCAGTCAGCAAACAAGGAAAGAAATCAATCAAACTTGTACAAAGGAAGTCTGAAATTTATCAAAAATTGAAAGCCCTTTTAGAGGGAAGTTCAATACATATAAAGAGCACACAAGTATCAGGCATGTGAAAAGGGGTCAAGTAAAAGGTCTTATAGAGTTTAGCAAAATTCAGTATCATATGAAGAAACAAAATTGAAACAATGATTTTGAAACTTAATGAAGCAGTAGATGAAAAAACTCCAGGAACTCAAATAGGTCTAAAAGATTAGGGGTTTTGAAATTAGGCAAGTGCAGAGATGAAGCACAAGCAAATCACATAGCTAATGGTCTCAAAACTCAGATGAACCCCCAAATTCTAGGGTTTTTACCATCGATCGAGTGTAGAGGTGAGAGGACAAGAAACTAAGGAAAAGATACTAATCGAAACAGGTTCAGAGGTCTCAGAAAGGAACTGAGACCTTTAGCATGCTTTTCAGTAGTAGAAATTCATGAAAAGCACAGTAAAAGAACAACATGTGAGACATAGTAAAAGAAACATAGTAGAAGAAGCTAATGAGAAACATAGTAGAAGAAACTAATTAAGAACACAGTAGAAGAAACTTAAAAACATAGTAGAGGAAACTGATAAGAACATGGTAGCAGAAACTTAACGATAACACAGTAGAAGAAACGTAGTAGAAGAAACACTAAGAACACAGTAGAAGAAACATAGTAGAAGAAGCACACAAAAAAGGAAAATTAGAGAAACATCTAAAAACCTTATATCGGATAATAAAGGCTTCAAAAGCATAACTTTTGAAAGAAATATCAGAAAATCGTTTAAAAGCTTAGGGAAAACATGGATCTGGAACAGATCTACAGAGATTAGAAAAACCTCAAAAGCTAGGGTTTCAGAGAAACCCAAACGGTGAGAAAGGCTTGGATCTAAGAAGGAGGAGTCGAGGCTAGGTTCGAAACAGACATGGCTTGCCGGAGCAAGGCCGGAGATGGCCGTGAAACTTGAATCAACAAGTGTCTGGACCCAGCTCTTTGTGGTCAAGTCATTAAACTTCAGTAACAAAGCGTGAGGAGCCATAAAAGGTTGGTGGGTGGTGAAACCACCATGGATTCAGGCCAGGAGGTGGCCGTGAAAGATGGATGGAACTCATTGGAGAGGAGGGGAAAGGGGAATGTTCTAGAGAGAACCAGAGATAGAGAGAGAGTCGGTTGAGTGAAGAATGAGAGGGGTCTTGGGGGGTCGTTTGGTTTAATTTGGTAAGAGCGGATCTGGACCATTGATCAAAAATGATCAACGGCCAGGATTTAGTCCGGGTTAGGTCGGGTAGATTTAGGATTTGGCTTGGGTCTTGGGTTGGTTTGATTTAGGTTGGGTATTGGGTTTAATCAGTCCAAATTAAAAGGCCAAATGTAGCTATAAGTTAAATAGCCCCCCTTTCCCCATTTAATTTATAAAAAAAATAATAAACAAATTTCTGAAAATAAATTAAAAGCACTAAAATGACTTATAACGTATAAATATCAATTTAAAAATACAGAATCCCATTTTATAAATATGAGACGGATTTAAACATAAAAATGGCTAATATTGCAATTATGCAATTTTATCCTTTAAAAAACAAATAAATTTGTAAAAAATGTGAAACATGTCTTAGCTATATTTTAATATAAACATGAGAATCCAATAAATAAATCACCAAAATGATTATTTGGGGATAATTATTGTTTTTTTGATAAAATAAGGCAGTAAATTGATTTGAAAATCTTTGAAAAATTAAGAAAAAAATAATGTAACCTTGGGATATACTTATATATGCATATACATACTATTTTGAAAGGTGTTTTGCATATTAAAAATACAGGGAAAATTTGGGTATCAATAGTACCTTACTCATCCGAGTACCAACATAACATATCCTTTTGCGTCATACCATCATATATAACTGAGCCGGAGAGGCTGCGGTGAGATAAATAGAATAAAACATGTAAAACCAACTTATACATAAGATGTACAGTCCTATAAGACCAAAATAACCACTTGTACACTGAACATGGGCCGACAATGCCATACAATCTTTTACAAATATGACATCTGTCTACAAGCCTATAAGAATACATAATTGTCATAAAGGTTGGGATAGAGCCCCGCCATACCAAAAAATATACGTCTAAATTATACTGACCAAACAAGTAACTGCGGAGCAAATGGAGCGCACCAACACCTTCCGATGAGCTGATAGCCTACTTGGAGGACTCTTGACCTGTCTATCGGGACCTGTGGGCATAAAATGCAGCGTCCCCATGCAAAATAGACGTTAGTACAAATAATGTACCAAGTATGCAAGGAATGAAAATCGGTAACTAATAGACATGAGAGAAACATGGAGTGAAAGACTCGACTTGTAAGTCTAAATAACTCTGTAAATCATGAAATACTCATAGTGTCATGCATATGCATATGAATGTTATGTCGTGCGTAGGTATATGTGTTCATAATATCAATAAGCCTCCGAGGGCATCCCATCATATCATCTCGGCCATTGTGGGTAAAATCATAAACATATACCAGTTGATCAGGTGGTGGTACATATATAACGCCATAGCCTTTCCCATATCCCATATACATATATGTATATATATATATATATATATATATATATATATATATATATATATATATATACGTACATAACACCATCTGGTCATGGGTCAATGTACATGTATAAATGCATGAAATGCATATGAAATATGTTAATAAAATCTCTCAGTACGTCATAAGACTATTATGCCTCTGATTAATATTATGAAATAAAATTTATCAACTTACATATTTTCTGAGACCCATGAACAGAAGATAGAATAATATGACACATGGGGAATCAAGAACATGAGCATGTTACATCTCGCATTTCTCGTACGTTAAAGTTTCATCTTCAGTTAATTGACATAGACTCGAGGATGAGATTATCTTGAGGTTAGCATATTTATGCTATATATAACAAGCAATAAGAAAGTGCCATAAAGGAAAGGGTACACGAATTAAAGAAAATGAGTTTCGTTGAAGGTTATCGATTTGGGATAAAATACGATCCGGGCTAAAACATCAGATACTTATGGACTAGTACCATAGGACCGTGATGATATAATGTATAAAATATATTAAAAATAAGTTGAATTTTAAGTAATTTGAAATAATTCTTAATTATGTGGGTAATTAGTTAATTATCGGGTAGTGGGATAATACCTAATTAATTAATAATTATAGGATAAGATTTAATAAAAACCCTCCCCCACCCTATGTGGCATCAAGTCACCACCCAACCCAAATGACTCATTAGTCATATTGGGTAGGTGGCAATTTAAGGTGCTAACTAAATTACACCTCATACTAACATTTTTCAAGGGCAAAAAGACTACAACTTGATATTGGCTCAAAAAGAGATTTCTTAAAGAGATCTTCAACTAAATCCTTACAATTAGAACACTAACGATTCCTACAAATTCAACAATTCCATCAAGAGTTTGTACACATTAAGTAGCGCGGTTAAGGCTTGTAGCAATGTAAATCTTCAACAGTCCAAAATTTTTTTAGAACTGTAGCAATGTAAAATTTTGCAATTCTAAATGAGTACGGTGCAACCTTTTCCGAGAAATCATATGAATTTTTACTACTCCAGGTATTTTAAGGCCAAGCCTTTCCATCATTTTGGCATGATCTCGTCGTTACACAAGTTTGATAACGAGGCATAAAGAAAAATTCATATCCTAGAATTTACGTATATTTTTCTAGTCTCGCAAGTTACAATATTCTCTTTATGGGACTTCATATTTATTTGAGTATTTCCTTCTCTCAGTCAAGAGAGCAACGAGTCTATCTATATATATATATATATATAGTATCACAGTATTATCATTACCATCGAGCTATAATCGATGGGAAGGCCCCTATTGGGCAACATCTAATCAGATGGTAAGTTATATACCGAGCCTACTATGGACGAGCGCCTATGAGCGAGCCCAGTTGGCCGAGATACAGAGCATAGGATGGCCGAGTGCCTATGAGCGAGCCTACTACGACAGAGCAGTTACATACATATACCGAGCCCTATAAGGCCAGACAACTATTTTTCTTATTATATTGAGAGAATAGAGTTAGTATCAATAGGTGGGCATATCTTCAAATTATCTTTGACCCCCAGTTGCTTTTTGTTATAATATTATCAGTTCAACTTTCATTATATTGTCTTACATACTCGGTACATTATTTCGTACTGACGTCCCTTTTTGGGGGTACTACATTTCATGCGTGCAGGTTCAGACAGAAATATGGGTAGACCTCCTCAGTAGGTGTTGCCCAAGTTCAGCTTTAGCGGTAAGATCCCCGTCCTTCAGAGATGGCGGATCTAGAAGTTTTATGTACATCTTTGTGTATATATGTAGATAGGTTATGAGTAGATTTGGTCCCTATTCCGATCACAATATATCTATTCATAGAGGGTTGTGGACATATCCTATCAGTTAGTGCAGTATGTTGGGCTTGTAGGCCCTGTATGTATTTTTTGTTGGCTTGTCAGTTGTAGTAATTATGACGGCCTTGCCAGCCCATCTTTATATTGACATTTAGTCAGCGGTAGTCTCTATTTAGTTTTATATTTTGCATCGTACATTATCTTGTAATATGGCCCATGACAAAAGTATGACATTACATGTTCAGAGTCTTTTATTTGCAAGTGGTACACAAGGATAGCTGAGGCAGTGGGTGTCGGTCTAACCCCCAGGCTCGATGCATGACAAAAGTGGTATCATAGTAGTTTTGTCCTAGGGAGTCTACAAGCCGTGTCTAGTAGGGTCTTGTTTATAGATGTGTGGTGCACCACATTATATAAGCAGGGGGCTACTAGGCATTTAGGAGTTGGTTACCCTTCTTTCAAATCTAAATCATGCTATATAACTGAGTTATAGGAAATTTGAGTTAAACTTACGGGTTGGCTGTTGCATGCATAGATGACGGTAACTAGGAAGACTACGACTAGCCAGAGGAGAGAGATGACAATAGGTGAGGGGAATAGCAGGGTACCCCTAGTAGATGGGGCCCAATCAGAGGCCTAGGGAGAGACCCCTACTCAACCATTACTAGCTCCTCCGCCACTTGAGGAGATTCCTAGGGAGACCACACATCCAGTCCCCCCTCCGCTTCTATCAGATCAATACTTAAGGAGTGTGGTGCATTTGTTGGCACAGCTGGTAGCTACCCAACAACAAGCTAGAGCATCAGCCAATGGAGGACCGTTTGAGGGATCTAGGAGTTCAAGGGTCCGAGAGTTTATTGCTTTGAGTCCCCCAGAGTTCACAGGGACAGATCAGAGGGAGGACTCATAGTATTTCATAGATCAGCTTCACAAGATCTTTCGGGTTATGCATGCCATGGAGAAAGAGGCAGTTGAGCTAGCAGTTTTTCGACTCCGAGATATAGCCATTCTTTGGTACGAGAGATGGGAAAGGTCTAGAGGACGTGATGCACCTCCTACTATTTGGGAGAATTTTTCAGATGCCTTCCTTGACCAGTACTTACCGCGAGAGATCCGATAGGCCCGAGTATTCGAGAGTATAGTCTCCATTTTGACTCATTGGCCAGATATGCACCATCCATAGTTGCTACTATGCGGGATAGAATCCATAGGTTTATAGCAGGGTTGGCCCCAGAGTTAACCGAGGCATGTGCCACTGCTGCATTACAAGATAATATGGATATCTCCCGAATTTAGCCATTTGCTAAGAATATAGAAAGGGGTAGGCATCCACAGCAGGGTACGGAGAGGACTGACTCAAGGCAGCATAAGAGGATGAGGTTTGCTAGGTCTTAAGAGTAGTCTCCGGGTAGCTACATGCCCTAGTACTTCGAACGACGACCTAGACCTTCGCCACCTTAGCTACAGGGTTATAGGTATGACCGTTATACTTAGTCAGGACCATGTGAAATCTCCCAGGCGTCAAGTTGCAGCGACAACGTGATTCGGGGAAGACATGGCCATTTCAGCCACGATGCGCTATTTGCGAAAGAAGACACTTGGGACAATTCTGACTCGGTTCTGATACTTGTTATACATGTGGACGTACGGGGCATATGATGTGTGATTTCCCAAATAGAGATTTTAGGGGTATGGCGCAACTAGCGAATTCAGCAACATCATCATCTATGTCCGTGTATCCTTCAGGGCGCGAGTCTCAGTCTTCGGCTGGTAGAGGTCGAGGCAGAGGCAGAGGCAGAGGTAGAGGTAGAGTTTTTAGTTTAGGTAGTAACCAAAACTATAGCTATGAGTTAGTGGGTCGACAGGACCAGGAATCCTTACCAGACATTGTGACAGGTATGTTGACTATGCGCTGTCACGATGCTTATACCTTGATAGACCCAAGATCTACTTTATTGTGTATTACCCTATTTATCGCAAGGAAGTTTAGTATAGTGACTGAAATACTAAGTGATCCTTTTGCGGTATCTACACTAGTCGGAGAATCAATTATTGCTAGATGGGTTTATCGAGGTTGTACGGTATCAGTTTGTGGTCGTCAGACCTCAGCCGACCTAGTTGAGCTAGAGATGTTGGATTTTGATGCTATCATGGCATGGATTAGTTGGCAGCTTGCTATGCTACAGTTGATTGTCAATCAAAGATAGCTAGATTTCATTTTTTTGGTGAGCCAGTCCTTGAGTGGGTAGGTAATACAGCGATACCCAGAGGTAGGTTTATTTCCTATATGAAGGTGAGGAAAAGGATCGCAAAAGGGTGCATTTATCATATTGTGCGAGTCAGAGATATAGATATTGAGATACCTACACTTTAGTCTATTCTATTAGTAAATGAGTATGCAGATGTATTTCCAAATGAACTTCTAGGTATTCCCCTAGAGTGAGAGATTAATTTTGGCATCAATTTGCTTCCGGGAACTCAACCAATATCCATCCCTCCGTAAAGAATGACACCTGCCAAATTGAAGGAGTAGTTAAAAGATTGTTGGAAAAAGGTTTAATCAGGCCCAGTAATTCACCTTGGGGTGCACCAGTACTGTTTGTGCGCAAAAAAGATGGCTCGCTGAGGATGTGTATCGATTATAGGTAACTGAACAAGGTAACTATTAAGAATAAGTATCCACTTCCAAGGATAGATGACTTGTTTGATCAGTGGCAGAGAGCTAGATGCTTCTCAAAGATAGATTTGAGGTCGGGGTACCACCAGGTTAGAGTTCGGGAGAGAGATATCCCCAAGACAGCTTTCAGGACCCGATATGGCCACTTCGAGTTTCTTGTCATGTCCTTCGGGTTGACGAATGTACCTGCCGTATTTATGGACTTGGTGAACAGCCTATTCCGGCCATATTTAGATCTGTTCGTGATAGTCTTTATTGATGATATTTTGGTTTATTCACGTTCAGAGGATGAGCATGCGGACCACCTGCGAGCGGTACTCCAAACCCTCCGTGATAGTAAATTATATGCTAAGTTTTCTAAATATGAGTTCTGGTTGATGTCTGTAGCATTCTTGGGGCACATTGTATCTGATAGATGTATAAAGGTAGACACTCAGAAAATTGAGGCTGTGTATTCCTGGCCTAGACTTACCACTCCAACAGAGGTTCGTAGCTTTCTAGGCTTGGCAGGATACTACCAGAGGTTCGTAGGGGTTTTTTCTTCTCTTTCGGAACCATTAACGAAGTTGACAAAAAAAGAAACTAAGTTTCAGTGGATGGAGGCTTGCGAGCGGAGTTTCCAAGAGCTTAAAAATAGGTGGACTTCAACACCAGTTCTAGCACTTCCAAATGGTCCAGATGGTTATGCCATGTATTGTGATGCCTCAGGTGTCGGTTCAGGATGTGTCCTAATGCAACATGGGAAAGTAATTGCATATGCTTCAAGGCAGTCAAGGAAGCATGAGCGGAATTATCCGACCCACGACCTCGAATTAGCTGCGGTTGTCCATGCACTTAAGATATGACAGCATTATGTATATGGTGTTCATGTTGATATATTCACATATCATAAAAGCCTTCAATACATCTTCAAGCAAAAAGAGTTAAATTTGTAACAGAGGCTATGGATTGAGTTATTGAAAGATTACAATGTTTACGTTCTCTACCATCTAGGGAAAGCTAATATTGTAGCAGATGCCTTAAGTCTCCGATCTATGGGTATCATAGCACATGTAGAGGCTGAAAAAAGACAATTAACTAAAGAGATTTATCAATTTGCTTCTTTGGTTGTTCGGTTAGTAGACTCTGGCAATGGTGGAGTTGTACTCCAAAATACTGCAAAATCATCTCTCGTAACTGAAGTAAAAGAGAAGCAGTACGAGGACCCAGATTTAGTCGAGTTGAGAGGGCGAGTTCCGCAGCAGAAGAAGACGTTGTTAGAACTCAAGGAAGACAAGGTTCTTAGATATAGGGGTCGTTTGTATGTTCCAGATGTAGCAGGGCTACGAGATAGGATTATGTTAGCGGCACATTATTCGTGGTACTCCTTTCACCCTGGGTCGAGGAATATGTATCATGACATTAAGGATGTATATTGGTGGAACGATATGAAGAAGAACATTGCTGAGTATGTCGCTCAATGCCCTAGTTGCCAGCAGGTGAAGATATAGCACCAGAAGCTCGAAGGGCTAATGTAGACAATAGAGATCCCGACATGGAAATAGGAGTCGATAAACATGGATTTTATCACGAGTTTACTTCATTCTCATTATAAGTTCGATTCTATATGGTTGATAGGTCCTACCGGTCAGACCTACATATACAATAGAAGATTATACAAAATTATATGTTTACCTTGAAAATGGTAATTATAATTAGATTTTATTTTGTGGTTCTAAAAATATGTCATCTATTTTTATGCTATTTTTTAGGCAATTGATGCTAAGTGAAAGACTTGGAAACAAGATAATAGCTTGGAAACAATGTGATAACCAAACCGAATGGCCAATAATCGGGGCCTCGAGCTTGCATATTCAGGGCCTCGAGGTTGAGTCGGGTGCCCTGCTGAGGATAGTCGATGAGGGACTAACAATTATGATAAATTCAACAATGGCTCTTAATGGCCAATAATAAGCAATAAATGAAGGACAATAAATAGAACACAATGGATATGAGCAATAAATGGAAGTAATGAGATCAAGAGAATATGTTAGAGAGCAGAGAGAATGTTCTTGTATATTTAATATTGAGACTCAAACCTTCTACAAAATGACAAGGATCCCCTTTATATATGAGGGGGAATTCTAACATAGTATAAATGCATTTATTTCAAAGATATGGGGCTGGTACAACCATTTATTGCCATGATGCAAGCCTGGTCTAGCCTAATAGGCTTTGTCAGCTTTGGTCACGTGCCTTGGGAATCTCACATAGATCCACCGAAGCAACTAATTCACACTGCCTCGAGGCTAGTCTCTACTTACACTACATCGAAGTCGATCACTGGGAAACCTCGAGACACCTTGTTGATCGTAAAATCGAACTGCCGATTTCTTCCATATACAGATAGTCCCCGCGTTTCCTAGAACAAAGAGATAGGAAACGGTTTCGAACTCCTACTCCTTAGGAACTATCATCATGACGTCATCCCACCAGAGCATTAAATGCCATAACTCAAAAGCCGTGCAAGGGTCGCCGTCAACACGACTATCGAGAAGCCCACGAACCGCAATTGGTTCTTCCTTTCCGCTGTGCATATGGATTCTATAAATACCTCAATCGTTTAATAATTCACACTTTTACAACATCTTCAAGCTTTAAGAGCCAAGGACATCCCCTTTCATGTTCTTCCTTCTTCCGTTCTTGACTCCTTACTTACTTTCTCAGAAAGGCCTTTCCACCACCATGGCTAGAACCTCTAAAATAGTGCCTCGAAAAGAGGATGTTGCCTCTTCGCCTCGAATATCCAAAGGCAAACCCAAAGTGATACCCACTATTGAATAGTGTACCCCTACTGAGTTCAACACAGTGAATGACTTTTCCGTCGAGAGACCCTCATCTACATTGGGCAGATGCGAGCATGTGTCCCGGTATATTAGAATTGTGACCAATATAGAGAAAGTGATGGAAGACTATCGGTGGGAGGAGACAGTGCTGGTTGAGATCCCCCGTTCTAATGAGAGCATAACGGACCATAAGGCTGGCTTTCTTTATGTATATATATACCTGTTCACTTTGGGTCCCGTCGATTCTTCAAACTCTTCTTCCTCGGCAATAGATCCGGTTATTTTTGACTTCTATGACAAGTACCAAGTGATGCTAGGCTAAATCTATCACCCTTTCTTGAGGATAGTCTACATGCTTTGTTATTTCTCCAACCAGGTCGTGGGTATGACCTTTACCCTTGACCATTTGATTAGATTGTATAGCCCTCCACTTTATTGAGGTTTAATTAAGCTTCACCTTCGGTCCACGAAGATATTTTTTTCGAGCATTGATGAGAATAAGGATCGAGGGTGGATGATCAGGTTTGTCCATGTGAGGACCTCGGACATCATCCCAAAGGAAAGGATTTCATTCCCGGAGGAGTGGAATACGCAGCGTAAGTACCTCTCCTTCGAACATTCTTTACTATCTTCTTACCTTCCCTGCAAAAATGATCTCCCCTTCGTTTATGCAACTACCGTTTGGTATTAAGTGATCCATGATCTGGTGGGATGGATTAGGCAATTGGATACTTCGTTCCCATTTCTCGAGCGGTCTTGGCCCGACTTGGCTAAAACGCAATGGCCGGCCAAGAATCATGGTAAGCCTTTTTGTTATCGCCTATACCATGTTCCAATTCCTCTTTTTCATTGGCAAGTTTTGACTATTATGCCTTCGCAGGCCTTGGTGATGGAGTGCAAATGAGACAGCCTCCCGACGACGAGGAAGAGGCTCTAAAGCCTAACAAGGGCAAGAAGAGTAGGAAAAAGGCGGCTGCTGAGTCTCTTGTGGCAAAGAAACCTAAATCACACAGGCCTCGAGCTATTGCTAGGACCTCGGCTTTAGCTTCCGGAGCAAGTCCCAATACTAGGAATGAAGACGGCGATGATGAAGAGTACTGTTTGGTAAAAAGGATGAGGTGGGGCACGGATGTCCCGTAGTCGGCTGGGCCAAAGGCCACTGAATCGGGAACGGTCGATTTAGGTTGATCCCATATTGTGGAGATCCTCGAGGAGGGTGTGGACACGGTACCTGAGTCCCTGGATGGATATAGTGCAGTCCCTGCCGAGGAGACCATTGCTGCTGGTTCCAAAGGGTCCGAGCCCGGATCTTTTCAAGAATGGAATTTGCCCCTTGGCGATATCGATGTCCTCGATGGACTTAATTTGGGTCCTCGATTCTTGCCCGGGGAATTAAGGGATGCTTAAGACCCAAAGGCTACCAATGTGGGAGGTCCTCTGGAGGTCAGATATAAGCTCGACAACTTCCTCGATGGCATTTGGGAAGACATTGATCTCGATGATCCTAATGCTATCGAGGAGGTGGAGAGGCTCCATCAGCAGGTGATAATCTTTCTATGCACACCTTTAGTGCTTTAAGTATTTCTCCTTATTTTTTTGACTCTTTTGTTTTGCTATAGGCCAAGAGAAAGTATGCTCACGCTTTCTCTAAGCTGCGAGACGAGCATAGGAAGGAGATCGAGGGTCTTGCCTCGAGGTTAAAGGAGTTGGAGACCTCTTTTGCCCGAAAGGAAGAGGAACTGAGTGGGCTCCGAGCGAGATTGGAAGGAGTGTGCCAAGAAAAGGCTGGCCTTGCCGAGTAGGTAACTTGTCATTCATAAACTCATTCGTCATCCTCACAATTTGATGCTTACCAACTTATCTTTCCCTTTGCAGATCGGGCAGAAGGATGCTCTTGCGGGGCGACTTCAGGATGAAGCTGCTGCTATGAACGTGGAGATCCTCGAGCTGAGGGGGCGAAACTAGGTCATGGGCTCGGAGTTGACATTGTCCCAGGATCTTCTACAAAATGCTCGAGAAGAGGCTATTGCACTATCCGCGGCCAAGTCCGAGGTCGAAGAGAATGCCGCTATATACCTGAAAGATGCTGCCACTGCGAATAAACTAGCCCGAGAGATATCAGAGAAGGGAAAGCAAAATCTGGCTCGGATTGTTGCTTACACTCGTGCAAAGGCAAGTAGGCAAGCCCTAGAGGAAGCTAGTGCTAAAGGTGTTGAACTCTCAGCTGAGATCGGGGAGGCCCGAGATTTGGAGGAAGAATTGGCACTATCTGTCACTTTGGATAAGGATCTCGGAGATGGCTTAGAGAGCAGTGGCGGTGAAGAGTAGACTTTCGTGGCCTTTCCTTCTCTTTTTTCTTTTTTATGTATGTATTTCCCAGGAAACATGTCTTGTAAAGGTGCTCCTTATAAACATTTTTTTGGCAATGTAAGAAAACTTTTCTGTTTCCAGCCTTGCATTCTTTATTTTTTGACGATCACGCGGAATTTAATCTTCGAACTTTGATGTCGACTCTTAAGAGTCCATACTTGGGGCAATCAGGACCCTCAAGTTCGGGCACCATCTCGATATTAGGTCGATAGCTTCTTTGGGGTTGATGCTTATAATAGTAGAAATCCTCGGGGTCTCAACATCTCCCGAGCATTGCGTGATAGCATTATTTATGCGATACGGTCGTGAGGTGATCGGGGTGGTCCCACTGGTACATTTCCCAAAAAGGTGGTGCTGACATGATCAGAATTAATTGTGTCGCTCGCCACTATATATGCATTTGCTCATTTCTTAACTGAGGATTCCACTACTCTGAGTAACTATCCCTCTCATAGAGCATTTATTCTTTGTGCTAGTTCTCTCATCATTTAAACTCAAAGCCTTCACATAAATTTTCATCCTCCTCTTTCTACGTTACCGTAGCCATGGCTTCTACGTCAAAATCCGTTCATCAAGGAGAGGAGAGTTCTACCTCTGCTTCGCGCTTGGTCGATGGTACACTGCCGATGTCTGGTGAGCTGACCTCGAGGTGCTTTGTCTTGAGGAGAGACTTTACATTGGAGAAACCTCTCAATGTTCTGGGCCGCCTAGAGCATGCGTCGAGATTTATTTCCTCAATAGTGGAGGAGCATCTCGAGGCAGTTAGAAAAGATGGCGGATGAAGGAGAGAGGTGGTATTGTAGGTACCTTTCCCGGAGGAGAGAAATATATCCCATTTCGAGGGGTTTTTGAACGTGCATACATAACCCTTTACATTGGGCCCTCTCAGTAGGGTCATCCTGAAATTTTGTAGAAGGTATCAGGTTACCTTGGCGTAGGCTCATCCGTCCCGTTGGAAGATAGTGCTGATGATAAGGTACTTTTCGGATAAGGTCAGGCTCGAATTCACCCTTAGTCATCTCATCAAGTTATATTGGCCTTTGCATTACCAGGGCTTGATTATTCTGCAACGTTAATCCATCCGGCCCTCGCCATTAGCAATGAAGATGACGAGGACCGGGGGTGGATGAGTCGATTTGTTCGAGCACGGAGAGTCCATATTATCCCCGGAGAGTTTCTGCCATTTCTTGAGTAATGGAATTTCACACGTAAGTGGTACACTTGTGTCTTCATTGTTTTTGTCCATAGTGGAGGTGAGCTCCTTGAAGATTTTCTTCTTTTTGATTTCTGTAAAGATCCCTTGGTTGCCAAACGAGGTTCCCGATTTGGAGAAATGGTCTCGTAAGGTGGTAGCTTGCTCAACTTATGATGAGAGAAAATGGCGAGACCTGTCCAAGGCGAGATGGGAGGCAAGACATCACGGTGTGTGCATAGTGGCTTGTTTCCTCAGAAAGGTACTTTCTTTTTAGCGCACTAACTCCGCCGCCGCAAGTGTTGGAGGGTTTTTCGAGATGAGGTTGTGTCCCCTCTGGGCAGAGGAAAGATTGCCAACCTCGGGACCGAGGATTGATAACAAACAAAAGGAATCCTCGAAGGGCGAGGATGCTTGCACTGAAGCGAGCCCTGCTCGGAAGGTCGAAAGAGTCATGTCGGTTGATCCTGCGGTCTCTGAGTGCTCTATTTTTGGAAAGACAGTTTTTTTCTTGTCGCCGTCTCCCATTCTCATCAAAGCCACTTCGAGGCCATTGTATGAGCGAATCGAATGGAACGTCGGGAAGCCGTACTCCCTTTGGGAGTAGTTTTACTAGGGCCGATGAGGCCAAGCTAGTATATGTGTGTTCAACTTTTGATGAAGCTCAACAACTTAGTTTCATGGTGAGTTTTGGCAGCCGATTCATGCTTTTTTAGTTTCGCATCTTCCCTTTCTTATTGAGCTCCTTTTTCGCAGGCCTTTGACAAGCTTAAGTCTGAGCTAGTTCGCCGTGAGGCCAAGTTGCGGAAAGCTTTGGATGGGGAGAAATCCCTCCGGCTTCTTTACAGAAAAAGGGGAGATGAGCTGGTATACCTACGTTATGAGGCAGATCGAAGTCGAAACTACGAGGGTTGTCTCGAAAAACAAGTAACCCTTGTTTTAAGTCGATGTATGCTCTTCTTTCCGCCTTTGTAGGCTAATATTCTCCTGTTTCAACTGTAGAGAAAAACGTAGGTTTTGGAACGAGTTTGGGGCAAATTTGGCCAGGTTAAGTGTGAGCATAACGAGCTAGAAACCCAAGTTGCAGCCTGGAGGGATGTTTTAGCCAAGGCTTCCACCCTTGAAGTGCAATTCCAGATCACTTGTGCAAATAGCCCGATCCGAATGAGCATGATTGCGAGGCTCGAGTAGGTAAAGGCATAGAACCGTCGACTACACCGCTGATCGACTATTTTTACCGCAAATAGGTGTTTCCAAATATAAAGAGTGATTTCGGAAGAGTGCGAACACTCATCAAGCGCCGGTATGATATTAATTGGGCACGAGTGGAATATGATGTGGAACATACTTTATGCAAAAATAAATAACACATTGTCAAGTATTTGCATGATAAAACATGTTCAAGCAATAAATGCAGTATCAAGATGAAACATAAAAGACATAAAAATAAAGAAATAAAAACAAGAAGAAGTTAGTTCATGTAGTATAGGGAAATATGACAAAGTAAACGAGGGAGTAGGGGCGGGAGAGAAATGATGTAGCAATTTTAAAACCAATAAAAGCAACTTGGAGTAAATAAGTATGACTAGAGAAAAGAATACACATGTTATAGCCAACTTGAGCAAGGAAGGGTGGAGAAGGGAAGGGATTTGCACCTTACAACGAATTCAAATAAAAGGAGGAAAGGGGAGGGATGTGCATGCAGCAATGAATTTGACAAATAAGAGGAAAAATAGGAGCGGGATGTGCATGTAGTAGCAAATAAAAGAAACACATTTATCTGAGAAGGCTAATTCATATAAGCCAAATTTTCTATGATAAGAGCCTAAATGTATCCCCAGCAAAGTCGTCATGCTGTCGCACCCCTTTTTTCTTACGAAATCGGGTTTCGACATATGGCAACTCTTTTAAAGGAAGGGTTAAAAGAGGAGAGTCACCACCTAAAGGGTTAAAGGTGCGTTAGGGCACCTATTTGCATATGACTCGGGTTTACTAGTTTGCATCACCAGAGATTGGGTAAGGGCTCAAAATTACCTCGAAGAGAAGGTGTTAGGCACTCTTCGAGGTCCACAACTATGGTTCCCGACCGAACTCTAATTATATGAATTAGTCAGATAAACAGAGCAAAAACAAGAAGTTTGAATAAATACAAACACTTGATTCAAAGATAAGATGGGAGGGTCCTAAGTTGTTTATCCTAAAGGATCACCCCATGCAACATAAATAATATTTCGTAACTCCCTCGGGATGGGGTGTTACTCGTTTAATTCAGCGGGCACACACTATCATCTCCTGCTACCCGATTACTATCTTTAAGATTTTACCTAAAGTGCACTAGTTGATTCTAAATCGTGCCTTATGCGTGCAATACACGTCCCATGCCTATGGCCCAGGAGGCTTTGGACCTACTATTTTGCTGGTTCTAGACTTTACTTAGGTAGCTCAAAATGTTAAATCTAAGCGACATTCAGAACATGTAGGACTGCACATAAAGATAATAAATGGCTCAAATTAGCCTCCATATGTAAGCAATAGATGCACGCAAACAGGTTCGTAGTAAGGCAGTAGAGAATTTTAGAATTAGGATGAAATAGAGTCCTTAAATCTTATAGCCATGGCTTATATGTGATCCCGAATTTTAAACGTACAAGCGGTGTTGTTTTCTTGGGACAATGGATTTGCAGATCATAAGTATTACAAATCCTATAGGCATAATCTCTAAATTTTTTGCGCAATAAGGCAGTGAAATGGTTTGATAGTTCAAAATTGCCAGTATTTGATTTTATCAGCATACTTTCTAGGCGAGCAACAAGATCCTATAGGTAGGATTTCTAAGAATTGGCAATTGAAACTAGTTCTTTCTCCTTTCATTCCTATAGGCATGCTTTCTAGTCGAGCAATACGATGGGAATAATAGTAATACTAGCCAATTCAATTATATTCCTATAGGCATGATATTTACATGAATATTGTGAAAAATAGGTATTTTTACTACACATGATCCTATGGGCATGATATCTAACATAGATCAAATTGAACAAATAATCACTATGTTACAACATAATAGGCAGATAATAACGTGTGGGAGTGGAACATGTGAACAAGTGAAATATTCATGTCCTATAGGCATGTTATCTAACAAACATGTAGAAATAGAGCATGTTGAGCAAAATGAAACACTCAGATCCTATAGGCAGGATTTCTACCCTTTCATACAAATATTAGAATAGACCCGTCTTACCCAACTTCACTAATACACCAATTGTTGTTACAAAATTATTACAGGCCCAATAATAAAATAATAATACAAGGTGATACAAATAATATAGTAGGCCTAGGACATGCCAAATAATGAAATAAGAATTACAAAGTGATACAAATAAATATAGTAGGCCTAAGACAGGCCCAACAGATAACCAGCCCTGCCAGGCCTTCGACCTTGTCTCGATACAGATCTCAACATAGCCTGGAAACAAGATAACTCGGACCAAACACAACAACCATAGTTTGATCATAGGATCCAGGAAAACATTCATCTACACAAGTCAATTGGCCTATTTAGTAGGCATAGAGAGGGAAAAATTGAGTACTCAAGAAAAAATGGCCAAGAACCTCAGGCCCTAGTGTGTCAGAGTTCATAAGGATCTCAAAGTGGACACCGAGCAGTGCTTACACTAGGGAGGATAACAGGGATAGCTTTAATGTCCTTGGCTTTCAGCTGGCCAAGAATTATAGGTTTAGAATAGGGTAAACAACCAATGAAATTAGTAGTCAAATAGCAGAATGCGGAGAAGTGCATTTGCATTTTTAGGAACAAGCATTGCAAAAGAGATCACATAATGAACATATCAACATAGAGGGTACACAAACTCAAAATACAGGTTAATGTTGTAAATCTACACTTAGCACATTGGGGCAGGGTACATCTGTAGGAATAAATGAGTATTAGGCTTCTGGTATTACACATTAATAAGCAAGGGAGCATCAGGCCAGCAAGATAAACAATTAACATTAAAGGATTAAATTATGCTAAAGACTAGGGATTAAACAACGCAACTTATACAAGTGAGGCAAGCATAATCAGATGTTATATGGTACACAATTTAAACAAACTAGTCTGAAAGGTTCCACCTAGTTGCTAGGGGTACATAAATGAGCAAGACAAGAACATATTAGGTGACAAACATGTCCATAGGAGCAAATCACAACTAGAATGAATGTTTTAACAAATTAGGGCATACTAAGGATATAAATCAATCACTATAGAACCCAGAATAAGGCAGGAAACAGAATGAGACAATGTAACCAGTGGAAATGCTCAAATTACCAATATATTAATCTGAACAAACTTTAAATAGTCGAACTTACTCACGTTAAGCATAAATACGTTTTAGAACTAACAATTTAGGCCTTAGCCAATTCTAGAGAGGTTTATATGCCAAAATCACACATAAAGAGAGTCAAGAAAATACATTAAGTCATGAAATTTCAAAAACATGAATATGCTAATTAGAACTTAAGGGAATAAACATTGCGCTGGTTGAGAACTAACCAGTTATTGCTCAACAAGTAGACAAACAAGAAAGGAACAGAATCGCCTTGAATGTTAACAAAACAATATAACCTAGAGCCTTATATGCGTCAAGTTCCCAAGGGCTTCAAGGTACCGAGGGCAATACTCACACCCAAGGAAGAGCCAAAATAGGACAAGAGAATAAATGAACATCAGAGTGGAAAACCTTAGTGTTTTAGTGAAATTTTTTAGCGATTCAAGTCTGTATAAGAGGTAATGGGGGAGGGGTTTATATAGTAGTAAAAATCGAGTAACAAACAAGGAAACATAGTAATTTAAGCAACAAACACGGAAAATAAACATGCAAATCGATCTGAAAATCAATTTAAGAGAGAAATCTATAAACCCTAGTTTTTTAGGGAAAGTGTAAATTACCAAAAATCGAACTGACACAGTAACATTGAACGTATATATATGAAATAACGCTCAAAATCAAAGATTTGAACCATTTTGGTTCGATTTCGGAAGAGATTTACTTGCCAAATTTAGGCAAGAACTTAGGTAACATCTCAAGAGAACAACCAGTACCAAAAGTGGGTCAGATATGGCAAGAAATGGAAGTCGAATCCCATATTTAGTAGGATTAGGAGAAGGATTTAGGGGGGATGCGGCTAGGGTTCATTAGAAAGAGAAGGGGAGGTTAAGAGAGCTAGGGGCAGTGGTTTAGAGGGGAAAAGGTTAATGTTTGGGGGTTGGGTTAATTAAAAAAGGGGTGGAGGTTAGATGTGGGCCGTTGATCTTAGAGATCAACGACAAAGATTTTAAAAGGGGCTGGGTCGCATTGGCTAGGCGGGTTGCAACCGGGTTTTAGAGGGTTGAGATAGTTTGGTTTGGGTTGGGGTATTTGGGCTAGGTGTTTGAGGGTTTTGGACCATTTATTTTTTCCGAAATTGGTTTAAAAACAGGATGTTATTTAAATTCCCAATACTTATAAAAAATAATTTATAAAAGGTAATTAACGAATAAAAAAATATTATTTCTACACTAAAATAATTGGAAATAATAACTTAACATTATAAAAATATATAAAGTTATTCGGGCAGAAGTAATGTAATTATACATAAATATAGGCTATTATTGCAAAAGTGTGCAATTAGCTTAAAAATACAAATGTAATTATATATAATGAAATAAAATATTTGAAACATATATTATAGGTGTAAAGATAATTATTTTAGGTAGCTAAGTCGTCACAAAGTGATTTGAGGGATAATTATTAAATATTTATTTAATAAAAATATAAAAGAAATTAATTTTGTGCTTTAAAAATTATGAAAAATTATAGAAAATGCTTGTATAGGTTCGTAAACTAAATAATGATGCAAACATGCTATTTTGAGAGTATATATATATATTTTAAAAATATGAGGGCAAAATTGGGTTTCAACAATACTCAAAGATATGATGCTCGACTCATTCATAGTTACGGAAAAATAGGCATGTTTTTCAAGTATAACAGTAAAACCCAAATCTTTCACCAGGATCTCCAAAATATGAGTATATCAGAAAACTGTAATTTCTTCCAAAAGCTTTCAACAACAGATAAGATGTTTCATTATCAGATAACATGAGGAAAGTACATCTCTATGCCTATATGTCAAGTGTATATGTGAAGTCATGAATGTCACCATACTGTACAACATTAATAAATGCATCTCTATACCTACATGCCAAGTATGCAGGTCAAATGTATTGCACCATAGTGATAAACTCATGTGCTAATGCTCTCTGAGTAGTCAACTTCACTCAGTATGCTCAATCACTCAGCACTCGCACTCAGTAGGTACTTGTAGGTTTGGTATGTCAGACTCTGGAGGGGCAGATCTTTCCCATGCGCTAATATAAGCCAATCAAGAGATGCCGCGTCATGCAACGCAGTCATATCATGAATTGTGACGACACAACCAGTTGTCTCATGAGTTATCGCTCTGTTTCCCCCACTTCTGCTTCTTATTGCTTTGCCTATCGATTCTATACATGATCAGGTTGGTTGGCTTGGGTTCGAAAAGGATTTGATAAGGTTTGAGACACATAGTCTCTTTTGAAGAAGCTTAAGTTGGAAAAGTCAATCGGATGTTGACTTATGTGTTAGAAGGCTCAGATGTGAGTTCCGATGGTTTGGTTAGCTTCAGGAGGTGATTTGGGAATTAGGAGCATGATCGGAATCAGTTTTGGAGGTTTGGAATAGAGTTAGGCTTGAATTGGCGAAGTTGATAATTTGGCGATTTCCGATTGGTAGGTGAGATTTTGATATAGGGGTCGGAATGAAATTCCGAGAGTTGTAGTAGTTCTGTAGTGTTATTTGGGATGTGTGTGCAAAATTTTATGTCATTAAAACATGGTTTGGTTGGGTTTTTGATCAAAAGCGGAATTCGGAAGATTTTTGGAAACTTAGGCTTGAATCCGATGAGTTTTGGTTGATTCGATGTTGTTTGAGGTGTTTTGAAGATTGTTATAAGTTTGAATGAAGTTATGGGATATGTTTGTGCTTTTGGTTGAGGTCCCAGGGGACTCGGGGTGATTTCAGATGGTTGACGGAGAGTTTGAAATTTTGTTGAAGTTGTAGATTTTTCTGCTTCTGGTATTTGTGCACCTGCGGATTGTTGACCGGAGGTGCAATCTCGTAGATGCGTGTAAGGGAGACGCAGAAGCGGAATGAAGATAGAGAGGCAGGAAACCGCAGAAGCGGTTAGTGGACAGTACCAGCGATGACGCAGGTGCGGCTGGTGCATCGCACACGCGGATTGGGGCAGAATAAGTGAAAATCGCAGAAGCGGTGTTTTTGGACACAAATACGGTACCGCAGAAGCAAGAATATGGCTGCAGATGCAAAAATGCCTGGGCCAGAAAGTATAAATTGTTTCCATCGCGATTTATGAGCTATTCCACCCTTTTTAAGTCGGCTTTGGAGCTTTTTGGACTATTTTTGAAGAAGGATTTCAAGGAAACTTCATTGAGGTAAGGATTTTGGACCTATAACTAGTTCCTATGGTATTATTTCACGGATTAGAGCTATAATTAATGGAATTTAAGGGTTCAAAATTGGGGAAACTAGGGCTTGGTATTGGAGACCTAGACTTGAGAATTTGAGGGACCATTTGTGGTCGGATTTTGGTACTTTAGATATGTATGAACTCATGGGGAGATGAGGAATCTATTGATGTGAATTTTATCGAATTCCGAAATGTAGGCCCAAGGGTCGGGTTTTGGTAATTTCAGGATTTGTGTCGTATATTGATTATTTTTGCTTGGGCTTCATTCCCTTAGCATATTTTGACGCTGTGATTCTGATTTTGAATAGATTCGATGCGAGTGGAGGCCGATTCGAGGGGCAAAGGCGCCACGGGCTAGAGTTTGGACCGGATTGAGGTGAGTAATGATTGTAAATGATGTTTTGAGGGTATGAAACCCATGATTGCACATCGTTGTGCTATATTGAGGTGATGCACACGCTTGATGATGAGCGTGGGGCCGAGCACTGTTGGGGATTGTGACTTATTCTGTCCCAACTGTCTATTTTATCACGTATTTGACTGAAATCTATTTGCTATCATCATTATTTGGGTTGAATGCCGTATTTGGACCTCACGCCAACTATTTGTACTCTTCGGGGATTCTTATTGATATTTCCTCACTATTTTGACTTTATACTTATACTCAGTCATGTTATACTCCACTATTTTCATAGTCAGCCATGTTTACTCAGGTTTAACAGTTAAATGATCTTTTAAATGATATTTTGGGCTGAGAATCATGTTTTACTAGTGCCCGAGTGGCTTGTGAGGATTTTGATTGAGTAAGGTCGAGGGCCTATGTTGCGAGGAAACACTAACTATGATTATGAGGCCGAGGGCCTGAGATATGTACGCCACAATGTGGCTTGTTGATATGAGGCTGAGAGCCTAGTGATGATGCCACGAGATGGCTTGATATTATGCTTGGGCCGAGTGGGGCCCTCTAGGAGTCTCCACACCCCCAGTGAGCGCGGGTACCCATTGTGATGTGAGATATAGCCTGAGAGGCTGGTATTGTTGAAATTATGCCTGAGGGGTAATCTTTTATGTGCTTATCTGTCCTATTATCTGTCATTTACCTGTTTAATTGTTGAATAGGCATTTCTGAAGTTTAAACTGAACTTATATGATTTTACATATCTTTACTGAACCACTGTTCTTATCTATTTTACTGCTTCATTATAGCCTATAGTGTGTCTTACGTGATTTCATGCTTTCAGTCTTTATTTATGATTATTACTCACTGAGTTGGAATACTCACTTTACTCCCTGCACCCTATGTACAGATTCAGGCGTTGCTGATCCTACTAGTGCGAGTTGAGAGCTCCTTGCAGACTTCGGAGTCCACGAGGTCACTGTTTGGCGTGCGCAGTCCTATGTTTCTCCCCCTTTATCTCATTTCTATCTCTTCATCAGTTATTCTGTAATAGTTTAGTAGGTCTTTCAGACTTGCATTAGGATTGGTAGATGCTCCTGACTAGTAACACCCCGGTATCGGGTTGTGTTGGGTTGTATTTCGTAAAGTATGCTATTATCTACTACTTTGAGATTTTATTTATGATGTTTTGGACTTATTCCTTATGGTTTAACTGTTAAAATTGAAGTGGTAAGTATCGGCTGGCCTTGTCTTCACGAGAGGCGCCATCACGACCGGGTCTGGGTTTAGGGTCGTGACAAGTTTGTATCAGACCCTAGGTTACATAGGTCTCATGAGTCTTAAGCAGGTTTAGTAAAGTCTCTCGGATTGGTACGGAGACGTCTGTATTTATCCTCGAGAGGCTGCAAAACCTTTAGGAAAAACTCCATATTCTTGAAATTCTTGTCGTACGAATTTGTTGATCCATGTACTAAACTTCTATCATTCTATTCTCTCAAAGATGGTGAGGACACATGTTACCGGTCAGGATAGACGACAACCAATACCACCAGCTGTGGCCACTAGAGGCCGAGGATGCAGTGGTGGTCGCGGTAAGGGTAAAGGTAAAGCCCGCATAGTAGCTAGGGCAACAACTGTAGATCCACCAGCTGCCCCAGTTCAGATTTAAGTTTCAGTTGTGGATGCTCCAGCAGCACCAGCTCAGGCACCAACTATGCCCATTGTGCTTCCGGGTCTTCAGGAGGCCTTGGTTCAGATTCTATCAGTTTGCACGGGCCTAGCTCAGGCGGTTTAAGTCACTACAGCCGCAACTACTTCTCAGGCCGGGGGACGCAATCTGACTCCTGCAGCTTGCACACTTGAGAAGGTCATGCAGGGACTTCAGACACCGGGGCACATCCAGCCTAGCCGGTTACAGCTGCTTAGGACTATGTAGTTCCTGCCATGCCAGAGGATGAGCAGCTAGGTTGGAGAGGTTTGGTAGACTTCAGCCTCCGACCTTCGGTGGTGCAGAGGGATAGGATGCCCAGGGTTTCTTGGATAAGTTTTAGAGGATGATTCATACAACGGGTATTCTGGAGACCAGTAGGGTCTTTTTCACTAGTTATCAGTTTTCTGGAGCTGCCTTCACTTGATGGGAGACTTTTGAGAGGCATAGGCCTGTTGGTGCAGCACACCTTACTTGGCAGTAGTTTTCCGTTCTCTTTCCGGAGAAGTATGTGCCGCAGTCTCGCAAAGAGGATCTTGTAGGGAGTTTGAGTGGTTGCGTTAGGGAGAGATGACTGTGATGCAGTTTGAGATAAGGTTCTCCAAGTTAGCTCGTCATGCTATTTGGTTGGTTCCAACAGATAGAGAGAGGATTAGGAGGTTTGTTGATGGCCTCACTTATCAGCTTCATATTCTTATGACTATGGAGAGGGTAACTGGTGCTACCTTCTAGGAGGTTGTGGATATTGCTCGAGAGATTGAGTCTATTCGTCGCTAGGAGCGAGAAGAGAGGGAGGCCAAGAGGCCTCAAGGATCTGGTAGTTATAGTGGTGCTCCTTCGAGAGGTCAGTTTCAACACGACAGAGGCCGTCCATTCAGGCATGCTCAGCCAGCTCGCCCAAGTTATCGTCGGGCATCATCGAGTCATGGTTCTCACAGTTCTCATCAAGGCCAGTCATCACTTAGTGCCCTTCCATCTCAAACTTCGTCCCGTGCTCCATCAGTTCAGGGCTCTTCTATGACGAGTGCATCTGCTAGTCATTTCGGTGCTAGGGGTTCCCTTCAGTCCCCTTCTCCAGCACCTGGTAGTTGTTATGAGTATGAAGATATGGGTTATATGTTGAGGTAGTACCCTCATCGTCTTACAAGTTCATCTCAGTAGAGGGGTCAATCATCGACTTTAGCACCATTTAATTCATCATCACCCATCCAGCCAGCCAGGGGTGGAGGTCAGTCAGCTTGGGGTCGCCCCAGAAGGGGAGGTCGCTCAGGTGGTGGGCAGGCCCATTTTTATGCACTTTTAGGCAAACCCGATGTTATTGCTTCAGATGTTGTTATCATAGATATTGTTTTAGTCTGCCATAGAGATGCCTCTATATTATTTGATACCGATTCCACCTTTTATTATGTGTCATCATACTTTGCACGTTATTTGGGTACACCCCGTGAGTTTCTTGCTTCACCAGTTTATGTATCTACCTCGGTAGGCGATACTGTTGGTGTATACCATGTGTATCGGTCGGGTGTGGTGACTATTGGGGGTCGGGAGACCCGTGTGGATCTTTATTATAATGTATGGTAGATTTCGATGTCATTTTAGGCATGGATTGGCTATCTCCATGTCGTGCTATTCTGGACTATCATGCTAAAACAATCATATTGGCTATACCGGGTGTGCCACGGATCGAGTGGCGAGGTGTAACTGGTTATGTTCCCAATAGAGTGATATCATTCTTGAAGGACCAATGTATGGTTGGGAAGGGTTGTCTTTCTTATCTAGCCTTTGTGAGGGATGTCAGTGTTGAGACTCCCAGTATTGATTCCATCCCAGTTGTGAGGGATTTTACCGATGTGTTTCCTATAGACCTTCTGGGCATGCCACCTGACATGGATATTGATTTTGGTATTGATCTGGTGCCGGGCACTCAGCCCATTTCTATTCTGCCGTATCATATGGCACCAGCAGAGTTGAAGGAGTTAAAAGAGCAAATTCAGAAACTCCTTGATAAAGGGTACATTCGGCCTAGTGTGTCATCTTGGGTGTACCGGTTCTATTTGTGAAGAAGAAGGATGGCACTATGAGGATGTGCATTGATTATAGGCAATTAACCAAGGTAACAGTTAAGAACAAGTATCATTTGCCTCGCATTGATGATTTATTCGATCAGCTTCAAAGAGTGAGAGTGTTATCCAAGATTGATCTCCGTTTGGGTTCTTACAAGTTGAAGATCAGGGACTCAGATATTCTTAAGATAGCTTTCAGGACCCGATATGGTCATTATGAGTTCTTGGTGATGTCTTTTGGGCTGACCAATGCCCTAGCAACATTCATGTATTTGATGAACAACGTGTTCCGGCCTTATCTCGACTCGTTTGTCATTGTCTTCATTGATGATATTCTAGTGTATTCACGTAGTCAGGAGGAGCACGTAGAGCATTTGAGAGTTGTATTGCCGAGATTGAGGGAAGAGAAGCTTTATTCAAAATTCTCCAAGTGTGAGTTTTGGCTCAGTTCAGTGGCCTTCTTGGGGCACGTGGGGTCCAGTGAGGGTAGACAGGTTGATCAAGAAGATAGAGGCGGCTTAGAGTTGGCCCAGCCCGTCTTCATCCATAGAGATTCACAACTTCCTTGGTTTGGCGGGTTATTATCATCGGTTTGTTCAGCGATTCTCATCTATCGCATCGCCCTTTACCAAGTGGACTCAGAAGGGTGCTTCATTTGTATGGACAGACGAGTGTGAGGAGAGCTTTCAGAAGCTCAAGATAGCCTTAACCACAACTCTAGTGTTAGTTTTTCCATCAGCTTCAGGTCCATATACCGTGTATTGTGATGTTTCGAGAGTTGGTATTGGGTGTGTACTGATGCAGAAGGGTAGACTTATTGCTTATGCTTCTCGTTAGTTGAAACCCCATGAGAAGAACTACCCCGTTCATGATTTGGAGTTGGCTGCCATAGTTCACACGTTGAAGATTTGGAGGCATTACTTATACGGTGTGTCTTACGAGGTGTTTTCTGATCATCGCAGTCTCCAACACTTCTTCAAGCTAAAGGATCTTAATTTGAGGTAGCGAAGATGGTTGGAGTTGCTAAAGGATTATGATATTACTATTCTGTACCATCAGGGAAAGGCCAATATGGTGGCCGATGCCTTGAGCCGAAAGGCGGTGAGCATGGGTAGTTTGGCATATATTCCAGGTGGGGAGAGACCTCTTGCAGTTGATGTTCAGGCCTTGGCCAATCGATTCACAAGGTTAGATATTTTGGAACCAAGTCGGGTATTGGCTTGTGTGGTTTCTCGGTCTTCTTTATATGATCGCATTAGAGAGCGTCAGTATGATGATCCACATTTGCTTGTCCTTAAGGATAGATTTCAGCATGATGATGCTAGAGATGTGACTATTGGTGATGATGGGGTGTTGAGGATGCATGGCCGGATATGTGTGCCCAATGTGGATGGGCTTCGGGAGTTGATTCTGGAGGAGGCCCATAGCTCGAGGTATTCCATTCATCCGGGTGCCGCAAAGATGTATCAGGATTTGAGGCAGCACTATTGGTGGAGGAGAATGAAGAAAGATGTTGTGGGATTTGTAGCTCGGTGTCTCAATTGTCAGCAGGTGAAATATGAGCATTAGAGACCGGGTGGTTTGCTTCAGCGGATGGATATTCAAGAGTGGAAGTGGGAGTGGATCACTATGTACTTTGTAGTTGGACTTCCATGGACTTTAAAGTAGTTCGATCCTATTTGGGTGATTATGGATCGGCTGACCAAGTCCACGCACTTCATTCCTGTGTGTACTACCTATTCTTCAGAGCGGTTGGTAGAGATCTATATCTAGGAGATTGTTCGTTTGCATGGTGTCCCAGTTTCCATCATTTCAGATAGAGGCACTCAGTTTACTTCGTAGTTTTGGAGGTCTGTGCAATGAGAGTTGGGTACTCAAGTAGAGTTGTGCACAACTTTTCACCCTCAGACGGACGGGCAGTCCGAGTACATTATGCAGATATTGGAGGATATGTTGCGTGCTTGTGTCATTGATTTCGGAGGGTCATGGGATCAGTTTCTACCGCTTGCAGAGTTTGCTTATAATAACAGCTACCAGTTGAATATTCAGATGGCTCCATATGAGGATTTGTATGGGAGGCGGTGTAGATATCCAGTTGGTTGGTTTGAGCCCAGTGAGTCCAGGCTTTTGAGGACAGACTTGGTGCAGGATGCCTTAGAAAGGGTGAAGGTAATTCAGGAGAGGCTTCGTACAACGTAGTCGAGACAGAAGAGTTATGCCGACATAAAGGTTCGGAATGTGTCGTACATGGTTGGTGAGAAGGTTCTGTTGAAAGGTTTCACCCATGAAGGGTGTTATGAGATTTGGGAAGAAGGGTAAATTGAGTCCTCGGTTCGTTAGGCCATGTGAGGTGCTTAAGAAGATTGAGGAGGTGGCTTATGAGCTTGCTTTGCCACCTAGCTTGTCTAGTGTGCATCCGGTATTTTATGTTTCTATGCTTTGAAAGTATATTGTGGATCTGTCTCATATTCTGGATTTCAACACAGTTCAGTTGGATGATGATTTGACCTATGATGTGGAGCCAGTAGCTATTTTGGGTCATTAGATTCGAAAGTTGAGATCAAAAGATATAGCTTCAGTGAAAGTGCAATGGAGAAGTCGACCCGTGGAGGAGACTACCTGGGAGACTGAGCAAGAAATGTAGAGCATATATCCTCACCTATTTGAGGCTTCAGGTATGTTTCTTGACTCGTTCGAGGACGAACGTTTATTTAAGATGGGGAGGATGTGACGACCTGGCTAGTCGTCTCATGAGTTAATGCTCTATTTCCCCCATTTCTGCTTCTTATTGCTTTGCCTATCGGTTCTATACGTTATCGGGTTGGTTGGCTGGGGTTCGGAAAGGATTTGGTAAGGTTTGAGAAACTTAGTCTTTTTTGAGAAAGCTTAAGTTGGAAAAGTCAACCGGATGTTGACTTATGTGTTAGGGGGCTTAGATGTGAGTTCCGATGGTTCAGTTAGCTTCAGGAGGTGATTTGGGACTTAGGATCATGATCAGAATGAGTTTTGGAGGTTCGGAGTATATTTAGGCTTGAATTGGCGAAGTTGATAATTTGGCGATTTCCGGTTGGTAGGTGAGATTTTGATATATGGGTCGGAATGGATTTCCGAGAGTTGCAGTAGTTCTGTGGTGTAATTTGGGATGGGTGTGCAAAATTTTAGGTCATTTGAACATGGTTTGGTTGAGTTTTTGATTAAAAGCGGAATTCAGAAGATTTTTGGAAACTTAGGCTTGAATCCGATGATTTTTGGTTGATTCAATGTTGTTTGAGGTGTTTTGAAGATTTGTATAAGTTTGAATGAGGTTATGGGATATGTTTTTGCTTTTGGTTAAGGTCCCGTGGGCCTCGAGGTGATTTCGGATGGTTGATGGAGAGTTTGAGATTTCGTTGAAGCTGTAGATTTTTCTGCTTCTAGTATTTCCGCACCTGCTTATTGGGGACCGCAAGTGCGATCTCGCAGATGCGTGGAAGGGAGTCACAAAAGCGGAATGCCGATAGGGAGGCAGGAAACCGCAGAAGCGATTAGTGGACCGCACCTGTGATGACACAGGTGCAGCTGGTGCATCGCAGATGCGGATCGGGGCAGAATAAGTGAAAACCGCAGAAGCAGTTCTTTGGCCGCAAATGTAGTACCATAGAAGCGAGAATATGGCTACAAATGCGAAAATGCCAGGGTCAAAAAGCATAAATTGTTTCCTTCGCGTTTTTTGAGCTATTCCACCATTTTTAAGTCGGCTTTGAGCTTTTTAGACGATTTTTGAAGAAGGATTTCAAGGGATCATCATTGAGGTATGGGTTTTGGACCTAAAACTCGTTCATATGATATTATTTCACAGACTAGAGCTATAATTAATGGAATTTAAGGGTTCAAATTGGGGAAACTAGGGTTTGGTATTGGAGACCTAGACTTGAGGATTTCAGGGACAATTTGTTGTCGGATTTTGGTACTTATGATATGTATGAACTCGTGGGGAGATGAGGAATCTATTAATATAAATTTTATCGAATTCCAAGACATGGGCCCAGGGATCAGGTTTTGGTAATTTCGGGATTTATGTTGTATATTTATTATTTTCGCTTGGGCTTCGTTCCCTTAGCATATTTTGACGTCGTGATTCTGATTCTGAATAGATTCGACGTGAGTGGAGGCCGATTCAAGAAGCAAAGGCATCGCGGGATAGAGTTTGGATCGGATTGGGGTGAGTAATGATTGTAAATGATGTTCTGAGGGTATGAAACCCCGGATTGCACATCGTTGTATTATATTGAGGTGACGCACACGCTTGATGACGAGCGTATGGTCGTGCACTGTTGGGGATTGTGACTTAGTCCGTCCCAAGTGACTATATTACCGCATATTTGATTGAAATTTATTTGCTATCATCATTATTTGGGCTGAATGCCATATTTGGGTATCACACCAACTATATAAACCCTTCGGGATTTTATTATTATTTCCTACTTGGACTCAGTCATGTTATACTCCACTGTTTTCATACTCAACCATGTTTACTCTATTTTAATGCTTAAATGATCTTTTAAAAGATATTTTGGGCTGAGAATCATGTTTTACTATTGCCCGAGTGGCTTGTGAGGATTTTGACTGAGTAAGGCCGAGGGCCTATGTTGTGAGAAAACACTGACTATGATTATGCGGTCGAGGGCCTGAGATATGTACGCCACGAGGTGGCCTGTTGATATGAGGCCGAGAGCCTAGTGATAATTCCACAAGATGGCTTGATATTGCACTTGGGCCGAAAGGGACCTCTCCAGGAGTCTGCACACCTCAGTAAGCGCGGGTACCCATTGTGATGTGAGATATAGCCCGAGAGGCTGGTATTGTTGACATTGTGCCCGAGGGGCAATTCTTTATGTGCGTATATGCCCTATTTGTCTATCATTTACCTGTTTAATTGTTGAATAGGCATTTCTGAAGTTTAAACTGAACTTATACGATTTTAGATATCATTACTGAACCACTGTTCTTACCTATTTTACTGCTTCATTATAGCCTATAGTGTGCCTTACGTGATTTCATGCTTTCAATCTTTATTTATGATTATTGCTCACTGGGTTGGAGTACTCACTTTACTCCCTGCACCCCGTATGCAGATTCAGGCATTACTGATCTTGCCAGTGCGAGTTGAGAGCTCCCGGTAGACTTCGGAGTCCACAAGGTAGCTGCTTCGCGTCCGCAGTCTCGTATTTCTCCCCCTTTATGTCATTTCTATCTCTTCATCAGTTATTCTATAATAGTTTAGTAGGCCTTTCAGACTTGTAGTAGGCTTGGCAGATGCTCATGACTAGTGACACCACCGGTATTGGGTTGTGTTGGGTTGTATTCCGTAAATTATGCTATTATTTGCTACTTTGAGATTTTATTTATTATGCTTTAGACTTATTCCTTATGGTTTAACTGTTAAAAATTGAAGTGGGAAGTGTCTGCTGGCCTTGTCTTCACGAGAGGAGCCAACACGATCGGGTTCGGGTTTAGGGCCGTGACATGAATCAATAGATCCTATTGCGGCGTGCAGCCCTATCCCATAAATATCACTCATAATTAGGCCCTCGGCCTCATACAATCATCATCCTCTCCATTCTTTAGGCCTCACAAATCTCATGACAATCAGCCCAAACAATGATAACATGATGTGACAACAAATGATAACAAAGACTGTGATATCATATGCAAATGAATGAATATGACTGTGTATGTAATTGTAATTTAAGCAAATAACTCAACAACAGAAATGACCTCTGCGGGTCCCAACAGGATAAGCATATAGCCTAAAGATGGTTTCTAACATGGATCACGACTCAATTACTTTAGCACGTAGAAATTTCATGGATAGAAACAAGATTAGGTCACTACACAGTACCGTCGAATCAATCGAGTCATAATTCACATGGCGCACACCCACTCTTCCATCACCTAGTGTGTGCGCCACCTCAACACCAAATACATAACACGTATATTCAAGGGTCATACCCTCAACACTAAGTTTAGAAGTGTTACTTATCTCGAACATGCTGAATCCAATACCGAAGAAGCTAAACAATATTGTAAAAATGCCGTCCTGCATGTACCGGGCTCTGAACGGCTCAAAACTAGCCAAAGCAACTCAAGAACATCAAATAATGCCAAAGGAAACAAACCCAATCGATAAAGGTCGAATCTTTAATCGAAAGACCAAAGTCAACCAAAAAAGGTCAAACCTAGGCCCTCACCGAGGAACCCGACAAAACTCACAAAATTCGACAAGCCATTCAATTATGCGTCCAACCATAATAGTTTCAGTCAAATTTGTCTCTAAATCGATGTTCAGAACTCAAAAATGTACTTTATCAAATTTTAGACAAAACCCCCAAACATTTCTTTGAAATTATATTCAAAATTTCTAAAACGAAGATAGTTTCATGCAATATAATCTAAACCAAGTAAAAACACTTTCCGCAATCCATATGGTGAAAATCGCTTCCAAAATTGCCCTAATCCGAGCTCCCCAACTCAAGATGTCAATAAATCAACAAACCATAGAAATATATGCATCTGTCCAAGCCTTTTCGCATTTGCGGACAAAATTCCGCACCTGAGGCTTGCATATCGGAGCCAAAAACATCGCATCTACGATTACCACTTAAAGAACCAAGACCGCACCTGCGGAGCATCTTCCGCACCTGCGACTCTGCAGAAGCGCCTGACCCACCGCAGAAGCAGACACCCAGCTCGCACCCCTTCTCGTAGAAGCGATCCAGATCCTGCAAAAGCGCTTGTGCATTTGCACTTTTCCCTCCACAAAAGTGGAATTCAACAAAACACCTCCTCTATGCAGAAGCAAGAAAACAATCGCATAAGCACCTCCGCACCTGTGGCCAAATATGGGAAAGTGCAAAGAACTAGCACCAGAACTACCAACATGACCAAAAATGATCCGAACCACGTCCGAAGTTCAGCTGAACCCCCCGGGACCCTTCCCGAACATACCAACAAGTCCCATATAATAACACGGATCTACTCGAGGCCTTAAATCACATGTAAACGAATCGTGCCTCAAATCGAACTTAATGAACTTTGAGTCTTTCAACTTCCAAACTCGTGTCGAACCTTATCAAATCAACTTGGAATGAACTCAAATTTTGCACACAAGTCCCAAATGACATAACTAAGCTATTCCAATTCCTAGAACCACAATCCGAACCCGATTTCATCAAAATACACTCCTAGTCAAACTTATGAACATTCCAAACCTTCAAATTTTCAACTTTTGCCAAATGGTGTCGAAACCTTCTAGAAATATCCAAATGCAAATTTGGGCATACACCTAAGTCAAAAATAACCATCTGAACCTAATGTAACCATCAAAACTCTGATCCGAGGTCAAATACTAAAAAGTCAAATTTGGTCAACTCTTCCAACTTAAAGCTTCAAACATGAAATTTATTTTTCCAAACTAAATCCGAATCATCCAAAAACCGAAACCGACGATACACCCAAGTTATTATACATCATACGGAGCTACTCATGCCGTCAAACCACCGACCGAAGTGCAAATGCTCCAAACGACCGGTCGGATCGTTACATTCTCCCCCACTTAAAAATACATTTGTACTCGAACGTGCCTAGAGTCGTTCCAAAGCCATCAAATCGCCATATAACCTTACCATGCATATACCCGAGGATGATCCCATGTCACCCCAATCCATATAAGCCTGACAACACAACATAAGTGAAGATCATTACTTTAACCTTAGACCGTAAACCTTAGAACCCAATTCCCAACATCTGGAATTCCTTGCAAGACCTGAATCTCGCATATATAGACTGTATAAGTCTGAACAATCTGTATCAAGCCATAACCATAACCCAATATGTAATCACACGATATACCACACAACTCGCATACTCGTAGCAATAATTCCCTATTACGGTAGTTACTCAAAACAAACTCGATACCGTTAGTAACCTCATATCGAATAAAACCTCATTCAAGATCTTAGTACACTGCCGAGGATGAAAGAAACATGCAAAAACTCATAATCACCCGTTAGATTAACAAGTCGAGGAGCTCTCTTTCCCGATAAGAATTATAGCCAAAATCTAAGCCGACTAGTGACACAATTCTTGCAAATATACATGGAGAAGCGAATAGCACAATATACCACAGCTGAGAAAGACCAGAACAAAGGCGCAATCAACCATTCTACACCCTAATAACCATCTTGCTTGAATTGTTCTATAAGTCCCAAACAAAACCGCACCATGTGTGCATATAACCAACAAATCGCCACCCCTCGTAGCATATAAGGCACCACATAGAACATATCAGAATATGAACAAGCTCAACTATAACCGAATGACTCACCCCTCAACACTAACAGTTCTGAGTCAACAAATCTGCCCTGGTGTAGAATGCACATACTCATTAGGACTACCAATGGGACCCCATATCAACTTCGGTGATCCCCAAATGGATAAATGGCCCTCCAATAGTCCACAAGGATTTAACCATAACACGTACAATCGGCTGGCTAACTTTTGCCACATCTTCATAGTCCGCAACCATGAAACAATCTACTTTTGAGAACTCCTAGTCTCCAAATCCGTAGAACAGACGAATAACCATAGATGATCCCAACTCAACAACCCAAATGTCTAAGACATCTCTCATACACAATCATCCCACGAGGAATACTTTTATAATTCTTCCATGCCACATAGCAAAATTTGAACATCAGCAGTAGATCAACTAGACGAGTATCGCAATACCAATGAAGCATTTGTAGTCAAAACACAGTACGACTTTTGAGATGTGCACCCTTCTCATGTAATACCAAGTAGTAAGAATTCATCTAATAATCTAAAACTGCCCATGTTGTTCAAAATTCTTGACCTCCCCTCCAAAATTGAATCGCCAACTTGTACATGCAGATCTCAACCCCATAAGACGCACCACATCTATCATGCTATCATATGAAAACACGAGAACCCTATTGTTATCTCTGAGTTAGCAACAAAATACATACTCAATTAGCCAGGAACCTTTCACTTGATCCCATCCAAGGGAAAATCACAATACGCAACATGCTCATTGCTGGTAGGAAATATCCATCTCAAATCGTGATAGAAACCATCAAGAACTCTTCCAAACCCATTTGCACATAAGCAAGCCATCAGAACTGAATTTTTCCAACTAAACAAAGCCATGGAGTTTGCCAAACCCAAGAGTATTGACACGAAACACATGTAGAGACTCACCACCTCATAAGTACCCAAAGAATCGATCATATCCATTATCATGCTGATTCAACCTACTACCAAGTTGTCCTATTTCTCCTAGTTCCTTCTGAATTTCCTTGAAGTTAGCACTTCTCCTTTCTAGAACACTACGATCCTTACCCAAAGCTGACCACTAGAGATCTTGGCATAAAACTACGTCGTCGTAAAGCCCATAAGCCGTTTTATTCCCTCTTAAGCACCACAAAGATACCACAACTGAGACACCCACTTTGAGGAGATCTTATATAAATTTAAAGTTGCTCCTTTTACCTTCCAGATACTAAAATGTAGAATCCATAATGATATAGAAATATCACGAGTCTCGACACTATCCAATGTAAATCTCATATTCTAGCCATATACAAATTCAAAATATTCTCAGTTGATATATATAAATCTTGAATCTATTAGAACCTTGTTGAGAGTCATCCAATCTTCTCAAATATCAATTGCACCACCCAAACGGACCGATGATATGTGCCCTATTAGCACGACAACACTTAAAAAAAGTAACCTCGCCTTAACACAACTGAGCAAATTACTACTCCATGTGCACTACATCCTTGACGAATAACAACTCAATCATTCCATGATCCCCATATACACAAAGTGTAATACGCCATGCATCCAGAAATTTCCTTGCTTAAGTCATCCTCAAAACCAACCTCTACAAGTCATAACCGATCCACAAGTACGCCTCAGCCCGAAACCAATACAACACAAAACCATGCAATCAAATTGTCAATAGTAGACTCCCCTACTTAGCTCAAAGCCATAGATCAAAACACTCGATAACTCATAATGCCCATACTCTATTACGGATATAATACCGCGGTGAGATTAACCTAAATCCTTCACAAGCTCATGTGACACAAACCATATAATACCTCAAATCGTCTGCTAAGCTCGCATTAATCCTTGTGATGGTTAGTTCAACTTTCTCAACCAATCCAAACTGAAATAGCAACACCTATACATGTAGATAAAAAGAAAGCATTCACATAACATCAAAAGGATCACACTTCCATAGATAACCCCGTAGGTGATAATCCACAGGCTTAACCTCAAACTAAATCTCTTTATACCCTTTCACAGCCACAACTAATATGCACTTACTGAATCTTCCCAAGTATGAACTGATCATCAAGACATGAAAATCCACTTCATTCTACAAATGAAATAATATGAAAGAATCTCTCAAAAACCTTCACAGCTCAAGACTGTATGACATATTTACGGGAATCGAGCATCCAATAGTCCTTTTCACATCTCAAACAATATCTTCCCTTCATTTTCAAATAGTCTAAACACATCCTGCTGTCACATCCTACTCATCATATAGCCATCCAAATGCTCACCGAACTGCCAGTCTGACTGATAGGGACACCACTAGACATTGAAGTCCAAATGCACATGCTCACACTATAGAAACTATCGAGCCTAAGATGCGTTCCAAACCAGGCCTCAAGTTCTCCAGACTAGCCCATCACAAAAACACATAAAACACACCTCGCACCTCATCTATTGAATCTACAAGCAGTTGATGTACGGCAGATACTGGTTGCTCACATGTGCATAAGGGTGAGTGGAAGGAATTCAAAGAGATACACTTCAAGCCGAATCAATATCGCATGATAAGGAAAGAAAGATGGAAAGTGTATCCTAAATGCCTTGTAGCCTCTCAAAGATTGGTATGAACGTCATCATAACGATCCGCAAGACTCAACTACACACTTGCTCATGACTCGTAGAACCTATGAACCTAGAGCTCTAATACCAGCTTGTCACGACCCAAAATCCAACTAGTCGTGATGACACCTAACCCAAGTGTCTAGGTAAGCCAATTAGCAATAATCCAACTCAAACGACATTTATGGAGAAAATAAATGATGAAATAACAGAACTTTTATGCAAAAATTCCAAGGATTGATTGTACAAATTATGAGCTTCTAAGATTTAGAGTTTACAAATCTGATATTAAATAAATATATTATTTGTTTGAATTGTACATAAACAGATTTCTATAAATCTAAAGATACCGTGAATAAGAGGAAGCAACAACTGGAATACAGGTACATCTTTAATGTCAACTCCCGCCACACACTGCAACATCAGCTACAAAATCTGCACACAAGTTGTAGAAGTGTAGTATGAGTACAGCTGACCCCATGTAGTCAATAAGTAACAAACCTAACCTTAGGTTGAAAGAAATGACGAGCTTGGATAATAGTTAGAATCCAACACAACAACCAAGAACAATTCATAACAATATAATGAATATAGTAAAAGTAATACTTAAAGATATGACGCTCAGCTGATTCATAGTTACGGAAAAATTGGCATGTTTTTAAAGTATAATAGTAAAACCCAAGTGTTTCACTTGGATCTCCAAAATATGAGTATATCATAAAACAGTGATTTTTCCCAAAAACTTCCAATAATAGATAAGATGTTTCAATATCATATAGCATGAGGAAAGTACAACTTTATGCCTACATGTCAGTGTGCATGTAAAGTCATGAATGTCACCATACTATACAACATGAATAAATGCATCTCTTTACCTACATGCCATGTATGTATGTGAAATGTAATGCACCACGGTGATAAACTCGTGTGCCTCAGCTCTCGGAGTAGTGAACCTCACTCAGCATGCTAAATCACTCAGCACCTCCCAATCACTCATCACCTTCCAATCACTCAGCACTCGCACTCAGTAGGTACATGCGCTCACTGCTTGTATGCCAGACTCCGGATGGGAGGATCCTACCCAAGCGCTAATATAAGCCAATCATGGCATGTTGCAGCGTGCAGCCCGATCCCATCATGAATCAATAAAGCCTAATGTGCTATGAAAATAGATCCCATAAATATCACTCACAATCAGTCCCTCGGCCTCGCTCAGTCATCATCCTTTCTAGTCTCTCGGCCTTACAAATCTAATGCCAATCTGCCCAAACAATGATAACATGATATGACAGCAAATGATAACACGTACTACGATATGATATGCAAATGAATGAATATGTCTGAGTATGTAATTGCAATTTAAGCATATAACTCAACAGAAGAAATGACCTCAGTGGGTCCCAACATTATAAGCATATAGCCTAGACATGGTTTCTAACATGGATCACAACTCAATTACTCTAGCATATAGAAATTTCATGGGTAGAAATAAGATTAGGTCACTACATAGTACCATAAAATCAATGGAGTCATAATTCACATGGTCCACGCCCGCACTCCCATCACCTAGCATGTGTGTCACCTCAGCAGCGAACACATAACACGTATATTCAGGGGTTCATACACTCAACACTGAATTTAGAAGTGTTACTTAACTCGAACATGCCGAATCCAATGTCGAGCAAGCCAAACAATACTCTAAAAACGTCATCCCACGTGTACCGACCTCCGAACATCTCAAAACTAGCCAAAAGCAACTCAAGAAAATCAAATAAGGCCTAAGAAAACAAACCCAATCGATAAAGGTTAAATATTTAACCAAAAGCCCAAAGTCAACCAAATAAGTTAAACTCGGGTCCGCACCTTCGATCCCGACAAAAATTACAAAATCCAACAACGCATTCAATTACGAGTCAAACCACACTAGTTTTACTCAAATTTTACTCCGAATCGATGTTCAAAACTCAAAAATTCACATCATGAACCTTTAGGCCAAAACCCCAATTTCCTCTTTAAAATTCATCAACCAAACGCTAATATAGAAGATAGATTCATGAAATATGATAAAAACCGAGTAGAAAATACTTACCTCAATCCATGTGTTTAAATCGCCTCCAAGCTCCCCAACTCAAGATGTGAATAAATCAACAAACCTTCGAAATATATGCTTCTGCCCAGGCCTTTTCGCATTTGCATACAAAATGCCGCACCTGCGACCTGGCATTTGCGAGACAAAACGTCATATCTCTGACTACCACTTAAAGAAATAAGACCGTACCTGCTGCTCCGCTGAAGCACCTGCCCCACTGCAGAAGCGGACACCCAGCTCATACCCCTTCTCGTAGAAGCGATCCTGACCCCACGAAGAGCGTGCGCATCTGCACTTTTCCCTTCTCAGAAGCGAAACTCACCACAACACCTCCTCTTTGCAGAAGAAAGTAATCCATCGCATAAGTGCCTTCGCATTTGCGGCCAAATATGCGCAGGTGCGAAAAACCAACACTAGAACTACCAAAAAGAAGAAAACTGATCCAAGCCACGTCCGAAACTCACCCGAGTCCCTCGGCGCCCTGCTTTAACATACCAAAAATTACCATAACATAATACAAACCTACTCGAAGCCTTAAATCACACGTAACAACATCAACTCCACTAATCGGGCCTCAAATAGAACTTAATAAACTTTGAGTCTTTCAACCTCCAAAACTCATGCCGAACCTTATCAAATCAACTCGGAATGAACTCAAATATTTCATGCAACTCCCAAATGACATGCAAGCTATTACAATTCCCGGAACCATAATCTGAATTGAATATCATGAAAGTCAACTCCCGGTCAAACTTATGAACATTCCTAACCTTCAAATTTTCACCTTTCGCCAAATGGTGCCGAAACCTTCTAGAAATATCCAAATGCAAACCCGGGCATACTCCCATGTCCAAAATCACCATCCAGACCTAATGGAACGTTCAAAACTTTAATCCGAGGTCAAATACTAAAAGGTCAAACTTGGTCAAACACTTCTAACTTAATGCTTCAAACATGAAATTCATTCTTTCAAACTAACTCTGAATCACCCAAAAGCCGAAACTGACGATACACCCAAGTCTTAATACATCATACGGATCTACTCTTTCCTTAAAGCACCGAGCAAAGTGCAAATTCTCCAAACAATTGGTTGGATCGTTATTGTGAGCACGTGATTTTTGCCTCACGAAAACTACTCTAAAATAAATCAAAAATAAAACAAAAATTCTCTTAGTATGCAGTTTTTAGAATTTATGTGGCGTTTATTAATTATTTGTGTTTTGTCCGTAAATATTTACTTTGTTATAGTTAAATGAAAAAAATAAAATAAAAATACATGTTGCATGCATATCTAGGATTTAATTATGCATTTAAGTGTTAATTAAAGAGAAAATCACAAAAAATATGCATTTATCTTATTTTTCGTCATTTAAATGTGTCATTGTGTGATTACTATTTTGTCCTGTGTGTTAATGGTTGTTAAAAGGGTGATTAATGTTTTGTAACGATAATTTTTGTAGGAATTTAATAATTAGGAGTAAAATTAGGAAATGGAAAATAGGTAAAAAATTCGGACCTGGACTGAAGTCCAGGCCCAAACAAAATCAAATTCCCCACACCCCAATCCAAACACCCATGTCCGGTCCAATTCAATCATACCAAACGACGACGTTTGGTTATATTTCATCAAGGGCCGTTGGATTAAATCAATCCAATGGTTGATATTCCACACCCCTTACCCGTAAACCCTACCCGATCCATTGCCCGATCCAACCCATACCCCAACTAAAATCAAACGACACCGTTCCTCTCATACCAATTGATCCAGGCCTTTGATCTCAGCTGATCCAACGGCCCTGGTCCATCCACCCCACTCGTATATAAGTCCAAATCCATACCCCGACCCCCTAACTAAACACCCCCCTCCTCTCCTGTTCATCATCATCTCTGAAAACCCACCCCTAACCCTAGCCGCCCTAACTACCCATCGCCTGAAACCCGGCGGCAACAACGCCGCCGGTCACCACCTTAACACCCCTGAACCCCCTGACCATCCTCTATCCAAATCTGGTAGCATTTGAGTTCGAATCTTCCTGGAGTTCCTCGAATCTTCATTTGAAGATTCGAGGCAAACTCAGATCCAAACCAACCAAGCCACAATTAATACCATAGTACCCTCTAACCTGCCTCGTTATGGATCTGTTGTTTGTTTGGCTCGAATCATCTCAGAGCTTCTCGAATCTTCATTTGAAGATTCGAGTCAAACATTAACTCACCCAGATCCGTTTCGGATTCACATCAAATGACCCCTAGGGCTCCCTCACCCCTAAGACTTCTTTTATTCCCTTCGAATCTACCCAGAATTGGTCGAACCTTGAATTTGAAAAAATCTGAAACCCTAAAATGTCAAATCATGGAAGTTGTCCGATAAATTAAAGGATTGAGGTCTAAGAGACTTTAATCGAGGTATTCTCAATTGAGAATACTTCGAATAAAGTCTGTTCAGCCTCAAAAGATCCAAATCCAAGTTGACCCTGTGTCCGTATAAATTTGAAGGTTCAAAGGTATTTTTCCTACTCCTTTCTGTATTTTATGTGTATATTGTTGACTGTTTCAGTAGCCTGTGTAATTTTCATATTTGTTTATTTGATTCTGTGATTCTGTCTCATACCCGTTTATGAGATCAAATTATAGCATTGTCTCTGTTGGTTATAATTGTTTACAATATGTATAATCGACTCAATTAAGTTCGTCGATTAGTTGTTTTGTAAATTCTTATTTCCATTAATGCTGATTGTAACAACCTGTTTATCTGTTTTGGATTAGTTATTAGCATTTCGTTGTAATCAGTTGGTTCTTGTTTGATAAGTCAGAAAGTTTGTCAAACATGTGTGTGTTGATTTTGAGCAGTTAGTTTCAGGCAATGTCAATACTGACAATACCCCTGCATTCATGCTGATCTCAATTTCAATTCAAATTTGTTCTATTGAGTTCTGTGTATTGTTAATATGTTTGTATGCAAGTTCAGTGTGCAATGTGAATTTAACTTTTGTCCATTAGCTATTAGACATTGGGTTTGTTGGATCAATTAGCTATTACATTTCCCTGGTTAGCCTAATCTGTAAGGATAGAGTGTTTGTTTGATTTAGGAGTTGGTTGTTAGCTGCTAAACAAGTTTAATTCAGATAACTTGTTAAGGTCTGGGACAGAAATAAGTAATATTAAGGGATTATAGGGGTATTTCTGGGATAAAAACAGTAGGAGCAATATGATAGTAGTAGTATACTGATAGTGGAGTGTAATGACTATAATTTAATGAGATAATGGGAAACAAAGGGTAATGGGAGTGCTGAAAATCAGGAAAAGTTTTACTTAATGGGATTTAAAGTAATAAAACAGAATTTTAAGTGGGATTTTCTGATTTTTAAACAAAAAAGGGGTCCGGGCAGCATTAGGGGAGTAAGATATATAAGAAGAGGAGCTGGGACAAGAAAAAAGAGGAACCCGATAGAGAGAAAGACTGAGAAAAAAGAGAAGAAAGAAAATCTAAAACAAGAAGAAGATAGAAAGAAAGAAAATCAGAAACAGTAAAAAGAATTCTACATCAGAAACTAGTATTGAGGCAGATTTTTCTAAAATTAATAGCTTTTCAGTCTCCCTTTTCTAAAGTCTAAAAATCAGAAATATTGTTTTCCTTGAATCTGTCCGGATTTATTTGATCCTATTGTTCAGTTAAAAATCTGAAATTTCTTAAAAAGTACTGCTATTGTGCGTCTGGGTTTCACGGGTCCCATTTGTCGCTTAAATCTGTTAAAACATTGGCATTTTCTGCTGATCTTGTTGCTGCTGCTACTGCTGAAATATTGCCTCTTTACCCTCATTTCCAGGTATATATTTTAGACTCATGTTGTGGAAAGCTTCAACATGGCCAAATAAATGAAGTTTGGGATTATAATTATGTCTTTTACTCGTTTAAATCTATTAGTTTAAATTTCAGTTTTGTTTTTAGTTATTTAACATGGTAGTATGCTTGACATAATGACTATTAGTTAATCATTCCCGTTTGAAGTTCGTATAAGTGTTGTAACAGTGTTATCTATTTTAGAATTTCATTAAGTATAGTTGTGATTGAATTATCAAAATAGGGAACATGGCATAAAGCTGGCCATTAATTAAGTCTTGTGACATTGTTAGTTAAGTAAAGAATAGTATGGAAATGTCAAAAACTATATCACTAGCCTATTTTGTCAACTATCCGATTTAGTTGTGGATCGAATGATGTTAGTTTTATTTTGTTCATATATGGCATAATAATGGTTATGTTTATAATCAATAGTTGAAAGATGCATTAGTACAATCCGTTATGTTCACAATGTTGAAATATGGCGAATAATGTTGTATGCAATATCCTCTTATTAATTCAACGGGTAGATTAGTTCCCTTTCTTAATAACAAATGGCCTATGAATTTATACAATGCGTAATTAGTGTTTAGCAATAGTTCGCATAGATTGAGAATAAAAATTGGTTTGATTATGTATATCCCAAACTCAATCATAAGCAGAATTAATCAAAATAATTATGCCTGTCAGATTAGGAACAAGCGATGTAGAAGGAGATTAGATTAATAATGTGTAACAATTTTAAGAATGTAAAAATAGCATTCGCTACAAATAGAATAATGAAAATTCTTCGAAAATATTACTTCCTTTCATGAATCGATTTTTTTTAGTTTTATACGCCATTCACATTTGAGTATACATATATTGTATTTACGAGAAAAATGGTAGTATTAATCACACGTTGTTTATTTTACTCTTTAAATTTGAATGGCTTGGAGGAATATAATTTATACGCGAAAAAATATAATTTGCGATCAACGTCCAATAAATTGTGAATTCTTTTCGAGGAATTTAGAGACTAGAAAAATATTGATTTCTCATGACTTTCACATAAAAATGCATGGACGTAATAAACAATTTATGGAAAATTTATGCCACCATCAAGAATATTTCGTGTGATTAGGGATACGTTCGCGTGACCTAATTATATTTCTAAAAGCCATTTGGATTATGCGTTCGCGCTACTTCGAGCAAACATTTAATAAAAAGGGGTTCTTTGGAGAATATCAACTTAATCTCATATAACCCGAGATGTGCAGTTCATTATTTAATCATACAAAAGGGGCGAATGTTCTTGATTTTATTTTAAGCACAATTGCGTACATCATATTTTTTATATATACAAAAATAATATCAATCTTTCTGTGTACACGTATGCATGACACGATTTTCTACGTTTATAAAAATATATAATACGAATATACGTATGCGTGATTCGTTTCAAGAAAATCTTTAATTGAAAACAATCTAAACAAAAGCGGTAACACAATCATGCAAAAAATAAAAATGTATTTAGCAAATCAAGATAATAAAGCCAAATATAAAAATGGTTAAGCGACCGTGCTAGAACCACGGAATTCGGGAATGCCTAACACCTTCTCTCGAATTAACAGAATTCCTTACTCAGAATTTCTGGTTCGCATAATAACAAACAAAGTCATATTCTCCTCGATTCAGGGATTAAAACCGATGACTTGGGACGCCTTAAAATTCCCAGGTGGCGACTCTGAAATAAACAAACAAATTCCGTTTCGACTGTCCTTTAATTGGAGAAAACTCCTTGGCACCCTCGCGGGGCCGGAAAGAGGAGGTGTGACTGTTATAATATGAAATCTCTCTCTAGAAATTCTACGGCTCATGGAAAAATGGCTTCATAGCTTCCACAACCATATTTGGCATGAAAAAAGTAAAAACCCAACATTATATGTAAAATAAACATCCATTAAATATATTTAGATCCTTATAATAATTAAAAATTAAATAATTACTTACCAGTCTCCATGCGGTACGATAATTAATCGATGCATATGATCGTACTCTATAGTCCCACCAACATATGGTCTCTGTGAAGGAGCAAATGAAGCAGTACTAGTAGATGGGGATGCGATCTCCAGGGATCCACCAATATCCAATCTAGTAATACTAGGAGTAGATGATGATGGAGATGATAATGGAGTACACGATGATGGAGGCACAAAAGATGAACCATCATGCTAACTGTATTGTCCGCCCTGGGATAGAATTAATGTGGACCCATCATGCTTAATAGAAGGGACACCATGACTCAAAGGTGGCAAATTAGGAATGGGCATAAAATTAATAGTAGTTGAGGCTAAACCACCCTAGGTTGGCATGAAATAATATTGTACTGTGCTAGCAGGGGGGACTCTAAAAACCACTGGTGGTAATGAATTTGTCGACTGAGAAGGACAAGGAAAACTAGGAGGAGGACTCATCCTAGGAATGTGTGAAGGAATGTGATCACTCGTGGATGACAAAATATTTTTTTCTTCTTACATTTTTTCAGTTATTTACCCTTAGAAGCCATATGTGCAATTTAAGTAAAATAAAATATAATAATAAAAAATCAATAGGTAATAATATAGAGCAATTCTTTTACATATTATAATATTTTAAAAAGAAACATATATAAAGTCCAACAAGATATTAAACTAAAACAATAACATAAGGAACGACAAAAGAAATCAAACAAGTCATAAAACACACAAACAACTCAATCCTCATCGCTTTCATCATATTGATCATATTCATTTTCATCATCGTTTTTTTCATCATATAATTCTTCATCCACTCTTTATTCATTTTCATCACTTGAATCTCCATCCTCATTTGCCATTGATGTTCCTTCCTCATACTCACTTTGATTTGATCTAAGAACTGAAGGCTCGAATTCCTCATAAAGGCCTTCACTATCCTGCAATTCACCTGCTAGTTCATCATCCACTATTGCTTCAATACTTGAAATGTCATTCTGGTATGCTATATCTAATGCATCCTCGACCTCAACTCTACTTACATGCATTATTTTTATCACTACCCGCCATACAACCTTCTTCTTGCACAACGGATAAGGTGTGTAATACACCTATTTCACATTTTATGCTATGATAAATGGGTCATAGGGGTTATACCTTCATGTGTGCTTTATTTCAACTATTGTATACAGAGGATGCACATTTGTACCTCTAGTAGGTGTTGGATCATACCATTTATACTGAAAGAGTACCGATTTTTTCTTCGGCCAACCAACTCTATACTTGAGTTTTAATATCTATTAACGCACATCATAATAATCAGCATCACCATTAGCTTTCACACACACGCTACTGTTATTTATGTTTTTGTCCTTGGTCCATTCTTCTATATGAAACTTGTACCCATTGACGAAGTACAACAACAACAACAACAATGACCCAGTATAATCCCACAAGTGGGGTCTGGGGAGGGTAATATGTACGCAGACCTTACCCCTACCCCGAAGGGTAGAGAGGTTATTTCCAGGAGACCCTCGGCTCAAGAAAGCAACACAACAATATAATTCTGACCTTATGGCTAGGTCCTCAAGCAATGTCACACAAAAAATAGATCATTTATACCATTCTCTGGATTGTAAACCTAGATCGAACCCTATATAAAACAGTTACATAGAAATTTAAAAGTACGTACAACTGATAATAATTTGCATTTAAATAAACTTTACTAATACATACAAAGTGTTTAAACCATTCTGCAAACCTAGGGTAAACATGGGCATGCCCATATGTACCTACAAACCAACTATCGGGCATATTTTAAACATTCATTAGTTAAAATGATTGATAATAGAGATTGAATGTAACTCGGTAATATAAATGTACAATTACATATAATATGGTTGGACCTCGAGAAAATTTAGTAGAACATGCGTTGTAGCGGATTTAGCTCCAACTCATCAAAAATCGTGGTGGACTACATTTTGGACCACCTTTTCCAGGTTGATTGAATATGGAAAAGGGTGGTGCCAATAGATCGATATTGCTACCATCATCATGGCGATCAGGTTTATTTATTAAACATGGCACATCATGTTCAAAATAATATGAACAAAAATAAGAAGCTTCTCTAGCCAAATATGCCTCACATATCGATTCCTCAATCCTTGATCTATTTTTCACGGTTCACTTACATTTGCCAATCATCCTGCATAACATGATTTAAAGATAAAATAATGTTTAAGTAAAATACGTAAGGATAATTTCATTAAAGATAATTACCTCTAGAAGGGATACATCAATCTACATTGAACTGGCTCTCCTTGTAGTGCCTCTTGTGGAAGGTGAATTGGATGATGTTTCATGACATCGAAAAAATCAAGCGAGAAATTTTTTGCCAACTTGTTTAATGTTAAGAGAATGTTATTGTCCAAGTAAGCTAGGTTCTCCACCCTCAATATTCTAGAGAAAAACTCCTTGACAAATAAGCATATCTCAATGATGGGATTCCCTATTCTATCAGGCAAATATTTAAATTCCATAGGCATCATCGATTCCATGAAAATGTGACAATCGTGGAATTTCATATATGTCAACTTCTCATCATTCATGTCAACACACCGAGATAAGTTTGATGTGTACCCATTAGTAATCTTAAAATTATTAACCCAATTACAAATCTCTCTTCTTTCATCCAAAGTGAATGTGTAACTAGCCTTGGGCTTTTGAATTTTGTTGTTCATGTATGTCAAGTGCAACTCAGCCCGCCTACAATATTATTCCAAATCCATTATGGCTTTCAAGTTATTTTTTGTCTCGTTGCTTACATCCATCATAGTATTAAAAATTTAACAAAAATGTTCTTCTCGTTATGCATGACATCAAGATTATGCTGAAGAAGATAGTGCTTCCAATAACGTAACACCCAAAATATGCTCCATTTTGTCCAGTTGTGTGTTATACCATACCCTGGTATCTTATTAGGTAATGGATACTCCGATAAATTATATAGATTCATAACTCTGTTCCAAATCTCTTCAAGCGACAATACATGCAGCGGCTCTTCATAATCATTTTTGTTCTTCATAAATATACTAGTATTTCTCCTAAACTCATGATCCATTGGCAAGAAACGACGATGACAGTCAAACCATATGTTCATGCATCCATGTTTAAAAGTAAATGCCTTTGTGTCTTCCATACAAGTTGGGCAAGGTAACTTTCCGATAGTTCACCACCCGGAAATCATTCCATATTTAGAAAAATTATTTATAGTCCACATCAAAGCAGCACAGAGTCTGAAGTTTTGCTTAGTTGATACATCATATGTTTCCGTACCATGATGTTACAATAACTTCAAACCATTAATTAGGGGCTACATGTATAAATCAATCACTTTTTTTGGATTGCGTGGACCTGGAATAATACAAGTTAGAAATAAATATTGACTTGTCATACACAATTCAGGCGGCAGATAATACGGTGTAACAAATGTTGATACCCAATTTTTCCTCACATTTACATATTTTTAATACATATATATACTTTCAAAATAGTACATATGTAGTTATAAGCATGCATAAGTATTTTTATAATTTGTCTATAATTTTAAAAGCTCCAAATCAATTTATTTTTTCTCTTTTATTTATAGTAATATCCAATAATTATCCTTCAAATTACTTTTGTGGTGATTTAGCCATTTAAATTCATTATTTATGCCAACATAGTGTTTAAATATTTTTGTGCATTTTTCGTAATTATATTTACATTTTTAAGCTAAATTGCACATCTTTGCAATAATAGCCCTTACTAATGTATAATTACATTATTTATGCATAAAATGGTCTTTTATATTTTAAAAATGTTAAATTACTATTTTTAATCATTTCAGTACACAAAAAGTTTTTGGTACTCAATTATTATTTTAATAAATTATTTAGTTATTAAAGGTGGCTATTTAAAATCTGGCCTATTTTTATTTCAATTTTGTTCCTAATTCAACCCAATACCCAGCCCAATTTTTAACCCAAAATATACCCAGCCCAATACACATTTGCCCCAACCCAATAACCCGGGCAATCCTAGCCGTTGATCATTGTGATCAACTGTCCAGATTGACCCTTGCCTAAAATAAACAAAACGACCGCCCCAAAAAGCCTTTCATTTCCCACCGTCCACCCTCCTGAAATCCCTATCCTCTCTCAAATGCTCTCAAACCTAACCCTAATCTACCTACATCATCGGTCGTCTGCTGCCTTCCATGGTGTTCTTCAGCACCCCCAGGCCTCTGGTAGAATTTCTTGTACTGGTATCAACATCTTTAAGGTCCTCAAGTGACCAGGGTTAGTTTGATTGCATCTATGGCTATTTGTCGCCTATTTCAGGCTGTCCTGGTTTGATTCCGAGTGCGATATTCCTATATTTATGGGTTTCTAAGTTTGATTCTTCATCTCTGTGATTGTTTTTCTCGAAACCCTATTTTATATCTTCTGAACTTCTTAGATCTGTACAGATCTGAGATGTTTGGACCTATTTCATATGATTTTTACAATAACCATTCTTTACAAGGATCGTCTAATTTTTGAATGATTTTTCATCTTTCTCTAAACTAGGGCTTCCCGGAAAATACTTTTTCCACAAAACATTTGATGATTTGGGTGTTTAATCTTCTGTTTCCTGTATGTTTTAACCGATTTCGTTAGTTTTGTTCTAATTTCAAGTCGTTTACACTAAAAACCCTAATTTTTTTGATGTTCTTTGTTTGGTTTCTGAGTACTCGTGTACTGACTGTGTTCTTGCCTTGGTTGCTATAATTTGTTTTCGCCATCTAGATGTCTCGTGGTTTTCTTACCCTAATATACCTCTACTGAGTTCTTGTTTTAACTTTTCTATTGATTCTATATGACTATGTTTATTCTAACTATTCTTTTCTTGCTTTATTTAAGTTGTCAGCGAAACTTGCTGACTCTTTACGTGATTTTCTCTTTGATCGAACCCTTGACTGTTCTTAAGTTCTTATTTCCTGGGTTGATTTGAACTTTTTTCCTTAACAAAACTTTTGATTCTTACCTCTTTTCTCAGTTTGATTGAATTTCTTGCCTTAATTAGTTTTCCCTTGCCTTATTTGTTATTTGCTGATCCTTATCGATTATTTCCTTAATTGAGACTACTGTTCATTTACAACCAAGAGGTTGTGAGTTCGAGTCTCCCCAAGAGCAAGGTGGGAAGTTCTTGGAGGGAAGGATGTTGGGGGTCTATTTGGAAACAGCCTCTCTACCCCAGGGTAGGGGTAGGTCTGCATACACACTACCCTCCCCAGACCCCACTAAGTGGGATTATACTGGGTTGTTGTTGTTGTTGTACCTACTCCATACCCCAAACCTTACTTGATTCTTTTTCTTAAATATCTATCAGGCTTTTACCGTTAATTGGTTATCCCTTGATTAAAGGGAAGACTTACTGATTTACATGTGTGATTGATTCCATGAATTTCCTGATTGCTACTTAATTGGTCCATTCCCTTATTTTGTTAAGCTTTTGATTACTATATAAACTCCCTCTTATTTTAACTTCTGGACTGTCAGGACCCCAGTTCGCCCTCCGTGAACTATCGTGACGACACCTAGTCTCTATGACTAGGTAATCCTAACAAATATGGAAAATAAACAATTTGCGAAGAAATAATTAAAAACCAAAATAACCGAATAAATTGTATTTAAGATGCCGCTCGACATACACAATACAACTCTCGAAACTAACAACATTTCCCAAAACCCGGAATCTAATGAAACTACAAGCCTTTGAATGTCTACAAGTTTCTAACTCTACAATGTCTAACAAAAGTAAGTATAGAAGGGCTAATACTTAACGAGAGAATAAAAATGGTCTCCTCGGTCTGCGGACGCGGCATATATACCTCGAAGTCTCAGGGAAAGTCGCCTAGCCTCAAGGTTGATAGGACTGAGTCGAAGTACCTGGATCTGCACATGAAAAACATGCGCAGAAAGGGCATGAGTACACCACAGCGGTACTCATTAAGTGCCAAGCCTAACCTCGGTCTGGTAGTGACGAGGAAAGTCAGGGCCCTACTGAGATTAAATAAAATATAAGGTAAACAATATAGAATGAGACAGTGTAACTAAATGCAACAGTAAGAAATAACACAAAATAGAAGGAACAACAGTAACTATAATAGAGACAAATAATCACGGAAAAGGAGTACAGTTTAACTCAGAGATAACAACTGGGGATCTCCCAGGATACCGTCCTGTAGTTCCAAATATACATATCCAATGGATCTCCCAGGAAACTGTCCCGTAGTCCAACTCATAGTTCGCGATGATCTATCGGAATCCTGATCCGTAGTCCCAAATGTAAATTCCCAGTACTAGGGGAATCTATCCGGTGCAGTCCCGTAGTTCCATATAACTGTGCAGGGGGATCTACCGGAATCCCATATGCGTAGTCCCAAATAAACAGACAAGGGGGATCTACCTGAATCCCACATCTGTAGTCCCAAATGTAAATACACAACAACAACATGAAAAATATTTAGTATATGTCAATTTGATATTAAGAAAAACAAGTAATTCTAGCCTAGCATGCTGCACCGAATTCAGGTAAGGCAGTTTGAGCAAATAAAGCAATTAAATCACTTAGACATGCTTTCCTAAGCTAACAACAAGCTGAAATTACAAGTAGTAATAACAGGAGGAGAAACAAACTTTTAATTACTTGGTGAAAACCGGATTTTCAATAATTAGCACAAGTATGCACTCATCACCTCACATACAAGGCATTTCAAATATCAACAATACCAAATCCTAAGGGGAAGTCCCCCACACAAGGTTAAGCAAGCCACTTACCTCGAATCGGCTCAAAGTCAATTCGAAACCACGTTCTTGCAATGAGTACTCGACTCTAAATGGCCCAAATCTATTCAATTCAATAGCATAATGTAAATAACACTTCAAGTAATTGATTCTAAGAAGAAATTCTAAGCTAATACGCGAAATTAGGTAAAATGACCAAAACGCCCCTCAGGCCCACATCTCGGAATCATGTAAAATTTACATTTTCAGAATCTACATACTCTTACGAGTTCATGTATACAAATATTATCCAAATCCAATGCCAAATTTCTAATCAAAACTCGAAATCTAGGTCTAAGAACTTTCTTCCAATTTTCCCCCAATTTTCATCTCCAATCCAAAATTAAGTGACAAAACTAAGATTAAATTATAATAATACAACTAGAAAAGGATTAGGAATCGTTACCCACTGATTTCCTCTTCAAAATCCTCCCAAAATCGCCCTCTCCCGAGCTCCAAATCAATTTTTCAACTTTTGAAATTAAACCCTCGAATTTCTGATTTTTCTGCCCAGCAAACCCATTCCTGCGGTCCACCCATCGCATCTGCGATACCGCTTCTGAGGTTGGGGAATTGATTCTGCTGTTCTCACTTAAAATTCCATCCCTACACCTGTGACCCAGATGCCGCATTTGCGGTCCTACAGGTACGGTAACCCATCGCTTCTCCGGTCCTTGCTCTAATTCCTTTTGGCCGCTTCTGTGGCTTGACTCCGCATCTGTGGGAGTCGCATATGCGGCCTCTTAATCACAGATGCGGTTATAATAGCAGCCCAAAGAACATCAACTTCAAATTTCAAATTTCCAACTTCCCGTTAACCACCCGAAATCATCCCGAGTCCCACGAGACCTCAACCAAAAGCACATACACGTCACATACCACTATGCAAACTTATACAAATATCCAAAACACCTCAAATCAAACAATTAGCCTCGGATTCAAGTCTAAGAATTTCAAAAACTCTCAAAATACGCTTTCGATCAAAAAGTCTAACAAAGCTCGTCCGAATGACCTGAAATTTGGCACACACGTCACATTCTACACCATGGAGCTACTCCAACTTTCGGAATTCCATTATGACCATCAGATCAAAATCTCACTATCGAATCAGAAACTTCAAAAATTTAACTTTTCGCATTTCAAGCCTAAATTAGTTACAGACCTCCAAAACACAATCCGAACACGCTCCTAAACTCGAAATCACCCAACGGAGCTAACGAAGCCAACGAAATTCCCTTCTGAGGTCACCATCACACCATTCCTACTACGGTACAAATTCTAAAACTTAGGCTCTCATTTAGTGACTAAGTGTCCCAAAACTCTCCGAAACTCCAAATAACACCTCACGACAACTCATAATAGCAGAAACAAACATGTGGCATATAGCAAATAGGGGATTGTGGTGTAAATTCTTAAAACGACCGGCTAAGTCATTACATCCTCCTACACTTAAACATTCGTTTGTCCTCGAACGAGCATAGAGACATACCTAAAGTAGTGAAAAGATAAGGGTAACGGATGCGCATATCCTGCTCGGTCTCCCAGGTCGCCTCCTCTACCGGCTGTTCCCTCCACTGAACCTTCACTGATGCAATGTTCTTTGACCTCAGCTTTCGAACCTGTCTGTCCAATATTGCCACTGGCTCCTGAACATAAGATAGATCTTTGTCCAACTGAACTGAACTGAAATCCAACACGTGCAACGGATCATTGTGATACCTCAGGAGCATCGAAACTTGAAATACTGGATAGACTCCTGCCAAGGTGGGAGGTAAGGCAAGCTCATAAGCAACCTCCCCAATACGCCTCAATACCTCAAAAGGGCCAATAAACCTCAGACTCAACTTCCCTTTCTTCTTAAATTTCATAACGCCATTCATAGGTGAAACCCGAAGCAGAACCCGCTCTCTAAATGACCTAAAATTTTGCACACACGTCACATTCAACACGACAGAGCCACTCCAACATCAAAAATTCAATTCTAAATCTCTGATCAAAATCTCACTATCAAACAGGAAACTTCAAAAATTCCATTTTTGGCATTTCAAGCCTAAATTAGCTACAGACCTCCAAAATACAATCTGAACACGCTCCTAAACCCGAAATCACCTAACGGAGCTAACAGAAATAATGAAATTCCCTTCCGAGGTCATCTTCACACTATTCCAACTATGGTCCAAATTCTAAAACTTAGGCTCTCATTAAGGGACTAAGTGTCCCAAAACTCTCCGAAACACCAAATAACTCTTCCCGACAACTCACAATAGCAGTAACAAACACGGGGAATGCATCAAATAGGGGATCAGGGCGTAAATTTTTAAAACAACCAGTCGTGTCGTTACATGGACAACGAACAACAGTTCAAAACTACTACTTTTTCACTCAAAAAGGCTCTCTTTCTACTCTCTTTGCTACTTGTGATCTTTGCCATTCTAGTCGGCTACAGGAAGGAAGTTGCACACTGCCTTTCTCACATCTTGTGTTTTGCATTCTTTAACTAGGTATGCTTCTGATTAATTTTTAAATCACAACCTATGTGTTTACTTACTGCTTTAGTTCATGTGGCCTAATGTCCATTCTTGTTTCTGTTTACTGCTTGTCCAAGCATGTCTAATACTGCCTATTCAAACCTGTGATTAGTATGTTTCCACTTTACTTGCCTGTTTGCTATCTTGTTTAACATGTCTACATATGCAACTTAAGCATGTTTAACTAACTACTGTTTCTTCTTATACTCTGCTTCTATGTAACTAGAATGCTTACACTTGTTAGAACTTACCGAGTATGTCCATTTATGTCCTTTCCTGTTCTGTTTCACTTCTACTAAGCCAGTCAGTCTCCTTAAAGTGGTTCTAGTTGTGTGGTTTAGATGTCTTTAGCATGTTTTTGCTGTGATCTTTGTTGCATCTGTAGAACCCCCTCAAAACTCTTTATATCCTATAATTTATACGCTTCATTAAGGTGTACTCTCTATGTTCCCAATCCCTCTTCCCTTTGTGTAAAAGCTGCATGCCGAAGTTGCATCCTAAAGCTTGTTTGATCTATGTCTTGTGTTTTGATTGCAAAATTGTTTATGTATACTTTCCCTCAAACTTTTTTATCACCAATGGTTTTCAGGAGTTCTTTTCAGTCCTAAAACCTTTCTATTAAACTCTTTTAAACCATTATGCACTTCCACTTACTCTTAGAATACTAGGTCCTGCCCCTCTAATATGTGTACTGCCTTGAGACCCTTGAGATATCTCTGAACTCTGGCATATCAGAGCTGGCATTTCCACACTGCACCTAAACCAGTTATTATTTGAGAAAGGTATAGGTGCGAGCACTGCCAGGGATCTTTGAGGTCCTTAGGGAACTCTAACACACCTAGACTTGAATTTGGCTATGGAACTTTGGGTATTTGAGACAACTGGAGGCTTGGAAATCACTTGGACCTACTTCAGGCTCCCTAAAGTTTAATTTCTTTTATATGTAACTTCTATTCAATTCATTGGCCTGTAATAATTATTTGCAAACAAACAGTGGGGTGATTAGTGAAAAAGGGAGGGTAATTATGTATATTGGGCAAATTGGGTAGATAGCATGCCTATAAGGTCCATGTGGATTCAAATGTATTTGTTATATTTGCTTTACTCCCACACAATTAGAAATTATGCCTATAGGATCTAAAATGGCTTTAATAATAGAGATCATGCATATAGAGTTAAAATTAGCTCTATAGAAATCTTGCCTATAGGGCTCTCACATTGGTTAAATGAATGATGTTTTGTTTTACCTTGCTCAATTAGAAATCATGCCTATAAGACTTAATAGTTCAGTTAGAAAAGTCATTTCAATTCATGTTTGTTTATTCTGAATCGGTTTAATTAATCAATCTATCTGCTTCTTTAATAAGTTTTCAAAATATTGCTTTAAATTAATACTACTAGAAATCATGCCTATATGATCTCAAGTTGTTCGTTTAAAATGACTTACTGTTTTCTGCATTCCTCATCAATACAGTTATCATGTTCATAGGACATCACTATTATACACCTAGGCAAGCCTCTAGGGTGATTAAAAATCTTGCAACTATAAAACAACTTTGTTATTTGAGACTGCTCACATTCAACAGGTATAAAACTAGTAGGCAAGATGAATAGGTCTTTAGACTCTTTGATTCTAATTCAGTACTGTATAATCTCTGCTCTCCTAGATATCATGTTTTAGGATTTTGTCTTAAGTACTTTAAACTGTTGTTTGAGATGTGCACTTATTTGTTATGTTTGTGGAGGTAAATGTGAGCCTTTAACTATTCCCTCTTTAAATGCAGTCCTAATTGTTTTGATTGACGCCTAGACTTTTATCCTTTAAAACCCTTAGGATGGTCTATAACTACCTAAATTAGAGGTCCTAAATACCTCTATAGCCACGAGGAAGGGACGGTTAGTGCACGCATATGGTATCTTTCAAGGTTTCTAGAATGCTTTAGGCTATAACCAAGGGGATGGAACTGGGTAGTAAGGAATATGATGACTACTCACTAATGTTACGTGTAGCCCCTCACTGAGGAAGGTTTATCGGGCATTGTGTGGGTATGATCCTATAGGCTAACCAACCTAGGACCCCTGTTTCCCAACTCCCATTGTTTAAACAAATTCACTTTTCATTGTATATGTGCAACTTGTTCAAACCTTTTCCCTTGTTCCATTACTTGAATTATACATATGCTTAGAATGTTAAAACATGCCTTTTACTTGCAAGTACGTGTTAAAAACTGTTCATTTGTTAGAATGACTAATTCACATAATTTAAGTTTGGTTGGGACCCACCGTTGTGGACCGCGAGGGGTGCCTAACACCTTTCCCTTAAGGTTATTTCGAGCCCTTACCCTAAATCTCTGGTAATGTAAACTAGTCCATGAGTTAATTGCTCAAGGTGACCTAACACACCATAATCCGTTAGGTGGCAACTCTTAAAATACCCAATTCCCAAAAGGAAATGAGTTATTCACCCATGAATATCGAAACCCGGACTTCCCCGTCAAAAAGGGAAAAAGCGGGCGCGACAACTTGACAACTCTGCTAGGGATTTTTTAGGCTCTTACCATAACTAAATTATCTTTTGTCAATTAGTCCAAGCATGCTCTATCCCACGCACCATTTCCCCTTAGTTGAGTTTAACTGTCTATTTTCAAGTATTTATGATTCTTTATTCCTGAAACTGACTTGTCTCCTTGTTTTCTTTTTCTGTAACTGTCTTTTCAATTTCTTAAATACTACATTTTTTATTTTCTTACGTGAAAATACTTGACAACATGATTTATTGCTGCATAAACCATGCTCAACATAATACTCCACTCGTACGTAATTAATCCTATAGCAAAGCTTGATGAGTGTTTTCGCTCTTTCTATATATCACCCTTTAAATTCGAAGAGGCGTATTTGCGGTAAAACTAGTCGATCAGCGGTGCGTTCAATGGTTACGTGCCTTTCCTCCTCAAGTTTTCCGCTTGAGGGTCCCAGTCTAGACCTCTATAGCAACCATACTCTAATTACATTCTACATGCATCATGGTCAAACCTAGCCGAGTTAATATGTTGTTCACATAATAACCCTTTAAGACGAGCCTTGTCCAAAAGTCCATCGGGTTTTCCATAATCCCAACAGACATAACCACGATTATGTGCATTAATTTGGAGAAATAAGTGCCAATATGCTAATCATTACTGTATAAATGGACGAACCTAGAGGGGGAAAGGGCCTAACTCTCTTTGTTTTGCAAAAAATGAGGCACGAGGTCCCCAGATTAGGTACGATTAGCACACCCTCACTTTTGCTAGATTGGTGGAGGGATATTCCTTCATGTGACCAAAACAATGTGAAACACGTCTTAGGAAACTCGCCTTCTTTGATGGACTCTCAACTCAACAAAATGTTGATCAAGGCTGCAACTATGTTTTTGGACAAGGAAAGAGCTTTGTTACTTTTTTGGAACATAGAAATAACACCCCTTCTAGAAGAAATAGCGGGATTTGCTAGGTTACCTTGGGATAGTCATAATCTGTTGGTGCCTAAAAATCGCACTGCTAGGGAATTTCTGAAGATGGTAGGGCTGAAGAAGAATGACAACTTCAAATGCCTAAAGGACTACTACATACCTTTTGAGTTCCTTTATGAAAGATACAGTCATAACAGTTCTTACCGCCGCTGTTACATCTCGCATTTTCTTACGTTTAAAGTTTCGTGTTCGGTTAATTGACGTAGACTCGGGGATGAGATCATCTTGATGTTAACGTACTTACGCTATTTATAACAAGCGATAAATAAATATTATGAAGGATAAAGGAGTACACTGATTAAAGAAAACTAGTTTTAGTGAAAGTGGCCAATTTGGAGTAAAATATGGGCCGAGCGAGAAAACCCAATAATTATGAACTAGTATCATGCAAGGTACCATATGATCACAGTAGTATAATATATAAAGTATATATGAAGTATTTTAAAAATAAATAGAATTTTAAGTAATTTGTGGTAATTTTTAAATTATACGGGTAATTGATTAATTACCGGGCAACAGAACATTATCCAGGTAACTAATAAGCAAATAAAATTTAATCAACTGTGCCCAAAAAGAAATGTTGCAAAAGGCCACTATTCAAGAAAGGCGAGTCATTAACTTGTGGTAGGTGTCTACCTAATAATTAAAGAAATTAACCAAGTCATGACTTAGTACTAAAGTCTTAGTAAGATTTGTAGTATCTGATCCAAAAAGACAATTTGTTCTTAGCTTCAAATAGTGTCTTTGGCGTGAAGTCAAATACTTTGATACAAAAATTCATTTTCATCCAAACTTTAGCCAACAAATCTATTCTTGGTTTCAAACCAAGAACATTTGTCAGAAAATATTTCATCCAAAATTTCAATTTCAATGCAAGCCAAAAAAGAAGTAGAAGTCAATTCTGTTCCAATTTCAAATCTAAGCCAAGTTCGTTCCAATCTCAAGGAAATCCAGTGTAAATTTCGTAGAAGTAGATTCATTATAGTAATTCAAGAAACAGGTATGTTAAGGACCTCATTTATTTCTTTTGGCGTAGTCCAAGTTATATTGAAGAAACGAGCAAATACACAGTTTTCATAAAGTACTCTATTCATAGAATTATTAGGGGTGTCTATATTCTTGATTCCCCATGAAACTTATTATTTATGTTGATGAGTCTCAGAATAATACGCAGTTGGAAAAGTTTATCTGGAAGGAATATTGAGATTATTATATATTTTTCATGCATTTCACTCATATGAATTAACCCATAACCAGATGGCGCTATATACACGTATATATGTAAATATATGTATATGGGATATGGAAAAAAGTTATGGCGTTATATATGCACCACCACTTGATCAGCTAGTATATGTTTATGATATTTCCCACAGTAGCCGAGATGATATGATGGGATGCCCTCAGTGTCTTGAAGATATTATGTACACCCATACCTTACATGGCACAACATTTATATGCATATGCATGACATTATAAACGTTTCAGAATTTACAAAGTTATTCAGATTTATAGATGTGGTTCTGTATTCCATGTTTCATCTATGTCTTTTAAGCACTAAATTTCATGCCTTACATACTTAGTACATTTTTCGTGCTGACGCCCTATTTCACGGGGCCTAAATTTCATGCCCGCAGGTATAGGTAGGCAAGCTTATGGTCCCTTTCTTAGGATCCCTGATCAGCGAGAGTTGGCGTGGTCCACTTGATCCGGAGCTGCTTAGATTTTGGTATGATACGTTTGTATATATATATATATAGGTATGATGTGGCCCAGTCCCGTCTTTGTACAGTTATGTTTCTATTAGAGGTCTGTAGAGAATATGTTTAGTTGGGTTGTATGTGGACTTGTCGGCTTTCAGTTTTGGATGCATAGTTGTCTATAGCAGTCTTCCTGGCTCGCCCACTGTATCCTGTATGTATACGTACATATGCCTTAATGGCAAGTTTCTTTGATGTATGTTATTTTCGTAATGTAGCAGATGTTATTCAGGTTCATATCTTAGACGCATGTTTAGGGCTGTTTGACAGGTAAGACTCAACACCCGTCGCGGCCCATCGGTTTGGGTCGTGCACCACACTTATAAACATGAGGCTACATGACATAGGATGTTATCCTCTCTTTTTATCTCAGATTGTGCAATACAAGAATTCATGTTCCTAACGATACATTATATTTTCAGCGATGCCTCCAAAGAGTATGGTCGCCTAGAAGGGAATGTCCGCGGCTGGTTAGATTACTAGTCGAGCACCATGAGTTACCAGGGCTTGGGGAGAGTCTCATGGTGAGGTTCCATCTTAGACTTCACATACCCTGCCTTTTCCAGAAGAGCTCCGAGGGCCACTAGCTCCAGCGCCCACCCCTCTATATTCAGCACCTCAGTCGGATGCGCCGAGTCAGGAGATGAGAGATGCTATTCAGTTATTGACCCGATTAGTAGTTGCACAGGCTCATCATCAGGAAGTAGGTATTGGTCATGCAAATAGGTCCGTGAGTGCGAGGACTCTCAGGTATTTATTAATAGAGTACAGAGGATGTTACGGGTAATGAAGGCCACTGCGACTAAATCAGTTGAGCTAGATTCTTATAGACTCCGAGATGTTGCAGTTAATTGGTACGAGTCTTAGTAATTGTCCAGAGGTGAGGATGCCCCTCCAGCAGTATGGTAGGAGTGTATAGAAGCTTTTCTTCATCATTATCTACCATATGAGGTTAGGCTAGCTAGAGTTGATAGGTTCTTGACCCTTCGACAGGGTAACATGAGTATTCGGGAGTACAACCTTCAGTTTGATTCATTGGCTAGGTATGCTCCCACTATTATATCTAAGACAAAGGATCGGGTTCACTGGTTCGTGATGGGATTAGAGCCTTACTTACTTAATGATTGTATGTCGGTCTCACTTCAGCCAAATATGGATATTTCTCGTATTTAGGCATATGCTCAGGGTGTAGAGGAGCGTAAATAGAAATAAAGGGCTGATCGTGAGCATGATAGGGCCCAGAATAAGAGAGTGAGATCTTCAGGTCCTTCTGGTGAGTTTCGAGGTGGTTAGAGGCAGTAGTACTCGAGGTATCCATCCCAGCCCTCGGCTAGCGTGCCCCCTCAGTTTGGCGTTAAGAGATTTGATTGTTCTACATATTCAGGGTGTGGCCCGAATTTCAGGGCCTCAGTTTCTCAGCATAAGGGTTAGTCAAATCAGATGAGGCCACCCTTGCCATGATGTACTTAATGTGGTAAGCAGCATACCGGACAATGCCATATAAGATTAGGTATTTGTTATACTCGTGGTTATCCGGGCCACGTTATGAGGGATTATCCGATGAGAGGTAATGCAAGCATAGCTCAGCTAGCGGGAACTGTAGCTTGTTCGCCATCATCAGTACGCCCCCTGGGCAAGGTCCCAAGCACCAACGAGTCGTGGTAGAGGCAGAGGCAGAGCATCTAGCTCAAGCAGCTCTCAAAACTGCATTTATGCATTGGCAGGACGACAGGACCATAATTTATCGCCTGATGTAGTTAGAGTTATATTATTAGTCTCCTCATATGATGTATATGCACTGATTGGTCCAGGTTCCACCTTATCATACGTTACTCCACTAGTTGCTGGTAAGTTTGGAATAAAACCTGAATTGGTTAAACCTTTTGAGGTATCTACACCTGTTGGGGACTCGGTGATACCTAAGCAAGTATATATGGGTTGTATACTAGTAGTTCAAGGTCGACCTATCATAGTAGACTTAATCGAGTTAGATATGGTAGAATTTGATGTTATAATGGGTATGGATTGGTTGGCTTATTGTCATGCCAACGTTGGTTGTAGATCAAAGATAGTCTGATTTCAATTTCCAGGGGAGCCTGTTCTGGAGTGGAAAGGTAACACAGAATCGCCGAGAGGTAGATTTATTTCCTATATCAAGGCAAGGAAGATGATCAATAAGGGTTGTATTTATCACTTAGTTCGGGTTCAGGATATGGAAGTAGAGTCACCAACCATTCAGTCCATCCTAGTGGTTAATGAGTTTCCCGATGAACTTTCGGGTCTCCCGCCAGAGCGAGAAATTGAGTTTTCTATTGACCTACTACCAGATACTCACCCAATTTCTATTCCTCCCTATAGAATGCCCCCCGCAGAGCTGAAAGAATTGAAAGAACAATTAAAGGACTTACTTGAAAAAGGTTTTATCTGACCTAGTACATCACCGTGGGGAGTACCTATTTTGTTTGTGAGAAAGAACGATGGTTCCTTACGAATGTGTATTGACTATAGGCAGCTGAATAAGGTGACGATCAAGAATAAGTACCTGCTCCTGAGAATTGATGATTTATTTGATCAGTTGCAAGGTGCCAAGTGTTTTTCAATGATAGACTTGAGGTCCGGGTATCATCAGGTAAGGGTCAAGGATGAAGATATTTTGGATACATCATTAAGGACTAGATATGGGCACTTTGAGTTTCGGGTTATGTCATTCGGTCTAACCAATGCCCCAACAGTATTCATGGATTTAATGAACCGTGTGTTCAGGCCTTTTTAGATCTGTTTGTAATTGTACTTATTGATAATATATTGGTATATTCTCGTTCAGAGGCTGAGCATGCAGATCATCTGTGTACTATGCTCAGAGTTCTACAAGAAGGGAAGTTGTATGCAAAAATTTTCTAAATTTGAATTCTGGTTGAACTAAGTAGCTTTCCATGGGCATGTTATTTAGGGTTAAGGCATCCGGGTGGATAAACAAAAGATTAAGACAGTAAAGACGTGGCCTAAACCCACAACACCAACGGAGGTTCGTAGCTTTCTTGGTTTGGACGGTTATTACATGAGATTTGTATAGGGGTTTTTTCCCTTTCAGCAGCTTTGACAAAGTTGATTCAGAAGGGAGCAAATTTTCAATGGACCGATGCTTGCGAATGGAGTTTCCAGGCATTAAACGATAGAATACCTTCAACACCGGTTCTAATGCCCCCAGAAGGGACAAATGGTTATGTGATCTATTGTGATACTTCAGGCATTGGGTTGAGTTGTGTGCTGATGCAACATGGTAAGGCTGTGGCTACTTCTAGAACACTAAGAAAACACGAGAAGAACTACCCGATTTAGAGTTAGCTGCGGTGATTCATGCACTAAAGATGTGGAGGCACTACTTGTATGGAATTCATGGTGATATTTATATAGATCATAAAAGCCTCCAGTACATCTTCAAGCAAAAGGATTTGAATCTACGTCAAAGGAGATTGTTGGAGCTACTAAAAGACTATGACATTGATATTTTATACCATACGGGGAAGGTGAACGTAGTAGCCGACGCCCTCAGCCGTAGATCTATGGTAGCCTGTCATATTTACGGCCAGAAAAGAGGGGGATAACCCATGAGATTCATCAGCTAACTAGTCTTGGAGTTTGGTTACTGGACTCAAGGGATATTGGAATTACTATTCAGGATACGACAACATCCTCTTTAGTAACTGAAGTAAAGGAACGCCAGTACGAGGATCCTATGCTAGTTCATTATAGGGATACCACTTTTCATAAGGAGAAGATACTGTTTGAAATTACAGAAGATGGGGTCCTCAGATATTTAGGGCGATTATGTGTGCCTAATGTTGCAGGGCTACGTCGGCAGGTCATGAGAGAAACTCTTTATTCTCATTATTCTATCCATCTAGGAGCGACAAAGATGTATCATAACATCAAAGAAGTATATTGGTGGGACGGAATGAAAAAAGATATAGCAGAATTTGTTGCTCAGTGTCCTAACTGTCAATAGGTTAAGATTGAGCATCAAAAACTCGGTGGATTGTTGCAGGCTATGGAGATTCCGACTTGGAAATGGGAGATAATCAATATAGACTTTATCGTAGGCTTACCTCGTACCCAGCATAAGTTTGATTCGATATGAGTGATTGTTGATAGGCTTACAAAGTTAGCCCATTTTCTACCTGTCAGGACTACATATTCCTCAGAGGATTATGTGAGGCTTTATATGAAGGAGAGATACGACTGCATGGTGTCCCTGTATCCATTATCTCAGATAGAGGAGCTCAATTTACAGCTAACTTCTGGAGGTCTTTCCAAAAAGGATTGGGGACTCAAGTAAGTCTTAGTATAGTATTTCATCCCTAGACAGACGGATAGGCTGAGCGTACTATTCAAACATTGGAGGATATGTTACATGCTTGTGTAATAGACTTCAAAGGTAGCCGGGATGATCATCTACCGCTTATTAAGTTCGCGTATAATAATAGTTACCATTCCAACATTCAGATGGCTCCATACAAAGCTCTTTATGGACGATAGGTCGCCTATAGGGTGGTTCGACGTTGGAGAATCTGGATTACATGGGCAATACCAGGTTCATCAAGTCATAGAGAAACTAAAATTGATCTGGGATTGACTGTTGACAGCTCATAGTCGTCAGAAGTCATATTCTGACATGCAGCGACGAAATTTAGAGTTCGGCGTTGATGACTGGGTATTCTTAAAGGTTTCACCTATGAATGGTATGATAAGGTTTGGCATGAAAGGTAATCTTAGCCCATGATATTTGGGCCTTATAGGATCATTCGGAGAGTGGGCCAATTAGCTTACGAGTTAGAATTGACCTCAGAATTGGAGTCTGTCCATCCAATTTTTCACGTATCTATGTTACGGAAGTGCATTGACGATCCTACCCGAGTAGTGTCCATGAATGATGTACAGATTATAGAAGACTTATCATACGAGGAAGTTCCAGTTTCCATCCTAGACCGACAAATCCGCAAGCTACGGAATAAGGAGATAGCCTCCGTAAATGTACTTTGGAGAAACAACAATGTGGAAGAAATGACTTGGGAGGCCAAGGAAAACATGAAGTCTAGATATCCCTACTTATTTCCTCCTCCAGTGAAGGGTCCGACTGAGACATTATAACCATAAGGTATGTGTATAAATTCTTGTGTCAGTTATTGTCATTGGTCATGTGAGACCATTGTCGTTATTCATAATTATGGTCCTGAGTGTCGTTGGATTATTAAGCTTGTACAAGTAGAGTTGGTAGTAGTGTTGTTACAGAGGCGGCCCTTACATAGATCACGGGGAGTTGAACACTCGATGATGAATGTTTCTAGGGGGGGGGTGATGTTACATCTCGCATTTTCGTACGTTAAAAGTTTCATCTTCGGTTCATTGACGTAGACTCGGGGATGAGACAATCTTGATGTTAATGTACTTACGCTATTTATAACAAGCAATAAATAAGTGTTATGAAGGATAAAAGGGTACTGCACAGATTAAAGAAAATGAGTTTCGTTGATAGTGGCCAATTTGGAGTAAAATATGGGTCGAACGATAATATCTGATAATTATGAACTAGTACCATGCAAGGTACCATATGACCACGGTAGTATAATATAAAGTATATATGAAGTATTTTAATTTTAAGTAATTTGTGGTAATTTTTAAATTATGCGGGTAATTAATTAATTATCGAATAACAGAACATTACCCAGTTAACTAATAAACGGACAAAAATTAATTAATTATACCCAAAAGAAAACGTGGCACAAAGCCACTATTCAAGAAAGGTGAATCATTAACTTGGGGCGGTGTCTACCTAATTATTATAAAAATTAACCAAGTCATGACTTAGTACTAAAGTCTTAGTAAGACTTGTAGTATCTGATTCAAAAAGACAATTTGTCCATAGCTTCAAATAGTGTCTGTGGTGTGAAGTCAAATACTTTGAGACAGAAATTCATTTTCATCCAAACTTTAGCCAACAAATCTATTCTTGGTTTGAAACCAAGAACGTTGGTCAGAAATTATTTCATCCAAAATTTCAATTTCAATCCAAGCTAAAAACGCTAGAAGCAGAAATCAATTCTTTTCCAATTTCAAATCTAAGCCAAGTTTGTTCCAATTTCAAGGAAATCCAGTGTAAATTTCGCAGAAGCAGATTCGATCTAGTAATTCAAGAAATAGGTATGTTAAGGCCGCCCCTTCTTTCTTTTGGCATGGTCCAAGTTATATTAAAGAAACGAGCAAATACACAGTTTCCATAAATTATCTATTAATAGAATTATTTGGGGTGTCTATTTTCTTTATTCCCCATGAAAATTATTATTTTCTGTTCATGGGTATCAAAATAATACGTAGTTGGAAAAGTTTATCCGGAAGGAATATTGAGATTATTACGTATTTTTCATGCATTTCACTCATGTGCATTGACCCATGACCAGATAGCGTTATATACACACATATATATGTAAATATATATATATGAGATATGGAAAAAGGTTACAGCGTTATATACACACCATCACTTGATCAACTGGTATATGTTGATGATATTGCCCACAGTGGCCGAGATGATATGATGGGATGCCCTTAGTGGCTTGATATTATTATGTACACCCATACCTATGCATGGCACGACATTTATATGCACGAGAATGCCATTATAAATGTTTTAAAATTTACAAAGTTATTCAGATTTATAGGTGTGTTTCTGTATTCCATGTTTCATCTATGTATTTTATGTACTAATTTTCATGCCTTACATACTCAGTACATCTTTCGTACTGACACCCTATTTCACGAGGCTTGCGTTTCATGCTCGCAGGTGCAGGTAGCCAAGCTGACGGTCCCCCTTTTAGGATCCCTGATCAGCGAGAGTTGACGTGCTCCACATGATCCGGATCTGCTTTGATTTTGGTACCCATACACATATATGTATATGGGTATGATGTGGCTCAGTCCCATCTTTGTAAAGTTAAGTTTATATTAGAGGTTTGTAGACAGTATGTATAGTTGGGTGTATATGGCCTTGTCGGCTTTCAATTTTAGATGTATAGTTGTCTATAACAGCCTTGCCAGCTCGCCCACTGTATCTTGCATGTATACGTACATATGCGTTGATGGCAAGTTTCTTTGATGTATGTTATTTTTGTAATGCAATAGATGTTATTCAGGTTCATATCTTAGACACATGCTTAGGGTTGTCTGACAGGTAGGACTCGGGCATCCATCGCGGCCCATCGGTTTGGGTCGTGACAACCTCTTTAATGAAGAGTTTTCAATTACTTCTTTAGGTTGGATTCATCGTAGGTTATTCGTATTTATCATGTGCTTCTTGGGCATGATGGTATTCCCAATCCAAGGGGATAGGATCCGTACTAAGTTGGCTATGGTGACCAAAACTCCGATGGACGGGATCGAGGGGAAGACTTACACTCTCGTACCTATGATTGTTGCAAACATGTACCGGGATTTGGAGCGATGTCAGAAGGGGTTCAGGTTCTTCGAGGGCTGCTACAAGTCTGGTTGTTGGAAGATCTCTAAAAGGGACAATACCATCAAGAATTTCCACGAAGTTCGTGGAATGATAATATAGGCTTCCATCATCCCAAAAGAATGAATTATATTCCAGATATGTTTGCTAAGCCAGTGGACGCTGGAAGATGGGTACATCTTTTTGAAAATTTGACTGAGGATCAAGTCCAGTGGATGTTCGATTGGTTGTCTACCGATGAATTCATCATCATATCCAAGGATTTTCCGCACTTGGTGTTGATACGTTTGAGGGGCATATACCCTTACACTCCTCTAATGGTTATGAGACAACCAAGAAGGACACATATCATACCACAGGTTGCCAAAATGTGTCACTTCACAGCCAATTTCCAAAGTGACATCACCCCATATATGAATGAACCGCAACACATGTGGACCTTGAAGATCATTGCGAAAAAGGATACTATTGAGCCAAACCGATATCACGCGGGCCACTCATATCTTTACCCTTCGTGGTTGGAGGACAACATAACTGGGGTCGTTGAACGGGGGCCGGGCCAGGAAACAGGTTTATAGATGAGGTTGCTGAAGTAGAGGTGAATAACAGTAAGCTGCGGAAAAGAGATTGAGGGTTTGAAACCGAGCATATGGCACTACACAAGGTTGATATGGAGATGATTAACGAGTGGAAAGAAAGAGGTGTTAAATCCAGTGAGAGGTTGGAATACCTGGAATACAGTTTAATAGAGTTGGAAGGGAAGATGAGAAAAAAGGTCACCAACTACCGGAATGCTGAAGGGAACGAATGAGGGCATATTGCAAAGGCGTTCCTGCTACTGAACCTGCGCGAGATTGGAGAATTAATCGACAAGAGCATCTAGTCTGGAGAGGGTCCTTCTAGGACCAAGTAGATTGGATTTATTTCCTTTCCTTTCAAATATAATAAGGCCAAGAGCCATTAGTGACATTATCTTATTTAGTTTTGTTTTGGTTCGTTTACTTTTACTTTAATGAAATGAGACAATTATTGGCACTAAATTTCTCCAAGTTTATTTGTCGCTAGGCCTACCTCGGGCACAATGAGGCTCCCAAATTAGGATACGAATTTTCATTCCCGCAATATGTGTTTAAATACTGCAAATATTTCAGAATCCTTACTAACTTGTTTACCTTTTTGTTTATTTATTTCTTATTCCCATCCCTTAAGGTTGGTTTGCTCATACTGGCATCATCAGCATATCCCACCAGATCTAGAGGCCCTCCAACACCTCCTCCTCTAAGTAATACAAAAGGAAAAGCAAAAGCAAAAAATAAACGATTTAAATGGTATTTGAAAGGAGAATGTTGAGAACGCAGAAACTTCAGACAGTTGGAGTACCCCAACACCAAATGATCTAGTCTTGAGGTTGGAACAAAAGATATTAGAGTTACAAGGAGAGCTTGAGCAGGTCCGCAACTTGGCAAACTTGTCACTCACCCTGAACGTCCCCGACATCAATCAGCAAAACACAAAGAACTCAGTACCTCCCCAAAACACACCAAACCAACATCCGCAAAAACCCTCCTACACTGCATCAATACGCAACCCCACCCCAAAATCCCAATACCCTACCAATACCAACTCCGCCACAATATCATCATCAACCAATTCGTTACCCACCAACTGCCACATATCATACTCCCCAGAATACACCACAACCCATTCCTGACCCTCAAAACTTTACTAATGACCACTGTTTATCGTGAAAATAGTAACACCAATTAAATTTGTAAATGGGATTGTAAAAATACGTGATGTATTCCCGAGCTAGTTGTTAGAGCAGTTGATGCTAATAATGTGGAGTTTAATGGTAAAATGTAAGCTAAAACGAGATAGTAATCGAACTGAAAGGCCTACTGCCCGGGTGTAGGTCTGGTCGAAGGGGGACCTCGGGGTCGATGACAGGGTCGAGATCCAGCTATCGGGGATAGTCGAGGATGGGATAACATTGAGGATGTAATCAAACGAGGCTCTTTAGGGCCAATATTAAGTAATATAATGAAGAACTGGCTTTGGGCCCGTACCAAGTGATATACAAAGAATAGACAAGAAGGCAATAAAAGCTAAATGGCTTCGAGCCATTGAGGGAAAGCAAGTTAGAGAGGAGAAGGAGATATAATATATTATTGCACTTGAGTAGAATGGTTGGAGCTCTATCTTTACAGGGTGTTAGTGACTCCCTTTTTATAGAAAGGGGGAAGTCCCAAGAGCGTACAAGATATGTTATGTGATAAAGGAAATATGATGGGACAACTGGCTATCTTTGCGATGTATGCGTGGGCTGATGTTGAGCCACTAGAATAGACCTGATCGACCCCGGGTGCATTCATCGGGGCTTTAGTTGACATTATCCTTGGCAAGGTACCGGTAGATCTTGAGGGAAGTAACCAGCTCGAGAGCCCGAGCTTCTGGGATAAACCTTCGACGTATTTAGTCGAGGAGAAATCGGCTTCCCAGATTTCACCGTGCAAAGATAGTCTCCGCATTTCTTAGAGGGATGTGATAAGAAATGATTTTGACACCTCACTTCTCGATCTCCCATAATGACGTTGCGCTGACGGCGTAGCCCCCTTTTTTACAGGTGTCGAGGCCCCTCGCCTTTCCGATTCTTTAGGATTAACCAAAATGTCGCGATTCTTCGATATTCATTGCTATCAGTTCAGCTTCGATGAACGCATTGATTGTGCCTACTGTTATGCTTTTCGAGGGCGATAATGGCGCCATCGGTTACTTTGCCCTCCCTATAAATGGGACTTTCTGTGTTTGGCTTTTTATCCAAATTTCTATTAACTCTGGGCTGCCGGGACCCTTTCTCTGCGTGAAAGTATGGATAATATCTTTGGGCCTCATAATGGCCTTCGAGAAGAGACTTGCCTGAGGACTCGCGGTTCTGGGACGCCGGTAACATCCTAGAGGCAATCTCTGAACAGAGGCCTGGCCATGCTCCGGGTCGCCCTGGTCATTACTAGGAACATGTTTCGCATGGGCGTTTGTTAGGGACGCCCATTTCTTCGTAAGCTAGCCTTCTTTGGCGAAGGCCTTTTGAAGCTATATGCTAATTCGGTGAAGGCATTGCTGGCCTGTTGGTGTGCTATTTTGTTACGGCAGAGGTCTTCGAGGTTGAGCATTACCTCGAAAGTGGAGGTGGTGCCGGTGGTTGGTGCTTTTGGTTGGTGTTGAATTGTCCCTAGCCTTTTCGCATGTAGTCGCGAGGTTGCTTTTGCTCCCCGGGGAACCTGGGGGTTTGCTGATTTCATGGTGTTGGTGTGTCATGCCATTAGCTGCTACTTATTCGGGGCATGACAGAGACCGGGTATGGCGATAGATGAGATGTGTGCTTCATAATCATGAAGGGTCTTTTATCGGGGTGAGATGAGCCCATGTTTTTGAGAAGAGTGCATCATCCGAGACTGGTGTTCCTGGAGTCCTTGGTTCCGGAGCAACGGTTCCTCTGGGCCAATAAGGGTTGGACCACCAGAAGGGTGTCCGGTCGTCAAGTAGGTTTGCCAGTTTCACTTCGTGGTAAGTTTTAGCATAATTCCTCCATATCTCGGGCCTTCCCTTTCTTATAGGGTTTTCCCTCTATAAAACTCCAACAGACCCAGGCCTTGTGATGTTCAGTCAAGGGGCTATACTTCGGGGGCCCTAGATGAGTGTAGGCCCCTTAGGCTTCTTGGCGAGGTCAAAGAAGGGTCGAGTCGGCGTAGTGGAAATTCGGGACATACCAGAGCTTTCATTACGGAAGCCTCTTAGTGAGGCATGAATATTCTTGTGGTAAGCGTTTTGCCTTTTCGATCTTAGGGGCAGAGCCGATTGAGCTAGGAATACCTGAAGTATCAAATGCAGGCTTCAAGCTTCGATCTGAGTGGATATGATTATGAAGCTGTAGATTGATTCTTCAAATGTTTGGATTGGGAACAGCTGGTACCCGGATTGGTATGGTACTAAGATGATCCAAAGATGATGAAGGAGTGGCTACTTGTCATCGATGATCGAGACAATTTAGAACGGGCCTTCGAGGTATGCGTTCGTCGTAGATCTTTGGGACAGGCGCTTGAAGACACCCACGCTAGGGGTTCAGTCGGGTGTAATTGGCGGTTTGTTTTTTGCCGATGCCACGAAGAACGAGGCTGGGGCCGATAGGCCATAACCCTTTAGGGGTGGAGCGTAGATTTTGCCACTTTGTATTTTGTTGTTTATAGAGCATGCTTGTAGATGGAGAGCGCACCTTTCACGCATATATAAAATGAGAGAAATCTTGAAGGTTTACCTCTTTTGTATCTCTTCTCGTATCGCCTTTGATCCAGCGGGCTGGTTTCCATGTTTTGACAGGATCCTCGTGGGTTCGGAGCTGATCAGGCAGGACCGGGGGCTTTAAAGCGCGGTCTTTGAAGCGAGCAGGTGTTGGGGCCTCTATGTTTTGCCCAGTTGTCTGAGTCAGGCCTTTATTTGAGCTTTCCTATCCTTCGATCTTTTGTGCCTGTGCGGGCGGATGGTGATTGCTCTCATTTCTTGCCCTTCAGTATTTCGCTATTTCAACCATTTTGGGTCCAGTCTCTGAGTTGCGTTGCAATTCGAGCTTTAATTGACCCTTATGTTCTTTCCTGCCTATATGTGTAGTCAATGATGGCCTTTTGTGCTTCGGGTCGAAGTGTCCTTACAATCACGTGGCCTGGAGGCTCACTCGGCTGGTCGATAGTGGCATTTGTGTCGTGCCCTTAGGCATGTCGCAATTTAATTATTTCGGGTCCAGTCTCCGAGTCACGTTGCGATTCGAGCTTTAATTGTCCCTTAAGTATTTTCAGACCAGCGATAATGCCTCTTACGCAAATTTTGGTCGTTGAGACCTTTCAATATATGGCCCGGAGGCTTGCATAGTTAACTATTTTGGATCCAGTCTCTGAATCAGGTATGATTTGAGCTCATTTTAATCCTCAAGTTGTTAATTTTCAAGCGGGCGACAATGGCTCTTACGTTGTTTGGTCATAGAGACCTTTTAGAGTGTGGCCCGAAGGCTCGTTTGGCTGGCGACAATGGCTCTTTTGCTGTTTTGCCCATGGACTTTTCGTAGGCTTTGTTTTCTGCTCGTTAAGGTGTTTCAAAATAGTTTTGCCTGACCCGTCATCCGTTCTAGAAGAAGCTCGATTTCAAGTCGTAATCGGTAATGTTTGAGCACCTCGGAAGGTTCATAGCTCATAGCCTGAGTAGGTCGAAGCCTTGTGATTTGGAGCTGACATGGTCGAAGCTCATTTTTGCCTATTGAGGGTAGCCTGTTTTAACCGGTTCTTTCCGAAGTATATTCGAAGTGATGGCCTACGATTTTTGTTTAGCGACGGTCGAGCGTCCCTGAGTTGCGTTAGTTTGGATGTATCAGTTGTTTTGACCATATGTGTTTGGTCGGAGCCATTTTTTATCCCAAGTGATAGTTCAAACGTCTACACTAAGGATATGCCATTTCAGGACTCTTACAAAGGCGACATATAGCCTGAACTTCGGGATTTTCATGCCTGTTGAGGTCTTACAGTTTGTCATGCCTGTTAAGGTCTTACAGTTTTTGTCATGTCTGTTGTGGTCTTATAGTTTTTGTTGTAATGTAGAATAAATTTGGTTACGACGAGTCTGCCCGCTAGGGGTCTTACAGTTTCGGGTTCCCCAGTACATGGCGATTGGCGACGAATGACAGTCTCCGAGTCATCGAATTTTTTTAAGTTTGAAGACCGCTTTTCATGAGCTCGGAGTTGCCTTATAGGGGCTTTATGAGCCCGGAGTTTCGACCCTGGGGTCATGCGGGTGCTGAATTGTTGATACTAAGTCTTCGAGTATCTCGGGACGCGTTTGGTGGAGAGGTTCCTGCTGGAAATACACTGTGATTTCCTCGCTTGGAGAATAGGATGATGAAAGACATTCTTCGATCCAGTGTCGTAATATATATATTGTTGTGTCGAGTCTACCCATATCGGGTCGAAGTCGATTGCTCGGAGGTTTGTCTTTCCTAAAACCTTTTGTGATTTCAGAGTTTCGATCAGGAGGCCGTCGAAGCGTTTAAACTGCTGGTGCCCGTTCACAATTTTTCGGGACGTAGTCTGTGAAAGAATTTGTTACCCTACTCTAAGAAGGAGTTCCCTCCCCCCTTTTTTGACAAAAGGTATTTTTTGATTGCTCGATATAATAGTACATGGGTCCTGACTATATCGACCATTTGATCTGATACATTATTTTACTATAGGAAACCTTTTTTGGTATTTTTCAAAACTCATACGAGCGGGCAGCTTTCCGGGGGGAATGCCCCTCATTTATTCAAAATTCTACCGCAAGGAAAGTCTTGAATATTTGTTGAGGAATTCCCCCTTAAGCGGCTCGCAGATGTTGCGTCATTAAAAACCTTGCCGGTAAAAACCCTCCTTCTGGGATAAAAACTCGGTCGAAGGAAAAGATTGCAATGGGTGCGCTTTTGGGGTCTCAAGGTCTTGCGACAACATTAACGTCCCGGCAACTCCGATTAGGTGCATGTACCAAGGTTAATTCCAAATTTGAAATAAAAATAAAAGGAATGGCCGTACCTTGAAATGAGATATACCGGCGATGCCTTGGGATTGGTCTATTATAATTGCCCGGAGGCGGAGATGTGGCGTGGATCTCTACTTTGTTTTGTCAAGTTCGACCGGGGCCGAAACCTGGTTTGCCCGTTGTTTTACTCGGGGGCGGAGGCATGAGAGTTGGTACCACGTCATGTATAGCGAACATTTCCCTTGCCACGTGTTGTTCCCTGTAGACGGTTTTGATCCCGTCCTTTGTAGGGAATTTCACCACCTGGTAGAGGGTGGATGGTACTGCTCTCATGCAGTGTATCCACGGTCATCCAAACAAGGCGTTATACCTCATATCTCCCTCGATGACATGGAATTTGGTGTCTTGGGTTGTGCCGACCACGGTAACCGGAAGGACAATTTCTCCTTTCATCATTTCGCTCGCCATGCTAAATCCATTGAGGACCCAAGTGGTGGGCATGATTTATTTGAGCATCCCGAGCTGTTTTATCACCTTCGACCTGATGATATTGGCCGAGCTACCTGGATCCACGAGTACACGTTTTATCTGAAAAGAATTCACAAGAAAGAAGATTACCAGGGCATCGTTGTAGGGTTGAGACCGGGCCTCGGTGTCTTTTTCGCTGAACGTAAGGGAGTCTTCGGGGATATATCCCTGAGTCCATTTTTCTCTGGTGATGGATATTGTTCCTGTGGGGCATTGGCGCCCCCATGATCATGTAGATGATGTGTTGCAACTCGTTTGCCTCGTTTTTCTTAGTTGCCTCCCTCTCTCGGAGTTGACTTTTGGCCCGATCACTGAGGAATTCCCGAAGGTATCCTTTATTGAGCAGTCAAGCCACATTTTCTCGTCGTTGATGGCAATCATCGGTACTGTGACTGTGCGTGTTGTGGAACTCGTACACTAAGTTGTAATTTCTCTGTGAAGGGTCTGACTATATCGGCTTGGGCCACTTGGCATCTGATTTTACTTATAGCAAACACGGTGTCTGATACATTGACATATAAATTTTATTCCGATAAGTGGGGCACGTTTGTTGGTGCTATGTTTCGATCGAACTTGGTTCTGTTGACGAGCCCTCGAGGGTCCCTTCCTCGATCTATCCTCCGATCGTTGCGAGGTAGGTTGCACTTTGGGGTGTTCCTTCTATCTTCAAGGTATGGCTGGTACCTTTTTTTGTTTGTTTTCGATTCTTTTACCAGGAGTCTGTTTGGGTACACTAAGCCCGAAGGGGCTCTTAGTTAGTCGTACTCGGCCTTGATCTTTGACTGGTACCGATTGTGGACGTCAGACTAGGTCACGACCGGATATTCGATCAGGTGCTGCTTCCGCTATTTCGAGGCCACCGAGCTTCGTTCGTTCAGGCCTTGGGTGAAGGCCTGCACTGCCTAGTCATCGGAGACTGGCGGCAGCTCCATTCGTTCCATCTGGAAGTGGGACATGAATTCCCGCAGCATCTCGTACTCTCTTTGCTTAATTTTGAAAACGTCAGACTTCCTCGTCGCTACCTTGATGGATCCAGCATGTGCTTTTACGAAGGAGTCTACTAACATGGCGAATGAATCTATGGAGTTATGAGCCAAGTTGTGATACCACATCATGTCCCCCTTCGAAAGTGTTTCTCCGAATTTTTTCAACAATACAGACTCGATCTCCTCATTCTTTATATCGTTAACTTTTACTACACATGTATAAGTAACATGTTCGTTGGGGTCGGTGGTACTATTGTACTTAGGGAGTTCCGGCATTCTAAACTTTTTAGGAATAGGCTTTGGGGCTACTTCCTCGGGGAATAGACTCTATATGAACTTTTTCGAATCCAAACCTTCCAGGACCGAGGGTTCTCCCGGGATCTGATACACCCTAGAGTTGTAGGTCTCGACCTTTTTATCGTTAGATGCAATCATTTTCTCGCCTGATTCGATCCTTTTGACGAGGTCCTCAAGCATCTTCACTATGGCAGGGTCAGCCATCAACCCGTTATTGCTTGATCTTTCAGGTACTTGCTCGGCGGGGGGAGCTATCTCTGGTGCCACTGTGTTGGGAGTTCTAGAATGGCTTTGCAACTGAGCAACGGCTAGTTGTAGTGCCTGCAACATTTCTAACATAACATGAAGACTAACTTCTTATTCTTCCCGGGCCAGGGTTTTTTGAGCTTCCTGTCGGCCGTTTTGCTGTATGCTCTTTTCGATGTGGGAAGTTTCGTCTACTTGCTGCGCGTCCTGTGAATCAACATCCGCTAGAATTGGTCCGTGCGTGTTATCGAGATTCTATAGTGGTGCTCCGGCGGCCGGGAGAGCCACGCCATTTTCCCCGTGATTTTCGAGGTTGTCGTTCTCGACTCCGTTTACCGAGCCAAACATTTTGACCTGAAATCAAAGAATTTTGGACAAGAAAAAGTGTGAAAGATAATGTGCGTTTGTACAATGAAACTAGCAAGAAAATAATCACTATTATTTTTAGCTCCATGGTGGGTGCCAAATACCGTGAAAATGGTAACAACAATTAAATTTATAAATGGGATTCTAAAAATACGCGATCTATTTTCGAGCTAGTTGTTAGAGCAGTTGATGCTAATAATATGGAGTTTAATGATGAAATGTAAGCTAAAACGAGATAGTAATCGAATCAAAGGGCCTACTGCCCTGGTGTAGGTCTGGTCTAGGGGGGCCTTGGGTCGATGATAGGGCTGAGTTCGAGCTATCAGGGATAGTCGGGGATGGGATAACAGTGAGGATATAATCAAACGAGGCTCTTTACGACCAATATTAAGTAATATAATGAAGAAAAAGGAATAGAGCGATGGATATCAAGGTGACTTCGGGCCCGTACCAAGTGAAAAACAAAGAACAGGCAAGAAGGCAATAAAAGCTAAATGGCTTCAAGCCAGTGAGGGGAAGCGAGTTAGAGAGGAGAAGATATAATTGCACTTGAGTAGAATGGTTGGAGCTTCGCCATTATAGGGTGCTAGTGACTACATTTTTATTGAAAGGGGGATATCCCAACTGCGTACAACATATGTTATGTGATAAAAGAAATAGGATGGGACAACTGGCAAGCTTTGTATTGTACGCGTGGGCTGATGTCGAGCCGCTTGAATAGACCTGATCGACCCCGGGTGCATTCCTCTGGAGATTCCTGCGTTGATCGGGGCTTTAGTTGACATTATCCTTTGTAGGGTACCGGCAGATCTTGAGGGAAGTGACTGGCTCGAGAGCCCGGGCTTCTGGGATCACCCTTCGAGGTATTTAGTCGAGGAGAACTCGGCCTCCTAGATTTCACCATGCACAACCACCACTACACCCAGTCACCGGGCACTGACCAAAACAACACCATATATATGGAAACTGTGACTCACTCTCCAACCAATCTCCTATACCCCAGAATCATCCGAGAAGGACCTGCTCATTCAAAACATGGCTGAAGAACTCAAGAAGTTAACGAGTCGAGTTCAGGGTGTCGAAAGCGACAAGGGAATATAAGGTTTGAACTATGAAGATCTATGCATACAGCCAGATGTAGAACTGCCGGAAGGATACAAACCTCCCAATTTCGAGAAGTTTGACGGTACAGGTGATCCTAGGGTCCATCTGAGGACCTATTGCGACAAGCTTGTCGGGGTCGGGAAAGACTAAAAGATCTGAATGAAACTCTTTATGTGGAGTCTTACTGGATATGCTCTGTCCTGGTACATCAGCCAAGACCCCAAGAAATGGTCTAATTGGGTGAGTATGGCATCGGATTTCATGGACCGGTTCAGGTTCAAAATGGAGAATCCACCGAATGTCTTCTACATCCAAAATCTTAAGAAGAAACCAACCGAGACTTTTCGCGAGTATTCTACTCGTTGGAGGTCGGAAGCAGCCAAGGTCAAGCCATCTTTGGACGAGGAACAGATGAACAAGTTCTTCGTCAGAGCACATGATCCGCTGTATTATGAAAGATTAATGGTTATTGAAAACCACAAAATTCTCCAGTATCATCAAGCTTGGGGGAAGAATCTCCAGGGTATTACCAAGCCGATACGGCTGAAGGGTCACGGTACTACCTTTGGGCTCGAATATCAGTACTCATGTCAAGAGTATAATGATTGGTCACCTCCATGGCGGAGACTGTATTACCCTCTCGAGCAATCAGTGCCACGTCTAGATCAAGATTTTCACCAAGCTGACATAATATGGGGAACTGCAGAAGAAGAAGCGTTAGCAGGGCTGAGGAATTTGTTCTTGGAGGATGAAGACATGGGCTGTAGTTCCATAATTGAGGAGGATGAGGAAGAAGGCCTCATTATTCAGACTATGAAGAAGGGAGTTGTTCTTAGGAACTGGACCGCCAGACCATCCTGGGCCCGCCGAGTCCTTGGGTAGCTTGGCAAATTTTATTTCTATACTTATTCTAGTCATTTAAGATTTTCAGTAATTTTATTTTGAAGACTTACTTACTTCAAAATAAATGCTCGATTCATCGAGCCACACTTGTTTGGATGATGTTTATTTCAATCAAATGCATTTGCTCTTTATTATTCATTACTATTTTCTATACTTTTTCTTTCTATGGCGTTATTATTACTTTTCCTGATGAACCAGTAACTGTGACATGTAATGAGGAAATGCAACGTGAGTATAATGATACAGATGGAGAAGATGAGATACCCCAGGAAGTTGTTAGGGAAGTTGAAAACTTTGAGAATAAGCCTAAGTCCAATCCGGATGAAACCGAAGTAGTAAACTTGGGGCCACTGAGACCATCAAGGTGACTCGCATCAGTATTCGCTTATCACTAGCAGAAAAGGAAGAGTATATCCGTTTCCTAAAGGTATATGAGGACATTTTCGCATGGCCATATGGTGACATGACCAGTTTGAGCACGTCTATAGTGGCTCACAAGTTTCCTACTAATCCCATGTGCCCGCCAGTAAAACAGAAACTCCAAAAGTTCAAACCAGATATGATCCTGAAAATCAAGGAGGAATTTATCGAGCAGACCAAAGCCAAAGTTCTCAGGGTGGTTGAGTACCGAACCTGGTTAGCTAACATTATGCCAGTTTCGAAGAACGACAGGAAAGTCAAAGTATGGTTGACTATCGAGATTTAAATAGAGCAAGTCCCAAAGATGACTTTCCACTTCCAAACATACACATCATGATCGATAACTGTGCCAAGCATGAACTCCAATCTTTTGTAGATTGCTTCACGGGTTATCACCAGATCAGGATGGACGAAGAAGACGTGAAGAAAATAAGTTTTATTGCACCATAGGGGGGATACTGCTACAAGATGATGCCATTTGGTCTCAAGAATTCCAGGCCTACCTACTTGAGAGCCATGACAACCATATTCCATGATATGATACACAAGGAGATAGAAGTGTATGTGGACAACGTCATTATCAAATCCAAAAGGGTCGTAGATCATATAGCAGACTTGAGAAAGTTCTTTGACAGGTTAAAGAGGTAAAATCTAAAGCTGAACCCCATAAAATGTGCATTCGAGGTTCACACAGGAAAGTTATTGCGATTCATCGTCAGTCGTCGAGGGATCGATTTAGATCCATATAAAGTCAAGGCTATTCAGGAGTTACTGCCACCTAGGAGCATAAAGGACGTGATGAGCTTTCTGGGACATCTAAACTATATCAGTCGCTTCATAGAATAATCCACAGTCATATGTTAACCTATCTTCAAGATGCTGAGAAAAGATGCTGAAACAAGTTGGACCGATGTGTGTCAGAAAGCCTTCGACAAAATTAAGGAGTACCTGTCCACACCACCAGTTTTGGTACCACCAGAGTCGTGGCATCTTTGCTAATCTATCTATCTATATTAGATGGAGCCTTCGGATGTGTTCTGGGACAACATGACAAGACAGGAAGAAAGGAGCAAGCCATATATTACTTGAGTAAGAAGTTCACACCTTACAAAGAACGGTACTCTTTGCTAGAGCGCACTTGTTGTGCTTTGACCTGGACTGCCCAGAAGTTGAGGCTTTACTTCTGTACCTATACTACGTACCTCATATCCAGGATGGACCCATTGAAGTACATATTTCAGAAACCCATGCCAACTGGGAAGTTAACTAAGTGGAAGATACTGTTGAGTGAGTTCCATATCATTTATGTAACTCAAAAGGCAATCATAGGGCAAACATTGGCATATCATTTGGCAGAAAATCCTGTGGGAGGAGAATACATACCCTTGAAAATGTATTTTCCTGATGAAGAAGTGTTGTTCGTAGGGGAAAACATTACCTAAGCATACGACGGTTGGAGGATGTTCTTTAAAGGAGCTACGAATTTCAAAGAAGTGCGCATTGGAGCAGTTTTGGTATCACAAACGGGTCAACATTATCACCTATCTGTTAAACTCAGATTTCCCTGCACCAACAACATGGCAGAGTATGGAGCCTACATACTGGGACTCAACATGGCCGTCGACATGAATATTCATGAGCTGCTAGTAATCGGTGATTCAGATTTGCTTGTGCTCTAGGTACAAGGATAGTGGGCCACCAAGAATTCCAAGATATTACCATATCTGCACCATATGCAGGAATTGAGAAAGAGTTTCACGAATATAGATTCCGGCATGTGCCTAGAATTCTAAATGAGTTTGCCGATGCGTTGGTCACTTTGTCATCCATTATATAACATCCAGATAACAATTACATTTATCCTATCCCGGTGAGAATTCATAATCAATCGGCATATTGTGCTTAAGCTGAAGAAGAAACAGATGGAAAACCTTGATTCCATGACATCAAGGAGTATTTGACGAAAGGAGACTATCCGGAGCATGCGAACTACACTCCGAAATGCACACTTCGGAGATTATGCAATACTTCTTCCATAGCGGAGGAAATATGTACAGAAGAACTCCTAATTTGGGATTGTTAAGATGTGTCGACGCAAAAGAAGCTTCTAAACTACTTAAGAACGTACATGCTGGGACCTATGGCCCGCACATGAATGGTTTTGTCTTGCCTAAAAGATACTTAGAGCCGGTTACTTTTTGATGACTATGGAGATAGTTTGTGTCCAGTATGTCTGCAAATACTATCAATGCCAAGTGCATGCCGATATGATAAAGGTGCCGCCAAATGAGCTCAATGCAACGAGCTCACCTTGGCCATTTGCCTCCTAGGGAATGGATGTCATTGGTCCGATCGAGCCCACTTCTTCAAATGGGCACAAGTTTATTCTAGTAGAAAATGATTACTTCACAAAATGGGTAGAGGTTGCATCTTACAAAGCTGTCACCAAGAAAGTCATCGCAGACTTTGTCAAAGATCGTACCGTTTGCCGATTTGGAGTTCCCAAGTCCATTGTTACTGATAATGCTGCCAACCTCAACAGCGATCTGATGAAAGCCATTTGTGAAACTTTCAAAATCAAATACAAGAATTCCATAGCCTATAGACCTCAGATGAATGGAGCCGTAGAAGGCGCCAACAAAAAACATCAAGAAGGTGCTAAGGAAGATGGTAAAAAACCACAAACAATGGCACGAAAAGCTACCTTTTGCTTTGTTAGGATACCGCACTACAGTTCGTACATCAACCGGGGCAACTCCCTACATGCTGGTTTACGGTACCGAAGCTATCATTTCAGTTGAGGTAGAGATTCCTTCTTTAAAAATCATACAGGAAGCTGAACTCAGCGATGCTGGGTGGATAAGGAGCTGCTATGAACAATTGGCCCTTATCGATGGAAAGAGAATGAACGTAGTGTGTCCTGACCAACTTTACCAGAATAAAATGACCAGAGCTTTCAACAAAAGGGTCAAACCAAGACAATTTGCACCAGGACAGCTGGTGCTAAAGTAGATCTTCCTGCAGAACATCCGAAGGAACACCTACAAAACTGGGGCAGAATTTTGAGGAAAATTGTAAAGTTGCAATGTCTCTGAAATGTGTTACAGTAACTAGTTCATCTAAAAATTAGTCGATATATCAATATGTTTCTAAAATGACCCAATTTTGTTATAAAAAATTACATATTTTCAAAAACTCTATTTCCGTGATAGTCAGGTGTTACCTAGCGAAACTGAGAAAGGCGTCCGGAACGGAGCAAAGCAAGGCCAGCGGGCAGAAGCACGAACCAACCTGCCCCTCACAAAACTAACAATTTTTCTTTGAACACATGCACATTTGATGTGATGATAACATTCACAAACATGTGCACATAAAGCAAATTCACTATCGATCCGGATATCAGACACCGAATATATCTCCAACTAAGAAATATACTACTGTTATTTGCTACTCGTCCTTTGCATGGGACTAAGCCTTGTCCCGCATATTTGCATGAGGCTAAACCCCGCCTCCATACCTGCATGAGGCTAATCCCTGCCTCTATATTTGCATGCGGCTAATACTTGCCTCCTATCAGCATGAGGCTAATCCTTGACTCCATACCCCCATGAGGCTAATCCCTGCCTCCATATTGGCATTAGGCTAATCCTTGCCTCCATCCATATTTGCATAAGGCTAATCCTTGCCTTCATATTTGCATAAGGCTAATCCTGCCTCCATATTTGCATGAGACTAATCCCTGCCTCAATACTTGCATAATGCTAATCCTTGTCTGCATATTTGCATGAGGATAACATTTGCCTCCATATTTGCACGAGGCTAATCCATGCCTATATATTTGCATGAGTCTAATCCTCGCCTCCATACTGCATGAGGCTAATCCCTACCTTCATACTGTATAAGGCTAATCCATGCCTCCATCCCGCATAAGGTTAATCCCTGCCTATATATTTGCATGAGGCTAATCCTCGCCTCCATACTGCATGAGTCTATTACCGACCTCCGTACTGCATGAGGCTAATCCTTGCCTCCATCCTGTATGAGGCTAATCCTTGCCTCCATAATGCATGAGGATAATCCTTGCCTCCATATTTGCATGAGGCTAATCCCCGCATCCACATTTGCATGAGGCTAATCGTTGCCTCCATATTTGCATAAGGCTAATCTTGCCTCCATATTTGCATGAGGCTAATCCCTACCTCTATATTTGCATGAGGCTAATCCTCGCCTCCATATTGCATGAGGCTAATCCCTACCTCCATACTGCATAAGGCTAATCCCTACCTCCATATTTGCATGAGGTTAATCCTTGCCTCCATACTGCATGAGGCTAATCCTTGCCTCCATATTTGCATGAGACTAACCCCTGCCTCCATATTTGCATGAGGATAATCCTTACCTCTACATTTGCATGGGACTAAGCATTGTCCTTCCTTACATAAACATTGCTCTATTCTAGTACTATCTATTTGCTTTTCAATTGGGCTAAGCTTTGCCCTTCATTTCACAAGACTAAGCCTTGTATTGGTAGCATCGTATTATTGCATCTCATGGGCTAAAATATTGCCAACCTATCCAAAGGCGTCATAGTCTAAAAGGCATCATCCTCACAGCCGAAAGACACCATGCCATGTCCTGAGGATCTCTCAAATTTGCATATCATTATTCAAAGGCATCATGGTTTGGAGGCACCATCTCCATGGCCTGAGAACACCATTCCATGGCTTGTGAATCTCTATTTAAATAATTCATGGCCAGGGTCATCATGGTCTAAGGATGTCATCTTAAACCGTCCAAAGACAACCCTCATGGTCCAAAGGGAATCTGCATCATGTTTAATTTCCACACAAATACATATCTGTAGCATCTTTTTATCTGCAAGTGACCAGAAAGCAATCGCTATTCTAGCAGGAGCGATCTCGCTCTAGTTCCTTCAACTTTCTCAAACTTAGTTGCTCACCATAACCACTCTTGCATCCACTCCAAAATCTCTTGTTCGTTCCTTCAATGACCTTATAGCTTCCTGGAACATCTCAACTATATCAGTCGATTCATAGCAGTTTTGGTCCCACTAGAGCCGGGGCGCCTTTGCTACTCTATCTATCTGTATTAGATGGAGACTTTAGATCTGTTCTAAGACAACATGACAAGATAGGAAGAAAGGATAAACCCATATATTACTTGAGTAAGAAGTTCACACCTTACGAAGCATGGTAATCTTTGTTAGAGCGCACTTGTTGTTCTTTGACCTGGACAACCCAAAAGTTGTGGCATTACTTCTGTGCCTATACTACCTAACTCATATCCAGGATGGACCCTTTGAAGTACATATTTCAGAAACCCATGCCAACTAGGAAGTTAGCTAAGTGGCAGATGCTTTTGAGTGAGTTCCATATCGTCTACGTAACCTAAAAGGCGGTCAAAAGGCAAGCATTGGCAGATCATCTTGCTGAAAACCCGGTGGGAGGAGAATACGAACCCTTGAAAATGTATTTTCTTGATGAAGAAGTGTCGTTCGTAGGGGAAAACATTACCGAAGCATACGACGGTTGGAGGATGTTCTTTGACGGAGCTGCGAATTTCAAAGGAGTGGTCATTGTAGCAGTTTTGGTACCAAACACCGGTCAACATTATCTGGTATTTGCTAAACTCAGATTTCCCTGCACGAAAAACATGGCTGAGTATGACGCATGCATACTATGACTCAACATGGTCATCGACATGAATATTCAAGAGCTGCTAGTAATCGGTGATTCAAATTTGCTTGAGCACCAGGTAGAAGGAGAGAGGGTCACCAAGAATTCCAAGATATTGCCATATCTGCACCATGTGTATGAATTGAGAAAGAGGTTCACAGAGATAGAATTTGAACATATTCCTAGAATTCAGAATGAGTTTGCCGATGCATTGGCCACTTTGTCATCCATGATACAACATCCAGATAAGAATTACATTGATCCTATCCCGGTGAGAATTCATAATCAACCAGCATATTAAGCCCATATTGAAGAAGAAACAGATGGAAAACATTGGTTCCATGACATCAAGGAGTATTTAGCGAAAGGAGACTATCCAGAGCATGCGAACCACACTCAGAAACGCACACTCCGGAGATTATCCAATCACTTCTTCCACTGTGGAGGAAATCTGTACAGAAGAACTCCCGATTTGTGATTGTTAAGATGTGTCGACGTAAAAGAAGCTTCTAAACTACTTGAGGACATACATGCTGGGACCTGTGGCCCGCACAAGAATGGTTTTGTCTTGGCTAAGAAGATACTTAGACCCGGTTACTTTTGGCTGACTATAGAGACAGATTGTGTCCAGTATGTCTGCAAATGCTACTAGTGCCAAGTGCATGCCGATATGATAAAGGTGCCGCCAAATGAGCTCAATGCAACGCGCTCACCTTGGCCATTTGCCTCTTGGGGAATGGATGTCATTGGTCTGATCGAGCCTATTGCTTCAAATGGGCACATGTTTATTCTGGTAGCCATTGATTACTTCACAAAATGGGTAGAGGTTGCGTCTTCCAAAGCTGTCACCAAGAAACTCGTTGCAGACTTTGTCAAAGATCATATTGTTTGCCAATTTGGAGTTCCCGAGTCCATTGTTACTTATAATACTGCCAACCTCAACAATGACCTGATGAAAGTCATGTGTGAAACTTTTAAAATAAAACACAAGAATTCCACAGCCTATAGACCTCAGATGAATGGAGCCGTAGAAGCCGCAAAAAAAAAACATCAAGAAGATGCTAAGGAAGATGGTAGAAAACCACAAACAATGGCACGAGAAGCTACCTTTGCTTTGTTGGGATACCGCACTACAGTTTGCACATCAACTAGGAAAACTCCTTACATGCTAGTTTGTGGTACCGAAGCTATCATTTCTGCCAAGGTAGAGATTCCTTCTTTAAGAATCATACAGGAAGTTGAGCTTAGTGATGTAGGGTGGATTAGGAGCCGCTATGAACATTTGGCCCTTATAGATGGAAGGAGAATGAACGCAGTGTGTCACGACCAACTTTATCAGAACAGAATCACCAGAGCTTTCAACAAAAGGGTCAAACAAGGATATTTGCATTAGGACAGCTGGTGCTAAAGAAGATCTTCCCGCATCAAGATGAAGCCAAAGGGAAATTCTCTCTCAAATGGCAAGGTCCTTATAAGGTTCACAGGGTGCTAACAGGAGGAGCACTCATACTTGCAAAGATGGATGTAGAAATCTAGCCATAACCAATCAATTCAGACGCAGTCAAGAGATACTATGCTTAGATTATTTACATTTCCTTATTTGATGTAATTGAACTACGCTTGACCTGATTCCTATTTAGGAGGGGATACGTAGGCAGCCTTATAGGTTCGGTCATATCATAATAAAATTTCCATTTTCCTCAAAGTTAGAAACTGTGGCAAAATTTTGAGGGGGACCCTAAAAATTCCCGAGCAAGTCCAGCCAACACTAACGTATGTCAAACGGTCAGAAATCGGTTAAGAAACTCGGGCAGAATTTTGAGAAGGATTCTCAAAATTCCAAAGAAGGTTCAACAAGGCTCGTTATCTACAAACATCCGGAGGATCACCTACTAAAATGGGGTAGAATTTTGACAAGGACCCTCAAAATTCTAAAGCCGCAATGTCTCTGAAATTGTTACAGTCACTAGTTCATCCAAAAATCACTCGATATATCAATATGTTTGTGAAATGACTCGATTTTTTATAAACAATTGCATATTTTCAAAAACTCTATTTCTGTGATAGTCAGGTGTTACCTAGGGAAACTCAAAAAGGCGTCCGGAATGGAGCAAAGCAAGGCCAGTAGGAAGAAGCACGAATCAACCTACCCTCACAAAACTCACCATTTTTCTTTGAATGCAGGAACATTTGACGTGGCGATAGCATTCGCAAACATGTACACACAAAGAAAATTCACTATCGATCCAGCCTTCTGACACCGAATATATCTCCAACTAAGAAATTTACTACTCTTATTTGCTACTCGCCCTTTGCTGGGACTAAGCCTTGTCCCACATATTTGCATGAGGCTAATCCCTGCCTCCATACCTTCATGAGGCTAATCCCTGCCTCCATATTTGCATGCCGCTAATCCCTGCCTTCATATTTGCATGAGGCTAATCCTTGTCTCCCTATAAGCATGAGGCTAATCCCTGCCTTCATACCTGCATGAGGCTAGTCCCTGCCTCCATATTTGTGTTATGCTAATCCCTGCTTTCATATTTGTATGAGGCTAATCCTTGCCGCAATATTTGCATAAGGCTAGTCCTGCCTCTATATTTACATGAGGCTAATCTCTGCCACCATACTTGCATGATGATAATCCTTGTCTCTATATTTGCATTAGGCTAATCCTTGCCTCCATATTTGCATGAGGATAATCCCTGCCTCCATATTTGCATGAGGATAATCCTCGCCTCCATACGGCATGAGGCTAATCCCTGCCTCCATACTGCATGAGGCTAATCCTTATCTCCACACTACATGAGGCTAATCCTTGCCTTCATATTTGCATGAGGCTAATCCCTGCCTCCACATTTTTATGATGCTAATCCATACCTCCACATTTTCATGGGACTAAGCACTATACCTCCTTGCATATACATTGCTCTGTTCTAGTACTAGCTATTTACTTTTCAATTGGGCTAAGCTCTGCTCTTCATTTCACAAGACTAAGCCTTGTCTTGGTAGCATCGTATCATTGCATCTCATGGGCTGAAATATCGCCAACCTATCCAATGGCGTCATAGTCTAAAAGGCATCATCCTTACAGCCAGAAGACATCATGCCATGCCCTGAGGATCCCTCAAATTTGCATATCATTATTCAAAGGCGACATGGTTTGGAGGCACCATATGCATGGCTCGAGAACACCATTCCATGGCCTACGAATCCCTCACTAAGGGATTCATGGCCCGAGACATCATGGTCCAAGGACGTAATCTTTAATCGTCCAAAGACAACCCTCATGGTCCAAAGAGAATCTGCATCATGTTTAAATTTCCGCAAAAATACATGTTTGTAGCATCCTTTTATCTACAGGTGACCAACAACCAATCGCTATCCTAGAAGGAGCGACCTCGCTCCAGTTCCTTCAACTATCTCAAACTTAGTCGCTCACCATAACCACACTTGCATCCACTCCAAAATCTCGTGTTCGTTCCTGCAATGACTTCATCGGTATATTCCGCCATTGACTCCAAAACTACACATGGCATGATTCCTGTAAAACTAGGGATATGTAGGTAGCTCAAAGACCAGAGTTCGGCCTCTGTCTTTCAAAACATCTCGTTCGGTCAAAATTGACTATCATTTCTTTACCTGAAAACTCTTTCATCCTTCCCAGGTAAAGAGGGGCAGCTCTTGATACCCAATTTTTCTTTATATGCATGCTTATATATGCATATATATATATATATATATATATATATATATATATATATATATATATATATATATATATATATATATATATATATATAATTTTAAAATAGTACATATGCAGTTATAAGCATGCATAAGTATTTTTATAATTTTTCTATAATTTTAAAAGCTCCAAATCAATTTATTTCTTCTCTTTTATTTATATAAATATGCAATAATTATCCTTCAAATTACTTTTGTGGTGATTTATCCATTTGAATTCATTATTTATGCCAACACAGTGTCTAAATATTTTTTTGTATTTTTCGTAATTATATTTATATTTTTAAGCTAAATTGAACATTTTGCAATAATATCCCTTACTAATGTATAATTAAATTATTTATGCATAAAATTGTATTTTATATTTTTAAAATATTAAATAACTATGTTTAATCATTTTATTACACAAAAAATGTTTTTGGTACTCACTTATTATTTTTATAAATTATTTAGTTATTAAAAGTGGTTATTAAAATCTGGCCTATTTTTATTTCAATTTTGGTCCTAATTCAACCCAATACCCAGCTCAGTTTTGAACCCAAAATATACCCAGCCTAATACCCATCTGCCCCAACCCAATAGCCCGGGCAAATCCTGGCCGTTGATCACTATAATCAACGGTCCAGATTCCATATTGACCATTGCCTCAAATAAAGCAAACGACCCCCCAAAACCCTTTCATTTCCCATTGTCCGTCGCCCTGAAATACCTCTCCTCTCTCAAATGCTCTCAAACCTAACCCTATTCTACCCACATCGCCAGTCATCTACTGCTTTCTATGGTGTTCCTCATCACCCCCCATTCCTCTAGTACCCTCTTTTGTACATGTATCACCATCCACAGGGTCCTCAAGGGACCAGGGTTAGTTTACTTGCATATATGGCCATTTTTTGCTTGTTTCGGGTTGTCCTGGTTTGATTCTGAGTGAGATATTCCTATATCTATAGGTTTCTAAGTTTTATTCTTTATGTCTATGATTGTTCTTCTCGAAACCCAATTTTCTTTCTTCTGAACTTCTTAGATCTGTACAGATCTGAGATGTTTGGACCTATTTCATATTATTTTTACAATAACCTTTGATTCTTTACAAGGATCGTCTGATTTTCGAATGATTTTTCATTTTTCTCTAAACTAGGGTTTCCAGAAATCTCTTTTTCCAAAAAACATTTGATGATTTGTCTGTTTAATCTTCTATTTCCTGTATGTTTTAACCGATTTTGTTAGGTTTGCTCTAATTTCAACTCGTTTACACTAAAAGCCCTAATTTTTTTGACGTTCTTTGTTTGGTTTTTGAGTACTCATGTACTGACTGTGTTCTTGCTTCGGTTCCTGTAATTTTTCTTTAGCCACCTCGATGTCTCATGGTTTTCTTACCCTAATATACCTCCATTGAGTTCTTGGTTCAACTTTTCCATTGATTCTATATGCCTATGTTTATTCTGACGATTCTTTTCTTGCTTTATTTAAGTTGCCAGCGAAACTTGCTGACTCTTTACATGATTTTCTCTTTGGTTAAACCCTTAACTGTTCTGAAGTTCTTATTTCCTAGGTTGATTTGAACTCTTTTCCTTAACAAAACTTTGATTCTTAACTCTCTACTCGGTTTGATTGAATTTCTTGTCTTAATTAGTTTTCCATTGCCTTATTTGTTATTTGCTGCTTCTTATCGATTGTTTTCTTTATTGAGACTTCTGTTCATTTACCCTTAATTACCTACTCTATACCCCAAACCTTATGTGATTCTTTTCCTTAAATATTAATCAGGCTTTTACCGTTAAATTGTTATCCCTTGATTAAAAGGAAGACTTACTTATTTACATGTGTGATTGATTCCATGGATTTCCTGATTGCTACTTAATTGATCCCTTACCTTATTTTGTTAAGTTTTTTATTACTATATAAACTCCCCCTTATTTTAACTTCTAGACAACCAACAATAGTTCAAAACTACTACTTTTTCAGTCAAAAAAGGCTCTCTTTTTGCTCTCTTTGCTACTTGCGATCTTTGCCATTCTAGTCGACTGCAAGCCAAGGTTGGAAGTTGCACACTGCCTTTCTCACATCTTGTGTTTTTTATTCTTTAACTAGGTATGCTTCTGATTAATTTTTAAATCAAAATCTATGTGTTTACTTACTGCTTTAGTTCATGTGGCCTAATGTCCATTCTTATTTCTATTTACTGCTTGTCCAAGCATGTCTAATACTACCTATTCAAACTTATGATTTGTATGTTTCCACTTTACTTGCCTGTTTGCTATCTTGTTTAACATGTCTACATATGCAACTTAAGCCTTTTTAACTAACTACTATTTCTTCTTAGACTCTGCTTCTATGTAACTAGCATGACTACACTTGTTAGCACTTACGTAGTATGTCCATTTAAGGCCTTGCTTGTTCTGTTTCAGTCCTACTAAGCCAGTGAGTCTCCTTAAAGTGGTTCTAGTTGTGTGGTTTATATGTCGATAGCATGTATCTGCTGTGATCTTTGCTGCATCTGTAGAACCCCATCAAAACTCTCTATATCTTATTGTTTGTATACTTCATAAGGTGTACTCTCTATGTTCCCAATCCCTCTTCCCATTGTATGAAAGCTTCTTGCCAAAGTTGCTTCCTAAAGCTTGTTTGATCTTTGTCTTGTGTTCTAATTACAAAATTGTGTCCTTATACTTTCCCTTAAACTGTTTTATCACCAATGGTTTTCAGAAGTTCTTTTCAATCCTAAAACCTTTCTATTAAACTCATTCAAACCACTATGCACTTCCACTTACTCTTAGAATACTAGGTCCTACCCTATGATATGTGTACTACCTTGAGATCCTTGAGATCTCTCTGAACTCTAGCATGTCAGAGCTGGCGTTTCCACACTGCACCTAAACCAATTATTATTTGAGAAAGGTCTAGGTATGAGCACTGCCGGGATATTTATGGTACTAGGAAACTCTGACACACCTAGACATGAATTTGGCTAAGGAACTATGGGTATTTGAGACTACTGGAAGATTGGAAATCACTTGGGTCTATATCAGGCTCCCTATAGATTAATTTATTTTATATGTAATTTCTATTTAATTCATTGGCCTCTAATAATTATTTGTAAACAAATAGTAGGGTGATTAGTGAAAAAGGGAGGGTAGTTATGTATATTAGGCAAATTGGGTAGATACCATGCCTATAGGGTCCATGTGGATTCAAATGTATTTGTTATGTTTTCTTTACTCCCACACAATTAGAAACCATGCCTGTAGGATCTAAAATGACTTTAATAATAGAGATCATGCCTATAGGGTTAAAACCGGCTTTATAGAAATCATGCCTATAGGGGTCTCACATTGGATAAATGAATGCCTTTTGTTTTACCTTGCTTAATTAGATATTGTACCTATAAGACTTAAAACAGTTTAGTTAGAAAAGTCAGTTCAATTTATGTTTGTTTAATCTAAATCGGTTTAATTAATCAAGTTGTCCGCTTCTTTAATAAGTTTTCAAAACATTGCCTTAAATTAATACTGCTAGAAAGCATGCCTATAGGATCTCAAGTTGTTCGTTTAAAATGGCTTACCGTTTTCTGCATTCCTCATCAATATAGATATCATGTTCATAAGACATCACTATTATACGCCTAGGCAAGCCTCTAGGGCGATTAAATATCCTGCAACTATAAAACTGTTCTTTGTTATTTGAGACTGCTCACATTCAACAGGTATAAAACTAGTAGGCAAGCTGAATAGGTCTTTAGACACTTTGATTCTAGTTTAGTACAGTATAATCTCTACTCACCTAGATATCATGCTCTAGGGTTTTCTCTTAAATACTATAAACTATTGTTTGAGACGTGCACTTACTTGTTATGTCTGTTGAGGTAAATGTGAGCCTTTAACTGTTCCCTCTTTAAATGCAGTCCTAGTTGATTTGATTGACACCTATACTTTTATCCTTTAAAAACCTTAGGATAGTCTAGAACTGCCTAAATTAGAGGTCCTAAATATCTCCAGGACCACGAGGAAGGGACGAATAGTACACGCATAGGGTATCTTTCAAGGTTGCTAAAACGCTTTAGGCTATAGCCAAGGGGAGGGAACTGGGTAGTAAGCAATATGATCACTACGCGCTAATGTCACGTGCAGCCCCACATTGAGGAATGTTTACTGGGCATTGTCTGGGTATGATCCTATAGGCTAACCAACCTAGGACCCCTCTTTCCCAACTCCCGTTGTTTAAACAAATTCACTTTTCTTTGTATCTATGCAACTTGTTCAAACCTTTTCCCTTGTTCCATTACTTGAATCATACATATGCTTATAATGTCAAAACATGCCTTTTACTTGCAAGTACGTGTTAAAAACTATTTATTTGTTAGAATGACTAATTCACATAGTTTAAGTTCGGTCGGGACCCACCATTGTGGACCGCGAGGGGTGCCAAACACCTTCTTCTCAAAGTTATTTCGAGCCCTTACCCTAAATATCTGGTAATGCAAACTAGCCCATGAGTTAATTTCTCAAGGTGCCCTAACGCATCATTAAGTGGCGACTCTTCAAATACCCAATTCCCAAAAGGACACAAGATATTCCCCCATGGATGTTGAAACCCGAATTTCTCTGCCAACAAGGGAAAAAGGGGGCGCGACAACAAACACCGGCGAACAAGAATATCGTGTAGTAGACACTGTAAATGGAGTGAATCTATCAACACATAATCCCTGCCTAATATTGCTCAGTTCATCGGCAAAGTCTGGGAACACCATATCAAAATGGTTCTATTCTTCTCCATATGACGCATGACATAGCACACCATCTGACCTTCTATGTTCATAATGTCATCTCATATGAGAAGCTGAATTCATTGATGCATACAACCTCTTTAACCTTAGTATAAGGGGTAAGTAGAGCAGCGCCTTCACTAGAACCTTCTTCTGTTTAGCATTTGTGACTTCTTTGTAATGCGTCTGGTTAGAAAAATTGTAATTTTCTAAAGTTGCATCATCCTTATAGAATAACATGAAACCTTTCTCACAACAATCAATCCTTTCCAATGAAAGAACCTACTTGGAAATCAATTTCTCTACTGTGTAAAAATCTTTGGGAAAGTCAATCTTGATCGGATTAAGTTCATTTATAAGGTAAATTATAGAATCCATGGCCGCTTGAGCTATAAAATTCTCCGATTTAATACTTAGTAATCTTACTACAACAGATAACTTGGAATGTGATGCGCCTTCATAAAGCAGACAACTAGCTTCCTCTATCTGTTTGAAGAAGCTCTTAGCCTCACTATTTTGTTCGGATTGAGCCCCAGGGAACATCTCAAAAGCATCCTTCATTATTTCATTAAATCTAGAATGTTTAACATGCTCCGCTATGGGACTACCTTCTTCACCACCAAATGAGTTCTGAAAATGAATATCATCTACACTAGCATGACTCTCCCCATGAACAGTCCACACATAATAATTGTCCATAAACCCCTTCTTATATAGATGAACAGTAACAATATTGGGCCCCAATAACTTAAGACACTTGCATTTCACACAAGGGCACCAAATTGTCCCTTTGATAAGGAAATCATCAAGTTTCTTTGTCTTAGCAATAAAGCTAGAACCCCTTTTATAAATTCATCCCGCAAACCCGTACTATTTAGATGATTCCTATCATATATGCATCTACGATGCCCAAATTCCATCAACACAAAAATATTAAAGATTATTTAATTTAAAGGCTCTTATTTTGAAAGGTTAAATGTTATTTCATTTTGCGTATCCACCTAATCATTTTCAGCTTTTTATGTGAGCTAAGTAAAAATAATACTACTACTATTTAGCAAGAGCATTGAATACCAAATATAATTACCCAAACAAAAAATGGCTATTTAAAAAACAATATCTACATATATAGCAATTCTAAAATATTTTCAAATAAAATTCAATTAAGGATCTATAAAAATTAAAGAACAGTTGGATGAACTAAATTGTAGCTCTTAAGTTCCATTGCTTGTTATTAATGGAAAACAACATTTAGACATAATTGTGTCATGTCTTCCATTTTAAGTAATGTTCTCACCATCTACATGAATTATTCATCTCATTTTTTTAACATCTTTTATTCTCTTTGAGTTTTCTTCTATTTAAAGTATGTTTTTATACTAAAAACAGTGAAGAAGTCAATAAAAACTACATTATCTCATTAATTAGCTATGCATATACTTGTTCCTAAAAGAAATGTAAGAACTCCACAAATTCTTTAGCAAAATTATTTAGTAAAACTATCCCTAGCTTGGTAATGTTTTCCCCAAATTAGTAGGTAAAACTAAATATTCTAATTGTTAAATTTTATTTAAAATTATATTTTTAGGGTGTAATGATTCGACTGATCATTTTGACAATTAGCATCTCGTTCGGTGGATTAAGGGTTAGAGCATCTTCATATTATGTGTTATGACTTACGTGTGTGTTCAAGTTCGATTTTCGGATGATTCGGGGTCAATTTGGAAAAAGAATTCTTGTTGTAGAAGCTTAAGTGGTAAGAGTTGACAGGAGTTTTGAATTTTATGTAAACAACTCTAAAATGGTATTTTGATAATTCCAATAGCTTCGTATGACAATTTTGGACTTGGGCTACGTTCGAATTTTGATTTGGAGGTCCGTAGGATAATTTGAAGTATTTTGGTGAAAATTAAAAAGTTACAGTTTTGGAAGGTTGAAAGGTTTGACCGGTAGTTGACATGGTTGATATCCAGCTCAGATTGTTATTCCGAGAGTTGTATTAGCTCCTTTATTTCATTTGGGACTTGGATATAAAATTTGATGTCATTCCGGGTTGATTTGATATGTTTCGGCATGAGTTTTGGAAGTTGGAAGATTTGAAAGTTCATATGTTTGATTCGAAGTGTGAGTCATAGTTTAGACGTTGTTTGATGTGATTTGAGGCCTCGAGTAGGTCTGCGTTAGTTATGGAACTAGTTGGTATATTTTGATGGCATCTCAGGGGCCCCGGGCATTTTTTAGATGGACAACGGGCCATTTTTAAATGTTTTCAAATGCTGAATTTCTAGCGTCTGGTGTCATTCTCTGCGATCACGTAGGTGTAGCCATGATCACGAATGTTGTTTGGTGGGCTGGTCCTTTTTCCTCTTTGTGTTTGCAAGGATTAGTTCGCGATCGAGTGTGTATGTGTGATTGCTTTGTCGCGTTCGCATTTCGCTTTCCGCGTTCACATTGTGTTGACCCTACTGGGGAAGCCGACACTCTGTTCTTCGCATTCGCATAGCTATGTACGCGATCACGTACTTTGAGGCCGTGATGAACCGCGTTCGCCTTTTGTTTTTCGCGTCTGCATAGTACCTTTTCATAGGAAAGTGTCATTTCTTCTTCACGATCGTAGGGATTCATTCGTGATCGCATAGTTCATTTTAGGGGTATTCATTATTTCTTCTTCGCGATCGTATGTGTATTTATGCGATCGCGATGTGCAAATACCTGGGCAGCAAAATATATTTTCCAAATCGAGAGTTTGACCATTTTTTATCATCTTGAGTTTTAGACCTCGGATTTGAGCTATTTTTCATGGGGTTTTCAAGAAAATCACTGGGATAATGTTCTTCACCCGGAATTTATTATATTTCATGATTCCATCTTTACTTTTATCTATTAATTAGTGGTTTGAGTTGGGGAAAATTAGGATTTTCAGAAAAACTTTCAAACATGTAAATTAAAGATTTGACGGACAAATTGATATCAGAATTTGGTAATTTTGGTATGGTTGAACTCTTATCGGAATGGGTGTTCAGGTTTTGTAAAATTTATCGGGTTTCAGGGTGCGGGCCCCAAGATTGACTTTTTAGTTTTAATTAATGTTCGAAGTTTTATTATCTGGAATTGTTTTTTGTGAGTTTTATTTATGATCTGAAGATATTTTGCTAGATTTGAGCCATACTGAGGTTTTTTCACTCGAGAAAGTCATTGTGGGGGGGGGGGGGGGGGGAACTATCCCTTAGGACATAAGTCGGTTATGTTGTTTGTGTTATGTGAAAGCTGTGTATGCGAGGTGATGAGTACGTACTCGGGCTTATTTGTGTAAATTTGACCCCTTAGGGCTGTTAGGTTCTTATGTTCCTTAGATGTGAAGTTGTTTTACCATGTTAAATCCTCCATCTAATAAATTCACCCATATGAAATTGGTTGGTTCATGTTCTACCCTTGTTTCCAATTTAAATCTTATGTGCCTTAATTGAAGTTGTTGCCTCTTTATTGCCTTGTTGTATTTTCTGTAGTTTCTTAAACGAAATTGAAGTTATTATAATTTCTTCCGCAATTGCTTAACCTTAATTGATGTTATCGATAGTCACTAATCTAATTTAATCAATGTTGTGTTTAAGTTGGGGTGTTGTTCCTTGTTGAAATACTTTTTTGTTCATTCTGTTGTTATTGAGATTCTATGTATATATTGTGTTGAGCCGTGAGCTATTTGTTGTGAAAATATTGATATCGTTAATCCTTGGAAAGGTTGTGGCGTACAAGCATATATGATACGAGTTGATATATTGCGTTATTGTGATGATAGTACATGTGATTTGTTGTGTGGTTTAGTTGTTGTTATGTAGAGTATAAGAGTGGTATCTCACTATTGTTGAATGTAAGGAGTGATACAAGTGGCTATTGTGTTAATGCCCGGGCGGAGCGATAAGGGTGGCTATATACAGAGTGATACGGGTGGCAGTAAGAGAGATAGGGTTGGCTAATGATAATGTTAGGCCGGAGTAATACAGGTGACTATATGAGAGATAAAGGTGGCTAATGAGAATGTTAGTGCGGAGTGATAAGGGTGGCTATCAGAGAGATAAGGGTGTCAAATGTCAGGGATGATGTGTGATAGTTGGAGAAATTGTGTTGGTGATTTTCGTGTGACGGTGTGCTTTTCCTTGTGTTTGTCATACACCTTATGTGACTTGCCTTGTTATGTCGATGAGCTAATCGATGTCTTTTATATTACTTGTTTACTTGGGCTGCAGTAATACACTTGCACAAGCATACACCGTAGCATGTCACTTGTACTAGCTCATGAGTATGAAACTTGACATTTGTTGATCATGACCATGTGTTCTTGTATTATCTATTTCCATGTTGATATTGAGTATGTGACCATGTTGGGCGGATTATGATTGAGAGCCTTTGATCATACCTAGCGGATTGTGATTGTGAGCTTGTGACTATGTGTAACGACCCGGGTCGTTTCATGAGTTACCACTCCGTTTACCCCATTTTTTCTTCTTTTTGTGTTGTTCAATTGCATTATGTGGTATCGGGTTGGTTGGTTAGGGTTCAGAGTGGTTTTTGTAGAGAAATGAGACACTTAGTCTCTTTTGAGTAAGCTTAAGTTGGAAAAGTCAACCAGATGTTGACTTATGGGTAGAAGGTCTAGGATGTGAATTCTAATGGTTTGGATAGCTTCGTCAGGTGATTTGGGACTTAGGAGTGTGGTCGGAATGTATTTTGGAGTTCTGTGGTAGATTTAGGCTTGAACTGGTGAAATTGGAATTTTTGTGGTTTCCGGTCGACAATGAAAATTTTGATATCGTGGTCGGAATGGAATTCCGAAAATTGGAGTAAGTCTGTTGTATTATTTTTGATGTATGTGCAAAATTTTAGGTCATTCAGGTGAGGTTTGATAGGTTTTTGAATCATTTGCGGAATTCGGATGTTTGGAAATCCTTAGGCTTGAATCCGATAGTAATTTGATGTTTTGATGTTGTTTTGAGTATTCTGAAGGTTGGAACAAGTTTGTATGATGTTATAGGATTGGTTGGCAAGTTTGGTTGAGGTCCTAAGGGACTCAGGTGAGTTTCGGGTGGTTAACGGATCATTTTGGACTTTGGAAAGATATCAACTTTTCTGGTATTTTAGTTGTAGAGATTTGTTCTTCGCGTTCGTGAAGGGGAGCTCGCGTTTGTGAAGGTATGGTCAATGAAAGGATCGCGAACGCAAAGAGTTAGTTGAACGCATTCACAAAGAGTAAAGATGGATAAGCTGGACTCCAAGGAATTTTTCTACGCATTCGCGAAGGGTCTGGCAGATGAAGCTACGCGTTAGCGAGAGTCTAGTCGCGTTCGCGAAAGAGGAAAAATTGAGCAGTGGATTTTGGTGCTTCGTGAACGCGAGGCTTTGGCCGCATTCGCGAAGAAGGGAAACTCCTGGGCAGAAAGTATATAAAGCCAACTTCGCGTTTTTCAGCTCATTTCTCACCATTTTTGAACGGCTTTGATTCTTTTTGAGAGGATTTGAAGAGGGATTCAAGGGGCAACGTTTGGAGGTAAGATTTATGAACTCTATACTTGATTCTGTGGTGATTTATAACTAATTAGACATGAAATTTATGGGATTTAAGGGTTAAAATTGAGGGATTAGGGCTTGAAATTGAAGAGTATAAATTGGGGATTTAAGGGGCCTTTTGAGGTCCAGTTTGGATGTTCTTGGTATGTATAGACTCGTGGGAGGATGAGGATTCTTTTGATGTGATTTTTATTGAATTTCGAGACGTGTGCCTGGGGGTCGGATTTGGCCAATTTCAGGATATTGAGTAAATTTTAAAATTTACGTATGGGTTTCATTCCTTTAGCTTACATTGATGATAATATACTGATTTTGGTTAGATTCGGAGCATTTGGAGGCCGAATCGAGAGGCAAGGGCATCACAGGCTAGAGTTTGGCTTGGCTTGAGGTAACTAATGCTTCCAAAGTTGTTTCTGAGGGTTCGAAACCCCAAACTATGTGTTCTATGATTACTATTGAGGTGACACAAATGCCAAGTGACGGGCGGGTGGGCATGCACCGTGAGAATTGCGGCCTGGATCATTCCATGGCACCACTTAGTGACTCTTTCTTGCTGATATATATGTTGTGAGTACGTGATTAAGTTAAAGAGCTGTAAATCATGCTAATTATCATATTAAGGCTTCATGCCGATACTGTTGAGATCCAAGAGGTCATTTCTTGCTATCATATCATTAGCTTCATTGATATTATGTACTCAGTCATGTTCATACATTCTATACCATGCCTCAGTCTCGATTATTATTATTTGGCACATCATATCATTGTTCGGGCTAGTATCATGACATTTTGAGCCTGTATGTGTGAGACTGGAGAGTGATGACTGAGTAAGGCCGAGAGCCTAATTGTGAGTGACAGCTATGGGATCGGGCTACATGGCGCACGGTTATGTTGATGGTTGTGATAGCGCTTGGGTTTCAGGTGCCCCTTCGGAGTCTGTAACACACCCCCTGTGAGCGTAGTTGATGATATTGAGGGATGGATCTTCCCTGGACATGGATTTTGTCCGAAGTATTTATACTTGGAGATGGATCTTCTCCATAGGGCTGGAATGGCCTTCCTCGGCACTTGATGATTGCAGTCAGTGATGTGTATATATTCCGAGATTAATCTTTCCTGGGCCGGATGACCATATACAGTACCGAGTGGTTGAGCACTTATGAGAGGAGGTACACAGAATATTGATCATGCTATTTGTGTATTGTTTAATAGAGATTTCCTGATCTTTATACTCCGTACTATTCAGATTGTACTTATTTACTGTTGAGTTTTACATGAACTGTAAGCATGTCTATATTTCTGTTCTGTTAATTGCTATTTGCCTATTGAGGTTTGGTCTGTCACTACCTATCAGTCCACAGGTTTGGACTTGTTACTTACTGAGTTAGTGTACTTACGTTAACCCCTGCACCTTGTGTACATATCCAGGTATGTCGGGCCATAGTAGTGGTTATTGTGGATTTTCCTTGGAGATAGTGAGGTAGCTGCCTGGCGATCGCAGTTTCGCCTTTCTCTTTCCTTATCTTCTTCTTAGTGTATTTGTTGGCTATTCTCAGACTATTCTAGTCTTGTTTTATTTCAAATAGTTGTAGTATTTTGCTCATGACTTAGTGACACCCGAGATCAGGGTTGCATTTTCTGCTTTGTTTTGATTTTACTTTATACTCCCTCCGTTTCAATTTACGTGAACCCATTTGATTGGGTACGGAGTTTAAGAAAAGAGAGAAGACTTTTGAACTTGTGGTGTAAAATGAGGCACATATATTTTGTGTGGCTATAAATTATTGCATAAAGGTAAATTGTTACCAAATAAAGAAAGGGGTTATTCTTTTTGGCATGGACCAAAAAGTAAATAGGCTCACATAAATTGAAATAGACGGAGTATATTTTATCGAAATTCAATTGAAAACGTGTTTTTACTTATGTTTTAAAAGAAATATGGATTATTTGGAAATGAGTTGGCTTGCCTATTTTCACGATAGACGCCACCATGACCAGGTCAGTTTTGGGGTCGTGACATGTTGATATCAAAGCCTAGATTACATGGGTATCACGAGTCATGAGCAGATTTAGTAGAGTGTCACGGATCGGTACGAAGACGTCTGTACTTATCTTGGGAGGCCGCAGAACCTTTAGGAAAAACTTCACATTCTTGAATTCCTGTCGTACAAATCTGTTGATTATGGTACTAAACTTCTGTTATTCTATTCTCTCAAAGATGGTGAGGACTGTGCTATCGGTTAGGACAGACAGCCACCAGTTCCACCAGTTGGGGCCACTAGAGGCCGAGGAAGTAGTCGAGGCCGTGGTAGGGGCAGTATTGTAGCCCGTATAACAGCTAGGGCAGCACCTCCAAATTCACCTGCCACCACAATTCATGATCAGGTCCCAACTGCAGATTCTCCAGTAGGACCAGCTCAGGCACTAACTGTGCCTATTGTTGTTACGGGTCTCCAGGAAAACATGGCTTAGATTCTGAACGTGTGCACCAGTCTTGCTCAAGCGATCGCAATTTCTACCACAACAGCTACTTCTCAGGCGGGGAAGGCATTCAGACTCCCACCGTCTGTACACCCGAGCAGGTTATTCAGGGACTATAGACACCGAAGGCAACACCAGCCCAGCCGATTACACCTGCTCAACATTATGTAGTTTCAGTTATACGTGATGACGAGCAACGTCGATTGAAGATGTTTGGTAGACTTCGGCCTTCGATTTTTAGTAGTGCAGAGGACGAGGATGCCCAGGGCTTTGTTGACAAGTGTTAGAGGATGTTACATATAACGGGTATTCTGGAGACCAGTGGGTTCTCATTTACTGCTTTTCAGTTTTCTGGAGCTGCCTTCACTTGGTGGGAGGCTTATGAGAGGCGTAGGCCTTCTGGTGCAGCGCTCCTTACCTGGCAACAATTCTCTAATCTATTCCTAGAGAAATATGTGTCGCAGTTCCGTAGTGCCGCATAGAGGAGTTGCACAGGCATTTTGAGTAGTTGCGTCATGATGATATGACTATGACGCAATATGAGATGAGGTTTTCTGAGTTAACCTGTCATGCTTTTTGGTTGGTTCCTACAGACAGGGAGAGGATCAAGAGATTTGTGGATGTCCTCGCTTATCAGCTACGGATCCTTATGACCAAAGAGAAGATGTCTGGTGCTTCTTTTAAGGAGGTGGTTGACATTGCTCGAGAGATATAGTCGGTTCGCTGCTAGGAGCGAGTTGAGAGGGAGGCCAAAAGGCCTCGGGGATCTGGTAGTTTTGGTGGTGTTCCTTCAGGAGGTTAATTTTAGTATGGCCGAGGCCGTCCATTCAAATATGTTCAATCAGTTCGACTCAGACACCATCAGTTCAAGGCTCATCTATGCCTGGTTTTTCTAGTGGGCATCCCGGTGCGCGGGGCACCCTTCACTCCCCATGACCATTTTCTGGGAGAGGTTGCTTCGAGTGTGCAGATTTGGGTCTTATCAAGAGTTTATGTCCCCGTCTTTCGGGAGGTTCATCCCAATAGAGGAGTTAGCCTTCTATTTCAGCACCTGTTACTTCCCCAACCGCTAAGTCAGCTCGGGGTGGAGGTCAGTCTGCTAGGGGTCACCCTAGAGAGGGAGGTCGAACACGTAGCGGTCATGCCCATTTCTATGCCCTCCCAGCCAGACCAGATGCTATCACTTCATATTCTGTGATTATAGTTATTGTCTTAGTCTACCAGAGAGATTCCTCTGTATTATTTGATCCTGGTTTAACTTTTTCATAGGTGTCATCATATTTTGCTCATTATTTGGATACGCCCCGCGAGTCTCTTGTTTCATCTGTTCATGTATCTACTCCGGCGGGCGATACTATTGTTGTGGACTATGTATATCAGTCGTGTATGGTGACTATTAGGGGCTTGGATACCCGAGTGGATCTCTTGTTGCTTAGTATGGTTGATTTTGATATGATATTAGACATTGATTGGTTATCTATGTGTCGCGCTATTTTGGACTTCATGCTAAGACAATAACATTGGCTATGTTGGGGTTGCCATAGATTAAGTGGCGAAGTTTAACAGATTATGTTCCCAATAGAGTGATTTCATTTTTGAAAGCCCAACGAATGGTTTGGAAGGGTTGTCTTTCTTATCTTGCTTTTGTGAGGGATATTAGTGCAAAGACTCCTACCATTGATTCAGTTCAGGTAGTGAAGGACTTTTCGGATGTGTTTCCTACAGACCTACCATGCATGCCACCGGAGAGGGATATTGATTTTGGTATTGATTTGTCAGCCCATTTCTTTTCCACCGTATCGTATGGCATCGGCAGAGTTGAAGGAGCAGCTTCAGGAACTCCTTGATAAGGTGTTTATTCGGCCTAGTGTGTTGTCGCGGGGTGCGCCTTTTCTATTTGTGAAGAAGAAGGATTGTACTATGAAGATGTGCATTGATTACAGGTAGTTGAGAAGGTCACAGTCAAGAACAAGTATCCTTTGCCTCGTATTGATGATTTATTTGACCAGCTTCAAGGAGCGAGGGTGTTCTCCAAGATTGATCCCCATTCAGGGTATCACCAGTTGAAGATCAGGGACTCGAACATTCTTAAGACAACTTTTAGGACCCGATATGGTCATTATGAATTCCTTGTGATGTCTTTTGGGTTGACCAATGCCCCAGCAGCGTTCATCCATTTGATGAACTGCATGTTTTGGCCTTATCTCGACTCATTTGTCATTGTACTCATTGATGATATTATGGTGTACTTGCGTAGTTAGGACGAGCACGCAGAGCATTTGAGAGTGGTATTGCAGCGGTTGAGGAAGGAGAAGCTTTATGCAATGTTCTCCAAGTGTGAGTTTTGGCTTAGTTCAGTGGCTTTCTTGGGGCACGTGGTGTCCAGTGAGGGTATTCAGGTTGATCTAAAGAAGAAAGGCAGTTTAGAGTTGGCCTAGATCATCCTCAACTATAGAGATTCTCAACTTTCATGGTTTGGCGGGTTATTACCATCGATTCGTTCAAGGATTTTAATCTATAACATCACCCTTGACCAAGTTGACTCAAAAGGGTGTGCCTTTTAGGTGGTCGGATGAGTGTGAGACGAGCATTCAGAAGCTCATACCTTGACCACAACTCCAGTGTTAGTGTTTCCATCAGCTTCAGATTCATATGTTGTATATTGTGATGTTCCTAGAGTTGGTATCAGGTGTATGCTGATGCAGGATGGTAGAGTGATTGCTTATGCTTCTCGTCAGTTGAAACCCCATGAGAAGAACTACCTTATTCATGATCTGGAGTTGGCTGCCATTGTTCACGCGTTAAAGATTTGGAGGCACTATCTCTATGGTGTGTCTTGTGAAGTGTTTACTATTCATCGTAGCTTCCAGCACTTGTTTAAGCAGAAGGATCTCAATTTGAGGCAGCGGAGATGGTTGGAGCTGCTAAAGGACTATGATATCACTATCTTGTACCATATGTGGAAGGACAATGTAGTGGTCGATGCCTTGAGTAGGAAGGTGGTGAGTATGGGCAGTTTGGCATATATTCCTATTGGGGAAAGACCTCTTGCAGTTGATGTTTAGGACTTGGCCAATCGGTTTGTGAGGTTGGATATTTCAGAGCCCTGCCGGGTCTTAGCTTGTGTGGTTTCTCAGTCTTCCTTATTCGATCACATCAGAGTGCACTAGTATGATGATTCTCATTTGCTTGTCCTTAGGGATAGAGTTTAGCACGACGATGCCAGAGATGTGACTATTGGTAATGATGGGGTATTGAGGATGCAGGGCCGTATATGTGTATGGGCTGCAAGAGTTAATTCTGGAGGAGGCCCATAGCTCGCAGTATTTCATCCATATGGGTGCCACAAAGATGTATCAGTATTTGAGAAAACATTATTGGTGGAGAAGAATGAAGAATGATATCGTGGGATTTGTAGCTCGGTGCCTCAATTGACAGCAGGTGAAATATGAGCATCAGAGACCGGGTGACTTGCTTCGGCGGTTAAATACTCCAGAGTGGAAGTGGGAACGGATCACCATGGATTTTGTAGTTGGACTCCTACGGTCTTTAAAGAAGTTAGATGCTATTTGGGTGATTGTGGATCGGCTGACCAAGTCTGTGTACTTCATTCCTGTGTGTACTACCTATTCATCAGAGTGGTTAGTAAAGATTTATATCTGAGAGATTGTTCGCTTGCATGGTGTCCTAGTTTCCATCATTTAAGATAGAGGTACTCAGTTCACTTTGCAGTTTTGGAGTGGCTGTGCAATGATAGTTAGGTACTCAGGTTGAGTTGAGCACACCTTTTCACCCTCAGAAGGATGGGCAGTCCGAGCATACCATTTAGATATTGGAGGACATGTTGCACGCTTGCGCCATTTATTTTGGGTGTTCATGGATTAGTTATACCGCTCACAGAGTTTGCATATAACAATAGTTATCAGTCGAGTATTCAGATGGCTCCATATGAGGCTTTGTGTGGGAGACAGTGTAGATCTCCAGCTGGTTGGTTTGAACCGGGCGAGGCTAGGCTTTTCGGTACAGCCTTTGGTACAGGATGCTTTGGACAAAGTGAAAATGATTCAGGGGCGGCTTCGTACAGCGCAGTCAAGACAAAAGAGTTATGCTGACAGGAAGGTTCGTGATGTGTCTTACATGGTTGGAGAGAAGGTTCTATTGAAGGTTTCACCGATGAAGGGTGTTATAATATTTGGGAAGAAGGGTAAATTGAGTTTTCGGTTCATTAGGCCTTTTGAGGTGCTTCGGAGGATTGGGTAGGTGGCTTATGAGTTTGATTTACCACCCAGCTTGTTGAGTGTGCATCCGGTATTTCATGTTTCTATGCTCCAGAAGTATATTGGCGATCCGTTTCATGTTTTGGATTTCAGCATGGTGCAGTTAGATGGTGATTTGACCTATGATGTGGAGATAGTGGCTATTTTTGAGTGGAAAGTCCGAAAGTTGAGATCAAAGGATATAGCTGAAAGTGCAGTAGAAAGGTCAGCCCATGGAGGAGGCTACTTGGGAGACCGAGCAAGAGATGCAGAGTAGATATCCTCTCCTATTTGAGGCTTCAGGTATGTTTCTAAACTCATTTGAGGATGAATGTTTGTTTAACAGGGGGAGGATGTAACAACCCGGCCGATTGTTTCATGATTTATCGCTCTATTTCCCCCATTTCTGCTTATTTATGTGTTGCTCAATTGTATTATGTGGTATCGAGTTAGTTGGTTTGGGTTCAGAGTGGTTTTGTAGAGAAATGAGACACTTAGTCTCTTTTGAGTAAGCTTAAGTTGGAAAAATTAACCGGATGTTGACTTAAGGGTAGAAGGTCTCGGATGTGAATTTTGATTGTTTGGATAGCTTCGTTAGGTGATTTTGGACTTTGGAGCGTGATCGGAATATATTTTGGATGTTTGTGGTAGATTAGGCTTGAATTGGCGAAATTGGAATTTTTGCACTTTTCGGTCGGCAGTGGAAATTTTGATATCGGGGTTGGAATGGAATTTCGAAATTTGGAGAAAGTCCGTTGTGTCATTTGTGACGTGTGGGCAAAATTTCAAGTCATTCCGGTGAGGTTTGATAGGTTTTTGTATCATTTACGGAATTCGGAAGTTTAGAAATCCTTAGGCTTGAATCCGAGGGTGATTTGACGTTTTGATGTTGTTTTGAGTGTTCCGAAGGTTGGAGCAAGTTTGAATGATGTTATGGGATGTGTTGGCTTGTTTGGTTAAGGTCCCGAGTGCCTCAGATGAGTTTTGGGTGGTTAACGGATCATTTTGGACTTTGGAAAGATAGCAAATTTTCTGGTATTTTTGTTGCAGAGATTTATTCTTCGCATTCGCGAAAGGGAGCTCGCGTTCGCGAAGGTATGGCCGGTGGAAGCATCGCGAATGCGAGGAGTTGAACGTGTTCGCGAAGAGGAAAGATGGATCAGCTGCACCCCAAGGATTTCTTCTACACGTTCGCGTAGAGGACAACGCGTTCGGGAAGGGTCTGGCAGGTGAAGCTACCCATTTACGAGAGTGTAGTTGCGTTCGCAAAAGAGGAAAATGAAGAATGCAAATAGTTGGGTAGAAAGTATATAAAGCCAACATCGCGATTTTCAACTCATATTTCACCATTTTTGAACAGCATTGATGATTTTTGAGAGGATTTGAAGAGGGATTCATGGGGTAACGCTTGGAGGTAAGATTTGTGAACTCAATACTCGATTCTATGGTGATTTCTAACTAATTAGACATGAAATTTGTGGGATTTAAGGGTTAAATTTGAGGCCTAATTTGGATGTTCTTGGTATATATAGACTCGTGGGAGGATGAGGATTCTTGTGATGTGATTTTTATCGAATTTCAAGACATGGTCCTGGGGGTCGGGTTTGGTCAATTTAGGGATTTTTGAGTAAATTTGATAATTTTCCTATGGGTTTCATTCCTTCAGCGTATTTTGATTGAAGTAAGTAACGCTTCCAAATTTGGTACTGAGGGTTCGAAACCCTAAACTATGTGTTCTATGATTACTATTGAGGTGACGCAAATGCCATGGCACCATGAGAATTGCGAGTGGGCGTGCACCGTGAGAATTGCGGCCCGGATAATTCCATGGCATCACTTAGTGACTCTTTCTTGCTGATATCTATGTTGTGATTATGTGATTAAGTTAATGAGCTGTAAATTATGCTAATTATCATGTTAAGTCTTCACGCCGATACTGTTAAGACCCGAGAGGTCATTTCTTGCTGTCATATCACTTGCTTCATTGATATTCTGTACTCAGTCCTGTTAATGAATTTTTATGGCCATATACAGTACCGAGTGGGTGAGAACATGTGAGAGGAGGCACACAGAATATTGATCATGCTATCTTTGCATTGGTACATGGAGATTTCCTGAGCTTTATACTCCGTACTGTTCAGAATGTGTTTATTTACTGTTGATACTTGAACTGTAAGCATGTCTACTTTTCTGTACAGTTTAGTTGTATTACCTATTGAGGTTTGGTCTGTCATTACCTGTCAGTCCATAGTTTGGACTTTTTACATACTGAGTTGGGGTACTCATGTTACCCCCTACACCTTGTGCTCATATCCAGGTATCTCGGGCTACAGTAGCGGCTGCTGATCATTTTAGTTGTGAATTTTCCTTGGAGATAGCGAGGTAGATGCTTGGTGATCGCAGTCCCGCTATCACGACCCTAAAGTCGACCTGGTCGTGATGGCACCTATCGTGAAACTAGGCCAGCCGACACAATTCCCAAATCAACCATTTTTCTATAAAAGTCATTTTAAGCCATTTAATTTAACAAGAAGTCCTATATTAAAGGTCAAAATAACTAGTGCGAAACATAACACAAGCACGGCATCGGGGTGTCACAAGTCACGAGCAACTACTAAGGTCTGAATACAATGAAGAATTTGATAATATACTATAACAGGTTAAGGAAAATAAGAGGGAGAGAGAGAGAGCATGGCTGCGAACTCCGATGACTCTACCACTAAGCAATCAACACCCGCTACTGGGTTCAGAAATACCTGCATCTACACATAAGGTGCAGGGAGTAATGTGAGTACGCCAACCTAGAATGTAATAAAAGTAAATGACAGATGAGCAGTAAGAAAACACGCAAACCACATCATAACGCAACAGCAAATATAATACATTTCCAAAAAGTGCAGAAGTCATTTATTTCGTAAATCAAACTCAGTTTTAGTAAAAATCCTTTCCTTTTAAAACATCTTCCAATAGTTTCAAACGGGTGATAAAATAGTGAGTAAAAATGATATAAATGTATATATCCCCTCGGGCAAAACATGTATCATAAACCGCCCCTCGAGCAAAATATAAAGAGAACCATCCCCTCGGGCTACCTCACAATCACTCGTAATCAGCCTCTCGAGCATAACAGGAATCAAGAATAGCCCCTCGGGAAAAAAACATGGATCAAGAACAGCCCCTCAGGCAATAACATGAAACAAAAACAGCCCCTCGGGCTACATCACATCACTCAAACTAGGTACCCGCGCTTACTGGGGGTGTTCAGACTCTGGAGGGGCTCCTATAGAATAAGCCATCTCATGGCCTAATAAGTCAGGCCCTCGGCCTCATAACAACAAGCCACCTCGTGGCATAAATTAATCAGGCACTCGGCCTCACTCAGAGAGAAACCTCTCAAGCCACTCGGCAATAGTAAAACATGATGCTCAGCCCAAAATATCATTTAAAGTATAAAAACGAAGTAAATACGGCTGAGTTATGCAAACAGTGAAATACAACATGACCGAGTACAAATATTAAGTCAAAACAGTGAGGAATAGTAGTAAAAAGCCCCGTAAGGTTTCAGAACAATTGGCACGAGGCCCAAATATGGAAATAAGCCCAAAATATAGTAATACTTTCCAAAAACACGATGATATCAAATAGTTTCAATGGAATATGTGACTTAACAGTCGTACGGGATGGACCAAGTCACAATCCCCAATAGTGCACGACCCCACGCTCGTCATCTAGCATGTGCGTCACTTCAAAGTAGCACAGCAATATAAGATCTGGAGTTTCATACCCTTAGGACAACATTTATAATCATTACTTACCTCAATCCGGTCCAAACTCTAGCCCGTGATATCCTTGCCTCTCGAATTGTCCTCCAAATGCTCCGAATCTAACCAAAAGCAGATTCATACCATTAATATGCGTTAAATGATCAAAGTCCAAGCGAAAATAATCAAATTACATCAAAAATCCCGAAATTGGCCAAACTGATCCCAGCCCACGTCTCAGATTTTGATAAAAATCACATCACTAGAATCCTTATCCTCCCACGAGTCTGTACATGCGAAGAACATCAAAATTGAACCTCAAATGGCCTCTCAAATCCCAAATTTTCACTCTCCAATTTCAAGCCGTAATTCCCCAAATTTTAGGCTTTAAATCCCACCAATTTCATGTCTAATTAGTTAGAAATCACCATAGAATCGAGTATTAAGTTCCAAACATGGAATAGTAATTTTGTCATCATTTTCCGGTCATAACTCCGGCGGCCGGTGGTGGAATTAACCAAACTTGGTGTAAAAAGATACATATTTTCTTTACGAATAACATCCAATTGGTTTCAATGTCAGATCTATAGCCAATTTTTATAGATCTTAATTTCTTTTCTGCAAGTTACTGTAGCAGACAGTTCTTTTTTGCTACTGTCAGTTCTTTGGCAATAATATTCAGCGCTATTAACTTATTGTATTGTCGATGTGATCTCTATATGGATTGTGGGTGAAATACATATTTGTAGGACTGTGGAAGATTTGTGTCGTTCACTTGCATTTGAGCGACCTTCAGAAATACAGCATTGAGAGCAGCTTCTTCTTGGTCGTTCATGGCCAAGCTGGCCGGCGACCAGCTAGCAACAATGGCTGGTCAGCCACCCCAAGCAACCTCCACCATCCCCAACAACATTACATCAATACCCAAGCCCCTAGATTTTTCGAATATCCTGAAACCAGCTGTGATCAATGCAGCAGGGCAAGGATCAGCGACAAAATAGTCTACTATTGATCCTATACCACAGCGTCAAGTAGTCATATTACAAGGACAACCAATGGTTTCTTTTACTGAAGCAGAAATTGATCGAATGAACATGATCGAAGGCTTACAGCATGCAGTAGTTTGTAAATTCTCATATGGGTGGCCAAAAATTGCTGAATTAAGACGAATTGTGCCGCAACAATGTGGAATTAAAGGAGACTGTAAGATAGGCTACCTTTGTGACAAACATGTGTTAATACGATTGTCGTTATGGCAAGACTTTGTTGAATTTTCGTCGAAGGGTGTGTATTATGTTAAAGACAAATATGGGCAGGAATACCAACTGAGAACCTTGATATATGATGCTAAATTCAAAGCAGGAGAGGAAACACCTAAGGTAATGGCGTGGATTTCGTTTCCAAATTTGTTACCAACATACTTTGTTAAAGAATTCCTTTTTTCTTTGGCTTTTGCTGTGGGAAAGCCACTTCACCTGGATTTGGCCATGATTAATAAGACAAGGCCAAGTTGTGCCAAAGTTAAGGTTTTACTTAATCTCCTTGATAATCTTCCTACGAAGGTGCGAATGGACATCCTCAATGAAATGTCAGGAACTGTTAGAACTGAATGGGTTACTATTAGGTATGAGTACCTACCAAAGTATTGCAAAGAATGCAAGATACAAGGACATGACATGTTTGAATGTTGGAGAATTCACCTGGAATTAATGGAAAGCAAAAAAGACAAACAAAAGTATGCTAAAGAAGCTGTGGTTCAAAGTCAAAATGAAAATGAAATACACAAAGCCCCGATGATGATTCTTACTAGTGGAAAAGTTGTAGGTAATGTCAAGCATCAATGGAAGGAAGTTAGAAATAACAGAGGACAGAACAAGGGTAAACAAAGTGAGAATAATGAAGCAAACGACACTACTGGGAAGGAAATTGTTCCGGTCAATAATGAAGCAACACAATAGGTACAAAAACAAACAAATTTTCTCTGTTGGAGGTTGAAGAAGGTGCAGTTAACGAATTCAATCAATTAGATGTAGTGGAGCAGACACCTTGTCAAAACGATCTTGTACCTAAGGATAATGCTTCAACTAGAAATTTGAACCCAGATGCTCATGATGTTAATCCAAACAATAATGAGACTGTGGCTTCAATCGCTGTTAACAGTTGTAATGCTACTGGAGGTGGAAAAGGAATGAATCATACAGCCCAGTCATTTAATCTTGCAGCATTTAGAACAAAAGATGTTAGAAATGGGGAATTGACACCCGCTGGGGTACAGAAAAATTATCCTAATAGTGTGGTAGGTGTAAACACCTCTTGTCAAGAGATCCCAACAAAAGACACAAGGGTAGATGTAGAGTTGGCCCAAAATGCAGATAAAGTAAATACAACTGATGCAATAACAAGGCAGGAAGAGGAGATAACCAGTGACAATGACCAAATGGAAGATACTGATTTTGAACTTTTTAAAAGCATTGATAAAATAAAGTGGAATGGAAATAAATTGTAGTCAAACCAACCTGAGAAAGATGCAGCAGAGGGAGAAATTCCAGATGGAATGGCAAGCGACAAGGAAACAGGAGGGGAAACAAACAACGAAGAGGATCAAAGTGTAAACGCAAAAAACAAAGAGTCACAAAATGCTGAAATCCACTTTTCTCCAAATGCAGAATTAATCCATGATAAAGCAGGATTGTGTAATGATGAGGACCCTGGTGGAACAATAGCAGGTATCAACAAGTCTGAGAAGAATAAATCAAAACAAAAGAGTGCAGAAGATAGTACTGCTAAAACAAAAAACATTGCTAAGGATCCAGGTAAGCAAGAAACAACTATGAAGGTTGTTGTGCTGAATGTAGAAAAGGATACTGTTACATTGAACTCTGGCTAGCTATAACATGTAAATAGCTCTGCAAATAAAAAGCTGAAAAATGTGAAGAGAAGTACAGATATAATTTGTTCTGAAAATACAAAGAAAATTGACTTACCAATTGATCAAACAAATAGGGATTTGGATGAGGAGTCAACAACACAAAACTTCCTCAATGTGGCTAAGCAGGGTGATTTATCACCTAGGCACATTGAGCGGGTGAAATCTGCAGCTAAAGTAAAGAAAAAACAAGCAAAAGAAACCTTCACAGTCCCAGCAGGAGGTATACAAAGTAGAAGAACACTTTCTAAATCCAAAAATCAATGATGAAGGCAATTATATAGAATGTGAGGTCTGTTAATACAATGCAGACATTTGAAAGATTGATCACAATGCATAGACAACATCATTTTGAATTTATAAGGATTCTTGAACCTATGCAACAGTCTAACAAGATGGAAAACTACAAAAGATGGATAGGCTTGGCCCAAGCAGTAGTGAATGTCTCAAACAAAATTTGGGCTTTAATTGATGAAGCTTTTAATGTGGATATTTTGTATAACACGACACAACAGATTACACTGAGATTATTCCATACAGAAACATATGTCGAGCTTACTCTCACATTGGTATATGCAAAATGTGATGTTATTGAAATAATAGAATTGTGGGATTCACTCTATGCAATGGCTTCTGACATGACAGTACCATGGCTTGAGGGAGGTGATTTTAATGTAATTTGGGATGAGGAGGAGAAATTTTGTGGATTACCTGTATCATTAAATGAGGTTGATGATTTTAGGCACTGCATCAATACATGCAATTTGACTGATTTGGGCTTCAAAGGGAGCATTTACACATGGCGGAATGGTAGATCGGAGGAAGACTGTTTTTTCAAGCGGCTGGATAGATGTCTTGGTAACATAGAATTTCAACAGACTTTCCCAGGGGTGGAGGTGTCACATTTGTCTAAAATTGGATCTGACCATTCTCCTATGCTATTAAAATGTGATACTGAGTCTCTCACTATCAAGAAATCATTCAGATTTCTTAACTTCTGGGTACAACATGCATCATTTAAAGATTTGGTAAAGGAAAATTGGAAGGCTGACTTTGCTGCTAATCCTTTTGTGACCTTTAATCATAAATTAAAGAAGCTTAAAAAAGCCTTGTCTACTTGTAGTAGAGCTACGTATGGAGACATTTTTCAGAAAATTGCTAGCCTAGAAAAAGTGGTCCTAGTTCATGAAAGACAATTTGAGCTTTCTCCTACTCAAATGAACAGACAAAGGTTGCATAAGGTTCAAGCTGAAATGATAAAATACTTGGAATTTGAAGAACAATTTTGGAGACAAAAGGCCGGAATGGCTTGGTTCAAGGATGGTGATCGAAACACAAGATTTTTTCATGCGCAAGTTAATGGAAGAAGGAAAAGATTAAAACTCACCAGAATTCAAGACAGCCTTGGAAATTGGGTGGAAGAGGAAGATTAGATTGCAGCAGAAGCAGTAAAATTCTACCAGGAGCAATTCAGGGAAGATACAATTCCAACAACTTTTCACATAATTGATCATATCCCATCCATGGTAACTATGGAACAAAATGAGAAGTTAAACAACAACCCCACTCGAGAGGAAATCAAGCATGTAGTTTTTGGGTTGAATGGAGATTCAGCAGGAGGGCCAGATGGTTTTACTGGACTTTTCTACCAATCTTGCTGGGAGATTATAGGTGAAGACATTGTGCAGATGGTATTATCCTTCTTCTGTGGACAACAACTTCCCAAAAGTGCAACCCACACAAATTTAGTCCTGTTACCAAAAAAGAAGTCATTACCTTTTCAGACTTACGCCCGATAAGTCTTAGCAATTTTGTCAACAAAATCTTTTCAAGAGTAGTTCATGACAGAATGGTGGGTATATTACCAGGCTTAATATTAGAGGAGTAAGTAGGGTTTGTGAAGGATAGAAGCATAATGGAAAATGTTTTGTTAACTCAGGAGATAGTCACAGATATGAGGCTCAGAACTAGAGCTGGTCCTAATGTTGTGATCAAACTCGATATGACGAAAGCATATGATAGGTTTTCATGGTTATTTCTTACTAAAGTGCTGAGGAAAGTGGGATTCTCTGAAAGGTTTATTGGGTTGGTATTTGATTTGATTGGAAATAATTGGTATTCAGTTCTAATAAATGGACAGCCACATGGTTTTTTCAAATCATTGGGGGGAGTAAAGCAAGGGGATCTATTGTCTCCGACACGTTTTATTCTGGCTGCTGAAGCTTTGTCAAGGGGATTGAATTCGCTGCATACAAACCTCTACTTTTATGGCTTTGGAATGCCTAAATGGAGCCCAAAAATCAATCATCTTGCATACGCAGATGACACCATAATCTTCAGTTCTTCTGATGCAACTTCTCTTCGACTTATCATGGAGATCCTACAAGTATATGAAAATGCATCGGGACAGCGGTTTAATAAAGGTAAATCTGCTGTATATATTCATCACTTGGTAGATCAAGAAGTAGTAAGGAAAGTGGAGAGGACTACTGGAATTGGTAGGCAGGACTTCCCTTTCACCTATCTGGGATGCCCAATTTTCTATGCTAGGAGGAAGATGGAACACTATCAAGGATTGCTGACCAAAGTCCTTGACAAATTGCAAACCTGGAAAGGTAAACTTCTATCCATTTGGGTAGAGCAGTCTTAATAACTAATGTCTTACAGAGCATGCCCATTCATTTGTTATCCACTATCAATCCTCCTAACTATGTTATTAACAAGCTCCATAAGATGTTTGCACAATTCTTTTGGAGTAGTTCTGTGGGTGGTACTAGTAGGCACTGGGCTTCTTGGACCAATATGTGTATGCCATATAAAGAAGGAGGCATTGGATTTAGATCTCTACATGACGTAGCTAAGGCACTTTTTTGCAAGCTTTGGTGGTTTTTCAGGACTAAACCAAGCCTTTGGAGTTCCTTTATGAGCCAGAAAAATTGTAAAAAAATGAATTCTGTGATAGTGCCCTGGAAGGGAGGTTCTCATGTCTGGAGAAAAATGATTGAATGCAGAGAATTAATTGAACATCAAATTTTCTGGCAACCTAGAATGGGCTCATCATTATTCTGGTATGACAATTGGACAGGGCTGGGTGCTTTATACTTTCTTGTTCCTGCAGATTTTGCGATTGATGATAACATACACAATGTTAGTGATGTGGGTGAGGATGGTCGATGGAATGTGGAAAGGCTATTGGAGGTCTTACCAGAGGAGTTTGTAACACATATAATTGAAAGAGTTAAGCCTCCAGTTATATCAAATGATTTAGATGTTCCTTTTTGGATGCTAGAAACAAAGGGTAATTTCACTGTAAAGTCAGCATGGGATTATTTAAGGAGGAGGGAGGATCCTAGAAGAGCATATTGTTTGATTTGGATTAAAGGTATGCCTTTTAAAATTGCTTTCTTTATGTGGAAAATATGGAGAGCAAAGCTGCCTCTTGATGACTTCATGCGCAAATTAGGCTATTCAATGGCATCTAAGTGTTGGTTTTGTGCAGAACCAAATGAAGAAACACTAACACACCTATTCTATACAGCAAACGCAGTAAGGACAGTGTGGAAATATTTCCTAAACATGGCAGGAATAGCAACGGAGGGTCTGAGTTTGCATCAGGCAATAACAAAGTGCTGGACAGCAGCTGTATTGCCAAGAATTAAACCAATACTACAAGCCCTACCTTCGTGTATCTGTTGGGAATTATGGAAAAGGAGAAATATCTTAAAACATGGTGAAGTTGTATCTGTTAGTCGGGTTATTTATCAGGTGTCCAACACATTACAATCACTCATAAAACTGAGAAAACTAGGACTGCATGTTCCTCATAAATGGCAGGACATGTTATTGGTGCTCGAGAATTATACTCCTAAGCTGAAATTTGAGAAAGTGCCTTGGGAGTTTCCATTGGAAGGATGGATTAAAGCTAATACTGATGGTGCATCTAGAGGCAATCCGGGAAGAAGCTCGATTGGGGTGTGCTTGAGAGATGAATATGGTGATGTTCAGTATACTGTAGGTTGGGAAATTAATGAGGGCTCAAACAATGAAGTGGAAGCTGAAGCAATGGTGGAGCCATTGAGAATAAGCAGGTCATTGAATTACTCTAACATATGGCTACAAACTGACTCGTTGTTAATGAAAAATATAATAGATGGCATATGGAAACCTCCATGGAACATTGTGGAACAAGTGGAGGAAATAAGGAGATTGAAGGAGAGATGCAACCTAAGAATATCACATATTTTCAGAGAAGGGAACAAGCTGTCAGATCACCTAGCAAACTATGCATTGGATTTTGGTCCTATTGAAGCGTATCCTTTTAGAGATCTGGACAATCAAAGCAGGAAGATAGTAAATGAAGATAAATCACAATGCCCGTATATCAGAGTGAAGGTTTCAAGGAGCTAAAGGATGCAACAAAGGGGATCAGTGCTATTACCAAAATCAGATCACAAAATATACTAGTACTGACAGACAGAGAAGGAGTTCTAGTGTTTCTTGAATCCAATCTCTCTCTTATGCTAGCAGTACTTCCGAAAAGGATAGGATTAGTTCTCAAACTGGAAAGAGGTATATGATAATGTCTTACCTTACTGAAGAACTACAGATGGTAGTATCAATGCTATGCATTCAATCAACTAGAAGGACACTAAAAGGTAACACTGGCATATCAAAGAGAAAAATCAAGTTATAGGAAGCCAAAGATTTTGGAGAATTAACTCAACTTAACGTGCAACAAAACATAAAAAGTTATGAAGTGGTAATACTGATCGATGCTCAACTGCACATGGATGTCGACACAGATTTTGATACTGTGTATGCACTTTTGACAAGTTCAAGAATAAAGCTTGGGAACATAATTCTTAAAAGATGGGCTGGTCATCACACCAACTTGAAATATGGGACAGTGTGCTTCTTAAGTATGCAAGGCTGGTTCACATGGGGGAGAACACACGAATCAATGGATGAAAGAAAAAGCTTTTTGGCTCTAAAAATGGGCTGAATAATTTCTACTTTCATGAGGCCCGAGGACAAAGCATGTTTCAATTGGAGATGGAGAGATTTAGAAACGAATACTGGGAATCTCTATGGAATGGCTCAGTCTCATATGCAGCTTCACACAGCCATCACGTGATATCCAAGACAACTGGACAAAAGATAGTCAAATGTCTGATAAAGTTCAGTTGGCCAGAGGAAATTTTGCGTTACTTTTGGTTAAAAGCTTTGGATTGCTCTAACGCACGCCTTCTTCGTAGGGAAACTAACAACATTGGACCACTTTGGGAGGAGGAAATAATGCCTCTAAACAAACAAGCGTGCATGTCATTAACAGGGGGCATGGCACACAGTGATATATGGACCATTGGGATTTTAGATGAGAGCACTGGAGAGATTTATTTTGTCAAAAAAATGGGGCAAAATTTGAGCATATTAGTATAAGACATGTGTGTGGGACACAATACAACATACACGACCCAATTTTTTGAGACTTTCAAGAATGCTTTTAAATGCAAATATCTCTCTCCACAAATGATATCTGGAAATAATAGAACAAAAAAGTCTACTATTTGTGTGGGCAGCTATAATGAACATGCACAATGCAGGAATGCTAATGCAACAGTATCTCTAAATGCAACAAACTATGGTGGATTCGAGATAGCTTTGAGGGAGGTATGGAGCAGCTATGAGTTTGACAAAGAAAGGAAGGGGAAGATGGAAGCAAATAATAAGGAATGGGTAGTTGAGAGGGAGTTGGGCAACACCAAAAGCCAATATCATCGAATCTGTAAAGAAGAGAGGGTACTGACTAATGTTTGCACTAACCATGTTTTCTTTTTTGCAGGAAATGTTAATATACTCATGCCTTGTCTCCTAATACGACCTCATTGGGTGGTATTAGCACTAAGTGCTCAATCCCATGAGGAAGGAAAAGAAATAAGCACAAGCATGAGAGGTTGGAGTAGGATTACATCGCAAAACTGGAAAATCAGCAAATTTATGGCCAAATTGAGTATCATGAGGATGAATCATTTGAAAATGCAGGAAGATGCATGTTGTGTGACTGATTGTTATACAATAGTCTGCAGGAGTGAGACAATACAAGAAAAGAAAGGCAAAAAACAACACACTCATACGGGCAGCTTTGGGCATGAGAGGAAGGTTTTGGAAAGGATCTATGAGTAACTGGGATGTGTTGTGGAAATTCCCCCTGAAGCAGATTTCAACTACAACAATACAGTTAACAGACTATACAAGGAGGCCAGCTGGGAACATGTGGTACTATCATAAAAATGAGGTCCAAATTTATACAATGGAGCGGGTCATGTGTCAAGGTTATCTGCAACATTCGGGTAATTATTGACCACAATGGGCTAACATATCAATGCAACAAGGTAGAAGGACAAAGCAGGATGAAGCACATGTAAGGATATTACCAGAAATCAGTTCAATAATGAACAAAATTCAAGGGATAGACAATGATCGAAGGCACGAGGGTCTTGAACGTCATAAGTTCTGGACAGTGGCTACTGGGTGTAATCAACTGAAGATGCATATCTGGACCTGTTTTAGGTTTTATTACCTAGGACTAGTTCTTACTTTCAATTATTATTTTAGATCATATGTGATATCAATGTTGAACTTACTCGATATTGATAATAGGTGCTATGTACGCGTCAAATTTTATTTCTTTCATACAGTTAGACCACCTAACTTTCAGTTTGTTTTTTGACAAGCATTAAGAGGATTAGTACAATAAGGTTAGCCCGGTTTGTGTTATATGGGTAACAATACCGGTGTTATTGTCCCCCTTATTTGTACTTTTCCTAATTGATGTATTTTCTTTTCTGTTATAAATAAAAAACTAACCCTAGGCACTTTCCTAGTGGATTGCCAAAAAAATAGTTCCAAAATCTTACCTCCAAGTGTTTCCTTTTGATTCCCTCTTTAATCCTTCTCAAAAAGCTTCAAAATCGCTCAACAATGGTGGAAAATGGGCTAAAAATCATGAAGGCACTATATAAACATTCTGCCCCAGGTATTATTTCCTTCTTCGCGAATGCGACCGCCCTCTCGCATTCACGTAGACCAAATTATACTGCCTCTCCACTTTACTCTTCGTGAACGTGAACACTGCCATGCGAACACAATGCTTCGCCAGCCCAGGCTTTTGCGAACATGACCCTAACATCACAAACGCATAGACCAAGTACCTGGGGTCCCCAAGGGCCTCACTCCTCTTCGCGAACGCGACTCCAATCACGCGTCCGCGATGTACATGCTGCCTTAACCTTCGCGTTCGTGTCCTCTCCTTTGCGAACAAATAGAACAAAATCACTACTACAGAAGACACCCTTCATGAATGCGATAAACCCTCCACGAACTTGATGAACAAAAATATCTGCAACAGAAACCAGCAAAATCTGCAACTCTCAAAACCAAGAATTGGTCCGTTAACCACCCGAAACTCACCCAAGGCCCTCAGGACCACAACCAAACATGCCAACACATCCCATAACATTATTAAAACTTGTTCCAACCTTCGGAACACTCAAAACAACATCAAAACATCAAATCACCATCGGATTCAAGCCTAAGAATTTTAAAACTTTCGAATTCCGAATTTGATCAAAAAGTCTATCAAACCTCATCTGAATGACCTGAAATTTTGCACACTCATCCCAAATGACACAACAGAACTACTTCAACTTTCGAAATTCCATTCTGACTCTGATATCAAAACTTCCATTGTCGACCAAAAAATGCCAAATTTCCAATTCGCCAATTCAAGCCTAAATCTACCACAGACCTCCAAAATATATTCCGGACATGCTTCAAAGTCAAAAATCAACTAACGGAGCTAACCATGTGGATTGGGGTGACATGGAAACACCCTCGAGTATATGTGTGGTGAGTACACTCTATGACGTGATGACTTTAGAATGGTTTTTGGCATGTTCGAGCCTGATTGGTCACTTTGAGAATTAGCGTCCCGTTCGGCGGATTAAGGTCTCGAGAAGATTCATATTATATGTTATGACTTGCGTGTGTAGTCAAGTTCTATTTTCGGATGATTCTGGGTCAATTTGGAAGAAGGATTATTGTTTTAGAAGCTTATGCGGTAAGAGTTTACCGGAGTTTTGACTTTTATGTAGACGAATCATATTTGAGCGACATTTCATGGGTTTCTCAAGAAAATCATTGGGTTAAGTGTTCTTCACCTGAAATTTATTATATTTCTTGATTCCATCTTTTCTTTTATCTTTTAATTAGTGGGTTGAGTTGGAAAAATGAGGATTTTGAGAAAAAACATTCAAAAATGTAAAATGATTATTTGATGGACGAATTGATATAAAAATTTGGTAATTTTGGTATGGTTGAACTCGTATCGGAATGGGCATTTGGGTTTTGTAGATTTTATCGGGTTTTGAGGCGGAAGCCCGGTGTTAACTTTTGGGTTGACTTTTAGTTTTAATTAGAGATCAAAGCTTCATTATCCGAAATTATTTCCTATGTGTTTTATTTATGATTTGACGTTATTTTGGCTAGATTAGAGCCGTCCAAAGATTGTTTCACTCGAGAAGGTGATTTAAGAGAATCAGTCTAGCTTCTTTGAGGTAAGTATCTTACCTTACTTTGTGTGGAGGAACTACTCCTTAGGACTTGAGTCGGTTGTGCTGTTTGTACCATGTGAAAGCCATGTATACGAGGTGATAAGTATGTACTCGGGCTTATTTGTGAAAATTTAACCGTTTAGGGCTCTTAGGTTCTTATGTTCCTTAAATGTGAAGTTGTTTTTGCATATTAAATCCTCCATTTACAAAATTCACCCTTACGTGTCTTATTTGGAATTGATTGGTTCATGTTCTACCCTTACTGGAAATTAAACTTTTATGTGCCTTAATTGAAGTTGTTGCCTCTTTATTGCCTTATTTTCTGTCTCGTAGTTCATTAACCTTAAGTGAAGTTATTATTATTTCTTCCATAATTGATTAACCTTAGTTGAAGTTATTATTATTTATTCCATAATTGCTTAACATTAATTGAAGTTATCAAAAGTCATTAATCTATTCTAGTAGAAGTTGTGTTTAAGAAGCGGTGTTGTTCCTTGTTGAATTACTTTTCAGTTGATTCTATTGTTATTAAGATTCTATATATAGGTTGTGTTGATCCATGGTCTATTTGTTTTGAAAATATTGGTATTGTTGAATCTTTGGAAAGGTTCTGGCCTATGGGTACTTGTGATACGAATTGATAAACTGTGTTGTGATGATAGCACATATGATTTGTTGTGTAGTTTGGTTGTTGTTATGCGGAGTATAAGGGTGGAATCACAGTGTTATTGAATATACAGAGTGATACGAGTAGCTATATAAGATATAAGGGGGCTAATGATAATGTCAGGGCGAAGTGATACAGGTGGCTATAAGAGAGATAAGGGTGGCTAATAAGAGTGTTAGGGCAGAGTGATAAGGGTGGATATCAGAGAGATAAGGGCGGAAAATATGTTACACCCTATGTTTTCGTACGTAAGAGTACATTGGAAGTCAAATGATGTAAGCTCATAAATGAAATCATCTTTGAAAAGTTAACAAAGTTAGTTAATCATGTTAACATGGAAGTTACAAATATTTAAGATCATGAATACCATGTACCAAGATGGTTTAAAGGCTCAAAAGCTAAACGAATTGAGAAAAATAAGTTTCGTCGAAAGTCGACAAGTTAGAATTGTATAACTTATACTTTTGGGGTGAAACTAGGGTGTTTACCATTATAAGGACATTATTCTATGAGTTATTTTAGTTGTATGGTAATCGTGTGTTATGTTCTAACGCATTTAACCATTTGTCAATATGACGTCATAGTAGAGAGATATTCGCGTTTTTGCATGACTGCGCAACCAGCTCCCATAGGATCCACAAAGTCGGTGTAAAACTATAGGTTGTATTTAGGTTAATTATATGTCATTTTAACTCATTTTCTCATCCAAAATAGTTCCTAAACCCTCCTAAATTCTATCCAAGGTTTCTTCCATGATTCTAGGTTAAAATCCTAAGATAAAAACATGAATCAAACGCTAGAAATCCCATGGTGCTTCTTAGATCGTAGTTCTTCATCTTGTGGCTATTTTGGAGGGTTCTTCAAAGGTAAGTTACCTCATATTTCGTGTTGTTGCTTATTATTAAGCTAATAATAAGTCCCTCTTTCATATATATCGGTGTTTCAAAGAGAAATAAAAGTGTTTACACACCAACATGAACACAAAAGTTGATTCAAGAAGAGAATACAACTCCTGTAGTGTTCTTGTGTGATTGAGGGTTGTTGTGAGCTACACCAGCTGGGGATTTCAAGTTTTATTGCCTATGGTAAGTAAATAATGTTTTTTGTTGTGCTTAAGGTTAATCATGTGTTGGTTGAGTTATTTGAATGAAAATCTACAAGATAGTAATTGACATGGAATAAGAAATCTTTATCTTTTTCTGTGGGCTGTGTTGAGACTGCATATATGGTTTGTTGTGGCTGGAATTATTTTTAAATAGTTTGATTATGTTTCGGTTGTTGTTGTTAGTCTTATCTATGTGCTAATTCAATAGATTGAAGAAGATAACGTGAAAAACAAGACGTTGACGATAAAGGTTAAGGTGCTAGGCACGTGGACTATTTTTGAATATTATTATTATGATGTTTTGGGCTAAAAATTATAAGGTAAGCATAAGTATGATGTTATATAAGTTGTAGGAAGATTCATGGAAATGTAATAGGACTAAATTATATTTTGTTAATTGTATATCGAGCTTGCCACTCAAAATGGTTGTTGAAGTAATCAAAGAGCTTATTGTGATTATTTTGTTGTTGTTTGGGCTGTTTGGTGAATTTTAGTCACTTATGGGATGAAGTAAAAATAGGGGAGGTGTTTTCCATTTTCTTGTAGAATATTGGTTTTGAAATTTGAGTGTTACAATGCTAATATGATGACGACGAAGTCGGGTTACATATTGTAGACATAAGAAGATCATATTGAGCTTGGATGACGATTGGAGGGAAGATTGCAAAGGTATGCTAAGGCTAAACCTTTTTTTTATTTTGGCATGATCCAGTTACTACATGTGGTTGATAACAAGACATAAAGAGAAGTTCATATTCCTGAATTTATGTACATTTTCCTAGTCTCATAAGTTATTGCATTCTCCCTTATCAGGACTTCATATTGAGTTAAGTTTAGTCTTCTTTCAGTCAAGAGAGCAGAGAATCTATATATATACAGTATTGCAGTATTTTCACTACCATCAAGCTATAATCGATGGGCAGGCTCCTATTGGCAACCTCTGATCGGATGGTGAGTTATATACTGAGCCTACTGTAGCTGAGCACCTATGAGTGAACCCAGAATAGCCGAGATACAGAGCCTAGTATGATCGAGCGCCTATGAGCGAGCCTACTACGGCAGAACAATTGTACATACAGAGCCATATAAGGTTGGACATCTATTTTACTTAATATATTGAGAGAGTTGAGTCAGTATCAGCATGTATTATCTTTAAATTATACATACCGAGCATATCTTCAAATTATCCTTAACTCCCAGTTACATTCAATTATTATATTATTAGTTCGATTTTAGCTTTCAGTATTTTGTTGCCTTACATACTCGGTACATTATTTCATACTGATGTCCTTTTGTGGGGACGCTGCATTTCATGCCTGCAGGTCCTCATTCATAGTTGGAAAGTCCTTTCTAGCAGGCAAAGTCAAATATCAGCTTGGTTGGTAAGCTCCACTTCCCTGGAGTTACCTGGTCTAGACCTTGGAGTCCATTTTATATATACAGATTTAATGGTTAGTTCGAGGCCCTGTCCCGACCATAGTATAGTTCATTTATCTATAGAGGCTTGTAGATGTATCTTGTATATTTTATATATATATATGTAGATTTTCATGGTGGTTTCCTCAGCCTACATAGTTATATATATCAGATTTTGGGTATGTTTACCCAACATATGGGAGAGACATTATTTTCAAACGATTCAGAATATGGCCTCATCAGGCTAAGTTGAGGGTTACCCCTCCAGAGTTCCCAGTTACAGAGTGGTACACTCGGGCCGAGTAGGGCACCGGGTGCTAGCCATGCCTCTTCAAGTTTGGGGCCTGACAAACTTGGTATCAGAGTCATTCTGTCCTAGGGAGTCTACAAGTTGTGTCTAGTAGAGCCTTGTTTATAGATGTGTTATGCACCACAATATATAAACATGAAGCTACAAGGAATTTAGGAGTCAGCTACCCTTCTTTCAAATCAAAATCTTGCTATAGAGCTGAATCATAAGAGTTCGAACCAAGACATATGCTTGCTAATGACATAGGGATGCTTTCAATTTGAAAAATTACAGCTAGCTAGAGGGCTAATACAGCAGCAAGTAAAGGAATTAGTAGAGAGAGAATTCTTAGAAATATGGCCCTATTGAGACCCTATTAGATCGTGCATACCAGATGGTTCCCTTTGGAATAGTACAGTTAGATATGAATACAAGAACGTTCCGAAATATCAGAAGACATGTAGTGGAATCCTAGGAGTGATAAATATTTATCTTAGTATGACTCCTTCCCTTAGTAAAAAAATAATATTAGACGACCCGAAGATCCATTAAGATGGAGCAAGGGGATCTCAAAGCGAAAGAATGTTTTGTTGAAGTTTTCAGGATAAGGTAAAAGACGAAAATATAGGCAGGAAAATAAGAAGAGAGTAAATAATGTATTATGAGTAGGATGTGATAAATGGGTAATATCGGTAAATCAAAATATGATATGATGACAGGGTCTATTGTCATGTGAAGGAAAAGACAAGAGGTGACATGCCTTGAGACTATAAAAGAGTATAAGCCATAAAGTCATATTCTCATTTCGAGAAAATAAGTTGGCGACACTAACGTAATTACCAGGAGGCTAAGTTAGCCCCCTAGAGTAATAGAAATCAACATAGGCTGATAAACAAGAAAATAAAACTTGAACATGATTTAGGGACCAAAGGATTCGATATAGTCGGCGTTGTAAGAATTTTAGAAATCGTGTTGCAGAAATGATAGAATGGACAACAGAAGAATAACCTCAAAAGGTCATTCAGGAATACAATTCCCTAAAGAAAGCAATGTGAGACGAGTTATAATTAAGGGACTAAGTGTGCCAGTTGCACTAGGTGTCACCATCGCGCATAAGAAATTCAGTTATCCCTGGTATAGAAGGGTTACCATAAGGCGAGTAAGAGTCAGTGAAGATGTAAAAAGATGCCAAAGATGAAGAGGTAACTATGGACTAGTAAAGGAAGAATGCGGTAAAAAGGGGCGAAAGGAATGATATTTCATTTATTCAGATCCAATAGATATGTTTCGACTACAGAACATTATGCGAGCACGATGCCGGGAAGAGGCAGTAAGGGTTCCCTGCTATGATATTATTGATAAATAAGTGCGAATGAACACTTGATACATAAAGAGCTAGTTTGAGAGGTAAGTTAAGACAACGGAAACAACCCATGAGAGATTATGCTAAAAATAGATACGAGAATGGACCAACAAGTAGTTAGTAGTTGATTTATGAAGAGCCTAGTTATGGCTAGACAAGAGGATACAGATAAATCAGTAGATCATGAAAGATAAACATAGTAAAACCCAGTATAGGAAATTCAATCTCGCATTTACGACATCATAATCCTTGACAAATATTCAGATAGGAGTTAAGGTAGTTGTAGTTGTCGTAAAAGTATTACGAAAATAAAAGAGAGTGCTACGGGGAAGACAAAGTTTTTTTTGAGTTCAGAAATAACCCTACCAGAACAAGGGCACGAAGGTATGTAACTAATGATATTTATAGGTGAGTAATAACATAAAAAAATCCATCAGGTGTATGATGGGATAAGCTCACGACTTTACAAGAGTAAGAGAGTCTTCCCTAAATTCTACAATGAAAGACTAGCTGAAGAAACAAGGAAGAAGGCTTCAAACTAACCATAGTGACCTAACTAAATAATGGTCTTGTAACAACAGCCTCACTACAACATTGTATGCACTCTATAAGAAAGTGATACCTATTGTGACTAAGGAATGGGAAGCAAAATCCAAAGTAATATTCAAGATCATATGAGTTGCACAAAATTCCAATATATGTGGGCACTAAGATAAGCCAAGTATTCATGCAATACTGATTTCTTATCATGTTAGAATAAGTGGCAGGTATGCATGCAATAGTGTTGCAATAAGTGCAACACTGTTTTTATGATAAATCTAGTTAGAACAGTACCAACCTCATAAGAATCTAGTATATATCCTTCGTCGGATTGTGTATGCACATGATGTGCAAGTATTATAGTAGAGCGTTAAGGTCTGGATGTGAATTCCACCTAGGTGGAAGGGATGTATGCACGAGATAGAAGATACGATGCAAGATTTAAAGGTATGTAAGGTACAAGTGAAAAAGTACGAGATGCCCAAGTACAGAAGGTTACGAATAATTCAAATATCATATAGAAGTTTGGAAGCGTCCTAATTCTATATCAAGAAATGATATTGGTGTCGTCAGTGGCATCTCTTACAACCTATGATTTCTAGGTACAGAGAGGTCTAATTAAGAGAGTAAAGAATAGTTAGAGACGATATGATGTCTCGCTTGAGGTTCCAGAATAATATAAGAAAATCTATGGTACTATCAAGTTAAAGAAAGGTTGCTAGTAGTAAAAATAGATATATGCAGATCACAAGATAAATTATGGTAGAGCGACAATGTTTTAGGTAGACAGGAGTAAGGATAAGAAAATGTAAGTGATAAAGTGACGAGAATACATAAGTCCTCGAAATTAAATCCATCAAAACAACATAGTTGATGGTTTATGTAAGTTATAAAAAGCTTAGTACAACCTAAATGAACTTGGAGGAGTTTAAGACTAGTAGCATTTTGAAATGAGGGAATGCTACCCTAGTAGTAGAATAAAGGTGTAATTGTGACAAATGATAAGAGGCTGACATTTAGGCCTTCGATTGAGTAATGATTCAAAGAGAAGTCATTTCATGAATTGCATAGGATTAGAATACCCCCATAAGATGAATCACGTTGGAATGCTTTGCAATATGGCTATTAAAGTTTAGTATCATCCCTAGGTGGATCATGCAAATAATTACAGATTTTCCCGATAAGACATGAGCCCTGGTGAAAATGTGTTACATAAGAAGTTTCAAGTTATCAGTAGTAGATTATAGATCAATAATATATGGATAAAAGTTACAAAGCATGAGATGATATTAGGTTGTCATTCTTAAGATGAACAGTAATGAGGAAGCATTAAAGGGCTTAGATTTATACATATATGATAAACAAGTAGAGAGTAACCTAGAGTTGGGTAGCAGACCTCGGTAATAATAAATAGAAGTAAGTGTAATGGTATTGTCTAACCTACCAAGAGGTAGTAAAGCCATAAAAATAGATAACTGGGATTAAGAAATAAGATATAGCAAAAGTCATAAGTTTGACAAAGTACCAAGCGAAGAACTTCTCTACACCTATATATACCGAGAGGAACAACTTGTCATAGTTTTGTATATGTTCCCAAAATGAGGCCTAGAGATAGGCTCAAAGCTGGAGGAAAAAGGACAGAAGAGTCGCATAGGCTCACATGCAAGGACAAAGTCGTACAAGCTAAATGATAGACGGTCGCAACAATTGCGAGATTCGACGAATTTCGACCACAGGTCATGGTGTGAGAAACAGGCCTAAAGGGGGGAATGCCCTAGCCTTCAAATTTATTCACATAATAGTTACCTAGATGGCAAGGACAGTATTAAAATATTCATATTAGCTATGGGTTATGAGACTGATAAGCACATCAGCCAACATTCGAGGACGAATCTTCCAAAGGGGGAAAAATGTTACACCCCGTATTTTCGTACGTAAGAGTACGTTGTATGTCACATGATGTAAGCTTAGAAACGAAATCATCTTTGAAAAGTTTATAAATTTATTTAATCATATTAACGTAGAGGTTACACATATTTATGATCATGAATACCAAGTACCAAGAGGGTTTGAAGGCTTAGAAGCTAAACAAATTGAGGAAAATAAGTTTCGTCAAAACTCGACAAGTTGGAATAGTATAACATGTACTTTTGGGGCGAAACTAGGGTGCTTAGCATTATAAGGAGATTATTTTATGAGTTATTTTGGTCGCATGATAGTCGTGTGTTATGTTTTAAAGTCAAACAAGTTGTAGAAAAAAGTTGGAAAAGGTCATCACAAGTTCCATTAATTAATGTGTTGAAACTTAGGTCAAATGTATCTCAGCTTTTCTCCCAATATTCTTAGAACTATGGGATTATCTAACTACCAAATTTAAAATCTATGAGTCTAGTTTTTAACACATTAAACCGTTTATCAATAATACCTCTGAGTAGAGAGATATTTGTGTTTTTGTAAAACAGCACAAGCAGTTCCTATGGGACCCACAAAGTCGGTGTAAAACTTCAACTTGTATTTAAGTCAATTATATATCGTTTTAACTCATTTTTCTTATCCAAAATTGTTCCTAAAACCCTCTAAATAGTCTCTGAAGGTTTTCCTCCATGATTCTAGGGTGAAAACCTAAGATAAAAACATGAATCCAACACTAGAAATCCCGTGGTGCTTGCTAGATCGTTGTTCTTCATCTTGTGGCTATTTTGGAGGGTTCTTCAAAGGTAAGTAACCTCATATTTCGTGTTTTTACTTATTATTAAGATAAGAATAAGTCACTCCTTCATATATATTATAGTTTCAAGGCGAAATACAAGCGTTTAGATGCCAACTTGAACATAAACGTTGATTCAAGAAGAGAATACAACTCCTATAGTATTGTGGTGCGATTGAGGGTTGTTGTGAGCTACACCAACTAGGGATTTCAAGCTTTATCTACTTACTAAGGTAAGTAAATAATGTTCTTGGTTGTGCTTGTTGATACCCAATTTTTTCCTATAATATTTTTGAAATGCATATATACCTTTAAAACAATGCATTAGCCTCAATGAGTATTTTCCCATAATTATTACACCCTTAAAACAATTTATTTTAATATTCTTCATATAAATAATTGCAAAATTGCATCACAAATGAATTTAGAACATGTCTTGATTTAATATTACTATTATACGTCTTATTGAGTCCAAATTATTTCATAAATATCCAAATTGGCACCTTTTGACTATAATTTCAATAACTTTGCAATTATAGCTCATGCATACATTTTTCGTATTATTTTACCAAAAATTAGTCATTTGCATTTTAAAACAATACATAACTATTTTTTAAAACATTTCTATGCATTAAATTCATTTTTTATAATTAGTAACTATTTTACAAATTATTTTTAATTAATTGTTTGGGGTATTTAATAAATAGCATCTTTTATTTTAATTTTGTCCTGAAATTAACTATCCCAATGCCCCTTTAATACTAGCCCAATTCACCCAAGCCCAATATGAACCTACCCGACCCAAGATCCCCATCAAATCGTGGTCGTGGAAGGATTTCGAAGATATCAGGTCCAGATCTCGTTTTAAACTCTTCAAAAGTCCGTCTATGGTCTGTGAATGATTTCTATCAAAATATCACGGATCTAATCCTTGATTCAAAGGCTAGATTCTCTTACCCTTTCTCTTTTATTCAAGAAACCTAATGTTTGGACTTGAATCAGTTCAGATCTCCATAGATCTGGAGCTATTCTAAGTTCATCATTGATTTTCCTAAAAGTTCCTATACTTCTTTACTAGTTAATCGATGTCTGAACATTTTTTTTTATATTAAGGTTTGATTTCTTGTTGTTTGTTGGTCGAACCTCTAGGTATCTAAAACATTTTTAAACTTCCATGGCTACTCTTCTAGGTTCTTTTACTCCTTTACTACTGACCGATTCTTAAAACACAACAATATTTCAGGTTTTGACTACTATGACTTCTGTTTGTTCGAATCTCTATATGTTGACATGCCTTCAAGTTTTCTTCTTTAAGTGTTTTCAAACTAGGGTTTCATCCCTTTAAGTTTTCTACAAAAATTCTAATGTGTTTGATTGTGGTTCTCTTTATTTGTTTGACTGATTTTTCATATCTATATTTTAATCCCTAAGGTTTATGCTTATTTCATTGATTATTTAAATATTTTGCTCGTTATTCGTTAGTTCTGTCAATTAAAAGGGATTGACTAATTTTATTTGCCTAATTAGGGTTCAAATTATATTTTTTGCCGAGATTGGTACTTCTCTGTGATTTCTTTCCTTATTTGTGACTCATGACTGGTACTACTTGCCTTAATTGGTTTATTAGTCTGATTTATGGGATTTAAATGCTTTAATCGACTCCTAGAGGGTTTTTGATTTATTTATTTACCTTATTGAACATGTAACTCTGCTGTTAATTGATTCTCCCTAATTTAAGGGGTGCTTTCTGTATTCTGTTGAATTATTTGATTGAGTTTAGCCCCAATTAACTATTTAATTTTACTTGCATACCTTATTTGGAACTCTTAATTATTCTTTGCCATATTTGTTTTACTCTGCTAAGTGCTATATAAGCTCCCTATTTTGACTTTTGAAAGAGGAAGGTTAGTTGATCAACACTCTCACTCTTACAAAAGCTATCTATTCTCTTCTATTACTTGCAATTCTCACTAATCTAGCGGGGTGTAAGCCAAGGCTAGTTGTTTGCACCATATCTGCTCTATACTCTGAATTATCTCCTTTGCTGGTATTTCCTGATTCAATTCAAATTCCAAAACTATGCATTTTCTTTGTTGTTGCAATTCATTAGTGGTGACTTCCAGTTCTATTTACTATTCTACAATCATGTTGCTCAATGTGTAACCAGCATGCCTAGATTATACTGCCTAACTACTGTATCACTTAGCATGTTGGAGTTTGTTCTGTTGGAAGCAATGACTAGTATATTTACCCACAAGGATCTGTTTACTGTTTAGCATGCCCAATCCTACTTTTAGATTATTGCACGAATCCTATTTGTTCACTAGTATGTCCAAGCTGCATTGTTTTTTACTGTATCACCCAACATGTCTAAATTCTGCTTGTTCTATATGTGATTAGTGTTTCTAAAACTTTGAATATTTCATGAAGTGCTTGCCTACTTTATTCATCTAAGTCTTACCTACTCTACTTTACTAATGAGATCCCGCTAAGGCATCTAGACTTTCAAAGTACTCTAGTTATGTGTATTGGTCATGTCTAAGACCTATGTGTTCTAAACATGTCTTTGTTGTAATCTTTGTAACTAACTTGTCAATTACACAACTTCTTGAGGAATTTGTGTATCTGTTTGGTATCACTAAGGTGTATTCTATGTGTCCCCTACCCCTTTCTCCTTGTGTGAAGTCTGTTTGCCAAAGTGTTTTCTAAAGCTGTTTTGGGACATGTATTCTGATTTCAAGATGTTCTTTTTCATGTTTTTTCTAACTACTGTTTTACCCAAACTAGTATTGGTTTTCAAAAAAGTCCTAAGACCCTTCTCTACACTGTTCACCCACTTACTCCGAGTTCATTAAGTCCTGCCCCTCTGGTATGTGTACTGCTTGGAGATCCCTGAGGTCTCCTTGAACAATAGCATATCAGGGCTGGCTTTTCCACACTGCACATAATCAGTCTTTATTTGAAGAATGTCTGGGTGTGAGCACTGCCTGGAATCCTTGAGGTCCTTAGGTAACTCTGACACACTTGGACATCAATTGGGCTATGAAATCTTGGCCATTTGAGAATAGTGAAGGCTTGGAACACCAAGATTTGCTTTGGGCCTACTTCAGGCTCCCTATAGCTTAACTTATATTCTATTTATATAATTTTTATTCAATCATTGGTCTGTAATAATTAATTGTAAATAGATTTTGGGATGACTATTAAAGAGGGAGGGTAGTTGTATTCCGTGGGGAAGTTGGGTAGATAACATGCCCTTAGGCTTGCTTGGTTCAAATGTGTTTTATTAGATAACATACCTATAGGTTTCCTTGCTTCAAATGTGTTTTAATAGATAACATGGCTATAGGGTTCATTTGGTTCAAATGTGTTTTATTAGATGACATGCCTATAGGGTTCATTTGGTTCAAGTATGTTTGTTAGACAATATGTCTATAGGATTTGCTTTGGTTCAAATAAATTCTGCTTGCTTTACTTTTACATAATTAGAAGTCATGCCTATATGATCTAAATCAGCTTTAATAATAGAAATCATGCCTATAAGATCAGAAATCAGTTATATTTAAAATCAGTTAAACTCACGATTGTATTTTCTAAATTAGTTTAATTTACTAACCTACTCATTTCTTTAACAATCTTCAACGTTGTGTTAATTAATATCACAAGAAAGCATGTCTATAGGATCCTAATTGTCCTTTTAAAATTGTTTACAGTTTTACTGCATTCCTGGTCAATGATTAGATAGCATGCTCATAGAAAATCACTATTACATGCCTAGGCAAGCCTGTAGGGGGATTAAAAATCTTGCAAACTATAAATATATGCTTTGTTATTTGTCATTGCTCATATTCAATAGGTCTAGAATCAATAAGCAAACCAAATTGGTCTTTGACAGTTTGGCCCTAACTCAATACTGCATATTCTCTGCTCACCTAGATATCTTGTTCTAGGGCTTCTTTAAATACTTGAAACTGTGTTTAAGACGTGCACTTGCTTGCTCTTTTTGTGGAGGTAAAACTTGAGTCTTTAATCGTTCTATCTTGGGTCCAATCCTAATTGTTTTGGTTGTGCCTAGATTTTCCTCCTTTAAAGTACCTTAGGATAGTCTAGAACTACCCAAATTCGTGGTCCTAACTACCTTAGGCAACAAGGAAGGGACGGGTAGTGCACGCATAGGATGTCTTTTAAGGTTGCTAGAACGCTTTAGGCTATGACCAAAGGGAGGGAATTGGGTAGTAAGGATATGATGATTGCGCGCTAATGTCACGTGTAGCCCCTCATTGAGGAGTGATTACAGGGCATTGCATAGGTGTGATTGTGTAGGTATGATCCTATAGGCTAACCAACCTAGGACCCCTATTTTCCGACTCCCATTGTTTAAATAAATTTACTTTTCTTTATGTATGTGCAACTTGTTCGAACCTTTTCCCTTGTTCCCTTACTTGAATCATACATGTGCTTAGAATGTTACTTGCAAGTACGTGTTAAAACTATTTATTTGTTAAAATGACTAATTCACATAGTTTAAGTTTGGCTAGGACCCACCATTGTGGATCGCAAGGGGTGCCTAGCATCTTTCCCTCAAGGTTATTTCGAGCCCTTACCCTAATCTCTGGTAATGCAAACTAGTACATGAGTTAAACACTCTAGGTTCCCTAACACACCTTAAACCGTTAGGTGGCGACTCTTCAAAATATCCAATTCCCAAAAGGAAACGAGTTGTTCCCCCATGAATGTCAAAACCCGAACTTTCCCGTCAAAAAGGGAAAAAAGGGGTCGCGACAGCATGGCGACTCTGCTGTGGATATTTTTAGGCTTTTACCATAACGAACTCATTTTTTGAATTAGTCCAAGCATGCTCTATCCCACGTACCCTTTCCCCTTATTTAAATTTAACTGTCTATTTTCAAGCATTTATGATTTCTTTATTTTCTTTAAACTAACTTATCTCTTTGTTTTCTTTTCTGTAACTGTCTTTCAATTATTTAAATACATCATTACTATTTTGTTACATGCAAATATTTGACAACATGCTATTTATTGCTGCATAAATCATGCTCGACATCATATTCCACTCGTGCGTAATTAATCTTATAGCAATGCTTGATGAGTGTTTGCGCTCTTCCTATATATCACCCTTTAAATTCAGAAAGGCATATTTGATGTAAAACTTGTCAATCAGCGGTGTGTTCGACGGTTCCATGCCTCTCCCCCTCAAGTTGTCCGTTTGAGGGTCCCAGTCTAGACCTCTATAGCAGCCTTACTCTGGTTAATTGTAGATGCATCATGGTCCAACGTAGTCGGGTCAGTGTGTTAGTCAAATTTGAGGTTAAATATGCGGTCCATTATGCGATCGCATACCCGATATGCGGACCACATAGTCGTCGCATAATTTCCTTTGGATTTTGTAAGGATCAGTTCTGCGGTGCATTATGCGACCGCAGAACAGGTATGCGGACTGCATTTTTGCCGCAAACCCAGATAGAATGTTCAGATTTTGGGATCACTTTTGCGGTCCATTCTACGGGCTGCATGCGATCGCAGACCTGACTCGGGGCTCCAATTTTCTAAATTTTAAACCCGACCCCTTATCGATATATTCGGTGTTATAGCTCATTTTGAGCATATTTCTTGATGCTTTTAGAGAGAGAGAAAGAGAGAGGGTCTTAGAAAGGGAAGTGCTTCCCATCAAATTACTCCGTGAAACCTTGCCAAATCTTTGAAGATAATCAAGTGAGGCACCTAAATCTTCATCCCAAGAGGTAAGATTTCATTACCTCAGCTCTTGTTCCTATGCTTAGCAATAAGGGATCACTAGTGAAGTAATTCATGGGTATAAGAATGAATTTCTTGCATGCATATCACACCATAGAATATTGGGAGGTAGTGAACTAAAAAGGAAAGCAATTGGGGTATAAAATGATAGAAACTTCTCTAGAAAGGGCCTAAGATCACAATGCACCTTTAGTGTTTGATAGTATGCTCAAAACAAGCTAGAATCTCAATCTCGTCTCTAATTCTTGATTTAATTTGTAATTCTTACACAATAGATCGAAGTGCTAAAAGTTCCAGAATTTTGTTAGGAATAAGGAAAGCTTTATTGATGTATGTATGGTTAAAACCTTGTCTTTTAGAAATTGAGCTTCATCGGTGTTTGTGTGGACATGGCAAGATTAAAGTTGAATTGTTGCATTGCTTATTGTTTTACATGAGTTGGTGTTGTAATCCTATGTGTGTGAAAAATATCTCCCAACATAATCAACGTGCTATCTTGATAGCTTGAAAGGGGCAACGATATGAATTATGTATTGGAAATGTTTAGACCTTAAATTGAGATTGCAGCTGAATACATTGTGCTATCTACGTGTAATCTTATATATGTTTACAATTTAAATTCCTCGTCGAAGCAAATGAATGAAATCATGATTTCCTTATTTGTATCGAGTTGGGTAGGAAGTGTTTGATAAGGCTTGCTCAATTGGGTTTACTCGATTGAGCGCTGGTCGCGCCTCCCGGGGTTGGGGTGTGACACATATAATGAGTCTTATGAAATTTGCTTTCTCTGTTAGATCTTCAGCCCAACAAAATGCTGATCGAGGCTACAACTATGTTTTGGGACAAGGAAAGGGTTGTGTTCCATTTTGGGAATATAGAAATTACTCCCCTTCTAGAAGAAATAGGAGGATATGCTGGGTTGCCTTGGGATAGCCCTAATATGTTAGCACTTGAAAACTGCACTATTAGGGGATTTCTGAAGATGATAAGGCTGAAGGAAAATGACAACTTGAAATGCCTAATGGACTCATGCATACCTTCTGAGTTTCTTTATGAAACATACGGTCACAGCAGCTCCTACTGTATTTTTGATGATGAGTTTTCAATCACTTCTTTAGGTTGGATTCATCGTAGGGTCTTCGTGTTTATTATGTATTTCTTGGGCATGCTAGTATGACCAATCCAAGGGGATAGGATCTATACTAGGCTAGCCATGGTGACCAAAACTTTGATGGACGGGATCGAGGGGGAGACATACACTATCGTCCCTATGATTGTTGCGGACATGTACCGGGCTTTGGAGCGATGTCAGAAGGGGTTCATATTCTTCGAGGCTTACAACTTGCTGTTACAGGTCTGGTTGTTGGAACATTTCCAAAAAGGAAAATACCGTCAAGAATTTTTACGAAAGCCGTGAAACGATCGCATAGCCTTCCATCATCCCAAAAGAATGAACTACATCCCAGACATGTTTGCTCAACCAGATAACGTTGTGGGATGTGTTGATACCCAATTTTTTCCTGTATATTTTATATATGAAAATACTTTCAAAATATCCTATGTATGTATACATAGGTATATCCAAACGTTTTAGTATTTTTCCTAATTTTAAAAGATTTTTTAAATCAATTTATTGCCCTATTTTAACAGTACAAAAACATATAATTATTCCTAAAATCATCATTTTGGTGAATAATTTATTTTATTCTTATATTTATACTAAAACATAGCCAAGGTAATTTTTACGCATTTTTACAAATTTATTTAGTACTTTAAAGTTAAATTGCATATTGCAATTTTAGCCTATCTTAAGATTTAATTACGTTTATAATTACAAAATTGATTCTAGTATTTTTAATTTAATATTTATACATTATTAATTAATTTAGTACTTTCAATTTATTTTCGGAAATCATTTTACTATTTTTTATAAAATAAAAGGGAGAAAATGGCTATTTAAATACTAGCCCTATTTTATTTCAATTTTAGCCTAAAATCAGCCCCAATTAACCCCAATTTCAAATTCAAACGGGCCAGCCCAATTACTAATATAACCTTCCCCTAACCCGCTTATCCAACCTGCCCAATTTCCCCTTTGGATCCAGGTCGTTGATCATTTTGATCAACGGCCAGAATTTCCCCTTTTCTTTTTTAATTCCCAAACACCCCCAACCCTATCCCATGTCTCACCAACTGCCGCATTTGAATCCTCTCATCTCTCAAACTCTCTCGAACCTTGCCCTAACTGTAGAATCCTCTCATCATCCTCACCTCAAAACCCACCGGAATCCATGGCTTCTCAGGCCATGGAAACCTTATACTCACCTCCCTTTGCTCTTATACACTTGGTCCTTGAATATTTGAGGTCTGACCTCGAAGGTTTTCATCCAGATCTCCGCCGATTCAAGGTTCTACGGCCATCTCCGGCTTTGCTCCGGCATATCCTAGTCTTATAAGCCTGTTTCTGACTTCTCCGACTCAGATCGGAGACCTTTTCAAAGCCTTTCTCATTCTAGGGTTCTTCTAAAACCCTAACCCTTCGAGGTTTCCTCTGATTTTTTCTTATATCTATTCTATATCTATGCTCTACTTGAGTTTTTAAATGTTTTCCCCATCTTTTCTTTCAAAAATTACTTCTTTCCGATTTAGCGTTTCTGAAAAAGCTTAAAATGTTTCTCCGACTCTTCTTTTCCTTTCTTTGTGTATATTTGTCATGGATGTGCTTCTACTGCTTTCTTATGTTATACATGTTCTTTTGTGCTTTTTTTTTCTACTATGTTTTGTACCATGCTCACATGTTTATCTTGTTGTATTTTCCTATATGATCTTTTGCTATGCTTTTCCAGCATTTTGTGTTCTTCTACTGTATGTATTTCCTACTGAGTTCTTAAGTTTTGTTTGCCTTCTACTGAACTTTGTCTGAGTTCTTCTAAAAGACCTCTTTAAACATGTTTCTTCAATGGTTTTCTTAAGTGTTATACCATCTCTTTTCTCTTCTGAACCTTGGCTAAGTTCCTTCTGAAAAGTACTTTCTTCTACTATATCTCCTATTGTGTTCCTAAGTGTTATTGCTTTTTCTTCTACTGAACCCTGTTTAAGTCCATTCTAAAAGGTTTTCTTAAACACGTTTCTTTTACTGTCGTGACTATTCTCTCATTATGCTCCTATACTCTATCTGTTTTGAATGTTATTTGTATTTGCTTGTCTTCTCATGAGATTCTGAAAAGAAATCTTTGAGCTTGTTGCCTCCTTATATCTGTATTCGACTCGAGTTGGAAACCCTAGAATTTGGGGGTTTCCTCTGAGTTTGGTCATATGATCAAACTAGGGTTCTGTTTGAGGACCCTTGACTCTTTCAGACTTATTTTTGGGTCTATGAACTAAGTGTGCACTTCTTTTGTTTGCACACAATTCTGATTCTCCTACATTAGACTCTTCTATTCAATAGCATGATAAATTTCTTCATGTTTAATGTGTCTGTGTGCTTTTATATATGAGGAATCTTTATTCAAAATGGTTTTCCATCTTGTGATTGATTCAGAATTCCTTTTAGTATGTTTAATTGATTGGTACTAATTTTCCTTAAGTCGAAATCCTTCCCATCTTTCTGACCTGGTTCATTCATACGAAATCCTCAATTTCTGATTTACTAGTTGTTAACTGATTTCCTTTCCTTATTTGCACAAACCATTTACTATCAAGACTTTGTCCTTAAATAAACCTCTATGTATTTACCCCTCTTGTACTGCTCTGGAAAAGTTTTGATTGACCCCTTTCCTTAATTATTGTTTCCGTTTGAAATCAGAATCCCTTAATTAAAGGGAGACCTTGTGTTATTGATTTCCAAACTATTTTCTTACCTATTTCTACTTGCTTTCTGCACTATAAAAGGGCACGACCCTTCTGCACTTTGGGACACCTTCAATTCAATACTTTTACACTTCAGACTTCACAATTCTCTTCTAAACTCATAGCATTCTGATTGCTCGTTTACACTTTGGCTTTACAAGACTACTGTTTTCTCTTTGTTTGTTTTCTCTGAAACTGGTATGTCCTAATTTTAGTTTCAGCATCCCCAATGTGTTTACTTAAAGTTTTTATATCCATGGTTACTTTACTGTTTATGTAGAGTTCAATATTTAACTTAGCATGCCTATATTCTACTGCATGTTTCTACTGTGAATCTTTGCTCTCTACCCCATTACCCCTATGTGTTTGTAAGTGGTGACTTAGGGTATGGCAACATGAGTTGTTGCCCATGACCTAAGTTCTGAATCCGTGAGGTCCTAACCTCTAACAGGCTGGAGGGTGTGCCAGCATATCCCATTGCTGAGTATGCCCATCAGTCTGCTTTTCTTGTGTTCTTGCAAATTCCCTACTCCCTTATACCCCTCTAGGAACTGATTTCAAGTTATTCCCCTCTTCCTTTTTCCTTTTCTTTTCCAGAATTTCACTCCTGCACTCGCACTCTTTCTTAGCTTCTATGTTCTGCCCCCCTCTTGTGAGCCTTGCCTTGGGACCTTGAGTTCCCTCTAAACTTGGACACATGAGGGCTGGCCCTTCCACACTGCACTATAAGGCTCTTAGAGAACTCTGACACATCCAAATGAGAGAAAGGCTTTGGTTCATGATCTCTCAAAGTTGGTTCATCTCATACTTCAGACATGGAGTCTGAATTAGGCTCCCCTTGGTTGTACTTTAATTGCTGATGTAATTTTGCTTTTCTTATTCATTCGAGGCTGTAATAAATTGTAATAAACGATTGGGGATGTCTAGTGAAAAGGGGAGGGAATAAATGTATGCAAATGGTAGATAACTTGCCTATAGGTTTACTAATTTCTACATTCACATAGATATACTACCTATAGGTTTACTAATTTCTGCATTCACATAGATATCCTACCTATAGGTTTATTAATTTCTGCATTTACATTCTGTCTACAGTTTACTTATGAATTTTTGCATATCATGTAGACATCTTGCCTATAAGAGTTTCTTTCTGAATCTATGCACTCACATATAGAAATCATGTCTATAGAATTCTGCATTCGCATATAAACACCGGGACTATAAGAACTTCTGCATTCTCATCTTTAGATAACATGTCTATAAGAATTTCTGCATAGATACCATGGCTATAGGATGCACATGCATGTAGATAATATGTCTATAGGAACTTTATGATTCTTGCATACTCCTTTGTCATTAGGCAATCATAATTATAGGCTTTAATAATCAGTGTAAGTAGATATCACGTTCGTAATAAAATACAACACCTAGACAACATGTTTTTACACTTCTCTATAATAGCGTTTTAAGTTAACAAACACTTAGAAAGCATGCCTATAGGGGTTCTAATCAAAATATGAATCGCCTCACTCGTTTTAAGTTTAATCTATCAGTAGTAATGTGTTATCAATCGTAGAACTTGTTTTATTTTGTTAAAACTGGTGACCTTTCTGTAATCAGTTTACCTCTTTGTTTCTGAAACCAGTAGATATCATGCCTATAGGTTTCGCCTAGCACTTAGGCAAGCATTATGGTAAAAGTTTTAGCTGTACCAGTTTTTATTAATTACAACCAGCAGGCAGGTCTAATTCGGACTTCTTATCTGAAAATATGTGATAAATTAGCCTACTTTAACTTCTTAAGTTTTACTCAGACCCTAATCAATATGTGCAAGACATGCTAAACCATATGCTTTTCTTTGGTTAAAGGAGGTCTATTTGAGTAGTACCTGTTTATGTGCTTTCCCAGTGCTTGCTATATATATGTTTTGATTGTCGCCTTAGAATTTTGTCCTTTTAAAATTGTAAAAACCTATTACCCCTTCCCTTTAAGGATTAGTAGTCCCAAATACCTCCGGGACTGATTGGATTGGGGCGGGTAATATCATGCAATAAGTAGACGAGACCATTCCGCATTTAATACCTTAACGGGGTGGGAAAGGGTAGATATGGATATGATGACCACGCGATAATATCACGTGTAGCCCCTCATCGAGGAGTGATTACCGGACATTGTGTGGGGTGATCCATATTATGTATAAACTTAGGACCCCCTTTCCTTTTTTTTCGTTTCTTTGTTTCTTTGAAATTTCAAACTATTTCTCTCAGCCTTCTTTTAATTCTTCCCAACTTTCTTTATTTGTAACCGTTATGTGAAAACCCCCTCTTACTTGAAGTTTTATTTGCTGACGTGCCGTTTGCGCTTAAAGTTACAATAATTGTCTGGCCGGGAACCACACTAGTGGATCTTGAAGGGTGCCTAACACCTTCCCCTTGGGATAATTTCAAGCCCTTACCCAATCTCTAGTTACTCAAAACAAACCCTTTTTAGTGTCCTAATGCACTTTAATCAGTAGGTGGCGACTCTCCAATTCAAACCCAATTCCCGAAGTGGAATGAGTTGTCCTCCCAAATATCCTAAACCCGATTTCGTGAGAAAAAAGAGGGTGCGATAGGATGGGTACAATTTTTCGAAAATTTGATCGAGGATCAAGTCCAATGGATGTTCGAATGGTTCCCTGTCGATGAGTTCATCATCAGATCCGGAGATTTTCCACACTTGATGTTGATTGGGTTGAGGGGCATATACCCTTACGCTCCTCTCAAGGTTATGAAACAAGCAGGAAGGAGATAGATCATACCACTGGTCGCTAAGATGTGTCACTTTAGAACCAATTTCCAAGGTGATGCCATCCCGTATAAGAATGAAGCGCAACACATGTGCACCTTGAAGATTATTGTGGAGAAGGATACTATTGAGACAGACCGATATCACACGAGCCACTCATACCTTTACCCTTCATAGTTGGAGGACAACATACCCGGGGTCTTTGAGCCAAGGGATGGACCAGGAAACAGGGTTATAGCGAGGTTGCTGAGGTAAAGGTAAAGTGCAACAAGCTGCAAAAAAAAGTTTGAGAGTTTGATGCTGAGCATATGGCACTACATAAGGCTGACATGGAGATGATTAACAAGCGAAAAGAAAGTGATGTTAAATCTAGCGAGAGGCTGGAATATCTGGAGTACAGTCTAATGAAGTTAGAAGGGAAGATGAGAAAAAGGGTCACTGACTGCCAGGACGCTGAGGGAAATGAAGGAGGATATCTAGCAATGGCATTCCTGCTGCTGAACCTACGCGAGCTGGGAGAGTTGATCGTCAAGAGCATCCAGTTTGGAGAGGGTCCTTTTGGGGCCAAATAGATTAGATTTATTTTCTTTCTTTTCAAATGTAATAAGGCCAAGAGCCATTAGCGACATTAACTTATTTAGTTATGTTTCGGTTTGTTTACTTTTACATTGTGAAATGAGGCAATTATTGGCACTAAATTTCTCCAAATTTATTTGTCGCTACGCATACGTTGGGTACAATGAGGTTCCAAAATTAGGACATGATTTTGCATTCTCACAATATGTGTTTAAAAACTGCAAGCATTTCAGAATCCTTACTGACTTATTTACCTTTTTTGTTTTTCTTTATTCCTTATTCCCATCCCCTAAGGTTGGTTCGCTCATACTGGAATCATCAGCATACCACACCATATCTAGAGGCCCAAAGGATAATGCTGAGAACACATAAACTTCAGACGGTCGAAGTACTCTGGCGCCAAATGATCTAGTCTTGAAAGTGGAACAAAAGATATTGAAGCTACAGGGAGAGCTTGAGCAGGTCCGCAACTTGGCAAACATATCACTCACCCTAAATGTTCCCAACATCAACCAACAAAACACAAAGAACCTAGCACCGCCCAAAAACACACCAAACCAACATCCACAAAACCCTCTGGCACCGCATCAATATGCAACCCCACCCCAAAGTCCCAATCCCTTACCAATACCAACCCGCCACAACATCACCATCAACCAATTCAGTACCCACCAACCGCTACTTATCACACTCCCCAGAACACACCAATACCCATTCTGGATCCTTAGAACTCAACCAACGACCACCATTACACCCAGGCACTGGCACTCACCAAAACAACCCCATATATGTGGAAACAATACCTCACTCTATCCAACCAATCTCCTATACACCAGAATCCTCCAAGAAGGACCTGCTTATCAAAAACATGTCTGAAGAACTCAAAAAGTTGACAAGTCGAGTTTAGGGTGTCGAAGGCGGAAAGGGAATAGAAGGTTTGAACTATGATGATGTATGCAATGTAGAACTGCTAGAGGGTTACAGACCTCCTAAGTTCGAAATGTTTGACGGTACAGGCAATCCCAGGGTTCATTTAGGGACTTATTGTGACAAGCTTGTTGGGGTCAGATAGGATGAAAGAATCCGGATAAAACTCTTTATGAGAAGTCTTACGGGAGATGCTTTGTCATGGTACATCAGCCAGGATCCTAAGAAGTGGTCCAACTGGATGAGTATGGAGTCTGATTTCATGGACCGATTCAGGTTCAACACAGAAAATGCACCAGATGTGTTCTACATTCAGAACCTTAAGAAGAAGCCTTGAGACTTTCTATGAGTACGCTACTCATTGGAGGTCGAAAGCAGCCAAAGTTAGGCCATCTTTGAACGAGGAACAAATGAAAAAGTACTTCGTTAGAGCACAGGATCCACAATATTATGAAAGGTTGATGGTTATTGAAAATCATAAATTCTCTGACATCATCAAACTCGGAGAAAGAATCAAAGAAGGAATCAATAGTGGGATGGTGACAAATTTTTAGGCATTAAAGGCCACAAACAAGGCATTACAATCAGGCAGCATGTCAAAGAAGAGAGACGTTGGGGCAGTAATGGTGGCTCAAGGACCGAAATCTCCACTTACATATCAAACACCTCCACCCACATATCAAACACCTTCACCCACATACCAAGCACCACCACCCACATACCAACCCTCATCTCCTAGATACTTTCAACCAGCCACTGCCTATCATACCTATAATTCTCAACCATCTCATTTCCAGTCACCTCCAACTCGCCAAAATTTGCCAAGACCACAACCAAACTTTGACTGCAAGTCACCTAGACAGTACATTGCTATTGCTGAACCCATCGACTAGTGTATGAAAGGTTGAAAGCCGTTGGTTATGTCATCCATATTCCTATTATGGCATTAGAGAATCTATCCCTATGGGTCAACTCAAACAAAACCTATGCATACCATTCCGGTATGAAAAGGCACACCATTGACGAGTGTAGAACATTGAAAGATAAAATCCAAACGCTGATTGACAATAAGATTATATAGGCAAAAGAAGCTGCACCCAATGTCTGCAATATTCCCCTTATGGATCATAGGGGTGGCGGATACATGTGATACAAATGGATGAAGAATGGGATTTTGAGAGGTCAATTAGGCTATTCGAGAAGGCGATGACTTTAAACTTGCAGTCACACTTACTCATATTGTAGTGCAGAGTCAGTCACCGATCGAAGTTGAGTTAGCTGCATCATTCCCATTTGAGGTAGAGGTGGGTCCACCTTTGGCCACCCCTATTCCATTTGAAGTGGAAGTGGCCACACCATTCACTGTGACAATATCAACCACACCTCCGTTCAACTCAAAAGAAATAACCTGTGATTATGTTGCCAAGGCTAGGCGAAAAGGAAAGGAAACAATGGAGGAATCCGATGTTGCGCAAGGAATGACTAGGTCCGGGAGAATCTATACACCTGAACACTTGAGAGGACCAAGTAAGGATGCCGCTACCAAGTAGCCTATTATTGAAATAGGACCTGATGACCTTTGGAGGAAAGTGCAAGCAAGGGAATATTCTATCATTGAACATTTGAACAAAACCCTAGCTCAGATATCCATACTGTCACTATTGCAAAAATCAGAGGCACACAAGAATGCTTTGATGAAGGTGTTAAGTGAAGCTTATGTACCTAACAATATCACCTACGGAGAGATGGCCAATATGGTAGGGCAGGTGCTAGAAAGTCATAAGATAATCTTCCACAAAGATGAGATGTTGCCTTAAGGGTTGAATCACAACAGAGCATTGCATATCACAGTGCAATTTGAAGACAAATTCATTGCCAGAGTCTTGATTGATGGAGGTTCGAGCCTCAATATTTGTCCGTTGGATACTCTGAAAGGACTGGGCAAAGGTTTCCATGAAATACATACATGGAGCATGAACGTGAAAGCTTTCGATTGGTCCCAAAGGGGCACAATTGGGGAAATTAATCTTTGTCTATAGATGGGGCTAACTTGGTTCGATGTCGAATTTCAAGTGCTTAACATATCGGCCTCCTTCAATCTTCTATTAGGCCTACCATGGATACATGTCGCCGGAGTTGTGGCTTCCACACTATATCAAGCTGTGAAATTCGAATGGAACCATCAAGAGGTGATCATTCACGAAGATGGGAATAACCCCATTTACACCAGTCAAACCATCCCGATTATTGGAAACAAAAGAAGGTTAGGAGGGGAAACCTATCATTACATCGAACGTTTCAATGCCTTCGAGAAAGACAAATGGTGGAGTAGCAAAATAGAGAGAATATTGGCATGGTCTGGGTATGAACCCAACAAAGGACTTGGGAAGAATCTCCAAGGTATTACTAAGCCGATACAGCTGAAGCGTCATGGTACTACCTTCGGGCTCGGATACCAATATACTTGGCAAGAGTATAATAATTGGTCGCCTCCATGGCGTGGACCGTATTACCCTCTCGGGCAACCAGTGCCACATCTGGATCAAGATTTTCACCAAGCTGATACAATATGGGGAACTGCGGAAGAAGAAGCATTAGCTAGGCTGAGAAATATGTTTTTAGAGGATGAAGACATGGACTGCAGTGCAATAATTGAATAGGAGGAGGAAGAAAGCCTCACTATTCAGACTGTGGAGAAGGGAGCAGTTCTCAAAAACTGGACTGCCACACCATCCTGGGCCCGCCGAGTCCCTGGGTAGCTTGGAAAATTTCATTCCTATAGCCATTCTAGGCATTTAAGATTTTTAGTAATTTTTTTTTTTCAAAAGACTCACTTGTTTCAAAATAAATACTCGATTCATCGAGCCGTACTCGTTTGGATGTTTTAAGTAGTAATCAAATGCATTACTCTTTATTATTTATTATTATCTTTCATATTTTTCTTTCTACAGCGTTATTGTTACTTTTCATGATGAACCGGTGACTATGACATGTAACGAGGCAATACAGCATGAGAATAGGGATTCAAATGAAGAAGATGAGATACCTGAGGAAGTTGTAAGGGAAGTTGAAAACTTTAAGAATAAGACTAAGTCCAACCTGGACGAAACCAAATCAGTAAATTTGGGAAACGCCGAGACTGTCAAGGAGACTCACATCAGCACTCACTTATCATCAGCAGAGAAAGAGGAGTACATTCGTTTCCTAAAGGAGTATGAGGACATTTTCGCTTGGCCGTATGATGACATGACCGGTTTGAGCACATCCATAGTGGCTTACAAGTTGCCTATTATTCCCATGTGTCCGCCAGTGAAGCAGAAACTCAAAAAATTCAAACAAGACATGAGCCTGAAAATAAAGGAGGAAGTTACTAAGAAGATTAAAGCCAAAGTTCACAGGGTTGTTGAGTATCCGACTTGGTTAGCCAACATTGTACCAGTTCTGAAGAAAGATGGGAAAGTCAAAGTTTGTGTTGACTATCAGGATTTAAATAGAGCATGTCCTAAAGGCGACTTCCCACTACCAAATATGCATATCCTGATCGACAACTGTGCCAAGCATGCACTCCAATCCTTTGTGGATTGCTTCGCAGGATATCACCTGATTTTGATGGATGAAGATGGCGCAGAGAAAACCGCTTTTATTACACCATGAGGGGTATACTACTACAAGATGATGACATTTGGTCTAAAGAATGCTGAGGATACCTACATGAGAGCCATGACAACCATCTTCCACGGTATGATACACAAAGAAATAGAGGTGTATGTGGATGGCGTCATTCTCAAATCCAAGAGGGTCGTGGACCACATAGCGGACATGAGAAAGTTCTTCGATAGGCTTAAGAGGTACAACTTGATACTGAACCTCGTAAAGTGTGCATTTAGGGTTCCCCCAGGAAAGTTACTGGGATTCATTGTCAGTCATCGAGGGATCGAGCTAGATCCGTCTAAAGTTAGAGCTATTCAGGAATTTCCACTACCTAAGAGCAAAAAAGACGTGATCAGATTCCTAGGACATCTCAATTATATCAGTCGCTTCATAGAACAGTCCATAGTTATATGTGAACCTATCTTCAAGATGCTGAGGAAAGATGCCGAGATGAGCTGGACTGAGGATTGTCAGAAAGCTTTTAACAAAATCAAGGAGTACATGTCCACGCCACCAGTTTTGGTCCCGCCAAAGCCGGGGTGGCCTTTTATACTCTATCTATATGTGTTGGATGGAGCCTTCGGATGTGTTCTGGGACAACATGATGAGACAAGAAGAAAGGAGTAAGCCATATACTAATTGAGTAAGGAGTTTACACCTTATGAAGCACGGTACTCTTTGCTAGAGTGCACTTGATTTGCTTTGACTTGGATGGCCCAGAAGTTGAGGCATTACTTCTGTGCCTATACTAAATACCTCATATCCTGGATGGAAGCTAGCCACGTGGCAGATACTATTGAGTGAGTTTGATATTGTCTACATAACTCAAAAGGCGGTCAAAGGGCAAGTATTGGCAGATCATCTTACTGAAAATCTTTTGGGAGGAGAATACGAACCCTCGAAAACGTATTTTCATGATGAAAAGGTATCATTCGTAGGGGAGGACATTACCGAAGCATACGACGGTTGGAGGACGTTCTTCGATGGAGGTGAAAATTTCAAAGGAGTGGACATTGGAGTAGTTTTGGTATCATAAATGGGTCAACATTATCCGATATCTGCTAAACTCAGATTTTCCTGCACCAACAACATGGTATAATATGAAGCCTACATACTAGGACTCATCATGGCAATCGACATGAACATACAGGAGTTGTTGATAATCAGTGATTCGGTTGCTTGTACACCAGGTACAAGGAGAGTGGGCCACCACGAATTTTAAGATATTTCCATATCTACAAAATGTACAGGAATTGAGAAAGAGGTTCACGAAGATAGAAATTCGGCATGAGCCTAGAATACAGAATGAGTTTGCCGATGCATTGGCCACTTTGTCATCCATGATACAACATCTAGATAAGAAATTCATTGATCCTATCCCAGTGAGAATTCATAATCAGCCAGCATATTGTGCCCATGTTGAGGAAGACACAGATAGAAAGCCTTGGTTCAATGACATCAAGGAGTATTTGGCAAAAGGAGAATATCCGGAGCATGCAAACCACACTAAAAAATGCACCCTCCAGAGATTGTCCAATCACTTCTTCCACAGCGCGAGGAAGCTTGTACAGAAGAACTCTTGATCTAGGATTGCTAAGATGTGTCGACGCAAAGGAGTCTTCTAAACTACTTGAGGATATACATGATGGGACTTGTGACCCGCACATGAATGGTTTTGTCTTAGCCAAGAAGATACTTAGTGCCGGTTTTATTTGGATGACCATGGAGACAGATTATATCTAGTATGTCCGCAAATTCTACCAATGTCAAGTGCACACCGATATAATAAAAAAGCTGCCAAATGAGCTCAATGCAACAAGCTCACCTTGGCCATTCGACGCCTAGGGAATGGATGTCATTGGTACGATTGAGCCTACTGCTTCAAACGGACACAAGTTTATTCTGGTAGCCATTGATTACTTCACAAAATGGGTAAAGGCTATCACTAAGAAAGTCATCGCAGGCTTTGTCGAACATCGTATCGTTTGCCGATTTGGAGTTCCCGAGTCTATTGTTACTGATTATGCTGCCAATCTCACTAGTGATCTGATGAAGCCCATGTGTGAAACTTTCAAAATCAAACAAAAGAATTCCACAGCCTATAAACCTCGGATGAATGGAGCCATAGAGGCCGCCAACAAAAACATAAAGAAAATACTAAGGAAAATGGTAGAAAACCACAAACAATGGCATGAGAAGCTTCCTTTTGCTCTGTTGGGGTACCACACCACAGTTTGCACATTAATCAGAGCAACTCCCTACATGCTTGTTTATGTTACCAAAGCTGTCATCGCAGCCGAGATAGAAATTCCTTCTTTAAGAATCATACAGGAAACTGAACTCAGTGACGCAAAATGGATAAGCAGTTGTTATGAATAATTGGCCCTTATCGATGGAAAAAGGATGAATGCAGTATGTCACGGTCAACTTTATCAAAATAGAATGTCCAGAGCTGTCAACAAAAGGGTCAAACCAAGACAATTTGCACCAGAACAGCTGGTACTGAAGAAGATATTCCCATATCAAGATGAAGCCAAAGGGAAATTCTCTCCTAACTGGCAAGGTCCTTACATGGTTCACAGGGTGCTTATAGGAAGAGCGCTGATACTTAACAGAAATAGACGGAGAAGTCTGACCAAAACTAATCAATTTAGACGCAATCAAAAGATACTATGCTTAGACTATTTATATTTCCTCATCTGATGCAATTGAACTACGCTTGACCTGATTTCCATTTAAGAGGGGATACGTAGGAAGCTCTATGGGTTCGGTCATATCATAATAAAATTTCAATTTTCCCTAAGATCAAAAATTGGGGCAGAATTTTGAGGAGGAGCAAGTCCAGAAAGTCAGAAATTGGTTAAGAAATTGGGGATAAATTTTGAGAAGGATTCTCAAAATTCTGAAGAAGGTTCAACAAAACTCGCAAACGGCCGAAGGATCATCTACCAAACTGGGGTAGAATTTTGAGGAGGACCCTCAAAATTCTAACATGAGGAAGCTTCAATGTCCCTGAAATGTGTTACAGTCACTAGTTTATCTAAAACTACTTAATACTCCAATATGTTTCTAAAACAACTCTATTTTTATCAATAATTGCATATTTTCGAAAACTCTATTTTTCGTAACAGTCAGGTGTTACCCAATGAAACTGAAATAAGGCCTCTATAACGGAACAAAGCAAGGCCAGTGGACAAAGGCATGAACAAACCTCCCTTCACAAAACATATAATTTTTTTTGAACGCAGGCACATCTGACGTAGCGATAGCTTCCGCAAATATATTCACGTAACGAGATCACTATCAATCGGGCCATCAGACACCGAATATATCTCTAGCTGCATGAGGCTAATCATTGCCTCCATATTTGGATAAGGCTAGTCCCTGCCTCCACATTTGCATGAGGCTAATCCTTGCCTCCATATTTGCATGAGGCTAATATTTGCCTCCATACCTACATGAGGATAATTCCTACCTCCACATTTGCATGGGACTAAACATTGTCCCTCCTTGCATAAATATTGCTCTATTCTAGTATTATCTATTTGCTTTTCAATCGGGCTAAGCTCTGCCCTTCATTGCACAAGACTAAGCCTTTTCTTGTTAACATTATATTATTGCATCTCATGGGCTGAAATATCACTGACCTATCCAAAGGCATCATAGTCTAAAAGGCATCATCCTCATAACCGGAAGACGCCGTGCCATGGCCTGAGGATCTCTCAATTTGCATATCATTATTCAAAGGCGCCATGGTTCGGAGGCACCATCTTCATGGACCGAGAACATCATTTCATGGCCTATGAATCTCTCACTAAACAATTCATGGTACAGGACATCATGGTCTGAGGACGTCATCCTTAAACCATCTGAAGACAACTTTCATGGTCCAAAGGGAATCTACATCATGTTTAAATTTTCGTACAAATACATGTTCGTAGCATCTCTTTATCTACAGGTGTCCAGCAAGCAACCGCTATCCTAGTAGGAGCGACCTCACTCCAGTTCCATCAACTATCTCAAACTTTGACCATTCGCCATATCCACTTTTGCATCCATTCCGAAATCTCGTGTCCATTCTTATAATGACTTCATCGGTATATTCCGCTAATGATTCAAGAACTATACGTGGCCTAATTCCTATAAAACCAAGGATATGTAGGTAGCTGAAAGCCAGTGTGCGGCCTAATCTCTCGAACTATTTCGCTCAGTCAAAATTGGCCATCATTTCTTTACCCGAAAACTCTTTCATCCTTCCCAGGTAAAGAGGGGCAGTTGTTGATACCTAATTTTTCACCAAAATATTTTAAAATTGCATATACACCTGCAAAATAATGCATTAATTGGAATTGGTATTTTTCTATAATTTTCCAATATTTTTATTAATAATTTTTACACCCTTAAAACAATTTATTTTAATATTTTCTTCACTTAAATAATTTCAAAATTGCATCAAAGATGAATTTAGAAAATGTCTTGATTTAATATTACTAATATAGGTCCTATTGAGTCCAAATTATTTCATAAATAGTCAAATTGGCACATTTTGGCTATAATTGCCTTAACTTTGCAATTATAGCCCATGCATACATTTTTCGTATTATTTTATCAGAAATTAGTCATTTGCATTTTTAAATACTAAATAACTATTTTTAAAACATTTCTATGCATGAAATTAATTTTTTACAATTAGTAATTTTTTTACAAATTATTTTTAATCAATTGTTTGGGGTATTTAGTAAATAGCCTCTTTTATTTCAATTTTGTCTTGAAATTAACTAGCTCAATACCCCTTTAATACCATCCCAATTCACCCAAGCCCAATCTACACCTACCCGACCCAAGATTCCCATCAAATCGTGGTCATTAATCCTTTAGATCAACGGTCCACATCAAAACTTACCTTTTTCAATCAAACGACACCCCTAAACCCTAACCATTTCCTCCTTACAGCCGCCCTCGAATCCCCTCCTCTCTAGTTCTCTGTGAGACCAACCCCTAACCCTAATCGTCGTCACCTAAAATCAGCCCTAATCCCTTGAATCCCTGTCCGATCTATGGCGTCTTATGGTTGTACGAGGCCTCTACTTGTCTCATATCTCCCTGGGTTGCTTGATTGTGTGGTTTCGTGGATGGATTTCGAAGAGATCAAGTCCAGATCTAATTTTAAACTCTTCAAAAGTTCGTCTATGGTAAGTGAATAATTTATATCAAAGTCTCATGGATAAAATCGTTGATTCAAAGGCCAGATTCTCTTACACATTCTCTTTTCTTCATGAAATCTAATGTTTGGACTTGAAATAGTTTAGATCTCCATAGATCTTGAGCGATCCTGAGTTCATCGTTGATTTTCCTAAATGTTTCTTTACTTATTTACAAGTTAATCGATGTCTGAACATTTTTTTTGTTATATTATGGTTTGTTTTCTTGTTGTTTATTGGTCGAACCTCTAGGTATCTGAAACATTTTTAAACTTCCATGGGTACCCTTCTGGGTTCATTTACTCCTTTACTACTGACCAATTTTTAAACACTACAATACTTCAGGTTTTGACTATTATTACTTCGGGTTGTTTGAATCTCTGTATGTTGAAATGCATTCAAGTTTTCTTCTTTAAGTGTTTTCAAACTACGGTTTCATCCCTTTAAGTTTTTTGCAAAAATTCTAAAGTGTTTGACTGTGGTTCTCTTTACTTGTTCGACTGATTTTTCATATTTATGTTTTAATCCCTAGGGTTTCTGCTTATTTCACTGATTATTTCAATATTTTTCCCGTTATTCGTTAGTTTTGTCAGTTAAAAGGGATTGACTAATTTTATTTGCCTAATTAGGGTTCAAAATATATTTTTTGCCGAGATTGGTATTTCCCTGTGATTTATTTCCTTATTTGTGACTCATGACTGGTACTACTTTCCTTAATTTTTTTATTAGCCTGATTTATAGGATTTAATTGCTTTAACTAACTCCTAGAGGGTCTTTGATTGATTTATTTACATTATTGAACCTATAACTTGGTGTTAATTGATTCTCCCTAATATAAGGGGTGATTTTCGGATTTTGTTGAATTATTTTATTGGGTTTAGCCCCAATTAACTATTTAATTTTGCTTGCACACCTTATTTGGAACTCTTAATTATTCTTTGCCTTATTTGTTTTATTCGGCTAAGTGCTATATAAGCTCCCCATTTTGGATTTTGAAAGAGGAGATTAGTTTATCAATACTCTCACTCTCTCAAAAGCTTTCTATTCTTTTCTATTACTTGCAATTCTCACTAATCCAGTCGGTTGTAAGCCAAGGCTGGCTATTTGCACCATATCTGTTCTATACTCTGAATTCTCTCCTTAGCTGGTATGTCCTGATTTAATTCAAATTCCAAAACTATGTGTTTTCTTTGTTGCTGCAGCTTATTAGTTATGACTTCCAGTTCTATTTACTATTCTACTATCATGTTGCTCAATGTTTAACCAGCATGCCTAGATTATACCACCTAACTACTGTATCACTTAGCATGTTGGAGTTTGTTCTGTTTGTAGCTATGACTAGTATATTTACAAAAAAGGATCTGTTTACTGTGTAGCATGCCCAATCCTGCTATTAGATAATTGCATTAATCCTATTTGTTCACTAGTATGTCCAAGCTGCATTGTTTATTTACTGTCACACCCAGCATGTCTAAATTCTGCTTGTTCTATATGTGATTAGTGTTTCTAAAACTTTGAATACTTCATGAAGTGCTTGCCTAGTTTATTCATTTAAGTCTTACCTACTCTATTTACTAATGAGATCCTGCTAAGGCATCTAACCTTTCAAAGTACTCTAGTTGTGTGTATTGGTCATGTCTAAGACCTATGATTTCTCAATATGTCTTTGTTGTAATCTTTGTAACTAACTTGTCAATTCCACAACTTCTTGAGGAATTTGTGTATCTGTTTGCTATCAATAAGGTGTATTCTATGTATCCCCTACCCCTTTCTCCTTATGTGAAGTCTGTTTTTCAAAGTGTTTTCTAAAGCTGTTCTAGGACTTGTATTCTGATTTCAAGATGTTCTTTTTCTTGTTTTCTAACTACTATTTTACCCAAACTAGTATTGGTTTTCAAAAAAGTCCTAAGACCCTTCTCTACACTGTTCACCAAAGCCTTTGTTTAAAATTATGCACTCCCACTTACTCTTAGTTCATTAGGTCCTGCCCCTTTAGTATGTGTACTGCTTAGAGATCCTTGAGGTCTCTTTAAACTCTGGCATATCAAGGTTGGCTCTTCCACATTGCACATAATCAGTCTTAATTTGAGGAATGTCTGGGTGTGAGCACTGCCCGGAATCCTTGAGGTCCTTAGGTAACTCTGACACACCTGGACATGAATTGGTCTATGGAATCTTGGGCATTTGAGACTAGTGAAGGCTTGGTACACCAGTATTTGCTTTGGGCCTACTTCAGGTTCCCTATAACTTAACTTATATTCTATTTATGTAAAAAAAAATCAATCATTGGTCTGTAATAATTAATTATAAATAGATTTAAGGTGACTAGTAAAAAGGGAGAGTAGTTGTATACTGTGGGAAAGTTGGGTAGATAACATGCCTATAGGTTTTCTTGGTTCAAATGTGTTTTATTAGATAACATGCATATAGGTTTGCTTGGTTCAAATATGTTTTATTAGATAACATGCCTATAGGGTTCATTTGGTTCAAATGTCTTTTATTAGATGACATGCCTATATGGTTCATTTTGTTCAAATGTGTTTGTTAGACATTATGTCTATAGGATTTGCTTCGGTTCAAATGAATTCTGCTTTCTTTACTTTTACATAATTAGAAGTCATGCCTATAGGATCTAAATCAGCTTTAATTATAGAAATCATGCCTATAAGATCCAAAATCAGTTAGATCTACAATCAATTTAACTCATGCTTGTAGGTTCTGAATCAGTTTAATTGACTAACCTACTCGTTTCTTTAATAATCTTCAACGTCGTGTTAATTAATATCACTAGAAAGCATGCCTATAGGATCCTAATTGTCCGTTTAAAATTGTTTACTATTTTACTGCTTTCCTAATCAATGATTAGATACCATGCTCACAGGACATCACTATTAAACGCCTAGGCAAGCATGTAGGGCGATTAAAAATCTTGCAAACTGTAAAGCTATGCTTTGTTATTTGTGACTGCTCATATACAACAGGTCTAAAATCAACAGGCAAACTGAATAGGTCTTTGATAGTTTGGTCCTCACTCAATAATGAATATTCTCTGCTCACCTAGATATCTTGTTCTAGGGCTTCTTTAAATACCTGAGACTGTGTTTAAGACGTGCACTTGCTTGCTCTGTTTGTAAAGGTAAAACTTGAGCCTTTAATCGTTCTATCTTGGGTGCAATCCTAATTGTTTTGGTAGTCGCCTAGATTTTTCTCCTTTAAAGTACCTTAGGATAGTATAGAACTACCCGAATTAGTGGTCCTAAATACCTTAGGGCCACAAGGACGGGACGGGTAGTGCACGCATAGGATATCTTTTAAGATTGCTAGAACGCTTTAGGCTATGACCAAGGGGAGGGAATTGGGTAGTAAGGATGTGATGACTGCGCACCAATGACACGTGTAGCCCCTCATTAAGGAGTGATTACTGGACATTGCATGGGTATGATCCTGTAGGCTAACCAACCTAGGACCCCCTCTTTCCCAATTCCTATGTGTTTAAATGTACTTCCTTTTTTTACACACGCACGCACACACGCACACACACACACATATAGATATATATGAAAGTTGTTCAAACCTCTCCCTTTCTTCCATTACCTGAATCATACATGTGCTTAGAATGTGAAAACATGCCTTTATTTATGAATATGTGTTGAAATTGTTTACCTATAAAATGACTAATTCACATAGTTTAAGTTCGGCCGTGACTCACCATTGTGGACCGCAAGGGGTGCCTAACACCTTCCACTCAAGGTTATTTCGAGCCCTTACCCCAATCTCTGGTGATGCAAACTAGTACATGAGTTAAACACTCTATGTGCTCTAACGCACCTTAATCCGTTAGGTGGCGACTCTTCAAAATACCCAATTCTCAAAAGGAAACGAGTTGTTCCCCCGTGAATGTCGAAACTAGGACTTCCCCGTCAAAAAGGAAAAAAAGAGGGCACGACAATGCTTAAGGTTAATCATGTGTTCGTTGAGTGAAAATCTGCAAGATAGTAATTGACATGGCATACGAAATCGTTATCTTTTTCTGTGGGCTGTGTTGAGGCTGTATATATGGTTTGTTGTGGCTGGAAATTGTTATAAACAGTTTGATTATGTTTTGGCTCTTGTTATTAAGCTTATCTATGGGCTAATTCAATGGATTGAAGAAGATAACATGAAAAACAAGAGGTTGACAATAAAGGTTAAGGTGCTAGGCCTGTGGACTATTTTTGAAGATTATTCTTATGATGTTTTGGGTTTAAAATGATATGGTAAGAATATGTATGATGTTATATAAGTTGTAGGAAGATTTATAGATAAGGAATAAGACTAAATTATATTTTGTTAATTGCATATACAGCTTGAAGCTCAAATGGTTGTTGAAGTAATCAGAGATCTTATTGTGAATTATTTTGTTGTTGTTTGGGCTGTTTGGTGACTTTTAATCACTTATGGGATGTAATAAATATAGGGGAGTTGCTTTCAATTTTCTTGTAGAATATTGGTTTTGAAATGTGAGTGTTACAATGCTTATATGATGACGACGAAGTCGGGTTACTTATTGTAGACGTAAGAAGATCATATTGAGCTTGGTTGGCGATTGGAGGGAAGATTGCAAAAGTATGATAAGGCTAAACCTTTCCTTCATTTTGGCATGATCCAGTAACTACACGTGTTTGATAACAAGACATAAAAAGAAGTTCATATTCCTGAATTTATGTACATTTTCCTAGTCTCATAAGTTATAGTATTCTCCCTTATCAATACTTCATATTCAGTTAAGTTTTGTCTTATTTCATCCAAGAGATAAGAGAGTCTATATATATATATAGTATTACATTATTATAGTATTTTCGCTACCATCGAGCTATAATCGATTAGCAGGCCCTTATTGGTAAACCTCTTATCAGATGGTGATTTATATACCGAGCCTACTATGGCTGAGTGCCTATGAGCGAGCCCAGAATGGCTACGATACAGAGTCTAGTGTGGTCGAGCGCCTATGAGCGAGCTTAGTACGGCAGAGCAGTTATACATACCGAGCCTTATAAGGACAGGCAACTATTTTCCTTACTATATTGAGAAAGTTGAATGAGTATCAGTAGGTAAGCATATCTTAAGATTATCTTTGACTCATAGTTACTTTCACTTATTATATTATTAGTTCGGTTTTAGCCTTCAGTTATTCGGTTGTCTTACATACTCGGTATATTATTTCGTACTGACATCCGTTTTGCCGGGGAAACTGCATTTCATTCATGCAGGTCTTCATTGATAGTTGGACAGACCACTTCCAGCAGACAGAGTAAAACATCAACTTGGTTGGTAAGTTCCACTTACTCAGAGTTACCAGGTCTAGACCTTGGAGTCCATTTTATATATACAGATTTAATGGGTAGGTCGAGGCCCTGTCCCAACCATGGTACAGTTCAATTATATGTAGAGGCTTGTAGACGAGCCCTATATATTTTGTATATATCAGTAGATGTTCATGGCGGCTTCGTCAGCCTATACAATTATATATATCAGATTTTGGGTATGTTTACCCCACAAATGGGAGAAACGTTATTTTCAGACGATTTAGATTATGGCTTTATAGGCCTAAGTTGAGGTTTACCCCTCTAGAGTTCACGGTTACAGAGTGGTATGCTTGGGCCGAGTAGGGCACCGGGTGCCGGCCACTCCTCTTCAGGTTTGGGCGTGACAAACTATTAGGGATGATGTGTGATGGTTGGAGACATTGTGTAGGTAATTTTGTGTGATGGTGCCTTTGCTTGTGTTTGTCGTACACCTTGTGTGACTTGCCTTGTTATTTCGATGTGCTATTCGATGTGTTTGATATTACTTGTTGGCTTGAGCTGCAGTAGTACACTCGCACAAGCATACACTGTAGCATGCCACTTATACTAGCTCAGGAGTATGAAACTTGACATTTATTCATCATGCCCATGTGTTCTTTTATTTTCTATTTCCATGTTGATATTGAGCCTGTGATCATGTTGGACAGATTATGAATTGGAGCCTGTGATCATACCGGGCGGATTGTGATTGTGAGCCTCTGACTATGACGGGTGGATTGTGAATGTGAGCCTGTGATCATGTCGGGCTAATTAAGATTTTAGCATGTGAGTTGTCTGTGCGGTTGTGATGCCAGGTGTCGGCACAAGGTGCCGTATGTATATGATGTTAAGTTGAGACACGTGACTTGTGACTATGATATGATATACCACAGAGTGTTTTCATTGTGAAACTTGTGTTAGAACGGCTTGATTAATTGATTGTCCTTGTGTTTCCTTATTTGGATTTATTGATACTTCACGGTGTTCTTGTTGCTTTACTGTTTATATCACTTGCTGGTTCTTGTTGCCATTGCTGATTTCTGCTTTCCGTTATTAGTTTTATACTCATATACTGTACATGTTATTTTGTCTAGTGAGTGTGTTGACTTATATCTCGTCACTACTCTACAGAGGTTAGTCTTGATACTTACTGGGTACCGACCGTGGTGTACTCATACTACTCTTCTTCATATGTTTGTGCAGTTTTAAGTACTCCAGAGTCTATTGATTGTTAGATAGCAGATTATATACTGCTGTGGAGACTCAAGGTATACCTGCTGTCACATTCGCAGGACTCCGAGTCACCTTTGGAAGTTATTTTTGTACAGTTTACTTATATTCCTGAACACTTGTACTACTATTTCTCGTGGATGTTATTTCATGTTGTAAATGTTGGATTCATTTAGAAATATACGGTTTCTGCTTAATAGTTCTGTTGGTTAATTTTTATCAATCTATTCAGTAAGTGTCTGGCTTACTTAGTCGTAGAGACTAGGTGTCATCACGATATCTTATGAAAGGCAACTGAGTTCGTGATATAGGTCTCCACTACTCACTCCCATAATATTTTCAATGGGCGCTTCTAAATTGCCAACATATAAGTATAATTTAACTACTAAAAATAGTCATAGTTTTAATTTAGCTAAGAACAATAAATTTTTACAAATCAAACTAGGAGGAATTAAACAAAATCAGTGTATTTCAAAAAAATAAAATCAAAGGGGGGTGAGGGAAATACCTACCTGGGCAGTGGAGGGTCATCAGCGATGGAGATACCGGAGAGGAAGGTCGCCGGGGGAGCTGCTGTCGGGGGCATCGGTGGACCTGGGCAGCGGGCTGAGTGGGGGGAGGGAGAGGGGAGGTTTGAGTGTGAAAGAAACAAGAGTGAAAGAAGAAAAGAGAGAAAGAAAAAAGAAAGGGGTCGGGGGAGGGGGGGTTGAAAAGGTTTCTGACCGCTTCGATCGCAAACGAGATTAACAAAGTCAAACCATATCAAATCAACTCGGAATGAACTCAAATTTTACACTCAATTTCGAATTGACGTAAGAAACCTATTCCGACGCCCGGAATAATAATCCAAACTTGATATCATCAAAGTCAATTTCCGGTCAAACTTATGAATTTTTCAAACCTTCAAATAGCCAACTTCCGCCAAATAGTACTGAGACCTTCTCGAAATATCCAAATACAAATCTGGGTATACGACGAGGTCCAAAATCACCATACGAACCTAACGAAACCGTCAAAACTCTGATCCGGGGTCAAGTACACAAAAGTAAAATTTGGTCAACTCTTTCAACTTAAAGCTTCCTAGTTAAGAATCATTATTTCAAATCAACCCCGAATCACCTGAAAAACAAAATTGACGATTAACATAAGTCATAATGCATCATACAAAGTAACCCAATACTTCAAACACATAATGGAATGCAAATGCTTAAAATGACTAGTTGTGTCGTTATAGTTTTTTTTTTTTAAAAAAAAATTTGGCTATACAATACTAATTTTTTGGGGTTGCCTTTGCCAAATATAATCTATGGCCAAAAGTTTACTAATTCCTATTATATGTTATCACTCGATATCTATTTTCCATTTATTAAGTCATATTAATTAATCTGAACCGATCAATTATAGGCACACAAATTAACTAAACTACAAAGAGTCAATGTGGACATCCCACTTAAGTAATATTCTCCAAAGAAGTTTTCCTTAGTTCCCAAAATGACTAGGCAAATGTAAACTTTTTGATTGTACCATAATCTATACTCCAATTTAGTCTTTAATTAATTGATTTCACGAAGTGCAGATCCCAATTTTCTGGCATTCAACTAAAATTAATGGAGAAATTATTTATTTGGTTGTTTGAGATTCTAGACCGACCACTTATAGTTACACAACCAAACTATAAGCAATTAATGTGGACATTCACTGTTGTCATCCAACTAAAAAAATGACTGAATTATCCAACTAAAGATGATTTCTTAGTCATCCTAATTAATCTGAACCAGCCAATTATAGTAACTTAAATTTACCAAACTACAAAGAATCAATATGGACATTCTTAGTAAGTCTTCTCCAAACAAGTAGTTTTATTTCCGAAATCATGACTAGGCAAGTACGTATCTTAAACTTTTTAAATGTATCGTAGCTTATAATTCAACCTAGTACTCTTATTTAATTCATGATGATGTTAATATTTTCCTAACAGATGGGTATTTAGACAGATTGATCAATTGGATTCCACAAATGGAAAGGCATTCGACTAAGAGAATTTCCAGCTTTGATTTGATTAGAACTACAGAGACCCTCAAGATAAGACATCATCGTCCATTTTAAATAGATGCAGTTGAAAGAGCACGCAAAGGATCTGTCGTCCTCACGAATACATTTTACGCCTTGGATTCCATGTTGCCAGGGTATATATACAAAGCTACGGTTGGGCTAAACTAGCCAAAGATACTCTTAACATGCTATATAATATTATGGATATTAGGTTTAGCCCACATAATTTCCCAAAAACCCTTATTCCATTAAGAGTATATGTTGGTGAAAATACAAGTAATTATATTTGAAATATAAGATAAAATAAAATATGTATAATATTCTTTATGCTGAGGCGTGCATATCTCGCTCACTTTAACGAGATTGAAGCTCACTGCAGTAAATATTCATTGGTCCAGCAGTAACACTCTTGATTAATGTATCTTCTCCAGGATACAACAATCCAACAACGTCTTATGACTCAAACAACTTCGGAATAGTTGTTGAGTCCCAAGATCCACCACAAAGGATATGTTCCTTCAACAAGAATAAAATTCTTGCTTTCAGTCTATTGTCACGACCCCGATTCTCCCTCCATAAACCATCGTGACGGTACTTAGTCCCTACGACTAGGTAAGCCTAAATTGCGGAAAATAAACCAATTTGTGGAAGTAAAATAATTTAAAACAGAGTTAGAGTAATAAGACAGTGTTTAAAATTGCCGTTCGACATTCACAATATTTAACTCTCAGAAATCGATACATATCTCCAAGACCCAAATCACAAGCTACGAAATATAGTAAAATGCTCTAACTCCGGAATGTCTACATCAATAGTAAAGATAGAAGGGCTATCACTACAAAATAGAATGAAGAGAGACTTCTCGGTCTGCGGATGCGGCAGATATACCTCGAAGTCTCCGAAGGACCGCTTCGCTTCATGGATGGTAGGTCTGAGTAGAGGTACCTAGATCTGCACATGGAAAACATGCGCAGAAAGAGCATGAGTACACCACAGCGGTACTCAGTAAGTGCCAAGCCTAACCTCAGTCAGGTAGTGACGAGGAAGGTCAGGGCCCTACTGAGGTTAAATAAGATATAAGATTTAACAGTGTGAAATAAACAGTGTAAATAAGTACGACAGTAAAAATAAAATAGTATATGAAGGACAGAAACAACAATTGCAGAGGCAAAGTAAACACAGAAGAAGAATACAGCTCAGCACAAAGATAACAACCGGGGATCTCCCAAGATACCATCCTATAGTCCCCAAATATAAATATCATATCCAGTGGATCTCCTGGGTGCAGTCCCGTAGTCCAACTCACAATGCGTGGGGATCTACCGAAAGTCCGATCCGTAGTCCCAAATGTAAATATCCAGTACAGCGAAATCTATCGGGTGCAGTCCCCTAGTTCCAAAGTAAATGTGCAGGGGGATCTACCGGAATACAAATCCGAAGTCCCAAAATAAATGTGCAGGAGGGATCTACCGGAATACAAATCTGTAGTCGCAAAGTAAACACACAGCAACAATACGAAGAATACACAATTCAGTTCAAATTTCATATTAAGGCAAAACAGGTACTTCTAGCCTAGCATGTTACACATAATCCAAATAAGGCAGTTTGGGCAAGTAAAGTAATTAATTCAATTAGGCATGCTTTCCTAAGCTAGCTTTAGGGTTAAATTGCAAGTATTATAAAATAGGGAAAAAGAAACACAATTGAAATTACTTAAGGAAAACCGGATTTTCAATAATTAGCTTAAGTACGCACTCGTCACCTCATGTACAAGGCATTTCAACTATCAAATATACCAAATCCTAAGGGGAAGGTCCCCCACACAAGGTTAGGCAAGCCACTTACCTCGAACCGGCTAAAAATCAACTCTAAACCACGTTCTTGCCACGACTACTTGACTCTAAATAGCCCAAATATATTCAATTCAATTGCATAATGTAACTAACACTTCAAGTAACTGATTCTATAATTAAATTCTAAGCTAATACATGAAATTAGGTAAAATGACCAAAACGCCCCTCGGTCCTACGTCTCGGAATTGGGTAAAATTTATATTTTCAGAATCCTCACACTCTCACGAGTTCATGCATACCAAAATTATTCAAATCTAAGGTCAAATTCCCAATCAAAAGACGAATTCTAGGTCTAAGATCTTTCTTCCCACTTTTCCCCAATTCTCATATCCAATCCGAAATTAAATGATAAATTCATGTTTAGATTATCGGGTTACAAGGAAAAAGGAGTTAAGAATCATTAACCAATCAATATCTCTGAAAACCCCACAAAACTTCGCTCAAATCCGAGCTCCCAAACTTTAGTTTTCATAAAAATGGCAAAACCCTCGAATTTGAAATTTTATATTCTGCCCATACGCGTTCTTCATGGCGAATGAGAGACTACTATCGCGAACACGATGCACAAAAATCCTACTGGCCAACTTCCTCTTTCGCGAACGCGAGGTCCACTCGTGAACGCCTAGCTTACACTGGCAGACCCTACGCGAACGCGAGGACCTTGTCGCGAACGTGAAAACCAATGGGTCCATACCTTCGCGAACGCGAAGCACGATTCAACTGCTTCACCCAGATGTTCTACGCGAACACGAGACCCTCTCGCAAACACAATGAATGATTTCTCTCCAACACAACAGCAGAAAATCTGCAATCTTTCCCAAGTCCAAAAATGGTGCGTTGAGCATCCGAAACACACCCGAGGCCCCCAGTACCTCAACAAAACCTACCAACATATCCCATAACTTCATTCAAACTTGCTCCAACCTTCGGAACGCTAAAAACAACACAAAAATACCTATTTTTTATCGGATTCAAGCGTAAGACTTCCAAAAACTCTAGAAACACACTTTCGATCAAAAAATCTATCACACCTCGTCTGAATGACCTGAAATTTTGCACCCACGTCGCATGCTACTCCAACTTCTAGAATTCTATTCTGACCCTCAGATCAAAATCTCACTATTGAACCGGAAACTTCAAAAATTCAACTTTCGACATTTCAAGCGTAAATTAGCTACGGACCTCCAAAATACAATCCGAACACGCCCCTAAGCCCAAAATCACCCAACAGAGCTAACGGAACCATCAGATTTCCATTCCGAGGTCGTCTTCACACTGTTTTAACTGCGGTCAACTTTCCAACACCTAAGCTCTCATTTAGGGACTAAGTGTCCCAAAACTCTCCGAAACTCAAAACCGAACATCCCGGCAAATCAAAATAGCAGAAATAAACTCGGGAAAAGAAGTTAATAGGAGATCGGGGCGTAAATTCTTAAAACGGCCGATCGGGTCGTTACATTTACCAACCTTAATTTTTTTCACACACACTATAGCACTTTCCCATACCCAAACACATGGGAAAAAATCCATTATTTATAGGTGTAGAATATTTTTCATAAAATAAATAACAAGGTAATAGGATAAAAAATTATAAAACTTGGGTTGGTGATAATAAAATTTAAGCTTTAATTGGTAAATAGTGGTAGATTATGGTATTAATAGTTATATGAATTTATTGCATAATGATCACTTTCTTGCATATTTATAGCCACTAACATCATATGAAATAATGCAATTTAATGTTAAAAATGTAAGTACTCCAATAGTTTCTATTTATATAATATTAAAATAAGAGTATTTATTAGTTGAAGGGAGACTATTATGTATAATGAAGGATACTTTGCATTGAACCTCCATTGAGTAGAAATAAGAATCTCTATTTCAGATCCAATAGTAGTCTCGGATTTTGAACTATGATTGCTTAAGAGAAATAAAGTATCACTGTTTACACATAATAATTAAGGTGTTGACGTGCGTTTTATTATCTAGTATATTACGGTCTTGTGCTATCCTGATCATTCATGAGTGTTTTGAGAATAAGCTCAATTCTCATAGGAAACGACCTACTTTCACACTCATATATATGTCAAGGGTGCTCCTATATCTAACACCCTACACATCGAGTTATAAATTTTCATTAAAAATTCATAGACTCAACATCCACAAATTATTGTATGACAAATGCACCTACATATACCATAGGGATAATAAATATATAAGTGCATTTTAAAACAATGTATCATATAATTCATTCTTTTTATTGAACCTCGCTATAGGATCTTTAGTCCTCAAGTTGTGTTCTTCATATATGACTTAGAATTTATGGGCTTCAATCTCATCTCCACGTGCTCTAAAACCTTTCTTTTGTCGTGGCATTGATTAGTGGACCTCCATGATTATCACATGATTTAGTATAATCAACATTATTGATGTCACTTATCAAATATGATCTCACAGAACTTTATTAATAGCAGTGGTGCTATCACAATAAATTAACATAGGAGAAATTATTTTTTAAGAAAAATAAGATATTTGAAATAATAAACCTCTTAACCAATGCGTTTTATCACAAGCTGAAGCTAAAGCAATTAGTTCAGCCTCCATATATAGTAGACTTAGCAGTAATACTTTTTAAATTTTTAATAAATAGCATCACCTTCCAAAGTAAAAATATAACAAGTAGTAGAATAGGAACACCGGATAAAAATATTTCAATCTACGTCAGAAAATCTTTCAAGTACAGTACGATATCTTTTATAAAATAAACTCTATATTTATTACCAACTAAATATCTCTAACTCTCATTACGACATGGCAAGGTTCATTACCTAGCTTGCTTATAAATTGTGACGACCTGATAGGCCGTTTTAAATCCTAACTCTTATTCTGGTATTTCGAGACCTCTATTAGTTTCATTTTAGTATTTTTCGATTTGCGTGTACAATCCGTGTCTTTTCTCGGAAAGATTTTTAGGTGAAAATTTGAAGAAAATATGATTTTTTTTCTAAATTTAACTTGAGTTGATTATGGTCAATATTTTATTTAAATGACCCCGGATCGGTATTTTGACGATCCCGGTGGGTCGATATCATGATTATAGACCTAGGCGTATGAACAAAATTTAATTCAAAAGTCCTTAACTTGATTTGTCGAATGCAATTAACTTGAAGGTTTAAATATTTCCTAGCTTTGATGGTAGGCTGACTTCATGGCTACCAGGTTCAGATTTTAGTTCCGGTATATAGTATAATTTTAATATTTAAAACATGCCTGTAAAATTTAGTGCAAAATGTAGTTGGTTTGATAGGACTCAGACGCTGAGTTGTAAATTTTCATGTTCTTGAGTTTCTTTAAAATTTCATGTGTTTTGATGTCTGATTCGTAGTTTTAGGTGTTATTTTGGTGTTTTGATCGCGTGAGCGAGTTCGTATGATGTTATCACACTTGTGTATGTGACGACCCCAATTTTCCTCCCTAGGATGCCATGACAATAACACTTTCTGAATTACTAAAAGACTTTAGCCATCAACTAATAAATATAAAATAAAAATCTTTATACACAACTTACAATCACAAAACCGGTAGTACAAGTCATAAGATCTACCGAGTTTGCTAGAAAAACCTCTAAATACAACTTTTTCGAAAAAAGAGATAAAACCATGAAAGTACCCAATTATAAGGTGACTCCAAATCCTGCGAACGTGGCAACAGGTTTAACTTGAGTCTCCACAGCAAGATCTGTACAACTAGGTAGCGATCGACCAACTCCAAAATACCTGGATCTACACAAAAATTTGCAGAAGTGTAGTGTGAGTACACCACAACGGTACCCAGTAAGTATCAAGACTGACCTCTGTGGAGTAGTGACGAGGGACAGATAAGATACCTACCGGACTAAACAACCTTAACAAGCATAGGTGTAGAACTATTAGGGTAAGAAGCCTCTATAAAACTAGGCATGATGACAACAATAATACGATGCTAGCAAGAGGAACTAGAAGCAACACCTAGCAATGGGACACAACAAATAATAACATTGTAGAGTAAGCTACACACACTTTATATCCGGTGGAACCAAATAAGGGGAAAACAAGTAGCAACTGAATAAGAATAACCGCTTTCACACCAGGTTTATCCAATAATCTCCATAAAGTACCAAACCACAAAATTCACAAATCACGGGTCCCAATTCGTGAACCCTAATCACTTGGCATCTTGTGCCCTCATTACAACTGATAACTACACGGATGACGTGCCTAAGAACAATTCTCACATAAAAGACAAGTAGACGAGAGTACATATAAATGGTCAATGACATTACTATCAATCTTCTTAAACCAATGGAGGTGATAAATTATGTGTATACTTGTGCAAGTGTTCTATCACAGTTTGGGCCAACGAGTAAGAGTAGAGGAAATGAACGACATATAAGACACAATTCCCATGATTTTGCACAAGGTAAAACTCACACAAGTTAGGCACACCACTACACAAATATCAACAACAACAATGCCCCCGGGCCATCACAAATCAATCCCCGACATACCCCAACATAGCCCACCTTGTCTCGCCACGTGCGTAGTGATAAAGTAAATGCCTGCCTTGTCTCACCGCACGCGCATAGTAATGTTGCCACCTTATCTCGCCACTTGCGCAAACACACATTTATAGCCCTCTCTGGCACACCGTATTTGCAACATCAATCGGAACAATAGCATGGTAGAAACCTCGTGCAAACACCCGAACAACTCATCCCAACAATATCACGTGCCAAAAACATAACACCACCATAAAATGACCTTCATAACATGTGCTCAACAACAATGAGTACAACGGCATCAACAACAATAATAACACGAGAATACAACAAGTAAATCAACTCAAGAACTTTGGAACATAAGGAGACGGTAGAACGAGCTCACAAGAAAAACACAACGGAGAATACTAGTCTCAACAAGAGTAGCTTAACAAGGGAGAAAATAATACATAACAATGAGACCACAAAAATACAATTCAACAATAAGAGAGAGAGATAGAATAACTCCATGATTCAAAATAAGAATAAATCAACAATAAAAAGAGATATCAAAACTTCGTTTAAGGTTGAGATAACACAACATCAGTTTCAATTAAAGATAAGCAATTTCGGAGAGATAATAATAATATCCACAAGTAAGGATAAGCAATTATGGAAAAGATGGTAATGACTTCAATAAAGAATAAGAAATTGCGTAGAAGAGAGCATGGAAATAAAAAAGGTATCAACTTCAATTATGGCACGTAAGGGTTCAATTGGCAACAAGGGTAAAACATGAATCAATTAATTTCAAATAATACACGTAAGGGTAAACTTAATAAACGGAGGATTTAACATGATAAAACAACTTCATATCTATTGCACATAAAAACCTAAAGGCCCTAAATAGCCAATTTTCTACAATTAAGCCCAAGTACGTACCGGTCAACTCGCGTACTCGGCTCTCACATGACACAATTAGCACAAATGACTCAAATACTAAGGGGTAGTTCCCCCACACAAGGTTAGACAAGATACTTACCTCAAAAAAGCTATACTAATACTCAAAAATAACCTTCTTGAGTGAAACAACCTTCGGATGACTCAAATCTAACCAAATTAACTTCAAATCATAAATAAAACTCATAGCAACCAATTCTGGATAATAAAGCTTCGATGTTTAATTAAAAGAAAAAAATCAACCCAAAAGTCAATCTTCACGCCCGCACTCTAGAACCCGAAAAAATTCACAAAACCTAAACACCCATTCCAATACGATTCCAACCATATCAATTTTATCAAATTTCGATATCAAATCGCCCTTCAAAACCTCATTTTACATTTTGAAAGATTTTTACAAAATTTTCCATTTTCTTCCATTCAATTAACTAACTAAATAATAAAAATAAAGATAAAATCATGAAATAAAATCAAAACTTGGTAAAGATCACTTACCCCAAACAACCACGTGAAGAACCCTTCAAAATATCGCCTAAATCTGAGGTCTATAACTCAAAATATGAACTAAATGGCCAAACCCTCGACTTAGAGTACTTTTATATTCTACCCAGATCTAACATATCGCGATCATGGAAAATACCTCGCGAATGCAAAGAAGCAAATGAATGCTGACAAAATTAACCTTATGCGAATGCGAAACCACAAACGCGAACACGAAGAACAATTCTTGATGCCCTTTACAGCTCTACCTTTATGCGATCGTAGACATCAGCATGAGAATGCGAAGGCAAAAGCCTTCCAACCTTCGCGAACGCGATCCACTATTCGCGAATGCAAACATCAATATCTTCCTACCTCCCAATTACATTAAGCAAGTGTGACTCCTGTTACGCAAACACAACAAAGAGAAACCAGATGACATAACCACCACTTCAAAATATGAGGAAATGGTCTGAAGCTCGTCCGAAACTCACCCGAGTCCCTCGGGACCCCGTCCGAATATACCAAAAAGTCCTATAACATAACACTTACTACTCGATTCCTCAAATCATATCAAACAACATTATCACAACGAATCGAACTTATAAATTTCTAAATCTTCTAACTTCAAAATTTCGTGTCGAAACATATCAAATCAATCCGGAATGAAGTCAAATTTTGTAGGCAAGTTATAAATGACTAACGGAGCTAATCCAACTCTCAAAATAGGAATACGATCCCGATATCAATGAAGTCAACTCCCGGTCAAACCTCTCAATCTTTTAAATCTTCAACTTTCCAATTTTCGCCGAAATGCTTCAAATTATCCTACGGACCTCCAAATCCAAATCCGGATGCACGCCTAAGTCAAAAATCACCATATGAAGCTGTTGGAATCATCAAAATACCATTTCAGATTCGTCTACATAAAATTCTAATTTTGGTCAACTCTTATTACTTACGATTCCAAACGAAGAATCTTTCTGCCAAATTGACTCTGAATCATCTGAGAACTAAACTCGGCCACGCATGCAAGTCATAAAACATAATACGAAGCTACCCGAGACCTTAAGCCATCCAACGTGATGCTAATTCTCAAAACGACCAATCGGATCGTTACATTCCTCCCTCTTAAACAAACGTTCGTCCTCGAACGTGCCAAGAATCGATCTATAGTCATCAAATAGCTGAATGTATTCACCATACATAAACCTGCGGGTGATATCGTGTCACCCCAATCCACATAATCCCGACAACACCATCTCAACTAAAATTTACCCCTTTCCGCCAATACTAATAAGCCTTAGAACCAAATTTCTCCCCATTTGATGATCTCTAAAGAATCTGATTCCTACATCCACACCCGGTATCAGCCTATACCAGCAGCAACAACTTATGCCTACACCCACAAGGTACAACCCCACGACATAAAACATTACACATATGCTCTTAACAACAATTCTATCCACCGTAGCTACCCATAATGAAATCCAGTAAGCCTCATATCCATTAGAACCCTATTTCCAACATTCACAATACTGACAATGATGCAAGAAACAAGAAGAACTCATAACTATTCACCCGAATCAACAAGTCATATCTAACGCCACCTGAGCACACACCTCACAAGCTAAAACCTAATAGGCACATCACGAATAATATTGAATACGTAAGGAGAAACACATAAGAGAACTATCAAACAAGCCTGACATGCACCCCTCCCTATTAGTACTATTCTATAAATCAAATCACATTAACAAATCTATAGGATCTCATCCTAATATAACTCCACCGCGGCCCGCAACTCGGTACAAATGTATCAAATCACATGAAGACGTGAAGATCGTATCCTCAATTCTGAATCATAAGTAGCATACACATCATTCCCACCGAAACCTTCCACTAATAAAATCACAAGACATACTGAAATCTCACACCGGTAGAGCATCTAAATCATAAATCGTAACCTATCACCCAGAAATCACATCAAAACTATCAAAATGAGGAACAAAAAGTCACTCATACTCCCATAACTCTCAATAATGTAAAAATAAAATGGTAGACACGGGCTGCCACTATAGAACCTCCAAATAGGGGTAAACACATAAATAGAGTACAAAATCACAAAACTCACCCATATGTGAAGCAAAATAGGAGGACTCAGACCGATAAGCAGAACCAAAATAAAATACGAGTGATTACCCTCCATAACAAATCAAAACCATACATGTATGACATCATCTGGTGATGCAGCCTCAACACTACTGTAGAAAACACATCAACGGGTCAGGCCTCCCCCGATTGGGTGTCCTCTACTCGCCTGACTTGTACCCCAAGCTGGCGGTGCAAGGATATCAGCAGCTGGAATTGAACTCACAGCTTGAGCACCCCGTTCGAGGACGAATGCTCCAAAGGTGGGAATGATGTTATACCCCACAATATTACGATAATGTTACGTCTTGTAGTATTATATTACGATGATGTTACACCTTGCAGTACTACATTACAATGATGTTATGCCTTGTAGTATTACATTACGATGATGTTATGCCTTGTAGTATTAGATTATAGTGATGTTACGCTTTGCATTATTAAATTACGACAATGTTGCACCCTGCAGTATTGTACGTTGAATTTGTCGTAAGATAATTAACATCAATCAAAGGAAAGGATTATTTGGATATTATAAGGATTATGCTATTTCAAATAAGGGATGAATAAATTCGTGAAGGTTAGAGGGAAAGGAAGTCCAAGAAAAAGAATTTTCGTGCAAGTTTGGCACGTTGGGATTAAATACGGGTCGAGCGCTAATACCGTATATTTATGGACTAATACCACACAAGGTACTATATGGCCATAATAGTAATGTGTATAAGGTATGCTAAAAGTGAGTAGTATTTATGTAATTTAAAATAATTCTTAGTTATGTGGGTAATTGATTAATTATTGAATTAATGGAGATTAATAAGTTGATTAAAGAAAATGGGTGAAATTTTGGATAAAGCCAAATGTAGTAACGTGGTATCCAAGAAGATTTGGCTAAAAATGACTCTTAAAATCATGTGCTTGGTGTCACAACTAGGATATCTTATGGCCAAGTCATGCTAAAGTGGGACCCACCCTCTTTAATTAAGACTTCAATATAAGTCATCAAATTACATAAGTTCCCTTTTGCAATTCTAAAAGAATTGCACTTCTAGGCAATAAGTGGAGCTGAAACATTAAGATCTCCTTACTTCATAAAGAGAGATGCATATTCATAACGTCAGAATCTTCATCTGCAACAATTCAACAAAATTACATAAGCATCTTCAAGGAATCAACCGAGAATCCTTAGTATATTAAGCAACATATTTTTCCCTACTCCGATCTTACCGTCACATATTTTATTGCAATTAACGTGCGTTAGAGGGATTGTCAAGAGAATCGACTGAGGTATGTTAAGGCTATCCCTTCTTTCTTTTGGCATGATCCATACGATACAAATGAAACGAGCAAATACACAACTTTCATAAATGACTCTATTCATAGAAATACTAGGGGTGCCCGTGTTCTTGATTCCCCATATGTCATATTATTCTATCATATGTTCATGGGTCTCAAAAAAATACGAAAGCTGAAAAGAGTTTACTTTATGATATTACTCAAAGGCAAATGGTCTTATGACATTCCGAATTTTTTTATTAATGTACTTTTCATGCATTACATTCATGTACATTGATCCACGACCAGATGACGTTATATATATATATATATGGGATATGGGAAAAGTTATGGCGTTATATACGCACCACCACCTGATCAGTTGGTATACGTTGATGATTTTCTCCCACAGTGGCCATGATGATATGATGGGATGCCCTCATAGGCTGATTATGTTATGAAACATGTACCTATGCAAAACATGACATGCATACGCATATGCATGATACTATAATTATTTCATGATTTACAAAGTTATTCAAACTTACAGGTGGAGTCATTTACCCTATATTTCCCCCAAGTCTGTTAGGTACTTAATTATGTGCCTTACATATCAGTACATTATTCGTACTGACATCCCTTTTTGCCTAGCGAAGTTGCGTTCCATGTCCGGAGGTACCGATAGACAGGTCGAGATCCTTCCATGTAGGCTACAGCTCAGTGGAAAATGTTGGTGCGCTCCATTTGCTTCGGAGTTGCTTGTTTGGTTAGTATGAGTTAGATGTGTATTGTTTGGTATGGCGGAACTCTGTACCAACCTTTATGAAAATTATGTATTCTTAGAGGCTTTTAGACAGATGTCATGTATGTAAAAGATTGTATGGCCTTGTTGGCCTATGTTCTGTGTTCAAGCAGTTATTTTGGTGTTAGAGGCCCATATATCTTATGTATAAGTTTGCATTACCTGTTGTAGTCTAACTATTTCACGAAAGTCTCTCCGGATCAGTTATTTATGATAGTATGACATGAAAAGATACGTTATGTTAGTACTCGATAGAGTAAGGTACCGGGTACCCGTCGCAGCCGATCTGTTTGGGTCGTGACAAAAGTGGCATCAGAGTAGTTCTGTCCTAGGGTGTCTACAAGCCGTGTCTAGTAGAGTCTTGTTTATGGGTGTGTCGTGCACCACATTTATAAGTAGGAAGCTACCGGGAATTTAGGATTGTCACTCTTTCTTCTTACTCTAGATCGTGTGGTAGAGCTCACTTATAAGAATTCAAATTCCGAAATTCTATTTCATTCGTAATAAGACGATACCTACATCTTGAAAGAAGATTGGAAAGAGAGATAGTTATGGAAGAGCTGAGTCAGAGGAATTGGATTTTTGTATGATGCATACGATAAGTAAATGTTAGGTCTTTAGCAAATCATGGGTGTACTAAAAGGTGTAAGCTTTTTGATAAGAAGCCTTAAGGCAATAATGCCTATCCATCTTTATGGTGAAAAATAGTGAGAGATTAAGAAGATAAATACAAGTTTCTACAAGCAAAAGAAGCAAGATGAAGAAGGTTACGAGGGGCCCAGTTAATGAAGGTTAATAGTGTTTATAATTCAGGCAGAGGAATATAAGCTTTTTGAATTATACTCAACAGTAATAGAGGTATGTACAATTAGTCACACCCATTTCAGTTATGCCATGTGTGGGCTAACATGTATAGTTAAAAGAAGGACGGGATATTAGGATCCGACAGAGGTTAGGGTAACCCAATTTGGTAAATGGATTGCTTGTGTTAGTTGACATTGCCGAACGATATTGCAAATGTGCTAATAGATCCCCTTGTGAGACACCCAGATGGTGTACTCTAGAATATTACAATTAGATGTGAATACTAGCATGATAAAAAAATTTAGGTGATAGGCACTGAAATCCTTGAAGGGATAAATATTACCTTACTGTGACCTCGTCCCTAGTAAAGCGAGGACGTTGAGCAACCCGAAGAGCCGATGAATAAAGCAAGGAGAGCAAAAAGCGAAAGAATGTCATGTTGAAATTTTCACAAGAAAAGAGATATGTAGAAATATTAGGAGAGTAATGAGAAGAGAGAAAAAGAAGCATTATGAATAAGGTGTGATACATGGATGCCAACGATCGAGTGTTATAGAACCTATAATAAAATGAAGAAAGAGATGAAAGGTTATGGTCCTTAAAACAACAAAATAGTATAGGCCATACAGTCACATCCTCATTTTGAGAAATAAGTTCGCGACTCTAACGTGATTAACAGAAGGAAAAGTTAGACCCTAGAGTAGTAGAAATCAGTATGGACTGGTGAATAAGATAAACTAAACATGAATAAGGAACTGAGTGATTTGATAATAGTCAGCATCACGAGAATTTCAAATTGCATTCCAACAATAATAGAATAGACAACAGAAGAAGATCCATGAATTCAGAGAATGATCATTCAGAGAGACGCTTCCTTAAAGCAAGCAATGGGAGCAAAGTTAAGCATAAAAGACTGTATGTTCCAGTTACACTATGTGTCACCATCACTAGCGAGGGATTTTGTTATCCTTGGTGTAGAAGGATTACCGCAAGGTGAGTAAGGGTCATTGATAATGTGAAAGGATGCCAAAGATGAAGAGGAAGAACATTTATAGGCAGGTCGTCATAGCTCCAAGTCTTAGTACTCCCCTAAAATGGAGAATATAGAATAATAAAAGAAGAATGCGATAAAAATTTGAGAAAGGGGTGAGGTTGACCTTATCCAAATATTACAGATATGCTATTATTCCAGAACGTTATGTAAGCACGATGTCAAAAAAATAAGGAAGTAAGGGTTCCTGCATGGGATGTTATTGATAGATAAGGAGCCAGTACATAAGGAAATAACCCAAGGAAGATTACGCAGAATATAGACATGAGAATTGGCCAATGAGTAATTAGCATTTGATTCAGGAAGAGCCTAGTCATGACTAGACAGGAAGTTACGGATAAATCAACAGATCATGCAAGATGAATGTAGTAAACTCCAACATGGAGAATTCAGCCTTGTAGTAATGTTATTATAATACTTGAGATATATTCAAATAGGAGTCGGGGTAGTTAAAGGTACCGTATGAGTGTTACAGGGATAAAAGGAAGTTACACTTGGAAGGCAATAAAAATATCAGTTCAGAAGCAACCCTACAAGCACAAGGTAACGGAGGTAAGCAACTACAAATAATTATAGGCAAGGAACGATATCAAAAGGTCCGTAATAAGCTCACAGCTTTACGAGGGTCAAGGGTTCTCCCTAACTACTACAATGAAAGACTAGCTGATAAAATAAGGAAGAAGGCTTCAACTTAAGCACAACGAACTAAAAGGAAGCGGTCGTGTAACAACAGTCTCACAACAACATTATAAGCACTCCAAAGGAAAGTGGACCATACCGTGACTAATGAACGAGAAGTAAATATTAAAAGTAATATTCAAGATCATATGAGTTGCACGAAAACTCTGGCATGTGTGGGCACTAAGATAAGCTAAGTATGGACGCAACAAAGGGACAGAAAGACAATGAAAAGTAATAGCTTACATTGAATGAAAGCTAAAAAGGAATGAAAAAAATTATTCGATCAATGATCTAGAGTTGGTTACGTTATGAACTCACTTAAGGGTTCAGAGTTTTATACATGCAGCATATACAGTCGTAGAAGATTCTGGTATATGTTAAAAGAAAGAATTGAGCCCAGGTCATAAACAAAGGATTAAATTATTAAAGGGTTGTATCATGCATATTTCTCAAGCCCATGAAAGGCTAAACAGTATAACTAATACCATGAACCACAAATTGGAAGATAGCTTAAGCCTACATAAAGGTTGATTAGAGGAAAGAGGAAACTAAAGAGAGACATCAACTAAGTAATCAGGAGTCTGATTATTGGACCTAGAAAATTAGAAACATCGTGATTGAGAATATTGCAGGATCTCCCTTAACGGCTCTACGATAAAGTCAGTAATAAGAAGTCAGTATGAAGCTCCCACCGGATTGTAGTATTATAATAGAGCTTCAAGTGGGGGTGTGAATCATACCTATGTGGAAGGAAGGTTATGAAATAGATAGAAGATATGATACGAGACTTTAAGTAAGTAAGGTAAAGATGAACAACGTACGAGATACTCAAATGCAGAAAGTTGTGAATAGTCCATACTTCGGATAGAAGGCTATAAGCACGGGGATCCAATAACCGGGAATGATAGGGGCATTGTCAGTGGCATATCTTATAGCCTATGGTTTCTAGGTACCAAGAGATCTATTTAAGAGAATAAACAAGAGTTAGAGACAATGTGATGTTTTGCTTGATGTTCCAAAATAACATAAGGAAATCTATAGTACAAGGAAGTTGAAGGACATCTGTGAGTAGTATAAATGGATATGTATGGGTCGCAAGCTAAAGTATGATAAAGCGACAAGGTTGTAGGAAGACAGGAGTAAGGATAAGAAAGGGCGAGTGAGAAGGTGACAAGACTTGATAAGCCGTCGGGATTAAACCCACAAAAATGAGAGAAAGCTGATGGGTTCTCTAAATTATATAAAGCTCAGTATAGTCTAAATGAGCTCAAAGGATTCTAAGACTAGTAGCATTTCGAAGAAATGGAACGCTGACCTGGTGATAAAATTAAAGTGTAATTGTGACAGATAAAGGATGACGTTTGGGCCTTCATTTGAATAATGATTTGGAAAAAAAAAAGAGAAGGAGAAAAGATTTCGTTGACAACACGAGATTAGGATACCCCCTATAAAGTGAATCACATTGAGACATATGAAATACGATTATGGAAATCACTTCAAATATTCCTCAATACAACGTAAGCCCTAGCGTCAATGTATTACGTAAGAAGTTTCAAGTCTTCAAGTGGAGGATTGTTGATCAACATTGAGGTGAATCAACAATGGATAGATACAAGTTACAAAGTATGACATGAGATTACGCCATCCTTCTTAAGATGAACGGTAATGGAGGAGCATTAAAGGACTGAGATTTATACCTAAAGGGTAGGCAACAAAAGTAACCGGGAGTTTGGTAAGCATACCTTAGTAAGGATAAATTGAAGTAAAAATTATGGTATAGTATGACCCATGTAGATCCAGTAAAGTCATACAAATGGATAACAAGATCTATGAAATAAGATATGTCCATATTCGCAGGTTTCACAAAGTGCCGAGCGAAGAACCCATAGATGCCCAGAGAGGCATCCTCTTAAGTCTTGTATATGTTTAAAATGTAAGGCCTAGAGATTAAATTAAAGCTAGAGTGAAAAGGGGAGAAGAGTCGCATAGGCACACTTACATAGTTAGAGACATATAGGCTGCATGACAAGAAATAGCAACAGTTACGAGATTGGAAAGATTTCGACCACAAGTTGTGGTATGAGAAAGAGGACTAATGGGGGCAATACCCTAGACTTTAGATTTATTCAAAGGACAACTTCCTAAATGGCAAGGGGAGTATTAACATGTTAACAAGAGCCATAAGTTATGAAAATGATAAGAGCATTAGTCAACATTCGAGGACAACATTCGAGGACGAATGCTCCAAAAGATCTTCTTCGGATCTACCTGCATACCCTCTACTGAAACAACATCACCCAAGAAAGCAACTGAACTCAACCATAACTCATACTTTGAAAACTTAGCATACAACTGACTGTCTCTCAAAATCTGGAGGACCACTCTCAGATGATTCTCAAGCTCCTACCGGCTGTTGGAATAGATCAAAATATCATCAATGATGACTATCACGAACAAATCCAAGTAAGGCCTGAACACTCAGTTTATCAAACCCATAAAAGTTGCTGGGGCATTTGTCAACCCAAATGACATCACCAAGAACTCATAATGCTCGTACTGAGTGCGCAAAGCTGTCTTAGTGACATTGGATGCCCTAATCCTCAACTGATGGTAGCCAGATCTCAAGTCAATCTTCGAAAATACCTTTGCACCCTGAATCTGATCAAACAAATCATCAATCATCAGCAATGTATACTTATTCTTGATTGTAACCTTGTTCAACTGCTAGTAATCTATACACATCCTCATCGACTCGTCCTTCTTCTTAAAAAACAACACCGGCACACCTCAAGGTGAGACACTAGGTCTAATGAAGCCTTTATCAAGCAAGTCTTGCAACTTCTCTTTCAATTTTTTCAACTAAGGCGGGGCTATACGATACGGCAGAATAGAAATGGGTGTGCCCAGAGCCAAATAAATGCAAAAGTCAATATCCTTGTCGGGTGGCATACCCGGCAAGTTTGAAAGAAATACCTCGGGAAACTCATGACCAACAGGCACAAAAACAATAAAAGGAACCTTGACATTAGAATCACGCACATACGCCAAATAAGACAAACACCCCTTCTCGACCATACGCCGAGCCTTCATATATGAGATAACACTACGGGTAGAATGACTAGGAGTCCCTCTCCACTCTAAACGAGGCAACCTCGGCAAGGCTAAGGTCATAGTCTTGGCATGACAGTGCAAGATAGCGTGGTAAGGTGATAACCAGTCCATCCCCACGATGACATCAAAATCAACCATATCCAAAAGTAACAAATCTACACGAGTCTGAAGGCCCCCAATCACAACTATAGATGAACGATGGAACGATATACCACAATAGAATCACCCACCAGTGTAGACACATATATAGGAGCACTCAAGGAATCACTAGGCATGACCAGATACAGTGCAAAATAAGATAACACATAGGAATATGCAGATCCCAGATCAAATAAAATCGAAGCATCTCTACTACAAACCTGAGTGGTACCTGTGATAATTGCATCAGAAGCCTCATCCTCAAGCCTGGCTGGAAGAGCATAACATCAGGAAAGGGCCCTTTCACTCTGAACTACATCTCTAGGATGGCCTAATGCTGGCTGGCCTCCACCTCTAGCGGCCTGACCTCTACCCCTAATACCTTTACCTCCACCTCTAGCACCACTACCTCCACCTCTAGCTGGCCTAGCAGGCTAAACGAGTCCCTCAATGAACATCCTCACTCTCTCTCGCTCTCTCTCTCAGTAGGAAGTATGAGACGAGCATGACGGGTCAAATCAAAAAAACCTGGTCTCGTACTAAGTAACAGTCAAGGAACCCTACTGGAGACGCTCAAACTGCCTTCGGTAGATCTCCCTCTGATCGATAGGAAGAAACTTCTCCAGAAATAGCTGAGGAAACTGATTCCAATTAAAAGCTGGTGACCCAACTGGTCTAGACAAACAATAATCTCTCCACCAAGTCTTGGTGGATCCAAACAAACCAAAAGCTGCAAAGTCGACCCCATTGGTCTCCACTATCCCTATATTCCTGAGAACCTTATGACAGTCGTGTTAATAATCTCGGGGATCCTCAGAAGATGTACTGCTGAAAGTGGTAGTGAAGAGCTTGGCAAAACCTATCTAACCTCCACAAAGCCTCTGAAGATGTAGCTTATCTATCACCGGTCTATGCTACTGGTCGGCTGAGGAAGCGGTACGTGACCTCATCATTCGTGAAAGGACAAGAGTAGAGGTTTCAATTTAGTAGTGAGAGAAAAAATCGCACGACAAGAAAGAATAGAAGTGAAACTTTTCCTAAATCTGTAGCCTCTGGGGGATAAATACAGACGTCTCTATACAGATCTCTCAGACTCTACTAAGCTTGTCCGTGATCTAGAAGTAATCTAGATCTCTGATACCAACTTGTCACAACCCGTATTTTCCCACCCTTGGGAGTTGTGATGGCGCCTACTAGTTAAAGTTAGGCAAGCCGACCATCTGCATTATTTACCTTTTTCCCATTTTATTTCTTTAACAGTTAATAACCAACATTAGATGAACAACGTAATTTAATAAGCGGGAGACTAAAATATAATATTTTAATAAAGATACCAATACCAATCCATACACAAACTACCCAAAACTGGTGTCATAATTTCATAGACTGTCTAGGAATGTGACAAATAAAGGTTTGAAAGATATATTACAACATTGTCTCTGAAATACATAAAAGAAACAGAATGAATGGATGGATGGAGACGCCAAGGCTTACGGACGACTACAGGACTATCTCGGGTCGCCTGTTGGACTGAAGTCAGCACCCTCACTGTGGTCCAAAAGCTACAACACCGGGATCTGCACACAGTGCAAAGTGTAGTATCAGCACAACCGACCCCATGTACTGGTAAATGTCTAGCCTAACCTCGGTGAAGTAGTGACGAAGGCTAGGACAAGACTACCAAATAAACATGTATAGTTAAGTCATATACAATGAAATATAAAAGTAGAAATTTACAGTTATGGATGGGAGGAGGAAACATGTTGCGGGGACATCGAATAATAACAGAAGAAGAACAAATAAATATAAGGATCACCATAGTTCAACTGAAGATAGAAAGGGGGAATCATGCTATGGGGTACAACAACTATCAACAGAAAACCAACAATTAAATGTAGAGAAACCATAACTCAGTTGTTAATAAAAATCAGGAAATTAAAGACAAGTGCACGACATCACCCTTCGTGCTTTAGCACTCCATCACAAATTACATGCACGACATCACCCTTCGTTCTTTAACACTCTCTCACAAATATCATGCACGGTATCACCCATAGTGCTTTACACTCTTCCTCGCCCAAGCAATAATGACAAAGCAATTTGGGCAAGGGAATCAATAACAACACAATGAAATCAAGTAACAACAGAAAATCAGTAAATAAACGTAAAGAATACCATAGCTCAATTATCAACAAGAATCAGGAAAATCAAGGACAAGTGCACGATATCACCCTTCGTGCTTTTACACTCTCTCACAAATAACATGCACGACATCACCCTTTGTGCTTTAACACTCTCTCACAAATATCATGCACGGTATCACCCTTCATGCTTTACACTCTTCCTCACCCAAGGAACAATCACAAAGCAATTAGGGCAAGTATTGCAAACTCTTGTGATCCGTGAACACCTCACATGACACGCCATATAAATAATGCCTCCAAATCTTCAATCTGTGAACAATGGCTGCTAACTCCAAATCATGGACTAGATAGTTCTTCTCAAGAATCTTCAATTGCCGCGAAGCTTAGGCAATGACCTTGCCATCCTACATCAACACCGCAACAAGTCCAATACGAGATGCATCACAATAAACTGTATATGGACCTAAACCTATGGGAAAAACCAACACCAGCTCCGTAGTCAAAGCTGTCTTGAGCTTCTAACAGCTTCCCTCACACTCATCCGACCACCTGAATTGGGCACCCTTCTAGGTCAACCTGGTCATCGGGGCTGCAATAGATGAAAACCCCTGACAAAGCGACGACAACAGCCTGCCAAACCCAAGAAACTACTGATCTCTGTAGCTGATGCGGGTCTAAGCCAGTTCTTGACTGCCTCTATCTTCTTTGGATCTACTTGAATACCCTCTACTGAAACAACATGACCCTAGAATAAATCAAAGTGTGAGTTCTGGTTGTGGGAATAAATCAAAATATCATCAATGAAGACTATCACGAACGAATCCAAGTAAGGCTTGAACACTCGGTTCATCACATCCATAAAAGCTGCTGGGCATTTGTCAACCAAATGACATTACCAAGAACTCATAATGCCCGTACCGAGTGCGGAAAGGGACATAGGATGCCCTAATCCTCAACTGATGGTAGCCAGATCTCAAGTCAATCTTTAAAAATACCTTGGCACCCTAAATTTGATCAAAAAAATCATCAATCCTCGGCAATGGATACTTATTCTTGATTGTAACCTTGTTTAACTGCCGATAATCTATACACATCCTCATCAATCCGTCCTTCTTCTTAACAAACAACATTGGCACACCCCAAGGCGAGAAACTAGGTCTAATAAAGCCTTTATTAAGCAAGTCTTGCAACTTCTCGGTCAATTCTTTGAACTCAGGCGGGGCTAGACGATACGGTGGAATAGAAATAGGCTGAGTGCCTGGAGCAAAATCAATGCAGAATTCAATATCCCTGCCGGATAGCATACCTGGTAGGTTTGAAGGAAATACCTCAGGAAACTCATGAACAACAGGCACAGAATAATTAGAAGGAACCTCGGCACCAGAATCATGAACATAGGCCAAATAAGCCAATCACCCCTTCTGGACCATACGCTGAGCCTTTATATATGAGATAACACTACGGGTAGAATGACCAGGAGTCCCTCTTCACTCTAAATGAGTCAACCCCGACAAGGCTAAGGTCATAGTCTTGGCATGACAGTCCAAGATACCGTGGTAAGGTGATAACTAGTCCATCCCCAAGATGACATCAAAATCAACCATATCCAAAAGTAACAAATCTACACGAGTCTCAATACCCCCAATCATAACTATGCATGAACATTGGACACGATCTACCACAATAGAATCACCCACTGGTATAGACACATAAACAGGAGCACTCAAGGAATCGCTAGGCATGACCAGATACGATGCAAAATAAGATGACACATAGGAATATGTAGATCCCGGATCAAATAAAATCGAAGCATCTCTAGAACAAACCAGAATAGTACATGTGATAACTGTATCGGAAGCCTCAGCCTTAGTCTTGGCTGGAAAAGTATAACATTAGGGCTGGGGCCCACCACTCTTAACTACATCTCAGGATGGCCTACTGCTGGATGACCTCCACCTCTAGCGACCTAACCTCCACCTCTAATACCTCTACCTCCACCTCTAGCACCTCTACCTCCACCTCTAGCTGGCTGAGAGAGCTGAACGAGTCCCTTAATGAACCTCTTCACTCTCTCTCTCTCTCTCAGTGGGAAGTATGAGAAGAGCATGACGAGTCAAATCAATAAACTTGTTCTCGTACTAAGTAACATTCATAGAACCCTGCTGGATATGCTCAAACTACCTCTGGCAGATCTCCTTTTAAGAGATAGGAAGAAAATTCTCCAGAAATAGATGAGGAAACTGATCCCAAGTCAAAACTGGTGACCCAACTGGTCTAGCCAAACAATAATCTCTCCACCAAGTCTTGGTGGATCCAGACAAATGAAAAGCAGCAAAGTCGACCCCATTGGTAATCCTTATGTTCCTGGGAACCTTATGACAGCCGTCTTAATAATCCTAGGGATCCTCAGAAGATGCACCGCTAAAAGTCGTAGTAAAGAGCTTGGTGAAACCTATCCAACCTCCACAAAGCCTTCGAAGACGTAGCTTATCTATCACCGGTCTGTGCTGCTGCTCGGATGAGGAAGCGGTATGCAACCTCGCCACTTGTGAAAGGACAAGAGTAGAGGTTTCAACTTAGCAGTGATAGAACAACTCACACAACAGAGAAGAATAGAAGTGAAACTTTTCTTAACTATGTAGCCTCTACGAGATAAATACAGACGTCTCCGTACCGATCCCTCAAACTCTACTAAGCTTGTCCGTGAACTGTGAGACCTAAGTAATCTAGAGCTCTGATACCAACTTGTCATTACCTAGATTTTCCCACACTCTGGAGTCGTGATGGCGCCTACTAGTGAAAGTTAGGCAAGTCGACCATCTGTATCATTTACCTTTTTCCCATTTCAATTCTTGAACAGTTAATAACCAACATTAGATAAATAACGGAATTTAATAAGCGGGAGATTAAAATATAATATTTTAATAAAGATGTCAATACCAATCCATACAGAAACAACTCAAAACTGGTGTCACAATTTAATAGACTATCTAGGAATGCCACAAATGACGGTTCAGAAGATTTATTACAACACTGTCTCTGAAATACATAAAAGAAATAGAATGAAAGGATGGAAGGAGACGCCAAGGCCTGCGGACGATTGTAGGACTACCTCGGGTCACCTGTTGGACTAAAGGCAGAAATCTCACTGCGGTCCAAAAGCTACAACACTGGGATCTGCACACAATGCAAAGTATAGTATCAGCACAACCGACTCCATGTGCCGGTAAGTGTGTAGCCTAACCTCGGCGAAGTAGTGAAAATGCTAGGACCAGACTACCAAATAAATCTGTGCAGTTAAGTCATATACAACAAAAAATAAAAGCAAAAATGTATAGTTAAGGATGGGAGGGGAAACATGATGTGGGGACATCGAATAATAACAGAAGAGCAACAAATAAATATAAGGATCACCACAGTTCAATTGAAGATAGGAAGGGGGAATCATGCTGCGAGGTACAACAAGTATCAACAGAAAACCAACAACTAAATGTAGAGAAACCATAATTCAGTTATTAATAAAAATCAGGAAATCAAAGACAAGTGTACGACATCAACCTTCATGCTTTAACACTCTCTCACAAATAACATGCACGACATCACCCTTAGTGCTTTAACACTCTCTTACAAATATCATACACGGCATCGCGCTTCGTGCTTTACACTCTTCCTTACCCAAGCAACAATCACAAAGCAATTTGGGCAAGGGAATCAATAACATCACAATGAAATATAGTAACAACATAAAATCAGTAAATAAATGTAAAGAACACCATAACTCAACTATCAGCAAGAATCAGGAAAATCAAGGACAAGTGCACGACATCAGCCTTCGTACTTTTACACTCTCTCACAAATGACATGCACTGCATCACCCTTCGGGCTTTAGCACTCTCTCACAAATTTCATGCACGGCATTACCCTTTGTGCTTTACACTCTTCCTTACCCATGCAATAATCACAAAGCAATTAGGACAAGGAAATCAACAAATTTACAATTAAATCCCGGTAATGGAACAATAGTACAACAGTCATATCCCGGCAAGGAAAATAATATCAACAATAACATCCCGACAAGAGAGACAACATTAAACAATAACATCCCGGCAAGGGAGATAATATCATAATGCTCATTTATTTAACACAACTCAATTCACAATTTGAGCCAATGCTCTATAAGGTTCAATTGCCCATTATACTTCCACAAATCACTTTACAACTTGAGCCAACGCTCATCAATGTTCAAATACAAAGATTACTTCCACACGCCTTGCTCAATAATAGAAATCATCACATAGAGTATGAACAATACAAACAAAGTCACATTAATCATAATATAAAACTCACGGGTATGCTTGACACCAATGTATAGATACTTGTCACCATGCCTATACATCGTACTCAACAACTAGCACATAGAAAATAGGACACAACTCCTAACCTTCAAGCTAAGGTTAGACCAAACACTTACCTCGGTGCCTCGAACACAATTGAAGTCTCAACTATCGCTTTACTTCTTGATTCCACCACCAATTCGCTCATATCTAGCCGCAAGTTACTTAACTATATCAATAAATGCTAAATGAATCAATTCCAATGCATGAAAATAGGTTTTATAAAGTTTCTCCCAAAAAGTCAAAAATCGCCTCTGGGCCCACATGGTCAAAGTCCAAGGTCCGAACCAAAACCCAATTACCCATTCCCCCACGAACCCAAATATATAATTTGTTTTGAAATCGAACCTTAAATCAAGGTCCAAATCCCCAAAATTCGAAAAAATATAGGTTCTACCCAAAACACCCAATTTTCCCCATGAAAATCCTTGATTTTGAGTTGAAATCATGTGAAAAGATGTTAAAGATTGAAGAAAACGAGTTAGAAATGACTTACAATCCATTTGGAGAAGAACTTTTCTTTGGAAAATCGCCCAAGAGAGTTTATGTTTTGGAAGAGTTTGAAAAATGATAGACTTTCGGCTAAATCATGAATTTGCAGGTCGCAGATATCGCAATTGCAACCAAGGTTCACAATTGCGAACCCTTCAGAACCTGCTAACCTCGCATTTTTGAACAACGGTTTGCAAATGCGAACCCTGAGGATTCTAGTCCTCTTCACATTTGCGATGCTGTTGTTGCATTTGCGACCAAGGCAGCCCAGGCCAAAATTCGCATTTGCGACACATTGTTCGCATTTGCGAGCCAGGCTTCACAATTGCGAAGCTTGCATGCCTGGCCTATCCAAAACTCACCCGAGCCATTGGGGCTGTAAACCAAACATGCAAACCAACCTAAAAATATCATTCAGACTTGCTCATGCAATCAAATCATCAAAATAACATCAACAACTATGAATTTAACTTCAAAATCAAAGAAATCTCAAGAACTTTCAAAGTTTTATATTTTATAATTAAGGTTCCGAATCATGTCATATGACCACCGTTTCTTACCAAACTTTACAGGCACAACTTAAATCACATATAAGACCTGTACCGGGCTCTGGAACCAAAATACGGGCCCGATACCATCAAATTCCAAACACATTTTATTTCCAAAAACTCATATATATTCAAGAAAATAATTTTTTTAAAAATTCATTTATTGGGCTTGGGACCTCGGAATTCGATTCCGGGCATATTCCCAAGTCTCATATTTCCTATGGCTCCGTTTACCTAAAATGTTGACCGAAGTCAACTTAAATTCATTTTAAAGGAAAATTTATCATTTTTCACAGATTTTCACATAATAGCTTTCCGGATATGCGTCCGGACTGCACACGCAAATCAATGTGGGACAAAAAGAGGGTTTTAAGGCCCCAGAACACAGAATTTATTTCTAAAATAAAGAATTACAAGTATTTATGTAATTTGAGATAATTCTTAATTATGTTTATAATTGGTTAATTATTAAATTAGTGGGGGATTAATAAGTCGATTAATGAAAATGGGTGAAATTTTGGATAAAGTTAAATGTAGTAACGTGGCAGCCAAGAAGATTTGGCTAAAAATGACTCTTAAAATCATGTGCTTGGTGTCACAACTAGGATATCTTATGGCCAAGTCATGCTAAAGTGGGACCCACCCTCTTTAATTAAGACTTCAATATAAGTCATCAAATTACATAAGTTCCCTTTTGCAATTCTAAAAGAATTGCACTTTTAGGAAACAAATGGAGCTCAAACATTAACGATCTCCTTACTTCATAAAAGAGAGATGCATATTCAACGTCAGAATCTTCATCTTTAACAATTCAACAAAATCACATAAGCATCTTTAAGGAATCAAACGAGAATCCTTATTATTTTAAGCAACGGATTTTTCCCTACTCCGATCTTGCCGCCACGTGTTTGTCGCAATTAACGTATGTTAGAGGGATTATCAAGAGAATCGACTCAGGTATGTTAAGGCTATCCTTTCTTTCTTTTGGGATGATCCATATTATACAAATGGAACGAGCAAAATACGCAACTTTCATAAATGACTCTATTCATAGTAATACTAGGGGTGCACATATTCTTGATTCCCCGTGTGTCATATTATTCTATCATTTGTTCATGGGTTTCAGAAAAATACGAAACTTGAAAAGAGTTTACTTTATGATATTACTCAAAGTCAAAATGGTCTTATGACATTCTCAAAGATTTTATTAACGTACTTTTCATGCATTGCATTCATGTACATTAAACCATGTCCATATGGCGTTATATACGCGTATATATGTATGCATATATATATATATATATATATATATATATATATATATATATATATATATGTCTATATGGTATATGGGAAAGGTTATGGCATTATATACGCACCACCACCTGCTCAGCTGGTATACGTTGATGTTTTTTGCTCGTTGTGGCCATGATGATATGATGCGATGCCCTCAGAGGCTAATGATGTTATGAAACATGTACCTATGCATGACATGACATTCATACGCATATGCATGATACTATAATTATTTCATGATTTATAAAGTTATTCAGGCTTACATGTGGAGTCATTTACTCTATATTTCCTCCATGTCTGTTAGGTACTTAATTATGTGCCTTACATACTCAGTACATTATTCGTACTAACGTCCCTTTTTGCATAGGGACGTTGCATTTCATGCCCGCAGGTCCCGATAGACAAGTCGCGAGCCCTCCACGTAGGCTATCAGCTCAGCGGAAGATGTTGGTGCGCTCCATTTGCTTTGGAGTTGCTTGTTTGGTTAGTATGAGTTAGATGTGCGTTGTTTGGTATGGGGTGACTCTATCCCGACCATTATGAAAATTATGTATTCTTAGAGGTTTGTAGAAAGATGCCATGTACATAAAAGATTGTATGGCCTTGTCGTCCTATGTTCAGTGTTTAAGAGGTTATGTTTGTCTTAGAGGCTCATATGTCTTATATATAAGTTGGCATTACCGGCTGTATTCTACCTATTTAACGGTAGCCTCTCCGGCTCGGTTATTTATGATAGTATGACATGAAAAGATATGTTATGTTGCTACTCGGTTTAGTGAGGTACCAGATGCCCATCGTAGCTCATCGGTTTGGGTCGTGACAATACTGGCCTATAAGGCCAACATGATCATTTGTATACTTAAAACATTGGTCGGTAAGGCCATACAAGCATTCGTATACATGACATTTGTCTACAAGCCTCTAAGAGTACACACTTAACATAAAGGTCGGGACAGAGCCCCTCATACTAATCAATACGTGTCTAAATCGTACTGACCAAAACAAGCAAATCCGGAACAAATGGAGTGCACCAACATCTTTTGCTGTGCTGATAGCCTACTTGGAGGACTCTCGATCTGTCTATCGGAACATACGGGCATGAAAAGCAACATTCCCAAGCAAAAGGGACGTCAATTCGAATAATGTACCGGGTATGTAAGGCACATAAATAAGTACATAATAAACATGGAAGAAATATAGAGTAAATGACTGAACCTGTAAGACTGGATAACTTTGTAAATCATGAAATAATTATAGTGTCATGCATATGCGTATGAATGTCATGTCATGCATAGGTACATGTTTCATAACATCATCAGGCATCTGAGGGCATCCCATTATATCATCTCGGCCACTGTGGGCAAAATCATCAACGTATACCAGCTGATCAAGTGGTGGTGTGTATATAACGTTATAACCTTTCACATATCCCATATACTTATATATACAAATATATACGTGTATATAACACCATCTTGGTCATGGGTCAATGTACATATATAAATGCATAAAATGCATATGAAGCATGTTAATAAAATCTCTTGGTACATCATAAGACCATTATGCCTCTGATTAATAACATGAAATAAACTTTACTAACTTACGTATTTTTGAGACCCATGAACAGATGATAGAATAATATGACATATGGGGAATCAAGAACATACACATCTCTAGTATTTCTATGAATAGAGTCATTTATGGAAGTTGTGCATTTGTTCATTTCACTCGTGTCGTATAGATCATGCCAAAAACAAAGAATGGATAGCCTTAACATACCTAGAGTAGGGAAAAATTCGTATGATATTGTTGGAAAAGGTTGTACCAGGTAACATAAGGAGCACTTAGTTAAGAACTACAACATTCTCATACCTAGAGATACGAGCAGGTTTCCCAATCCTAAACTTCCATAAACCAAAAATGAGACACCTAAAGTAACAGATAGACACACTTACAAGACAAGAAACTTATAAAGTGAATATAGATGCAGATGTGTTTGAAAACTTTGTTAGAGATAATAAATAGTGACAAAAAGTTGTTATTGAGCTATAGGGTAAACATCCATTGAAGAACTTGCCATTACTTGCCACCTAGCCAAAATGACTAAGAGTCATTTGGTTAAGAATGTGCTTGTTTTCACGTGGGGTAGGGGGTGGGGGTGGGGTGGTTTTTTTTGTCTTTATCAAAACTTATTAGTTAATTAGGTAATGTCCTATTACCCAGCACAGTCATATGGTACCTTGTATGTTACTATTCCATAAATATCAAGTATTATAGCTCGGACCGTATTTTCTCCCAAATCGAAAACCTTCGACGAAACTCATATTCTTTGATTATTTTACCCTCTAACCTTCACGAATTTACTTATCACTTATTTGAAATAACATATTACTTATAACCTAAACAATAATCTCATTTTCGAGCTTACATCAATTTACTTATGACGTACATTCATGTACGATAACATGGGGTGTCACATCATTCCCCCCTTGGAACATTCGTCCTCGAATGTTGACTGGTGCACTTATCGTTTTCATAGCCTATGTCTTTAGAATACTTTATTACTCCACTTTACATCTAGGCAACTGTTGTGTGAATAAATCTAAAGGCCTAGTCATTCCCCCCCTTCAAGCCTCTTTCTCACACCACAACTTGTAGTCAGAAACCTTCTAATCTCGTAACTGTTGCTACCTTCTATCATGCAGCCTGTACGACTCTAACTTTGTATGTGCACTTATGCAACTCTTCTCTCCTCTTTTCCTCCCGCTTTTAGCCAACCTCTAGGCCTCACATTGTAAACATATACAGAGCTTGACAAGATGTCCCTATGGGCATCGATAGGTATACTTGAATTCCTTTGCTCGGTACTTTTTTTTTAACTTACAAATATTGCTATATCTTATTTCATAGATCCGCTTATCAATTCGTATGACTTTATTGCATCTAGGTAGGTCATATTATACCTTAACTCTTACTTTGATTTATCGTTACAAATGTTTGTTACTTAACTTCAGGCTATTTTCGTTACTTATCCCATATGTATAAATCTAAATCCTTTAATGCTTCTTCATTACTTGTTCATCTTAAGAATGAAGGCCTAATCTTACCTCATACTTTGTGACTTGTGTCCATCCATTGTTGATTCACCTCAATATTGATCTATCATCTGCCACTGCTAACTTGATCTCTTATGTAACACTGCCGCTAGGGCTCACGTCTCATTGGGGACATCTGGAGTAATTAGATTGATCCACCTAGGGGCGATACTATACTTCCATAACCGTATTTCATAGTATCATAATGTGATTCACCTTGCGTGGGTATTTTAATCCCATACAATTCGTGAAATCCTCTTCAAGCCATTACTTAATCGAAGGCCCAAAACGTCATTCTTTATCCACCACAATTATACCCTCATTCTACTAGCAGGACAACATTCCATTTATTCTAAATGCCATTAGTCTTATAGCTTGTTTGGCCAAGCTGGAGAAATCAGCTTATTTTGAGAAGTGCTTTTTTCAAAAGTGCTTTTGAAAAAAGTACTTTTGGAGAGAAGCAGTTTATATTTGGCTAATCAGTCTGAAAAGCACTTTTGAGAAATAATTTGTGTTTGGCCAAGCTTTTTAGAAAGTGCTTTTATGTGTCAAATTACGAATAAGGACATGAATAGATTTACTTAATAATTAATATTATAAGTAAATAAATAATATCAAAATTTTGTTATTACATGCAATAATTAAAAAAAATTCATTTTATTTAAGTAAAATATGAAAATAAAATTTAAAAGTACTTAATTCTTTTAATATAAGTTAAATATATTAAAATTCCTTCAACAAATATAAAAGCATTCACCCCTAAAGTTACTATATATTAGAAAGTTTTCCTAAAAATAAGAAGAAATATTTATAAATTAATATCCTAAGTATTTGGTTTAAGGGTTATTTTGGTATATACTATATTTTGTTAAGGGTATTTTAGGTGAGAAGAAAAGCCAAAACTGCTTCTGCTTCTGCTTTTGGAAAGAAGCTACTTTTTTCTGCTTCTCTGAAACTGCTTCTGGTTCTTCCCAAAAGCACTTTTTTCCCAAATAAGCTTGGCCAAACACCTCAAATTAGGAAAAAAAAGTGCTTTTAGGAAAAAAAGTGCTTTTTTCCCCTTGAGAAGCTTGGCCAAACAGGCTATTAGACTCCTTTGAGTTCATTCAGGCTATGCTGAGCTTTGTATAACTTAGAAACACCATCAGCTCTTCTTGTTTCCGTGGGCTTAATCGTGAGGACTTATCCATTCTCGTCACCTTCTCACTCGCATTTTCTTATCCTTATTTACCATACTTTAGTTTGTCACTTACACATATCCATTTATACTACTCGAGACCTCCCTTAAACTTGCTTGCACCATATATTTCCTTACGTTATTTCTGGAACATCGAGTGGGACATCGCATTGTCTCAAACTCTTCTTTACTGTTTTAATTTAGAACTCTCAATACCTAGAACCCATATGCTGGAAAATATTCCACTTACAATGATGCTATCATTATTGGATACTGAATCCCAATACCTCTAGCCTTTTGTCCGAAGTATGGACAATTCACAACCTTCTGCATTTGAGTATCTCCTATGTTGTCCGCCTTTACCTTACTTACCTTAAAAATCTTACATCACATCTTCTATATCTTTCATGACCTCCCTTCCACATAGGTATTATTCACATCCACAACTTGAAGCTCTATTATAATACTCGCACCTCCTTACACAATCTGGTGAGAGCTTCATACTAACTTCTTATGAGGTTGGTACCCTTCTAATTGGCTTTATAATAGAGTTATTATAGAATATAGTTGTTGTAATCTCTTGTACCTCAAATATTAAGAGTGATTCTGCAATGTTCTTAATAAGATTTCTATAATTGTCTGGGGCCAATAATCAGACTCATGATTCACTTGGTTGATATAACTCTTTAGTTTCCTCTTCCTTCTGATCAACCTTTTTGTAGGATTAAGCTATCTTGTAAATCTGCGGCTCATGGAATTTAGTTATTACTTTAGCCTTTCATGGATGCTATGGAAAACCATGATACAATCGTGTAATGATTAGTGATACCATTATCTATGACTTGGACCCAATTCCTTCTTTTAACTCATACCGGAGTTTTTTTACGACTGATCATTAATCGAATAATTCCTTTCATTGCATTTCCACTTTCTTCAAATGTAAGCACTTGCTTTTCCTGGTTCTTTGCCCCTTGTAGCATGCATACTTAGCTTATCTGAATTCTCATGCGTGCCAAAAATTTTGTGCAACTCATATGGTCTCGAATATTACTTTTGGTTTTACTCCCCGCTAATTAGCCATGGTAGGTGCCACTTTTTTTTGGAGTGTATACAATTTTGTAATGAGACTTTTGTTACACAACCATTTCCTCTTTAGGTTACTGAACTTAGGTTGAAGCCTTCTTCCTTACTTCCTCAACTCGTTTTTCATTGCAGTATTTAAAGGGGATCCCCTGACCCTTGTAAATTTTTGAGCATATTACATTGTATACTCGACGGACCTTTTGATGTCCTTCCTTGCCTATAATTATCCGTAGTTACTTACTTCCACCCTATTGTGCTTGTAGGATTGCTTCCAAACTTGATATTTTGATTGACATCCCAGTGGCACTCTCTTTTATTTCCATAACACTCATGTGGTATCTTTAACTACCCCAACTCCTATCTAAATATTTCTCAATGATCAGAATGTCATAACTGAGAGGCCGAATTCACTATATTGGATTTTACTATATTTATCTTACATGATCTGCTAAATCATCTGTAACCTCTTGTTTAGCCATAACTAGGCTCTTCTTGATCAATTAATAACTTCTCGTTGGCCCATTCCCATCTCAATATTCCCCATAATCTTTCTTGGGTTATTTTTTTTGTCTTAAATTACGTCTCACATTGGCTCATTATTTATTAATAACAGCTCAGGCAGGAACCCTTACTTACTCTCGTTGACGTCATACTTGCAGAATATTCTAGAATCGTAGAATATTTGTAGGATTTGGATAAGTGTCATCTCATTCATTTCTTATTTTTATCTCATTCTTCCTTTACCATTCCATAGTCACTAGAACCACTTAATTCCAACTTAATACTACATCACTCCATATTCCCCATTTAGGGGAGTACTAAGAGCTAAAGCCATGAGGATCTACCTATAGAGGTTTTACCTCTTCATCTTTGGCGTCGTTTCATAATGTCAATGACCCTTACTCACCTTGCGGCAATCCTTCTGTACCAAGGATAACAAATTCCCTTACTCACGATGGTGACACTAAGTGCAACTGGCATATACAATCTCGTATGCTTAACTTTGCTCATATTACTTGCTTTTAGGGAAGCGTCTTCTTGAAATACCATTCTCTAAATTTCTCATTAATCGTCTTATGTTGTCCATTATGTTATCGTCGGAACACAAATCTGAAATTCTCATGATGCTGACTATTGTCAAATCACTTAGTCTCTAATTCATGTTTAGTTTATCTTGTTCACCAGTCCATATTGATTTCTATTATTCTAGGGTCTAACTTTTACTTTTGGTAATTGCGTTGGAGTCACGAACTTATTTTTCGAAGTGAGGATATGACTTTATGGTCTATACTCTTTTGTTTCCTCAAGGTCTGTCACCTCTCATTTCTCCCTTCACAAAACTATAGACTCTGCAATACTATCATTTTTTGATCTGCCGTTGTCATCCATCTACCACATTTTACTCATACTACTTCATTAACTCTCTTCTTATTTTCCTGCTAACATTTCTGTCTATCACTTTATTCTAAAAACTTGAACAAAACATTCTTTTGCTTTTAGCTCCTCTTGTTCCATCCATTGGCTCCTCCAATTGCCTAACATTCTCTTTCTACCAGGGATGGGAGTCACATTAAGGTAATACTTATCCCTTCTAGGCTTCTCATATCTAGTTGTACTATTTTATGGTGCACCATCAAGTTGTCTCACAAGGAGATCCATTACCACGTTTGCACTATCCTTCAGAAATGTCAATTAAGTCTACCAATCCATCCACTATTTTACTCTATCCCCAGCCGGATCCTGATGACTCGTTCTTCTCTTAAACTATATCTGTTAGCTCCCATAGGGCATAATTGAGATCGGTGTGGCCGATTTTACCTACATCTGTCACTGTTGAAGGTAACTCAAAAATTCTTATGTCTCCCTTTTTGAAAGGTAAATAATGATAATCTTTATTAACTGGGTACCTCGTGCTCTTCTTTACCTTGCTTCTTTTACTTCTTTAAACTTGTATTTATCTTCTGAATCTCTCATTGTCTTTCACCATAAAGGTGGATAAATATTCTTCCCTTAAGGTTTGTTATCAAGAGGCTTACACGTTTTAGTATACATATGATCTGCTGAATACCTCATATTTATCCATCATTAGCATGATCAAAAAATTGAGTTCCTCTGTTTCAACTCTTTACAGCGATATCTCTTACCAACCGTCTTTCGGGATGTAGGCATCGTTGTATTATGAATAACATAGAGTTTAGGAAATTGAGTTCGTACGACTAAGCTCTCACACACTATCTAGAGTAAGAAGAAAGAGTGAGTCCTAAATGCCCTGTAGCCTTCTGTTTATAACTGTGGTGCATGACACACCCATAAACAAGACTCTACTAGACACGACTTGTAAACTCCCTAGGACATAACTGCTCTGATACCACTTCTGTCACGACCCAAACCGAAGGGCCGCAACAAGCACCCGGTACTTTACTCAATCAAGCACCAACATAACATATCTTTTTTATTGTACTTTTATTGGAAAAAGGACAAAACGGGCCGTCATGGGCTAACCTAAATAAGCATAAGGGAATACTCAATATGGAATGACCCAATCCTGACATAAAAACTTATATTTGTGACATACGAGCCTATAAGGCCAACATGATCATTTGTAAGATAAAAAACAGGCTGACAAGGCCATACAAGCATTCATATACATGACATCTGTCTACAAGTGTCACGACCCAAACCGATGGGCCACGACAGGTGCCTGAGTCCTACCTGTCAAACACCCCTAAGGATGCGTCTAAGCTATAAACCTGATTATTATCTACTGAATTACGAGAATAACATACATGAAGGAAACCTACTCAAAAGGCATATATATATATATAGTTGTCTATAGCGGCCTTACCGGCTCTTCATACAATGGGCGAGCCGGCAAGGCCGCTATAGACAACTATATACCAATAATGGAAAGCTGACAAAGGTATGTACCATCCAACGATACAGCCTACAGATCTCTAATAGAAATACACCTATATAAAGACGGTACTGAGCCACATCATGCCCATATATACATATACAAACATATCGTACCAAATAAAAAGCACCTCTGAATCAAGTGGATCACGCCAAGTCTCGCTTATCAATGATCCTAAGAAGGGGGACCGTCAGCTTGCCTACCTACACCTATGAGCATGAACACATGCCCCATGAAATAGGGCATCGGTACAAAAAATGTACTGAGTATGTAAGGAATGAAAATCAGTACATAAAAGATATTGATGAAAATGGAATAAAGAAATCAATCTGTAAATCTGAATAACTTTGTAAATTTCGAAAAATTTATAATGTCGTGCACTGCATATAATTGTCATGTCATGCATAGTTATGGATGTACATAATATCATCAAGTCTCTGAGGGCATCCCATCATATCGTCTCGGCCATTGTGGTCAATATCATTAACATATACCAAATGATCAGGTGATAACTGTACAAAGACGAGACTGAGCCACATCATACCCATACACACACACACACACATACACACACACACATATATATATATATATACACACATATATACACATATAAATACGCGTATATAATGCCATCTGGTCATGGGTCGATGTACATGTATAAATGCATGAAATGCATGAAAATATGTTAATAATCTCAATATTCCTTCCGGATAAACTTTATCAACTGCATATTATTTTGAGACCCATGAATAGAAGATATAATAATATGTCACATGGGGAATCAAGAACATAGAGACCCCCAGTATTTCTACGAATAGAGTCGTTTATGAATATCGCGTGTTTTCTCGTTTCTTCTGTATAATTTGGACCATGCCAAAAAGAAGGAAGGTATAGCCTTAACATGCCTAGAGTAGGGAAAACTCCATATAATACTCTTGGAGAAGATTGCACCATACTCCTTTAGAACCGCAAAATTTTACATTGCTACGATTCTAACAATTCGCGTTGGAATTGTGTTGTTGCAAGAATTTTCATTGGAAGCCTTTGTGGATTGAGTATCTTCTGTTCTTGAAGTATTTTTATCTAGGAAGAATGATATGGAAATGAAAATGGATTTGTCCAAAAGAAAATGGAACAAGACTTGTGATAAGTCTTAATTGTTAAATTCTAATTAACCTTAGGTAGCCACCTAGTCATAAAATGAATTAGTCATTATCTTAGTTTGTGGCCTTCTGCCACGTTTTTTTTGGGGGGGGGGTGAGGAAGGTAGGTATTAATCTTATCCGCTAGCTTTATTAATCAACTAGGTAATGTTTCATTACCTGGTAATTAGCCAATTAATTACCCATATAATTAAGAATTATCTCAAATTACCTAAAAATACTATTCATTTTTAATATACATTATACATCTTACTATCACGGCCATATGGTACCTTGTATGGTACTAGTCCATAAATATCGGGTAGTATCGCTTGACCCGTACTTTTTCCTCAATCGGCAACCTTCAACGAAGCTCATTTTTTTTAATTTGTGTACCCTTTATCCTTCATAACACTTACTTATCGCTTGTTATAATTAATATAAATATATTAACCTCAAGATAATCGTATCCCCAAGTCTACGTCAATTAACTGAAGACAAAATTTAAACATACGAAAAACGCGAGATGTAACAACAAGCCTGTAAGAGTACACACTTAACATAAAGGTCGGGACAGAGCCCCGCCATACCAAACAATACGCGTCTAAATCATACTGACTAAACAAGCAACTCCGGAGCATATAGAGCGCACCAACATCATCCGCTAAGCTGATAGCCTACTTGGAGGACTCTCGATCTATCTATTGGGACATGCGGGCATGAAATGCAGTGTCCCCAGGCAAAAGGGATGTCAGTACGAATATTGTATCGAGTATGTAAGGCACATAAATAATTACATAACAGACATGGAAGAAATATAGAGTAAATGACTCAACCTGTAAGTCTAGATAACTCTTTAAATTATGAAATAATTATAGTGTCATGTATATGCGTACGAATGTCATGTCATGCATAGGTACATATTTCATAACATCATCAGGCCTCTGAGGGCATCCTATCATATCATCTCGGCCACTGTGGGCAAAATCATCAACGTATACCAACTAATCAGGTGGTAGTGCGTATATAACGCCATAACCTTTCCCATATCCCATATACATATATATACACGTATATAACGCCATCTTTGTCATGGGTGAATGTACATGTATAGGTGCATGAAATGCATATGAAATACGTTAATAAAATCTCTCGGTACGTCATAAGACCATTATGCCTCTGATTAATATCATGAAATAAACTTTACCAACTTACGTATTTTTGAGACCCATGAACAGATGATAGAATAATATGACACATGGGGAATCAAGAACATAAGCATCTCTAGTATTTTTATGAATAGAGTCATTTATGGAAGTTGTGCATTTGTTCGTTTCTTTCGTGTCATATAGATCATGCCAAAAACAAAGAATGGATAGCCTTAACATACCTGGAGTAGGGAAAATCTATATTATATTCTTGGAAAAGATTGCACCAGGTAACGCAAGGAGCACTTAGTTAAGAACTACAGCATTCTCATACCTAGAGATACGCGCAAGTTTCCCAAACCTAAACTTCCATAAACCAAAAATGAGACACCTAAAGTAATAGATAGACCCACTTACAAGACACGAAATATATAAAGTGAATATAGAAGCAGATGTGTTTGAAAACTTGGTTAGAGATAATAAATAGTGACAAAAAGTTGTTATTGTGCCATAGGGTAAACATCCATTTAAGAACTTGCCATTACTTGCCACCTAGCCAAAATGACTAAGAGTCATTTGGTTAAGAATTGGCTTGCTGCCACTTGGGGGTGGGGGATTTTAGTCTTTATCCAAACTTATTTGTTAATTAGGTAAGGTCTTGTTACCCGGTAATTAACTTATTATCCCCATAATTTAAGAATTGTCTCAAATTACTTAAAATATTACTCATTTTTAATATACTTTATACATCACACTATGACGGTCATATGGTACCTTGTATGGTACTAGTCTATAAATATCTGGTATTATAGCTCGGACCGTATTTGATCCCAAATCGACAACCTTCGACGATACTCGTTTTCTTTGATTCGTTTACCCTCTAACCTTCATGAATTTACTTATCACTTGTTTGAAATAACATAATACTTATAACCCAAAAATAATCTCATTCTCGAGCTTATATTAATTTACTCACAGTGTACTTTCATGTACAAAAATATGGGATGTAACACCATGTGTCTGGTATCTCCACACTTAAAGCAACCTCTCTGCTGAAGTGGCTATGGAAGTTGTGCGTTATGGGTAGTCTAAGACCCATGGGTACCTGAAGACTCAGCGAAGCCTAAAGTGAAAACTGAACTGGTTGACCCATAAAGCTTCCACTATATCATATCCTGCCTCCAAAAAAGGGACCAGTAATCTCCCTGGTCTGCGAGACCTCTTAGCCTCCCTTTCCTCTCTCTCCTAACCCCGCCCGTCCTCTCTCTCCTGGACTTACATGTCTTCTCTCTCATGGCCCTTACTGTCCTTTCTATCCTAGTCCCACATGCCCTCTAATTGGCGAGCGATCTCTACCACCTGCTGGAATGGAACATCCGAATCCAACACCCAAGCCATACTGGATCAAATATCATGACTAAGCCCCTCAATAAATCTACGGACTCGCTCTCTAACTGTAACGAACAAAGCAGGCGCATGTCTGGAGAAATCACTGAATCTAACGACATACTTTGACACTTAAATAGTGTGATATCCCGTAAAATTTTGTAATTCATTTTATAACTATGACATTTTCACCGTTTGATTTGATCATCAATAGTTGTTGGAGATAGTAGAATTCATGCTAGCAATGTCATAAATATTTTAAAGTGAGTTTGGATGGCTAGAAAGAACCCCATGAGTTATTAGATTAATGACACTTTCTTAATTTTAATAGTGTATAATATTTGAGATCATAATACTTATTTATTTCATAGCTTGTTAATGGGCCAAACCCACTTTACACTTATTGGTGGGAGTTTATGATGTTGGGGTGATAAATGAACGGTAAAGAAAGTGCGACAGGCCCATATTTGCTGCTGTCCCAAACCTAGGATGGTTATGAGGAACAAACAAAAATTCTTACTTCGGTTCAGCAAGGACAATAAAATGGCGCAACAAAGGAAGGACCGAAGGATCCCTTTCAATTGGCTCCATGAAAATCACTTGTTAGGGAATATTTGAAAAAAATAAAATAATACTTTGGTTGGCTAGAAGACTTACGATAATAGTAATCAGTGGTCTTAGACTTGCAGCAAATATATTATTTTATGAAAAATACAATAAAAATAATTTTTAAGTCGTTTGATGGCGTGATACGGCTATGAGCATGATACTTTAATATAGTTGTGAGCCATGGTGTTGAGTTTGATACTTTGAGACGGCTGTGAGCCTGTCACGTCCCCTTTTTCTTCGCGGAGTCCGGGCTTCGATATTTGTTGGGACAACTCCTTTCCTTTTGGGAATTGGGTATGAGATTTTAAGAGTCGCCACCTAACAGATTAAGGTGCGTTAGGGCACCTAGAACAAATAATTCATGCACTAGTTTACATTACCAGAGATTGGGTAAGAGCTCGAAATTACCTTAAGGGGAAGATGTTAGGCACCCCTAGAGGTCCACAACGCTTGGTCCCGACCAAACACAATTTAAGCGAATTAGTCTTATAAGCAGATAAACAAATAAACATTACTTTAAAAACAAGGAGTAAAGGGGTCCTAGGTTTTTTAGCATATAGGATCACTTGTGTGCAATATTTGGTAACCGTCCCCAAATTAGGGTACTACACATAGAATTAGCGCACAAGTCATCATATTCTTTACTACCCAATTACCCTCCCTTAATTATTACCTAAGCGTTTTAACAACATCGAATACGTGTCATATGCGTGCACTACTCGTCCCTTGCATGTGGCCCTGGAGGTTTTTAGAACCTCTATGCAAGATGGTTCTAGACTCACCTATGTTGTTTAAAAAGGAAGAAACTAAGCGACAAACAAAAAGTCAAATAGGACTATCACATAAAGATGCAATTAAGGGGGCTCATATTTACCTCCACAAATAGACAAAACAAATGCATGCCTTTCAAACAAACAATTTTTAGGAGTCCTATAGGCAAGATATCTAAATGAGTAGAAACAAAGTGAATAGTAGTTTTATTTAGGTGAGGCAGTAAGTACTTATTAGCTTGCCTACTGATTTATATCACTTACTGAATCTGAGCACATTTCAAGCAACAAGAAAAATCATAATTTTAAACCTAGGATTTAATTGTCCTACAGGCTTGCCTAAGTGATAACTGGAAGAATCCTTTAGTCATGGCATCTAAACGTTAATCAGACCATAATTTTATAAACCAGTGATTAATCTAACGGGTGGATATCTTTTAGACCATATAGGCATGATTTCTAGGTACTGAAACTTGTAACGACCCGATCGGTCGTTTTGAGCTCCGGCGCGTCATTCAGCAGTTTGAGGCCATGAGCAGCTTCATCTCAGGTATATTGACTTGTGTGTATGGTCAGAATTAAAATTCAGGAAGTTTGGAGTCAAATCTAAATGGAAATTCTCATTTTGAAAGCTTAAAATTGAAGAAATGAACTAGGATTGGAATTTTAAGTAAACGACCTCGGAATTGGGATCCGAAGGTTCCAGCAGGTTTGTATGATGATTTCGGACTTGGGCGTATGCCCGGATCGGGTTTTGGATAACCCGGGAGCGTTTTGGCGCCTATTGTGGAAGATAGCATTTTAGAAGAAATTGCATCAGTTTGGCTTAAAATGCATTTCAGTGTTATTGATGTCCGTTTGGTATTACGAGACTGGGAGTAGCTCCGTGTGGTGATTCTGGATTTGGGAGCGTGATCGGTAGTGAATTCGGAGGTCCGTAGGTCATTTTGGAGCCGTTTGGCTAAATATAGAAATTTGAAGGTTTTTGAGAAAATTCGACCGGAAGTGGAAATTTTGATATCGGGGTCGAAATGCAATTCCGAAAGTTGGGGCAAGTCCGTAATGTCGAATGTGACTTGTGTGCAAAATTTGAAGTCATTCCTGAATGATTTTGGTAAGGTTTGAGACACTTAATCTCTTTTAAGGAAGCTTAATTTGGAAAAGTCAACCGGATATTGACTTATGTGTTAGAGCGCTCAAAATGCAAATTTTATGGTTCGTATAGAGTTGTTAGGTGATTTGGGACTTAGGAGTGTGTCCGGAATATTTTTGTGATGACCGGTGTAGAATTAAGCTTGAATCGACAAAGTTAGTATTTTGGCGAATTCCGGTTGATAGGTAAGATTTTGATCCGAGGCTCGGAATGGAATTCTGAGAGTTGATGTAGCTTCGTTATGTCATTTTGGACTTGTCTGCAAAATTTGAGGTCATTCGGACTAGTTTTGACGTGTTTCGGCATCGGATGTGGAAGTTAGAAGTTTCAAAGTTCATAGGTTTGAATCCGATGCGAATTTGGTGTTGTGATATTGTTTTGAGCGTTACGAAGGTTGAAACAAGTTTGAACGATGTTATGGGATATGTTGGCATAATTGGTTGAGGTCCCACTGGCCTCGGGTGAGTTTTGGGTGGTTAAACGGACTATTTCATCTTTGAAAAAAATTGCAGAAATTTTTAGGCTTCTACTGTGCCCAGAAAATTTCAGGCACGAGGTGTCCAGTTTGGAAGCTCATATCTTGTAATCTATAAAAAATAACAAAAATTTCAAAACACAAAAGTTGTAGCCCTTACATTTTTCGTTTTCAGGAAGTTAAACCATTCGTGATTTGGATATTATCTCAGAAAGTTATGATGGATCAAAAATGGCTGGTAGAGCGATTTTGACAGAATTTACGGATGCGCTTTAGAAGCTCATATCTCGGGATATATAAAGAGTTATATGGTATAAAACTTATCAAATTAAAGATCTTCGAGTCTAGTTTTTAAATCTTCAAACCATTTGTCATTTGGATATTTATACAAGACGTTATGGGTGTTTAAGCAGAAGGTGTCTGACAAGGAAAAATTTTAATAGGATGTACAACTTGTATAGCACAAGTGCAAGGTACAACTCAACGAAGCACGGGCAGATTCTTTAAACACGGATTTGGCTTATTTCTTTCATTTCTTTCATTTGGCTTGGATTATTTTGGAGAGGATTTCAAGGGGGATTTAATCAAGCATCAAACGTGAGTTGTTTCTATTTATTTCCAAGTTAAATACATGGATTAGAGCTGAAAACTCAAGTAATTTATGGACAAAAATGGTGGTTTAGGGCTTGAAACTTAAGAGAATTAAATGGAGATTTGAGGGGTCATTTGAACTCCGATTTTGGTAAATTTTATATGTACGGACTCGTGGAGAGACGAGGAATCCGGTGATGTGACTTTCGTAATTTTTCGATAAGTGGGCCCGGGGCTCGGGTTTTGCCAACTTCGTGATTTTTAGCATTTTTCGAGTATTTTCGATTGGGTATTGTTCCCTTAGCATATTGTGATCTATTCGCTCTGATTTTGGTTAGATTCGACGCGCGTGAAGGCTGATTTAAGGGGCAAAGGCGTCGCAAGCTATAGATTTCACCGATTCGAGGTGAGTAATGATTTTAAATGATGCACTGAGGGTTTGAAACCCCGAATTGCACAACATACTGCTATGTTGAGATGAGACACGCGTTGTATGACGAGCGCGGGGTCATTTACTATTGGGGATTGTGACTTGGTCCATCCCAGTTGATATTTTTACCGCGTAATTGATAAAGATTTATTGTTTTTCACTATGATTGGGGCTTATTGCCATATTTGGGCTTCGTGCCAATTATCTGAAATCTTTTGTGAATTTACATCACTATTTTCCTCACGAATTGAAATATTATTTGAACTCAGTCCAATTGAATTATATTATTTTGTGAACTCAGCTACATTTATACTCAACTGGAGATTTAATGATATTTATAATGATGTTGAGCTGAGCACTATTGTTTTACTGATGCCCAAGAGGCTTATGATTATTTTCTGGACTGATTGAGGCCGAGGGCCATACGTGAGGATATGTTGAGTGATGTGAGGAGACTTTCAGGCCTCGAGTGTTATATGAGGAGGCTTTCAGGCCTCGAGTGTTATGTGTGAAGGCTTTCAGGCCTATTGATATTGCGCTTGGGCTGTAGGAGTCCCTCCGGAGTCTGTACACACCCCCAGTGAGTGCAGGGTACCCAGGTGAGTTGGGAGTGGGCCCAAGAGGTCGTTTCTTGTGTGTGGTGAGTTGAGAGTGAGCCCGAGGGGCTGATGTTGTGTGCTGGTGAGTTGGGAGTGAGCCCGAGGGCTGATACTATACTGAGATTTACATATTGAGCCCGAAGGGAAAGCTTTTGATTTATCCTTACTGTGGAAATTATTTGTCTTTACTGTTTTAAAAGAAGAATTATCTGATACTCACTGTTTTACTGTATAACTGATTTTACTGCTTGGGATAGCGCTATATTGTGCCATTATGAGATTTCATGTTTTCAGTCGTTATTTATTTTTATTACTCACTGGGTCGGAGTACTCACATTATTCCCTGCACCATGTGTGCAGATACAGGCAGAGCTGAGTTCGCTCCTGAGCGTTGATTCTTTCCAGGCTAGGCGGTGATTAGGAGTAACGAGGTAGTTGTTGACGTCCGCAGCCCCGTTTTCTACCTTATCTTTGTTATTTATGATAATTCCAGACTTTGTAAAATATTAGTAAATTCTGTAGTAGCTCATGACTTGTGACAACCCGATTTCCGGCTGAGTTGGGAGGGTTTTTCTTGTTCTAATCACGTTTATTTCACATTAAAGATTATATTGCCCATGATTTAGACTTATTCCTGCTGAGTAATTATAAAGAGATGTACTGTTTTGTTGATTGGTTGGCCTTGTCCTCACGAGAGGCGCCATCATGACCGGGTTAGGATTTTGGGTCGTGACAAGTTGGTATCAGAGCCTAGGTTACTATGTCTCGCGAGTCATGAGCTGGTTTAGTAGAGTTTCACGGATCGGTACAGAGACGTCTGTACTTATCCTCGGGAGGCTGCAGAACCTTTAGGAAAAACTTCATATTCTTGAATTCTTAATCGTGCCTCCTTGATTCAGCTTGAAAAAGTAACTTTTACAGTTCCTTCCACATATTCGTATGCGCGAACAAATGCTCAGTATTAGATGTGCCTTGATGACTGGTAATTCCCCGATCGATGGGCGAGGTGTAATCTCTATGAGTTTGATGTTAGGCCAGTCGGGAGGACTTGAGGCCGGATCATTGCTTATGGCTTGAGCACCGAGGTGCTGATTATGTGAGCAAGTGTTTTGAACTTATATGTTTGGTATTGTCCCTATTAGTGGGAATGATGGATGGATAGCTACATGATGAGTATGTTACAATTGCGAGATGTATCTATATGACTTGGAAGTGACGATGGAGACCTGTTGGATAATAGGTGGACTATTAAGTGTTTGATTTTTCATTGTGATGCTTTCTCAAGTTGTGGATGTGTTGTTAGGATGGTTTTGGTGATTCTCTGGCAGGTGGATAGGCCCAATTACAAAGGAAACTCTGCCGAAATTTTTGAAAAATTTGGGACTTAGTAAAAAAAAATTGTCGCCTAATAGTGGGCTTAACTGTTGTGTGAGTGAATGAAGGAGTGAGTTTAATCTCACCATGGTATTACGGCAGCAATAGTGTATATGTGTTGTGATCTATGACTTCGAGCTAAGTTGGGGAGTTTGCTATTGATTAGATAATTGTGCGGTCATGTGCTATGTTGGTTCCGGTTCGAGGCATGCTGGCGAATCAGCTCTGGTTACGGAAATTGGTCCGAAGATGGCATGAGTGAGGGAAAACTTGGACAAAGGCTACATGGTGCTTTATATATGTATGAGAATCACAGTATGTCTTAAGCTGTCATTTGTAAAGAATGTTCGGTGCATGGAGCAGGAAGATGTTTGGTTGTACTGGAATGAGGTCATACCCTGCGATGTCAGAGTGCTAATGAGGCACGTGTGGTTATGTTCCTTGGATCAGGTGAATTGCATTTTGAATAAGAGTAAATGACTTGATAGAATGGTTCTAATGTGTTCGAAAGTCGTGTAATAGTGGCTTTGAGCTAAGTGGGAGAGTCCCACCGCTTACGATTGGGTTGCATGGTTAATTACCTGCGTGAATTCTGGTTATTAGCGTATTGATGGGTTATTACGGCTACGAAAAAGGACCATGAGTGGTAATTTGAGTAAATGAATTGTTGAATGCATGTTATGGTTAGCCTTATTGGCTCATGTTCAGACTTGAGGGAAGATTCATGATTTATGCCTCGTATAGGTGACAGGCTTCGAGGGAAGTGATCCCGCTGGGTGCTTCATAGAGAGGGTATTCATATGTTATAAAATTCAGTGGAGTGGTTGCATTCGGGGCCAAGTCGGAGCGGGTGGCTCTCAGTAACGGTCCTCATGAATTCAAAGGGCAAAGTGTGGTGCCTAATGATGTCGACATTATAGATACAGATAAGAATCAAGCTTTGTAGCAGCTTATGAGAAGGTGCCCAAAATGTTCTATAAATGGTTCGTGGGAGTTGAGACAACATGGTCTCGTGATTCAAGGTCACTCCGGAGGAGTGCAGATGGAGTATGTTATGTGTCGAATGGAAAAGTATTATTTCCAAGGCAATTAAGGGTAAATTGGAAGGAGGTAGGTTTATTAGCCATAGTTGAATTGGCATATTGGTATCAGTGATCAGTTCCTTCAGCGTGAGCAATTTATGCAAGTGATTTGTGGCGGTACGTGTGAGGCTTGTCAGCCACCGTAATTGATTTTATTCAGAAGCATTCTTCTGTTATGACTTGTTATGTGGAGGCAAATCCCGGAAGGGTTATGGTGGCTTGGACCACTACTTAGATATTGGCATATTCGACGGTTATGAGAATTCGCCTGTATATTGCTATAGTTCTCCCGAAGTAAGTTAAATGGAAAGTCTTATGTGATGAAATATTAGCCTATCGGCGGTTCCAGAGTTGTGATGGAAATCATGTCTATCGTATATCGGCACGTGAGGTGCAGTGAGTGGTATGGAATTTGAAGTAAGGACCAAGGTCGCAGTTTGGTCAATGACTGTGATGTCACAAGCTCGGATGAGCAGGAAAGGAGTTCTAGTGTTTTAAGTAAGATGGGTATTGATGTCAGTATCACCTGAGACCGGTTTTCTGTGAGAAAGGCTTTGCATCCTGGTTAGGGATTCTTGATCACTTTTCAGCATTAGTGCAGCCGGTGGTTTGAATGTGCGAACCCGTTAATTATTTCGGAAGATAGTGGGAGCTTGTCCCACAGGAAGATTGTATAAGTGTGACATGTAGTCACTTGATCAATTAGAAATTTAAACCAAGTATAAGGTTTTGGTAATATCATCCATTTGAGAATTTATGCCTGGAGGGCACTCTGCTTATTGGGTTATAGACCTGTGAAATATTATTGGCCTAGCTTGGCACGATCAGGATCGACTTGAGGTCGGGGGATAGATTTAAATGTGGAAGTGAGCCTTACGTCAGGCCAGTTGTGTTTATTTCAGCAATGCGCTCTTTATGGAAGGATAGTCGCGGTCTTATTTTGTGGTCAGATAATTCATGTAAAGATATATTGCGATGTATGAGTTGTGAGACGGCTTGGTAAATTCCTTATGTGTTGAGGTTCCGCTCAGCAGTGATGTTATATGAGCAGGATGGCTCTTGAGACTTAGATCATGTATCGCACCTCAGTTGTGCTTGAGTTGTAGCCTATAACGCTATATGTTTTCTTGGGAATGGTATTATGCACCTTAGTGTGTTTATGACCGATATTCGATATTTGGATGTGGTGAGCTATTCAGCTCGACGTGTATCTCCTTATGTGAGTTCTATAGGTGGATCGGGTGGCACGTCGCCATGGGTATGTTATTTGGATCGGGTTGCGCGCCACAACAGTGTGATGTTCAGTTCAGTGCCCATATTATCTTTTATGTGTTCTGTTTCCCTGTTTTCTGAGGAAGTCCATGTTAGTGTGCGAGTTGAGTAGTTCCTCCCAGAGTTCGCCTTCCTTTTGTATCGCGTTCGAATTGGTAGCCCACTGGCACATTGTGGCGTCTTGTGGGATTTTTGATTATGTCCGAGGTGACTTATTGCCTGAGCAGTTCGTACTGGGTGAGACGAGGTTACTAGATTTGGGGTCAGTGCAAACTGATTATATGAAGTATATTATAGAGCAAAGATCATTCTTTGGTTTGAGACAAGGTAATGGAACTTGTCAGGAGTATAGATCCAATGAATTGTTGATTCAACAGTTGATTATGAATTTCGGCACATCTCTTCAGTCGTATCGGTGTTGTAAAAACTAGATCAAGACCTATGTAGGTCATGAGATGTAATGGGAGCATCAGATCTGTGGAATTTCGACTATTATGTTTAAAGAATGTTATTGTGGCCCTATGAGTAAAGTGATGCAAAGTGTGAATTCAGCAAAGTTATGTAGCCATGTCTGGGTACAGAGTGTGGAGATTGATATGGTGGTCGTATGATGGAAACAGGCTTGGCAGGAAATTCGGGATGTTGGAATTGGACCTAATGGCTTATTTTCTTGAATAAGGGAGTATATCTACAGAGTTATCGAGCTAATGTGCTCAACTGAGTGGTGGTAGCACGGGAAGGTGCATGAGGTGTTAAACAAGTGATTTCAGACTACTTCAGTGTAGTTCTCAACATGTTCGAGACTGAATGTATGTTTAAGTGGGGGAGATTGTAACGACCCGATCGGTCGTTTTGAGCTCCGACGCGTCATTCAGCAGTTTGAGGCCATGATCAGATTCATCTCAGGTATATTGACTTGTGTGTATTGTCAGAATTAAAATTCAGGAAGTTTGGAGTCAAATCTAAATGGAAATTCTCATTTTGAAAGCTTAAAATTGAAGAAATGAACTAGGATTGGAATTTTGAGTAAACGACCTCGGAATTGGGATCCGAAGCTTCCAACAGGTTCGTATGATGATTTTGGACTTGGGCGTATGCCCGGATCGGGTTTTGGATAACCCGGGAGCATTTTGGCGCCTATTGTGGAAGATAGCATTTTAGAAGAAATTGCATCAGTTTGGCTTAAAATGCATTTCAGTGTTATTGATGTCCGTTTGGAATTCCGAGAATGGGAGTAGCTCCGTACGGTGATTCTGGATTTGGGACCGCGATCGGAAGTGAATTCGGAGGTCCGTAGGTCATTTTGGAGCCGTTTGGCTAAATATAGAAATTTGAAGGTTTTTGAGAAAATTCGACCGGAAGTGGAAATTTTGTTATCGGGGTCGAAATGCGATTCCGAAAGTTGGGGCAAGTCCGTAATGTCGAATGTGACTTGTGTGCAAAATTTGAAGTCATTCCTGAATGATTTTGGTAAGGTTTGAGACACTTAATCTCTTTTAAGGAAGCTTAAGTTGGAAAAGTCAACCGGATATTGACTTATGTGTTAAAGTGCTCGAAATGCGAATTTTATGGTTCGTATAGTTTTGTTAGGTGATTTGGGACTTAGGAGTGTGTCCGAAATATTTTTGTGATGACCGGTGTAGAATTAAGCTTGAATCGCCAAAGTTAGTATTTTGGCGAATCGGTTGATAGGTAAGATTTTGATCCGAGGCTCGGAATGGAATTCTGAGAGTTGATGTAGCTTTGTTATGTCATTTTGGACTTGTCTGAAAAATTGGAGGTCATTCGGACTAGTTTTGACGTGTTTCGGCATCGAATGTGGAAGTTAGAAGTTTCAAAGTTCGTAGGTTTGAATCCGATACGAATTTGGTGTTGTGATATTATTTTGAGCGTTACGAAGGTTGGAATAAGTTTGAACGATGTTATGGGATATGTTGGCATGATTGGTTGAGGTCCCACTAGCCTCGGGTGAGTTTTGGGTGGTTAAACGGACTATTTCATCTTTGAAAAAAATTGCAGAAATTTTTAGGCTTCTGCTGTGCCCAGAAAATTTCAAGCGCGAGGTGTCCAGTTTGGAAGCTCATATCTTGTAATCTATAACACATCAGAACAATTGTAAAACACAAAAGTTGTAGCCATTACATTCTAATTTTCAAAAAGTTAAACCATTCATGATTTGGATATTATCTCAGAAAGTTATGATGGATCGAAAATGGCTAGTACAGCGATTTCGACAGAATTTACAGATGCGCTTTAGAAGCTCATATCTCGGGATATATAAAGAGTTATATGGTGTACAACCTATAAAATTAAAGATCTTCGAGTCTAGTTTCTAAATCTTCAAACCATTTGTCATTTGGATATTTATATAAGACGTTATAGGTGTTTAAGCAGAAGATGTCCGACAAGGGAAAATTTTAATAGGATGTACAACTTGTATAGCACAAGTGCAAGGTACAACTCGACGAAGCACGGGCAGATTCTTTAAACACGGATTTGGCTTATTTCTTTCATTTCTTTCATTTGGCTTGGATTATTTTGGAGAGGATTTCAAGGGGGATTTCATCAAGCATCAAAGGTGAGTTGTTTCTACTTATTTCCAAGTTAAATACATGGATTAGAGCTGAAAACTCAAGTAATTTATGGACAAAAATGGTGGTTTAGGGCTTGAAACTTAAGAGAATTAAATGGAGATTTAAGGGGTCATTTGAACTCCGATTTTGGTAAATTTTATATGTACGGACTCGTGGCGAGACGAGTAATCCGGTGATGTGACTTTCGTAATTTTTCGAGAAGTGGGCCTGGGGCTCGGGTTTTGCCAACTTCGTGATTTTTAGCGTTTTTCGAGTATTTTCGATTGGGTGTTGTTCCCTTAGCATATTGTGATGTATTCGCTCTGATTTTGGTTAGATTCGACACGCGTGGAGGCCGATTTGAGGTGCAAAGGCGTCGCAAGCTATAGATTTCACCGGTTCGAGGTGAGTAATGATTTTAAATGATGCACTGAGGGTTTGAAACCCCGGATTGCCCAACATACTGCTATGTTGAGATGAGACACGCGTTGTATGACGAGCACGGGGTTATTTACTATTGGGGATTATGACTTGGTCCATCCCAGTTGATATTTTTACCGCGTAATTGATAAAGATTTATTGTTTTTCACTATGATTGGGGCTTATTTCCATATTTGGGCTTCGTGCCAATTATCTGAAATCTTTTGTGAATTTACATCACTATTTTCCTCATGAATTGAAATATTATTTGAACTCAATCCAATTGAATTATATTATTTTGTGAACTCAGCTACATTTATACTCAACTCGAGATCTAATGATATTTATAATGCTGTTGAGCTGAGCACTATTATTTTACTGATGCCCAAGAGGCTTATGATTATTTTCTGGACTGATTGAGGCTGAGGGCCATACGTGAGGATATGTTGAGTGATGTGAGGAGGCTTTCAGGCCTCGAGTGTTATATGAGGAGGCTTTCAGGCCTTGAGTGTGATGTGTGAAGGCTTTCAGGCCTATTGATATTGTGCTTGGGCTGTAGGAGCCCCTCCGGAGTCTGTACACATCCCTAGTGAGCGCAGGGTACCCAGGTGAGTTGGGAGTGGGCCCGAGAGGCCGTTGCTTGTGTGTGGTGAGTTGGGAGTGAGCCCGAGGGGCTGATGTTGTGTGCTGGTGAGTTGGGAGTGAGCCCGAGGGGATGGTACTATACTGTACATATTGAGCCCGAGGGGCAAGCTTTTGATTTATCCTTTCTGTGGAAATTATTTGTCTTTACTGTTTTAAAAGAAGAATTATGTGATATTCACTGTTTTACTGTATAACTGATTTTACTGCTTGGGATAGTGCTATATTGTGCCGTTATGAGATTTCATGTTTTCAGTTGTTATTTATTTTTATTACTCACTGGGTCGGAGTACTCACATTACTCCCTGCACCATGTGTGCAGATACAGGCAGAGCTGAGTTCGCTCCTGAGCGCTGATTCTTTCCAGGCCAGGCGGTGACTAGGAGTAACGAGGTAGCTGTTGACGTTCGCAGCCCCGTTTTCTCCCTTATCTTTGTTATTTATGATAATTCCAGACTTTGTAAAATATTAGTAAACTCTGTAGTAGCTCATGACTTGTGACACCCCGATTTCGGGATGAGTTGGGAGGGTTTTCCTTGTTCTATCACGCTTATTTCGCATTTAAGATTATATTGCCCATGATTTAGACTTATTCCTGCTAAGTAATTATAAAGAGATGTATTGTTTTGTTGATTGGCTGGCCTTGTCCTCATGAGTGGCGCCATCACGACCGGGTTGGGATTTTGGGTCATGACAAAACTGATTACAAGCATTATTTCACGGCATAGAAAATGATTTCCTACACCTTCCCTATAGGCATGATATCTAAGTTGTCAAAAATAATTTTAAATCATGATTTCCTATGGACATGATATCTAAGTGAGCAGAATATTACACGAGTTGATAGTTCCCAAAAAAGATCCTATATGCATGGTTTCTAATTCACATTAAGACTTGAGGATATGCATGAACATGAATTTTGTCGCATAATTGATAAACGTCTTATAACAGTATTTCTAGGATGCAAAGTGGAAATTCAGAACAGTTAAAGAGACAAGGCCTATAGGAATGGTTTCTAATGCATATAAATAATCACAACAATCCTATATGCATGATTTCTAACGCGTATAAATGATCATAACAATCCTATAGGCATGATCTCTAACACGTATAAATGATCACAACAGTCCTATAGGCATGGTCTCTACCCAATCCCAACAAAGATATATGAGAATCCCTCCTAGCTTTCACTAACACCCTAATATCTATTTTTGCAAAGATTGTTATTATAGACCAATGTTACAATTGTTACACAATGAAAGAACCATTACATTATAGGGAGCCTTCATAGTCCCAATATCAACATGGAACCAGGCCTTTAACATAGCAACTCTGAGCATAATGGTAGCCCATCCACAATATGTAAAACTGGTTCCTGGTGTGTCAAAGTTCTGAAGGGTCTCATGGACCCCGGGCAGTGCTCAAACCAGAATCAGATGTTCAACACACAGTTCATAAAGGATTAGAAATCAGCCCCAATGTGTGAGAGTTCAGAGGAGTTTCATGGACCCTATACAGTGCTCACATTGGGGGTGGAAAGACCCTAGCTAACTAAGAGTAGGAGTTGAAAATAGGAGATAGTTTTGTTTTAGAAAAATAGTTTGGATTTAAGAAGTAAATAGAAACAACGAAAAACATCTAATAATATCCTTAAACTATGGTATATAGCTCACTTTTGTCCTCCGTTAGTAAACTGGGCCAGAAATACCCTTCCCATTAGCAAAATGGGCCACTTATTCCCTTCAACCAAACGGCCCTCCACTCAGGCCTTCATATCAGCTTTTATAGCTTACATGACATCCACATAAGTTGTGACATGGCAACCACAGTTCTCTCTTCTTAACTGGTTTGTTCCTGTTAGCAGATCACAAGCATATCTTCGACAAAAAGTTCCTATCCGATGAACCAGATCCTCCTGTAAAAAGACCTACTCCTTGGCAGCAAATGCTTGTGTCAACATTAGCCAAACTGCTGTCTGATGCTGCTTTTGACCGGCAGATAGAATTTTTTGAAAATAAAATGCTTGTGACATTCCTATAAAGAGGAGTGTCTTGCACTTATTTCAATACCTCTTCCTTCAAAATAAGGTAAGAGTGGTTACTGAACTCATAAATAATCACCTATCCTGCAATGGTTACCTGATCAAATCTATATGACCATTTCTAAGAGTCTTTTTTTTTCTTCCTATCTACTAAATTTCTTCAGATACCGAACCTTGATAGCTAGCCTTCCTTTCTCCTCGTCACTCAAATTTTGACCATTCTCCTCTCGTCACTCAAACAGGACATGGCATCCACATTTCTAGAAATCTAGGAATCTTAGTTATTGGATGTAGTTGCAAACTCACAAAACCCTTTTGTTTTGATGTTTTGGTTTGTACTGTAAAATTATATTACAGTTGTGCTATTTCGTTGTAGCTGTTTTGACAGTGTTTGTATAGTTGCAGCTGTTTTTGTTCAAGTCGTTACACAATAGTGATGTTGTTATGGCACAACAGTGTTGTTGTTATGCTTTTACTGATTTAGCTACTGCTTTCATTGATGGCTCAATAGTAAGGGCTATACTACTTAGAGGAACTTTTGGTCCAAGATATGCTTGTGGTCTGCTAAAAGGAACAAACCAGTTAAGAAAAGAGAACTGTGGATGCCATGTCACAACTTATGTGGATGTCATATAAACTATAAAAGCTGATATGAAGGCTTGAGTGGAGGGCCGTTTGGTTGAAGGGCATAAGTGGCCCATTTTGCTAACGGGAGGGATATTTCTGGCCCAGTTTACTAACGGAGGACAAAAGTGAGCTATATACTATAGTTCAGGGATATTATTGGACCTTTTCTGTAGAAACAAATTACTATATTACAAGAACTACAAGCAGCACGCATTTAGTAGAAGGAGTTCAGCCATGAACTCCAACAATCAAACAACAAACAGAACATAGTAGCAATTAATTTGAATAAGGTTAACATGGCATTAATCCCTAGATATTACTAGGTGGACATATAGGCATATATTAATCAGAGAACAACATGCTGGGGTCAAGTTACTGATCAGACAATCATACAAAAAGGTAGCAAAAGTTGAGACTATGGAAATCATGAATTAATTAGGAGCTTGTTAAGGTGAAACACTTAAAATGGGATAGAAAGTATGCTAGTTGAGAAACAAGTAGACAAGTGTCCTGGATCATCGGGAACATGCTAAAACCATACAAACTTATTGGTCAGGACAAATTCACAATAGTTTAAGCATGCCAACTAACAGAAACATAAGGGTGAATAGAGGCATGTTGATTCCTACAGCAGATTGACTACATAGCACATTGAGTAGGACATCATAATAGAGATAGACATGTTGTTTAAAGGAAGTAAATAGGAAGCACATAGGTCACTTTACATAGAAGTAGACATGCTGATTAAGATCAACAGGCATGAAGCACATAGGTCTAATTACATAGCCTGTTGAATGATAACAAAAGTGGAGACATACCAGTTAAGAGATAGCAACAAGAAAGTGAAGCAAATAGGATCCAAAAGGTCTAGCCTTGGCTTTTAGCTGACTGGACAGTGCAACAAACACAAGTAACAGGAAGATTTGCAATGGAGAGTGTGTTTCTGTGTTTCTCTATGTATGTGTGTGTCCTAAAAGAAAATCAACATGGGGTTTTTAGAACATAGCAAGGTAAATCAAATAAGGCAAGAGAATTACAGTTCATAAGTAAGGTAAGCAAATATAATTAATCAGTTTGGGGCTAAACCCAAGCTAATTGATACAACCAGAATCCGGAAAAGTCACCTTAAAATTAAGAGAATCGGTTACCAGCCTGGATTGGGATTCACACAAGGTAAATAAATCAATTATTGACCATAAATTAGACTAACTAATCTAAATAATGCAAGTAGTACTAATTAAAAGTCATAAATAATGGAAATAGGTAAAATCACGGGGAAATACTGTTTTAATAGGAAAATATAATTTAAACCCTAAATAAAATCAGTCAATCTATTTTGATTGATAGAGATAAATAATAACGGGAAAAAATTGAAGTAATCAGTGCAATAAACAGAGAAACCTAGGGTTTAAAGCATATACACTAAAATTAGTCAAACTAGTAAATATAATCAGATTCAAACTCTTAGGAGTTTAAAAACCTTTTGGGAGAGAGCTTAAAATAAAACACTAATTGAAGAAAACATTGGAATCGATTGATAATAAGAAAAAACAGAAGGTTTTTCAAAGAGAAATACCAAATAACACTTAAAACGTTTTAGATCTACAAGGATCTGAACAGAACCAAGTATCATAAGATTAGGGCTTAAAAAAATGACAGAGATGGAAGAAAACCTGGTTTAAAACGATAGATTCGAGCCATAAACACGAATATAATGGTACTCACAAACGAAAATGGCCATATGTGGCTTATGAAAAGGTTTCGAACAAAATTTGAGTTGAATCTCGTCGAAATTCTTTCATAAATCAATATAATTGAACAACCAGAAGATGTGAGAGGCTAGATGAGGCAATAAATCACTAGATGACCCCATATCTGGTCAAGAATCGAAGGGTTTTGGGGGAATTTTTGAGTGATGACGCTCTAGGATTTGAGGATGTCTGAGAGAGAAGAGAGGAGGAGAGGATTCCGAGGCAGCGAAAATAAGAGAGTGAGGTAGAGTTTTGGGTATTAGGGTAATTAGAAAAATAAAGGGGGCTTTGGACCGTTGATCTTGTATATGGGTAAAATCAGGAAGCCCAATTTCAAGATCATTATGTCTTTTCCTTAGCTTCGCCTAAAAAAGGACTCGGAGGCCCGAGGCACAGTTAGAGGTTTCGACCTAGAGGTTTCTTTACACCCAACCTCGGTGAAGCACGAGTCGATAGTTATCATGGATAAACCGGAAGTTCCCTAGGCACGTAATCCGAACTGAAAAAACCTACAAGAATAGTACTAGTCTGTACCAGACTGGTAAGTAGTTGTACCAGCTACTTTACTTTGTAATAAATACACATGTACTATGTTGGGATTCCCTCCTCCTATATAATGGGAACCTTTACTATATTTGTAAGGGAGGATATCATTATACAATATTGAATACAAGAACATTCTTTGCTCTCTAACTTAGACATATTCTCTCTATTTCGCTACTTACATTTATTGCTTATATTTATTGTGTTCTATTTATTGTTCTTCATTTATTGCTCATCATTGCTCATAAAGAGTCCTCATCAAGGCTCTCAAACTGTTAGTCCTTCATCAGCTATCTATAGTTCTGTATCGAGCTCGACCCCGAGTATCGCGCCCCTTTTTTCCTTCACGGAGAAAGTCCGGGTTTCGACGTTTAAGGGGGTAATAACTCATTTTCTTTTGGGATTTGGGTATTTTGAAGAGTCGTAACCTAACGGATTATGGTGCGTTAGGGAACCTAGATCCATTAATTCTTAGACTAGTTTGCATTACCAGAGATTAGGGTAAGGGCTAGAAATAACCTTGAGGGGAAGGTGTTAGTCACCCCTCTCATTCTACAATGGTAGGTCCCAACTAAACTTATACTTATGAATTAGTCCATTAACAAATAATAGTTGAATCAAATAATTTGCATGTAAAGCATGTTGGACGTTGTATAACTAAATAAAAAGACAAAGGTTTTGAACGAGTTGTATACATATAGACAAAGTTTTAAATAGAATGGATTTGAGGAAGGAGGGGTCCTAGGTTGTTTAGCCTACAAGATCACCCCATACAATGTCTGGTAAACACTCCTCAATGATGGGCTACACGTGACATTAGCGCATAGTCATCATATCCCATATCTACCCTCCCCACCCCGTGGTCATAGCCTAAAGCGTGCTAGTAAACTTGACGATGCCTATACGTGCACTACCCATCCATTCCTTGTGGTCTTGGAGGTATTTAGGACCTCTAAATCTGGGCAGTTCTAGATGACCACCTAAGGTGTTTAAAAGGAGAAAACTCTAAGGTGACATGCAAGAACAAATAGGACCTTAGCACATAAGGCAAAAAAGAAGCAATTAGAGGCTCAAGTTCACCTCCTCAGATAATGCAGGTAAACAACATGACTCAAACACAAATAAGGGTAATGTTGTTAAATAATATCCTATGACATGATGTTTAGGCGAATATCAGAACACATGAGATATGTAGTTTTTATTTCATACACTTAGAAGTAATGGCCCTATCCGTTTGCCTACTGATTTCAGGCCTGTTAAAATTAGAACAACACTAAGTAGCAGAAATAGTTTTAGAGTTGCAGGATTTGAAAACGCCCTATAGGCTTGCCTACATGCTCAACAGTGGTGTCCTAATAGCATGATAACTACGCTTGACATAGTAAAACAGTTGACAGATTTGAAAACAGACACTTGAGTTCCTGTATGCATGCTTTCTAATAGTGAATTAGGGCAATACTCGAAAGAATTCATTTCAGGGAAAACAAACCACTAGTTAGACCAACTTCAAAGTAGACTAATCATGAATTGGATTAACCTACAACAACAACAACAACATACCTAGTATTTATCCCACACCGTGGGGCATGGGCATGGTAGTGTGTACGCAGACCTTACCCCTACCCTGTGAGGATAGAGAGACTATTTTGAATAAACACTCGGCTCAAGATAGTATAAGTACCACATTAATAATAATATAGGCAAGAAGAAACAATATCAAAAAGCTATATAAAAGCAGAATAACACAACAAGACAGTAAAGTGATCAGCAATGAAAGAAAACAATGGTTAGTCATAAAAACCTACTACTAACAGAAAACGAGATTGTGTGCCAATACTAATGTTATGAACACTCTACACTACCTACTCTACTATACTAATTCTCGACCTCCATACCTTTCTAACAAGATTCATGTCCTTGGTCAGTTGAAGTTGCGCCATGTCTTGCCTAATCACTTCTCCCCACCTCTTCTTTGGCCTACCTCTACCTCTCTGTATGCCCTCCAATGTCAACCTCTCACACCTCCTCACCGGGGCGTCGGTGCTCCTCCTCCTCACATGACCAAACCAGCTAAGTCGCGCTTCCCGCATCTTTTCCTCAATAGAGGCCACCCCTACCTTATCGCGAATAACCTCATTTCTAATTTTGTCTAACCTGGTGTGCCCGCACATCCACCTCAGCATCCTCATCTCTGTTACTTTTATCTTTTGGACATGAGCAATCTTGACTGGCCAACACTTATCCCCATACAACCTCGTTGGTCTGACCACCACTTTGTAGAACTTACCCTTAAGTTTCGGTGGCACCTTCTTATCATATAAACACCGGAAGCGAGTCACCATTTTATCCATCCCACCACAATATGATGTGGGACATCTACATCAATCTCCCCACCCCCCTGAATAATAGACACGAGGTACTTAAAACTCCCTCTTCTAGGGATGACCTACGAGTCCTGTCTCACCTCCCCTTCCCCCCCTAAAGTCTCGCCGCTGAACTTACACTCCAAGTATTTTGTCTTGGTTCTGCTCAACTTGAAACCCTTAGATTCCAGGGTCTGCTTCCATACCTCTAATTGTGTGTTAACACAGTCTCGTGTCTCGTCAATCAATATAATATAATCTGCAAATACCATGCACTACGGCACCTCTTCTTAGATGTGGTATGTCAGTACGTCCATCACCAGAGCAAACAAAAATGGGCTTAGTGTTGACCCCTGATGCAACCCTATCTTAACCGGAAAATAGTCCGAGTCCCCCCGATCGTCCTCACTCGAGTCTTTACTCCATCATACATGACCTTAATTAATCTAATATAAGCAACAGGAATACCTCTAGCCTCCAAACATCTCCACAAAACCTCCCTCGGAACTTTATCGTATGCCTTTTCTAAGTCGATGAACACCATATGCAAATCCTTCTTTCTCTCCCTATACTGCTCTATCAATCTCCTAACAAGGTGGATGGATTCTGTAGTCGAACGCACCAGCATAAACCCTAATTGGTTCTCGGAAATAGTCACACTCCTTCTCGCCCTTAGCTCTACCACTCTCTCCCAGACTTTCATAGTATGGCTGAGCAGCTTGATACCCTGATAATTATTGCAAGTTTTTATATCGCCCTTGTTCTTGTATGCAGGAACCGTCGTGCTCCACCTCCACTCTTCAGGCATTTTCTTCGTTCTAAAAATGAAATTAAATAACCTAGTGAGCCACTCCAAGCCCACTTTGCCCACATTCTTCCAAAACTCCACCGGGATTTCATCCGGTCCTATCACTTTACCCCTGCTCATCTTACGCATAGCACCCTCAACTTCATCAACTCTAATTTGCCTATAATACCCAAAGGCACAATGACTTTCGAAGAATTCCAAATCACCTAGTACAATGCTTCGGTCCCCCTCCTCGTTCAAGAGACTATGGAAGTAGGTCCTCCATCTCCGACGGATATGCCCCTCATCCAACAAAACTCTACCTTCTTCGTTCTTGATGTACTTCACTTGGTCTAAGTCACGCACCTTCCTTTCTCACGCCTTGGATAACCTGAAAACCTCTTATCCCCACCACGACCCTCAAATTCCTTATACAGTCGACTAAAAGCTGCAGTCTTTGGCACCGTAACTGCTAGCTTAGCCTCTTTCCTATCCAACTTATAATTCTCCTTATTCGCCATTTTTTCCTCCTTGTCTACACTTTGCACTAGCTTCAGATATGCTGCTTTGTTGGTATTCACTTTTCTTTGCACCTCTCCATTCCACCACTAATCTCCCTTGTGACCGCCAGAGTAACCCTTTGAGACCCCTAATACCTCACTCGCGGCTTCCCTAATGCACTGCGCAGTCATGGTCCACATAGCGCTTGCGTCCCCACTACTCCTCCAAGCCCCCATAGTCACCAGATTGACCCCTAACTCCTGCGCTTTAGCTTCCGTCAAGGCTCCCCACTTTATCCTATGTTGGCTATACGTCGCCCTCTTCCTCCTCTTCCTCGTGATCTTAAGGTCCATGACCAGGAGCCTATGAAGGGCCGAGAGGTTCTCACTTGGGATGACCTTTCAATTTGTGCAAATACCTCTACCGGACATCCTACAAAGTACATAATCAATCTGAGCCTCGGCCACCGAACTCCAAAAGGTAACCAAGTGCTCCCTCTTCTTTGGAACACTCGAGTTTGCTATCACCAAATCAAAAGCTCTAGCAAAGTCCAGCAGAGACGTTCCTCCTTTGTTTCTATCTCCAAAACCAAAGATACCATGCACATCATCATACTTCCAAGGCGTCGCTCCAATGTGGCCATTGAAATATCCTCCTATGAAAAGCTTCTCGGTGTGCGGGATGCTGTCACACCTTTTTTTTCCACCCGGAAGGGTATATAAGGGAGTTTTTTCAATTAAAGTGACATTAATCGAAATGATATTATTTATTTAATTTTTCAGAGTTGCCACTCGGAATAATTTATGGTGTCCCAAGACACCAATTTATTTTTAAAATCCCAAATCGAGGGAAATCGACTTTATTTAAAAGTCTGTGAAACTAGAAATTCTAAGTAAAGAATTATGTTAACCCGCGAGAAGGTGTTACGCATTCCCGAATTTCGTGGTTCAAACACGGTCGCTTAACTATTAATATTGGCCTAATTATCTGATTTATTACACGTTTTAAACCTATAGCGCATTTTAAACTTTATAACCGCTTTTAATTATTTTAACCGCTTCACAAACCATGCAACATGAAATTCACTCGAGATTCGCGACATATTTATTTTATTACTATTAATCAAACTTGTAGTTAGGTCACATGAAATGCACACCCGAATTAGGATTTACATATCATGACCATGCCACGGGAACCGTATCCATGGCTATGATGATTTATTAATCGCGCCTAAAGCAAAACTACGATGTTCAAGATTTCCACTATCCTAAATGTTAGGACTCTTGCAAGGTTCAGAGTTATGGACTTATTGTGGAGAATTAACATGAATTAATTGTTAAGCTAATGGTCCAAGACACACTGGTGATTGGTATTTATTGAATTGGCTTGGCAAATAACGCATTGGGCACATATTTTGCAGTGAATAGATCAATCCAACTTGATTCCAACTAAAATTCATTCAACCCAATTAATAATCAGCTTAAAACTTGGGCCATAATTCATCAATTAATACAAACATATTCTCAAATCACAAACTAAATACGATCAAAAAAGTGAAAAAAGTAGGAACACACAAACACATGGATAATTCCAACCACTACATAGTAGGCTACTTAATAGTTCATACCAAGATTTTATCAAAATAAACTCAACCAACAACTAAGAAAAAGTAATATATCAGTAAAATGATTAAAGACAATGAAACAAGACCTTTATATTGATGAATAAAGCTGAAAATTTGCAACTTAATCGGAATAACAAAGCAACAATCGTCGAACTGAGATGCCTAAATCGTGAACCGGCAACAACACTCGAACGGAGAGCAGCCCTCGAGAATTTGATTGGATTAGAGAGCTTCGACTCAATACAACTGCCAGATTCCTTTCTTAAACAGATATTATAGTAGGATTCAAGAAAATGTTCAATTGAAGCATGGCTAATTAAGCCAAAATCCACAATTATCAAAGAACCTGTCTTTATTGCCAAGGAATGGATTTTTGCTAAATAACGTTAAAGAACGGATCTTTTTTGCGAAAGTGTCAATGAACCATTATTCAACAAGGTATGTTGGGAGGTAAGTTGTTGGTTCTTTGCTTGGGGAGTTAGAAGGAAGAAGCATTTTAATTGGGTTCAAAGATGATTATCTCCATTGGGGTTGGCTGCCTTTTTCTCTTTTAGAATTAGATTGAAGCTGCCGCTTTTTTGTTGTTGCTTTTTTCTTGTCTTAGCTAGGTCTAGGTCTAGGTTTATGAATTGAAAACTTAGGGTAGAGTTTCTATAATTGGGTATTTTATATGGAGGTGGGAAGGGATGATGACCATTAGATTAGAAGGAAATAGATGGCTAGGAATAAAGCTTCCACTTAAGTGGACTAATGGGTTAGGAAGAATGGGCTAAGGGTAATTGGGTTGCACCATGTCTTTTGGGTTTGAACTTAGGCTAAAAACACCAAATAATACAATGTATCTATAAAAATATAAAAATCACTCTAAATTAAAATAAACTAATATAAAAATAAATACTACGAGTGAAACTAATTTTATTGTATTTTTAAATGTTATAATACTATAAATTTAAATATACTAATTGACTTTAACGTAAAGATAAAAAATATTTTTTTTTAATTTTTTTATTTTTTGTGATAAAAATAAAGTAAAAGAGTCAACACTATTTAGAATAGCAATACTAAACCTAAATTAAATATTTACGCTAAAATTTGTAAAATCTTGGGGAGTGTCAAAAATTACATGTCTACAGCTGCCCCTCTTTGACTGGAAATGCAAAGAGTTTTCAGACAAAGAACGGCGTGACAGGTCTTTTGACCCGACCCTTATTTAGAGAGACTAAAAACTAAGAGAAAGGATAATGTGACCGAGCCCTAGTATCTGAGCTGCCTAAGTATCCTTGGCTATAAAGGAATCAGACCACGTGTAGTTCAGAATTAGGAAGAGTGATGGAGTACTGAGGTGGAGAGCCGATTGAGGTGCCGCCCCATCGAGGTTCTGGTCCATGGTCTCATTATTACATCAAAATCAAAATTAAAAATACTAACTAAGCCTACCAACTACGAGTTAAAAGATTCCTATCTATGAGTCTTCTGAAGCTCGATCTTGAGTCTTGGTTGGTTCTACATGTGGACTCTGATCTGAATCTTAATGCTTGTTAGCTGCAGGTGCTGGTTCATTCCATTTTCAACTTCTCAGATCAAGGAGGGACATGCAAAGTTTGTGACTTAAATCACGTCTTGAGCATTCCGCAGCTTTTCTCGGCTTCTACACTTTGAGTTCACTTCTTTTTTCTTTTATTCTGGATTGATATTACTTCTTTTGGCCGTCTCGAACCATGTGCCTCGAGGTAAAACCTGCTCGGACACCAAAACAAACACACGAACAAAACTTTTTTACCCCAGTTTTCACTAGGAATATTTCTTGAGATATTGTAACAAAATTATAAACTACTTCTTTATTGAATGCAATAAAAGTCAGGATTGTGTATCCTTGAGAAAAAGAGAGTAGGGAGTGGAGACCCTATATCTAAAATGAAATCAACTGGGATTGGAGGCCCTAAGTTGGAAAAGTTACCAGGTTATGCTGGCATTAACTAAGGAATGAGACTCTATGTTGGAAAAGATTACCAGTTTATGTTGGCATCAGCTAGGGAGTGGGACCCTATGTTAGAAAAGAAGGTTAGGGAATTTTGTACCATATGCTAAAACGAACCAAGAAGGAATTCTTTTTTTTTTTTGAGAAAAAACATTTTTATACAAATTGCCCAATGCTTTTTTTTCGAGGGCATGAACAAATGACTTTTTTTTAATCCAGACTAGGTTTTATTTTTTTTTTATTTTTTTTTGCTTATCTTAGGAGAAAGATTCATCAGACTAAGATGTTTATCTTAGGAGAAAGTTCATCAGACTAATTCTTTTATCTTAGGAGAAAGTACATCAGACTAGGTTTTCTATCTTAAGAGAAAGATTCATCAGACTAAGATTTTGATCCTAGGAGAAAGTTCATCAGACTAGTAGCCTGTTTGACCAAGCTTCTTTTTGGCCAAAAGTGCTTTTTTTTTTGGCCAAAAGCACTTTTGACAAAAAATTGAGGTGTTTGGCCAAGCTTTTGGAAGGAAAAAAAGTGCTTTTGAGGAGAAGCATAAGCAGTTTTGGAGAAGCAGAAAAAAGTACCTTCTCTCCAAAAGCACTTTTTTGAGAAGAACTTTTGTGAAAAATACACTTACAAGCAATTTTTTAAAGATTGGACAAACACTAATTGCTGCTCAGAAGTACTTTGCAAACTAATTAGCCAAACAAAAACTGCTTCTCACCAAAAGTATATTTGGGAGAAGTACTTTTGAAAAAAAAATACGTCTCAAAATAAGTTGATTTTTGCAGCTTGGCCAAATGGGCTATAGGCCTCTTTTCTTCTTTTTTTTTTTGGTATCTTAGGAGAAGGATTCATCAGACTAACATTTCTATCCTAGGATAAAATTCGTCAAACTAGGTTTCTTATCTTAGGAGAAAGATTCATTAGACTAAGATTTCGATCCTAAAAGAAAATTCATCAGACTAAATTTTTTTGTTATCTTAGAAGAAAGATTTCATCAGACTAAAACATTTATCCTAGGAGAAAATTCATCAGACTAGGTTTTCTATCTTAGGAGAAAGTTCATCAGACTGGGTTTTCTATCTTAGGAGAAAGTTCATCAGACTAAAATTTTGATCTTAGGAGAAAGTTCAACAGACTAGGTCTCTTTTCTTTTCTTTTTTGTTATCTTAGGAGAAGGATTCATCAGACTATGATTTCTATCCTAGGATAAAATTCGCCAGATTAGGTTTCTTATCTTAAGAGAAAGATTCATCAGACTAAGATTTCGATCCTAGGAAAAATTCATCAAACTAAGATTTTTTTGTTATCTTATGAGAAAGATTCATCACACTAAGATATTTATCCTAGGAGAAAATTCATCAGACTAGGTTTTCTATCTTAGGAGAAAAATTTATCAGACTAAGATTTTTATTGGGCGAAAAATCTATCAGACTAGGACTTTTTATCCTAGGAGGAAAAATGTGATGATGAATGGTAAGATTTTATGCATAATAGCAAGACAAATAAAGGAAAAGAATTGAGAAATTTCCCTTTGTCGGCTCTTCTCTTCTTCTTCTTTTTTTCTTTTTTTTTGAACCACTATCCTTGCACTGCTTTATTCCTATTTCAAACAAAGAAAAATTTGTCAGTTTCGAAAGTGGTGGTCGGTTTGTGGCCTTGAGTCTTGAGCAGCTTGGCTTTGTGCTCAATCAGCTTGAGTCGGTCTCAACCCTAATTGTTTCACACCCATTACCATTTGTATTTATGGCTTAATCAGCCGTATCCAAACTGGAGATCTTTGCTTAGGTGACCTTTTCTGATCTTGAATGACTCCCTACTTTTAGCAATTTGTCTGTCAGAGAGAATCACCAGTTATCTTTGTTTGCGCTAAGTAGGCGGACAAAAGTCTTTTGGGGAAGCCTTTACACGAATCCTCAAGGTACATTGACAATAACAATTGAGTGTTGGCCAAATTTACTTTGTGCAACTGAAAAGATAGTAGCAGATTTTGAAATCTTCTCTTACTTGTTTTGACAAGGACTGACTCAGAGTGAAGGACACAATGATGCAAAGAAATGAATATTAACAAGAAATGCCCCCTATCGGAAGGACAGAAGGAAGAGTTTTTTTAATAACTAGCCTTAATGATCATGACATGTATTTTGGACTCAACGACCTGATTTATCAAACTAATCTAATCTTCCCCTTTGCCATTCTTATGAGCTTTGAAGTCGGGCTTGTTCGTGCCAATTCTTTGCATCAGCTTTGCGACTCACTTTCGACTAGTTCTGCCCCGAGGGATGTTCACCTACAAGCCTCTCTCATTTATTTATCTCTGCTTACCGTCGCCTTACAGTGCCCGTGAAGGTTATCATGAGTAAGAATCTCTCATTTTTCTTATTCTTTTTCTTTCCTCTTTTTTTTTAATTTTTTTTTGTGAGCAACTTGACAGTATTCTATGTCGTGTGACAACAGTTGCTCATTGCATGCTTCTCTTGGCATTCTTGAAGGCATATCGAGAGGTCTTTATTTGGGAGGATTTTGGACAGAGTTGGAAAGAAAGGACGTCATGAAGGCTCAAAATATACTTAGAACTGGGGTCACAATACCACAAACGATATAAGAGTGCTAAATACAAAGTCTGAAAATAAAAGATACACTATTTCTGAATCAAAGAAATGAAACAGGAAATAAAGGATAGAGGAGGTGCCAGGGCCTGCGGATGCCTGCAGGTCTACCTTGGATCTTTGCGTGGATTGAAGGTAGCCACCCAAATGCTATGGTCCAAGAGCTGCTTTGGGATCTGCACTTAGTACAGAGTGTAGTATCAGCACAACCGACCCCATGTTTATATATAACCCGATCTTTATATATCATTGTTGCAGCATGCAACCCGATCCACATATAATATTGTTGCGGCGTGCAACCCGATACACATATAATATTGTTGCGGCATGTAACCCGATCCATATATACAATCAACAACAATCATAACAAGAGTCCTAACAAGGGATCAATAAAGAACTACACTATCCCGGCAAGGGAATCAATAGTATCAGTAAATATGTCCCGGCAAGGAAGAAATGGCTATAACCAAACTTGTTCCAACATCTAACTACCTCGGCTAACACCAGTACTCAATCATAAGTAATTCCCACAAGAACAATCATAATCCTTGCTCAATACAGAGAATCATCAATTTAAGCATCCATAGTATTATTGAAGAACACAATAAATCACAATTTATGACTCACGGTCATGCTCGACACCAACGTATAGATACTCGTCACCATGCCTATACCTCTTACTCAACAAGAAATAAGTAGCAAATAGGACACAACTACTAATCTCTCAAGCTAAGGTTAGACCAAACACTTACCTTGAGGCCACGAACACAATTCACGTCTCAACTATCGCTTTACCCCTTGATTCCACCACCAATTCGCTCGAATCTAGCCACAAGTTACTTAATTACATCAATAAATACTAAATGAATCCATTCTAATGCACTAAAATGAGTTTTCTCAAGTTTTACCCAAAAAGTCAAAAATCGCTCCCGGGTCCACATGGTCTAATCCCAAGGTTCGAACCAAAACCCGATTACCCATTCCCCTACGAACCCAAATATATAATTTGTTTTGAAATCGGACCTAAAATCGAGGTCCAAATCCCCAATTTTTGAAAAACCTAGGTTCTACCCAAAACACCCAAAACGTTAAAAGATGTTAATGATTTAAGGAAACGAGTTAAAATTGACTTACAATCGATTTGGAAGAAGAGTTGTTCTTGAAAAATCGCCCTAGGGAGTTTGTGTTTTGAAAATATGTGAAAAATAGTTGATTTTCGGCTAAGTATAAAAATTGCAGCTTGCAGGTATGGGAATTGCGAACCCCGACCTCTACTATGTTTGTATTTGTGAAAGCAGTGATGCATTTGCAACTGAGGTCTCGCATTTGCAACTAATGGAGATTCCACGCAGATGTCGCATTTGCGATAGACATTTCGCATTTGCGAAGAAGGCAGCCCAGGACACCTCTCGCATTTGCGATACATTGCTCGCATTTGCGAGACAGGCATCGCAAATTCCTGCGAAGCCTGCAGGACTGAAGTATACCAGCAATTCCCTAAGTTAAAATTTCACTCTGTGGCCTATCCAAAACTCACCCGAGCCCTCGGGGCTCCAAACCAAACAAGCACACCAATCTAAAAACATCATACAGACTTGCTCGTGTATTCAAATCACTAAAATAACATCAACAACTAGGAATTTAGCATCAAAATTATGATTTTTTTTTTAAGAAATTCAAATTTTCAATATTCTCAAAAATGATCCGATTCACGTCGTTTCAAGTCCGTTTCTTACCAAATTTCACAGGCTTATCTTAAATCCCATATAAGACCTGTACCGGGCACCAGAACCAAAATATGTGCCCGATACCATCGATTTCTAATCACAATTCATTTCAAAATCTCATAAATCATTTCAGAAAGTATTTTTTTTTTAAAATTTATTTCTCGGGCTTGAGACCTCGAAACTCGATTTCGAGGATACGCCCAAGTCCCATATTTTTCTACGGACCTTTCGGGACCGTCAAATCACGAGTCCGGGTCCGTTTACCCAAAATATTGACCGAAATCATCTTAATTCATTTTATAATCAAAATTTACCATTTTTCATAGATTTTCACATATTAGCCTTCCGGTTACGCACCACGACTGTGTACGCAAATCGAGGTGACACAGAAAGAGGTTTTTTTATTGCCTCGGAATGCAAAATTCATTTTAAAATAGGTTATGACCTTTTGGATCATCACATTCTCCACCTCTAAAACAACCGTTCTTCCTCGAACGGACAGAATAAGGAAGTACCTGAGTCAGAAAAAAGATGGGGATAACGGCTCCGCATATCAGACTCGGACTTCCAGGTCGATGTCTCAGCAGGATGACCTCTCTATTGAACACGAACAGAAGGAAAACTCTTTGATCTCAACTGACGAACCCGCCGATCTAGACTAGCTACCAGCTCCTCCTCATAAGACAAGTCCTTGTCCAACTGGACTGTGCTGAAATCTAACACGTGAGATGGATCGCCATGACATTTCCGAAGCATGGACACATGAAACACTAGATGCACGGCTGATAAGCTCGGTGGCAACGCAAGTCTATAAGCCACCTCTCCCACTCGATCAAGAATCTCAAACGGGCCAATAAACCTAGGACTAAGCATGCCCTTCTTCCCAAATCTCATCATGCCCTTCATAGGCGACATTTGAAGCAATACCCGCTCACCGACCATGAATGCCAAATCACGAACCTTGAGGTCGGCATAACTCTTTTGCCTGGAATGAGCTGTACGAAGCCTATCCTGAATAATCTAAACCTTGTCCAAGGCATCCTAAACCAAATCCGTACCCAACAACCGAGCCTCTACCGGCTCAAACCATCCAACTGGAGACCGACACCACCTACCATATAAAGCCTCATAAGGAGCCACATAAATACTCGACTGGTAGCCGTTGTTGTAGGCAAACTCTGCTAAAGCAAAAATTGATCCCACGAGCCTCCAAAGTCAATGACACAAGCTCAGAGCATATCCTCCAAAATCTGAATAGTCCTCTCGGACAGCCCGTCCGTCTAAGGATGTAACAATGTGCTCAACTCAACCTGTGTGCCCAATTCTCACTGAACTGCTCTCCAGAAATGGGAGGTAAACAGTGTACCTCGATCCAAAATGATAAACTCGGGCACACCATGAATACGAACAATCTCCCGGATATAGATCTCAACTAACCTCTTGGAAGAGTAGGAGACTACCACCGTAATGAAATGTGCTAACTTGGTCAGCCTATCAACAAAAACTCACACTGCATCGAACTTCCTCTGAGTCCGTGGGAGTCCAACAATAAAGTCCATAGTAATACGCTCCCATTTCCACTCAGGAATCTCAATCTTCTGGAACAAACCACCGGGCCTCTAATGCTCATACTTAACCTGCTGACAATTCAAACACCGAGCCACATATGCAACGATATGCTTCTTCATTCTCCTCCACCAATAATGCTGCAAATCCTGGTATATCTTTGCGGCGCCCGGATAAATAGAGTACCAAGAACTATTGGCCTCATATAAAATCAAATCTCAGAGTCCCTCCACATTAGGCACACAAATTCGACCTGCAAGCTCAAAACTCCATCATCACCTAAGGTAACCTGTTTGGCACCTCCGTGCTGCACCGTGTCTCTAAGGATACACAAATGGGGATCATCATACTGCGGATCACAGATACACTCCAATAAAAAGGAACGAGCGACCGTGCAAGCTAACACACGACTGGGCTCAGAAACATCCAACCTCACGAACTGATTGGCCAAAGCCTGAATATCCAAAGGAAGTGGTCTCTCATCGACCGGAATATAAGCAAGACTGCCCATGCTTACTGGCTTCCAACTCAAAGCATCAGCCACCACATTGGCCCTTCCCGGATGATATAACATGGTGACATCATAGTCCTTTAATAGCTCCAACCACTTTCTCTACCTCAAATTTAGCTCTTTCTTCTTGAACAAATACTGCAGACTCTTGTGATCCGTGAATACCTCACATGCCACTCCATACAAATAATGACTGCAAATTTTCAATGCGTGAACATTGGCTGGCAACTCCAAATCATGAACCAGATAGTTTTTCTCATGAATCTTTAACTACCGTGAAGCATAGGCAATGACATTGCCATCCTGCATCAACACCGCACCAAGTCCAACACGAGATGCATCACAATAAACTGTATAAGGCCCTGAACATGTGGGCAAAACCAACACCGGTGCCGCAGTCAGAGCTGTCTTGAGATTCTAAAAACTCGCCTCACACACATCTGACCATCTAAACTGGGCACCCTTCTGGGTCAACCTGGTCATCGGGGCTGCGATAGATGAAAACCCCTTCATAAACCGACGATAGTAGCCTTCCAATCCCAAGAAACTCCGAATCTCTATAGATGATGCTGGTCTAGGCCAGTTCTTGACTGCCTCGATCTTTTTCGGATCAACCTGAATTCCCTCTGCTGATACGACATGACATAGGAATGCAACTAAACTCAACCAGAACTCACACCTTGAAAACTTAGCAAATAACTAACTATCCCTCAAAGTCTGAAGAACCACTCTAAGATGTTGCTCGTGCTTCTCCTAGCTACGGGAATAGATCAAAACATCATCATTGAAGACTATCACGAACGATCCAAGTAAGGCCTGAACACTCAAATCATCAAATCCATAAAACTGCTGGGGCATTTGTCAACCCGAAGGACATCACTAAGAACTCATAATGCCTGTAGTGAGTGCGGAAAGCTGTCTTAGGGACATCGGATGCCCTAATCCTCAACTAATGGTAGCCAGATCTCAAGTCAATCTTTGAAAATACCTTGGCACCCGAAGCTAATCAAACAAATCATCAATCCTCGGCAATGGATACTTATTCTTCATTGTAACCTTATTTAACTAACGATAATCAATACACATTCTCATCGATCCGTTCTTCTTCATAATAAACAACACTGGCGCACCCCAAGGCGAAACACTAGGTTTAATAAAACCCTTTTCGATAAAGTCTTGCAACTGCTCCTTCAACTCTTTCAACTCAGGCGGGGCCATACGATATGGCGGGATAGAAATGGGCTGAGTGCCCAAAGCCAAATCAATGAAAAAGTCAATATCCATGTTCGGTGGCATACCTGGAAGGTCTGAAGGGAATACTTGAGGAAACTCACGACCAAACACCCCTTCTCGACCATACGCTGAGCCTTCACATACGAGATAACACTGCGAGTACAATGACCAGGAGTCTCTCTCCACTCTAAACGAGGTAAACCCGGCAAGGCTAAGGTCATAGTCTTAGCATGATAGTCCAAAATAGCGTGATAAGGTGATAATCAGTACATTCCTAATATGACATCAAAATCATTCATGTCCAGAAGAAGCAAATCTATGCAAGTCTCAAGACCCCCAATCGAAACTACACATGAACGATGAACTCGATATACCACAATAGAATCACCCACCAGTGTAGACACTCAAATAAGAGCACTCAAAGAATCACTAGGCATGACCAGATACGGTGCAAAATAAGATCACATGTAGGAGTATGTAGATCCTGGATCAAATAAAACTGAAGCATCTCTACTACAAACTAGAACAATACCTATAATAACTGCATCGGAAGCCTCACCCTTGGGCCTGGCTGGAAGAGCATAACATCGGGGCTGGGCCCCACCTCCCTGGACTACATATTTTGGACGACCTGCTGTTGGCTGACCTCTACCTCTAGCGGTCTTAGCTCCACCTCTAACACCTTTACTTGTACCTCTAGCACTTCTACCCCCACCTCTAGCTGGTTGGGCGGGCAGTGGAACACCTAGTGCCTGAACCATAGCATAGGAACCCTGCTGCTGCGATTGAGTACCTACCAATCTCGGACAAGCCCTCCTTATATGACCATACTCACCACACTCAAAACATCCACCTGAGTGTTGCGGCTAAGGAAACTGAGACTGGCCTCGACGACCTGAATGGCCACCCCAAAAACTTTGAAGCGGCGGTGCACTGATAGTAGTTGGTGGTACACTGTAGGGCTAATGATCAGAATACTACATATGAGAACCACGACCACCTGAAGAACCATGAGATAACTGAAGTGTTGACTGAAAAGGCCTAGGAGGATGGCCTCCACCGTATGAATCCCTGCCTCGAGACAAGGCACCACTAAATCTGTCTGAATGACGAGGCCTCTTGTCAGACCCCTAACCACCTCCCTACGATAGAACCATCTCAACTCTCCTGGCCACATTGGCCGCCTCTTGGAAAGAAATCACACTCCTTGTCTCCCTACCCATCTGAAGTCGAATCGGCTGAATAAGTCCGTCAATGAACCTCCCCACCATCTCTCTCTCTCTCGGTGGGAAGTATGATAAGAGCATGACGAGCTAAGTCGATGATTCTAGTCTCATACTGAGTAATATTCATAGAACCCTACTAAAGACGTTCAGACTACCTCCGATAGATCTCTCTTTGAGTAACAGGGAGAAACTTCTCCAGAAATACCTGAGTAAAATGCTCCTAAGTCAGAGTTGGTGATCCGGCTGGTCTAGCCAAGCAATAATCTCTCTACCAAGTCTTGGCGGATCCAGACAAGTGAAAAGTAGCAAAATCGACCTATTGGTCTCAACTATCCCCATGTTCCTGAGAACCTCATGACAGCTGTCTAGATAATCCTGTGAACCCTCAGAAAATGCACCGCAGATATAGCTGCTCCATCACCAGTCTGAGCCACTACACTCGGCTGAACTGTTCCAACTAGCTGAACTGCTGGAGTCTGGAACTGGGGAGCTACTTGCTCCGGAGTGCGAGTAGCAGGAGTCTGGGCTCCTCCTCTAGCTTGAGAGATGGTTGGTGCTACAAAAAGCAAGCCTGCCTGGGTGACACTCTCCATAAGGCCCACTAGACGGACCGAAGCATCCTGGAGTACGGGGGTAGCAATAAACACCTCTGGGACCTGAGATGGGCCCACCGAAATTGCTGGGGCCAGAACCTCATCATCAAAATCAACCAGAGGCTCCGCTGCTGGTGTTGCTGCTTTGGGCTGAGTTCTGCCAATACATCGGCCTCTAGCGCGGCCTCTGCCTCGCCCTATGCCCCTTGTGGGAGCTGCTGCTGGGGGCTCGGGTTGCTGGTCAGTGGATGAGGAAGCACGTGTTCTCACTATCTGTGAAAGGACAGAGTACAAATTCAATTAGCATTGAGAAACCAAACCGCATGACAGAAAGGAATAATTGTGAAGTTTTTCCTAACACTATAGCCTTTGGGGGATAAATACAGACATCTCCGTACCAATCCCTCAAACTCTACTAAGCTTGTCTGTGAACTGTGAGACCTATGTAACCTAGAGCTGTGACACCAACTTGTCACGACCCGGATTTCCCACCTCGGGAGTCGTGATAGCGCCTACTGATTTGAGCTAGGCAAGCCAATTATTGAACAAATTACCTTTATCCATTTTTATACCTTTTTAGCATTTATAAAGCAATAATGTGAAAAACAATGGAAATATCATTAAGCGGAAGAAATATAGTAAAATATCTGAAATATGAATCTAATACAACTGTTTAAGCATTAATCACCTAGAACTGGTGTCATAGTACCACAGACGATCTAAGAGTGCTAAATACAAAGTCTGAAAATAAAAGATACACTGTTTTTAAATCAAATAAATGAAACAGGAAATAAAGGATAGAGGAGGCGCCAGGGCCTGCGGACCCTTGCAGGTCTACCTTGGATCTCCGCGTAGACTGAAGGTAGCCACCCAAATGCTATTGTCCAAGATCTGCTCCGGGATCTGCACATAGTACAATGTGTAGTATCAGCACAACCGACCACATGTGTTGGTAGGTGCCTAGCCTCACCTCGGCGAAGTAGTGACGAGGCTAGGACCAGACTACCAAATGAACTTGTGCAGTTATATAATATACATTAGCAAATAAAACAGGAATAAACAAGTAAAGATGGGAGGGGGGTACATGCTGCGAGGGTGTATCAATATCAACAGTAAATTAAGAAAAACGGCATAAGGACATCTTTGAATTCGCGGCAAAACAATAAGAAACTTGTATCCAATCTATAAACACTTTGTATCAACAACTGTTGCGGCACGCAACCCGATCCTAATATATAACAACACTGTTGCGGGGTGCAACTCGATCCATATGAACCCTAAAAGATATTTTCAATCGTTTTCAAGAACACCCAATCCAAGAAAATCATACAATTTTTAAGAAGTTTCACCAGCTTTGCAATTTGTCCGAACCTCGTTCTAAAATTACGATATGACTCTAACAGAAAAGAAGCCACACAAAGTGCACGCTTCCCAGATGATTTAGAAGACTCAGAGAGAAGTAGCTTTCGTAACAATTTATATACAGTTCAAACAATATCAAAGCGGTAAAAACGGCATTTATCACATTAGGCTCAAACATATAAAAATCAGATAATAAATGAAAGCTAACTATAACAGTTATTCTAAGCTCGAATTCTTGAACCCTCAACCAGAAGTTCTGGGTTTTTCTCCTTAGCAGAGTCGCTAGAGCTGTCACACCTCCTTTTTCCACCCGGAAGGGTATATAAGGGAGTTTTTCCAATTAAAGTGAAATTAATCGAAATAGGATTATTTATTTAATTTTTTAGAGTCGCCACTTGGAATAATTTATAGTGTCCCAAGTCACCGATTTATTTTTTAAATCCCAAATCGAGGAAATCGACTTTATTTAAAAGTCTGCGAAACCAAAAATTCTAAGTAAGGAATTCTGTTAACCTAGGAGAAGGTGTTAGGCATTCCCGGATTCCGTGGTTCGAGCACGGTCGCTTAACTATTAATATTGGACTAATTATCTAATTTATTACATGTTTTAAACCTATTGTGCATTTTTAACTTTATAACTACTTTTAATTATTTTAACCGCTTTTTAGTATTTATGGAATTATTTCTTGAGCAAGTTACGATTGTCGTACACTTGTTTGTTTTAGAACACGCCGCAAACCACGCTACATGAAATGCACCCGTGATTCGCGACATATTTTTTTTATTACTATTAATCAAAGTTGTGGTCGGGTCACATGAAATGTACACCCGAATTGGTGTTTACATATCATGACCATGACACGGGAACCGTACCCATGGCCACGAGTATTTATTAATCGCTCCTAAAGAAAAACTACGATGTTCAAGATTTCCACTATCCTAAAAGTTGGGACTCTTGCAAGGTTCAGAGTTATGGAATTATTGTGGAGAAATAACATGAATTAATTGTTAAGCTAATGGGCCAAGACATAGAGGTGATTGGTATTTATTGAATTGGCTTGGCAAATAATGCATTGGGCCCATATTTTGCAGCGAATAGATCAATCCAACTTGACTCCAACTAAAATTCATGCAACCCAATTAATAATCAGCTTAAAACTTGGGCCATAATTCATCAATTAATACAAACATATTCTCAAATTACAAACTAAATAAAATAAAAACAAAAAGTTAAAAAGTAGGAACACACAAACACATGGATAATTCCAGCCACTACACAGTAGGCTACTTCATAGTTCATACCAAGATTTTATCAAAATAAACTCAACCAACAACTAAGCACAAACAATATATGAGTAAAATGATTAAAGATAATGAAACAAGACCTTTATATTGATTAAGAAAGCTAAATATTTGCAACTTAGTCGGAATAACAAAGCAACAATCGTCAGACTGATATGCCTAAATCGTGAACCGGCAACAACGCTCGAACGGAGAGCATCTCTCGAGAGTTTGATTGGATTAGAGAACTTCGACGCAATACAACTGCCAGATTCCTTTCTGAAACTTATCTTATGGTAGGATTCAAGAAAAGGTTCAATTGAAGCATGGCTAATTAAGCCAAAATCCACAATTATCAAAGAACCGATATTTATTGCGTGGGAATGGATTTTTGCTAAATAACATTAAAGAACGGATCTTTTTTTGTGAAAGTGTCAATGAACCATTCTTCAACAAGGTATGTTGGGAGGTAGGTTGTTGGTTCTTCACTTGGGGAGTTAGACGGAAGAAGCATTTTAATCGGGTTCAAAGATGATTATCTCCATTGGGGTTGACTGTCGTTTTCTCTTTTAGAATTAGATTGAAGCTACAGTTTTTTTGTTGTTAGTTTTTTCTTGTCATAGCTAGGTCTAGGTCTAGGAATTGAAAACTTAGGATAGGGTTTCTATAATTGGGTATTTATATGGAGGTGGGAATGGATGATGGCCATTGGATTAGAAGGAAATAGATGGCTAGGATTAAATCTTGCACTTAAGTGGGCTAATGGGTTGGGAAGAATGGACTAAAGGTAATTGGGTTGCACCATGTCTTTTGGGTTTGAACTTAGGCTAAAAAGACCAAATAATACAATGTATCTATAAAAATATAAAAATCACTCTAAATTAAAATAAACTAATATAAAACTAAATACTACGAGTGAAACAATTTGTTTGTATTTTCAAATGTTATAATACTATAAATATAAATATACTAATTGACTTTAACCTAAAGATAAATAATATTTTTTTGTAATTTTTTTATTTTTTGCGATAGAAATAAAGTAAAAGAGTCAACACTATTTAGAATAGCAACACAACAACCCAGCAAAATCCCACTACTGGGGTCTGGGTAGAATAGCAATAGTAAACCTAAATTAAAAATATACGCTAAAATGTGTAAAATCTCGGGGAGGGTCAAAATCTACATGTCTACAGATACCACGCACCATCTCATCTAAGTCCTCGCAGAAACACCTCTTGACTTCCTGATCCAAGAAAGTTTGGGATGCGTACGCACTGATTATATTCAAAGTAAAACCACTAACAACTAGCTTAATAGTCATCAGTGTCATTCACCCTCCTAACTTCCACCACTTGTTCATGGAAGTCGTTATCAACCAAGATACCTACCCCATTAATGCCCCCAACCTCCCAGAATACCAAAGCTTGAAACTGCCCACATCTCGTGCCTTATCTCCTAGCCACCTAGTCTCCTGTACACAAGCTATATTAACCTTCCTTTTCTCGAGAATCTTCGCTAGCTCTACAAATTTTCCAGTCAAAGTTCCTATGTTCCAAGACCCCACTCTCAACCTAGTAGCACCCTTAGCCCTCTTACCCCCCGCACCCCCTCCCCTACGCTGACACCCCCGAGGACAAGACCTTACACTACCATCGTTCACCAAAGCCACTATAATCTATGAGTCACTATGCAAGCACTATCCCGAAAACAAGCGACCAAAGATACAATGGATTACCAAAATATAATCTACCGCTAAAGGTCACAAAACAGGTGAAGAAATAAAATAAAGGAACTAATGTGAACTATAAACTACCACTAAAGGTCACAAAATATGTGACGAAATAAACTAAAAGAACTAACGTGAACTATAATCTACCACTAAAGGTCAAAAAACGGGTGAAGAAATAAAACAAAGGGCTAACAGAACTATAATCTACAACTAAAGGATAGAAAAATAGGCAAAAAAATAAAATAAAGGAAACAAAGGAACTATAATCTACAACTAAAGAATAGAAAAATATGAATGCACAAATTAAGAGTACAGCTAATTAAAAGAACTAAAAGGTACCGACTAGAATCCCAAAGACATTCAAATATACTAATTAAGAGAACAAGTAAACAATCAAGAATTAGGCTTAATCTATCCCAAACGAATTGGTTAACAAGAAAAATAGAAAGACTGATTAAAGAATAGGAGGTACCAACTCCTGAATAAAGTAAACAAGAGCGATGACACGTGGATTGAAGACGGACTGCCAAATCGACTAGATCCCGGTTGAATGTCACTTCGAGCCAAGATACCGCCGAAAATCTAACCTTTGACTGCAACGATGACCACCGCGAATGGAAAACTGCTCACCGGAAAACTACCTGACCTAAATTCCACAACCGACGCTGGAATTTTGCGCCGAAAATCTGATCATAGAACCTGTTCACAAACACACCACACACAGGACACGAGTGGAGGAGAACACCCGCAGAGCAAGAATGCTAGTTCCAATCGAAAAATCAGACAAAAGTATAAATCTTGAATTTTCAAATTCGCCGGCAATATAGAGAAGAAATGAGCTATGGAGAAACAAGAACTTATTTAATGTAGTTAATACCTTTTCTTGCTTGAAACTCAATTAATTGAATTGGGTAAACAAAATCTTGAATTTTCAAATTTGTCCCGATGCGCCGGAATTCCGCCGGAAATTGCAGTCCACAATTTCCAAAAAGGTAAAAATTAAAAAGCCTGAATTCAAAAGATCACTATACACAAGATAAACAAAATTTCAATGTTTGGAAAGTGTGTATGATATCCAAATAACAATTCCTAATAAACAAAAGATTTTGAATTCCCTGCAATTCTCTAAGAGAACAAACCAAGTAAAAGTCCAGTGAAACTCTTAAGAAGATGTCGGCAACGGTGCAGTCAATCTTACAAAAGAAAATAACCGATAAAGATTAAGAAATGAAAGAAGGAAGATTACTGGCGATGATTCTGGCGTCGGTGGCATAGATATGTAATAAACTGTCAAAAACTTACTAATTTACTAATTAGAAGACAAATAGTTTTTAGGAGAAATATAATGTTCTTGCAATGCATTCTTGTAAAGCACAACTATAAGTACAAAAAGAGAAAAAATATAGCAGTAGAAAAAATATACCAAAAGAGAAAATTACCAACACTTCCATTAGATTTTGTTAAATGATTAAATGATTTTCTTTTTCTCGACTGTGAATAAGATGATGAAAAACTCCCTGATTCCGTCACCGGAAAAGTCAACGGCGAGTCCGCCAAGAAGTGAGATCTACACGTCGATATTAAATATTTTTGTTTCTTTTAAATGATGAAGCATGAACATGAACTCTGTTGAGTTTCATGCATATTCAAGATATTCAACTAATTATAGGCAAATCCCTTCGAGCTTTGCTAGTCTATACTTGAAGATTTATGGAGAAATTTGAAGAAGAGAGAAACCTATAAAATTTACTCTTTACGAATTTGGTATACTCATGAATAGGATTAAATTGTTTAAACTAAACTGATTTTAGATATATGGGCAGAATTTCTTTCCATATACGCATGGTATCTAATTGTTAGGAGTTGATGCTAGAAACTTGTAGGCATGATAAAATATGAAAAACATATGTAAATACCCGTTATAATAGAAGTTGAATTGGATCATATCCTATAGGCATGGTGTCTACTTGTGAAGTTGGTTTTAAGACCTATAAACATAATTTCTATTATTGGAACAACTTGAAACCTATAGACATGATTTCTAACATGGTAAGGCATAAAAATAGAAAATTCTATAGGCATGGTTTCTACCCATTTACCCCACGAATATGTAACTACCCACCCTTTTTCACTAGTCACCCCAATATTCGTTTACAAATTATTACAAACCAGATGAATGAATAACATAAATAGATAAAAAGAGAAGAAGAAGTTACACTATAGGGAGCCTGAAGCAGGCCCAAGTGATTTTCCAAGACCTCCAATAGCCTCAAATGCCTATTTCATAGACAATATCATTGTCTAGGTGTGTCAGAGTTTCCTAAGGATCTCAAGGATCCCGGGCAGTGCTCACACCTAGACATTGCAACTAAATTGAGTAATTACAATATGGAAGGGCCAACCTCAGTGTGCCAGAGTTCAGAGGGTTCTCAAGAGGATCATAAAGTAGTACACACACTGGAGGGGCAGGACCTAGTGACTTAAGAGTAGAGTGAGAGTTCTTGATACAGTTTGAAAGGTTTCAGTAGGAAAACAGTATTAAAAAGAGATTTGCTTGAAATAGTTTTGTAAGAAAACACATAGGGAGTTATTAAATAAGACCTTTTAAAAAAGGTAAGGTGACTAACAATCAATCAAACCAAATACAGAATCAGAAGAAGTTCATCAACACTTCAATACATGGAGTCAAATAGGTGCACACATCCACTTAGGGGTAATGGGGATTTGGGGCAAGCATAGGGCACATAGTAAGCACAGATGAACATAGGTACAGAATAGAGGAGCCTTAAAAAGGGTCAAGGCTTTAAAGTATAACATGAACTGTAGAGTTAATACAGAATCAATAGGCCTAGGATAGCCAATTACTTAATACATAAAGGTGCATGCCAGGGATCAAAGAAACATAGTCACATTGGGTCATACTAGAATGGGATCCCAAGGGGGTATATAGCATGCAGTAAAGAAGATAGTGAAGTAGACATGTTAATTGAAGGTTGAACAACAAAACCATACATAGAAGCATATTAGAAACATGACAAATTGAAGTAATAGGATAAGCATATTGTTTGGGGACTTGAATTAAAATCCGAACATACCAGTAGAGAGATTGTACACACAAAGTGAGGAGTAGGATAGCACAATAGTTAGACTTGGCTTGCAGCCGGCTAACTCGGAATAATAATCAGTAACCAAAGAGATCGCAGAAAGGTTTTGAGTGTGAGAGAGCTTTTTGAGCCCAAAAAAATGTTCGTGTCTGTGTTAATGAGGGAGTATGTATATATAGTAGTTCGAAACTAGGTAAAATAAGGCAAGAATCACAATAGTATAGTAATCATGGAACTCAGAACCAGTAGAGCAAAATCAGGACAAGTACTCCCTTAAGTTAAGGGAATCAGTTCAAACTGTAAGAACAAGTAACAAATAAGGAAAGAAATCAATATATGACCAATAAGGAAAGATTTCAAATTCAGTAAGTATAGGGTAAACAATTATGGCTAAGTTTATCAACAACAACAACAACAACAACAACCCAGTGTAATCCCACAAGTGGGGTCTGGGGAGGGTAATATGTACGCAGACCTTACCTCTACCCCGAGGGGGCAGAGGTAAAACTCTAATTAAGTTTATAAAACTCTAATTAAGGAAATAGTCAGTAAGAATAAAGTACCAATGCAGACAAGGTAGGCGAATCAATCAATTTGAATATAAAGGGTAGGGATCGAAGGTTTAAAGGAAGGTGTTCCAATCAAATCACGAAAAAAGGAATCCAGAAGCAATCGCAGAGAAAGTCACGAGTAAGTGTTTAGCATATAAATAGAGTAAGATAAGAATAACCAGACATAACAAGCAAAGAGGCAAGCCTTGAACAGTCAAGATGAACACAAGCACATAGAGCTGATGTAAGTTAGGCTAAGGAACTCAGTAGAAACATATTCGAGGCAAGATAATCACAGAAACTCAAACGAGTACGGGCCAGTTACAAAATCAAATGAAGAAACCTAGAAAATTAGGTCTTTCAACATAGATGAGTTAAATATGTAGTAAAAGGATAGAATAAACCAAAATATGCAAGAAATAGAAGTTTAAACAAAAAGAATCAGTTAAATAAGGTTTTAAAAGAAATTTTGAAACCCTAGTTTTTTAGAAGAAGGTGAAAAACACTTGAAATCAACAATTCTTGTAAAGAGTTCCAAGGACAGTGTAAAACATTAAAGAAACAAACTCAAACCTTCCTGTATAGATCTAGGAGATATAGAAAGAAATTAAGGTTTCAAAAGAAACCCATATAGAAATGAAAGAACCTGTGTAGAATCCCAAGGATCGTAACATGTGCAACATAATTTTGCTCGAAATCAACTGGAGTAGCCAAGAACAGACAAGTGACGAACCCTAGATGCAAGTCGGCAGGGCCCTGGGCCTTTAAAGACCTTAGAGAAGCCAGACATGGCATGAGAGAAACCATTGGAGTCTTAGGAGATGATGGGAGGTCATCAGAGATGACCGGAGTGGAGAGGTCGGTGGTTGAAGGGATAGGATTAGGTTGAGAGTGTACTAAGAGTAGAGAGGATTCCAGGGCGGCAGTATCTGGAAAATGATTAGGGTTGGGGTGGTTTATGATTAAAAAGGACAAGAATCAATACGGGTTGTTGATCTTTTAGATCAACAGCCATTATTTAATTGGTTATAGGTCGGGTAATTCGATCTGGAATTGGGATGGGGTTGGGTTAAAATTGAGGCTAAAATCGAAATGCAATATGGCTATATTTTAAATAGCTAATTTAATCCCATATAATTTATAATAAATAATAAATAATTAAAAAAATAATAATTTTGTGTACTAAAATGATTTAAAATAGACATTTAATATTTTAAAATATAAAGAAGATTAATTTTATGCATATAAATGTAGTTATGCATTAATAGGGCTAATATTGAAATTATATGCAAATTAATTATAAAAATATAAATGTAATTATAAAAAATGCCCTAATAATATTTTAACAAAATTTTGCTATAAATATAGCATTTAAATGCTTAAATTATCACAACAATAATTTGAAGGATAATTATTGGGAATTTTATGAGTAAAAAGGGGAGAAAATAAATCAATTCAAAATCTTTAAAATTATAGAAGAATTATAAAAATTATGTGCATGCTTATATATGCATATATATGCTATTTTAATAGTATTTATGCATATTAAAAATATATAAGAAAAAATTGGGTATCAACAGCTGCCCCTCTTTACCTGGGAAAGATGAAAGAGTTTTCGGGTAAAGAAATGATAGCCAATTTTGATCAGACGGTGTGTTTTGAAAGACAGAGGCTAGACTTTGGTCTTGAGTTGCCTACATATCCCTGGTTTTACATGAATTAGGCCATGTGTAGTTATGGATTCATTGGTAGAATATACCGATAAAGTCATTGCAAGAACGGACACAGGATGCAACAACGACTATGGTGAGCGGTTAAGGTTTAAAATAGTTTAAGGAAGTAGAGCGAGGTCGCTCCTGCTAGGATAGTGGATTCTTACTAGTTACCTATAGATAAAAGATGCCACAAACATGTATTTCGGAAAATTTAAACATGATGCAAATTCCCTTTGGACCATGAAGGTTGTCTTCGGACGGTTAAAGATGACGTCCTCAGAACATGATGTCCTGGGCCATGAATTGTTCAGTGAGGGATTCACAGGCCATGAAATGATGTTCTCGGGCCATAAAGATGGTGCCTTTAAACCATGACGCCTTTGAATAATGATATGCAAATTTGAGGTATCCTTAGGCCATGGCATGATGTCTTCCGGCTATGAGGATGATGGCTTTAGACTATAATGCCTTTGGATAGATTGGCGATATTTCTTCCCATGATATGGAATAATCATGATGTTATCAAGACAATGCTTAGTCTTGTGAAATGGAGGGCAGAACATATCCTATTTGAAAAGCAAATAAAGAGTACTAGAAATAGAGCAATATTCGTGCAAAGAGGGACATTGCTTAGTCCCATGCATATGGGGAGGCAAGGATTCGCCTCATGCATTTGTGGAGGCAGGGATTAGGCTCATGCAAATAGGGAGGCAAGGATTAGCCTCAAGCACGTAGAGAGGCAAGGATTAGCCTCATGCAAATATGGAGGCAGGGATTAGCCTCATGCCAATGTGGAGGCTAGGATTAGCCTCATGCAAATATGGAGTTAGGGATTAGACTCATGCAGATATGGAGTTAGTGATTAGACTCACGCAAATATGGAGGAAGTGATTAGACTTATGCAAGTATGGAGTCAGGGATTAGACTCATGCAAATAGGGAGACATGGATTAGCCTCATGAAAGTGTGGAGGCAGGGATTAGCCTCATGAAAGTATGGACTCGGGGATTAGACTTATGCAAATTGGGAGGTAGGGATTAGCCTCATGCAAGTACGGAGTCAGGGATTAGACTCATGCAAATAGGGAGGCAGGGATTAGCCTCATGCAAGTATGGAGCCAGGGATTAGACTCATGCAAATATGGAGTCAGGGATTAAACTCATACAAATAGGGAGGCAGGGATTAGCCTCATGCAAGTATGAGGCAGGGATTAGCCTCATGGAGTCAAGGATTAGACTCATGCAAATAGGGAGGCAAGGATTAGCCTCATGCAAGTATGGAGGCAAGAATTAGAGTCATGCAAATTCTGAGGCAGGGATTAGCCTCATGCAAGTATGGAGTTAGGGATTAGACTCATGCAAGTATGGAGACAAGGATTAGCCTCATGCAGATATGGAGGCAGGGATTAGCCTCATGCAAGTATGGAGTTAGGGATTAGACTCATGCAAGTATGGAGACAAGGATTAGCCTCATGCAGATATGGAGGCAGGGATTAGCCTCATGTAAGTGTGGAGTCTGGGATTAGACTCATGCAAATAGGGAGGCAGGTATTAGCTTCATGGAGTAAAGGATTAGACTCATGCAAGTATGGAGGCAAGGATTAGCCTTATGCAAATGGGGGGGGGGCAAGGATTAGCCTCATGCAAGTATGGGGGACAAGGATTAGTCCAAAGCAAAGAGCGAGTAGCAAATAAGAGTAGTGTATGTCTTAGATGGAGATATATTCGAGGGTCCTCCTCAAAATTCCGCCCCAGTTTGGTAGATGATCTTTTGACCGTTTGCAGATAATGGATCTTGCTGAACTTTCTCAAAATTCTGCCCTAGTTTCTTAACTGACTTTCTAGTATTCGATGGCGTTGGCTGGACTTGCTCTGGAATTTTGAGGACCCTCCTCAAATTTCTTCCCCAGTTTCTAAGCTAGGGGGAAATGAAAATTTTGTTATGATATGAATGAACCCATATCCCCTCTTAAACGGGAATCAGGTCAAGCATAGTTCAATTACATCAGATGAGGAAATGTACATAATCTAAGCATAGTATCTCATGACTGCGTCTGAAATGATTGGTTTTGGCCAGATTTCTCCATCCATTTCTGCAAGTATGAGTGCTCCTCTTGTTATCACCCTATGGACCATGTATGGACCTTGCCAGTTGGGAGAGAATTTCTCTTTGGCTTCATCTTGATGCGGGAAGATTTTCTTCAATACCAGCTGCCCTGGTGTGAACTGTCTTGGTTTGACCCTTTTGTTGAAAGCTCTGGACATTCTGTTCTGTTAAAGATGGTTGTGACATACTGCATTCATCCTCTTTCCATCGATAAGGGCGAATTGTTCATAGCGACTTTTATCCAATCTGCATCGCTGAGTTCAGCTTCCTATATGATTCTTAAAGAAGGAATCTCCACTTCGGCTGGATGACAACCTCTGTACCATAAACCAACATGTAGGGAGTTGCTCCGGTTGATGTGCAAACCGTTGTGCGGTATCCCAACAGGAAAAAGGGTAACTTCTCATGCCATTGTTTGTGATACTCTACAATTTTTCTTAGTATCTTCTTGATGTTTTTATTGGCGGTTTCTACGGCTCCATTCATTTGAGGTATATAGGCTGTGGAATTCTTGTGTTTGATTTTGAAAGCTTCACATATAGCTTTCATTAGATCAATGTTGATATTGGCGGCGTTATCAGTAATAATGGACTCGGGAACTCCGAATCGGCAAACAACACGATCTTTGACAAAATCTGCGACCACTTTCTTGGTTACAACTTTATGAGATGCAACTTATACCCATTTTGTGAAGTAATCAATGACTACCAGAATAAACCTGTGTCCGTTTGAAGCAATGGGTTAAATTGACCAATAACATCCATTCCCCAGGCGGCGAATGGTCAAGGTGATCTTGTTGAATTGAGCTCATTCGGTGGCAGTTTTATCATATCGGCATGCACTTGGCATTGAAAGAATTTGCAAATGTACTGAATTGTCACGACCCAAACTGAAGGGCCATGACTAGCAACCGACCACACTTGCCGAGCACCAACGTACATTTCATCTAACCTTCATTATTATCTTTTAAGGTTGACGAGATCAATATAAATGGTAGACATAGATCATGGACAACCAACAATAAAATATGACGGCATGAACATATATAGCAGGGGATGACCAAACAATCAAGAAACTACGTATAAGGTATGAGCTACCACGCTACTATGAAAGACTATACAACAAAAACTAGCCGACAAGGCATACCAAACTATATATGAGCCGACACCTGTCTATGAGCCTCTAAAAGAACATAAGTGTTGCAACATAGCCGGAATATGGCCCCGACATACCCATAATGTCTATAACAAAAATTGCATACCAAGACCAAGGCAAGTCTGGAGAAGGGATCTCGCCAATCACCGCTGAACTGGACAGTCTACTGTGGTGGGGGAGCTGCACCTGCCTATCTATCAGGACCTGCAGCACGACATGCAGCGTCCACAAATAAAAGGACGTTAGTACGAATAAAGTACTGAGTATGTAAGGCAAGGAACCATAAATACGATTAGTAATGTAAGCAAGGATAGAGAATATACAACCTGTAACATCTTAGTACCTTTGAGGGCTACTTACATGAAATGCATGATACATATGTATAAATACATAAACCTTTAAAGCATTCGCCTCTGTGGGCATCATCATCATCATATCGTACCCGACCATAATAGGCTCGGTAGAATCGTACCCGGCCACGTGGAGCTCGGTAAAACCCAACTGATCAGTGGTTGCACAATAGGTGTCGTACCCGACCAACTATAGCGTGGCTCGGTAGAGTAAAATAGATACATATATATAATGCATGCTCGACTCATGGAATCACATTCTAAACCTTTCGGAGTGACGTAAGGCCGGTATCCTCTATACACGTTATTAGGACTAACTCTTCACTATGAACCTTATAAGATTTAGGAAGTACGAACAACATTGATAACATAAGAATAAGAGAAGTAACATTAACATCAATCGTTCCATAAGAGGGAAAACTATGTAAGTACTGCTAGCTTCTAAGAGTAGAGTATCTTGGAAGCTCGTTCATTACATTATGTACAATCGGAGTCGTGCAAAAGAAGGAAAGGGATAGCCTCACATACCTTGTATATACTTCCCCAATCTCAAGCTATGCAATTGTCAAAACTCCTTAGTCTACAATAAGAGAAACGATACTATCGTTATCATTTAAGCGTCATAACTATTATGTATCGACCACAACCTATTTTACGATGAAACGGACAGCACCTCCCCTATATATATGACCTCACACCATTCAAAACAATCACCAAACAGCCCAAACAACATCAATAATAAACATATTGAGCCTCCCAAAATAGTCCACACACAGCCTAATCACTCCATACATACGACGACCACCGTAGTCGTGTCAAACAACCTGGAAATGTTACGAATAACTATCAGCCCATAAACCTACATATATATGGTGTTTCTCCACACCATTCCTCCTCCAAAACTCCACAAGATAGTAGTAAAATACGCAGCCCAACAACAACGCAAAACAGTCCACAAAACAATAACATTACTACCAAGCCTTTCGATATATATCTCACAAGTTCTAGCTTCAATGGCTTAGCCGCAACTTGGATAATCTTAAATACATATAGAGTAAGAGGTTCCTTACCTTTATACAGAAAGAACAACTCCAATTTGACCTTAAATTTCCATGAAATATCCCTCCAATGCTGCCACAACAACAAAAAAGCGAAACTAGCGATCAATTAGTGTTTTTCGGCACTAGAATCACTTTAGAAGGCTTGAAATCACCTAGGATTGATATTAAGAACATGAGGGAGTATTTATAGAACATAAACCCTTTAAAACAACCTCCCACACGAGCTGAAACAACACAAAAATGAGCAACAACAAGAAGAACAAGAGACTTACTAGCGCCACGGAATTCCTGACACTTGATTTGTGTTGTTTGCCCTTTGTTTGGGTCTTGAATCTTTAGAGAACCTTGATAGGATGTTCCTAGGGTTCTAAGGTCTGAAAATAGTGAAAGGAAATGACTTAAAACGGGTTGGAGGCATCCTATATAGGTCCAAATATCTTAAACCGACTTAGTGGGCACCATAGAGAGGTGCTTGGCGCGGTCTCGCGAAAATGCGAATATCTCTCTACTCCGAGATTGTATAGATGAACGGTTTAATGAGTTGGAAACTAGACTCATAGATCTTTAATTTGGTTGGTAGATCACATCGTAATTCCTTGTAAATTATGATAAAAGATTAGAAACATTTGACCTAATGTTTAAGTAAAATTATGAACCTAAGTTGCGACAACTTTTGTCGACTTTTGTTTCATAACTCGTTTGACTTCAAGACTTATGATACGGATATTATATGATTAAAATACCTTAATAAATGACCTCTTGAGTGTATTAAGCACCGCTAGATTACCTGAAAATACGAGTTACAACATCTTTGATTCGTTTAACTTCTAATACTGGTTAATCACCCTTATACACTCTTGTATCACTTAAGACCAATAGGATTGACTTCTTATCATCTCAAAGATAATTCCTTCTTGGATTTATGTTAACTAATATATGGCATGAACTAACACATGTGGATATGGGTTGTAACATGAATGCAATCCTTCTCCATGGTCATCCAAAAGTAGCCTGCCCTGATTATCTTCTTAGCCAAGAAGAAACCATTTATGTGCGGGACACAGGTCCCGGCATGGACATCTTCAAGTAGCTTAGAAGCTTCCTTTGCGTCGACACATCTTAGTAAACCCAAATCAGGAGTTCTTCTATACAAGTTCCCTCCGTTGTGGAACAAGTGATTTGACAATCTCCGGAACATGCATTTATGAGTGTGATTTGCATGCTTTGGGTATTCTTCTTTTGATAAGTATTCTTTGATGTCATGGAACCAAGGCTTTCCATCTGCTTCTTCCTCAACATGAGCACAATATGCCGGCTGATTATGGATCCTCATCGAAATGGGATCAATGTAGTTCTTATCTGGATGTTGTATCATGGATGACAAAGTGGCCAATGTGTCGGCAAACTCATTCTGAATTCTAGCCACATGTCGAATTCTATCTTTGTAAACCTCTTTCTCAATTTTTGGACATGGTGCAGATATGGCAATATCTTGAATTCTTGGTGGCCCACTCTCCTTGTACCTGGTGCACAAGCAAATCTGAATCGCCGATCACCAACAACTCTTGAACGTTCATGTAGACTGCCATGTTGAGCCCTAGTATGCAAGCTTCATATTCCGCCATGTTGTTGGTGCAGGGAAATCTGAGTTTAGCAGATACCAGATAATGCTGACCGTTTCTAATACCAAAACTACTCTGATGCCCACTCCTTTGAAATTTGCGGCTCCGTCAAAGAACATCCTCCAACCATCATATGCTTCGGTAATGTCCTCTCATACGAATGACACTTCTTTATCAATAAAATACATTTTCAAAGGTTCATATTCTCCTCCCACCGAATTTTCAGCAAGGTGATCTGCCAATGCTTGTCCTTTGATAATCTTTTGAGTTACGTAGACGATATTGAACTCACTTAATAACATCTACCATTTGGCCAACTTCCTAGTAGGAAAGGGTTTCTGAAATATGTACTTTAGAGGATCCATCCTGGATATGAGGTATGTAGTGCAGGAACAAAAGTAATGCCTCAATTTATGAGCTGTCCAGGTCAAAGCACAACAAGTGCGTTCAAGCAGAGAGTACCGTACTTCGTAAGTTGTGAACTTCTTTCTCAAGTAGTATATGGACTTCTCCTTCCTTTTGTCTCGTCAATACATCCGAAGGTTCCATCTAATACAGATAGATAGAGTAGAAAAGGTCGTCCTGGTTCTGGCGGGACCAGAACTGGTGGTGTGGACAGGTACTCCTTGACCTTATCAAAAGCTTTCTGGCAATCCTCTGTCCAACTTGTTTCGACATCCTTCCTCATCATCTTGAAGATGGGTTCACTTATGACTGTGAACTGTACTATGAAGCGACTGTTATAGTTGAGACGTCCTAGGAAGCTCATCACATCCTTTTTGCTCTTAGGTGATGGTAACTCCTGAATAGCTTTGACTTTAGATGCATCCAACTCGATCCCTCAACTACTGACATTGAATCCCAATAATTTTCATAGGGGAACCCCAAATGCACATTTTGCGGGGTTTAGTTTCAAGTTGTACCTCCTTAGCTTGTCAAAGAACTTCCTCTAGTCTGCTATGTGATCTGCGGCCCTCTTGGATTTGATAATGACATCATCCACATAGACCTCTATTTATTTGTGTATCATATCATGGAATATGGATCTCATGTAAGTGGCCCTAGCGTTCTTCAAACCGAATGGCATCATCTCGTAACAATATACACCCTATTGTGTAATAAAGCTGTATCCTCTGTATCTTCTTCATCCAACCAAATCTGATGATAACCCGCAAAGCAATCTAAAAAGGATTGGAGTTCATGTTTGGCACAGTTATCGATCAGGATATGTATATTTGGTAGCAGGAAGTCGTCCTTGGGACTTACTTTCTTTTAATCCCGATAATCAACACATACTCTGACCTTCCCGTCCTTCTTAGGAACTAGCACAATGTTAGCTAACCAGGTTGGATATTCAACCATCCTAAGAACTTTGTCATTGATCTCTTTGGTAACTTCCTCCTTGATTTTCAGGCTCATGTCTGGTTTGAACTTACTAAGTTTCTGTTTTACTGGCGGACACATGGGATTAGTAGGCAACTTGTGAGCCTCTATGGAAGTGCTCAAACTGGTCATGTCATCATATGACCATGCAAAAATGTCCTCATATTCTTTTAGGAAATGAATGTACTCTTCCTTCTCTGTTAGTGACAAGTGAATGCTGATCCGGGTCTCCTTAACGGTCTCGACATCTCCCAAATTTACGGTTTCGGTCTTGTCCAGATTGGACTTAGGCTTATTCTCAAAATTTTCAACCTCCCTGACAATTTCCTCGGATATCTCATCTTCTTCCTCTAAATCACTATTCTCATGTTGCGTTGCCTCATTACATGTCACAATTACTGGTTCATCAGCAAAATAATAATGTTGTAGAACAGAAAAATGTAAAGATAGTAGTGAATAATAAAGAGCAAATGCATTTGATTAAAACTTGAAAAATTGTCCAAACAAAGTACGGCTCGATGAATCGAGCATTCATTTGATACAAGTAAAACTTAAAACAAAATTACGTGAAATCTTAAATGCCTAGAATGTCTTATACAAGTAAATTCTACTAAGCTACCCAGGGACTCGGCTCGGGATAGTGTGGTGGTCCAGTTCCTGAGAACATTCCCTTCTCTACAGTTTGAATAGTGAGGCTTTCTTCCTCCTCCTCCTTAATTATGGCACCGCAGTCCATGTACTCATCCTCCAAGAACAAATTCCTCAACCCAGCTAGTGCTTCCTCTTTTGCATTCCCCCATATTATGTCAGTCTGGTAGAAAGCTTGTTCCAAACGTGGCACTGGCTGCTCAAGAGGGTAATACGGTCCATGCCATAGAGGCGACCAATCATTATGATCTTGCCATGTATACTGGTATCCGAACCCAAATGTGGTACTATGATTTTCCAGCCGTATTGGTTTGGTGATACCTTGGAGGTTCTTTCACAATCCTTTGTCGGGTTCATATCCAAACCATGCTAGTATGCTTTGTATTTTGTTACTCCACCACTTATCCTTCTCAACGGCATTGACCTGTGTCACACCTCCTTTTTCCGCACCCGCTAGGGCGCAAGGGAGTTTCTTCCAATTAAAGGACAATCGAAACGGGATTGGTTTAATTATTTCAGAGTCGCCACTTGGGAGATTTAGGGTGTCCCAAGTCACCAATTTTAATCCCGAATCGAGGAAAAGAATGACTCTATATTACGGTCTGCGTACCAGAAATCCGGATAAGGAATTCTGTTAACCCGGGAGAAGGTGTTAGGCATTCCCGAGTTCCGTGGTTCTAGCACGGTCGCTCAACTGTTATATTCGGCTTAATTATCTGATTTTATACAAATATGAACTTGTGTGCAAATTTTATCTTTTAACCGCTTTCATAATTATTATTATTTTACAAGGAATTGCAACGTCGTGGAAACATACCTCGAATCACGTTACATCAATGTACACGTGATTGTTGACATATCTCGACTTGGTTGAGATTTGGATTCGGGTCACATAAATGTACACCCGAGTTAAGGAAAATAAACTATTAAAGGCGCGCTTAAAGCAACTAGCGTATTGTTATTTTTGGGGAAAGCCATGAAATTCGCTAAACGACGTGTTCCGAATTCTAAGTATTTTTATACATATGCATTTAGAGGGCCCCGCACTTTGTACATCTTTGTTTGTCGAGGCTCGTCTCATTCCTTATGAAAAGAATTTGCAACGTCATGGAAATGCATCTCAGACCACGCTACAATCAATGTACCCGTGGTTAGAGACACATTTCGATTCCGTTGAGATTCGGATTTGGGTCACATAAATGTGCACCCGAGTTTAAGGAGATAACATTATTAAGTACACGCTTAAAGAGACTATCGCGTTATTATTCTGGGAGGGCCGTGAGATTTGCTAACGACCCATCCTGGAAACTGAATGCTTCGATAATATACATTTAACGATGGCCCCGCAGCTTGCGTGTTTTTATTTATTTGTCGAGGCTCATCTCGTTCTTATTTTAGAAGGGTATCCTATAGCAACTACGTTTCTTGTCGCGTTTGTCTCTACTAATCGAAAACAGTAGATAGTCCTAATTAATTACATGCTTGCAAGTTATCTATAACAGAATTCTGATTACTTGCGCAAAATCAGAAGCACGACCACGTACACAATCAGCCAAATGAATATTAAGGGCCCAAATCCCAAACCAAGCAGTAGCGGTTGGGCCTAGGCCACTATTTTTCGCTGGGAGCCTGCTTGATTTGCTCGACTTGGGCTCAACCTTTGTGAGGTTGAGATTACAAGCTCTGTGTTCTATGTCTTAAAGTATGGTTTAAACAGTTATATAAGCCAATTTATCGGAAGGGGAAGAACTATACTAGTAGTAGATAGTTTACATGCTTGGCCTACATTAAAGAGTATGTTACACAATTTAAACCTAAGTCTGGGATACAACCTACTGCATTAGGAATATTTATCTAACAAGCATACATATACAACTAACATTCAATCCTCATACATTGATATTTACTAGGCGTGCAAGTTACCTTCAGTATCCAAACAAAATGTAAACTATCATGCATTACATGATATTCAATATAACAGTCTATGCTTAAAGTAAATAATCTTCAATTCTTCTCTCTTTGCATTTATACTCAACTTCAAGTTACATTGACAGTATAAGTCGTGTACCTGGATGTTTGCACAATAAGAAAAGGAAGAGAAAGAGTATCATCAGCAAGTAACCAACAGCAACGATAGATAACAACAACACAGCAACACAACCAGCAGCAACTATGTAGCCCACAGGTGCTTGGGCATCAGACAGACAAATCCCAGAAAAAGAGCAATGAACCAACCGAAAACCCAAGATACCAAATGTAACAGCAACAGAAGACCCAATAACCACAAATCTCAGCAAATACCCAGTACAGTTCCCACAATCAAGAAGGCTAAAACTCAATCCACAGCACACAGAAACTCAGTGTAGTAACAATCACAGCAGAAAACACACAACCTTCTCTTAACGGAACAGTAATGACCCTAGTTAGAATAACTGACTTGGCCAGAACAGCTCAACCAACTTAGTTCCTTGTGTAGTTTTGGGCAGTGTTTAGTTAAAGTATTCTGAAAATTTTCACTTTGTTTTCTTTTTTTTGAAGACTAAAAAGTCCAGCCCCTTTTAAGTTCTCTAATGGCCTATTTATAAGCCAAACGACCCAGTGCAGCTAAGCTGCCTGGATCCTCCCACTTGTAGACTGCCCATACCCATTAAACCCATGCTTAAACATCTTTTGATGCCAGCCATTGGTTCCCCACGCCTGGTTTATTCTTTAATCAAGAGTTATGGGCTCATTTTAGTATTCATTTTAAACCCCATACTCTTGTGTCTTGTCCCCCACTGGTATTAGTTTAATCCCAAATTAGTACCCTACTTGTCAGCTCATTTAAACTAATCATTTTTGTTCTTTTCAAACCCCAGGCTACCCCTGTTGAACCCTGGTTATCACTGTTTTGACCCTCTGCAATAATGGGTTATTTTGGACTTCTGAAAAATTTAAAATCGAAGCTGCCCTAGACTGAATCTTTTAGCTGTTTTGTAATGCAGTTTATAGGCTAATCTCAGGCAATGTTGAGCATTCAGTCAGTGACATGGTTCATTTAGTCATGTGAAATTATTAGCTTATTTGATCCATTAGTTATAGAGAACTAATCGACGACGTTTATCGAGTCGACTATACTAATTATAACAGGTAATAATCAGTCGTTCAAATAAACAAACACATACAGGGACCTAAAGGGCTTCGGACAACTTTGGTCGATCACTTGGAACCTATATAAGTTATTTATGCGACGACTATCCTAATCGGACATGCTTATCACAGGATACATTCAAATCATACACAGAAAACAATCGACCAAATAAAAAGGTCTTTGACAGAGATGGAAGAAATTAAGAAAACTATTAGAAAATAACAAACAAATACAACAAAGCATGCTAACGACTTAATTGGAAGTTGAATAAACAAAAAAGGAAAAGAAAAACTTACCAAAAAATGTTTAAACCAAACTGACCCAAAACTGACTCAACTTTGACCATTTGAAGCCGAACAAACTTTAACCAGGGTGTTCTCACATGAGAACACCTTGGTTAAGGTCTATTAGACCTCAGACCCCTGTCAAGACTGGCCGGATTCCTCAGGTCCATGTGTTCTAGGGTCTGGATTTTCAGATCTGGTTTTTTAGAAGTTGTGGGTAGATTCGGACCAAACCAAGTTTGGTTTGGTCACGAGGAGGGTTAGGGGAGTGTCTGGTATGAAGATGGGGTGGTTTGGTATAGATCAGAGTTCGACTCAAATCTTCAAATGAAGATTCGAGACGAAGGAAGGTGATTCGAGGTAAATGGATAGCAGATCCATGTTTAGGACAGTGAGGTGGTCCTAGGGTGTTCAGGAGGTGGCCACCGGCGTCCATGCCGCCGGCTTTAATGGCGAGGGAGATGGGGCGGCTAGGGTTTCTAATGGGAGGTCTGGGTTTGAGCTTGGGGACGACGGGATGGGGGTGCTCGTATAGGGGGGCTGGGTAATGAATTATGTTTATATACGTAAAGTGTAATTAGATCCTGGCTGTTGGATGCATCGAGATTGATGGCCGGGATATTTTACTTAGAACGGAACGACACCGTTTGGCCTAGGTTGGGGGGTTGGTTCGGATTGGTTCCTGGGTCGGGTTTTGAAATGGGTTACTGATAGTGATCCTGGACCATTGGATTGGATTGATTGGAACGGCTGAGATGAGCCGCCCTTGAAATGACGTAGTCTTGGTATCGAACTACGTCATTTTGACGACCGGTGGATGGGTCTTGGGTTGGCTGACTTGGGCTGGTTTTGGGCCTTCAGAATTTGAAATATCATGGGCCCAATCCGATTTCTTGCACTTTTTATTTTGTTTTCTAATTTTTGAAATACAACTAAATTAAAAATGAATTTGAAATACCCATTAATCAATACTTAACACAATTATTCACACACCTATATAAGAAAAATTTAAAATGGTTAAATCACAACCTAGAAATGCATACATATTTTTTTGTATTTTATTTGATTAATGATTAAATGCAAAATGGACAGACCCACAAATGACTAACAACACATGTCACGGAAAACTCGAAAAATTGTACAGCGAAGTCATTTGTCACTATTTTTATTTTCTTTTGGAGCGATTGTCCGTGAAGCAAAAATCACGCACTTACAGCTGCCCCTCTTTGCTCGAAGACACGAAGGGTTTTCGCGCAAAGATAAAGCAAGCGATTTTTGCCTGTCCGAATACTCCGTGTGAAGCGTTTTTTGAAAAAGATTTGACCGAACCTTTGGTTCAGAGGTTTCCTACATATCCTGGGCTGAACAGGAATCAGGTCAATGTAGTTCGGGAAATTTTGGTAGCTGGGACTACCGTGTCACTGTAGTGCTTGCTGTTGTTGTGCGTTGTTGCCTGCCGCTGTAGGATGCTAACGCTCAACCGATCTCCTTGTTACATTGTTCTTGAAAGGAAAAACAAGAAGCTAAGTTAGAGTATGAGATCTCATCTATCTTTAACTTGTTCTTGTTGCCTTGCTTTCTTGTTGGCTAACGCTTTCCTCTGATGCCCTTATTTTGTGAACTTGGGAGATGATACTGGTCCTTCGCCTTTTCTGAATGTCAGTTTTCACCACTCCGCTTGATCTGCTGGGAACATGGCCCTCTTCTTTAAGCCTTTCAATGGTTTCTTCAGTGGTATGGCTTTCTTCATCAAAATTGTTATGTTGGGCATGCTATAGCGTTCCCAAACTGCTTCTTTTGAGACGCGTTCCTTCTTCCTTTCGAATCGCGCGCTTGCCTTTGCAGCCTTCTACTTCTGGTGCTGGGGATCTTATTGTTTCCTTCTTGGGGATCTCTGTTGTAACCTTCCGTCTTCAGGTGGGGTTACCGATTCCAAAATCTAGAGCTAAAAGTATTCCCGCATTTTACTGGTGGGCGACCTAGAACTTAAATGTATTCCCGCATTATACTGGTGGGCGACCTAGAACTTAAATGTATTCCCGCATTATACTGGTGGGCGACCTAGAACTTAAATGTATTCCCGCATTATACTGGTGGGCGACCTAGAACTTAAATGTATTCCCGCATTTTACTGGTGGGCGACCTAGAACTTAAATGTATTCCCGCATTATACTGGTGGGCGACCTAGAACTTAAATGTATTCCCGCATTATACTGGTGGGCGACCTAGAACTTAAATGTATTCCCGCATTATACTGGTGGGCGACCTAGAACTTAAATGTATTCCCGCATTTTACTGGTGGGCGACCTAGAACTTAAATGTATTCCCGCATTTTACTGGTGGGCGACCTAGAACTTAAATGTATTCCCGCATTTTACTGGTGGGCGACCTAGAACTTAAATGTATTCCCGCATTATACTGGTGGGCGACCTAGAACTTAAATGTATTCCCGCATTTTACTGGTGGGCGACCTAGAACTTAAATGTATTCCCGCATTTTACTGGTGGGCGACCTAGAACTTAAATGTATTTTGAAATTGTTTCCCCGTTCTTCCAAGAAAATTTTTGACAATCGGCAGAAATTTTTTTGCCCCGGTTTTTGGTGACTTCCCTGGCGTTGCATCTTGCTGCCATCATCAATCCTTTGTTTTCCTGCAGCAGACAAAAGGATCTAATTAGTTTTAATCGTGGTAGTAGAGGGTGCCTTTCCGGCGGATGATTTTTCCTCTCTTCCCTTTTTCCTGCTCTATGTCCCCATAATTGGTTAGTGGACGAAATTGCCTGCTGGGGGTCTCTAGCCTGCTGGGGCTGGTTTTCGATTTGTTCCCTTTTCTGCTTTCTCTTTAAGCACATTCCGTGGGAATCTGCTTTTACTCCCGAAACCATTCCCTTTGGAGCTTACTTCCTCCAAAACTGCGAGGCACGATTATTGTGTTGCCTAGGGCCGGCCTTTAAGACTGTTTGTGTTATCCTGCATTGGATGAATTCCCCTTCGGTCTCTGGTAGTAAGCTTTGAAAAATCCTTTTCAAGACAAATTTTTAGGAAGAGAAATAAAATCTAGAAAAGGAGAAAATCTTTTTGAACCAATATTTGGTGGGAGAAGAAACTCAGAAGAACTTATCTGGAGAACATGACTGGTCCCCGTGAACATGACGTGCACCATAGATTCCCGACCCAGTCTATTTGTATCAATCGATTTTCCCGATGGTCTGACTTGCTGGGGATGATAAATGAGTGTCCATTTCGTTGCGAATGTGGTCGCTTTTTGTTGATCTGTCTTGTCGCCTCATAGTGCCCTTCGAGGGGTTTTCACCAATGAGACTCTCTCTTTTCTCTCATCTCCCGGCGCCTTATGGTGCCTGTGAAGGTTTTCACCAATAAGACTCTCTCATTTCATATCTCTCATCTTACGTCGCCTTTCGGTGCCTGTGAAGGTTTTCACCGATAAGACTCTCTCATTTTATTTCTCTCATTGAAGAATCGGGGTGTTATCGATACGACCCTTTCTTCTGGAGATCCCTTTGACCATCAATTCAATCCCAGTCTCATGATCTCTTCTTTACTGGGGATCGGTGTATTATTCTCGGCCTTATTAGCCTGACTTGGTATCTCTTGGACATTGATCGGGAGGTCTTTTGGACGTTGATGTTGGTTTTGGTGTGGGGTTAAAGAAAGGCTATAAAAATGAAAATAATTTGATGGGTGATGTGCTACAACTTTTGGAATCAGACCTTTGTTGGAACTTAAAACATAACCTCTGCCCCAGTTTTCTTGCTTGGGGAATTTATTTTTCTACACTTACGTTGCGCTATGTGCGTTACGCACACTGTGCCTATTATGCACACTATGTACATTATGCATCCTATATTCATTATGATGCATACTATGACCGAGCCGTGAGGCGCCTACGTATCCTCTTTGAGGAATCAGGTCAAACGTAGTTCCCACGGTTTTGTATTTCTTATGATTTTATCTTCCTTTTTCTTTTCCTTCTTTTCATTTTCTTTTTCTTTTCTTCTTTTTTTCTTTTTTTTTCTTCTTCTTTTTTTTTCATGTCTTTTCCATTAGTGATTCCAAAAGAGGGGTATGAAAGAATAACTTAAGGCTCAAAAGGGGGAAGCAAGGGTTAAAAGTGTTTTGGATAGAAGAAAGAATTGCCTCCGTCATCTCATTATCCAATAAATGCCAAATACAAACAAATAAACCAAAAATTGCCATAATTAAAGAAATTACGCATAATATCTCTTGACCGCATCTGAATTGATAGCCATGTCGACACATCTACCTTCGACATCTGTCAAACACAAAGCACCGTTGGACAATACTCTGGTTACGATATAAGGCCCTTGCCAATTTGGGGCGAATTTGCCTTTTGCCTCGACCTGATGTGGGAGGATCTTCTTCAATACCTGCTGCCCTACTTCAAACTTCCTGGGGCGCGCCTTCTTATTATATGTTCTTGCCATTCTCTTCTGGTACAGCTGACCATGGCACACTGCTGCCAATCTTTTCTCATCTATCAGGCTCAACTGTTCCAATCGAGCTTTGACCCATTCATCATCATTAATCCCGACTTCAGCGACAATTCGAAGGGACAAAATTTCAACCTCCGCCGGTATTATGGCTTCAGTTCCGTACACCAACAAATAAGGAGTTGTACCTATGGAAGTCTGGACAGTAGTGCGGTAACCCAACAAAGCAAAGGGTAATCTCTCGTGCCATTGTCTAGATCCTTCCACCATCTTTCGCAGTATCTTTTTGATATTCTTATTGGCTGCTTCGACCGCTCCATTCGCCTTGGGACGATATGGGGTGGAGTTGCGGTGTGTAATCTTGAATTGTTGGCATACCTCTCTCATCAGGCTGCTATTAAGATTCGCACCGTTATCCGTGATGATCACTTTTGGGATCCCAAATCTGCAGATGATATGGGAATGGACAAAGTCCACCACTGCCTTTTTGGTTACTGATTTGAAGGTTTTAGCCTCAATCCATTTGGTGAAGTAATCAATGGTCACTAGAATGAACCTATGACCGTTGGATGCTGCCGGCTCGATGGGCCCAATGATATCCATGCCCCATGCCACAAACGGCCAGGGTGCTGACATCGTATGTAACTCCGTTGGCGGAGAATGAATCAAATCTCCATGTATCTAGCACTGATGGCATTTCCTCACAAAAATGATACAGTCGTGTTCCATGGTGAGCCAATAACACCCTGTTCGAAAGATCTTTCTTGCCAATACATATCCGCTCATGTGTGGCCCACAAACTCCAGCATGTACCTCTGCCATAACCGTCGTTGCTTGACTGGCATCTATGCATCTCAACAATCCCAAATCCGGGGTTCTTTTGTACAATATTCCTCCACTGAGGAAGAAACCATTCGACAAACGCCGAAGGGCTCTTTTTTGGTCTCTAGAGGCATGTTCTGGATATATCCCCATTCTGAGGTATTCCTTGATATCATGAAACCAGGGTTCGCCATCTGCTTCTTCTTGTATGGCATTGCAGTAGGCGTGCTGATCACGGACCTGGATGTGCAGAGGTTCAACATACATTTTGTCAGGGTGGTGCAGCATTGATGCTAAGGTGGCCAAGGCATCCTCAACCTCATTGTGAACTCTCGGGATGTGTTTGAACTTCACCGATCGAAATTGCTTGCTCAGATCATGCAAGCATTGTCGATATGGTATGAGTTTTAGATCTCGCGTTTCCCATTCACCCTGAAGCTGGTGTACCAAGAGGTCCGAGTCTCCCAAGACCAAGACGTCTTGGACATCCATGTCGGTAGCCAAGCGTAGACCCAGAATGCAAGCCTCATACTCGGCCATATTGTTGGTGCAATAGAAGCGTAGTTGAGCCGTAACAGGATAATGGCGTCCTGTTTCAGAAATGAGTACTGCTCCTATTCCAACCCCTTTTGCGTTTGCAGCTCCATCGAAGAAAAGCTTCCAACCCGGTTACTCAGGTAATTCCAACTCATTTGTATGCATCACCTCTTCGTCAGGAAAATACGTTCTTAAGGGCTCGTATTTTTCATCAACGGGATTCTCCGCCAAATGGTCTGCCAGCGCCTGGGCTTTCATGGCCGTCCTCGTCATATAGATGATATCAAACTCTGTGAGCAGAATTTGCCATTTTGCCAACCTTCCCGTGGGCATAGGTTTCTGAAAGATATACTTCAATGGGTCCAAACGGGATATGAGATAAGTAGTATACGAAGACAGGTAGTGCTTCAACTTCTGAGCTACCCAAGTTAAGGCACAACATGTTTTCTCGAGTTGAGTGTACTTGACCTCATGTACTGTGAATTTCTTGCTAAGATAGTAGATGGCCTGCTCCTTCCTTCCTGTGTCATCGTGTTGCCCCAATACACAACCAAATGAATTTTCCAAGACCATCAGGTAAAGAATTAGGGGCTTCCCGGGCTTAGGCGGGACCAATACGGGTGGATTAGATAGATACCCTTTGATTTGGTCGAAAGCCTCCTGACACTCTGCCGTCCAACCTACCGCAGCATCCTTTCTCAGCAGCCGAAATATGGGCTCACAAGTTGCTGTGAGTTGAGTGATGAACCTGCTGATGTAATTGAGTCTACCCAGCAAACTCATTACCTCTGTTTTGTTCCTCGGCGGTGGCAAATCTCGGATGGATTCAATTTTGGATGGGTCTAACTCAATCCCCCGTCGACTGACGATGAATCCTAGCAACTTTCCTGATGGAACCCCGAATGCGCATTTCGCCGGGTTAAGCTTGATATCATACCTTCGGAGTCTTTGGAAAAATCTCCTTAGGTCTGCCGCATGGTCCTCCTGACGCCAAGATTTGATGATCACATCATCGACGTACACCTCGATTTCTTTGTGTATCATGTCATGAAACACGACAGTCATTGCTCGCATGTACGTTGCCCCGGCGTTCTTTAACCCGAATGACATTACCCGATAGCAGTAGGTTCCCCATGGCGTAATAAACGCTGTCTTCTCAGCATCCTCCTCGTCCATTAGGATCTGATGATAACCCGCATAGCAATCCACAAAGGATCTGATCTCGCGCCCAGCGCAATTATCGATCAGGATATGAATGTTGGGTAACGGAAAATTGTCCTTGGGACTTGCTTTGTTGAGGTTGCGGTAGTCGACGCACACCCTGATTTTTCCACCCTTCTTTGGGACTGGTACCACATTGGCCAACCACTCGGGATATCGAGTGACCCGAATGACCTTCGCTTGCAACTACATAATCACTTCTTCTTTGATCTTTACACTCATTTCTGTTTTAAATTTCCTTAGTTTTTGCTTGACCGGAGGGTATGCCGGGTCAGTGGGCAATTTGTGAACCACTAAATTGGTGCTTAATCCAGGCATATCGTCATATGACCATGCAAAAACATCTTTGAATTCCATGAGGGTTTTGATCAATTCTTCTCTGACATTCGACTCAATGTGGATGCTAATTTTGGTCTCTTGGACGTTATCAGCGTCTCCTAGATTCACAGCCTCGGTGTCATTTAGGTTAGGCTTGGGTTTCTCTTCAAATTGGCACAGTTCTCGGTTTATCTCTTCGAAGGCTTCACCTTCGTCACATTCAGATTCATCATCACAAACGACCTCTTGCATCATTGAGTCGGATTCAGATTGATTTATTAGACTAGGGCGAAGATCCGCTGTGCATGCCATGTCATTAGAACCAGTAAAAAGAGAACTGTTCAGAAAGAAAAGAACAAAACAAAATTAAAATGGGACAAAAGAAAAGAACTTTATTAAACTGGCGGGATAAAAGGGTTCACACTTTTACAAAAACGAAAGTAAAATTTGGATTACACCCTTGAATAATCCGGACAAAACAAAACACACAAAACATAAATCAAAGCCTACTACCAAGACTCCCCTTGGACAGGAAGAGGAGTAACCGTCCAATTGTTGGTCTTGGCCTCAGGCCCCACAAACTGTATCTCTGCTCTGCTGGAACCTTCTCCAGCTTCCACCATACTGACATCCGTGAATAGCTCCTCAAAAATCTGATTCAGGTCTTCATTTATACCGATCAAAGGTCCTAGAATCTTTGGGACCGGCGACCCCTTGACACTTGCTTTGACAAAAGACCTTGAGAGGCGTGGCACTGGTTTAGGCAAAAACAAGACCCTCTTCTTCATTTTTCGCGCTTGCTTCCTATCTGCTGCGGTTGGTTTGAACCCCAATCCGAAAGTTTCCAGATTTTTAGGAAGGGAGACAGGTTGGACAATCCCTTGAAGCTCGACTCCTAGGCCTTTTCCCGGCACAAATCCATTACCCAGCATTTCTGAGACCATCATGACTGTTGCGGCAGCTACCCTAGGGTGCGGGATGATTTCTCCTTCAGAAATTTTGTTGGCGGATCCTGTATCGAAAATCTGGTAGACCCAAGGACCTTTGTCATCAGCGGTCTCTATGAAAGGTACGATGGCTCCGCCCATGGTGCACGTTGTATCCTCGCCGTGTAACACGACCTCTTGTCTTTCCCACTCGAACTTCACTATCTGATGTAGGGTGGAGGGCACCGCCTTGGCTGCATGAATCCATGGTCGTCCTAACAGCAGGTTGTAAGATACTGTGGCGTCTAATACCTGGAATTCCATGGTAAACAGGACTGGACCGATGGTCAGTTCAAGTACAACATCCCCCACAGTGGCCGTTCCGTTTCCGTCAAACCCTCGGACACAGATACTGTTCTTGTGGATCCTTCCGTGGTCGATCTTTAACTGGTTCAGGGTAGATAGTGGGCAAATATTGGCGCTTGAGCCGTTATCCACCAATACTTGAGTTACCACCGAGTCTTCATATTTGACAGCTAGGTATAGAGCTTTATTATGCTCTGTGCCTTCCACCGGCAGGTCATCATCTGAGAATGTTACCCTGTTCACCTCGAAAATCTTGCTGGCAATGGTTTCCAGGTGGTTTACAGAAATCTCAATGGGTACATGAGCTTCGTTCAATATCTTCAACAGGGCCCGACGATGCTCCTCAGAATGGATCAGTAACGACAACAGTGAGATCTGGGCCGATGTTTTTCTCAGCTGTTCGACCACAGAATAGTCTTGTACTTTCATCTTCCTCAGGAACTCTTCAGCTTCTTCTTCGGACACAGGTTTCTTGGTTGCAACTGGGTTGGTTCTTCTTAGCTCCACCGGAGCAAAACATTGACCTGATCGAGTCAGCCCTTGCGCTTCACAACTGGCTTCTTCCACCTGTTTTCCTTTGTACATCACCACCGCCTTTTCATATTTCCAAGGCACAGCCTTGCTGTCAATCATCGGCAGCTGGACCACAGGCTTTATGGTCACCAGTTCTCTACATACCCCTTTCAACACGACCGCCGGTGTGGGCGGGATCCCTGGTATTACCAACTTGCTTGGCTCGGGTTTGCTTGTTATGGCTGACGGGCTCTTTCCCAATATCACTACCGGCTTGACGCCTTCTCCCTGCGACTGTACACTCGTTCCTCCACTGGTCGAGACTTCTTTCGGGGCGGCTTGGATCATCATCACTGTTTGTGAGGGTTTTCTCAATTCTCCTCCCTTATACACCAACTCAATCATGTGAGTTTCGTGGTGTGCTGGTAGTGGGTTTTGGTTGATGTTAGGAGCCTCCGGTGTTTGGACCTCGATCTTATTGGTGTCAATAAGATCCTGTATGGCATGCCTTAATTTCCAGCACTTCTCGGTATCATGTCCGAGCATCCCTGAACAGTATTCACAACTGATTGATCGATCCAAATTCTGAGGTGGGGGATTTGGTTCTCGAGTCTGGACAGGACTAACCAAACCCAATTGCCTCAGCTTGTGGAACAAAGCGGTGTAGGTTTCTCCCAGCTCCGTGAAAGTTCTCTGCTTCCGCAACCTGTCATTCCTAGCATCTGGATTTCCCCGAAAGCCTGCCCCTGAAGGGTTTCTATACGCCCTTGGTGGAGGGTAGGTGTTTTGTGGTGGTGCATATATGTTCTGGGGAGCCGGCGCGCGCCATTGTGGGCGAACCGGAGGCTGAGTGTATGCCTGGGCTTGGTGTACGGAACAATGTGGTTCTCGAGGTGGATAGAAATTTTGTGGTGGGTTGAATGGGTATTCTGACCTGTGAGGTCTGGGTTGGTTATAGTGCGGCCTGCCAGCCCTGGACCAACTGCCTGCCTCGATCGTGGCAACCTCTTCCTTCTTTCTTCTCAGCGCACCTCCCGTGCCGCTTTGAATAGCCTGGGTTGTGGCTTTGAGTGCCGAATAGTTCAAGATTTTGTCAGATCTCAGACCCTCTTCTATCATGACCCCTATCTTGACCACCTCGTTGAAAGATTTTCCAACCGTTGTCACCAAGTGACCAAAGTAGGTTGGATCCAATGTCTGCAAAAAATAGTCCACCATCTCTCCCTCTCTCATGGGAGGATCGACTCTAGCTGCTTGTTCTCTCCAGCGGAACCCGAACTCGCGAAAACTTTCCCCAGGTTTCTTCCCAGTTCTCAATAATGTGAGACGGTCAGGAACTATCTCGAGATTGTACTGGAAATGACCTACAAAAGCCTGCGCCAGATCATCCCACGTGTACCACCTGCTGGAATCCTGCCTGGTATACCATTCTAGTGCAGATCCACTCAGACTTTTGCCGAAATAAGCTATCAACAGCTCATCCTTGCCGCCTGCCCCTCTCATTTTGCTACAGAATCCCCGCAAGTGTGCCATGGGATCACCGTGCCCTTCATATAAATCAAACTTAGGCATCTTGAACCCAGCGGGGAGTTGGACGTCTGGGAAAGGGCACAGATCTTTGTATGCTACGCTGACTTGATTTCCCAGCCCGTGCAAGTTCCTGAAGGACTGCTCCAGGCTTTTGAACTTTCTCAATACTTCATCCTGTTCAGGGGCCTTAGCCGGCTTCTCAATCTCTACCGGCACTTCCAAATGTGGATTGTAAGCCTGTGGTTCGGGGGCATGAAACGTAGGCTCGGGGGGGGGGGGTAGTATTGTGTATCGTGAGCCTGAAACAATGGCTCACTGGTCGTTCTTTGCAAAGGGGCTGATGTTGGTCCCACAAAAATGGGAATATTGGGTGTTGGGAGAGGCTGATGGGGTGGTGGAGCTTGGGAATCATGAGGGCTTCTTTCTTGATGATAAAGGGGATTTGGGCGGCTCGTGGAAGGGCCAGAGTGAGGGTATTCCGGCATGTGTCCCAGTGTTTCAGGGCTCTTTTGTGTTTTGGCTAGGGCTAGCTGCATTGCATTCATCTCTAGTCCCATCCTTTCAATCTTTTCCATCGCTTCTTTTAGCAACTGGCTCATTGGCCTTTCTTCCTCATTACTATTCTCTGAAGTAGTCATGCTTGTTGCTACCGGTCCTTTGGATCTGGTTTGGTATGAGTGTGTTGCCAGAGTTCTTTAACAACTAACTTGTCTGGATCAGACAACAACAAATTTTGTTAGCGTTAGAGTTTAACAGATTTGACCATAACACATAGAGGATGCAATGCACCTAGGCAGTTAACCGTTTCTACATGCTTTGCTTCAAACAACATGCGTCATCCCGGTTTGCTCATTCGTACCTTTTTAAAGTATTTTGGGAAACCCTGTGTTTTATTTTATTATGTATTTTCTTTTCTTTCTTTATTAAAAGCGGTCGAATCTTATGGGGATTGCCTATGTATCACGTCCCCGCGTGAATCAGACCAGGCGTAGTTCTGCCTTAAAGTAAAGAAATACAAAATTCTTGTGAAATCATTAAATTCATTCTCAAAATTTTGCTATTACAAAATACTTCAAACAAGGAATAGCAATAATACAGACTCCACGGTTCTTTGACCCTATTTGATTGAAGGAAAAAATAAAAAAAACAACATATGGGAAAAACATCAAAGCCTAAATAAACAAGACTCGACCAAAGGTTAATTTTCAAACTTAGGGACCCGCGAGGCATCATTCGGCCTTTTCGCGGGTCTAGGTGCGAGATCCCTTTCGAGCTGCTCCAACTCGTGCATGGTCTGTTTGACATAACCCATCACTGCTGAGAGAACGGTAACGTAGGTCATGTTCTCACACCGCCGACACCGTCTGATGATGGCATTGGCAATGGCCCTGATCTTATCTCTGGTTTGTTTCTTCTCTATGAGTAGGTGTCTTATCTGATCACTACACGTCTTGAATACCTGTGAGTCCTGTATATGCTGATTCCTCAGCTGCCGCACTTCTGTCTTCATTTGGGCCAGCAAGTCGTAACAGTATCTACTCTCCAATTAGAAATCCCTGGCCTGCTTAACTGCTTTAAACTCAAGTGTAGCCATCTCTCTCTTTATTTTGGCAACAGTCTTCTCGTGGTCACGTTTCAATTGGTTCAAGCATCGGCGATGCTTATCTACTCTTGTTCCCCACTGTACCTTGAACTCTGCCATGACCTTTTCGGATTCTTCTAACCCGTCTCGCCATTCCGTGATCTCTCTTTTCAAACCCTTTATCAACCGCTGGTCTGATCGACTTCTGGGCTGCTCATCAAGAGACAATCTCAATTTTTGGATTTTGGCCTTAAGTTCTTCATTCTCTTGGATCAATCTATTCTTTTCGCTTCGATCCGCCGCAATTTGTACGCTGTTATCGAATTTCAGACTGTCCATTTGTAGCTTCAAATCACCAATCTCTGCCCGATAACCCTTCTCTTTTGCTAACCAGTTCCATTGCCCTTGGGATGATTCTACGAAATCTTTGAGATGCGGTCTCTTAGCCGGTCTTTCGTAGGACAGGCTACCTCTAAACCAAGCGTGATATCCTGGGGCGACTTCCCCTTTTGCCGTATCAATCACACAAGTGTTTGCTGTCAGATGTTGGCATTCACTCCAGATTTGGCGAACTTCTTCTTCAGGGAAATGACCGTTCAGACTGATTTCAATCACTTGGGTACTCAAATCTTCATCTTTCGGTACCACTTGGTACCTCCCAAGTTGCCTCAAAACCCGATACGGTGCATAGGGTTGGATACTTTTCAGTCCCATCAATAGAAAGTGAGGCCGGGTTGCCGGCATGTATATGATTTCCTCAATAGGTGACCATCCGAGCGTCCACTGGATTTGGCTGGCAGTGAGTGTTCAGAGAAATGAGGTCCATGATGTGACTCCCTCAGGTAAATTGAGCCCTTTGATTCTCGTGTAGAATTCTCCAATACAAGTTTTCTCTGGCGAACCATAACCCAAAAGCGAGGAGCGATGGCATAAATGATCGGTCATCCACATTTGCAACAGTAGGTTACATCCTTCGAAAAAGTCGCCCCTGGCTCGACAAGCAGTGAGAGCCCGGAAAATGTCAGCCATAATCATCGGCGCCAGAGTACTTTTATCTTGGGTAAGCAAAGTATTGACGACCCCGGTTATCTTTAGATAAATGTTTCCATCTTTCCTAGGGAACACTATAAGACCCAGAAAGGCTGTCATAAAAGCCACTAGCCTGTGTTCGTCCCACTTTTGTCGGTTGCCTCTACTGCATAGTTTGAAATCCGGCTTATTGAACCCGCCCACGTGGCCGTATCTAGCATATATGTGGTGGAGACTGCAGAATCCTTTGGCAAGATCTAGATGGTGGAACGTTCGAGGTATTTTTAGGAAATCCAGAAACCGGTGTACCGTGACAGCTCTAGGTGCAATCAAGTATTTGAACCTAAAAGGGGCTTCATCACTTCCGATGTACCCTGCTATTTCTTCCAACGTCGGGGTGAGCTCGAAGTCCGAAAAATGGAACACGTTGTGTGCGGAATCCCAACAAGTGACCAATGATCTGATGATATCACCCCGAGGCTGAACGTTTAGTAGGTCCGGGAGACCTTTCAGATATTTCCTTACTTTGTCTTGCCCTTCTTTGCCTAAGTCGTTCCACCATAACCGCAACTCAAACGGGATCTTGGTCATTACTGAAAAAGGTTCGTTTTGTATCGTGCTCATCCTGCACATTTATTAGGGTGATTATGCCAAGTGAATAAAATAAAATAAAAACTTTATTTAGACATATACTTTTTGGACAATAAAACAAACTCTTTTTTTTTTTTGAAAATTAAGGGTCTAAAAACTTTTCAAGACTTTTTGGCAAGACAAATATTTTTGCAACAAATAAAGACATATATTTATATATATATATTTTATTATTATTACTCGGATTTTCATAAAAATAATAAAAAACATTTTCATAAAAATAATAAAAAAACACAACGTTTTTTTTTAAAATAAGGCTCTTTTTCATCTTCATTTTTGTGACAAGACAAACTATATATTTTGAAAAACAAAACAGAACAACGACCCCCTTTTTTTCTTCTCTTTTTTTCCTATTTTTCCTTTGCTTTTAATAAAACAAAACTAATAAGACGTTTTCTTTTCATTTTCTCAAAATTTCGGCAGAGTTTTGACAGTATTTTGGCATTGGCTTTTTTCCAAAAATAAACAATTAGCTCCTTAACCGCTATTCCTTCTTTTGCTATTCCTTCTTCTTTTTTTTTTGTTTCCAATTTCACATTATTCAAACACCAGTCAGCATGCGGGCTCGAGACAAATAAATGCACGGAAAACAAATAGGATGCATTAGGATGGTCCTTTCATATCAGGTTGCTAGTCCTAGACGGACCCAACCCCTGTGTTGAGTCCCCTAAGTCAAAATGCAACGTGATGCTAATAAGCGTTCCTACTAGGGATCCGACATGAAGTCACGTTATTCTATGTTCAAAAACCTGGGTCAGTGTTCTAGACAGTGTACCCGAGCGGACAATTCGAGTCGAGGAGGGGGCAACTTACCGGGAACCAAAAGGCCGTCCGGCTTCGTAACTTATCCGTCCTCTTTCTTATTTCGGGTATTGACACTAACAGAATAGGGAGTCTCGACCAGCGAGCTTCTCCCCGGAGGTAAGAAGAGAAGGGTTTCGGCACAGTTTATATACAATCCAAATAATATCAAAGCGGTAAAAGTAGCGTTTAGCACATTAGGCTCAAACATGTAAAAATCAGATATAACCAAATATAACAATTTATCTAAGCTCAAATTTCTAACCCTGAACTAGTGGTTCTGGGTAATCCCCAGCAGAGTCGCCAGAGCTGTCACACCTCCTTTTTCCGCACCCGCTAGGGCGCAAGGGAGTTTCTTCCAATTAAAGGACAATCGAAACGGGATTGGTTTAATTATTTCAGAGTCGCCACTTGGGAGATTTAGGGTGTCCCAAGTCACCAATTTTAATCCCGAATCGAGGAAAAGAATGACTCTATATTACGGTCTGCGTACCAGAAATCCGGATAAGGAATTCTGTTAACCCGGGAGAAGGTGTTAGGCATTCCCGAGTTCCGTGGTTCTAGCACGGTCGCTCAACTGTTATATTCGGCTTAATTATCTGATTTTATACACATATGAACTTGTGTGCAAATTTTATCTTTTAACCGCTTTCATAATTATTATTATTTTACAAGGAATTGCAACGTAGTGGAAACATACCTCGAATCACGCTACATCAATGTACACGTGATTGTTGACATATCTCGACTCGGTTGAGATTTGGATTCGGGTCACATAAATGTACACCCGAGTTAAGGAAAATAAACTATTAAAGGCGCGCTTAAAGCAACTAGCGTATTGTTATTTTTGGGGAAAGCCATGAAATTCGCTAAACGACGTGTTCCGAATTCTAAGTATTTTTATACATATGCATTTAGAGGGCCCCGCACTTTGTACATCTTTGTTTGTCGAGGCTCGTCTCATTCCTTATGAAAAGAATTTGCAACGTCATGGAAATGCATCTCAGACCACGCTACAATCAATGTACCCGTGGTTAGAGACACATTTTGATTCCGTTGAGATTCGGATTTGGGTCACATAAATGTGCACCCGAGTTTAAGGAGATAACATTATTAAGTACGCGCTTAAAGAGACTATCGCGTTATTATTCTGGGAGGGCCGTGAGATTTGCTAAATGACCCATCCTGGAAACTGAATGCTTCGATAATATACTAATCATTTTTGTTCTTTTCAAACCCCAGACTACCCCTGTTGAACCCTGGTTATCACTGTCTTGACCCTCTGCAATAATGTGTTATTTTGGACTTCTGAAAAATTTAAAATCGAAGCTGCCCTAGACTGAATCTTTTAGCTGTTTTGTAATGCAGTTTATAGGCTAATCTCAGGCAATGTCGAGCATTCAGTCAGTGACATGGTTCATTTAGTCATGTGAAATTATTAGCTTATTTGATCCATTAGTTATAGAGAACTAATCGACGATGTTTATCGAGTCGACTATACTAATTATAACAGGTAATAATCAGTCGTTCAAATAAACAAACACATACAGGGACCTAAAGGGCTTCGGACAACTTTGGTCGATCACTGGGAACCTATATAAGTTATTTATGCGACGACTATCCTAATCGGACATGCTTATCACAGGATACATTCAAATCATACACAGAAAACAATCGACCAAATAAAAAGGTCTTTGACAGAGATGGAAGAAATTAAGAAAACTATCAGAAAATAACAAACAAATACAACAAAGCATGCTAACGACTTAATTGGCAGTTGAATAAACAAAAAAGGAAAAGAAAAACTTACCGAAAAATGTTTAAACCAAACTGACCCAAAACTGACTCAACTTTGACCATTTGAAGCCGAACAAACTTTAACCAGGGTGTTCTCACATGAGAACACCTTGGTTAAGGTCTATTAGACCTCAGACCCCTGTCAAGACTGGCCGGATTCCTCAGGTCCATGTGTTCTAGGGTCTGGATTTTCAGATCTGGTTTTTTAGAAGTTGTGGGTAGATTCGGACCAAACCAAGTTTGGTTTGGTCACGAGGAGGGTCAGGGGAGTGTCTGGTATGAAGATGGGGTGGTTTGGTATAGATCAGAGTTCGACTCAAATCTTCAAATGAAGATTCGAGACGAAGGAAGGTGATTCGAGGCAAATGGATAGCAGATCCATGTTTAGGACAGTAAGGTGGTCCTAGGGTGTTTAGGAGGTGGCCACCGGCGTCCATGCCGCCGGCTTTAATGGCGAGGGAGATGGGGCGGCTAGGGTTTCTAATGGGAGGTCTGGGTTTGAGCTTGGGGACGACGGGATGGGGGTGCTCGTATAGGGGGGGCTGGGTAATGAATTATGTTTATATACGTAAAGTGTAATTAGATCCTGGCCGTTGGATGCATCGAGATTGATGGCCGGGATCTTTTTACTTAGAACGGAACGACACCGTTTGGCCTAGGTTGGGGGGTTGGTTCGGATTGGTTCCTGGGTCGGGTTTTGAAATGGGTTACTGATAGTGATCATGGACCGTTGGATTGGATTGATTGGAACGGCTGAGATGAGCCGCCCTTGAAATGACGTAGTCTTGGTATCGAACTACGTCGTTTTGACGACCGGTGGATGGGTCTTGGGTTGGCTGACTTGGGCTGGTTTTGGGCCTTCAGAATTTGAAATATCATGGGCCCAATCCGATTTCTTGCACTTTTTATTTTGTTTTCTAATTTTTGAAATACAACTAAATTAAAAATGAATTTGAAATACCCATTAATCAATACTTAACACAATTATTCACACACCTATATAAGAAAATTTTAAAATGGTTAAATCACAACCTAGAAATGCATACATATTTTTTTGTATTTTGTTTGATTAATGATTAAATGCAAAATGGACAGACCCACAAATGACTAACAACACATGTCACGAAAAACTCGAAAAATTGTACAGCGAAGTCATTTGTCACTATTTTTATTTTCTTTTGGAGCGATTGTTCGTGAAGCAAAAATCACGCGCTTACAACTTGTTCGATGCGATGATGGTTTCCCCTCCTAGCCTTATTCTATGTCCAATGGCCGGGATGGTTTAACTAGTGTATATGGGGTTACTTCCATCTCCATGAATGATTACCTCCTGGCGGTTCCATTCAAATGTCATGGCTTGATGTAGTGTGTAAGGCACGGCTCCAGCGATATGGATTCATGGCTGACCCAATAAAAGATTATATGAGGCTACTATGTCAAGCACCTGATATTCAACGTCGAACCAAGTTGGCCCCATCTGCAAGCAAAGGTTGATTTCCCCGATCGTGTCCCTCTAGGACCCATTGAAAGCTTTCACATTCATGCTTCCTACCTATATCCCATGGAAACCATTGTCCAACCTTTTCAGAGTGTCCAATGGACACATATTTAGGCTCAAACCACCATCAACCAAGACCCTGGAAATGAACTTATCTTCAAATTGCACCGTAATATGCAATGTTCGATTATGATTCAGCCCCTCAGGTGGTAGCTCATCCTCATGGAAGACGATCTTATGACTTTCTAGTACTTGCCTAACCATGTTGGCCATTTTCTCTACCAGTGATGTTATTTGGTACATAAGCCTCGCTCAACACTTTCATTAAAGCGTTCTTGTGTCGCTCTAAATTCTGCAATAGTGACAGGATAGATATCTGAGTAGGGACTTTGTTCAGATGGTCAACAATAGGGTACTCCTTTGCCTGCCCTATCCTCTACAGGTTATTTGGCCCGGTCTCAATGATAGGCTACCTAGTAGTGGCCTCCTTACTTGAACCTCCTAGGTGTTCAGGTGTATAGACTCTTCTAGTTCTAGTCATTCCGTGTGCAGTATCAGATTCCTCTACCTTAGCCTTCCTTTTCCGTTGAGCCTCAGTGACATAATCCTAGGGTATTGCTTTTGTGTTGAATGGGGGTGTGGTTGATACTGTCACAGTTAAAGGTGTAACCACTTCTACTTCAAATGGAGCGGGGGTGGCTGCGGGCGGAGCCACTTCCACCTCGAATGGAACTAATACAGTTACCTCAACCTCGATTGTGCCTAAGTCTAAACCACAGTAGGAGTAAATGTGACTGCAACCTTAAAGTCATCGCCTTCTCGAATAAGCCCGATCGACCCCTCAGGGTCCCATTCTTCATTTTTATCTATTACATGTACACCATCACCTCTGTGATCAGGCAGGGGATTGTTGTGGACATTAGGTGTGGTTTTCTTGCCTGTATGACTTTGTTGTCAATTAGTATCTGGATCTTATCCTTCAATGTTCGGCACTCAGCAGTGGTGTGCCTTCATACCGGAATGTTACGCACAAGTTTTGTTCATATTGACCCATTGGGACGGATTTTCTAATGCAACAGCAGGAGCAAGAGTGATGTAACCTACGACTTTCAACCTTTCATAAACTTGGTCGATGGGCTCAGCAATGGCGGTGTATTATCTGGGTGTCTTACGGTCGAAGTTGTGTCTTGATATTGGATAATTTTGGTGAGCTAGTGGTGATTGGAAGTGGGATGACTGGGAGTTATAGGTGTGATGGACAGTGGCTGGTTGGGAATATATGGGAGATGAAGGTTGATATGTAGGCGGTGATGCTTGGTATGTGGGTGGAGGTGTCTAATAGGTAAGTGGAGATTTTGGGCCCTGGGCCACCATTACCGCCCGAACATCTCTCTTCTTCGATATGCCACCTGATTGTAGTGCCTTATTCGTGGCTTGCAAGGCCTCGAAGTTTGTTACCATCCCGCTCTTTATTCCTTATTCGGTTCTTTCTCCGAGTTTGATGATGTCAGAGAATTGTGATTTTCGATAACCATCAACCTCTCATAATATTGTGGATCCTGTGCCCTGACGAAGAATTTATTCATTTGTTCTTCGTCCAATGAGGTCCTGACCTTGGCCGCTTCCAACCTCCAACGAGTAGTGTATTCACGGAAAGTCTCAGTAGGTTTCTTCTTATGATTCTAAATGTAGAAGACATCCTTTGCATTCTCTGTGTTTAACGTGAACTGGTCCATGAAATCCGATGCCATGCTTACCTAATTAGACTATTTCTTGGGATTTAGGTTGATATACCAAGACAAAGCATCCCTAGTAAGGCTCCTCATAAAGTGCTTCATCCGAATCTTTTCATCTTTCCCGACATCGACAATCTTGTCACAATAAGTCCTTAGATGAACCCTGGGATCACCTGTACCATCGAACATTTCGAGCTTGGGAGGTTTGTACCCTTTTGGTAGTTCGACATCTGGTTGTATGCACAGATCTTCGTAGTTCAAACCTTCTATTGCTTTGTCGCCCTCAACACCTTGAACCCGATTTGTTAACTTCTTGAGTTCTTCAGTCGTGTTTTTAATGAGCATGTACTTCTCGGAGGATTTTGGTTGACATGAGACTGGTTGGGTAGAATGAGGTATAGTTTCCACATATATAGGGTTGTTGTGATGGGTGCCAAAAACTTGGGTGTAGTGATGGTCATTGGTGGAGTTTTATGGATCGGGAATGGGTTGTGGTATGTTTTGGGGAGTTTGGTAAGTGGTGGTTGGTAGGTACTAAATTGGTTGATGATGATGTTGCGGTGGAGTTGGTATTGGCAACAAATTGATATTTTGGGGTGGAGTCGCGTATTGATTTGGTCAGTAGGATTTTGTGGCTGCTGGTTTTGTGTGTTTTGAGGAGGTTTTAGGTTCTTTGTGTTTTGTTGGTGGATATCAGGGACATTGAGGGTGAGTGACAAGTTGCTAACCTGCTCAAGTTCTCCTTGCAATTCCAGTATATTTTGTTCCAGTCTCAAGACTAGATCATCTGGGGCTGGAGTACTACGCCCATCTGAAGTATCTGCTTTATCAATATTTTCCTTTCGGATTCCACTTAGGTCGTCCATCTTTGCTTTTCCTCTACCTTTTGTGTTGCTTGGAGGAGAAGGAGGTGGAGGGCCTCTAGATCTGGTGTGGTATGCTGATGAGGCCATTATGAGTGAACCAACCTAAGGGGATGGGAATAACAATAAAAAATAAGCAAAAACAAAAAGGTAACAAGTCAGTGAGGATCCTGAAATGTTTGCAATATTTAAACATATATTGCGGAAATGTAAATTCGTGTCCTACTATGGGAACCTCGTTGTGCCCGAGGTTGGCCTAGCGACTATTAAACTTGGAGAACTTTTAATACCAATAAATGCTTTGTTGATACCCAATTTTTTCCTATATATTTTTCAATGTGCAAAATACCTTAATTTTTAAAGGTTTTTAAACCAATTTATTTCTCTATTTTTATCCATAAAAAACCAATAATAATTTCCAGAATTATTATTTTTGGTAATTCATTTATTGGTCTCTCATATTTATGCCAAAATATAGCTAAGATAATTTTTTCATATCTTTACAAATTTATTTAGTATTTGTAAAGCTGAATTGCACATAATTGCAACATTGGCCTCTTTTAGGATTTAATTGTGTTTATATTTATAAACATTAAGTCCTGTATTTTTAAATTGTTAATTGTATGTTATTAATCATTTTAGTGCTTTCAATTTATTTCCAGAAGTTAATATGCTATTTTTTATAAAATAAATAAGGAAAAATGGCTATTTAAAATCTAGCCAGATTTCATTTCAATTACAACCTAAAATTGACCCCAATTTGAACCCAATTTTTCGGCCCAATTCCCCACTCAAACCTGAACCCCTAACCCAATTTGTACGACCAAACCCGATCTCCCACCTAACCCTTTTAATCCCAGCCGTTGATCACTTAGATCAACGACTCCCGTTCCCCTTACCTTTTTTAACCCTGAACGACCCCTAAACCTAAATGATTTTCCACCTACCGCCGCCCTTGAATTCCCCTTCTCTATAAACTCTCTCTGAAACTCTTACAAACCCTAGCCGCCGCCATCAAACTACACCCTAATCCACCTTAAGCCATGCCTGATCCATGGCCCCTCGTGGTCATTTGAGACATGTACCAGCCTCCTATAGCTCTTGGGTGTCCGTTTCTAAGGTTTCATGGCTAGTCCTTGAGGGAATTTGGTCCCGTACCTACTCGACCTTCGTTCATGGCTCTTCTCCAGCCATTCACAACCTTTCTCCGGCCACTCATGGCCTTTCAAGGCAGATTCTTGACTTTCCTGGTTAGAGCGGAAACATTCAAGGCCTTTCTCACCTTTTCTGGGTTTTTCGAAACCCTAATCTTTAATATATTTCAACTTCCTTTCAGATCTGCTTTAGATCTGTACTTATTATGTTTTTCTTAAGTGTTTCTCTAAGGTTCTTTAACTTTGCTTTCAAAACTACTTTTCATTTTTTTTCCAATTAGGCTTTTACTTTAAGTTATTTCAAAAATCTCTTCTCTGACTTTGACGTGTTTGTGCTTTTGCTATGTTTTGCTCATGTTGTTCTTCTATCTGACCTAGCATGTTGAAAACCCTAATTTCTTTTGGGTCTCATTCGAATCCTGAAGCTGTTTGTTTAAAGGTGTACTTGTTTAATTAAGTTCCTTATTCTTGTTTGACTTATTTGTGTTACCATCTTTTAAACTCAATTGTTGTTGAAAATCCCTAGGTCTTTAGGTCTGAAATTGTTTGTTTAAGTACTTGACTCGATTGAAAGCTTTTCTTTCAGACTCTCTTTTCTTTATGTGACTTATCTTATTTCTACTATCTTTCGACTCGACTATGGCTGAAACCCTAACTTTTCAAAAGATTTCCTCACCTGTTATTGTGAGACCTTTACTTATTTTGACTCTTTTATTCACTTTGGCTATACATGTAAGCCCTGACTATCTAGCTTTGTTCCCTACTGAATCCTACGCTTATTTTTGCTACTATTCTATGATGTTTCTTTTGCCAATGTGCTTGGCCTCGCATGTCTGATGTTCTGTTCACCCTGTTTATATACTAAAGTGTAGAAGCATGTTTCTTCCTTGATTGATCTTAATTTTGTGACTGATTTCAAGAACTTTTCCTTTATGAACTCTAATTTCACTCGCCTGTTTAAAGTTAATTGATTCCTTTCCTTTACTATGATATTTTGCCTTACTGAATCTTTTTCAAAAATAAGCATATTTCTATACTTAGACTCGATTTCTTACTTAATGTTTTTACTACTCCTTTTATGACAATAATCAGTCTGTCTCTAAACTGATTTCTTTCCTTATTTGAATTTGTTACTACCTGTTAAACAATGATTCCTTAATTAAAGGGAATCACTTGTGTAATTGCTTCTGACTGGAGATTGTTTCAATATTTGTGTTAAGACTTTACTTGTTACCTTATTTCTCACCTATTTTCAAAAACAATAAATACCCACCTTCTTTTCTTTCAAAGGATATGAACCATTTTGTGTTCAGAACACACACTTCACTCAAAATCTCTCTCTTTTTTTCTCTGTTACTATTTGTGCTGCTACCTTGTCTAGCCGGCTGAAAGCCAAGGCTAGGCTGTGGAAATTTGCTTACTTTTCTTTCTGCATTTGCTTCTTGCTGGTATGTTCTAATTAATCTTCGAGCATCAATAACAACATGTTTTCTTTAGCTATTTCCTTCACTCTTGCCTGTTCCTACTTATACTTATGCAATTAGTTTCATTAACAAGCATGTTATAATCTGCTCCCTCCCCTTCTAAATTAATGTTTTCTTTTATGTATAAATTTTGTCAGTCACTTATTATGACTTATGAATCCCAAACCCCCATATCCCCTATGTATTTGTGTTCTTTGGCTAGTTGGAGGGTATGTCAGCATTAGATATTGACGTGCATGACCCAAACCTGACCCCTCTCAGGGTCGTATGCTCTATGCAATGTATTCCCAAACCCTTGACCCCTTTGTGCAACTATTGATTCATGTAGTTTTAGCTTTACTACTACTGTTTTCAAATCACCCTTATCCCTTACTACTCTCAACCTAGTCTTAAATAAATCTCTGTTTCTGCACTTCCACTATACTCTTAGAATTTAGGATTTGCCTCACTTGTGTGAGCCTTGCCTTGGTACCCATGAGCTCCCTCTGAACTTGGACACATAATGGCTGGCACTTCCATACTGCACTAATCTCTAACTTGTTATACAAACCTGGGTGTAAGCACTGCCTGTGGTCCCTTGAGGCCCTTAGGGAACTTTGACACACCCAGATCCGAGAAAGGCTTTGAAATAAATGGCATTTGAGGTGGTTTATTCCATAACTCAGAGAGGAAGCCAAGAATCAGGCTTTCTCTGGTTGTAACTTTTCTTTTTATACTTTTCTATTGTGATTCGTTATTTAGTTTGTAATAATTTATAATAAACGTTGGGGTTTGGCTAGTGAAAAGGGTTGGGTAATTGTGCATGCTTAATGGTAGATATCATGCCTATATGACTTAAAATTCTATATATTTAACTCTACAATTTAGATATCATGCCTATAAGATCTGTTTTCACTAAAATTTTGCATGTTCTACATCTAGAGAATATGCCTATAGGACCTAAAGTCTGCATGTTTAACTCTGCATCAAGAGAATATGCCTATAGGACCTAAAGTCAGCATGTTTAACTCTGCATCCAGAGAATATGCCTATAGGACCTAAAGTCTGCATGTTTAACTCTACATTTAGAGAACCTATCTATAGGACTCGTTTAAATTCTACCTGGTTAACTCTGTATTTAGAGAACCTATCTAGAGGACTTGTCTTAGATTATGTATTACCACACTTAGACACCATGTTCTTAGGATCTAACTGGTTATCATGTGGCATCATGTCAATACCCTTTTATAGAAATCATACCTATAGGAATTGCGAGTAAACTCTACATGCTTCATTACACGTTCAACTAGATATCATGTTTATAGGAATTAAATCAGCAATAATACATATCATGCCTACAGGATCTGAAACCAGTCTAGTTTAAAATCAGCCTAATTCATACTGTTCTCAACTAGTTTTTAAACAACTCTCTCACCTTCTGTTAATACGGTTTAGAAAGCATCCCTGTAGGATCTCAAGTCGTTTGTTTTAAAATGTTTACTGCTTGCCACATTCTGAATCAGTAATAGATATCGTGTCTATAGGATCTCACCCAAACATTTAGGCAAGCCTTAGGTGATAACCGCCTCTGTTAATTAGTAACCACTACAACCAGCAAGCAGGCCTGATTCAGACTTCTTATCTGAGTTATGTAATAAACGGGTCTGCTTCAACAACTAATCTTCTCCTGTCATAGTATTTTTAAATTCTAACCATAAATGTGTTTGAGTCATGCTACTTATGTTCTTTACTTGAGGAGGTATATATGAGCCTTTTGTTGCTTACATGTTTTCCCCTAACTTGCAGTCCAATGTGTTTTGAATATCGCCTTAGTCTTTTACCTTTAAAACCTAAGAGTCAGCCTAAAATACTTCCTCTTATAGGAATAGTAGTCATCAATTCCTTTGGTACTAATAGGAATGAGACGGGTAATAGCATGTATTAGAGGTCGAGACCATTCCACACTTTAATACCTTAACGGGGTGGGAAGGGTATATATGGATATGATGACCGGTGCGCTAATACCACGTGTATCCCCTATTCTGAGTAGTGTCATACCGGGTATCACATTGATGTGATCCATATTATAAAGAAAACTAGGACCCCCCATTTTTTCTCTTTTATATATTTTCAAGTATTTGTAGAACTGTAACTCTTTCTTTTTGAAATTCGCCTTCTAACTATTTTCAAACTCTTATGTGTTTAAATCCCTTACAATTTGAGCCTATACCTATTTGTTTACTAAATGGCAAAAATTCACAAAATACTATCTGGCCGGGAACCACACTAAGTGGATCCTAAGGGGTGCCTAACACCTTCCCCTTAGGATAATTTCAAGCCCTTATCCAATCTCTGGTTATCAAACAAACTTAGAAGTGAACCCTATAGGTGTCCTAATGTACCTTAAATCATTAGGTGGCGACTCTTCGAATGCAAAACACAGTTCCCAAAAGGAATGAGTTGTCCTATACCCAAAAAATGTCATAAACCCGATCTCCTGATGCAAAGAGGGAAAAAGGGGGCGTGACATGCTTCATTTCATTATATAAAAATAGACAAATTTCAAAAGACACTAAGATAATAATAAAATAAGTCACTACTGGCACTTGTCCTTATTACATTTTTAGGAAAAAGCAAATAAATCTAGCCTATTTGGTCCTAGAAGGACCTTCCACAGATTAGATCTTCCGGACTCCATCATATATATCCCCATCTTGGGCAACCCCAACAGTAAGTAGGCTCTGGCCAAAAATGTCCTCCTTCAGTTCCTTCAGCGTTCTGGCAATTTTCAATCCTCTTTATGACTTTACCTTCTAGCTCCACTATTCCTCGTTCTAGATATTCCAGTTTCCTATTGGAAGTGACTTCCATCTCTTTCCACTCCTTGATCAACCTCACATTCCTCTCATGTATTTCCCGGTGCTCATTCTCAGAGTCGTGGACCCTCTTGCACAGCCTGTTGTACTTGACTTGAGCTTCATCTTCCTTATCTATGATTTTGTTCCCTCAACCGGCCCCCGGTGTCACCACTCCTTTCAGATTGTCCTCCAACCATGCCGGGTAAAGAGGCTCGCACCCTGCATTATACCTGTCTGGATCAACAGTGTTCTTCTCCATAGTGATTTTGCAGTGCCACATGTGCTGAGCTTGGCACTTGTAAGTGACATCGTCGTCTTGCAAGTCTACCCTGAAATGACTCATCTTGACAACCCTTCGTACAACCTGTTTTCTACATGCTTGCCTCATAACTCGCATAGGGACATATGGGTATATCTCTCTCAGCCCGATCAGCACCAAGTGCGAAGCATCCATGGATCTGATAATAAATTCATCTGTTTGGAACCATTCAAACATCCACTACACCTATCACTACCCATTTCCTTAATAGGTCATGATGGCGCCCAACACCATTGCCGGGCAAGCCAACGTAGAAAATACTAAATAAACTTTCATTTACCTTTACCCAAAAATAGTTGAAATAATTCTTTAAGTTGGACTAAAAATCAGAAATGATTAATACAGTCATAATAATCATACAACCCCAAAATGATACAGTCTACTAATGTGTGTGCCAAGACCTAGTGTCACAAGCTATAGGGAAATAGTAGAATATACAAAAGAATCATACTATCCTATTGTCCGAAATAGAATAGATAGCAAAACAAAATACATAAGGAAGACTTCTTCAGGCTGCTGAACGGCATAAGAGGGAAGTAGCTCACCGTAGAAGTCTTGAGTCCGCTCAGTGATACGCACCAGACTGATAGCCAGATACAACTGCCTTAGATCCTGTACAATTAAGTACACAAATGTAGTATAAGTACATTAACAATATGTACTCAGTAAGTATCCCATCTAATCTCGAAGAAGTAGAGACGAGAGGTCAACTTAATACTCACTAGGGTCAAATAATATGAGAAAGAATTTGTAATAAGCATGGATAACACAGTTTATTAGAATTGTAGGGCAAGGATTAACACTTCTTTTTCCAAATAATACTATGGGTATCCATTTATGTCTCAAGGCATATATGAAGTTTAGTCCACAGAGAGAAATACTAAGTAAAGCATGCGCAAGCAATAACGAGGGACGTACGGTTCGATCCAACATAAAAGTAAATTGTGCACTGCCGAGGGTCGAACAACTCGAACCATAGATGCATCTATTACCCCGTTCACGAATTTCACGTGCGACGCGGTCAAATATAAATAATCCCATCAACAAGCAGACAATAATATATGTATCCGAGCAGTAGTTATTCACAGGAATGTCCAAATTTTCTTTAAAATGATCAAACAGGAAGAGGTTCCCCCACTAGTCTCATTTATTTTAATCAACATAATTTATACGAATCCGATTTTAACATCAAGTTGGAAGAATATCACGTAGAGCATGCTTTTGGGTCCTAGAAAATCCGGACATAACATAATAGTCGCTACGCACGGACTCTCGTCACCTAGTGTGTACGTAGCCCCCGCATATAATAGCAATTAATTCAATTATTACACCTATGGAGACAATTCCCTCTTACAAGGTTAGAAAGGAGACTCACCTCGCTCCAAAGTGCACTTCCAATACCAAAAACGAGTCCAAGCCCTCAATTCAGAGCTGAACGATCCCAAACTAGTTAAATGAGGTAATAACTAGTCAATATAGGCTCACAAGATCAAATCCTAGCTATTTAAGCAATTTCCCAACCTTTAACACATGTTTCCTAAAATCCGACCCCGGGCATACTTGCCCGGATTCCGAAATTTTTCAAAGGAACTTGTTCTCAATAACCTAAGGATCGATAATATATGATTTCTAATTGACTCCATAGCAAATTTCGTGGTTAAATCTAACTTTTACTAAAACCCTAGGTTTTTGCTCTAACCCCATGATTTCACCTTAATACTAGTTTTAATCTACCTAAGACATGATTATTAAACTAGGAATAGGTAGAACACACCTACCTCAAGATGCTAGGTGAAGATCTTCTCTCAATAGCTCTAAAATCTCCAATGGAAGAGTGAAAAAGTGATAAAAATGATTTAGAACCCGTATTAAATGAACCTCACTGCCTCGGCGATTTTTGCATCTGTTGTCCCGCATCTGCGAGAAGAGGACCGCATCTGCGAAAGGGAATAAAATGGTTGGGACTGCTCCGCATCTGCGAAACCGCTTATGGGGCTTGGGAGCCGCTTCTGCGGTTCCTGGCCTGGCCTGCCCTAATCCGCATCTGCGATGAAAGGACCGCTTCTGCGGTCTCGCACCTACGGTCCGCCAACCGCAGGTTCGATCATGGCAGAAGCAGCAGCTTCAGCTCTTCTAAAAAGTTTCAACTTCACTCGAGCCTCATTCGAGTGACGCTCGGGGCTCCCCGTCCCCGCTCGAACATACCGACTAGTCTGAAATCATGAGACATACATACTCAAACCTTCAGAACACCTGAAACAACGCTAAATCTCGGAATCATCCCCTAAAACCAAATGAATCAAACTTATGAACTTCAAGTTCTTAATTTTCCTCTAACGGGTCAAAACGCCATTAAACTACTCGGATTGATTCCAAATTTTACAGGCAAGTCTTAGATGATATTTCGGACCTATATCGTGCTTCAGTACCAACATACGAGTTTGATACCTATGAAATCAATCATTAATTAGTTTCTTCAAATCCTTAAAACTTCAGATTAACAATTTCTAATAAAAATTCATTACTCGGGCTAGGGACCTCGGAATTCGATTCTAGGCATACGCCCAGGTCCCATATTTTCCCACGGACCCTCTGGGACAGTCAAATCACGAATCTGGGTCTGTTTTCTCAAAATGTTGACCAAAGTCAAACTTAATCTTTTTAAGAAAATTCTATGGAATCAAATGGGCATATTTCACTCCAAACTCTTCCAAAATCCCGAACCAACCATCCCCGCAACTCGCAAGTTAACTAAAGCAAGCACAGGGAGTGTTATTTAAGGGCACAAGGTTCTAAAGGACAAAACGACCGGTCGGGTCATTGCATTCTCCACCTCTTAAACAAATGTTTGTCATCAAACAGACATAGAAAAGAACATGACCTTCTGAATAAATGGGGATATTTGCTCTGCATGTCCTCCGTGGACTCCCAGGTCACCTCCTCGACTGGTTGGCCCCTTTACTGGACCTTCACCGCAGAAATCCTCTTAGACCTCAACTGGCAGTCCTATCTATCAATAATGGCAACTGGCTCCTCCTCATAACCAAAACCCTCATCCAGTTGAATAGTACTGAAGTCTAACACATGTGACAAGTCGGCATAATACTTCTGAAGCATCGATACATGATAAACCGGATGAACTCCTAATAAATTGGGGGGTAAGGCAAGCTCACAGGCAACCTCCCCAACTCGTCTCAACAAATCAAAGGGGCCAAAAAACCTTGGGCTCAACTTGCCTTTCTTCCCGAACCTCATAATGCCTTTCATTTGTGAAACTTTCAAAAGAACCCTCTCGCCAACCATGACTGACACATCACGCGCCTTTTCCTGAATCAACCTTACCTTATCCAAGGCATCATGTACCAAATCAGTGATGTATAACCTAGCCTTGCCAGACTCGAACCATCCGATAGGCAAATGACAACGGAAACCATATAAAGCCTCGTATGGAGCCATCTCAATGTTGGACTGATAGCTGTTATTATATGCAAATTCTGCCAATGGCAAGAACTGATCCCACTGCTCTCCAAAGTCAATCACGTATGCTCTGAGCATGTCTTCCAAGATCTGAATTGTCCGCTCCGACTGCCTGTCAGTCTAAGGATGGAATGTTGTGCTGAGCTCTACACGGGTCCCCAACTCACTCTGAACGACTCTCCAAAAATAGGAGGTGAACTGAGGGCCCCTGTCTAATATAATGGAGATTGGTACACCGTGCAACCGGACTATCTCCCGAATGTAAATCTAAGCATACCTCTCTGCTGTGTAAGTAGTCGCCACTGGGATAAAGTGGGACGACTTGGTCAACCTATCAATAATGACCCATACTGAATCAAACTTCCGCAAGGTCCGCGACAACCCAACTACGAAATCCATAGTGATGCGCTCCAACTTCCACTCTGGTATAGGCATCTACTAAAGTAGGACACCCGGCCTCTGGTAGTGATACTTGACTTGCTGGCAATTCAAACACCTGGCTACATACTCCACTATGCCTTTCTTCATCCTCCGCCACCAATAATGCTACCTCAAGTCATGGTACTTCTTTGTAGCACACAGATGAATGGAATACTGTGAACTGTGCACCTCCTCTAGAATCCTTCCCTCAGGCCATCAACATTAGGAACACATAAACTACCCCGGAGTTGCAAAACACCATCCTCACCAATAGAAACCTCCTTGGCACCTCCTGAAGTACCGTCTCTCTAAGAACCGCCAAATGTGGATCATCGAACTACCGGGCCTTGATCTACCCCAATAATGAAGATTGAGCAACCACACACGCAAGAACTTGGCTGGGCTCTGAAATGTCCAACCTCACAAGTCTGTTAACCAAGGACTGAATGTCCAAAGCTAGTGGCCTCTCTACTACTGGAATAAATGCCAAGCTACCCATACTCTCTGCCTTTCTGCTCAAGGCATCCGTGACCACATTTGCCTTGCCCGGATGATAAAGAATGGTGATGTCATAATCCTTCAGTAACTTAAGCCACTTGCGTTGCCTCAAATTAAGATCCCTCTGCTTGAATATATGCTGCAAGCTACGATGATCAGTATAGACTTCACATGAAACCCCATACATATAATGCCTCCATATCTTAAGGGAATGAACAATCTCAGCAAATTCTAGATCATGCACAGGATAATTCTTCTCATGAACCTTCAGCTGGCGCGAAGCACAAGCAATAAGTCACCCATCATGCATTAATACATACCCCAATCCAACGCGCGAAGCGTCGCAATATACCATATACATCCCCGAACCGGAAGGCAACATAAGAACTGGTGCTGTAGTCAAGGCAATCTTGAGCTTCTGAAAGCTCGCCTCACAATCATCAGACCAATAAAAAAGAGCACTCTTATGGGTCAATCTAGTCAGAGGTGAGGCAATAGATGAAAAGCCCTGCACAAATCGTCTGTAATAACCTGCTAACCCTAGGAAACTCCTAATCTCGGTCACCGAAGTAGGACGTGGACAACTCTGAACTGCCTTAATCTTCTTGGGATCTAACTTCATACCCTCTCTTGACACAACATGCCCCAAGAATGCCACCGATTCTAGCCAAAACTCACACTTGGAGAACTTAGCATATAGCTTCTGCTCTCGCAAGGTCTGAAGTACTACTCTCAAATGATGCTCGTGCTCCCCCAAGTTACGGGAGTATATCAATATGTCGCCAATGAAAACGATAAAAATGAATCAATAAAAGGCCTGAACACCCTGTTCATCAAGTTTATAAATACTGCTGGGCATTAGTCAAGCCGAAGGACATCACTAAAAACTCATAATGGCCATATCTAGTCCGGAATGCAGTCTTCGGAACATCCGAGTCCCGAATCTTCAGCTTATGGTACCTTAACCTCAAGACTATCTTAGAGAACACCCTAGCACCCTGCAACTGGTCGAACAAATCATCGATACAAGGCAATGGATACTTGTTCTTGATGGTGACTTTGTTCAACTGGTGGTAATCAATGCACATCCACATATTCCCATTATTCTTCATCACAAATAACATCGGTGCACCCCAAAGTGATACACTAGGCCTAACAAACCCCTGCGCTAACAACTCCTCAAGTTGCTACTTCAAATCTTTCAACTCTTTAGGAGCCATATGGTACGGTGGAATAGATATAGGCTAGGTGCCTGATGCCAAATCAATACAGAAATCAATATCACGATCTAGTAGCATGCTCGGGAGATCAAAAGGAAACACATCGGCAAACTCCCAAACTACTGGAACTAAATCAATCGTCAGAGACTCTGCGGTGGTGTCCCGAACATAAGCCAGATAAGCCAAATACCCCTTCTCGACCATATGTCGAGCCTTCAGGAAGGAAATAACCCGACTAGGTGTATCAACTATGGACCCCTTCCACTCCAACCTCGGTAACCCTGGTATCACTAGTGAAATGGTTTTGGCATGGCATTCTAGGACGGTGTGATAGGGAGACAACAATTCCATGCCCAAGATGACCTCAAAGTCGATCATGTCAAGAAACAGAAGATCCGCTATAGTCTCGAAACCACAGAATGTTACCACACATGACTAGTAGATCCGATCCACAATCATAGAATCACATATAGGAGTGGACACATGAACAAGAGTGCCCAAACGCTCAGGAGAAATAACCAGGAAACGAGCAAACAGAGATGATACATATGAATAAGTAGACACTAGGTCAACTAATACCGATGCATCCCTATCGCCGACCAAATAATACCTGTGATGACGGCATCTGAGGCCAATACATCTGGCCTGGCCGGAATGGCGTAGAATCTGGCTGGAGCGCTGGCTGGCTGGCCTCCACCTGACTGAGCAATATCTGGCTAACCTCTCCCTGCCTGGCCTCCACCTCTAGAATGGCCCCTACTAGTCTGCCCTCCACCTCTAGGTGGCAGGGAAGCCGGTGCTGAAATCATAGGCTGCTGACCCTGCTGCGCTGCCTTGCCCCGATGTCTGGGGCAGGTCCTCTTTATGTGACCCGGATCTCCACACTCATAGCATACTTTCGGCACCATAGCCTGCTGCCCTGAAGTTTGAGCATGCTAACTCGAATACCCACTAGAAGAACCCTGGATGGCTGGTTGGCGATACAAACTCTTTGGCATGGCACTAAAGTGAGCACTGGAAGAATCCTGATGACCAGAATACCCACCGGAGGAACCCTGAATATCTGGTGGGCGGTAAGAACTCTCCGGCATCACACTGAAATAAGGCCTCACTGGAGCACCCCAGGGAGAGGGTGGTGGTGCTGAATACTGGGGCCTGTTGGGCTGACCCCTCCCGAAGTGACCTCTACTCCTAACTGGCGCACCTCTGAACTCTCCCGAAAATCGGGCCCTCTTGTCCTGTTGAATCTTCTCTCTACCCCTCTGGCGATACCCCTCAATCCTATGAGCAATATCTACCATTAGCTGGTACTTAGTACCCATCTCCACCTCTCGGGCCATGCCAGCTCGAATACTGGGGTGCAACCCCACGACAAATCTCCGCACTCTCTCTGCATCTGTGGGAAGTATCTTTAGTGCATGGTGAGACAACTCAAAAAACCTTGCCTTATAATTTATCACAAACATCTGACCCTGCTCATGATGCTCAAACTGATACCGTAGATCTTCCCTCTCAAAGGGTGGCTTGTACCTATCTAAGAACAGCTGTGCGAACTGACCCCAAGTGAGGGGAGGAGAACCTACTGGCCTGCCTAGAAGATAGGACTGCCACCATCTACGGGCCCTACCCTCAAGCTGAAAAGTAGTGAAGTCATCTCCATGCGACTCTAATATCCGCATGTTGTGCAGTCTATCCCTGCACCAATCTATGAAGTACTGGGCATCCTCATGACGTTCGCCTCCCGAAGATAGGAGGGTGAAGCCTCGTCCACCTATCAAATAACTTTTGTGGATCACCATCTGCAGTGGGTCTAGGCTGGGGCTCCACTGCAGCAACTGGCTGGGCCCCTTCTGCGGGTAGTGCACCCAGAGTCTAATACATTGCAGCTACATGTCCAGGAGCTTGAGCAGAAGGGGTCTGTGCTCTCCCTCCTGCCTGTGATGTATCTTGATCTGCTAGAAATAAACCAGCCTGAGTCAAAGAATCCATGAACCGCAGTATACGACCCATGACCTCCTAGAATCTCGGTGCTGTCATAAAGTTCGTCGGGGTGGGCTTAGCTGCGGGCACCTCACCCTGCCCCTCGATGATAGGATCTACCGGGGGATTTACTGGTAGTACAGCTGGGATAACACTGGGATGCCCTCGTCCCCTACCTCGGGCCGGTGCCCTCCTCCGGCCTCTGACTTGGCCTCTAGCAACTGGGAGAGCAGCTCTACTCGGGTCTGTAACATTAGCCGCACATGTCCTCACCATCTGTGAGAGAATAGAAGAGGGAATTTTAGCATAACATCCACTGCACGATAGGAAATTAAAAAAGAGTAGTGTTCCTAACACTCTATAGCCTCCCGAAGATAAATACTGACGTCTATGTACCGATCCGCAAGACTCTATTAGGTTTGTCGAAGACTTGTGAGACCTACATAAACCTAGTGCTCTGATACCATGTTGTCTCGGCCCATTTCCTTTATAGATCATGATGGCACCCAACACCATTGCCGGGCAAGCCAACGCGGAAAATACTAAATAAACTTTCATTTACCTTTACCCAAAAATAGTTGAAATAATTCTTTAAGTTATTGAAATGATTAATACAGTCATAATAACCATATAACCCAAAAATGATACAGTCTACTAATGTGTGTGCCAAGACCTGGTGTCACAAGCTATGGGCAACTAGTAGAATATACAAAAGAATCACACTATCCTACTGTCCCAAACAGAATAGACAACAAAAAATAATACATAAGGAAGACTTCTTCAGGCTGCTGAATGGCATGGGAGGGAAGCAAATCACCGTAGAAGTCTCGAGTCTGCTCAAGGATGCACACCAGACTGATAACCAGATACACCTGCCTCAGATCCTATACAATTATATACAGAGTGTAATATATGTACATAAACAATATGTACCCAGTAATATCCCGTCTAATCTCGAAGAAGTTGAGACGAGAGTTCGACTTGATACTCACTAGGGTCAAATAATATGAGAAAGAATCTGTAATAAACATGGATAGCACAATTTATTAGAATTGTAGGGCAAGGATTAACACTTTTCCAAATAATATCATGGGTATCTATTTATGTCTCAAGGCATATGTGAAGTTCAGGCCACAGAGATAAATACTAAGTAAAGCATGCGCAAGCAATACCGAGGGACGTACGACCCGATCCAACATAAAAGTAAATTGTGCACTGTCGAGGGTCGAACGGGTCAAACCATAGATGCATCTATTACCCTGCTCACGAATTTCACGTGCAACGCGGTCAAATATAAATAAGCTCATCAACAAGCAGACAATAATATATGTATCTGAGGAGTAGTTTTTCACAGGAATGTCCATATTTTCTTTAAAAAGATCAAACCGGATAAGGTTCCCCCACTAGTCTCATTTACTTTAATCAATATAATTTATACGAATCTGATTTTAACATTAAGTTGCAAGAATATCAGGTAGAGCATGCTTTCGGGTTCTAGATTACACAGACTAACATAATAGTCGCTACACACGGACTCTCGTCACCTAGTGCGTACATAGCCCCCGCATATAATAGCAATTAATTAAATTATTACACTTATGGAGACAATTCCCTCTTACATGTTTATAAAGGAGACTCACCTCGCTCCAAAGTGCACTTCCAATGCCAAAAACGAGTCGAAGCCCTCAATTCTGAGCTGAATGATCCCAAACTAGTTAAATGAGGTAAGAACTAGTCAATATAGGTTCACAAGATCGAATCCTAGATATTTAAGCAATTTCCCAACCTTTAACACATGTTTCCTAAAATCAAACACCGGGCCTACGTGTCCGGATTTCGAAATTTTTCGAAGGAAGTTGTTCTGTATAACCTAAGGATCGATAATATATGATTTCTAATTTATTCTATAGCGAATTTCGTGGTTAAATCTAACTTTTACTAAAACCCTAGGTTTTTGCTCTAACCCCTTGATTTCACCTTAATACTAGTGTTTATCTACCTAAGACATGATTATTAAACTATGAATAGGTAGAACACACTTACCTCAAGATGCTAGGTGAAGATCTTCTTTGAAGAGCTCTAAAATAGCCAATGTAAGAGTGAAAAAGTGATAAAAATGACTTAGAACCCGCATTAAATGGACCTCACTGCCTCAGCGATTTCCGCATCGCGGTCTAGGGACCGCATCTGCGAGAAGAGGACCGCATCTGCAAAAGTGGCTAAAATGGCTGGGACCATTTCTACGGTCTTGAAGCCGCATCTGCGGAACCGCTTCAGCAGTTCCTGCCCTGGCTTGCCCTGGGCCGCATCTGCGGTGAAAGGACTGCTTCTACAGACATGCACCTGCGGTCCGCCAATCACAGGTGAGGTTATGATATAAGTAGCAGCTTAAGCTCTTCTAAAAAAATTCCACTTCACTCAAGCCTCGTTTGATTGATGCTCGGGTTTCTCAGGCCCCTCCCGAACATACCAACAAGTCTGAAATCACGAGAAGGACCTACTCGAACTTCAAGTTCTTAATTTTCCTCTAACTGGTCAAAATGCCCTTAAACTACTCGAATTGACTCCAAAATTTACAAGCAATTCTTAAATAATATTTTTGACGTGTACTAGGCTTTGGAACCAACATACGAGTCTATTACCTATGAAATCAATCATTAATTAGTTTCTTTAAATCCTTAAAACATCAAATTAACAATTTCTAATAAAAATTCATTACTCGGGCTAGGGACCTTGAAATTCAATTCCGGGCATATAACCAGGTCCCATATTTTCCCAAAGACCCTCCGGGACCGTCAAATCATGAATCCAAGTCTGTTTGCTGAAAATATTGACCAAAGCAAACTTAGTCTTTTAAGAAAATTCTAAGGAATCAAATGGACATATTTCACTCCAAACTCTTCCAAACCCCGAACCAACCGTCCCCGCAAGTCGTAAATTAGCTAAAGCAAGCACGAGGAGTGTTATTTAAGGGAACAAGGTTCTAAAAGATAAAACAACCGGTCGGGTCGTTACAACACCTATTCCTCGGTTAGATTGTCGAAGAACTCTACCCATTCTTTGGCACTTTCCGACTGAGCGAATCTGTTTGGAATGTAAGTCATCTGCTTAGGGTGATGGAAGGAAATATGGTCGTTCCATGCCCTTCACGGAAATTCTTGGCGATAGCAACCCTTTTGGAAATGCTGCGATAACCATAACTGCAACAACAAATTACAACCCTCAAAATGCTTGACCCCTCTTTGACACCGCTCCAAAGCCTTGTAGATGTCGGCTATGATCATGGGGAATATGGTATATGTCTGTCCATTAATCCCTTCCATCAAAGTCTTGGCGACCATGGACAACCTAGTGTGGATTCTTCCATTTTCCATCGGCAACACTATCAGGCCTAGGAAGCACACAATTTATACAAACACTCTGCGGTGGATGTGACCAAGAGAAGTGAGAGATATCTTATCATGGTAAGTACGAAAAGACTTTCTATGGACATACCTCTCGTACATGTATTCGAAAGGTATGTAAGATTGCTTCAAGCATACTAGGTCGATATTCTTCTTTAGGCCCATCATCTTCAAAAATCCCCTGCCCGTATGGTTTTCTAGTACCAATAGCCTGGGACTGTCCCAAGTCAGTCCTGCAAGCCCTATAATTTCCTCAAGAAGCGGTGTCATTCATATGTCATTGAAATGAAACATAGCCCTTTCACTATCCCAAAATAAAGTGGCAGCCTCGATCAGTTTGTTGTTTGGCTCAATATCTAGCAAAGAAGGCAGATTACCCAGGTACTTTCTCACATGTTTCTTGTCACTTGAGGAAAGGTCCTCCCACCAATCTAGCAGCAATGGTTGGACGTTGCTGACCATACCGAATCTGGGGACCTCGTGCCTCATTTTCTGCAAAATAAAAAGGTTAGACCTTACCCTACCAGACTTGACTATTTATACATTTATGATTAATATATCGGTATTTAGTTCTCCAAATTAATGCACAGAGCATGGTTGTGTCTATTGAGATTATGGAAAACCCGATGGACTTTGGATATCGCTTATCTTAAAGGTTAATTATGTGAACAACATAACTGATCTGACTAGGTTTGACTATGAAGCATGCATAATTTTAACCAGAGTAGGGTTTCTATGGGGTTTTAGACAGGTACTGTTTACCGTGAAAATGGTAACAACAATTAAATTTGTAAATGGGATTTTAAAAATACGTGATCTATTTTTATGCTAGTTGTTAGAGCAGATTATGCAAGAAATATGAAGTTTAATGATGAAATGCAAGCTAAAACGAGACAGTAATCAAACTGAGAGGACTACTGCCCGATTATAGGACTGGTTGTTGTGGGACCTCGGGGTCGATAGCCGGGTTGAGCTCGAGCTATCGGGGGTAGTCGAGAATGGGATAACAGTTAGGTTATGATCAATGCTAAAGTGGCCTCGAGCCAATAAGAACAAGCGAGTTAGAGAGAAGAGAGAGAGATATTATTGATCTTGTGGAGAAAACATTGGAGAAACATCTGCCCTTTACAAGGTAGTGTGGGTTCCCTTTATATAGGAGGGGAACCCAACTATAGTACATGGACATTAATTGTAAAGTATGCAGATGTGACGGCTAGACGCCATGCTTCACCGTAGGCTCTGGATAGGCCGACCCTATCAGACTTAGCCATTTGACTAGGGAACTTCCCCATCTATTCTAGCCTCATCCTCTGTCTTCTTCGAGTTGGGCCCCGACGAGCCCCGAGGGAGGCAACTCGGTTGTGGCTTCAAGTCTTCGGGTTCTCGAGGCATTCTTCCGAAGTAGCTTGACAGCGAGAAATCAAGTTCTCTGATTTCATTGCATACAGATAGTCTCTGTGTTTCCCAGAACGAAGCGATGGGAAATGTTTCTGACACCTGACTCCTCGAGCTTCTTATGGTGATGTCACACCGATGATGCAACCTATGGCGTAAGCTTTTATGGCAACCAGGATGCCCCACAGACTTGTGCATTTGGCATCATTCAATGTGCTACCGATTCCCGTTCTCCAAGGTGAGTGTAACACTATCGATTCAGTTCCTCAAGAGTGCAGTAATTGCGTTTGTCGGTCAGTCTCCAAAAGACTCGATGACCGTGTCGTTACCCCCTATAAATGGGGGTGCCTTGGAGCTGATTTTTCTATCCCAGTATTTCCGTTGGCTTATTTGCCCATTTCTTCTTATCATATTCCTCCATCCTTGAACATCATGTTTGGGTATTACGGCCTCAAGGCCGTTCATCAAAGCTCCCGCAGGCTGTGTTGTGATCTGTTGCCGGAGCTTCCCTTCGTCGAGCATGATCATGCTGTCCTGTTGCTGCTGTGGTCGTTGTTATGCTTGTTGTTGTTGTTAACGTTAACCCGAGACGATATCGGACGGGGAGTCAGTCTTCCCCTTTTGTAGGCAATCATTCGGACTATGCACTACTGCTCACTCTCCAACCTAGGCCTAGCCCGACACTTCATCCCTTGGGTTTTGTCCTTTCTCAAGGGATAAAGTGGCACTACTGGTTGTTAAGGCTGGGGCCCGGCGAATCTTTAACCTTCGGCTTTGGCGGGTCATGTCTCTTCTCTTTGCCTCCTCTACATCCGCTCATTTTCCTCTTCTTCATTTTTTCCTCAGCGAGGACACCCCGGGGGATTGAGCTAAGAACCTAGAGGAAGTGGTGGTCGAAGGAATTGCCCTCGAGGAGGCATGCTCAAGGGGGCGGCGCCCGAGAATGCTGATATTTTGCAGCAACTTCATGGACACCGGGCAAAGATCTCGATCTGCCCGACTGGGTCCGGAGGTTGATGACCCATTCGACCTATGATGAGCGTAGGTGGCGACCTATATTCCGTATCGGATGGGGAGCGAGATACTAAGGTATGCGCGCACATGGCCTTTGCCTTTGTATATTTGAGATGATATTTTCCCATTTCTTTTGTACCGAATTTGCCATTGTAGGTACCATGCGGTTCCTTTGGATGAGACAGTGCTCTTCCGAAGAGGGGAAGGAGTCATCAGCCTCCGAGCTGGTGGATGATGGCGATAAATAGGATTTGCACCGGTAGTGTGGTGGAGGTTTTAATGGGGCTCAACGGGCCCATATCTTTGAGGAGAGGGCATCGCCCGAGCCTGTTGTTCCCGGAGTGTTTGATTCCAAGATGGTGGTTCCTCCTAGTGAATATACATTGCCCATAGTTGATTCTCCCAGGTCGAAGGGGCAATATCAACAGGAGTGTGCTCCGCCTACGAGATAGTATGCTAGCTTCACTTCATGGTGAGTTTTGGCACAGTCATCCCATTATTTTGAGTATTCCGTTCTTTATTGATCTTTTCTTTTGCAGGTCTTTGATAGGCTCAGGTCTGAACTATTTCCTTAAGGGGTCAGACTTCGGGAAGCTCTGGTCGATGGTGAGTCTTTTAAGCTCCTTAGTGAGGAGAAGGAGGTTAAGTTGATGCATTGGCGATATGAGGCGTATCGGAGCGCGATTTACTAGAGCTACTTGATGGAGTAGGTAACCTTTCGTAGTATGCGCTTCTTATCTAAGCTACAGAAAAAGATGGAGTCCTTAGAATACCTCAAGGGTGAAGCTGACCGCATCAGGAATGCTTGCAGTGAACTAAGGGCTCAGGTGCAAGCTCAAGCTTTATAGGAGAAAGGTGCCTCGGCCAAGGTTCCTGCCTTTGAGGTCCAACTCCGTTTGGCTCATGACAATGCTTTAGTTCAAGTAGATATGATCGCAAAGCTCAAGACTGATCTCTCAAAGGTCAGGGCTGAGATAACCGATGCTCGGGCTGAAGCATCACTAAGTCAAACCAGGGCTGATCAGGAGATGGTGATTCATGTGAAAGATGCTGCCCTCGCCCAGGCTGAGTTGAAGTGGGCCCTCGATCGTGTGAAGAGTATCGAAGAGTATGTTCGTCATAGATCCCGTACGGACAAGCGCGATGCTTAGTTACTTCTTGTTGACGTCACAGAGAGCGAACCTGGGGCTGGCAGGCCATAGCCTTTTGGAGCGGAGAGTAGATTCCGTCGTTTTTCAATTTTGTATTTGATATATGCAGAACATGTTTGTAGATGGAGAGCGCGCCTTTTGCGTATATATAATAAGAGAAAAACTTGAAGCTTTATATCCTTTGTATTTCATTCCGCATTTCTTTTTGACCAGGCGGGATGATTTTGGTGTCTGGCAGGAGCCTCGTGGGTTCATAGCTAATTAGGCAGGCCTGGAGGCTTTTAAGTGCGACTTTTATCGTAAGTAGGAGTTGGGGCCTCTGTTCTTTGCCCAACTGTTTAGGCTCAATCTTTGAGCCCGGCCTTGACTCGAGCTTACCAGACCTCTAGTCTCTTATGCCTGCATGAGTGTCACACCTCCTTTTTGTGCGCCCGACCCCGAAGGGTTAAATGCGCGAGAGAGTTTTTCCAATTTAAGTGACAATATTCGAAATGGGATTATTTATTTTTATTCAGAGTCGCCACTTGGGAAAGGTTTGGCTTTTGGTGTCCCAAGTCACCGGTTTATCTTGAATCCCAAATCGAGGAAATTTTCGACTTTTCCAAATGAAGTCTGCGAACCAGAAATTCTAAGTAAGGAATTCTGTTGACCCGAGGGAAGGTGTTAGGCACCCTCGAATCCCGTAGTTCTGGCACGGTCGCTTAAATTGTTATAATGGCTAAATATCTGATTTAAATACATTTTGTGACTTATGTGCTTCTATTAAGTTTAAACCGCTTTCATTATTATCATTTATTTTTATAGAATTGCAACGTCGTGAAAATGCATCTCGAACCACGTCACAATCAATGCACCCGTAGTTGTTAACACATTTCGACTCCGTTGAGATTTAAATTTGGGTCACATAAATGCGCACCCGAATTTAAGAATATAATTTAATTAAGCTGCGCCTAAAGAGTCTAACGCGTTATTATTTTTGGGGAAGGCCATGAAATTCACTAAACGGCCTGTCCTGAATTCTAAATATTTATTATGGTTAGTTATTGAGGGCCCCGCAAATTGCATTTTATTTGGCGAGGCTCGTCTCCATTTTAGAAAGGATATCCTAAAGCGACTACATTTCTAATGCGTTTGTCTCTAAAAATAGAAGAAGAAAGATACATGCTAATTCAAGTATATGCTTTGGCCTAATCCGGGTCCTTATTAATTTCTGATTAATTATTTAAAAAATGAAGGGACGTCATACCTTATGAAAAATGATTTAATTGGACAAAGAAGTTACATACGAGATTGACGAAATACAACACTTAATCCGAACAACATCCTTAAGTCGGATTTAAATTAACTTGCTTAAACAGGATTAGTAGAATTCCTTATTAAAGGATGTTACCGAGGATGTTCAAAACTCGTCCTATAAACTGCCTAAGGAAGTCGAAACTGGGTGATTCAAAACTGTATTATATTTGGCTAGATTTAACAGGCATTCTCCCTTACCTATTCAAAGCATGCTAAAAGAGTGAGTTTAATTTTAACAATCGTATTAAATAGTTGCACATTCCATGAATTGTATTTACATCCTGTATATTACTAAACGAGTCAAATGTCGCAGTTTCAGATCGGCATAAACTTTAATTAAGTACAAACTTGCTAATGTATTCTCTATTAGACTAACAGACTAAAACTTACACATCTTAACAACATTTATAAAAATTTGCAAGTGAAGCAACAGATGATTATAATTTCTTCAGATCTTTCGATTCAACTTTCATTGCGACATCAGTTACATCAGACAGATTCGAAATGTGTACCTGAAGAGATGCTTACAATGAAGAAAGCAGGGGAGTCAATTGAGCAGCAGTGTAAACGAAACAGCAGCAGTAACAGATAAATAGAAACAAGAAAAATTACAGTGCAAGATGCAATTATAGACGAGGGAAGAGGCAGCAAAATGACAGCAATAAGCAGGGATGTAGAATCAGAATTCAGACAATCCAATTCCAAGAGAAACATCCAATACGAACCAAACAACAAACTTAGCTGATACTTGAGAGAAAAACAGAACTGATTTGAACAGGTTGAACCAACTAAGAATCGAACAAACAGCAGGAAGAAAACAGTTTCTGATTTTGTATGTTTTATCCCTCTCACTATCTCCTTTCTTTTAAAAATCCAATGTCAATTTTCAGTCTTGAAATCTATTTGAGCTATCAAAAAGAATTCTTTTTCAGTGTTCTCTGTTTTTCAGAACTCAGCTCTCAATGTTCAATCTGAGTTCCCTATGTGTGTCTGTGTGTCCGTGTCTTCAATGTGTATCTCCCCCTCTTATAAGCCTAAAACTCAACCCTTTAACAGCCTGTTTATCAATCAGAAAAACCCCTCCCATGTGCTGTCTTCTTTCCAGTTTCCACTTGCTATTTAAATAAAAACACACCCCCATGATATTCCCTGGCAGACTTACCTTTTGAGTAAGGTTTATTATTTCTGAACTAAAGCAGAATATGGGCAACAGAATGTAATCTGACAGCATATGCTGTCAAACTATTTTAACCCAAAAAGGGCATTTATGCACATGTTGTGCACAAGTGCACATGCCCTCCAATTCAGATTGCAGCTAACAATCTAACCTTTTTATTTTCAGATTCAAATACAACAACTATAAGTAGCCATACTTGATTCTTACTTTGATTCAAACAAAGTTGCAGCAGGCAACAGATTCAATTGTTAACATTCTAACTACTGAGATTAATTGACGACATTTGTCGACTCGACTATACTAATTATAACATATACAATCAAAGACCATGATCAGAAATCTAACAGTATCAAACATACGATTCAAATTACACTGTCAAAACAAAATGCCCTTGGGAACTAAATAATCGAACAATTTCGAATTCAACTGACTATACAGTTTAACCACACACACATTATTAGTGAATGAAGAAGGACTTGACCAAATGCAAGGGCCCGGGCAAGGTGGACAACAACAGTTGATGAAAATCCGAAACACAAACTAAACAAGACATTTCGGCCATACAAACGGACCTTTAACAAACACATGACATGAATAAAAACAAAGAGAAACAAGCTTACCTTAAAAATCCTTGGAAAAATCAGAAAAATCAGCTTGTGTTTGAACAGACCCTTCTCAAGGTTGAACGGACTTTAATCGAAGTGTTTCTCAAATGAGAAACACTTCGACTAAGGTCCATTAGACCCTAATCTCTTGGCTTAAACGGACACGGACCAGGCTTGGGGTTTCTAGGGTTCGTAGATGGTAGATTTGGGACTTGGGCTTCCATGGTTAGATTCGGACGAAACCAAGCATGGTTTGGTCACGAGGGAGGTCCGGGGACTATCTGGTATGAAACTGGGGTGCATCGGTGTAAGTTGAGGTTCTGCTCGAATATTTAAATGAAGATTCGAGTAGCTAGGAACTGATTCGAGGGAAAAGGATAACAGCTCTATGCTCAGGATAATGAGGTGGTCCTATGGTGTCAAAGAGGGGGTCACCGGCGTCCGTGCCGCCGGCTTTCATGGTGAAGGTGTACAGGGGCGGCTAGGGTTTGGGGGACTGTGGTGAGGACGATGGAAGGTAGGGGTATTTGGATAGGTGGTGGGGTACGAGTGGAAGCTTATATATGGTGTGCGTGAATGGATCCTGGCCGTTGGATGAGACACGATGAAGGGCCAGGATCCTTCAGCTAACGGGAAACGGTGTCGTTTCAAGTGTAAAGGGTTGGGGTCGGTCCGGGTGGAATGGGTCGGCTTCATCATGGGTTATGGGGAAGTGATTCTTGGCTGTTGATCAATCTGAGATCAACGGCCTAGATCAGACTCGATCACTACGACGTCGTTTGGACGCTCTGGATGTCAGCTGGTGTGGACCGGGTACACATGGGGTTTTGGGTTTGATTTTGGGCCTCGAATTAAAACGAAAATAGGCCCAAACTGATTTCAACCCAATTCTGCACTCTCTTTTTATTATATTTTTTATTTTAAAACAAAACCTAAGTAAATCAAATTAAAATTTATTAATTAAACATTTAATACAATTATTTGCACACATATATTAAAATATTTAAAGCAGGTAAAATCAAACAAAATAACAATCACGGACAAAGATGCATATTTATGATTTTTCTATTTAATAACCGAATTACGGTTCAAACTGCACATGACACACACATTTTTTGTATTTTGTTTTAATAATAATAAAAAATGGACAAAAATCATAGATAATTAACAAAATGCCACGTGAAAAATCCAAAAATTGTACAGCAAGACCGATCGCTATTATTTTTTGTTTCTTTTGGAGTGATTGTCGCGTAAAACAAAAATCACGTGCTCACAGCTGCCCCTCTTTGTTTGGAAACACGAAGAGTTTTCGTGCAAAGATAAAGTGAGCGGATATGAGCGATTTTTGCCTATGGACTACTCCGTGTGAAGCATGTTTTGAAAGATCTGACCGAATCTTTGCTTCAAAGATTTCCTACATATCCTGGGCTAAACAGGAATCAGGTCAATGTAGTTCGGGAAATTCTTGATAGCTGGGACTACCATGGGACTGCAATGCTAACTGTTACTGCTGTTGCTGTGGTCACCGTTGCTTTACTGACCGCCTTATTACAACCAAAGAAAAATTGAAACTTAACTAAACACTTATATGCATGTCAACTGCTAGTTACATGATCCCTATCTATGATTCTTTTGCGACTTGATCTTGGGTCTTAGCTGATTTTGCTTGGAGACTTCGATCCGAATCTTGATGCTTGCGAGTTGTAGGTGCTTGTTTAATCTCTGGGATGCTGAGTGAGACGCGACTGGCAGAGTTCAGGATCTTAATCAAATGTTGGAGTCGATCCGCCTTCCATTTACTCCGATATCTCGGGACATCTTCTTTTTGTCTTTTTCTTCTTTGATTATGAGTTGAGACTCATCTCATGGGTCATTTTGATCCGTGTGGCTCGAGGTTAGGCCTGCGGGAAAAAACAAACGAACGAAATTTTCTGCCCCAGTTTCACTAGGAAAATTTCGTGAATTATTCCCCGGGAAGTTCGTAAAATTGATGAAAGAGGATATGAATGCTCATTTCAGGGTTGGAGCCCTAATACCGACTAGCTGGGGAGAAGTTCAGTTTAGAGTTGAAACTCTAACGCTGATCAACTGGGGAAAAGTTCAGTTTAGGGTTGGGGCCCTAATGCTGACTGGAATGAAAAAATTCAGTTTAGGGTTTAAGACCCTAATGCTGACCAAATGGAAAAGTTCAGTTTAGGGTTTAAAACCCTAATGCTGACTAAATGGAAAAAGTTCAGTTTAGGGTTTAAAACCCTAATGCTGACTAAGTGGTAAAGTTTAGTTATGGTTTAAAACCCTAATGCTGACTGGAATGGAAAAATTCAGTTTAGGGTTTAAGACCCTAATGCTGACTAAATGGAAAAGTTCAGTTTAGGGTTTAAAACCCTAATGCTGACTAAATGGAAAAAGTTCAGTTTAGGGTTTAAAACCCTAATGCTGACTAAATGAAAAAGTTCAGTTTATGGTTTAAAACCCTAATGCTGACTAAATGGAAAAATTTAGTTCAGGGTTTAAAACCCTAATGCTGACTAAGTGGAAAAGTTCAGTTTAGGGTTTAAAACCCTAATGCTGACTAAATGGAAAAAGTTCAGTTTAGGGTTTTAAAACCCTAATGCTGACTGAAGGGAAAAAGTTCAGTTTAGGGTTTAAAACCCTAATGCTGACTGAAGGGAAAAAGTTCAGTTTAGAGTTTAAAACCATAATGCTGACTAAGTGGAAAAGTTCAGTTTAGGGTTTAAAACCCTAATGCTGACTAAATGGAAAAAGTCAGTTTATGGTTTAAAACCCTAATGTTGATTAAAGGAAAAAGTTCAGTTTAGGGTTTAAAACCCTAATGCTGACTAAGGAAAAGAGTTCAGTTTAGGGTTTAAAACCCTAATCCTGATTAAAGGGCAAAGTTCAGTTTAAGGTTTAAAACCCTAATGCTGATTAAAGGAAAGAGTTCAGTTTAGGGTTTAAAACCCTAATCCTGATTAAAGGGCAAAGTTCAGTTTAAGGTTTAAAACCCTAATGCTGATTAAAGGAAAGAGTTCAGTTTAGGGTTTAAAACCCTAATGCTGACTAAATGGGAAAAGTTTAGTTTAGGGTTTAAAACCCTAATGCTGACTAAAGGAAAAGTTCAGTTTAGGGTTTAAAACCCTAATGCTGACTAAATGGGAAAAGTTCAGTTTAGGGTTTAAAACCCTAATGCTGACTAAATGGGAAAAGTTCAGTTTAGGGTTTAAAACCCTAATGCTGACTAAAGGAAAAATTCAGTTTAGGGTTTAAGACCCTAATGCTGACTAAATGGAAAAAGTTCAGTTTAGGGTTTAAAACCCTAATGCTGACTAAGTGAAAAAGTTCAGTTTAGGGTTTAAAACCCTAATGCTGACTGAAAGGAAAAAGTTCAGTTTAGGGTTTAAAACCCTAATGCTGACTAAAGGAAAAGTTCAGTTTAGGGTTTAAAACCCTAATACTGACTGAAAGGAAAAAGTTCAGTTTAGGGTTTAAAACCCTAATGCTGACTGAATGGAAAGGTTCAGTTTAGGGCTTAAAACCCTAATGCTGACTGAGAGGAAAAAGTTCAGTTTAGGGTTTAAAACCCTAATGCTGACCAAAGGAAAGATTCAGTTTAGGGTTTAAAACCCTAATGCTGATTAAAGGAAAGAGTTCAGTTTAGGGTTTAAAACCCTAATGCTGACTGGTTGGGGGTAAAGTTCGAGAATGCTAGCTAACCTCTTTTTTTTTGGATTTTCTTGTTTTAGTAGAAGATAAAAGGGAGTCTCGTGGAAACTTACCTATCGAGTGAGTTCCTTATTGCCAAAATATTTCTTGTACCCATGTACCTTCTTCTTTGGGCGACACCTGCTTTTTGCACGGTTGTCTTGGATTATACCTGTTTCAACTTTTCAGACAAAGAACAATTGTTAGTTCGGAAATGACGGTCGGTTCGGTAACCTTGATCGTTCCCAGTTGCTTTGTTGCGTCCTTATTTCTGTTGCGAAGTCCTGCAATTGATTGGATTCAAATGGCGAAACCCTTTAGACTGCTCAGGCTTGTATTTCCAGATTCTGTGATGATTTGCCTCGTAAGGATCTTTTTTTTTTCTTGTGTCCCGTTTTGCTTGGAGATTCTCAACAGGGATTTTATTGGAGGTATTCTGTGGGGATTTGTACAAAAGGAAGCTCTGTGGGGGGAATATTTACAAAGTGGATTCTTTGTGTGGATGTTTGTACAACGGGGCATGCTGGGGATTTGTTTCAAAGCGGGCTTTCTAGGATTTGTTGGGGTAAGCCTATTGGGGAATTTTTACAAAGGGACTCGCTAGGGATGTGCTGGGGAAATCCCTTTTTTTTTTTTTTTTTTACAAAGGGAAGACTCTGGGGGATTTGTACAAGGGAAAATCTGTGTGGATTTCGCTGGAGCAGACCTTTTGGGGAATATTTACAAAGTGGATTTTTTGTGCGGATTCGTACAAAGGGAAGCCCTTTGGGATTTGTCCGAGGCGGTCTTGCTGGGGAAATTTCTCTTTTTCTCTTTACTTCGAACGCCGTCAAACATCATGATTCATCAGGTTTGGACAGACGTACCAACGAAATGAGGTGTTTTCCTTCATGAAACGGAATTCCGTGAAACCAAAACTGCCACCTGTCCTTTCCGGTATATCTAGCACTTGGGGTTAAACATGAAAGAGATTCGAATAAAAACAAAGAAAAGAACTAAAAACGAATTTCAGAAAAGGAGTATCCCCTTCGGGATGAGAAAGACTTATCTGAGGAAGACAATGCTGGCTTTAAATGGACATGACATGCTTTTTGGACTGGACGCCTGATCTTCAATGAATTTGCGTTTCCTGCCGAACCAAAACGGATCTGTGATTTCAAACCGGTGGAACTTTGCCGAGATCTCCTTGGGTGGGGTCATTCTTTCGGCCAACAGCGCCCTTTGCGGGTTTTCGCTGGCTGACCTCTCTCATTTCTCTTCCTGTCATCGCTTGATAGCACTCTTTGCGAGTTTTTACTAAACAAGCTCTCTCATTTTGGTTTCTCTACTCCCGTCGCCTCGTGGTGCCCGAAGGTTTTCACCAACGAGACTCTCTCATTTTATCTCTCAATTTAGAGTGTGCCGGTCTCCATTCGTGATCGCTTATTGGCTTCCCACTATCTTTGGTAATTGATCTGAAAGCTTGTGCTTGGTAAAGAGAGGTATATGATACTAACTTCTAGACCGCTTGACGTGCCCCGGTTTCAATTTCAAGGTAAATGGGATTTTATTGTTGGTGTGACTGAACCTCAGGGAGAGGCTGCCTACGTATCCTTTCGGAATCAAGTCAAACGTATTTCAGGCCTCAATCAATGTTTTGTTTTGTTTTTTATTTTTTTTTATTTTTTTTTATAAAGTCGCCGAAGGGATGTGTCCGGCTCAAAGGGCTTGTAGAGAGAGTTGGTAGCTTTTGGGGGTAGTGGGGAGTAAAACCTTCGTCATTTTCAAATGTGTTAAGACCACTGGAGTATAATTCAGACGTAGTATCTCTTGACTGCATCTGCATTTACTGCTGTTTCGGGGTCATTTCCTTCGATATCACCTAGATACAATGCTCCTCTCGGCAATATCTTCCTTATGATGTATAGGCCTTTCCAATTTGGAGCAAATTTCCCTTTCGCTTCCTCGTGATGTGGCAGAATACGCCTCAGTACCAGCTGACCTACTTTGAAATTCCTGGGTCGGACTTTCTTGTTGTAAGCACGGGCCATCCTTCGTTGGTACAACTGTCCGTGACAAACCGCGGCCATTCGTTTTTCATCGATCAAAGTCAATTGCTCTAATCGAGTCTTGACCCACTTGTTGTCTTCTATTTCTACTTCGACAATGGTTCGAAGCGAAGGGATTTCTACTTCTGCTGGTATCAAAGCCTCGGTCCCATAAACCAAAAGATAAGGAGTTGCTCCTACCGACGTGCGTACCGTAGTACGATATCCCAACAATGCAAATGGTAACTGCTCGTGCCACTGTCGGGAACTTTGGATCGTTTTCCTCAAAATCTTCTTGATGTTTTTGTTCGCCGCTTCTACAGCACCATTGGCCTTCGGCCGATAAGGAGTAGAATTCCTATGCATTATTTTGAATTGCTCGCATACATCTCCCATCAAGTGACTGTTCAAGTTTGCTGAGTTATCTGTAATGATAGTCGCAGGAATACCGAAACGACAGATAAGATTTGAGTGTACAAAATCCACTACAGCCTTTTAGTGACCGATTTGAGAGTGACAGCCCCTACCCATTTTGTGAAGTAATCGATGGCAACCAGTATAAATCTGTGTCCATTCGAAGCCTTTGGCTCGATTGGTCCAATGACGTCCATGCCCCAAGCGACAAATGGCCAAGGTGCAGACATGGGATGCAGTTCCGTGGGAGGTGCATGAATCAAATCACCGTGCACCTGACACTGATGACACTTCCGAACGAAGCTAAAATAGTCCTTTTCCATGGTCATCCAGTGATAACCTGCTCGAAGGATTTTCTTCTCTAAGACATACCCATTCATGTGAGGTTCGCACACACCTGCGTGTACTTCGTGCATGATCTTTCTCGCCTCCTCGACGTCGACACATCTTAGGAGGTTGAGGTCCGGGGTCCTCTTGTACAACAATTCACCGCTCAGAAAAAAACCACTTGCATGTCGCCTAATGGTTCTCTTTTGATCTCCAGTAGCATGCTCGGGGTATTATTGCGTCTTCAAGAACCTCTTGATGTCATGGTACCAAGGCTGTGTATTTGATCCCGCCTCGATTACATTGCAGTAACCGTGTCTTTCCCTGATTTGGATTTCCAAAGGATCGACGTGGGCGTTGCCCGGGTAGGGTAGCATTGAAGCCAGAGTAGCAAGTGCATCTGCCAGTTCATTGTGACACCTCGGGATATACCTGAATTCTATTGATTTAAAACGCTTGCCGAGGTCTTCCACGTGCTGTCGGTAAGGGATAAGTTTGACATCCCGAGTTTCCCATTCACCTTGGACTTGCCGGATAATCAGGTCAGATCCTGAAGATCATGTGACTCACACATCCTGATCGATCGCCATATGCATGCCCATGATGCAGGCTTCATACTCAGCTGTATTGTTTGTGCAAAAGAAACGCAGTCTAGCTATGGCTGGATAATGCTGACCCGAAGGTGAAATCAAAATTGCCCCAATCCCTACACCTTTGGCATTCACGGCTCCATCAAAGAACATCTTCTAAACATGAGCATCCTCCGAGACCACTTCTACGGTGTTTACATCTTCATCTGGAAAGTAGGTACTCAATGGCTGGTATTATTCATCGACCGGATTTTCGGCCAAATGATCTGCTAGTGCCTGGGCTTTCATTGCCGTGCAAGTAACATAAACTATGTCGAATTCGGTAAGCAAGATTTGCCACTTAGCCAGTCTTCCAGTAGGCATTGGTTTCTGAAATATATACTTTAAATGATCCAACCTGCTTATGAGGAACGTAGTGTGGGCTTGGAGATAATGTCTCAGCTTTTGAGCAACCCACGTCATAGCGCAACATGTTCTTTCCAGCAGAGTGTACTTGGCCTCGTAGCCGGTGAATTTCTTTCTCAAGTAGTAGATTGCTTGCTCCTTCTTTCCGGTTATGTCGTGTTGCCCGAGGACACAACCGAAAGAGTTCTCCAAGACTGTCAGATACAAGAACAGTGGTCTCCCTGGCTCTAGCGGGACCAAAACTGGGGGATTTGAAAGGTATTCTTTGACCTTATCAAAGGCTTCTTGATACTCAGCTGTCCATTTGATCGCCGCATCTTTCCTTAACAGCTTGAATATGGGCTCACACGTGTTTGTCAGCTGGGCAATAAATCGACTGATGTAGTTCAATTTGCCTAACAAACTCATCACGTCTTTCTTCGTTCTCGGGGGAGGTAGATCTCTGATGGATTTTATCTTAGTTGGATCTAGTTCGATACCTCTCCTGCTTACGATGAAGCCCAAAAGTTTGCCCGACGGAACTCCGAAAGCACATTTGGCTGGGTTCTGCTTCAAGTCATACTTCCTTAATCTCTCGAAGAATTTCTTCAAGTCTTGGATGTGATTATCCTGCGTCCTGAACTTGACTATCACGTCGTCCACGTACACCTCTATTTCCTGATGCATCATGTCATGAAAAATGGTAGTCATGGCCCTCATGTAAGTAGCCCCAGCATTCTTCAAACCAAATGGCATGACCCGATAACAGTAGGTGCCCCAAGGTGTGGTGAAGGCAGTTTTCTCGGCGTCCTCTTCATCCATCAATACCTGATGATACCCAGCGTAACAATCTACGAAAGACTGTATCTCGTGTTTGGCGCAATTATCAACGAGGATGTGGATGTTGGGCAGTGGGAAATTATCTTTGGGACTTGCTCTATTCAAATCTCGGTAATCTACACATACCCGAGTCTTCCCGTCCTTTTTCGGTACTGGAACCACATTTGCCAACCATGTTGTATATTGGACTACCCGAATCACTCCCATTTTCAGTTGTTTGGTGATCTCCTCTTTAATCTTGTCACTGACCTCAGTTTTGAACTTTCGTTGCTTTTGTTGAATTGGAGGACAATCAGGATGAATCAGCAATTTATGAACCACTAGATCAATACCTAGTCCCGGCATGTCATCATATGACCAAGCAAACACGTCTTTAAATTCAAAAAGAAGTTGAATTATCGCGTCTCGCGTTTTCTTGTCCGTGTGAATGCTTATTTTGGTCTCCCGAATTTCTTCAGGAGTTCCTAAATTAACCGGTTCGGTGTCATTCAGATTTGGCTTAGGTTTATTCTCAAAATGTTCCAACTCTCGGTTTATTTCCCTAAAAGCTTCTTCTTCATCATATTCTGGTTCTGGGTTCATTAATTCACAGTTAAATAGCTCGTTGTGATCTGGGCGTGAAGTCCGCAAGCATGTTATATTTAAAGCCACATTATTATAACTGAAAGGAAAGATAAAAGGAAAAATAACAAAAATCAGAACAAAAGGAAAAATGGGAAAGTGATGATGATTTTTTTTATTTTATTTGGAAAGTTGGAAGACAACAATGTTTACAACTTAGAAATTCAAAACAGCAATTGAAAGGAAGGAAACATTCAAGTTATGTCCTGGAGATAACTTGTGACACAGGAAAGGTGGCAGGATAGATCTACCCGGACTTCCGTCTAGTCGGGAATGGCGTGGCCTCCCAGTTTCGAAGTTTGGCGTTCGGCCCCACGTACAGCATCTCAGCAGTGCTTGTGCCTTCACCTAGTTGAACCATGTGAGTCTCGTAGAGCATTTCTCTCATTGCCCCACATATCTCCTTTATTTCCTCAGCCGTGAAGACCTCATCGTTTTCTTTTTCGGTGTATCTTGGCCTGATGAAGGTTTCATATAAATCCGGCAATAGTCGAGGTAACTTCCAACCCTCATTTTTCCTTTTCTTTGCCCACTCTTCATCTCTTGGAGTGGGTTTGAAACCTAGTCCAAAAGGTTTCTTGGCGGCTGGCAAGGTGAGGGGTTCTGTTATTCCCTGAAGGGATCGTCCAAGCCCTTTCCCTGGCCTAAATCCGTGCCGGATCATTTCTTTGGCCACCATAACCGAGGCGTTAGACAAGAAAGGCTGAGGGCAAGGTATTCCCTCTTCATGCTGCTCTGCTAGTACAATCTCGAAAGCTTGATAGACCGTATGTTCGCTCCCTTCTCTTGGTTCAAGATATGGGATGGATGGGTCCCGATAAATAGCATTCTCATCTTCTCCATGGACCACGATCTCTCGGTCTTCGTACTCAAACTTCACCATCTGGTGAAGAGTGGAAGGCACAGCTCCTGCCGCATGGATCCAAGGTCTGCCGAGGAGAAAATTGTAGGATGTATCCATGTCGAGCACCTGGAAGGTTACTTCAAACTCGACTGGTCCTATGACCAACAACAGGTCTATTTCCCCCATGGTATCTCTCTTGATGCCGTCGAAAACCCTTACGCAGACATTATTGGGTCGGATTCTTTCGATCCCAATTTCCATTCTTTGTAGCGTGGAGAGCGGGAAAATGTCAACACCTGAGCCCCCATCCAATATTACCCGCTTGACATAGTAGTCCTCGCATTTAACTGTTAGATGCAAGGCCTTGTTGTGTGCCGCTCCTTCTGGGGGTAAATCGTTCTTGCTGAAAGAGATTTGGTTGACGGCGAAGAATCTTTCTGTCATCCGCTCCAGTTGTTCAACCGAGGTTTCAACTAGCACGTACGCTTCATTCAGGGTCTTCAGTAAGATCTTTTGATACTCGGTCGACCTCATAAACAATGACAGCATGGACACTTGCTCGGGGCAGTTGCGCAGTTGATCTATCACTTCGTAATCCGGCATTTTCATTTGTTGGAAGAACACTTCCGTTTCTTCAACGCTTACAGGCTTCTTTGGTGGGAAGCGCCTTTGTGTGGCGTTGTTCAGCTCTTGGGTATTTGAATACCTTCCAATGAAAGTATTTTCTGGAAGTTCTCCCATGACCTCTTTACCTTTGTACATTACCAAAGTCTTTTGATAATTCCACGGCACTGTGGACGGGTTGGTCATCGGCTTTTGTGTCACGCGTCCGATAACCACTGGCTCATTCAGCCGAGGTGGTTGAATCATCCCCCGGACCACATAGGCCCCTTTTGGCACGTACATAGTTTTTGCCTTTTTGATCCCGAAGTTCTGCGTCTTCTCAGCTCGACCTCGTGGTATGTAAAGAACTCCATCCTTTACCGGTACCACTTTCTTCTCCACCTTCTTTTCAGTTTCGCTCTTTATAGCATTGGCCTCCTCCCCCTTTTCTGGTTTCTGGTCTGTCTCAGGCCTTTTCCCGTGTCGACAATGGCGATTATAGCTTTCAGAGCAGGGTCGAATTCTTTGTCTTCGCAAATCATTCCGATCAGCGACCCATTATTGTGAGCAGGCAATGGATTGTTAGTCAAATTTGGGATCTCCTCGTCCCTTAGCACTATTTTCCCTTGCTCTATCAAATTCTCGACCACTCTTTTCAACGACCAGCAGTCATTTGTATCGTGTCCCTCGGCCCCTGAATGATAGGCGCATCTGACTCCAGCTTTGTAAGAAGGTGACGTCGGGTTTTGCCTTGTTTGAGGGATTGGTTGCAAGAAACCCAACTGGACTAGCTTCGGGAACAAAGTAGAGTATGGTTCACCGATGGGCGTAAAAGTCCGCCTTCGAGGTGGCTCCTGAGGGCGGAAGTTATTCTGCGGGGGTTGTGGGTTATAGTGGTTGCGGTAAGGAGGCTGATTTCTGGGAGGTGGAGCTGGGCCTCGGTTGGCTTTTTGCGGCGGATGGGCATAAGGCTGGGCATTCATGACCATATAGGGTTGATGAGCATATGCCAGATTTGAGTTGGGGTAGTAGTGTTGTGGGGTTCTTTCCGGAAAACGGGGCCTGGGATGACGATATTCCCTTGCTTCCGAGGCTGCTATGGTCGTTTCTTCCTTCTTCTTCCCTCTTGCCATTCCCCCGGACCCGCTTTGGACGGCTTGGGAGGTCGCCCTTATGGCTGCTTGACTCAGAATCCTACCTGTTTTCAGACCATTTTCCACCATCTCTCCAATCTTAATTGCTTCTGCAAACGGCTTTCCCATGGCTGACATCATGTTTTGGAAATAGTCAGACTCTTGAGCCTGGAGAAAAGTAGTGACCATTTCTACCTCATCCATGGGAGGCTTCACCCTCGACGCCTGCTCACGCCACTTAATAGCATATTCTCTGAAGCTTTCTGAAGGTTTCTTCTTCAAATTCGACAGAGAATTTCGGTCTGGTGCAATGTCGATGTTATACTGGAATTGTTTCACAAAATCTCTGGCGAGATCATCCCATATATGCCATCGGGACATTTCCTGGTCCATATACCATTCCGAGGCTATCCCTACTAGACTTTCCCCAAAATATGCCATTAGCAGTTCTTCTTTTCCGCCGGCTCCCCGCAATTGGTTGCAATATTTCTTAAGATGTGCAATGGGGTAACCGTGCCCATCGTATTTCTCAAACTTTGGGGTCTTGAAACTCACTGGCAGGTGCATGTGAGGGAACATGCATAGGTCGGCGTAAGAGACGCTCTTCTGTCCGCTCAAACCTTGCATATTCTTCAAACTTTGTTCAAGGCTTCTCATTCTTTTGGCCATCTCATTTTGTTCCGCAATTCTGGGGTTCTGATCCTGCCCGGGTGCAAGCTCGCACTGAGGCGGTGGAGGATTAGTGTTGGTAGCAAACCTAGTTGGTTCCATTGAGAACGAGGGTGCTTGGAATGTAAAAGAGGATGAGTCAAAGCTTGGCTTGTACGTAGCAGGCTGTGCCGTAATCGGGCAGGGCAGTGCAGTAAAGATGTTAATGCTTGCATCGGTGGCTGACATTCGGGGATGAGGCTCAGAAGGCGATCCAGCAGATAAGGCTGAAGTGGCTGGGTGCCCGAATGGGGTAGCGGGATAATTTATAGGGACATTAGAAGTCCCGCTTGACCTGGAGAATAACTCAGGGAATCCGGGGACGACACTTGGCGGTTCTTTTCCATTATTCCAGTCGTCCAGTATTTCCAACATACGGAGTCGTAGGATTCTATTTTCTTCCGCAGTTGTGGATTCAGGTGTGAGGACGGCTGAGATTGAGCTCTCCTCGGAAACAGGGATTGTTTGCAACGGAATTTCTAAAGACATTTCCACACTTCCTTTTGACCTGGTGAAGTAAGTGTGAGTACTGCTTCCGGTCTTAACAACAGGTAGTTGAACACTTCTCTTTGACCTCGTGAAGTATGAGTGCGAGGCCAGACTTTCACCAAACCAACCGTCTTTCCAAAAACCTGAGGAACTCAACGACACACGAGTGGTTAATTCGAAATAAATAACAGATAGGCAACCTCACATTGAGCATGATACACCTATACAGTTAAGTGAATTCTACATGTTTGCGACGAAAGCATGCGTCATTCCGGCATTCTTTTTAGGCTTCCCTTTTCTTATCATTTTTCTTCTCTTTTTGTTTTTCTTTTATGTTTTTATTTTGCGGTAAAAATGCGACCGGATCCGATGAGGATTGCTTACGTATCACGACGCCACGTGAATCAGATCATTACGTAGTTCAAAAACACAAATGAGCGTAAAAGAAACAACCTTTTATTGTTGAAACGGTCTATTACAAACTACATTTTGCAAAAGAAAGAGCAAACTTTGAAAATAAACCTAAACTCAAAAATAGACTACAAATCACCCTGATGGGAAAAACAGGCAGAAGATGCTAAGATACAGACTTGACTTATGAGTACACTATGGTTTTGAAAATTGGTGTCCGCGGGGCATCGTTCGGCCTCGCCGCAGTCCTAGGTGTGAGATCCCTCTCAAGTTGCTCCAGCTCATGCATGGTCTGCTTGACATAACTCATCACTGCCGAGAGGACGGTAATACTGGTCATGTTCTCACATCGTAGACATCGTCTGGTGATGGCATAGGCGATGGCCTTGATCCTATCTCTGGTTTGCTTCTTCTCTATGAGTAGGCGTTTTATCTGATCGCTACATATCTTGAATACCTGAGCATCCTGTATATGCTGATGCTTCAGTTGCCGTACTTCTAACTTCATCTGGGCCAACAAGTCGTACCAGTATCTGCTCTCAATTTGGAAATCCTTGGCCTGATTAGCTGCTTTGATCTCAAGTGTATCCATCTCTCTCTTCATTTTAGCAACAGTTTTCTCGTGGTCGCCTTCCAATTGATTCAAGTATCGGTGATGCTTATCTACTCTTGTATCCCACTGTGCCCTGAGATCTGCTATGACGTTTTTAGATTTCTCTAAATCCTCTTGCCATTCCCTGACTTTGCTTTTTAGCCTTTTTATCAACTGCTCATCTGATCGACGCCTTGGCTGTTTATCCGCATCCATCCTTATCTGTTTGATCTGGGCTCTGAGCATTTTGTTTTCCTGAATTAACCTGTTCCGCTCTCCCAGATCGGTAGCAACTTGCACGTTGTGCTCATATTTCAAGCTTTCCACTTGTTGCTTCAACCTGCTGATTTCGGCGCAATAGCCTCTTTCTTTTGCTAACCAATCCCACTGCTTTCGCGATGATTCAGCGAAATTCAGGATATGGGGTCTCTTAGCCGGCCTTTCATGCTCAAGTTCCCTTCTATACCATGCGAGGTAACCTGGTGCCATCTCACCTTTGGCTTGATCCCGCACGCAAGTATCTGATTTCAAATATTGACACTCACTCCAGATTTGGCGAATTTTCGCTTCTGGAAATTGTCCGTTAGGACTTATCTCAACTGCTTGAGCGCTAAGATCTTCCTCATGCGGTACTGTCTGGCATCTTCCGAGCTGTCTCAAAACTCGGCAGGGCGCGTAAGGTTGAATGCTCTTAAGTCCCATCAGTAAGAAATGAGTTCTAGCTGTTGGCATATATATGACCTCGTCAACAGGCAACCATCCCAGTGTCCACTGTATTTGGCTGGCAGTAAGAGCTTGAAAGAACGAGGTCCATGCCTTGACTCCTTTGGGCAAATTGATCTCTTTGGTTCTCGTGTAAAATTCTTCTATGCAAGTCTTTTCCGGGGAACCACGGCTCAAAATCTCGGAACGATGACAGAGGTGCTCGGTCATCCACATTTGTAGGAGCAAGTTACAACCTTCGAAGAAATTTCCCCCACCTTTACAAGTTGTAATAGCTCGAAAGATGTCATATACCACTATAGGCGGGAGAGTACTGTCACTTTGCGTGAGTAAGGTGCTGACGACCCCGGATATCTTCAAATCAATGTTTCCGTCTTTCCTTGGAAATACCAGAAGGCCTAGGAACATCATCATGAAGGCTACCCTTATGTGTTTGTCCCACTTCTGACGAATACCTTTGTTGCACAGTTTGTTGATTGGATTATTGAATCCCTCTTCATGACCGTACCTATCATATATGAAGCATGGAGTACAAAAACCGGCAGCCAGATCCGGGTTGTGGACCGTTCTAGGTATCTTCAGTGAATCTAGGAACCGATGTACCGTGACAGCTCTTGGGGCGACCAAGTATTTTTGCCTTAACGGAAGTTCAGCATTTCCGATGTACCCAGCCATTTCTTCCAAAGTCGGGGTGAGTTCAAAATCAGAGAAATGGAAAACATTGTGCGCCGAGTCCCAGTAGGTAACCAAAGCTCTTATAATATCTCCCCGAGGCTGGATTTCCAACAAACCCACGAGACCTTTCAGATATTTCTTGACCTCATCTTGTCCCTCAGCACCCAGATCATTCCACCATAGCCGTAATTTGACAGGGATTTTGGTCATTATTGAAAAATGTTCATTTTGCATTGTGCTCATCCTGCACATTTATTAAGGTGTTCTTTAACAAAAATAACTTGACTCAAAATATTTTACAAGGAAGATCATGTTTTCGAACATGGCCTTTCAGCACTTCGGGGATGAAGATTTTGAGGCCGTGTGGGTCAATTGGATGAAAATCCTAAAAATGACCCGAAGGTGGTTATTTATGCAAAGTCAGCCTTCCGGCGTCCCTTTCGGGAACATTCGGCTATTTATGACAAAACAACATCACCTGATTTATTCGTGACAGAATTTGACACGCATTTATTATTATTATTATTATTACTATTTGTTCCCTTTTTTTTAGGAAATGGTGGGGTTGAACCGGATGGGGGTTGCCTACGTATCTCACATCCGGTGAGAATCAAATCGGCGTAGTTCGGTACATCGTGAATAGAGGAAATCAATTAAACCCAGAAAGCAAGAATATGTTTTTTTTTTCGTTATTTTCTTTTTAAAAGAGATAAAGACTAAAGAAATTTTTTTTAAGGAAATATTTGGACAATTAGTGTGAATTTATAAAAGAGGTACTACGAAAGAAGTAACATTTTTTTTTAATTACGAATTTTCCATTTTTTTTGTACTTTTAAATAAATACCCTTTTTTGATTTTGAAAGTGAGAAAACTTTTATATGTTTTTTTTTAAAATCAAACTAGAAGACAAAAAATTTTTTTTTAGAAAAATTCCGGCGAGGTTTTGACACTACTTGGACATTGGTTTTTTCCAAAATAAGTAATTATCTCCCTACGCTGCTATTTTTCCCCTTTTTAGAAACCGGTCAACATGCGGAACTGAAGCAAATAAATGCGCAAAACAAATAGGATGCAGCAGGATGGTCTTTTCATTTCAGGTTGCCTGTCCTAGACAGACCCAACCCCTGTGTTGAGTCCCCTAAGTCAAATGCAACATGATGCAAATAAGCGTTCCTACTAGGGATCCGACATGAAGTTTCGTTATACTAGGTTTATAACCTGGGTATTTGTTCTAGACTGTGTACCCGAGTGGACAACTCGAGTCTAGGAGGGGGCTACGTACCGGGGACCCGCGAGATCGTCCGGTTTTGTAACTTGTCCGACCTCTTTCTTATTTCAGGTATTGACACTAATAGAATAGGGAGTCTCGACCAGCGAGCTTCTCCCCGGAGGTAAGAAGAGAAGGGTTTCGGCACAATTTATATACAGTTCAGATAATATCAAAGCGGTAAAAGACAACATTTAGCACGTTATGCAAAAACATGTAATAAAGATCAGATAATAAAGCCAAATATAACAATTATTCTAAGCTCGAATTCTTGAACCCTGAACCAGTTGTTCTGGGTTCATTTCCCCAGCAGAGTCGCCAGAGCTGTCAGACCTCCTTTTTGCGCGCCCGCCCCCGAAGGGTTAAATGCGCGAGGGAGTTTTTCCAATTTAAGTGACAATATTCGAAATGGGATTATTTATTTTTATTCAGAGTCGCCACTTGGGAAAGGTTTGGCTTTTGGTGTCCTAAGTCACCGGTTTATCTTAAATCCCAAATCGAGGAAATTTTCGACTTTTCCAAATGAAGTCTGCGAACCAGAAATTCTAAGTAAGGAATTCTGTTGACCCGAGGGAAGGTGTTAGGCACCCTCGAATCCTGTGGTTCTGGCACGGTCTCTTAAATTGTTATAATGGCTAAATATCTGATTTAAATACATGTTGTGACTTATGTGCTTCTATTAAGTTTAAACCGCTTTCATTATTATCATTTATTTTTATAGAATTGCAACGTCGTGAAAATGCATCTCGAACCACGTCACAATCAATGCACCCGTAGTTGTTAACACATTTTGACTCCGTTGAGATTTGAATTTGGGTCACATAAATGCGCACTCGAATTTAAGAATATAATTTAATTAAGCCGCGCCTAAAGAGTCTAACGCGTTATTATTTTTGGGGAAGGCCATGAAATTCACTAAACGGCCTGTCCTGAATTCTAAATATTTATTATGGCTAGTTATTGAGGGCCCCACAATTTGCATTTTATTTGGCGAGGCTCGTCTCCATTTTAGAAAGGATATCCTAAAGCGACTACATTTCTAATGCGTTTGTCTGTAAAAATAGAAGAAGAAAGATACATGCTAATTCAAGTATATGCTTTGGCCTAATCCGGGTCCTTATTAATTTCTGATTAATTATTTATAAAATGAAGAGACGTCATAACTTATGAAAAATGCTTTAATTGGACAAAGAAGTTACATACGAGATTGATGAAATACAACACTTAATCCGAACAACATCCTTAAGTCGGATTTAAATTAACTTGCTTAAACAGGATTAATAGAATTCCTTATTAAAGGATGTTACCGAGGATGTTCAAAACTCGTCCTATAAACTGCCTAAGGAAGTCGAAACTGGGTGATTCAAAACTGTATTATATTTGGCTAGATTTAACAGCCATTCGCCCTTACCTATTCAAAGCATGCTAAAAGAGTGAGTTTAATTTTAACAATCGTATTAAATAGTTGCACATTCCATGAATTGTATTTACATCCTGTATATTACTAAACGAGTCAAATGTCGCAGTTTCAGATCGGCATAAACTTTAATTAAGTACAAACTTGCTAATGTATTCTCTATTAGACTAACAGACTAAAACTTACACAACTTAACAACATTTATAAAAATTTGCAAGTGAAGCAACAGATGATTATAATTCCTTCAGATCTTTCGATTCAACTTTCATTGCGACATCAGTTACATCAGACAGATTCGAAATGTGTACCTGAGGAGATGCTTACAATGAAGAAAGCAGGGGAGTCAGTTGAGCAACAGTGTAAACAAAACAGCAGCAGTAACAGATAAATAGCAGCAGGACAAATTCCAGTTCAAGATGCAATTATAGACGAGGGAAGAGGCAGCAAAATGACAGCAATAAGCAGGGAAGTAGAATCAGAATTCAGACAATCCAATTCCAAGAGAATCAGCCAATACGAACCAAACAACAAACTTAGCTGATACTTGAGAGAAAAACAGATCTGATTTGAACAGGTTGAACCAACAAAGAATCGAACAAACAACAGAAAGAAAACAGTTTCTGATTTTTTATGTTTTATCCCTCTCACTATCTCCTTTCTTTTCAAAATCCAATGTCAATTTTCAGTCTTGAAATCTATTTGAGCTATCAAAAAGAATTCTTTTTCAGTGTTCTCTGTTTTTCAGAACTCAGCTCTCAATGTTCAATCTGAGTTCCCTATGTGTGTCTGTGTGTACGTGTCTTCAATGTGTATCTCCCCCTCTTATAAGCCTAAAACTCAACCCTTTAACAGCCTGTTTATCAATCAGAAAAACCCCTCCCATGTGCTGTCTTCTTTTCAGTTTCCACTTGCTATTTAAATAAAAACACACCCCCATGATATTCCCTGGCAGACTTACCTTTTGAGTAAGGTTTATTATTTCTGAACTAAAGCAGAATATGGGCAGCAGAATGTAATCTGACAGCATATGCTGTCAAACTATTTTAACCCAAAAAGGGCCTTTATGCACATATTGTGCACAAGTGCACATGCCCTCCAATTCATATTGCAGCTAACAATCTAACCTTTTTATTTTCAGATTCAAATATAGCAACTATAAGTAGCCATACTTGATTCTTACTTTGATTCAAACAAAGTTGCAGCAGGCAACAGATTCAATTGTTAACATTCTAACTACTGAGATTAATTGACGACATTTGTCGACTCGACTATACTAATTATAACATATACAATCAAAGACCATGATCAGAAATCTAACAGTATCAAACATGCGATTCAAATTACACTGTCAAAACAAAATGCCCTTGGGAACTAAATAATCGAACAATTTCGAATTCAACTAACTATACAGTTTAACCACACACACATTATTAGTGAATGAAGAAGGACTTGACCAAATGCAAGGGCCCGGGCATGGTGGACAACAACAGTTGATGAAAATCCGAAACACAAACTAAACAAGACATTTTGGCCATACAAACGGACCTTTAACAAACACATGACATGAATAAAAACAAAGAGAAACAAGCTTACCTTAAAAATCCTTGGAAAAATCAGAAAAATCAGCTTGTGTTTGAACAGACCCTTCTCAAGGTTGAACGGACTTTAATCGAAGTGTTTCTCAAATGAGAAACACTTCGACTAAGGTCCATTAGACCCTAATCTCTTGGCTTAAACGGACACGGACCAGGCTTGGGGTTTCTAGGGTTCGTAGATGGTAGATTTGGGACTTGGGCTTCCATGGTTAGATTCGGACCAAACCAAGCATGGTTTGGTCACGAGGGAGGTCCGGGGACTATCTGGTATGAAACTGGGGTGCATCGGTGTAAGTTGAGGTTCTGCTCGAATCTTTAAATGAAGATTCGAGCAGCTAGGAACTGATTCGAGGGAAAAGGATAACAGCTCTATGCTCAGGATAATGAGGTGGTCCTATGGTGTCAAAGAGGGGGTCACCGGCGTCCGTGCCGCCGGCTTTCATGGTGAAGGTGTACAGGGGCGGCTAGGGTTTGGGGGACTGTGGTGAGGACGATGGAAGGTAGGGGTATTTGGATAGGGGGTGGGGTACGAGTGGAAGCTTATATATGGAGTGGGTGAATGGATCCTGGCCGTTGGATGAGACACGATGAAGGGCCAGGATCCTTCAGCTAACGAGAAACGGTGTCGTTTCAAGTGTAAAGGGTTGGGGTCGGTCCGGGTGGAATGGGTCGGGTTCATCATGGGTTATGGGGAAGTGATTCTTGGCCGTTGATCAATCTGAGATCAACGGCCTAGATCAGACTCGATCACTACGACGTCGTTTGGACGCTCTGGATGTCAGCTGGTGTGGACCGGGTACACATGGGGTTTTGGGTTTGATTTTGGGCCTCGAATTAAAACGAAAATAGGCCCAAACTGATTTCAACCCAATTCTGCACTCTCTTTTTATTATATTTTTTATTTTAAAACAAAACCTAAGTAAATCAAATTAAAATTTATTAATTAAACATTTAATACAATTATTTGCACACATATATTAAAATATTTAAAGCAGGTAAAATCAAACAAAATAACAATCACGGACAAAGATGCATATTTATGATTTTTCTATTTAATAACCGAATTACGGTTCAAACGGCACATGACACACACATTTTTTGTATTTTTTTTAATAATAATAAAAAATGGACAAAAATCATAGATAATTAACAAAATGCCACGTGAAAAATCCAAAAATTGTACAGCAAGACCGATCGCTATTATTTTTTGTTTCTTTTGGAGTGATTGTCGCATAAAACAAAAATCACGTGCTCACAATGAGCAGATGATAATCGTTTTTATTTCTCGCCCTTGCGCGTTTGTTGTTCCACTATTTTGGGTTTTGTCTCCGAGTCACGTTGCGACTCGAGCTTTAATTGACCCTCAAGTTTTTAGTGCGTGCATGGGCAGATGACGATGTTTTCTATTTCTCGCCCTTGGTCGTTTGTTGTTTCAACTATTTTTTTTCCAGTCTCCGAGTCGCGTTGCGACTCGAGCTTCAATCGACCCTCAAGTTTTTTTGATTTTCAAGCTGGCGATAGTGGCTCTTACGCTATTTGGTTGTTAAGACCTTTTAATATGCGGCTTGGAGTCATGTATAGTTAACTATTTTGGTTCTGGTCTCCGAATCAGGTTATGAATCGAGCTCATTTTAATCCTCAAGTTGTCAATTTTCAAACTGGCGACAATGGCTCTTACACTGTTTGGTCATAAAGACCTTTTAATGTGCGGCCCGAAGGCTTATTTGGCTGGGAACAATGGCTCTTACGCTTTTGCCCGTAGGCATTTTGTAGGCTTTGTATTCCTCTCGTTAAGGTCTTTTTAAAATAATTTTGCCTGACTCGTTGTCGGTTCGAGTAGAACCTCGATTTCAAGTCGTTAGCAGTGATGATCGAGCACCTTAGAAGGTTTTTAGCTCCTAGGCTAAGTAGGTCTAAGCCTTGTGATTTGGAGCTGACATGGTCGAAGCTCGTTTGCCTATTAAGGGAAGAATGTTTTAACCGATTCTTTCCAAAGTATATTCAAAGTAATGTCCTGCGATTTTGTTTAGAATGGTCGGGCATCCCCCAGTCGCGTTAATTTGGCTAGATCAGCCATTTTGACCATAGTCATATGTGTTTGGCCGGTGCCATTTTGATCTCGAGTAATAGTTTAGGCATCTACACTGAGGGTATGTCCTTTCGGGATTCCTACAAATGTGACTTAAAGGCTAAACTTTCGGATTTTGAGTTTTATGCCTGTAGTAAGGTCTTACAAAAATTATCATGCCTGTTGAGGTCTTACAATTTGTTATGCCTGTTGAGGTCTTACAGTTTGTGCTGCTTTGTAGAATAGATCTGGTTATACCGAGTCTGCCCGCTCGGGGTATTACGACCTCGGGTTTCCCAATGTAAGGCATTTGGCGACTATCTCCGAGTCATCGAGTTTTCTTAGGCTCGAAGGCCATCATTCTTGAGCTCAGAGTTACTTTGTTGGGGCTTTATGAGCCCGTAGTTCTAACCTGGGTTGTGCGGGTGCCAAATTGTTGATTCTAAGTATCCAAATACTTCGGGGTGAATTCGGTGGAGGGATCCCCACTGTGAGTATGCCGAACTTTCTTTTGTTAGAGTATGAGGTGCTTTTGGTGGCAGATACCCTTCGATTTATTTAAGTAAGAATTTATTGTTCTGTTGAATCGATCTATATTAGATCGATTTGGATTGCTCGACGATTTTCATGTTTCCTCACCTGAAGATTTTATGTCTTCAGGGCTTCGACCCGGAGGTCGTTTGAGCTTTTGAACTGCTGGCATCTGTTCCCGAGTTTTTGGGAAGTTTTTGGTGAAAGAATTTGACAAAAGGCATTCTTTGATTGCTCGATACAATAGTACATGTATTCGCCAATGGGGGCCTGACTATATGGTCATGGCTCGTTCAACCGTTTGGTCCGATACATTGTTTTCCCATAGGAACGTTATTTGGTGTTTCCAAAACTCCTTCGAGCGGGTAGCTTTCCGGTGGAATGCCCCTCGCTATTCAAAATTTGGCCGCAAGGGAAGTCTTGAACATTTTGTCGCGAACGTTGACTCGTTAAAAACTTTGCCGGTAAAAACCCTTCTTTTGGGACAAAAACTCGGTCGAAAGAAAAGAGTGCAATGGGTGCGTTTTTAGAGCCTTGCGGTCTTCCGACAGCGCTAGCGTTCCGGCAGCTCTGGTGGGGTGCCTGCATAGGGGTTAGTTCCAAATTCGAAAATAAAAAAGTGAGGTGGTCGTACCTTGAAGTGAGATATGCTAGCGATGCCTCGGGATTGGTTCGTTATAATTGCCTGGGGCGGATATGCGCCATAGATTTCTACTTTGTTTTGTTAAGCTCGAACGAGGGTGAGGCCCGATTAGCTTTTTTGTTTATTCGGGGGCAAAGGTATGAGCGTTGGTACCACGTCGTGTATTGCGAACATTTCCCTCACCGCTTGTTGTTCCCGGTAAATGGTTTTGATCCCATCCTTTGTTGGGAATTTTATCATCTGGTGGAGAGTGGATGGTACTGCTCTTATGCAGTGTATCCACGGCCGCCAAATAAGGCGTTATACCTCATATCTCCCTTTATGGCATGGAATTAGGCGTATTGGGTCGTGCCGGCCATGGTAACCGGAAGGACGATTTCTCCTTTTGTCGTTTCGCAAACCATGTTGAATTCATTGAGGACTCGAGTGGTAGGCACGATCTGGTCGAGCAGTCCGAGCTGTTCTATCACCCTTGACCTGACAATATTGGCCAAGCTACCTAGATCCACGAGTAGACGTTTTATCTGAAAAGAATTTACAAGGAAGGAAATTACAAGGGTATCGTTGTGGGGTTGAGGCAGGGCCTCGGTGTACTCTTCACTGAATTTGAGGGCATCTTCGGGGATATATCCCCAAGTCCATTTTTATCTGGTGATGGATATTTTTGTTCTTCTTATTACGGGTTCCTGCGGGGCATCGGCGCCCCCATGATCATTTGGATGACATGTTGCAGCTCGTTTGCCTCGTTTTTCTTGGTTGCCTCCCTTTCTCGGAACTGGTTTTTGGCCCGATCGCTAAGGAATTCCCCGAGGTGTCCTTTGTTAAGTAGTAGAGCCACCTCCTCACGTAGTTGATGGAAATCCTCGGTTTTGTGGCCTTGCGTGTTGTGGAACTCGCATACTAAGTTGTAATTTCTCTATGAAGTATCCGACTATATCTGTTTGGGCCACTTAGCATCTCTGATCTTACTGATAGCGAACACGATGTCCGACACATCGACAATGAAGTTGTATTCCGATAGGTGGGGTGCATTCGTTGGCACTATTTTTCGATCGAACCTGGTTCTATTGATGAACCCTCGAGGGTCCTATCCTCGGTCCACCCTCCGATCGTTGCGAGGTAGGTTGCGCATTGGGGTATTCCTCCTATCTTCGAGGTACGTCTGGTACCTTTTTTTGTTTGGTTTTGATTCCTTTGTCGGGAGTCTATTTGGGTATACTAAGCCTGAAGGGGCTCCCAACTGGTCATACTCAGCTCTGATATTTGATTGATACCGGTTGTGGACGTCCGACCAGGTCACGACCGGATACTCGATCAGGTTTTGCTGCAGCTATTTTGAAGCCACCGAGTTTCGTTCGTTCAGGCCTTGGGTGAAGGCCTGCACTACCCAGTCATCATAGACTGGCGGTAGCTCCATCCGTTCCACCTAAAAGCAGGACACAAAATCCCACAGCATCTCGTTCTCTCTCTGCTTGATTTTGAAAACGTCAGACTTCCTTGTTGCTACCTTCATGGCTCCGGCATGTGCCTTTACGAAGGAGTCTACTAACAAGGCGAATGAATATATGGAGTTGGGAGCTAAGTTGTGGTACCACATCATGGCCCCCTTCGAAAGTGTTTCTCTGAATTTTTTCAGCAATACAGACTCGATCTCATCATTTCGATCTCATCATTCTTTATATCATTGCCTTTCACTGCGCAGGTGTAGGTAGTAACGTGTTTGTTAGGGTCGGTGGTGCCATTGTACTCAGGGAGTTCCGGCATTCTGAACTTCTTTGGAACAGGTTTCGGGGCCGCTTCCTCAGGGAATGACCTCGGTATAAACTTCTTCGAATCCAAGCCCTTGAGGATCGGGGGCGCAACCAAGATCTGATCGACCCTAGAGTTGTATGTCTCGGCCTTTTTATCATTGGCTGCATTCATTTTCTCACCCGTTTCAATCCTTTTGCTGAGGTCCTTGAGCATCTCTACTATGGTAGGGTCGGCTATGGACCCGTTATTGCTTGATCTTTCGAGCACTTGCTCAGCGAGGGGAGCTGTTTCCGACACTGTAGTGCTGGTAGTCTTCGGATGGCTTTGCAACTGATCAATGGCCAACTGTTGTGCCTGTAACATTTCAATAATAACATGAAGACAAACTTCCTGTTCTTCCCGGGCTAGGGTTTTTTCGGCTTCCTGTCGGTCGTTGTGTCGTATGCTTCTGTCGGTGTGGGAAGTTTCATCGACTTGTTGTGCGTCTTGTGAATCCGTGTCCGCTAGAATCAGTTCGGGCCCGTTATCGAGATTCTGTGGCGGGGCTCCAGCGACTGGGACAACCACGCTATTTTCCCCGTGGTTTTCGAGGTTGTGGTTCTCAATTATGTTTACCGAGCCAGATATCTTGACTTGAAATCAAGAGATCTTGGACACGAAAAGGTGTAACATAACCTATGTTTTGTGCAATGAAACCGGCAAGAAAATAATCACTATTATTTTTATTTCCACAGTGGGCGCCAAACTGTTTACCGTGAAAATGGTAACAACAATTAAATTTGTAAATGAGATTCTAAAAATACGTGATCTATTTTTATGCTAGTTGTTAGAGCAGATGATGCTAGGAATATGAAGTTTAATGATGAAATGCAAGCTAAAACGAAGTAGTAATCAAACTGAGAGGTCTGTTGCCCGGGTATAGGACTTGTCGATGGGGGACCTCGGGGTCGATAACCGGGTCGAGCTCGAGCTATCGGGATAGTCGAGAATGAGATAACAGTTAGGTTATGATCAAACAAAGCTCTATATCGCCAAAGCCAAGCGATAAATAAAGAACATGTAAGAAGGCGATAAATGCTAAAGTGGCCTCGAGCCAATAAGAACAAGCGAGTTAGAGAGAAGAGAGAGAGATATTACTGATCTTGTGGAGAAAACATTGGAGAAACATCCTCCCTTTACAAGGTAGTATGAGTTCCCTTTATATAAGAGGGGAACCCAGCTATAGTACATGGGCATTAACTGTAAAGTATGCAGATGTGACAGCTAGACGCCATGCTTCACCGTAGGCTCTGGATAGGCCGGCCCTATCAAACTTATCCATGTGACTAGGGAACTTCCCCATCTGTTCTAGCCTCATCCTCCGTCTTCTTCGAGTCGGGCGCCGAGGGAGGGAACTCGGTGATGGCTTCACGTCCTCGGGGTCTCGAGGCATTCTTCTGAAGTGGCTTGATAGCGAGAAATCATTTCCTCTGATTTCGCCATCGGAGGGGGAAGGCACAGAACCGTCGACTGAACCGCTGATCGACTTGTTTTACTGCAAATAAGCCATTTCGAATTTAAGGGTAGTAAATAGGAAGAGCGCAACCACTCATTAAAGCGTTGCTATAGGATTTGATACGCACGAGTGGAATATGATGCGGAGCACGATGTATGCAGCAATTAATAACATGTCGTCAAGTATTTGCACGTACAGAAAAATAAATACATCATTTAAATAATTGAAAGACAGTTATAGGGAAAAAGAAAACAAAGAGACAAGTCAGTTTCAGGGATAAATAACCATAAATGCTTAAAAATGGACAGTAAAATTCAAATAAGGGAGAAGGGTACGGGATAAGGCATTCTTGGACTAATTTGTAAAAAGATAAGTTTTTTATGGTAAGAGCCTAAAGGTATCCCAAGCAGAGTCGTCATGCTGTCGCGCCCCTTTTTTCCTCCGCGATGAAAGTATGAGTTTCGACGTTCATGGGGGTAATAACTCATTTCCTTTTGGGATGTGGGTATTTTAAAGAGTCACCACCTAACGGATTATCGTGCATTAGGCACCTAGAACAATTAACTCTTAGACTAGTTTGCATTACCAAATATTAGGGTAAGGGCTCGAAATAACCTTGAGGGGAAGGTGTTAGGCACCCCTCTCGGTCCACAATGGTGGGTCCCGGCAGAACTTATACTTATGATTAGTCCATTAACAAATAAGAGTTGAATCAAATAATTTGCAAGTAAAGCACGTTGGATGTTGTATATCTCAAATAATAAGACAAAGGTTTTGAACGAGTTGTATACATATAGACAAAGTTTTAAATAGAAGGGTCCTAGATTTTCTAGCCTACAGGATCACCCCACACAATGTCCGGTAATCACTCCTCAATAAAGGGCTACACGTGACATTAGCGTATAGTCATCATATCCCATATCTACCCTTCCCACCTCGTGGTCATAGCCTAAACCATACTAGTAAACTTGACGATGCCTATGCGTGCATTACCCGTCCTTCCTTGTGGCCCTAGAGGTATTTAGGACCTCTAAATCTGGGCAGTTATAGACGACCCCTAAGGTGCTTAAAAGGAGAAAATACTAATGCGACAGACAAGAACAAATAGGACCTTAGCACATATGGCAGAAAAGAAGCAATTAGAGGCTCAAGTTCACCTCCTCAAATAATGCATGTAAACAACACGACTCAAACACAAATAAGGGCAATATTGTTTAATAGTATTCTAAGACATGATGTCTAGGCGAATATTAGAACACATGGGATATACAGTTTTTATTTTATAAACTCAGAAGTAACAGCCCTATCCGTTTGCCTATTGATTTTAGGCATGTTAAAATCAGAACAACATAAAGTAACAGAAACAGCTTTAGAGCTACAAGTTTTGAAAACGCCCTATAGGCTTGCCTACACGCTGAATAGTGGTGTCCCAAGAGCATGATAACTACACTTGACATAGTAAAACAGTGGAAAATTTTTAAAACATACTCTTGTGTTCCTATAGGCATGCTTTCTAATAGTGAATTAGGACAATACTCGAAAGAATTCATTTCAGGGAAAACAAACCACTAGTTAGACAAACTGCGAAGTAAACTAATCATGAATTGAATTAACATGTTTAAACTAAACAGATTTTAGATCTATAGGCATAATTTCTGACGTTGTTCCCTATAGGCATGGTATCTAATTATTAAGAGTTTATGATAGAAACTTGTAGGCATGACAACAAATAAAAACACATGTAAATACCCATTATAATAGAAGTTGAACTGGATCATATCCTATAGGCATGATATCTACTTGTGAAGTTGATTTTAAGACCTATAAACATGATTTCTATTATTGGAACCACTTGAGATCTATAGGCATGATTTCTAACATGGTAAGGCATAACAAATAGAATATCCTATAGGCATGGTTTCTACCCATTTACCCCACAAATATGTAACTACCCGCCCTTTTTCACTAGTTACCCCAATATTTATTTACAAATTATTACAAACCAGATGAATGAATTACATAAATAGATAAAAAGAAAAGAAGAAGTTACACTATAGGGAGCCTGAAGTAGGCCCAAGTGATTTCCCAAGACCTCCAATAGCCTCAAATGCCAATTTCATAGACAATATCATTATGTACCTACGTCAAAGTTCCCTAAGGATCTCATGGATCCCGGGCAGTGCTGACACCTAGACTTTGTAACCAAATTGAGTAAGTGTAGTGTGGAAGGGACAACCTCAGTGTTCCAGAGTTCAGAGGGATCTCAATAGGATCCCAAAGTAGTACACACACTAGAGGGGGCAGAACCTAGTAACTTAGGAGTAAAGTGAGAGTGCTTGACACAGTTTGAAATGTTTCAGTAGGAAAACAATGTTAAAAAGAGACTTGCTTGAAATAGTTTTGTCATAAAACACATATGGAGTTATTAAATAAGACCATTTTAAAAAGGTAAGGTGACTAAAAATCAATCAAACCAAATACAGAACTAGAAGAAGTTCATCAACACTTCAATACATGGAGTCAAATAGGTGCACACATCCACTTAGGGGTAATGGGGATTTGGGGTAAGAATAGAGCACATAGTAAGCACAAATGCACATATGTAGAGAATTAGAGGAGCCTTAAAAGGGGTCAAGGCTTTTAAAGTACATCATGAACTTTAGAGTTAACACAGAATCAATAGGCTTAGGATAGCCAATTACTTCATATAGGAAGGTGCATGCCAGGGATTAGAGAAACATAGTCACATTAGGGCATACTAGAAGGGGATCCTAAGGGGGTATATAGCATGCAACAAAGAAGATAGTGAAGTAGACATGTTAATGGCAGGTTGAACAACAAAACCATAGATAGAAGCATATTAGAAACATGAAAAATTGAAGTAATAGGAGAAGCATATTGTTTTGGGACTTGAATTAAAATCAGAACATACCAGTAGAGAGATGGTACACACAAAGTGAGGAATAGGAAGGCACAATAGATAGCCTTGGCATGCAGCCGACTAACTCAGAATAATAGCCAGTAACCAAAGAGATAGCAGATAGTTTTTAAGTGTGAGAGAGCTTTTTGAACCAAAAAAAATGTTCGTGTCTGTGTTAATGAGAGAGTGTGTGTATATAGTAGTTCGAAACTAGGTAAAATAAGGCAAGAATCACAATAGTATAGTAATCATGGAAATTAGAACCAATTAGAGCAAAATTAGGACAATTACTCACTTAAGTTAGGGGAATCAGTTCAAACGGTAAGAACAAGTAACAAATAAGAATATAAATAAATGTATGACCAATAAGGAATGATTTTAAATTCAGTAAGTATAGGGTAAACAATTAGGGCTAAGTTAAGAAAATTGTAATTAAGGAAATAGTTAGTAAGAATAAAGTACCAATACAGACAGGGTAGGTGAATCAATCAATTTGAATAGAAAGGGTATGAATCGAAGGTTTAAAGGAAGGTCTTCCAATCAAACCATGAAACAGGGAATCCAAAATCAATAAAAGAGAAAGTCACGAGTAAGTGTTTAGCATATAAATAGAGTAAGATAAGAATAACAAGACATAGCAACCAAGAGGAGAGTCTTGAACAGTAAAGATAAACACAAGCACATAGAGCTGATGTAAGTGAGGCTAAGGAACTCAGCAGAAACATATTCGAGGCAAGATAATCACAGAAACTCAAACAAGAACCGTCCAGTTACAAAATTAAATGATGAAACCTGGAAAAATTAGGGCTTTCAACATAAACGAGTTAAAGGTGTAGTAAAATCATAGAATAAACCAAAATATGCAAGAAATAGAAGTTTAAACGCAAAAAATCAGTTAATAAGGTTTTAAAAGAAATTCTGAAACCCTAATTTTTAGAAAAATGTGAAAACACTTGAAATCAACAATACTTGTAAAGAGTTCCAAGGACAGTGTAAAACATTAAAGAAACAAACTCAAACTGTCCTAGATCTGTACAGATCTAGGAGATATAGGAAGAAGTTAAGGTTTCAAAAGAAACCCATATAGAGATGAAAGAACCTGTATAGAATCCCAAGGATCATAACAGATACATCATGATTTTGCTCGAAATCACACTGGAGTAGCCAAGAATAGACAAGTGACGAACCCTAGATGCAAGTCGGCCTGGCCCTGGGCCTTTGAAGACCTTAGAAAAGGCGGGCTTGGCATGAGAGAAGCCATTGGAGGCTTAGGAGACGATGGGAGGACACCGGAGATGACCGGAGAGAAGAGGTTGGATGTTGAAGGGCTAGGGTTAGGTTGAGAGTGTACTCAGAGTAGAGAGAATTCTAGGGCGGCGGTATCTGGAAAATGATTAGGGTTGTGGGCAGTTTAGGATTAAAAAAGGCAAGAATCAATATGGGCTTTTGATCTTTCAGATCAACAGCCATGATTTAATTTGTTCTCGGTCGGGTAATTCGATTAGTAATTGGGATGTGTTGGGTTAAAATAGAGGCTAAAATCGAAATGCATTCTCGCTATATTTTTAATAGCCAATTTAATCCCATATAATTTATAATAAATAATAAATAATAAATAATTTCTAAAAAAAGTTTCGTCTACTAAAAAGATTTAAAATAGATATTTAACATTTTAAAAAATAAAGAAGATTAATTTTATGCATATAAATGTAGTTATGCATTAATAGGGCTAATATTGCAATTATATGCAAATTAGTTCTAGAAATATAAATGTAAATATAAAAAATGCCCTAATAATATTTTAACAATATTTTGGTATAAATCTAGAATTTAAATGAATAAATTATTACAACAATAATTTGAAGGATAATTATTGGGCATTTTATGAGTAAAAAGGGAGGAAATACATAAATTTAAAATCTTTAAAATTATAGAATAATTATAAAAACATTGTGCATGCATATATATGCTATTTTAAAAGTATTTATGCGTATTAAAAATATATAGGAAAAAAATTGGGTATCAACACCGAGGCCCCGTATACCCAAGCTCGAGCCCCAGATTCTCAGTAGCTCGATTTTGCCTAAACGCATTATTTTCAAATTCTTATCTAATTTTCTAGTCTCACAGATAGCATTTACTGCCTAACAACTAGCATAAAAATAGATCACATATTTTTAGAACCACAAAATTAAATCTAATTGTAATTACCATTTTCAAGGTAATCAGTTTGGCGCCCACCGTGGGGCTAAAACTAATAGCGATTGTTTTCTTGTTGGTTTACTACATAATGCAAGTTATTTTTCACACTTTTTCTTGTCCAAGGATCTTTTATTTCAGGTTAAAATGTCTAACTCAGTGAACGCACATGAAAACAACGGTCTTGAGGACCATGGAGAGAACGATATAGCTGTTCTAGGTACTGGTATACCACTACAAAACTCTGAGAGTACGCCATAGCTAATCCCTATGGGTTCTGTCTCACACAACATCAAAAACGTTGATGCCAGCACCCACATTAACGGGAATACATGCCCAGAAAGTCAACAAGCAAATCGGGAAAATCCCACCCAGGAAGAAAAAAGACGGACAGGGAAAGCAGAGCGGGAAAACCTCAGCACGTCACTCATATGATCATCGGGGTGACCGACATTCCCCAAGGAACCGTGATCAAACGGGTGAAAGTGTCCGCTGCAATGAAAGGGTTAATTCAGAGTCGCATGACCGATGGCATCCTTCCGTTCAGCGAGGAATAATTTGAGACCTTGACACAACCACACAACGATGCGCTGGTAATTTCGTTTCTCTTGAATAACGTTCAAATTAAATATGTACTCGTGTATCCAGGTAGCTCGGCCAACGTGATCAGGTCAAAGGTGGTAGACCAACTCGAGCTACTCGATCAGATCATGCCTACCTCCCGAGTCCTCAATGTCTTAAACATGGCCAGAGAAGCTACGAAGGGGGAGAACACCATCCCGTTCAACGTGTCTAAGGCAGTTTAGGATGCCAAATTCCATGTCATCAATGGTGACATGAGGTACAACGCATTACTTGGGAGGCCGTGGATAAACAACATGAGGGCAGCACCGTTAACTCTACATCAAATGATGAAGTTTCCAATGAAGGACGGTATAAAAATAGTATATGGAGAACAGCATGCGGCAAAAGAAATGTTCGCGTTCCAATAGGAAATGTCATATTCTATACACTCTACCTCGAAAGAGCCGGGAGACAAACATACCCCCAAGGATGAAGAAGAAGATTTCCTAGCTCCCCGAACCTTCATTGCCCCCGAAGAGTAGGACATAACAAAGTCGACTATTGAAGAACTAGAGCAAGCTGTTCTAATCAAACATCTCCCCGATTGAAAGGTATACCTGGGAACAGGGTAACCCCCGAACTCAGGAGAAAACTCATTCAATTTCTTATTAATAAAATTGATTGTTTCTCTTGGTCCCACGTAGATATGACAGGGATCCCACTGGAAATAACCACCAATCGACTAAGTGTCGACCCCAAATTCAAACTGGTGAAGCAAAAAAGAAGACCCCAGTCCGAAGTAAAACACGCATTCATCAAGGACGAGGTAACAAAACTCCTCAAAAATACGGTCTATTAGGGAGGTAAAGTATCCCGAATGGATGGCCAATGTGGTGGTAGTTCCCAAAAAGGGAAATAAGTTAAGAATGTGCATAGATTATAAAGATTTAAATAAGGTGTGCCCCTAGGATTCATTCTCGTTGCCTAACATCGACTGTTTGATCTATGCCACAGCCGGTTATGAGACCCTAACTTTTCTCGATACCTACTCTTGATATAATCAAATTCAGATGAACCGTGGGGTGAGGGAAAAGAATTCATTCATCACAAAGTAAGGTACATATTGTTACAATGTAATGCTCTTCGGGCTGAAAATGCACGAGCCACGTACCAGTGCCTAGTTAATAAAATGTACGAACATCAAATAGGAAAATCTATGGAGGCTTATATTGATGACATGCTAGTTAAGTCCCTACGCACAAAGGACAATTTGACTCATTTATAGGAGACATTCGACATCCTCAGAAGCTACAACATGAAACTCAATCCCGAGAAATATGCCATTGGAGTGGGATCGGGAAAATTCTTAGGCTTCATGGTGTCAAACAGGGGAATCGAGATCAACCCTGACAAAATCAAGGCCATCGAAAAAATCACGATTGTAAACAATGTGAAGGTCATGCAATGACTGACATGGCGCATTGCAATCTAGGGCCGATTCATATCGAGGTCATCAGATATGGGTCATTATTTCTTCTCCTTACTTAAAAAGAAAAACAACTTCGAATGGACTCCTTAATGCCAACGCGCCTTGGAGGAGTTGAAGCGATATCTGACTAGCCCCTTTACTCCACACACCAAAGAAGGATGAAACGTTGTATTTATACCTGGTTGTATTTGAGATAGCGGTAAGTGTTGTGCTAGTTCAAGAAGTGCAAGGTACGCAATTCCCTATTTATTATGTAAGTCGGACCCTGGAAGATGCCGAAACCATGTTGTATACGGTAAAAATTGGAGGGTCTAATTTTTTGTCATTACTACACTTTGTAGGCACCAAAGGCTCGAGACACTGGTCGAGGTTCAAATCCGAGGGTTTATCGACGTCTGACCTCGGGGCAGTGCAGATCAGTAGTTGTGATAGAAAAGTGGGAAGTTCCCAAGGCAAGTGGTTAAAGCTGACCAAGTCTACTTGGCTAATCCAAGCTCGTACTGTGGCATTGAATGGATGTACCAGCCATATATCTTTGTAATAAATATATTTATACTATGTTGGGATTCCCCCTGATATATAAAGGGGACCCTTGTCATTTTGTAAGGATATCACTCACAACATTCAATACAAGAACAAGAACATTCTTTTCTTTCTAACTTAATATGTTCTCTTGATTTTACTACTTATATTTATTGCTTACATTGATTGTGTTATATTCATTGTTCTGCATTTATTGCTCATTATTAGTCATACAGATCCTTCAACAAAGCTCTCAAACTGTTAGTCCTTCATCAGTTGTCCATAGTTCAGTATCGAGCTCGACCTCGAGGCCCCATTTACAGAAGCTCAAGGCCCCGATTCTCAGCCGCTCGGTTTGCCTAAGCATACTATTTTCAAGTTCTTATCTTATTTTTCTAGTCTCATACTTAGCATCTACTGCTTAACAACTAGCATAAAAATATATCACGTATTTTTAGAACCACAAAATTAAATCTAATTATAATTACCATTTTCAAGGTAAACACAGGTATCCGAACCTAGAAAAATTAGCTCTTGCATTAATAAGCGCATCACAAAAATTGAAACCTTACTTTCAATGCCATTTTATTTGTGTTTTAACAGCATATCCTCTTCGAAACATATTGCATAAACCGGAACTATCAAGCCGATTGACCAAATGGGCCATCGAACTCAGGGGGTATGATATCTAGTTTTAACCCCGAACGGCTATCAAGTCCCAAATTCTAGCGGACTTCGTGGCCGACTTCTCGCCCTCCCTCGTGCCCGGGGTAGAAAAAGAACTTTTACTAAAAACAGGCATATCTTCCGGAGTGTAGACCCTATTCACTGATGACACCTCGAAAGTGAGAGGATCCGGGCTCGGTATAGTTTTGAATCCACTTACGGGCGGCATAATCAGGCAATCTATAAAAACTGCATGATTGACTAACCACGAAGCCTAATATGAGGCTATAATTGCAGGTCTGTAATTGGCCAGAGGCGTAGGAGCTGAAGTCGTTGAAGCAAGATGCGATTCCCTCCTGGTAGTAAATAAGGTAAATGGGAGCTTCGAGGTCTGAGAAGATAGGATGCAAAGATAGTTGGACAAAATTCAAGTCACATTGCACCATTTCAAAGAATGGACTCTGGTCCACATACCTCGAGAGCAGAATAGCGAGTTGATGCCCTCGCAAACCTGGGATCGTCTGTCGAAAAAGATAACCTACCCCCCGGGGTTGTTGTTCAGCTATCCAAATCAGTGATCGAGGAAGGTCATTTCGATATCAACTCCACTAGACTGACATATGATTGGAGAAATAAATATATTGCCTATTTGAAAGGTGAGAATGTACCCACGGATCCAAAAGAATCGAGGGCCCTGCGAACCAAAGCAGCCCGATTCTCGCTCGACAAAAATGGAACTCTGTATAGAAGAACCTTCGATGGCCCCCTAGAAGTATGTCTGGAGCAGGGAGACACAGATTATGTACTCCGAGAAATACACGAGGGCACATGCGGAAACCATTCTGGTGCCGATTCCTTAGTTTGAAAGGTAATAAGACCAAGCTATTATTGGGATAGTATGGAAAAAGACACCAAAGAATTTGTCTGAAAGTGCGACAAATGACAGAGATTTGCCCCAATGATTCACCAACCCGGTGAATAGCTATATTTGGCCTTATCATCGTGGCAGTTCATGAAATGGGGCATGGAAATCATCGGACCTCTACCATCCGTACCAGTTAAATCTAGATTTATTTTATTTATGACTGACTATTTCTCAAAATGGGTGGAAGCGCAGGGCTTCAAAAAGATAAGAATAAAATAAGTCATTAACTTCATACGGGTCCACATTATGAGCCGATTCAGGATTCCTTCTGAGATAACATGTGATAACGGAAAGTCGTTAATCGGAAGCAAAGTAACATATTTCCTCGAGGATCACAAAATCAAAAGAATCCTTTTGACACCCTACCACTCATGTGCAAATGGTCCAGCCGAATCTACAAACAAGATTATTATTCAAAACATAAAGAATAAGTTGGAAAGCCCTAAGGGAAAGTGGAGAGAAATATTGCCCGAAGTGCTATGGGCATACCGAACAACTCTAAAATCAACCACAAGAGAAACACCTTTCTCTATAGTATATATGGTGTCGAGGCATTGATATTGGTGGAGGGTGGAGAACCAAGAGAAAGATTCTAACACACCACCGAGAGCTCAAATAATGAGGCCATGACTGCAACCCTCGAACTATTGGATGAAAAGTGAGAAACTTCACTGGTCCGAATGGCTGCCCAAAAACAAAGGATAGAAAGGTACTATAATAGGAGAACAAATCTCCGACATTTTGAAGTCGGAAACTTAGTACTAAGGAAAGTCACGCTCAACACCCGAAACCCTAATGAAGGAAAGCTAGGCCAAAACTGGGAAGTACCGCACCGCATACTCAAAGTGAGTGGCAACGGATCCTACAAGCTCGGTGCCATGGAATGCGAAGAGCTTCCAAGCAATTGGAACATATCAATGCTCAAACATTACTACTGCTAAGGCGTCTGATGGAAGATGCAAAAACACCCTCGGGCTCGAAGACCTGGGGTTTTTAAAGCATGCGTTGTACTCTTTCATTCGATCGGATTTTGTCCTAAGAAGGGTTTTACCGGCAAGGTTTTTAATGAGGCAACATCTATATGCTACCTAAGGAAAATTTCACAAGTATTCATGGCTTCTCTTCAATCAACCTCGAACGCTGGGGATCATCCCCCCCGGAAGATCACCTTCTCGAAGAAGAAAAGATGAACATAAAAGGGTCTTAGTAGGAAAATGATGTATCGGGCCAAACAGTCGAATGAACCGTGTACGCATAGAATAATTGAGCCCCTGACGGCAAAAACATGTATACTTGTGCCATTTAATTAAAGAATATCTTCTCCTCCATCAAAACACTTTACGTTTTAAAGAAGTACGCCATTTTTAACAAAAAACGGCTTCAGAGCTAGATATTTCCTGAACACACATTGACTGACGCCAAAAAACTATTGACGTCTCGGGGACTATCGTCGACTATCTTCCCTTTGATCAATAAGTAACTCATATATAAGACCTCAAGCAAGGCATGAACCATACTTGTACCAAGTGACTTACCTGTAAGACCTCAAGCAAGGCATGAACCATACTTATACCAACTAACTTTTCTATAAGACCTCAAGAAAGGCCTATTAAAATTTGCAAGACCTTACAAAAGGTATAATCCCGATCTTAATGTTAAGGCTATGTATCCGAACTAATAAGGCCCCTAAAAAGGCATACCCTCGATATAGATGCCGAAACTACTTCACTCGGGGACTGAAAGGCTCCGACCAAACACAATGACTACAATCACAAGGTTTTACCAGCCAATCTAATGCGACTCGGGGACGCCCGACCATCGCTATAAAATCACAGGCCTTCAATTACTTCAAAAAAACATCAAAAACAACTGGTTAATCAGGCTATCGTCAGCATAAGAAAAAGAGCTTCGATGATATTAGCTCCAAATGATAGGCTTCAAAACAACTCAGCCATTGAGCGAAACCTCCCGAGGTGCTCATTCATCGCTACATAACGACTCATAATCTAGGTTCTTATCGAGCCGTTGAAGAGCCAGGCGAACACAAAACTTTAAAAATCTTTAGCTAAGGAAAAATAAGACCTATATAAGAGGTCGTACCAACCCAATGTGTAAGAGCCACTAACGCCAGCCTATATAAGAGGTTGTACTGAACCAATGCATATGAGCCACTGACCCACCTTAAATTAGAGGTCGTACCGTCCCGACGCGTAAGAGCCTAAGAGTCAGCTCAAATTTTGAAGACTTAAGGGTCAATGAGCTCGAGTCAAAATATGACATGAAGACTGGGCCAAAAATAGTTAACTAAAAGCCTAAGGGCAAATGTGTAAGAGCCACTGTCGCCAGCCTATACCAAGAGGTCGTACCGACCCAATGCATAATAGCCACTGATGCCAGCTTAAATTAAAAGGTCGCACGGACGTAATGCTTAAGAGCCACTTTCGCCAGCCTAAAAGAGCCTCGGGACCGATTAGAAGTCACACCAACCCAACAGCCGACCCAAAAAATCTCAAGATCAGTTTATAAACCTAAGGGCCAGTAAATTGGAGTCGAGAACCCAACTCGGAGATTGGGCCCCGAACGATTGACCTTTGACCAGCACGAATCGCTCATCAATGGCAAAAACCCAAGCCTCTAACCCAAGGTCCAAAATCTTGGACTAATGGTCAAAGAACATCATGGATTATTCCTAAAAGGCAAAGGAAAAAAGAGAAGTGATGAAAAACGAAAAGCCTTCTATATATATTGCTCACAAGGGCACATTTACAAGGCCTAAAAAGCCCTTGCAAGGTAGAGATCAGATAAAACCTTAAATCTACCATCGGGTCTATGTCTTCGATGGCTCCCTAGGAGTTTGTGCCCTGATGGTTCCGGCCACAGCCCCCGGGTCTTTAAAACAATACAACGCTATCCTTTTTGTGCAAGGATAAGAGCGTCTCGGCTTCAGCTTTGATCCCGGATAGAGCAACAATTAACTCAGTATGAATACCTCTATACTAATCACTCTCCACCCTCGCATCATGAAGTTGATGCCTGACTAAGGCCATCTTTCCTTAGAGGGCATCCCTCTCGAAAGCTATCTCACTCACGTGCCGTTAGAGTTCAAGAATCTCGGAGTCTCTAGCTCGAAGCTCCTCCCTCATTAGGGCATTTTTCTTCTCAAACTGCACAAATTAGATCAAAGGTGTCAAAATACTGAGATATGGTAAACATTCAGACAAAATCAAATGGAAACTACATAACCTGCTTAGTGAGATGAGTCTTCTCACACTCGTAACGAGTCACCTCGGCTTGAAATCGAGCGAAGGTTTGATTATAAAGCACCCTGGCCTGGAACCATGAAAGAGGAAAGTTAGAAAGACGAAGATTAGGATGATAGGTAAAATTTACAAGAACTACCTGCTCCCAAAGCCTGTCCATCACACTAAAAATGAGTGAGGCATCGAGCTCAAGGATTTTCTCGGATGCAACTATAGGCCTTTCAAATGCATCTTTATCTCCGATGGGCACCCCCACATTGAAAGGTTCTTTATTCGGGGCATCATGCATTTCCTTCGAAGGTAAAAATGGTCCCAAAGGAGAATCACTCACGTCAATAACATTGACGGGAACAATCGGGGCCGTCTCTTGTCCCTGAAGAGCTTCAGAACTGGGTTCCACCGGACCGCCTACCAAATACGCCTCAGCTCGAGTAATATTTTGGCCGAAAACCAACTCAGGGACTTTACCCAATGCCTCCTCGATGGCCTCTTCAGCCCGAGGTTGGACAACGATAGTACCAACCTCCCTAAGATGCTATCGAGGAATCATTTTTATCCTCACCTTCAGCTCAGGGACTCCCCGCTATTCCTGGAGTAAAGGCTGATGAGTCAGCCTTAGGTTCTTCCACTTTGGTCTTCTTGAATTCCAAAGGCTCAGTCGATGATTCCCTTCATCTTTTCTTCTCTTTATCGGGTCTCGGTGTATCCACTTCACCACACTGTGCTCCCCTCATTAGAGGACCTCCCCCAGACCTGCACAAATGCAAAATGTAAACATAGGGAGTGAGGATGCTATCAGCAGCAATTCTGTTAAGATATACAATTACAGTAGATGTAAAGGCTCACCATGGTCCTTGACTTCTCATCAAGCTTGGGATATATCGTGCCACATGCTCTCAATGTATGGGCAAATCGAATCTAGCTGGTTGACCCATCCCGAGAGGTCCTTAACCGCATTAGGGTACACGGCGATGGATAAATCAGAGGAAGAAGTTAGTCCGTGGGAAGATGTACCCAAAGAGAAGCAAGGCAATATTTAATTAGCATATCTACTTACGTTTCGTGTTCCACTTTTCGGGGAATGACATCCTCTCCGCTAGAATCAGGTCCGAAGTCCTAACTTGGATAAAATGGCTCATCCACCCTCTGTTCTTAACCTCATCGGTACAAGCAAAAGGGGCTCTGAAGGCCCAATAGTAGAGCTTTATTAGGCCCCTACGGAAGAGTTGGGGGCTATACATTCTAATCAGGTGGTCGAGAGTGAATGACATCTCCATAACTATATTTGCATAATATTTGGTCATGTAAACAATACGCCAAAATGAAGGATGAATCTGGCCAAGGGTTACTTGATATCGTTTGCAGAAGTCGAGGATCACGGGGTCTATTATCGGCGAGGATGGCTCCATCGGATCGAGGGTAAACGGATAAGTGTACACACTGAGGAAGCCAGCCTTGTATGTCGTTATGTCCTCTACCCAAAAAGGAATTTCCACTAGGACCGTGTCCCCCCAGCGGCAATTGGCCTTTACCCTTTTAACGTCTTCTATTGAACTAAGATATTGGGACACAGGTTCACAGTGCCCCGACTTGGAATAAGGTTTTTCGATCTTAAAATCGGAGGTCATTTCAAAAGCCCCTGGAATGCATTCCCCAGCGTAGGGGGCAATTATTGCTTTACCCTAAGCCGAGTGTGAGGAAGAAGAATGCACATATTCCCGAGGAACAAAGGTATAAGTTTTTGCCATTCTTGTTAAAAGGTTTTAGAGGAGAAATGAAAATTGCGTTTCAAAAAGAGAACACAAGGGAGAGGAAGGAAGAACTCTTTTGAGGGCTTGGTGATGCAGTGGAAAATAAGGAGTGAAAGAAAAAGTATTTAAATAGGTTTAATACGCATGTTGGAGCAGGCCAAAGGACGGCCAACCGCTGTAATTAATTTGAAGGCTTTTAAGGGTTGTGTGGACGTGAGCTTTAGACATCTCATTTTGCCATATCAATCGTTTGACAGGACGTGACTACCATCATGATGGATGTATCGAAGTGGCAATAATTCGAGATGGTTTCTTATCATTTCACTCTAAGAAATGCGGGGACTATCTATATACGGGTAAAATCAGGAAGCCCAATTTCAAGATCATTATGTCTTTTCCTTAGGTTCACCTAAAAAGGCCTTGAAGGCCCGGGGCGTAGTTTAAGGTTTTGACCTCGAGGGTTTTTTACACCCAAGCTTGGTGCAGCACGAGTTGATGGTTATAATGGATAAACGGGAAGTTCCCTAGGCACGTGGTCCGTACTGACAGCACCTGCAAGAATATTACCAGTCTGTACTAGACTGCTATGTAGTTTTACCAGCTACTTTACATTGTAATAAACACACATGTACTATATTGGGATTCCCTCCTCCTATATAAAGGGGACTTTACTATTTTTTGCACACAGGATAATCCATCACTTTCCATATTCAATTGTTTACTGTGAAAATGGTAACAACAATTAAATTTGTAAATGAGATTCTAAAAATACGTGATCTATTCCTAAGCTAGCTATTAGAGTAGTTGATACTAATAATATGGAGTTTAATGATGAAATGTAAGATAAAACGAGATAGTAATCGAACCGAAGGGCCTATTGGTCGGGTGTAGGTCTGGTCGAAGGGGGGACCTCGGGGTCAATGACAGGGTTGAGTTCGAGCTATCAGGGATGGGATAATAGTGAGGATATAATTGAACGAGTCTCTTTATGACCAATATTAAGTAATATAATGAAGAAAAAGTAAGACAACGATGGATATCAAGGTGGCTTCGAACCAGTACCAAGTGATAAACAAAGAACAGACAAGAAGGCAATAAAAGCTAAATGGCTTCGAGCTAGTGAGGGCAAGTGAGTTAGAGAGCAGATATTATTGCACTTGAGTAGAATGGTTGGAGCTCTGCCTTTACACGGTGTTAGTGACTCCCTTTTTATAGAAACAGGGAAGTCCTAACTGCGTACAAGATATGTTACGTGATAAAAGAAATAGGGTGGGACAACCGGCTAGCTTTGTAATGTACGCGTGGGCTGATGTCAAGCCGCTTGAATAGACCTGATCAACCCCGGGTGTATTCTTCGAGAGATTCCTGCGTTCGTTAGGGCTTTAGTTGACATTATCTGTCACGACCCAAACTGGAGGGCCATGACTAGCACCCGACCATAATTGCCGAGCACCAACGTACATTTCATCTAACCTTCTTTAATATCTTTTAGGGCTGACGAGATCAATATAAATGGTAGACCTGGATCATGGACAACCAACAATAAAATATGACGGCATGAACATACATAGGAGGGGATGACCAGACAATCAAGAAACTACATATAAGGTATGAGCTACCACGCTACCATGAAAGACTATACAACAAAAACCAGCCGACAAGGCATACCAAACTATACATGAGTCGACACTTGTCTATGAGCCTCTAAATGAACATAAGTGCTGCAACATAGCCGGAAAAAGGCCCCGACATACCCATAATGTCTAGAACAGAAATGCATACCAAGACCACGGCAAGTCCGGAGAAGGGATCTCGCCAATCACCGCTGAACTGGACAGCCTACTGTGGTGGGGGAGCTGCACCTGCTTGTCTATTAGGGCCTGCAGGACGACATGCAGCGTCCACAAACAAAAGGACATCAGTACGAATAAAGTACTGAATATGTAAGGCAGGGAACCACAAATACGAACAGTATTGTAAGCAGGGATAGAGAATATACAACCTGGAACATCTGAGTACCTCTGCAGGCTACTGACATGAAATGCATGATACATATGTATGTATACACAAACTATTAAAACATACGCCTCTATGGGTATCATCATCATCATATCGTACCCAGCCATAATAGGCTCGGTAAAAATGTACCCGGCCGTCATAAGGCTTGGTAGAATCGTACCCGGCCACGTGGAGCTCGGTAAAACCCAACTGATCAGTGGTTGCATAATAGGTGCCATACCCAGCTGACTATAGCGCGACTCGGTAGAGTAAAATAGATACATATATATAATGCATGCTCGACTCATGGAATCACATTCTAAACCTTTCGGAGTGACGTAAGGTCGGTATCCTCTGTACATGTTATTAGGACCAAATCTTCATTATGAACCTTATAAGAATTAGGAAGTACCAACAACATTGATAACATAAGAATAAGAGAAGCAACATTAACATCAATCTTTCCATAAGCGGGAAAGCAATGTAAGTACTGCTAGCTTCTAAGAGTAGAGTATCTTTGGAAGCTCGTTCATTACATTATGTACAATCGGAGTCGTGCAAAAGAAGAATATGGATAGCCTTACATACCTTGAATATACTGCCCCAATCACAATCTATGCAATTGTCACAACTCCTTAGTCTACAATAAGAGAAACGATACTATCGTTATCATTTAAGCGTCATAACTATTATGTATCGACCACAACCTATTTTACATTGAAAAGGACAATACCTCCCCGATATATATGACTTCACACCATTCCAAACAATCACCAAACAGCCCAAACAACATCAATAATAAACATATTGAGCCTCCCAAAACAGTCCACACACAGCCTTATTACATCATACATACGACGACCACATATATATGGTGTTCCTCCACACACTTCCACCTCCAAAACTCCACAAAATAGTAGTAAAACACGCAGCCCAATACTAACACAAAACAGTCTGCTACAAGTGAATAACTCGAACTCACGGCTTCCGATCACCGTCCCGTGAGTTCTTACATGTATAGAATGAATTACCATGAATTCGCAGCAGAGAAAAATGTATGAAAGATGGCAGTAACTTACCTTACGTGTTGGATAACTTAGGCCTTCCCTTGGTTCTTCAAACTCTAGGTTTTACCTTCAAATAGAACTTGAAAGAGAGGGAAAATCGATTAGGGTTTGTGTGTAATTTTTGGGAAGGAGTTGCAGGGGTTAACTTTGGTTTTGAGGGTCTGAAATATGGATGAAATAACTGAGTTCATAACCCCTTAAAAGTCCTCTCTTGTCCGACTTAGGTCTTTTAATTTAGTCCTATCATTTTGGCAAGTAGGTGATGCACCTACTTGTCATCTACCAATCTGCGCAGGCTTGCAAAAATATGAATATCTCTATACTCCAAGATCGTATTGACAAACGGTTCAATGTGTCGGAAACTAGACTCATAGATCTTTAATTTGGTGGGTAGATCACCCGGTAATTCCTTGTAAATTAGGAGAAAAGCTTAGAAACATTTAACATAATGTTTAAGTAAAATTATGAACCTAAGTTGCGACAACGTTTGTCAACTTTTGTTTCATAACTCGTTTGACTTCAAGACTTATGATACGGATATTATATGATTCAAAAACCTTAATACATGACCTTGAGTGTATTAAGAACCTCTAGGTTTACCTGAAAATACGAGTTACCATATCCTTGACTCGTTTAACTTCTAATACTTGTTAATCACCCTTATACACCCTTGTATCACTTAAGACCAATAGGATTAACTTCTTATCATCTCAAAGGTAATTCCTTCTTGAATTTATGTTAACTAATATATGGCATGAACTAACACGTGTGGATATGGGTTGTAACAGCTCCGCTACACACGATCGGCACTATCCGCTATGTAAGGGTTCATGGGGAGTTTAAATCAACGTGGATTCCGGTCAAGTTTCTCCCATATATGGAGGACAAACTTACAAGTAATTAACTTAACGTACGGCCTTACAAGAGTATGCAAAGCATTATGGAGATGTACATTATCTGCATATCGCCATTTTGTATTAAGGAAGAGTATTCTCAAGTTATTGCTTACCTCATAGAGCCATCTCACCTTCCAATGTATCATGTGTTCCACCAGCATCCTTGTTATCTTCATTCTAGAATAGGTACGAGTATTTAGACTTCATCTCTTCTTTTGTTTCCCATGTTATTTCTTCCATATTCTTGTTCCTCCACAATACTTTGATGGAAGCTATATCTTTTGTTCTCAGCTTGCGGACTTGTCGATCTAATATAGCCAATAGCACTTCTTCATATGATATGTCCTCTATAACCTGTACAACTTTGATAGGGACGACTCGAGAAGGGTCTCCAATACATTTCCTCAACATAGATACATGGAATACCGGGTGGACAAATTCCAATTCGGATGGCAATTCTAACTCATAAGCAACCTGTCTAATCCATCGAAAAATTTTATACGGCTCGATATACCTTGGACTCAGCTTACCTTTCTTCCCAAAATGCATAATACCCTTAATTGGTGAGATCCTCAGTAAAACCTAATCACCAACCTCAAACTCCAGATCACGATGTCGGACATTGAAATAAGATTTTTGCCTGCTTTGTGCCGTCCTCAATCGCTCATGTATCACTTTCACCTTCTCAATAGCTTGGTGAACCAAATCTAGCCCATATAATTCTGTTTCATCGACTTCGAACCATCCAACTGGTTATCTACATCTTCTCCCATATAGTGCCTCGTATGAGCCATTTTAATACTGGAATGGTAGCTATTATTATAGGCGAATTCTATGAGTGGAAGATGGTCATCCCAATTTCCCTTAAAATTTAGAACACATGCTCGTAGCATATCTTCCAGTGTCTGAATGGTACGTTCAGCCTGTCCGCCAGTCTGCGGATGAAATTCAGTGCTGAGATTCACTTGTGTGCCTAAACCCTTCTGAAAAGACCTCCAAAAGTTAGCTGTAAATTGAGCTCCTCGGTCTGATATAATAGATACCGATACACTATGAAGCCTAACAATCTCCTTGATATACAACTTCGCATAATCTTCAGGCGTGTAAGTTGTCTTAACTGGAAGAAAATGGGCACATTTTGTAAGTCGATCAATTATCACCCAGATGGAGTCAAACTTATGATAAGAGAGAGGTAATCTAATAATGAAGTCCATATTAATCACCTCCCATTTCCAGGTCGGAATCTCTATATTATGAAGCAATCCACCGGGTTTCTGATGTTCTATCTTTACTTGTTGACAATTGGGACACTGGGCTACAAATTCTGCAATAGACGTTTTCATGTTATCCCACCAATACTGCTCCTTGACATCATGATACATCTTTGTCGAGACGGGATGGATGGAATATCGAGATTGATGAATCTCATTCATAATCTTCTCTCGCAACCCTGCCACATTGGGCACACATAATCGGCCCTGGTATCTCAGTGCCCCATCTCTTCCGATCTCAAAAGCCATACTTTTACACTGTTGAATGCTCTATCTTAATCGTACTAAGATAGGATCTTCATATTGCAGTGCTTTTACCTCGGTTACAAAAGATGATTCTGATGTATTCTGTACAGTAACACCTCCGTCATCAGAGTCTAACAATCTGATCCTCATATTGGCTAGCTGATGAAGCTCTTTAGTCAACCACCATCTACCTGCCTCAATATGTACTAAGCTTCCCATTGATTTACAGCTGAGAGCGTCTGCCACAACATTGGCTTTACCGGGATGATACAATATCTCGACGTCGTAGTCTTTCAATAATTCAAGCCACCTACGCTGCCTCAAATTCAACTCTTTCTGCTTGAAGATGTATTGTAAACTCTTGTGATCTGTGTAGATGTCAACATGGACGCCGTATAAGTAGTGCCGCCATATATTCAAAGCATATATTACTACAGCCAATTCCAAATCATGGGTTAGGTAATTCTTCTCATGCTTCTTCAATTGTCTTGATGCATAAGCAATCACCTTCCCAAGATGCATCAATACGCACCCCAAACCTATACCTGAGGCATCACAATATACCACATAACCTTCTGTTCCTTAAGGAAGAGTGAGCACTGATGCGGATGTCAATCGATTCTTTAGATCCTAAAAACTACGTTCACAAGTGTCAGACCAATGAAACTTGGTAGCTTTCTGTGTTAACTTAGTCAATGGTGATGATATAGAGGAAAACCCTTCCACAAACCGCCTATAATATCCTGCTAGCCCTAGGAAGTTGCGGACTTCTAATGGTGTTGTATGTCTTGGCCAATTCTTTACTGCATCGATCTTCTGAGTGTCGACACTAATACCCTCGTAAGATATCACATGGCCAAGGAACGCTACTAAGTTCTGCCTAAATTCACATTTGGAGAGATTAGCATATAACTTACGATCCTGAAGCATCTGTAATACTATCCGCAAGTGGCCCACATGTTCCGCCTTCGAATGAGAATATATTAGAATATCATCAATGAATACAATCGCGAACACATCAACATAGGGCCTAAATATAGTATTCATGAGATCCATAAAAGCTGTTGGGGCATTCGTTAGCCCGAACGACATCACCGAGAACTCAAAGTGCCTGTATCTTGTCCGGAAGGCCGTCTTTGGAATATCCTTCTCCTTAACCCTCACCTGATGATACCCTGAAAGTAAATCAATCTTGGAGAAATACTTGGCACCCTGGAGTTGGTCAAACAGGTCATCAATTCTTGGAAGTGGATACTTGTTTTTTATAGTAGACTTATTCAACTGTCGATAGTCGATACACATCCGTAACGACCCGTCTTTCTTCCGCACGAATAGGACTGGTGCACCCCAAGGTGAAGTGCTAGGTCTAATGAAGCCCTTATCCAGCAAGTCTTTCAACTGCACCTTCAACTCTCGCAACTCTGTCGGGGCCATTCTGTATGGAGGTATAGAGATCGGTTGATTGTCAGGCAACACATCAATGCTAAACTCAATCTCCCTTTCAGGAGGAAAGCTTGGGAGTTCATCTAGGAAAACATCTAGGAATTCATTGACCACGGGGATTGATTGTAAAGTAGGCGATTTCGCCTCCACATCCCTAACGCGAATGAAAAGATAAATGTAACCTTTTGAGATCATTTTCCTTTCCTTAAGATAGGAAATAAACCTACCTTTTAGTGTAGCAATATTCCCTTTCCATTCAATGATGGGTTCACCAGGAAATTGAAACCTAATCGTCTTCGTACGATAGTCAACATTTGCATAGCATGAGGCCAACCAGTCCATTCCCATTATCACATCTAAATCAACCATTTCTAACTCAAATAAATTTGCCGAGGTTTGACGACTACAAATCATCACAGTGCAACCTCTATATACCCTTATAGCAATCACAGAATCTCTTATCGGAGTAGATACCGCAAGGGGTTTACTTATCAATTCAGGTTCAATGCCAAACTTATTAGCCACAAAGGGTGTAACATATGATAATGTAGATCCCGGATCAATCAGTGCATATACATCATAAGAAAACATAGATAGTATACTTGTAACAACATCTGGAGACGACTCAAGATCCTGTCGACCTACTAGAGCATAGGTTCGATTTTGACCACACTCAAACTCGGCACTGCACCTTTACCTCTACCACGACCTGTTGACTGTTAAAAACCATGTGTTGGAGGTCGAATTGATAAGGAAGAAGCAGACACAAATCCAGTCGGCTGAGCCATACTATCACCACCCCTATTTGGACAATCCCGCATCATATGGCCAGGCTGTCCGCAAGAGTAACATGCATCAAAACCTCGATGGCACAGTCCAAAGAGTGGTCCTTGCCTCAATGATCACAACGTGGTGTTGTGGGTCTCGTCTGACTAGTATCACTGTGATGTTGTGAGCCTGATGCCTACGAACTCTGACCTGGACCAGAATGGGTAAATCGATCATATTGAGGCCTCTAAAACTGTGAGGAGCACTAGCTATAGGTGGCGTCGAACTCCTCGAAGACTGGGGCTTGACGCTGCATCTGAAGTCATTGGAATACCTTGCAAATTTCACCCTCTTATGCTGGCCCCTATCCTGCTCCCTATCTGCCCTCTGCTGGCACTTACGATCCTCTAGGGTCTGGGCATAAGCCTGAATACGGGAAATACCCATGCCCTCCACCAAGGAGGCTGTCGTGCACTCATTTATCAGATGTGGTCCCAATCCGTTCACGAACAAATGCACCCTATCACTCATCTCAGCCACCATATGGGGAGCATACATTGCTAAAGAATCGAACTGCATACTGTACTCTCGCACACTCATATTACCTTGTCTAAGGTTCAAGAACTTATCAGCTCTAGCTCGTCGTATCTCAACTTGCAAGTAGTGACGAAGAAAGGCCTCAGAAAATTCCTTCCACACAGCTGGAGGAGCGTTCGGACCCCTGGATCTCTCCCAACTATCATACAAGAGAACCGCTAAATCCCCTAGCCGATAAGAAGCCAACTCTACTGCCTCTATGTCACTAACATGCATAACCCGCAGTGTACGATGAACCTGGTCAATAAAAGTCTGCAGGTCCTTCTTGGGGTATGATCCGGTAATCACTGGAGGGTCTAAATTAATAAAATCATGAACTCTCGTACTAACTAGTTTCTCAGTAGCACCTGTATTCTGCCTCTGAGCCTGAACAGCTACCAAGCTAGTCAATAACTGCAAAGCACTCCGCATATCCTAGTCTGTAGTGCCAGACGGAGGAACTGGAGGTGCTGGGTTCCTACTAATATCCTCTGGAAGAGACGGGGTAGATGAGGTATGAGACGACAATTCACTCTGAGCCTCACTTTGGCCTGCTCTGGCTTGGGGCACCTGACTGGTACCCTCTCCCGCAGCTGTATCAAGCCGTCTACAAATTATTTGCTTCCTAGTCGAAGACATCGCTGAAAGAAAACAAGGTGAATATTAGAGACGAACACTTACGAATCAACTCTACGCACGATCTAGATTCAGGAAGAAGGTAACAACCCTAGATGTCATGTAGCCTCCTGATTATAAATGTGGCGCGCTACACATCCATAATCAAGACTCTACTAGACACGGCTCATAGACAATCCCAAGGATAGACTTGCTCTGATACCAAGTTTGTCACGACCCAAACTAGAGGGCCATGACTAGCACCCGACCATAATTGCCGAGCACCAACGTACATTTCATCTAACCTTCTTTATTATCTTTTAGGGCTGACGAGATCAATATAAATGGTAGACCTGGATCATGGACAACCATCAATAAAAAATGAAGGCATGAACATACATAGGAGGGAATGACCAGACAATCAAGAAACTATATATAAGGTATGAGCTACCACGCTACCATGAAAGACTATACAACAAAAACCAGCCGACAAGGCATACCAAACTATACATGAGTCAACACTTTTATATGAGCCTCTAAATGAACATAAGTGCTGCAACATAGCCGGAATAGGGCCCTGACATACCCATAATGTCTATAACAGAAATGCATACCAAGACCACGGCAAGTCCGGAGAAGGGATCTCGCCAATCACTGCTGAACTGGACAGCCTACTGTGGTGGGGGAGCTACACCTGCCTGTCTATTAGGGCCTGCAGCATGACATGTAGCGTCCACAAACAAAAGGACGTCAGTACGAATAAAGTACTGAGTATGTAAGGAAGGGAACCATAAATATGAACAGTATTGTAAGAAGGGATAGAGAATATACAAACTGGAACATCTGAGTACCTCTGCAGACTACTGACATGAAATGCATGATACATATGTATGTATACATAAACTTTTAAAACATACGCCTCTATGGGCATCATCATCATCATATCGTACCTAGCCATAATAGGCTCGGTAAAAACGTACCCGGCCACGTGGAGCTTGGTAAAACCCAACTGATCAGCGGTTGCACTATAGGTGCTATACCCGGCCGACTATAGCGTGGCTCGGTAGAGTAAAATAGATACATATATATAATGCATGCTCGACTCATGGAATCACATTCTAAACCTTTCGGAGTGACGTAAGGTCGGTATCCTCTGTACACGTTATTAGGACCAACACTTCATTACGAACCTTATAAGAATCACGAAGTACCAACAACATTGATAACATAAGAATAAGAGAAGCAACATTAACATCAATCTTTCTATAAGCGGGAAAGCAATGTAAGTACTGCTAGCTTCTAAGAGTAGAGTATCTTTGGAAGCTCGTTCTTTACATTATGTACAATCGGAGTCGTGCAAAAGAAGAAAAGGGATAGCCTCACATACCTTGTATATACTGCCCCAATCACAAGCTATGCAATTGCCACAACTCCTTAGTCTACAATAAGAGAAACGATACTATCGTTATCATTTAAGTGTCATAACTATTATGTATCGACCACAACCTATTTTACGTGGAATCGTACAGCACCTCCCCTATATATATGACTTCACACCATTCCAAACAATCACCAAACAGCCCAAACAACATCAATAATAAACATATTGAGCCTCCCAAAACAGTCCACACACAACCTTATTACATCATACATACAACGACTACCGTAGTCGTGTCAAACGACCCGGAAATGTTACGAATCACTATCAGCCCACAACCCTACATATATATGGTGTTCCTCCACACCCTTCCACCTCCATAACTCAACAAAATAGTAGTAACACCCGCATCCCAATATTAACACAAAATTTTCCACAAAACAGTCTGCTACAAGTGAATAACTCGAACTCACGGCTTCCGATCACCGTCCCGTGAGTTCTTACATGTATAGAATGAATTACCATGAATTCACAGCAGAGAAAAATGTATGAAAAATGGCAGTAACTTACCTTACTTATTGGATTACTCATCCCTTCCCTTGGTTCTTCAAACTCTAGTTTTTACCTTCAAATAGAACTTGAAAGAGAGGGAAAATCGATTAGGGTTTGTGTGGGATTTTTGGGGTGGAGTTGCAGGGGTTAACATTGGTTTTGAGGGTCTAAAATATGGATTAAATAACTGATTTCATAACCCCTTAAAAGTCCTCTCTTGTCTGACTTAGGTCTTTTAATTTTGTCTTATCATTTTGGCAAGTAGGTGATGCACCTACCTGTCATCTACCAATCTGCGCAGGCTTGCGAAAATATGAATATCTCTATACTCCAAGATAGTATTGACAAACGGTTTAATGATCGGAAACTAGACTCATATATCTTTAATTTGGTGGGTAGATCACCCCGTAATTCCTTGTAAAATAGGAGAAAAGCTTAGAAACATTTAACCAAATGTTTAAGTAAAATTATGAACCTAAGTTGCGACAACATTTGTCAACTTTTGTTTCATAACTCGTTTGACTTCAAGACTTATGATACAGATATTATATGATTCAAAAACCTTAAGGCATTACCTTGAGTATAGTTAGAACCTCTAGGTTTACCTGAAAATACGAGTTACCACATCCTTGATTCGTTTAACTTCTAATACTTGTTAATCACCCTCATACACCCTTGTATCACTTAAGACCAATAAGATTAACTTCTTATCATCTCAAAGGTAATTCCTTCTTGAATTTATGTTAACTAATATATGGCATGGACTAACACGTGTGGATATGGGTTGTAACATTATCCTTGTCAGGGTACCGGCAGATCTTAAGGGAAGTGACTGGTTTGAGAGCTCGGGCTTCCGGGATCAACCTTTGAGGTATTTAGCCGAGGAGAAATCGGCCTCCTAGATTTCACCGTGCAAATATAGTCTTTGCGTTTCTTAGAGGGAAGTGATAAGAAATGATTTTGACACCTCACTTCTCGATCTCCCATAAAGATGTCGTACTGACGACATAGCCCCTTTTTTACAGGTGTTGAGGTGCCTATCCTTTTCGCTTCTTCAGGATTACCCAAAACATCGCGATTCTTTGATATTCGTTGCTATCGATTCAGCTTCCATGAACACATTAATTGCGCCAGTTGTTACGCTTTTCGAGGGTAGTAATGGCGCTGTCGGTTACTTTGCCCTCCCTATAAATCGGACTTTTCGTGGTTGTTTTTTTATCCAAATTTCCTTTGACACCCATCTTTTCTTCCTTTCCTTATATCTTGTATTTATGCCATCTTGTCATGTTTGAAGCCCGTATCCTCAAGATATTACGCCATGTGCACTATGGCCCAATCCTTGATCCTCTTTTGATTGGGCAAAGCTGTGCCGCTGTAATGTTGTTGTTGTTGTTGTTGTTGGCCCGGGGTGATGAGGCAAAGGGCAATTTCCTACGACCCTAGGGATACTTTGGATTATGCGTCGTTGCTCAAGAGGGGACTCGGATTATACATTACTGCTCACCCTCCTCCCTCGGCTCAGCGTGTTACACCCCTTTTGGATTCCTGGGGAGTGTGGCAGCGGTCTCTGCCAGCTGTTGCCTTCCGGGGCGAGGAAATGTCGTAACACCTCAAGAAGTGGTGTCAAAACGGCAGTACTAGCGGAGTTCGTACTAGCCAAATTTTTCACCCAACCACTTCTTGTGTTCTTCTGGCTTCACCTTCGTCATTTTGCTCTTCTCCCCTGCCTTCCTTTTCCTTACCGTCCCTTTTGAAGATGCCATTTCGGGAGGACAAGGACGTGGTCCCCGAGGGGATCGGATTTGGAAGATATTTTCCTTGAGGTCATACGCCTGAGAGGACGATGACGGAGACGTAACATGAATAGGCTAGGTCCTTAGGCTTCTGTTATATGCATATAACTTGTACTTCTTTATTTTTACGTAAGGATTCCCTGTGCAATTTTGTAATCATATGTAATTCAATCATATGTAAGACCCCCCGAGGGTCGATGTAAGTTAACACTTGTATAAATACAAAGATATTTTCTTGATTCTTTCCTTTGACACTTGCTGTATCTCTTTATATTTTTGGCATCTTCAAATGCATGATCCTATTTGTGACACCTCCTTTTTACCAATACCTGAAGGTGATATAAGGGAGTTGTTCCAATTTAAGTGACAACGAAACGGGATTATTTTATTTAAAATCAGAGTCGCCACTTGGGATAATTTATGGTGTCCCAAGTCATCGGTTAGAATTCCGAATCGAGGAAAATATTGACTCTGTATTACAGCCCACGAGCCAAAAATTTAGGTAAGGAATTCTGTTAACTCGGGAGAAGGTGTTAGGCACTTCCGAATTCCGTGGTTCTAGCACGGTCGCTTAACAATTTATACTTTGCTTAAATTATTTAATTACGTGTTTAGAACCTACATGCATCTTTACCGCTTTAATTGCGTGATTTACTCGTACTTAAAGAATTATCCAGTTATGCGTACGTATACTCGTGTGGTTTGGCGTGTCAAGAGTCGTGTCACGCGTGTGTGTACAGAATTCACAACACTTAGTTTATTTAAGAAAAAGCTTGGTCAAAGTCGTGCGAACGCGTACCTTGATTTATTTTTAAAATCGTAATTATGCCACGCGAACGTGTACACAATCATGATGATTGATTTGTTAAGATCGTACCTAAAAGCATAGTATCGATTTGGTTTTGAGGTAAATATATGGAAGCTAGATTTTCATGGCTCAACAGCGAGTCTTCCTCATTCTCGCATTTTAGGATTAAAATTTCAAAATTAAATACTTGCATTCTTAAGAACTAAGCTAACAGAAAACAAAAATATTTTCACACAAAGCAACAAATTTTGCTAACATAGAAAACTAAGCAAAACATACAAAAAATGAAACTTTATAGTCTTTTGATATTAAAACAAAACTTCAAACAAGCTACCTAATGCACTAAATAATCTTTCTTCTCCCTTTAAAAAAAATATTCCTACCACATTAACACTTAGAAATTTTCAACTTTCATGGCTAAGCAGTTTTAAAATTGTATACTTAGAGAGGAAAACTTTTCTTTATGTAAAAGAAACTTACTATAATCTTATAAAGAAAATTTATTAGTTTATGGTCTATTCACAAAAATGATTAAAAAGATTTAACCGATTTATGACTTAGGGATACTATATAATTATTTTGTCCACGATTAACGATGCTCTATTATTATTTAAAAATTTGGCCGAAGTTGCGCGAACGCATACTCTGGTTTATTTTGAAAATAATAATTATGTCACGCAAACATGTACATAATCACGATAATATATTAAGCGTGCCTAAAGCAAACTATGATCATTTGTTATTTTATATCTAAGTCATAAGAAATTAATACGAAGGCCTTAAATTATTTGTGCTCAATTAAATAACCTTGGAATTGTAGCAAGATTCTTTTAGCATTAACCTCACTAATAGCCAAATTCAAATACCTAAGCATTACAAATTAGCACAAGTAAAGATTATACGATAAAAAAATCTCGACGCATTGTTATTATTCCAAAAGAAATAAACTTCTCTTAGCATGAAGGAGCAATTCTAACTTTTTAGAACAAACACACCGAAAATGAAGATATGACACCCCTTCAACATAAAATTATTACATTAACACCGTCAATTGTAAAGATAGGACGTGGATGGTAAATTAGACTTTGCATCAAGTAAGAGCTAAGTCATGAGTTAAAATTACTAACCTAAGTCATGTGAGCTTGAGCAATTATAGCCAACTCCAAATTAACACAAGCAATGGGATACAAATGAACATTCCAGACTTTCGTCCATTTGAGCATAACAAACGATTTCGTACCTCGTGCCTAATTTCACATGGATCAACTGTATCCTTAGTCAATTTGAGCGCAACAAATGATTTAAGCCAAATTCGAGAGAATGCCTAATAAAAATGCATAATATCAGAATGATTTATAGTATTGATGTGAGTCCTATTTTCATCTCAAATCTGTGCTCAAAAGGGAGCCCAAGTCACGTTGTAAATGCTACTGGCCTAATGATTTCTAAGTGACCTGAATTAGGCCCAAAAGAAGGCCCAATTCGGCAACTATTATGCATTGACAAAAAACAGGGATTCAAGGTCGAATCCTTTCAGCAGCACAAACAGTATCCACACTCAAGATTGAAGCACCCCAATTTGACTTACAACAGACGAAATGGTCCAGACTCAATTCAAAAACAACCATGAATGCTCATTTAATAATTAACCCAAAGCTGACCCTATGTAAATCAGTTAAAATCCATGAGACATACACATATTTGTCCATTTAGCCTCCAAAGTTAATTGCTTCAAAAAGAACGAACAACTAAACAGCCAGGAGAAACTCAGAACTAAACACAATTGCAATTCTATAAACTAATCTGATAGACATTAAAAAGAATTGAATTTACCTCACAGTAAATGCATTCACAAGCCTATCATAAATGTATCAATATGAGCTTACTAGTAGTTTTAGCATGGAAATCATAGCTAATCATGATTCGATTAAAAATTTAGACAAGAAAACAGAAAACTGATGCCTCGGATAGTTTATAACTTAACAGAATCACATGGATTCAGCTAATCAATATTTGACTTGAATATTCTTTGATCAAATACCTATTATTTCCAGCAGAATTTACAAACATGCCTTTCATGGCTCAAATAAACCTTCACTGCAACAAAGGATAAATGGTCCTTAAATCACATGGAAACTAACTAAGAAATGAAATGAACTACAACACAATGTCAAATAAACGAAATACAGCACAAGTTGGAGCCATATTCTGAATCTTACTCTTTTATTTCATACATCAAACCTGACTGTACATATTTAATAGAGCTCAAAATATAGTACCTGGATATGAAATGAACCAAGGAAGTGAGGTCAGTGATCAGTAACAAAAGCAGCAACAAAACAACCCAAATTTAGTAAATGAAACCAGAAAATCGATTCAAAATCAATGGAACAATGGTCTTCAACATAGCTTGATCAAAAAACCTTCCAAAACTAATAACAAACCAATTCAAATCCCTTCGCTGAACAATATTGTTTGCAGAACTTAAATGAATCAAAAACTAGTGAAGCAATGGAACACTAGAGAATTCCTACCTATTTTTGTATTTTTCTGGACTCTTATCTTTTCAAAATCTCTGTATTTTTCAGCATTTTTCAGAACATGTTTTTTTTCATTTCCAGTATTTCAGAATCTCTCCTGTCTGTTCTTTGACACTTCTCAAGTTCAGCCTTTTATAGCCATTCATCTTAGTGCATTTACCACTATCAATTCAACTTTTCATTTCTTTAATCATCCACTCAATTGTCCACTCAATTATCTAATCCATTAGTGCAATCCTAACCCTACTATCCACTCGAAACTTCTTAAGTAGGTAAACACTTGAATTATACTTATATTAATCAGTTCTTATCGACATAATTAGACGAGAGGTTAAACCAGACTATTGAACTAATCCTAACTATTTTGACTAAGTGATTAACGAGATATAACTTCACAGTCTTAAAACAAGCTGATATCAAAACAAATCCACAAAACCAAATCTTAAAGAAACAACAGTGACCAGGAATAATTTATACCAAAGAACTGATGGAATTTCAATTGAAATTGAACAGGAAAAGAAAAAGAGATGAGGAAGACGAATATCAGAATAACACTAATGTAAATAAACAAAAACTAAGAAAAAACTCACCGGAAAAGCTCGAACTTAGATTTGGCTTTGATACTCTGACTCAACCCAAACTGATGCTAATCATTTGTTCTTGATAAAGAACAAATGAACAACATCGGTTTTGTAGTGAATCGATCTTCTAATCACAAAAAACTAGAGGCTTGGATCGATGTATGTCATCAGGCTCAACAGAAACTGATATTAAACTTTTAAGGTTCGAACTTAGATTTAAAATTTGACGAGTTTCGGTCAGATTCGAAGGAAACCAATGATGGATTTGGTATGAGGGAGTTATAGGGGTTATGTGGTGTTGATTTGGGGTCGATTGGGTAAGCTAGGGTTCGGGGATCAAACTTCAATCTGAAATTCGAGGGATTCAAGGGGAATTTGAAGAGAATGGGTTATGGATTTAGAAAGAGGAGATCAAGGGTTGTTCCATGGTGTAAAACTGGAGGTGATTGGAGGTTGTCCGCCGCCGTGGGCGATTTCCGGCGGACGGCGGACGGCGGACGGCGGACGGCGGACGGCAGTGTGAGGTGGTGTATGTGTTTGATCTCTGAAGAGAGACGAGTGAGGGGGGGTTTGGTATATTAAAATGATTGATTTAATTAGGGTCGTTGGGTGATGGGAATCCAACGGCTCTGATCAAATCGTGAATGGGAAACAGGGTTATTTTATTTCATGGGTGCCGGACTGGTTCAAAGGGAGGGTCGGGGTCGGGTAATAGGCAAGGCTTTGGGCCGTTCGATCAAATAAAATCGACGGCCCTGATCAAAGCGTGCTTAAACGACGTCGTTTGGTTCTGGTAGGGGCGGACCGGGTATGGAACGAGTTGGGCTAGACTGGGGATTAGGTCTTGGGTGGGTTTTCGTTTTGGGCCTGGGATTCTGACTAAATTGGCCCAAACCAGCTTTTCCTCTTCTTATTTTCTTTTTCTTTTCAATTTTCTTTTTAATTAAAATAAAAATACAAACCTAAATTTAACCTTGACCAAATTATCCTAAAAAATATTAATTAATTCTAAGTAGTTATTATCACAAATAACTAAATACCTAATTAAAAGAAAATCATACCATTTTGACATTAAACGCTAAAATGCGAAGTACGTTATTTTTTTGTGATTTTTTCATTTTTGTAAAACAACTTACTTAACTAATCCTAATTGTAAAATTAAATCCTAAATGCAAACGCAACATATTTTTGTATTTTCATTAATTTAACAAATAAGCATGCACATACAAATGCAAACAATAACAGAATATATCGCAACAATCCACAAAATTGCAAACAACGGAAAAATTATTTTATTTTGAATTTTTTTGGGAGTAATTCACATAGGCAAAAATCACGTGCTCACAGCTGCCCCTCTTTGCCCGAAAACACAAAAAGTTTTCGTCCAAAGATAAAGTGAGCGGATACGGGCGATTTTTGCCCGTTTTGAATACTCTGTGGAAAGCATTTTTTGAAAGATTTGACCGAACCTCTGCTTCAAATGTTTCCTACATATCCTTGGCTATAAAGGAATCAGGTCAATGTAGTTCGGGATGTTTTGGTAGCTGGGACAACCATGAAGCTGTGGTTTTACTGTTACTGCTGTTGCTATTGCTGATACTGCCTACTGACCTCCTTATTACACCCTGCCAAAAATAAGGAAGCTAGACTAAGCCATGATCTATGCTTTACAAAGATTTATTTTCAAACTTGATCTAGTGACTGATGTTCCCTCGTTGACTTGTATTTTCCTTAGAAGTTCCTTTGTGGCTGACTTGAATGGTATTCTTTGAAATGCTTTCCCTTATTCTCCAGGAGGGCACCTGATTGCTGAACCTTTTAAATGTCTTCCTTTGACTATTGTTTCCTTTCCTCTGTTTTCCAGGCGGGCTCCTGATTATTTGAAATTTGAATTGCTTCTTCCCTTTGTTCTCCAGGCGGGCTCTTGATTACTTGAAATTTGAATTATATTCCCTTGTTCTCCAGGTGGGCTCCTGATTGCTGAGACTCGAAATGTATTCCCTTGTTCTCCAGGTGGGCTCCTGATTGCTGAAAATTGAATTGTGTTCCTTTGCTCACCAGGTGGGCGCCTGATTCCAACAAAATAGACAAAAGTAAACAAAAAGTTCTGCCCCAGTTTGGTAGCTGGGCATATATATGAGTGTAAACTAAATCATGTTACCAAATATCAGTAAGAACTTGAAAGCTAAAACTTGAATTGTACTCCCTTGCTCTCCAGGTGGGTGCCTGATTGCTGAAACTTGAATTGTATTCCCTTGCTCTCCAGGTGGGCGCCTGAGTACTGAATCTTCAACTGCTTTTCCTTGTTCTCCAGGTGGACGCATTTTTGCTGATACTTCAACTGTTGTTCCTTGTTCTCCAGGTGGACGCCTGATTGCTAGTACTTGGTCATGCTCTTATCTGTGTTGTTCTCCCTAATCTTCAGATGGGCACCTGACTTCAAAAAAAATAGACAAAACAAAAGAAAATTTTCTGCCCCAGTTTGGTAGTTGGGCGCATTTATGAGTGTTAATCTGAAGCATATTACCAAATATTACTAAGAATTTGAAAGCTAGGTCCCATTATCCAGGAGGTCCTGACAACTCTTAACTAAACGACAATTTTAAATCTAAGCTATATCTTTTAAAGGTATGACTTCTGCTAAATCTTGTTATTTAAGAAGGTCTTAAACTACTCCCCATTATCCAGGATGGTCCTGACAACTCTTATGCGAACTTTGAAGCCAACTTATATTCCTTTTGGTGCACATTTGTCCTGTATTTACTACTTATTATTGTTTTAGGGTTTAACCTAGGTCCCATTTTCCAGGAGGGTCCTGAAAACTTCAAATTAAATCCTATCCTAACAATAATAGCTTTAAAGCCAACTTATATTCTTTTGGGGTACATTTATACTAGATCTTGCTACTCATGATTGTTTTGAATTTTAAACTAGGCCCCATTTTCCATGAGGGTCCTGAGAATTTATACGATCAAACCTGCATGGTACTTGCTTTCCTCACAGGGTGCTTCCTGAAATAAATGCCATCTTTTCCTCTGTTTCAAATCAAAGAAAATCTTGTCAGTTTAACACGTGGTGGTTAGTTGTGGCATTCTTGCTGGGGAGGGTTTTCTCTTTGCCATGCTTTGCTTCAACAGACTGCCTTGAACTGGACGAAAGTACTGTTTTGACCTCATGACTGATCCTTAATTGCAGGATCCCCAACTGTTCTTTTTCACTTATGCCCCTTTTATTCGTAACCATATATCTCTCATGACATTACTGAACCGTTCCACCGATTTAACCTTTGATTACACCCTAGATCCCACTTTTCGTCATACTATCTCCAGCATGTCCTAGACGTATTTTGCTTTATGCAATTTTGAATCCGGTAGTACACTTTGACATTCCTTCTTATTTGTTGGAACAAGGCTAACCTTGGAAGAGCTTTAGAGGAGTAAAAATTAACAGTAATGAAATGCGACGATTTTGAGAATTAAGAATAAAGAAGAAAATCCAAATTTGGATGACTGTTGGAGATAGTAAAAAGGAACTTATCTCAGTGGAGTCACTGGGACCAATAATCATGGTATGCATTTTGGATTAATCAGCCCAGTCTACTTAACTAATCTCCTTTCCAATTATTTTACTTTGTTCTCCAAGATTTCCACAACCCAATTTTACTTTCTGCCAACTTACTGACCTTGTTCGACTTGCAGTGTCCTGAAGGGTTTTCACCGAAAAACCTCTCTCATTTATTTATTCTGTAATTCCTTGTCGCCTTATGGTGCCCGCGAAGGTTTTCACCGATAAGACTCTCTTATTTTTACTTTCTCTCAGCTTTCATCGCCTCATGGTGCCCGTGAGGGTTTTCACTCATAAGACTCTCACGCGGAGTATTCTTTTCCTGCTGCTTTCGTCGCCTCATGGTTCCCATTAGGGTTTTCACCAATAAGATTCTCATTTTCATTACTTTTCCTGCTTGGATCAGAGTGTTATCCTGATATGAATCACCTCTATTTGCTCAACTTGGCATCTCTCGAAAACTGATCGGAAGGTCTTTCTTTGGACCGTAATGTGGGCTTTTGGATGGGGTTAAAAAGAAAGGGTATCAAAGGCTCAAAACAATTTGACATGGGTTTAAAATTACAACTCTTGGAATCACATTTCTTAATACAAGTACAACTTCTATCCCAGTTTCTTGCTTGGGGATCTTTTGATATTTTATTTTACTATGACCGAGCGGTGAGGCTGCCTACATATCCTTAATAGGAATCAGGTCAAACGTAGTTCACACTTGAATTTCCTTGTTGTTATACTTTCTCTTTTCACTTCTTTCTTTTCTCTTTTCTCTTTTTCTTTCTTCTCTCTCTTTTCGTTATTGATTCCAAAAGAGGGGTATGAAAGAAAGAAATAAAGATCAAAAAAGGGGGAACAAAGGGTAAAGTGTTTAGATAGCAGAACGAATTTCCTTCGTCATTTCAATCTTCGAGACAACGCCCGGTACAAACAATCAACAATTATAACAAAGAAATCATACATAATATCTCTTGACTATATCAGAATTGATAGTCATGTCTGTGCATTTTCCTTCGATATCTATTAAACATAAAGCACCATTGGACAATACTCTGGTTACAATAAATGGCCCTTGCCAATTCGGGGCGAACTTGCCTTTTGCTTCAACCTGATGTGGAAGGATACATTTCAGCACTTGCTGACCCACTTCGAACTTTCGAGGATGTACCCTTTTGTTGTATGCTCTTTCCATCCTCTTTTAATATAAGTGGCCATGACATACTGCTACCAATCTTTTTTCATCAATCAAGTTCAACTGCTCCAAATGGGTTTTGACCCACTTATCATCATCAATCTTAGCCTCAGCGACAATCCGAAGGGAAGGGATTTCAACTTCTACAAGTATTACTGCTTCAGTGCCATATACCAATAAATAAGGAGTTGCACCTACCGAAGTACGAACAGTAGTGTGATATCCCAACAACGGAAATGGTAATTTTTCGTGCCATTACCTCGAACCTTCTACAATTTTCCGAAGTATCTTCTTTATGTTTTTGTTGGCTGCCTCGACTGCTCCATTCGCCTTGGGACGATATGGGGTAGAATTGCGATGTGTAATCTTAAACTGTTGACATACCTCTTCCATCAAGTTACTATTAAGATTAGCACCATTATCTGTGATGATCACCTTTGGGATTCCAAATCGACAGATGATATTTGAGTAAAAAAAATCGACCACTTGTTTCTTGGTCATCGATTTGAAAGTTTTGGCCTCAACCCACTTGGTGAAATAATCAATGGCTACCAGAATGAACCTGTGCCCATTGGATGTTGCTGGCTCAATTGGTCCAATGACATCTATGCCCCAACCAACGAAGGGCCATGGTGCCGACATTGTGTGCAATTCCGATGGTGGAGAATGAATCAAATCTCCGTGTATTTGGCACTGATGACATTTGCGCACAAATTTGATACAATCTCGCTCCATGGTAAGCCAATAATAGCCTGCTCGGAGAATTTTCTTTACCAACACATATCCACTCATATGTGGCCCGCAGACTCTCGAATGTACTTCGGACATGACAGTCGTAGCCTGTATAGCATCTATGCATCTTAATAATCCAAGGTCTTGTGTTCTCTTATACAAAACTCCTCCACTTAAGAAGAATCCATTTCCCAACTGTCGAATTGTTCTCTTTTGATCCCCCGTGGCTTGCACTGGATATATCCCCATTCTAATGTACTCCTTGATATCGTGGAACCATGGTTCGCCATCAAGTTCTTCTTAAATCATGTTACAGTAAGCATGTTGATCCGTTGACAAAGATCATGCAAACATTGTTGGTACGGTATGAGCTTCAAATCTCGTGTTTTCCATTCTCCTTGAATTTGATGTACCAGAAGATCCGAGTCTCCCAAGACCAAGACTTCCTGGATATCCATGTCTGCAGCTAGTTTTAGACCCAAAATACAGGCTTCATACTCAGCCATATTGTTGGTGCAATAAAACCAAAGCTGAGCCGTAACAGGATAGTAATGCCCTATTTAAGAAATAAGCACAGCTCCTATTCCGACTCCTTTAATGTTGGCAGCCCCATCAAAGAAAAGTTTCCAGCCTGGTTATTCAATTTTCTCCAGTTCATCGATATGCATCACTTCATCATCGGGAAAATAAGTTCTCAATGGCTCGTAATCTCCATCGACTGGGTTTTTGGCTAAATGATCGGCCAATGCTTGGGCTTTCATCGTAGTCCGAGTCACATAGATGATGTCAAACTCTGTGAGCAATATCTGCCACTTCGCAAGTCTCCCTATTGGCATAGGCTTTTGAAAGATATACTTCAACGGATCCAAGCGCGAAATGAGGTAAGTAGTGTAGGATGACAAATAATGTTTCAATTTCTGAGCCACCCAAGTTAGGGCACAACATGTCCTTTCCAGATGAGTGTACTTAACCTCATAAACCGTGAAATTTTTGCTAAGATAGTAGATAGCCTGTTCCTTTCTGCCGGTAATGTCATGCTGCCCCAGTACACAACTAAATGAATTTTCCAAGACTGTCAAGTAAAGAATCAAAGGTCTCCCTAGTTCTGGCAGAACCAGCACAGGTGGGTTTGACAAGTATCCTTTTATATTATCAAATGCTTCTTGACACTCATTAGTCCATTTGACCACAGCATCCTTCTTCAACAATTTGAAAATAGGCTCACAAGTTGTCGTGAGCTGAGCAATAAACCTGCTGATGTAGTTCAACCTCCCTAACAGACTCATCACTTCAATCTTGTTCCTCGGAGGTGGTAATTCTTGGATGGCTTTCATCTTTGATGGGTCCAACTCGATGCCTCGTCGGTTGACTATGAATCCCAACAGCTTTCCGGATGGAACACCAAATGCACACTTGGCAGGGTTAAGCTTGAGGTTGTACCTGCGAAGTCTTAGGAAGAATTTCCTCAAATCCCCAACGTGGTTGGCTTGATGCTTTGACTTTATGATCACATCATCCACGTATACCTCAATCTCCTTAGGTATCATATCATGAAACACCGTAGTCATTGCTCTCAAGTAAGTTGCCCTGGCGTTCTTCAAACCAAATAGCATTACCCGGTAGCAATAAGTTCCTCATGGCGTGATGAATGCCATCTTTTTTGCATCTTCTTCATCCATTAGAATCTGATGAAACCCGGCATAGCAATCCACAAAAGATCCTATCTCATGCTTGGCATAAGTATCGATCAAAATGTGGATATTGGGTAGTGGGAAGTTATCCTTCGGCCTTGCTTTGTTGAGATTGCGGTAATCGACGCATACTCTGATCTTGCCATCCTTTTTTGGCACAGGTACGACATTAGCCAACCTAACAGGATATCGAGTGACCCGAATGACCTTTGCATCCAGCTGCTTGGTGATTTCTTCTTTAATCTTCACACTCATATCAATTTTGAATTTCCTCAACTTTTGCTTGACGGGAGAAAACACTGGATCGGTGGGCAATTTGTGAACCACTACATCAGTGCTCAAACCCGGCATGTCGGCATACGACCTTGCAAAAACATCTTTGAATTCAATGAGGGCTTTGATTAACTCTTACCGGATCTTTGGCCCGAGGTGGACACTTATTTTAGTCTCTCGGATATTATCTGTGTCTCCTAAATTGACGGCTTCTGTATCATTCAGGTTGGGTTTGGGTTTTTCTTCGAAGTGAATTAACTCCTTACTAATCTCTTCGAAGGCCTCATCCTCGTCGTATTCTGATTCGTAATCACAATCTACTTCTTGAACTATTATTTCAGAATCGGATTGATTTTTAAGACTAGGAAGAGGATTCCTTATGCATGCAATATCACTAGAGCCAACATAAAAAGAACTGTACAAAAAAGAAAAAAAACAAAAGAAAAACTATCAGGAATGATAAAGAAGGGGAAACTGCATTTCATTGAATGATGAAAGGTAACAAGGTTTGCACACTTCAAACCGACTGAAAGATGAAAATCTGGATTACAACCCTAGAATGATCCAAACAAACTGAAGAAAAATAAAAATAAACTACCAAGACTCCTTTCGAATGGGGAAAGGAGTGGCTTTCCAATTATTAATCTTTGTTTCTGGCCCAACGAATTGAATTTCTGTGTTGCTAGGACCTTCACCACTTTCCACCATGTTCACACCATCAAACAACTTTTCAAATCTTTCAATTAACTCCTCATCAGGATTAATCATAGAATTAGGAATTGTTGTTACTGGGCGACTTCTGGTACCGGACTTGACAAATGATTTGGAAAGACGTAGGACTGGCTTTGGAAGGACCCATGCCTTTTGTTTTAGCTTTCTGGCCTTTCTTATGTCTACGGTAGTGGGATTGAATCCCAAACTAAATGTTCCCAAGTTTTCGGGAAGAGACACTGGTTGTATGATGCCTTGCAAAGACGAGCCCAAACTTTTACCGAGTACAAAAACATTCTTCAACATCTCATAGGCTATCATGACTGATGCGGCGGTTATCTTTGGATTTGGAATGGATTTCCTCTCTGGAACTTTCTCTACCAACATCGTGTAAGAAACCTGGTAGACCCATAGTTCCTGGTCATCTTCCACTTCAATGATTGGTACAATGGCATTGTTGCGAGCACATAAACTGTCTTCCCCATGCACAACTATTTCTTGTCTATCCCCTTCAAATTTGACTACCTGGTGTAGTGTTGATGGGACTGCTTTAGCGGCGTGGATCCATGGTCGACCCAATAGTAAATTATAGGAAACAGCTATATCCAGCACCTGAAACTCCATTGCGAACTCAATTGGCCCTATCGTCAGTTCTAGCACTATGTCCCCAATTGAATCTTTACCTGTGCCATCAAATCCCCGCACGCAAATACTTATCTTATGGATTCTCTCATCTTCTATTTTCAATTTGTTTAGAGTGGAGAGAGGACAGATGTTTGCGGTTGACCCGTTGTCAGCCAATACCCGGGTCATCACAGAGTTCTCACATTTTAATGTGAGCTAAAGATCTCTGTTGTGCTCAATACCTTCTACAGGTAATTCATCATCAGAAAACGTGACTCTCTTTGCTTCGAAGATTTTGTTGGCTATTTTTTCCAAGTGATTCACGGAGATCTTATCTGGAACGTGTGCCTCATTCAAGATCTTCATTAAAGCTTGACGGTGCTCATCTGAATGGATCAATAATGACAATAGGAAAATTTGAGCAGGCATCTTTCTTAATTGTTCCACGATAGAGTAGTCTTGTAACTTCATCTTCCTCAAGAATTCTTCTGCTTCTTCTTCAATTATGGCTTTATTTACTAGCGCTGGATTATCTTTTGCTCTTCTTAAATCCTCGGGAGTAAAACACCATCCTGAGCGAGTCAAACCATGTACTTTACAGATTTCTTCTTTGACTTCATTCCCTTTGTACATCACCGTTACACGTTCGTAATTCCATAGAATAACCTTACTGTTTATTATTTGTAACTGGGTTACTGGCTTGATCATAACCCGATCTGCGCGGGCTCCTTCCACGATTATGATGGGTTTTCTGGCCGCTCCCGGTACAATCACCTTCACCCCTTCCTGTTTTGTTGCAACTTTGCTTAAAGACCCCTTCTCAACTGCCACAGATGGCTTAACACTCTTTTTTCTCTGCTTGAGCACCAACTTCTCATCTGATGATTGTTCACCTGTCTTGACTCCACTAGATCGAATCATCATGATGGTCTGTGATGGCTTCTTGGGTTCTCCCTTCGCATGCACTATTTCGATCATATTTGCCTCCTGATGGGCTGGCATCAGATTCCTATTGATATTAGGTGCTTCGGGAGCTTGAACTTCAATTCTATTGGTATTAATAAGCTCATGTATTGCACTTTTCAAGTGCCAACACTTTTCTGTATCATGACCTGGAGTACCAGAACAATACTCATAGATGGAAGTATAGTCAAGATTCTTTTGAGGAGGATTTGGCAGTTTGGACTTTATCGGCCTTAGGATATCTAGCTGTTTTAGCCTATGGAACAGACTAGTGTATGATTCTCCCAACGGAGTAAAGGTTTTCTTTTTCTACAACCTTTCACCCTTGAATGCTTGACTAGGCCTGAAACTTGGTCCGAGAGTGTTTTAGTAGGCTTGTGGATGTGAATAAGTATTTGGTAGGACAGGAGCACGCCATTGAGTATGGGCAGGAGGTTGGTTGTATATTTGTGCATGGTGGAAGGAAAAATGAGGTTCTGGTAGGGGATAGTTGTGTTGGGGTAGATTACGGTGATAAGTTTGTTGGCGGGGTCGGGGTTGATTGTAGTGGTAAGTTGAACCTCTGGATCCAGACCAAGTTCCTGAATCAACCATTGTTGCTTCCTCTCTTTTCTTCTTCCCAATCCCTCCTATGCCGCCCTGAATAGCCTGAGTAGTCGCTTTGATAGCCGAATAGCTCGTTATTTTATTCAACTTGAGGCCTTATTCTACCATGCCCCCCATCTTTACTACTTCGTTGAATGACTTTCCCACAGCTGAGACCAAATGGCCATAGTAAGTAGGTTCCAATGCATGTAGGAATTAATCTACCATCTCACTTTCCTTCATTGGGGGATCTACTCTTATTGTTTGCTCCCTCCATCTGAAACCATATTCTCTGAAGCTTTTATTGTGCTTCTTCTCATGTTTAGTCAAGGACAGTCGATCTGGAATGATCTCAATATTGTATTGGAAGTGACAAGCAAATGCTTGTGCCAGATCATCCCATGTGTACCATCTCCCATGGTCTTGGCGGGTATATCATTCCAATGCTGATCCACTCAAACTCTGCCTGAAGTAAGACATCAACAATTCATCTTTTCCTCCAGCTCCCCTCATCTTTCTACAAAAACCCCTCAAGTGGGCTACTGGATCGTCGTGCCCGTTGTATAGATCGAACTTGGGCATCTTGAAACCTACCGGTAATTGCACATTCGGGAATAGACATAGGTCTTTGTAGGCCACGCTGACTTGCCCTCCCAAGCCCCGCATGTCTCTGAATGATTGTTCTAAGCTTTTAACTTTCATGAACATCTCCTCATGTTCGGTATTTTTGACTGGTTTATCAGCTTCTATCGGGAGGTCAAAGCGAGGAGTATATGAATTGGTTTCTGGAGCTTTGAAAGTGGGCTCCGAAGGGTAGTATTGGTTGTCCTGGGCCTGAAACATAGGCTCGCTAGGAGATTTGTAGAGTGTAGCTGGTGGAGGTGCTACGAAGACAGGAGTTACTGGTAGAGGGGGGTATGGGATGGGTTTAAGGGGTGGAGATTGTGGTGTATGAGAAGTGGTGCCACGGTAGTGCTGGTAAATGGGAAAGCTCGGTGATAGATCGGTGGCAGGATGATCCTGAGTTTGAGCTGGTGGTGGAGTGAAGGTAGGGTTAGCCGGGTAGGCGGATGGCGATTGTCTTTTAGCCCAAGCCTGATACATTTCAGCCATTTGTTGTTTTCATTTGTACATCTATTCTTTTATGGCGTTAACGTCCAACTCTTCTCCCTCCATGACACTAGTGTCTACATCGGGGATAGACATGATTATTTCTCCTTTGGATCTGATTTGGTAGGGGTGGGTTGCCAGTATGCTTAGGTGTACTAACTGCTTGAATTTTGGATAACAACAACCAAACTTGTTAGTGATCAGAGTTTTAACAAATAAACAACCACACATAGGGATGCAATGCACCTAGGCAATTAGTTATTTCTACCATGTATTTGCTCGGTTGCTTGTGTCATCCCAGCTTTTCTTGACCTTTCCCTTTTATTGTCACTCACGCATATCTTTATTTCCCTCCCCTTTTTTCATTTTATTCTTTTCTTTTGGTTGTGGTCGAATCTTATGAAGATTTCCTATGTATCATGACCTTACATGAATCAGACCGAGCGTAGTTCTGGTGGAAACAATTATTATTACTTTTATTTATATTACAAAGACATTTATTTATATTACAAAGACATTTATTTATATTACAAAGACAATTATTATTAGTACAAAGACAGAAATGACATTACACTTGGACAATACTTTAAAAAAAATGGTTTAAAAGACTCAACATGGACTTAAACTAAAACATGACTATTATATAAAAAGTTCTAACAACTATGACCACGCTTCACTCCACAATCTTTTGCTTTTAATCACTGGAACATCTGCTCATGGTGGGGCTTGACCCGGCTGACCTCCTAGTGTATGGTACATTCTTTCTAATGCCATTGCAAGATGACGAGTAAAAGTAGGTGCATGCTCTAAAAACCTCTCATAATCCATCCCTTGGCAATTCACATAACTTTGAGAGGTGTATACAGCCAAATCATGGATTTGTGCTCTGCAGTCCTGGAGATTCTGGTCTTGGGTTTGTAACTGCTGTTGGCGAGTGGTGGCTATATCTCTTATGTGGCCCTCTCGATCTAAAGCCGACTCCAATTGAGCCTGAAGTCTGGCCTGATCGAGTCTTGCCCGTGCTCTCTCCCTATCAATATCTGCATGCTGATGTTCTCTATTGTACCTTCTTATTTCTTCCAACTGGACATAGAGTTGAGCTTCTGAATGTATCCAATGGTCCTTCTCTCTCTTGAATTGAGCCATTTCTTCTTCACATCTCATTACTTGGCGTTCCTTACTAGATTTGGCCTCCTCATTTAACTGTATGATTTTTTCCTTAGCTTTGTCTAACGCCTTTTCAGTCTTTGTCAAGATGGAGTCATAATCTTGCATTTTTTCCATCAGATTGGCAATGATTTTATTATCTTTCCAACTTCTCTTTGTCGCTTCAGAGGCTTTCTTCATCTGTTGAAACTGAGCGCGGAGAGTTTTATTCTCGCTAATTAGACTCTTCTTTTCACCTTCTGCTTCTTGTGCTTGTACGTCTTTCTCCAAATTGAGGTTCCTCAGGCTTTCTTCCGAGGCATGAATAGTTGCTTTGTACCCTTTTTCCTTTTCACCCAAAGCCAACAGTTCTTGGATTTTGTCATCAAAGGCTTGAACATGCGGTATTTTTATGGTCCTTCTAGGATTAGGTTCTGGTGCATCATCCACACAGGATCTTTTCTCAAACCACCTAGCATAACCCGAATTTATCTCACCTTTCGCAGGATCTGGAACATAGGTATCATCTTTCAAGTATCGACAACCATTCCAAATCCGCTGGATTAAAGCCTCAGGGAGAGTGGCTTCGGGGTGTAGCTCAATCACTTGCACACTCAAATCTTAATCATCAGGCACCACTTGGTATCTCCCTAGCTATCTTAGAACTCTCTGTAGCGCATACGGCTGGACACTTCGTAAACCCAACAACAGCAAATAACTCTTTAAGGTTGACTTGTGTATCACCTCTCTTACCGGGAGCCATCCCAAAGACCACTCAATTTGACTTGCCATTAAAGATCTTAAATGGGATATCCAGGCTTTCACCCCTTCTGAAGATATATAATCTTTTATTCTTTCTTAATAACTCTCGATGAAATTGTCCTTGCTTGGACCATACTGCATGAACTTGGGGTGATGTCGGAGATGTTCAGTCAACCACATTTGCAACAAAATGTTGCACCCTTCGAAGAATTTTGCCCCGGACTTACACAAAATCAACGCCCGATAAATGTCTGAGAGAATGATCGGGGTAAGAGTGTGATGTTCCTTGGTAGTGAGGACTTGTACGACTCTAGCTATGCAAATATCAATCGTCTGCTGTTTGTTTGGGAAGACCATGATTCCCAGAAAAGCCATATGAAAGTGAAACGACGGTGAATCTACCAGGTGTCCTTTTTTTGTTTGTTAGTAAGGCCCGTTTCATGAATTTCAAACCCATTCGACTTTCCGAACCTTGAATCTAGGAAGTTGAAAGAACAACACCCATTGACAACATTGTTTTTTCTGATTTGATTACTGATATTCAGAAAACCAAAGAATCGGTGTACTGAGGGAGTCTTTGGGAATATAAGATTCTGGTTTCTCAAATCTACGTCAAAACCGGAATATCCAGCTATTTCTTCTAATGTGGGAGTAAGCTCGAAATCAGAGAAGTGAAAGACATTGTGAACAGGGTCCCAAAAAGTCACTACTGCCGTAATCAAATCATCGCGTGGTTTAACTTTCATAATATCTTTGAGAGCTCCCATATACTTAATGACCCATTTCTGACCATCTCCTCCTAACTCATACCACCACATCTGAAGCCGAAATAGAAACTCATCTACATCTGTGAACGGTGGGTTTTGGATGGTGCTCATTTTGTACCTGTGAGTGATTTTAATTTAAAAAAAAATCAAAATCAAGACTCATTTTGAAAAAATCATTAATATTTCTAAAAACAATTCATATAAAAAAAATGCATCGATGAAGAAGATTTAAAGGCTATGTTTGTTAACCGGCAAATTCTTTTTGAAAAAAAAAACGACCAAAGGTGGCTGTTCTTGCAAAAACAGCCTTCCGGCGCACTTTTGGGGACATTCGGCATATTTTGGACAAGAATGGCATCGCCTTACTTATGACAACACAATGACATTTATTTATTACCTATTTATTTTTATTTTATTTTTTAAAATAGTTGGGCCCGATGTGGGTTGCCTACGTATCTCACATCTGGCAAAAATCAAAATTACGTAGTTCGTAATAATAAAACTATTTTTAAAAGAAACACAACATTTCCTTTTCTCTCTTTTTTTTCAGAATTTCAAAATATTTTGGAATTTTTGTTTTGAAAAACAGCCAATTTTCTTTCTCGGTTCTCACATTGATTTTCCCTTTCTAACTTTTTCCTATAAGCTGGTCAACATACAAATCCGAAACAAATGAATGCACAATTAGCAAGTAAGATGCATCAGGATGGTCTTTTCATTTCGGGTACACCTATCCTAGACAGACCCAACCCCTGTGTTGAGTCTTCAAAGTCAAATGCACATGATGCAAACAAACGTTCCTATTAGGGATCCAGCATGAAGCTGAGTTATTCTAAGTGTAAAACCTGGGGTATATTGTTCTAGACCTGGCTTACCCAAGCAGACAGCTTGAGCCGAAGTGGGGCAACGTACCGGGAGCACGAAAGTCTACCCGGCCTAGTTACTAGGCCCAACTTCGTTCTATTTGGTATGACTTCTAACAGGAAGGTGGGCCACGCGCACGTGTGCACCATAATTTCAGAAGACTCAGAAAGAAGAAGGGTTTCATAACAGTTTATATATACAGTTCAAATAATATCAAAGCGGTAAAAAGCAACATTTAGCACATTAAGCCCAAACATGTGAATAAACCAGATAATAAATAAAGCCAAATATAACAATTATTCTAAGCTCAAATTCTTGAACCTTGAACCATAGATTCTGCGTTCACTCCCCAGCAGAGTCGTCAGGGCTGTCACACCTCCTTTTTACCTACACCCGAAGGTGATATAAGGGAGTTTTTCCAATTTAACTGACAATCGAAACGAGATTATTTTATTTAAAATCAGAGTCGTCACTTGGGATAATTTATGGTGTCCCAAGTCACCGGTTAGAATTCCGAATCGAGGAAAATATTGATTCTGTATTACAGCCCGCGAGCCAGAAATCCAGGTAAGGAATTCTGTTAACCCGGGAGAAGGTGTTAGGCACTCCCGAATTTCGTGGTTCTAGCATGGTCGCTTAACAATTTATACTTGGCTTAAATTATTTAATTATGTGTTTAGAACCTACATGCATCTTTACCGCTTTAATTGCGTGATTTACTCGTACTTAAAGAATTATCCAGTTATGTGTATGTATACTCGTGTGGTTTGGCGTGTCAAGGGTCATGTCACGCGTGTGTGTACACAATTCACAATACTTAGTTTATTTAAGAAAAAGCTTGGTCAAAGTCGCGCGGATGCATGCCTTGATTTATTTTTAAAATCATAATTATGTCACGCGAACGTGTACACAATCACGATGATTGATTTGTTAAGATCGTACCTAAAAGCATACTATCGATTTGGTTTTGAGGTAAATATATGGAAGCAAGATTTTCATGGCTCAACAGCGAGCCTTCCTCATTCTCGCATTTTAGGATTAAAATTTCAAAATTAAATACTTGCATTCTTAAGAACTAAGCAAACAGAAAACAGATATATTATCACACAAAGCAACAAATTTTCCTAACATAGAAAACTGAGCAAAACATAAAAAAAATGAAACTTTATAGTCTTTTGATATTAAAACAAAACTTCAAACAAGCTACCTAACGCACTTTATGAATTATATATCTTAAGCACATAATCTTTCTTCTCCCTTTTAAAAAAAATATTCCTACCACATTAACACTTAGAAATTTTCAACTTTCATGGCTAAGCAGTTTTAAAATTGTATACTCGGAGAGAAAACTTTTCTTTATGTAAAAGAAACTTACTATAATCTTATAAAGAAAATTTATTAGTTTATGGTCTATTCACAAGAATGATTAAAAAAATTTAACAAATTTATGACTTAGGGATACTATATAATTATTTCGTCCACGATTAACGATGTTGTATTATTATTTAAAAATTTGGCCGAAGTTGCGCGAACGCATACTCTGGTTCATTTTGAAAATCATAATTATGTCACGCGAACATGTACATAATCACGATAATATATTGAGCGTGCCTAAAGCAAACTATGATCATTTGTTATTTTATATCTAAGTCATAAGAAATTAATACGAATGCCATAAATTATTTGTGCTCAATTAAAAATCCTAGGAATTGCAACAGGATTCTTTTAGCATTAACCTCACTAATAGCCAAATTCAAATACCCAAGCATCACAAATTAGCACAAGTAAAGATTATACGATAAAAAAATCTCGACGCATTGTTATTATTCCAAAAGAAATAAACTTCTCTTAGCATGAAGGAGCAATTCTAACTTTTTAGAACAAACACCCCAAAAATGAAGATATGACACCCCTTCAACACAAAATTATTTACATTAACACCGTCAATTGTAAAGATAGGACGCGGATGGTAAATTAGGCTTTGCATCAAGTAAGAGCTAAGTCATGACTTAAAATTACTAGCCTAAGTCATGTGAGCTTGAGTAATTATAGCCAACTCCAAATTAACACAAGCAATGGGATACAAATGAACATTCCAGACTTTCGTCCATTTGAGCATAACAAACGATTTCGAACCTCGTGCCTAACTTCACATGGATCAACTGTATCCTTAGTCAATTTGAGCGCAACAAACGATTTAAGCCAAATTCGACAGAATGCCTAATAAAAATGCATAATATCAGAATGATTTATAGTATTGATGTGAGTCCTATTTTCATCTCAAATCTGGGCTCAAAAGGGAGCCCAAGTCACGTTGTAAATGCTCCTGACCTAATGATTTCTAAGTGGCCTGAATTAGGCCCAAAAGAAGGCCCAATTCGGCAACTATTATGCATTGACAAAAAATAGGGATTCAAGGTCGAATCCCTTCAGGAGCACAAACAGTATCCACACTCAAGATTTAAGCACCCCAAATTGACCGACAACACACGAAATTGTCCAGACTCAACTAAAAAACAATTATGAATGCTCATTTAATAATTAACCCAAAGCTGACCCTATGTAAATCAGTTAAAATCCAAGAGACATACACATATTCGTCCACTTAGCCTCCAAAGTTAATTGCTTCAAAAAGAATGAACAACTAAGCAGCCAGGAGAAACTCAGAACTTAACACAATAGCAATTCTATAAACTAATCTGATAAACATTAAAAAGAATTGAATTTACCTCACACTAAATGCATTCACAAGCCTATCATAAATGTATCAATATGAGCTTACTAGTAGTTTTAGCATGGAAATCATAGCTAATCATGATTCGAATAAAAAATTTAGACAAGAAAACAGACAACTGATGCCTCGGATAGTTTATAACTTAACAGAATCACATGGATTCAGCTAATCCATATTTGACTTGAATATTCTTAGATCAAATACCTATTATTTCGAGTAGAATTTACAAACATGCCTTTAATGGCTCAAATAAACCTTCACTGCAACAAATGATAAATGGTCCTTAAATCACATGGAAACTAACTAAGAAATGAAATGAACTACAACACAATGTCAAATAAACGAAGTACAGCACAAGTTGGAGCCATATTCTGAATCTTACTCTTTCATTTCATACATCAAACCTGACTGCACATATTTAATAGAGCTCAAAATATAGTACCTGGATATGAAATGAACCAAGGAAGTGAGGTCAGTGATCAGCAACAAAAACAGCAACAAGACAGCCCAAATTTAGTAAATGAAACTAGAAAATCGATTCAAAATCCAATGGAACAATGGTCTTCAACATAGCTTGATCAAAAAACCTTCCAAAAACTAATATCAAACCAATTCAAATCCCTTCGCTGAACACTATTGTTTGCAGAACTTAAATGAATCAAAAACTACTGAAGCAATGGAACAGTAGAGAATTCCTAGCTGTTTTTGTATTTTTCTGGACTCTTATCTTTTCAAAATCTCTCTATTTTTCAGTATTTTTCAGAACATGTTTTTTTTTTCATTTCCAGTATTTCAAAATCTCTCCTGCCTGTTCTTTAACGCTTCTCAAGTTCAGCCTTTTATAGGCATTCATCTTAGTGTACTTACCACTATCAATTCAACTTTTCATTTCTTTAATCATCCACTCAATTGTCCACTCAATTATCTAATCCATTAGTGCAATGCTAACCCTACTATCCACTAAAAACTTCTTAAGTAGGTAAACACTTGAATTATACTTATATTAATCAGTTCTTATCGACATAATTAGACAAGAGGTTAAACCAGAGTATTGAACTAATATTTTGACTAAGTGATTAACGAGATATAACTTCACAGTCTTAAAACAAGCTGATATCGAAACAAATCCACAAAACCAAATCTTAAAAAAACAACAGTGAACAGGAATAATTTATACCAAAAAACTGATCTAATTTCAATTGAAATTGACCAGGAAATGAAAAAGAGATGAGGAAGATGAATATCAGAATAACACTAATGTAAATAAACAAAAACTAAGAAAGAACTCACCGGACAGGCTCGAACTTGGATTTGGCTTTGATACTCTGACTCACCCCAAACTCATGATAATCATTTGTTCTTTATCAAGAACAAATGAACAACATTGGTTTTGTAGTGAATCGATCTTCTAATCACAAAAAACTAGTGGCTTGGATCGATGCATGTCATCAGGCTCAACGGAAACTGATTTTGATCTTTTAAGGTTCGAACTTAGATTTAAAATTCGACGAGTTCCGGTCAGATTCGAAGGAAACCAATGATAGATTTGGTATGAAGTATTTATGGGGGTTATGTGGTGTTGATTTGGGGTCGATTGGGTAAGCTAGGGTTAGGGGATCAAACTTCGATCTGAAATTCGAGGGATTCGAGGGGGATATGAAAAGAATGGGTTATGGATTTAGAAAGAGGAGATCAAGGGGTTCCATGGTGTAAAACTGGGGGTGATTGGAGGTTGTCCGCCGCCGTGGGCGATTTACGGCGTGCTGCGGATGGTGGTGTGAGGTGGTGTATATGTTTTATCTCGGAAGAGAGACGAGTGAGGGGGGGTTTGGTATATTAAAATGATTGATTTAATTAGGGTCGTTGGATGATGGGAATCCAACGGCTCTGATCAAATCGTGAATGGGAAATGAGGTAGTTTTTTTTCATGGGTGCTTGACCGGTTCAAGGGGCGGGTCGGGGTCGGGTAATGGGCAAGGCTTTGGGCCGTTCGATCAAATGAAATCGACGGCCCTGATCAAAGCGTGTCCAAACGAAGTTGTTTGGTTCTGGTAGGGGCGGACCGGGTAGGGAACGGGTTGAGATGGACTGGGGATTAGGTCTGGGGTGGGTTTTTGTTTTGCGCCTGGGATTCTGACTAAATTGGCCCAAACCAGATTTTCCTCTTCTTATTTTCTTTTTCTTTTCAATTTTCTTTTTAATTAAAATAAAAATACAAACCTAAATTTAACCTTGACCAAATTATCCTAAAAATATTAATTAATTCTAAGTAGTTATTATAACAAATAACTAAATACCTAATTAAAAGAAAATCATACCATTTTGACATTAAACGCTAAAATGCGAAGTATGTTATTTTTTGTGATTTTTTCATTTTTGTAAAACAACTTATTTAACTAAACCTAATTGTAAAATTAAATCCTAAATGCAAACGCAACATATTTTTGAATTTTCATTAATTTAATAAATAAACATGCACAGACAAATGCAAACAATAACAGAAAATACTGCAACAATCCACAAAATTGCAAACAATGGAAAAATTATTTTATTTTGAATTTTTTTGGGAGTAATTCTCATAGGGAAAAAATCATGTGCTCACACTATTTCGTCACATGTGATACTGGCCTTAGGCGTAAATATTCCTCCCGGCCTTCGGTCGATGAACGACTTCGCATGGGGTCTTTAGTGACTTCTCGAATCGGACCCGAATTAGGCCAATAACTCCAGGCTATCGGGACCCTTTATCTGCATGAAAGTGTGGATAATATCTTCGGGCCTCATAATGGCCTTCGAGAAGAGGCTTGCCTGAGGACCCGCGGTTCTGGGACATCGGTGACTTCCTGGAGGCAATCTCTGAATGGAGGCTTGGTCGTGCTCCAGGCCGCCCTTGTCATTACCTGGAACCTCTTTCGCACGAGCATTTATTAGGGATGTCCATTTCTTCGTAAGCTAGCCTTATTTGGCGGAGGCTTTTTGAAGCTATATGTTAATTCAATGAAGGCATTGTTGGCCTACTGGGGCACTATTTTGCTACGACAGGGGTCTTTGGGGTTGAGCATTACCTCGAAACTAGAGGTGGTGCTGGTTGTTGGTGCCTTTGGTTGGTGTTGAATTGTCCTTGCCCTTATTGCATGTAGTCGCGAGGTTGCTTTCGCTCCTCGGGGGTACTCAGGGTTTGCTGATTTCATGGTTGTGAGGCCCCGTGAAAATTTCCACTCTAAACCCGAAAGCTCGTAGTGGCAAAGTGAGTCAGTGTGTTGGTCAATTTGAGGTCAACTATGCGGTCGATTATGCTATCGCATAATCGATATGCGGACCGCATAGTCATTGCATAATTCCCTTGGTATTTTGTAAGAGGCAGTTCTGTGGTGCATTATGTGACCACATAACGGGTATGCGGACAGCGTTTATGCCGCATACCCAGACAGTATATTCATGTTTTGGGGAGTGTTTTTCCAGTCCATTATGCGGACCGCATTTCGACTTTGCGATCACAGAAGGCGATCGCAGATCTGACTCGGGGCTCCAATTTTCTAAATTTTAAACCCGACCCCCTATCGTTATATTCGGTGTAATAACTCATTTTGAGCCTATTTCCTGATATTTCTAGAGTGAGAGAGAGGGGTATAAGAGAGGTAAAGTGTTTCTCATCAAATTACTCCATGAATCCTTGGTAAATCATTGAAGATAATCAAGTGAGGGACCCAAACCCTCATCCTAAGAGGTAAGGCTTCATCACCTCAGCTCTTATTTTTATATTTAGCTATAAAGGGGTTATTAGTGAGGCAATTCATTGGTATAAGAGTGGATTTATTGCATGCATATCAAACCTTAGAGTGTTGGGGGTAGTGAAATAAAAAGAAAAGCAATTGGGGCATAGAATGATAGAAATTTCTCTCAAAAACAGCCTAAGATCACAATGCCCCTTTAGTGTTTGATAGTATGCTCAAAACAAGCTAGAATCTCAATCTCGTCTCTAATTCTCGATTTAATTTGTAATTCTTACAAAATAGATCGAAGTGTTAAAAGTTCCAGAATTTTGTAAGGAATAAGGAAAGCTTTATTGAGGTATGTATGGCTAAAACCCCATCTTTTAGAAATTGAGCTTCATCGTTGGTTGTGTGAGTACGGTAAGACTAAATTGAATTATTGTATTGATTTCTATTTCACTTCACTTGGTGTTGCAACCTTATATGCGTGGAAACTATGTCTCAAATTGATCAATGTGCTATTCTTGATAATTTGAAAAGGTGCAAGGACTATGAATCATGTATCGAAATGCTTAGACCTTAGATTGAAATTGAAGTGCGTTGTTGTGCCATTTACATGAAGTCTCATCTATGCCTACAACCTTATTTGCTCTTGTGTGCTATACTCTCTTGAATTACAAACCTAAGCTGAAAATGGGAACAATGTGAAACGTGAATTGTGGAATTTGAAAATTGTGGTCCCAAGTGCCGGTAAACTAATACATATATAACCAAAGATTGGAGTGAGATGAATAATGTAAAATGGTAACGCCTCGGTAAGGCGTCCTAGCCGATCGGCCGTGACCGGACGCCATGACATATACACATGGTGGTTATGCATTGATGATTGAAACTGGAAAGTGTGAATAGAATATTGGTAACGTCTCCAGGAGACGGCCTAGCCGATCGAGTCGAGGTCGTACTCTGCTCAAGATAGTGGTGGTAATGTGAACGATGTGGAACAATATGAAATTCCCAACTAAAGGCTATAAAAACATGATGTGAAGGTTGTGTAATTCTTTCATTTTGATAATGTTGTGATCGTTTAAAGCTTTGGAGTGATACTTGTGATTTCCTTATTTGTGTATGAAAGTTCTTTCTAATTTGATGGTGCTTAGTTATACATACTAGTGCTATTCGATGGCACTAACGTCCCTTTTGCCGGGGGTGCTACATTTTTTTTAATGAATGTAGTTGGCTCCATAGCGGATAGTGCCGGTCGTGTGTAGCGAAACATCCCTCTTCTCAAGATCTTGGGGAGCCCCTTTCTCCTTCAAGGGGCTATATTGTATATCTTTGTGTTGTGGACTTTCACATTTGAGGTATAGCCGGGGCCTTGTTGTCGGCATTGTCATACTTGTCTTTTACATCGTTAGAGGCTTCGTAGACATATGTGTGGGTTATGTGCGGGTGTCGGATGGGTGTACTAATTAAGATGTAATTCTAATTCCCGTTTCTCTAAAGTGTAAATGTATGGAACCTCAGAAATCATTTATGGTTTGATGTGGTGATTTAAAATGAACTAGTAATGTGGGATGCAACGCTCTTCCCTTGGTTAAATAAACGAATGCATGGTGTCCTTATTCATATTGAGCTGGGTAGGTCGTGTTTGATAAGGCTTGCTTAGTTGGGGTCACTCGATTGAGCGTCGGTCACGCCTCCCAAGGTTGGGACGTGATAATAGTGCTGGTGGGTCATGCCATTAGCGGCTGTTTATTCGAGGCACGACAGAGACTGGGTACAGCGATAGATGAGATGTGTGCTTCATAATCATGAAGGAGCTTTTATCGGGGCGAGACAAGCCCATGTTTCTGAGGTGAGTGCATCATCCGAGCCTGGCGCTCCTAGAGTCCTCGGTTCCGGAGCAACGGTTCCTTTTGGCCAACAAGGGTTGGGCCACCAAGAGGGTGCTCGGTCGTCGAGTAGGTTTGTCGGCTTTACTTCATGGTAAGTTTTCGCATGATTCCTCCATATCTCGGGCCTTCCCTTTCTTATAGGGTTTTCTTTCTGTAAGACTCTAACAGAACCAGGCCTTGAGCTGTTCCATCAAGGGGCTATACTTCGGGGGGCCCTAATGAGGGTAGGCCCCTTAGGCTTCTTGGTGAGGGGAAATAAGGGTCGAGTCAACGTACTAGCAATTCGGGACATATCAAAGCTTTCATTACGGAAACCTTTTGGTGAGGCATGAGTCTTCTTGATGTAAGCATTTTGCCTTTTCGACCTTAAGGGTAGAGTCGATCGAGCTAGGAATACATAAAGTATCAAATACAGGCTTCGCGCTTCGATATGAGTGGATATGATTGTGAAGCTGTAGCTTGATTCATCAAAAGTTCGAATTGGGAACAACTGGTGCGTGGATTGGTATGGTACTAAGATGATCCAAGGATGATGAAGGAGTGGCGACTTGTCGCTGATGATCGAGCTGAGTTGGAACGGGCCTTCAAGGGATACGTTCGTCATAGATCTTCAGGATAGGCACTTGAAGAGACCCACACCAGGGTTTTCGTCCTTCTAGAAGGATTCTCTTGAGTGAAGGTGGTCGAGCATGATGCCTGGTTTGCTTTTTACCGATGCCACGAAGAGCGAGGTCAGGGCCGATAGGCCATAACCATTTAGGGGTGAAGCGTAGATTTTGCCACTCTGTATATTGCTATTTATAAAGAATGCTTGTAGATGGAGAGCGCACCTTTCACGCATATATAAAATGGGAGAAATCTTGAAGTTTTACATCCTTGTATATCTTTCCATATTGCCTTTGATCCGGCAGGTTTGTTTCCGTGTTTTGGCGGGATCCTTGTGGGTTCGGAGCTGATCAGGCAGGCCTGGGGGCTTTCAAACACGATCCTTGATGCTAGCAGGTGTTGGGGCCTCTATGTTTTGCCCAGCTATTTTAGGCTCAGTCTCTAAGTCAGACCTTTATTTGAGCTTTGCTTGTCCTTTGATCTTTTGTGCCCGTGCGGGCGGATGGTTATTGTTCTCATTTCTTGCCCTTAGGTATTTCACCGTTTCAGCTATTTTGGGTTCAGTCTCCGAGTTGTGTTCCAATTCGAGCTTTAACTGGCCCTTAAGTTCTTTTCTACCTACATAGGCGAACAATGGTGGTTTTATTTCTCGCCCTCGGGCGTTTTGTTGTTTCAACCATTTCGGGTCCAATCTCTGAGTCGCATTGCGATTCGAGCTTTAACTGACCCTTGAGTTCTTTCCTGCCTGTATGGGCGGTTGATAATGGCTTTTTTGCTTTGGGTCGAAGTGACCTTATAGTCGCGTGGCCGCAGGCTCACTCGGCTGGTCGACAATGGCATTTATGTTGTGCCCTTAGGCATGTTGCAGTTTAAGTATTTCAGGTCCAATCTACGAGTCGCATTGCGATTCGAGCTTTAATTGACCCTTAAGTATTTCAGACGGGCGATAGTTCCTTTTACGCTATTTTGGTCGTTGAGACCTTTCAATATGTGGCCTGGAGGCTTGCATAGTTACCTATTTTGGATCCGGTCTCTGAATCGGGTTACGATTTGAGCTCATTTTAATCCTCAAGTTGTCAATTTTGAAGCTGGTGACAATGGCTCTTATGCTGTTTGGTCATAGAGACCTTTTAAAGTGCGGTCGGAGGCTCGTTTGGCTGGAAACAATGGCTCTTATGCTATTTTGGCCATGGGCTTTTTGTAGGCTTTGTTTTCTACTCGTTAAGGTCTTTCGAAAAAGTTTTGCCAGACCCATCATCGGTTTTTGAAGAATCTCGATTTCAAGTCATTATCGGCGATGTTTGAGCACCCCGGAAGGTTCATAGCTCGTAGGCTAAGTAGGTCGAAGCCTTGTGATTTGGAGCTGACATGGTCAAAGCTCATTTTTGCCTATTGAGGGAAGTTGTTTTAACCAGTTCTTTCCGAAGTATATTCGAAGTAATGGTCTGCGATATTTGTTTAGCGACGGTCAGGCATCCCCGAGTCGCGTTAGTTTGGTTGTATCAGCCATTTTGACCATAATTATATGTGTTTGGCCGGAGTCATTTTTTGTCCCGTGTGATAGTTCAGGAGTCTACACTGAGGCTATGCCCTTTTAGGACTCTTACAAATGCGATGTATAGCCTGTATTTCGGGATTTTTATGCATGTTGAGGTCTTTCAGGTTTTCATGCCTGTTGAGGTCTTACAGTTTTTTTCATGCCAGTTGAGGTCTTACAGTTTTTGTTTTAATGTAGAATAAATCTAGTTACGCCGAGTCTTCCCGCTAGGGGTCTTATAGTTTTGGGTTTCACAGTACATGGCGATTGGCAACAAATGACAGTCTCCGAGTCATTGAATGTGTTTAAGCTTGAAGACTGCTTTTTGTTAGCTCAGAGTTGCCTTATAGGGGCTTTATGAACCTGGAGTTCTGACTCTAGGGTCGTGCGGGTGCTGAATTGCTGATGCTAAGTCTCCGAGTATCTTAGGACGCGTTTGGTGGAGAGGTTCCTGCCGGGAATACACTATGATTTCCTCGCTTTGAGAATGGGATGCTGAAAGACATTCTTCGATCCATTGTCATAATATATATATATTGTTGCGTCAAGTCGACCCATATCAGGTCAAAGTCGATCGCTCGGAGGTTTGTCTTGCCTGAAACCTTTTGTGATTTTAGAGTTTCGATCTGGAGGCCGTCGAAGAATTTGAACCACTGGCACCCATTCTGGAGTTTTCGGGACGTATTCGGTGAAAGAATTTGTTACCCTACTCTAGGAAAGAGTTCCCTCCCCCTTTTTTTTGACAAAAGGTATTTTTTGATTGCTCGATACAATAGTACATACTTTTGCCGACGGGGCCTGACTTTATCAACCGTTTGATCTGATACATTGTTTTCCTATAGGAAACCTGTTTTGGCATTTTTTAAAACTCCAACGAGCGGGCATCTTTTCAGGGAATGCCCTTCGTTTATTCAAAAGTCAGCCGCAGGAAAAGTCTTGAATATTTTTTGCGGAGTTCCCCCTTAATTGGCACGCAAACGTTGCCTCGTTAAAAACCTTGCCAGTAAAAACCTTACTTCTAAGATAAAAACTCGGTCAAAGGAAAAGAGTGCAACGGGTGCGAATTTGGGACCTCGAGGTCTTGCGATAGCACTAACGTCCCTGCAGCTCCGATTTGGTGCATGTACGAAGGTTAATTCCGAATTTGAAATTAAAAGAAAAGGAATGGTCGTACCTTGAAACGAGATATGCCGGTGATACCTTGGGAAGTGTCTATTATAACTGCCCGAGGGCGGAGATGTAGCGCAGATCTCTACTTTGTTTTGTCAAGTTCGACCAGGGCGAAACCTGGTTTGCCCGTTGTTTTACTGGGGGCGGAGGCATGAGCATTTGTACCGCATCGTGTATAGTAAACATTTCCCTTGACGCATGTTGTTCCCCGTAGACGATTTTCATCCCGTCCTTTGTAGGGAATTTCACCACCTGGTGGATGTGGATGGTACTACTCTCATGCAGTGTATCCACGGTTTTCCAAACAAGGCGTTATACCTCTTATTCCCTCGATGACATAGAATTTGGTGTCTTGGGTTGTGCCGACATGATAACCGGAATGACGATTGCTACTTTCGTCATTTCGCTTGCCATGTTGAATCCATTGACGACCCAAGTGGCGGGCACGATTTGTTCGAGCAGGCCGAGCTGTTCTATCACATTCGACTTGAGGATATTGGCCGAGCTACCTGGATCTAGGAGTACACGTTTTATCTGAAAAGAATTCACAAGAATGGAGAATAGCAGGGTGTCGTTGCGGGGTTGAGACAGGGCTTGGGTCTCTTCTTCGCTAAACATGAGGGCTTCTTCGGGAATATATCCATTTTTCTCTGGTAATGGATATTTTTGTTCTTCTCATTACGGGTTCCTGCGGGGCATTGGCGCCCCCTATGATCATGTGGATGACGTGTTGCGGCTCGTTTTCCTCGTTTTTCTTGGTTGCCTCCCTCTCTCGGAATTGATTTTTGGCAGGATCGCTGAGGAATTCCCGAAGGCGTCCTTTGTTGAGCAGTCAAGCCACTTCTCCTCATAGTTGATGGAAATCCTCGGTCCTATGACCGTGCGTGTGTTGCAACTCGCACACTAAGTTATAATTTCTCTGCGAAGGGTCTGATTGTATCGGCTTGGGCCACTTGGCGTCTCTGATTTTGCTGATAGCGATCCTGATTTTGCTGATAATTAGGGCACATTTTTTGGCGCTATGTTTCTATCTAACCTGGTTCTGTTGACGAGCCCTCGAGGGTCCTATCCTCGATCTATCCTCCGATCTTGTGAGGTAGGTTTCACCTTGGGGCGTTCCTTCTGTCTTCGACGTATGGCCAGTACCTTTCTTTGTTTGGTTTTGATTCGTTTACGAGGAGTCTGTTTGGGTACACTGAGCCTGAAGGGGCTCCCAGCTAGTCATCCTCGGCCTTGATCTTTGACTGGTACCGGTTGTGGATGTCCGACTAGGTCACGGCCAGCTATTCGATCAGGTTCTGCTTCCGATTTTTTAAAGCCACCGAGCTTCGTTTGTTCAAGCCTTGGGTGAAGGCCTGCACTGCCCAGTCATCGGAGACTGGTGGCAGCTCCATCCGTTCCATCTGGAAGCGAGACACGAATTCTCGTAGCATCTCGTTCTCTCTCTGCTTAATTTTAAAAATATTAGACTTTCTCGTTGCTACCTTGATAGCTCCAGCATGTGATTTTATGAAGGAGTCTACTAACATGGTGAATGAATCTATGGAGTTTGGAGCCAAGTTGTGATACCACATCATGGCCCTCTTCGAAAGTGTTTCTCCGATTTTTTTCAGCAATACGGACTCGATCTTGTCATTCTTTATATTTTACTACGTAGGTATAGGCAGTAACGTGTTCATTGGGTTTGGTGGTACTATTGTACTAAGGGAATTCCGACAATCTAAACTTTTAAGGAATGGGTTTTGGGGCCGCTTCCTCGAGGAACGGCCTCTGTATGAACTTCTTCGAATCCAAACCTTTCAGGACTAGGGATGCTCCCGGGATCTAATCCACCCTAGAGTTGTAGGTCTCGACCTTTTATCGTTGGCTGTAATAATTTTCTCGCCTGATTTGATCCTTTTGGTGAGGTCCTCGAGCATCTTCACTATGGCAAGGTCAGCCATCGACCTGTTATTGCTTGATCTTCCAGTTACTTACTCCGCGGGGGAGGTGTCTCTAGTGCCACTGTGCTGGGAGTTCTCAGATGGCTTTGCAACTAAGAAATGGCCAGTTGTTGTTGCTGCAACTTTTCAAAAATAACATGATGACTAACTTCCTGTTCTTCCCGAGCCAGGGTTTTTTGAGCTTCCTGTCAGTCGCTGTGCCATATGCTCCATTTGGCGTGAGAAGTTGCGTCGACTTGCTGTGCGTCCTGTGAATCCGCGTCCACTAGAATCAGTTCGGGCGGGTTATTGGGATTCTGTAGTGGTGCTCTAGCGGCCATGATAACCAAGCATTTTTTCCAGTGATTTTCTAGGTTGTCGTTCTCGACTCCTTTTACCTAGCCAGATATTTTGACCTAAAATAAAAGGATCTTGGACAAGAAAGGTGTGAAAGATAATGTGCGTTTGGGCAATGAAACCAGCAAGAAATTATTCTTAGCCCTACGGTGGGCGCCAAACTTTTTACCCTAAAAATGGTAACAACAATTAAATTTGTAAATGGGATTCTAAAAATATGTGATCTATTCCCGAGCTAGTTGCTAGAGCAGTTGATGCTAATAATATGGAGTTTAATGATGAAATATAAGATAAAACGAGATAGTAATCTAACCGAAGGGCCTACTGGCCGAGTGTAGGTCTGGTCGAAGGGGGGACCTCGAGGTCGATGACAGGGTCCAGTTCGAGCTATCGGGGATAGTCGGTGATGTGATTACAATGAGGATATAATCAAACGAGGCTCTTTACGGCCAATATTAAGTAATATGATGAAGAACAAGTAAGAGAGCGATGGATATCAAGGTGACTTCGGGCCAGTACCAAGTGATAAGCAAAAAACAGACAAGAAGGCAATAAAAGCTAAATGGCTTCGAGCCAGTGAGGGCAAGCGAGTTAGAGAGGAGAAGGAGAGACAAAATATTATTGCACTTGAGTAGAATGGTTGGAGTTATGCCTTTACAGGGTGTTAGTGACTCCCTTTTTAGAGAAAGGGGAAGTCCCAACTACGTATAAGATATGTTATGTGATAAAAGAAATAGCATGGGACAACCGGCTAGCTTTGCGATATACGCGTGGGCTGATGTCGAGCCGCTTGAATAGACCTGATCGACCCCAGGTGCATTCCTCGGGAGATTCCTGCGTTCGTTGGGTCTTTAGCTGACATTATCCTTGGTAGGGTACCGGCAGATCTTGAGGGAAGTGTCTGGCTCAAGATCCCGAGCTTCCGGGATCACCCTTCGAGGTATTTAGTCGAGGAGAAATCGGCCTCCCAGATTTCACCACGCACATAAATACATAAACATTCTCTCTGCTCTCTAACTTAAACACATTCTCTTGGTTTCACTTCTTACATTTATTGCTTATATTTATTGTGTTCTATTTATTGTTTTTCATTAAGTGCTCATCATCGGTCATAAAGAGCCCTCATCAAGGCTCTCAAACTGTTAGCCCATCATCGGATATCCATAGCTCATTATCAAGATTGACCCCGAGGCCCCGTATACCCAAGCTCGAGGCCCCGATTCTCAGTCGCTCAGTTTTGCCTAAACATATTATTTTCACTTTCTTATCTTATTTTCTAGTCTCACTTAACATCTACTGCCTAATAACTAGTATAAAAACAGATCACGTATTTTTAAAATCACAAAATTAAATCTAATTATAATTATCATTTTCCAGATAAACAGTTATAAAAGATCAACGGCCAGGATTGATTCCGGGCTAGGGCGAGTTATAAAACTGGGTTAGGGTTTGGGTTAGATTAGGGTATGGGCTGAGGGTTCGATGAATTGGGCTAGGGTTTTAATTAGGATAGGGGTATATTTAATTAGGTTAGGGGTACTAATTTGGGATGAGGTCCAAATTTAAAAAAAAAATTAAAGAGGCTATTCGTTAAATACCAAATTGATTTACCAAAACAATATTAAAAAATTATTTATAAATGATAAAAATATCATTTGTGCACAAAAATAATTTTAAATAATTACTTAGTATTATAAAAATATAAAAGGTTAAGTTCTTGTGAAATAAGGTAATTATGCATACATGGGCTGTTATTGCAAAGTTATTGCAATTATAACCCTAACATGTATATATGGCTATTCATGAAATAATCAAAGCTTAGTATAAATATAAAGGATAAAATTAAGCCATAAAATTATCATAAAATCATTTGAAATTCAATTAGTATTTATTTATATACTAAAATGCTAAAATAAATTAATTAAAATCCCTTTAAAATTACAGGAAAATAATGGAAAAATAATGGTTGATGCTCATGCACAGTTTTCAAAGTACATATGCATTTTAAAATATATGAAGGAAAATTTGGGTATCAACAGTTGTCCCTCTTTACCCGGGAAGGATGAAAGAGTTTTAAGGTAAAGAAATGATGGCCGATTTTGACCGAATGGGATGTTTTGAAAAATATAGGCCGCACCCCGGTCTTTGAGCTGCCTACATATCCTTGGTTTTACAGGAATCAAACATGTGTAGTTCGGGACCAAACGGTGAATGAAGCCGATGGAGTTTTTATAGGAATGGTGGCAAGTTTCGGAAAGACTCCTTCTTTGGGGAGGATTGTATGGCCCCGGAAAATTTTTGCTAAGTAATTTAAGATTTTGTGGTGCCAAGGTTGGCTAATTATTTTATTTTGTTTGCAAATGAGGATTCATGATATAATGGATATTAATTGGACATGCTAATAAGCGTATAAGTCAAATTATAAGTGATTTGGGGTCTAAGGAGAGGCCTAAGTCTAAGCCAAGTTGGAAAATTTCATAATGGACTAAAGTTGTGAATGAGTACGCACAAGACCTTATTTTGGACAATCATATCTCCAGTTATATAAGGTGTTGTGTGATGCACAACCTATCAAATTAAATCTCTTTGAGTCTAGTTTCCGTTGCATCAAACCGTTCATCATTTGGAGGTGAATACAGAAAGTTATGATCATTTTATTGGGCATGTGTCATATGCGCGCCCAGGTGCGCGGCAGAAGCGCGGCCACGCATATTGAGGAGTATTCTGCATCGTGAGCGGGACCTTAGCGTGGTCATTAGCGCGGGCGCGCTAGTAGCAGACCTCTAAATACCCCAAGACCGGGTATGGAGAGTCTCTAAGTAATTTTTTGAGCTAGGGGTTGCTCTATCAAGGGGAATCCATCCCATACTTCCCTCCTATGATCCAAGGTAATGTTTTTGGAGTATTTTTAGTTGATTACTACTCCTAAACACTTATATTAACAACTATTGATCTTGAAAATCCATAGATTCTCATTCAAATCCCTAAATTGATCAAGAACACTAAAAGTGGAGATTCTCAAGATTCTTACTACAAGAGGTATGTTTATCATCTCTAACTACTCTATGGTGATTATTTAGGTATGATATATACGTTAGAACTCATGGGATGCTGATTGGAAGCCATAAGTGCCTAACCTAGGTTGTGTTAGTGTTGTAGAGATTGTGAGATGGGTTATTGAGGTATGATTCTTGGGTGTAATAGTATTATGTATACATGCATGTACAAATTAGGTTTGTGGAAAGATTGTTGAACTTAAATAAGTAAATATTGGGTTGAGGAATGAAGGAAATCTTGTAAAAGATATTTGAAATCAAGATGCTCAACTAGTGTTTGATAAAATGCTCAAATGAGCTGAAACCATGAATACCTTCCTAATTAGTGTTCAATTTTGTTATGTCTCAAGTAGATTGAGATTGCTAGAATTTCCGGAACATTGTAGTAACTTAAGGAAAGCTTAAACAAGGTATGTATGGCTAAAACCCCGTCTCATAGAAATTGAACTTCCATGGTGCTCGTGAAAATATTGTAAGTTCGAAACGTGATTGATGCAGTACTTGTTATGTTAAGTGAATTATTGTTGTGAAAATGTATGTGGTAGGTACTTCTTCATGTGTTTATGTGTTATTATTTGTAGATGGAGGATGTGTGGAGAACATGATCTATGTGCAAAATGCCTAAATGTCATGCCAAGGTTACTTTGGGACTAATATGCTAAACTTGACGAATTCCTCTATATGCTTATGATTTAAATTGCCTTTGTATGCGCCTATGATCTTAAGTGGCAAAGTAAATATTGAAAATGGGAGCAATGTGAAATGTGAATTATGGAACATGGGAAATTTTGGCCCCAAGTGCCGGTAAACTAATACATGTGTAACCAAAGATTGGAGTGAGATGAATAATGAAAAATAGTAACGTCTCGGGGAGGCGGATTAGCCGATCGGGCCGTGGTCGGACGCCATGATATATACACATGGTGGTAATGTATTGATGATTGAAACTGGAAAGTGTGAATGAAATAATGGTACCGTCTCCTAGAGACGGCTTAGCCGATCAGGCCATGATCGGACTCCGCTCAAAGAAGCGGTGGCAAAGTGGATAATGATGCAACAGTGTGGGATGCTCCAATCTAAGATATCAGAAACTATGTGAAAATCATGTAAACCTCCTTATATTGTTGACGTGGTGCTTATTTGAAATTTTGTTGTCTTTATGATTTCTTCTTTACTCTTGTATAAAAGTTCTTTCCAACTAGATGGTGTTTAGTTATACATACTAGTGCTATTCGATGGCACTAACGTCCCTTTTGTTGGGGGCGCTACATCTTTAAATGGATGTAGGTGTTTCTATAGCAGGCAGTGTTGGTTGCAGCTTGTGTCGCATCATCCGTTCAGCTGACTTGGTGAGCCTCACTTCGTTTCGGGGTCCTGTTTCATATGTTCATCATGTACTTTGTATTTGAGGTATAGCCGGAGCCTTGTTACCAGTATTTCCATATTACATTACTATTCAGTTGTGTTTAGAGGCTCCATAGACAGGTTGTGGGTAGTGTCAGGTATTGGAATTAAAGTAGAAATATTGATGTTTGGCAAAGATTTGTAAAACTTGTAATATTTTGATAATTACGATTTAAGTTGCTAATGGAAATGAAACTGAAGTTGTTAATGAAATACTTACTAAGTGTGATTAATGGAGTCTATCTCCTATTTATTCATGAATCAATTTGGATAGAATGGAACCTAATAGGCTTGCTCAGTCGGGTTTACTCGGTTGAGCGCCGGTCATGCTCCTCGATTTTGGGTTGTGACAAACTTGGTATCAGAGCCTAAGGTTTTAAAGTGTCATAGGATGTCTCGGAGTCGTGTCTAGTAGAGTCCTTCTTATCGGTGTGTAGTCGACCACATCTATAAGTTGGAGGCTACATGGACATTTGAGGAATGATACCCTTCTTCAAAACTCCAGATCGTGCGATAGAGCTTGACTATGAGATTGTCTTCTAACACGTGATTTAATGTTCAAGGTAAGCTTAAATGACCTTTCGTCTATTCCAAGTAATGTTGTCATATGGCATGACAAATGGGAAAAGGCCCGAATATTAAGGAGATGGAACATATATCGTGTTGAACAAATGGTACGAATATATGAGATACGTACATAGTACTAGAAGCATACTTTATTCGAGAAAAGTGTTAAAAATGATTACCACCTCCAAAGAGACATTGGCTTGATAAATGAGATGCGAGCTTATATGGCACATGCGGATAGCGTGGGAAGTATGTATATGATCCTAAGGTGCAAAAGAAAATTTGTTATATAAGCATGTGGTATATGTAAGGCATGACCAGGAGAGTAATGACAAACATGTAGGTCTCTCACGGGAGACAAGATGTTATGAAAGGAGAGTCAATTGAACCCCCGATAAGAATATCCATGTACAACGAACTTTATAAAAATCCATAAGTGTACGAAGTGATATTACACTCCTAACGGATATTGACATGAGGAATTTGAATCCCAAGCTCGTGAGGCTGAATAAGAGCAAAGAACTTATGAGGTTAATACCATGGTGATTTAAATCTCCCTAATAGTCGAACATATATATGAGGGATAGAGGCATAAGGCATATGTCCCTGAAGTTGCTAAATTCAAGACTTGTACCAAAATCCGGGACATTCGCCCCAAGTGGGGGAGGAAGGGCCATAGTGAGGCCACTTAAATATAATGAAACAAGAGTAAGACCATGTAGCTTTGATGTTTGAATATTTTGTTGAAGACATGCGTAGTCTAGAAAAGTGATAATGGATAACATGATTATCTAAAAGGATATGCTAATGATAGACCACTAGTACCTCCAAAAAGGTGGAAGGCTAAGGAAGGTAAATCCTTCATACATGGCAATGTGAATGATGGGTTCAACGATCCTAGAAACTAAGAGTATGTTTGTAAAGGGATTTTATACTTGTTAGAGGGTCAGGAACAATGGAACCTAAGGAAGTGCTATAGGTCAAATATGGAAGGTTGCGAGTTTTTGGAATGGGTTAAACATAGATTTGCGATTTAACCAAAGTTCCAAGACCTTAATAAAGGCGGAACAAGTGAGAGAAATAAATGTGATGCTAAATAACCCAAGAGGGTATTTGGGCTTGATGGAGAGAAAAAAAATATAAATAAAATCTTACAAGCAAATAAGTGTTAAGTGATATGCGTATGAACACACTTTCCCACGGATATCCTCACAAAAGTTAAGAGGTGAGCATAATGAAATAACTAAGGGAAAAGACCACGTAACATATTGAAGAGTGCATGACTATTCACTAGGTAGGAAGAACGAGGCGAGAAGAAATGGGGAGAAAACCTATAAATTGAGATAATCATGGTTATAATAAAATATCTTGTATCAGAATGGTGGACTCGCTTAACGCATAAGTGTTAATAAAAGTTATACAGGACTAACCATAATTCAACCGACTTGGGTGACATTGAATATCAACTAAAGGACCTAGAGATAGTTCACATCTACATATAATGGAAAGTGAGACTACTGGTGGTGAAGTTGTGGTATGATAAACTCATTAAATCAGGCACAATGATATTACAAGTTCACGGGAGGTAGACAAGGGTGTGGCACAATAAGGCTATCAATTATGCACTATGAGTAAAATAGAATGGGAATGTGTAAGGCCCCATGAATTTCCTACTCATAACCCTGAATATCGTGGTGCCAAGTTAGTATCATGTGTTAGAGATGCGTAAAATTATTCGCGGCGAGCTTTGGACCTTTTTGGACTGATCTATGATATCAAAAGTCAAGAAATAATGTTTTCCAGAAAATGCAATTCTGTGGTCGAGAATGCGGTCGCACATCAGGTATGCGGACCGCATAATCGCCTCAAAGTGAGTCAGTGTGTTGGTCAAATTTTAGGTCAAGTACATGATCGCATAACCGATATGCGGACTGCATAGTCGTCGCACATTTCCCTTGGGATTTTGTGATGGGCAGTTCTTCGGTGCATTATACGACCGCAGAACGGGTATGCGGACCACATTTCTGCCGCATACCCAGGCAGTGTGTTCAGATTTTGGGAGCACTTTTGTGGTCCATTCTGCGGGCCACATTTCCACTTTGCGATCGCATACCTGACTTGGGGTTCCAATTTTCTAAATTTTAAACCCGGCCCCTTATCAATATATTCGGTATTATAGCTCATTTTGAGCATATTTCCTGATTCTTTTAGAGAGAAAGAGAGGGTCTTACAGAGGGAAGTGCTTCCCATCAAATTACTCCATAATACCTTGCCAAATCTTTGAAGAAAATCAAGTGAGGGCACCTAAATCTTCATCTCAAGAGGTAAGACTTCATTACCTCAACTCTTATTCCTATGCTTAGAAATAAGGGATCATAAGTGAAGTAATTCATGGGTATAAGAATGAATTTCTTGCATGCATATCACACCATAGAATATTGGGAGGTAGTGAACGAAAAAGGAAAGCAATTGGGGTATAAAATGATAGAAATTTCTCTCAAAAGGGCCTAAGATCACAATGCACCTTTAGTGTTTGATATTATACTCAAAACAAGCTAGAATCTCAATCTCATCTCTAATTATCGATTTAATTTGTAATCCTTACACAATAGATCGAAGTGCTAAAAGTTCTGGAATCTTGTAAGGAATAAGGAAAGCTTTACTGAGGTATTTATGGCTAAAACCCCGTGTTTTAGAAATTGAGCTTCATCGATGTTTGTGTGGGCATGGTAAGATTAAAGTTGAATTGTTGCATTGCTTATTGTTTTACATAAGTTAGTGTTGTAACCCTATGTGTGTGAAAAATGTGTCCCAACATAATCAACGTGCTATCTTGACAGCTTGAAAGGGGCCAAGGTATGAATTATGTATTGGAAATGCTTAGACCATAAATTGAGATTGCAACTGAATATATTGTGCTATCTACATGAAATCTTATCTATGTTTACAATTTAAATTGCTCTTGTGTGCACCTACTGTCCTATTTCTCAAAGCTAATATTGAAAATTTGGAACGATGTAAAATGCCGCGTAGTGCCAAGAATGATTTGATAAGTCGTGGCCCCAAGTGCCTATGAAATTATATATGTGAAATGAATTGATTTATGAGAACGTAACAATGCCTTGATGAGGCGACCTAGCCGATCGGGTTGATATCGGACTCCGCTCAAGATAGCGGTGGTATTGGAAAGGTATTGTGAATGAATTCCGGAAAAGAAGGAAAATGAGATTGTGATTGAAGCATATGTCTCAAATGAGGCAACCTAGCTGATCGGGTCGAGATCGGACTCCTCTCAAGATAGAGGTGGTACTGGAAACATATGATGAATAGTATGGAATGCCCCAAACTAAAAAGCTATGGAAAAATGATGTGGAAGTTGTATGATTCTTTTATTTGATGATGTGGTGATTGTTAAAGCTTTTGATTGACCTATATGATTTCTTTATTCTTGTTTGATAGTTCTTTCTAATGAGAAGGTGTTTATGATTTCTTTGTTCTTGTATGATAGTTCTTTCTAACTAGATGGTGTTTAGTTATACATACTAGTGCTATTCGATAGCACTAACGTCCCATTTGCAGGGGGTGCTACATTTTTTTAAATGAATGTAGGTATCTCCATAGTGGATAGTGCCGGTCGTGTGTAGCGAAATATCCCTCTTCTCAAGATCTTGGTGAGCCCCTTTCTCCTTCAAGGGGCTATATTGTATATCTTTGTATTGTGGACTTTCACTTTTGAGGTATAGCCGGGGCCTTGTTGTCGGCGTTGTCAAACTCATCTTTTGTATCCTAGAGGCTCTGTAGACATATGTGTGGGTTATGTACGGGCATTGGATGGGTCTACGAACTATGATGTAATTCAAATTCTTGTTTTGCTAAAGTGTAATTGTATGTAATCTTGGGAACTTAATTACGGATTAATGTTGTGATTTAAAATTGTAGAATGCACTATCTTTCCTCATCTAAGCAAATGAATGAAAACATGGTTTCCTTATTCGTATCGAGTTGGGTAGGAAGTGTTTGATAAGGCTTGCTCAGTTAGGTTTACTCGATTAAGCACCGGTCGCGCCTCCCGAGGTTGGGGCGTTAAAAACTTGGTATCAGAGCCTAGGGTTTTAAAGTGTCCTAGGATGTCTCGAAGCCGTGTCTGGTAGAGTCCTTCTTATCGGTGTGAAGTCGACCACATCTATAAGTTGGAGGCTACATGGACATTTAGGAATGTTACCCTTCTTCAACACTCGAGATCGTGCGATAAAGCTTGACAATAAGATTGTCTTCTAACTCGTGCATTGAGATTCAAGATAAGTTCAAACGCTCTTTCCTCTATTTCAAGTAATGTTGTCGTATGGCCTGACCAATGGGCAAAGGCCTGAATATTAAGGAGATGGCATATGTATCATGTTGAACGAATGGTACGAATATATGAGGTACATACATAGTACCAGAAGCATACTTTATTCGAGAAAGTGTTAAAAAAATGATTGTGACCTCCAAAAAGACATTGAATTGATAAGTGATATGTAAGCTTGAATAGCACATGTGGGTAGTGTGAGAAGTATGTAAATGATCCTAAGGTGTGAATAAAAATTAGTTATATAAGCACGTGATATATGGGAGACATGACCAGGAGATTAATGATGAGAGTGAAAGTCTCTCCTAGGAGACAAGAAGTTATGAAATGAGAGTCAATTAAACCTATAATGAGAAGACCCATGTACTACGAACTTTATAAAAATCCAGAAGTGTACAAATTGATATTACACCCCTAAAGGATATTGATATGAGGAATTGGAATCCCAAGCCTGTGTGACTAAATAATAGCAGAGAACTTATGAGGTTAATACCATGGTGACTTAAATTTTCTTAATAGTCGAACATATATATGAGGGATAGAGATATGAGACATATGTCCCTAAAGTTGCTAAATTCAAGACTTGTGTAAAAATCCGGTCATTCGCCCTAAGTGGGGGAGGAAAGGCCATAGTAAGGACACTTAACTACAATGAAACAAGAGTAAGACCATGTAGATATGATGTTTGAATATTTTGTTGAAGATATGCATAGTCTAGAAAAGTGATAATGGATAACGTGATTATCTGAAAGGATATGCTAATGATAGACCGCTAGTACCCCCAAGAATGTGGAAGGTTAAGAAAGGTAAATTCCTCATACATGGCAATGTGAATGATCGGGTCAACGATCCTAGAAACTAAGAGTATATTTGTAAAAGGATTTTATAGTTGTCGCGCCCAGTTTTTCTAAGGCGAAATCGGGTTCATAACATATGGGATGGAAACTCTTTCCCTTTTGGGAATTGGGTTTTTTTGGGTTGAAGAGTCGCCACCTAATGATTAAAGTGCATTAGGACACTAAAGAAGAGTTCGAGTTGGAAAACCATAGTTCGGGTAAGAGCTAGAAATTATCTCGAGGGGAAGGTGTTAGGCACCCCCCAAGATCCACTAGTGTGGTTTCCGGCTATGTTATAATTGTGACTTTGAATAACAAGTAAGCAAATAGAAGTCTCAAGTAGAGGGGGGGTTTCACATAATATTGCAAGCAAGTTGAGAGTTTGACGAAAGTAAAGAAAGTAGAAATTTTAAAGAAATAGTTTGAGAATAAAATAAACAAATAAAGGAAAGGGGGTCCTAGGTTTACAAATAATATGGATCACATCAATGCAATACCCGGTAATCACTCCTCAAAGAAGGGCTACACGTGGTATTAGTGCACCGGTCATCATATCCATATCTACACTTCCACCCAGTTAAGGTATTAAAGCACGGAATAGTATCGTTTCTTATTGCATGCTATTACCCATCCTAATCCCATCAGTCCTGGAGGCATTTGAGACTACCAATCTTAAAAGGGATGGAGTTGGGGCTTTTCAGAGTTTTCAAAGGATAAAACGTCTAGGCGACAAACAAAAAACATAAGCAATTTGGGGAAAAACAAATAGCAGTTAAGGCTCAAACAAGCCTCCTCACCCAGAGGAGCAAATATATAGCATAACTTCAAATACTAGTTATGGTCTGAATTAAAGCGTTAGGACAGGCTGATTTATCACATATTTCTTAGATGAGGAGTCCGAATTAGCCTTGTCTGATTGTAGTTTATCAAAACTGACACAATTAATTGATCACCTAATGGTTTGCCTACGTGAGACCTATAGGCATGGCATCGAACAACACTGATTTTAAAGAAAGGATTACTGGTTTTATAAACAATAGTTCTTTAGATTGTAAACGATATTACTACTGATTTTAAACTCAGAGATTGAATAACGAAACTGATTCAATTGATTACTCCTATAGGCATGATTTCTAAGCGTTATTGGTTTTTAAACGATTGCAAAAATGCAACAGTCCTATAGGCATGATATCTAGAATGAAGTTGATTATTATTAAACCTATGATTGCATGCCTAATGACATGTATATGCAGAAATGCAGAAAATCTATGATCATGATTTCTATATGCACAAATGCAGAAACTTAGACACAGGATTTCTATATGCAGAAATGCAAAAACCTAGATACAGGATTTCTATATGCAGAAATGCAGAACTTATAGGCATAATTTCTAAGATGCAGAAATTTATAAATAACCTATAGGCATGATGTTTATGTGAATGCAGGAATCAGAAAATACTATAGGCAAGTTATCTACCCCTTTGCATACATTCATCCCATCCCTTTCCACTAGCCATCCCCAATTGTTATTACAAATTATTACAGACTCGAATAACTAAAACAAAAAAAGGTAAAAAATTACATCACAAGTTCCAGGTACAACCGAACAGCCTAATTCAGACTCAAAGTCCAACAATATGAGATAAACCAACTTCCAGGATCGGATTTCCAAAAGCCTTTCTCATACTTGGGATGTGTCAAAGTTCCTATGAGTCTCAAAGGGGGTCTGGGCAGTGCTTACATCCCAAAGACATTGCAAAATTAAGATCATAGTGTAGTGTCGAAGGGCCAGCCCTCAGATGTCCAAGTTCAGAGGAAACTCAAGGTCCCAAAGCAAGGCTCATAAGAAGGGGGCAGAACTTAAGAGTGTAGACATGAAATTTTTGACACTTCCCAAGATTTTTTATATTTTAGCATGTAAATATTTAATTTAGGCCTAATAGCATTATATTAACTAATTTTGACTCTTTCACTTTATTTTATTACAAGAAAATGAAAATTACAAAAAATAGTTTCATTAATGTTTGTAGTCATTTTTAATCTCTAAAAATACCAAAAAATAGTTTTGTTTTAACGGTTAGTCTTTATTTTAATAATTATTTTTACTTAAGTAGAGCTAATTAATATTTTTGATAATAATTTTAGTTAATTAAACATAGCTAGTCATAAAGGCCCAAGTTTCTAGCCCATTCCTTAAGCTCAATATCCAATGTCCATTAAGTTAATCCTAGGGACCCTTCTAGACTCTTTTTTGGAACAAAAAATAAATAAAAAGACCCTAAGGACTTAACACAAAAAGACCTAGGGACTAATTGGCAAAATACACAAAAATACACATTAGACCTAGACTCTACAATAAAGAAGGGATAGCGGTAACGCCTAAAAAGAGAGACGGATACACAGCTGCGGCGGATATTTTTCATCGAAAATGACCCCAAAATGACCCCATCGGTTCTTGTTCATTCCCTTTCCCAAAGCAAAAATGTTGAAGAAAACAACAGACCCCTACACTCAAAAGAGAAGCAATTAGTCGCATACAGATCTCTGTTGAACCTATTTCCAAAATTGAAAGAATCTCAAAAATTAGTCGTCTTCACCAAATAAATTCTAGTAAGTCAATCCCTGTTTCTAATTCCATTTTCCTACTGTATTTCCAAAATCGCTAACATTCTTCTTCTTGTTCTTAATTTTAAAAGAATCCAGTGGCCATTCCCCTTGGATATTGATCATCTTCTTTCTCTCGAAATTAAAGGGGCACACACATATACGGGTAGGGACAGAGAGCAGCGAACTCACATGAACACTTCCCAAGTACCCGTTTCCCCTCATTCCCCAATTCCTACAAGCCCACCCAAAAAATATCGACCCAAAAAATATCATAAACAAGTTGAAAAATCAGTTTGAAACCATCATCCAAACCCAGTAGAAATTAGTCTGTTCGAGGACATCAATTTTTGTCGCCGATGAGTTCTCCGATTGAGGTGTTTGTTCGTGGCTCGGTCGCTTTTTAAGTTTATAGTTGTCCAACAAACAAAGTTCAAATTCAGTTTAATAAAAAGGTTCTTCTGTCTCTTGTTCCTATATTTTCTTTGTATTTTATGTGTAGGGATATGATGTTACTCTTAAATATCATGCTAAATTTTTGGTTTATGGATATCACTGTTTATCTCTGAACCGGCATGTTAAAATGAGTATCTTGAGTTATATATTTGTTTGTCTTTTGTGTTTTAATTGTTCAATGTGAGAAATTGGTTTATGATCGAAGAATTCTTTCTTTATGTATGTGTAAGTTTAATGTTACTGGTTCAAACGGATACGAAAATTATTGGCATCACGTTGGCACTTTCTTTTGCTTTCCTCGAGCTAAAGTTTATTTTCACCAACATTTTTAGCAAAGTAAGTTTTCACCATTTTTATAGGAAGAGTACTTATTCTACATTTGTTGATTGTTGTAATATTAATCTAAGTTTGCATTACTGTAGTCTGATTTTAGTTTTATAATTTAGTTGAATTGACTTTAGGCAAAGCAAGAGTGGCACACAAATTAGCATATTTGTTCTTTGGGTTCTAGCAAAATAATGTTCTGACATTTGCCCTTAGGCTGTACCGAATTCTGAACTGTCCATGATGAGTTTTTGTTGCTTCTGCATCACAGTGATTAGCTTCAATTATGTATATTCTTTCCTTATCTCCCATGTTTTTCAGTAACTAAAATGTGTGTTATCGTTTTCCTTTTAATTGTTTGGATGTATAAAAATACTTCTCTGAAACTGAATTTTGAAGGAGAGAAAGGCCAAAGTCCATTAGACAATTAACTTGTGTACATACCTTAGGAATTGGTTTTGGTCAAATGCTTGAAATAAAGAGTTAAAAGGATATGAACATGAAATCTCTTTTACCAAAAAGTGCACCAAAATCACAAGCCTTTCACGCGCAATCTCGAGGTAGCTTAGAAAGGAAATATTATGAACATTCGTGGTTGACTTTAGTTGAATACATTCTTTTAAAACAAATTGAGGCGTGCCATTTAGTCGAATTTTCATGGCCCTCGCAAAATTTAAAAACGCGTAGTTGCTTTAAGCGCGTAATCTTAAAGTTACCTTCATAAACTCAGGTGTGCATTTCATGTGACCCAAATTCAAATCTCAACAACGTTGAATAAAATGTGTTTCGGACTGCGGGTGCATTTCATGTGGCGCGGTCCAAAAACATATTTTAGACGGCGTTGAAATCTTCCTTAAAATAATTAAAAGTGGTTTAAAGTTAAAATGCACATAGGTTCAAACGTGTTTTAAAATTAGAATAATTAGGCCAATAAAAATAATTGAGCGACCGTGCTAGAACCACGGAACTCGGGCATGTCTAACACCTTCTCCCGGGTTAACAGAATTCCTTACCCGGATTTCTGTGTTCGCGGACTGTAGGACAGAGTCAAACTTCCTCGATTCGGAATTTCAACTGGTGACTTGAGACACCATAAATTATCCCAAGTGGCGACTCTGATTTCATATAAATAATCCTGTTTCGATTGTCACTTAAATTGGAAAAACTCCCTTATATCTCCTCTCGGGTGTAAAAAGGAGGTGTGAAAGCTCTGGTGACTCTGTTGGGGATTAGAACCTAGAATTTCTGGTTCTGGGTTCAAGAATTCGAGCTTAGAATAATTGTTATAGTTGGCTTTGCCCATCATCTGATTTTGTTACATGACTTGGGCCTAATGTGCTAATTGATCGCTTTTACCGCTTTGATATTCCGTGAACTGTATATAAACTGTTGCGAAATCCCTCCTTTCTATGAGTCTTCTAAATCATGAAGAATTGTGCACTTTGTGTGACTTCTTTTCTGTTAGAGTCATATCCCAAATTTAGAACGAGGTTCGGACAAGTTGCAAAGCCGGTGAAGCTTCTGTATTCCCGGTACGCTTCCCCCCCTCGGCTCGAGATGTCCGCTCGGGTAAGCCAGGTCAAGAATAATAAACCCAGGTTTTGAACCTAGTATAACAAGACCTCATGCCAGATCCCTAGTAGGAACGTTTGCTTGCATCACGTGCATTTGACTTTGGGGACTCAACACAAAGGTTGGGTCTGTCTAGGACAAGTGTACCCAAATTAAAAAACCATCCTGATGCATCATATGTGCTACTTGTGTATCTGTTTGTTTCGGCTTGTATGTTGACTAGCTTCTAAAATAGGGACAGAAAATAAAAAAAAAGAGTGCGAAGTAAGTATTTGAATTATCCTGAAACTCTGACCAAAATTTTAAAAAAAGAGAAAAAGTCATTTCAAAATAAGTCATATTTTCTTTTGTTCCGTCAAAACTGGGCGAACTACGCGAGTCTGATTCTCACCGGAAGTGAGATACGTAGGCAAACCTCATCGGTTTCTGCCCATAATTTTCAAAAATTCAAAAATATTTTCCTTTACTTCCTTCTTTAGAAAAGTCTTTCTTCGAGCCCACAATTTTCAAAAAAACAAATCCAAAAATATTTTTATTTTTTTTAGAAGTTCACCTTTCGAAAATTGGAAAGAAAAATACCATATTCAAAAATAATTTCTTTTCTCCTTAGAAGTCTTTCCTTCATGAATTCAAAATAAAAGTAAAAGTCCAAAAATATTTCCTATCTTCTTTAGAAATCTTTCTTTAGAAATTTCCAGAAAAAAAGAAAAAGAAGTTAAAATTCAAGAAAATATTTTTTTTCCTCTTCTTTAGACGTCTTTATTTTAAAAAAATCTTTAAAAAAACAACAACAACAAAGAAATCGAAATCCAAAAAATATTTTCTTTCTTCTTTGTAAGTACTTCTTTCAAAAAAAAAATTCAAAATCCGAAAAAGAGTTAGTTTATTTACTTCATTTCTAATCTTCCGAACTATGCAAGATCTGATTCATGTTCCCACATGATACGTAGGCAACCCACATTAGGTTCGAGCACCAATAAAAATAAATGAAAATAATGAAGAAATGAAAAAATATTGATAATAATAAGGACCGACTGAGTCCATTCTAACATGTTTTGTTTTGAATTGTAAAGAAAGTTGAGGTGGTCGGTTTGTGGTAATCTGGAAACACAAGACCCAAGGAAAAATGATAACTGACATCGAAGCTGTTACAAGTACTCAAGAGACTCAGGGTCAGAGGGTTCAACAAGAGTCTACTGTGTTTGAGAAAAATAGAATGCTGAAACAACAAATAACCGAAATGTGTCAAGCATGAACCAGTGGTTAAGGACAGCCTCGTCATGAGTCACAATTTGCTACACAGCAAGAGCAATACCACTCTCCTGAGTACCACTCGTACTCGTTTGATCTTCCTACAAACATTGAGAAGCCTGCCCGAAAGATGGTACAGGAAGAAATGACCCAAAGAGTGAAAAGCATAGAACAACGGTTGAAAAACATGCAAGGGTTGGCAGGTCAAAAGAGTGTTGCCTTCAAAGATCTATGTATGTTCCCCGATGTCCACTTGCCGCCTGGTTTCAAGACTCCCAAATTTGAAAAGTATGATGGACATGGAGACCCCATAGCCCACCTGAAAAGGTATTGCAATCAACTGAGAGGTGCGGGAAGAAACGAAGAATTGCTGATGGCTTATTTTGGGGAAAGACTTACGGGGGTAGCATCCGAATGGTTTTTTAATCAAGACACATCTCACTGGTACGTCTGGAATAACATGACACATGCCTTTGTCAATCAGTTCCAATACAACATCGACATTACCCCAGACCGCATTTCCCTTTCAAACCTGAAGAAGAAACCAAGTGAAAGTTTCAGGGAATATGCCATTAAATGGAGAGAGCAAGAAGCTCGAGTTAAGCCACCCATGGATGACCACGAGCTAATCACTGTCTTCCTTCAAGCGCAAGAGCCAGATTACTTTCAAAACATGATGTCCGCAGTTGGCAAATCATTCTCGGAAGCAATCAAAATGGGAGAAATGGTAGAGAATAGTCTTAAGACAGGTAAAATTATAAGTCAAACAATTTTTAGAGCCGCAACTCAGGCTGTCCAGGTTGAATCTGATAATTTTAGCGACATAAATGAGAATGTTGAAGAAATCATGATGACATCAGGGTCGAGAAGAGGTCCTAGGAGAATATCTCGAAGGTATGAGCAGCCTTCTCAAGTTTTACATGACTCCCCTGAGAAGTATTTTCCACCTCAGAACCCTCACTACTCTGTTGCTCCACCTTAGTATGTTGTCCAGCCACCAAAACACCCCAGAAGGCGAGCACGAGCATCACAAAATCTCCACCAGCTTCCAAAAAATTTTCAGGTACCCTATAACCCACATCCAGGCCAGAGGTATAGAGGGGAACAAAAGTTGAAAGATAGTTTTACACCAATAGAAGAGTTCTATGCAAGCTTGTTTGAGAAATTAAAGTATTATGACATGATTGCACCTATTCCTCCAAATCATGTGGACCCCCATGCAAGAAGCTTTGACCCTTCTAAAAGGTGTGAATACCATTCCAATGCCCAGGGGCACAATGTTGAAAGTTGTCGGGATTTCAAAAGAGAAATAGAAAGGATGATCCAGGAAAACCTGATTGTGATCCAAGACAGTGACACCTAGAATATCGTGCAGAATCCTTTACATGCACATGATGATGCACACTTTGTGGGGATGATGCATGGTGACAGGGAGTATGAGAATCCTCTCGGGAATATGCTAACTGAAGTTAATGATTTTGAAATTGGAGAAGGCTCTGCTGATTCTGATGAGCAAATTTGTGGCTAAATATCAAGCCTAGCAATTGGAAAGTCATTCCCTCCTCTCTAGGAAGGAATCTTGGTAGTTTATTTTGATGTTTTTTCTATTATCTGGTTTATTTTAGGGTTGTGATCCAGATTTTATTTGTTTTATTGAGTCAAATCCTTCTATCCCTCCATTATATTTGTGTGAGTCTTATCTGTTTGTTCTGTTGCTATTTTCATTATTCGAGTTATTTTAGGGTTGTAACTCATATTTTAGGTTGTTTGTTTAGTTTTAAAACCCTTTCATCCTTTACTCAATAAAATACAGTTTGTCCTTTTGTGTCATTCTGTTCCTAGTTCTTTTCTCGCTAGTTCTAATGACATGACATGCATGCGGAATTTTTGGCCAGATTTAGAAAGTTGATTTAAGTTTGAATTGGACAACTGAGGAAAACACATTTTTGAGGATTAATAAAGAGTTGAAATACTTTGGAATTAAGGTCGAGTAAAATTTACCTTCAAATCATTATGAAGATCGGGCCTGATGATGTTTAATCAAATGAAGTTTGTTAGAAATTTTGACATTAAGGGATGGAAAGTGTCTTATGACCATGACACACCAAGAAGACAGACATGTTCGTCAATGTTGTGATCGCTAAAAGTTACTATGTTTGGCGTTCTCGAGGTTGGGAGGCCCTTTTTCTGCTATCCAAACACTTTATATCATTCACTATCCCTTTTGAGCCTGTGTTATTTTCATTGACCACCCTCTTTTGGAATCAAGTTTAGAGTCAAGAGTCAAAAAAAATGAAAAATGAAAAAAAGAAAAAGTGAAAAAAAGAGTCCATGTCCCAAGAGTACAAACTGGGGCAATTCTTAGAAAGTTCAGAAAAAAAAAAAAAAAAGAATTGTCAAATGTCCATGCCCTCAAAAATAGAAGCTGGGGCAAACAAAAAAAAAGAGAAAAAAAGCAGAAAAGGAAAAAAACAAAAAAAAACAAAAAGGAAAAAACAAAAATAATGAAAAATAGTTTAGGTCAGATGTTTGAACTACGTTAGACCTGATTCCTTTAAAAAGGATATGCAGGCAGCCTCACGGTTCAGTCCAGCCAAAAAAAATAAATAGAAAAATCTAAAAATCCACAGCATCTGAAACTGGGGCAGAGATTTTATTTCACTTTTGAAAGAGTCAATTCCAAGAGTTGTAAGTCCACAACCCCCTTTTTGAGTTTATTTTGAGCCTTCATGACGTCCTTTCTTTCCAACCCTATCCAAAATCCTTCCAAATAAAGACCTCCCGATATGCCTTCAAGAATGTCAAGAGAAGCATGCAATGAGCAATGATTGTCACATGACGTAGAACACCGTCGAGTTTCTCACAAAAAGGGAAAGAAAAAGAAAAGAAAAATGAGAGAGTCTTATTAGTGAAAACCCTCACGGGCACTGTAAGACGACGATAAGCAGAGATAAATAAATGAGAGAGACTTGTTGGTGAAAACCTCTCGGGGCACCACTAGTTGAAAGTGAGTCGCGAAGCTGATGCAAAGAATTGGCACGAACAAGCCCAACTTCAAAGGTCGTAAGAATGGTAAAATGGAAGATTGAATTAGTTTGATAGATCGGCCGTTGAGTCCAAAATGCATGTCATGATCATTAAGACTAGTTATTGAAAAACAAAACAGAAAACTCTTCCTTCTGTCCTTCCGATAGGGGGAATTTCTTGTTAATATTGTTTCGTTATAGCATTGTGTCCTTCCCTCTGAGTCAGTCCTTGTCAAAACAAGTAAGAAAAGATTTCAAAATCTGCTACCAGCTTTTCAGTTGCACAAAGTAAATTTGTCCAGTACACTCGGTTGTTACTGTCAACGTGCCTTGAGGATTCATGCAAAGGCTCCCCCAAAAGAATCTTGTCAGCCTATTTGGCGTAAGCAAAGATACCTTGTGATTCTCTATGACAAACAAATTGCTTAAAAGCAGGAAGTCATTCAAGATATCAGAAAAGGTCAACTAAGAAAAGAGCTCCAATTGGGATAAGGTTGTTTGAGATGCAAATACAAATGGTACTCGTGTGAAACAATAAGAGTTGGTGCAGAATAAAAGTCTTTTGAGACTGACTCAAGCTGATTGAGTAGAAGCCAAGCTGCCAAGACTCAAGGCCACAAACTGACCACCATTTTCAAAACTGACAAACTTTTCTTTGATTGGAACAGGAATAAAGCAGTGCAAGGAAAGAAGTTCCAAAAAAAATGAAGGGAAAAGAAAAGAGAAAAAATAAAGAGAAAAAAAAGAGGCAAAAAAAACAAAGAAAAGAAGATAAGAGCCGACGAAGGGAAGTTTCTCAAAATTTTGCCTTTATTTGTCTTGTTAATATGCATAAAGTCTTGCCATTGCTCTTTACCTTTTCCTCCTAGGGTAATATGTCCTAGTCTGATGGATTTTCCTCCCAATAAAATCTTAGTCTGATGAATTTTTCTCCTAAGATAGAAGACCTAGTCTGATGAACTTTCTCCTAGGATAGAAATCTTAGTCTGATAAATCTTTCTCCTAAGACACCAAAAAAAAGGCCTAGTCTGATGAATTTCTCCTAGGATCGAAATCTTAGTCTGATGAATTTTTCTCCTAAGATACCAAAAAAGAAAAGAGACTTAGTCTGATGAACTTTCTCCTAGGATAAAAATCTTAGTCTGATCAGTCTTTCTCCTAAGATAGAAGACCTAGTCTGATGAACTTTCTCCTAGGATCAAAATCTTAGTCTGATGAATCTTTCTCCAAAGATAGAAAACCTAGTCTGATGAATCTTTCTCCTAGGATAAACATCTTAGTCTGATGAATCTTTTTCCTAAGATACCAAAAAAAGAAAAAAAAACCTAGTCTGATGAACTTTCTCATAGGATCAAAATCTTAGTCTGATGAATCTTTCTCCTAAGATAGAAATCTTAGTCTGATGAACTTTTCTCCTAAGATACCAAAAAAACAAAGAAAAAAAAGAGAAAAAGGACCTAGTCTGATGAATTTTCTCCTAGGATTAATGTCTAAGTCTGATGAATCTTTCTCCTAAGATAGAAAACCTAGTCTGACGAATTTTCTCCTAGGATATTTTGGAAAAAAAAGCCTGGATTTGAAAAAAGGGTCAATTTTTAGTTTTCTTAAGTTATCAATGTTTAGTTTTCTTAAAATCAGGGGTCCCGCCTGGAGAATAGGGTCAGTCCTTACTTTAGTCAAGCTTAGTTTATAGTTTTCCTAGTCTATTCTTTAGTTTACTCTCATCATTGCATCAATAGTACAAGTGGTTTACAATTTTACTAACAACTCACAAATTTTCCTAGTACAAACTGGGGCAGAAAAAATTTCTTTTTTTTCTGTCTATTTTGTTGTAATCAGGCACCCACCTGGAGAACAAGGGAAGACAACTCAAGTTTCAAGGAAAAGCAGTTTCGAAGGAAGACAACTCAAGTTTCAAGGGAAAGCAGTTTCGAAGGAAGACAGTTTAAGTTTGAAGGGAAAATGGTTCAAGGTGCAAGGTAAAATAGTGTCAAGTAACAAAAGAAGACGGTTCAAGTTTAGCAATCAGGCGCCCGTCTACAAAATAAGAAAATTCAATTCAGAATGCAATTCAGGTCAGCAACAAAAGAAGCTCGCGTCAAGAATGCGAGTTAGCAGTCCAAGATGATCAACATAAGTTAGTCACAATCTAGAATAAAAAGAAAAAAAAAACAAAAAGAAAGACAAGAAGTGAATCCAAATGCAAAAGTTAATGAAAGATGTGAGCTGCTCAAGACAGGGCTGAGGTCGCAAGCTCTGCATATCCCGTTTTGGTCTAAAAAGCTGAAGAAGAACGAACTAGCACCTACAACTAGCAAGCGTCAAGGTTCAAATCTAAAGTCTGCATGAAGAACCACTTAAGACTAAAGATCAAGCTTCAGAAGTCTTATAGATAGGAATCTTGTAACTCGTAGTTGGTAGGCTTAGCTAGACTTTTTCATGTTTTGATTTTTGATGTAACATCAGGACTGCGGACCAGAACCTCAGCGAAACGGCACCTCGACTGGCTCTCAACCTCGGCACACTCCATCATCTCACTCACTTCTGAACTACACGTGGCCTGATTCCTTTATAGCCAAGGATATGTAGGCAGCTCAGATACCAGGGCTCGGTCACATTCCCCTTTTCTCTTAGCTTTAGTCTCTCCAAATAAGGGTCGGGTCAAAAAACTTGTCTAGTCGTTCTTTGTCTGAAAACTCTTCGTGTTTCCAGTCAAAGAGGGGCAACTGTAGACATGAGATTTTTGACCCTCCCTAAGATTTTTTTTCTATTTTAGCATGTAAATATTTAATTTAGGCCTAATAGCATTATTTTAACTAATTTTGATTCTTTCACTTTATTTTATTACAAGAAAATGAAAATTACAAAACATAGTTTCATTAATATTTTGTAGTCATTTTTAATCTCAAAAAATACCAAAAAATAGCTTTGTTTTAACAGTCAGTCTTTATTTTAATAATTATTTTTACCTAAGTAGAGCTAATTAATATTTTTGATAATACTTTTAGTTAATTAAGCTAATCTTAAACATAGCTAGTCATAAACGCCCAAGTTTCTAGCCCATTCCTTAAGCTCAATATCCAATACCCATTAAGGTAATCATAGAGACCCTTCTAGACTCTTCTTTGGAACAAAAAATAAATAAAAAGACCCTAAGGACTTAACACAAAAAGACCTAGGGACTAATTGGCAAAATACACATTTAGACATAGATCTATATAATAGGGGTAATGCCTAATGCAGAAGGGGGGACCAAAAAAAAGTTGCGGCGGATATTTTTCATCGAAAAGGACCCCAAAATGCCCCCATCGGTTCTTGTTCATTCCCTTTCCCAAAGCAAAAATGTTGAAGAAAAATAAGAGACCCCTACACTCAAAAGAGAAGCAATTAGTCGCATACAGATCTCTGTTGAACCTATTTCCAAAATTGAAAGAATCTCAAAAATTAGTCGTCTTCCCCAAATAAATTCTAGTAAATCAATCCCTGTGTCTAATTCCATTTTCCTACTATATTTTTAAAATCGCTAACATTCTTCTTCTTGTTATTAATTTTAAAAGAAGCTAGTGGCCATTCCCCTTGGATATTGATCATCTTCTTTATCTCAAAATTGAAGGGGCACACACATATACGGGTAGGGACAAAGAGCAGCGAACTCACATGAACACTTCCCAAGTACCCGTTTCCCTTCATTCCCCAATTCCTCCAAGCCCACCCAAAAAATATCGACCCAAAAAATATCCCAAACAAGTGGAAAAATCAGTTTGAAACTATCATCCAAACCCAATAGAAATTAGTCTGTTCGAGGACATCGATTTTTGTCGCCGGCGAGTTCTCCGATTGAGGTGTTTGTTCGTGGCTCGGTCGCTCTTTAAGTTACAAGTTGTCCAACAAACAAAGTTCAAATTCAGTTTAATAAAAAGGTTCTTCCATCTCTTGTTCCTGTATTTTCTTTGTGTTTTATGTGTAGGGATATGATGTTACTCTTAAATATCATGCTAAATTTTTGCTCTATGGCTATCATTGTTTATCTCTGAACCGGCATGCTAAAATGGGTATCTTGAGTTATATATTTGTTTGTCTTTTGTATTTTCATTGTTCAATGTGAGAAATTGGTTTATGATCGAAGAATGCTTTCTTTATGTATGTGTAAGTTTATTGTTACTGGTTCAAATGGATACGGAAATTATTGGCATCACGTTGGCACTTTCTTTTGCTTTCCCCGAACTTAAGTTTATTTTCACCAACATTTTTAGCAAAGTAAGTTTTCACCATTTTGATAGGAAGAGTACTTATTCTACATTTGTTGATTGTTGTAATATTAATCTAAGTTTACATTACTGTAGTCTGATTTTAGTTTCATAATTTAGTTGAATTGACTTTAGGCAAAGCAGGAGTGGCACACAAATTAGCATATGTGTTCTCTGGCTTCTAGCAAAATAATAGGCTGTACCGGATTTTGAATTGTCCATGATAAGTTTTTGTTGCTTCAGCATCACAGTGATTAGCTTCAATTATTTATTTTATTTCCTTAGCTTGCATGTTTTTCAGTAACTAAAATGTGTGTTATCGTTTACCTTTTAATTGTTTGGATGTATAAAAATACTTGCCTGAAACTGAATTTTGAAGGAGAGAAAGGCCAAAGTCCATTAGACAATTAACTTGTGTACATGCCTTAGGAATTGGTTTTGGTCAAATGCTTGAAATAAAGAATTAAAAGAATATGAACATAAATCTCTTTTACCAAAAAGTGCTCCATAATCACAAGCCTTTCACGCGCAATCTCGAGGTAGCTTAGAAAGGAAATATTATGAACATCCGTGGATGGCTTTAGTTGAATACATTCTTTTAAAACAAATTGAGGCATGCCATTTAGTCGAATTTTCATGGCCCTCGCAAAATTTAAAAACGCGTAGTTTCTTTAAGCGTGTAATCTTAAAGTTACCTTCCTAAACTCAGGTGTGCATTTCATGTGACCCAAATTCAAATCTCAACAATGTGGAATTAAATGTGTTTCGGACTGCGGGTGCATTTCATGTGGCGCGGTCCAAAGACATGTTTTAGACGACGTTGAAATCTTCCTTAAAATAATTAAAATTGGTTTAAAGTTAAAATGCACATAGGTTCAAAAGTGTTTTAAAATCAGAATAATTAGGACAATAATAACAGTTGAGCGACCGTGCTAGACCCACAGAACTCGGGCATGCCTAACACTTTCTCCCGGGTTAACAGAATTCCTTACCCGGATTTCTGTGTTCGCGGAATGTAGGACAGAGTCAAACTTCCTCGATTCGGAATTTCAATCGGTGACTTGGGACACCATAAATTATCCCAAGTGGCAACTCTGATTTAATATAAATAATCCCGTTTCGATTGTCACTTAAGTTGGAAAAACTCCCTTTATCCCCTCTCGGGTGTAAAAAGGAGATGTGACAAATAGTCTAAGAGTAAGTGTAAGTGCAGGGGGGATCAGGGAAAGCCATGGCAGGCTGGTGGTCATGCCCAGCAACTGGGAATGCTGGCACATCCCTGACCAGCCTGTTAGCCAAATCTTAGGAGTTAGGATCCATTGTGGATCAGGTTATGACATGGGCAATAATTTGGATACTGCCAGGTCAAGAACCTTAACTCATAGAAGGGAATAGGGGTGGGGATTCACAATAGAAATAGATGCAAAGAAAGGACATACGTAGTTTAATCACTGAACAACAATAGTAAAGTAGACAGGAATGCTGAAGTTATGAAGTAAACACACATGGGTGAGACAGAAAATTAAATCAGAACATACCAGTTTCAAGGAAAACAAGTAAAAACAGTAGTCTTCAAAGAGCTAAGTTGTAAGCAAAGAAGTTCCAAAAGATCTCAAGCAAAGCAGAGTATTGAAAGAAGTATTGAATTCAAAGCAGTATTGTAAGTATTGAATTGAAAGTTTAAAGATTGGTAGTGTGAAGGAGTTGTGTATTAAACTCAAAGTGGTGTTAAAAGTGCAGAAGGGTAGTCGCTTTTATAGTGCAGAGAAATAAGTAAGAAAGGCAATGAAATATCATTGAAATCAATCTCCCTTTGGTTAAGGGATTCTGATTCCAACGGGTAAAATGCAGTTAAGGAAATAAATTTTAATTAAAACCTTTCAAAGTAGCACAAAAAGGGTAAATACATAGAAGTTATTTAAGGAAAACCATCAATGGTACACAGTTTGTGCCAAATATGGCAAGGGAATCAATCAAACAGCCATGAAACCAAAATTACAGGTTCAATTCGAATGAACCAAGTGAAGAAAGGTAAAGGAGGTTCAATCAAAGAAAAATCAGTGACAATTCATCAGCCTTATTTAAAGGATTTCAGAATCAATCAATCTGCTAGTAAAACCTTTTGAAAGAGAAATTACACAAATATAAAGAACACCAATCAAACAAAAGTAATCGTCAGGTTACTCAGAAAAGAGTCTAACATTGAAAGCCTTAGAGTCACAAACAAAAGGGAATCGAGTTCAGTTATAGACTCATAGTGAGTCTTAAAGCCTAGGGTCCCAAAGTGGAACCCTAATATCACTTGCCAAAGAAACCCCCAAATCCTAGGGTTTCGAATTGAGTCAGACATAGAGGTGAGAGAGCAGGTCATTGAAAGAGGCTCAAAAGTCTTTTCCAAACACTTTATGAGAAATAAACATACATGATAGAAAGAACTGATTCAAGGTCATGAGAACATGTTTGAGAAAACTCGTAGTTTAAACAAGTTCAGAAGAAAGAGATGATATGAGCTTAAACAAAAGCAGGTGAAATATGCTTAGCAAGAACACAAACAGAGCTAAATAAAGTAAAAAAAATGAATAACTCAACCATAAACACGTATAGCAAAGAATAAGGATTAACAACACGGATTAACATGTGAGTACAAGAATAACAACAAAAGTAGAAGAATCTTGCAAAATAGAAAGGAAACAAGAGAGCAAACCCAAGCATAGTAGAAAAGAAACCCTATCACATAGTAGAAAAAGAAACTTTTTCAGAAACCCTAAAATTGAAATTGAGCGATTTTGAAAAAGAAATTTGGGGAAAAAACTTTTAAAATGTCAAGTAAAACCCAGACATATCATAGATCTAAGAAAACATAGGTGAGTACAGAACCTCAGACGGCTTAGAGTTGTAGAGAAAACCCTAGAAATGAGAAAGGTCTTGAGGAAAGTCAGATCCTGAGTCAAAAAGACTCATATTGCTTGAACATGACGGGGTAATGACCGGAGAAGCCATAGATCTACAGATCTGAGAAGGATTTGAAGAGAGCCATTGAAGTCGGGCTTCAAAACCTTGAATAGTTTAGTTCTGATGGTGAGAAAGGATGAGTACAGACCATCCATGGCCGGAGACGCCATGGATTCCGGTGAAAACATGGTGAGATAAGGTGGGAGACGATTAGGGTTTCGGAGAGGATCAAGAGGATTTGAAAGACGAAGGGGTTCAAAGGCGGCGTGTCAGGTGAAATTAATTAGGTCAAGGGGGTTTGGGAATTAAAAAGGAAAGGGTGAATTATGGCCGTTGATCAAAATGATCAACGGCCTGGATCAAAATGATCAACGGCCCTGATCAAAAGGGAGCCGGGTGGGTTTTTTTAATCGGGTCACGGGTCGGGTAATTTGGGGATTGGGATGGTTTAATTTGGGGGCAGAATTGGGTCAAATTGAGGGCCAATATTGAAAGGTGAAAAGGCTGTAATTGAAATAGAAATGGGCTAAGTGTTAAATAGACTATTTTCCCTTTTTATTTTATAAAAATAGTAATAATAATTTTAAAAGTAAATTAAAAATACTGAGCCAACAAATACAATATAAATATTAATTTAAAAATACTGGAAAAAATTTATTATTATAAAATGCTATTAATCGTGAAATAGGCTATAATTGCAATTACATGCAATTTAGCTTAAAAATACCAAATAGATTTGTAAAAAATATACAAAAAATCATCTTAATTATATTTTGGTGTAAATACGAGAATACAAGAAGTTATTCACCAAAATAATAATCTTGGGAATAAATATTGGATTTTGTACTGCTAAAAATAGACAATAAATTGATTTTAAAATCATAAAAATTAGGAAAAAATACCAAAACTCTTGGGCATGCTTAATATATGTATGTACATGCTATTTTGAAAGTATTTTATATATAAAAATACATAGGGAAAAATTGGGTATCAACAGCTACCCCTATTTACCCGAGAAGGATGAAAGAGTTGCCGGGTAAAGATATGATGGCCAATTTTGACCAAATGAAACGATTTTGAAGAGTTTTGACCGAGCTCTAGTTTCTGAGCTGCCTACATATCCCTGGTATTACAGAAATCAGGCTATATGTAGTTCGGGATCCATCGACGGAGTATGCCGATGGAGATTTTCGAAAAGTGGACGCGATGTTCAAGTTGAGAAAGGATGGTCGGAGTCTGATAGGCTGCGGGAACTGGAGCGGGATCGCTCCTGCTGAGACGATCGTTGCTAGCCAGTCTACCTGCGAATGAACAATACCAGCATATATATATTGTGCATAAATTTAAACGTGATGCATGTTCCCATTGGACTGTGAATGCTGTCTTTGGACGGTTAGGATGACGTCCTCGTACCATGATGTCCTGGGCCATGAAGCGTATGATAAAGGATTCGCAGGCTATGAAATGATGTTCTCGGGCTTTTAGGATGATGCCTCCAAACCATGATGCCTTTGAATAATGATATGCAAAAGATAAAATTGGGCCCTCAGGCCATGGCATGGCGTTCTCGGGCTATGAAAATGGTGCCTCCGAACAATGACGCCTTTGGACAATTTGGCGATGTTTTAGCCCATGAAAATGCAGAAGGTGGCGATCTTTCAGCCGATGCAAAACGTAAATATAGGGTGGCGATATTTCAGCCATGCAAGAGAAATAAGATGGCAGTATTTCAGTCATGCAAGAGAAATAGAGTGGCGATATTTCAGCCATGCAAGAGAAATAAGGTGACGGTATTTCAGCCATGCAGATGGAGGTAGAGCTTAACCTCGGAAGGCAGAAAGGTAGCCTTATGCAATGCAGGAGATGCAGATGGAGGTAGAGCTTAATCTCGGAAGGTAGAAAGGTAGCCTTATGCAATGCAAAAAACGCAGATGGAGACAGAGCTTAGTCTCGGAAGGCAGAAAGGTAGCCTTGTGCAATGCAGAAGATGCAGATGGAGGTAGAGCTTAACCTCGGAAGGTAGAAAGGTAGCCTTATGCAATGCAGAAAATGCAGATGGAGACAGAGCTTAGTCTCGGAAGGCAGAAAGGTAGCCTTATGCAATGCAGAAAATGTATGGAGAGAGAGCTTAGTCTCGGAAGGCAGAAATGTAGCCTTATACAATGCAAAAAATTCAGATAAAGACAAAGCTTAGTCTTGGAAGGTAGAAAGGTAGCCTTATGCAATGCAGAGAAATACAGATGGAGGTAAAGCTTAACCTCGGAAGGCAGAAAGGTAGCCTTATGCAATGCAGAGAAATATAGATGGAGGTAGAGCTTAACCTCGGAAGGCAGAAAGATAGCCTTATGCAATGCAGAAAATAAAAGGTGAATAGTAATGAAATCTCTTAGCTGATAGTTGATTGCTATATTGTGGCTGTTATGGATGTCGTGTACGGATAGCAACTGTAAATAGGTGATGATTCCGAGAGTTGTATTCCCGGGAAGTATGAGTGTATAGATATATCTGATGATTTTACGACTTGAGTGCCTGCATCCAAAGAAAAATCATGCGTTTTGTAAAGGGGGTAAGGTTAGTTCGTTTCCCCATGAGGTTCGCTTGTCCTGCTTAGCATTGTGTATCATTAGGGTAGCGTTTCTAAACAAAGCAATTTTGATACCAGACATGCATGATTTAGAAAAAATATAACATAAATACATAATTTAAAATAGTTTTCTTTAGATGAACCGACGAATGCGACGCGGTTCAAGACATTGCAACCTCTCTCACTCTGGAATTTTGAGGGTCCTCCTTAAAACTCTGAACCACTTTACTGGGCTGGTGCTTCTGACGGCTACGTGCGATAAATGGCTGAAATCAACTTCGGAATTTTGAGGGTCCTCATCAAAATTCTGCTCCAGTTTCCAATAGCGAGGGGAAATGAAAATTTTATTGAATTGTGACTGAACCCATAGGGCTGCCTACATATCCCTCTTAAACGGGAATCAGGTCAGACATAGTTCAAATTACATCATACAGGAAATTGTAAGAGTTACACATAGTATCGCTTCACTGCATCTGAATTGATCGGCTTCGGCCAAACTTCACCGTCCATTTCTACAAGTATGAGGGCTCCTCCGGTTAGAACCCGGTGAACCATGTATGGACCCTGCCAGTTGGGAGAGAACTTCCCTTTGGCTTCATCTTGATGCGGGAAAATCTTCTTTAACACCAGCTACCCCGGTGTAAACTGTCTCGGCTTGCCTATTTTGTTGAAGGCTCTGGATATTCTGTTCTGATAAAGTTGACCATGGCAAACTGCATTCATTCTTTTCCTATCTATAAGAGCTAACTACTCGTAGTGACTCTTTACACATTTTGCATTATCAAGTTATGCTTCCTGTATGATTCTTAAGGAGGGAATTTCTACCTCGGTGGGAATGACTACTTCTGTACCATAAACCAACATATAGGGAGTTGCCCCGGTTGATGTGCGAACTGTGGTGAGGTATCCCAATAAAGCAAATGATAACTTCTCATGCCACTACTTATGCTTCTCTATCATCTTCCTTAGTATCTTCTTGATATTCTTACTGGCGGCTTCTACAGCTCCGTTCATCTGAGGTATGTAAGTTATAGAATTCTTGTGTTTGATCTTAAAGGTTTCACACATGGCTTTCACCAGGTCGCTGTTGAGATTGGAACCATTATCAGTGATGTTGACTCCGGAATTCCGAACCGACAAACAATACAATCACAAACAAAATCTGCTACCACTTTTTTAGTCACTAATTTGTACGATGCTGCTTCAACCCATTTGGTGAAATAATCAATTTCCACTAGAATGAACTTGTGCCTGTTTGATGCGGCAAGCTCGATAGATCCTATAACATCCATTCTCCAAGCGGCGAACGACCATGGCGAGCTTGTTGCAGTAAGCACATTTGGAGGCACCTTTATCATGTCTGCATGTATCTGACAGCGATGGCATTTTCGGACATACTGGATGTAGTCTGTTTCCATAGTCATCCAAAAATAACCATCTCGGAGTATTTTCTTGGCTAAGACAAAGTCGTTCATATGTGGACCGCAGGTCCCTACATGAATTTCCTCCAATAGCCTAGATGTTTCCTTTGCGTCGGCACACCTTAGTAATCCCAAATCAGGAGTCCTCCTATACATGATTCCTCTGCTATGAAATAAGTTGTTACATAATCTCTGAAGTGTGTGCTTCTGAGTAGGATTTGCGAGTTCTGGATATTCTCCCTTCGTCAACTATTCCTTGATATCATGAAACCAAGGTTTTCTGTCTGCTTCTTCTTCTACATGAGCACAATAAGCTGGTTGATCATAGATCTTTACCGGAATAAGATCAATGAAGTTCTTATATGGGTGTTGTATCATGGACGATAGGGTAGCCAATGCATCGACAAACTCATTTTGAACTCTGGGAACATGTTGGAACTTTGTCTTTGTGAACCTCTTCCTCAACTCCTGTACATGATGCAGATAAGGGAATATCTTGGAGTTCTTGGTTGCCCATTCTTCTCGAACCTGATGTATAAGCAGGTTTGAATCTCCGATCACTAGTAATTCCTTAATGTTCATGTCAATGGCTAGCTTGAGCCCCAAAATGCAGACTTCGTACTCGGCCGTGTTGTTGGTGCACGAGAACCTGAGCTTGGCAGACACCGAATAATGCTGGCCGATTTCTGATACTAGGACCGCTCCTATGCCAACTCCTTTGATGTTTTCTGCTCCGTTGAAAAACATTCTTCAACCATCATAGGATTCTGCAATATCTTCCCCAATGGAAGATACCTCTTCATTAGGAAAATACGTCTTTAGAGGCTCGTATTCTCCATCCACGGGATTTTCAGCAAGATGATCTGCCAGTGCTTGTCCTTTGATATCCTTCTGAGTCACGTAAACAATGTCAAATTCACTCAGCAGGATTTGCCAATTGGCTAGCTTGCCAGTGGGCATGGGCATCTGAAAGATGTACTTCAAAGGATCCATTCTTGATATGAGATAAGTAGTATAGGCACAGAAATAGTGCCTCAGCTGTTGAGCTACCCAAGTCAAAGCACAGCAAGTGCGTTCTAATAGAGAATAACAGGTCTCGTACGGGGTAAACTTCTTGCTGAGATAATAGATGGCTTGCTTCTTTCTTCCCATTCATCATGCTGCCCCAAAACACAACCGAAAACTCCATCCATTATTGCAAGGTAGAGTAATAGAGGTCTACCCGGCTCGGGCGGGACAAAAACTGGCGGCGTTGACAGGTATTCCTTGATTCTGTCAAAGGATTTATGACAATCATCAGTCCATTTGGTAGCGGCGTCCTTCTTCAACATCATAAAGATTGGCTCACAAATGACAGTAGATTGAGCTATGAACCAGCTGATGTAGTTAAGTCTTCCCAAGAAACTCACAACCTCTTTCTTATTCTTTGGTGGTGGCAATTCTTGGATGGCTCTAACCTTTGACGGATCCAGTTCTATAACTTGGCGACTCACAATGAACCTAAGTAGTTTTTCGGCAGTAACCCCAAATGCACACTTGGTGGGATTCAGCTTCAAGTTGTACCTTTTTAGTCTTTTGAAGAACTTCCTCAGATCTTCCATGGGGTCAGTGGCTCTCTTGGATTTGATGATGACATCGTCTACATACACCTCGATCTCTTTATGTATCATGTCATGGAAAATAGTAGTCATGGCCCTCATGTAGGTGGCCCCAGCATTCTTTAACCCAAATGGAATCATCTTGTAACAATACATCCCCCACGGCGTAATGAAAGCCATTTTCTCTGCGTCTTCCTCATCCATCCATATCTGATGATACCCAGCAAAACAATCAACGAATGACTGCAGTTCATGCTTGGCGTAGTTGTCAATTAGAATGTGTATGTTCGGCAAGGGGAAGTTGTCTTTCAGACTGGCCCGGTTGAGATCCCGGTAGTCGACACAGACTCTAACCTTCCCGTTCTTCTTCGGCACTGGCACAATATTGGCTAACCATGTTGGATACTCTACTACCCTGAGAACCTTGGCTTTGACTTGCTTGGTGACTTCTTCCTTGATTTTTAAACTCATGTCAGGGTTGAACTTCCTGAGCTTCTATTTTACTGGTGGACATGTCGGATCGGTTGGCAGTTTGTGAGCTACAATAGATGTACTGAGACTAGTCATGTCATCAAAAGACCAGGCGAATATGTCCTCATATTCCTTTAGAAATTTCGTGTACTCTTTCTTTTTCGATGGTGACAGATAAACACTGATGTGCATTTCTTTGACATTTTCTGCATCTCTCACGTTGACAATCTCAGTATCGTCCAGGTTAGACTTAGGTCTGTTCTCAAAATCCTCAACCTCTTTAACAACCTCTTCTGGTATATAATCTTCTTCTGAGTCTATATCTGTTGTTGCGTTATCTCATTGTGTGTCACAATCGTCGGTTCATCAAGATAAGTAATAGTAATGCTGTGTAAATAAAGTAAACAATAAAAAGTAATAAGAGCAAGATTTATAAGAAACTGAAATGCTTTGATAAATTTCATAATTGTTTTGAACATTGGAGCTCTTATTTCAATATTAAAATGCGGTAAGAAAGTCAACTACCAAAAAATAAAGATAATGCATGGTGCTTTGTTCAGCCTTTCTACCCCGAAGCTTTCCGGGCCCTGGTGGTTCTGATGGACCAATTGCTGAGGCGTGCTCCTTGGCTCATAGCTTTTATAGAAGGGCCTTCCTCCCCCTCCTCCTCGAAAATGACACAACAGTCTATATTATCATCTTCCAAAAACAAATTCCTCATCGCCGCCAGTGCTTCCTCTTCTTCCGACCCATATATAACATCAACTGGCTGGAAGGTCTGCTCTAAGAGAGGTATCGAATGCTGCAACGGGTAGTAGGGACTGCACCGTGGTGGCGACCAGTGGTTGAACTCCTCCCAAGTGTATTCATATCCCAAACTGAAAGTGGTACCGTGTTTCTTCAACTTGATAGGCTTAATGATTCCTTAGAGATTCTTGCCACGTCCCTTGCCAGGTTCGTATCCACACCAATTCAGTATACTTTCAATTTTGTTATCCCACCATTTATCCTTGTCCATGGCGTTGACTCGCTCAATGTGATGGTAGGTTTCTCCGCCTATCTTCCTTCTTCCTCCGATTGATGGGATGGTCTGGCGTCTGTATATGGGATTGCTACCGTCACCGTGAATAATTACCTCTTAGTGATTCCACTCGAATTTCACTGCTTAATGTAGGGTTGATGCTACAGCCCCAGCGGCATGGATCCAGGGCCATCCCAATTGCAAGTTGTAAGATGCTGGGACGTCTATCACTTGAAAATCAATGTCGAACCAAGTTGGTCCCATTTGCAAACACAAACTGATTTCCCCAATAGTGGACCTTTGGGATCCATCAAAAGCTTTGGCATTGATTGCTCCATTCTTGATGTCATTCAGGATCTTTCCCAATGTTCTGAGAGTCACCAATGGACAAATATGAGGATGGACCCTCCGTCAATTAGGATTCTGGTGATAATATAATATTCGCACTACACAGTTATGTGCAATGCCTTATTGTGGCTTAGCCTTTCAGGTGGCAACTCATCTTTGTGGAAAGTAATTTTGTGACTCTCCAATACTTGCCCTACCATGTTTGCCATTTCTCCTCCAGTTATGTTGCTCGGCACATATGCCTCTCTTAGCACCTTCAACAAGGCATTCTTATGTGCGTCAGAGCTTTGTAGCAGAGTCAAGATAGAGATCTGGGCTGGCGTTTTGTTCAACTGATCAACGACCGAATACTCTTTGGCTTGTATCTTCCTCGAGAGATCATCAGGACCAGTTTCAGTGACGGTTGGTCGTCCAGAGGCCTGCTTACTGGACTCAGCTAGATGTTTTTGAGTATAATCCCTACCGGTTCTTGTCATACTCTGTGCTACAATTGCTTCTCTACATTTGGTTTTCCCTTTCCTTATTGCCTCGGCGGTGTAATCCCATGGTAAGGCCTTTGGGTGGAACGGTGTTATGGCTATTATGGCCACCGGAATGAGCACCCTTGCTTTGGGAGGTAATACAACATCCTCAAATGGTACAAGGTGCCTTTGGGGACCCAAACCCGACCTCAATAGGCCCTGACGTCTTTGCAAAAGAATGTGCTTCGAACTCAAGTGGTATGAACATGGTCACTTCGGCATCTCCAGAAGGTTGCATCTGGACCACAATCGGGTTAAGGGTGACTGTTGGTTTCTTTGGCTCGTCACCTTCAGCGATCAATCCAATCTACCCTTTGGGGTCCCAATCGTCTTGTATCTCAATCATGTGAACACCTCCACCCTTGTGGTCTAGTAGAGGGTTATTACAGACATTCGGAGTAGGCTCCTTTGCCACAATGATCTTGTTGTCAATTAAAGCTTGGATCTTATCCTTAAGAGAGTGGCACTCATCAATGGTATGCCCCTTCATGCTGGAATGGTATACACAGGTTTTGTTTGGGTTGACCCATTGGGAGGAGTTTTCGAGGTTTATGGTAGGGATAGGGGTGACGTAACTAGTAGATTTGAGCCTTTCATACAGCTGGTCAATAGGTTCAGCAATGGCGGTATACTATTTGGGGGCTTTACGGTTGAAGTTTGGTCAGGGTCTAGGGAAATTTTGGCGAGGGGGAGGTAATTGATAGTGGGCTTGTTGGGTGTTGTAGGCTTGGTAGATAGGTGCAGGTTGAGAGTATCTAGGCGAAGTAGGATGATATGTGGGAGGTGGAGATGATTGGTAAGTAGGCGGTGGAGCTTGGTAAGAGGGCAAGGGTGCTTGGTAATTTGGGGTAGGCTGATATGTGAGTGGAGGTAATGGGTAGGTTTGGTATTTGATTGGGGACTTTGTTCTCTGGCAACCATCACGACACTCACATCCCTTTTCTTAGACGTGCCACCAGACTGTAGAGCCTTGTTTGTGAACTGTAATGCTTTAAAGTTTGTGACCATACCACTTTTAATACCTTCTTCGATCCTTTCCTGTAGCTTAATGATGTGAGAAAATTTCTGGCCTTCAATCAACATCAACCTCTCATAATATTGTGGGTCTTGAGCCCGAACGAAAAACCTATTCATCTGTTCTTCTTCCAAATCCGGCCTTACTTTGGCAGCTTTGGATCTCCAACGAGTAGCATACTCGCGGAATGTCTCCGTAGGCTTCTTCTTTAAGTTCTGGATATAGAACACATCTGGCACATTCTCCGTGTTGAATCTGAATCTGTCCATGAAATCGAACGCCATACGTACCCAATTCGACCACTTCTTCGGGTCTTGGCTAATGTACCAAGATAGAGCATCCCCTTTCAGGCTTCTCATAAAGTGTTTCATGCAAATCTTTTCATCCTTCCCTACTCCGACCAGCTTGTCGCAGTAGGTCCTCAAATGGACTTTGGGATCCCCTGTTCCATCAAACATCTAGAACTTGGGATGTTTGTACCCCTCGGGTAGTTCGACATCTAGCTGAATGCAAAGGTCTTCGTAATTCAATCCCTTGATCCCCTTGCTTCTTTCAACACCCTGAACTCGGCTAGTCAGCTTCTTGAGTTCTGCGGCCAGATTCCTGATAAGAGAGTCTTTGTCATCAGACTCAGGTGTGCTTGAAATAGGTTGAGTATAGTGTGATATAGTTTCCATATAGATGGGGGTGTTGTGGAGATGATCATTTGTGGAGTTTAGTGGTTCAGGGATGAGCAGTGGGGTGTTGTTTGAAGAGTGGCATGTGTTGCAGTGGTGATGGGGAGCGGGATGGTTTTGTGGTTTAGGGATGTTTTGTGGAGGTGTGGGGTTTTGAGTGTTGGGAAACTTGACAGCTGGGGTGGTGAGGGAAAACGACAAGCTTGCCAAGTTCCGAACTTGGTCCAGTTCTTCCTGAAATTTTAACAACATTTTCTCGAGCTGGGAGGCACTTTCCTTGGAAACCTAAATACCCTGAGGAACCTCTACCCTTTCAACTGAGTTCTCCTTTCTGATGTTGCTCAAATCTTCCATTTTTTCCTTGTTCTTATTTTTGATAGGACTCGAAGGAGGAGGAGGCGGAGGGCCCTTAGATCTTGTAGAGTATGATGACGATGCCAGAGTGCACGAACTAACCTTTGGGGAAGGGAATAAAACAAAAAAGAATAAAATAAAATAAAAACAAAGGTAGCAAGTTAGTGCTGGTTATGAAAAGAAAACATTGCAATATTTAAACACATAGTGCAAGAATATAAATCGTGTCCTAATTTGGGAGCCTCGTTGTGGCCGAGGTAGGCCTAGCAACAAGTTGATTTGGAGAACTTATAATGCTAAATGTCTCATTTTATTGATAAAAATAAGACGAATCCCAAAATGACACTAAAATAGCAGAAAATAAAATGTCACTAATGGCCATTGGCCTTATTACATTCTTAAAGCAAAAGAAAAGACTCCTAGCTACTTGGTCCCAGAAGGACCTTCTTCAGGTTGAAAGTTTTCGTTGATCAGATCCTCCAGCTCGCGCAGATCTTCTAGTAAAAATGCCTTCGCCAAGCGTTCTCCTTTGCCTTCCTTAGCGTTTTGACAGTCGATGACTCTTTTCCTCACTTTCCCTTCCAACTATAGCAGATTTTATTCCAGATATTCTAGCTTCTCACTAGCCCTAGTGACTCTCTCTTTCCATTTGTTGATTTGGTTACTTGATGGGAGGTTCCTCCACCAGGTCAGCAAGAGTGAGGGTATGTTGACCATACCAAAGTCGAGAACTTTGTCAATCATTTCTGCAAAACAAAAGGCTGAGGCCATACTTCTGACAGACTCGACTATTAAATATCAACAATTAGCATGAGCAACATTTAGTTCTCCAAATAAATGCACAGACATGATAGCGTCCGTTTGGGTTTCAAGGAAACCCAGTGGACTTTGGACAAGGCTATCTTAAAGGGTCATTATACGGACAACATAACTGACTCAACTAGGTTTGACAGTGATTCATGCACAATTGAACAGAGTAAGGTTTCTACGGGGTATTAGACTGGTACCCTTGAGCGGAAAACTCAAGAGGGAAAGGCACGGAACCGTCGACTGCACCGCTGATCGACTGGTTTTACCGCAAATACGCCTTTACCAAATTTAGGGGGTGATAATATTGGAAGGGTACAACCACTCATTATAAGCGTTGCTATGGTATTTTGTTTGGCTCGAGTGGAATATGATATTGAATATGCAATTACAAGAATGAAACAAGTTGTCAAGTATTTGCACGTTCATAAAGTAATGATTTCAATAATTGCTCATAATTACAACGACATTGAAGGAAAGCAGTAAAAGAAAGCATTAAAGAAAAGAAACAAAGAGCCAAGTCAGTTTCATAGCAGAAAAGAGGTAAAGACATTAAATAAAGGTAATAAAGAAGTAGTGAAGTCACAAGTAACATGAGATGGTAAAAGGCTAAAGAAGTCCCCAGCAGAGTTGCCATGCTGTCGCGCCTCCTTTTTCTAAGGCGAAATCGGGTTCATGACATTTGGGAGGACAACTCGTTCTCTCTTGGAAATTGGGTTTTTTGGGTTGAAGAGTCGCCACCTAATGATTAAAGTGCATTAAGACACTAAAGAAGAGTTCGAGTTAGAAAACCAGAGTTCGGGTAAGGGCTAGAAATTATCTCGAGGGGAAGGTGTTAGGCACCCCCAAGATCCACTAGTGTGGTTCCCGGCCATGTTACAATTGTGACTTTGAATAACAAGTAATCAAATAGAAGTCTCAAGTATTGGGGTGTTTTCACATAATAATGCAAGAAAGTTGAGAGTTTAACGAAATTAAAGAAAGCAGAAATTTTAAAGAAATAGTTTGAGAATAAAATAAACAAATAAAGGAAAGAAGGTCCTAGGTTTACAAATAATATGGATCACATCAATGCAATACCCGATAATCACTCCTCAAAAGAGGGGCTGCACGTGGTATTAGTGCACCGGTCATCATATCCATCTCTACCCTTCCCACCCCGTCAAGGTATTAAAGCGCGGAATGGTATCGTTTCTTATTACATGCTATTATCCGTCCCAATCCTATCAGTTCCGGAGGCATTTGAGACTACTAATCCTAAAGGGGAGGGAGTTGGGGCTTTTCAGAGTTTTAAAAGGATAAAAAGTCTAGGCGACAAACAAAACACATAGGCAATTAGGGGAAAAACAAATAGCAGTTAAGGCTCAAACAAGCCTCCTCACCCAGAGGAGCAAATATATAGCATGACTTCAAATACTAGTTATGGTCTGAATTAAAGCGTTAGGACAAGCTAATTTATCACATATTTCTCAGATGAGGAGTCCAAATTAGCCTTGTCTAATTGTAGTTTATCAAAACTAACACAGTTAATTGATCACCTAATGGTTTGCCTAGGTGAGACCTATAGGCATGACATCTAACAACATTGATTTTAAAGAAAGGATTACTGGTTTTATAAACAAGAGTTCTGCAGATTGTAAACGATATTACTACTAATTTTAAACTCAGAGATGGAATAGCAAAACTGATTCAATTGATTACTCTTATAGGCATGATTTCTAAGCGTTATTGGTTTTTAAACGATTGCAAAAATGCAATAGTCTTATAGGCATGATATCTAGAATGAAGTTGATTATTATTAAACCTATGATTGTTTGCCTAATGACATGTATATGCAGAAGTGCATAAAACCTATGATCATGATTTCTATATGCAGAAGTGCAGAAACATAGAGAAAGGATTTCTATATCCAGAAATCCAGAAACCTAGATACAGGATTCTATATGCAGAAATGCAGAAACCTATATACAGGATTTCTATATGCAGAAATGCAGAACTTTTAGTCATAATTTCTAAGATGCAGAAATTTATAAGTAACCTATAGGCATGTTGATTAGGTGAATGCATGAATCAGAAAATCCTATAGGAAAGTTATCTACCCCTTTGCATACATTCATCCCATCCCTTTCCACTAGCTATCCCAAATAGCTATTACAAATTATTACAGACCCGAATGACTTAAAAAAAAGGTAAAAAATTACATAAGAAGTTTTAGCTACAACTGAACAGCCTAATTCAGACTCAAAGTCCAACAATATGAGATAAACCAACTTCCAAGATCGTATTTCCAAAAGCCTTTCTCATACATAGGATGTGTCAAAGTTCCTAAAAGTCTCAAAGGGGATTCGGGCAGTGCTTACACCCCAAACACATTGCAGAATTGAGATCATAGTGCAGTGTGGAATGGCCGGCCCTCAGATGTCCAAGTTCAGAGAGAACTCAAGGTCCCAAAGCAAGGCTCATAAGAGAGGGGCAGAACTTAAGAGTATAAGAGTAAGTGTAAGTGCATAGGGGGGATCAAGGAAAGCCATGGCAGGCTGGTGGTCATGCCCAGCAATTGGGAATGCTGACACATCCTTGACTAGCCTGTTAGCCAAATCTTGGGAGTTTGGATCCGTTGGGGATCAAGTTATGACCTGTGTAGTAATTTGGATACTGCCAGGCCAAGAACCTTAACTCAAATACATAGAAGGGAATAGGGCGTAGGGATTCACAATAGAAACAGATGCAAAGAAAGGACATACGTAGTTTAATCACTGAACAACAATAGTAAAGTAGACAGGAATGCTGAAGCTATGAAGTAAACACATAGGGGTGAGGCAGAAAATTAAACCAGAACATACCAGTTTTATGGAAAACAAGTAAAAACAGTAGTCTTGAAAGAGCCAAGTTGTAAGCAAAGTAGCTCCAAAAAATCTCAAGCAAAGCAGAGTATTGAAAGAAGTATTGAATTCAAAGAAGTATTGTAAGTATTGAATTGAAAGTTTAAAGATTGGTAATGTGAAGGTGTCGTGTATTGAACTCGAAGTGGTGTCAAAAGTGCAGAAGGGTAGTCCTTATTATAGTGCAGAGAAACAAGTAAGAAAGGCAAGGAAATATCATTGAAATCAATCTCCCTTTCGTTAAGGGATTCTGATTCCAACGGGTAAAAGCCAGTTAAGGAAATAAATTTTAATTAAGACCTTTCAAAGTAGCACAAAAGGGGTAAATACATAGAAGTTATTTAAGGAAAACCATTAATGGTACACGGTTTGTGCCAAATATGGTAAGGGAATCAATCAAACAACCATGAAACCAAAATTACAGGTTCAATTCGAATGAACCAAGTAAAGAAAGGTAAAGGAGGTTCAATCGAAGAAAAATCAGTGACAATTCGTCAGCCTTATTAAAAGGATTTCATAATCAATCAATCAGTTTGAAAAACCTTTTGAAAGTGAAATTTCACATATATAAAGCATACCAATCAAACGAAAGGAATCGTCAGGTTACTTAGAAAAAGAGTCTAACATTGAAAGCCTTAGAGTCACAAACAAAAGGGAATCGAGTTCAGTTATAGACTCATAGTGAGTCTGAAAGCCTAGGGTCCCAAAGTGGAACCCTAATATCACTTGCCAAAGAAACCCCCAAATCCTAGGGCTTCGAATTGAGTTAGACATAGATGTGACAGAGCAGGTCATTGAAAGAGGCTTAGAAGTCTCTTCCAACGACTTTATGAGAAACAAACATACATGATAGAAAGAACTGATCCAAGGTCATGAGAACATGTTTGAGAAAACTCGGAGTTTAAACAAGTTCAGAAGAAAGAGATGATACGAGCATAAACAAAAGTAGGTAAAATATGCTTAGCAAGAACACAAATAGAGCTAAATAAAGTGAACAAAATCGAAGAACTCAACCCTAAACACGTATAGCAAAGAATAAGGATTAACAACACGGATTAACATGTGAGTACAGGAATAACAACAAAAGTAGAAGAATCTTACATAATAGAAAGGAAACAAGAGAGCAAACCCAAGCATAGTAGAAAAGAAAGCATACGAGCATAACATATGTAAACACACATGAAGAAAGAACAGAAAGAATCAAAAAGATACTAGAAGAAACTTTTTCAGAAACCCTAAAATTGAATTTGAGCGATTTTGAAAAAGAAATTTGGTGTAAAACCTTTTAAAATGTCAAATAAAGCCCATACATATCACAGATCTAAGAAAAAATAGGCGAGTACAGAACCTTAGACAGCTTTGAGTTACAGAGAAAACCCTAAAAATGAGAAAGGTCTTGAGGAAAGTCAGATCCTGAGTCAAAAAGACTCATAATGCTTGAACATGCCGGGGGTAATGGTCGGAGAAACCATAGATCTACAGATCTGAGAAGGATTTGAAGAGAGCTATTGAAGTCGGGCTTCAAAACCTTGATAGTTTAGGTCTAATGGTGAGAAAGGATGAGTACAGACCATCCATGGCCGGAGACGCCATGGATTCCGGTTGAAATATGGTGAGATAAGGTGGGAGACGATTAGGGTTTCGGAGAGGCTCGAGAGGATTTGAGAGATGAAGGTGTTCAAAGGCGGCGTCTCATGCGAAATGAATTAGGTCAAGGGGGTTTGGGAATTAAAAAGGAAATGGTGAATTACGACCGTTGATCAAAATGATCAATGGCCTAGATCGAAGGGGAGCCGGGTGGGTTTTTTTTTAATCGGGTCAGGGGTCGGGTAATTTGGGGATTGGGCTGGTTTAATTTGGGGGCGGAATTGGGTCAAATTGAGGGCCAATATTGAAAGGTGAAAGGGCTGTAATTGAAATAGAAATGGGCTAAGTGTTAAATAGCCTACTTTCCCTTTTTATTTTATAAAAATAGTAATAATAATTTTAAAAGTAAATTAAAAACATTAAGCCAAAAAATACTATATAAATATTAATTTAAAAATACTGGAAATAAATTTATAATTATAAAATGCTACTAATTGTGAAATAGGCTATAATTGCAATTACATGCAATTTAGCTTAAAAATACCAAATAGATTTGTAAAAAATATACAAAAATCACCTTAATTATATTTTGGTGTAAATATGAGAATACAATAAGTTATTCATCAAAATGATAATCTTGGAAATAATTATTGGATTTTGTACAGCTAAAAATAGACAATCAATTGATTTAAAAATTTTAAAAGTTAGAAAAAAATACCAAAACTCTTGGGAATGATTATATATGTATGTATATGCTATTTTGAAAGTATTTTATATATAAAAATACATAGGAAAAAATTGGGTATCAAAAATACTTGTTGGAGGGTCAGGAATAATGGAAACCTAAGGAAGTACTATAGGTCAAATGTGAAAGGTTGCGAGTTTTTAGAATGGGATAATCATAGATCTGTGATTTAACCAAAGTACCAATGCATTAAGAAAGGTGAAACGAGTGGGAAAAATAATTGTGATGCTATAATAACCGAAGAGGGTATTTGGGCTTGATGGAGAGCCTCAAAAGAATCTTATAAGCAAAAAAGTGCTAAGTGATCCGAGGATGAACACACTTTCCCACGGATATCCTAACGAGAGTTAAGAGGCGAGCAGGATGAAATAACTAAGGGAAAAGACCACGTAACATGTGGAAGAGCTCGTGGCTATTCACTAGCTAGGAATAATGAGGCGAGAAGAAATAGGAAGAAAATCTATAAATTGAGATGTCCATGGTTATCGCAAAATAGTTCGTATCAGAATGGTGGACTCGCCTGGAGCACAAGTGTTAATAGAAAGTATAAATGAGTAACCGTAATGTTATAGACTTGGGTGACACTGAATATCAACTAAAATATTTAGAGGGAGTTCATGTCTACATATTATAATGGAAAGTGAGACTATTGGTGGTCAAATAGTGGCGTGATAAACTCAACAAACCTGACACAATGATACCACGAGTCCATGTGGTGCAGACAAGTGCGTAGAACAATGAGGCTATCTACTATGCATTATAGCAAAATAGAATGGGAATGAATGTCCCAATCACAAAGAAAAGATAGTACCAATGTATTGGCTAGATTGAAAGGGAGAACAAAAAGGGCAAAACAACACAATCTACTCAAAGGACAAAGGTAAATGTTTGAAATGTAGTGAGAGAGGATGAACACTTGTTACGAATCAAACATGTTTAACATGATAGCTCTTAAGCCACAATACCAACAAACACTATTGGTAGTTACAATATTGGTATTAAGGTGAGTTACTTATTGAGGATGGAGTAATTCTTACACTTCGAAGGAAAACAAGAAGTTTTTGTTGAAGAATTTAGGAAGATTTCAAGTTATTGTTCGGGCCAGTGCTCTTTCTGAGTTGAATATGTATTAAGGTTGTTGATACGTGTTTTGGGAAGTGTTACCCGATACAAAGATCGATTGATTTTGCCTCAAAATTTCCTGATGTTATAACTGACAGGACTCTATTACAAAGATTTTTGGGAAGTTTGAATTATATATCTCCTTTCTACAAAAGTTTATCTCGTGATCTAGACCCTCTATACGACAGGCTGAAAAAGGATCATAAGAAGCCTTGGACTGACCAGCATACTACGTTAGTCAAAAGTATTAAACAGCGTGTTAAGTCTTTACCTTGCTTAACTCTTGCTAATCCTACATGGAAAAAAATTATTGAGACTGATGCGTCCAACGTTGGCTACGGTGGGATTTTAAAACAAGTGAATCCCAACAATAAGAGTGAATACCTGATAAGATTTCACCCTGGTAAATGGACCGAAACCCAGAAGAAACATGCTACTGTGGCTCATGAAATGTTGACTATTGTTAAATGTGTTTTAAAATTTCAAGACGATTTATATAATCAAAAGTTTTTAATAAAAACTGATGCTCAATCTGTTAAATATATGTTTGAAAAAGATTTCAAACATGATGCGTCTAAATTAATATTTGCTAGAGGGCAAGCTCAACTGGCGCCTTTTAATTTTGAAATTCAATACAAAAAAGGAATTGATAATTCCCTTCCGGATTTCTTATCCCGAGAATACCTTGATTAATTATGAATTTCTATACAACTTTTCTAGAGGAAGAATTGTTAATTACTATCCTTAAAGTGGTTAGATTAAATCGAGATCTTCAAAGTCTCATAATTGACTTGATAATTGAAGATATCATTGATAACCAGATTGATTTTACATTTTCTATTCATGATTATGCGTTTTCATATTTATATTGAAATTGTTAGGGATAATATGATCTGGATTACCTCTTCTCAGAATAATTTGACTTATTATTTATGCAGAATGGACCCTTCATGGGCCACCAGAGGCAGAGGTAGGGGAAGATCTTCCCCTAGTAGATCATATTCTCAAGGATCGTCAAATGGATCCTCATCAAATTCTCCGGTGATACAAGCAGGAAAAAAAAGTTTAATAAACTCAAAGATATTTCATAAAGGAGATTCTTCATCAGGTCCGTCTATACATCTGGATGATATTGTCACGACCCGGATTTCCCACCATCGGGTGTCGTGATGGAGCCTACTATCGGAGCTAGGCAAGCCAAATATTTAAAACACCTTTCCTGCTTTCTTTCAAATAATATAATAAACGAGACAAAATCTAAGCGGAAGACATTAAATCTAAAGCAACTGAAAACCAAAAGTGCGGAAGTTTGAACCAAAATGCTACCCAGAGTCTGGTGTCACTAGCTCACGGACTATTACAGAATACTACAATCAATTTCTAAAGGGAAAATACATCATGTTTGTCTGATACAAGATAAACAAACAAAAAACATGGAAAGGGACTTCGGCCTGCGAACGCTAGCTAGGCTACCTCGAGAGTCCATGGACTGAAGATAGCTCCCAGAAGTCCTACTGCTACAGTCCGTAAGCTGCTCCCTGATCTGTGCACAAAAAATGCACAGAGTGTAGCATCAGCACAACCGACCCCATGTGCTGGTAAGTGCCTGGCCTAACCCCGGCGAAGTAGTGACGAGGCTAGACAGTACCTACCACAATTAACCTGTACAGATATATATACAACAAGTGCAAGAAAACAATAACAAGATAATACAAAGTAAAACTGGGAGGGGACATGCTATCGGGGAGTAACAGATAAAAATGAAATATCGGAAATAAACAGAAGAAACTCCGGTTTCCATGATATATATATATATATATAGTGGACGGCGTGCCACACAATCCCATAATATCATATATAAGTAGACGACGTGCCACACGATCCCATAATATCATATATAAGTGGACGGCGTGCCACATGATCCCATAATATCATATATAAGTGGACGACGTGCCACACGATCCCATAATATCATATATAAGTGGACGGCGTGCCACACGATCCGATAATATCATATATAAGTGGACGACGTGCCACACGATCCCATAATATCATATATAAGTGGATAGCGTGCCACACGATCCCATAATATCATATATAAGTGGACGGCGTGCCACACGATCCCATAATATAGATCGTAATATCTGACTTCATATAGTAGACCCCTTCAGGGGAGAATAAAAACTCAATATCATATATAAGTGGACGGCGTGCCACACGATCCCATAATATCATATATAAGTGGACGACGTGCCACACGATCCCATAATATCATATATAAGTGGACGACGTGCCACACGATCCGATAATATCATATATAAGTGGACGACGTGCCACACGATCCCATAATATCATATATAAGTGGATAGCGTGCCACACGATCCCATAATATCATATATAAGTGGACGGCGTGCCACACGATCCCATAATATAGATCGTAATATCTGACTTCATATAGTAGACCCCTTCAGGGGAGAATAAAAACTCAATACCTTTAACCCGGCAATGGTACAACTAACAGCCCAAAATATCCCGGCAAGGGTACAACTAACAGCCCAAAATATCCCGACAAGGGAGAATATATATATATCAGTCTACACATCCCGGCAAGGGAGTATTCACAACACATTCTCCTTTTAAATCATTCTTCCTCAACCGTTCACATTATATGAAACTTATCAAATAAACAAGGAGCTTGTGTCACATTATTCGAATTAAAAGCAATCAAGACTCACGGTCATGCTAGACTCCGGTGCATAGATAACCGTCACCATGCCTATACACCGTACTCCACATTAGCAAGTAGCAAATATCATCCTAATCCTATTCCCTCAAGCCAAAGTTAGAACAAACACTTACCTCGAATGCTCCAAACTCAACTCACGCTTCTAGTATAGCTTTACCTCTTGATTCCACCACCAATCCGCTCGAATCTAGTCATAAGTTACTTAATCACATTAATAATTACAAAATGAATCATCCCCAATGCATGAAAATAGATTTTTTCAAGGTTTTTTTCCCAAAAAGGTCAAAAACACCCCCGGACCCATGTGGTTGAAACTCGAGGTTCGGACCAAAACCCGGTTACCCATTCCCCCATGAATCCAAATATATGATTTGTTTTTAAATCGGACCCCAAATTGAGGTCCAACTTCTCAATTTGTAGAAAACCTAGGTTCTACCCAAACACCCAATTTCACCCCTGAAAATCTTTGATTTGAAGTTGAAATTATGTTAAAAGATGTTAAGGAATAAAGAAATTAAGTTAGAAATCACTTACGAATCGTTTTGGAGAAGAAAAGTTGTTTGGAAAATCGCCTCTTAGGTTTTGTGTTTTTGAAAAGTGAAAAATGACTGAGATTTTCCGAACTTGTATACCTTTCTGAGGACCTGGCGCGGACCGCACAAAAATGTGTTGCGGCCGCGCCGGGTGGGAGAAAAAAAATTGGGGCTTCTCTGAACCCTTCCGGCGTGGACCGCACTGTTTTGGTGCGCGACCGTATTGGTTGACCTGAAACCATAGCCCTCAGACTCAGCCACGCAGACCGCACAGAAAGGCATCGCGGCCGTGCGGCATCAGCGTGGATCGCGCGGAAATGACCGCGGCCGCGCTGGTGTCTGTAACACCTGAACCTGCATTTTCTTAAGTCCAAGACCTCCCGGGCCCCATTCAAAACTCACCCGAGCCCTCGAGGCTCTAAATCAAACATGCACACAACCTTAAAAACATCTTACGGACTTACTCGTGCGATCAAATCGCCAAAATAACATCATATACATAGGATCAAGCCTCAAACACATGATTTTCTTTCTTCAACTTTCATCACTCAAATTCTCCATTTTTAGTCCGAAACACGTCATATGACGTCCGTTTTTAGCCAAACTTTACAGATAGTGCTTAACACATATTTAAGACTTGTACCGGGCATCGGAACCAAAATACGAGCCCGATACCTATATTTTCTAACCCCTTTTTCATTTCAAATTTTCATATCAAATTTCAGAAAAACAATTTCTTTCGAAAATTCATTTCTCGGGCTTGGGACCTCAGAATTTGATTCCGGGCACACGCCCAAGTCCCATATTTTTCTACGGACCCTCCGGAACTGTCGAATCACAGGTTCGGGTCCGTTTACCCAAAATGTTGACCGAAGTCAACATTATGCATATTAATACCAAAATTCATCAAATCTTTCACATAATTCACATATTCTAACATAAAAACTTTCCGGTTACGCGCCCGAACTGCGCACGCCAATCTAGACAACTAAAAGCAAGGTTTTCAAGGCCTCGGGAGCACGGAACAAGGAAGAATTACGGTGATGACCCCTTGAGTCGTCACAGATAATCCAGAAGATAATCCATTATACGGTCATCTACAGGCATATTTGGCCGCCAAAAAGCAAAGTAATACATTTGCTTCAATCGCCAGAGAAGAGGACAACAATGATATCAAGTCCTACGAAAAATTACCAAAGAAAGAAATAATATTTCTCCTAGAAAACTCTGAGATTCAGCGAAAAGATGAACCATGGAATATATTCCAGAGATACCTGATTAATGGGTTATACTACCCGGGTGAATCATATAAAACCCGCGCTTATTATGAAACCATCCTCATCAGCACAGGGAGTGCAGAATTCTAGGACTTTTCTGGTTATAACACAAGTGAGAACGTTTATAACTTCTCAAAAATTATTATCAAGCAGATTATATCTGTTGAAGAATGGGGGATATCCACAATGAAAGAGAGGCAGATAAGCCTTAATAAATCACCCATGAATTTTACTTACTGGGATTATATCCAGGCATTCGATAGAGTATTATATTACAACAATAATAGACATATGTAAGCACGTGATTTTTGCTTCACGGACAGTCACTCCAAAAGAAATAGTAACAAAGGACCTCGCTGTACAATTTTCAATTTTCCGTAACGTGTGCTGCTAGTCATGTGTGGTTCTGTCCATTTTGTCCATTTTTACATTATTAAACAAAATACAAAATGTGTATGTCCTGGTAATTAGACCATAATTCATTCAGTAAAAGAAAAATTCACAAAAATATTCTAGGGTGCGATTTAACCTATTTAAATATTTTGATAATTATGTTTGTTTGAATTTCATTTTATTTTTAGTTTTAAGATTAGAAAAAAAAAATAAGAAAAGAAAAAGGAAAAAAAGAAAGGGAGAAAAGAATGAAGAAAACGGTTTGGGCCAAGGAAATAAACCAAAAATAGGCCCAAACCAATTCGATCAGGCCCAGTCCAAATCCGGTTGCCCAGACACCTCCTGAAACGACACCGTTTCAGGCCAATCCATCGCAGCCGTTCAAACTCTCGATCCAACGGCTCAGGACCTCTATCAGTAACCCGCTTCAAAACCCGACCCAGGAACCAATCCGATCCAACCCCTCACTTAAACCAAACGACCCCGTTTGACTACCAAACGACCCCGTCTCATTTCTCAGCATCAGATCCCAGCCGTTGAGATCATCTGATCTAACGGCTCAGATCCAATCAACCTCCCCATATATAAACTCAGCCCTTTACCCCGCACCCCCTATCCGAACCCCCCCTTCAGTCATCTCCTTCCCCGAACCCTGAAACCCCCAAACCCTAACGCCGCCCTAGTTTCCCTTCCACCAAAACCCGGCGGCATGAACGCCGGTGGCCACCTCCCGAACACCCTAAGACCCCCTCACTCTCATGAACATGGATCTGTTACTCCCTAGCCTCGAATCACTTTCGTTCGTCTCGAATCTTCATTTGAAGATTTGAGTCGAACCCGGATCTATGCCAAACCACCCCATCTTCATACCAGACACCCCCTGACCTTCCTCGTGACCAAACCAAGCTTGGTTTGGTCCGAATCTACCCACAACTCCCAAAAATCCAGATCTGAAAATCCAGACTTTAGAACACATGCACATGGGGAATCCAGCTAGCCTTAACGGGGGTTTGAGGTCTAATAGACCTTAATCAAGGTGTTCTCATGTGAGAACACCCTGATTAAAGTTTGTTCGGCCTCAAAGGGTAAATGTCGAGTCAGATTTGGTTCAGTTTTGTTTGGACATTTTTGGTAAGTTTTCTTTTCCTTTTTGTTTTATTCAACTGCTAGTTAAGTATGTTAGCATGTTCTGTTGTGTTTGTTCGGTGTTTTCTGATACTCTTCTTAATTTCTTCCGTCTTTGTAAAGACCTTTTATTTGTTCAATTGTTTTCTGTGTATGATTTGAATGTATTCTGTGATATACATGTTCGATTAGATTAGTCGTCAAACGAGTTAATTCATATAGGTTCCCAGTGATTGAACAAAGTTGTCTGAAGTCACTCGGGACTCTGTACGTGTTGTTTATATGAACGATTGATTGTTATGTGTTACGACTAATATAGTCGAGTCGATATATGTCGTCAATTAGTTGCAGTCATTAATGATAACAACTTGATTCATGTTGTTTATTTTTGCTGTGATCGTATTTGAATCCCATTAGGAACTGAATTGTATTGCCTATTGATTTTGTTCAAATTGAATTAAAGAACATCTAGGGGAAAGGTTATAATGGCAGATTCAGACTTTGATTTTAAAACACGATGCCATTTGGTTTGGACCGTGGGCAGCATGTGTATGGTTAGCTTTAAGGAATTAAAATAACTGGACAGCATGTGCTGTCAGATTATATTCCCACTGCCCATACTTTTGTTAAATAAACAAGTGATTAGTACATTTTAACAACAAAAGAGAGAGGGGCTGTCAGGAATTTGATGGGAGTTTTATTTATTTAAAAGAGGTGAGTGGAAAAACAACAGGGAGGGGGGAATTTGGAGTTGTCAAAAAGACTGTAAAGTGTTAAGGTTAGGCTATAAAAGAGGAAGACCTTCCATTAGAATGGGGGTTCAATTTTTTGGAGTCTGGAGAGATCCTGGGAGTAAGAAAAACTAAAAAGGAAAAACAGAAATAAATTTCAGAACATTGTGAATGAGTATTGTCTAGAAGAAACTATGCAAGAGTCCAGTTTGATCAGGCTTTCTGTGGGGTTTTGCTTTTCCTGTTGTCTACCAAGATTTCTTGTGGTTATTGGATTTCTGTTGCTGTTACATTCAACACTCTGGGCTGTTGTTTCCTGCTCTATTTTTTTTTTCTGGGATTGTTCATTGGTCGCTCGACTCCTTGCTAAGCTTCACCATTATCGGCTGTTTATTTGTTGCTGTGTTGTTGCTGTGTCTGTTGCTGCTATTGATTGTGGCACACTACTCGGCTGATTATTCCCTTTCTTCCTTTCCTTTCTATACCAGGTACACACCCAATACACTGTCAGATGTAACTGGAAATTTGAGCATGAATGTAAATGAAAGACCTGAAGAATTTTGTTTATATACGTAGTTTGTCCCTTGAAATATCATGTAATGTTGAAATTTTATGCTTGTTTTGGATGCTGGAGATAGCCTTCAGGTTTGACAACTGTCAATGAATGGTAGTTTGAATGTTAGATTGTGCATATAGGATGGTGATAAGAGTATGCCTAAGGCAACAGGTTGTATCTCAGATTTAGTGCAATAGTGTAGTATAAGCATGTAATGTATGCCAAGCATGAAATTCGTACACTAAATAAGTTCTTTCCTTTCCAATAAATTGCTATATATAACTCTTAAAACCATGTTTTAAGATCAGGAACACAAACTCAGGGCCTCAACCTCACAAAGATCGAGTTCAGGCCAAAACAGGCCAAGCCAGCCTGCTTCGAACAAGCAGTGGCCCAGGTCTGGCCAATCACGCTTGGGCTGGATTTGGGCCCGATATTATTTGTTCAGACAACCTCGTTTCTGATTTAGGCATTTCTGAATGTTGTTACAATCAACTTGTAAGCATGTAATTAATTAGGACTATCTACTGTTTTACAATTGATAAGGACAAACGCGATAAGAAACGTAGTTGCTATAGGATATCCTTTTAAAATAAGAACGAGATGAGCCTCGATGAAAATAAACAAAACGTGCAAATGCGGGGCCCTTGTTTAAATGTATATTATCGAAGCATTTAGGTTCCCGGACGGGTTTGTTTAGCAAATCTCACAACCTTCCTAAAAATAACAATACGATAGACTCTTTAGGATGCGCCTTAATAAATCTTACCTTCTTAAACTCGGGTGCGCATTTATGTGACCCAAATCCAATTCTCAACGGAGCCGAAATGTGTTTCTAATCACGGGTACATTGATTGTGACGTGGTTCGAGATGCATGTCCATGACGTTGCAAATTCATAAAAAATAAAGAACGAGATGAGCCTCGCCAAATAAAAATACAAATTGCGGGGCCCTCAGTAAATATTTGCTTCAAAATTTATTTGGATTTCGGGATAGACCGTTTAGTGAAATTCCACGGTCTTACCCAAAATAAGTACGCTAGTCGCTTTAGGCGCGTCTTTAGTAACTTAATTTCCTTAAACTCGGGTGCGCATTGATGTGACCCAAATCCCAATCTCAACGGAGTCAAAGTGTGTCGACAACCACGGGTACATTGATTGTAACGCGGTTCGAGATACATTTTCACAACGTTGCAATTCCTGATAAAAACAGTAAAATGATAAAAGCGGTTAAAAGTTAAATTTTGCACATAAGTTCACACTTGTATAAAATCAGATAATCAAGCCGAATATGATAGTTAAGCGACCGTGCAAGAACCACGGAACTCGGGAATGCCTAACACCTTCTCCCGGGTTAACAGAATTCCTTATCCGGATTTCTGGTACGCAGACTGTAATATAGAGTCATTATTTTCCTCGATTCGGGATTAAAATTGGTGACTTGGGACACCCTAAATCTCCCAAGTGGCGACTCTGAAATTAATAAACCATCCCCGTTTCGATTGTCCTTTAATTGGAAAAACTCCCCTGTGCCCCCTCGTGGGTGCGGAAAAAGGAGGTGTGACAGCTCTGGCGACTCTGCTGGGGACTTTTAACCCATAACCACTGGTTCAGGGTTAGAAATTCGAGCTTAGATAAATTGTTATATTTGGTTATATCTGATGTTCACATGTTTGAGCCTAATGTGCTAAATGTTGCTTTTACCGCTTTGATATTATCTGAACTGTATATAAACTGTGCCGAAACCCATCTCTTCTTTCCTCCGGGGAAAGGCTCGCTGGTCGAGACTCCCTATTCTGTTAGTGTCGATACCCGAAATAAGAAAGAGGACGGATAAGTTACGAAGCCGGACGGCCTTTTGGTTCCCGGTAAGTTGCCCCTCCTCGGCTCGAGTTGTCCGCTCGGGTACACTGTCTAGAACACTGACCCAGGTTTTGAACATAGAATAACGTGACTTCATGCCGGATCCCTAGTAGGAACGCTTATTTGCATCATGTTGCATATGACTTAGGGGACTCAACACAGGGGTTGGGTCCGTCTAGGACTAGCAACCTGATATGAAAGGACCATCCTAATGCATCCCATTTGTTTTCCGTGCATTTATTTGTCTCGAGCCCGCATGCTGACCAGTGTTTGAATAATGTGAAATTGAAAAAAAAAGAAAAAAAAGGGGAAGGAATAGCGGTTAAGGAGTTAATTGTTTATTTTTGAAAAAAAGGCCAATGCCAAAATACCGTCAAAACTCTGCCGAAATTTTGAGAAAATGAAAAGAAAATGTCTTATTAGTTTTGTTTTATTAAATGCAAAGGAAAAATAGAAAAGAAGAGAAAAAAAAGGGGTCGTCGTTCTGCTTTTATATACTTTTATAAAAAAAAAAAAAAGGGAATAAAATACATATATATATATATATATATATATATATATATATATATATATATATATATATATAGTTTGTCCTGTCACAAAAATGAAGATGGAAAAGAGTCTTATTTTTGATATATATATATATCTCTACATATATATATATAAATATAAATATATGTCTTTATTTGTGGCAAAAATACTTGTTTGGTCAAAAGTCATGGAAGTTTTTAGACCCTTAATTTTCAAAAAAAGGTAATAAATGTGCAGGATGAGCACAGTAATAAATGTGCAGGTTTTTTCATAAAGTTTTATAAAAGGTATACGTCTAAATAAAGTTTTATTTTTATTCACTTGGCATAATCACCCTAATAAATGTGCAGGATGAGCACGGTACAAAACGAACCTTTTTCAGTAATGACCAAGATCCCGTTTGAATTGCGGTTATGGTGGAACGACTTAGGTAAAGAAGGGCAAGACAAAGTAAGGAAATATCTGAAAGGTCTCCCGGACCTACTAAACGTTCAGCCTCGGGGTGATATCATCAGATCATTGGTCACTTGTTGGGATTCCGCACACAACGTGTTCCATTTTTCGGACTTCGAGCTCACCCCGACGTTGGAAGAAATAGCAGGGTACATCGGGATTGATGAAGCCCCTTTTAGGTTCAAATACTTGATTGCACCTAGAGTTGTCACGGTACACAGGTTTCTGGATTTCCTAAAAATACCTCGGACATTCCACCATCCAGATCTTGCCAAAGGATTCTGCAGTCTCCACCTCATATATGCTAGATACGGCCACGTGGGCGGGTTCAATAAGCCGGATTTCAAACTATGCAGTAGAGGCAACCGACAAAAGTGGGACGAACACAGGCTAGTGGCTTTTATGACAGCCTTTCTGGGTCTTATAGTGTTCCCTAGGAAAGATGGAAACATTGATCTAAAGATAACCGGGGTCGTCAATACTTTGCTTACCCAAGATAAAAGTACTCTGGCGCCTATGATTATGGCTGACATTTTCCGGGCTCTCACTGCTTGTCGAGCCAGGGGCGATTTTTTCGAAGGATGTAACCTACTGTTGCAAATGTGGATGACCGTTCATTTATGCCATCGCTCCTCACTTTTGGGTTATGGTTCGCCAGAGAAAACTTGTATTGGAGAATTCTACACGAGAATCAAAGGGCTCAATTTACCTGAGGGAGTCACATCATGGACCCGCATTTCTCCGAACTCTCACTGCCAGCCAAATCCAATGGACACTCGGATGGTCACCTATCGAGGAAATCATATACATGCCGGCAACCCGGCCTCACTTTCTGTTGATGGGACTGAAAAGTATCCAACCCTATGCACCGTATCGGGTTTTGAGGCAACTTGGGAGGTACCAAGTGGTACCGAAAGATGAAGATTTGAGTACCCAAGTGATTGAAATCAGTCCGAACGGTCATTTCCCTGAAGAAGAAGTTCGCTAAATCTGGAGTGAATGCCAACATCTGACAGCAAACACTTGTGTGATTGATACGACAAAAGGGGAAGTCGCCCCAGAATATCACGCTTGGTTTAGAGGTAGCCTGTCCTACGAAAGACCGGCTAAGAGGCCGCATCTCAAAGATTTCGTAGAATCATCCCAAGGGCAATGGAACTGGTTAGCAAAAGAGAAGGGTTATCGGGCAGAGATTGGCGATTTGAAGCTACAAATGGACGGTCTGAAATTCGATAACAGCGTACAAATCGCGGCGGATCGAAGCGAAAAGAATAGATTGATCCAAGAGAATGAAGAGCTTAAGGCCCAAGTCCAAAAATTGAGATTGTCTCTCAATGAGCAGCCCAGAAGTCGATCAGACCAGCGGTTGATAAAGGGTTTGAAAAGAGAGATCACGGAATGGCGAGACAGGTTAGAAGAATCCGAAAAGGTCATGACAGAGTTCAAGGCACGGTGGGGAACAAGAGTAGATCAGCATCGCCGATGTTTGAACCAATTGAAACGTGACCACGAGAAGACTGTGGCCAAAATAAAGAGGGAGATGGCTACACTTGAGTTTAAAGCAGTTAAGCAGGCCGGGGATTTCCAATCGGAGAGTAGATACTGTTACGACTTGTTGGCCCAAATGAAGGAAGAAGTGCGACAGCTGAGGGATCAGCATATACAGGACTCACAGGTATTCAAGACGTGCAGTGATCAGATAAGACACCTACTCATAGAGAAGAAAAAAACCAGAGACAAGATCAGGGCCATTGCCCATGCCATCATCAGAAGGTGTCGACGGTGTGAAAACATGACCTGCGTTACCGTTCTCCCAGTAGTGATGGGTTATGTCAAACAGACCATGCACGAGTTGGAGCAGCTCGAAAGGGATCTCGCACCTAGAACCGCGAAAAGGCCGAACGATGCCTCGCGGGTCCCTAAGTTGGAAAATTAACCTCTGGTCGAGTCTTGTTTTAGTTGAGCTTTGATGTTTTCCCATATATTGTTTTCCATTTTTCCTTCAATCAAATAGGGTCAAAGAACCGTGGAGTCTGTACTGTGGCTATTTTGTTTGAAGCAATGTGTAATAGCAAATTTTGATAATGAAATTAAGTGACTCCGGAAGAATTTCTATGTGTCTTTACTTTGGGGCAGAACTACGCCTAGTTTGATTCACGCGGGGACGTGATACGTAGGCAATCCCCATAAGATTCGACCGCTTTCAATAAATAAAGAAAAGAAAATGTAAATAAAATAAAACGCAGAGTTTCGCAAAATACTTTAAAAGAGACGAATGAACAAGCCGGGATGACGCATGTGGTTTGAAGCAAAGCATGTAGAAACGGTTAACTGCCTAGGTGCATTGCATCCTCTATGTGTTATGATCAAATCTGTTAAGCTCTAACACTAACAAAATTTGTTGTTGTCTAATACCAGACAGTTAGTTGTTAAAGAATTCTAGCAACACATTCATACCAAACCAGATCCAAAGGACCGGTAGCAACAAGCATGACTACTTCAGAGAATAGTAATGAGGAAGAAAGGCCGATGAGCCAGTTGCTAAAAGAGGCAATGGAAAAGATTGAAAGGATGGGACTAGAGATGCATGCAATGCAGCTAGCCCTGGCCAAAACACAAAAGAGCCCTGAGACACTGGGACACATGCCGGAGTACCCTCACTCTGGCCCTTCCACAAGCCGCCCAAATCCCCTCTATCATCAAGAAAGAAGCCCTCATGATTCCCAAGCTCCACCACCCCATCAACCTCTCCCAACACCCAATATTCCCATTTTTGTGGGACCTGCATCAGCCCCTTTGCAGCGAACGACCAGTGAGCCATTGTTTCAGGCTCACGATACACAATACTATCCCCCTGAGCCTACATTCCATGCACCCGAACCACAGGCTTACAATCCCCATCTGGAAGTACCGGCAGAGGTTGAGAAGCCGGTTAAGGCCCCTGAATAGGATGAAGTGTTAAGAAAGTTCAAAAGCCTGGAGCAATCCTTCAGGAACTTGCACGGGCTGGGCAATCAAGTCAGCGTGGCATACAAAGATCTGTGCCCTTTCCCAGATGTCCAACTCCCGGCTGGGTTCAAGATGCCCAAGTTTGATTTATATGAAGGGCACGGTGATCCCATGGCACATTTGCGGGGATTCTGTAGCAAAATGAGAGGGGCAGGAGGCAAGGATGAGCTTTTGATAGCTTATTTCGGCTAAAGTCTGAGTGGATCTGCACTGGAATGGTATACCAGGCAAGATTTCAGCAGGTGGTACACGTGGGATGATCTGGCGCAGGCTTTTGCAGGTCATTTCCAGTACAACCTGGAGATAGTCCCTAACTGTCTCACGTTATTGAGAACTGGGAAGAAACCCGGGGAAAGTTTTCGCGAGTTCGGGTTCCGCTGGAGAGAACAAGCAGCTAGGGTCGATCCTCCCATGAGAGAGGGAGAGATGGTAGACTACTTTTTGCAGACATTGGATCCAACCTACTTTGGTCACTTGGTGACAACGGTTGGAAAATCTTTCAACGAGGTGGTCAAAATAGGGGTCATGAAAGAAAAAGGTTTGAGGTCGGACAAGATCTTAAACTATTCGGCACTTAAGGCCACAACCCAGGCTATTCAAAGCGGCACGGGAGGTGCGCTAAGAAGAAAGAAAGAAGAGGTTGCCACGATCGAGGCAGGCAGTTGGTCCAGGGCTGGCAGGCCGCACTACAACCAACCCAGGCCTCACAGGTCAAACTACCCATACAACCCACCACAAAATTTCTATCCACCTCGAGAACCACATTGTTCCGTACACCAAGCCCAGGTATACACTCAGCCTCCGGTTCGCCCACAATGGCGCGCACCGGCTCCCCAGAACATATATGCACCACCACAAAACACTTACCCTCCACCAAGGGCATATAGAAATCCTTTAGGGGCAGGTTTCCGGGGAAATCCAGATGCCAGAAATGACAGGTTGCGGAAGCAAAGAACCTTCACCGAACTGGGAGAAACCTACACCGCTGTGTTCCACAAGCTGCGGCAATTGGGTTTAGTTAGTCCTGTCCATACTCGGGAGCCAAATCCCCCGCCTCAGAATTTGGATCGTTCAATCAGTTGTGAATACTGTTCAGGGATGCTCGGGCACGATACCGAGAAGTGCTGGAAGTTAAGGCATGCCATACAGGATCTTATTGACACCAATAAGATAGAGGTCCAGACATCGGAGGCTCCTAACATCAACCAAAACCCACTGCCAGCGCACCACGAAACTCACATGATTGAGTTGGTGTGTGAGGGAGGAGAATTAAGAAAACCCTCACAAACAGTGATGATGATCCAAGCTGCCCCGAAAGAAGTCTTAACTAGTGGAGGAACAAATGTACAGTCGCAGGGAGAAGGCGTCAAGCCGGTAGTAATATGGGGGAAGAGCCCGTCCGTCATCGCAAGCAAACCCGAGCCAAGCAAGTTGGTAATACCAGGGATCCTGCCCACACCGGCAGTCATCTTGAAAGGGGTATGTGGAGAACGGGTGACCATAAAGCCGGTGGTCCAACTGCCAATGCTTGACAGCAGGGCTGTGCCCTGGAAATATGAAAAAGCAGTGGTGACGTACCAAGGAAAACAGGTGGAAGAAGTCAGTTGTGAAGCGCAAGGGCTGACTCGATCAGGTCGATGTTTTGCTCCGGTGGAGTTAAGAAAAACCAACCCAGTGGCAACCAAGAAGCCAGTGTCAGAAGAAGAGGCTGAAGACTTCCTGAGGAAGATGAAAGTACAAGACTATTCTGTGGTTGAGCAGCTGAGAAAAACACCTGCCCAGATCTCACTATTGTCATTACTCCTCCATTCCGAGGAACATCGTCGGGCCCTGTTAAAGATATTGAACGAGGCCCATGTACCCAGTGAGATTTCTGTAAACCACCTGGAAACTATCGCCAGCAAGATTTTCGAGGTGAACAGGGTAACATTCTCAGATGATGACCTGCCGATGGAAGGTACGGAGCATAACAAAGCTCTATACCTAGCTGTCAAATGTGAAGACTCGGTGGTAACTCAAGTATTGGTGGATAACAGCTCAAGCACCAATATTTGTCCATTATCCACCCTGGACCAGTTAAAGATTGACCGTGGAAGAATCCGGGAGAATAGCATCTGTGTCCGGGGGTTTGACGGAACGGAACCGCCATTGTGGGGGATGTTGTACTTGAATTAACCATTGGTCCGGTCCTATTTACCATGGAATTCCAGGTGTTGGACGCCACGGTATCTTACAACTTGCTGTTAGGACGACCCTGGATTCATGCAGCTAAAGCGGTGCCTTCCACCCTACATCAGACAGTGAAGTTCGAGTGGGAAAGACAAGAGGTCGTGTTGCACGGCGAGGATACAACATGCACCATGGGCGGAACCATTGTGCCTTTCATAGAGACCACTGATGACAAGGGTCCCTGGGTCTACCAGATTCTCGATACAGGGTCGGCCAACAAAATTTCTGAAGGAGAAATCATCCCGCACCCTAGGGTGGCTACCGCAACAGTCATGATGGTATCAGAAATGCTGGGTAATGGGTTTGTGTCGGGAAAAGGCCTGGGAGTTGAACTTCAAGGGATAGTCCAACCTGTCTCCCTTCCTAAGAATCTGGAAACTTTCGGGTTGGGGTTCAAACCAACCGCAGCAGACAGGAAGCAAGCGCGAAAAATGAAGAAGAGAGTCTGGTTTCTGCCTAAACCAGTGCCACGCCTCTCAAGGTCTTTTGTTAAAGCAAGTGCCAAGGGGTCAGCGATCCCAAAGATTCGAGGACCTTTGATCGGTATAAATGAAGACCTGAATCAGAGTTTTGAGAGGCTGTTCACGGATGTCAGTATGGTGGAAGCTGGAGAAGGTTCCAGCAGAGCAGAGATACAATTTGTGGGGCCTGAGGCCAAGACCAACAATTGGACGGTTACTCCTCTTCTTGTCCGAGGGGAGTCTTGGTAGTAGGCTTTGATTAATGTTTTGTTTGTTTGTTTGTTTGATCGGATTATTGAAGGGTGTAATCCAAATTTTACTTTCGTTTTGTAAAAGTGTGAACCCTTTTTATCCCGCAAATTTAATAAAGTTCTTTTCTTTTGTATCATTTTAATTTTTGTCTTGTTCTTTTTCTTTCTGGACAGTTCTCTTTTTACTGGTTCTAATGACATGGCATGCACAGCGGATCTTTGACCTAGTCTAATAAATCAATCTGAAACCGACTCAATGATGCAAAAGGTCGTTTGTGACGATGAATCTGAATGTGACGAAGGTGAAGCCTTCGAAGAAATAAACAGAGAACTGTGCCAATTTGAAGAGAAACCCAAGCCTAACCTAAATGACACTGAGGCTGTGAACCTAGGAGACGCTGATAACATCCAAGAGACCAAAATTAGCGTCCACATTGAGCCGAATGTCAAAGCAGAATTGATCGAAACTCTCAGGGAATTCAAAGATGTTTTTGCATGGTCATATGATGATATGCCTGGATTGAGCACCAATTTAGTGGTTCACAAATTGCCCACTGACCCGGCATACCCTCCGGTCAAGCAAAAACTAAGGAAATTTAAAACAGAAATGAGTGTAAAGATCAAAGAAGAAGTGATTAAGCAATTACAATCGAAGGTCATTCGGGTCACTCGGTATCCCGAGTGGTTGGCCAATGTGGTACCAGTCCCAAAGAAGGATGGAAAAATCAGGGTATGCGTTGATTACCGCAACCTCAACAAAGCAAGTCCCAAGGACAATTTCCCGCTGCCCAACATTCATATCCTGATCGACAATTGCGCTGGGCGCGAGATCGGATCCTTTGTGGATTGCTATGCAGGTTATCATCAGATCCTAATGGATGAGGAGGATGCTGAGAAGACAGCGTTTATTACGCCATGGGGAACCTACTACTATCGGGTAATGCCGTTCGGGTTAAAGAACGCCGGGGCAACGTACATGCGAGCAATGACTGCTGTGTTTCATGACATGATACACAAAGAAATAGAGGTGTACGTCGATGATGTGATCATCAAATCTTGGCGTCAGGAGGACCATGTAGCAGACCTAAGGAGATTTTTCCAAAGACTCCGGAGGTATGATATCAAGCTTAACCCGGCCAAATGCGCATTCGGGGTTCCATCAGGAAAGTTGCTAGGATTCATCGTCAGTCGACGGGGAATTGAGTTAGACCCGTCCAAAATTGAATCCATCCGAGATTTGCCACCGCCAAGGAACAAAACAGAGGTAATGAGTTTGCTGGGTAGACTCAATTATATCAGCAGGTTCATCGCTCAACTCACAGCAACTTGTGAGCCCATATTTCGGCTGCTGAGAAAGGACGCTGCAGTAGGTTGGACAGTAGAGTGTCAGGAGGCCTTCGACCAAATCAAAGGGTATCTGTCTAATCCACCCGTATTGGTCCCGCCTAAGCCCGGGAAACCCCTAATCCTTTACCTGACGGTCTTGGAAAATTCATTTGGTTGTGTACTGGGGCAACATGATGACACAGGGAGGAAGGAGCAGGCCATCTACTATCTTAGCAAGAAATTCACAGTGCATGAGGTCAAGTACACTCAACTCGAGAAAACGTGCTGCGCCCTAACTTGGGTAGCTCAGAAGTTGAAGCACTACCTGTCTTCATATACTACTTATCTCATATCCCGCTTGGACCCATTGAAGTATATCTTTCAGAAACCTATGCCCACGGGAAGGTTGGCAAAATGGCAAATTCTGCTCACAGAGTTTGATATCATCTATGTGACGAGGACGGCCATGAAAGCCCAGGCGCTGGCAGACCATTTGGCCGAGAATCCCGTTGATGAAAAATACGAGCCCTTAAGAACGTATTTTCCTGACGAAGAGGTGATGCATACGAATGAGTTGGAATTACCCGAGGAACCGGGTTGGAAGCTTTTCTTCGATGGAGCTGCAAACGCAAAAGGGGTTGGAATAGGAGCAGTACTCATTTCTGAAACAGGACGGCATTATCCTGTTACGGCTCAACTGCGCTTCTATTGCACCAACAATATGGCCGAATATGAGGCTTGCATTCTGGGTCTGCGCTTGGCTGCTGACATGGATGTCCAAGACGTCTTGGTCTTGGGAGACTCGGACCTCTTGGTACATCAAATTCAAGGTGAATGGGAAACACGAGATCTAAAGCTCATACCATACCGACAATGCTTGCATGATCTGAGCAAGCAATTTCAATCGGTAAAGTTCAAACACATCCCGAGAGTTCACAATGAGGTTGCGGATGCCTTAGCCACCTTAGCATCAATGCTGCACCACCCTGACAAAATGTATGTTGACCCTCTACACATCCAGGTCCGTGATCAGCATGCCTACTGCAATGCCATAGAAGAAGAAGCAGATGGCGAACCCTGGTTTCATGATATCAAGGAATACCTCAGGATGGGGATATATCCGGAACATGCCTCTGGGGACCAAAAAAGAGTCCTTCGGCATTTGTCGAATGGTTTCTTCCTCAGTGGAGGAGTATTGTACAAAAGAACCCCGGATTTGGGATTGTTGAGATGCATAGATGCCGGGCAGGCAACGACGGTTATGGCGGAAGTACATGCCGGAGTTTGTGGGCCGCACATGAGCGGATATGTATTGGCAAGAAAGATCCTTCGAACAGGGTGTTATTGGCTAACCATGGAACACGACTGTATCACTTTCGTAAGGAAATGCCATCAGTGCCAGATACATGGAGATTTGATTCATTCTCCGCCAACAGAGTTACATACGATGTCAGCACCCTGGCCGTTTGTAGCATGGGGCATGGATGTCATTGGGCCCATCGAGCCAGCAGCGTCCAACGGTCATAGGTTCATTCTAGTGACCATTGATTACTTCACCAAATGGGTTGAGGCTAAAACCTTCAAATCAGTAACCAAGAAGGCAGTGGTGGACTTTGTTCACTCCCATATCATCTGCAGATTTGGGATCCCAAAAGTGATCATCACGGATAACGGTGCGAATCTTAATAGCAGCTTGATAAGAGAGGTATGCCAACAATTCAATATTACACACCGCAATTCCACCCCATATCGTCCTAAGGCAAATGAAGCAGTCGAAGCAGCCAATAAGAATATCAAGAAGATACTGCGAAAAATGGTGGAAGGGTCCAGACAGTGGCACGAGAAATTACCCTTTGCTTTGTTGGGTTACCGCACTACCGTCCGGACTTCCATAGGCACAACTCCTTATTTGTTGGTGTATGGAACTGAGGCCGTGATACCAGCGGAGGTCGAAATTCCGTCCCTCCGAATTGTCGCTGAAGCCGGAATTGATGATGATGAATAGATCAAAGCTCGCTTGGAACAGTTGAGCCTGATAGATGAGAAAAGATTGGCAGCAGTGTGCCATGGTCAGCTGTACCAGAAGAGAATGGCAAGAGCGTATAATAAAAAGGTGCGCCCCAGGAAGTTTGAAGTAGGGCAGCAGGTATTGAAGAAGATCCTCCCACATCAGGTCGAGGCAAAAGGCAAATTCGCCCCAAATTGGCAAGGGCCTTATATCGTGACCAGAGTCTTGGCCAATGGTGCTTTGTGTTTGACAGATGTCGAGGGAAGATGTGTCGACATGGCTATCAATTCAGATGCAGTCAAGAGATATTATGCGTAATTTCTTTAAATTATGGCAATTTTGGTTTATTTGTTTGTATTTGGCATTTATTGAATAATGAGATGACGGAGGCAATTCTTTCTTCTATCCAAACACTTTTAACCCTCGCTTCCCCCTTTGAGCCTTAAGCAAATTCTTTCAATACCCCTCTTTTGGAATCACTAATGGGAAAGATACGAAAAAAAGAAAAGAAAAGAAAGGAAAAGAAAAGAAAAAGAAAAAGAAAAGGAAAAGAAAATGAAAAGAAAGAAAAGAAAAATCAAGGAATATAAAACCGAGAACTACGTTTGACCTGATTCCTCAAAGAGGATACGTAGGCGCCTCACGGCTCGGTCATAGTATGCATCGTAGCAAATATAGGATGCATAATGTACATAGTGTGCACAATATAGCACAATGTGCGTAACGCACGTAACTCAACATAAGCGTAAAAAATAAATTCCCCAAGCAAGAAAACTGGGGCAGAGGTTATGTTTTAAGTTCCAACAAAGGTTTGATTCCAAAAGTTGTAGCACATCACCCTTCAAGTTGTTTTCATTTTTATAGCCTTTCTTCAATCCCACACCAAAACCAACATCGACATCCAAAAGACCTCCCGATCAATGTTCGAGAGATGCCAAATCCGGCAAATAAGGCCGAGAATAATACACTGATCCCCAGCAAAGAAGAGGATCGTAAGACTGGGATTGAGTTGATAGTCAAAAGAATCCCCGGAAGAGAGGGTCGTATCTACAACACCCCGGATCCTCGAAAGAAATAAAATGAGAGAGTCTTATCGGTGAAAACCTTCACAGGCACCGAGAGGCGATGTAAGATGAGGGATATGAAATGAGGGAGTCTTATTGGTGAAAACCTTCACAGGCACCGTAAGGCGCCGGGAGATGAGAGAAACGAGAGAGTCTCATTAGTGAAAACCCCTCGAAGGGCACTATGAGGCAACAAGACAGATCGGCAAAAGCTACAACATCCGAAACGGACACTCCTTTATCATCCCCCGCAAGTCAGACCATCGGGCAAATCGATTGATACAAATAGACTGGGTCGGGAATCTATGGTGCACGTCATGATCACAGGGACTAGTTGTGTCCTCCAGATAAGTTCTTTGGATTGTCTCCTCCCACAAAATATTGGTTCAGAAAGTTTTTCTCTTTTCCATATCTTTATTTCTTTTCCTAAAATGTGTCTTGAAAGGATTTTTCAAAACTTACTACCAGAAACTGAAGGGGAATTCATCCCAATGCAGGATAATACAAACAGTCTTAAGGGCCGGTCCCAGGCAATGCAATGATTGTGCCCGGAAATTTTTGGAAGAAGTAAGCTCCAAAAGGGAGTGGTTCCGGGAGTTAGAAGCAGACTCCCACATCATGTGTTTAAAGAGAAAGCAGAAAAAGGGATAAATTGAAAACCAATCCCCAGCAGGCTAGAGACCCCCAATAGGCAACTTTGCCCGCCCACCAGTTTTGGGAACAAAGAGCAAGAAAGGGGGAAGGGAGAAAAACGGCTCGCCAGAAAGGCACCCTCTACCACCACGATTAAAACTGATTAAATCCTTTTGTCTGCTGCAGGAAAACAAAGGATTGATGATGGCAGCAAGATGCACCGCCATGGAAGTCACCAAAAACCGGGGCAGAAAATTTTCTGCCAATTGTCGAAAATTTTCTCGGAAGAACGGGAAAGCAATTTCAATACATTTAATTTCTAGGTCGCCCACCAGTATAATGCGGGAATACTTTTAAGTTCTAGGTCGCCCACCAGTATAATGCGGGAATACATTTAAGTTCTAGGTCGCCCACCAGTATAATGCGGGAATACTTTTAAGTTCTAGGTCGCCCACCAGTATAATGCGGGAATACATTTAAGTTCTAGGTCGCCCACCAGTATAATGCGGGAATACATTTCAGTTCTAGGTCGCCCACCAGTATAATGCGGGAATACATTTTAAGTTCTAGGTCGCCCACCAGTATAATGCGGGAATACTTTTAAGTTCTAGGTCGCCCACCAGTATAATGCGGGAATACATTTAAGTTCTAGGTCGCCCACCAGTATAATGCGAGAATACATTTAAGTTCTAGGTCGCCCACCAGTATAATGCGGGAATACATTTAAGTTCTAGGTCGCCCACCAGTATAATGCGGGAATACATTTAAGTTCTAGGTCGCCCACCAGTATAATGCGGGAATACTTTTAAGTTCTAGGTCGCCCACCAGTATAATACGGGAATACCCTTTAGCTCTAGATTTTGGAATCAGTCACCCCACCCGAAAACGGAAGGGTACAACAGAGAGCCCCGAACGGGAAACAATAAAATCCCAGCACCAAGAAGCAGACAACTGCAGAGGCAAGCGCACAATTCAAAGGGAAAAAGGAACGCGTCTCAAAAGAAGTAGTTTGGGAACGTTGTAGCATGCCCAGTATAACAATTCTGATGAAAAGCCATACCACTGAAGAAACCATTGGAAGATCTAAAGAAGAAAGTCGTGTCCCCAATAAATCAAGCAAAGTGATGAGAACTGGCATTCAGAAAAGGTGAAGGACCAGCATCATCTCCAAGTTCACAAAATAAAGGCGTCAGAGGAAAGCGTTAGCCGACAAGAAAGCAAGGCAACAAGAACAAGTAGAAGATGGATGAGATTTCAGGATCCTCAGTTTAGCTTAGCTTCTTGTTTTCCTTTTAGAGCAATGTAATAGGGAGATCGGTTGAGCAGTAGCATCCTACAGCAGCATACAACAGCGCACAACAACAGCAAGCAATATAGTCACACGGTAGTCCCAGCTACCAAAATTTCCCGAACTACATTGACCTGATTCCTGTTCAGCCCAGGATATGTAGGAAACCTCTGAAGCAAAGGTTCGGTCAAATCTCTTTCAAAAAATGCTTCACACGGAGTATTCGGACGGGCAAAAATCGCTCGCTTTATCTTTGCGCGAAAACCCTTCGTGTCTTCGTGCAAAGAGGGGCAGCTGTAAGCACGTGATTTTTGCTTCACGGACAGTCACTCCAAAAGAAATAGTAACAAAGGACCTCGCTGTACAATTTTCAATTTTCCGTAACGTGTGCTGCTAGTCATGTGTGGTTCTGTCCATTTTGTCCATTTTTACATTATTAAACAAAATACAAAATGTGTATGTCCTGGTAATTAGACCATAATTCATTCAGTAAAAGAAAAATTCACAAAAATATTCTAGGGTGCGATTTAACCTATTTAAATATTTTGATAATTATGTTTGTTTGAATTTCATTTTATTTTTAGTTTTAAGATTAGAAAAAAAAGAAGAAAAGAAAAAGGAAAAAAAGAAAGGGAGAAAAGAATGAAGAAAACGGTTTGGGCCAAGGAAATAAACCAAAAATAGGCCCAAACCAATTCGATCAGGCCCAGTCCAAATCCGGTTGCCAAGACACCTCCTGAAACGACACCGTTTCAGGCCAATCCATCTCAGCCGTTCAAACTCTCGATCCAACGGCTCAGGACCTCTATCAGTAACCCGCTTCAAAACCCAACCCAGGAACCAATCCGATCCAACCCCTCACTTAAACCAAACGACCCCGTTTGACTACCAAACGACCCCGTCTCATTTCTCAGCTTCAGATCCCAGCCGTTGAGAACATCTGATCTAACGGCTCAGATCCAATCAACCTCCCCATATATAAACTCAGCCCTTTACCCCGCACCCCCTATCCGAACCCCCCCCCCTTCAGTCATCTCCTTCCCCGAACCCTGAAACCCCCAAACCCTAACGCCTCCCTAGTTTCCCTTCCACAAAAACCCGGCGGCATGAACGCCGGTGGCCACCTCCCGAACACCCTAAGACCCCCTCACTCTCCTGAACATGGATCTGTTACTCCCTAGCCTCGAATCACTTTCGTTCGTCTCGAATCTTCATTTGAAGATTTGAGTCGAACCCGGATCTATGCCAAACCACCCCATCTTCATACCAGACACCCCCTGACCTTCCTCGTGACCAAACCAAGCTTGGTTTGGTCCGAATCTACCCACAACTCCCAAAAATCCAGATCTGAAAATCCAGACTTTAGAACACATGCACATGGGGAATCCGGCTAGCCTTAACGGGGGTTTGAGGTCTAATAGACCTTAATCAAGGTGTTCTCATGTGAGAACACCCTGATTAAAGTTTGTTCGGCCTCAAAGGGTCAATGTCGAGTCAGATTTGGTTCAGTTTTGTTTGGAAATTTTTGGTAAGTTTTCTTTTCCTTTTTGTTTTATTCAACTGCTAGTTAAGTATGTTAGCATGTTCTGTTGTGTTTGTTCGGTGTTTTCTGATACTCTTCTTAATTTCTTCCGTCTTTGTAAAGACCTTTTATTTGGTCAATTGTTTTCTGTGTATGATTTGAATGTATTCTGTGATATACATGTTCGATTAGATTAGTCGTCAAACGAGTTAATTCATATAGGTTCCCAGTGATTGAACAAAGTTGTCTGAAGTCACTCGGGACTCTGTACGTGTTGTTTATATGAACGATTGATTGTTATGTGTTACGACTAATATAGTCGAGTCGATATATGTCGTCAATTAGTTGCAGTCATTAATGATAACAACTTGATTCATGTTGTTTATTTTTGCTGTGATCGTATTTGAATCCCATTAGGAACTGAATTGTATTGCCTATTGATTTTGTTCAAATTGAATTAAAGAACATCTAGGGGAAAGGTTATAATGGCAGATTTAGACTTTGATTTTAAAACACGATGCCATTTGGTTTGGACCGTGGGCAGCATGTGTATGGTTAGCTTTAAGGAATTAAAATAATTGGACAGCATGTGCTGTCAGATTATATTCCCACTGCCCATACTTTTGTTAAATAAACAAGTGATTAGTACATTTTAACAACAAAAGAGAGAGGGGCTGTCAGGAATTTGATGGGAGTTTTATTTATTTAAAAGAGGTGAGTGGAAAAACAACAGGGAGGGGGGAATTTGGAGTTGTCAAAAAGACTGTAAAGTGTTAAGGTTAGGCTATAAAAGAGGCAGACCTTCCATTAGAATGGGGGTTCAATTTTTTGGAGTCTGGAGAGATCCTGGGAGTAAGAAAAACTAAAAAGGAAAAACAGAAATAAATTTCAGAACATTGTGAATGAGTATTGTCTAGAAGAAACTGTGCAAGAGTCCAGTTTGATCAGGCTTTCTGTGGGGTTTTGCTTTTCCTGTTGTCTGCCAAGCTTTCTTGTGGTTATTGGATTTCTGTTGCTGTTACATTCAACACTCTGGGCTGTTGTTTCCTGCTCTGTTTTTTTTTCTGGGATTGTTCATTGGTCGCTCGACTCCTTGCTGAGCTTCACCATTATCGGCTGTTTATTTGTTGATGTGTCTGTTGCTGCTGTTGATTGTGGCACACTACTCGGTTGATTATTCCCTTTCTTCCTTTCCTTTCTATACCAGGTACACACCCAATACACTGTCAGATGTAACTGGAAATTTGAGCATGAATGTAAATGAAAGACCTGAAGAATTTTGTTTATATACGTAGTTTGTCCCTTGAAATATCATGTAATGTTGAAATTTTATGCTTGTTTTGGATGCTGGAGATAGCCTTCAGGTTTGACAACTGTCAATGAATGGTAGTTTGAATGTTAGATTGTGCATATAGGATGGTGATAAGAGTATTCCTAAGGCAACAGGTTGTATCTCAGATTTAGTGCAATAGTGTAGTATAAGCATGTAATGTATGCCAAGCATGAAATTCGTACACTAAATAAGTTCTTTCCTTTCCAATAAATTGCTATATATAACTCTTAAAACCATGTTTTAAGATCAGGAACACAAACTCAGGGCCTCAACCTCACAAAGATCGAGTTCAGGCCAAAACAGGCCAAGCCAGCCTGCTTCGAACAAGCAGTGGCCCAGGTCTGGCCAATCACGCTTGGGCTGGATTTGGGCCCGATATTATTTGTTCGGACAGCCTCGTTTCTGATTTAGGCATTTCTGAATGTTGTTACAATCAACTTGTAAGCATGTAATTAATTAGGACTATCTACTGTTTTACAATTGATAAGGACAAACGCGATAAGAAACGTAGTTGCTATAGGATATCCTTTTAAAATAAGAACGAGATGAGCCTCGATGAAAATAAACAAAACGTGCAAATGCGGGGCCCTTGTTTAAATGTATATTATCGAAGCATTTAGGTTCCCGGACGGGTTGTTTAGCAAATCTCACAACCTTCCTAAAAATAACAATACGATAGACTCTTTAGGACGCGCCTTAATAAATCTTACCTTCTTAAACTCGGGTGCGCATTTATGTGACCCAAATCCAATTCTCAACGGAGCCGAAATGTGTTTCTAATCACGGGTACATTGATTGTGACGTGGTTCGAGATGCATGTCCATGACGTTGCAAATTCATAAAAAATAAAGAACGAGATGAGCCTCGCCAAATAAAAATACAAATTGCGGGGCCCTCAGTAAATATTTGCTTTAAAAATTATTTGGATTTCGGGATGGACCGTTTAGTGAAATTCCACGGTCTTACCCAAAATAAGTACGCTAGTCGCTTTAGGCGCGTCTTTAGTAACTTAATTTCCTTAAACTCGGGTGCGCATTGATGTGACCCAAATCCCAATCTCAACGGAGTCAAAGTGTGTCGACAACCACGGGTACATTGATTGTAACGCGGTTCGAGATACATTTTCACAACGTTGCAATTCCTGATAAAAACAGTAAAATGATAAAAGCGGTTAAAAGTTAAATTTTGCACATAAGTTCACACTTGTATAAAATCAGATAATCAAGCCGAATATGATAGTTAAGCGACCGTGCTAGAACCACGGAACTCGGGAATGCCTAACACCTTCTCCCGGGTTAACAGAATTCCTTATCCGGATTTCTGGTACGCAGACTGTAATATAGAGTCATTATTTTCCTCGATTCGGGATTAAAATTGGTGACTTGGGACACCCTAAATCTCCCAAGTGGCGACTCTGAAATTAATAAACCATCCCCGTTTCGATTGTCCTTTAATTGGAAAAACTCCCCTGCGCCCCCTCGCGGGTGCAGAAAAAGGAGGTGTGACAACATAAACACACTTGGTTTATTAAAATATATGCAAAGATATTTGTAGAACCTATCCCTAATTGGTTCCTGAACTGGTGGGCACATCACGGCCACACAACAAAGATTTTGCCTGAGCCATTTCTTAAGTTATACAAAGAATGGACAAAAATTTCTCCGTTCTTAACAGATTTATATCATACAGATCATATCTGTTATTTAGAAAAGATTGATCAGATCTACTTCTTCATTGAATTCTCTATTCCGTGGATTCACAAATGGACCCCAAAATTGGGATTTACTGAAGAACAGATTCCTTGCTTATACAGGGTCTTCTACAATAATTTTTGGGATAAGTTGATGAAGAATGATCCCAAGACAAAATTGTTATATGGCCAAGAATTATTGGATTCCATTTCAGCACAGATCCAATTATATTCGACTACTCCCCAGAAGACAATATTTGACGATAGCTCAGTCAGGCATATTGCTAGAAGAATCTCTGTTCAAGCAGGAGATAAGACACAATTAATAAATAAATATCTGGAAGAAGTAAAAAGAAATCTACTTCAAACTATAAACCAGACTGAAAGGTCAGACACATTAATGCGCAGTGAAACAAGTGGCGATGATATCGCAGAGGAAGATTCCCAGCCAATACAACCGGAAGTAATATTATCCGACAAAAATATAGACAAGGTGGAAAATTTCCTCTAAAAAATGAATGATTTAGACAAAAGAGGACTTTGACTAAAAGCCGCCAAAGACCCCACACAATAGTAGATATACTGTTCTCAACAGTAGAAACATTGTATAGGGACCCAGATGTGAGACCCAATTTACTATTTAAAGATCCTTTATGTTTCTTTTTTCTTTCTTTAAATAGAGGAACTCTTCATTTGAAGAAGGAGATGGTAAAAAACCCTCTCTCTCTCTCTCTAAGATCTCTCTCTCTCTCTTTTGTAAAGACTTTTAGCTTCTCAGCTTCTTCATTTTGTAAATCAGTTGAAGTAAATAAAGTTTCAAAGTTCAGTTGACCATCTTCAGGGCCTTGCATCCCGGCCTTAAAGGTATTTGTTTATTTTAATTTTTATAAGTATTTAATTACTTTGGTTCTCTCCTCAGTCGTGACTATGTTCGGCTAAACAGATTCATATCTATGTTGAAAAACTAATTTCTCTTGCATATTAACCATGAAGAATCAAGACTCTTCCAAAATATAAAGGAATTTTAATATAGTTTCTTGGCTTGGTTCCAGGATTGTGGTACAGTCGACTCTGGTACTACTCTTATTGGCTTTGCCTTAGTGGCTACGTCTAGCCAGTTGTGACATTAAAGCCCACTGAAGTTGTCCAAAGGGCTATCCCTTTCACAGTTAGAACTACTAGACACATGGGCTCAATAAGAGTATGTATCGGACCTAGACAGGCCCCTTGCTTGGGTAAAAGGATAGATCCTTCCATACAGTCATTAAAACTATAATAAAATTCCCGTATATTTCGAATCTTTACTGGTTGTGCGGACTACCGCCAACCTTTAAACGTACTGGAAATAGCTAGATCTGAATGGCCGTGCGGACTACCGCCCGCATACCCTGATCCTGGTGAAAATGAAAACAGCTAGATCTGGATGGCCGTCCGGACTACCGCCCGCCTACCCTGATCCTGGTTAAAATAGTATCAGAACTTTCATTAATCGAATCATTCTGATCAGAAATTTCTTTTCCCTTTTCATTTGAAGATTCGGAAATTCCTTTAGCCGAAAAATCAGTTGGAAAATCAGTTAGAGAATTATATTTCTCAATTTGAGTAATCTGGTGATCACAAATCATTTGATTTTGTTTAAGAGTCTTAATATCTCTTTTCAAATTCTCAATTTCGATTTTCAAATCATCAAAAGAAGTATCTCTGCTAGGTGTATTGGACTTATGAAGTCGTTTATTAATTTCAGACAAAGAATAAGGCGCAAAATGTTCAAATTCGTTCTAATATTTTTCAAAATGTTTTGAACTACTAGAACTAGAACTTGCAGCTAAATTAATAATTTTTTCACGAAGTTTTTCATCGGTAACTTCTTTTAAAAGTTCTATTACATTATCAGATGTAATAGTTTTCATATTCAAATCATGAAATTGTGATTGCAATTTATAAAATTCGTCATCATCACAAGTACAAATATTACCTTTGCAAGTTATGCAAGAAGTATCAACATTTTTATTACTATCAGACAAATCAATTAAATCAACTTCATCCTCAGATTCAGTCTTAAAGTAATAATCAGATTCTGATCCTGAAGTGTATAACAAGCCATAAACCTTATCTCGTAACTCATCATCGAGTTCTAAGGTTTTCAGCTTTTGAAGCTTGCAATTTGGAGAAATATGACCAAATTTTCCACACTTATAACACTTAATATCAGCGAGATCTCTCTTTGATCTATTCTTCGTAAATCGAGTAGATTTTCGATGCGCTTTTCTAGTATCACGCTCTTCCTTAGACCTATATCTAGACCTCTTTTTCTTATACGGGCTATCCGGGTTAGGATACCTATGATATCTGTTTTTCTTCTTCTTCCTACTTTGAGTAGAGGTTTCGGGTAAACCGAACTGGGTGCAGAAGTCACCTAATTGGGATTTCTCTTTAAGCTTATCAATCTTAAGCTGTCTAGAAAGCTTTAGCTCATTACACAAGTTTAATCCTTCTTGTGTACATACTCCTATAAGTTTACCATAGGTATAATGACCATACTGAATTTCACCGTAACTACCCCTTAATACTTTCCTTACCCTTTCAGCGAATAAGGAAGGGAGGCCGTCTATAAACTTAGCTTTCCAATGCTCATATTTATTCTCGGGTAGTTCCATAAACCTACTCATAAAAGTATCTTTATACCATCTAAATTCACTAAGGGTCTTACATCGAAGCCCATTAAGTAAGGTTCTGATGGTCTCATGATTTGAGGTAAATCTACCATTGAAATGCTCTAAAATTGTAAGGATAAGGGTATACACTGAATCTTCTCAACCCTTAACAAGATCCATACCTATATTATCAATACCCTCATCTATGGCAGTAGCATTAATGATTAAAGCCTTTTCTTCAACGGATAAATAATTATCCCACCAGCCACGAAGTTAGCCAGTAAAGCCTGCAATAATCATTTTGCAAATAGTTCTATCTGTGTTCTTAACACTTTTACAGATAGTTGAGTACATAAGCATTCTATGTACAAGAATAGTTACCTGTCTATCAGTTAAGCCATCAAGATTCCATTCATAAATTTCGGAACCACTATAAGACGTATTAGTCTGATTCCAGTCGTGTTCCTCAATCAACACATCTTGAGGAGTAGGACGGGGATAATAGTAAGTTTGCATCCTTGGTTTGTCATCATACCTACTATTGGGTTTAACTATACCTTTGAGTTTATTAAACTCTGACCATGTCTCAGTTTTATAATCAGAAACGGTCTCAAAACAATTTTTTTAGATAAATCAATTGGTCTAACATTCAAACCAGAAAGCTTTTTATCAAGGAGTTGTGCCAAGTCATCAAGAGATTTAAATTTAAAATCCTGAATCTCAGGCGGTCTTTGAACATGAGTAATAATAGCTTGATCAACTGTTTTACTTCCTGAAGTGGAGGCAACATTAGTTGGTCCTCTCTTAATAGTCATTTCTTTTATTAAAACAGTCAAATCATCAAGTTTTTTTATGAAGAGAATCGATATGTTCTCCTAAAATTTTTACATATAAACCCAAATAATTGTTTTGAGAAATTAATTTATTAATTTCTGCGATACTAATAGCTGCTATGTTATCATCAATAAATTTTTGAAAAGCAGTGAAGGTAATATCAGTATTATTAGGTAAAATAAAGGGGGCTTGAGGAGGATATATGGCTTTAGTAACATTACCACTCCCATCTTTATAAGATCTTTCTAGTATCTTTATATAAAGAGGCAAATAAGTTGTTATAAACCAAGGAGCAAAATACATAATTTGATTATGCAAAGCACAAGTTTCATAAAATTCTTGAGAAATACTATTCAAATCATCTTTGCTATAAGCATCGAAAAACTACGTTTTAAACTGGCTCCATTTATCACTAAAAAATTCCTTTTGAATATATTTTCGTGCCCGAGAACCGGGGCTAAAATCAATTTGGTGTGGAATCATTAAGTACTATTGGGGTCGAAATCCATCTCAGATACAGAAGGAATATCCTTATCAGAAATATTATCATTGCCCTGAACAATATTTGTTTGAGGGTTAACTTTAACCTTTTCAACAGGCTTATTACTAACTTTACTAGTAATAGTGTGTAAAGAGGCTGCACAATTGCGAGCTGGACCGTAGACTGGTTCAACAGGAGAAATATGTTGAATAGCAGGTAGAAGTCTATGATTAGAAAACGAATGTCTATTATAAATAGTAGACTTATCATCAAATTGAATACAAATCCTACCATCCGGATTTTGGGTAACATGCGAAAATTCAGTTTTTGACAAGTCGTTAGTAATCTGACTTGGGGATATAACCAAATTTAAAGTCCAAGTAGTTGGGAAATTAATTTCTTCCCACCTAATAGGTCTCCTAGTGGTGACCTTGGACCTTGCAAAGTTGGTTTCTACCAGTATGGTCTAATCTGATGTATCATATAACTTACATCTAGGATTCAAAGTAGATAATAATTTAAAATAAATCCTATAAGACAGACATATAAGTTCAGAACCAGACGCATAATTATAACCATGCGTTTCACATTTAAAGTCAAGGAATCAAGAATATTAACATCAGGAAGAGATAGTTGCAGATTGGGTTGAGTATTAAAATATACTGGACCATAGGCCACAGTAGATTCAATCGAACCCATCAGAGATTGTCTGAAATTCAGATTTCTAGCATCTCTAAGATCTGCCAAAAAGGTCTCTGGTAACCCTTTAAGGGTTAACGGTTTAAATGCAATTTGAACCATACCAATATGCAAGTAATGATAATGATGTTTGTATAAATCAATATCGTGTTTGTTTAACAAACGAATAGTCTGTTCAGAAGAATTTAATGCCAAAGACTGTTCAGTCGTTTTTATCAATTGTTTTAAAGAAAGTTTATCAAACCAACCATAATCATAAATGATTTTTATAGAAACTTTAGGAATCGTCTATTTATTTAATAAATCAAGGTTTTGAGGTATATCTACCTCTTCAAGTCTAGTACCTTTAGTACTTGTTTCTCCTAGATCCATTCCAAAAGCTTCATATCTATGTTGAATATTTCATATCTATTACATATTTACCATGAAAGTTCCTAGGCTCTGATACCATTTTCACCAGGATTATATACATAACATACAATATATACTACAAGAAAATATATAAGGGAATATATATACATAACATACAATATATACTACAAGAAAATATATAAGGGAATATATATACATAACATACAATATATACTACAAGAAAATATATAAGGGAATATATATACATAACATACAATATATACTACAAGAAAATATATAAGCTATAATATATATACATAACATACAATATATACTACAAGAAAATATATAAGGTAATATATATACTATTGTTTTGTTATTTTACTTTTTCGTCAAACACTTTAATAATTAGATTTCTACATATATATTTTTTATATAGCCATGATATGGTTTACAAGAAATTACCTTAATCAAAAAAAATTTTAAAAGCCCGCTAAGCCCACGAGCCCGACCCGTTTAGCCCAGGACCATATGGGCTTAGGCCCGTCACGAGCTGGTTCCACCCGTTGAGCCCACAAAGCCCGGGACCGTGAGCCCGGGATCGCCATAGCCCAGGCCCGTTATGACCGGCCCGTTTGGCCCATTTAGGCCCAGGCCCGGCCCAGAATACAGCATTAGTTGGACTATCATTTTACGACTTCGAGCACCTTCTCTTCATTTTTCCCGCAGTTTTTATCCATACACAATAAGAGTCATCTTAATTGAGAACTCAATTTAAGGACGACGGTTGTGAAAGATTTTCCACCAACTTTAGGTTTCATCTTGAATTCTTTCTGTATGTCGCGAATCAGAGGGTCCAATTTCTTGCTATTAAGTTACTTCATAAGAGCACCTCGAGGACGCGAAGCCATGACTGAGTTCCCTCCCTCGAAGCTCGTCAAGGGTCGACCTAAAGAGAATATTGATTGAGGCTAGAGTAAAATAGGGGATTCCCAAGGCACACGGCTAAGTCTGACAAAGCTGGCCTGTCCGGAGCCTGTATCAAGGTGTCACATCTATCCGTCCTATCTCCATACCTTTACAATTAATGTATTTTGTACTATGCTGAATTTCCCCTCCTATATAAAGGGGATCTTTACCACTTTGTAAAAGGCTGATGTGGCTCCAACTATTCTATACGAAATATACAAGAACTCTTTCTTTTCTCTCTAATATATTCTCTCGACACTATTGCTATTGTTTATTACTTTCATACTTGTTCTTCATTTATTGCTTTTTTATTGGCCATAAAGAGCCTCCTTTAATTACATTCTAACTGTTAGCCCTCTCCCGATTATCTCCGATAGCTTGAGCCTGAGCCCAAGCATCAACCTCGAGGCCCCTCATCAGTTAGCCCGAGACCCGAATAGATAGCCCCTCGATTTGATTATACCTCTGCTTTAGTTCGTATTTCGTCGTTAAGCTTCACATATCTAGCATCAACTGTTTTAACAACTAGCATAAAAATGGATCACGTACTTTTAGAGTCCCATCAACAAATTTAATTGTTATTACTATTTTCACGGTAAATAGTTTGGCGCCCACAGTGGGGTTAAAAATAATAGTGATTATTTTCTTGTTGGTTTCGTTACACAACACAAGTTATCTTTCACACTTTTTCTTGTCCAAGATCTTTGATTTCAGGTCAAAATGATTGGCTCAGTGAACAGAGTTGAGAACGAAAACCGTGAAAACCATGGAGAAAACGGTGTGGCCATTCCAGCTATTGGCGCGCCACCATAGAACTCTGATAACGCAGCTGGACCGATTCCAGCGGAAGAGGGTTCACAAGACATACAACAGGTCGACGAAACCTCACACTCCGACAGAAACATATAATATGGCGACCAATAGGAAGCCCAAAAAACCCTAGCTCGGGAAGAACGGGAAGTTATCCTTCATGTTATTTTTGATATGATGTAGGCACAACAGCTAGCTATCGCGCAACTACAAAGCCACCCGAAGACTCCCAGCACAGTAGCACCGAAAACCACTTCCACGGCCGAACAGGTACCGAAGGTATCGAGCAACAACAGATTGGTAGCCGACCTACCATCATGAAAATGCTCGAGGACCTCACCAAAAAGATCAGGTCGAGCGAGAAAATTATAGCAGCCAACGACAAGAAGTTTGAAACCTATAACTTCAGAGTCGACCAAGTCCGGGGCGCACCTCCGGTCCTCAAGGGTGTAGATTCGAAGAAGTTCGTACAACAGTCGTTCCCAGAGGAAGCGACTTCGAAACCCATTCCAAAGAAGTTCAAAATGCCAGAACTCCTGAAATACAATGGGTCCTCAGATCCCAACGAACAAGTCACTGCATATACATGCACAGTAAAGGGTAACGACATAAAAGACGACGAGATCGAGTCCGTCTTACTGAAGAAATTAGGAGAAACGCTCTCGAAGGGGGCCATGATGCGGTATCACAACCTAGCTCCCAACTCCATATATTTATTTGCCAAGCTAGCAGACTCCTTTATAAAGGCACACGCCGGTGCCATCAAAGTAGCAACAAGGAAGTTTGACGTATTCAAGATTGAGCAGAGGGAGAATGAAATGTTGTGAGAATTCGTATCTTGCTTCCAAACAGAACGAATGGAACTACTCCCGGTCTCCGACAATTGGGTGGTGTATGCCTTTACTCAAGCCTGAATGAACGAAGCTTAGTGGCCTCAAGGTAGCTGAAAGAGAATCTGATTGAGTATCCCGCCGTAACCTGGTCGAACATCCGCAACCGTTACCAGTCAAAGATTAGGGTCGTGGATGACCAGCTGGGAGCACCATCGGGCTCAGCATATCCAAGCAGACTCCTAGCAAAGGAGTCAAAATCAAACAAAGAGAGGTATCAACCGTACCTCTATGATGGGTGGAATGCCCCGAGACGCAATCCGCCTCGCAGTGATCGGTTGGTAAACCGCAGACAGAACTCTTGGGGACTCATCAACAGACGCGGATTCGACGAGGACACGGGGCCAATGAGGGCACCTCGCCTATCAGAATATAACTTCAATGTTGATGAATTGGGTGTCATGTTCACCTTCAACAAAACCAGGGACATTGAATAGCCCAGGCCTATTCAGTCGGATCCTTACTAGAGGAATCACAACTTAGTACTTCATAATACGCATGGCCATAAGACCAAAGATTGCCACCAGCTCCGAAAGGAAATAGCTAGGCTACTCAATAAAAGTCACCACCGAGAATATTTTAGCAATCGAGCTAAAATCTAGTTCCGAGAAAGAGAGGCGGCCAAGAAGAACGAAGCAAATGAATCACGACACATTATCCACATGATATTGGAGGGGCGTCGGCACTGGCCAGGTACCCGTGACGAGGAGGACAAAAATGCCCATCACCAGAGAAAGGCAAACCTAGGGATACGTACCTGAAGATGCCCTCACATTAAGTGAGGAAGACTCCAAAACCTCACCCTAAACTCATAACAACACACTGGTAACCTCATTTTTCATTTATTCATTTCGAATAAAACATGCGCTCATGAAGCCAGATGGCTCGACCAACATTATCAAGTCGAGAATAATAGAGCAACTCGGGCTGCTAGACCAAATCGTGCCTGCCTCTCGAATCCTTAATGGATTCAACACGGCGATTGAAACAACGAAAAGAGAGACCACTCTCCGAGTCGGCGTATCCGGCGCAACCCAAAAGGCCAAAATTCCATGGCATTGAAGGACACGTGAAATACTATGCCTTATCTAGGCGACCAAGGATACACTGCACGAGGACGACACCGTCCACCCTCCACCAAATGATGAAATTTCCGATAGATGATGGGGTTAAAACCATCTACGGGGAACAACGCATGGCAAGGGAAGCATTCGCGTTATGTAACATAGCGTCGGTACCAATATCTCCACTCTCGAAAGAGTCAAAGGATAATCAAACTACGTCTTCGGCTAAGCCCGATCAAAGACAGCGGAGGACCGTACCGAGTCCTCGCTCCAAACAATAGGGATACATCAGACCTCGGAACATCGCCGGCGCATCCCACGATAAGGTAAGGCCACCTCTCTCTTTCATTATTTCACACTAACCCAAATGCAGGCGCCCGGTCAGCGCGGTATAAAGTGCTAACCAAACCCGAAGATCTCAAGGCCTTAACAACATCCGTTTCACTCTTTTCCTTCGACCGAGATTTTGTCCCAAAGAGGGTTTCACCAGCAAGGTTTTTTACGAGGAAACATACACGCGCTATCTATGGAGGATCCCACAAGCTTACAAGGCTTATTTTGCAATCAACCCCAAATACTGGAGGGCACCCCCTTGAGAGGTCATCCACTTGGAAGAACAAGGAACGACAAAAAAGGTTCCAATAGGAAATGATGTACCGGTCCAAACGGTTAAACGACCGTGTCCACATAAGCCGGGATTACGACAACAAAACAACATGTACTTATGCCAAACAATCAAAGAATATCTTTTGCCAAAAGCATATCGTACTCCAAAGAAAATTTAGCATTTTCACAGCAAGGATCCCTCCATCGAGAATGCCCCGAAATACTCAGAGACTAGCGTCAATAACTCGGCACCCACATGGCCTCAGGGTCAGAACTCCACACTCATAAGCCCTCAACAAGGCAGCAAGAAAATCACGAGATATCTCCAAAAGGGAAAAATGTCCCGAACACTCGGATACTGGCATCACAAACTTAGAAAGTGCATGACCCCAGGGTTGGGATCTCCAAAAAACATAAGCCCTCAAGGAGGCAATTCCGAGCTCACGAGTAACGGCCTCCGAGCCTAAGCAAACTCGATGACTCAGAGACTGTCGCCAATCGCCATCCTCTTAAAAACATGAGGCCATAAAACCCGAGCAGGCAGACTCAATCTAATAATACCTCATGGAAGGCATAAATCATATTTGTACCAAGTATCAACAAAACTGTAAGACCTCAAGCAAGGCATGAATCATACTTGGATCAAGTATTAACAAAACTGTAAGACCTCAAGCAAGGCATGAACCATACTTGTACCAAGTATCAACAAAATTGTAAAACCTCAAAAGGCATGAGAATTTTGTAAGACCTTACTATAGGTATAAACTCAATCCTGAAGTTTAGGATATACGTCGCATTTGTAAGACTCCCGAAAGGGCATACCCTCGATGTAGACGCCTAAACTACTACACTAAAAATAGCTCTGGCCAAACACAAATGACTATGGTCATATGGCTGTACAAACCAAATTAACGCGACTCGGGGAGGCTCGACCGACGCTACAAAATCATAGGCTATTACTTTGAATCCACTTTGAATAGAACCGGTTAAAGAGGCTACCCTCGACAAGCAAAAGAGCTTCAACCATGTTAGCTCCAAATCACAAGGCTTTGAGCTACTCATCCTATGAGCTAAACCTTCCAAGGTGCTCGAACATCACCACAAACAACTTGAAATCTAGGTTCTTCCCGAACCGACGACGGGTCAGGAAAAATCATTTCAAAAAAGGCCTTAACGAGAGGAAAACAAAGCCTACATATGCCTAAGAGCAAAGCGTAAGAGCCATTGTCGCCAGCCTAACGAGCCTCAGAGCCACACACTAAAAGGTCACATCGACCAAAAGCGTAAGAGCCACTGTCGCCAGCTTAAAATTTGAAAGCTTGAGGGTCAAAGTGAACTCGAGTCGTAACCCGATTTGGAGACCGGATTCAAAATAGTTAACTATACATGCCTAAGGGCAAAGCGTAAGATCCATCGCCGCCAGCTTCATGAGACTCAGGGCCATACACATAAAATGTCGCTTCGACCCAAGGCGTAAGAGCCATTGTCGCTAGCCCATGGTAATACAGAACATGAGGGTCGATGGCCCTCGAGTCGAAATCCGACTAGGAGACTGAACCCAAAATAGTTAAAATACAAAAGTCCAAGGGCAAGGCGTAAGAGCCATTGTCGACCACCCATGCAGACACAAAAGCTTGAGGATCGAATGAGCTCGAGTAAAAGCCCGACTCGGAGACTAAACCCAAAACAATTGAGCAAAAGCATAAGAGCTCTAACGCCAGCTTACACTAAAGGCCGCATCGACCGATCGCGTAAGTGCCTCCGGGCCTACCTAATGAGCCCCGGAGCCATATAACGAATCTAAGGATTCTCTCCAACTCTGAAACCAGTCCACCTGGTCAGAAGCGAAGAAGAAAAGGGGTACATAAGAAATAAAGCTTCAAGTTTTCTTTTATTTACATACATGAAAAAGTGCATTCTCCATCTACAAATGCGCTCTAAAAATATCACATACAAGGTGGCAAAATGTACTCCCCGCCCTTGAAGGCTATGGCCTACCAGCCTCATCTTCACTCTCCTCGGCGTCAGACAGAAGTGACGGAGCATCACGCTCGTCCGTCCTCGCTCGCGCCAACTCTTTTGGGAGAACAAAACCCCTGATACCGACCTCCTCGAGAACCTTTCTTCGGGATCTGCAACGAGCATATTCTTTGATCCTATTTTCATGATCAAGGACCCTTTTCAACTCAGCTTGGACATCGGTAGCATCCTTCAAATAAATCGCCATCTCCTGATCAGCCTTAGCCCGACTCAGTGCAGCTCGGTTTGGCCACAATTATCTCAGCCTTGACTTTCAAAAGTTCGGATTCAAGCTTCGTTATCATATCCGCATGAACTAAAGTGTTATCACGAGCTAAGCGGAGTTGGACCTCGAAGGCAGGAACTTTAGCCAAGGCACCCTTCTCCTCTGAAGCTTGAAACTGCGCCTGTCAAAGGCCTGCAAAAGAAAAACTCCATAAAGAAGTAAAGACGCTAGATTCGGAAGGCTTGTGCCAAAGCTCACCGCAAAGTCAAGTCAGTGGACTTCCTCGAAGGCCGATCACACCTCTATTTATCTAGTCCTCTACGCCCTAGAAGAATCAGTCCTGGTCAAAGCATGATCGCTTGGAGGAACCACCTCTCCAGAATCTGAAACTTCGGGTGCAGCAGGCTCAGGCGATGTTTCCTCCTCAATGACTCAGCCCTATTTCGCCCTACCATGAGCGCTATCGCACTGCAAATGCATATCCCATTTATTATTGTCATCCTTTTGCTAGAAAGTTGGCAACCCTTCCCCTTCTCCGGAGGAACACAACTTTGCCCTTGGAGACCCTCCGATACCTATGACGGCAAAATTAATACATGAAAAGGGGAAAATGTCTTCCCAATTGTACGAGGGATAAGGTAAAAGTGGCATACACACACACTATGATACTTTGCTTCCCATCTACCCCGGGATACGACTTGCCACCTATGCTCGTCACAGGCTGAATGGGTCGCCAGCTTCCAGAACCAGCCAGGCAGATCAGGAACTTTGCCCGGTGCCTACGAAATTGTTGCAGGAAATGAGAAAACACGATTAATAAACTAGCTTCCACCGTGAGAAAATCTGAGAAAGCACGAGGCGCTCCACTTACGTGTGTAATTCCATTCCTCAGGGAATGGCATAAGTTCCACAAGAATAACGTCAGCCGTCCGGACCCGGACAAACCAACTAATCCATTCTCGATCTCCATCTTCCTCATCATCAACAAAGAAGGACATGGACGAACAACACCGCAAGGTTAGAAGACCTCGATGATGAAAGGGCCGGTACAGCATGACAAGATGACTAAGCATGAATTCAAGCCTTTCCTTCTCTGCAAAGAACCTCATCATTAGCACTATTCACCAAAATGACTGATGTATTTGTGCCAAAGTAATCCGATACTTTGAATAGAAATTGAGCATAACCCTATCAATGGGGCCTAGTACGAAAGGATACAAGTACACATTCAGGAATCTATCGGCAAGGTCCGTGATACCCTCATCCGGGGAAAGCACCTGCAACGCTACCCTCTCGCCCTAGCCGTTTTCTCTCCTCACCAGCTCAAGGTACTCCACTCATATCAAAGACATAGTTTTCAAGGTAAACTCCCGTGGATCCTGAACATTGAGAGTGGAACTCTCCCCTCTCTATTGAGCAGACCCTGAAGTAGCAATCATGGCTATGTCGGAACTAGTAGACTAGAGCGGGAACCTGCACAAACACTTTGGTGCTAAGGTAACGAAGGACTCGACGCTAAAAGGGAAGGATAGCTATCTAAAATATTGGGATCTCCCAAGAAGCGGGAACAACTACATATATATGCAGGGAAACAACAACGGTCCTCCTACCCAAGTTAGGCCCCGGGAGGCCAGTGGCTTCAATACGAGCTCCAAGGTGGTACCCCACCTCGAGGACCTCCATCAAAGAGAAGTTAGGCTTCAAAAAGCCAATCACATCGTCTCCAGTCCCGAGGTGGTACCAAACCTTGAGGGTGCTCTCAAGAAGAAAAGTAAGCACTTCGAGCCCCATCCATGAAGGCTCGTCCTTAGGACATTGCCTAAATATGGGTAACCCCTCCCCAGGGACCTACCTACAACGTCTTGAAAGGTTATCTACATCAAGTTCAAAGTAAATCTCCATGTGCCTGAAGCTGACCCTCACTCAGAGACCACTCTCAAAAATTTCAAGGTTTGATGCGCTATCTTCATGTGACTCGAGGGTCCCGATGACCTGAGTCTATCGGACCATTTTAGGCTTGGTTCGTGGAACAACGGTGGGATTGCAATGGAGCCATTTCTATCAACCAAAGACTGGAAGGAATACTCGCATCCGAGTTAGATATTGACAATCGTCAGCAAAAACAAACATTCAGAATTCCCACAAATATAAATGAATATGATAAGCATCAAAGGCAGAAGTCAGGAAAAAAGTTTCACATTCATATTCGTAAACATTTGCTTACAACGACCCTCGAGGGGTCCTTACATATTGTTACAAAAGCCCACAAGGGGTCCTTACATGGAAACAAAGAAGCGAAGGGGTGCACACCGAGGGTAAAAGCCTAGAGTCTAGTCTACTCTCGAAGGTCCACCTCCTTCAACAACACCTTCAGACATGCATTCTCAAAGACAATATCTTCCGAAGTGCTATCTCCTCAGAAGCCTTATCTCGGTCTTCCACACTGATATCCCCAAAGGATAAGTCGAGAAGTAGGAAGGGATGAAAAAATGCCATAGCCCGCCAAAGGTCGAGGACCCTCACTGGCCAAGAGAACCTCGGAGAGACAACAGACCCGGCGAACGCCGGCCTTGCTTGCACGGCTACTTTGGATCCACTTCTTGGGACATTGAGCCGTGCAAATTACCAGCCCGGGGCGAAGCGCCATGTCGAGCTGGGGTATGAAGATGAGTAGTGGTATATAATCCGAGCCCCCCCATGAGCAGTGATGTACAGTCTGAATAATTTGCTAAAAAGGGGGAAAATCGATCCCCCGTATAGCATCATCCTGAGTCGATAGCGACAACAGTAGCAGGCGTAACAACAATAACAATGACGACAAGACGGCTAATGGTGGCGTCTAAATCCACTACTAAAAAGTAAATGGACACAGTCGCATGCAATATAATTTACCCAACTATGAGTCGGGGTCGAATCTCACAGAGAACAATGTGTAGGAGATTAGGAACGTAAGAAAATTATCACTTATCGCACAATGCCAAACACAAAGAATTTGGTTTAGAAAATATTTTATATCTAAATGCGGAAATGTAAACTAACCTAGAAAGCAACTAAAATGATCAATAGCAACAAGTAGGATGCATCAGGAATTACACTCAAGTAACGATCCAATGTATTTCACGATTTTACAAATATAAGCGAGTTTATGTTAATTAGCCACGGATAATAATTCCTAATTAGGTTCTTCCGAAGACTAACAAGACTTCCTAATTAAATTATTCCTAACCCAATTAAGAGAATAAGCACACCCGGAATGGCTACAAGTAGTTCAATCCTATTCCTAGGTAGAACCTATAAAGTGAGGGTTAAAGCCTCAAGTTCTTGTTAATTAATCTTTCCCAACCCCAAATTATCTTTTCCAAAATTAATTCGGAGTTAATAGGCGAGTCCTAGGGTTAGCTAATCCCTTTTGAAATATTAAAGAACAAGAATAATTAAAGTAGCAATAACTCACTTCATAAAAGGATAAAAATCATTCAATACATAAGCACAACAAGGTATTTAATCCACACTTTAAACATGAATATTTCCATAAACAAGATTCAAGTATCGAATAAAATACTACACACTTAGATATGCAATACAAGCAAGGAAATGAAGAAATAAATATAAATGGGTAAGAAAATTTTAACCACAAACTTCAAATCTTCAAGACCAAAGTGTGTGTGTAAAGCCCTAGCTTCCAACCTTGTTCTCTCTAGCCCTAAGAACTGAAAATAAGCCAAAGATATCCCAAAAATCTGCTTGGATGAGTATAAAAATGGTTTTGGGGTTGAGAACTTGTGAAATGTCAAATTTACCCAGGTCCGATGCCCGACTTTCGCACATGCGGAAGAATCAGCGTAGGTACGTCTCCGTAGATGCGGAGCTTCAATCGCAAAAGTGGAATATTGAAATAAGCTTGCCACCGCAGATGCGGACCTCAAAAGCGCAGATGCGCTACCGCAGAAGCGGAAAGTGACTCGCAGATGCGATTTCTTCCAGACTCCACCGTAGAAGCGGTTCTTCTCACGCAGAAGTGGGGTCATTTATGCGGCAACTCCTCCGCAGATGCGGAATCACTGGAGGATTTTTGCATTGTTTTCACCCTCTTTTGCTCAATTCCACTTCAATTCAATTCAAATCACTTCGTCGTATCATTTATCTGAAAATCTAATAATATACACCATAAACAACCTCATATTATAGTTAAAGGACATAAAAGCTAAGGAAAAGAGACTAGATAGAGTGGTAAAATCACCACTCATCAGGAAGCTCAGGCAAAAGGCCACTACATAGCCGATGGGAATGCTGCCAAATAACCTTAAGGCCGTGAACACCAAACATGGTGACCAACAATAGAGAAAGATGGAGAGAAGAAAGGGATGAATGCACAGAGGAAGGCACTTGGATAGAAAAATAACACCAGGATGCCCCCATTTCTAGGAGATAATGACACGACCATCATTGCCTTTGGAAGACTGACCGGCAGGGGCAATTACTGTGTTCTTGAAGAACTGAATCGACGGCGGAACTGTCACTTTAAAGAACGGGAATCGACAACACATTGAATGGTGTCGAAAAGACAAGTCCATGGGATGTCCCGCTTATCATGAAAATTCACGCCATAGATTGCATCATCGGCATGACATCGTCATAGGAAGACCAAGGAGTCGGGCATTAGAATTTTTTACCAACATTTCGTTATAGGAAACGTGGAGACTATTTGTATGCGGCGAAATCAGAGGGTCCAATTTCTTGCTAATAAGTCACTTCAGAAAAGCACCTCGAGGCCTCGAGGATGCGAAGCCGTGACCAAGTCCCTCCCTCGAAAATCGTCAAGGCTCGACCCAAAGAGAATATTGATCGAGGCTAGAGTAAAATAGGGGATTCCCAAGCCCCACGGCTTAGTTTGATAAAGTCGGCCTGTATCAAGGTGTCACATTTAGCCGTCCCATCTCCATACCTTTACAATTAATGTATTTTGTACTATGCTGGATTTCCCCTCCTATATAAAGGGGATCCTTACCACTTTGTAAAAGGTTGCTGTTGCTCCAACTATTCTACACGAAATATACAAGAACTCTTTCTTTTCTCTCTAACATATTCCCTCGACACTATTGCTATTGTTTATTACTTTCATACTTGTTCTTCATTTATTGCTGGTTATTGGCCATAAAGATCCTCCCACTACTAGAAATCCGGTAAAAAGCGATCACAAAAAGCGACCAAAGTTGGTCACTAATTAGCGAACAACTTTGGTTTCTAAGGTAAAAGGACAAAATATTCCGGGTAAAGACTATAACAACCAACTTTGGTCACTTTATTATTTTAATAATATAATTTTGGCGACCAAAGTTGGTCTCTAAATATAAAATACATTTTTTTTTTATTTATTATTAATCGTAAAAAAGTGACCAACTTTGGTCTCTAATCCAAATATTATATTTTAAAATCTGGAAAATAGAGACCAAGATTGGTTGCTTTTTTATTAATTCTTTTAATATTTTTTTAAAAATAAGCGACCATAGTTGGTCTCTAACTTCAAGAAATAATTTTTTTTTAATTATAAGCGACCATCTTTGGTTGCTATATTTCCAGAAATTATTTTTTTTATTAATGGGATAGATTTCTCAAAAGCGACCAACTTTGGTCGCTATCCCATTAATAAAAAATAATAATTTCTGGAAATATAGCAACCAAAGATGGTCGCTTATAATTAAAAAAAATTTATTTCTTGAAGTTAGAGACCAACTATGGTCGCTTATTTTTAAAAAAATATTAAAAGAATTAATAAAAAAGCAATCAATCTTGGTCTCTATTTTCCAGATTTTAAAATATAATATTTGGATTAGAGACCAAAGTTGGTCGCTTTTTTATGATTAATAATAAATAAAAAAAATGTATTTTATATTTAGAGACCAACTTTGGTCGCCAAAATTATATTATTAAAATAATAAAGCGGCCAAAGTTGGTCGTTATAGTCTTTACCCGGAATATTTTGTCCTTTTACCTTAGAGACCAAAGTTGTTCGCTAATTAGTGACCAACTTTGGTCGCTTTTTGTGATCGCTTTTTACCGGATTTCTAGTAGTGGGAGGATCTTTATGGCCAATAACCAGCAATAAATGAAGAACAAGTATGAAAGTAATAAACAATAGCAATAGTGTTCGCTAATTAGTGACCATCTTTGGTTGGTCGCTATTGCCCAGAAAATTATTTATTTTTTTAAAGGGAAAAGCGACCAACTAGAGACCAAAGTTTGTATATTTTTTGCAGAAACTGCCTGTTTTGGCAGTTACACCACCTGCCAGCTTACCAAAAATCCTAAACAGACATTTTATGCCAACAACAACAACAATAAACAACAACAACAACAACAACAACAACAACAACAATAATAAAAAGCAACAAAGTATAAAGTTCAATAGAACTAACACATTAAGCTAACAAAACTAAGTTAACGCTTATTACAAGCCCATTCGAAAACTGGTTCTATTGTCTAGTTCAAAGTTTATAAAGTACTCAAGGAGTGTTCTTTCAGCATCCACTTCCGAAAGTTGGATTGCCTCGACCCACTCATTAGGTGGCTGACTGCGTATGAATTCCCCCACATCAGCTGTGAAGTGAACCTATAAGAAAAATTATATTGAATTAGTATTTCAAAATTTATATAAAAGTAAATCAAAATACTTAATGAAATGTAAAAAACTTACATGTATAGTCGAGGCTTGACCTTCGACCCACCTTTCTGGATCAGTCTCTTTCTTCTTCTTTACAATACGAGTCTCATTGAATAGCTCATTTTGCTTCATTGGCATCATAAATCTGTCTCGTGGCTTTGGTGATTATCCTCGTGGTACTATTACTCGGGATGAACTTGGATACAGAGAATAACTTGGATACAGTACTCGACATGGTGTCTCTTTGATCACTTGATGTTCTCATTAGCAACAATGATGATGAGAAGGCAATGACATGTGTTTCAAACAGTGATGGTGTAGGTAGGAATTTAGCATTTCCTAAGCAGATAAAAGAAGAGGTTATAGAGGAATTCTCTACTTCATTTTTCAAGAGGAAAAGAAGTTTAATTGAGAGTGACAAGGTTGATGGTAATTGAAAGTTTTCCGTTGCTCTATATTATACTATATATATCGAATATACCTTGATATATAATACACTATACTATATATATAGTATAGTGTATTATATAATACACTATACTATACACTTAGTATATATAATACACTTAGTATATATATACTATACTATACTATGCACTAAGTATTAGTGCATTAGCTAATATTATATCGAATATAGCTTATATATATATATTAATTGATATAAGTTGATACAAGTCGAGACGTTTTAATTTATTGTTAATATATATATATATATATATATATATATATATATATATATATATATATATGCATATGAGTAGGTTATAAGTCGATGAATCAATTTACAAGTGTATCAATACCTAAAAGAACCAGTCCCTGTGTTCCGAGCGCTTCATCTTCTTTATATAGTGCATTAGCTAATATTATATCGAATATAGTTTATATATATACATATATTAATTGATATAAGTCGAGACGTTTTAATTTATTGTTAATATATATACATGCATATGAGTAGGTTATAAGTCGATGAATCAATTTACAAGTGTATCAATACCTAAAAGAACCCGTCCCTGTGTTCCGAGCGCTTCATGTTCTTATATATACATACCTAATATTATATCGAATATATATTAACAATAAATTAAAATATATATATATATATATATATATATATATATATATATATATAGACACACACGCACGCTTCGTAGTACTACTTAACTGCATATATAGCATGTTAGAGTATATTTTAGTCTATTCATCCTTTGTATTACAAAAGTGTTAACGGGTTACATTTATATTATTTAGATAGTAAATACAAAAGTAATTTTTAATTTTGACCATTGTTGATCTCAAAAGAGACCAACTTTGGTCTCTAAATATACATAAATTTAACTTTGGTCGCTAAAATTAAATCAGATTTATTTATATTTTATATAATATTTAAAATAATAATATAATTGTTAAACGTTAGAACTGGGTCCTAGATTAGCGACCAAAGTTTGTCTCTATTTTTGTAAGCGATCAACTTGGTCACTAAATTTGAATTATATTTTTTTATATTTTATAATTTTTTTAAATAAAAATATAATTATTAAAATTTTATAACTGGGTACCATTTTAGCGACCAAAAGTTGGTCGCTATCTGCTTACCCCTTAATTAGCAACCAACTTTGGTCGCTAATTTTAAATTATATTTATTTATATTTTATAATTTTTAAAATAATATTATAATTATTATAATTTTATAAGTGGGTCCCCCTATAGCGACCAACGTTGGTCGCTAATCTCATTATACCTTTGACCAAGCAAGTCTGACCAGTCCGGTCAATATTTTGATGAAATTAGCGACCAACCTTGGTCGCTAATGTATATCAAATAATTATTTTATTATTTTCGCTAATTTAGCGACCAACTTTGGCGCTTTTCTTGACTGACCAACTTTGGTCGCTAAAGTTTGGTCGCTTTTTTCCGGAATTCTAGTAGTGTCCTTTAATTACATTCTAACTGTTAGCCCTCTCCCGATTATCCCCGATAGCTCGAGCCCGAGCCCAAGCATCGACCTCGAGGCCGCTCATCGGTCAGCCCGAGACACAAATTTAATTGTTATTATCATTTTCATGGTAAACACTTTCTGCAGCTATAATAATTTCAATTTGAGACAAATCTATCAGTCAAGTTATATTGCTCTCGATTAGGTCCTTTACTTGTAGTTATTTTCCATATTAATTAGGTTATTATCCAACAACAACATAGACTATTATTTTTTGTTCTGTGACAGCTAAAATCTACTCATCAGTTGAGATAATTTGTTCGTTAAACCCCCGTTATTACAATCATAATAACCACAAATTGGTATAGTGACATACTTCTTTTGTATTCCTTAGGAGTTTGGCTACTCATAGGAATTTCTTACTCTTTGAGCTGCCACTTAATTGAATCTTCTATTTCTTAACCATCTGTCACCCTGAAACGAGGTATTCAATCTAGAAAAGGAATTAGCTTTTTTCCTACAGTTGTTGACCACTTAATTATCAAGAAATCTATAGCCTGTTTGGCCAAGCTAGAAAAAATCAGTTGAGAAGTATTTTTTTATTAAAAGATCTTTGGTGAGAAATAATTTGTATTTGACTAATTAATTTGAAAAACACTTTTAACCAGCAATTAATATTTGGCCAAACTTTTAAAAAGTACTTCTAAGTGCATTTATCTCAAAAGTGCTTCTCAAAAAGGTATTTCTAAGTGTATTTTTTAAAAAGTGCTTCTAGAAAGAAGCTACTTTTTTCTTCGAAACAATTTTTTTTTCTCCTAAAAGCTTGACCACACACTTCAACTTTAAAAAAATTAAACACTTTCTTTTGAAAAAAAAAAATATTTTTCAACTTTGAAGAATCATGGCCTAACAGGCTACCAGTGTGCTTTCCGATGTTGCTCTAATCGTAATTAAACATAAAACAGAGTGCCCCTAATGTTATATTTTGATCCGACATTGCTAGCTCCATACTTTTATCTGAAGAGCTTAAAATTATTTTTCTTCTTATGAACTTTTTCAGGTTATAAAATTTCAGTACTGTTATTTCTGGATTGCAAAACAATTCTTCATGTTCTGACTTCAATGTCCATGTTTCTTTTTGTTCCGACTTCAATGTCCATGTTTCTTTGGCATGCACACTAAAAAGAGAGTAGTAAAAAGCTGTGTAAGCCTTTGCGTGCCATTTTCCTCATCGGTTGTTGATGTTTTATACTTCAACATCACATAAGAGAGAGGGTACAATTTGTGTTGTGCCCAATTTTCGCGTGCACTGGATTATTGAAGGATCTGGTTCTTCTATGCGTTCCTTACACTACAGTTGCAAAATAAATAGTGCAGAAAGTAAAGAATACACAAATTTTTACGTTCGAAACACCTGGCTCAAAAGCTGAAATAACCACGACCTACTTGTTAGGGAAGCGTGTCAAGATAATAGAAGGAAAAGTATATTTAGGAGAGAAACAATAAATTGCACAAGACAAGACAAGACAAGATTTACGTGGTTCGGCAATTTTTGCATACTCCACGGCCACACAAAGAATAACTCTTTATTAATTGAAGAGAGAAAGAAGAAGTTTTGGGATGTTCTACAAATGAAAATGTAGACCCCTATTTATAGGCATTTGAATGTCCTGCCGTGGTAAGCACATACATCATAAGAATGCCGATGTAAGCGCTTACATCATAAGAATGCTGAGGTAAGCGCTTACATAGATGTAAGCGCTTACATCATATTTTCATCTCTTTTTTATTTTTCTTTCCTTTGTTTTGTCTACTTTCACATACAATAATAGGTTTGGTCCTATCAGTCTCCCCCTCAAACCTATGTTACATCAAGAAAAGAAAATAAAGAAAGATTTTCTATTCTTTGATGACGCCTTCACTCTATTAGTCTTGAAGGCTAACTGAGTTAGTGCACAACCTCAATTTGTCAACACCGACAACTTTGGTCAACATGTCTGACGGGTTCTTTGATCCTTGTATCTTCTGTAGGGAAAGAGTTCCTTCATTTATCAACTTTCGGATATGATGATACCTCAACTGGATATGCTTCGATCTTGCATGAAACACTGGATTCTTGGCAAGATGAATTGCACTTTGGCTATCGCTGAAAAGCTCACAATTGTCCTGCTCTTTACCTAGCTCTTTAAGAAAATTCTTGAGCCAAATCATCTCTTTTCCAGCTTCTGAGATTGCCATGTATTCTGCTTCAGTGGTAGATAGAGCAACACTTTTCTGAAGTTTGGACATCCAACTAACAGCAGTACCACCCAAGGTGAACAGGTAGCCCGTGGTACTTTTTCGACTATCCAGATCGCCGCCTAAATTTGCAGCAGCAAAACCTTGTAAGATAATATTGCTCTTTTTAAAACAAAGTGCCATACTTGAGGTGTCTTTGAGATATCTCAATATCCATTTTACACCTTCCCAATGCTCTTTTCCTGGATCTGACATGTATCTACTGACAACTCCAACTGCATGGGCTATGTCAAGTCTAGTGCAAACCATAACATACATCAAACTTCCTACTGCTGAAGCATACTGAACTTTGGACATGTACTTCCTTTCTTCATATGTCTTAGGTGATTGGTCCTTTGACAGATTTAGATGGCTTCCAAGTGGAGTGCTTCTGGTCTTTGCATTGGGAAGACTGAACCTGCTTAGTACCTTCTGTATGTACTTTTCTTGAGACAACTTTAAGGTTCCTTACGACCTGTTTCTGCTAATCCTCATCCCAAGCATTTGCTTAGCTGGTCCTAAGTCTTTCATTTCAAACTCCTCTGCCAGTTGTTGCTTAACCAAGTTGATCTCATTTATGCTAGATCCTGCAATTAGCATATCATCAACGTACAACAATAAAATGATATAGGATTCATCAAGATTTTTGATATAACAGCAATGGTCCATCTCACATCGTGTGAAACCATTTTTATGCATGAATCCATCAAATTTCTTGTACCATTGTCGGGGAGCTTGTTTCAAACCATACAAACTCTTCTTCAACTTACACACAAGGTTTTCTTTACCAGAAACTTGAAAACCTTCAGGTTGCTTCATGTAGATGTCTTTTTCAAGGTCACCATGCAAGAAAGCAGTTTTAACATCTAGCTGCTCCAAATGCAAATTTTCTGCAGCTACGATACTTAACACTAACCTGATAGTAGTTAATTTGACTACATGAGAGAAGATCTCGGTGCAGTCAATTCCTTCCTTCTGCTGATAGCCTTTTACTACTAATCGTGCTTTGTATCTCTTCTTACCATCATGCTCTTCCTTGACTCTGTACACCCACTTGTTCTGCAATGCCTTCTTTCCTTTTGGTAACTCCGTACGTATCCATGTTTTATTCTTTTGAAGAGAATTCATCTCTTCTTTCATGGCTAGCTTCCACTTATTAGAGTCTATCACCTGCATTGCTTCAAATAAATGCTCTAGTTCTCCAGCATCAGTAAGAAGTAAATAGTGAAGAGAGAGAGAGAGTTAACCTATCTGGAGTATTCGTGACTCTTTTAGATCTCCTCAATGTAGGTTCATGAGTAACAGAATTCGAATTTGATTCAGGTCCTGATTCAAGATTTGGTTCTGCATTTGATTCTATCTCTGGTTCCAGTTCTGGTTCTGATTCAGGTTCAACTTCTAGTTCTTCTTCAAATTCGGCTTCTGGTTCTTCATCTTCAATTTCAGAATCAGTTGTAATCCCTCTAGCCACTTCATTTTCTGAGATTTCTTCTAACTCAACTGTTTCAGACATTGTCTGTTTGTTGGTGTTGGTTGGTTCTACTTCAAGCTTGTCCTTGTACATCACATTTTCATTAAATGTGACATTCCTGCGTCTTAGGATCTTTCTATTTTGATCATCCCAAAACCGATAACCAAAATTATCATCACCATAGCCAATAAAGAAACATTTCTTTGCTTTAGGATCAAGCTTATCTCTATCATTAGAGTTTACATGCACATAAGCAACACAACCAAAAAATTTCAGGCGTGAGAGAGTTACCTCCTTTCCTGTCCATACCTCCTCAGGAATTTCAAAATTCAGCGGTACAGAGGGTCCCCTATTTATGAGGTAAGCTACCGTGTTAACAGCTTCAACCCAAAAATACTTCGGCAATCCAGAATGTATTCTCATACTTCTGGCTAGTTCATTCAGGGTTCTGTTCATCCTCTCAGCAACACCATTTTGTTCCGGTGTTCCAGGAACTTTCTTGATCATTCTGATCCCATTCTCCGAGCAAAATGCTTTGAACTCTTGGCTATCATAATCTCCTCTATTGTCAGACTTCAGACATTTTAACTTTAGACTTGTCTGATTTTCAACTTCAACTTTCCATCTTTTAAAGGTAACAAACACATTAGATTTATTTTTCAGAAAATAAACTTATACCTTTCTTGTGGAATCATCAATGAAGGTGACATAATAGCGTGAGCCTCCTAGAGAAGTTACAGGACCTGGTCCCCACACATCTGTATGCACTAGTTCCAGCTTCTCTTTCTTTGGCGTCCTTCCCACCTTTGAGAAACTAACTCTCTTTTGTTTCTCGTAAATGCAATCTTCGCACAAACCTAATTCAACATGTTTTAGGTTTGGCAACTTTTCTTTGGATGCCAAAAGCTTCATTCCTTCTCACTCATATGCCCGAGCCTCCGGTGCCACAATGTTGTATCACGACCATGATCAACTGTTGCTATAGTACCTCTTTCTATTGCAGTTGCATACAGTTTTCCCCTTTTGAAGCCTCGTGCCACAACCAAATTCCCTTTGGTTATCTTCCACGATTTGTTGTAGTATGTTGTTGTATATCCTTCATCGTCAATCTGACCCATAAATATCAGATTTTTTTTGAGGTTAGGAACATGTCGTACATTTTGCAATTTCCATAGCGTGCCTTGTGAAGTCTTTATATGAACTTCATCTTTTCCGGCAATGTCGAGAGGTTCGCCGTCTGCTAGATAAACTTTCCCAAATTTTCCAGCAATATAATTATGCAATAATTCTTTGTATGATGCAGAGTAAAAGGATGCACCTGAGTCCAGAATCCAAGATTCGACTGGACTGTCTGCACAACAAATTAGTGCATCACCGACTTGTTCAGCAATTACATTTGCTGAATTTTCTTCCTTCTTCTTCTTTGGTTCTCTACACTGGCTACTATCGTGACCCTTTTTATCGCAATTCCAACAAGTAATGTCCTTACAATTTTTGGATTGTCCTCTTCTCCTTGACTTTGATCTGCCATGACCTTAACTGTGTCCTCTTTAGTTGATTCTCCCCCTACTTTCGATACTAAAAGCAGATCCTGGGGAATCACTTGATTCTCTTCGGCGAATATTTTCGCTTAGAACCAAGTCTCTAATATCATTCAATTTGAGTTTGGTACTTCCTGATGAACTGCTAACTGTAGTTACTGTTGCAGACCAACTCTCCAGTAGAGATGATAGTAGAATCAACGCCCTAATTTCGTCATCAATTGTTATATTAACAGAACTCAATTGAGTTAATATTGTATTAAACTCATTGATATGTTCCGTGACTGATCCACCTTCTGTCATTTTTAAGTTGAACAATCGACACATCAAATAGACTTTATTTGAAGCAGATGGCTTCTCATACATATTTGATAATGCTTTCATCAGGCATGCAGTGGTCTTCTCATTAATGATGTTAAATGCCACATTTCGTGTTAGCGCCAAACGAATCACACCAAGAGCTTGGCGATCTAATAGATCCCAATCCGCTTTGGACATAGTCTACGGTTTCACCTCGGTCAGAGGTAAGTGTAATTTTTTCTGGTACAAATAGTCCTCTATTTGCATTTTCCAAAATCCAAAATCTTTGCCATTGAACTTGTCAATCTTAACCTTCCCTTCTTCCGATGCCATTTTTCACAAAAACAATTTATGTGAATAGTGCTTGTGAATATTAACGATGATCAATAGTGTCGCACTATTCTTGTGAATAGTACCTGCACCAATACTGTACTTTTCTACCAGAATTACACTGTCTGCGCTCTGATACCAGTTGTTAGGGAAGCGTGTTAAGATAATAGAAGGAAATGGATATTTAGGAGAGAAACAATAAATTGCACAAGACAAGACAAGACAAGATTTACATGGTTCGGCAATTTTTGCCTACTCCACGGCCACACAAAGAATAACTCTTTATTAATTAAAGAGAGAAAGAAGAAGTTTTGGGATGTTCTACAAATGAAAATGTAGACCTCTATTTATAGACATTTGAATGCCCTACCGAGGTAAGCGCTTACATCATAAGACTGCCGATGTAAGCTCTTACATCATAAGAATGCTGAGGTAAGCGCTTACATCACAAAAATGTCGATGTAAGCGCTTACATCATATTTTCATCTCTTTTTGATTTTTCTTTCTTTTGTTTTGTCAACTTTCACATACAACAATAGGTTTGGTCCTATCACTACTATCTAGTAGGATTTTCCCAAAATATTTCACTATAACTCTGAGCAAAAATAAAGTTTACAAACCTCTTGCAAACCAAAAAATTAAACTCTAACCCTTGTAGCAACACGCCATGGGTTGTTGCGACTATTTCAATTTAACTCTAATTTGAATAAGACTACTCTAGTACCTAGTACAAATGCTTCTAAAAAAGCTAAAAGGTACAATTCAAAATATCTATTACACTTTGAACTAGAAATAAAGACAGACACATAAAACACTTTATGGAATTGGTTCTTCAATCTGGTTCATGTAGCTTCAGAATCGCAGTAGTGAATCTCATAGGAATTGCTCACAAAATACCTTGCTATTTTTCTCTCAGTTTTGCTTTTACTTTAGTACATGTGCGTCGCCTTAAAAGAGAACAAAATGATATTTATAGAGTTAGTAAAATAACGATTAACTAGAGGTCTAATGCTTTACTCTTCCTTAGTGGAAGAGTTCTAGTTAACTTCAACTTCTAACTCTTTCTTTATCTTTGATAGAGTTCTATTCAAATAGGGAGTCCTGCTCATTATCAAATATGCAATCGATTCGTTCAGGAATTATTAGAAATAACCACTTATACTTATCCCTTGCACATGCATGCATTTTACTTGATTCTGACCGTAACCTATGTGCAATGTCTATGGACCTGGTTCATGCATGTGTTTCTTTTTCATTTATCAAAATCTATACCGCTCAGGTCAACAGTTGTACGTGTGAGTCTCTTTCTGTTCATAATTTTTCATTTCCTCTTCCATATATACTGTAACTGCAAGTCCCATAATTGTCTCTTCAAGTCAGGTGTAATTTCAATCAGGCTCTCACTCACAATTTGCTAGTAATTGTTTCGTTAGTTGTCTAGTTGATACACAAATTACATAGTAAGCTCAAAAACATTCCAGATCAATGCCACATCAACTTGGTAGTTAAAAGTTAGTTAGAGGTAGTTAAACGTTAGTTAGAGGCCAACTGAAGTTAGTTAGAAAGTTAGAGAAAACAGTAGAGAAGGATTTCTTCAATTGTAATAAGCAGTAGTCAGTTCTCAATCCTCATATAACATTGTAATTCATAGTTACATATAATAATAAGAACTATTACATTTTTCTCTAAAGTCTCTCTCTCACTCTCTTCCTCTCTTTACATTTCTTCTTCTTTACAACTTCATAGCGGCACTTTCGAGTCCTTGAACTCCTGAACAGTTGCTCGTTCCTCGAATTCCTTGCTGAATTCTTGCAATTGAATAACAGTGGTATCAGAGCTGATCATCCTCGGCAATCATGGCGAAAGGTGTTCGATCAAATGACACAACCACAAAAGAACTAGGGGATTTATGTGAATTGATGCAGAAGTTAATCACAGAAGTTGGGGCTTTATTTGGAGAGGTCTCAGATCTGAAATGTTTGGACTAGACTGTTTTTGATCTAATAGAACAGTTAAATCATTCTGGAGAAAATCGAAGGGATAAAACTCCGATACAGCATGAAGGCGAACTATCTGATGAAATGTCACCACGAGAAAAGAGTCCTGCCAGTTATAACCATCATAATTCCAATTTCTCGAGGTGGTCGAGGATGGAATTCTTGAGATTTAATGGGGAAGATCTGAAGTCATGGCTATTCAAAATTGAGCAATTTTTCTCCATAGAGAAGGTTCTTGCTGAAGAAAGGGTGGAGGTGGCTGCAATGGAGTTAGAAAATGAAGCTATACAGTGATATTTAGCATTTATGAGGTATAGACAATATCTCCAACCAACTACATGGACTGAGTTTGTGATGGCATTGGTGGAAGGGTTTATAGTTGACATTGATAATCCTATGGAAGAGATCAAGAAGATCAGACAAACGAGTACTGTCAATGAGTACCAAGCTGCTTTTGAAACGAATCTCACAAGAGTTAATCTGTCACAAGAAAATGCCATCAGTTGTTTTCTTGGTGGACTGAAACATGATTTGAATATTGTAGTAAAACTCACCAATCCCACTACCTTATATCAGGTGTACACAACTGCTAGGATGCAAGAGGCTTAATTAGCTGCTATTAGACAACCTCCTTAGGTCAGCAATACACCAGCTAGTGCTCCTAGAAGGATCATGGATCAAAGAAACAATAGTAGACCATTGTGTCCAACTCCTAGACAATGTAATGTTGGAACTTCCAAAGGATTTAACAGAAGAACCTTGAGTCTAGATCGGATGAACGAAAAAAGGGCTAAAAGTATATCTACTTTTGCAATGAAAAATATGCAGTGGGGCATAAATGTAAGAATAGAAGCATATATATTTACTGGAATTAGAAGAACCAGAAGAGGGGTTGTTTTAAGAGGGATCACTGAATGAATTAGAAGAGTAGGAGATGGAGCTGTCACGGCCAATGGAGCAGGTGGGAATTTCTATTCATGCTCTGAATGGATCATTGGGTATAGGAGACTAAGAGTGATTGGGTATCATTCTCAAAAACCCTTGAACATCTCAATGGACACAGAAAGCTCTCACAATTTTATGGATCCTGAGTTAGTGGAGAGATTAAAATTCCATGTGAGAGCAACTACATCACAGCTAGCAGCAGTAGCCAATGGAAACATGCTGAAGGTGGATAAGTTTGAAAAATCTCTTGGCTTCTACGAGGAGCTGAATTTTATGCTGAATTCTTGCTTCTACCATTGGGATCTTGTAGGGTGGTAGTAGAAGTTCAATGGTTATTAACACAAGAGGATATCCAAATGAACATCAGAACACTCACCATGGAGTTCTATTACAAAGGAAGGAAACATGTACTTAGAGGATCAAGAAAGCAAATTCTGACTCTTGGAGCTGAAAAGTTGGCTAGAATTTCAGGCAAACAATCTTAATTATGCATGATACAAGTAATGTGTCTATGTGTAATGAAGTATAATGTTGTTCCTTGGAAACTAAATAGACATTTGAACAATATCCTAGACTACTGAACTTGTTAAATGAGTTTAAGGAGTTGTCCAAAGAACCTATACAATTGCCACCATCTAGAGGAGTGTTTGATCATAGGATTGTCCTCCAAACTGGAACGAAACCTATAAACAAAAGACCATATAAGTATCCTCAATCAAGAAGGATGTTACTGAAATATTAGTAAAATAGATGTTAGATCATGGTATTATCCAACCAAGTAGCAGTCCTTTTGCTGCACCTGTAGTTTTTGTTGGAAAGAACGATGGTACTTGGAGGTTGTGTGTCAATTATAGGGATTGAACAAGAAAATAGTAAAAAACAAATTCCCTATTCATATTGTAGAAGATTTACTAGATGAACTAGGAGGATCTAAAATCTTCTTAAAGATAGACTTGAGGTTTGGTTATCATCAACTAAGGATGGCAGCTGAGGATGTACCAAAGATTGCTTTTAGAACCTATGTTGGTCATTATGAGTATTTAGTAATGCCCTTTGGTTTGTCAAATACTCTTGCAACTTTTCAAGGATTAATGAATTCAGTTTTTCAGAAGTTTCTTAGGAAGTATGTCTTAGTCATTTTTTATGACATACTAATATATAGCATCAATATGGATGATCATCTGCTGCACTTGAAGTCTCTTTTCAGAGAAATGAAGAAGCATCAACTATTTGCTAAGAAGAGCAAATGTTTTTTGGGGTTTAAAAATAGAATATTTGGAGCATTTTATTACTGCTAAAGGGATTTTAACAGATCCTCAAAAGGTAGAAGCCGTGAAGGAGTGACTTTTACCTACAAATGTTAAATAACTTAGATGAGTCCTTTGGCAAGATTGTTACTATAGAAGGTTTATCAGAGGGTTTGGTTCTTAGCAAACCATTAACCGACCTTCTCAAGAAAGAAAATTTCAAATGGTCACCTGCTGCTTCAGAAGCCTTTGAACAGCTGAAGGCTGCATTGATTCAGGCCCCAGTATTGGCATTACCTGATGCTAACAAGACCTTTATTATTGAAACTAATACAAGTGGACATGGTATAGGGGTTGTTTTAATGCAACAAGGGCATCCTACTGCTTGTATCATCAGAGCACTCTCTCCCAGAAATGATGCTCTTTCAGTTTATGACAGAGAACTTCTAGCTATCATTTATGTTGTCACAAATGGTCCCAGTACCTATTTAGTCAGAAAGTTATTATAAAAACTAATAGGTTACAAGTACTTTGGTCATAAATACTTTACTTTATGTTTTGATGATCTAACAAACTTACTATTCAGAACAAGATAAGGAACTTGTTACACATTCATAAGATCTTAAGATCACAAGTATCCAGGTTGGGGTTAACCGTGGAATATGATTGAACTCTTCAGAGTGGAAGGAACAGCTGAGGGAACAGGTCCCTACTAGTTTCTAAGGTGACTGTACGAAGTCAACTCTCTAGTTGGAAAATGCTACCTGTACACGTTACAGTGCAGGAACAATGTAGCAGTCACCTTTCTACAAAAGGTTTTTTACCTACCTTGCTTACATCATTGTAAGTGATGTTACACATGTATATACGCATTCAACGAAGGTAAAACACACTCACTCGAACATTTGACAAGCTCACTCACGTGACCATCTAACAAGCAAGTCTCAAGCGCTTCAAGAATAAAGAACAAAGCAACTACGAACCAGTTCCCACATACAAGTTATTGTATGTCCTTAGTTGAGTTGTAACTTTGTAATAACTCTTCAATTGTAATTCCTACCTAGCTTGTTTAGAAGCATTCTGTAGGAACCTCTTTGTAAATCGTAAACATGTACATTTGAGTCTTGGCTAGAGTTAGTCATGTTGTAAAGTTTTTGTAATAGAGTTATTACAAAGTGGCTTGTAATAGAGTATTATATGTTAGTGAGGGATTAAGAGCTTAATTCCTAGGTTGTATAGGTTATAATATAAAAGTTGCTCAGTAGTGAAGTTGAAATCCTACAAAGGTAGGTCGTGGTTTTTAATCCCGTTGAGCTGGGAATTATCCACGCAAAATTCTTCTTCTTACTTATTTACTGCTGTGTTTGTGTGTACTGTTGAACTTGATAGAGAACCTGGTTCTCTATAGAGTTTGGTGGACCCTTATATTCTATTAATTGGTATCTGAGCAAGTTCTCTCTATCATTTTAACACCTAAAAAGGATCCTCATGGCTGATCCTCCAAACATCGAAGAAGGTCAGTCTACTTACAGACCACCTAGGTTCAATGGATAATATTATGGATTGTGGAAAACTAGAATGGATGACTTCATCATGGCTGAAGATTTTGAGCTATGGTATGTTATATATGATGGACCCTTTATCCCTACCAAAAACCTCCGCAACCCACTTGTGGCCATTCCCAAGACAATGAAAGAATTCAATGATGCAAACAAAAATACCATAAAGAAGAACTTTCGTGCAAAGAAAATCCTAGCCCGTGGTATTGGTTTTGATGAATACAATCGGATACCAGCATGTCAATCAGCCAAAGAAATCTGGGAAGCCCTTCAGACAGCTCACAAAGGAACAACACAGGTCAAACAATCCAAAATCGACATGCTCACAACTGAATACAAACTCTTCAGGATGAAATACGATGATTCTATCCAAGAAATGAATACCCGGTTCACCTCCATCATTAATGAGCTTCACTCTATTGGTGAAACCATTCCAAGAAACGAGCCAATTAGAAAAATCCTCAGTGTGCTGCCCAATTCTTGGGAAAGCAAGGTGAACGTCATTACAGAGGCGAAGGACTGGCAGGAGCTAACTATTGATGAACTTGTCGGCAATCTAAAAATATATGAAATGAAGAAGAAGAAGGACGGTGAAAGGAGAGGGACCAAGAGGAAGAAGAACCTAGTCCTCAAGATTGAAAGCAATAATTCTTGTGGTGAAGATGGTGATATGGCATACCTGACAAAAAGATTCCAGAAGATGATTCACAAATATGGAGGGATTCTAAAAAGGGGAAGTTCTAGCAAGCCAAAGAATTATGATCTAAGATATAACTGTGGAAATTGAGGACATTTCATCAAGGACTGCCCTCTCCTAAGCCAGGATCAGTAGAAGAACAACTCTGACAAAGCAGCCAAAAGGAACCTTGTTCTTAATGGACACTTCAATAGAAAAACTTCGCTGATAATGTCGTGAGACAACCTCTTGCTGCATAGGGGGAGATTTATCAAGCGAATCTAGAGAAGATGATAAACCAGGTAACAGTTTTATTATGGAAGTAGAAAGTGAAGTAACTGAGTATGATTTAATCTTTTCCCTAATGGCTTATTCTGGCAACGAAGATGACGATGATGATGAGATAAATTTTCTGGATGTTCAAAGAAATCTGAAATCTTATTCCACTGAGAAACTCATATCTCTATCAAATGTGTTAATCGATGCTTATCACAATCTTATAAGTGACAAAAATGCTTTAACAATTGAATTAAGAGAGGCAGAATAATCTAGAGATGACTTAACAGTAGTTGTAGTTGATTTATGGGAAATAATTAAGAACCTGAAGAAAGAAGGAAATGTCCCAGATAAAAAGATTTCAAATGTATAACAAGAAAGAGATGACCTTCTAGTGGTGGTAATGGACATGAAGGAAACAATTGGGAAACTTAAAGTGGAGAGTAGGGTTGAAAAGTTTCAAAAAGGAAAGGATGTTGCAAGTGAAGCACACATTAAGCTTGAAAGTGAGCTAAATTCAGTGAAGTTTAGTCTGTGTGTTGAGCTTGAGAATAACAAACAACTTCAGGAAAAACTTGGTAGAGTAAAGAGTGATCTTGAAAAATCACTCAAGTGGACCTGGTCCTCTGATGCTATCACTGCCATGTACACCAACAATGGGGGAAACAGACAAGGGATTGGGTTTCAAAGGGAAAAGATACCCTACAACCCTCATAGCAAGTATGTTACTATACCTGAAAATTGGCTTGCACTCACTCCGGTAATAATGGGCACCTTAAAGAAAACTGTAAGGCCAGATCTCGGTCATAACAGAAAAACAAATCTTTTGCTGAAAAAATAACTACTAGTAAAGAACCATGTGAAAAATGCATAATGCATGCATTGACCAAAAGATCTCTTATTCACCCATTTTCTCATTACAAGGGACCCAAATTGGTTTGGGTTCCTAAAGCTAACTCCTAATTTTCTTATGTAGGGAACACTGAAAGGAAGCAGTCTACAATAGTACATGGATAATGGCTACTCAAAGCATATGACTGGAAGTACAAATGATTTCCTTTCACTAAAGGCCCTACAAGAAGGGAGTGTATCCTTTGGGAATGGCAAGAAGAGATACATTCTGGGATTTGGAAGGATCGGGAAGTCTCTCTCTCACTCAATCAAAAATGTGTACTACGTGAACGGATTGAAGTACAACTTGCCAAGCATTTTCCAAATCCATGACAAGGAAACAACGTAGAATTTGTGTCAAAAATTTATACAAACAGAAACCTAGTGACTGGTGAGGTGGTGCTAATGGCAAAAAGATACAAGAATATCTATGTAGCTGCTTTTGAGTCTCTGAAGAATGGTGATCTAAGTTGTCTAAGTGTTGTTGATGATGATGTTGAGTTATGGCACATGAGACTTGGTCATGTAAGTTTCACATTATTAAACAAGTTAGTCAGGAAAGACCTGGTTCGTGGTCTGCCAAAGTCAAGCTTCAAGGATCACAAAGTATGTGATGCATGTGTAAAATAAAAGCAAGTCAGATCCTCATTCAAGCCCAAAAAGGAAGTCAGTACCGTAAGGCCACTTGACCTCCTTCGCATGGATCTATGTGGACCTTTCAGGGTGCCAAGCAGAAGAGGAAATAAGTAAATCTTTATGATAGTTGATGACTACTCCACATTCACATGGACTTTGTTCCTTGGAACCAAGAATGAAAACTTTGAAGTGTTTGTAGCTTTTGTCAAGAAAATCCAAGTGAAGATGGGTAATAAAGTAGCCTGCATTAGGTCTGATTCATGGGACAGAATTTGAAAATGTCAGATTCGATGAGTTCTGCACTGGAAATGGCATCACTTACAATTTTTCAGCTCCAAGATCACCTCAGCAAAATGGTGTTGTGGAGAGGAAGAATAATACTCTTGAAGACATGGAAAGAACAATGTTAATTGACAGCGGGACCGCAAAGTATTTTTTGGCAGAAGCTGTCAATACTGCTTGCTATTTGGTGAATAGGTGCATGATTCAGTACCTTTTGAACAAAACTCCATACGAACTGTTGAATGGAAGGAAGCCCAAGCCGACACGCCTCAGAACTTTTGGGTGTAAATGCTTTGTTCATAATAATGGAAAGAAAGCTCTTGGAAAGTTCGATGCCAAAAGTGATGAAGGAATTTTTCTTGGATACTTATCTCAAAGAAAAGCTAACAAGGTATACAACAAAAGGACAAAATGTGTTGAAGAAAGCATACATGCGATCTTTTATGAAGCTCACCTTTCCTGTGAGAAGGATAGACATATTGATCAAGATAGAGAGCTCTTATCTATCCCAAGTGAGGTAATTGACATGGCAAATGGAAAGGCATACATGATGAACCATGTCAAGGAATCCAGTGAAGAAGATGAAAATACATCTCCATCCATTGGAGAGGAACTTGGTCCCCCGATCACAACAGTTGAAGCTGAAAATAGGGTTGTTGATGCAGTCCAAGAAACCCCACTCTGTGAAGTAAGAAGCTCCTGAGAAAATCAGTCAAATATACCTAGTTCCTCTACAAATGAGACTCAGGAACCAAATTGGAGGTTCAAAAGTTCACATCCACTTAACAACATAATCACCCCTCTTGACTCAGGAGTTCAAACAAGATCTAAAGCAAGAAACTCACTTGCCTTCTCAGCCTTTATTTCCCAGTTAGAGCCCAAAAATATAAAGGAAGATCTGAAAGATGCAGACTGGATCACAACCATACAAGAGGAGTTGCATCAATTTGAAAGGAACAAGGTATGACACTTAGTTCCTCGACCTGCAGATCAAACCATTATAGGAACCTGGTGGGTATTCAGAAACAAACTTGAAGAGTTTGGAAATACAACAAGAAACAAGGCAAGTCTTATAGTTCACGAAGAAGGGATTGATTATGATGAAATATTCGCTCCCGTAGCTCGAATGGAGGTCATTAGAATTATAATTACCTTTGCATCTCATATGGAGTTCACACTATTCCAAATGGATGTAAAAAGTGCATTTCTAAATGGTTATCTAAAAGAAAAAGTCTATGTCAAGCAGCCTCCTGGTTTTGAGTGTCACGAGCATCCTGATCATGTGTTCAAATTGGATAAGGCATTGTACGGGTAAAAACAGGCTCCAAGGTCTTGGTATGAAAGGTTGTCAAAATTCCTTCTAGAAAATGTCTTTGCAAGAGGGAAGATTGACAACACTCTTTTTCTGAAGAAATGAGGGAGGAACCTACTCATTGTTCAGGTGTATGTTGATGATTTAATCTTTGGGGCTACAACTGACTCTCTCTACGAAGAATTTGAGAAACTTATGGGGAGTGAATTTGAGATGAGTATGATGGGAGAATTGATTTTCTTCTTAGGACTTCAAGTGAAGCAATCTAGGAAGAAAACAATGATAAGTCAGCAGAAGTACATCAAGGAGCTGTTAAAAGGTCTGATATGGAAGCATTAAAAGTCATCGACACGCCTATTGACACAACCACCTGTCTAGACATGGATGAACCCGACTCTCTAATAAATCAGACCATGTATAGAGGGATCATAGGGTTACGATTATATCTCACTACAAGCAGACCAGACATTGTTAATAGTGTGGGTCTCTGTGCAAGGTTTCAATCCAATCCAAAGGAATCTCATCTGAAGACTGCCAAACCAATACTGAGATTTCTCAAAGGAACATAGGACCTGGTCTTCCATTATCATTCAGGAGACAACTTCGACCTTATTGGGTATGCTAACGCTGATTATGCAGGATATCTGGTGGACAGGAAGAGCACATCAGGAATGACACACTTCCTGGGTTCCTGCTTAATCTCATGGGGTACAAGGAAGTAGAACTTTGTGGCACTTTCAACTGCAGAAAATAAATATGTAGCAGTTGCATCCTGCTGCGCTCAACTTCTTTAGATCAAGAAACAATTGGAAGATTTTGGAGTACTCTCAGACTGTGTGCCTCTCTTATGTGACAATACTAGTGCACTCAACATAGCAAAAAATCAAGTTCAAGATAAGAGGACCAAGCACATTGGTGTACGTCATCACTTCCTTAAACACAATGTTGAGAAAGGGCTTATATGCATGAAATTTTGTAGTACTAAAGATCAAATTGCAGATATATTTACCAAAGCCCTAAGTAGAGAACACTTTGAGCAAAATCGTTTGGCACTGGTGTTGATAAAACCCAATTGATAACCTGGTCCCTCAATGATTGTCTATGAAAGAAAGTTCAAGTAAACGTAGCTAAAAGGTGTTTTGTCGCAAAGTCTAACTCATATATATACCGTTATAGGTAGAGATGCTTGATGATTACAGAGAAAATAAGCAATTGAGGCTGTATACACTGGCAAAAAGGGTAAAGCCTGTAGATAAGAGATCAGTCAGGGAACCTGGTTCTCCTGACACAGGTTAGTAGTTTCTCTGTTCTCTAATGCACAATTATGAACAATTAAAACAAGTGTCACATCATGAGCATGTCAATTTATAGTTTTGTGTCCTTTGAACCCAAACTCCCCACCAGTTATTAATCGACCCATCTCCCTAAAACTTGTCGCCCTTTCTAACCGATCCCTCTGTCATCATAAATACATCTATCTCTGTCACCACACTTCATACATCAACACTTCCAAACCTGTTTCCTATCCATTCTCTCTTCAGTTCGCCAAACCTTCTCTGTTCTTCTCACCATGGATAAAGATCAAATAATCTCTAGTATCACTGAGCCCTCACCAGTTGAAACACCAATGCCAGACACTCCTGCACTACTGATAACCAAACCCTAGAATAGAGTCACCCCCACACTCCGACTCCTCTCCTACCCATTTGAATTCCAGTTCTCAAATGAGTCACCAAGCATCAACTCCCACAAGAAGTATTTCCCAGAGCTCTTCTCTTACCTTGCCAGAAAAGAGGCATGAAGTGAGTATTACTGAGAATGAAGAAAATCGATAAATCTCAAGTTTCTCCTATAGAAGAAGGGTCAAAGGTAGACCATGCTAAGGGAATTAAAATCATCGACTTAACAAAGACTACTCCTAAACTCCTGTCCATATGTAACGCTTCTACTTCTCCTGAGCTTCTCATGAATCTACAAAAAAATGAAGTAATCAAAAATACGCTGTTCATCGCTAATGAAGGGGTTTTTGTTGGAGGAAGTGAGGATAGTCTTAAGACTCAGGGGGAAAAATCTGAGCCGGTTGGTGAGGATAATGAGCTTGTGCCTGTTGAACTTTAAGCACAGTAAGGTGTTACTGGGGAACCTGTTGGAGGACCTGATCCACCTTCGGAGGATCCAACTCCAGGTCCTTCTCAGGAACCCTAAGTTATTACTAACCCTGCTCTCTCTCCTTACTTAGATGTTGAGCCTATAAGTGTGATTATGCCTAAGACAAGCCCTATGTCTGAAGATCAGAAGGACAATAGTGTAGAAGATTCTGATGACATACCAATTTCCAGTCTGCCTAGGCGTAAGTGATCCACAACAAGGGTGCAAAGGAAGGAGGCTCTTGAGACTACTCTTCAGAAGAGTCAAACTAAGTCAAGGAGAAGAAAATTACTGAAAGATGGAAAAGTTGTAAACGAGAAGATAGTGCCTGTTGTGAATGTGGATAAAGAAGAAGCAGAGGAACCTAGTACGTTGACTAGGAATCCAAAAAAAAGGGTTACGTAGTGTCTGCTAAACATCTGACTATGTCTAATGATGCTCTTGCTACTAAGAATATGAAGAATGAATCAGGTGAAAAATCTGTGAAGTTTGATAAAAAGGAGAAAGGTGTTTACAAGACTGCTAAGAGAAAGGTTGATACTGATGAGGAACTTGGTTCCTCAAAGAAGGACCAAAGCTAGTAATTCGGGGAGTGCTGGGAAAGATATATTAAGAAGTCAAAAGGTACTATGGACACAATTGTTCACAAGTGATGCTGCTAGAGTATATGAGGAGGATGTTCAAAGTTTTCATGCCAACTTGGTTAAAGTTAAGGATGGTCACATTTGTGCCTTGGTGAATGGGGTTGATACAGTAATGGACTGCGACTTACTGGAATCTATTCTTGGTGTACCTACTGAAAGGTTTTCTAGTGTTCAGGGAGTTTATACTTAGAACTTCCGAAACACAATCTTGAAGGACAGAGCAGTTCAGTAGGGGGAACGGGTTTAGAAGAAGGCCCTTCTTCCCATTTACCAACTGCTATTTGAGATGGTAAACAAAGTGTTGTTGCCTCGAGCTGAGCGAAGATCCATCACCTCTCGGGTAGACCTGTTACTCATGGAAGCTCTAGACAACTTCTCTACCATCAATCTTCCTAGGATCACGATAGAGCACATGAATAAGGTGGCAGATTTTAAGGATGGTAATTATGGGCTACCGTATAGGTTCATTATTACCAAGGTCTTTGAGCAATCCACGGTTCCTCTCGGACCAGTTAAAAGGGGTGCCAAGAAGCAAACTTTTTTAAAAGGCACTCTTGAAGAATGTGAGTGTAGAGAAAAATGTAGAGGGGTTGCAAGAACTTCTACAATATCTCAGTTAATAAATGATCAAAACAGTGCTACTGCTGAGACAAGGCATTTGAAAGAAAGGAACGCTATCCTTGAGACTCAGATTAGTCAGCTGCATGAGGCACCTGGTTACAGTCGCCTTCAGAATGAAAAAGTCGCTCGCTTGACGAAGGAGAATACTGAGCTCAAGAAACAAGTGGAGAACCTAAAGGAAAGACTGCTCTATGAGAAAATGTCAGCAAATGCTCAAATGGATTTATTCCTCAAAACAATATCTTCTGCGTCCAAACCTTCTCCTCTCTATGATTCTTAAATTCTGTCCCCTTAGTGTCCAGTCTATAAACCAGCTTGTGCTCCTCTCTCTCAATGTCAGTACTTGTGAAGATATCTTGTGGTATTTTTTTATTTGTTCTTATTTGTGGATGTGGAAGTAACATTGACTCTACTCCTGCTGTAAAATCCAAAACTGTGATCATGCAAGCTTTTCACTTGTTGCTGTTTATACCGTGCTTTTATGCTGTGTTCTTAATCATGACTGTGTGCACATAAGTGACATGAGTTAACTTAAAACTAGACTTTCTTCTTACTTAACTACCTGTTTCTGATCTTTTTATGATGCCAAAGGGGGAAAAATAATTGCACTAATTAAGGGGGAAATAGCAGAGATTCAGGGGGAAACTTAAGGTCTTTCTGGTTCACAATCCAGTTCTATGTGGTTATTTCTGAGATTTTCAATTATGAATTTGTCATCATCAAATAGGGGAAATATATAGGTGACAAGTACTTATGGTCATAAGTACTTTGCTTTATGTTTTGATGATCTAACAAACTTACTATTCAGAACCAGATAAGGAACCTATTACACATTTACAAGACCTTAAAATCACAAGGTTCCGGGTTGGGATACAGCGTTGGATATGATTCAACTCTTCAGAGTGGAAGGAACAACTGAGGGAAAGAGGGGCAACTGTGATACCCAATTTTCCCTATATATTTTTAATATGCATAAATACTTTCAAAATATCATACATATAATATGCAGTAATACTTTCAAAATAACATATATATGCATATATAAGCATGCACAAGGTTTTTATAAATTTTCTATAATTTTAAAGATTTTAAATTTATTTATTTCCTCCCCTTTTACTCATAAAATCCCCAATAATTATCCCTCAAATTATTGTTGTGGTAATGTAGTCATCTAAATTGTATATTTATGCCAAAATATTGTTAAAATATTTTTAGTGTATTTTTGTAATTGCATTTTGCATTTTTAAAGCTAATTGCATATAATTGCAATATTAGCCCTATTAATGTACAATTACGTTTTATATGCATAAAACGATCTTGTATATTTTTAAATGTTAAATATCTATTTTAAATCATTTTAGTACATAAAATTATTTTTAGAAATCATTTATTATTTTATTATAAATTATATAGGGTTAAATTGACTATTTAAAACTTAGCCAAATTGAATTTCAATTATAGCCTCAATTAAAACCAATACCTAGCCGAATTTCAGGCCAAATTACCCGACCCAAACCCTAAACACGTCTACCTTACACAGAACCAATTAGAACATGGCCGTTGATATGAAAGATCAACGGCCTGTATTGATTCTTGCCTTTTTTAATTCTAAACCACCCCCAACCCTAATCATTTTCCACATACCGCCGCTCTAAAATCCTCTCTACTCTCAGTACATTCGCAACCTAACCCTAGCCTTTCAACCGCCGACCTCCCATATCCGGTCATCTCTGGTGACTTCTCATCGTGTCCTACGCCTCCAATGGCTTCTCTCCTGCCATGCATGCCTTCTCTATGTTCTTCAAGGGCCATGCCGACTTGCATCTAGGGTTCGTCATCAGCCTATTCTTGGCTAATCCAGTGTGATTTCAAGGACTAATCATGTTGTATTTATTACAATCCTTGGGATTCTAGACAGGTTCCCTCATCTCTATACGGGTTTCTTTTGAAATCCTAATTTCTTTCTATACCTCCTAGATCTGTACACATCTAGGGCGATTTGAGTTTGTTTCTTTAATATTTTACATTGTCCTTGAGATTCTTTACAAGAGTCTTTGATTTCAAGTGTTTTTCACCTCCTTTTAAAACTAGGGTTTTCGGAACTTCCTTTTAAAAAAATAACTGATTCTTTGTACTTAAACTTCTATTTCTTGCATATTTTGACTGATTCCATGATTTTACCGCACCTTCAACTCGTCTCTTCTTAAAGCCCTAATTCTAGGGTTCTTCATTTGGTTTTTGTTACTGACCAGTTCCCCTTAGAGTTTATGTGACTATCTAACCTCGAATATGTTTCTACTAATTTTCTTAGCCTAACTTACATCAGCTCTATGTACTTGTGTTCATCTTGACTGCTCAAGAGTTGCCCTTTTCTATCAGTGTTGTTTAACCTTCATGCTTGATATGTCTGATTATTTTTATCTTACTCTATTTATATACTAAAACATTGACTCATGACTCTCTCTTTGATTGATTCTGAGTTCCCTGTTTCTTGGCTTGATTTGAAAACTTTCCTTTAGACCTTCCATTCTTCCCGTTTAAACTTGGCTTATTTGCTTATTCATGGGAACCTATGTTATTCTCCTTAAATCAGTGTTGTTTCAAGTCCTTGATTCACTGATTTGTTATATGTTGATTCTCGATTATTTCCATATTCTGCAACCTTATTTAGTTTTCTTACTTTATTTGGGTTAACCGTGTTATTTGGATGATTCTTCACTAACTGTTTCCTTAATTTAACCCGCATGTATTTACCACTAATTGTTTATTTTGTACCTAATGCCTCACTTGACTTCTTTCCTTAAACATTTTCTGCCCATTACTGTTGGTTAATTACCCCTTAATTAAAGGAGTACTTGCATTGATCGGATTCTGAGTAGTACTTGGTTCCAGAATTATTGTTGAACTTTGATTCTTGCCTTATTTTCTGCCTATTTCAAACTATAAGTACCCTGCTTTTTATTAACGCAACACACGAACACATTGGTTCAAAAGCTCTCTCTCACACTCAAAACTTTCTGCTCTCTCTTTGGTTACTTGCTATTATTCTAATTTAGCCGGCTGCAAGCCAAGGCTAACTATTGTGCTTTCCTATTCCTCACTTTGTGTAAACCATCATCTCTACTACACTCTCACTATACTCCTAAGTCCCTAGGTTCTGCCCCCTCTAGTGTGTGTACTGCCTTGGGATCCTTTTGAGATCTCTCTAAACTCTGGCACACTGAGGCTGACCCTTCCACACTACACTTACTCAATTTGGTTATAAAGTCTAGGTGTGAGCACTGCCTGGGATCATTGAGATCCTTAGGGAACTCTGACGCACCTAGACAATGATATTGTCTATGAAATTGGAATTTGAGGCTATTGGAGGTTTGGAAAATTACTTGCACCTGCTTCAGACTCCCTATAATGTAACTTCTTCTTTTTCTTTATCTATGTAATACATTCATCTGATTTGTAATAATTTGAAAAAAGGGTGGGTAGTTACATGTTTGTGGGGGTAATATGGGTAGAAACCATGCCTAAAGGATTTCATATATTTTCTATGTTTGCCTCACCATGCTAGAAATCATGCCTATAGGTTTTAGAATCAATTTCACAAATAGATATCATACTTAAGCATGTAATCAAGTTCAACTTTCTGTTCCAATGGTTGTTTACATTCATTTCCACTAGAAATCATGCCTATAGGTTTCTAAACAACTAGATATCATGCTCATATGGAACAACATCAGAAATTCTGCCTATAGATCTAAAATTCAGTTTAGTTTAAATAAGTCGATCCAGTTCATGATTAGTTTACTTCGAAACTGGTCTAATTAGTGGCTTGTCTTACCTGAAATGTATTCTTTCGAGTATTGCTCTAATTTACTATTAGAAAGCATGCCTATAGGAATTCAAGAGTATGTTTTTTAAAAATCTGCCCATTGTTTTACTATATCAAACGTAGTTATCATGCTCTTAGGACATCACTATTCAGCGTTTAGGCAAGCCTATAGGGCGTTTTCAAATCCTACAACTCTGAAACAATATTTCTACTACTTGAAGTTGTTCAAATTTAACAGGTTAAAATCAGTAGGCAAAACTGATTAGGGCCTTCTATCGAGTTTACAAAAACAAGGTTGCATCTTTCTATGCATTGACATCCATTTAGATGTCCAGTTTAGGCATTTTCTCTAAACAATAAAAAAACTGATCTTGTTTATGTTTGAGACGTGCTGCCTATGTGTATTACGTGAAGAGGTAAACCTGGGCCTTTTAACCGTCTCTTTCTATATTTTAGCTATTAAGTCTTATGTGTTCTTGTCTGTCGCCTAGAATTTTCTCCTTTTTAAGCACCTTAGGGGTCGTCTAGAACTGCCTATATTTAGAGGTCCTAAAATACCTCCAGGGCCACAAGGAAGGGACAGGTAGTGCACGCATAGGCATTGTTAAGGTTAATAGAACGCTTTAGGCTATGACCACGGTGTGGGAAGGGTAGATATGGGATATGATGACTACGCGCTAATGTCACGTATAGCCCCTCATTGATGAGTGTTTACCGGACATTGTGTGGGGTGATCCTGTAGGCTAACCTACCTAGGACTCCTCCTTTCAAAAGACCCATTTGAATAAAACTTTGTTTTATCTGTACATAACTTGTTCAAATCTTTTGTCTATTATCTGAGTCATACAATATCAACCCTGCTCTTATTTGCAATTATATGTTTAAAACTATTTTTTTGGTAATGGACTAATTCATAAGTAAAGTTCGGATAGGACCCACCGTTGTAGACCGCGAGGGGTGCCTAACACCTTCCCCTCAAGGTTAATTCGAGCCCTTACCCTAAATCTCTAGTAATACAAACTAGTTACATGAGTTAATTACTCTAGGTGCCCTAACACACCTTAATTCATTAGGTGGAGACTCTTCAAATACCCAATTCCCAAAAGGAAACGAGTTGTCACTCCCATGAATGTCGGAACTCGGACTTTCTCCTCGGAGGAAAAAAGGGGGTGTGACAGCATGGCGACTCTGTTGGGGATACCTTTTAGGCTCTTGCAATAACGAACATATCTTTATACGAATTAGTCCAATCGTGCTTTATCCTGTGCCTTTCTCCCTCATTTGAATTAAACTGCTAGTTTCCTTTTAAGCATTTATGATTCTTTATGCATGAAACTGACTTGTCTCTTTGTTTTCTTTTTCCTGTAACTGTCTTTCAATTATTTAAATGCTGTATTTATTTTTCCCTATGTGCAAATACTTGACTACATATTATTAACTGCTACATAAATCATGCTCCACATCATATTCCACTTGTGCATATCAAATCCTATAGCAACTCTTTAATGAGTGGTTGCGCTCTTCCTATTTACTACACTTAAATTTGGAAAAGCTTTTTTGCGGTAAAACTAGTCGATCAGCAGTGCAGTTGACGGTTCCGTGCCTTCCCCTTGATTATAATTGCGCATGCATCATGGTCAAACCTAGTAGGATCAATATGCTGTCCATCTAATGATCCTTTAAGATAAGCCTTATCTAAAAGTCCATCGGGTTTTCCATAATCCCAACAGACAAAACCACGTTCTATGCATTAATTTGGAGAATTAAATGTCGATATGTTGATCCTAAATGTATAAATAGTCGAGCCTAGTGGGGGTAAGGTCTAACCCTTTTGTTTTACAGAAAATGAGGCACGATGTCCCCAGATTCGGTATGGTTAGCAACATCCCACCATTGCTGCTAGATTGGTGGGAGGACCTTTCCTCAAGTGACAAAAAACATGTGAGAAAGTACCTGGGTAACCCGCCTTCCTTGCTAGATATTGAGCCAAACAACAAATTGATCAAGGCTGCCATTTTATTTTGGGATAGTGAAAGGATTGTGTTTTATTTCAGCGATATAGAAATGACACCACTTCTAGAAGAAATTGGAGGGCTTGCGGGATTGACTTGGGATAGTCCCAGGTTATTGGTGCCGGAGAACCATACTGGCAGGGGATTTTTAAAGATGATGGGGCTGAAGAAGAATGTCGACCTAGTGTGCTTGAAGGAATCTTATGTACCTTTCGAATACCTATATAAGAGATATGGCCATAGCAAGTCTTTCCATACCTACCATGATGAGATCACTCTCACTTCTCTCGGTCATATCCACCGCAGAGTGTTTTTATTTATTGTATGCTTCTTAGGCCTTATAGTGTTCCCAATGAAGAAGGGAAGAATCCACGCTGGGCCATGGTCGCCAAGGCTTTGATGGAATGGATTAATGGACATACATATACCATAGTCCCCATGATCATAGCCGACATCTACAGGGCTATGGAGCGCTGTCAAAGAGGGGTCAAACATTTCGAGGGTTGTAACTTGTTGTTGCAGTTATGGTTGTTGGAGCATTTCCAAAAGGGTCGCTATCGCCAAGAATTTACACGAAGGGCTTGGAATGACCATATTCTTTCCATCACCCCAAGCAGATGGCTTACATTCCAGACAGATTTTCTCAGCCAGAAAGTGCGAAAGAACGGGTAGAGTTCTTCGAAAATCTAATAGAGGAACAGGTGCAACGGATGTTTGAATGGTTCCCAACAGACGAATTTATTATTAGATCCAGGGATGCTCTGCACTTGGTGCTAATTGGGTTATGGGGGATATACCTATATGTCCCTATCCGAGTTATAAGACAAGCAAGCAGGAAACAGGTTGTACCAAGTGTTGCCAAGATGAGTCATTCAGGGCAGACTTTCAAGACAACGACGTCCCTTACAAGTGCTCAACACATATGGCATTGCAAAATCATTGTGGAAAAGAACATCGTTGAGCCAGACAGGTATCATACAGGGTGTGAGCCTCTCTACCCAGCATGGTTGGAAGATAATATGAAGGGGATGGTGATGCCAGAAACTGATTGAGGGAATAGGATCACATATGAAGAAGCTGAGGCTCAAGTCAAATATAATAGGCTGCGCAAGAGGGTCCACGACTCTGTGAACGAGCACTGAGAAATACATGAGAGGAATGTGATGTTGATCGAGGAATGGAAGTAAATGGCAGTCACTTCCAATAGGAAACTGGAATATCTGGAGCGAGGAATAGTGGAGTTGGAAGGTAAAGTCATAAAGAGGATTGAAAATTTCCAGAATGCTGAATGAGCTGAAGGAGGACATCAGGCCAGTGTCTACTTGCTGCTGGGGCTGCGCGAGCTGGGGGATCTATATGATGGGATCCGGAAAATAGAATTTGGGGAAGGTCCTTCTGGGGCCAAATAGGCTAGATTTATTTGCTTTCTCCTAAAATGTAATAAGGCGAAGTGCCAGTAGTGACTTACTTTATTATTGTCTTAGTGTCGTTTTGGGATTCGTCTATTTTTATATTATGAAATGAAGAATTTATTGGAATTTAAAGTTCTCCAAATTTATTTGTCGCTAGGCCTACCTCGGGCACAACGAGGTTCCCAAATGCGAATTTACATTTTTGTAATATGTGTTTAAATACTGCAAACATTTCAGGATCCTCACTGACTTGTTACCTTTTTCTTTTTTCTTTATTTATATTATTCCCATCCCCTTATGTTGGTTCACTTATACTGGCCTCATCAGCGTATCATACTAGATCATAGGCCCTCCACATACTCCTCCTCCTCCAAGAAACACAAAGGTAAAAGGAAAGGCAAAAAGGGACGACTTAAGTGGTATCCGAAAGGAAAATATTGAGAACGCAGAAACCTCAGATGACCGTAGTACTCCGGCCCCGGATGATCTAGTTTTGAGACTAGAACAAAAGATACCGGAACTACAAGGAGAACTTGAGTAGATTCACAATTTGGCAAACTTGTCACTCACTCTGAATGTCCCTGACATCAACCAACGGAACACTAAAAACCCAGCACCTCCCTAGAACACACAAAACCAAAATCCTACCACACCAAATCAATACGTAACTCCACAACAAAATATCAATCGGCTGTTGATACCAACTCCGCCACAGCATCATCATCATCCGATTCAGTACCCACCAACCACCACTTACTACACTCTCCAAAACACAGCACAACCCATTCCCGATACCCAAAACTCCACCAATGACCATCATTACACCTAAGTCCCCGACACCCATAAAAGCAACCCTATATATGTGGAAACTGTACCTCACTCTACCCAACCAATTTCCTATACACCGTAATCTTTCGAGAAGGACCTGCTCATTAAAAACATCACTAAAGAACTCAAGAACTTAACAAGCCAAGTTCAAGGTGTTGAAGGCGACGGAGGAATAGAAGGTTTGAACTATGAAGATCTGTGCATACATCCGGATGTCGATTTGCTAGAGGGGTACAAACCTCCCAAGTTCGAAATGTTCGATGGCACAGGTGATCCTAGGGTTCATCTAAGGACCTATTGTGACAAGCTTGTCGGGGTCGGGAAAGATGAAAAGATCTAGATGAAGCTCTTTATGAGGAGTCTTACTAAGGATGCTTTGTCTTGTTATATCAGCCAAAATCCCAATAAATGGTCCAATTAGGTAAGCATGGCGTCATATTTCATGGAGCGGTTTAGGTTCAACACAAAAAATGCATCGGATGTTTTCTACATTCAGAATCTTAAGAATAAACCTACTTAGACTTTTCGTGAATACGCTACTCATTGGAGGTTGGAAGCGGCCAAGGTCAGTCCTTCTTTGGACGAAGAACATATGAATAAATTCTTCGTTAGGGCACAAGATCTACAATATTATGAGAGGTTGATGGTTATCGAAAATCACAAATTCTCTGACATCATCAAACTCTGAGAAAGAATCGAAGAAGGAATCAAGAGCGAGATGGTAACGATCTTCGAGGCACTACAAGTAACGAATAAGGCACTACAATCAGGTGGCATATTGAAGAAGAGAGATGTTGGGGCAGTAATGGTGTCCCAGGGCCCAAAATCTCCACTCACCTATCAGACACCTCCACCCATATATCAAACACCTCCACCCACATATCAGACACCTCCAGCCACATACCAAGCATCACTACCTACATATCAACTGTCATCTCCCAGATATTCCCAACCAGCCATTGTCTATCACACCTATAACTCAGCAACCATCCCATTTCCAATCACCACCATCAAACCAAAATTATCCAAGACCAAGACTCAACTTCAACTACAAGCCACCCCTACAATACACCGCCATTGCTGAACCCATCGACCAGTTATATGAAAGGTTGAAAGTCACGGGTTACATCACTCATGTTCCCGCTGTGGCATTAGAAAATCCATCCCAATGGATCAATCCTAAAAAAACTTGTGCGTACCATTCCGGTATGAAAGGGCACACCATTGCTGAGTGCCAAATATTGAAGGATAAAATCCAGACGCTAATTGATAACAAGTTCATACAAGCAAAGAAAGCCGCACCTAATTTTCGCAATAATCCCCTCCCTGATCACAGAGGTGATAATGTATATGTGATAGAGAGAAATAAAGACTTGGACCCTGGGGGGTCGATCAGGCTTATTTGAGAAGGCGATGACTTTAAGGTTGCAGCCACACTTACTCCTATTGTGGTTCAGACTCAGGCACCAATCAAGGTTAAGGTAACTGCATCACTTACATTTGAGGTGGAAGTGGCTCCACCCGCAGCCACCCCCACTACATTTGAAGTAAAAGTGGTCACACCTTTCACTGTGATAGTATCAACCCCAACCCCATTCAACTCAAAAGCAATACCCTGGGATTATGTTGCCGAGGCTCGGCAAAAGGGAAGGCCAAGGTAGAGGAATCTGATGCTGCACAAGGAATGACTAGATCCAGAAGAGTCTATAAACCTGAACACCTAGGAGGTTCAAGTAAGAAGGTCACTACTAGGCAGCCTATCATTGAGACCGGGCCAGATGACCTGTGGAGGAAAGTACAGGTAAAGGAGTACTCTATTATTGACCATCTGAAAAAAGTCCCTGCTCAGATTTATCCTATCACTATTGTAGAATTTAGAGGCATACAAGAACGCCTTAATGAAAGTGTTGAGAGAGGCTTATGTACCTAATAACATCATCGGCGGAGCAATGGCCAACATGGTTGGGCAAGTGCTAAAAAGTCATAAGATCATCTTCCATGAAGATGAGCTACCACCCCGAGGGACTGAATCACAATCGAGCATTGCATATTACGGTGTAATTTGAAGACAAGTTCATTGCTAGGGTCTTGGTTGATGGAGGTTCGAGCCTAATATTTGTCCATTGGACACTCTGAAAAGGTTGGACAAAGGTTTCCATGAGATATGGATAGGAAGCATTAATGCAAAGGCTTTCTTTGGGTCCCAGAGGGCCACGATTGGGGAAATCAACCTTTGCTTGCAGATGGGGCCAACTTTGTTCGACGTTAAATTTCAGGTGCTTGACATACCAGCCTCATATAATCTTCTGCTAGGTCGGCCATGGATCCATGCCTCTGGAGCCGTGCCTTCCACCCTACATCAAGCCTTGAAGTTTGAATGGAACCGCCAGGAGGTAATCATTCAAGGAGATGGAAGTAACCCCATCTACACTAGTCAAACCATCCCGGCTATTGGACATAGAAGAAGGCTAGGAGGGGAAACCTATCATCACATCGAACGGGTCAATGTCGTCGATAAGGATAAGTGGTAGAGTAACAAAATAGAAAGACTACTAGCATTGTCTAGATATGAACCCGGCAAAGGATTGGGAGAGAACCTCCAAGGTATCACCAAACCAATACAGCTGAAAACTTATGGTACCACCTTTGGGCTCGGATACCAGTATATATAGAAATAGTACAATGATTGGTTGCCACCATGGCGTGGACTCTATTACCCTCTTGAGCAACCAGTGCCACATTTGGAACAAGCTTTTCAACAGGCTGATATAATATGGGGGACAGCAGAAGAAGAAGCACTAGCTGGGTTGAAGAATTTGTTCTTGGAGGACGAGGACATGGACTGCGGTGCCATAATTGAGGAGGAGGAGGAATAAGGCCTCGCTATTCAGACTGTGGAGAAGGGATCCGTTCTAAGGAATTGGATCGCCACACCATCCCGAGCCCGCCGAGTCCCTGGGTATCTTGGCAGAATTTACTTCTATAAGCCATTCTAGGCATTCAAGATTTCCCGTATTTTTGTTTTAAGTTTTACTTGTTTCAAAATGAATGCTTGATTCATCGAGCTGTACTTTGTCTGGACAATTTTTTTAAGTTTTAATCAAATGCATTTGCTCTATTATTCACTACTATCTTTACATTTTTCTTTTCTACAGCATTACTATTACTTTTCTTGATGAACCATTGATTCTGACATGTAATGAGGCAACGCAACATGAGAATAGTGATTCAGAGGAAGAAGATGAGATACCCGAGGAAATCATCAGGGAGGTTGAAAATTTTGAGAATAAGCCTAAGTCCAATCTGGACGAGACCGAAGTAGTAAATTTGGGAGATGCCGAGATCGTCAAGAAGACCTGCATCAGCATTCACTTGTCACCGATAGAGAAGGAAGAGTACATTCGTTTCCTAAAAGAATATGAGGACATTTTCGCTTGGTCATATGATGACGTAAAAGGTTTGAGCACTTCCATAGTGGCTCACAAGTTGCCTACTAATCCCATGTGTCTGCCAGTAAAATAGAAACTCAGAAAGTTCAAACCAGACATGAACCTGAAAATCAAGGAGGAAGTTACCAAGTAGATCAAAGCCAAAGTTCTCAGGGTGGTTGAACATCCAACCTGGTTAGGCAACATTGTGCCAGTTCCAAAGAAGGATGGGAATGTCAAAGTATGTGTTGACTATCGGGATTTAAACAAAGCAAGTCCCAATGATGATTTCTTACTGCCGAATATACACATCCTGATCGATAATTGCGCCAAGCATGAACTCCAATCCCTTGTAGATTGCTTCGGGGTTATCACCAGATTTGGATGGATGAAGAAGATGCAGAGAAGATAGCTTTTATTAAACCATGTGGTGTATATTGTTACAAGATGATGCCATTCAATTTGAAGAATGATGGGGCCACTTACATGAGGGCCATGACAACCATCTTTCATGATATGATACACAAAGAAATAGAGGTGTATGTGGACGATGTCATTATCAAATCCAAGAGGGCCGCAGATCACATAGCAGGCTTGAGAAAGTTTTTTGGCAGGCTAAGGAGCTACAAGTTGAAACTGAACCCCGCAAAATGTGGATTCGGGGTTCCCACAAGAAAATTATTGGGATTCATTGTCAGTCGTCGATGGATTGAGCTGGATCCATCTAAAGTCAAAGCTATTCAGGAGTTACCACCACCTAAAAGCAAAAAGGATGTGATGAGCTTCCTAGGATGTCTCAACTATATCAGTCGCTTCATAGCACAATCGACAGTCATATGTGAACCCATCTTCAAGATGCTGAGGAAGGATGCCGAAACAAGCTGGACATAGGATTGTCAGAAAGCTTTTGATAAGATCAAGGAGTACCTATCCACACCACCAGTTCTGGTTCTACCAGAACCAAGAAGACCTTTACTACTCTATCTATCTGTATTAAATGGAGCCTTCGGATGTGTTTTGGGACAAAATAACGAGACAAGGAAGAAAAAGCATGACATATACTACTTGAGCAAGAAGTTCACACCTTACAAAGCACAGTACTCTCTTCTTGAACACACTTGCTATGTTTTGACCTAGACAACTCAAAATTTGAGGCATTACTTTCATGCCTACACTACATAGCTCATATCCAGGATGGACCCTCTGAAGTACATATTCAAGAAATCCATGCCGACTGGAAAGTTGGCCAAATGGCAGATATTGTTGAGTGAATTCGATATCATCTACGTAACTCAAAAGGCGGTCAAAGGACAAGCATTGGCAGATCACCTTGCTGAAAATTCGGTGGGAGGAGCACACGAACCTTTGAAAACATATTTTCCAAATGAAGAAGTGTCATTCGTTGGGGAAGACATTACCAAAGCATATGATGGTTGGAGGATGTTCTTCGATGGAGCCACAAATTTTAAAAGAGTGGGCATTAGAGCAGTTTTGGAATTAGAAACGGGTCAGCATTATCCGATATCTGCTAAACACAGATTTCTCTGCACCAACAACATGGCAGAGTATGAAGCCTGTATACTACAACTCAACAAGGCAGTTGACATGAACATTCAGGATTTGCTGGTGATCGGAGATTCAGATTTGCTTGTGCACCAAGTACAAGAAGAGTGTGCCACCAAGAATTCCAAGATATTGACATATCTGCACTATGTGCAGGAATGGAGAAAGAGGTTCACAAAGATAAAATTCTGACATGTACCCAGAATTCAGAATGAGTTTGCCGACGCATTGGCCACCTTATCATTTATGATTCAACATCTAGATAAGAATTATATTGATCCCATTCCGGTAAAGATCCATAATCAGCCGGCATATTATAACCATGTTGAAGAAGAGGCGGATGGAAAACCTTGGTTCCATGACATCAAAGAGTATTTATTGAAGGGAGAATACCCAGAGCATGGAAATCACACTCAGAGATGCACACTCCGGAGACTATCGAATCACTTCTTCGACAACGGAGGAAATTTTTGCATAAGAACTTCTGATTTGGGTTTACTAAGGTATGTCAACGCGAAGGAAGCTTCTAAACTACTTGAGGATGTACATGCTGGGATATGTGGCCTACACATGAATGGTTTCATCTTGACTAAGAAGCTACTTAGGGCCTGTTACTTTTGGATAACAATGGAAACGGATTGCATCCAGTATGTGCGCAAATGCTTTTAATGCTAGGTGCATGCCGAAATGATAATAGTGCCGCCAAACAAGCTCAATGCAACAAGCTCTCCTTGGCCATTCACCGCCAGGGGAATGGATGTTATTGGTCTGATTGAGCCCACTGCTTCAAACGGACACAGGTTCATTCTGGTAGCCATTGATTATTTCACAAAATGGGTAGAAACTACATCTTACAAATCTGTAACCAAGAAAGTCATCGTAGATTTTGCCAAGAATCGTATTGTCAGCCAAATTGGAGTTCCCGATTCCATCATTACTGACAACGCCACCAATCTCAACAGTGATCAGATGAAAGCTATGTGTGAATCTTTCAAAATCAAGCACAAGAATTCCATGGTCTACAGACCTCAAATGAATGGATCAGTAGAAGCTGCCAACAAAAAGATCAAGATGATACTAAGGAAAATGGTGGAGAACCACAAACAATGGCATGAGAAGTTACCTTATGCTTTATTTGGATACCACACCACATTTCGTACATCAACTGGGGCAACTCCCTACGTGCTGGTTTATGTTACCGAGGATGTCATCCCAGCCGAGGTAAAGATTTTTTCTTTAAGAATCATACAAGAAGCTGAACTTAGCGATGCAGAGTGGATAAGGAGCCGCTATAAACAACTGACCCTTATAGATGGAAAGAGAATGAACGCAGTGTGTCACATCCAACTTTATTAGAAAATAATGTACAGAGCTTTCAACAAAAGGGTTAAACCAAGGCAATTTGCACCAGGGCAGCTGGTATTGAAGAAAATCTTCCCACATCAAGATGAAGCCAAAGGGAAATTCTCTCCCAACTAGCAAGGTCCGTACATGGTTCACAGGGTGCTGACAGGAGGAGCACTCATACTTGCAGAAATGGACGGAGAAATCTGGCCGAAGCCAATCAATTCAGACGGAGAAGGAATCTCAAAAAATTACAAAGAAGGTTCACTAAAGCCCATTATCTGCAAACGATCAAAGATCATCCACCAAAATGTGGTAGAATTTTGAGTAGGATCCTCAAAATTCCAATATAAAAAAGCTGCAATGCCGTTGAGATTTGTTCTAATCACTAGTTCATTTAAAATTACTTTATATATCAATACGTTTCTAAAATAACTCTATTTATTTATCAACAATTGTATATTTTTTGAAAACTCTATTTCTATAACATTCAGGTGTTACCCAGGAGAACTCGAAAGGGCTTTTAGAACGGAGCAAAGCAGGGCCGGTAGACAAAGCACGAACCAACCTCCCCTCACAAAACTTACAATTTTTCTTTAAATGCAGGAACACCTGACATATTGATAACATCCAAAAATATATGCACTTAGAAAGATTACTATCTACCAGGCCACCAGACACTGAATATATCTCCAGTTAAGATATACACTACCCTTACTTGCTACTTACTCTTTGCATGAGACTAATCTCTGACTCAATATTTGCATGAGTCTAATCCCTGGCTCCATACTTTCATGAGGCTAATCCCTACCTCTCTATTTGCATGAGTCTAATCCCTACCTCTCTATTTGCATAAGGCTAATACTTGCCTCTCTATTTGCATGAGTCTAATCCTTGACTCCATACTTGCATGAGGCTAATCCCTACCTCCCTATTTGCATGAGTCTAATCCTTGACTCCATGAGGCTAATCCCTGCCTCCATATTTTCATAAGGCTAATCCCTGCCTCCTTATTTGCATGAGTCTAATCCCTGACTCCATATTTGCATGAGGCTAATCCTTGCCTCCATACTTGCATGTGGCTAATCCCTGCCTCCCTATCCGCAGGAGTCTAATCCCTGACTCCATATTTGCATAAGGCTAATCCTTGCCTCCATATCTGCATGAGGCTAATCCCTGCCTCCACATTTGCATGAGGCTAATCCTTGCCTCCAAATCTGCATGAGGCTAATTCTTGCCTTGACTCCATGAGGCTAATCCCTGCCTCCATACTTGCATGAGGCTAATCCATGCCTCCCTATTTGCATGATTCTAATCCCTGACTCTATACTTGCCTGAGGCTAATCCCTACCTCCCTATTTGCATGAGTCTAATCCTTGACTCCATGAGGCTAATCCTTGCCTCCATACTTGCATGAGGCTAATCCCTGCCTCCCTACTTGCCTGAGGCTAATCCTTTCCTCCCCATATGCATAGGACTAAGCAATGTCCATCTTTGCATGAATATTGCTCTATTTCTAGTACTCTTTATTTGCTTTTCAATCGGGCTAAGCTCTGCCATCCATTTCACAAGACTAAGCATTGTCTTGATAACACCATGATTATTGCATATCATGGGATGAAATATCGCCAATATATCCGAAGGCGTCATAGTATAAAGGCATCATCCTCATAGCCAGAAGACACTATGCCATGGCCTGAGGATCTCTCAAACTTGCATATCATTATTCAAAGGTATCATGGTTTGGAGGCACCATATTCATGGTCCAAGAATATCATTTCATGGCTTGCAAATCCCTCACTAAACAATTCATGGCCCAGGACGTCATGGTCTGAGGATGTCATCTTTAACCGTCTGAAGACAACCTTCATGGTCCAACGGGAATTTGCATCATGTTTAAATTTTCGCAAATACATGTTTGTGGCATCTTTTATCTGCAGGTAATCAGTAAACAACTACTATCCTAGCAGGAGCGATCTCGTTCCAGTTCCTTCAACCGTACCGAGCTTTAACCGCTCACCAAAGCCGCTTTGGCATCGCGTGTCTGTTCTCGCAGTAATTTCATCGGCATATTCCGCAGGTGAAGCCAGAACTACACATGTCCTAATTCATGTAAAACTATGGATATGTAGGCAGCTCGAAGACCGGAGTCCGACCCCTATCTTTCAAAGCATCCCATCCGGTCAAAATTGGACATCATTTCTTTACCCGTAAACTCTTTCATCCTTCTCGGGTAAAGAGGGGCAGTTGTTGATATCCAATTTTTTCCTATATATTTTTCATATGCATAAATACCTTCAAAATAGCATATATATTCATATAAGCATGCACAAGGTTTTTATAGTTTTTCTATAATTTTAAATGTTTTAAATTGATTTATTTCCTCCCATTTTACTCATAAAATACCCAATAATTATCCCTCAAAATATTGTTGTGGTAACGTAGTCATCTAAATTTTATATTTATGCCAAAATATTGTTAAAATATTTTTAGTGCATTTTTATAATTGCATTTTGCATTTTTAAAGCTAATGTGCATATAATTGTAATATTAGCACTATTAATGTACAATTATGTTTTATATGCATAAAACGATCTTCTATATTTTTAAAATGTTAAATATCTATTTTAAATCATTTTAGTACATAAAATTATTTTTAGAAATAATTTATTATTTTATTATAAATTATATAGTGTTAAATTCGCTATTTAAAACTTAGCCAAATTGGATTTCAATTATGCTCAATTAAACCCAATAACCAGCCCAATTTCAGGCCATATTACCTGACCCAAACCCTAAATACACCTACCTGACCCAGAACCAATTAGATCATGGCGGTTGATTTGAAAGATTAATGGCCCATATTGATTCTTGCCTTTTTTTAATTCTAAACCACCCCCAACCCTAATCATTTTCCACATACCGCCTCCCTAAAATCCTCTCTACTCTCAGTACACTCACAACCTAACCCTAGACTTTTAACCGCCGACCTTCCATCTCTGGTCATCTCTAGTGACTTCTCATCGTCTCCCACGCCTCCAATGGCTTCTCTCCTGCCATGCCTGCCTTCTCTAAGGTCTTCAAGGGCCCAGGACGATGCCGACTTGCATCTAGGGTTTTTCACCTACCTGTTCTTGGCTACTCCAGTATGATTTCAAGGCAAAATCATGTTGTATTTGTTACGATCCTTGGGATTCTAGACAGGTTCCTTCATCTCTATACGGGTTTCTTTTGAAATCCTAATTTTTTCTATACCTCCTAGATCTGTACAAATCTAGGATGATTTGAGTTTATTTCTTTAGTATTTTACACTGTCCTTGAGATTCTTTACAAGAGTTTTTGATTTCAAGTGTTTTCACCTCCTTTTAAAATTAGGGTTTTCGGAACTTCCTTTTAAAAAAAAATAACTGATTCTTTATATATGTATATTTTTTTTAGCAATCCGCTAGGAAAGCGCCTAGGGCTAATTTTTTATTAATAAAAGAAAAATAAAAATACAACAATTAGGAAGAGTAGAAATAAGGGGGACAATAGCACCGGTATTGTTACACAAATGCCTTGGCTATATAATCACTCCTCTGCGCCTCACACTGCCTTATGATGACAGCCTCATGTAGAGGATTCATGGTGTTGCTGTCGGCAACGTCTCACGAGGGCATATAATCTCATAGCCGTGTGGATAATTTACAAAGGCATAGGACCAAGGCAACACAAACCGGGCTAAACCTTACCTTACTAATCCTATTGAGGCATACAATAACCTCGCGAACTAACAAGCATGTAAAAAATATGAACTTGAAAGGACCAAATATTCTATGATCATCACAGAGTTTATAACATACTCTGTGATGATATTACAGATGAGGATACTAAGAAAGTGGTAAAATAAAATGTAGTACCCATTTGATTCTTGTCCCTTCTTTTCCAAACTTGTAAAATCTTCAATTTGTAATTCTTTGTCAATTCCCTCAACCGTGTGCAAAATGTATTAAAAAATCATCATTTCCTTTTTGAACGGTTGGACCTCGTAGAAGTAGTTGGAGCAGCCTGCTTTTGTTTGGCAACTCTCATTGGAGGTCGCCTAACAATTCCTTCGTCACTCACCTTGCCTTCCCAACTTTTATCTCTTTTACAAATGTTGTGATTTGGTCCGATGCGCGATGGTGATAAATCCTGTTGCCTACAAAGTGCAAAAATTGGATCGTCCTCTCTTGCTAAATTGACGTCTATCCCCAAATTCACAGATTGTGGAGCATTGGCACTCAGCAGTGATTCCAAATAAATTCTCTCATTGTCTGACATAACTTGACTGATTGTAGCAACTACAATTTGCTTCTGTCCAGATGTTGGTGCTGTAACTTGTCGATACCTATAGGGCTATCAGCTGGAATAAGTTGTTGCTGTCCAGCATATGTCAAAGTCGATGCCAATTTGGACATTGTTATTGCTTTTCGACCATAATTGTTTGGATCAATCTGTTGCTGCCCAGATTTATTTACGTCTAGCACTACAATCGAGTTGGCTTCAGTACATTTGTGCCATTTCGCTGTTGCATCGCGTCGAGCCAAACTCTATCCTTGTGTTGCTGTCCATCTTTTGGCACCTAAATTACTGACTATGGACTGTTTTCAATTAGCTGTTGCTCTCCTGAATTTAGTGCTGTTTCATGTCGATCACAAATAGCAGTAGGAGTGTTCACAATTTGCTACTTCTGCCTTCCAGATTTCTTGTTTGCTGCCTTTGCCTTTGAGCTAGTAACCACTGTATCATTGGAGGGAATATGTTTTTTAGATGTGTTGAGTCTGACATTGTAAGCAGCAATGTTATCAAAATCTGCTTTGTCGAGTTGCACTATAGGAACTGGAGATTTATTTCCATTGAAAGCTTGCATCGGATTCATGTTCTTCAAAATTTGTGCCCCAAAAGTAGTTACATTTACAGCTGCTGGACTGGTGCAGCTGTTTTGATCCATGTTTTGTGTTGCATTACTCTCCACCAGCTGTAGATTCTCTTCATTGTTCATCTGAGCAATCTCATTCCCATTTTCTGAACATCGCTCAATTGATGGCCTAGTCTGGTCTCTCATTCTTTGATGTTTTTCATATGGAGATGCATTTTGCCTTGAACTGGCAGATCGCGCAACAGAAGACTTCGAGTTTTGATGTTCTTTTATATTGCCTGGGGATTTTGGCTGCCTATTTGATGTTGCATCTCGATCAAACAACTGCTTTCCCATCCCAACATCAATTAATATAGGTTCATTGTTCAAAACTCCAGAAGAGTTAGCCATTGTATTGTTCTTTAAACCATTATCCTTATTTTTATGCACTGGATGTGTATCAGCTTTACACAATTGTGCCGCTGCTGCTGTTTTTTCCATATTGTCAACAGCATTAGCAACAGTAGTTTGCAAAATCTCAATAGTAGGCTGTTCAACTCCAGTTAAATGTTTAGAATAATTAGCCTGTGTATTTGATGCTCTAAGACCTGTAGTAGTTGCATACTCCACAACCATTGCACTCACCTGATCTTGCCCCTTATCAGTCACTACAGTTTCAAGGAATGTTGCGTTACCAGCTGATTTACCCACTACAGCAGAAGGTCGATCATCAACTGTAGCTGAAGGAGTATATAGATCCAGTTGTGTAGTCAATGCACCAGTAGTTGTCAAGGTTCCAGGTGTTGTCTGCTCAACTCCAGTTTGTACCATTGATTCATCTCGATCAGCAGTAGAAAGTTTAGCAACAGATGCAGCAGTAGCAATCTCAGATCGATCACCACTTGCCTTCAACGTAACAACTACTGGTTTTTCTCCTGCTTTGCCCAGCCCTAACATTATTACTGCTGATTTATCAGCTAGTTCACTAGCATCTCGATCACTAGATACCTCAGCCTGGTTTCCATGCAATTTATTAACACCTTGAACACACAAATTCTTCGCATCATTAGCCACTTTTAAATTTTGTCCAGGATGTCGAACAACTGCACTACCCAAAACATCAACATTTTCAAATTGTTTCTCCTCAACTTGCTGTGCATTATGTTCTACAACATTAGTTGTGATAATCCCAGTAGCATTAGATCGACTACCAGCTGTATTCAATGCAAACTTAGCCTCCAAATGTGAACCTACAGGACCTGGTTGTTTTACAACTTTGTCAACTGGCTTTTCCTCAACTACTGTTGCATTAGTTTTGGATAAAAACGCTTCAACAGTTGTAGCTAAACCTCGGCCAGCCTCATTATAATTAGCACCCTTCAAATCCTGTGAAACTCTAGCAATGGCTTCAGTAATTGGAAAAATTGCACCAGATACAGAGTTTCTTCCTGTAACAGCAACAACAACCCTTTCAGTTACATTGGCAGCAGTTGATTGTTGACCATTAAACAGTGAGTTTCCTCCATTATTTTCTGCTAATTCCACTCCCCTTACACTTGCACCTTGCTACAAATTCATACGATCACCTCTAACATCAGTCCTTGATGAAGTAGGATCCACGTGAGAGTTATTCCCTTGATCAGTCCCAGGTATTATAGGTAAATTCTTCACAACTGTACTTAGTGCTCTATCAACTGGAACTTCTTCAACTCGTTTTTGTAGCAATTTAGCATTCAAGTAATCTCTTGCATCACCTTGTAGTTTTTCAATATTACTTTGATCATTACTGTCCTCTCTAGCTACTGCTACCATGATATTTTTCTTTTTAAGAACGCGACATGCCGAATCGACATGTCTTTGGTTCTTACAAACATTCAATATCCTGGAAGATATTCATAGACAACTTCTTGAAAAACCTCAACGATCTTACCAGATTCATTGTCAATATGTTGTAATCGAATACGTTGTTGCAGCTTATCAACTAAGTCGACAATAACTCTGACCCGAGCAGTGCTTGGTCTAGATTTCACCTTTGTTGCTTTGTCAATAGCTATTGGCTTTCCAACTGCCGATGCAATAGATAGTAAAGACTTTCTAGCAAACAATTCTGGAGATACGTTTGGTAATGAAATCCACACCACAACCATCGTTATTTCTTCGTTAGGATTGAAACCAATTGTCCAAGGAAAAATACGATATTGATGCTCTTCTCCTTCAAATGGAAAGTAGTTTACTGCTCTTGCTAGAGTAGTAACAAAATCATCATGTTGATCCAAATGGATTAACAATTGTTTTGGAGCTAGTTGACCAACCAAACAATGGCCTTTAATTCCCAGAACTTTAGGCAGCAAATTACGCAGATCATGCAAACCTGGAGATCGCGGCGATAATTTGACGACAACTGCTTGGTGAAGTCCCTCCTCCACAGCATAACTTTTTCTTTCCTCCATTGTAAATTGTATTGTAGGCTCTCCATGAACAATTTGAACTGGTTTTAAAATCAGTTTTGTGGCCGAATGATTTGTAATCAAATGAGAGGCATACGTTTGTTGGGTCTTGTTGTTGGGAATATGGTCGCTATGATTATGGTTACTCTCTCCCACAGCCAAAGGCTAGGGAGAGGTCGATGCATCCATGGAGTTCTTCAACACTCCATTTTCATAGAAGTAGAAGCAGTATCGATGAAGATTTCTTAAAAAAGAGCTGCATACTATAGTAACTGCAAACTAAAATTCAAGATCTCTTACAAAAGGTTATGGATTTGAGGATGAAAACAATTGGGGTTTGTGCACAAAGAGAAGGGGTTCTTTTGAGACCAATCTTGCGATCTTACCTTGCCGGACGCCGGAGTTATGGGTCGTGAATAGTGACGGTGACACTATTCACAGAAAATCCTAGAGAGGAGGAGGAGCGTTTTCCATCATCTCTCTACTATTAAACTTCTATGTCTTGCATATTTTGACTGATTCTATGATTTTACTGCACCTTCAACTCGTCTATGTTGAAAGCCCTAATTCTAGGGTTCTTCGTTTGGTTTTTGTTACTGACCAATTCTCTTTAGAGTTTCTGTGACTATCTAGCCTCGAATAAGTTTCTACTGAGTTTCTTAGCCTAGCTTACATCAGCTCTATGTGCTAGTGTTCATCTTGACTCCTCAAGACTTGCCCCTTTCTATCAGTGTTGTTTAACCTTCATGCTTGCTATGTCTGGTTATTCTTATCTTACTCTATTTATATGCTAAAACATTAACTCATGACTCTCTCTTTGATTGATTCTGAGTTCCCTATTTCTTGGCTTGATTTGAAAACTTTCCTTTAGACCTTCCATTCTTCCTGTTTAAACTTGGCTTATTTGCTTTTTCATGGGAACCTATGTTATTCTCCTTAAATCAGTGTTGTTTCAAGTCCTTGATTCACTAATTTGCTATATGCTGATTCTCAATTATTTCCATATTTTGCAACCTTATTTAATTTTCTTACCTTATTTGGTTAACCGTGTTATTTGGATGATTCTTCACTAACTGTTTCCTTAATTTAACCCGAATGTATTTACCCCTAATTGTCTGTTTTGTACCTAATGCCTCACTTGACTTCTTTCCTTATACATTTTCTGCCCATTACCGTTGGTTAATTACCCCTTAATTAAAGGAGTACTTGCATTGATTGGATTCTAAGTAGTACTTGGTTCCATAATTATTGCTGAACTTTGATTCTTGCCTTATTTTCTACCTATTTTCAAACTTTAAGTACCTTGCTTTGTATAAACAGAACACAAGAACACATTGGTTCAAAAGCTCACTCTCGCACTCAAAACATTCTTCTCTCTCTTTTGTTACTTGCTATTATTCTGATTTAGCCGGCTGCAAGCCAAGGCTAACTATTGTGCTTTCCTATTCCTCACTTTATGTTTACCATCATCTCTACTGCACTCTCACTCTACTCCTAAGTCCGTAGGTTCCGCCCCCCTCCAGTGTGTGTACTGCCTTGTGATCCTCTTGAGATCTCTCTGAACTCTAGCACACTGAGGTTGGCCCTTCCACACTGCAGTTACTCAATTTGGTTACAAAGTCTAGGTGTGAGCAGAGTTCGGGATTCTTGATATCCTTAGTGAACTCGGACACACCTAGACAATGATATTGTCTATGAAATTGGCATTTGAGGCTATTGGAGGTTTGGAAAATCACTTGCGCCTACTTCAGGCTCCCTATAGTGAAACTTCTTCTTTTTCTTTATCTCTGTAATTCATTCATCTGGTTTGTAATAATTTGTAAATGAATATTGGGGTGATTAGTAAAAAAGGGTGGATAGTTACATGTTTGTGGGGGTAATATGGGTAGAAACCATGCCTACAGGATTTCATATATTTGCTATGTTTGCCTCACCATGCTAGAAATCATGCCTATAGGTTTTAGAATCAATTTCACAAATAGATATCATACTTAAGCATGTGATCAAGTTCAAGTTTCTGTTCCAATGGTTGTTTACATTCATTTCCACTAGAAATCATGCCTATAAGTTTCTAAACAACTAGATATCATGCTCATTGGGAACAACATTAGAAATTCTGCCTATAGATATAAAAATCAGTTTAGTTTAAATAAGTCGATCCAGTTCACGATTAGTTTACTTCGAAACTAGTCTAATCAGTGGCTTGTTTTCCTTGAAATGTATTCTTTCGAGTACTGCTCTAATTTACTATTAGAAAGCATGCCTATGGGAATTCAAGAGTACATTTTCTTAAAATCTACCCATTGTTTTACTATATCAAACGCAGTTATCATGCTCTTAGGACATCACTATTCAACGTTTAGGCAAGCCTATAGGGCGTTTTCAAATCCTGCAACTCTGAAACTGTATTTCTACTACTTGAAGTTGTTCAGATTTAACAGGTTAAAATCAGTAGGCAAAATTTATTAGGGCCTTCAGTCGAGTTTACAAAAACAAGGTTGTATGTTTCTGTGCATTGACATCCATTTAGACGTCTAATTTAGGATTTTTCTCTAAGCCAAGAAAATACTGATCTTGTTTATGTTTGAGACGTGTTGCCTATGTGTATTACGTGAAGAGGTAAACCTGGGCCTTTTAAATGTCTCTTTCTATATTTTGGCTGTTAAGTCCTATGTGTTCTTGTCTGTCACATAGAATTTTCTCCTTTTTAAGCACCTTAGGGTTCGTCTAGAACTGCCTAGATTTAGAGGACCTAAAATACCTCCAGGGCCACAAGGAAGGGACGGACAGTGCACACATAGGCATTGTTAAGGTTACTAGAATGCTTTAGGCTATGACCACATGATGGAAAGGGTAGATATGGGATATGATGATTACGCGCTAATGTCACGTGTAGCCCCTCATTGATGAGTGTTTACCGGACATTGTGTGGGGTGATCCTGTAGGCTAATCAACCTAGGACTCCTCCTTTCCAAAACCCCCTCTGTTTAAAACTTTGTTTTATCTGTACATAACTTGTTCAAATCTTTTGTCTATTATCTGAGTCATACAATATCCACCTGCTCTTATTTGCATTTATGTGTTTAAAACTATTTTTTTGGGTGATGGACTAATTCATATGCTAACTTCGGACAGGACCCACCATTGTGGACCGCGAGGGGTGCCAAACACCTTCCCCTCAAGGTTATTTCGACCCCTTACCCTAAATCTCTGGTAGTACAAACTAGTTACATGAGTTAATTACTCTATGTGCCCTAACGCACCTTAATTCATTAGGTGGCGACTCTTCAAATACCCAATTCCCAAAAGGAAATGAGTTATTACCCCCATAAATGTCGAAACCCAAACTTTCTCTGCGGAGGAAAAAAGGGGGCGCAATAGTCTCTACATCCCAGGTGCTGAATGGTTTCAACACCGCAAGTGAAACAACACAGGGAGAAATTATTTTGCCAGTAAATGTAGTCGGGACCATACAAGACACCAGGTTCCATGTCATCGAAGGTGACATGAGGTATAATGCACTCCTTGGAAGACCATGGATATGCAACATGAGGGCAGTGTCATTGACCCTCCATCAAATGATGAAGTTCCCAATGATAGAAGGAGTAAAAATAGTCCATGGAGAACAACATGCTGCAAAAGAAATGTTTGCAATCGAGGAAGCGGTACCAATGCCGGAATCCTTGACCTCGGAGAAGTCGAGCATCAAAGATAAATAGGTAACCGAAGGCGAAGAAGAAAACTTCCTAGCTCATCGAATCTCTGTTGTCCCCGAAAAGCCCGATGCTACCAAGTCAACCGGTCAAAAGAAAAATACACCTGGGAAAGGGATTAATCCCCGAACTCAGGAACAAACTCATTTAGTTTATTATTGATGATATAGATTGCATTGCTTGGTCCCATTTAGATATTACAGAGATTCAGCCTTAAATCACCACACATAGACTGAGCAACAGTCTCAGGTTTAAACCAGTAAAACAAAAAAGGAGGCCCCTAGTTCAAAAAACTTCATACCAACATCCAGTCAACAGGATGTACGAAGAACAAACATGTATAATAACGAAATCCATTGTTGATGATATGATTGGTGTCACGCCCCATCCTCGAGAGGCGCGACCGACACTCAATCGAGTGAACCTAACTGAGCAATCCTTTTAGACACCTTCTACCCAACTCACTATTATCAAGAAACCATGCTTTTATTTAAATTAGACAGTATGAAAGATCATACATGAAACATTGCTAGTTCATTTTATATTACAACCCTTAAACCATAGTTATGTTCCAAAAATATTACACAGTCACAGCTTAGAGGAAACAAGAGTTTAGAATTACAACATAGTCCAGTGACACATCCAATGCTCGTACATAACCCACATAAACGTCTACGGAGCCTCTAAGGATACAAAGGAAAGTTATGATAATTCCAGTAACAAGGCCCCGACTATACCTCGAAAGTGGAAATTTATAACAAAAGGTGTACAACATAACCCCTAAAGGAAAATGGGCTCACCAAGACTTCTGAGAGGAGGATGCTCCACCACTTGCGATCGCCACTGTCTGCTATGGACCACCTACATCCATTCAAAAGATGAAGCACCCCCGGGAAAAGGGACGTTAGTACCATGGAATAGTACTAGTATGTATAACTAAACACCATCTTATTAGAAAGAACAACCATACAAGAATAAAGAAATCATAAGGACAAACAGAAACTTCAAATAATTACCACGTCATCAAATAAAAGGGTTCACATAGCTTTCACATAGTTTCCATAACTTTAGGTTGGGACATTTCATACTGTTGCATCATCATTCACAATACCACCTCTTTCTTGCGTGGAGTCCGATCACGACCCGATCGGCTAGGTTGCCTCATTTGAGACATGTACCTCAGTCACAATTTCATTTTCAGTTTTTGGTTTCAATATCAGCACAATACCACAATGTGTATAGCATGGCATCCGATCACGGCCCGATCGTCTAGGCCGACTTACCAAGACATTTTTCCTTTTCCATCAATCATCTCATTTCAATCTTTGTTTCACATATATCAGTTCATAGGCACTTGGACCACAATTATCACATCATACTTGACACTAGGCCGCATTTCATTATTCAAACTCTTTTCCCCCACGTTTCACATCATTTTGCACTTTCAACATTAACCTTGCAAATTGAGATAATAGGCACATACAAGAGCATCAAGTTGTAAGCATAAAGAGGATTTCACATAGTTTGGCATAACAATCTCAACTTAAACTTGACTTCAAATCTAGGCATTTTAGCACATAGTTCACATTCTTCACACATTCTCATTTTACCAAGAATAGTATATTGTGCACATCAAAACACACCTTCCACATATAATCTTACAACACCATTTCACTTGAAATAAGAAGTAGTACATATATAGATTTTCAGACTTACAACATTTATATGGACGCCATGGGAGCTCAATTTCTAAGAAGAGGAGGTTTAGCCATACATACCTCAATAGAGCTTTCCTTAAATTCTTACAATAATTCCGGAACTCCTAGCAACTTCGATCTATTTTATGAGAATTATAAGTTCAACCAAGAATTAGAGGAAAAATCAAGATTCTAGCTCATTTGGACACATTATCAAACACTAAGTGTGCATTATGATTTTTATGACCCTTTTTGGTGAGAGTTTCTATCATCCTACACCCCATTTGTTACATTTTTAGTTCTATGTGCTGTTAAATCTGGGGGACCGATTTCCCCTTGACATAATGCTTCGAAGAGTGACCCCGGAAATATGGGATCTCGGGTCAGTCACTTCCCTCGAAACCTGTCTATGCCCTGCCAAGAATAACATCAGCTGAAGCCCCGAGGAATGCAGGAATCCCCCCGAGGAATGCACCCGGGGTTGATCAAATCTACTCAAGCGGCTCGACGTCAGCCCACATGCGACGTAAAGCTAACAAGCTATCACATCTCATTCTATTTTGTCATACTACACATATTGTACTTAGTTTGGGCATCCCTTCCTATAAAAGGGGGGTCACCAACATCCTGTAAAGCAGCTCCAATCATCCTACTCAAGGGCAATAATATCTTATCTCTTCCTCTCTTCTCTAATTTGCTTTATTCCCCTTGGCTCAATGCCATTTATCCTTGGTCATTCTTCTTGTTTATCACTTGATACTGGCTCAAGGCTGTCTCCGTATTCATTTCCTCCTAACTTGTTCTTCATCATATAACTTAATATTGGCCAAAAGAGCCTTGGCTAATTATATCTTTAACTGTTATCCCATCCCGTGCTATCCCCGATAGTTCGATATCGATACTAACGCCGACCCCGAGGTCCATCGACCATCTCTGCATCCGGGCAACAGCCCCCACCTTCGATTTGGTTACTGCCTCTTTCTACCCCGCATTTCATCGTTAAACTTAGCATTTTTAGCATTAACTGCTTTAACAACTAGCTCAAAAATAAAACATTTACAAATTTAATTGTTGTTACCATTTTCACGGTAAATAGTTTGCCGCCCACCGTGGGGCTAAAAATAATAGTGATTATTTTCTTGATGGTTTTCATTTCACAAATACACATCAGCTTTCACACTTTTTCTTGTCCAAAATCCTTTGACTTCAGGCCAAAATGTCTAGCTCGGTAAACGGAGTTGAGAACAACAACCTCGAAATTCACGGGGAAAATGGTGTGGCTTTTCCGGTCACTGAAGCAACTCCGTATAATCCTTATATCGCTCCCGAACCGATCCTAGCGGACGCAAATTCACAGGATGCACAACAAGTCGACGAAACTTCTCACATCGACCGGAGCGTACGACACAGCAACCAACATGAAGCTCAAAAAACCCCGGCCCGGGAAGAATAGGAAGTTAGTCTTCATGTTATTTTTGAAATGTTGCAGGCACAACAACTGGTCATTGCTCAGCTGCAAGGCCATCCGAGAACCCCCAGCACAGCGGCGCTAGAGACGGCTCCCCCCGCCGAGCAGGAACTCAAAAGGTCAAGCAACAACGGGTCAGTGGCTAACCCCGCCATCGTAAAAATGCTCGAGGACCTCACCAAAAGGTTCGAATCAAGTGAGAGAATGATTGCATCTAACGACAAAAAAGTCGAGACCTACAATTCCAGGGTCGATCAGATCCCATGTTGCCCCCGGTCCTCAAAGGTTTGGATTTGTAGAAGTTTATGCAGAGGCTGTTCCCCGAGGAAGCAGTCCCAAAGCCTATCCAAAAAAAATTCAGAATGTCAGAACTCCCCAAGTACAATGACACCTCCGACCCTAAGGAACACGTCACTGCTTACACCTATGCAATAAAAGGCAACGACATAAAAATGACGAGATCGAGTCTGTGTTGCTGAAATAATTTGGAGAAACGCTTTCAAAGGGAGACATAAAGTGGTACCATAACTTGGCTCCCAACTCCAAAGATTCGTTCACCATGCTAGCAGACTCCTTCATAAAAGCACATGTCGGAGCCATCAAGGTAGCAACGAGGAAATCCGACATTTTCAAAATCAAGCAGAGAGAGAACGAGATGTTGTGAGAATTCGTATCCCGCTTCCAGATGGAACGGATGGAGCTACCACCAGTCTCCGATGATTGGGCAGTGTAGGCCTTCACCCAAGGCCTGAATGAACGAAGCTCGATGGCTTCAAAATAGTTGAAGCAGAATCTAATCGAATATCTGACCGTCACCTGGTCGGACGTTCACAACCGATACCAGTCAAAGATTAGGGCCGAGGATGACTAGCTGGGAGCCCCTTTAGGCTTAGTATTCCCAAACAAACTCCTGGCAAAAAGTCGAAACCTAGCAAAGAAAGGTACCAACTATACCTTGAACATAGAAGGAACGCCCCGAGACGCAACCTACCCGGTAACGATCGGAAGATAGATCGAGGACAAGACCCTCGAGGACTCGTCAATAGAGCCAAGTTCGATCAGAACATGGTGCCGACAAACGTGCCCCACTTATCGGAATATAACTTTAGCATTGACATATCAGGCATCGTGTTCGCTATCGGCAAAATCAGGGACACCAAGTGGGCCAAACCAATACAGTCGGACCCTTCACAGAGAAATTACAACTTAGTGTGTGAGTTCCATAACACACACGGTCACAAGACTGAGGATTCCCATCAACTACGAGAAGAAGTGGCCCGACTACTCAACAAAGGGCACCTTCGGGAATTTCTTAGTGATCGGGCCAAAAATTAGTTTCGAGACAGGGAGGCAACCAAGAAGAACGAGGCAAATTAACCACAACACGTCATCCACATGATCATGGGGGGTGTCGATGCCCCGCAGGAACCCGTGATGAGGAGAACAAAAATATCCATCACCAGGGAAAAACGAACTCGGGGATATATCCCTAAGGACGCCCTCACGTTCAACGAAGAAGATACTGAGGCCCTGTCTCAACCCCACAATGATGCCCTGGTAATCTCTCTTCTTGCAAATTCTTTTCAGATAAAATGTGTACTCATGGATCCAAGTAGCTCGACCAATATTATCAGGTTGAGGGTGATAGAACAGCTCGGACTGCTCGAACAGATCATGCCCGCCACTCGGGTCCTCAATGGGTTCAACATGGCGAGCGAAACAACAAAAGGAGAAATCATCCTTCCGATTACCATGGCCGGCACAACCCAAGACATCGAATTCCATGTCATCGAGGGAGATATGAGGTATAATGCCTTGTTTGGGCGACCGTGGATACACCGCATGAGAGCAGTACCATCCACCCTCTACCAGATGATAAAATTCCCGACGAAGGATGGGGTCACCGAAAAGAAAACTTCTCTGCCTTCTCTCTAGGAAGAGAAGGAATAGTAATTCTGTCATCATTTTTCGGTCATAACTCCGGCATCCGGTGGTGGAAATAACCAAACTTGGTCTCAAAAGATACATAATTTCCTTACGAATAATACCCAATTGGTTTCAACTTCAGATCTTTAGTCAATTTTTGTAGATCTAAATTTCATTTTCACGAGTTACTGTAGCAGACAGTGTTCTTCATTCAATTTCAGCGATTCAACTATTTCCAGCGCTACTTTTCAGCACAAAGCTTGTATTGATAACGTGAAAGTGTTATCTTCTCTTCTAAGATTGGTTTGAATTCTAAGCTTCATTTGAAATTACTGTTTTTTTACAGTTTGGAATGTGAAATTTGATTCACAACCATAAGCAGTAAGTAACGTGAAGCTAATTCGAATTACAGTAGCATCGTTTTCTTGCAAAGCTGTTGCACCTTTGTCATGTAATTAAAGTGCTAAAGAATTACAACTGTAATGAACACAAAGGCAGGTGGCCATCCACCTTTTGCGGCTGCGCTGCCTACCCAACATCCTCCAAATATTGCACAAACATCAAGGAACACAAATAACAACAAACAACCGATGGATTACTCCAAAATTCTGAAACCTTGCACTTTAAATGCTGCAATGCATCAGCAACAGGAAGTTGAGCCAATTCCCATTTGTCCACCTACAATATTGAATGGAGAGCATGTTATTCCGTTCACAGAAGCAGAAGTAGAAAGGATGGATATCATCGAAGGATTACAATATGCATTAGTTGGTAAATGTTCTTATGGCAGCCCAGAATTCAACAACTGCGTAAGTTAATACCAATTCAATGTGGAACTAAAGGTGAGTGTAACATTGGATTTCTAAGGGATAGGCACATTTTGATTAGAATGACGTTAAGACAGGACTATCTTCATTTCTCATCAAAAACTCATTACATAAAGGACAAGGATGGCTATCAATATCAGCTTAGGCCATTGATTTACGACTCAAAGTTTAGAGCAGATGAAGAAACACCCAAGGCAATGGCTTGGATTTCATTCCCAGGTCTATTGCCAACCTTTTTTGTGAAGGAATGTCTATTTTCTCTAGCTACAGCAGTAGAACCTATGCATCTAGACATGGCAACAATTAATAAAACTAGACCTAGTTGTGCTAGGGTGAAAGTACTAGTGGATCTACTTGAAGATTTGCCTAAAAAGGTGAGGATGGACATATTCAATGAAGCTAATGGAAAAACAAGAAATGAATGGGTGAGAATTCAATATGACATGCTGCCTAAATATTGCAGACATTGTAAACTTCAAGGGCATGATCAATTTGAATGTTGGAGGATACACCCTGAACTATATGTGGAGAAGGAGAATGCTAACCAAGCAGATATAGCTAAGAAGCAGGACATAGGGAACTCACAGCCTATAATGATTTTATCTAGTGGAAAGGTCGTGGATAATGTGAATGTTACAGAAAAAGAGCAATGGAAGGAAGTGAAGGACAACAGAGTTAGAAATGTAGTAAATCAAAATACTAGTCTCAATAATAATGGAATGGAGATGGCACCAACTAAGCAGCTTGAAAACACAAGAACAAGGAGGGTACAAGCACTGTAGATAGACAAGAAGAAGCACAAAGCAACAGTGGTAAGGAATTGGTGATAGTAGACAATGAAGATAATGATCATGTTCAAGTAGCTAACAAGTTTGCAATATTACAAGGGATGGATGAAGAGGAAGAACTTGTTAATCAATTGTCAATGGTGGCAGCTAATGCAGCAACAAACAGTCCAGCAGTTCATAACCAAGCATCTACAAAGCAAAAACCAAAATATATGGTCAATAATGAGGGAAAGCTAAATCCAGCTGCACAAGCTTTTCATCTTAACTCATCGGGTATTGGTTCGACTAATGGTCTAGTCAATGGAAATGAGGCATCAAAAGCAAAAAACGATACTGCACAATGGGTAGAAAGAAGTTTCGAGGATAAAACGGGAGATGGAATAGTGAAGATCAATACATCATGCCGGGAAATCCCATCATAAGATACATTTGTGAAAAAGGAACTTAATAAAACTCCAACTTCTCAAGCAGAAGGGTCAAAATCGTCTACATTTAAAGAAAGAGTGCAAGGCTATGGAGGCAGGCTATGGGATGCACAAAGGGAATACGATTCAGAGGAGAACGAAGTACCACTAGGAGCACAAGCTGATGAGGAACCAAATGAGAAGGACAAAGAAGAAGATGAGCAAAGTGTAAATGAGCAAAGTGTAAATGGAGAGCTCCATGCCAATGACAACAATACAACTGGTAATTTTTTAATAATGGGAGGATCAGAAATTGTTGAGCACAACAATAATTATCAGATAGCAGAAGTCACAGAAATTAGAAACTATGAAGGAAGAGGCCTAGAGGTAAATGATCCTAGAGGAACAGAAGACGATAAACTTCAGAAATCACAAGAAGACCCACAAGGACACAACCCAACAGAGAAGGAGAAACACCCAAAACAAAAAACAGAAACGGTAAATGTTACTGTTACATTGGAGAAAAAGCAGTTGCAACTGTTAAAACAAGGAGAAGAGAAGGCCTTAGTCCCTAAAAAGAATGTATTTGGAGCTACATCAGGAGGGAAGGAAGACAATAAAGAAGGAGAAGAACCTGGTAGATCAGGATACAATATGGATCACGAATCAACTACCCAACACCTTATAAATGCTGCAAGGCAAGGTGACTTATCACCTACGCAAGTGGAAAAGGCAAAATCAGTAGCAAAAGGTAAGAAGAAGCAACAAAAAGATAATTTTGCAGCCCCAAAACCTGGGGTTCACACAAGGAGAATGCTAACTAAATCAAACAATCAGTGATGAATGCTCTCATTTGGAATATAAGGTCAGTCAACACACAACAGGCCTTTGAAAGATTGACAAAAATGCACAGGAAAAATCACTATGAATTTGTAGGATTAATGGAGCCAAAGCAACAAGCAAAAAAATTGGAAAGGTACAGAAACAAGATAGGACTTGCACAAGCAATTTCAAATGTTTCCAACAAGATCTGGGCTTTCATAGATGAGGTATTTGAGGTAGTTGTTATGTACAATATGGTACAACAATTAACACTACGATTGTTTCATACTGAAAAGCATGCGGAGTTTGTCCTAACATTGATATATGCTAAATGTGATGCAATTGAGAGGATAGAATTATGGGATTCATTATATGAAATGGAAAGGGATATGGATGCACAATGGCTTGTAGGAGGAGATTTCAATGTAATATGGGATGAAGAAGAGAAGTTTAGTGGGTTACCTGTGTCTTTGAATGAAATTGATGATTTTCGACACTGCGTCAACACGTGCAATCTCTTCGACCTTGGATTTAAAGGTAGCATATTTATATGGTGGAATGGGAGAGCAGAGGAAGACTGTATATTCAAAAGGCTAGACAGATGCTTGGCCAATGTTCAGTTCCAACAAACATTTCCAGGAATAGAGGTGCAACATTTGTCAAAGACTGGTTCCGATCATAGTCCAATGTATCTGAAGTGTGATATTGAGACTCTACCAATAAAAAAGCCTTTTAAGTTCTTGAATTTTTGGGTGGAACATGAGACTTTTAAAGATGTGGTGAAAGAGAATTGGACAGCTGATTTCAGTGCAAATCCTTATATTCTTTTTAATCACAAGTTAAAAAAATTAAAAAAAAGCCCTTTCATTGTGGAGCAAGGCTACATTTGGAGATATTTTCCAAAAGATAGCAAGCATGGAGGAGGTAGTGATGGTTCATGAAGCAGAATTTGAAGCAAATCCTACAGGGATGAACAGGGAAAGGCTACAAAAGGTTCAGGCGGAATTGATCAAATGTCTTGCACTAGAGGAGAAATATTGGCAACAAAAGGCTGGCATGACTTCGTGCAAGGAAGGGTATAGGAACACTAAGTTCTTCCACATACAAGTGAGGGGTAGGAGGAAGAGACTTCAGCTTAACAGAATTCAAAATAGTGGAGGAGCCTGGATTGAAGAAGAACAAGAAATTGCAGAAGAGGCTATCAAATTTTACGAGGAACAGTTCACAGAAGCAGCTACTCCTTCATCATTTGATATCATAGAGCATGTTCCTAACCTGGTTAACATTGAGCAGAATGCAGAATTGATTAAGCAGCCAACAAAAGAGGAGGTTAAAGTGGTAGTACTCAGACTTAATGGTGATAGTGCTGGGGGGCAGATGGTATGACAGGCAAATTCTATCATTCTTATTGGGACATAATTGGGGATGACCTGTACGATATGGTGAGGGCTTTTTTCAATGGTCATGATCTACCCAAGTGTGTAACACACACCAACCTAGTTCTGCTACCAAAGAAAAAAGAAGTTACCACTTTTTCTGATTTAAGACCAATAAGCCTCAGTAACTTTTCAAATAAAGTTATATCAAGGGTGGTACATGAAAGGCTAGTGAAATTTCTCCCAAGTCTAATATCGGAGGAACAATCAGGTTTTGTTAAGGGCAGGAATATTGTAGAAAACATCATTCTAACTCAGGAGATAGTGACTGACATTAGGCTTAGAACTAAGGCTGGACCTAATGTCATCCTGAAGCTAGATATGACCAAATCTTATGATAGATTATCTTGGCTATTCCTAACCAAGGTACTGAGAAAGATGGGATTCACAGAAAGGTTGATAGGGATTGTCTTTGGATTAGTTTCAAACAATTGGTATTCTATTCTAATCAATGGTCAATCTCATGGGTTCTTTAAGTCCTCAAGGGGAGTAAAACAATGTGATCCTGTATCTCCAACTTTGTTTATCTTGGCAGCAGAAGCATTATCTAGGGGTCTCAATGCACTACATACTAACCTGTATTTTTGTGGATTTGGGATGCCAAAGTGGAGTCCAAAGATCAATCATTTGGTGTATGCAAATGACATGATTATTTTCTCATCCTCAGATGAAACATCTCTGATGTTGATTATGCAAGTGTTGAATGCATATGAAGCTGCATCTGGGTAGCTTGTTAACAAGACCAAATCAACTGTGTACCTGCATCATTTAACAGACATGGAAGTGGTCAGCAAGGTGGAAAGGATCACAGGCATTCATAGAAATGATTTTCCTATCATATATCTAGGTTGTCCTATATTTTATGCAAGGAGAAAGTTGGAATACTATCAGCCCCTAATTACTAAGGTAATGGACAAACTGCAATCATGGCAGGGTAAGTTATATCAGTAGGGGGCAGGGCAGTTCTCATATCCCATGTACTGCAAAGCATGCCTATGCATCTATTATCAGCTGTAAACCCTCCAAATTATGTGATAAATAGGTTGCACAAATTGTTTGCTCAGTTTTTCTGGAGCAGCTCTGTAGGAGGAACTAGTAGGCATTGGGCTTCATGGAATACCTTATGCATGCCAGTTGAGGAAGGAGGAATAGGTTTCAGGTCACTGCATGATGTAGCAAAGGCATTATTCAGCAAGTTGTGGTGGAATTTCAGAACAAAACAAAGCCTATGGAGCTCTTTCGTATGTCAAAAATACTGTAAAAAATTGAATTCGGTAATTGTTCCATGGAAAAGAGGGTCTCACATTTGGAGAAAAATGTTGGAATGCAGAGATCTTATTGAACATCAAATATTTTGGCAAACAAAAAGGGGATCCTCACTATTTTGGTTTGAAAATTGGACAGGTCTTGGGGCACTATATTTTCTAGTTCCTCAGGACTTTGGCATTGATGAAACTATACATAATGTACATGATGTTACCTTAGATGGTGAGTGGGATGTGGACAGGCTATTTGAAATGCTTCCTGAAGATTTAGCAGTATACATTCTGGAGAAAATCAACCCACCTTCACCTCAGCAGGTTCTTGACATGCCTTGTTGGATGCTAGAAACAAGAGGATATTTCAGTGTTAAGTTAGCATGGGATTATACGAGAAGAAGAGACGAACCAAGAACAGCTTATAGAATGATTTGGGTAAAGGGACTGCCTTTTAAAATAGCATTTTTCATGTGGAAAGTGTGGAAAGCAAAGCTACCTTTAGATGATTTCTTTAAAAGGGTAGGCTACTATATGCCATCAAAATGTTGGAGTTGTGTACAACCTGACGAGGAATGTCTCACTTGTTTTTAGATCAGAAACTGCAAGGACAACTTGGAAGTATTTTCTGTCGAGGGCAGGAATAGCTGTGGAGGGACTTACTTTGCACCAAGCAATCATAAAATGTTGGACTGCAAATGTGTGCTTAAGGCTCAAACCAGTAATGCAAGCACTCCCCTCGTGTGCAGTCTGGGAACTCTGGAAAAGAAGAAATAGTATGAAGTATGGTGATGTTGTGACAACTAGCAGGGTGATTTATCAAGTTTCATCAAGTCTACAAGCATTGGTGATAGTGAGAAAGCCTGGGATGGAAATGGTACCTCACAAATGGCAAGATTTATTAGCTATGATGGAAAATTTCACTCCTAAACTTAAGGTTACCAAAGTCATGTGGGAACTTCCAAGTGCAGGATGGCTAAAAGTTAATACGGATGGTGCATCGAGGGGAAATCCAGGCAGGAGCTCAATAGGTTTTTGTATAAGAAATGAAAATGGTGACATAGTAAAGTCAGTAGGGAAGGAGATTGAGGAGACAACAAACACAGTAGCTGAAGCGAAGGCCATGGTAGAAGCACTAAGGTTTTGCAGATTTCAACAATACTCTCATGTATGGCTTCAAACTGACTCAATGTTATTAAAAAGATAATGGATGGGATCTGGAAACCACCATGGATCATATCTGAGCAGGTAGAGGAAATGATGCAACTAATGAATGGGGACAATTACACAGTTACTCATATTCATAGGGAGGGGAACAAACTGGCAGATCACTTGGCTAATTATGCTTTAGATCATGGAGAAATAAAATGCCAACAATTCTGGCATCTAGATGCACAGGGAAGGAGGTTAGTTAATGAAGATAAGATGCAATGTCCAAGGCTAAGGGTGAAGGTGGACAGGAGATAAGAAGCAAAGAGAAAAGGAAGAGCATGAGGTGCCACAACATTTGCTTATGGCACTCAATGCAGCAACTTTTTGAGCCTTTGCTAAATAACAAAAACACATCAATAATCGAGCACAACAACAAAGACTAAGGGCATTGGAAACCCAACCAGCATGGGGTGATCGCGTGCTTTCAATTCTTTGGATATACAACCAACATGGTGCAGAAGTGCTTAATTTCGAGGAGAATATGCCAGTTGACCAAAAAGCAAATGCAACTTTTAATAGCTTGAACTATTACCGAGATTCACTACTTTAAATACATTTGTACAGAAGCAGAAAATGCAATTTTAAAGGGGCAAAACACATGCATGCTTCAGTTCGAGACAGGATCTGGGAATATAAAAATGATTGATCTTCATTTCGAGCACAACAAGAACCAAAACGCATTGGAAACACAACTAGCATGTGCAGAAAGAATGTCTTCAAAAAAAGGTGGCAACAAAGGCCAATGCAGTTTTTGATTTTTATATTAAAGCATGCTTCGTCCAACAGCTGGTTTGCAAGTTTGTTTATGGCTTTCTTAATGGAAGCATTATTCTACATGGGATTTTGTCAATCAAGGCAGGCACAACAACAGTCAAAAGCATACAAAAGCTTGGCAATGTCACGCTAAAAAGCTAACATTGTCTTGACAAACAAGGCCCTCTTGGAATTTTAAAATAGCTAACATTGGGTGGAGGAGTTGGTACAATTTTTAATACATGGATCATCTCCCAATCTTGGTATTCACAAGCCTCAAAGCATGCTCCTTGGAAGAATCACAACATGCTCCTTGGAGAAAGAATGGGCACATGCAAGAGGAAGGCATGTGCTTTGGGAAGCAAGCCTGAAGTCTTCAAAAGATAACGTCTGCTATAGTGAAATGCTACAGTGAAATGCTACAGTGTCGTATGCTACATTGCAGTACGCTACAGTGTCGTATGCTACAGTGACATGCTACAGTACCAAGCTACAAAATTGGTGGAGTCGACGTGAAGTTGCTGAAAAGGGGCTATTCACGCAAATCAAATTTAACTCTACAACTGGGACGCTTTGGACTGTAGATACAACGTCGACATGGACTCACTTGGGCTGTTTTGACAACTACAAAGTTTTAGTAGGCATAATGTGATATTAATTTGAGTATTATGCTCAATTTTGATAGTACGTTACATTAGAGTGCAAAGTCTATTTCCTTTCATTGAAGGAAGACAATGACAAATTACTAATTATTGTATTTTCTTTTCTATTTTTAATAAAAAAACTAGCCCTAGGCGCTTGCCTAGCGGATTGAAAAAAAAAACCATCTATAGGGAACAACACGTGGAAAAGGAAATGTTTGCAATACACGACGTGTTATCAGCGCCCATACCCTCGCTCCCGAATAAGCTAGCGGGTGAATCATGTCTCAACCCCGGTCGGGTTTGACAACACGAAGTAGAAATCTGCATCGCATGTCCGCGCTCAGGCGGTCATAATAAGCCAATCTCAAGGTGCCACTAGCATATCTCGTTTCAAGGTATAGCCATTCCTTTTGTTTCATTTCGGATTAAGAAGTGACCCTCGTGCAGGCACTCGACCAGAGATACCATAACGCTAACACTATCAGGAGGCCTCGAGACCCCCTGAAAGCGCGCTCGTTACACTCTTTTCCTTCGACCGAGTTTTTATCCCAAAAAAGAAGGGTTTTTACCGGCAAGGTTTTTAATGAGGCAATGTGTGTGAAGCTTCCTAAAGGGGAAACTCCACGAATTGCTCGATTCCACCCTTATGGCAAACTTTTAAGCGGCGAGGGGCATTCCCCCTGGAAGTCACCCGATTTGAAGGAGGTGGGGAAATGCCAAGCAAATGTTCCTACAGCGAGATGATGTATCGGGCCAAACAGTCGAGGTAATCAGACCCCGCCAAAGCGGTAGCATGTACTATTATATCGAGCAATCAAAAAATACCCATTTTTCCATGAAAAAATTAAAAGGCTACTTCTCAGAGTACGACAATGTGAAAATCATCGGAGCAACCAAACTTGACCTAAAAATAGATTGACTCGACACAAAAACATGTGTATTGCGCCAATTGATCAGAGAATATCTTCCAAACATCTCATTCTCCAAAAGGGAAAATCATAATATACTCTCGACAGAAGCCTCTTCGCCAAATATGTCCCGAGATACTCGGAAACTAAAATTATTCAGCGCCCACACGACCCCAGGGTCGGAACCCTCGGCTCACAAAGCCCTCACAATGCAACTTCGAGTTTGGAGAAGCGGCTTCAAGCTTAAAAAAACTCGATGACTCGAAAACTATCTCCAATCATCGTACACTGGAAAATCCGAACTGTACACTGGAAATACGAACAAATGAATTACCAAAATAATAATTTTTGAATAACTATTGGGGTTTTATGGATAAAAAAGGAAAATAAATTGGTTTAAAAAACTTTAAAAATTGTGGAAAAATAATAAAACACTTGGATATGCTTACATGTGCATATATATGCCATTTTGAAGTTATTTTGCATATTGAAAATATATAGAGAAAAATTGGGTATCAACAACTGCCCTTCTTTACCCGGGAAGGATGAAAGAGTTGTCGGGTAAAGATATGATGGCTAATTTTGACTGAGCGAAATGGTTCGAAGAGGTTTAGGCCATACCCTGGCTTTTTGAGCTACCTACATATCCCTGGTTTTATAGGAGTCAGGACATATGTAGTTCAGGATCTGTCGGCGATGTATGCCGATGGAGGCTTTTCAAGAACGGACGTAATATCCAGGATGGGGTGAGCAGACGACTTGTGGGAATGTCTAGGTTCGACATGGCTGCGAAAATTGGAGCGGGATCGCTCCTGCCGGGATGTCCGTAGCTCGCCAGTGTACCTATAATTAGAAACAATACAAGCCTATATCACGCATATATTTAAACATGATGCAAATTCCTGTCGGACCATGAATGTTGTCTTCGGACAGTTAGAATGACATCCTTAGACCATGTCATCCTGGGACATGAAGCGTACAATAAGGATTCACAAGCCATGAAATGATGCTCTCGGGCTCTGAGGATGGTGTCTCCGAACATGATGCCTTTGAATAATGATATGCAAAAATTAAAAGGGATCCTCAGGCCATGACATGGTGTTCTCGGGCTATGAAGATGGTGCCTCCGAACGATGACGCCTTTAGATAATTTGGCTATCTTTTAGCCCATGAGATGCAGTATGAGGCAATCTTTTAGCCCATGAAATGTAGTATAAGGCGATCTTTCAGCCTATGACATGCAGTAGCATGATGCGGACAAGACAGAGCTTAGTCTTGCAAATTGAAAGGCAGAGCTTATCTCGTAAGAGAAACGAAATAAATGATGCTTGAGATAGTGCTTATTCTCGAAGAAAATTGGAGGCAGAGCTTAGCCTTGGAAGGCAGAATGCTAGCCTTATGCAAAGATGCAAATGCGGAGAGAGGTAGAGCTTAACCTCGGAAGGCAATATAGTAGCCTTATGCAAGGACGTAGATGCAAATGGAGACAACGTTTAGTCTCAGAAGGTAGAATGGTAGCCTTATGCAAGAATGCAGATGGAGACAATGTTTAGTCTTGGAAGGTAGAATGGTTGCCTTATCCAAGGTGGAAGGCAGAATAGTAGCCTTATGCAATGCAAATGCAGATGCAGACGGAGACAACGTTTAGTCTCTGAAGGCAGAATGGTAGCCTTATGCAAGAATGCAGATAGAGACAGCGTTTAGTCTCGGAAGGCAGAATAGTAGCCTTATGCAATGCAAATGCAGATGAAGGTAGAGCATAACCTCGGAACCAGAGTAATAGCCTTATGCAAGAAATAAAATGGCAAATGGTGGTAGATCTTTCTTAGCTGATAGCAGATTGCGGTATTGCGATTACTAGGATCATTGTGACATACAGGGCATCACTGGTGTATGATGATAGAAAATGTTTGCAAGTATAACAGTTCAGAGAGTCGTGTTCCTAAATAATGTTTGTCCCATTAGTGTATAGTATGCTTGATGATTTCGCAATTCAAGTGCCTGCATCCAAAGAAAAATCGTGATTTTTGTAGAGGAGGGAGGTTAGTTAGTATCCCCGCTGGCCTTGCTTGACCTGCTCGGTTTTGATCTAGTGATACTGCATGTATCATTGGGGTAGCATTGCTAAACAAAGCAATTTTAGTAAGAAACATGCACGATTTTGTCAAAATATAACATAATTATATAATTAAGATAGCTTTTCAGATGAACCAATGACTGCGACGTAGCTCGGGACATTGCAACCTCTCTAGCTATGGAATTTTGAGGGCCCCCTCAAAATTCTACCCCAGTTGAATAGGTTGATGCTTCTGACTGTTGCTTGTGACGATTGGCTGAAATTACTTCGGAATTTTGAGGGTCCTCCTCAAAATTCTGCCCCAGTTTCCAACCGCAGGGGGAAATGAAAATTTTATTGAATGGTGACCGAACCCATAGGGCTACCTAAGTATCCACTCTTAAATGGGAATCAGGTCAGGCATTGTTCAATTTTCATCATATAAGGGAAGCATAAAGATTACACATAGTAACACTTGATTGCATCTGAGTTAATTGGCTTTGGCCAGACTTCTCCGTCTATTTCTACAATTATGAGGGCTCCTTCCGTCAGAACCCGATGAACCATGTATTGACCCTGCCAGTTGGGAGAGAACTTCCCTTTGGCTTCATCTTGATGTGGAAAATTTTTCTTTAACACCAGTTACCCCGGTGTGAATTGTCTTGGTTTGACTCTCTTGTTGAAGGCCCTGGATATTCTGTTCTGATAGAGTTGACCATGGAAAACTGGATTCATTCTCTTTCCGTCTATAAGGGCTAGTTGCTCATAACGACTTTTTACCCACGCTGCGTCATCGAGATCAGCTTCTTATATGATCCTTAGGGAAGGAATTTCTACCTCGACGGGAATGACTACCTCTGTACCATAAACCAGCATATAGGGGGTTTGCCCCGGTTTATGTGCGGACTGTGGTGCAATACCCTAATAGAGAAAATGATAACTTCTCATGCCACTGTTTATGCTTCTTTATCATTTTCCTCAATATCTTCTTGATATTCTTGTTGGCAGCTTCTACGACTCCATTCATTTGAGGCCTATAGGCTATGGAATTCTTGTGTATGATCTTGAAGGTTTCACACATAGCTTTCATCAAGTCACTATTGAGGTTGGAGCCATTATAAATAATGATCGACTTTGGAGTCCCGAATCGACAAAGAATGCGGTCGCGGACAAAGTCTGCCACAACTTTCTTAGTTAATGCTATGTAAGATACTGCTTCAACCCATTTGGTGAAGTAGTCGATTGCTACTAAGATAAACATGTGCCCGTTAGAAGCGGCATGCTCGATTTGTCCAATAACATCCATTCCCCAGGCCGCGAACAACCATGGTGAGCTTGTTGCATCAAGCTCATTTGGAGGCACCTTTATCATTACTGCATGTATCTGACAGCCGTGGAACTTCCGAACGTACTGGATGCTATCCGTTTCCATAGTCATCCAAAAGTAACCAGCCCAGAGTATCTTCTTTGCCAAGACAAAACTGTTCATATGTGGACCGCATGCCCCAGCATGAATTTCCTCTAGTAGCCTAGATGCTTCCTTTGCATCGACACACCTTAATAATCCTAAATCGGGAATCCTCTTATACAGGATTCCTCTGCTATGAAAGGCGTTATTGGACAATCTCCTAAGTGTGCGCTTCTGAGTAGGATTTGCAAGCTCTGAGTACTCTCCTTTAGCCAAATATTCCTTGATATCATGAAACCAAGGTTTTCGTTTGCTTCCTCTTCAACATGGGCACAGTAAGCTGGCTAATTATGGATTTTCACTGGAATGGGATCTATGAAATTCTTGTATCGATGCTGTATCATAGATGATTGGGTAGCCAATACATCGGCGAACTCATTCTGGATTTTGGGAACATGCTGGAATTCCATCTTTTTGAACCTCTTTCTCAACTCCTGTACATGATGAAGATACGGGACTTTCTTGGAGTTTTTGGTTGCCCATTCTTCTCGTACCTGACGTATAAGTAAGTCCGAATCTCCAATCGCTAGTAGCTACTGAATGTTCATGTCAATGGCTATCTTGAGCCCTAAGATACAGGCTTCATACTCGGCCATATTGTTGCTGCAAGGGAACCTGAGTTTGGTAGACACCGGATAATGCTGACCGGTTTCTGATACTAGGACTGCTCCTATAGCGACTCCTTTGAAATGTGCTATTCCATCGATAAACTTTCTCCAACCGTCATAGGATTCTGCAATGTCTTCTCGTATGAATGATACCTCTTCATCGGGAAAAAATGTTTTCAGGGGTTCGCATTCTCCATCCACAGGATTCTCAGCAAGGTGGTCTATCAGTAACAGGATTTGCCACTTGGCCAACTTGTCGGTGGGCATGGTCTTCTGAAATATATACTTCAAAGGATCCATCCTTGATATGAGATATGTAGTATAGGCACAGAAGTAATGTCTCAGCTTCTGGGCTACCCAAGTCAAGGAACAACATTTGCGCTCTAATAGAGAATATCGGGCCTCGTATGAGGTGAACTTCTTACTGAGGTAATAAATGGCCTGCATTTTCCTCCCCGTTTCATCATGATACCCCAGAACGAAATCAAAAGCTCTATCCAATACTGTAAGGTAGAGTAATAGGGGTCTACCCATCTCGGGCGGGACAAAGACTGGTGGTGTTGACAGGTATTCTTTGATTCTATCAAAGACTTTTTGCAGTCATCGGTCCATTTAGTAGCAGCGTCCTTCTTCAACATCTTAAATATTGGCTCACAAATAACTGTAGATTGTTTTATGAACAGGCTGATGTAGTTGAGCCTCCCTAAGAAACTCATCACATCCTTCTTGTTCTTTGGCGGTGGTAGTTCTTGAATACTTTGACTTTCGACGGATCCAGCTCAATCCCTCGGTGGCTCACAATAAACCCAAGCAATTTCCCAACAGAAACCCCAAATGCATACTTTATGGGGTTCAGTTTCAAATTGTACCTTCGCAATCTATTGAAGAACTTCCTCAAATCATCCATGTGATCAATGGCCTTCTTGGACTTGACGATGACATCATCTACATATACCTCAATCTCCTTATGTATCATATCATGGAAAATGGTATTCATGGGCGGGACTAAGACTGGTGGTGTTGACAGGTACTCCTTGATTCTGTTGAAGGCCTTTTGACAGTCATCAGTCCATTCAGTATCTTCTTCATCCATCCAGATCTGATGATAACCAGCGAAGCAATCTACAAATGACTATAGCTCATGCTTGGCGCAATTGTCAATCAGGATGTGTATATTTGGCAAAGGAAAGTCGTCTTTTGGACTTGCCCGATTGAGATCCCGGTAGCCGACACAGACTCTGACCTTTCCATCCTTATTTGGCACTGGCACGATGTTGGCTAACCATATCGGGTATTCTACTACCCTGGGAACCTTAGCATTGACCTGTTTGGTGACTTCTTCCTTGATCTTTAGACTCATATCAGGTTTAAACTTTCTGAGCCTTTGCTTTATTGGTGGGCACGTCGGATCGGTTAGCAATTTGTGAGCCACAATAGACGTACTCAGACAAGTCATGTCATCATACGACCAGGCGAATATGTCCTCATATTCCTTTAGAAATTCTATGTATTCTTTCTTTTCTGATGGCGATAGCTGAACGCTGATTCATGTTTCCTTGACGTTTTCTGCATCTCCCAGGTTAACAATTTTGGTATGGTCCAGGTTGGACATAGGTCTATTCTCAAAGTTCTTAACTTCTTTGACAATCTCATCTGGTATGTCATCTTCCTTTGAATCAATGTCCGTTTGTTGCGTTGTCTCATTGCATGGCACAGTCATTGGATCATCAAGATAAGTAATAGTAATGTTGTATAAGTAAAGTAATGAAAGAAAATGATAATGAGTGTTGTTTCATAAGAAAAGTCAAAATACTTTGATAAATTGCATAATTGTCTTGAACATTGAAGATCTTATTGCGGGAATTGAAAATGCAAAAAGAAAATCATTTAGTAAACAAAACAGTGCATGATGCTTGTTTTAGCCTTGCTACCCCAAGGCTCGCCGGGCTCTGGTTGTCCTGATGATCCAGTTATTGAGGCGTGCCCCTCTGCTTACAACCTGTATGGAAGGTCCTTCTTCCCCCTCCTCCTCGAGAACAAGACAATAGTCCTATCGACACCCCCTTTTTCTATGACCGTGGGGTTAGAAATCGGGTATACGACATTGGGAGGACAACTCTATTCCCTTTCGAGAATTGGGTTTAGAAGTTGAAGAGTCGTCACCTAATGATTATAGTGCATTAGGACACTTTTTAAAAGAGTTTGAGATGAAGAGACCAGAGATTAGGGTAAGGGCTAGAAATTATCCCGAGGGGAAGGTGTTAGGCACCCCTCAGGATCCACAAGTGTGGTTCCCGGCCATGCTACAATTGTGACTTTACAAGTAAACAATCAAGGCTCAAATAAGGACTTGCATACAACATTGCAATTAGGTTGAAACTTATGAAAGTAAGTAGAAAGAGAGCAAGGATTTGAAAAGTTTAAACAACTCTAAAGGAAGCGAATAAAGAAAAGGGGTCCTAGGTTTGTGATTAATATAGATCACATCAATGCAATATCCGGCAATCACTCCTCAGAAGAGGGGTCGCACGTGATATTAGCACACCGGTCATCATATCCATATTCTACCCTTCCCACCCCATTAAGGTATTAAAGCGCGGATGGTGTCGTTACTTATTGCATGCTAGTACCTGTCCCAGCCCTATCAGTTCCGAAGGCATTTAGGACTACTAATCCTAAAGGTAAAGGGATTTGGGGCCTTTTGAGAGTTTCAAAGGACAAAATACTAAGGCGTTAATCGCAACACGTAATACAAGTGAAAATGGAGGCAGATAAACAAGTAAGGCTCAATCAAAACCTCCTTAAATCAGATAGGCCATAGAGTTTAGCATGTCTTGCATGTACTGGTTTGGTCTTAAAAATAAATTAAGGCGATAAACGGACTGGTTCAACACAGACTTTTAGACAGGAGGTCCGCATTAGGTTCGCTTGAATGCAGTTGCCTAAGACTGATCCAATTGATTAATCAACCTTTTGTCTATGTGTTGAATAGAACTACTGATTTCAAAAATAAACTGATAAAGAGTTGCCAGTTTTTTTTTTTTGACAGGGTAAAATAAGGTTCAGAAAAGGTGCAAATTTAATATAGAAAAACGTTTACCAACTTTGAAAAGGTTTATCAGATTTATTAGGAAAGAGATTGATTTCAAAAATGTGGATTGATTACAGGAAAGGGTTTGCCAATTTTGTCAAGAAGAAGAGAGTTTTCAGAAAAGGTATGCAGAAGACAACCAGTTTTAGCAAACAAGACGCGTTTCAGAAAAAGGTTTGTGAGTTTCAGAAATCTGATATAGCTTTAAACGAGTGAGACGGTTTATATCCAAAATTTCCTATAGGCATGCTTTCTACAAGTTTTTACTGATTTTAACACCTTTCAAACATTAATAGGAGTTCTATGAACATGATATCTATGTACAACTTTATTATTAAGCCTAACTGTTTGCCTAATGTCATTACATAGAAATATAAGAGTCTATAGGCATGATATCTACGTGTAGAGTTGCAGAAATCAGAAGTAACACCCCTATAGGCATGTTTTCTACCCTTGTGCATAAAAGTAAACCCCCTCCCTTCTTTACTAAATCCCCATGAGTTTAATACAAATTATTACAAACCAGTGAATCGGACTGAAATTAAAAGTACATCAGAAACTAACCGCTGCATCCGAGGAACCTAATTCAGACTTAATGTCTAACAATTGGGGATGAACCAGTTCCGAGATCAAGTTTTCCAAGCCTTCTCTTATCTAGGGTGTTTCAGAGATCCAAGGAATTTCAAAAATTCCAGGCAGTGCTTTCACTCGCGATACTAATCAAAAAGAGTTATAGTGCAGTATGGAAGAGTTAGGCCTCAGGTGTCCAAGTTCAGAGGGAGCTCATGAATCCCAAAGAAAGGCTCACAAGAGGGGGGCGGAACTTAATGTTCTAAGAATGAGTGCGAGTGAAATAGAGGGGTTAGGGAGTGCCAAGGTAGGCTGGTGGTCATACCTAGTCATAAGGTAGACTGGCACACCCCTGACCAAGCCTGTTCAGCCAACAAATATGATCACAGACCTGTTGAAGGTCAGGCTATGGTCCAGATAATGATTAGGACATTGTTAGACCATAGTCATAAACTTAGAATACATATAAAGGGGAAGGGGAATGGGAATTGGAAAGAATTTAGGACTCAGGGAGTCCAGCCCATACACATGAGCAACAATGTCAAGTGTTGTCATGCTTTCTGGACCATAACTCAACATACAAAGGGAATTGGGGGTGGGAATTCATGTGAGCACAGAGAAAAGAAGTAAGACAAACAGAGGAAAGGATAAAGGATAAACATGTAGTGGAGGGGCAGAAACCAAACAAAGATAGACATACCAGTTGCAGAAAAAATAAGCAAAGAGAAAAGCAGGATTTCTTTCAGCTAAACCACAAGAAAGCTCAAGCTTGTGAGATCAGAGAACTCGAATGTTTAAGAAATTCTAAGTATATTTGAGAGAAGTAGTGACTTATTCTGTTAGAACTTGTTTTTGAAAGAGAAAAAGGTACAGGTATTTATAGCTTTGAAAACGAGTAGAAAACAAGGCAACGAATTAGGTTTCAACACAAACATGGAAATAATCACAGTCAAAATTAATTAATACAGCTTTTTCCCTTTAATCAAGGGATTACTACTCAACAGACACTAATAGGATTAATATAAGGAAAGAAGATCAATTTGTAATCAGAATGAATTTTACCATAAAAGGAGCAGTAAAACCATATAGTAAGGGATTAAGTCTAAATACAGGAGTGCACTTATTTTGGAAAGGATTTGGTAAGGCCAAACAAAGAGACAGAACTAATTAACCCTTAACGGGCGAGTAAAAATCAGAATCTCACAAGTAAAAGTTTTGAAAATTCAATCACGAGTTTGAAAATCAATCGCAGAGGGACTCAGTATATAAACGAAGTACACAAGTAATAGACATGTGAGGCCAAGCTATGGCAAGAAGAAACAACATACAGTAATAGCATGATAGTCACTTAGGTCAAACTTCATTAGCTTAGTAATAGAGAAAAATCAGAAGCATGCAAAAGTTAGGTGAAAACCTTTCTGAAAACATAGTTGATTTTGACAAATAGCAAGAGCTCAGAATAAAGGAATCACATAAAGAAGACGAGATGCTGCAGTAAAGGAACAAGACGGAGCGATTTCAAACAGGCGAGTTGAACAAACAAACTCAAGAGCTCGAACAGACCCCAAAGAACTAGGGTTTTCGAAATCAGTAGAGTTTAGAGGCGATAAGCAAGTGAAACAAATAAACAGTATCAGAATCTCTAGTAAAACCCCAAAAATTAGGGTTCTTTAACACTAATCTGGTGTAAACAAAGTAAATCAAACAGATAGACTCAGAAACACTAGTTTGAAATCAAAAGGTTTTGAAAAGGAAATTTGGGGAAAACGCTTAAAACATCACATATAGCACAGATCAAGCACAGATCCAAACAAATAAACGAAAAAGAACTTCGAATAGGCTAGGGTTTCTGAGAACCCTAGAAACGAGAAAGGCTTGGAAGAAACAACATCAGATCTGGAGTCGATAATGTCAGAATCAGGCTCAGGAGGCCAAGACACGCTGGACCAAGGCCGGAGATGGTTGAAAACCTCGAATCGACGAAGGTCTGAGCGAAGACCCTTGAAGTCTGGACTCGACCTTCAGGTATCAAGCAAGTGAGAGGAGTAGGGGTTGAGTATAGGTCGTCCATGGTTAGAACAACCATGCATTCCGGTGGATTTAGGGTTGGAGGTGGCAGAGAGCGATTAGGTTTCGAGAGAGCTCAAGAGCGTTTGAGAGACGAGAGGTTTCAAAGGTGGCGGACCAAACGAAATGAAGGTATTAGGGTGTAGTTGGGTGATTAAAAAAGGTAAGGGACAATCCTGGTCGTTGATCCAAATGATCAACGGCCTAGATTGAAAGAAAGGTCGGGCGGATTTTTCAATTGGGTCAGGGGCCGGGTTAAAAACGAAACTGGGTCAATTGAGGGCCAAAATTTAAATGTAAATAGGCTGTAATTGCAATGAAATGAGGCTAAATGTTAAATAGCCAGTTTTCCCTTTTATTTTATAAAAACTAGTAAAAAAGATTTTAAAAGCAAATTAAAAGTACTGAGCCAATTAATAATATATAAATATTAGTTTAAAAATGTTAGGCCTAATTTTACAATCATAAAAGGCTGTTAATCGTAAAGTAGGCTAAAATTACAATTATATGCAATTTAGCTTTTAACATACCAAATAATTTTGTAAAAATATACAAAAAAAAATTATCTTAACTATATTTTGGTATAAATATAGGAATGAAATATATTATTCACTAAAATTGATGATTTTGGGAATAATTATTGGTTTTGCACTGCTAAAATAGATAATAAATTTATTTTCAAAATCTTTAAAAATTAGGAAAAAATACCAAAAATCTTGGGCATACTTATGTATGCATATATATGCTATTTTGGAAGTATTTGGGTACAAAAATACCTAGGGAAAAATTGGGTATCAACAACTGCCCCTCTTTACCTGAGAATGATGAAAGAGTTGTCGGGTAAAGATAAGATGGCCAATTTTGCCGGAAGTGGCGATTTGAAAGGAGTTTTGACCGAGCTCTGGTTTCTGAGCCGCCTACATATCCCTGGTCTTACAGGAATCAGGCCATATGTAGTTCAGGATCCATTGGCGGAATATGCCGATGGAGATTTCACACAGACGGACGTGATGTTTAGATTGAGAGAAGCTTTCTGAAAAACCGATAGACTGCGGGAATCGGAGTGGGATCGCTCCTGTTGAGACGGCCATTGCCAGCCGGTGTACCTGCAAGTGAGCAATACGAGTGCATATTGTGCGTAAATTTAAACGTGATGCAAATTCCCTTTGGACCATGAATGTTGTCCTCGGACAGTTAGGATGACGTCCTCGAACCATGATGTCCTGGGCCATGAAGTGTATGGTAAAGGATTCGCCAGCTATGAAATGATGTTCTCGAGCTATGAGAATGATGCCTCCAAACTATGATGCCTTTGAATAATGATATGCAAAAGGTAAAATGGGGTCCTCAGGCCATGGCATGGCGTTCTCGGGCTATGCAAATGGTACCTCCGAACAATGATGCCCTTGGACAATTTGGCGATCTTTTAGCCCATGAAATGCAGAAGGTGGAGATCTTTCAGCCGATACAAGAGTAAATAAAGGTGGCGGTATTTCAGCCGATGCAAAATAAAACGGCGCTATTTTAGCCATGCAAGAGAGATGAAGTGGCGATATTTCAGCCATGCATTATGGAGGTAGAGCTTAACCTCGGAAGTCAGAAAGGTAGCCTTATGCAAAATGCAGATGGAGACAGAGCTTAGTCTCGAAAGGCAGATAAGTAGCCTTATGCAGAATGCAGATGGAGATAGAGCTTAGTCTCGAAAGGTAGATAAGTAGCCTTATGGAGGTAGAACTTAACCTCGGAAGGCAGAAAAGTTGTCTTATGCAAAATGCAGATGGAGACAGAGCTTAGTCTCGAAAGGCAGATAAGGTAGCCTTATGCAATGCAAAAATGCAGATGGAGGTAGAGCTTAACCTCAGAAGGTAGAAAAGTAGCCTTATGCAATGCAGAGAAATGCAGGATGGAGACAATGCTTAGTCTCGGAAGGCAGAAAAGTAGCCTTATGCAATGTAGAAAAATGCGGATGGAGACAATGCTTAGTCTCGAAAGGCAGAAAGGTAGCCTTATGCATTGTAGAGAAATGCGGATGGAGACAATGCTTAGTCTCGAAAGGCATAAAGGTAGCCTTATGCAATGCATAGAAACGCAGGATGGAGACAATGCTTAGTCTCGAAAGGTAGAAAGGTAGCCTTATGCAATGTAGAGAAATGCGGATGAAGGTAGACCTTAACCTCGGAAGGCAGAAAGGTAGCCTTATGCGATGCAGATGGAGGTAGAGCTTAACCTCGAAAGGCAGAAAAGTAGCCTTATGCAGTGCAAGAATGTAAAAGGATGATTAGTAGTAAGATCTCTTAGCTGATAGCCGCTAACGGCAATATGACTGCTGGGGAGATTGTATACGGATAGCAATTGCGAACAGGTGATGATTCTGAGAAGTTGCATTCTTGAGAGTGCATAAATATACCTAATGATATTGCGAATTGAGTGCCTACATCCAAAGAAAAATCGTGAGTTCTGTAAGGGGAAAGGTTAGTTCGTCTTCCCCGGGCCCTTGACGTTGTGTGTTATTGGTGTAGCGTCACTAAACAATAGCAATTCGGATAATAGTTATGCATGCTCTAGTAAATATATAATCAAAAATAGTTTTCTTTAGATGAACCAACGACTGCGACGTGGTTCAAGACATTGCAACCTCTTTTTCTCCGGAATTTTGAGGGTCCTCCTCAAAATTCTGCCCCAGTTTACTGGGCTGGCGCTTCTGGCGATGCATGAACTAAAATTAACTTCAGAATGCCCAGTTCCAATAGCGGGGAAAAATGGAATTTTTATTAAATTATGACCGAACCCATAGGGCTGCCTACGTATCCCCTCTTAAATGGGAATCAGGTCAGGCGTAGTTCAAATTACATCATTAATGGAATCATAAGTGGTTACACATAATATTGTTTCACTACATCTGAATTGATTGGCTTCGGCTAGACTTCTACATCCATCTCTGCAAGAATAAGGGCTCCTCCAGTTAGAACCCGGTGAACCATGTACGGACCCTGCCAATTGGGAGAGAACTTCCCCTTGGCTTCGTCTTGATGTGGGAATATTTTCTTCAACACCAGCTGCCCCGGTGTAAAATTCCTCGGCTTAACCCTTTTGTTGAAGGCTCTAGACGTTCTATTCTGATACAACTGACCGTGGCAAACCGCATTCATCCTTTTCCCATCTATAAGGGCTAACTGCTCGTAGCGACATTTTACCCATTCTACATCATCCAATTCTACTTCTTGTATGATCCTTAAGGAGGGAATTTCTACCTCGGCGGGGATGACTGCCTCTGTACCATAAACCAGCATGTAGGGAGTTGCTCTGGTCGATGTGCGGACTGTAGTGCGGTATCCCAATAAGGCGAATGATAATTTCTCATGCCATTGTTTGTGCCTTTCGACCATCTTCCTTAGTATCTTCTTGATATTCTTGTTGGCTGCTTCCACAGCTCCGTTCATCTGAGACCTGTAGGCTGTAGAGTTCTTGTGTTTTATCTTGAAAGATTCACACATTGCTTTCATCAAGTCTTTGTTGAGATTGGAACCATTATCAATGATGATTGACTCCGGAACTCCGAACCGACAAACAATGCGGTCGCGGACGAAACCCGCCACAACCTTCTTAGTGACCGCCTTGTATGATGCTGCTTCAACCCATTTGGTAAAATAATCGATTGCCACTAAGATGAACCTGTGCCCATTTGATGCGGCAGGCTCGATAGGTCCGATAACATCCATTCCCCAAGCGGCGAATGGCCATGGTGAGCTTGTTGCAGTAAGCTCGTTTGGAGGTGCCTTTATCATATCTACGTGTATTTGACAGTGATGTCATTTGCGAACATACTGGATACAGTCTGTTTCCATAGTCATCCAAAAATACCCTACTCGGAGTATCTTCTTTGCTAAGACAAAACCGTTCATGTGCGGCCCGCAGGTCCCTGCATGCACTTCGTCCAATAGCCTGGATGCTTCTTTTTCTTCGACACACCTTAGTAAACCCAAATCGGGAGTCCTCCTGTATAGGATTCTTCCACTATGAAAGAAGTTGCTAGATAACCTACGAAGTGTGCGCTTCTAAGTAGCGTTGGCAAGTTCTGGATATTCCCCTGTTGTCAAGTACTCCTTGATGTCATGGAACCATGGTTTTCTATTCGCTTCTTCCTCAACGTGGGCACAATAAGCTGACTGATCATGAATCTTTACTGGGATGGGATCAATGAAATTTGTATCTGGATGCTGGATCATGGACGATAAAGTAGCTAATGCATCAGCAAACTCGTTCTGGACTCTGGGGACGTGCTGAAATCCTGTCTTTGTGAACCTTTTCCTCAACTCCTATATGTGATGCAAGTAGGGAAGTATCTTAGAGTTCTTGGTTGCCCACTCTCCTCGAACCTGATGTATGAGCAAGTCTGAATCCCCGATCACTAGCAATTCCTGAACGTTCATGTCAATGGCCATTTTGAGCCCCAAGATGCAGGCTTCATATTCAGCCATATTATTGGTGCAAGGGAACCTGAGCTTGGCGAATACCGGGTAGTGCTGGCCGGTTTCTGATACTAGGACTGCTCCTATGCCAAATCCTTTAAAATTTGCAGCTCCGTCGAAAAACAACCTCCAACCATCATAGGATTCTGCAATATCTTCTCCTACAAAAAATACCTCTTCATCGGGAAAATACGTCTTTAGGGGCTCGTATTCTCCGTCCACGGGATTCTCAGCGAGATGGTCCGCCAAGGCTTGCCCTTTGATTGCTTTCTGGGTCACGTAAACAATGTCGAATTCACTTACCAGTATCTGCCACTTGGCGAGCTTGCCAGTGGGCATGAGCTTCTGGAAGATATACTTCAGAAGGTCCATTCTAGATATGAGATAAGTAGTGTAAGCACAGAAGTAATGCCTTAACTTCTGCACGACCCAAGTCAGAGCACAGCAAGTTTATTCCAAAAGAGAATACCGGGCCTCGTACGGTGTGAACTTCTTACTGAGATAGTAGATGACTTGCTCCTTTCTCCCTGTTTTATCATGTTGTCCTAGAACACAACCGAATGCTCTATCCGATACCGCAAGGTAAAGCAATAGGGGTCTTCCTGGCTCAGGCGGAACCAAGACCGGCGGTGTTGATAGGTATTCCTTAATTCTGTCAAAAGATTTCTGGCAATCATTAGTCCATTTGGTAGCAACGTCCTTCTTCAACATTTTGAAGATAGGTTAACAAATGACCGTGGATTGAGCTATGAACCGGCTGATATAGTTGAGTCTTCCCAAGAAACTCATTACGTCCTTCTTGTTATTTGGCGACAGAATTTCTTGGATAGCTTTGACCTTTGATGGATCCAATTCTATTCCTCGACGACTCATGATGAAACCCAATAATTTTCCAGCAGGGACCCCGAATGCACACTTGGCTGGATTCAGTTTCAGATTGTACCTCCTCAGTCTGTTGAAGAACTTTTTTAGGTCTTCCATGTGATCCCTGGCTTTCTTGGATTTGATGATGACATTATCCACATATCCCTTGATCTTCTTGTGTATCATGTCATGAAAGATGGTAGTCATGGCTCTCATGTAGGTGGCACCAACGTTCTTCAAACTGAACGACATCATTTTGTAACAGTACATTCCCCATGGAGTGACGAAAGTCGTTTTCTCTGCATCTCCCTCATCCATCCATATCTGATGATACCTAGCGAAACAATCAACAAAAGACTGCAACTCATGCTTGGCGCAGTTGTCGATAAGAATGTGTATGTTAGGCAAGGGGAAGTCGTCTTTGGGACTAGCCCGATTAAGATTCCGGTAGTCAACACAAACTCTATCTTTCCCATACTTTTTTGGCACTGGCACGATGTTGTCTAACCATGTCGGATACTCTACTACCCTGAGAAACTTGGCTTTAACTTGCTTGGTAACCTCTTCTTTGATTTTCAAACTCATGTTGGGTTTGAATTTCCTGAGCTTCTGCTTTACCGGCGGGCACGTTGGATCTGTCGGTAGCTTGTGAGCTATAATGGATGTGTTGAGACCAGTCATATCATCATATGACCAGGCGAATATGTCTTCATATTCCTTCAGGAACTCCGTGTACTCTTTCTTTCTGATGGTGACAGGTGAACACTGACGCGCGTTTCTTTGACATTCCATGTATCTCCCAGATTGACGACCTCAGTTTCGGCCAAGTTAGACTTAGGCCTATTTTCAAAATTCTCAACTCCTCTGACGACATCTTCTGGTATATCATCCTCTTCTGAGTCCGTATCCATTTGTTGCATTGTCTCGTTGCAAGTCACAATCATTGGTTCATCGTCAAGGCAAGTAATAGTAATGTTGTGTAAAATAAAGTGAATGATAGAAAAAATAATAAGAGCGAGATATATAATAAACTAAAATGCTTCGATTAAATTCGTAATTGTTTTGAGTATCAGAGCTCTTTTCAGAATTAAAGACAATGGGGAAATAAAATCAGCTAGTAAAAAGTAAAATGTGATGCATGGTGCTTTTGTTCAGCCTTGCTACCCCGAAGGTTTCCGGGCCCTAGTGGTTCTGATCGACCAATTGCTGAGGCGCTCTCCTTGGTTCACAACTTGTATAGAAGGGCCCTTGGATCTCGTATTGTATGATGATGGTGCCAAAATGCACGAACTAACCATTGGGGAGGGGAATAAAAATAAAAGAAAAACAAAAAGAAGTAACAAGTTAGCGCGGTTATGAGAAGAAAATGTTGCAATATTTAAACACATTGTGCAAGAATATAAATCGTGTCCTAATTTGGGTGTCTCGTTCTGCCCGAGGTAGGCCTAGCAACAAGTTAATTTGGAGAACTTATAATGCTAAATGCCTCATCTTATTGATAAAAATAAGACGAATTCACAACGATGCTAAGAAAATAAAATGTCACTAGTGGACATTGGCCTCATTACATCATTAAAATCAAAATAAAAGACTCCTAACCACTTGGTCCCATAAGGACCTTCACCAGATTTGGCATTTTTATCCCCCGCGAACAGCTTCACCTGCTCGCGCAGTCCTAGCAGCAGATAAGCTTGGGCCAAATGTCCGCCTGCATTCCCTTCAGCGTTCCGACAATCTTCAATCCTCTTGAGGTACTTTCCTTCTAGCTCCACTAGACCCCACTCCAAATACCCTAGTCGTTTGTTGGCGCTGACAGCCATATCCTTCCATTCCTCGATCAACTTTTTATGGGCTTCTTGTATTTCCCGATGCTCACTTTTACACTCTCAAATTCTCTTGCGCAGTTGATTGTACTTAACCCGTGCTTCAGCTTTCTCGTCAATGATTCTATGTCCGTGAATGAACCCGGGCTGACCCATACCATTGTGATTATCTTCCAACCAACCCGAATAGTGCGGCACGCAACCAACGTGATACCTGTCTGGGTCAATAGATTATTTCCTCAAAACAAGCTTGCAATGCCACATGTGTTGAGCTTGGCATTTGTGAGGACTATCATCGTCCTGGAAATCAGCCCTAAAGTGACTCATTTTGTCGACCCTTGGTATGATTTGCTTCCTTCCAGCCTGTCTCATGGCTCGGATGGGAATGTAGGGATAAGTTCCTCTTAGACCAATGAGTATGAGAAATGGTGCATCTCGGGATAGAACAATAAATTCTTCCGTAGGGAACCATTTGACCATCCATTGTACCTGGTCTTCTTTTAGATTCTCAAATAGCTCCACCCATCTTCCAGCGTCTTCTAGCTGAGCGAACATGTTAGGCATATAATTCATACACCTTGGCTGGTGGAAGGCAATGTGATCATCCCAGTCTCTGCGTAAGATCTCTTGTCGGTATTCTCCTTTTTGGGGGTGCTCCATGAGCCAGAGCTGAAGTAATAAATTGCATCCCTCAAAATGACTGGCTTTTCGCTGAAAGTTGTCCAGAGCCCGGTATATCTCATCAACAATCATGGGCACTACACTGAAAGGATGTCCGCCAATTCCTTCCATCAGAGTCTTGGTTACCATGGCCAGTCTGGTGTGGATCCTAGCCTTCTTCATAGGGAACACTATCATTCCCAGGAAAAAAACATGAATACGAAGACCCTTCTGTGAATATGCCCCAATGAGGTGAGAGCAAATTCATCTGAGTAGGTGCGGTATGACTTGTTATGGTCATACCTCTCGTACAGATAGTCGAATGGGATGTAGGAGTCTTTCAAACAGGTTAAGTCTGGGTTCTTCTTCAGTCCCATCATCTTAAGGAAACCCCTACCCTTGCGATTTTCTGTCATAAGCAAACCCGGAGTCTCCCAAGGAATACCAGCTAAGCCTCATATTTCTTCGAGCAAAGGAGTCATTTCAAGGTCCCCGAAGCGGAACACGGACCTATCACTATCCCAGAATAGAGTTGCAACCTCTATGATTTTGTTGTCAGGCTGGATTTCTAGAAGAGAAGGCAGATTCCCTAAGTATTTGCGGACAAGTGTCTGATCACTGGAGTGGAGATCTTCCCACCAATTCAGCAGCCTTGGATGAATGTTGGTTACAATGCCGAATCTGGGGACTTCGTGCCTCATTTTCTGCAAAATAGAGTGTTAGACCCTTACCCGCCAGACTCAACTATTTAAACCAATAATTAGCATAAAATGCATTTAGTTCTCCAAATAAATGCACAGAACATGTAGGTGTCTGTTTGGGTTTCAGGGAAACCCAATGGACTTTGGACAAGGCTATCTTAATGAGTCATTATGTGGACAACACAACTGACTCGACTGGGTTTGACCATGATGCATGCATAGTTAGAGTAAGGTTTTTATTGGGGTATTAGACAGGTACCCTTGAGCGGATAACTCAAAAAAGAAAGGCACGGAACCGTCGACTGCACCGCTGATCGACTGGTTTTACTGCAAATACGCCTTTGCCAAATTTAAAGGGTGATAATATTGGAAGAGCGCAACCACTCATTATAAGCGTTGCTATGGTATTTGTTTTGCACGAGTGGAATATGATGTTGAAGATGCAGTTTACAAGATTGAAATAAATTGAAATGTATTTCCACGTTCATAAGATAAATGATTACAATAATTGTAGTAACTACAATAGTATTGAAATAAAGCAGTAAAGGAAAGCAGTTAAAAGAAAGAAAAGACATGAAGAGCCAAGTTAGTTTCTTAGTGAAAGAATAAAAGATAGTAAATAAAGCAATTAATGAGATAGTAAAGTCACAAGCAACATGCAATGGTAAAAGCCTAAATAATCTCCCCAGCAGAGTTGTCATGCTGTCGATGCCCCCTTTTTCTATGACCGTGGGGTCAGAAATTGGTTATACGTCATTGGGAGGACAACTCTATTCCCTTTCGAGAATTGGGTTTAGAAGTTGAAGAGTCGCCACCTAATAATTATAGTGTATTAGGACACTTTTTAGAAGAGTTTGAGATGAAGAGACCAGAGATTAGGGTAAGGGCTAGAAATTATCCCGAGGGGAAGATGTTAGGCACCCCTCAGGATCCACAAGTGTGGTTCCCGGCCATGCTACAATTATGAATTTACAAGTAAACAATCAAGGCTCAAATAAGGACTTGCATACAACATTGCAATTAGGTTGAAACTTATGAAAGTAAGTAGAAATAGAGCAAGGATTTGAAAAGTTTAAACAACTCTAAAGGAAGAGAATAAAGAAAAGGGGTCCTAGGTTTGTGATTAATATGGATCACATCAATGCAATATCCAGTAATCACTCTTCAGAAAAGGGGTCGCACGTGATATTAGCGCACCGATCATCATATCCACATTCTACCCTTCCCAACCCGTTAAGGTATTAAAGTGCGGATGGTGTCGTTACTTATTGCATGCTAGTACCCGTCCTAGTCCTATCAGTCTCGGAGGCATTTAGGACTACTAATCCTAAAGGGAAAGAAATTTGGGGCCTTTTAAGAGTTTTAAAGGACAAAATACTAAGGCGTCAATCACAACAAGTAATACAAGTGAAAGTGGAGGCAGATAAACAAGTAAGGCTCAAGCAAAACCTCCTTAAATCAGATAGGCCGTAGAGTTTAGCATGTCTTTCATGTACTGGTTTGATCTTAAAAATAAATTAAGGCAATAAGCGGACTGGTTCAACACAGACTTTTAGACAGGAAGTCCGCATTAGGTTCGCTCGAATGCAGTTGCCTAAGACTGATCCAATTGATTAATCAACCTTTTGTTTATGTGTTGAATAGAACTACTTATTTCGAAAATAAACTGATAAAGAGTTGCCAGTTTTTTTTTGATAGAGTAAAATAAGGTTCAGAAAAGGTGCAGATTTAATATAAAAAAACGTTTACCAACTTTGAAAAGGTTATCAGATTTATCAGGAAATAGATGGGTTTCAAAAATGCGGACTGATTACAGGAAAGGGTTTGCCAATTTTGTCAAGAAGAAGAGAGTTTTCAGAAAAGGTATGCAGAAGACTACCAGTTTTAGCAAACAAGACGCATTTCAGAAAAAGGTTTGTGAGTTTCAGAAATCTGATATGGCTTTAAATGAGTGAGACGGTTTATATCCAAGATATCCTATAGGCATTCTTTCTACAAGTTTTTACTGATTTTAACACCTTTCAAACTTTAATAGGAGTCCTATGAACATGATATCTATGTACAACTTTATTACTAAGCCTAGCTATTTGCCTAATGGCATTACATAGAAATATAGGAGTCTATATGCATGATATCTACGTGTGGAGTTGCAGAAATTAGAAGTAACACCCCTATAGGCATGCTTTCTACCCTTGTACATAAAAGTAAACCCCCTCCCTTCTTTACTAAATCCCCATGAGTTTAATACAAATTATTACAAACTAGTAAATCGCATTGAAATTAAAAGTACATCAGAAACTAACAGCTGCATCCGAGGAACCTAATTCATACTTAATGTCTAACAATTGGGGATGAACCACATCCGAGATCAAGGTTTCCAAAGCCTTCTCTTATCTAGGGTGTTTCAGAGATCCAAAGAATTTCAAAAATTCCAGGCAGTGCTTACACCCGAGATATTAATAAGAAAGAGTTATAATGCAGTGTGGAAGAGCCAGCCCTCAGGTGTCCAAGTTCAGAGGGAGCTCATGGATCCCAAAGCAAGGCTCACAAGAGGGGGGCGGAACTTAATGTTCTAAGAATGAGTGCAAGTGCAATAGAGGGGTTAGGGAGTGCCAAGGCAGGCTGGTGGTCATACCTAGTCATAAGGTAGACTGGCACACCCCTGACCAAGCCTGTTCAGCCAACAAATATGAGCACAGACCTGTTAAAGGTCAGGCTATGGTCCAGACAATGATTAGGACATTGTTAGACCATAGTCTTAAACTCAGAATACATATAAAGGGGAAGGGGAAGGGGAATTGAAGAGAATTTAGGACTCAGGGAGTCCAGCCCATAAACATGAGCAACAATGTCAAGTGTTGTCATGCTTTCTGGACCATAACGCAACATACAAAGGGGGTGGGAATTCATGTGAGCACAGAGAAAAGAAGTAAATAAACTTGCAGAATTTACAGCATCGAAACAGTAAGGCAAACAGAGGAAAGGCTGAAGGATAAATATGTAGTGGAGAGGCAGAAACTAAACAAAGATAGACATACCAGTTGCAGAAAAAGTAAGCAAAGAGAAAAACAGGATTTCTTTTAGCCAAACCATAAGAATGCTTCAAGCTTGTGAGATCAGAGAAATCGAATGTTTAAGGAATTCTAAGTATATTTGAGAGAAGTAGTGACTTGTTCTGTTAGAACTTGTTTTTGAAAGAGAAAAAGGTACAGGTATTTATAGCTTTGAAAACGAGTAGAAAACAAGGCAACGAATAAGATTTCAACACAAACATGAAAATAATCACAGTCAAAATCAATTAATACAGCTTTTTCCCTTTAATCAAGGGATTACTGCTCAACGAACACTAACAGGATTAATATAAGGAAAGAAGATCAATTTGTAATCAGAATGATTGTTACCATAAAAGGAGCAGTAAAACCATATAGTAAGGGATTAAGTCTAAATAGATGAGTGTACTTATTTTGGAAAGGATCTGTTAAGGCCAAACAAAGAGAGAGAACCAATTAACCCTTAACGGGCGAGTAAAAAGCAGAATTTCACAAAGAAAAGTTTTGAAAAATCAATCACGAGTTTGAAAATCAATCGCAGAAGGGACTTAGTATATAAACGAAGTACACAAGTAATAGACATGTGAGGCAAAGCTATGGCAAGAAGAAACAGCATACAATAATAACATGATAGTCACTTAGGTCAAACTTCATTAGCTTAGTAATAGAGAAACGATAGAGTAAAGGAACAAAGGAATCACATAAAGAAGACGAGATGTTGCAGTAAAGGAACTAGACGGAGCGATTTCAAACATGCGAGTTGCACAAACAAACTCAAGAACTCGAACAGACCCCAAAGAACTAGGGTTTTCGAAATCAGTAGAGTTTAGAAGCGATAAGAAAGTGAAACAAATAAATAGTCTCAGAATCTCTAGTAAAACCCCAAAAATTAAGGTTCTTTAACACTAATCTGGTGTAAACAAAGTAAATCAAACAGATAGACTCAGAAACACTAGTTTGAAATCAAAAGGTTTTGAAAAGGAAATTTGGGGAAAACGCGTAAAAAATCACATATAGCACAGATCAAGCACAGATCCAAACAAATAAACGAAAAAGAACCTCGAATAGGATAGGGTTTCTGAGAACCCTAGAAACGAGAAAGGCTTGGAAGAAACAAGATCAGATTTGGAGTCGATAAGGTCGGAATCAGTCTCAGAAGGCCAAGACACGCTGGACCAAGGAGATGGTTGAGAACCTCGAATCGACGAATGTCTGAGAGAAGACCCTTGAAGTCTGGCCTCGAACCTTTTGGTTTCAAGCATGTGAGAGGAGTAGGGGTTGAGTATAGGTCGTCCATGGTTAGAACAACCATGGATTCCGGTGGATTTGGGGTTAGAGGTGGCAGAGAGCGATTAGGGTTTCGAGAGAGCTCGAGAGAGTTTGAGAGACAAGAGGTTTCAAAGGCGGCAGACCAAACGAAATGAAGGAATTAGGGTGTAGTTGGGGGATTAAAAAAGGTAAGGGACAATCCTGGCCGTTGATCCAAATGATCAACGGCCTGGATTGAAAGAAAGGTCGGGCGGGTTTTTCAATTGGGTTGGGGGCCGGGTTAAAAACGAAACCGGGTCAATTGAGGGCCAAAATTTAAATATAAATAGGCTGTACTTGCAATGAAATGAGGCTAAATGTTAAATATCCAGTTTTGACTTTTATTTTATAAAAACTAGTAAAAAAGATTTTAAAAACAAATTAAAAGTACTGAGCCAATTAATAATATATAAATATTAGTTTAAAAATGTTGGGCCTAATTTTACAATCATAAAAGGCTGTTAATCGTAAAGTAGGCTAAAATTGCAATTATATGCAATTTAGCTTTTAACATACCAAATAATTTTGTAAGAGTATACAAAAAAAATTATCTTAACTATATTTTGGTATAAATATAGGAATGAAATAGATTATTCACCAAAATTGACATTTTGGGAATAATTATGGGTTTTGCACTGCTAAAATAGACAATAAATTGATTTTAAAAATCATTAACAATTAGGGAAAAATACCAAAACTCTTGGGCATACTTATGTATGCACATATATGCTATTTCGGAAGTATTTTGGGTACAAAAATACCTAGGAAAAAATTGGGTATCAACAAGTCTATGTCATTGTCCTCTAGAAACAAGTTCTTCACCGCTGGCAGTGCTTCTTCTTTGTCTGACCCATAAACACTATCGGCATGTTGGAAAGTCTGCTCCAAATATGGTATTGGTTGCTCCAATGGATAGTAAGGACTGTGCCATGGTGGTGACCAGTTGTTGAATTCTTCCCAGGTGTAATCATATACCAGACCGAAAGTAGTGTCATGTTTCTTGAGTTTTATGGGCTTAGAGATTCCTTGGAGGTTTTTGCCCAACCCTTTGCCAGGTTCGTACCCACTCCAATTCAGTATACTCTCGATTTTGTTATTCCAACATTTGTCCTTGTCAACAGCATTTACCCGTTTAATGTGGTGGTAAGTATCTCCACCTAGCTTCCTTTTTTCCTCCGATTGCTGGAATGGTCTGGGGACTGTATATAGGGATGCTATTGTCGCCGTGAATGATCACCTCTTGGTGCTTCCATTCGAATTTTAATGCCTGATGCAGTGTTGATGCTACAGCCCCAGCAGCATGAATCCATGGCTGCCCCAACAACAGATTATAAGATGATATCACGTCTATCACCTGGAAATCGACATCGAACCATGTTGGTCCTATTTGCAAGCATAGGAAAATCTCAACAATGGTGGATCTCTGGGAACCATCGAAGGATTTCACATTGATAGCTCCATATTTTATCTCGTGTAGTCCCTTACCCAACTTCTTGAGTGTTACTAGTGGACAAATGTTGAGACTGGAACCTCCATCGATCAGGATTCTAGTGATAAAACAGTCTTCGCATTGCACGGTGATGTGCAACACCTTGTTGTGCCCCAACCCTTCAGGTGGCAGCTCGTCCTCGTGAGAGGTAATCTGATGGCTCTCCAACACTTGTCCTACCATGTTAGCCATTTCCCCACCGGTGATGTTGCTTGGAACATATGCTTCACTTAGTACCCTTAATAGATCATTCTTGTGTACCTTAGAATTTTGTAGCAAAGTAAGAATGAAGATTTGCGCCGGTGTTTTGTTCAACTTGTCGATGACCGAGTATTCCTTGGCCTGTATCTTTCTCCAAAGATCATTTGGACCCATCTCAATGATAGGTGGCTGGTTGGAGGCCTGCTTGCTAGACTCAGCTAGATGTTCAGGGGTATAGACTCTACCAGTTCTCATCATACCATGTGCTGCAACGGTCTCTTCGAACCTGACCTTGCCTTTCCTCCTTGCCTCAGTTGTATAATCACAGGGTACAGCCTTTGTATGGAATGGTGTCATGATCGATATTGCCACTAGAATTGGTGTGGCTATCCTTTCTTCGAACGGAGCATGTGCCTTGGGTGGTAAAACTGTAACCTCAAATGGTGCGGGTGCATTTGCTGGAAACACGAATTCAACCTCAATAGGTGCTGGTGTTTTTGCAAACGATGTTGCTTCAAATTCGAGTGGCATAGGCAAGTTCACCTCAGCATCATCAGATGGTTGAATCTGGACTATGATTAGATTAAGAGTAACTATTGGCTTCTTTGGTTCATCGCCTTCTGTGATCAACCCGATTGATCCCTCGGGATCCCAATCATCTTCTATTTTAATTATGTGGATACCTTCACCCTTAGGGTCTGGCAGAGGGTTGTTGCGGACATTTGGAGTGGGTTCCTTTTCCATAATAATCTTGTTATCAATTAAAAACTGGATCTTGTCTTTCAAGGAACGACATTCATCGATGGTGTGCCCTTTCATGCCAGAGTGGTATGCATAGGATTTGTTTGGATTAGCCCACTGAGAAGGGTTCTCAGGGGTTGTAGCAGGGATGGGGTGACATAACCAGCAGCTTTGAGTCTCTCATACAACTAGTCAATGGGTTCAACAATGGCCATATATTGTTTTGGAGGTCTGCGGTCAAAGTTAGGTCAGAGTTTAGGGAAGTTTTGGCATGCAGGAGGTGATTGATAGTGGGATGGTTGAGCATTATAGGTTTGGTAGACATGAGCGGGTTGGGAGTATTTGGGTGAAGTAGGATGATATGTAAGAGGTAGAGGTGATTGATAAGTTGGTGGTGGAGCTTGGTATGAGGGTGAAGGTGCTTGGTAATTTGGGGTTGGTTGATATGTGAGTGGAGGTGTTGGAGAAGTTTGGTATTTGAGGGGAGATTTAGTCCTTTGTGCAACCATCACGGCCCCTACGTCCCTTTTCTTGTACACACCACCGAACTGTAAAGCCTATTTGTAGCTTTCAAGGCCTAGAAGTTTGTAACCATACCGCTTTTGATACCCTCTTCAATTTTTTCACCCAATTTGATAATGTCGGAAAATTTGTGGTTCTCAATCATCATTAGTCGTTCATAATACTGCGGGTCCTGAGCCTGGACAAAGAATTTGTTCATTTTTTCCTCCTCTAAGGCAAGTTTGACCTTGGCAGCTTCGGAACTCCAGCGAGTAGCATACTCGCGAAATGTTTCTGTAGGCTTCATCTTTAGATTATGAATATATAACACATCCGGCGCATTCTCTGTGTTAAACCTGAACCTGTCCATAAAGTTGGACTCCATGCTTACCCATCTTGACCCCTTCTTTGGATCTTGAGTGATGTACCAGGACAACACATCTCCCTTCAAACTCCTCATGAACAACTTTTTGCGAATTCTGTCATCTTTCCCTACTCCAACCATCTTGTCGTAGTAGGTCCTCAAATGGACCCTTGGATCACCTGTACCATCGAACATTTCGAACTTCGGAGGTTTGTACCCCTAGGGTAGTGCGACATCAGGCTGTATGCAAAGATCCTCATAGTTTAGCCCCTCAATTCCCTTGCTTCCTTCTACGCCTTTAATCCGGCTAGTCAATTTCTTAAGTTCCTCAGCCAGGTTCCTAATAAGCAAATCCTTTTCATCAAACTCGGGTGTACTTGAGATAGTTTGGGTAGAGTGTGTCACGATCTCTACGTAGATAGGGATGTTATGGTGGGTGTGAAAGTGGTCATTTGTGGAGTTTTTGGATTCCGGTTATGAGTAGCGGAGTATTATTTGGGGTATGGCAGGTATTGCATTTGGTCTTTGGTGGAATAGTGTAATGGTGAGGAGCGGGATGATTCTGTTGCTTTGGGACGTTTTGAGGTAGTGTAGGGTTTTGAGTGTTGGGGAAATCGATATCTGGGGTGCTGAGGGAAAAGGATAGGCTTGGTCCTATAAAGCGAAACAGATAAACTCCTATTTACTTGGTCCTAGAAGGACCTTCCCCAGATTCGGCATCCTTGGCTCCGTCGAACAATTTTCCCAATTCGCGAAGTCCTAGTAATAGGTATGCTTTGGCTAGGTATCCACCGTCGGTCCCTTCAACATTTTGACAATCTTTGACCCTTTTGAGAAACTTTCTCTCCAATTCCACTATGCCTCACTCTAAGTATCCTAGTCGCTTGTTGGCACTGACAGTCATGTCCTTCCATTCCTCAATCAGCTTCTAGTTGAACTCTTGTATCTCGTGGTGTTCGCTTTCGTACTCCGAAATCCTTTTGTGCAGTTGGTTGTATTTGACTTGTGCCTCGGCCCTTTCATCTATAATCTTGTGACCTAGAGCAAACCCTAGTTGGTCCAGACCATCATGATTGTCTTCCAACCAATCGGAGTATAAAGGAGCACAACCAGCATGATACCTGTCTGGCTCGATGGTATCTCTCCCCATTATGATCTTGCAGTGCCACATATGCTGAGCTTGGCACTTGTAAGGACTATCATCATTCTGGAAGTCAGTCCGGAAATGACTCATCTTGTCGACCCTGGGTATAACTTGCTTCCTACTAGCTTGCCTCATAACTCGGAGAAGGACATAAGGGTATGTTCCTATCAGACCAATTAGTATTAGAAAGGTGCATCTCTTGATCGGGCGATGAACTCCTCAGTTGGAAACCACTCGAACATCCATTGAACATGTTCTTCAGTCAGATTGTCAAACAGCTCAACCCATCCTTTGGCATCCTCCGATTGAGCGAACATATCAGGGATGTAATTCATTCGCTTTGGATGATGGAAAGCGATGTGATCATCCTAGTCCCTTCGCTGAATCTCTTGTCAGTATTCGCCCTTTTGGAGATATTCCATAAGCCAGAGTTGAAGTAGTAAATTGTAGCCTTTGAAATGTTTCGCTCCTTTTTGACACTTTTCCAAGGCTCGGTATATGTCCGCAATGATCATGGGCACGATGCTGAATGGCTGCCCACCAATTCCTTCCATTAGGGTCTTAGTTACCATAGCCAGCCTGGTATGAATTCTTGCTTTCTTCATCGGAAACACGATCAGACCCAGGAAACAAAACATGAAGATGAAAACCCTACGATGAACGTGCCCAAGGATGTGATGGCGAACTCGTCAGGGTAGGTACGCTATGGTTTGCTGTGATTGTACCTTTCAAACAAATAGTCAAAAGGGATGTATGATTCCTTCAGGCATGTCAATTCTGTGTTCTTCTTCAGACCCACCATTTTGAGGAAGCCCTTACCCTTGCGGTTCTTAGGCATTAACAAACCTAGAGTTTCCCACACTAGAATGGTCAATCCTCATATCTCCTCTAGAAAGGGTGTCATTTCAATGTCCCCAAAGGGGAATACAGCCCTTTCACAATCCCAAAACAGTGTGGCAGCTTCTATGATCTTGTTGTTAGGTTGGATCTCTAAAAGGGATGGTAGATTTTCAGATATTTTCGAACGAGAGTTGATCACTAGAGTGATGATCTTTTCACCAGCTTAGCAGTCTTGGGTGGATGTTGGAGACCATGCCGAATCTAGGGACTTCGTGCCTCATATTTCTGCAAGACAAATAAGTTTAGGCCCTTACCCCCACCAGACTCGACTATTTAATATCAACAATTAGCATGAAGCATTTAGTTCTCCAAATAAATGCACAGAACATGATGATGTCCGTTTGGATTCAGGGAAACCCGGTGGACTTTGGACAAGGCTATCTTAAAGGATCATTATGTGGACAACATAACTGACCCGACTAGGTTTGACCATGATGTATGCACAATTCGAACAGAGTAAGGTTTCTATGAGGTTCTAGACCGGTACCCTTGAGTGGACAACTCAAGGGTGAAGGCACGAAACTGTCGACTGCCACACACTTCTGCTACCTTGCTTTAGATTCTCAAACTCTGCTGCACGGGCTACCCTTGTCTCAGCAGGCAGCAAATGATCTATAAAGGCATCAGCAAACTCGCTCCACCTTACCGGAGGGCTCCCCTCCTCACGAGAATCTTCCCACAACACAAACCACGAATAGGACACCCCTTTCAGGCGGTAGGCAGCCAACTCTACTCCTTCTATTTCAGTTGCACGCATAACCCTGAAGGTCTTGTGCATTTCATCAATAATATCCTGAGCATCCTCTTCTGGATTTGCACCCGTTAACACTGGATGGTCTAGCTAAAGAAATCTATTCACCCTGAAATTGGTGGAATCCCCTTGCTGGCTAGATGAACTGGGTGCAACATTTGACCTCTCGGCCTGAGAGGCACTAGCTGAGTCAGCATCTGGATAGCTCCCCTAAGATCCCCATCAGAGATACTGGAACCGGAAGCTGGGGTTGGAGGCAGAACAGGAATATCAATGGGATGGAAAGTAGTTCCCTCAACAGATATAGGAACTGGTGCAGTAGAACCAGGTAGTGTAGTAGGTGGGGAAATATCCTCACCCCTCAGGTTCTCACCCGCATCATCAATTACCGAATCTACTGCCGCTCTTGGGGTAGCATTGGCTCCTTGGCCAGTTCTGGCTTTCTTCTTTGGTACTATGTACTGAAAGTTGAAGGAATGCACTACTTAGAGGGGGGAATAGTTTCATAATAAGTTTTGCCGCACGATCCAGAATATCAAAGAAGGGTGTTATTCCTAAATGCCCAAGTAGCCTCCAACTTATAGATGTGATCGACGACACACCGATAAGAAGGACTCTACTAGACATAGCTCTGAGACATCCTAGGACACTTTAAAACCTTAGGCTTTGATACTAAGTTTGTCACGCCCCATCCTCGGGAGGCGCGACCGGTGCTCAATCGAGTGAGCCCAACTGAGCAAGCCTTTTAGACACCTTCTACCAAACTCACTATGATCAAGAAACCATGCTTTTAAATTAGATAGTAGGAAATATCATACATGAAACATTGCTAGTTCATTTTATATTACAACCCTTAAACCATAATTATGTTCCCAAAATATTATGTAGTCACAGTTTAGAGGAAATAAGAGTTTAGAATTACAACATAGTCTAGTGACCCATCCAATGCCCGTACATAACCCACACACACGTCTATGGAGCCTCTAAGGATACAAAGGCCAGTTATGATAATGCCGGCAACAAGGCCCCGACTATACCTCAAAAGTAGAAATTTATAACAAAAGGTATACAACATAACTCCTGAAGGAAAAGGGGATCACCAAGATTTCTGATAGGGGGATGCTCTGCTACCTGCGAATGGCATTGTCTGCTATGGAACCACATACATCTATTCAAAAGATGTAGCGCTCCAGGAAAAAGGGACGTTAGTACCATGAAATTGTAATAGTATGTATAACTAAACACCATCTTATTAGAAAGAACAACCATGCAAGAATAAAGAAATCATAAGGACTAACAAAAGCTTCAACAATTACCACGTCATCAAATAAAATGGTTCACATAGCTTTCACATAGTTTCCATAACTTTAGGTTGGGACATTTCATACTAATGCATCATAATTCACAATACCACCGTTTTTTTGCACGGAGTCCGATCACGACCCGATCTGCTAGGTTGCCTCATTTGAGACATGTACCTCAGTCACAATTTCATTCTCACTTTTTGGTTTCAATATCAGCACAATACCACCATGTGTGTAGCATGGCATCGGTTCACGGCCCGATCAACTAGGCCGTCTTACCAAGGCATTTTTCCTTTTCCATCAATCATCTCGTTTCAATCTTTATTTCACATATATCAGTTCTTAGGCACTTGGGGTCATAATTATCACATCATACTTGGCACTAGGTCACATTTCATTATTCAAACTCTTTTCCCCCATGTTTCACATCATTTACACTTTCAACATTAACCTTGCAATTTGAGATAATAGGCACATACAAAGAGCAATTCAAGTTGTAAGCATAAAGAGGATTTCACATAGTTTGGCACAATAATATCAACTTAAACTTGACTTCAAATCTAGGCATTTTAGCACATAGTTCACATTCTTCACACATTCTCAATTTACCAAGAATAGTATATTGGGCACATCGAAACACACCTTCCATATATAATCTTACAACACCATTTCACTTGAAATAACAAGTACTACATCTATAGATTTTCATACTTACAACATTTATAAGGATGCCATGGGAGCTCAGTTTCTAAGAAGAGGGAGTTTTAGCTATATATACCTCAATAGAGCTTTCCTTTAATTCTTACAATAATTCCGGAACTACTAGCAACTTCGATCTATTTTATGAGAATTACAAGTTGAACCAAGAATTAGAGATAAAATCAAGATTCTATCTCATTTGAGCACATTATCAAGCACTAAGTGTGCATTATGATTTTAAGACCCTTTTTGGTGAGAGTTTCAATCATCCTACACCACATTTGTTACATTTTTAGTTCGTAGTCTCCCCATACCCTTTATTACACATGCATGCAAGAAAATTCATCCTTATACCCATGAACCCACTTGTTAATTACCTATTATAGTATGAATTTCGAAATCAAAGTTTAGGGTACAAGTTCTTACTTCTTAGGACGGAGGCTTAGTAACTTTACTTGATAATCTTTAAAGATTTGGGCAAGAATTTAATAGTGACTTAGTGAGGATCATCTTCTCCCTCTAGAACTCTTTCTCTCACTCTAAATGTAGTAGAAAATGACGCAAGAGAGTCTAATGGGGTGTTTTTAACGGAATGGGGTCGGGTTTTAAAAGTTAGAAAATAGGAGCCCCGACTCAATCTGCGGTCGCATACGCGATCGCATAACTGACATGCGGCCCGTAAAAGGGACTGCAAAAGTAGCCATCAGACTTAGATGTACTGCCCGGGTATTCGACCAATATGCGGTCCGCATACCTGTTCTGCGGTCGCATAATGGACCGTAGAAAGGCCTTTCGCAAAAATCCCAAGGATGTTATGCGACTACTATGCGACCCGCATATCGATTATGCGATCGCATAATTGGCCGCATAGTTGACTTCAAAATTAACCAGCATACTGACTTACCCTGCAGTAGATATGCGGCCTGCATTACTGTTATGCTATCGTATAATAGGCCGTAGAAATGTTCTCTTTTGAAAAGCATTTTTCCTTAACTTTTAATGTACAGATCAGTCCAAAAGGTCCGAACATCAGCGAGCAAGCTTGCCACAGAGAATTTTTATAAATTTCTAACACATATTCTTAAATTGGCACTACAAGATTTCGGGTTTTTAGTAGAAATTTCACGGGGCCTTACATATTCCCCCACATAAGATTATTCGTCCTCGAATGAGGAACAAGATTCACTTATCAGCAACTTAGGCAATTTCAGCTTCACACCACATACCAACAGCCCCCAAATTTAGCTAACTCCCTAAATTTCCAAAAATTTTGCCAGAGTTTGCTTTGCATCTAGGCTTATCCACCTACCAAAGAGCCCCAGAAACATATCCGAATAACATATACACAATCTATTGACATGACATAATTCATAACCACACTAACCACGACTCCATAGGCAATATAATCAAAACGAAACAATTTTACATAGACCAATCAAGTGATACCAAGCTCATAGGGAACAAATTCATAGAAACTATTACATGGCTATACAAACAAATGTGGGTACTTTCTTTCCATTTCTCCCTAGGCTTCCCAAGTGGCTTCTTCAACCTGCTGGTTTTGCCAAAACACTTTCATGGAGGAAATTTCTTTGTTTCTCAACTTCCGGACCTACCTGTGAAGAATGGCAACTGGAATTTCTTCATATGACAGTTCTCCATTAACCTCAATAGTTTCAACTAGCACAATAGTGGACGGATCTCCCACTACCTTCTTCAACATAAATACATGGAAGACTGGGTGTACCATTGACATCTCGGGTGGTTGCTCAAGCTTGTATGCCACCTGGCCAATCCTCTAAATGATTATATATGGTCCGACATTCCTCGAACTCAATTTTCCTTTCTTTCCGAACCGCATGATACCCTTCATGGGGGCGATGCAACACAGATCTCAACCTAGAGAAACATGCCTTCGAAGTTGGCACGATTGAGTTTCTCGGCCTCATGGTGTCAAATCAAGGCATTAAGAATCATCCCCGACCAGGTCAAGGCTCTCGAAGATACCATGATCACGGATAGCAAGACCTCGGAGTCGTTGGTAAAGGATCTTACAAGCTCGGCACGATAGAAGCTTTAAAAGGCTCGCAATCTCGAAGAAACCCCTTCTTAAACGAAGGCCATAGGCTTTACAGCATGCATTGCACTCTTTTTTTCCTTGGCTCGGATTTTGTCCCAAATGGGTTTTACAGGCAAGGTTTTTAACAAGGAAACAACTATGCACTGCCTAAGGAAAACTCAACAGTATCCAGGGTTTCTTTTTAATCAACCTTGAATACTGGGGGGCATCACCCTCGGATGTTATATTTTCAAGGAAAATACTTCATCCTTAAGAGAACGTCGATAGGAAAACTTTGTAATGGTCCAAATGGTCAGATGAATCGTGTCCATATAGCAGTCAAGCCCCAACAACAAAGCATGTACACATGTACCAATTTTGTTAATACAAAAAACACTTAGTGTTTCAAAGATGTCTACTGTTACACGAACTCTACATCCTACGGGAACGACTTAAGAGCCAAAGCATAGCAACAAACCCGAATACTCGGGAACTGTCATCGAATATTCAGATTTATAAGACCTCAAAGAGGCAACCCTTGGAAACAAAGGCCAAGGAAATATTCTCGGGGACTAACTTGTCGAAAAAGTTCGAAAAGTCATGGGGAAACAAGTCCAAGTGACATACCCAAAGGCTACAACCACACTAAAGACTACGGTTATATAAAGGCTACGACCTAAATAACGCATTTCGGAGATGCCCGACTTTTGCTATAAATTAAAGGCCTTCAACTATGAAAAAATTGGTTAAATCAGGCTACACTCGGCTAAAGAAGAATATGAAGGGCTTCAATAAATTTAGCCCCCGAAAAACCTAAGGGCTCGGATAAATTAGCCCTCGAATGATCCAAAGGCTTTGATAACACCGGTCTTTGGAAAAGCCTTTAGAGGTATTTGATTATGCTTACGCAAGCAAAATGACTAATAAGGTTCTGATACACCGAGCCTTCGAAAAACCCAATGGGTACAAAAACACATGCTAAGGCATAACTAAAATTTCATTAAGTCTTTTAACCAAAATGAGGGAAAAGTTACATAGCCATTTTAAAGGTCGAAACGGCCCAAATTAAAGAGCCTAAGGGCCGATATGTAAGAGCCCAAGGGATAATATTAAGCCTAAGGGCCGATATATAAGAGCCTAAGGGCCAATCTTATAAGAGCCTAAGCGCCAATATATAAATGCCCAAGGGCCAACTTCGAAAGGTTTAAGGGCCAAAAACTTATAGTTCAAGACTCCGCTCTCACTTCGATCCAAACTCAAGGTTCACAATATCCCTAGCTTACATAGGATCGATTTAAGCTTAGATCGAAGATTATTATATCTATCGATAAAGATCTAAGGGTTTATAACACCCCGAACCCTAAACCAATCCTCAGACTAATCATTCAAATAAAGTCTTTCATAAATAAAAACAATGTTAAATCCAGCACAAACCAAATACAAGATAAACGTTCCCCTCGTATTTCAAAAAGATGATTATAGGAAATATTTAGACAAGGGAGGTTTACAAGAAAACAAAATAATGTAACCTATAACTACTTAGGTGTCACATCCTTAGCAGCTACATCTTCAGGAGTCGCATCTTGGAGAGCCTCATCCTCGGGGGCTTCATCCCCTTCTCTTTCACTCTCGGAGACACTAGTCGAATCATCTCATCGGAAATCAGAGCGGCCTCCTCTTCTTCAAAAGTTTTCTCCGCTTCAATATCGGTTGAAAGATCAAAGCCGCGAGCATGCATCTCCTTGAGGGTCATCCTCCGGGATTGTCGCCTAGGATGGTCAAGGGCACTTGATAACTTAGCCTCCGCTGTAGAAGAAATCTCCCTTGACTGAGCATTAGTAGCTTCTCCATCCGCTCGATATGAAGTCATAATTTCTGCAGCATCAGATTTTGCCTTGGCCAGCTCAGTAGCAGATATGGCTTTAAGCTCCTCGATTTTGAGGCCCCGAGCTAGGCTCTCCTCCTTCACAGTTCGAAGCTAGCGTTCGAGCGAAACTAACTGATCTCTTAGAGTTTCCTTCTCAGAGGCGAGATTGTCCATACCTTGCCTCAACCCTATAGTCTCGTTTTCTTTCATCTTAAGCTCCTCCCGAAGCTGCACCTCCAAGTCGACCTTCTGATGAAATAGCGAAATTAAAAGTATCAGTCGCTAGAATAAACTAGTACATAACAAAACCTCGAGAGTTGTTTTACATTTTCAACATACTTGTCCCATCGTTGACATGCCTGTGTTAACTTAACTCGTAGATCGTGGATCTCCATCTCTTTCTTAGCATAGAGGTTTTTGATGGCATCCCTCTCCTCTAAAATCTTCCTAAGCTCAGCTTCGCATCAAGCAAGATCTGTTCGGGACTTGGAAAATTCCCTTTATGGAGCACCACAACCTTCATAAAGATGGAGGAAAGAAGATTCAGAAGATCTAAAACAAAGGCACATGCATAAAAAATATAAAACTCACTTGTTCAAAAATGAAGAAAACATCTGGGTCGAGATCATCTTGAATCCCTACAAGACATTCTCGAAAGATGTCATGCCCCTCATGGCTTGCTTCCACTTCAGAAGACCTCAAATTCTGAGCCTCTTGGATTTGTCCCTTGGAAACCTTGGGGCCAGGAGGTGAATCATCTATCTTCACTACCCCAAGTGATCCACTCAAGGCGTTCTCTTTTATTTGAAGAGGCTTGGGGTCAGGTCGTTCGGCCTCACCCTCCAAATGATCTCCTAGGCAAGGTACCTTATTACGAGACAATGGTTCAGGGACTTTGTTTGAACTCCCTTCGGAAAGTTCTTCGGCTCTAGAATGAGCCACATTAACTGCCACCCACTCGATGGTCTTCTAAGCGTAAATATTTTTTCGTTTGAGGATTACCAGCAGGTAGTCGTCATATTCTTCTTCCTCCTGATCCCGAAGGCGTTGGTCTATTTTCGGAGATAAGGCCGGTGTATCGATCTTAGGCATTCGAGCCACGATCTTCTTTGGCTTCAGGGAATTTTCAGATGACTCTCTTCTTCTTTTTCTTTATTTAGAAGGCTTTGGAACCTCCACTTCATCAACTGGGCCCGGCCGCAAAACAATGATGTCTCCAAGACATACATGAAACTGAGGTAAGTATCCCGTAATGGAATCACAGGAAAACAAACAAGAGAACTCACCATGGTTTTTGGCCTCCCATCGACCCTTGGCAAGATCTTGCCAACAACGCTTTGAATAAGAGGAGGCAAAGGACAGCTTTCAGACCCATCCCTCGAGGTCCGGGACATCACCAAGAAACCAAGCAGTGGCAGCATCATCATAAAGAGGTTAGACCAATGAAAAATATAAAGTCAGGGAAGAGAAAAGAAATCAGGGTATAAACCTGCTGCGTACTCATGTTTCATGTTCCACTCCTCGGGGAACGACATCCAATCAGCAGGGATCATATTGGAGGTCTTGACTCAGACAAGCCTGCTCATCTACCCACGGTTCTTGTCCTCGTCGATACTATAAAATAGAGATTTTAAGGATCGGTGTTGCAATTTTATTAAGTCCCCACGATAATGTCGGGGACTGTACAGTCTGATCAGATAATCGAGGGTAAAAGACATCCGCTCGATTTGGTTCGAAAAGAACCTGATTAAGTAAACAATTCTCCAGATGGAGGGGTAGATCTGGCCGAGCATCACTCGGTATCGCTAGTAAAAGTCAAGAATGACTGGATCTCTGGGACTCTGAGTCGTAATTGCAGTACCCAACGTAAAATGATAGGTATATATGCTCAAGTACCCTGATTTATATGTAGTGATGTCCTCTTCGGAAGAGGGAATCACTATTTCTTCGTTATCCCTGCCTGAGCTCGGCCTTGGTCACCAAACAAACATATCGAGACATGGGCTCGCATCGGCCTAGTGTTGATATAGGTTTTTTGATTTTGAAATCGGATGTTATTTCACACAACGGGGGGATGCACTCCTCAATATGAGGGGGCACTACTGGTTTTCTCTTGGTAGTTCGAGAAGATGAACAAGTTTTTTCTTTATGAGAAACCGGTTTAGAGGTTTAAGCCATCACGATGTGGAAGCTCCAAGAAAATGAAAAGTGCTGATAGTAGAGAGAAGGGAGAGCTCAAGGAAATTGAAAAAGGCTAATGAGACTATTTGAACTATATGAGAATAAAGTTTGTAAGGTTGTGAAATTTGTCTATTTATAGAGGTCATTTAAGCATACTAAGGAAGCCAAAAGGCTGACCGTCAGCCGCCTCCAATTGATGATTTTGGGAATCACACAAAAAGAATTTTTTTGGTCGCTTCAACGTTGATGTTATGATATTTGCATCAGGACCAAGACAACATGGATTATTTCGTCAAAAATTATAATGGGCGGCCTATAAGTCAAGTTCGAGCAAATGCCCGCTCGAGTGTAAACGCCTAAGGGATACCCGAGGTGGAGAAGTTTCCACCCGGGGACTGCAAGGAAATCTAAGGATTTACTTCATCTCGAGATCTTGCTCTCGCCTAACTCGGGCTCGAGAATCCCGACATTCCGAGTTCACATTTAAGCTCAGCTCGAGGATTAACAGAAACCTTGAGATGTATTGTATGGATCAATTAAAAACCTAATGGTTTATTATGTCCTAAGCTCGATATTTGGGATAGTCATTAAAATCATATATTCGAGTCTTTTACGAATAAATAGAACAAAATTCACCATGGGCCAAAAGGGATACAAGAAGATCCTCTTATACTTGCAAGAAATGATTACAAAGTATAACTATGGAACCTACGAAGGATACTTACACAGGAACATAGAAGCAAGAAACAAAAGCCTAAGGTCCTAAACTGTCACGACCCCAAATACTGGCCGTGATGGCGTCTATCACATTACTAGGCAAGCTAATCAATCAACTAACCACAACCCATTTCCTTTAGTAATAAATCATTTTCAATACAGGTTTTAAATACTGATTTCATAATAAACGTTTAAAATGACAGAAAATATGCGGAAGTCAAAATAACAATAAACTACACAGCCCAAACTGATCTAGTGTCACGAGTCTAGAGCCTCTAATACAAGTCTGAATACCTAATACATCAATAGTCTAGAAGATGCGGAAAAATAATAAGATAGGAGGGAGAGAATAGGGCTGTGGACGCCATGCAACAACCTTGAAGTCTCCGTCAAATACCGAAACAGCTGAAAGCCCTCACTCGGCTGCTCGGGCACCTGGATCTGCATAAGGTGCAGGGAGTAACGTGAGTATGCCAACTCAGTAAGTAACCAAAGTAAATAAGGACTGAAAGCAGTGACGAGCAGTTCAAAACATATAGCTTAAAAATCAGTTCCGTCATAAAAATCATCATTTCCTGTTTAAACATTGAAATCAATTAATTAGCAATATATCCAACAGAGGCTTATTTAAAAGAAGTGTGAAAATAGTGAAAGCATCATAACAGGGCCACTCAGGTAAGGAATCACATAGAATATAGCCACTCGAGCAGCCTCTTAGTCACTCGGCTCATTATATCTCATAATAATAATAGAAATTATAGTAACTGCTGCGGCGTGCAACCCGATCCATATATTTATAGTTGACTACGCTCACTGGGGGTGTACATACTCCGAAGGGGCTCCTACAACCCAAGCATCATATCGTTGCGGCGTGCAGCCCGATCCAATATGTATATCGTTACGGCATGCAGCCCGATCCATATAAGTATCGCTGCGGCATGCAGCCCGATCCATATGTATGTATATAAATATCCTCACAATTGGGTTCTTAACCTCTCTCAGTCTTTAACCTCACATCCTCTCGGGCACAACAATGGAAATTAGGGAACTCAACCCAAACAGTCCTCACAATTAGGGGTAGAGTAATAAAACCAGTTTAAACCATTTAAGCAGGTAAAACAGGACTGAGGGTTTGCTTCTAGCAAGTAAAGTGAGGAAATTAGTCAAAATGATCCTAAGGGTTGCTATAGGTCGGCACAAGGCCCCAAACATGGCATACAACCCATAATACAATATAAACATCTAAAATACGGGATAACATAATATTTCCAAATCAAATACGCGGCTTAATAGTCGCTACAGGACGGATCAAGTCAAAATCCCTACCGGTGCGCGCCCACATGCTCGTCACCTAGCATGTGTGTTGCCGCTTTTATGAAAACAAGTCAAATACCGGGGTTTTGTACCCTCAGTTCCAGATTTACAATAGTTACTTACCTCAAACCGATAAAAATGCTACTCCGCAACGCCTTTGCCGCTCGAATTGGCCTCCACTTGCATCAAATCTATTCAAAAAAAGAATCACGACATCAAAATATGCTAAGGGAACGAAGCCCAAGCGAAAACTATCGAGAAATACCAAAAATCTCGAAATTGGCCAAACCCGACCCCCAGACCCACGTCTCGGAATTCAAAATTTTTTACATCAACGGATTTCTTATCTCCCCACGAGTTCATACATACCAAGAACATCAAAATCCATCCACAAATGGCCCTTCAAATCCCAAATATTTGGTCTCTAATTTCAAGCCCTAGTTCTTCAATTTTAGGCTTAGATTCCATGATTTTCTAGGTGAAATTCACATAATAATCGAGTTTCTAGACCAAGAATCTTACCTCCGAATGTTTCCCCTTGAATCCCTCTTCAATTTCCTTCAAAAATCTCCAAAAACAAGTAACTATAGAGGAAAATAGACCTACATTCGCGGACATAACGACCTGTTAAACATTCTGCCCAGGCCTGAAAATCCTTCTTTGTGAACGCGGTCAAAGCCTCGCGTTCGCGAAGCACAAAAATTCCGTTTACCAAAATTCTTCTTTGCGAACGCGATCCCCCATCGCGAACACGATGCCTCTGCTTCACCAACCTACGCGAACGCGACCCAGACTCACGCGAACGCGATGCCTACCAAATCCAGCCCTTCGCGAATTTGGAACTACCCTTCGCGAATGCGAAGGCCAACCATGACGCCTCCCTTCCTGGCCCTTCACGAACGTGAAGGCCCTCTCGCGAACGCAAATACCAATCACCTGCAACAACTGAAACCATTTTTTTGCAATTTCTCTTAACTCAAAATGATCCGTTCAACCCTCCGAAACTCACCCGAGGTCCCCGGATCCTCAACCAAAGGCACCAACCTTTCCTAAAACCTCATCCAAACTTGTTACAATCATCAAAACACCTCAAACAACATCAAATCACCCAAAACACCTCGGATTCAAGCCTAATCTTCGAAAATCTTCCAAATTTCGCTTTTGATAAAAAACCCAACCAAACCACGTCCGAATGACCTAAAGTTTTACACACACATCCCAAATGAGATGACAAGCTACTGCAACTCTCGAAATTCCATTCCAACCCCTATATCAAAATCTCTCCTACCAACCAAAAATTGCCAAAATATCAACTTCGCCAATTCAAGCATAAATCTACTCCAAACCTCCAAAACCCATTCCGATCACACTCCTAAGTCATAAATTACCTCCCGAAGTTAACTGAAACATCAGAACTCACATCCGAGCCCTCTATCTCATAGTTCAACATCTCGTTGACTTTTCCAATTTAAACTTTTTTAAAAGAGATTAAGTGTCTCAAACCTTACCAAAAATCATTCCGGACTCGATCCGACCAACCCGATACCACAAAACACAGATAACGAAGCATAAAGAAGCAGAAATAGGGAAAATGGAGCGGTAACCTATGAGACGACTGGCCGGGTCATCACATCCTCCCCAACTTAAACAAACGTTCGTCCTCGAACGAGTCAAGAAACATACCTGAAGCCTCAAATAGGTGAGGATATTTGCTCCACATCTCCCGTTCGGTCTCCCAGGTAGCCTCCTCCACGGTCCGACCTCTCCACTGCACTTTCACTGAAGCTATATCCTTTGACCTCAACTTTCGAATCTGTCGACCCAAAATAGCTACTGGCTCCACATCATAGGTCAAATCATCATCCAACTAAACCGTGCTGAAATCCAGAACATAAGACGGATCCCCAATATACTTCTGCAGCATAGAAATATGGAATACCGGATGCACACTCGATAAGCTGGGTGGCAAAGCAAGCTTATAAGCCAACTCCCCAATCCTCCGAAGCACCTCAAAAGGCCCAATGAACCGCGGGCTTAACTTTCCTTTCTTCCCAAATCTCATAACACCCTTCATGGGCGAAACCTTTAGCAGGACCTTCTCACCAACCATATAGGACACATCTCGAACCTTTTTGTCAGCATAACTCTTTTGCCTCAACTACGTTGTACGAAGCCTCTCCAGAATCACCTTCACCTTCTCCAAAGCATCTTGCACCAAATGAGTCCCCGATAGCCTAGCCTCACCGGGATCAAGCCAACCAACTGGAGATCTACACCGTCTCCCATACAAAGCCTCATATGGAGCCATCTGAATACTCGGCTGGTAGTTTTTGTTATAAGCAAACTCTGCATGCGGTAGAAACTCATCCCATGATCCTCCGAAATCAATGACACAAGCACGCAACATGTCCTCCAATATCTAAATAGTGCGCTCGGACTGCCCGTCCGTTTGAGGATGAAACGTTATGCATAACTCCACCTGAGTACCCAACTCCCTCTGCACGACCCTCCAAAACTTCAAAGTAAATTGAGTACCTTTCTCTGAAATGATAGAAACCGGAACACCATGCAAACGAACAATCTCTCGGATATAGATCCCTGCCAACCGCTATAAAGAATAGGTAGTACACACAGGAATGATGTGCATGGACTTGGTCAGTCGATCCACAATTACCCAAATAGCATCAAACTTCTTCAAAGTCTGTGGATGTCCAACAACAAAGTCCATAGTTATCCTCTCCCACTTCTACTCAGGAATATCCATCTGTTGAGGCAAGCCACCTGGTCTCTGATGCTCATATTTTACCTGCTTACAATTGAGACACTGAGCCATAAATCCTACAATGTCTTTCTTCATTCTCCGCCACCAATAGTGTTGTCTCAAATCCTGATACGTCCTCGCGGCACCCGGATGAATGGAATACTGCGAGCTATGGGCTTCCTCTAGAATCAACTCCCGAAGCCCATCCACATTGGGCACACAAATTCGGCCCTGCATCCTCAACACCCCAACATCACCGATGGTCACATCTCTGGCATCATCATGCAAGAACTCTGTCTTTCAGGACAAGCAAATGCGGATCATCATACAGACACTTTCTGATACGATCATATAAGGATGACCGAGAAACCACACAAGCCAATACCTGGCTGGGCTCCGAAACATCTAATCTCACAAACCGATTGGTCAAGGCCTGAACATCAACTGCAATGGGTCTCTCCCCAACTGGAATATATGCCAAACTCCCCATACTCACTGCCTTTCGGCTGAAAGCATCGGCCATCACATTGGCCTTTCTCAGATGATATAATATAGTGATATCATAATCCTTAAGAAACTCTAACCATTTCCACTGCCTCAAATTAAGATCCTTTTGCTTGAACAAATGCTGAAGACTGCGATGATCAGTGAACACCTTACAAGATACACCGTACAAGTAATGGCTCCAAATCTTCAATGTGTGAACTATGGCAGCCAACTCCAAATTATGTACGAGGTAGTTCTTCTCATGAGGCTTCAACTGATGAGAAGCATAAGCAATAACTCTATCCTCCTGCACCAACACACAACCAATCTTAACTCTCAAAGCATCACAATACTTGGTATATGAACCTGAAGCTGATGGCAAAACTAACACTGGAGCTATGGTCAAATATGTCTTGAGCTTTCAAAATCTCTCCTCACACTCATCCGACCATGCAAATGAAACACCCTTCTAAGTCAACTTGGTCAAGGGCGATGCGATAGATGAGAATCCCTAAACAAACCGGCGATAATAGCCTGCCAAACCAAGAAAGCTGCGAATCTCTGTAGCTGAGGACGGTCTGGGCCAACTCTGAACCGCCTCTATCTTCTTCGGATCAACGTGAATACCCTCATTAGACACCACGTGCCCAAGAAAGCCACTGAACTGACCCAGAACTCACATTTGGAGAATATTGTATAAAGCTTCTCCTCCATCAATCTCTGTAACACAACTCTCAAATGCTCCGCGTGCTCCTCTTGACTACGCGAATACACCAGAATATCATCAATGAAGAATATGACAAATGAATCAAGATAAGACCGGAACACACTGTTCATCAAATGCATGAACGCTTCTGGGGCATTGGTCAGCCCAAAAAACATCACGAAGAACTCATAATGACCATATCGGGTCTTGAAAGTCGTTTTAAGAATATCTGAATCCCTGATATTCAGCTGGTGATAGCCCGAACGGAGATCAATCTTGGAGAACACTCTCGCTCCCTGAAGCTGGTCAAATAAATCATCAAGGCGAGGCAAATGATACTTGTTCTTTATTGTTACCTTGTTCAATTGCCTATAACCAATGCACATCCTTATTGTGCCATCCTTTTTCTTTACAAATAGAACCGGCGCACCCTAAGGTGACACACTAGGCTGAATAAACCCCTTATCAAGGAGTTCGTGAAGCTGTTCCTTTAACTCCTTTAATGCCACATGATACGGCGGAATAGAAATGGGCTGAGTGCCCGGTACCAGATCAATACCAAAATCAATATCCCTATCCGGTGGCATGCCCGGCCGGTCTACAGGAAACACATCCGAAAAATCCCTCACAACTGGGACAGAATCAATACTGGGAGCCTCAACTCCAACATCCCTCACAAAGGCTAGATACGAAAGACATCCCTTCCCGACTATATGCTAGGACTTCAAGAATGAGATCACTCTGCTGGGAACATAATCAGTCAAGCCTCGCCACTCTATCCATGGCACACTCGGAATAGCCAATGTGACTGTCTTAGCATGACAGTCCAGAATAGCACGACAAAGAGATAGCCAACCCATGGCCAAAATGATATTGAAATCCACTATACACAGTAGTAAAAGATCCACTCAAGTCTCCAGACTCCCAATAGTCACCACATATGATCGATACACACAGTCTACGACAATAGTATCTCCCACCGGAGTAGATACATGAACAGGTTAAACAAGGGACTCACGGGGCATATCCAAATAACAGGAAGAGTATGATGACACATAAGAAAAGGTGGAACCGGGATCAAATAATACAAAGGAATCTCTACAGCAGACTGAAACAATACCTAAAATCACGGCATCTAAAGCAGCAGCATCTGGTCTACCTGGAGGACATAGAAACGAGCCTGACCACCGCCTGATCGACCTCCCCCACTAAGGCGACCCCTGGCTGCCTGACCTCCACCCTTATCTGGTTGGGAGGGTGGTGAAGTAACTAGAGCAGAAGTCGAGGGTTGACCCCTCTGCTGAGACTGATCATCATGAAGACGAGGACACTGCCTCCTCATATGCCTAAACTCTCCACACTCATAACAACTCCCTAGTGCTGTAGATGGGGACTGAAGGGAACCCATGGCACCGAAATGACAAGTAGAAGGACCTGGCATGGAAGAACCCTAGACTGATAGAGCACGAGACGAGCTCTGAGCTGGAAGGTAACTAAGTGATGAGTGTCCCTAATGAGAACTATGAAAGCCATGACCTGATGATGTTCCACGGTAACCTGGGCGAGCCAAATGTGCCTGCCTGAAGGAATGGCCTTTGCCCTGCTGGAACTGACCCCTCGAAAGAGCACTACTAAAACTACCAGATCCCCGAGGCCTTTTGGCCTCCTTCTCCTCTCTCTCGTGCCGACCAGCTGCCCCCGTTCAGGATCAGGTCCCATTTGTGGACACTACAGCAGCACCAGCTATGCCCATTGTGATTCCAGGACTTCAGGAGGCTTTAGCTCAGATCTTATCAGTGTGTACCAGTTCGGCTTAGGCGGTCTCAGTTATTACGGCCGCAACTACTTCTCAGGCAGGGGGAGGCACCCAGACTCCCGTTTCCCACACACCTGTGCAGGTTGTGTAGGGACTCCAGATATCGGGGGCACCTCCAATCTAGCCGGTTGCACCAGCTTAGTAGTTTGTGGTACTAGTTATGTCGGATGATGAGCAGCATCAACTTGAGAGGTTTGGTAGACTCTAGCCTCCGACATTTAGCGGTGCAGAGGGTGAGGATGCCTAGGGTTTCTTGGATAAGTGCCAGTGGATGCTTCGTACAGCAGGGATTCTTGAGACCAGTGGTGTGGCATTTACTACCTTTCAATTTTTTGGGGCTACCTTCACTTGGTGGGAGGCATATGAGAGGCATAGGCCTATTGGTGCAGCGCCCCTTACTTGGTAGCAGTTCTCTATTCTCTTCTGGAGAAGTATGTACCACAGTCGCGCCGAGAGGAGCTGCGCAGGCAGTTTGAGCAGCTGCATCAAGGGGAGATGACGGTGACGAAGTATGAGATGCGGTTCTTTGAGTTAGCTCGTCATGCGGTTTGGATGGTTCCCACAGATCGAGAGAGGATCGGGAGGTTTGTTGATGGCCTCACGTACCAACTTCAGATTCTTATGACTAGGGAGAGGATGACAGGTTCTACCTTCGAGGAGGTTGTTGATATCACCCGTGAGATTGAGTCGGTTCGGGTGCTTCCCTAGCTGCTCTACCCCTGCCACGACCTCGACCGCGACCTCGACCTCTAGTGGCCCCAACTGGTAGAACTGGTGGACGTCCACCCCGCCCGGTAGTTTCTATCCTCACCATCTGTGAGAGAATGGAATAATAGAAGTTTAGTATTCAGATCAACAAGTTCGCACGACAAGAATTTCAAGAATATGAAGAATTTTCCTAAAGGTTCTGCAGCCTCTCAAGGATAAATACAGACGTTTCCATATCGATCCGCAAGACTCTACTAAACCGACTCATGACTCGCGAGACCTATGTAACCTTGGCTCTGATACCAACTTGTCACGACCCCAAATATGCCCAAATACCGGTCGTGATGGCTCCTATCACATTACTAAGAAAGCCATTCAATCAACTAACCACAACCCATTTCCTTTAGTAATAAAGCATTTTCAACACAGCTTTTAAATACTGATTTCATAATAAACGTTAAAACGACAGAAAATATGAGGATGTCAAAATAACAATAAACTATACAGCCTAAACTGATCTGGTGTCACGAGTCTAGAGCTTCTAATACATGTTTGAATACCTAATACATCAATAGTCTAGAAGATGCGGAAAAATAATGAGATAGGAGGGAGAGAACAGGGCTGCGGACGCCATGCAGCTACCTTAAAGTCTCCGTCAAATGCGGAAACAACTAAAAGCCCTCACTTGGCCGCTCGGGCACCTGGATCTGTACACAAGGTGCAGGGAGTAACGTGAGTATTCCAACTCAGTAAGTAACCAAAGTAAATAAGGATTGAAAGCAGTAACGAGCAGTTCAAAACATATAGCTTAAAAATCAGTTCCATCATAAAAATCATCATTTCCAGATTAAACATTGAAATCAATTGCTTAGCAATATATCCAACATAGGCTTATTTAAAATAAGAGTGAAAATAGTGAAAATATCATAACAGGGCCCCTCGGTCAAGGAATCACTCAGAATATGGCCTTAGAGTAGCCTCTCAGCCACTGGGCTCATTATATCTCATAATAATAATAGAAATCATAGTAACTGATGCAGCGTACAACCCGATCCATATATTTATAGTCAGCTACGCTCACTGGGGGTGTGCAAACTCTAGAGGGCTCCTACAGCACAAGCATCATATCACTGAGGCGTGCAGCCTGATCCAATATGTATATCATTGTGGCGTGCAGCCGGATCCATATAAGTATCGTTGTGGCGTGCAGCCCGATCCATATGTATGTATATAAATATCCTCACAATTAGGTTCTTAACCTCTCTTAGTTTTTAACCTCACAGCCTCTCGGGCACAACAATGGAAATTAGGGAACTCAGTCCAAACAGTCCTCACAATTAGAGGTAGAGTAATAAAACCAATTTTAAACATTTAAGCAGGTAAAACAAGACTGAGGGTTTGCTTCTAGTAAGTAAAGTGAGGAAAATAGTCAAAATGCCCCTAAGGGTTGCTACAGGTCGGCACAAGTCCCCAAACATGGCATACAACCCATAATACAATATAAATATCCAAAATACGGGATAACATAATATTTCCAAATCAAATAAGCGGCTTAATAGTCACTACTGGACGGATCAAGTCACAATCCCTACTGGTGCGCACCCACACGTTCGTCACCTAGCATGTGCGCCATCGCTTTTGTCAAAACAAGTCAAATACCGGGATTTTGTACCCTCAGTTCCAGATTTACAATGGTTACTTACCTCAAACCAATGAACATGCTACTCCGCGATGCCTTTTCCGCTCGAATCGCCTCCACTTGCTTCAAATCTATTCAAAATAAGAATCACGACGTCAAAATATGCTAAGGGAACGAAGCCCAAGCAAAAACTCTCGAGAAATACCAAAAATCTCGAAATTGGCCAAACTCGACCCCGGGCCCACATCTCGAAATTCGAAATTTTTTATATCAACGGATTCCTTAACTCCCCACAAGTTCGTATATACCAAGAACATCAAAATCTATCCACAAATGACCCTTCAAATCCCAAATGTTTGGTCTCCAATTTCAAGCCCTAGTTCTTCAATTTTAGGCTTAGATTCCATGATTTTCTAGGTGAAATTCACATAATAATTGAGTTTCTTGACCAAGAATCTTACCTCCGAACGTTTCCCCTTGAATCCTTCTTCAATCACCTTAAAAAATCTCAAAAAACAAGCAACCCACATTCCGGACAAGACGACCTTTTAAACATTCTGCCTAGGCCTGAAAATCCTTCTTCGCGAACGTGGTCAAAGTCTCGCGTTCGCAAAGTACAAAAATTCCATTGACCAAAATTCTTCTTCACGAACGCGATGACTCAGCTTCACCAACCTACGCGAATGCGACCCAGACTCACGCGAACGCGATGGCTACCAAATCCAGCCCTTCTTGCGTTGTCTCGAGCCAAAGCTTTGAAAAAAGAAGCCTTGGCAAAACAAGATGTTTGAGTCACCAACCATACAATCAATTCAACACTTGGTTTGACCTTATTTTGTTTCGTCTATGATACGATTATCATTTCAATGATAAACGACTATCATATATTCAAGAAAATTATGAGAGCTATGGAATTCATATTACTAACATTCCAACACATCACAAAAAACAAAAAAAATACTATTACTCTTCATGTTAAATGACATCCTTGAAAACAAGGACACCACAAATTTAGTAAAGGCAGAGCCTCAATGAATAAATCCCGAGAGGAGGGAGGTTTTCGAAGAGTATTTTGTAATTGCAGAAGTCATTTTTAGATATACTATTTAAGCTATGACCAATTTTTATAATGTATTTAAAGTTTAGCTAGATAGAGCACTTTAGACAGCTTCTTACTGAAGATGCTTCTTATTATTTTGTTTTAGAGAGCATAACTTCAAGACTTCAGATCTATAGAGAGTTTGTTTACCATTCACACAAATCATTTCGAAAATATTGCGTAGTGTATAAAAGATTACAGTATTTAATTAGAAGTGCATATTACAGAGAACTTTCAAAATTTAATCCTACTCTTAAGGTTTTGATGTCCATATAGGAATTCGTTTGCGAGTAGGACTTAACTGAAGAAATAGTTTATTTTAAGAGCTTAAGTTGGAGTATGTAAAACAAAAAGGGGTAGCAGACAAAGCCACCTGACCTGTACCAAATTTACATAATCTTTTCCTTGTTGAATGTCCCTAAAGGACAACTCGACATAATTTAGAGAGAAAATTTAACAATCCTGTTATAAATATATTATATTATGGATGTTCATTTAGTACTCCATTGTAAATAAGCTTCTTAAAGAAGCTTATCCATATTGGACTTCACCGTAAATATGTTTATTTATTTAAGTACTCTATTGGAAATAAGCTTTCTGAAGAAGCTTATCACTTCAATACCCGATTATGGATAAACATTACCCCCGGTAGAATATTATCCATACCGGGTATAATAAGCTTATTCTTTCAGTACCCATTTATGGATGAACATTACCCCCGGTAGAAGATTATCCATACCAGGTATAATAAGCTTATCCTTTCAGTACCCAGTTATCCTCCATACCAGGTATAATAAGCTTATCCTTTCAGTACCCAGTTATGGATAAATATTATCCCCGGTTGAAGATTATTCATACCGGGTATAATAAGCTTATCCTTTTAGTACTCCGTTATGGATAAAAATTGCTCTCAGTAGAAGATTATCCATATCTGGTATAGTAGCAGCTTACACAACAGCTTCCTTTCTTCTATAAATAGAAGAGATTTCAGTTCATTATGTACATCAGTTTGAATTCGAATAATATAACAGTTTCTCTCTATACTTGTCTTTACTTTACAGTCTTTATTTTATAACATGTTATCAGCACGAGACTCTGACATCTCGAGCAAATACTTTGAAAGTATTAGAGGTAAGAACTTTCTTTTCCTAAATAATGTAAAATCTTTCTAAACTTGAATTTGTAGCCTTAGATATATCGGGCAAAAGCTACATGTCTTGGGTGCTTGATGCTGAAATTCATCTTGATGCGATGGGTCTGGCAGACACCATCAAAGACAAAATCAGGCATCAAACCAAGACCGTGCCAAAGCAATGATATTCCTATGCCATCACCTTGATGAGGGCCTGAAAATAGAATATCTTACTGTTAAAGATCCAGTCATACTGTGGAATAATTTGAAAGATAGATATGACCACCTGAAGATGGTCGTTCTTCCACAGGCACGATATGATTGGACTCATCTAAGGCTACAAGATTTTAAATCTATCAGTGAGTATAATTCTGCTATGTTCAGAATTATTTCCCAATTGAAGTTATATGGTGATAATATTACTGATCATGATATGTTGGAGAAAACTTTCACCACTTTTCATGCCTCGAATATGCTCCTGCAACAGCAATATCGAGAGATGGGATTTAAAAAGTATTCTGAACTTATCTCATATCTTCTTATAGCCGAGCAACATAATGGGCTATTAATGAAAAATCATGAAAGCCGACCTACTGGTTCTTGTCCATTCCCTGAAGTGAATGAGACGAACTTCCACCAGGCTAAACGTAGAAAAGGTCGTGGCCCCAGTCGTGGTCATGGTCGTGGTCGGGAAAGAAACTCTAATCATGGTAATAATAATGCACCAAAGAACACTCCTCACCATCAGCAGTGGAAAAGGAAGGAACAAAAGCATGAAGTGGTGCAAGCACCAAACGCAGAAATGCATGCTATAGATATGGAGAAAAAAGGCACTGGTCACGTACTTGTCGTACGCCAGAGCACCTGGTTGAGCTTTATCAAGCCTCCCTAAAGAAGACAGAGAAAAATGCTGAAGCAAATTTTATTTCTGAAGATAATTTAGACTTCATGCATTTGGATGTAACTGATTACCTTGCATTCCCAGAAGGAGAAACAAGTCATGTAATCGGTGGTGAATCTGTAGAAATGTAAATATTTTAATTTTTGTTATTTGTAATAGATAGTATGGTTATATAATTGTTGTACATAAAGAAAAATTATGATTGGATAATGATGTTTACTATAACATATCTTGTTTATGTCATTTTGAGAATATGGATAACATTATTAGATCAACTTAAACTCTAGAAGAGTTTGCAAGAAATATACAACCACAAGAAGTGGTTATATTTCGTATATCTCATTGTAATTATATTTTGTTAACTACTAGAAGTGGTATATGCCTATGATCACCAGAAGTGATAATTTAGGCTTTCTATGGTTACAATTGAAGATAAGCTACATAAATATTCTCTATATTAAATGCACGCCTCGATTTGCTCCTGAAGTAGTAAATATTTTAAAAGAAGTTGAGGCATCACAATTTGATGTGATTAATGCGCATTCAGATAATTATGTTCGATTTCCTGAAGAATGAGAACTTTTGATAATATTAATCCATTCCCTGAAGTGAATGAGATAATATTAATAAGTCGGGTAAATGTGAACGCGCTCTTGATGTGAATACATTACAATTCACCTCCAGAAGAGTTAATATAATTGAGAGAATATATACTCAATATTTCGTATTTTAAATTTGCTCCTGAAGAAGTAACACAATTGAAATTGCCTCCTGAAGTGGAAAAATATTATGAAGAGGAGTTTTCGTGTGCTTAAACAATTGTTTTACATTGTTTATTTGATTGTGATTTTCTCTCATGACACCAGCAGTGTCTGAGCAATATTTGATAGTACAAAATGTATCAACAACTCCTGAAGAGATAAATGTTTGCCTAAAGAATACATAACACCAGTAGTGCCAGATAAATATTAGATTGTGGATAATAAATGAAGGCTCTTGAAGAGCTTATATACAAATATGTCATTCATATTATATGATTATGGTTAAAACATATGTTGTAGTAAACCTGAAGTTTACTAATACAAATGGCTATCATATTGAGACTACAAATGATTGGAAGATTGATAATCTTCATGTTTCCACAATCATAGGGGGTAAAATAATATGTATGTGAGAAGTTACCCGCCTTATTCTTTAATTTGTACTATATCATGTATCACAGTAACCAGAAGTTTACTAAAGCAAAAGTTTATGCCATAGTAAACCAGAAGTTTACTAAGAGATAGCACATGACATGATAAACTTGAAGTTCTCATTTGCCATTTTTAAATGAGCTATTTGAGAATTCAGACAGGCATATACTAAAGAACTAGAAGATTCTTCAGGAATTGTCATGTGTTGCTTGTTCTCATAATAAATTTATTATACCAGCTAAAGTTGGGACTAAGACCCCTGATTCTGAAATATATAATAGGTGAATATGGGCCCGTTCACCTATCATGTGAACCACTTATAGGTGCATATATGAGATGGTTACATGTGTAATTATTGTCAACCTGCAGTTTGGCATTTGGAATTGCTTTTCTCGATTAAGAGCATAATTTTCAGATTATGAAATTAAGACAGTTCATCTTGATAATGCTGGTTTATATCCAAGCTGGTTTAGCATTGAATACCTCCTATTAATGGCTAAACCATTGCTTATGAGAACAAAGCTTCATGTGTTGGTCTAAGATTTTCTAAATTGCATATAGCAGCACTTGTATGCATCAGATCAACAATATATGATAAGTCCTCCCTTCACAATTGGTTTAGGATCAGAAACCAAATATTTTTACTATCTTTTGTTGCATGGTATATGATTAATTTCTCTACCATAATACACAAAAATATGTTTCCCAAAGATGATTGGGGATATATGTTAGTTTTTCTAACATTTGGGGGATGGAATAAATAGTTGAAAAATATGCTATATGAATCGAATTATCATGATCCTCACTTACAAGATAATTCAAGTCGAATACCAGAAGCATTTGCTGATCCAAAATTAAATATCATATTTTAGCTGCAAATGCTCCTATTAAAATTAAAGTCCCTGAAGGATAAAGTTTACTGTACGCATGAAGCGTGGTAGACCAATCGGTTCCAAAGTTAACAATCCTTGAAAAATAGTAGGAGCTAATGATCAAAATGATCATAATGAGGAGAAAATAAGCTCTAGAAGAGCCCACGACATAACATTTCATGAAACTCCAAAAAAAGTTCAAGTACCTAAAAATAAAGAAAGTGATGAGATCTCCACAAGTTATGTCGCTTCGGAACTGACACAAAATGATCGTCGACGATATATTTAATACAATATAGTGCACAATATTGTAAAAGATTGTGAGGATCAGACTAGCAGCCTAGACACTTGAAGATGTCACACCATTTAGATACAAGTCTTAACCTATATGACTTATTTGGCTAAATCTATATGAAGATCCTTAAAGGATTGAAAATGCCCGAAGCATATCAAAGTCTTGAGAAATGTACTCGATCAAATTATAAAGATCTTTGTACGGTTTAAAGCAATCTGTGCGCGTGTGGAATAATCGCCTCAGTAAATATTTGCTGAAAGAAAGTTACATAAATTATGTTATTTGCCCATGTATTTTTATAAAGAAAATGTCATCAAAATTTGTTACACTTGCTGTTTATGTTGGTGACATAAATCTTATTTGAACTCCGGAAGAGCTCCAAAAGGTCTTAAAAATACTTTTACATGGACAAAGTATACCCATTAAGTACACCAATGAATATTCAATCACTTAAAAATCTTGTTAATGCTAACAAAAGTGGTACAGATCGTATTGGTAATGCAGTTGCAGGTTATTTATCCGATACCTATAAAGCTCGATTTCAAACCGGCAAGCAGGGAGTGCATATGATTGAGATCAGTGATTCATTCGAGAAACATGTGGGTTGGAATGTGATAAAATACCCACAATATTATACGGAGATAATGTTTCATGCATAGCACTATTAAAGGGAGGATTTATAAAAGGAGATAGAATGAAGAACATTTCACCAGAATTATTCTACATACATGATCTTCAGGAAAATTGTGACATTGATGTGCATCAAATTAGTTCAAGTGACAATCCAACAGATTATCTTTACCAACATCAATTTTGAGAATATGGTATACAAGATTGGAATGCGGAGGCTCAAATATTTGAAATAATGTTTTCTTCAGGGGAAGTAAAATGCGCGTTGTACTCTGTTTCCCTTACTAAGGTTTTTCCCACAGGGTTTTCCTTATAAGGTTTTTAATGAGGCAGCCAGCAATGCGTATTACTAAATATGTGTACTCTTTTTCCTTCAATAGGATTTTTTCCCATGTGGTTTTTCCTAGTAAGGTTTTAATGAGGCACATTATTTTTTGATGAACTTCCAAGGGGGAGTGTTATAAATATATTATATTATGGATGTTCATTTAGTACTCCGTTGTAAATAAGCTTCCTGAAGAAGCTTATCCATATGGGACTCCACCGTAAATATGTTTATCTTTTTAAGTACTCTATTGGAAATAAACTTCCTGAAGAAGCTTATCACTTCGATACCCGATTATGGATAAACATTTCCACCGGTAGAAGATTATCCATACCGGGTATAATAAGCTTATACTTTCCGTACCCAGTTATGGATAAATATTACCCCCGGTAGAAGATTATCCATACCGAGTATAATAAGCGTATCCTTTCAGTACCCAATTATGGATAATTTTTATCCCCGGTAGAAGATTATCCATATCGGGTATAATAAGCTTATCCTTTCAATACCCAGTTATGGATAAACATTACCCCCGGTAGAAGATTATCCATATCAAGTATAATAAGTTTATCCTTTCAGTACTCCGTTATGGATAAACATTGCTCTTAGTAGAAGATTATCCATATCTGATATAGTAGCAGCTTACACAACAGCTTCCTTTCTTCTATAAATAGAAGAGATTTCAGTTCATTATGTACATCAGTTTGAATTTGAATAATATATCAGTTTCTCTCTATACTTGTCTTTACTTTACAGTCTTTATTTTATAACACGTTATCAGCACGAGACTCTGCCATCTTGAGCAAATACTTTGAAAGTATTAGAGGTACTAAATGTTCTCTGTATTTCTTTTCCTTTTTTTATTTAATCATCACTTCACTCATTAAAACCGTAAATATAGTTCCCTCTTTAAACAAATGAATAATTTCTTATCTTTATAATACCGTCAAATATTTATTTAATATATCAAAATGAATGATATTTGTAACTGAAAGAAGTATATCAGATCCAATAAAAATGCATGCATGCTTTATTTAGCCTCTAGTGTCAAAGGTTAATTGTTAGTTTGAGTGTCCGTATGAATTATTAAAGAACTTGGTTCTTTACTGTATTCCTTAAACGAAAAGTAAACAAGCAATAGAATAAATACAATAATTTTTACGTGGAAAATCACCTGGCTCAAAAGGTACAAAAACCACGACCTACCAAGTAGGATTTAAAGCTCCAACTTCACTAAAACAATGAGCTAAAATGTATCAATTACAATATTGTAATTGCAACGAACCGATCGATCATTTTGAGAATTTGCACTTCGCTCGATAGTTCGGGGGCACAATGTAACGACCTGGTTGGGAGAGGTTTTGGAAAGGAATGAGACTCTTAGTCTCTTTTGAGTATGCTTAGGTTGAAAAAGTCAACCGAATGTTGACTTATGTGAAAAAGGGCTCATATGTGAATTACGATGGTTCGAATAGCTTCGAGAGGTGATTTAGGACTTAGGAGCGTGATCGGAATGTGTTTTGGAGGTCCGGAGTAGATTTAGGCTTGAATTGGCAAAAGTGGAATTTTGGCATTTTACGGTTGATAGGTAAGATTTTGATATAGGGGTCGGAATGGAATTCCGAAAGTTGGAGTAGGTATGTGGTGTCAATTGTGACGTGTGCGCAAAATTTTAGGTAATTCGGACAAGGTTTGATAGACGTTTTGATCAAATGTGAAATTTAGAAGTTTTTGGAACCTCAGGCTTGAATCCTATGTTATTTGGTTGATTCGATGTTGTTTGAGGTGTTTCGAAGATTGGTATAAGTTTGGATAGTGGCATATGACTTGTTCGTGCTTTTTGGTTGAGGTCCCGAGGACCGCAGGTGCGGGCTCGCAGAAGCACCTAGAGGGTCGCAGATGCGAAAATAGGCATGGGGAGCTGAAACCGCAGATGCAGGTGTTCGAGCGCACATACGATAACTCAGGCGCGGGATTTTTAATTGCAGGTGCGGTTTTGAGTGCTTAGGTGATTTGTGCAAGTGTGGATCCGCAGGTGCGAGATTTTGTACCACATAAGTGGTTTAGCTGGGGCAGAACATATATATTTGGCCCTTCGCGATTTTTAGTGGTTTTTCACCATATTTCATTCAGGAGAAATCTTTGGAGAGCAAATTGAAGAGAGAATTCAAGAGGGTTTCGTGGAGGTAAGATTCTTGGACCCTAAACTTGTTTCTATGATTGTTTTTGACTGATTGAGCTTGAAATCTATGGAAATTAGTAGCAAAAAATTGGGGGTTAGGGCTTGGAAATTGGAGACCTTAACATAAGGATTTGAGGGGTCATTTATGGTCGGATTTTGGTATTCTTGGTATGTATGAATGCGTGGAAGAATAAGGAGTTTATGGATGTAGTTTTTATCTAATTACAAGATGTGGGCCCGGGGATCGAGTTTGACCAATCTCGAGATTTGTTGTTGTAATGTGATTATTTTTGCATGGGCTTTATTCTCTTAGCATATATTGATGTTGTAATTATAATTTTTGAATAGATTCGACGCGAGTTGAGGCCGGGGCGAGAGGCAAGGGCGTCGCAGAGTAGTATTTCATCCGGTTTGAGGTAAGTAACCATTGTAAATCTGGACCTGAGGGTATGAAACTCCAGTATTTTGTATTGTTTCGATAAATGAGGTGGCGCACATACTAGGATATCCTCAGTCATCTTTTACCTGTTTATTGTTTATATCCGGTTTCATCACTCTACTTGTTAAATATGAAAACTATTTGGGTTGAGTTCTCTGATTTCCACTGATATGCCCGAGTGGCTGTCAGGTTAAACGACTGAGAGAGGTTGAGGACCTAATGGTGAGGATTATTTATCTCTCTCTCTCTCTCTCTATATATATATCTAGTTGTGAGGATTATATATCTATGATCGGGTTGCACGCTGCAACAATGTATATATATGTATGTATATGGATCGGGATGCACGCCGCAGTGATACTTATATGGATCGGGCTGTGCGCCGCAGCAATATAGCGCTTGGGCTGCGCGCCGCAGCGATATGACGTTTGGGCTGTAGGAGCCCCTTTGGAGTCTATATACCCCCAGTAAGCGTAGTCGACTATAAACTACGGATTGGGTTACACATCACAGCGGTTATTATTATTATTGTTATCATGAGATATCTATTGAGCCGGAGTACTGAGTGTGAGTACTGATTGACGAGAGCAGAGTCATGAGTGACTGTGAGCCTTGCCCGAGAGGTTATACTTATGAGTGATACCTTGCCCGAGGGGCCCGTTTATGACATTTTGTTGCTTCACTCTTCTTTTATAGTGAGCCTATGTCGAAAACTGATGAATTAATGATTTTAAAGTATTTTAATTGAAACTGAAGTTTTACGAGATGACTGGCTTTTTGAATTGCAGAATTCGACTTGATATTTCTGTTGAGTGTTTTATATGATTTTTACTACTCATCACTACACTCAGACCTTATTTACTTTAGTTACTTACTGAGTTGGCGTACTCACATTACTCCCTGCACCTTGTGTGCTGATCCAGCTGTCCAAGCATCAGAATGAGAGCTTCCAGCACTCTCAGAGCTTTACCGGAGATCGCAAGGTAGCTGCAGGGTGTTCGCAACCCAACCTTCCTCCTTCCTATTTTACTATTTTGTTATTTCGAACTTATTTTGTATTATTCAGATAGTGTCTTGGTTGTATTTAGAGGCTCATGACTAGTGACACCAGATTGTTGGGTTGTGTTGGTATATTTTGCACTGATTTCCGCATATTTCTGTTGATTTATATATTTCTTACGAGAATTTGAGACTTAATCAGTTTAGAAAATGATTTTATAAAAATAATTCACTGTAGTTAAATGTTCGGTTGGATTGTCTAGTACTGTAATAGGATCCATCACGACCGGGGTATTTGGGGTCGTGATACACAAGTAGCTTCGTATGATGTATTAGGACTTGTGTGCAAAATTTGAGTTCATTCCGAGTTGATTTGATATGTTTCGGCACGAGTTTTTGAAAGTCGAACGTTCGAAAGTTCATTAAGTTTGATTTGACGTCGTGATTTCGATGTTGTTATGCGTGATTTAAGGCCTCGAGCAGGTCCGCATTTTGTTATGAGACTTTTTGGTATATTTGTACAGGGTCCCGAGGGGCTCGGGTGAGTTTCTGATAGGTTTGGGTTGTGTTGCACTCGTTTTTCTTATGTTTCGACGTCGTTTCTTCAAGCATAAATGGTACCATATTAAACAAATGAACTTCGATTTCTGTTTTGATTAAAGCATTAAATCCGTATCGTAATTAAGGAGCCATAGCAATAAGAATCGCTAAATTTGGACATCGTATGAGGATTTTATGTTCATTTTACTAAGAATTGGGCTGCCATATTTTTTAGACTAATTACGAAATTACCACTGACTTTGTATTTAAAAATCTTCACTATTTACAAATATTGAAACCAACATATCTTCATCAACATAAGGTCAAATGGATCTATTTAAAAGCCTAACTTGATTGAAATTTCACAAGAAATCCATTGGAAGCATCAAAAGGGAGTTTTGAGATTGTTTGGCATGCAAAACATAGATTAGGCCCTTCCTTCCTTGTTTTGTGTATAGTTCTTTCAAAGAACTTTGTAAATGAAGCTTGTATTCTCTCGCATACATGTATAAAAGGAAGCCTCGCGGTTTAATTTTTCATGAATTTTCTTTTTCCTTGATATTTGTCAGTCGTTAGCCAGATGAATTAGTCTTCGAGTTAAAAGGAATCCTTAGATTCATAGTATGGCCCTTGGGCTCATTAGGCTAGCCCGTAGGCTCTTACACGCTTTGGTCGGTATGACCTTTTAGTATAAGCTGGCATTTGATCTCTTATGCTTTTGCTCTTAGGCATATTTAGTTAACTATTTTCGGGTTCAGTCTCCGAGTCGGGTTTTGACTCGAGCTCTTTGGACCTTATGATTTAGAATTTAAAGTTGTCCCTTAGGCTCTTATGCATTTGGTTAGTACGACTTTTGATTTAAGCTGACGACAGTGGCTCTTACGCATTAGGTCGGTATGACCTTTTATATGGGCTGGCGATAGTGGCTCTTATGCATTGGGTCGGTACGACCTCTAGTATGGGCTGGTGGCAATGACTCTTACACATTAGGTCGGTATGACCTTTTATATGGGCTGGCGACAGTAGCTCTTACGCATTGGGTCGGTACGACCTCTAGTAGGATTTATTTTTCCCTCGTTAAGGATTTTTGAAATTGGGTTTGCCTGACTCTTCGACGATTTGATAAAAACCTCTATTGTGAGTCGTTATATGGCGATGATCGAGCACCTCAGGAGGTTTGGCTCGGTGGCTGAGTATTTCGAAGCCTATAGTTTGGAGCTAACATGGTCGAAGCTCTTTTGCCTATGTCGAGGGTAGCCTATTTAACCGCTTCTTTTCGAAGTATTTTTGAAGTAATTGAAGTCCTGCAATTTTATAGCGACGGTCAAGCCTCCCCGAGTCGCGTTAGTTTGGCAGGTACAGCCTTGTGACCAGAGTCGTTGTGTTTGGCCGGAGCATTTCAGTTCCCGAGTGAAGTAGTTTCGACGTCTATATCATGGGTGTGCCTTTTTAAGGTCTTACAAGTTCGATATATAGCCTTAACTTTAAGATTGGTATTATGCCTTTTGTAAGGCCTTACAAATTTTTACATGCCTTAGTTGAGGTCTTACAGTTTTGGTTACATGGTACAAGTATGGTTCATGTCTTGCTTGAGGTCTTACAGATATTCTTACTTGTTACAAGTATGGTTCATGTCTGCTTGAGGTCTTACAGTTTTGGTCACTTGGTACATGTGTGGTTCATGCCTTGCTTGAGGTCTTACAGTTTTGGTCACTTGGTACAAGTGTGGTTCATGCGTTGTTTGAGGTCTTACAGTTTTGGTCACTTGGTACAAGTGTAGTTCATGTCTTTCTTGAGGTCTTATAGTTTTGGTCACTTGGTACAAGTGTGGTTCATGTCTTGCTTGAGGTCTTACAGATATTATTGTTGCCTTATATAGGTCTTACGAGACCGAGGCTGGCCATATGTGGTCTTATGGCCTCGGGTTTTGATAAGTCGATGGGGGTGGCGATTGGCGGTAGTCCCCGAGTCATCGAGAGTTTCTTGGCTCGGGAGCCATTACTTGTAAACTTGGTATTGCCTCATTGAGTGCTTATGATTTCGGAGTTTCCAACCCGGAGGTAATGTGGCCTTGATTTTTCGATGCTAGTCCCCGAGTGTTTGGGATGTTTTTGGCTCTAGGGCCATTTTGTGATTTTGATGTTGCCTCATTGAGGGCTTACAAGTTTGAAGCTCTGAACTGATGCTCATACGACTTTGAGTTATTGACGCCAGTCCTCGAGTGTTCGGGGCATTTTTGGCTCTGGGGCCATTTTTGATCTTGATGTGCCTCATTGAGGGCTTAAAAGTTTGAAGCTCCAACCTGGGGGTCATACGACTTCGAGTTGTTGATGCCAATCCCCGAGTGTTCGGGATGTTTTTGGCTCTGGAGCCGTTTTTGCAAAAATACTGAGCTTCTTTAAATGTGGAATGCTTTGGAAAGTATTCTTTGATTACTTGGTACAAGTATACACGTTTTCGCTGTTAAGGGCTCGGTTATTCTATTCGGACACAATTCGTTCGACCGTTTGCCCTGGTATATTATTTTTCTATCGAGACCCCATTTAGCGCACCTTGGCTTCTCCGAGTAGGTGACCTTCCGGGGTGATGCCCCCAGTATTCGAGGTTGATTGCAAAAGAAGCCTTGAATATTTGTTGAGTCATCCTTAGGTAGCATATAGAGGTTACCTCGTTAAAAACCTTGCAGATAAAACCCTTCTTGGGATAAAAACCAGGTCGAAGGAAAAGAGTGCAACGTACGCTTTTGGAACCTAAGGCCTTCGAGTTGGACAACATTTCAACCGTTTCAATCGGATATCTGCATTAAGGTAAGAATAAAATGTAACTAAAAAGGGGAGATGACCATACCTTAGTGCTGACGACGCTTCAGACCTCGATGTGATTCAATCGTTTGTTATTAGGACTCGATATGATACTTCGTTTTGTTTAGTCAGGCATAGCGGAGAATGTAGCTTGTTATCGCTATCTTATTGTTTTCTTATCCTTCGGCTCCTTCGATCGTGGAGGTATTGGTGTTGGTGCCACATCATGCACCGCGAACATCTCTTTTGCCGCATGTTGTTCCCCGTAGACGGTTTTTATCCCATCTATTGTCAGGAATTTCATCATTTGATGAAGGGTGGATGGTACTTCTCTCATGCAGTGTATCCACGGCCTTCCGAACAAGGCGTTGTACCTCATGTCTCCTTCGATGACATGGAATTTGGCATTTTGGGTTGTGATGGCCACGTTGACTAGGAGGGTGATTTTCCCTTTCATTGTTTCGCTCGTTGTAGACTCGTGATTTTTGACCTTCCCTAAGATTTTACATTTTTTAGCATTTCAATTTTTAGTTTAGGTCTAATATAGTTATTTCAACTAGTTTTGACTCTTTTACTTTATTTTATCACAAAAAATGAAAATTGCAAAATAGTTTCGTTAATGTTTTGTAGTCATACTATTTTACTAGAATTTTTATTTTTATATAATCTTGAAAAGTACCAAATAGTCTCACAATATAATATTATTTATTTTAGTTAATAAGGATTAATTTTACATTTTTATGGTACTATTTTAGAAAAGAAATTAATATTTTTGGCCAAATTGAAAGAAGTATAGAATTAAAAGCCAAATTTAGCTCAATTCACCAAGCCCAATCTTCTTAGCCCATTACACCACCCTAATCTCTAAAACCTAGCCAACTCCTCCCTTCCTCTTTAACCTTAACCCATCATCACACTACAAAGAAAAATGAACCTAGAAATCCCTAACCTAGCTGTGACCTAATACCTAGAGCTTCTGCCATGAAGAGCAAAAAGAACCAGCAGTGCCTCCTTCATCACCAATTCCAGTGACACCTCCCCAAAAATGGAGAATTCTCCATGGACGCTCGTCTCTGAACCAAGATACAAGAGCTAACCTCTCATCTCCCAAAAATTGAAAGAAAACGGACGAATGCTTCACCCTACACTTTCTCGAACATCAACCAGCCGTGAGTTCCCCCCTCCCCCAATTTTTGTTTTGCAGCACCCCTCAATTAATCACGTTTTCCCTTTCTCAATTTATTTCCTTCATGAAACTTTAGTTCAGAAGGAAGAAAATCACCTCTGTCTTCTTTTCCTATACGAAATAGAGGTTCTATTTTTGTGGTTTGATTTTTCGAAATATTGCAAGTTGGTTCGAGTTGGTCGCTGTTTGGCGGTTCTTTGATCGCCGTTCGAGTCTCCGGTCGCTGGTTCTATTTGTTGTCGCCGGCAAACACTCTGATAAACAATTGTCCAATTGTTAAGCTCGTGTAATTCCAACTCAGATAATTTATATAAAAGGTCCGATCCTTTTAACTTTTTCATCCACTTCTTCATATATTGTTCAAATATGTTCCCTTTCTCTTCTCTTTGGCTAAGTTATTACTAGCAGAATGTTTTGTTGTCTTTTCATAATTGTTTTTGTGATTGTTTGTTTTAAATAATATATTATGTCTCTTTATTTTATTAGTTTAGTTCTAGTCCAATGAATAATGAAAATATAAGATCGAGGATTAGCCTTCTTTCAAGACTTTGTTACTTTAATACCGTCCGTTCATAGAGACAACTGATTTCCGAGGGTTTACATGGTAAATGGGGTTTTGGTTAGCTCTATTCAAGCTTTAATTAATATTGGCATTAAGCATTTCTCATGCCCATATTTGGTTTATTTTGTTAATACATTAGATTAAGACTTTCATTATTTCCTTTATTCATGGGGCTACGAGGAAGGTTTCAAATTAATTAGGCCATCTGATATTTGGTCTGAAATAGCATGTAAGAAAAGCCAAATATGTTAACTCCATATCCTAAGCCCAATCTCTTCAATAATTAACGGTTTGATTGTTGATATAAGAATAATCCAAATATGCTAAATGCTTTATGCTCGCCCTTAATTAATCTATCATCGTGATTGTGTACACATTCGCGTGACACAATTACGATTTTCTAAAAAAAAATCAAAGTATGCATTCGCGCAACTTTGACCAAACCTTTTTTTTTGAATAAGATAAGTCTTAGGAATTGTGGACACGTACGGGTGACATGATTCATGACACACCAAACGAAATGAGTACACGTACACATGACTCATTTTGAGATAATTTCTTAATTACGAATAATCGAGTAATTAAAAGTGGTTAAGGGGGTAGATGCACATAGGTTTAAACATAAGTAATTGAACAATTTAATACGACATGTATGATTAAAGAGACCATGCTAAAACCACGGAACTCAGTAATGCCTAACACTTTCTCCCAAATTAACAGAATTCCTTACCTGGATTTCTATGTTCGCGGACCATAAATAAGAGTCAACCTTCCTCAATTCGGGATTTTAAACCGGTGTCTTGGGACACCATATACTTATCCCAAGTGGCGACTCTGAATTTAATAAATAATCCCATTTTGGTTATTGTCACTTTAATTGAAAAAACTCCCTTATACCCCTCCCGGGGTAGGAAAAAGGAGGTGTGACAGCTCTGACGACTCTACTGGGGAAAATAACCCAGAATCTCTTGTTCAAGGTTCAGAATTCGAGCTTGTTAATATGATGTATGCTTGATTTTATTTATTGTTAATATTACTGTATTATGTGAACCTTTTCTAATTGATGTTTATTTACCATTTCGATATTGTTCAAATTATATTAAAATGCCTTTTTACGCCACCCCTCTTAATCTTCTAAAAATTGTGCACACGTTCGCGTGGGCCACTTTTTCTGTTAGAAGTATACCAAATAGAACGAGGTTGGGCCAGCAACAAGACCGGGTAGACTTTCGTGCTCCCGGTGCGTTGCCTCCTCTTCGACTCGAGTTGTCCCCTCAGGTAAGATAGGTCAAGAACACAACCACTGATTTAAACTTAGAAAAACATAACCTCATGCCGGATCCCTAGTAGGAACGTTTGTTTGTATCACGTGCATTTGACTTAGGGGACTCAACACAGGGGTTGGGTCCGTCTAGGATAAATATACTCAAAAAATAAAAGACCATCCCGATGCATTCTAATGTGCTACATGTTGCAATCTTCAAGGGTAAAATGGGTCATTTGGCGGACCAATGAGGATAGAGGATAAATGAAAAAAAAGGGTGAAGTGTAAAAAAAAAACAAGTAGGGCCGAGTTATGTTTTTCTTTCACATTTTTTAGAAAAAGAAAAAAAAAGACAAATAAATATGAAAATCCAAAAAAAAAATTTGCACTTTCCTATCATTTTCCCCCAAAAAAATTAAAAAATAAAGGGAAAAGAAAATCAAAAATAGTTTACATGTTTCAAAAAAAAAAAAAGACAAAAAATATTTTTTTTTCTCTAAATTAGTTTTTTTTATACTCGCCCGTTTCCAATCTTCCCAAACTACGCATACCTGATTCTCATTTTTCAGGGCATGATACGTAGGCAACCCACATAGGGTCCGGTCTTCCTAGTGAGTCTTAGGTTCTTGGTTTTGCGGGGTCTTAGCCAAGTCTTGCATGTCTAGCCATTTTTGGCCACACAGGCCGTTTTGCCAAAATAGCCTCAGTGATGTCTTGCATGTATCCAACAGGAAGGGTTATTGTCTCACATAGCGTTCCAGGTCATTAACTTTATTTGGTCTTAATTTTCTCATACAGGTGTGGATTTACTTACCGGAGTTTGAGCATGGCAGACACCCCGGGACCATCTAGTTAGGATCATTCATTCAGGAGTGGATTAAAAGGAGATTTTTTTTTCTTTTTTATGTTTTGAGTCTATTTTTCTTTTTATGTCGTCTTTTACCTTCTAGTTTTGTGGATTAAAAAATGTGTTATAAATCAGAAATCCAAAAAAATGATTTTGCGTTTTTATATTTCTGTTAGATGTTTTCTTTAGAATACTAACTCTAGAAAGTTCCGAAAAAATCTTTTGTTGTTTTCCTTAGCAAATTTATATCTAGAACTCAAAATAAAAATTGCTTTTATATTTTCTTTAGTATATTAAGACTAAAAATTCAAAAAAATAAAAAATAATTTTCTTTTAATACCTCTTTAGCAGTTTTCTTTAAGATATTAATTCCAAAAATAAATAAAAAAAGATTTTCTTTTGAGGTTCTTCGTTGAGAAATATATAAAAAACAAAAAATATATTCTTTTTATTTTCACTAGAACTTTAGGATATTATACATAAAAGAAAGAAAAAAAATAAACTATCTTTTGTTTATTTTTAGAGTTTCTCCCTTAGGTAATAAAAAACTGAAATCCAAAAATATTTTATTTTATCTTTTTCATTTCTCCTTTCGAAATCCTTCTTTAGAATATCAAGTGAAAATTTTAATTTTTTTTTTTTGGTTCATTCTTTAGATTTCCTTTATAAAAAAAATCAAAATCAAAAAAATAGATTTTCTAGGGTTTTGTTTCCTTAATAATTTCTCATGGAGTATTTGTTTCAAAAAGAAAAAAATATATGCTCGTTTAAGATTGAGTTTGTAATAGATTATAGAAAATTAAGTCTAAAAAAAAGATTTTCTTCTTCTTCTCATCAAGTAGTCATTAAGGTAAAAAAGAAAACAAAAGGAAAAAGAAAAGAAAAAGTGAACGTTGGTTTATTTAGGCTATTCTAGATCTTCCCGAACTATGCAAAGATCTAACTTATGCGAATGCGTCGTCATTATACGTAGGCAACCTACATAGGGTTCGATCGAATCATTTTCTTTTTTAAGAAATAAAAAATAAAAAAAAACAACAAAAAAAGAGAAAAGGAAAAAAAAGTATGAAATTATGGGATGTGAGAAATGAGAGGAAAGAAAAAAGTGATAATTAGAAAAACAGGAAGAAAAATGAACAACCCAAGAAGTGCAACAAAAAAAAAAAGAAAAGAGAAAATTGAAATGAACAAAATTGGGATGATGCCAAGTGACCTTTGACCCTCAAAGTCATTCTAAAATCGTTAATTGTTGCTAGGTGCATTGCACATAATGTGATATTTTTAACTGTTAAATGCCCTAATGCTAACATGATGACCCCATTTTGTTCCCTTTGTTATCTTCATTGAGAAGGGTGGTTGGTTTGTGGTTCTTAAGTAACTCATCCATACAACACAAGGTCAAAGAGCAAGGTAGCCATGGCCAGCAAAGACTTGGACACGAGTGTTATTGATCCGCCTAAAGAGATTGTTGAGTCAGAATCTGAGTTGAAAGAAGAGGTCTTTAGGTTGAAAGGATACCAAGTCTGGATTAGTGGGCGTCCTCCTCCATTATTTCCCACTAACTACCCTGAAAGCCTTGTCACCATTCCGCCACTGTCACAAATCTAGATTTCCAATGTTGCTGATATCTCCCCACAAACATGTCACACTCCACCCCACCAGAACCACCTCATATCCCGCTTCTTTGAGCACTCCTGTTTTTGTAACTCATCCACTAGCTACATTTCCTCGATCCTCTAGCGAGACCGTGTTCAAAGTCCCCGATGCCCAACACTGTGCTCCAGAACAAACTTTCAAGGTTTCGAATCCATACTCTCATGCTCCTCATTTTGAGGCTCTCGGTGAAACTAAAAATCTTGTTAAGTCAGTGGAGCAAGATGAGATATCCAGGAAGGTGAAATCTTAGAGCAGTCTTTAAGAAACATGCAAGGGATAGAGAGCCAGGTGAGCGTGCCTTATGAAGACTTGTGCTTGTTTCCTGACATCTAATTTTCTTATTGGGTCTAAGATGCTAAAGTTTGATTTGTATGATGGGTGTGGAGATCCAGTAGCCCATATGAGGGGTTATTGTAGTGAAATAAAAAGTGTTGGCGGGAAAGAGGATTTGTTGATGGCGTATTTCAGTGCGAGTTTGAGTGGGGCAGCCTTGGAATGGTATACTCGTCAAGATGTCAGTAAGTGGCATACATGGGATGACATGGCTCAAGATTTTGTGCGACACTTTCAGTACAATATAGACATTATCCCAGACCGCTCCTCCCTATCTCATATGGAAAAGAAACCCAAAGAAACTTTTAGGGTGTTTTGGTTCAGATGGAACGAACAAGTTTCTCAGGTCAATCCTCCGATTGATAAAAAAGATTCTGCTGAGCCCCAACAACAGGATCCAGTGGGCATTCCTGCTAAACGTTTTCAGCCTCAATACCGACCCTATGAACATCCCCAAGCTCCACATAATCCACCCGAGTATTATCCTCCAAACAACGTCCGGCCATCTATCCAACCACTGGGTCACTCCCTAGGGCAAGCGCCAGCACCTCATAATGCACTTTTGCCTTCACAACATTTTCAAGAATTCAACAACCCTAGGAAACCGGGGCATGGAAGGGAGCGAAGGCAAATAAATAGTTTCACACCAATCGGAGAATCCTACACAAGCTTGTTTGAAAAGTTTAAACATTCAGGCGTGATTGAGCTGCTCCTCGGCTATGCTCTGGACCCATATGCAAAAGGTTTTGATCCTACTGTACGGTGGATTTACCACTCTAGTGTCCAATTTCATAGCATTGAAGATTGTCGTGCTTTGAAAATGGAAATAGAAATAATGATTTAAGAAGGGATAATCGTGATCAAGGACAGTGGCAGGAGTATGCGAATCCTCTTGGGAACTTGCTGACTGAAGTCAATGATATTGAAATTGGTAATGGTCTTTATAATATTGATATGGAACTCAATGGATAAGATGTAGAGCTTGGTAATTGGAAAGACACTCTTTTCTTGGCTAGTCAGGGAAGAGTTCTGGTTGTTTATTTTGTTGTCATTTCTATTTTCCGGTTTATTTCAGGGTTGTAATCTGGATATTGTCTTGTGACTCAAACCCTTCTATCCTTTTATTTTGTCTAGTTCGTTTAGTCGTAGTAACTCGTTTAGTGTTATCTAGGTTTGTTCTAGGATTGTAACCTAGTTTAGTTTGCTTGTTTCGTTATTCGAACCCTTTCACCATCTGTCTAATGCAATTTTCTGTTTTCTGTTATTTCTAGTTATTTTTGTTTAGTTCTCTTTTCCTTTTATAGTTCTTTTCATGCTGGCTCTAGTGATATGACATGCACGCATAATTCTAGGCCTGGTCTTAAAAGTTAGTTTAATCATGAAACAATGAAATAATTTTGAAGATGATAGGGACACTTGAGGGAAATAAGTACAGATTTGGACATTTTGAGATCATTTAAAGCCCGAACCATGTGAAGTTGGGGTAGATAATTTGGAAGGTAATATGATGACAAGAATTCGTTAAAGGAGAGTGCATCCCGAACAATTTGAAGCAAACAAATTTGAGTTCAAGTGCATCTCAAGTTACAAGATAAAGTCAAGAAAGTTTTCTCCGAATTGATGAAGGATATCCATTGTGAAGAAGGAATCACCCAACGAGGGTTCTATACTTGACAAGGCACTAAAAAAAGTGGAAGGCATATCAGTGATACCAATGCCGATGCTGCAAAAGAAATGCTATGCAAGATCTTCATTTTTCATTTTCAAGTTGCATGTGTTATAGTTGGTGTTCTTAGGGATTGGGAGGCCCTCTTTCAGCTATCCAAATACTTTATACCCTTTGGTACCCCTTTTGAGCCTGCACTGATTTCTTTGACCTTCCCTCTTTTGAAATAAAGTAAGAGTCATAAAAAAATATCCTGTCCCCATAGATTTGTTTTAAAAAATTCATTCCAAAAGAAAAATTCAAAAGAAAAGAAAAAGAAGAAGAAGGATAAAGAAAAAATAAAAAAAAAGAAAAAAAAAGAAATAGGAAAAAAAAGAAGAAAAGGGAAAAAAATAGCAACAACAAAACATATCTTTGTGAACTATGTTTGACCTGATTCTTGTCACCACAAGATACGTAGATAGCCTTACGTTTCAGTCATAACAAATAAAATATTTCATAATCCCACAAATGTCGTGCCCCCTTATTTCTCGCGAAATTGGGTTTTATGACATTTGGGAGGACAACTCGTTCCCTTTTGGGAATTGGGTTTTTTGATTTGAAGAGTCGCCACCTAATGATTAAGTGCATTAGGACACTAGGAAGAATTTGTTTAGAAAAACCAGAGTTTGGGTAAGGGCTAGAAATTATCTCGAGGAGAAGGTGTTAGGCACCCATTAAGATCCACTAGTGTGGTTCCCGGCCATGCTACAATTGTGACTTAAGTGCAAACAATAAATAAGAAATTAAGGGTTTTAAATATGAGGGATTGACACATTGTGATTGCAAATAAGTTAAAGTTTGAAGAAACAAGGAAGTTGAAATTTGAGAAAAAAGGGTTTGAAATTTTGAAAGTAATAAAATAAACAAGTAAAGGGAATGAGATCCTAGGTTTATAAATAATATGGATCACATCAATGCAATACCCGGTAATCACTCATCAGAAGAGGGGTTACATGTTGTATTAGCGCACCGGTCATCATATCCATATCAACTATTTTCCACCTCGTTGAGGTATTTAAACGCGGAATGGTTTCGTTACTTATTGTATGCTAGTACCCGCCCCAATCCTATTAGTCCCGGAAGCATTTAGGACTACTAGTCCTAATGGGAAGGGAGATTTAGGCTTTGTATGGTTTAAAAGGATCAAATTCTAAAGCGATAAACAAAAACACATAAGGCATATATGGGAAACACATAACAATTTAAGAGGCTCAGATGGGCCTCCTCACTTAAAGACATATTGTTTAGCATGTCTTGCATATACTGGTTATGGTCTAAATTAAACTTAAACGTTAAGGAGGCAGACTGGTCTATTACACATTTCAGATAAGAAACCAGAATCAGACATGCCTACTGGTTGGAATTAACAGAGTCTGAATCAATTAGCTAATTTTACCTTATAGCTTGCCTAAGTCAAACCTACAGGCATGACATCTAATCATGCAGAAGTGTACTAATTTTTACAAGAAGAAGGCCTGTTGATTATAGAAAACATAAGTTCTGCAGACATTAAGTAATGTTACTACTGATTTTAGACTTGTAAACGATTCAGATTAGTTGGTTATTCCTATAGACATGCTTTCTAAGTGTTATTGAGTTTAACCTTTACGAAAATGCAGAAATCCTATTGGCATGGTGTTTAAAATGCTGATTTTTATTATTTAAGCCTATAAATGCGTTTGCTTAGTGATAGATGCATATGCAGAATTCAAGAAACTCTATAGATATGTTCTCTATATGATAGGCATAAACGCATAAACCTATAGACATGGTCTCTATGTATGAAATGCAGAAGCTATAGACATGGTATCTATGTATGAAATGCAAAGGCTATAGACATGGTATCTACGTATGAAATGCAGAACCTATAGCTAGGATTTCTATATGAAATGCAGAACATGTAGGCATGGTTTCTATATGAAAAACGTAGAAGTGCACGACTTGTAAACATGATTTCTATATGAAAAATGCAGAAGTGAAAACAGGACATGATACCTATGAACATGATATCTACCCTTATGCATACATGAGTGACCCTCCCCTTTTCACTAAAACCCCATAAGTTATTAAAAATTATTACAACCCAGAATGAATAAAGAAAAATAAAATACAATTACATCAGAAAGCTAAAAATCCCAACATAGGAGAGCCAGATTCAGACTTCTGTCTGAAGCATGAAGTAAACCAACTCCAAAGATCAAATTCCAAAGCCTTTCTCTTATTTGGGATGTGTCAGAGTTCCCTAAGAGTCTCAAGTAGACTCAGAGCAGTGCTTACACCCAATATACTGCAGAATTGGATTATAGTGCAGTGTGGAAGGGCTAGCCCTCAAATGTCCAAGTTCAGAAGGAGCTCAAGGTCCCAAAGTAAGGCTCATAGGAGGGGGAAGAACATAGAATCTAAGAGAGAGTGCAAGTGCATAGAGGGGATTTTGGGGAAAGCCAAGACAGGCTGGTGGTCGTACCCAGCAATTGAAAGTGCTGGCACACCCCAACCAGCCTGTTAGCCATATTGTTTGGGAGTTAGGATCCATTAAAGGATCAAGTCCAGACATGAGCAACAATTTGGATGTTGCCATGCTTTGAACTTTAACTCAAACACATAGAAGGGAATAAGGGTATGGGGAATTCACACAGTAGCAGATGCAAAGAGACAACATATTCAATACAAAACATGAACAACAAAGTAGATAAGATTGTTGAAACTGTAAAGCAAACACATAGGGATGAAGCTGAAAGTTAAATTAGAACATACCAGTTTCAGGGAAATAAGAAGAGAAAAGCAGTAGTAAAGCCAAATTGCAAACACACAGCCAGAAGATTTTAGAAGAGAGTAGAGTGTTGAATTGAGAATGTAGGAGTATTGAAGTTGAAAGTGTTCAATAAGTGTTGTTAGAGTATTGAACTCAAGGTCTTAAAAAGTATTGAATTGGAAGTGTAAAAGTGTAGGAGGGTCATGCCTTTTATAGTGCAGAAAGCAAGTAAGAAAAGGTAAGAAAATAGTTTCGAAATAAATCACATAAGGTCTCCCTTCAATTAAGGGATTCTGATTTCAAACGGGCAAGATAATTAAGGAAAGAGTTTGATCAAAATCTTTTCCAAAGTAGCACAAGAAGGGTAAATACATAGAAGTTATTTAAGGCAAAAGTCCAGTGGTACATGGTTTGTGCAAATAAGGAAAGACTATCACTCAACAGCCAGTAAAATCAAAATTGCAGGCTTTGTTCGAATGAACCAAGTCAGGAAAAATAAGGAAAGGGTTTTACTTATGGAAAATCAGTAATAATCAATCAATCCTTATTAAGAGGAATTCCAAATCAATCATAAGTTGACAAAACCTTTTGAAGGCAAAATTCCTCATATATAAAACATACAGACATATCGAACAAGAAAGAACTATCATGCGAAAAAGCCTAGTATAGAAGAGTTCCGGGTCATAACAAAGAGACTCAAATCCAGTACATAGACTCAGAATGAGTTTGAGAGTGTCGAGGGTCCCAAATAGAATCCTAGTCCAAAACTTAAGATCAAACTCGCCAAAAAACTCCCAAATCCTAGGGTTTTCAACTCGAGTCAAATTCAGAGAAGAGAAGACAAATAACTGAAACAGGCTCAGAGGTCTCTTTCAGGGATTCAAGTGAAAACAAATAGATAAAATAGCAGGTTCAAGGAAAATAGAATGAAGAACTGATTTGAAACATAAAGAAAACAACCAGAGAAAACCTCGAATAGCTTAGGGTTTTAGAGAAACTCTAGAAATGAGAAAGGCTTGGAAGATGGTCCGATCTTGAGTCAGAGAGGTCATAGATCTTTGGATCTGTAGAGATCTAAAAGGACACCATCGAGGTCAGACCTCGAAACTTCGAACACCCAGGGTTTAATGATGGAGGAGGGTGAGTACAGGCCATCCATGGTTTGAGAAGCCATGGGTTCCGGTGAGATTGCGGTTGAAGGGGGGGGGGTGAGAGAGGCTAGGGTTTTAGGAACCTTCGAAAGAGTTTGAGAGAGGGAGAGTATTCAAAGGCGGCTGAGAGATGGAAATGAGGGGATTATGGTAGAGTTAGTGAATTTAAAAAGGTAAGGGGTAATCGTGACCGTTGATCTAAATGATCAACGGCCTGGATTGAAAGAAAGGGCCAGGTGGATTAATTGGTTGGGTCGGGGGTCGGGTTAGATTAGAATTGGACCGGCCTAATTGGGTTTCAAAATTGGGTCAATTAGGGGGGGGTCAATTTGGCTATGATTGAAATAAAAATGGGCCAAGTTTTAAATAGCCAGTTTTTCCCTTTTGATTTTATAAAAATAGTAAAATAATTTTAAAAGTAAATTAAGAGTACTAGAATCAGTTTTATGAAAGTAAATTAAGAGTACTGGATCAGTTAATAATATATAAATATTGATTTAAAAATGTTGGAACCAATTTTATAATTATAAAAATGCTATTAAATCTTAAAGTAGACTAGAATTGCAATTATATGCAATTTAGCTTTAAAAATACCAAATAAATTTGTAAAAATATATAAAAATTACCTTAACTATATTTTGCTATAAATATGGGAAATAAAACAAATTATCCACCAAAATAATAATTTTGGGAATAATTATTGGTTTTTATACTGCTGAAATGAGCAATAAATTAATTTTAAAAATCTTTAAAAAATTGGGAAAAAAATACTAAAACACTTGGGCATGCTTATATATGCGTACATATGTTATTTTGAAAGTATTTTATATATAAAAATACATAGGGAAAAAATTGGGTATCAACAGCTGCCCCTCTTTAGCCGGGAAGGATGAAAGAGTTGTCGGGTAAATATATGATGGCCAATTTTGACCGAATGAGATAGTTTGAAGAATTTGACCGTGCTGTAGTTCCTAAGCTTCCTGCGTATCCCTAATTTTACAGGAATCAGGCCATATGTAGTTCAGGATCCATCGGCGTAATATGCTGACGGAGGTTTTACAAGAACGAGCGTGGTATTCAGGTTAGGAAGGATAGTTAAGGTCTAATCCGGGCTGCGGGAACTGGAGCGGGATCGCTCCTGCTGAGACGGCCGTTGCCAGCCGGTTTACCTACAAATGAGCAATACGAACATATATTGTACATAATTTTAAACGTGATGCAAGTTCCGTTGGACAATGAATGTTGTCTTTGGACGGTTAAGATGATGTCCTCAGACCATGACGTCCCGGGCCATGAAGCGTGCAATAAAAGATTCGCAGGTCATGAAATGATGCTCTCGGGCTATGAGGATGATTCCTCCGAGCTATGATGCCTTTGAATAATGATATGCAAAAGATAAATGGGGTCCTCAAGCCATGACATGGCGTTCTCGGGCTATGAAAATGGTGTCTCCAAATAATGATGCCTTCAGACAATTTGGCGATCTTTCAGCCAATGCAAAAAATATAAATGCGGTGCCGGTATTTCAGCCGATGCAAGATGTAAATAGAAAGTGGTAATATTTCAACCATGCAAAAAATGTAAACGAGGTGGCGGTATTTCAACCGATGCAAGATAGAAAGTGGCGATATTTCGGCCATGCAAGAAAAATAAAAGTGGCGATATTTCAGCCGTGTAAGATGTAGATGAAGGTGGCGATCTTTCAGCCATGTGAGACATAAATAAAGTGGCGATATTTTAGCCATGTAGGTGGAGACAATGCTTAGTCTCGAAAAGCAAAACGGTAGCCTTATGCGATGCAGCGAAATGCAGATAGAGACAGAGCTTAGTCTCGAAAGGCAGAATGGTAGCCTTATGCAATGCGGAGAATGCAGATGGAGACATAGCTTAGTCTCGGAAGGCACAATGGTAGCCTTATGCAATGCAGCGAAATGCAGATGGAGGTAGAGCATAACCTCGGAAGGCAGAATGATAGCCTCATGCAATGCAGGCAAAATGCAGATAGAGGTAAAGCTTAACCTCGGAAGGCAGAATGGTAACCTTATGCAATGCAAAGAATGCAGATGGAGATAGAGCTTCGTCTCGGAAGGCATAATTGTAGCCTTATGCAATGCAAAGAATGTGGATGGAGACAGTGCTTAGTCTCGGAAGGCAGAATGGTAGCCTTATGCAATGCAAAGAATGAAGATGGAGACAGTGCTTAGTCTCGGAAGGCAGAATGGTCACCTTATGCAAGAAGTAAAAGGCAGGTGGCACTAGAGTTTTCTTAGCTGATATCTGATTTCGATACTGTGGCTGCTGGGGATATTGTGTGCGTATAGCAACTGTGAGTAGGTGACGGTTCTGAGAATTGTATTCCTGATCAGTATGAGTGTATAGTATATTCGATGATTTTCCAACTCAGGTGCCTGCATCCAAAGAAAAATCGTGAGTTTTGTAAAAGGGAAAGATCAGTCCGTATCCCCGCTAACTTTGCTTGACCTGCTCGGCTCTGTTTCGGTGATACTATGCGTATCATTGGGGTAGCATTGCTAAACAAAGAAATTTTGTAACGGACATGCATGATTTAGTAAAAGCATAATATAAGTGCATAATTAAGAATAATTTTCTTTAGATAAACCGACGACTGCGACGTGGTTCAAAACATTGCAACTTCGCTTGCTCAGGAATTTTGAGGGTCCTCCTCAAAATTATGCCCCAGTTTACCGGGCTGCTGCTCCTGATGGTTGTTAATGATAAATGGCTGGAATCGACTTCGGAATTTTGAGGGTCCTCCTCAAAATTTTGCCCTAGTTTCCAATAGCGGGGAAAATGGAAATTTTATTGAATTATGACCGAACCCATAGGGTTGCCTACGTATCCCCTCTTAAATGGGAATCAGGTCAGGCGTAGTTCAAATTACATCATAAAAGAAAGCATAAAGGTTACACATAGTATAGCTTGACTGCGTCTGAATTGATCGGCTTTGGCCAAACTTCTCCGTCCATTTCTGCAAGTATGAGGGATCCTCCTGTCAGAACCCGGTGAACCATGTACGGACCCTACCAGTTGGGAGCGAATTTCCCTTTGGCTTCCTCTTGATGCGGAAAAATTTTCTTTAACACCAGCTGCCCCGGTGCGAATTGTCTCGGCTTGACTCTTTTGTTGAAGGCTCTGGACATTCTGTTCTGATAGAGCTGACCGTGGCAAACTATATTCATTCTCTTTCTGTCTATAAGAGCTAGTTGCTCGTAACGATTCTTCACCCATTCTGCGTCGTCGAGCTCTGCTTGCTGTATGATCCTTAAGGAACGAATTTCTACCTCAGCGGGTATGACTACTTCTGTACCATATACCAACATGTAGGGAGTTGCACCAGTTGATGTGCGAACTGTGGTGCGATATCCCAATAAAGCAAATGTGAGCTTCTCGTGCCACTGTTTATGCTTCTCTGTCATTTTCCTTAGTATCTTCTTGATATTCTTGTTGGTAGCTTCTACGGCTCCGTTCATCTGAGGTCTATAAGTTGTAGAATTCTTGTGTTTGATCTTGAAAGTTTCACACATGGCCTTCATCAAGTCACTATTGAGATTGGAACCATTATCAGTAATGATTGATTCTGGGATCCCGAATCGACAAATGATGCGGTCACGGACAAAGTCTGCCACAACTTTCTTAGTCACTACTTTGTATGATGCTGCTTTAACCCATTTTGTGAAATAATCAATTGCCACTAGAATAAACTTGTGCCCATTTTATGCGATGGGCTCGATAGGTTCGATGACATCAATTCCCCAAGCGGCGAAGGACCACGGCGAGCTTGTTGCATTAAACTCATTTGGGGGCACTTTTATAATGTGTGCATGTATCTGACAACGATGGCACTTTTGAACATACTGGACGCAGTCCGTTTCCATAATCATACAAAAATAACCAGCCTGGAGTATCTTCTTGGCTAAGACAAAACCATTTATATGTGGACCGCAGGTCCCAGCATGGATTTCCTCTAGTAGCGTGGATGCTTCCCTTGCATCGACACACCTTAATAATCCCAAATCAGGAGTCCTCCTATACAGGATTCCTTCGCTGTGGAAGAAATTGATAGATAACCTTTGAAGTGTGCTCTTCTGAGTGGTGTTGGCAAGCTCTGGGTATTCTCCTTTTGCCAAGTATTCCTTGATATCATGAAACCAAGGTTTTTTGTCCGCTTCTTCCTCGACATGAGCATAGTAGGCTGGTTGATCATGAACCTTCACCGAAATAGGATCAATGAAGTTCTTATCTGGATGTTGTATCATAGAGGACAGGGTAGCCAATGCATCGGCAAACTCATTCTGGACTTTGGGAACATGCTGGAATTCTATCTTTGTGAATCTCTTTCTCAACTCATGTACATGATACAGATAAGTGAGTATCTTGGAGTTCTTGGTTGCCCATTCTTTTCGGACCTGATGTATAAGCAAGTCTGAATCCTCGATTACTAGCAACTCTAGGATGTTTATGTCAATGTCCATCTTGAGTCCCAAGATGCAGGTTTCGTATTCGGCCATGTTGTTGGTGCACGGGAACCTGAGTTTGCGGACGCCGGATAATGCTAACCGGTTTTTGATACTAGAACTGCTCCTATGCCAACTCCTTTGAAATTTGCTGCTCCGTCGAAAAACATTCTCCAACCATCATAGGATTCTGCAATGTCTTCTCCTATGAAGGATACCTTCTCGTCAGGAAAATACGTCTTTAAGGATTCGTATTCTCTGTCCACGGTATTCTCGGCAAAATGATCTGCCAAAGCCTGTCCCTGGATCGCTTTCAGAGTCACTTAGACAATGTCGAATTCACTCAGCAGGATTTTCCACTTGTCTAGATTGCTAGTGGGTATGGGCTTCTAAAAGATATACTTCAATGGATCCATCCTTGATATGAGATACGTTGTATAGGCACAGAAATAGTGCCTTAACTTTTGAGCTACCCAAGTCAGAGCTCAACAGGTGCGTTCCAACAGAGAATACCGGGCCTCGTATGGGGTGAACTTCTTGCTGAGATAATAGATGGCCTGCTCCTTCTTCTCGTTTCATCATGTTGTCCCAGACACAACCGAATGCTCCATCCAATACCGCAAGGTAGGGAAATAGAGGTTTGCTTGGCTGGGGCGGGACCAAGACTGGCGGTGTGGACAAGTACTCCTTGATTCTGTCGAAGGCTTTTTGACAGCCATCAGTCCATTTGGCAGTGGCATCCTTTTTCAACATCTTAAATATGTAATTGAGTCTTCCCAAGAAACTCATTATGTCCTTCTTGTTCTTTGGTGGTGGAAACTCTTGAATGGCTTTGACCTTTGATGGGTCCAGTTCTATTCCTCGGTGACTCATAATTAACCCAAGTAGTTTTTCGGCAGGAACCCCGAATGCACATTTTGCGGGATTCAGCTTCAAATTGTACCTTCTTAGTCTATTGAAGAACTTTCTCAAATCTTCCATGTGGTCAGTGGCTTTCTTGGACTTGATGATGATGTCATCTACATATATCTCGATCTCCTTGTGTATCATATCATGGAAAATGGTAGTCATGGCCCTCATGTAGGTGGCCCCAGCATTCTTTAATTCAAACGACATCATCTTGTAACAATACATTCCCCACGGCATAATGAAGGCCGTTTTCTCAGCATCTTCTTCATCCATCCATATCTGATGATACCCAGCAAAACAATCAACAAGCGACTGCAGCTCGTGCTTGGCGTAGTTGTCAATTAGAATGTGTATGTTTGGCAAGGGGAAGTCGTCTTTGGGACTGGCCCGGTTGAGGTCCCGGTAGTCGACACAGACTCTGACCTTCTCATCCTTCTTTGGTACTGGCATGATGTTGGCTAACCATGTTGGATACTCTACTAATCTGAGAACCTTAGCTTTGACTTGCTTGGTGACTTCTTCCTTGATTTTCAAACTCATGTCAGGCTTGAACTTCCTGAGCTTCTGCTTTACCGGTGGGTATATCGGATCAGTTGGCAGCTTGTGCGCCACAATAAATGTACTCAAACCAGTCATGTCGTCATACGACCAGGCGAATATGTCCTCATACTCCTTCAGAAATTTTGTGTATTCTTCCTTTTCTGCCAGTGACAAATGAACGTTGATCCGAGTTTCTTTGACATTTTCTACATATCCCAGGTTAACAATATCGGTCTCGTCCAGGTTGGACTTAGGTCTGTTCTCAAAATCTTCAACCTCTTTAACAACCTTTTCTGGTTTATCATCTTCCTCTGAGTCCATTTGCCGCGTTGTCTCATTACATGTCACAGTTGTTGGTTAATCAAGATAAGTAATAGTAATACTGTAAATAAAGTAAATGAAAGAAAGTAATAAGAGTAATATTCATAAGAAAAATTGAAATGCTTTGAAAAATTCCATAACTGTTTTGAACATTGAAGATCTTATTGTGAAATTAAAAGGCAAAAGGAAATTCAACTAGTAAAAATGAAAAAATACTACATGATACTTGTTTAGCCTTGCTACCGCGAGGCTTTCCGAGCTCTGGTGGTTCTGATGGACCACTTGTTGAGGCGCGCTCCTCGGCTCATGGCTTGTATGGAAGGGCCTTTCTCCCCCTCCGCCTCGAAAATGACACAATAATCCATGTCATCCTCTTCCAAAAACAAATCCCTCATCACTGCCAGTGCTTCCTCTTCTTTTAACCCATATATTACATCAGCTGTATGGAAAATCTGCTCCAAGCGAGGTATCGGGTGCTCTAGTGGATAATAAGGCCCACGCCATGGCAGTGACAATTCATTAAACTCTTTCCAGGTGTACTCGTATACTAGACCAAAGGTGGTACCATGTTTCTTCATCTTGACAGGCTTAGCGATCCCTTGTAGGTTCTGGCCAAGTCCCTTGCCTGGCTCATATCTGCACTAGTTCAATATGCTTTCGATTTTGTTGTCCCATCATTTATCCTGGTCAACAGCGTTGAATCACTCGATGTGGTGATAGGTTTCTCCGCCTATCTTCCTTCCTCCTCCGATCGCTGGGATGGTCTGGCGACTGTATATGGGATTGCTACCATCGCCGTGGATGATCACCTCTTGGTGATTCCAGTCAAATTTCATTGCCTGTTGTAGGGTTGATGCTATAGCCCCAGCGACATGAATCCATGGTTATCCCAAGAGCAAGTTATAAGATGCCGACACATCTATTACTTGAAAGAAGACATCAAACCAAGTAGGCCCCAACTGTAAACACAGGCTGATTTCCCCAATAGCGGACCTTTGGGAACCATCGAAGGCTTTGACGTTAATAGCCCCATCTTTGATCTCATGCAGCCCTTTCCCTAATGTTCTGAGTGTTACCAACGGACAAATGTTGAGGCTGGACCCTCCATCGATCAGGACCCTGGTGATAAAATAATCCTCGCATTACACGGTGATGTGCAATGCCTTGTTGTGGCTCAGCCCTTCTGGTGGCAACTCATCTTCATGAAAAGTGATTTTGTGACTCTTTAATACCTATCCCACCATATTTTCCATTTCTCCTCCGGTGATATTGCTTGGTACATATGCCTCACTCAACACCTTCAATAAGGCATTCTTATGTGCGTCAGAGTTTTGTAGCAGAGCTAAGATAGAGATCTGGGCTGGCGTTTTGTTCAACTGATCAATGACTGAATACTCTTTGTCCTGTATGTTCCTCCAGAGGTCGTCGGGCCCAGCTTCAGTGATGGCTGGCCGTCCAGATGCCTACTTACTCGACTCAACCAAGTGTTCTGGAGTATAAACCCTGCCGGTCCTTGTCATACTTTGTGCCGCAACTGCTTCTCCGTACTTGGTTTTCCCTTTCCTTCTTGCCTCGGCTGTGTAATCCCATGGTATGACATTTGTGTGGAATGGTGATATGGCTGTCATTGCTACCGAATGGGCACCCTTGCTTTGGAAGGTAATACAACAACCTCAAATGGTACAGGTGCCTTTGGGGACCCAAACTCGACCTCAATTGGTGTTGGCATCTTTGTAGGGGGTGGTGCTTCAAACCCAAGTGGTACAGACATATTCGCTTCGGTGTCCCTAGAGGGCTGAATCTGGATCACAATCGGGTTAAGGTTGACTGTTGATTTCTTTGGCTCGTCACCATCTGCGATTAATCCGATCGATCCTTTGGGGTCCCAATCTTTCTCTGTCTCAATCATGTGAATGCCTCCACCCTTGTGGTCTGGTACAAGGTTGGTGCGGACGTTCGAATCAGGCTCTTTTGCTACTATGATCTTATTGTCAATCAAAGCTTGGATCTTATCCTTCAGAGAGCGGCACTCATCAATGGTATGTTATTTCATGCTGGAACGGTATGCATAAGTTTTGTTTGGGTTGACCGATTAGGAGGGGTTTTCGGGGGTTATGGCAGGGATAAGGGTGACATAACCAACGGCTTTGAGCCTTTCATACAGCTGGTCAATTGGTTCAGCAATGGCGGTATACTGTTTGGGAGGTCTGCGGTCGAAATTTGGTCGGGGTCTAGGAAAGTTTTGGCTAGGGGGAGGTGATTGATTGTGGGCTTATTGGGTGTTGTAGTCTTGGTAGACGTGTGTGGTTTGGGAGTATCTGGGTGAAGTAGGTTGATATGTGGGTGGTAGAAGTGATTGGTAAGTAGGTGGTGGAGCTTGGTAAGAGGGCGAGAGTGCTTGGTAATTTGGGGTAGGTTGATATGTGAGTGGAGTTATTGGGTAGGTTCGGTATTTGACTGGGGATTTTGTTCTCTATGCAACAATCACGGCACTTACGTTCCTTTTCTTGGATGTGCCACCAGACTGTAGAACCTTGTTAGTAGCCTGCAAAGCTTCAAGGTTTGTGACCATTCCACTTTTGATACCTTCCTCGATCCTCTCCCCCAGCTTGATGATGTCGGAAAATTTCTGGCTTTCAATCAGCATCAACCTTTCGTAGTACTATGGGTCTTGAGCTCAGACGAAAAACCTGTTCATTTGTTCTTCTTCTAAAGTCGGTCTAACCTTAGCAGCTTCTGATCTCCAACGAGTGGCATACTCGCTGAAAGTTTCTATGGGTTTCTTCTTTAGGTTCTGGATGTAGAACACATCTGGTGCATTCTCCGTGTTGAACCTAAACCTGTCCATGAAATCGGACGCCATACTTACCCAATTCGACCACTTCTTCAGGTCTTGGCTAATGTACCAAGACAAAGCATCTCCTTTCAGACTTCTCGTAAAAAGCTTCATGCGAATCTTTTCATCCTTCCCTACTCTGACCAGCTTGTCGCAGTATGTCCTTAAATGAACTCTAGGATCCCCTGTATCATCAAACATTTCGAACTTAGGAGGTTTGTACCCCTCGGGCAGTTCGACATCTGGTTGTATGTAGAGGTCTTCGTAGTTCAATCCCTCGATTCCCTTGCTTCATTCAACACCCTGAACTCGGCTAGTCAACTTCTTGAGTTCTGTAGCTAGGTTCCTAATAAGGGAGTCTTTATCATCAGACTCGGGTGTGCTTAAGACAGGTTGGGTGGAGGGTGGCATGGTTTCCACATAGATGGGGGTGTTATGGTGAGTGTGGAGATGATCATTTGCAGAGTTCAGTAGTTCAGGGATGAGTAGCGGGGTGTTGTTGGAACTATGGCAAGTGTTACAATGGTGATGGGGAGTGGGATGGTTTTGTGGTTTCGGGATTTTTTTTGGAGGTGTGGGGTTTTGAATGTTAGGAAAGTTGACATCTGGGGTGGTGAGGGAAAACGACAAGCTTGCCAAATTCTGGACTTGATCAAGTTCCTCCTGAAATTTCAGCAGTTTCTGCTCGAGTTGGGATGCACCTTCTTTAGAGACTTGAGTACCCTGAGTGATTTCTACCCGTTCAACCGAATATTCCTTTCTGATGTTGCTCAAATCTTCCATTTTTTCCTTGTTCCTGTTTCTGACGGGACTAGGAGGAGGTGTGGGTGGAGGGCCCCTGGATTTTGTGGAGTATGATGACAATGCCAAAGTGCACGAACTGACCATTGGGAAGGGGAATAAAAGAAAAGTAAAAACAAAAAGGTAGCAAGTTAGTGCGGATTATAAGGAAAAGATGTTGTAATATTTAAACACATAATGCAAGAATATAAACCATGTCCTAATTTGGGAGCCTTGTTGTGCCCGAGGTAGGCCTAGCGACAAGTTGATTTGGAGAACTTATAATGCTAAATGCATCATTTTATTGATAAGAATAAGAAGAATCCCAAAAACGACACGAAAATAGCAGAAGATAAAATGTCACTACTGGCCGTTGGCCTTATTACATTTAAAGCAAAAGAAAAGGAATCCTAACTACTTGGTCCCAGAAGGACTCGGCATCTTTGGCTACATCGAACAACTTTACCAGTTCACGAAGTCCCAGCAGCAAGTTGGCTCTGGCCAGGTGTCCACCTTCGTTTCCCTCAGCATTCTGGCAGTCCTCGATCCTTTTGAGAAACCTTTTTTCCAGCTCCATGAAACGCTTCTCCAAGTATCCTAATCGCTTGTTGGCACTGACAGCCATGTCTTTCCATTTTTCAATCAGTTTTTGGTTGGCTTCTTGTATCTCCCGGTGCTCGATTTCACATTCCCGAATCCTTTTGCGCAGTTGGTTGCATTTGACCTGTGCTTCTGCCCTTTCATTGATGTTTCTGTGACCTTGGACAAACCCGGGTTGGCCCAGACCATTGTGATTATCCTCCAGCCAGCCTGGATAGTATGGTGTGCAGCCAGCATGGTATCTGTCGGGCTCGATAGTATCTCTCCCCATGATGATCTTGCAATGCCATATATGCTGAGCTTGGCACTTATAAGGACTATCATCAGCTTGGAAGTTGGCCCGGAAGTGACGTATCTTGTCGACCCTTGGTACAACCTATTTTCGACCAGCCCGTCTCATAACTCGGATAGAGACATAAGGGTAGGTTCCTCTTAAACCGTTCAGTAGTGTCCCTGGATCGGGCGATGAACTCTTCAATAGGGAACCACTCGAACATCCATTGTACTTGATCCTCAATTATATTTTCAAACAGCTCCACCCACCCGTTGGTATCTCATGGCTGAGCAAACATGCTGGGCATGTAGTTCATTCGCCTTGGTTGATGGAAGGCTATATGATCGTCCTAGTCTCTACGCTGAATCTCTTGTCGATATTCACCCCTTTGAAGATGCTCTATGAGCCAGAGTTGGAGTAGCAAGTTGCAGCCCTCGAAGTGTGGGGCTCCTTGTTGACACTTTTCTAGGGCTCGGTACATCTCTGCAATAATCCTGGGTACTATGCTGAATGGTTGCTCGATAATTCCCTCCATTAAGGTGTTGGTGACCATGGCTAGTCTGGTATGGATCCTAGGCTTCTTCATAGGAAATACTATCATCCCCAAAAAGCAGAACATAAAGACGAAGACCCTTCGATGGATATGTCCTAATGACGTAAGGGCGAACTAATCAGGATAGGTACGATAGGATTTGATGTGACCGTACCTCTCGTACAAATAGTCAAAGGGAATGTACGACTCCTTCAGGCAAGTTAAATCCGGATTCTTCTTTATACCTATCATCTTGAGAAAACCTCTAGCTTTGTGATTCTCTAGCATTAACAAACCCAGAGTCTCCCATGGTATACCAGCCAGTCCTCATATTTCCTCTAGTAGGGGTGTCATCTCAATCTCCGCGAAGCGAAACATAGACCTATCGCAATCCTAGAACAGGGTGGCAGCTTCAATAATTTTGTTATTGGGTTGGATTTCTAGAAGGGAAGGTAAATTTCCCAAGTATTTTCATACGAGGGCCTGATCACTTAAATGCAGGTCTTCCCACCAATTTAGCAATTTCGGGTGGATGTTGGTGACCATGCCGAATCTGGGGACTTCGTGCCTCATTTTTGCAAAACAAAAGCGTTAGGCACTCACCCCTGCCGGACCCGACTATTTAACTGTAAATAATTTGCATAAGCAGCATTTAGTTCTCCAAATAAATTCACAGAACATGGTAATGTCCGTTTGGGTTCCAAGGAAACCCAGTGAACTTTGGACAAGGCTAGCTTAAAGAGTCATTATGTGGACAACATAACTGACTCGGCTAGGTTTTGATAGTGATGCATGCACAATTAAACAAAGTAGAGTTTCTATAGGGTATTAGACTGGTACCCTTCAGTGGACAACTCAAGAGGGAAAGGCACGGAACCGTCGACTACACCGTTGATCGACTGGTTTTACCGCAAATACGCCTTTGTCAAATTTAGGGGGTAATAATATCGGAAGGGTGCAACCACTCATTATAAGCGTTGCTATGGTATTTTATTTCGCACGAGTGGAATATTATGTTGAATATGCAGTTACAATAATTAAACAAATTGTCATGTATTTGCACATTCATAAGGTAATAATTACAATAATTGCTCAAAATTACAACAATATTAAATGAAAGCGATAAAAGAAAGCATTAAGAGAAATAAAGAGAAGAAACAAAGAGCCAAGTCAGTTTTCGAAGTAGGAGAGCAAAATAAATACTTAAAGGCATTAAAGACATTCAAGGAAGCATAAAGTCACAAATAGCATGAAATGGTAAAAGCCTTAAAGAAATCCCCAGCAGAGTCGCCACGCTGTCGCGCCCCCTTATTTCTCGCGAAATTGGGTTTATGACATTTGGGAGGACAACTCGTTCCTTTTTGGGTATTGGGTTTTTTGATTTGAAGAGTCGCCACCTAATGATTAAGTGCATTAGGACACTATGAAGAATTTGTTTAGAAAACCAGAGTTTGGGTAAGGGCTAGAAATTATCTCGAGGGGAAGGTGTTAGGCACCCCTCAAGATCCACTAGTGTGGTTCCCGACCATGTTACAATTGTGACTTAAGTGCAAACAATAAATAATCAATTAAGGGTTTCAAATATGAGGGATTGTCACATTGTGATTGCAAATAAGCTAAAGTTTGAAGAAACAAGGAAGTTGAAATTTGAGAAAAAGGGGTTTGAAATTTTGAAAGTAATAAAATAAACAAGTAAAGAGAAGGGGGTCCTAGGTTTATAAATAATATGGATCATATCAATGCAATACCCGGTAATCACTCCTCAAAAGAGGGGTTACATGTGGTATTAGTGCACCGGTTGTCATATCCATATCTACCCTTTCCCACCACGTTGAGGTATTTAAACACAGAATGGTTTCGTTACTTATTGCATGTTAGTACCCGCCCCAATCCTATCTGTCCCAGAGGCATTTGGGACTATTAGTCTTTAAGGGAAGGGAGATTTAGGCTTTGTATGGTTTAAAAGGATAAAATTCTAAAGCGACAAACAAAAACACATAAGGCAGTTATGGGAAACACATAACAATTAAAGAGGCTCAGATGGGCCTCCTCACTTAAAGACAGATTGTTTAACATGTCTTGCAAATACTGGTTATGGTCTGAATTAAACTTAAACGTTAAGGAGGCAGACTGGCCTATTACACATTTTAGATAAGAAACTGGAATCAGACCTGCCTGCTGGTTGGAATTAACAGAGTTTGATTCAATTAGCTAATTTTACCTTATAGCTTGCCAAAGTGAAACCTACAGGCATGACATCTAGTAATGCAAAAGTGTACTAATTTTTACAAGAAGAAGGCCTGTTGATTATAGAAAACATAAGTTATGCAGACATTGAGTAACGTTACTACTAATTTTAGACTTGTAAACGATTCAGATTAGTTGGTTATTCCTATAAACATACTTTCTAAGCGTTATTGAGTTTAACCTTTACGAAAATGCAGAAATCCTATAGGCATGGTGTTTAAAACGCTGATTTTTATTATTTAAGCCTATAAATGCGTTTGCTTAGTGATAGATGCATATGCAGAATTCAGGAAACTCTATAGATATGTTCTCTATGTGATAGACATAAACGCAGAAACCTATAGACATGGTCTCTATGTATGAAATGCAGAAGCTATAGACATGGTATCTATGTATGAAATGCAGAGGCTATAAACATTGTATCTACATATGAAATGTAGAACCTATAGACAAGATTTCTATATGAAATACAGAACCTGTAGGCATGGTTTCTATATGAAAAACGCAGAAGTGTAGGACTTGTAAACATGATTTCTATATGAAAAATGAAGAAGTGAAAACAGGACATGATTGCAGCAATAAATACATATGTTCTACCCTTATGCATACAAGAATGACCCTCCCCTTTTCACTAAAACCCCATAAGTTATTACAAATTATTACATCCCAGAATGAATAAAGAAAAATAAAATAAAATTACATTAGAAAGCTAAATCCCCCAACCAAGGAGAGTCTGATTCAGACTTATGTCTAAAGCATGAAGTAAACCAACTCTAAAGATCAAATTCCAAAGTCTTTCTCTTATTTGGGATGTGTCAGAGTTCCCTAAGAGTCTCAAGTGGACTCCGGGCAGTGCTTACACCCAAATATATTGCAGAATTGGATTATATAGCAGTGTGGAAGGGCTAGCCCTCAAATGTCCAAGTTCAGAAGGAGCTCAAGGTCCCAAAGTAAGGCTCATAGGAGGGGCAGAACATAGAATCTAAGAGAGAGTGCAAGTGCATAGAGGGGATTTTGGGGAAAGCCAAGACAGGCTGGTGGTCATACCCAGCAATTGGAAGTGCTGGCACACCCCAACCAGCCTGTTAGCCACATTGTTTGAGAGTTAAGATCCAATAAAGGATCAAGTCCAGACATGAGCAACAATTTGGATGTTGCCATGCTTTGAACTTTAACTCAAACACATAGAAGAGAATAAGGGTATGGGGAATTCACACAGCAACAGATGCAAAGAGACATCATATTCAATACAGAACATGAACAACAAAGTAGATAAGATTGTTGAAATTGTAAAGGAAACAAATAGGGATGAAGCTGAAAGTTAAATTAGAACATATCAGTTTCAGGGAAATAAGAAGAGAAAAGCAGTAGTAAAGCCAAATTGCAAACACACAGCCAGAAGATTTCAGAAGAGAGTAGAGTGTTAATTGAGAATGTAGGATTATTGAAATTTAAAGTGTTCAATACGTGTTGTCAGAGTATTGAACTCAAGGTCTTAAAGAGTATTGAATTGGAAGTGTAAAAGTGCAGAAGGGTTGTGCCCTTTATAGTGAAGAAAGCAAGTAAGAAAAGGTAAGAAAATAGTTCCGAAATCAATCAGATGAAGTCTCCCTTCAATTAAGGGATTCTGATTTCAAACGGGAAAGATAATTAAGGAAAGAGTTTGATCAAAATCTTTTCCAAAGTAGCACAAGAAGGATAAATACAGAGAAGTTATTTAAGGCAAAAGTCCAGTGGTACATGGTTTGTGCAAATAAGGAAAGGTGATCACTCAATAGACAGTAAAATCAAAATTGCAGGCTTTGTTCGAATGAACCAAGTTAGAAAAAATGAGGAAAGGGTTTTACTTAAGGAAAACCAGTAACAATCAATCAAACCTTATTAAGAGGAATTCCAAATCAATCACAAGTCGACAAAACCTTTTGAAGGTAAAATTCCTCATATATAAAGCATACAGACATATCGAACAAGAAAGAACTATCATGCGAAAAAGCCTAGTATAGAAGAGTTCCAGGTCATAACAAAGGGGCTCAAATCCAGTTCATAAACTCAGAATGAGTTTGAGAGTGTCAAGGGTCCCAAATAGAACCCTAGTCCAAAACACAAGATCAAACTCGCCAAAAAACCCCCAAATCCCAAGGTTTTCAACTCGAGTCAGATACAGAGAAGAGAAGAGAAATAACTGAAACAGGCTCAGAGGTCTCTTTCAGGGATTCATGTGAAAACAAACAGATAAAATAGCAGGTTCAAGGCAAATAGAATGAAGAACTGATTTGAAGCATAAAGAACACGTTTTAAGAAAGCTTGGAACTTAAACAAGTTTCAGAAGAGAAACGAGTTAGTATAGCACTTAAGAGAACAGTAGAGGAAACATGTTTAACAAAGAACTCAAACAAAATCCAGAAGAAGGAAACTAAAGACCTAAAAGCTTAGTAGAAAATACAGTAAAGGAACATAGGGGTAAACGAACACATAAGATAAATATGTGAAAGCATGATATAGAAACCAGTAGAAGAAAGAACGGAGCACAATAAAAGGACATGAAAAATAAGGCAAACATAAGAACACAGGAGAAGGACATGCGAGGTAGAAAATACAACAAAAATCATAGCATAGACAGATTCACACAAAGATAAGAAGAAGAGGAGTCAGAAAACATTTTAAAACCTTTTCAGAGACCCTAAATCGAAGAGAAGTAGTTTTTGAAAGAAAATTAGGGAAAACGTTTAAGAACTCAAGTAGATCACAGACATAGCATAGATATAAGAAAACAACCAGAGAAAACCTCGGATAGCTTAGGGTTTCAGAGAAACCCTAGATATGAGAAAGGCTTGGAAGAAGGTCCGATCTTGAGTCGGAGAGGTCATAGATCCTTGGATCTGTAGAGATCTGAAAGGACACCATCAAGGTCGGAGCTCGAAACTTCAAACACCCAGGGTTTAATGGTGGAGGAGGGTGAGTACAGGCCATCCATGGCTTGAGAAACCATGGGTTCCGGTGAGATTGCAGTTAAAGGAGGGTAAGAGGGGCTAGGGTTTTAGGAACCTTCGAGAGAGTTTGAGAGAGGGAGAGTATTCAAAGGCGGTTGAGAGATGGAAATGAGGGGATTAGGGTAGTGTTAGTGAATTAAAAAAGGTAAGGGGTAATCGTGACTGTTGATCTAAATGATCAACGATGTGGATTGAAAGAAAGGGCCAGGCGGGTTAATTGGTTGGGTCGGGAGTCAGGTTAGATTAGAATTGGGCTGGTCCATTTGGATTTCAAAATTGGGTCAATTAGGGGAGGGTCAATTTGCCTATGATTGAAACAAAAATGGGCCAGGATTTAAATAGCCAGATTTTTCTTTTTTATTTTTTATAAAAATAGTAAAATGATTTTGAAAGTAAATTCAGTGTACTGGATCAGTTAATAATATATAAATATTCATTTAAAAATATTGGAACCAATTTTATAATTATAAAAATGCTATTAAATCATAAAGTAGGCTAGAATTGCAATAATATGCAATTTAGGTTTAAAAATACCAAATAAATTTATAAAAATTACCTTAACTATATTTTGGTATAGATATTGGAAATAAAATAAATTATCCACCAAAATAATAATTTTGGGAATAATTATTGATTTTTATACTGCTGAAATGAGCAATAAATTGATTTTAAAAATTAAAACAAAATACTAAAATACATGGGCATGCTAATATATGCGTACATATGTTATTATTTTGTATAGGCAAAATGCATAACTTTCCCCTTAAACTATAGACCAAATCCCTGTTACACACTTTCTGACTATAAAAATTATCTTATACACTTAACCTTTTCAGAGTGTATCTAATACACACCTCTTTTTTCTTGACCAGTTTACCAAAAGATGTGTAATTTCACGCACCAATAAAGTCATGACATGTGTCATTATTATTTTTTTAAAAAAGAAAATATTTAAAATTACTCTTATACCCCCAATTTGAAAATCGTTTTAACTTCTCCATCTTCTACTACCATGTGCCGTGGATGGCACCACAAGAAAAAAGCCATAACCACTGCTTATTAGCTTCACCCATATTCAATTTTGCATTGATTCCTCCATAGAAAACCCAAGACCGAGAATAGAAGAGATGAAAACTGAAATTGCAACTCCTATGTTTTTCATTTTCCTCTTCTATTTTCAGATCTCATACTACACCCAAACAAAGTAAATCAAAGTCAATTTTTAATTTCCATGAATTAAACAACTTTATTATGATTAGATCTCAAACTTACCCTTATAGGAAGGAAACTGAGTTGGGATTTTATAATTTTAGTCATTCTCATGAAATACATTTCAAGTTAAAGCATCAGGCGCACACCTGGAAAATAAGGGAATACAATTCATGTTTTGACAAACATGCGCCCACCTAGAAAACGAGGGAATACAGTTCAAGTTTTGGCAATCAGGCGCCTACTTGAAGAACAAGGGAATACATTTCAAGTTGAAGCATCAGGCGCCCACCTGGAAAAAACAAGGGAATACGGTTTAAGTTTTAAGAATCAGGCGCCCACCTGGAGAACAAGGGAATACATTTCAAGTTGAAGCATCATTCGCCCACCTAGAAAACAAGAGAATACAGTTCAAGTTTTAGCAATCAGGTGCCCACTTGGAAAACAAGGGAATACAATTAAAGCTTTGGCAATCGGGCGCCTACTTGAAAAACAAGGGAATACAGTTCATGTTTTGGCAATCAGGTGCCCATCTAGAAAACAAGGGAATGTAGTTTAATGATGGCAATCGGGCGCCCACCGTGAAAACAAGGGAATACATTTAAAGTTGAAGCATCAAGCGCACACCCAGAAAACAAGGGAATACAATTCATATTTTGACAATCATGCGCCCACCTTGAAAACAAGGGAATACAATTCATGTTTTTGCAATCAGGCGCCTACCTGAAGAACAAGGGAATACATTTCAAGTTGAAGCATCAGGCGCCCACCTGGAAAACAAGGGAATACAGTTTAAGTTTTGGGAATCAGACGCCCACCTAGAGAACAAGGGAATACATTTCAATGTTGAAGCATCAGGCGCCCACCTAGAAAACAAGGGAATACAATTCAAGTTTTGGTAATCAGGTGCCCACCTGGAGAACAAGGGAATACAGTTCAAGTTTTGGCAATTAAGTGCCCATCTTGAAAATAAGGGAATACAACTCAATGATGGCAATCAGGCGCCCACCGTGAGAACAAGGGAATACAATTCATGTTTTGACAATCATGCGCTCAATTGGAAAATAAGGGAATACAGTTCAAGTTTTGGCAATCAAGCGCCTACCTGAAGAACAAGGGAATACATTTCAAGTTGAATCATCAGGAGCCCACCTGGAAATCAAGGGAATATAGTTTATGTTTTGGGAATTAGGCGCCCACCTGGAGAAAAAGGGAATACATTTCAAGTTGAATTATCATTCGCTCACCTAGAAAACAAGGGAATACAGTTCAAGTTTTAGCAATCAGGTGCCCACCTGGAAAACAAGGGAATACAATTCAAGCTTTGGAAATCGAGCGCCCACCTGGAGAATAAGAGAATTCATTTCAAGTTAAAGCATCAGGCGCCCACCTTGAATACAAGAGAATACAGTTCAAGTTTTGGCAATCAAGCGCCCACTGTGATAACAAGGGAATACATTTAAAGTTGAAGCATCAAGCGCACACCTGGAAAACAAGGGAATACAATTCATATTTTGACAATCATGCGCCCACCTAAAAAACAAGGGAATACAATTCATGTTTTTGCAATCAGGCACCTACCTGATGAACAAGGGAATACATTTCAAGTTGTAGCATTAGGCGCCCACCTGGAAAACAAGGGAATACAGTTTAAGTTTTGGGAATGAGGCGCCCACCTGGAGAACAAGGGAATACATTTCAAGGTTGAATCATCAAGCGCCCACCTAGAAAATAAGGGAATACAGTTCAAGTTTTTGTAATCAGGCGCCCACCTGGAGAACAAGTGAATACAGTTCAAGTTTTGGCAATAAAGTGCCCACCTTAAAAACAAGGGAATACAGTTCAATGATGGCTATCGGCCGCCCACCGTGAGAACAAGGGAATATAATTCATGTTTTGGCAATCAGAGGACCACCTTGAAAACAAGTGAATACAGTTTAATGATGGCAATTGGGCGCCCACCGTGAGAACAAAGGAATATATTTCAAGTTGAAGCATCAGGCGCACACCTAGAAAACAAGGGAATACAATTCACATTTTGACAATCATGCACCCACCTGGAAAACAAGGAAATAGAGTTCAAGTTTTGGCAATCAAGCGTCTACCTAAAGAACAAGGGAATACATTTCAAGTTGAAGCATCAGGTGCCCACCTGCTAATCAAGGGAATACAGTTTAAGTTTTGGGAATCAGGTGCCCACCAGGAGAACAACGGAATACATTTCAAGTTGAATTATCATTCGCCCACCTAGAAAACAAGGGAATACAGTTCAAGTTTTAGCAATCAGGTGCCCACCTGGAAAACAAGGGAATACAATTCAAGCTTTGGCAATCGAGCGCCCACCTGGAGAATAAGAGAATACATTTCAAGTTGAAGCATCAGGCGCCCACCTTGAATACAAGGGAATACAGTTCAAGTTTTGGCAATCAGGCGCCCACCGTGAAAACAAGGGAATACATTTAAAGTTGAAGCATCAGGCGCACACCTGGAAAACAAGGGAATACAATTCATATTTTGACAATCATGCGACCACCTAAAAAATAAGGGAATACAATTCATGTTTTTGCAATTAGGCGCCTACCTGATGAACAAGGGAATACATTTCAAGTTGAAGCATCAGGCGCCCATCTGGAAAACAAGGGAATACAGTTTAAGTTTTGGGAATGAGGCGCCCACCTGGAGAACAAGGGAATACATTTCAAGGTTGAATCATCAGGCGCCCACCTAGAAAATAAGGAAATACAGTTCAAGTTTTGGTAATCAGGCGCCCACCTGGAGAACAAGGGAATACAGTTCATGTTTTGGCAATAAAGTGCCCACCTTAAAAACAAGGGAATACAGTTCAATGATGGCTATCAGCCGCCCACCGTGAGAACAAGGGAATATAATTCATGTTTTGACAATCATGCGCCCACCTGGAAAACAAGGGAATACAGTTCAAGTTTTGGCAATTATGCGCCTACCTGAAAAACGGTGGAATACATTTCAAGTTGAAGCATCAGGCGCCCACTTGGAAAAAAAGGGAATACAGTTTATGTTTTGGGAATCAGGCGCCCACTTGGAGAAAAAGGGAATACATTTCAAGTTGAAGCATCAGGCTCCCACCTAGAAAACAAGGGAATAAAGTTCAAGTTTTAGCAATCAGGTGCCCACCTGGAAAACAAGGAAATATTGTTCAACCTTTGGCAATCAGGAGCCCACCTAGAGAATAAGAGAATACATTTCAAGTTGAAGTATCAGGCGCCCACCTTGAAAACAAGGGAATACAGTTCAAGTTTTGGCAATCAGAGGACCACCTTGAAAACAAGTGAATACAGTTTAATGATGGCAATTGGGCGCCCACCGTGAGAACAAGGGAATATATTTCAAGTTGAAGCATCAGGCGCACACCTAGAAAACAAGGGAATACAATTCACATTTTGACAATCATGCACCCACCTGGAAAACAAGGGAATACAGTTCAAGTTTTGGCAATCAAGCGTCTACCTGAAGAACAAGGGAATACATTTCAAGTTGAAGCATCAGGTGCCCACCTGGAAATCAAGGGAATACAGTTTAAGTTTTGGATATCAGGTGCCCACCAGGAGAACAACGGAATACATTTCAAGATGAATTATCATTCGTCCACCTAGAAAACAAGGGAATACAGTTCAAGTTTTAGCAATCAGGTGCCCACCTGGAAAACAAGGGAATACAATTCAAGCTTCTGCAATCGAGCGCCCACCTGGAGAATAAGAGAATACATTTCAAGTTGAAGCATCAGGCGCCCACCTTGAATACAAGGGAATACAGTTCAAGTTTTGGCAATCAGGCGCCCACCGTGAAAACAAGGGAATACCTTTAAAGTTGAAGCATCAGGCACACACCTGGAAAACAAGGGAATACAATTCATATTTTGACAATCATGCGCCCACCTAAAAAATAAGGGAATACAATTCATGTTTTTTTCAATTAGGCTCCTACCTGATGAACAAGGGAGTACATTTCAAGTTGAAGCATCAGGCGCCCACCTGGAAAACAAGGGAATACAGTTTAAGTTTTGGGAATGAGGCGCCCACCTGGAGAACAAGGGAATACATTTCAAGGTTGAATCATCATGCGCCCACCTAGAAAATAAGGGAATACAGTTCAAGTTTTGGTAATCAGGCGCCCACCTGGAGAAAAAGGGAATACAGTTCAAGTTTTGGCAATAAAGTGCCCACCTAAAAAACAAGGGAATACAGTTCAATGATGGCTATCGGCCGCCCACCGTGAGAATAAGGGAATATAATTCATGTTTTGACAATCATGCGCCCACCTGGAAAATAAGGGAATACAGTTCAAGTTTTGGCAATTAGGCGCCTACCTGAAAAACAGGGGAATACATTTCAAGTTGAAGCATCAGGCGCCCACTTGGAAAAAAAGGGAATACAGTTTATGTTTTGGGAATCAGGCGCCCACTTGGAGAACAAGGGAATACATTTCAAGTTGAAGTATCAGGCACCCACCTAGAAAACAAGGGAATAAAGTTCAAGTTTTAGCAATCAGGTGCCCACCTGGAAAACAAGGGAATATTGTTCAACCTTTGGCAATCAGGAGCCCACCTAGAGAATAAGAGAATACATTTCAAGTTGATGTATCAGGCGCCCACCTTGAAAACAAGGGAGTACAGTTCAAGTTTTGGCAATCAGAGGACCACCTTGAAAACAAGGGAATATAGTTCAATGATGGCAATTGGGCGCCCACTGTGAGAACAAGGGTATATATTTCAAGTTGAAGCATCAGGCGCACACCTAGAGAACAAGGGAATACATTTCAAGTTGAAACATCAGGTGCCCACCTGGTAATCAAGGGAATACAGTTTAAGTTTTGGGAATCAGGTGCCCACCAGGAGAACAACGGAATACATTTCAAGTTGAATTATCATTCGCCCACCTAGAAAACAAGGGAATACGGTTCAAGTTTTAGCTATCAGGTGCCCACCTGGAAAACAAGGGAATACAATTCAAGCTTTGGCAATCGAGCGCCCACCTGGAGAATAAGAGAATACATTTCAAGTTGAAGCATCAGGTGCCCACCTTGAATACAAGGGAATACAGTTCAAGTTTTGGCAATCAGGCGCCCACCGTGAAAACAAGGGAATACATTTAAAGTTGAAGTATCAGGCGCACACTTAGAAAACAAGGGAATACAATTCATATTTTGACAATCATGCGCCCACCTAAAAAATAAGGGAATACAATTCATGTTTTAGCAATCAGGCGCCTACCAGATGAACAAGGGAATACATTTCAAGTTGAAACATCAGGCGCCCACATGGAAAACAAGGTAATACAGTTTAAGTTTTGGGAATCAGGATCCCACCTGGAGAACAAGGGAATACATTTCAAGGTTGAATCATCAGGCGCCCACCTAGAAAACAAGGGAATACAGTTCAAGTTTTGGTAATCAGGCGCCCACCTGGAGAACAAGGGAATACATTTCAAGTTTTGGCAATAAAGTGACCACCTTAAAAACAAGGGAATACAGTTTAGTGATGGCTATCGGCCGCCCACTGTGAGAACAAGGGAATATAATTCATGTTTTGACAATTATGCGCCCACCTGGATAAAAAGGGAATACAGTTCAAGTTTTGGCAATCAGGCGCCTACCTCAAAAACAAGGGAGTACATTTCAAGTTGAAGCATCAGGCACCCACCTGGAAAAAAAGGGAATACAGTTTATGTTTTGGGAATTAGGCTCCCACTTGGAGAACAAGGGAATACATTTCAAGTTGAAGCATCAGGCGCCCACCTAGAAAACAAGGGAATAAAGTTCAAGTTTTAGCAATCAGGTGCCCACCTGGAAAACAAGGGAATATTGTTCAAGCTTTGGCAATCAGGCGCACACCTAGAGAATAAGAGAATACATTTACAGTTGAAGCATCAGGCGCCCAACTTGAAAACAAGGGAATATAGTTCAAGTTTTGGCAATCAGAGTCCCACCTTGAAAACAAGGGAATACAGTTCAATGATGGCAATTGGGCGCCCACTGTGAGAACAAGGGTATATATTTCAAGTTGAAGCATCAGGCGCCCACCTAGAAAACAAGGGAATACAATTCAAGTTTTGGTAATCAGGCGCCCACCTGGAGAACAAGGGAATACAGTTCAAGTTTTGGCAATTAAGTGCCCATCTTGAAAATAAGGGAATACAGCTCAATGATGGCAATCAGGCGCCCACCGTGAGAACAAGGGAATACAATTCATGTTTTGACAATCATGCGCCCACCTAAAAAACAAGGGAATACAGTTCAAGTTTTGGCAATCAGGCCTGAAGAACAAGGGAATACATTTCAAGTTGAAGAATCAGGCGCCCACCTGAAAAACAAGGGAATACAATTTAAGTTTTATGAATCAGGCGCCCACCTGGAAATAAGGGAATACAGTTCAAGTTTTAGCAATCAGGTGCCCACCTGGAAAATAAAGGAATATATTTCAAGCTTTGGCAATCAGGCGCCTACCTGGAGAATAAGAGAATACATTTCAAGTTGAAGCATCAGGCGCCCACCTTGAAAATAAGGTAATACAGCTCAAGTTTTGGCAATCATAGGGCCACCTTGAAAACAAGGGAATACAGTTCAATGATGGCAATTGGGCGCCCACCGTGAGAACAAGGGAATACATTTCAAGTTGAAGCATCAGGCGCACACCTGGAAATTAAGGGAATACAATTCATGTTTTGACAATCATGCACCTACCTGGAAAACATGGGTATACAGTTCAAGCTTTGGCAACTAGGCGCCTACCAAAAGAACAAGGGAATTTGGTGCCCACCTGGAGAACAAGGGAATACATTTCAAGTTGAATTATCATTCGCCCACCTAGAAAACAAGGGAATACAGTTAAAGTTTTAGCAATCAGGTGCCCACCTTGAAAACAAGGGAATACAATTCAAGCTTTGGCAATCAAGCGCCCACCTGGAGAATAAGAGAATACATTTCAAGTTGAAGAATCATGCGCCCACCTTGAATACAAGGGAATACAATTCAAGTTTTGGCAATCAGGCGCCCACCGTGAAAACAAGGGAATACATTTAAAGTTGAAGCATCAGGCGCACACCTGGAAAACAAGGGAATACAATTCATATTTTGACAATCATGCGCCCACCTAAAAAACATGGGAATACAGTTCATGTTTTTTCAATCAGGAGCCTACCTGATGAACAACGGAATACATTTCAAGTTGAAGCATCAGGCGCCCACCTGGAAAACAAGGGAATACAGCTAATATTTTGGGAATTAGGCGCCCACCTGGAGAACAAGGGAATACATTTCAAGGTTGAATCATTAGGCGCCCACCTAGAAAACAAGGGAATACAGTTCAAGTTTTGTCAATCAAGTGACCATCTTGAAAACAAGGGAATACAGCTCAATTATGGCAATCAGGCGCCCACCGTGAGAACAAGGGAATACAATTCATGTTTTGACAATCATGCGCCCACCTGGAAAACAAGGGAATACAGTTCATGTTTTGGCAATCAAGCGCCTACTTGAAGAACAAGGGAATACATTTCAAGTTGAAGCATCAGGTGTCCACCTAGAAATCAAGGGAATACAGTTTAAGTTATGGGAATCAGGCGCCCACCTGGAGAACAAGGGAATACATTTCAAGTTGAATTATCATTCGCCCACCTAGAAAACAAGGGAATACATTTTAAGTTTTAGCAATCAGGGGCCCACCTGGAAAACAAGGAAATACAATTCAAGCTTTGGCAATCGAGCGCCCACCTGGAGAATAAGAGAATACATTTCAAGTTGAAGTATCAGGTGCCCACCTTGAATACAAGGGAATACAGTTCAAGTTTTGGCAATCAGGCGCCCATCGTGAAAACAAAGGAATACATTTAAAGTTGAAGCATCAGGTGCACACCTGGAAAACAAGGGAATACAATTCATATTTTGACAATCATGCACCCACCTAAAAAACAAGGGAATACAATTCATGTTTTTGAAATCAGGCGCCTACCTGATGAACAAGTGAATACATTTCAAGTTGATGCATCAGGCGCCCACCTGGAAAACAAGGGAATACAGTTTAAGTTTTGGGAATCAGGCGCCCACCTGGAGAACAAGGGAATACATTTTAAGGTTGAATCATCAGGGGCCGACCTAGAAAACAAGGGAATACAGTTCAAGTTTTGGTAATCAGGCACCCACCTGGAGAACAAGGGAATACAGTTCAAGTTTTGGCAATAAAGTGCCCACCTTAAAAACAAGGGAATACCGTTCAATGATGGCTATCGGCCGCCCACCGTGAGAACAAGGGAATATAATTCATGTTTTGACAATCATGTGCCCACCTGGAAAACAAGGGAATACAGTTCAAGTTTAAGCAATCAGGCGCCTACCTGAAAAATAGGGGAATACATTTCAAGTTGAAGCATCAGACGCCCACCTGAAAAAAAAGGAATACAGTTTATGTTTTGGGAATCAGGCGCCCACTTGGAGAACAAGGGAATACATTTCAAGTTGAAGCATCAGGCGCCCACCTAGAAAACAAGGGAATAAAGTTTAAGTTTTAGCAATCAGGTGCCCACGTGGAAAACAAGGGATATTGTTCAAGCTTTGGCAATCAGGCGCCCACCTAGAGAATAAGAGAATATATTTCAAGTTGAAGCATCAGGCGCGCAACTTGAAAACAAGGGAATATAGTTCAAGTTTTGGCTATCAAAGTCCCACCTTGAAAATAAGGGAATACAGTTCACTGATGGCAGTTGGGCGCCCACCGTGAGAACAAGGGAATATATTTCAAGTTGAAGCATCAGGCGCACACCTGGAAAATAAGGGAATACAATTCACGTTTTGTCAATCATGCACCCACCTGGAAAACAAGGGAATACAGTTAAAGTTTTGGCAATCAAGCGCCTACCTGAACAACAAGGGAATACATTTCAAGTTGAAGCATCAGGCGCCCACCTGGAAAACAAGGGAATATAGTTTAAATTTTGGAAATCAGGCGCCCACCTAGAGAACAAGGGAATACATTTCAAGTTGAAGCATCAGACGCCCACCTAGAAAACAAGGGAATACAGTTCAAGTTTTGGTAATCAGGTGCCCACCTGGAGAATAAGGGAATACAGTTCAAGTTTTGGCAATCAGGCGCCCACCTTGAAAATAAGGGAATATAGTTCAATGATGGAAATCGGGCGCCCACCGTGCAAACAAGGGAATACATTTCAAGTTAAAGCATCAGGCGCACACCTGGAAAACAAGGGAATATAATTCATGTTTTGACAATCATGCGCCCACCTGGAAAACAAGGAAATACAGTTCAAGTTTTGGCAATCAGGCGCCTACCTGGAGAACAAGGGAATACATTTCAAGTTGAAGCATCAGGCGCCCACCTGAAAAACAAGGGAATAGAGTTTAAGTTTTATGAATTAGGCGCCCACTTGGAAAACAAGGGAATACAGTTCAAGTTTTAGCAATCAGGAGCCCACCTGGAAAATAAGGGAATACATTTCAAGCTTTGGCAATCAGGCGCCCACCTAGAGAATAAGAGAATACATTTCAAGTTGAAGCATCAGGCGCCCACCTTGAAAACAAGGTAATTCAGCTCAAGTTTTGGCAATCACAGGCGCACCTTGAAAATAAGGGAATACAGTTCAATGATGGCAATCAGGCGCCCACCGTGAGAACAAGGGAATACATTTCAAGTTGAAACATCAGACGCACACCTGGAAAACAAGGGAATACAATTTAAGTTTTGGGAATCAGGCGCCCACCTGGAGAACAAGGGAATACATTTCAAGTTGAATTATCATTCGCCCGCCTAGAAAATAAGGGAATACAGTTCAAGTTTTAGCAATCAGGTGCCCACCTGGAAAACAAGGAAATACAATTCAAGCTTTGGCAATCGAGCGCCCACCTGGAGAATAAGAGAATACATTTCAAGTTGAAGCATCAGGCGCCCACCTTGAATACAAGGGAATACAGTTCAAGTTTTGGCAATCAGGCGCCCACTGTGAAAACAAGGGAATACATTTAAAGTTGAAGCATCAGGCGCACACCTGGAAAACAAGGGAATACAATTCATATTTTGACAATCATGTGCCCACCTAAAAAAACAAGGGAATACAATTCATGTTTTTGCAATCAGGCACCTACTTGATGAACAAGGGAATACATTTAAAGTTGAAGAATCAGGTGCCAACCTGGAAAACAAGGGAATACAGTTTATGTTTTGGGAATTAGGCGCCCACCTGGAGAACAAGGGAATACATTTCTAGGTTGAATCATCAGGCGCCCACCTAGAAAACAAGGGAATACAGTTCAAGTTTTGGCAATCAAGTGCCCATCTTGAAAACAAGGGAATACATCTCAATGATGGCAATCAGGCGCCCACCGTGAGAACAAGGGAATACAATTCATGTTTTGACAATCATGCGCCCACCTGGAAAACAAGTGAATACAGTTCATGTTTTGGCAATCAAGCGACTACCCGAAGAACAAGGGAATACATTTCAAGTTGAAGCATCAGGTGTCCACCTGGAAATCAAGGGAATAAAGTTTAAGTTTTGGGAATCAGGCGCCCACCTGGAGAACAAGGGAATACATTTCAAGTTGAATTATCATTCGCCCACCTAGAAAACAAGGGAATACAGTTCAAGTTTTAGCAATCAGGTGCCCACCTAGAAAATAAGGGAACACATTTCAAGCTTTGGCAATCAGGCGCCCACCTGGAGAATAAGAGAATACATTTCAAGTTGAAGCATCAGGCGCCCACCATGAATACAAGGGAATACAGTTCAAGTTTTAACAATCAGGCTCCCACCATGAAAACAAAGGAATACATTTAAAGTTGAAGCATCAGGCGCACACCTTGAAACAAGGGAATACAATTCATATTTTGACAATCATGCGCCCACCTAAAAAACAAGGGAATACAATTCATGTTTTTGCAATAAGGCGCCTACCTGATGAACAAGGGAATACATTTCAAGTTGAAGCATCAGGCGCCCACCTGGAATACAAGGGAATACAGTTTAAGTTTTGGGAATTAGGCGCCCACCTGGAGAACAAGGGAATACATTTCAAGGTTGAATCATCAGGCGCCCACCTAGAAAATAAGGGAATATAGTTCAAGTTTTGGTAATCAGGCGCACACCTAGAGAACAAGGGAATACATTTCAAGTTTTGGCAATAAAGTGCCCACCTTAAAAACAAGGAAATACAGTTCAATTATGGCTATCGGCCGCCCACCGTGAGAACAAGGGAATATAATTCATGTTTTGACAATCATGCGCCCACATGGAAAACAAGGGAATACAGTTCAAGTTTTGGCAATCAGGCGCCTACCTGAAAAACAAGGGAATACATTTCAAGTTGAAGCATCAGGCGCCCACCTGGAAAAAAAAGGAATACAGTTTATGTTTTAGGAATCAGGCGCCCACTTGGAGAACAAGGGAATACATTTCAAGTTGAAGCATCAGGCGCCCACCTAGAAAACAAGGGAATAAAGTTCAAGTTATAGCAATCAGGTGCCCACCTGGAAAACAAGGGAATATTGTTCAAGCTTTGGCAATCAGGCGGCCACCTAGAGAATAAGAGAATACATTTCAAGTTGATGCATCAGGCGCCCAACTTGAAAACAAGGGAATATAGTTCAAGTTTTGGCAATCAGAGTCCCACCTTGAAAACAAGGGAATATAGTTCAATGATGGCAATTGGGTGCCCACCGTGAGAACAAGTGAATATATTTCAAGTTGAAGCATCAGGCGCACACCTGGAAAATAAGGGAATACAATTCACGTTTTGACAATCATGCACCCACCTGAAAAATAAGGGAATACAGTTAAAGTTTTGGCAATCAAGCGCCTACCTGAACAACAAGGGAATATATTTCAAGTTGAAGCATCAGGCGCCCACCTGGAAAACAAGGGAATATAGTTTAAATTTTGGGAATCAGGCGCCCACCTGGAGAACAAGGGAATACATTTCAAGTTGAAGCATCAGACGCCCACCTAGAAAACAAGGGAATAGAGTTCAAGTTTTGGTAATCAGGTGCCCATCTGGAGAACAAGGGAATACAGTTCAAATTTTGGCAATCAGGCGTCCACCTTGAAAACAAGGGAATACAGTTCAATGATGGCAATCGGGCACCCACCGTGCAAACAAGGGAATAATTTTATGTTAAAGCATCATGCGCATACATGGAAAACAAAGGAATACAATTCATGTTTTGACAATCATGCACCCACCTAGAAAACAAGGGAATACAGTTCAAACTTTGGCAATCAGGCGCCTACCTGAAGAACAAGGGAATACATTTCAAGTTGAAGCATTAGGCGCCCACCTGAAAAATAATGGAATACAGTTTAAGTTTTATGAATCAGGCGCCCACCTGGAAAACAAGGGAATACAGTTCAAGTTTTAGCAATCAGGCGCCCACTTGGAAAACAAAGGAATACATTTAAAGCTTTGGCAATCAGGCGCCTACCTGGAGAATAAGAGATTACATTTCAAGTTGAAGCATCAGGTGCCCACCTTGAAAACAAGGTAATACAGCTCAAGTTTTGGCAATCAGAGGCCCACCTTGAAAATAAGGGAATACAGTTCAATGATGGCAATCAGGCGCCCACCGTGAGAACAAGGGAATACATTTCAAGTTGAAGCATCAGGCGCACACCTGGAAAACAAGGGAATACAATTCATGTTTTGACAATCATGCACCTACCTGGAAAACATGGGTATACAGTTCAAGTTTTGGCAATCAGGCGCCTACCAGAAGAACAAGGGAATATATTTCAAGTTGTAGCATCATTCGCCCACCTAGAAAACAAGGAAATACAGTTTAAGTTTTAGCAATCAGGTGCCCACCTGGAAAACAAGGGAATACAATTCAAGTTTTGGCAATCGGGCGCCCACCTGGAGAATAAGAGAATACATTTCAAGTTAAATCATCAGGCGCCCACCTTGAATACATGGGAATACAGTTCAAGTTTTGGAAATCAGAGGCCCACCTTGAAACATGGGAATACAGTTCAATGATGGCTATCGGGCGCCCACCGTGAGAACAAGGGAATACATTTCATGTTGAACCATTAGGCGCCCACCTGGAAAACAAGGGAATACAGTTTAAGTTTTGAGAATCAGGCGCCCACCTGGAGATCAAGGGAATACATTTCAAGTTGAAGTATCAGGCGCACACCTAGAAAACAAGGGAATACAGTTCAAGTTTTGGTAATAACGCGCCCACCTGGAGAATAAGGGAATACAGTTCAAGTTTTGGCAATCAAGTGCCCACCTTGAAAACAAGGGAATACAGCTCAATGATGGCAATCAGGCGCCCACTGTGAGAACAAGGGAATACAATTCATGTTTTGACAATTATGCGCCCACCTGGAAAACAAGGGAATACAGTTCATATTTTGGTAATCAAGCGCCTACCTGAAGAACAAGGGAATACATTTCAAGTTGAAGCATCAGGTGCCCACCTGAAAATCATGGGAATACAGTTTAAGTTTTGGGAATCAGGTGCCCACCTAGAGAACAAGGGAATACATTTCAAGTTGAATTATCATTCGCCCACCTAGAAAACAAGGGAATACAGTTCAAGTTTTAGCAATCAGGTGCCCACCTGGAAAACAAGGGAATACAATTCAAGCTTTGGCAATCGAGCTCCCACCTGGAGAATAAGAGAATACATTTCAAGTTTTGGCAATCAGGTGCCCACCTTGAAAACAAGGGAATACAATTTAACGATGGCAATCAGGCTCCCACCGTGAAAACAAGGGAATACATTTAAAGTTGATGCATCAGGCGCACACCTAGAAAACAAGGGAATACAATTCATATTTTGACAATCATGCGCCCACCTAGAAAACAAGGGAATACAATTCATGTTTTTGCAATCAGGAGCCTACCTGATGAACAAGGGAATACATTTCAAGTTGAAGCAACAGGCGCCCACCTGGAAAACAAGGGAATACAGTTTAAGTTTTAGGAATCAGGCGCCCACCTGGAGAACAAGGGAATACATTTCAATGATGAATCATCAGGCGCCAACCTAGAAAACAAGGGAACACAGTTCAAGTTTTGATAATCAGGCGCCCACCTGGAGAACAAGGGAATACAGTTCAAGTTTTGGCAATCAAGTGCCCACCTTAAAAACAAGGGAATACAGTTCAATGATGGCAATCGACCGCCCACCGTGAGAACAATTGAATACAATTCATGTTTTGACAATCATGCGCCCACTTGGAAAACAAGGGAATGCAGTTCAAGTTTTGGCAATCAGGCGCCTACCTGAAAAACAGGGGAATACATTTCAAGTTGAAGCATCGGGCGCCCACCTGGAAAGAAGGGAATACAGTTTATGTTTTGGGAATCAGGCGCCCACTTGGAGAACAACGGAATACATTTCAAGTTGAAGCATCAGGCGCCCACCTAGAAAACAAGGGAATAAAGTTCAAGTTTTAGCAATCAGGTGCCCACCTGGAAAACAAGGGAATATTGTTCAAGCTTTGGCAATCAGGCGCACACCTAGAGAATAAAAGAATACATTTCAAGTTGAAGCATCAGGCGCCCACCTTGAAAACAAGGGAATACAGTTCAAGTTTTGGCAATCAGAGGCCCACCTTGAAAACAAGGGAATACAGTTCAATAATGGCAATTGGGCGGCCACCGTAAGAACAAGGGAATATATTTCAAGTTGAAACATCAGACGCACACCTGGAAAACAAGGGAATACAATTTAAGTTTTGGGAATCAGAGGCCCACCTTGAAAACAAGGGAATACAGTTCAATAATGGCAATTGGGCGGCCACCGTAAGAACAAGGGAATATATTTCAAGTTAAAGCATCAGACGCCTACCTGGAAAACAAGGGAATACAATACACGTTTTGACAATCATGCACCCACCTAGAAAACAAAGGAATACAGTTAAAGTTTTGGAAATCAAGCGCCTACCTGAAGAACAAGGGAATACATTTCGAGTTGAAGCATCAGGCGCCCTCCTGGAAAACAAGGGAATATAGTTTAAATTTTGGGAATCAGGCGCCCAGCTGGAGAACAAGGGAATACATTTCAAGTTGAAGCATCAGATGCCCACCTAGAAAACAAGAGAATACAGTTCAAGTTTTGGTAATCAGGTACCCACCTGGAGAACAAGGGAATACAGTTCAAGTTTTGGCAATCAGGCGCCCACCTTGAAAACAAGGGAATACAGTTCAATGATGGAAATCGGGCGCCCACCGTGCGAACAAGGGAATACATTTCAAGTTAAAGCATTAGGCGCACACCTGGAAAACAATGGAATATAGTTCAATGATGGTAATCGGGCGCCCACCGTGAGAACAAGGGAATACAATTCATGTTTTGACAATCATGTGTCCACCTGGAAAACAGGGGAATACAGTTCAAGTTTTGGAAATCAGGCGCTCACTTGAAGAACAAGGAAATACATTTCAAGTTGAAGCATCAGGCGCCCACCTGGAAAACAAGGGAATACAGTTTAAGTTTTGGGAATCAGGCGTCCACCTGGAGAACAAGGGAATACATTTCAAGTTGAAGCATCAGGCGCCCACCTAGAAAATAAGGGAATACAGTTCAAGTTTTGGTAATCAGGTGCCCACCTGGAGAACAAGGGAATACAGTTCAAGTTTTGGCAATCAGGCGCCCACCTTAAAAACAAGGAAATACAATTCAATGATGGTAATCGGACGCCCACCGTGAGAACAAGGGAATACAATTCATGTTTTGACAATCATGTGCCCACCTGAAAAACAAGGGAATACAGTTCAAGTTTTGGCAATCAGGCGCCTGCCTGGAGAACAAGGGAATACAGATCAAGTTTTGGCAATCAGGCTCCCACTTGGAGAACAAGGGAATACAGTTCAAGATTGGACAATCAGGCGCCCACTTGGAGAACAAGATAATACGGTTCATGTTTTGGCAATAAGGCGTCCACCTGGAGAAAAAGGGAATAAAGTTCAAGTTTTGGCAAATAGGTGCCCATCTGGAGAACAAGGGAATACAGTTCAAGTTTCGGCAATCTGGCGCCCACCCGAAAAATAAGGGAATACAGTTCAAGTTTCAGCAATTAGGTGCCCACCTGGAAAACAAGGGAATATAGTTCAAGTTTTGGTAATGTGGGGCCCACCTGGATAACAAGGGAATACAATTCAAGTTTCGGCAATTAGGTGCCCACCCGGAAAACAAGGGAATACAGTTCAAGTTTCGTCAATCAGGCGCCTACTAGGAGAACAAGGGAATACAATTCATGTTTTTGGAATCAGGTGCCCACATAGAGAACAAAGGAATACGATTCAAGTTTGAGCCACCCACCTGTTGAACAAGAGAATACGGTTCCTGTTTTGGAAATAACGCGCCCACCTGGAGAATAAGGGAATACAATTCAAGTTTTGGCAATCAGGCGCCCACCTGGAGAACAAGGGAATACAGTTCATGTTTCTGCAATCAGGCACCCACATGGAGAACAAGGGAACATAGTTCATGATTTTGTAATGTGGCGCCCACATGGAGAAAAAGGGAATACAATTTAAGTTTTGGTAATCTGGCGCCCACCTGGATAACAAATTAATACAGTTCAAGTTTTGGTAATCAGGTGCCCACCTAGTGAACAAGGGATTACAGTTCAAGTTTTGGCAATCAGGCGCCCACCTTGAAAACAAGGGAATACAGTTCAATGATGGCAATCGGGCGCCCACCTAGAGAACAAGGGAATACATTTCAAGTTAAAGCATCAGACGCACACCTAGAAAACAAGGAAATACAATTCATGTTTTAACAATCATGCGCCCACCTGGAAAACAAGGGAATACAGTTTAAGTTTTAGGAATCAGGCGCCCACCTGGAGAACAAGGGAATACATTTCAAGTTGAAGCATCAGGAACCCGCCTAGAAAACAAGGGAATACAGTTCATGTTTTATCAATCAAGTGCCCACTTGGAAAACAAGGGAATACAGTTCAAGCTTTGGCAATCAGGCGCCCACCTAGAGAATAAGAGAATACATTTCAAGTTGAAGAATCAGATGCCTACCTGGAAAACAAGGGAATACACTTCAAGTTTTGGCAATCAGGCACCCACCTAAAAAATAAGGGAATATATTTCAAGCTTTGGCAATCAGGCGCCCACCTGGAGAACAGGGGAATACATTTCAAGTTAAAGCATCAGGCGCACACCTGGAAAACAATGGAATACAGTTTATGTTTTGGCAATCAGGCACCTACCTGAAGAACAAAGGAATATATTTCAAGTTGAAGCATCAGGCGCCCATCTGGAAAACAAGGGAATAAAGTTTAAGTTTTGGGAATCAGGCGCCAACCTAGAGAACAAGGGAATACATTTCAAGTTGAAGCATCAGGCGCCCACCTAGAAAATAATGGAATACAGTTCAAGTTTTGGTAATCAGGTGCCCACCTGGAGAACAAGGGAATACAGTTCAAGTTTTGGCAGGCGCCCACCTTCAAAACAAGGGAATACAGTTCAATGATTGTAATCGGGCGCCCACCGTGAGAACAAGGGAATACAATTCATGTTTTGACAATCATGCGCCCACCTGGAAAACAGGTGAATACAGTTCAAGTTTTGGCAATCAGGCGCCTACTTAAAGAACAAGGGAATACTTTTCAAGTTGAAGCATCAGGCGCCCACCTGGAAAACAAGGGAATACAGTTTATGTTTTGAGAATCAGGCGCCCACCTGGAGAACAGGGGGGAATACATTTCAAGTTGAAGCATCTGGCGCCCACCTAGAAAACAAGGGAATACAGTTCAAGTTTTAGCAATCAGGTGCCCACCTGGAAAACAAGGGAATATTGTTCAAGCTTTGGCAATCAGGCACCCACCTAGAGAATAAGAGAATACATTTCAAGTTGAAGCATCAGGCGCCTATCTTTAAAACAAAGGAATACAGTTCAAGTTTTGGCAATCAGGCGCCAATCTTAAAAACAAGGGAATACAGTTCAATGATGGAAATCGGGTGCCCACCGTGCGAACAAGGGAATACATTTCAGGTTGAAGCATCAGGCGCACACCTAGAAAACAAGGGAATACAATTCATGTTTTGACAATCATGCGCCCATCTAGAAAACAAGGGAATACAGTTCAAGTTTTGGCAATCAGGCGCCTACCTAAAAAACAAGGGAATACATTTCAAGTTGAAGCATCAGGCGCCCATCTGGAAAACAAGGGAATACAGTTTAAGTTTTAAGAATCAGGAGTACACCTGGAGAACAAGGGAATACATTTCAAGTTGAAGCATCAGGCGCCCGGCTAGAAAACAAGGAAATACAGTTCAAGGTTTAGCAATCAGGTACCCACCTGGAAAACAAGGGAATATATTTCAAGCTTTGACAATCAGGCGCCCACCTAGAGAATAAGATAATGCATTTCAAGTTGAAGCATCAGGCGCCCGGCTAGAAAACAAGGGAATACAGTTCAAGGTTTAGCAATCAGGTACCCACCTGGAAAACAAGGGAATACATTTCAAGCTTTGACAATCAGGCGCCCACCTAGAGAATAAGAGAATACATTTCAAGTTGAAGCATCAGGCGCCCACCTGGAAAACAAGGGAATACATTTCAAGTTTTGGCAATCAGGCGCCTACCTAAAGAACAAGGGAATACATTTCAAATTGAAGCAATAGGCGCCCACCTGAAAAACAAGGGAATACAGTTTAAGTTTTAAGAATCAGGAGCCCACCTGGAGAACAAGGGAATACATTTCAAGTTGAAGCATCAGGCGCCCGGCTAGAAAACAAGGGAATACAGTTCAAGGTTTAGCAATCAGGTGCCAACCTGGAAAACAAGGGAATACATTTCAAGCTTTGGCAATCATGCGCCCACCTGGAGAATAAGAGAATACATTTCAAGTTGATGCATCACGCGCCCACTTGGAAAACAAGGGAATACAGTTCAAGCTTTGGCAATCAGGTGCCCACCGGGAAAATAAGGGAATAAAGTTCAAGCTTTGGCAATCAGGCGCCCACCTAGAGAACAAGGGAATACATTTCAAGTTGAAGCATCAGGCGCCCACCTGGAAAATAAGGGAGGAATACAGTTTAAGTTTTAAGAATCAGGAGCACACCTGGAGAACAAGGAATACATTTCAAGTTAAAACATCAGGCGCCCGGCTAGAAAACAAGGGAATACAGTTCAAGGTTTAGCAATCAGGTGCCCACCTGGAAAATAAGGGAATACATTTCAAGCTTTGGCAATCAGGCGCCCACCTGGAGAATAAGAGAATACATTTCAAGTTGAAGCATCAGGCGCCCACCTGGAAAACAAGGGAATACATTTCAAGTTTTGGCAATCAGGTGCCAACCTAAAGAACAAGGGAATACATTTCAAGTTGAAGCATCAGGCGCCCACCTGGAAAACAACGGAATACAGTTTAAGTTTTAAGAATCAGGAGCCCACCTGGAGAACAAGGGAATACATTTCAATTTGAAGCATCAGGCGCCCGGCTAGAAAACAAGGGAATACAGTTCAAGGTTTAGCAATCAGGTGCCAACCTGGAAAACAAGGGAATACATTTCAAGCTTTGGCAATAAGGCGCCCACCTGGGGAATAAGAGAATACATTTCAAGTTGAAGCATCAGGCGCCCACCTAGAAAACAAAGGAATACAGTTCAAGTTTTGGCAATCAGGCACCCACCTGGAAAATAAGGGAATAAAGTTCAAGCTTTGGCAATCAGGCGCCCACCTGGAGAACAAGGGAATATATTTTAAGTTGAAGTATCATGTGCCCACCTGGATAACAAAGGAATATAGTTCATGGTTTGGAAATCAGGCGCCCACCTGTATAATAAGGGAATACAGTTTAAGTTGAAGCTAGCAGGCACCCACCTAGATAACAACGGAATACATTTCATGTTTTGGCAGCAGGCGTCCACATGGAAAACAAGGGAATACAGATCGTGTTTTGGAAATCAGGCGCCCACCTAGAGAACAAGGGAATACAGTTCAAGTTTTGGCAATCAGGCACCTATATGGAGAACAAGGAATACAGTTCAAGTTTTGGTAATCAGGCGCCTACATGGAGAAAAAGGGAATACAATTCAAGTTTTGGTAATGTGGCACCCACCTGGATAACAAATGAATACAGTTCAAGTTTTGGTAATCAGGTGCCCACCTAGTGAACAAGGGATTACAGTTCAAGTTTTGGCAATCAGGCGCCCACCTTGAAAACAAGGGAATACAGTTCAATGATGGCAATCGGGCGCCCACCTAGAGAACAAGGGAATACATTTCAAGTTGAAGCATCAGACACACACCTAGAAAACAAGGAAATACAATTCATGTTTTGACAATCATGCAACCACCTGGAAAATAAGGGAATACAGTTTAAGTTTTAGGAATCAGGCGCCCACCGGGAGAACAAGGGAATACATATCAAGTTGAAGCATCAGGAACCCACCTAGAAAACAAGGGAATACAGTTCATGTTTTAGCAATCAAGTGCCCACCTGGAAAACAAGGGAATACAGTTCAAGCTTTGGTAATCAGGCGCCCACCTAGAGAATAGGAGAATACATTTCAAGTTGAAGCATCAAACGCCTACCTGGAAAACAAGGGAATACACTTCATGTTTTGGCAATCAGGCAGCCACCTAAAAAATAAGGGAATATATTTCAAGCTTTGGCAATCAGGCGCCCACCTAGAGAACAAGGGAATACATTTCAAGCTTTGACAATCAGGCGCCCACCTAGAGAATAAGAGAATACATTTCAAGTTGAAGCATCAGGCGCCCACCTGGAAAACAAGGGAATACATTTCAAGTTTTGGAAATCAGGCGCCTACCTAAAGAACAAGGGAATACATTTCAAATTGAAGCAATAGGCGCCCACCTGAAAAACAAGGGAATACAGTTTAAGTTTTAAGAATCAGGAGCCCACCTAGAGAACAAGGGAATACATTTCAAGTTGAAGCATCAGGCGCCCGGCTAGAAAACAAGGGAATACAGTTCAAGGTTTAGCAATCAGGTGCCAACCTGGAAAACAAGGGAATACATTTCAAGGTTTGGCAATCATGCGCCCACCTGGAGAATAAGAGAATACATTTCAAGTTGATGCATCACGCGCCCACCTGGAAAACAAGGGAATACAGTTCAAGCTTTGGCAATCAGGTGCCCACCGGGAAAATAAGGGAATAAAGTTCAAGCTTTGGCAATCAGGCGCCCACCTAGAGAACAAGGGAATACATTTCAATTTGAAGCATCAGGCGCCCACCTGGAAAATAAGGGAGGAATACAGTTTAAGTTTTAAGAATCAGGAGCACACCTGGAGAACAAGGGAATACATTTCAAGTTGAAGCATCAGGCGCCCGGCTAGAAAACAAGGGTATACAGTTCAAGGTTTAGCAATCAGGTGCCCACCTGGAAAATAAGGGAATACATTTCAAGCTTTGGCAATCAAGCGCCCACCTGGAGAATAAGAGAATACATTTCAAGTTGAAGCATCAGGCGCCCACCTAGAATACAAGGGAATACATTTCAAGTTTTGGCAATCAGGCGCCAACCTAAAGAACAAGGGAATACATTTCAAGTTGAAGCATCAGGCGCCCACCTGGAAAACAACGGAATACAGTTTAAGTTTTAAGAATCAGGAGCCCACCTGGAGAACAAGGGAATACATTTCAAGTTGAAGCATCAGGCGCCCGGCTAGAAAACAAGGGAATACAGTTCAAGGTTTAGCAATCAGGTGCCAACCTGGAAAACAAGGGAATACATTTCAAGCTTTGGCAATAAGGCGCCCACCTGGGGAATAAGAGAATACATTTCAAGTTGAAGCATCAGGCGCCCACCTAGAAAACAAAGGAATACAGTTCAAGTTTTGGCAATCAGGCACCCACCTGGAAAATAAGGGAATAAAGTTCAAGCTTTGGCAATCAGGCGCCCACCTGGAGAACAAGGGAATATATTTTAAGTTGAAGTATCATGTGCCCACCTGGATAACAAAGGAATATAGTTCAAGGTTTGGAAATCAGGCGCCCACCTGTATAATAAGGGAATACAGTTTAAGTTGAAGCTAGCAGGCACCCACCTAGATAACAACGGAATACATTTCATGTTTTGGCAGCAGGCGTCCACATGGAAAACAAGGGAATACAGATCGTGTTTTGGAAATCAGGCGCCCACCTAGAGAACAAGGGAATACAGTTCAAGTTTTGGCAATCAGGCACCTATATGGAGAACAAGGAATACAGTTCAAGTTTTGGTAATCAGGCGCCTACATGGAGAAAAAGGGAATACAATTCAAGTTTTGGTAATGTGGCACCCACCTGGATAACAAATGAATACAGTTCAAGTTTTGGTAATCAGGTGCCCACCTAGTGAACAAGGGATTACAGTTCAAGTTTTGGCAATCAGGCGCCCACCTTGAAAACAAGGGAATACAGTTCAATGATGGCAATCGGGCGCCCACCTAGAGAACAAGGGAATACATTTCAAGTTGAAGCATCAGACACACACCTAGAAAACAAGGAAATACAATTCATGTTTTGACAATCATGCAACCACCTGGAAAATAAGGGAATACAGTTTAAGTTTTAGGAATCAGGCGCCCACCGGGAGAACAAGGGAATACATATCAAGTTGAAGCATCAGGAACCCACCTAGAAAACAAGGGAATACAGTTCATGTTTTAGCAATCAAGTGCCCACCTGGAAAACAAGGGAATACAGTTCAAGCTTTGGTAATCAGGCGCCCACCTAGAGAATAAGAGAATACATTTCAAGTTGAAGCATCAGACGCCTACCTGGAAAACAAGGGAATACACTTCATGTTTTGGCAATTAGGCAGCCACCTAAAAAATAAGGGAATATATTTCAAGCTTTGGCAATTAGGCACCCACCTAGAGAAAAAGGGAATACATTTCAAGTTAAAGCATCAGGCGCACACCTGGAAAACAAGGGAATACAGTTTATGTTTTGGCAATCAGGCACCTACCTGAAGAACAAGGGAATACATTTCAAGTTGAAGCATTAGGCGACCATCTGGAAAACAAGGGAATACAGTTTATGTTTTGGGAATCAGGCGCCCACCTGGAGAACAAGGGAATACATTTCAAGTTGAAGCATCAGACGCCCACCTAGAAAACAATGGAATACAATTCATGTTTTGGTAATCAGGTGCCCACCTGGAGAATAAGGGAATACAGTTCAAGTTTTGGCAATCAGGCGCCCACCTTAGAAACAAGGGAATACAGTTCAATGATGGTAATCAGGCGCCCACCGTGAGAACAAGGGAATACAATTCATGTTTTGACAATCATGCACCCACCTTAAAAATAGGTTAATACAATTCAAGTTTTGGCAATCAGGCTCCTACTTGAAGAACAAGGGAATACATTTCAAGTTGAAGCATCAGGCGCCCACCTGGAAAACAAGGGAATACAGTTTATGTTTTGGGAATCAGGCGCCCACCTGGAGAACAGGGGGGAATACATTTCAAGTTGAAGCATCTGGCTCCCACCTAGAAAAAAGGGAATACAGTTAAAGCTTTAGCAATCAGGTGCCCACCTGGAAAATAAGGGAATATTGTTCAAGCTTTGGCAATTAGGCGCCCACCTAGAGAATAAGAGAATACATTTCAAGTTGAAGCATCAGGCGCCCACCTATAAAACAAGGGAATATAGTTCAAGTTTTGGCAATCAGGCGCCAATCTTAAAAATAAGGGAATACAGTTCAATGATGGAAATCGGGCGCCCACCGTGCGAACAAGGGAATACATTTCAGGTTGAAGCATCAGGCACCCACCTGGAAAACAAGGGAATACAGTTGAAGTTTTAAGAATCAGGAGCACACCTGAAGAACAAGGGAATACATTTCAAGTTGAAGCATCAGGCGCCCGGCTAGAAAATAAGGGAATACAGTTCAAGGTTTAGCAATCAGGTACCCACCTGGAAAACAAGGGAATACATTTCAAGCTTTGACAATCAGGTGCCCACCTAGAGAATAACAGAATACATTTCAAGTTGAAGCATCAGGCGCCCACCTGGAAAACAAGGGAACACATTTCAAGTTTTGGCAATCAGGCGCCTACCTAAAGAACAAGAGAATACATTTCAAGTTGAAGCATCAGGCGCCCACCTGGAAAACAAGGGAATACAATTTAATTTTTAAGAATCAGGAGCCCACCTGGAAAACAAGGGAATACATTTCAAGTTGAAGCATCAGGCGCCCGGCTAGAAAACAAGGGAATACAGTTCAAGGTTTAGCAATCAGGTGCCAACCTGGAAAATAAGGGAATATATTTCAAGCTTTGGCAATCATGCGCCCACCTGTAGAATAAGAGAATACATTTCAAGTTGAAGCATCAGGCGCCCACCTGGAAAACAAGGGAATACAGTTCAAGTTTTGGCAATCAGGTGCCCACCTGGAAAATAAGGTAATAATGTTCAAGCTTTGGCAATCAGGCGCCCACCTAGAGAACAAGGGAATACATTTCAAGTTGAAGCATCAGGCGCCCACCTGGAAAATAAGGGAAGAATACAGTTTAAATTTTAAGAATCAGGAGCACACCTGGAGAACAAGGGAATACATTTCAAGTTGAAGCATCAGGCGCCCGGCTAGAAAACAAGGGTATACAGTTCAAGATTTAGCAATCAGGTGCCTACCTGGAAAATAAGGGAATACATTTCAAGCTTTGGCAATCAAGCACCCACCTGGAGAATAAGAGAATACATTTCAAGTTGAACCATCAGGCGCCCACCTGGAAAACAAGGGAATACATTTCAAGTTTTGGCAATCAGGCGCCAACCTAAAGAACAAGGTAATACATTTCAAGTTGAAGCATCAGGCGCCCACCTGGAAAACAAGCGAATACAGTTTAATTTTTAAGAATCAGGAGCCCACCTAGAGAACAAGGGAATACATTTCACGTTGAAGCATCAGGCGCCCGGCTAGAAAACAAGGGAATACAGTTCAAGGTTTATTAATCAGGTGCCAACCTGGAAAACAAGGGAATACATTTCAAGCTTTGGCAATCGTGCGCCCACCTGGAGAATAAGAGAATACATTTCAAGTTGAAGCATCATGCGCCCACCTGGAAAACAAGGGAATACAGTTCAAGTTTTGGCAATCAGGTGCCCACCTGGAAAATAAGGGAATAATGTTCAAGCTTTGGCAATCAGGCGCCCACCTAGAGAACAAGGGAATACATTTCAAGTTGAAGCATCAGGTGCCCACCTGGAAAATAAGGAAGGAATACAGTTTAAGTTTTAAGAATCAGGAGCACACCTGGAGAACAAGGGAATACATTTCAAGTTGAAGCATCAGGCGCCCGGCTAGAAAACAAGGGTATACAGTTCAAGGTTTAGCAATCAGGTGCCCACCTGGAAAATAAGGGAATACATTTCAAGCTTTGGCAATCAGGCGCCCACCTGGAGAATAAGAGAATACATTTCAAGTTGAAGCATCAGGCGCCCACCTAGAATACAAGGGAATACATTTCAAGTTTTGGCAATCAGGCGCCAACCTAAAAAACAAGGGAATACATTTCACGTTGAAGCATCAGGCGCCCGGCTAGAAAACAAGGGAATACAGTTCAAGGTTTATTAATCAGGAGCCAACCTGGAAAACAAGGGAATACATTTCAAGCTTTGGCAATAAGGCGCCCACCTAGGGAATAAGAGAATACATTTCAAGTTGAAGTATCAGGCACCCACCTTGAAAACAAGGGAATACAGTTCAAGTTTTGGCAATCAGGCACCCACCTGGAAAATAAGGGAATAAAGTTCAAGCTTTGGCAATCAGGCGCCCACCTGGAGAACAAGGGAATATATTTTAAGTTGAAGTATCATGTCCCCACCTTGATAACAAGGGAATATAGTTCAAGGTTTGGAAATCAGGTGCCCACCAGTATAATAAGGGAATACAGTTCAAGTTGAAGCTAGCAGGCGCCCACCTAGATAACAACGGAATACATTTCATGTTTTGGCAGTAGGGCGTCCACTTGGAAAACAAAGGAATACAGATCGAGTTTTGGCAATCAGGCGCCCAACTAGAGAACAAGGGAATAGTTCAAGTTTTGGCAATCAAGCACCTATATGGAGAACAAGGAATACAATTCAAGTTTTGGTAATCAGGCGCCTACTTGGAGAGCAAGGTAATAAAGTTCAAGTTTTTGTAATCGGGCGCCCACCTATAGTACAAGGGAATACATTTCATGTTTTGGCAATCAGGCACCTACTTGGAGAACAAGTGAATATATTTTATGTTTTAAAAATCATGTGCCCACCTGGAGAACAATGGATTACTATTCAAGTTTTGTCAATCAAGCGCCGACCTGGAAAATAAGGGAATACAGTTCATATTTTTGGCATTCAGGCACCCACCTGGAGAACATGGGAATACAGTTCAAGATTTGGGAATCATGCGCCCACCTGGAGATCAAAGGAATACGGTTCATGTTTGGGCCATCAGGCGCCCACCTTGAGAATAAGAGAATACGGTTCAAGTTTCGACAATCAGGAGCCCACCTGGAGAATAAGGGAACATAGTTCATGTTTTTGTAATGTGGCGCCCACATGGAGAACAATGGAATATAGTTCAAGTTTTGGTAATCTGGCGCCACTTGGATAACAAGGGAATACAATTCAAGTTTCGACAATCAGGCGCCCATCTTGAGAACAAGGGAATATAGTTCATGTTTTGGCAATCAGGCGCCCACCTGGAAAACAACGGAATATAGTTCAAGTTTTTGTAATCAGGCGCCTACCTGGAGACCAAGGTAATACAGTTCATGTTTTTGTAATCAGATGCCCACTTGGAGAACAAGGGAATACAGTTCAAGTTTCTGCAATCAGGTGCCCACAAGGAGAACAAAAGAAATACAGTTCAAGTTTTGGCAATTAGGCGCCCACCTGGAGAACAAGGGAATACAATTCAAGTTTTGGCAATCAGGTGCCCACCTGGATAACAATGGAGTACTATTCAAGTTTTGGCAATCTGGCGCCCGCCAGGAGAATAAGGGAATACAGTTCAAGTTTTTGACAATCAGGCGCCTACCTGGAGAACAAGGGAATACATTTCAAGTTTTGGCGATCATACGCCTACCTGAAGAACAAGGGAATACGGTTCAAGTTTGGGCAATCAAGCACCCACCTGGAGAACAAGAGAATACGGTTAATGTTTTTGCAATAAGGCGCCCACCTGTAGAACAAGGTAATAAAGTTCAAGTTTTGGCAATCAGGCGCCCACCTGGAAAATGAGGGAATACAATTCAAGTTTTGGTAATCAGCCTCCCACCTGGAGAGCAGGGTAATACAATTCAAGTTTTGGCAATCAGGCGCCCACCTGGATAACAAGGGAATACAGTTCAGGTTACGGCAATCAGGTGCCCACTTGGAGAACAAGGGACTATAGTTCGAGTTTTGGAAATCAGGCGCCCACCTAGAGAACAAGGGAATATAGTGCGGCAATCAGGCGCTTACTTGGAGAACAATGGAGTACTATTCATGTTTTGGCAATCAGGTGCCCACCTAGAGAATAAGGGAATACAATTCAAGTTTTTGGCGATTAGGCGCCCGCCTGGAGAACAAGGGAATACAGATCAAGTTTTGGCAATCAGGCTCCCACCTAGAGAATAAGAGAATACGGTTCATGTTTTGGCTATAAGGCTCCCACCTAGAGAAAAAGGGAATAAAGTTCAAGTTTTGGCAATCAGGTGCCCATCTAGAGAACAAGGGAATACAGTTCAAGTTTTGGCAATCATGCGCCCACCCAAAAAACAAGGGAATACAGTTCAAGTTTTGGCAATCAGGCACCCATATGGAGAACAAGGAATACAGTTCAAGTTTTGGTAATCAGGCGCCCACTTGGAGAGCAAGGTAATAAAGTTCAAGCTTTTGTAATCAGGCGCCCACCTGGGGTACAAGGGAATACAGTTCATGTTTTGGCCATCAGGCGCCCACCTGGAGAACAAGGGAATAGATTTTATGTTTTGGCAATCATGTGCCCACCTGGAGAACAATAAAGTACTATTCAAGTTTTGGCAATCAGGCACCGACCTGGAAAATAAGGGAATACAGTTCAAGTTTTTGGCAATCAGGTGCCCACCTGGAGAACATGGGAATACAGTTCAAGTTTTTGGAATCAGGCGCTCACCTGGAGAACAAAGGAATACGGTTCAAGTTTGGGGCATCAGGCGCCCACCTGGAGAACAAGAGAATACGATTCAAGTTTCGACAGTCAGGAGCCCACCTGGAGAACAAGGGAACATAGTTCATGTTTTTGTAATGTGGAACCCATATGGAGAACAAAGGAATATATTTCAATTTTTGGCAATCAGGCACCCACCTAGAGAACAAGGGAATACAGTTCAAGTTTTGGCAATCAGGCGCCCACCTAGAGAACTAGGGAATATAGTTCAAGTTTTGGTAATCAGGTCCCCACCTGGAGAACAATGGAGTACTATTCAAGTTTTGGCAATCAGGCGCCCGCCTGGAGATTAAGGGAATACAGTTCAAGTTTTTGTCAATCAGGCACCCACCTGGAGACCTAAGGGAATACATTTAAAGTTTTGGCGATCAGACGCCTACCTGAAGAACACGGGAATACGGTTCAAGTTTGGGCAATCAAGCACACACCTGGAGAACAAGAGAATACGGTTAATGTTTTTGCAATAAGGCGCCCACCTGTAGAACAAGGGAATAAAGTTCAAGTTTTGGCAATCAGGCGCCCACCTGGAAAATGAGGGAACACAGTTCAAGTTTTGGTAATCAGGCTCCCACCTGGAGAGCAGGGTAATACAGTTCAAGTTTTGGCAATTAGGCGCACACATGGATAACAAGGGAATACAGTTCAAGTTACGGCAATCAGGTGCCCACTTGGAGAACAAGGGAATACAATTCAAGTTTTGGCAATCAGGCGCCTACCTAGAGAACAAGGGAATACAATGCGGCAATCAGGCGCCTACCTGGAGAAAAATGGAGTACTATTCATGTTTGGGCAATCAGGCGCCCACCTGGAGAATAAGGGAATACAGTTCAAGTTTTTGGCAATCAGGCGCCTGCTTGGAGAACAAGGGAATACAGATCAAGTTTTGAAAATCAGGCTCCCACTTGGAGAACAAGGGAATACGGTTCAAGATTGGGCAATCAGGCGCCCACTTGGAGAACAAGATAATATGGTTCATGTTTTTGTAATGTGGCATCCACATGGAGAACAAAGGAATACAGTTCAAATTTTGGCAATAAGGCACCCACCTGGAGAAAAAGGGAATAAAGTTCAAGTTTTGGCAATCAGGTGCCCATCTGGAGAACAAGGGAATACAGTTCAAGTTTCGGCAATCTGGCGCCCACCCGGAAAACAAGGGAATACAGTTCAAGTTTCAGCAATTAGGTGCCCACCTGGAAAACAAGGGAATATAGTTCAAGTTTTGGTAATGTGGGGCCCACCTGGATAACAAGGGAATACAGTTCAAGTTTCGGCAATCAGGCGCCCACCCGGAAAAACAAAGGAATACAGTTCAAGTTTCGGCAATCAGGCGCCTACTAGGAGAACAAGGGAATACAGTTCATGTTTTGGGAATCAGGCGCCCACATGGAGAACAAAGGAATACAATTCAAGTTTGGGCCATCAGGCGCCCACCTGGAGAACAAGAGAATATGGTTCATGTTTTGGAAATAACGCGCCCACCTGGAGAACAAGGGAATACAATTCAAGTTTTGGCAATCAGGCGCCCACCTGGAGAACAAGGGAATACAGTTCATGTTTCAACAATCAGGCACCCACATGGAGAACAAGGGAACATAGTTCATGATTTTGTAATGTGGCGCCCACATGGTGAAAAAGGGAATACAATTCAAATTTTGGTAATCTGGCGCCCTCCTGGATAACAAATGAATAAAGTTCAAGTTTTGATAATCAGGTTCCCACCTAGTGAACGAAGGAATACAGTTCAAGTTTTGGCAATCAGGCGCCCACCTTGAAAACAAGGGAATACAGTTCAATGATGGCAATCGGGCGCCCACCTAGAGAACAAGGGAATACATTTCAAGTTCAAGCATCAGACGCACACCTAGAAAACAAGGAAATACAATTGATGTTTTGACAATCATGCGCCCACCTGGAAAACAAGGGAATACAGTTTAAGTTTTAAGAATCAGGCGACCACCTGGATAACAAGGGAATACATTTCAAGTTGAAGCATCAGGAACCCACCTAGAAAACAAGGGAATACAGTTCATGTTAGCAATCAAGTGCCCGCCTGGAAGACAAAGGAATACAGTTCAAGCTTTGGCAATCAGGCGCCTACCTAGAGAATAAGAGAATACATTTCAAGTTGAAGCATCAGACGCCTACCTGGAAAATAAGGGAATACACTTCAAGTTTTGGCAATCAGGAACCCACCTAAAAAATAAGGGAATATATTTCAAGCTTTGGCAATCAGGAGCCCACCTGGAGAACAAGGGAACACCTTTCAAGTTAAAGCATCAGGCGCACACCTGGAAAACAAGGGAATACAGTTCATGTTTTAGCAATCAGTCACCTACCTGAAGAACAAGGGAATACATTTCAAGTTGAAGCATCAGGCGCCTACCTGGAAAACAAGGGAATACAGTTTAAGTTTTGGGAATCAGGCGCCCACCTGGAGAACAAGGGAATACATTTCAAGTTGAAGCATTAGGCGCCCACCTAGAAAACAATGGAATACATTTCAAGTTTTGGTAATCAGGCGCCCACCTGGAGAACAAGGAAATATAGTTCAAGTTTTGGTAATCAGGCGCCCACTTGGATAGCAAGGTAATAAAGTTCAAGCTTTTGTAATCAGGCGCCCACCTGGGGTACAAGGGAATACAGTTCATGTTTTGGCCATCAGGCGCCCACCTGGAGAACAAGGGAATAGATTTTATGTTTTGGCAATCATGTGCCCACCTGGAGAACAATAAAGTACTATTCAAGTTTTGGCAATCAGGCACCGACCTGGAAAATAAGGGAATACAGTTCAAGTTTTTGGCAATCAGGTGCCCACCTGGAGAACATGGGAATACAGTTCAAGTTTTTGGAATCAGGCGCTCACCTGGAGAACAAAGGAATACGGTTCAAGTTTGGGGCATCAGGCGCCCACCTGGAGAACAAGAGAATACGATTCAAGTTTCGACAGTCAGGAGCCCACCTGGAGAACAAGGGAACATAGTTCATGTTTTTGTAATGTGGAACCCATATGGAGAACAAAGGAATATATTTCAATTTTTGGCAATCAGGCACCCACCTAGAGAACAAGGGAATACAGTTCAAGTTTTGGCAATCAGGCGCCCACCTAGAGAACTAGGGAATATAGTTCAAGTTTTGGTAATCAGGTCCCCACCTGGAGAACAATGGAGTACTATTCAAGTTTTGGCAATCAGGCGCCCGCCTGGAGATTAAGGGAATACAGTTCAAGTTTTTGTCAATCAGGCACCCACCTGGAGACCTAAGGGAATACATTTAAAGTTTTGGCGATCAGACGCCTACCTGAAGAACACGGGAATACGGTTCAAGTTTGGGCAATCAAGCACACACCTGGAGAACAAGAGAATACGGTTAATGTTTTTGCAATAAGGCGCCCACCTGTAGAACAAGGGAATAAAGTTCAAGTTTTGGCAATCAGGCGCCCACCTGGAAAATGAGGGAACACAGTTCAAGTTTTGGTAATCAGGCTCCCACCTGGAGAGCAGGGTAATACAGTTCAAGTTTTGGCAATTAGGCGCACACATGGATAACAAGGGAATACAGTTCAAGTTACGGCAATCAGGTGCCCACTTGGAGAACAAGGGAATACAATTCAAGTTTTGGCAATCAGGCGCCTACCTAGAGAACAAGGGAATACAATGCGGCAATCAGGCGCCTACCTGGAGAAAAATGGAGTACTATTCATGTTTGGGCAATCAGGCGCCCACCTGGAGAATAAGGGAATACAGTTCAAGTTTTTGGCAATCAGGCGCCTGCTTGGAGAACAAGGGAATACAGATCAAGTTTTGAAAATCAGGCTCCCACTTGGAGAACAAGGGAATACGGTTCAAGATTGGGCAATCAGGCGCCCACTTGGAGAACAAGATAATATGGTTCATGTTTTTGTAATGTGGCATCCACATGGAGAACAAAGGAATACAGTTCAAATTTTGGCAATAAGGCACCCACCTGGAGAAAAAGGGAATAAAGTTCAAGTTTTGGCAATCAGGTGCCCATCTGGAGAACAAGGGAATACAGTTCAAGTTTCGGCAATCTGGCGCCCACCCGGAAAACAAGGGAATACAGTTCAAGTTTCAGCAATTAGGTGCCCACCTGGAAAACAAGGGAATATAGTTCAAGTTTTGGTAATGTGGGGCCCACCTGGATAACAAGGGAATACAGTTCAAGTTTCGGCAATCAGGCGCCCACCCGGAAAAACAAAGGAATACAGTTCAAGTTTCGGCAATCAGGCGCCTACTAGGAGAACAAGGGAATACAGTTCATGTTTTGGGAATCAGGCGCCCACATGGAGAACAAAGGAATACAATTCAAGTTTGGGCCATCAGGCGCCCACCTGGAGAACAAGAGAATATGGTTCATGTTTTGGAAATAACGCGCCCACCTGGAGAACAAGGGAATACAATTCAAGTTTTGGCAATCAGGCGCCCACCTGGAGAACAAGGGAATACAGTTCATGTTTCAACAATCAGGCACCCACATGGAGAACAAGGGAACATAGTTCATGATTTTGTAATGTGGCGCCCACATGGTGAAAAAGGGAATACAATTCAAATTTTGGTAATCTGGCGCCCTCCTGGATAACAAATGAATAAAGTTCAAGTTTTGATAATCAGGTTCCCACCTAGTGAACGAAGGAATACAGTTCAAGTTTTGGCAATCAGGCGCCCACCTTGAAAACAAGGGAATACAGTTCAATGATGGCAATCGGGCGCCCACCTAGAGAACAAGGGAATACATTTCAAGTTCAAGCATCAGACGCACACCTAGAAAACAAGGAAATACAATTGATGTTTTGACAATCATGCGCCCACCTGGAAAACAAGGGAATACAGTTTAAGTTTTAAGAATCAGGCGACCACCTGGATAACAAGGGAATACATTTCAAGTTGAAGCATCAGGAACCCACCTAGAAAACAAGGGAATACAGTTCATGTTAGCAATCAAGTGCCCGCCTGGAAGACAAAGGAATACAGTTCAAGCTTTGGCAATCAGGCGCCTACCTAGAGAATAAGAGAATACATTTCAAGTTGAAGCATCAGACGCCTACCTGGAAAATAAGGGAATACACTTCAAGTTTTGGCAATCAGGAACCCACCTAAAAAATAAGGGAATATATTTCAAGCTTTGGCAATCAGGAGCCCACCTGGAGAACAAGGGAACACCTTTCAAGTTAAAGCATCAGGCGCACACCTGGAAAACAAGGGAATACAGTTCATGTTTTAGCAATCAGTCACCTACCTGAAGAACAAGGGAATACATTTCAAGTTGAAGCATCAGGCGCCTACCTGGAAAACAAGGGAATACAGTTTAAGTTTTGGGAATCAGGCGCCCACCTGGAGAACAAGGGAATACATTTCAAGTTGAAGCATTAGGCGCCCACCTAGAAAACAATGGAATACATTTCAAGTTTTGGTAATCAGGTGCCCACCTGGAGAACAAGGAAATATAGTTCAAGTTTTGGCAATCAGGCGCCCACCTTCAAAACAAGGGAATACAGTTCAATGATGGTAATTGGGCGCCCACCGTTAAAACAAGGGAATACAATTCATGTTTTGACAATCATGCGCCCACCCGGAAAATAGGGGAATACAGTTCAAGTTTTGGTAATCAGGCCCTACTTGAAGAACAAGGGAATACATTTCAAGTTGAAGCATCAGGCCCCCACCTGGAAAACAAGGGAATACAGTTTATGTTTTGGGTATCAGGCGCCCACCTGGAGAATAAGGGAATACATTTCAAGTTGAAGCATCTGGCGCCCACCTAGAAAACAAGGGAATACAGTTCAAGTTTTAGCAATCAGGTGCCCACCTGGAAAACAAGGGAATATTGTTCAAGCTTTGGCAATTAGGCGCCCACCTAGAGAATAAGAGAATACATTTCAACTTGAAGCATCAGGCGCCCACCTTTAAAACAAGGGAATACAGTTCAAGTTTTGGCAATCAGGCGCCAACCTTAAAAACAAGGGAATACAGTTCAATGATGGAAACCGAGCGCCCACCGTGCGAACAAGGGAATACATTTCAAATTTAAGCATCAGGCGCACACCTAGAAAACAAGGGAATACAATTCATGTTTTGACAATCATGCGCCCATCTAGAAAACAAGGGAATACAGTTCAAGTTTTGGCAATCAGGCGCCTACCTAAAAAACAAGGGAATACAGTTTAACTTTTAAGAATCAGGAGCACACCTGGAGAACAAGGGAATACATTTCAAGTTGAAGCATTAGGCGCCCGGCTAGAAAACAAGGAAATACAGTTCAAGGTTTAGCAATCAGGTGCCCACCGGGAAAACAAGGGAATATAGTTCAAGCTTTGGCAATCAGGCGCCCACCTGGAGAATAAGAGAATAAATTTGAAGTTGAAGCATCAGACGCCTACCTGGAAAACAAGGGAATACACTTCAAGTTTTGGCAATCAGGCACCCACCTAAAAAATAAGGGAATATATTTGAAGCTTTAGCAATCAGGCTCCCACCTGGATAACAAGGGAATACATTTCAAGTTAAACCATCAAGCGCACACCTGGAAAACAAGGGAATACAGTTCATATTTTGGCAATCAGGAAACTACCTGAACAAGGGAATACATTTCAAGTTGAAGCATCAGGCCCCCACCTGGAAAACAAGGGAATACAGTTTATGTGTTGGGTATCAGGCGCCCACCTGGAGAAAAAGGGAATACATTTCAAGTTGAAGCATCTGGCGCCCACCTAGAAAACAAGGGAATACAGTTCAAGTTTTAGCAATCAGGTGCCCACCTGGAAAACAAGGGAATACTGTTCAAGCTTTGGCAATTAGGCGCCCACCTAGAGAATAAGAGAATACATTTCAACTTGAAGCATCAGGCGCCCACCTTTAAAACAAGGGAATACAGTTCAAGTTTTGGCAATCAGGCGCCAACCTGGAGAACAAGGGAATATATTTTAAGTTGAAGTATCATGTGCCCACCGGGATAACAAGGGAATATAGTTCAAGGTTTGGAAATCAGGCGCCCACCTGTATAATAAGGGAATATAGTTCAAGGTTTGGAAATCAGGCGCCCACCTGGATAACAAGGGAACATAGTTCATGTTTTTGTAATGTGGCGCCCACATGGACAACAAAGGAATACAGTTCAAGTTTTGGCAATCAGGCGCCCACCTAGAGAACAAGGGAATACAGTTCAAGTTTTGGCAATCAGGCACCTATATGGAGAACAAGGAATACAGTTCAAGTTTTGGTAATCAGGTGCCTACTTGGAGAGCAAGGTTATAAAGTTCAAGTTTTTGTAATCAGGCGCCCACCTAGAGTACAAGGGAATACATTTCATGTTTTGGAAATCAGGCACCCACCTGGAGAACAAGTGAATACATTTTATGTTTTGGCAATCATGTGCCCACCTGGAGAACAATGGAGTACTATTCAAGTTTTGTCAATCAAGCGCCGACCTGAAAAATAAGGGAATATAGTTCATGTTTTTGGCAATCAGACGCCCACCTGGAGAACATGGGAATACAGTTCAAGTTTTTGGAATCATGCGCCCACCTAAAGAACAAAGGAATACGATTCAAGTTTGGGCCATCAGGCGCCCACCTGGAGAACAAGAGAATACGGTTCCAGTTTCGACAATCAGGAGCCCACCTGGAGAATAAGGGAACATAGTTCATATTTTTGTAATGTGGCGCCCACATGGAGAACAATGGAATACAGTTCAAGTTTTGGTAATCTGGCGCCCACCTGGATAACAAGGGAATACAGTTCAAGTTTCGGCAATCAGGCGCCCACCTAGAGAACAAGGGAATATAGTTCAAGTTTTGGCAATCAGGCGCCCACCTAGAGAAATACAGAATATAGTTCAAGTTTTGGTAATCGGGCGCCCACCTGGAGACCAAGGTACTACAGTTCAAGTTTTTGTAATCAGGTGCCTACTTTGAGAACAAGGGAATACAGTTCAAGTTTCTGCAATCAGGTGCCCACCTGGAGAACAAGAGAAATACAGTTCAAATTTTGGTAATCAGGCGCCCACCTGGAGAACAAGGGAATACAATTCAAGTTTTGGCAATCAGGTGCCCACCTGGATAACAATGGAGTACTATTCAAGTTTTGGCAATCTGGCGCCCGCCTGGAGAATAAGGGAACACAGTTCAATTTTTTGACAATCATGCACCCACCTGGAGAACAAGGGAATACATTTCAAGTTTTGGCGATCATACGCCCACCTGAAGAACAAGGGAATACGGTTTAAGTTTGGGCAATCAAGCGCCCACATGGAGAACAAGAGAATACGGTTCATGATTTTGCAATAAGGCGCCCACCTATAGAACAAGGGAATAAAGTTCAAGTTTTGGCAATCAGGCGCCAACCTGGAAAACGAGGGAATACAGTTCAAGTTTTGGTAATCAGGCTCCCACCTGGAGAGCAGGGTAATACAATTCAAGTTATGGCAATCAGGCTCCCACCTGGATAACAAGGGAATACAATTCAAGTTACAGCAATCAGGTGGCCACTTGTAGAACAAGGGAATATAGTTCAAGTTTTGGCAATCAGGCGCCTACCTAGAGAACAAGGGAATACAGTGAGGCAATCAGGCGCCTACCTGGAGAACAATGGAGTACTATTCATGTTTTGGCAATCAGGCGCCCACCTGGAGAATAAGGGAATACAGTTCAAGTTTTTGGCAATCAGGCACCCGCCTGGAGAACAAGGGAATACAGATCAAGTTTTGGCAATCAGGCTCCCACCTAGAAAACAAGAGAATACGGTTCATGTTTTGGCAATAAGGCGCCCACCTAGAGAAAAAGGGAATAAAGTTCAAGTTTTTGCAATCAGGTGCCTATCTGGAGAATAAGGGAATACAGTTCAAGTTTCGGCAATCAGGCGCCCACCCTAAAAACAAGTGAATACAGTTCAAGTTTTGGCAATCACGCACCCATATGGAGAACAAGGAATATGGATCAAGTTTTGGTAATCAGGCACCCACTTGGATAGCAAGGTAATAAAGTTCAAGCTATTGTAATCAGGCGCCCACCTGGAGTACAAGGGAATACAGTTCATTTTTTGGCAATCAGGCGCCCACCTGGAGAACAAGGGAATACATTTTATGTTTTGGCAATCATGTGGCCACCTGGAGAACAATGGAGTACTATTCAAGCTTTGGCAATCAGGCGCCGACCTGGAAAATAAGGGAATACAGTTCAAGTTTTTGGCAATCAGGTACCCACTTGGAGAACATGGGAATACAGTTCAAGTTTTTGGAATCAGGCGCCCACCTAGAGAAAAAAGGAATATGGTTCAAGTTTGGGGCATCAGGCACCCACCTGGAGAACAAGAGAATACGATTCAAGTTTCGACAATCAGGAGCCCACCTGGAGAACAAGGGAACATAGTTCATGTTTTTGTAATGTGGCACCCACATGGAGAACAAAGGAATACAGTTCAAGTTTTGTCAATCAGGCACCCACCTAGAGAACAAGGGAATACAGTTCAAGTTTTGGCAATCAGGCGCCCACAAGGAGAACTAGGGAATATAGTTCAAGTTTTGGTAATCAGGTTCCCACCTGGAGAACAATGGAGTACTATTCAAGTTTTGGCAATCAGGCGCCCGCCTGGAGAATAAGGGAATACAGTTCAAGTTTTTGTCAATCAGGCACCCACCTGGAGACCCAAGGGAATACATTTCAAGTTTTGGCTATCAGACGCGCACCTGAAGAACAAGGGAATACGATTCAAGTTTCGACAATCAGGAGCCCACCTGGAGAACAAGGGAACATAGTTCATTTTTTTGTAATATGGCACCCACATGGAGAATAAAAGAATACGGTTCAAATTTTGGCAATCAGACGCCCACCTAGAGAACAAGGAAATACAATTCAAGTTTTGGCAATCAGGCGCCCACCTGGAGAACTAGGGAATATAGTTCAAGGTTTGGTAATCGGGCGCCCACCTGGAGACCAAGGTAATACAGTTCAAGTTTTTGTAATCAGGCGCCCACCTTGAGAACAAGGAAATACAGTTCAAGTTTCGGAAATCAGGCGCCACCTAGAGAACAAGGTAATACAGTTAAAATTTTGGCGATCAGGCGCCCACCTGGAGAACTAAGGAATATAGTTCAAGTTTTGATAATCGGGCGCCTACCTGGAGACCAAGGTAATACAGTTCAAGTTTTTGTAATCAGGCGCCCACCTTGAGAACAAGGGAATACAGTTCGAGTTTCAGCAATCAGGCGCCCACCTAGAGAACAAGGGAATACAATTCAAATTTTGGTAATCAGGCAACCACCTAGAGAACTAGGGAATGTAATTCTCGTTTTGGTAATCGGGCGCCCACCTGGAGACCAAGGTAATACAGTTCAAGTTTTTGTAATCAGGCCCCCACCTGGAGAACAAGGGAATACAGTTCAAGTTTCTGCAATCAGGTGCCCACCTTAAGAACAAGGGAATACAATTCACGTTTTGGCAATAAGGCGCCCACCTGGAGAACAAGGGAATACAGTTCAAGTTTTGGCAATCAGGTGCCCACCTGGAGAACTAGGGGATATAGTTCAAGTTTTGGTAATCGGGCGCCCACTTGGAGACCAAGGTAATACAGTTCAAGTTTTTGTAATCAGGCTCCCACCTTGAGAACAAGGGAATACAGTTCAAGTTTCGACAATCAGGCGCCCACCTAGAGAACAAGGTAATACAGTTCAAATTTTGGCAATCGGGCGTCTACCTGAAGAACTAGGGAATATAGTTCAAGTTTTGGTAATCGGGCGCCTACCTGGAGACCAAGGTAATACAGTTCAAGTTTTTGTAATCAGGCCCCCACCTGGAGAACAAGGGAATACAGTTCAAGTTTCTGCCATCAGGTACCCACCTTGAGAACAAGGGAATACAGTTCAAGTTTTGGTAATTAGGCGCCCACCTGGAGAACAAGGGAATACAATTCAAGTTTTGGCAATCAGGCGCCCACCTGAAGAACAATGGAGTATTATTCAAGTTTTAGCAATCAAGTGCCCGCCTGGAGAATAAGGAAATACAGTTCAAGTTTTTGTCAATTAGGCACCCACCTGGAGAACAAGGGAATACATTTCATGTTTTGGCGATCAGACGCCCACCTGAAGAACAAGGGAATAAGGTTCAAGTTTGCGCAATCAAGCGCTCACCTGGAGAACAAAGGAATACGGTTCAAGTTTGGGGCATCAGGCGCCCACCTGGAGAACAAGGGAACATAGTTCATGTTTTTGTAATGTGGCGCCCACATGGAGAACAAAGGAATACAGTTCAAGTTTCGGCAATCAGACGCCCACTTAGAGAACAAGGGAATACAGTTCAAGTTTTGGCAATCAAGCGCCCACCTGGAGAACTAGGGAATATAGTTTAAGTTTTGGTAATCGGACGCCCACCTGGAGACCAAGGTAATACAGTTCAAGTTTTTGTAATCAGGCGCCCACCTTGAGAACAAGGGAATACAGTTCGAGTTTCGGCAATCAGGCGCCCACCTAGAGAATAAGGGAATACAGTTCAAATTTTGGCAATCAGGCGCCCACCTGGAGAACTAGGGAATATAGTTCATGTTTTGGTAATCGGGAGCCCACCTGGAGACCAAGGTAATACAGTTCAAATTTTTGTAATTACACCCTCACTTGGAAAACAAGGGAATACAGTTCAAGTTTCTGCAATCAGGTGCCCACCTTAAGAGCAATGGAGTATTATTCAAGTTTTGGCAATCAGGTGCCCGTCTGGAGAATAAGGAAATACAGTTCAAGTTTTTGTTAATTAGGCACCTTCCTGGAGAACAAGGGAATACATTTCAAGTTTTGGCGATCAGACGCCCACCTGAAGAACAAGGGAATACGGTTCAAGTTTACGCAATCAGGCGTCCACCTGGAGTACAAGGGAATACAGATCATGTTTTGACAATCAGGCGCCCACCTGGGGAACAAGGGAATACATTTTATGATTTGGCAATCATGTGCCCACCTGGAGAACAATGGAGTACTATTCAAGTTTTGGTAATCAGGCGTCGGCCTGGAAAATAAGGGAATACAGTTCAAGTTTTTGGCAATCAGGCACCCACCTGGAGAACATGAGAAAACAGTTCAAGTTTTGAGAATCAAGCGCCCACCTGGAGAACAAAGGAATACGGTTCAAGTTTGGGGCATCAGGTGCCCACCTCGAGAACAAGAGAATACAGTTCAAGTTTCGACAATCAGGAGCCCACCTGGAGAACAAGGGAACATAGTTTATGTTTTTGTAATGTGGCGCCTACATGGAGAACAAACGAATACAGCTCAAGTTTTGGTAATCTGGCGCCCACCTGGATAACAAGGGAATAAAGTTCAAGTTTTGGCAATCAGGCGCCCACCTAGAGAACAAGGGAATACAGTTCAAGTTGTGGCAATCAAGCGCCCACCTGGAGAACAAGGGAATATAGTTCAAGTTTTGGTAATCGGGCGCCCACCTGGAGACCAAGGTAATACAGTTCAAGTTTTTGTAATCAGGCTCCCACCTGGAGAACAAGGGAGTACAGTTCAAGTTTCTGTAATCAGGTACCCACCTGGAGAACAAGGAATATAGTTCAAGTTTTGGCAATCAGGTGCCCACCTGGAGAACAAGGGAATACAGTTCAAGTTTTGGAAATCAGGTGCCCACCTGGAGAATAATGGAGTACTATTCAAGTTTTGGGAATCAGGCGCCCGCCTGGAGAATAAGGGAATACAGTTCAAGTTTTTGTCAATCAGGCACCCACCTGGAGAACAAGGGAATACATTTCAAGTTTTGGCGATCAGACGCCCACCTGAAGAACAAGGGAATACGGTTCAAGTTTGGGCAATCAAGCGCCCACCTGGAGAACAAGAGAATACGGTTAATATTTTTGCAATAAGGCGCCCACCTGTAGAACAAGGGAATAAAGTTCAAGTTTTGGCAATCAGGCGCCCACCTGGAAAATGAGGGAACACAGTTCAAGTTTTTGTAATCAGGCTCCCACCTGGAAAGCAGGGTAATACAGTTCAAGTTTTGGCAATCAGGCGCACACCTGGATAACAAGGGAATACAGTTCAAGTTACGGCAATCAGGTGCCCACTTGGAGAACAAGGGAATACAGTTCCAGTTTTGGCAATCAGGCGCCCACCTAGAGAACAAGGGAATACAGTGCGGCAATGAGGCGCCTACCTGGAGAATAATGGAGTACTATTCATGTTTTGGCAATCAGGCGCCCACCTGGAGAATAAGGAAATACAGTTCACGTTTTTGGCAATCAGGCGCCTGCCTGGAGAACAAGGGAATACGGTTCAAGATTGGACAATCAGGCGCCCACTTGGAGAACAAGATAATACGGTTCATGTTTTGGCAATAAGGCGTCCACCTGGAGAAAAAGGGAATAAAGTTCAAGTTTTGGCAATCAGGTGCCCATCTGGAGAACAAGGGAATACAGTTCAAGTTTCGACAATCTAGCGCCCATCCGAAAAATAAGGGAATACAGTTCAAGTTTCAGCAATTAGGTGCCCACCTGGAAAACAAGGGAATATAGTTCAAGTTTTGGTAATGTGGGGCCCACCTGGATAACAAGGGAATACAATTCAAGTTTCGGCAATTAGGTGCCCACCCGGAAAACAAGGGAATACAATTCAAATTTCGTCAATCAGGCACCTACTAGGAGAACAAGGGAATACAGTTCATGTTTTGGGAATCAGGTGCCCACATAGAGAACAAAGGAATACGATTCAAGTTTGGGCCATCAGGCGCCCACCTGTTGAACAAGAGAATACGGTTTATGTTTTGGAAATAACGCGCCCACCTGGAGAACAAGGGAATACAATTCAAGTTTTGGCAATCAGGCGCCCACCTGGAGAACAAGGGAATACAGTTCATGTTTCTGCAATCAGGCACCCACATGGAGAACAAGGGAACATAGTTCATGATTTTGTAATGTGGCGCCCACATGAAGAAAAAGGGAATACAATTCAAGTTTTGGTAATCTGGCGCCCACCTGGATAACAAATTAATACAGTTCAAGTTTTGGTAATCAGGTGCCCACCTAGTGAACAAGGGATTACAGTTCAAGTTTTGGCAATCAGGCGCCCACCTTGAAAACAAGGGAATACAGTTCAATGATGGCAATCGGGCGCCCACCGTGAGAACAAGGGAATACAATTCATGTTTTGACAATCATGCGCCCACCTGGAAAACAGGTGAATACAGTTCAAGTTTTGGCAATCAGGCGCCTACTTAAAGAACAAGGGAATACATTTCAAGTTGAAGCATCAGGCTCCCACCTGGAAAACAAGGGAATACAGTTTATGTTTTGGGAATCAGGCGCCCACCTGGAGAACAGGGGGGAATACATTTCAAGTTGAAGCATCTGGCGCCCACCTAGAAAACAAGGGAATACAGTTCAAGTTTTAGCAATCAGGTGCCCACCTGGAAAACAAGGGAATATTGTTCAAGCTTTGGCAATCAGGCGCCCACCTAGAGAATAAGAGAATACATTTAAAGTTGAAGCATCAGGCGCCTATCTTTAAAACAAAGGAATACAGTTCATGTTTTGGCAATCAAGCGCCAATCTTAAAACAAGGGAATACAGTTCAATGATGGAAATTGGGCGCCCACCGTGCGAACAAGGGAATACATTTAAGGTTGAAGCATCAGGCGCACACCTAGAAAACAAGGGAATACAATTCATGTTTTGACAATCATGCGCCCATCTAAAAAACAAGGGAATACAGTTCAAGTTTTGGAAATCAGGCGCCTACCTAAAAAACAAGGGAATACATTTCAAGTTGAAGCATCAGGCGCCCACCTGGAAAACAAGGGAATACAGTCTAAGTTTTAAGAATCAGGAGTACACCTGGAGAACAAGGGAATACATTTCAAGTTGAAGCATCAGGCGCCCGGCTAGAAAACAAGGGAATACAATTCAAGGTTTAGCAATCAGGTACCCACCTGGAAAACAAGGGAATACATTTCAAGCTTTGACAATCAGGCGCCCACCTAGAGAATAAGAGAATACATTTCAAGTTGAAGCATCAGGCGCCCGGCTAGAAAACAAGGGAATACAGTTCAAGGTTTAGCAATCAGGTACCCACCTGGAAAACAAGGGAATACATTTCAAGCTTTGACAATCAGGCGCCCACCTAGAGAATAAGAGAATACATTTCAAGTTGAAGCATCAGGCGCCCACCTGGAAAACAAGGGAATACATTTCAAGTTTTGGCAATCAGGCGCCTACCTAAAGAATAAGGGAATACATTTCAAATTGAAGCATCAGGCGCCCACCTGGAAAACAAAGGAATACAGTTTAAATTTTAAGAATCAGGAGCCCACCTGGAGAATAAGGGAATACATTTCAATTTGAAGCATCAGGCGCCCGGCTAGAAAACAAGGGAATACAGTTCAAGGTTTAGCAATCAGGTGCCAACCTGGAAAACAAGGGAATACATTTCAAGCTTTGGCAATCATGCGCCCACCTGGAGAATAAGAGAATACATTTCAAGTTGATGCATCAGGCGCCCACCTGGAAAATAAGGGAATATAGTTCAAGCTTTGGCAATCAGGTGCCCACTGGGAAAATAAGGGAATAAAGTTTAAGCTTTGGCAATCAGGCGCCCACCTAGAGAACAAGGGAATACATTTCAAGTTGAAGCATCAGGCGCCCACCTGGAAAATAAGGGAGGAATACAGTTTAAGTTTTAAGAATCAGGAGCACACCTGGGGAACAAGGGAATACATTTCAAGTTGAAACATCAGGCGCCCGGCTAGAAAACAAGGGAATACAGTTCAAGGTTTAGCAATCAGGTGCCCGCCTAGAAAACAAGGGAATACATTTCAAGCTTTGGCGATCAGGCGCCCACCTGGAGAATAAGAGAATACATTTCAAGTTGAAGCATCAGGCACCCACCTGGAAAACAAGGGAATATATTTCAAGTTTTGGCAATCAGGCGCCAACCTAAAGAACAAGGGAATATATTTCAAGTTGAAGCATCAGGCGCCCACCTGGAAAACAACGGAATACAGTTTAAGTTTTAAGAATCAGGAGCCCACCTGGAGAATAAGGGAATACATTTCAAGTTGAAGCATCAGGCGCCCGACTAGAAAACAAGGGAATACAGTTCAAGGTTTAGCAATCAGGTGCCAACCTGGAAAACAAGGGAATATATTTCAAGCTTTGGGAATAAGGCGCCCACCTGGGGAATAAGAGAATACATTTCAAGTTGAAGCATCAGGCGCCAACCTAGAAAACAAAGGAATACAGTTCAAGTTTTGGCAATCAGGCACCCACCTGGAAAATAAGGGAATAAAGTTCAAGCTTTGGCAATCAGGCGCCTACCTGGAGAACAAGGGAATATATTTTAAGTTGAAGTATCATGTGCCCACCTGGATAACAAGGGAATATAGTTCAAGGTTTGGAAATCAGGCGCCCACCTGTATAATAAGGGAATACAGTTCAAGTTGAAGCTAGCAGGTGCCCACCTAGATAACAACGGAATACATTTCATGTTTTGGCAGCAGGCGTCCACTTGGAAAACAAGGGAATACAGAACGTGTTTTGGAAATCAGGCGCCCACCTAGAGAACAAGGGAATACAGTTCAAGTTTTGGCAATCAGGCACCTATATGGAGAACAAGGAATACAGTTCAAGTTTTGGTAATCAGGCGCCTACATGGAGAAAAAGGGAATACAATTCAAGTTTTGGTAATGCGGTGCCCACCTGGATAACAAATGAATACAGTTCAAGTTTTGGTAATCAAGTGCTCACCTAGTGAACAAGGGATTACAGTTCAAGTTTTGGCAATCAGGCGCCCACCTTGAAAACAAGGGAATACAGTTCAATGATGGCAATCGGGCGCCCACCTAGAGAACAAGGGAATACATTTCAAGTTGAAGCATCAGACACACACCTAAAAAACAAGGAAATACAATTCATGTTTTGACAATCATGCACCCACCTGGAAAAACAAGGGAATACAGTTTAAGTTATAGGAATCAGGCGCCCACCTGGAGAACAAGGGAATACATATCAAGTTGAAGCATCAGGAACCCACCTAGAAAACAAGGGAATACAGTTCATGTTTTAGCAATCAAATGCCCACCTGGAAAATAAGGGAATACAGTTCAAGCTTTGGTAATCAGGCGCCCACCTAGAGAATAAGAGAATACATTTCAAGTTGAAGCTTCAGACGCCTACCTGGAAAACAAGGGAATACACTTCATGTTTTGGCAATCAGGCAGCCACCTAAAAAATAAGGGAATATATTTCAAGCTTTGGCAATCAGGCGCCCACCTAGAGAATAAGGGAATACATTTCAAGTTAAAGCATCAGGCGCACACCTGGAAAACAAGGGAATACAGTTTATGTTTTGGCAATCAGGCATCTACCTGAAGAACAAGGGAATACATTTCAAGTTGAAGCATCAGGCGCCCATCTAGAAAACAAGGGAATACAGTTTAAGTTTTGGGAATCAGGCGCCCACCTGGAGAACAAGAGAATACATTTCAAGTTGAAGCATCAGACGCCCACCTAGAAAACAATGAAATACAGTTCATGTTTTGGTAATCAGGTGCCCACCTGGAGAATAAGGGAATACAGTTCAAGTTTTGGCAATCAGGCGCCCACCTTCAAAACAAGGGAATACAGTTCAATTATGGTAATCAGGCGCCCGCCGTGAGAACAAGGGAATACAATTCATGTTTTGACAATCATGCACCCACCTTAAAAATAGGGGAATACAATTCAAGTTTTGGCAATCAAGCGCCTACTTGAAGAACAAGGGAATACATTTCAAGTTGAAGCATCAGGCGCCCACCTGGAATACAAGGGAATACAGTTTATGTTTTGGGAATTAGGTGCCCACCTGGAAAACAGGGGGGAATACATTTCAAGTTGAAGCATCTGGCGCCCACCTAGAAAAAAGGGAATACAGTTAAAGTTTTAGCAATCAGGTGCCCACCTGGAAAACAAGGGAATATTGTTCAAGCTTTGGCAATCAGGCGCCCACCTAGAGAATAAGAGAATACATTTCAAGTTGAAGCATCAGGCGCCCACCTTTAAAACAAGGGAATATAGTTCAAGTTTTGGCAATCAGGCGCCAATCTTAAAAATAAGGGAATACAGTTAAATGATGGAAATCGGACGCCCACCGTGCGAACAAAGGAATACATTTCAAGTTGAAGCAACAGGCGCACACCTAGAAAACAAGGGAATACAATTCATGTTTTGATAATCATGCGCCCATCTAGAAAACAAGGGAATACAGTTCAAGTTTTGGCAATCAGGCGCCTACCTAAAAAACAATGAATACATTTCAAGTTGAAGCAACAGGCACCCACCTGGAAAACAAGTGAATACAGTTTAAGTTTTAAGAATCAGGAGCACACCAGGAGAACAAGGGAATACATTTCAAGTTGAAGCATCAGGCGCCCGGCTAGAAAACAAGGGAATACAGTTCAAGGTTTAGCAATCAGGTACCCACCTGGAAAACAAGGGAATACATTTCAAGCTTTGACAATCAGGTGCCCACCTAGAGAATAACAGAATACATTTCAAGTTGAAGCATCAGGCGCCCACCTGGAAAACAAGGGAATACATTTCAAGTTTTGGCAATCAGGCACCTACCTAAAGAACAAGAGAATACATTTCAAGTTGAAGCATCAGGCGCCCACCTGGAAAACAAGGGAATACAGTTTAAGTTTTAAGAATCAGGAGCCCACCTGGAAAACAAGGGAATACATTTCAAGTTGAAGCATCAGGCGCCCGGCTAGAAAACAAGGGAATACAGTTCAAGGTTTAGCAATCAGGTGCCAACCTGGAAAACAAGGGAATAAATTTCAAGCTTTGGCAATCATGCGCCCACCTGTAGAATAAGAGAATACATTTCAAGTTGAAGCATCAGGCGCCCACCTGGAAAACAAGGGAATACAATTCAAGTTTTGGCAATCAGGTGCCCACCTGGAAAATAAGGGAATAATGTTCAAGCTTTGGCAATCAGGCGCCCACCTAGAGAACAAGGGAATACATTTCAAGTTGAAGCATCAGGTGCCCACCTGGAAAATAAGGGAAGAATACAGTTTAAGTTTTAAGAATCAGGAGCACACCTGGAGAACAAGGGAATACATTTCAAGTTGAAGCATCAGGCGCCCGGCTAGAAAACAAGGGTATACAATTCAAGATTTAGCAATCAGGTGCCTACCTGGAAAATAAGGGAATACATTTCAAGCTTTGGCAATCAAGCGCCCACCTGGAGAATAAGAGAATACATTTCAAGTTGAAGCATCAGGCGCTCACCTGGAAAACAAGGGAATACATTTCAAGTTTTGGCAATCAGGCGCCAACCTAAAGAACAGGGAATACATTTCAAGTTGAAGCATCAGGCGCCCACCTGGAAAACAAGGGAATACAGTTTAAGTTTTAAGAATCAGGAGCCCACCTAGAGAACAAGGGAATACATTTCACGTTGAAGCATCAGGCGCCCGGCTAGAAAACAAGGGAATACAGTTCAAGTTTTATTAATCAGGTGCCAACCTGGAAAACAAGGGAATACATTTCAAGCTTTGGCAATCGTGCGCCCACCTGGAGAATAAGAGAATTCATTTCAAGTTGAAGCATCAGGCGCCCACCTGAAAAACAAGGGAATACAGTTCAAGTTTTGGCAATCAGGTGCCCACCTGGAAAATAAGGGAATAATGGTCAAGCTTTGGAAATCAGGCGTCCACCTAGAGAACAAGGGAATACATTTCAAGTTGAAGCATCAGGCGCCCACCTGGAAAATAAGGGAGGAATACAGTTTAAGTTTTAAGAATCAGGAGCACACCTGGAGAACAAGGGAATACATTTCAAGTTGAAGCATCAGGCGCCCGGCTAGAAAACAAGGGTATACAGTTCAAGGTTTAGCAATCAGGTACCCACCTGGAAAATAAGGGAATACATTTCAAGCTTTGGCAATCAGGCGCCCACCTGGAGAATAAGAGAATACATTTCAAGTTGAAGCATCAGGCGCCCACCTGGAAAACAAGGGAATACATTTCAAGTTTTGGCAATCAGGCGCCAACCTAAAGAACAAGGGAATACATTTCAAGTTGAAGCTTCAGGCGCCCGGCTAGAAAACAAGGGAATACAGTTCAAGGTTTATTAATCAGGAGCCAACCTGGAAAACAAGGGAATACATTTCAAGCTTTGGCAATAAGGTGCCCACCTAGGGAATAAGAGAATACATTTCAAGTTGAAGCATCAGGCACCCACCTAGAAAACAAGGGAATACAATTCAAGTTTTGGCAATCAGGCACCCACCTGGAAAATAAGGGAATAAAGTTCAAGCTTTGGCAATCAGGTGCCCACCTGGAGAACAAGGGAATATATTTTAAGTTGAAGTATCATGTCCCCACCTGGATAACAAAGGAATATAGTTCAAGGTTTGGAAATCAGGTGCCCACCAGTATAATAAGGGAATACAGTTCAAGTTGAAGCTAGCAGGCGCCCACCTAGATAACAACGGAATACATTTCATGTTTTGGCAGCAGGGCGTCCACTTGGAAAACAAGGGAATACAGATCGAGTTTTGGCAATCAGGCGCCCAACCAGAGAACAAGGGAATAGTTCAAGTTTTGGCAATCAAGCACCTATATGGAGAACAAGGAATACAGTTCAAGTTTTGGTAATCAGGCGCCTACTTGGAGAGCAAGGTAATAAAGTTCAAGTTTTTGTAATCAGGCGCCCACCTATAGTACAAAGGAATACATTTCATGTTTTGGAAATCAGGCACCCACCTGGAGAACAAGTGAATACATTTTATGTTTTGGCAATCATATGCCCACCTGGAGAACAATGGATTACTATTTAAGTTTTGTCAATCAAGCGCCGACCTGGAAAATAAGGGAATACAGTTCATATTTTTTGCAATCAGGCACCCACCTGGAGAACATGGGAATACAGTTCAAGTTTTGGGAATCATGCGCCCACCTGGAGATCAAAGGAATATGGTTCATGTTTGGGCCATCAGGCGCCCACCTGGAGAATAAGAGAATACGGTTCAAGTTTCGACAATCAGGAGCCCACCTAGAGGATAAGGGAACATAGTTCATGTTTTTGTAATGTGGCGCCCACATGGAGAACAATGGAATATAGTTTAAGTTTTGGTAATCTGGCGCCACTTGGATAACAAGGGAATACAATTCAAGTTTCGACAATCAGGCGCCCATCTAGAGAACAAGGGAATATAGTTCAAGTTTTGGCAATCAGGCGCCCACCTGGAGAACAACGGAATATAGTTCAAGTTTTTGTAATCGGGCGCCTACCTGGAGACCAAGGTAATACAGTTCATGTTTTTGTAATCAGATGCCCACTTGGAGAACAAGGGAATACAGTTCAAGTTTCTGCAATCAGGTGCCCACATGGAGAACAAGAGAAATACAGTTCAAATTTTGGCAATCAGGCGCCCACCTGGAGAACAAGGGAATACAATTCAAGTTTTGGCAATCAGGTGCCCACCTGGATAACAATGGAGTACTATTCAAGTTTTGGCAATCTGGCGCCCGCCAGGAGAATAAGGGAATACAGTTCAAATTTTTGACAATCAGGCACCCACCTGGAGAAAAAGGGAATACATTTCAAGTTTTGGCGATCATACGCCTACCTGAAGAACAAGGGAATACGGTTTAAGTTTGGGCAATCAAGCGCCCACATGGAGAACAAGAGAATATGGTTCATGATTTTTCAATAAGGCGTCCACCTATAGTACAAGGGAATAAAATTCAAGTTTTGGCAATCAGGCGCCCACCTGGAAAACGAGGGAATACAGTTCAAGTTTTGGTAATCAGCCTCCCACCTGGAGAGCAGGGTAATACAATTCAACTTTTGGCAATCAGGCGCCCACCTGGATAACAAGGGAATACAGTTCAGGTTACGACAATCAGGTGCCCACTTGGAGAACAAGGAAATATAGTTCAAGTTTTGGAAATCAGGCGCCCACCTAGAGAACAAGGGAATATAGTGTGGCAATCAGGCGCTTACTTGGAGAACAATGGAGTACTATTCATGTTTTGGCAATCAGGTGCCCACCTAGAGAATAAGGGAATACAATTCAAGTTTTTGGCGATTAGGCGCCCGCCTGGAGAACAAGGGAATACAGATAAAGTTTTGGCAATCAGGCTCACACCTAGAGAATAAGAGAATACGGTTCTTGTTTTGGCAATAAGGCGCCCACCTAGAGAAAAAGGGAATAAAGTTCAAGTTTTGGCAATCAGGTGCCCATCTAGAGAACAAGGGAATACAGTTCAAGTTTTGGCAATCATGCGCCCACCCGAAAAACAAGGGAATATAGTTCAAGTTTTGGCAATCAGGCACCCATATGGAGAACAAGGAATACAGTTCATGTTTTGGTAATCAAGCGCCCACTTGGAGAGCAAGGTAATAAAGTTCAAGCTTTTGTAATCAGGAGCCCACCTGGAGTACAAGGGAATACAGTTCATGTTTTGGCAATCAGGCGCCCACCTGGAGAACAAGGGAATAGATTTTATGTTTTGGCAATCATGTGCCCACCTGGAGAACAATGAAGTACTATTCAAGTTTTGGCAATCAGGCGCCGACCTGAAAAATAAGGGAATACAGTTCAAGTTTTTGGCAATCAGGTTCCCACCTGGAGAACATGGGAATAGAGTTCAAGTTTTTGGAATCAGGCGCCCACCTGGAGAACAAAGGAATACGGTTCAAGTTTGGGGCATCAGGCGCCCACCTGGAGAACAAGAGAATACGATTCAAGTTTCGACAATCAGGAGCCCACCTGGAGAACAAGGGAACATAGTTCATGTTTTTGTAATGTGGAACCCATATGGAGAACAAAGGAATACAGTTCAATTTTTGGCAATCAAGCACCCACCTAGAGAACAAGGGAATACAGTTCAAGTTTTGGCAATCAGGCACCCACCTAGAGAACTAGGGAATATAGTTCAAGTTTTGGTAATCCGGTCCCCACCTGGAGAACAATGGAGTACTATTCAAGTTTTGGCAATAAGGCGCCCGCCTGGAGAATAATTGAATACAGTTCAAGTTTTTGTCAATCAGGCACCCACCTGGAGACCCAAGGGAATACATTTCAAGTTTTGGCGATCAGACGCCCACCTGAAGAACAAGGGAATACGGTTCAAGTTTGGGCAATCAAGCACCCACCTGGAGAACAAGAGAATACGGTTAATGTTTTTGCAATAAGGCGCCCACCTGTAGAACAAGGGAATAAAGTTCAAGTTTTGGCAATCAGGCGCCCACCTGGAAAACGAGGGAAGACAATTCAAGTTATGGTAATCAGGCTCCCACCTGGAGAGCAGGGTAATTCAGTTCAAGTTTTGGCAATTAGGCGCACACCTGGATAACAAGGGAATACAGTTCAAGTTACGGCAATCAGGTGCCCACTTGGAGAACAAGGGAATACAATTCAAGTTTTGGCAATCAGGCGCCTACCTAGAGAACAAGGGAATACAATGCGGCAATCAGGCGCCTACCTGGAGAAAAATGGAGTACTATTCATGTTTGGGCAATCAGGCGCCCACCTGGAGAATAAGGGAATACAGTTTAAGTTTTTGGCAATCAGGCGCCTGCCTGGAGAACAAGGGAATACAGATCAAGTTTTGGCAATCAGGCTCCCACTTGGAGAACAAGGGAATATGGTTCAAGATTGGGCAATCAGGCGCCCACTTGGAGAACAAGATAATACGGTTCATGTTTTTGTAATGTGGCACCCACATGGAGAACAAAGGAATACAGTTCAAATTTTGGCAATAAAGCACCCACCTAGAGAAAAAGGGAATAAATTTCAAGTTTTTGCAATCGGGTGCCCATCTGGAGAACAAGGGAATACAGTTCAAGTTTCGGCAATCTGGCGCCCACCCGAAAAAAAAGGGAATACAGTTCAAGTTTCAGCAATTAGGTGCCCACCTGGAAAACAAGGGAATATAGTTCAAGTTTTGGTAATGTGGGGCCCACCTGGATAACAAGGGAATACAGTTCAAGTTTCGGCAATCAGGCGCCCACCCGGAAAAACAAAGGAATACAGTTCAAGTTTCGGCAATCAGGCGCCTACTAGGAGAACAAGGGAATACAGTTCATGTTTTGGGAATCAGGCGCCCACATGGAGAACAAAGGAATACGATTCAAGTTTGGGCCATCAGGCGCCCACCTGGAGAACAAGAGAATATGGTTCATGTTTTGGAAATAACGCGCCTACCTGGAGAACAAGGGAATACAATTCAAGTTTTTGCAATCAGGCGCCCACCTGGAGAACAAGGCAATACAGTTCATGTTTCGACAATCAGGCACCCACATGGAGAACAAGGGAACATAGTTCATGATTTTGTAATGTGGCACCCACATGGTGAAAAAGGGAATACAATTCAAATTTTGGTTATCTAGCGCCCACCTGGATAACAAATGAATAAAGTTCAAGTTTTGGTAATCAGGTTCCCACCTAGTGAACAAAGGAATACAGTTCAAGTTTTGGCAATCAGGCGCCCACCTTGAAAACAAGGGAATACAGTTCAATGATGGCAATCGGGCGCCCACCTAGAGAACAAGGGAATACATTTCAAGTTGAAGCATCAGACGCACACCTAGAAAACAAGGAAATACAATTGATGTTTTGACAATCATGCGCCCACCTGGAAAACAAGGGAATACAGTTTAAGTTTTAAGAATCAGGCGACCACCTGGATAACAAGGGAATACATTTCAAGTTGAAGCATCAGGAACCCACCTAGAAAACAAGGGAATACAGTTCATGTTAGCAATCAAGTGCCCGCCTGGAAGACAAAGGAATACAGTTCAAGCTTTGGCAATCAGGCGCCTACCTAGAGAATAAGAGAATACATTTCAAGTTGAAGCATCAGACGCCTACCTGGAAAATAAGGGAATACACTTCAAGTTTTGGCAATCAGGAACCCACCTAAAAAATAAGGGAATATATTTCAAGCTTTGGCAATCAGGAGCCCACCTGAAGAACAAGGGAACACATTTCAAGTTAAAACATCAGGCGCACACCTGGAAAACAAGGGAATACAGTTCATGTTTTGGCAATCAGTCACCTACCTGAAGAACAAGGGAATACATTTCAAGTTGAAGCATCAGGCGCCCATCTGGAAAACAAGGGAATACAGTTTAAGTTTTGGGAATCAGGCGCCCACCTGGAGAACAAGGGAATACATTTCAACTTGAAGCATTAGGCGCCCACCTAGAAAACAATGGAATACAGTTCAAGTTTTGGTAATCAGGTGCCCACCTGGAGAACAAGGGAATATAGTTCAAGTTTTGGCAATCAGGCGCCCACTTTCAAAACAAGGGAATACAGTTCAATGATGGTAATTGGGCGCCCACCGTTAAAACAAGGGAATACAATTCATGTTTTGACAATCATGCGCCCACCCGGAAAATAGGGGAACACAGTTCAAGTTTTGGTAATCAGGCGCCTACTTGAAGAACAAGGGAATACATTTTAAGTTAAAGCATCAGGCGCCCACCTGGAAAACAAAGGAATACAGTTTATGTTTTGGGTATCAGGCGCCCACCTGGAGAATAAGGGAATACATTTCAAGTTGAAGCATCTGGCGCCCACCTAGAAAACAAAGGAATACAGTTCAAGTTTTAGCAATCAGGTGCCCACCTGGAAAACAAGGGAATATTGTTCAAGCTTTGGCAATTAGGCGCCCACCTAGAGAATAAGAGAATACATTTCAACTTGAAGCATCAGGCGCCCACCTTTAAAACAAGGGAATACAGTTCAAGTTTTGGCAATCAGGCGCCAACCTTAAAAACAAGGGAATACAGTTCAATGATGGAAATCGAGCGCCCACCGTGCAAACAAGGGAAGACATTTCAAATTTAAGCATCAGGCGCACACCTAGAAAACAAGGGAATACAATTCATGTTTTGACAATCATGCGCCCATCTAGAAAACAAGGGAATACAGTTTAAGTTTTGGCAATCAGGCGCCTACCTAAAAAACAAGGGAATACAATTCAGGTTGAAGCATCAGGCGCCCACCTGGAAAACAAGGGAATACAGTTTAAGTTTTAAGAATCAGGAGCACACCTGGAGAACAAGGGAATACATTTCAAGTTGAAGCATCAGGCACCCAGCTAGAAAACAAGGGAATACAGTTCAAGGTTTAGCAATCAGGTGCCCACCTGGAAAACAAGAGAATACATTTCAAGCTTTGACAATTAGGCACCCACCTAGAGAATAAGAGAATACATTTCAAGTTGAAGCATCAGGCGCCCACCTGGAAAACAAGGGAATACATTTCAAGTTTTGGCAATCAGGCGCCTACCTAAAGAACAAGGGAATACATTTCAAGTTGAAGCATCAGGTGTCCACCTAGAAAACAAGGGAATACAGTTTAAGTTTTAAGAATCAGGAGCCTACCTGGAGAACAAGGGAATACATTTCAAGTTGAAGCATCAGGCGCCCGGCTAGAAAACAAGGGAATACAGTTCAAGGTTTTGCAATCAGGTGCCAACCTGGAAAACAAGGGAATACATTTCAAGCTTTGGAAATCATGCGCCCACCTGGAGAATAAGAGAATACATTTCAAGTTGAAGCATCAGGCGCCCACCTGGAAAGCAAGGGAATACAGTTCAAGTTTTGGCAATCAGGCGCCCACCTGGAAAATAAGGGAATAAAGTTCAAGCTTTGGCAATCAGGCGCCCACCTATAGAACAAGGGAATACATTTCAAGTTAAAGCATCAGGCGCCCACCTGGAAAACAAGGGAATACAATTTAAGTTTTAAGAATCAGGAGCACACCTGGAGAACAAGGGAATACATTTTAAGTTGAAGCATCAGGCGCCCGGCTAGAAAACAAGGGAATACTGTTCAAGGTTTAGCAATTAGGTGCCCACCTGGAAAACAAGGGAATACATTTCAAGCTTTGGCAATCAGGCGCCCACCTGGAGAATAAGAGAATACATTTCAAGTTGAAGCATCAGGCGCCCACCTGGAAAACAAGGGAATACATTTCAAGTTTTGGCAATCAGGCGCCAACCTAAAGAACAAGGGAATACATTTCAAGTTAAAGCATTAGGCGCCCACCTGGAAAACAAGGGAATACAGTTTAAATTTTAAGAATTAGGAGCCCACCTGGAAAACAAGGGAATACATTTCAAGTTGAAGCATCAGGCGCCTGGATAGAAAACAAGGGAATACAGTTCAAGGTTTAGCAATCAGGTGCCAACCTGGAAAATAAAGGAATACATTTCAAGCTTTGGCAATAAAGCGCCCACCTGGAGAATAAGAGAATACATTTCAAGTTGAAGCATCAGGCGCCCGCCTAGAAAACAAGGGAATACAGTTCAAGTTTTGGCAATCAGGCATCCACCTGGAGAACAGGGGAATATATTTTAAGTTGAAGTATCATGTGCCCACCTGGATAACAAGGGAATATAGTTCAAGGTTTGGAAATCAGGCGCCCACCTGTATAATAAGGGAATATAGTTCAAGGTTTGGAAATCAGGCGCCCACCTGGATAACAAGGGAACATAGTTCATGTTTTTGTAATGTGGAGCCCACATGGACAACAAAGGAATACAGTTCATGTTTTGGCAATCAGGTGCCCACCTAGAGAACAAGGGAATACAGTTCAAGTTTTGGCAATCAGGCACCTATATGGAGAACAAGGAATACAGTTCAAGTTTTGGTAATCATGTGCCTACTTGGAGAGCAAGGCAATAAAGTTCAAGTTTTTGTAATCAGGCGCCCACCTAGAGTACAAGGGAATACATTTCATGTTTTGGTAATCAGGCACCCACCTGGAGAACAAGTGAATACATTTTATGTTTTGGCAAGCATGTGCCCACCTGGAGAATAATGGAGTACTATTCAAGTTTTGTCAATCAAGAGTCGACCAGAAAAATAAGGGAATATAGTTCATGTTTTTGGCAATCAGACGCCCACCTGGAGAACATGGGAATACAGTTCAAGTTTTGGGAATCATGCGCCCACCTAAAGAACAAAGGAATACGATTCAAGTTTGGTCCATCAGGCGCCCACCTGGAGAACAAGAGAATACGGCTCAAGTTTCGACAATCAGGAGCCCACCTGGAGAATAAGGGAACATAGTTCATGTTTTTGTAATGTGGCGCCCACATGGAGAACAATGGAATACAGTTGAAGTTTTGGTAATCTGGCGCCCACCTGGATAACAAGGGAATACAGTTCAAGTTTCGGCAATCAGGCGCCCACCTAGAGAACAAGGGAATATAGTTCAAGTTTTGGCAATCAGGCGCCCACCTAGAGAACTACGGAATATAGTTCAAGTTTTGGTAATCGGGCGCCCACCTGGAGACCAAGGTAATACAGTTCAAGTTTTTGTAATCAGGTGCCTACTTTGAGAACAAGGGAATACAGTTCAAGTTTCTGCAATCAGGTACCCACCTTGAGAACAAGGGAATACAGTTCAAGTTTTGGTAATTAGGCGCCCACCTGGAGAACAAGGGAATACAATTCAAGTTTTGGCAATCAGGTGCCCACCTGGATAACAATGGAGTACTATTCAAGTTTTGGCAATCTGGCGCCCGCCTGGAGAATAAGGGAACACAGTTCAATTTTTTTACAATCAGGCACCCACCTGGAGAACAAGGGAATACATTTCATATATTGGCGATCATACGCCCACCTGAAGAACAAGGGAATACGGTTTAAGTTTGGGCAATCAAGCGCCCATATGGAGAACAAGAGAATACGATTTATGATTTTGCAATAAGGTGCCCACCTATAGAATTAGGGAATAAAGTTCAAGTTTTGGCAATCAGGCGCCAACCTGGAAAACGAGGGAATACAGTTCAAGTTTTGGTAATCAGGCTCCCACCTGGAGAGCAGGGTAATACAATTCAAGTTATGGCAATCAGGCGCCCACCTGGATAACAAGGGAATACAATTCAGTTTACGGCAATCAGGTGCCCACTTGTAGAACAAGGAAATATAGTTCAAGTTTTGGCAATCAGGCGCCTACCTAGAGAACAAGGGAATACAGTGAGGCAATCAGGCCTACCTGGAGAACAATGAAGTACTATTCATGTTTTGGCAATCAGGCGCCCACCTGGAGAATAAGGGAATACAGTTCAAGTTTTTGGAAATCAGGCGCCCGCCTGGAGAACAAGGGAATACAGATCAAGTTTTGGCAATCAGGCTCCCACCTAGAAAACAAGAGAATACGGTTCATGTTTTGGCAATAAGGCGCCCACCTAGAGAAAAAGGGAATAAAGTTCAAGTTTTTGCAATCAGGTGCCTATCTGGAGAACAAGGGAATACAGTTCAAGTTTCGGCAATCAGGCGCCCACCCTAAAAACAAGTGAATACAGTTCAAGTTTTGGCAATCAGGCACCCATATGGAGAACAAGGAATACGGATCAAGTTTTGGTAATCAGGCGCCCACTTGGAGAGCAAGGTAATAAAGTTCAAGCTTTTGTAATCAGGCGCCCACCTGGAGTACAAGGGAATACAGTTCATGTTTTGGCAATCATGCGCCCACCTGGAGAACAAGGGAATACATTTTATGTTTTGGCAATCATGTGGCCACCTGGAGAACAATGGAGTACAATTCAAGTTTTGGCAATCAGGCGCCGACCTGGAAAATAAGGGAATACAGTTCATGTTTTTGGCAATCAGGTACCCACCTGGAGAACATGGGAATACAGTTCAAGTTTTTAGAATCAGGCGCCCACCTGGAGAACAAAGGAATATGGTTCAAGTTTGGGGCATCAGGCACCCACCTGGAGAACAAGAGAATACGATTCAAGTTTCGACAATCAGGAGCCCACCTGGAGAACAAGGGAACATAGTTCATGTTTTTGTAATGTGGCACCCACATGGAGAACAAAGGAATACAGTTCAAGTTTTGGCAATCAGGCACCCACCTAGAGAACAAGGGAATACAGTTCAAGTTTTGGCAATCAGGCGCCTACCAAGAGAACTAGGGAATATAGTTCAAGTTTTGGTAATCAGGTTCCCACCTGGAGAACAATGGAGTACTATTCAAGTTTTGGCAATCAGGCGCCCACCTGGAGAATACGGGAATACAGTTCAAGTTTTTGTCAATCAGGCACCCACCTGGAGACCCAAGGGAATACATTTCAAGTTTTGGCGATCAGACGCGCACCTGAAGAACAAGGGAATACGATTCAAGTTTCGACAATCAGGAGCCCACCTGGAGAACAAGGGAACATAGTTCATTTTTTTGTAATATGGCACCCACATGGAGAATAAAGGAATACGGTTCAAATTTTGGCAATCAGGCGCCCACCTAGAGAACAAGGGAATACAATTCAAGTTTTGGCAATCAGGCGCCCACCTGGAGAACTAGGGAATATAGTTCAAGGTTTGGTAATCGGGCGCCCACCTGGAGACCAAGGTAATACAGTTCAAGTTTTTGTAATCAGGCGCCCACCTTGAGAACAAGGAAATACAGTTCAACTTTCGGCAATCAGGCGCCACCTAGAGAACAAGGAAATACAGTTAAAATTTTGGCAATCAGGCGCCCACCTAGAGAACTAAGGAATATAGTTCAAGTTTTGGTAATCGGGCGCCCACCTGGAGACCAAGGTAATACAGTTCAAGTTTTTGTAATCAGGCACCCACCTTAAGAACAAGGGAATACAGTTCAAGTTTCGGCAATCAGGCGCCCACCTAGAGAACAAGGGAATACAATTAAAATTTTGGTAATCAGGCAACCACCTAGAGAACTAGGGAATATAATTCACGTTTTGGTAATCGGGCGCCCACCTGAAGACCAAGGTAATACAGTTCAAGTTTTTGTAATCAGGCCCCCACCTGGAGAACAAGAGAATACAGTTCAAGTTTCTGCAATCAGGTGCCCACCTTAAGAACAAGGGAATACAATTCACGTTTTGGCAATAAGGCGCTCACCTGGAGAACAAGGGAATATAGTTCAAGTTTTGGCAATCAGGTGCCCACCTGGAGAACTAGGGGACATAGTTCAAGTTTTGGTAATCGGGCGCCCACTTGGAGACCAAGGTAATACAGTTCAAGTTTTTGTAATCAGGCTCCCACCTTGAGAACAAGGGAATACAGTTCAAGTATCGACAATCAGGCGCCCACCTAGAGAACAAGGGAATACAGTTCAAATTTTGGCAATCAGGCGTCCACCTGAAGAACTAGGGAATATAGTTCAAGTTTTGGTAATCGGGCGCCTACCTGGAGACCAAGGTAATACAGTTCAAGTTTTTGTAATCAGGACCCCACCTGGAGAACAAGGGAATACAGTTCAAGTTTCTGCAATCAGGTACCCACCTTGAGAACAAGGGAATACAGTTCAAGTTTTGGTAATTAGGCGCCCACCTGGAGAACAAGGGAATACAATTCAAGTTTTGGCAATCAGGTGCCCACCTGGAGAACAATGGAGTATTATTCAAGTTTTAGCAATCAGGTGCCCGCCTGGAGAATAAGGAAATACAGTTCAAGTTTTTGTCAATTAGGAACCCACCTGGAGAACAAGGGAATACATTTCATGTTTTGGCGATCAGACGCCCACCTGAAGAACAAGGGAATAAGGTTCAAGTTTGCGCAATCAAGCGCCCACCTGGAGAACAAAGGAATACGGTTCAAGTTTGGGGCATCAGGCGCCCACCTGGAGAACAAGGGAACATAGTTCATGTTTTTGTAATGTGGCGCCCACATGGAGAACAAAGGAATACAGTTCAAGTTTCGGCAATCAGACGCCCACTTAGAGAACAAGGGAATACAGTTCAAGTTTTGGCAATCAATAGCCCACCTGGAGAACTAGGGAATATAGTTTAAGTTTTGGTAATCGGACGCCCACCTGGAGACCAAGGTAATACAGTTCAAGTTTTTATAATCAGGCGCCCACCTTGAGAACAAGGGAATACAGTTCGAGTTTCAGCAATCAGGCGCCCACCTAGAGAATAAAGGAATACAGTTCAAATTTTGGCAATCAGGCGCCCACCTGGAGAACTAGGGAATATAGTTCATGTTTTGGTAATCGGGCGCCCACCTGGAGACCAAGGTAATACAGTTCAAATTTTTGTAATTAGACCCTCACCTGGAAAACAAGGGAATACAGTTCAAGTTTCTGCAATCAGGTGCCCACCTTAAGAGCAATGGAGTATTATTCAAGTTTTGGCAATCAGGTGCCCGTCTGGAGAATAAGGAAATAGAGTTCAAGTTTTTGTTAATTAGGCACCTACCTGGAGAACAAGGGAATACATTTCAAGTTATGGCGATCAGACGCCCACCTGAAGAACAAGGGAATACGGTTCAAGTTTACGCAATCAAGCGTCCACCAGGAGAACAAGAGAATACGGTTCATGTTTTTGCAATAAGGCACCCACCTGTAAAACAGGGGAATAAAATTCAAGTTTTGGCAATCAGGCGCCCACTGGAAAACGAGGGAACACAATTCAAGTTTTGGTAATCAGGCTCCCACCTGGAGAGCAGGATAATATAGTTCAAGTTGAAGCATCATATGCCCACCTGGATAACAAGGGAATATATTTCAAGGTTTGGAAATCAGGCACCCACCTAGAAAACAAAGGAATATAGTTCAAGTTGAAGCAAGCAAGCGCCCACCTAGATAACAACGGAATACATTTCATGTTTTGGCAACAGGCGTCCACTTGGAAAACAATGGAATACAGTTCGAGTTTTGGCAATCAAGCGCCCACCTGGAGAACAAGGGAATTAATTTTGAGTGTTGGAACTCAGGCGCCCACCAAGAGAACAAGAGAATTCATTTAAGTTAGTAGCAGGCACCCACCTTTATAAAAGGGAATACATTTCAAGTTTTGGCAAGCAGGCGCCTACCTGGAAAACAAGGGAATAAAGTTCAAATTTTGGCAATCTAGCGCCAACCTAGAGAACAAGGAAATACAATTCAAGTTTTGACAATCAGGCACCCATATGGAGAACAAGGGAATACAGTTCAGGTTTTGGTAATCAGGCGCCCACTTGGAGAGCAAGGTAATACAGTTCAAGTTTTTGTAATCAGGCGCCCACCTGGAGTACAAGGGAATACACTTCATGTTTTGGCAATCAGGCGCCCACCTGGAAAACAAGGGAATACATTTAATGTTTTGGCAATCAGGCGCCCACCTAGAGAACAATTGAGTACTATTCAAGTTATGGCAATCAGGCGCCGACCTAGAGAATAAGGGAATGCAGTTCAAGTTTTTGGAAATCAGGCGCCCACCTAGAGAACATGGGAATACATTTCAAGTTTTGGGAATCAGGCACCCACCTGGAGAACATGGGAATATTGTTCATGATTTGGGAATCAGGCGCCCACCTAGAGAACAAAGGAATACGGTTCAAGTTTGTCCATCAGGCACCCACCTGGACAACAAGAGAATACGGTTCATGTTTTGGAAATAACGCGCCCATCTAGAGAACAAGGGAATATAATTCAAGTTTGGCAATCAGGAGCCCACCTGGAGAACAAGGGAATACAGTTCATGTTTCGGCAATCAGGCGCCCACCTGGAGAACAAGGGAACATAGTTCATGATTGTGTAATGTGGCGCCCACATGGAGAACAAGGGAATACAATTCAAGTTTTGGTAATCTGGCGCCCACCTGGATAACAAGGGAATACAGTTCAAGTTTCAGCAATCAGGCACCTACCCAAAAAACAAGGGAATACAGTTCAAGTTTCGGCAATCAGGCGCCCACCTAGAGTACAAGGGAATACAGTTCGAGTTTTGGAAATCAGGCGCCCACCTGGAGAACAAGGGAATATAGTTCAAGTTTTGGTAATCGGGCGCCCACCTGGAGACCATGGTAATACAGTTCAAGCTTTTGTAATTATCCGCCCACCTGGAGAACAAGGGAATACAGTTCAAGTTTCGGCAATCAGGTGCCCACCTGAAGAACAAGGGAATACAGTTCAAGTTTAGGCAATCAGGCGCCCACCTGGAGAACAAGGGAATATAGTTCATGTTTCGGCAATCAGGCGCCCACCTGGAGAATAAGGGAACATAGTTCATGTTTTTGTAATGTGGCGCCCACATGGAGAACAAGGGAATATAGTTCATGTTCTGGTAATCTGGCGCCCACCTGCATAACAAGGGAATATAGTTCAAGTTTCGGCAATCAGACACCCACCCGGAAAACAAGTGAATACAGTTCAAATTTTGGCAATCAGGCGCCCACCTAGAGAAGAAGGGTATACAATTCAAGTTATGGCAATTAGGCACCCATATGGAGAACAAGGGAATACAGTCCAAGTTTTGGTAATCAGGCGCCCACCTGGAGAGCAAGGTAATACAGTTCAAGGTTTTGTAATCAGGCGCCCACCTGGAGTACAAGGGAATACAATTCATGTTTTGGCAATCAGGCGCCCACCTGGAGAACAAGGGAATACATTTTATGTTTTGGCAATCAGGCGCCCACCTAGAGAACAATGGAGTACTATTCATGTTTTGGCAATCAGGCGCCTACCTGGAGAATAAGGGAATAAAGTTCAATTTTTGGAAATCAGGCGCCCAACTGGAGAACATGGGAATACAGTTCAAGTTTTGGGAATCAGGCGCCCACCTGGAAAACATGGGAATACAGTTCATGTTTTGGGAATCAGGTGCCCACAAGGAGAACAAAGGAATACAGTTCAAGTCTGGGCCATCAGGCGCCCATCTGGAGAACAAGAGAATACGGTTCATGTTTTGGAATAATGCGCCCACCTGGAGAACAAGGGAATACAGTTCATATTTCGGCAATCAGGCGCCCACCTGGAGAACAAGGGAACATAGTTCATGATTTTGTAATGTGGCGCCCACATGGAGAACAAGGGAATACAATTCAAGTTTGGGTAATCTGGCGCCCACCTGGATAACAAATGAATACTTTTCAGGTTTTGGTAATCAGGTGCCCACCTTGAAAACAATGGAATACAGTTCAAGTTTTGGCAATCAGGCGCCCACCTTGAAAACAAGGGAATACAGTTCAAGTTTTGGCAATCAGGCGCCCACCTTAAAAACAAGTGAATACATTTCAAGTTGAAGCATCAGACGCACACCTAGAAAACAAGGGAATACAATTCATATTTTGACAATCATGCGCCCACCTGGAAAACAAGGGAATACAGTTCATGTTTTTGCAATCAGGCGCCTACCTGAAGAACAAGGGAATACGTTTCAAGTTGAAGCATCAGGCGCCCACCTAGAAAACAAGGGAATACAGTTCAAGTTTTGGTAATTAGGCGCCCACCTGGAGAACAAGGGAATACAGTTCAAGTTTTGGCAATCAAGTGCCCACCTTGAAAACAAGGAAATATAGCTCAATGATGGCAATCAGGCGCCCACCATGAGAACAAGGGAATACAATCCATGTTTTGACAATCATTCGCCCACCTGGAAAACAAGGGAATACAGTTCAAGTTTTGGCAATCAATCGCCTACCTGAAGAACAAGGGAATACATTTCAAGTTGAAGCATCAGGTGCCTACCTGAAAATCAAGGGAATACAGTTTAAGTTTTGGGAATCAGGCGCCCACCTGGAAACAAGGGAATACATTTCAAGTTGAATTATCATTCGCCCACCTAGAAAACAAGGGAATACAGTTCAAGTTTTAGCAATCAGGTGCCCACCTGGAAAACAAGGGAATACAATTCAAGCTTTGGCAATCGAGCGCCCACCTGGAAAATAAGAGAATACATTTCAAGATGAAGCATCAGGCGCCCACCTTAAACACAAGGGAATACAGCTCAAGTTTTGGCAATCAGGTGCCCACCTTGAAAACAAGGGAATACAATTTAATGATGGCAATCAAGCTCCCACCGTGAAAACAAGGGAATACATTTAAAGTTGAAGCATCAGGCGCACACCTCGAAAACAAGGAAATACAATTCATATTTTGACAATCAAGCGCCCACCTTGAAAACAAGGGAATACAATTCATATTTTTACAATCAAGCGCCTACTTGATGAACAAGGGAATACATTTCAAGTTGAAGCATCAGGCGCCCACCTGGAAAACAAGGGAATACAGTTTAAGTTTTGGGAATTAGGTGCCCACCTGGAGAACAAGGGAATATATTTCAAGGTTGAATCATCAGGCGCCCACCTAGAAAACATGGGAATACAGTTCAAGTTTTGGTAATAAGGCGCCCACCTGGAGAACAAGGGAATATAGTTCAAGTTTTGGCAATCAAGTGCCCACCATAAAAACAAGGGAATAAAGTTCAATGATGGCAATCGGCCGCCCACCGTGACAACAAGGGAATACAATTCATCTTTTGACAATCATGTGCCCACCAGGAAAACAAGGGAATACAGTTCAAGTTTTGGCAATCAGGAGCCTACCTGAAAAACAGGGGAATACATTTCAAGTTGAAGCATCAGGCGCCCACCTGGAAAAAAGGGAATACAGTTTATGTTTTGGGAATCAGGCGCCCACTTGGAGAACAAGGGAATACATTTCAAGTTGAAGCATCAGGCGCCCACCTAGAAAACAAGGGAATAAAGTTCAAGTTTTAGCAATCAGGTGCCTACCTGGAAAACAAGGGAACACAGTTCAAGTTTTGGCAATCAGTGGCCCACCTTAAAAACAAGGGAATACAGTTTCATGATGGCAATTGGGCGCCCACCGTGAGAACATGGGAATATATTTCAAGTTGAAGCATCAGGCACACACCTAGAAAACAAGGGAATACAGTTCAAGTTTTGGTAATCAGGTGCCCACCTGGAGAACAAGGGAATACAGTTCAAGTTTTGGCAATCAGGCGCCCACCTTGAAAACAAGGGAATACAGTACAATGATGGCAATCGGGCACCCACCGTGCGAACAAGGGAATACATTTCAAGTTAAAGCATCAGGCACACACCTGGAAAACAAAGGAATAACAATTCATGTTTTGACAATCATGCACCCACCTGGAAAACAAGGGAATACAGTTCAAGTATTGGCAATCATGCGCCTACCTGAAGAACAAGGGAATACATTTCAAGTTGAAGCATCAAGCGCCCACCTGAAAAACAAGGGAAAACATTTCAAGTTGAAGCATCACGCGCCCACCTAGAAAACAAGGGAATACAGTTCAAGTTTTAGCAATCAGGTGCCCACCTGGAAAACAAGGGAATACATTTCAAGCTTTGACAATCAGGCGCCCACCTGGAGAAAAAGTGAATACATTTCAAGTTGAAGCATCAGGCGCCCACCTTGAAAACAAGGTAATATAGCTCAAGTTTAGGAAATCAGAGGCCCACCTTGAAAACAAGGGAATAAAGTTCAATGATGGCAATCGGGCGCCCACCATGAGAAGAAGGGAATAAATTTCAAGTTGAAGCATCAGACGCACACCTGGAAAACAAAGGAATACAATTCATGTTTTGACAATCATGCGCCCACTTGGAAAATAAGGGAATACAGTTCAAGTTTTGGCAATCAGGTGCCTACCTGAAGAACAAGGGAATACATTTCAAGTAGAAGCATCAGGCGCCCACCTAGAAAACAAGGGGTACAGTTTAAGTTTTAAGAATCAGGCGCCCACCTGGAGAACAAGGGAATACATTTCAAGTTGAAGCATCAGGCGCCCACCTAGAAAACAGGGGAATACAGTTTAAGTTTTAAGAATCAGGCGCCCACCTGGAGAACAAGGGAATACATTTCAAGTTGAAGCATCAGGCGCCCACCTAGAAAACAAGGGAATACAGCTCAAGTTTTAGCAATCAGGTGCCCACCTGAAAAACAAGGGAATACATTTCGTGCTTTGGCAATCAGGCGCCCACCTAGAGAATAAGAGAATACAGTTCAAGTTTTGGCAATCAGGCGCCCACCTGGAAAATAAGGGAATATAGTTCAAGCTTTGGCAATCAGGCGCCCACCTAGAGAATAAGGGAATATATTTCAAGTTGAAGCATCATGTGCCCACCTAGATAATAAGGGAATATAGTTAAAGGTTTGGAAATCAGGCGCCCACCTGGATAATAAGGCAGTACAATTCAAGTTAAAGCTAGCAGGCGCCCACCTGGATAACAACGGAATACATTTCATGTTTTGGCAGTAGGTGTCCACTTGGAAAACAAGGGAATATACATCGAGTTTTGGCAATCAGGCGCCCACCTGAAGAACAAGGGAATACATGTCAAGTGGAATCATCAGGCAACCACCTGGAGAACAAGGGATTTCATTTCAAGTTCAAGCATCCGGCGCCCACCTAGAGAACAAGGGAATTCATTTTGAGTTATGGAAATCAGGCGCCCACCAAGAGAACAAGGGAATTAATTTAAGTCAGTACCAGGCGCCCACCTTTAGAAATGGGAATATATTTCATGTTTTGGCAAGCATATGCCTACCTAGAAAACAAGGGAATAAAGTTCAAATTTTGGCAATCAGGCGCCCACCTAGAGAACAAGGGAATACAGTTAAAGTTTTGGCAATCAGGCACCCATATGTAGAACAAGGGAATACAGTTCAAGTTTTGGTAATCAGGCGCCCACCTGGAGAGCAAGGTAATACAATTCAAGTTTTTGTAATCAGGCGTCCACCTGGAGTACAAGAGAATACAGTTTATGTTTTGGCAATCAGGCGCCCACCTGGAGAATAAGGGAATACATTTTATGTTTTGGCAATCAGGCGCCTACCTAGAGAAAAATGGAGTACTATTCAAGTTTTGGCAATTAGGCGCCGACCTGGAGAATAAGGGAATACAGTTCAAGTTTATGGAAATCAGGCGCCCACCTGGAGAACATGGGAATACAATTCATGTTTTGGGAATTAGGCGCCCACCTGGAGAACAAAGGAATACGGTTCAATTTTGGTCCATCAGGCGCCCACCTAGAGAACAAGAAAATATGGTTCATGTTTTGGAAATAACGCGCCCACCTGGAGATTAAGGTAATATAGTTCAAGTTTTGGCAATCAGGCGCCTACCTGGAGAACAAGGGAATACAGTTTATGTTTTGGAAATCAGGCGCCCACCTGGAGAACAAGGGAACATAGTTCATGTTTTTGTAATATGGCGCCCACATGGAGAACAGGGGAATACAGTTCAAGTATTGGTAATCTGGCGCCCACCTAGATACCAAGGGAATACAGTTCAAGTTTCATCAATCAGGAACCCACTCGGAAAACAAGGGATTGGAGTTCAAGTTTCGGCAATTAGGCGCCCATCTAGAGAACAAGGGAATATAGTTCGACTTTTGGCAAAGAGGCGCCCACCTGGAGAACAAGGGAATATAGTTCAAGTTTTGGTAATCGGGTGCCCACCTGGAGACCAAGGTAATACAGTTCAAGTTTTTGTAATCAGGCGCCCACCTGGAGAACAAGGGAATACAGTTCAAGTTTCGGCAATCAGGTGCCCACCTGAAGAACAAAGGAATACCATTCAAGTTTAGGCAATCAGGCGCCCACCTGGAGAACAAGGGAATAATGTTCAAGTTTCGGCAATCAGGTGCCCACCTTGAGAATAAGAGAACATAGTTCATTTTTTTGTAATGTGGCGCCCACCTGGATAACAAGGGAATACAGTTCAAGTTTCGGTAATCAGACACCCACCCGGAAAAAAAGTGAATACAGTTTAGATTTCGTCAATCAGGCGCCCACCTAGAGAACAAGGGAATACAGTTCAAGTTTTGGCAATTAGGCGCCCACCTGGAGAACAAGGGAATATAGTTCAAGTTTTGGTAATCGAGCGCCCATCTGAAGACCAAGGTAATACAGTTCAAGTTTTTGTAATCAGGCGCCCACCTGAAGAATAAAGGAATACAGTTCAAGTTTCGGAAAGCAGTTGACTACCTGGAGAACAAGGGAATACAATTCATGTTTTGGCAATCAGGCGCCCACCTGAAGAACAAGGGAATACAGTTGAAGTTTTGGTGATCAGGCGCCCACCTGGAGAACAAGGGAATATGGTTCAAGTTTGGTCAATCAAGCGCCCACCTGGAGAACAAGAGAATACGGTTCATGTTTTTGCAATAAGCCGCCCACCTGTAGAACAAGGCAATAAAGTTCAAGGTTTTTCAATCAGGTGCCCACCTGGAAAACAAGGGAATACATTTACAAGTTTTGGTAATCAGGCTCCCACCTTGAGAACAAGGGAATACAGTTCAAGTTTTGGAAATTAGGCGCCCACCTGGAGAACAAGGGAATACAGTTCAAGTTCTGGCAATCAGGTGCCCACCTGGAGAACTAGGGAATATAGTTCAAGTTTTGGTAATCGGGCGCCCACCTGGAGACCAAGGTAATACAGTTCAAGTTTTTGTAATCAGGCGCCCACCTTGAGAACAAGGAAATACAGTTCAAGTTTCGGAAATCAGGCGCCACCTAGAGAACAAGGGAATACAGTTCAAGTTCTGGCAATCAGGTGCCCACCTGGAGAACTAGGGAATATAGTTCAAGTTTTGGTAATCGGGCGCCCACCTGGAGACCAAGGTAATACAGTTCAAGTTTTTGTAATCAGGCGCCCACCTGGAGAACAAGGGAATACAGTTCAAGTTTCGGCAATCAGGTGCCCACCTGAAGAACAAAGGAATACCATTCAAGTTTAGGCAATCAGTCACCCACCTGGAGAACAAGGGAATACTGTTCAAGTTTCGGCAATCAGGCGCCCACCTGGAGAATAAGGGAACATAGTTCATTTTTTTGTAATGTGGCGCCCACCTGGATAACAAGGGAATACAGTTCAGGTTTCGGTAATCAGGCACCCACCTGGAAAACAAGTGAATACAGTTCAAATTTCGTCAATCAGGCGCCCACCTAGAGAACAGGGGAATACAGTTCAAGATTTGGCAATCAGGCGCCCACCTGGAGAGTAAGGGAATATAGTTCAAGTTTTGGTAATCGAGCGCCCATCTGGAGACCAAGGTAATATAGTTCAAGTTTTTGTAATCAGGCACCCACCTGGAGAATAAAGGAATACAGTTCCAAGTTTCGGAAATCAGGTGCCTACCTGGAGAACAAGGGAATACAATCCATGTTTTGGCAATCAGGCGCCCACCCGAAGAACAAGGGAATACAATTGAAGTTTTGGCGATCAGGCGCCCACCTGGAGAACAAGGGAATATGGTTCAAGTTTGGTCAATCAAGTGCCTACCTGGAGAACAAGAGAATACGGTTCATGTTTTTGCAATAAGCCGCCCACCTATAGAACAAGGTAATAAAGTTCAAGGTTTTTCAATCAGGCGCCCACCTGGAAAACAAGTGAATACATTATAAGTATTGGTAATCAGGCTCCCACCTTGAGAACAAGGGAATACAGTTCATGTTTTGGAAATCAGGCGCCCACCTGGAGAACAAGGGAATACATTTCAAGTTTTGGTAATCAGACGCCCACCTGAAGAACAAGGGAATACGGTTCAAGTTTGCGCAATCAAGTGCCCACTTGGAGAACAAAGGAATACGGTTCATGTTTGGGCCATCAGGCGCCCACCTGGAGAACAAGAGAATACGGTTCAAGTTTCGACAATCAGGCACCCACCTAGAGAACAAGGGAATACAATTCAAATTTTGGCAATCAGGCGCCCACCTGGAGAACTAGGGAATATAGTTCAAGTTTTGGTAATCGGGCGCCCACCTGGAGACCAAGGTAATACAGTTCAAGTTTTTGTAATCAGGCCCCCACCTGGAGAACAAGGGAATACAGTTCAAGTTTCTGCAATCAGGTGCCCACCTTGAGAACAAGGGAATACAGTTCAAGTTTTGGCAATCAGGCGCCCACCTAGAGAACAAGGGAATACAGTTCAAGGTTTGGCAATCAGGTGCCCACCTGGAGAACAATGGAGTATTATTCCAGTTTTGGCAATCAGGCGCCCGCCTGGAGAATAAGGAAATACAGTTCAAGTTTTTGTTAATTAGGCACCCACCTGGAGAACAAGGGAATACATTTCAAGTTTTGGCGATCAGACGCCCACCTGAAGAACAAGGGAATACGGTTCAAGTTTGCGCAATCAAGCGCCCACTTGGAGAACAAAGGAATACGGTTCAAGTTTGGGCCATCAGGCGCCCACCTGGAGACCAAGGTAATACAGTTCAAGTTTTTGTAATCAGGCCCCCACCTGGAGAACAAGGGAATACAGTTCAAGTTTCTGCAATCAGGTGCCCACCTTGAGAACAAGGGAATACAGTTCAAGTTTTGGCAATCAGGCGCCCACCTGGAGAACAAGGGAATACAGTTCAAGGTTTGGCAATCAGGTGCCCACCTGGAGAACAATGGAGTATTATTCAAGTTTTGGCAATCAGGCGCCCGCCTGGAGAATAAGGAAATACAGTTCAAGTTTTTGTTAATTAGGCACCCACCTGGAGAACAAGGGAATACATTTCAAGTTTTGGCGATCAGACGCCCACCTGAAGAACAAGGGAATACGGTTCAAGTTTGCGCAATCAAGCGCCCACTTGGAGAACAAAGGAATACGGTTCAAGTTTGGGCCATCGGGCGCCCACCTGGAGACCAAGGTAATACAGTTCAAGTTTTTGTAATCAGGCCCCCACATGGAGAACAAGGGAATACAGTTCAAGTTTCTACAATCAGGTGCCCACCTTGAGAACAAGGGAATACAGTTCAAGTTTGGGCAATCAGGCGCCCACCTAGAGAACAAGGGAATACAATTCATGTTTTGGCAATCAGGTGCCCACCTAGAGAACAATGGAGTATTATTCAAGTTTTGGCAATCAGGCGCCCGCCTGGAGAATAAGGAAATACAGTTCAAGTTTTTGTCAATTAGGCACCCTCCTGGAGAACAAGGGAATACAGTTCAAGTTTTGGCAATCAAGTGCCCACCTGGAGAACAATGGAGTACTATTCAAGTTTTGGCTATCAGGCGCCCGCCTGGAGAATAAGGAAATACAGTTCAAGTTTTTGTCAATTAGGCAGCCACTTAGAGAACAAGGGAATACATTTCAAGTTTTGGTGATCAGACGCCCCCCTGAAGAACAAGGGAATACGGTTCAAGTTTGCGCAATCAAGCGCCCACCTGGAGAACAAAGGAATACAGTTCAAGTTTGGGGCATCAAGCGCCCACCTGGAGAACAAGAGAATACGGTTCAAGTTTCGACAATCAGGAGCCCACCTGGAGAACAAGAGAACATAGTTCATGTTTTTGTAATGTGGCGCCCACATGGAGAACAAAGGAATACAGTTCAAGTTTTGGCAATCAGGCGCCCACCTAGAGAACAAGGGAATACAGTTCAAGTTTTGGCAATCAGGCGCCCACTTGGAGAACTAGGGAATATAGTTCACGTTTTGGTAATCGGGCGCCCACCTGGAGACCAAGGTAATACAGCTCTAGTTTTTGTAATCAAGCGCCCACCTTGAGAGCAAGGGAATACAGTTCAAGTTTCGGCAATCAGGCGCCCACCTAGAAAACAAGGGAATACAGTTCAAATTTTGGCAATCAGGCGCCCACTTGGAGAACTAGGGAATATAGTTCATGTTTTGGTAATCGGGCGCCCACCTGGAGACCAAGGTAATACAGTTCAAATTTTTGTAATTAGACCCTCACCTGGAAAACAAGGGAATACAGTTCAAGTTTCTGCAATCAGGTGCCCACCTTGAGAACAAGGGAATACATTTCAAGTTTGGGCAATCAGGCGCCCACCTGGAGAACAAGGGAATACAATTCAAGTTTTGGCAATCAGGTTCCCACCTAGAGAACAATGGAGTATTATTCATGTTTTGGCAATCAGGCGCCCGCCTGGAGAATAAGGAAATACAGTTCAAGTTTTTGTCAATTAGGCACCCACCTGGAGAACAAGGGAATATATTTCAAGTTTTGGCGATCAGACGCCTACCTGAAGAACAAGGGAATACAGTTCAAGTTTGTGCAATCAAGCGCCCACCTGGAGAACAAGAGAATACGGTTCATGTTTTTAAAATAAGGCGCCCACCTGTAAAACAAGGGATAAATTTCAAGTTTTGGCAATCAGGCGCCCACCTGAAAAACAAGGGAACAGAGTTCAAGTTTTGGTAATCAGGATCCCACCTGGAGAGCAGGGTAATACAGTTCAAGTTGAAGCATCATGTGCCCATCTGGATAACAAGGGAATATATTTCAAGGTTTGGAAATCAAGTGCCCACCTAGAAAACAAAGGAATACAGTTCAAGTTGAAGCAAGTAAGCGCCCACCTGGATAACAACCGAATACATTTCATGTTTTGGCAACAGGCATCTACTTGGAAAACAATGGAATACAATTCGAGTTTTGGCAATCAAGCGCCCACCTTGAGAACAAGGGAATTAATTTTGAGTTTTGGAAATCAGGCGCCCACCAAGAGAACAAGGGAATTCATTTAAGTTAGTAGCAGGCACCCTCCTTTATAAAAGGGAATACATTTCAAGTTTTGGCAAACAGGCGCCTACCTGGAAAACAAGGGAATAAAGTTCAAATTTTGGCAATCAGGCTCCCACCTAGAGAACAAGGGAATACAAGTCAAGTTTTTGGCAATTAGGCGCCCATATGGAGAACAAGGGAATACAGTCCAAGTTTTGGTAATCAGGCGCCCACCTGGAGAGCAAGGTAATACAGTTCAAGGTTTTGTAATCAGGCGCCCACCTGGAGTACAAGGGAATACAATTCATGTTTTGGCAATCAGGCGCCCACCTGGAGAACAAGGGAATACATTTTATGTTTTGGCAATCAGGCGCCCACCTAGAGAACAATGGAGTACTATTCAAGTTTTGGCAATCAGGCGCCGACCTAGAGAATAAGGGAATGCAGTTCAAGTTTTTAGAAATCAGGCGCCCACCTAGAGAACATGGGAATACAGTTCAAGTTTTGGGAATCAGGCGCCCACCTGGAGAACTAGGGAATATAGTTCAAGTTTTGGTAATCGGGCGCCCACCTGGAGACCAAGGTAATAAAGTTCAAGTTTTTGTAATCAGGCGCCTACCTGGAGTACAAGGGAATACAGTTCATGTTTTGGCAATCAGGCGCCCACCTGGAGAACAAGGGAATACATTTTATGTTTTGGCAATCATGTGCCCACCTGGAGAACAATGGAGTACTATTCAAGTTTTGGAAATCAAGCGCCGACCTAGAAAATGAGGGAATACAGTTCATGTTTTTGGCAATCAGGCACCCACCTAGAGAACATGGGAATATAGTTCAAGTTTTGGGAATCAGGCGCCCACCTGGAGAACAAAGGAATACGGTTCAAGTTTGGGCCATCAGGCGCCACCTAGAGAATAAGAGAATACGGTTCAAGTTTCGACAATCAGGAGCCCACCTGGAGAACAAGGGAACATAGATCATGTTTTTGTAATGTGGCACCCACATGGAGAACAAAGGAATACAGTTCATGTTTCGGCAATCAGGCGCCCACCTGGAGAACAAGGGAACATAGTTCATGATTTTGTAATGTGGCGCCCACATGGAGAACAAGGAAATACAATTCAAGTTCGGTTAATCTGGCGCCCATCTGGATAACCCATGAATATTGTTCAAGTTTTGGTAATCAGGTGCCCACCTAGTGAACAAGGGAATACAGTTCATGTTTTGGCAATCAGGCGCCCACCTTGAAAACAAGGGAATACAGTTCAATGATGGCAATCGGGCGCCCACCTAGAGAACAAGGGAATACATTTCAAGTTGAAGCATCAGATGCACACCTAGAAAACAAGGGAATACAATTCATGTTTTGACAATCATGCGCCCACCTGGAAAACAAGGGAATACAATTTAAGTTTTAGGAATCAGGCACCCACGAGGAGAACAAGGGAATACATTTCAAGTTGAAGCATCAGGCGCCCACCTAGAAAACAAGGGAATACAGTTCAAGTTTTGGCAATCAGGCGCCAACCTTAAAAACAAGGGAATACAATTCAATGATGGTAATCGGGCGCCCACCGTGAGAACAAGGGAATACAATTCATGCTTTGACAATCATGCGCCCACCTGGAAAACAAGGGAATACAGTTCAAGTTTTGGCAATCAGGTGCCCAACTGGAGAACAAGGGAATACAGTTCAAGTTTTGGCAATCAGGCGACCACCTTTAAAACAAGGGAATACAATTCAATGATGGTAATCGGGCGCCCACCGTGAGAACAAGGGAATACAATTCATGCTTTGACAATCATGCGCCCACCTGGAAAACAAGGGAATACGGTTCAAGTTTTGGCAATCAGGCGCTTACCTGAAGAACAAGGGAATACATTTCAAGTTGAAGCATCAGGCGCCCACTTGGAAAACAAGGGAATACAGTTTATGTTTTGGGAATCAGGCGCCCACCTGGAGAACAAGGGAATACATTTCAAGTTGAAGCATCCGGCGCCCACCTAAAAACAAGGGAATACAGTTCAAGTTTTAGCAATCAGGTGCCCACCTGGAAAACAAGGGAATACTGTTCAAGCTTTGGAAATCAGGCGCCCACCTAGAGAATAAGAGAATACATTTCAAGTTGAAGCATCAGGCTCCCACCTTTAAAACAAGGGAATACAGTTCAAGTTTTGGCAATCAGGCGCCAACCTTAAAAACAAGGGAATACAATTCAATGATGGAAATCGGGCACCACCGTGCGAACAAGGGAATACATTTCAACTTGAAGCATCAGGCGCACACCTGGAAAACAAGGGAATACAATTCATGTCTTGACAATCATGCGCCCACCTGGAAAACAAGGGAATACAGTTCAAGTTTTGGCAATCAGGCGCCCACCTGGAGAACAAGGGAATACATTTCAAGTTGAAGCATCATGCGCCCACCTAGAAAATAAGAGAATACAGTTTAAGTTTTAAGAATCAGGAGCACACCTGGAGAACAAGGGAATACATTTCAAGTTGAAGGATCAAGCGCCCGGCTAGAAAACAAGGTAATACAGTTCTAGGTTTAGCAATCAGGTGCCCACCTGGAAAACAAGGGAATACATTTCAAGCTTTGGCAATCAGGCGCCCACCTGGAGAACCCATGAATACTGTTCAAGTTTTGGTAATCAGGTGCCCACCTAGTGAACAAGGGAATACAGTTCAAGTTTTGGCAATCAGGCGCCCACCTTAAAAATAAGGGAATACAGTTCAATGATGGCAATCGGGCGCCCACCTAGAGAACAAAGGAATACATTTCAAGTTGAAGCATCAGACGCACGCCTAGAAAACAAGGGAATACAATTCATGTTTTGACAATCATGCGCCCACCTGGAAAACAAGGGAATACAGTTTAAGTTTTAGAAATCAGGCGCCCACGAGGAGAACAAGGGAATACATTTCAAGTTGAAGCATCAGGCGCCCACCTAGAAAACAAGGGAATACAGTTCAAGTTTTGGCAATCAGGCGCCAACCTTAAAAACAAGGGAATACAATTCAATGATGGAAATCGGGCACCACCGTGCGAACAAGGGAATACATTTCAACTTGAAGCATCAAGCGCACACCTGGAAAACAAGGGAATACAATTCATGTCTTGACAATCATGCGCCTACCTGGAAAACAAGGGAATATAGTTCAAGTTTTGGCAATCAGGCGCCTACCTGGAGAACAAGGGAATACATTTCAAGTTGAAGCATCATGCGCCCACCTGGAAAATAAGGGAATACAGTTTAAGTTTTAAGAATCAGGAGCACACCTGGAGAACAAGGGAATACATTTCAAGTTGAAAGATCAAGCGCCCGGCTAGAAAACAAGGGAATACAGTTCTAGGCTTTAGCAATCAGGTGCCCACCTGGAAAACAAGGGAATACATTTCAAGCTTTGGCAATCAGGCGCCCACCTGGATAACCCATGAATACTGTTCATGTTTTGGTAATCAGGTGCCCACCTAGTAAACAAGGGAATACAGTTCAAGTTTTGGCAATCAGGCGCCCACCTTGAAAACAAGGGAATACAGTTCAATGATGGCAATCGGGCTCCCACCTAGAGAACAAGGGAATACATTTCAAGTTGAAGCATCAGACGCACACCTAGAAAACAAGGGAATACAATTCATGTTTTGACAATCATGTGCCCATCTTGAAAATAAGGGAATACAGTTTAAGTTTTAGGAATCAGGCGTCCACGAGGAGAACAAGGGAATACATTTCAAGTTGAAGCATCAAGCGCCCACCTAGAAAACAAGGGAATACAGTTCAAGTTTTGTTAATCAGGTGCCCAACTGGAGAACAAGGGAATACAGTTCAAGTTTTGGCAATCAGGCGCCCACCTTAAAAACAAGGGAATACAATTCAATGATGGTAATCGGGCGCCCACCGTGAGAACAAGGGAATACAATTCATGTTTTGACAATCGTGTGCCCACCTAGAAAACAAGGGAATACAGTTCAAGTTTTGGCAATCAGGCGCCTACCTGAAGAACAAGGGAATACATTTCAAGTTGAAGCATCAGGCGCCCACCTAGAAAACAAGGGAATACATTTCAAGTTTTAGTAATCAGGTGCCCAACTGGAGAACGAGGGAATACAGTTCAAGTTTTGGCAATCAGGCAACCACCTTTAAAACAAGGGAATACAATTCAATGATGGTAATCGGGCGCCCACCGTGAGAACAAGGGAATACAATTCATGCTTTGACAATCATGCGCCCACCTGGAAAACAAGGGAATACAGTTCAAGTTTTGGCAATCAGGCGCTTACCTGAAGAACAAGGGAATACATTTCAAGTTGAAGCATCAGGCGCCCACTTGGAAAACAAGGGAATACAGTTTATGTTTTGGGAATCAGGCGCCCACCTGGAGAACAAGGGAATACATTTCAAGTTGAAGCATCCGGCGCCCACCTAAAAACAAGGGAATACAGTTCAAGTTTTAGCAATCAGGTGCCCACCTGGAAAATAAGGGAATACTGTTCAAGCTTTGGCAATCAGGCGCCCACCTAGAGAATAAGAGAATACATTTCAAGTTGAAGCATCAGGCTCCCACCTTTAAAACAAGGGAATACAGTTCAAGTTTTAGCAATCAGGCGCCAACCTTAAAAACAAGGGAATACAATTCAATGATGGAAATCGGGCACCACCGTGCGAACAAGGGAATACATTTCAACTTGAAGCATCAGGCGCACACCTGGAAAACAAGGGAATACAATTCATGTCTTGACAATCATGCGCCCACCTGGAAAACAAGGGAATACAGTTCAAGTTTTGGCAATCAGGCGCCCACCTGGAGAACAAGGGAATACATTTCAAGTTGAAGCATCATGCGCCCACCTGGAAAATAAGAGAATACAGTTTAAGTTTTAAGAATCAGGAGCACACCTGGAGAACAAGGGAATACATTTCAAGTTGAAGGATCAAGCGCCCGGCTAGAAAACAAGGTAATACAGTTCTAGGTTTAGCAATCAGGTGCCCACCTGGAAAACAAGGGAATACATTTCAAGCTTTGGCAATCAGGCGCCCACCTGGAGAACCCATGAATATTGTTCAAGTTTTGGTAATCAGGTGCCCACCTAGTGAACAAGGGAATACAGTTCAAGTTTTGGCAATCAGGCGCCCACCTTGAAAATAAGGGAATACAGTTCAATGATGGCAATCGGGCGCCCACCTAGAGAACAAAGGAATACATTTCAAGTTGAAGCATCAGACGCACGCCTAGAAAACAAGGGAATACAATTCATGTTTTGACAATCATGCGCCCACCTGGAAAACAAGGGAATACAGTTTAAGTTTTAGGAATCAGGCGCCCACGAGGAGAACAAGGGAATACAATTCATGTTTTGACAATCGTGTGCCCACCTAGAAAACAAGGGAATACAGTTCAAGTTTTGGCAATCAGGCGCCTACCTGAAGAACAAGGGAATACATTTCAAGTTGAAGCATCAGGCGCCCACCTAGAAAACAAGGGAATACATTTCAAGTTTTAGTAATCAGGTGCCCAACTGGAGAACGAGGGAATACAGTTCAAGTTTTGGCAATCAGGCGACCACCTTTAAAACAAGGGAATACAATTCAATGATGGTAATCGGGCGCCCACCGTGAGAACAAGGGAATACAATTCATGCTTTGACAATCATGCGCCCACCTGGAAAACAAGGGAATACAGTTCAAGTTTTGGCAATCAGGCGCTTACCTGAAGAACAAGGGAATACATTTCAAGTTGAAGCATCAGGCGCCCACTTGGAAAACAAGGGAATACAGTTTATGTTTTGGGAATCAGGCGCCCACCTGGAGAACAAGGGAATACATTTCAAGTTGAAGCATCCGGCGCCCACCTAAAAACAAGGGAATACAGTTCAAGTTTTAGCAATCAGGTGCCCACCTGGAAAATAAGGGAATACTGTTCAAGCTTTGGCAATCAGGCGCCCACCTAGAGAATAAGAGAATACATTTCAAGTTGAAGCATCAGGCTCCCACCTTTAAAACAAGGGAATACAGTTCAAGTTTTAGCAATCAGGCGCCAACCTTAAAAACAAGGGAATACAATTCAATGATGGAAATCGGGCACCACCGTGCGAACAAGGGAATACATTTCAACTTGAAGCATCAGGCGCACACCTGGAAAACAAGGGAATACAATTCATGTCTTGACAATCATGCGCCCACCTGGAAAACAAGGGAATACAGTTCAAGTTTTGGCAATCAGGCGCCCACCTGGAGAACAAGGGAATACATTTCAAGTTGAAGCATCATGCGCCCACCTGGAAAATAAGAGAATACAGTTTAAGTTTTAAGAATCAGGAGCACACCTGGAGAACAAGGGAATACATTTCAAGTTGAAGGATCAAGCGCCCGGCTAGAAAACAAGGTAATACAGTTCTAGGTTTAGCAATCAGGTGCCCACCTGGAAAACAAGGGAATACATTTCAAGCTTTGGCAATCAGGCGCCCACCTGGAGAACCCATGAATATTGTTCAAGTTTTGGTAATCAGGTGCCCACCTAGTGAACAAGGGAATACAGTTCAAGTTTTGGCAATCAGGCGCCCACCTTGAAAATAAGGGAATACAGTTCAATGATGGCAATCGGGCGCCCACCTAGAGAACAAAGGAATACATTTCAAGTTGAAGCATCAGACGCACGCCTAGAAAACAAGGGAATACAATTCATGTTTTGACAATCATGCGCCCACCTGGAAAACAAGGGAATACAGTTTAAGTTTTAGGAATCAGGCGCCCACGAGGAGAACAAGGGAATACATTTCAAGTTGAAGCATCAGGCGCCCACCTAGAAAACAAGGGAATACAGTTCAAGTTTTGGCAATCAGGCGCCAACCTTAAAAACAAGGGAATACAATTCAATGATGGAAATCGGGCACCACCGTGCGAACAAGGGAATACATTTCAACTTGAAGCATCAAGCGCACACCTGGAAAACAAGGGAATACAATTCATGTCTTGACAATCATGCGCCCACCTGGAAAACAAGGGAATATAGTTCAAGTTTTGGCAATCAGGCGCCTACCTGGAGAACAAGGGAATACATTTCAAGTTGAAGCAACATGCGCCCACCTGGAAAATAAGGGAATACAGTTTAAGTTTTAAGAATCAGGAGCACACCTGGAGAACAAGGGAATACATTTCAAGTTGAAAGATCAAGCGCCCGGCTAGAAAACAAGGGAATACAGTTCTAGCTTTAGCAATCAGGTGCCCACCTGGAAAACAAGGGAATACATTTCAAGCTTTGGCAATCAGGCGCCCACCTGGATAACCCATGAATACTGTTCATGTTTTGGTAATCAGGTGCCCACCTAGTAAATAAGGGAATACAGTTCAAGTTTTGGCAATCAGGCGCCCACCTTGAAAACAAGGGAATACAGTTCAATGATGGCAATCGGGCTCCTACCTAGAGAACAAGGGAATACATTTCAAGTTGAAGCATCAGACGCACACCTAGAAAACAAGGGAATACAATTCATGTTTTGACAATCATGTGCCCATCTTGAAAATAAGGGAATACAGTTTAAGTTTTAGGAATCAGGCGCCCACGAGGAGAACACGGGAATACATTTCAAGTTGAAGCATCAAGCGCCCACCTAGAAAACAAGGGAATACAGTTCAAGTTTTGTTAATTAGGTGCCCAACTGGAGAACAAGGGAATACAGTTCAAGTTTTGGCAATCAGGCGCCCACCTTAAAAACAAGGGAATACAATTCAATGATGGTAATCGGGCGCCCACCGTGAGAACAAGGGAATACAATTCATGTTTTGACAATCGTGCGCCCACCTAGAAAACAAGGGAATACAGTTCAAGTTTTGGCAATCAGGCGCCTACCTGAAGAACAAGGGAATACATTTCAAGTTGAAGCATCAGGCGCCCACCTGGAAAACAAGGGAATACAGTTTATGTTTTGGGAATCAGGCGCCCACCTGGAGAACAAGGGAATACATTTCAAGTTGAAGCATCTGGCGCCCACCTAGAAAACAAGGGAATATAGTTCAAGTTTTATCAATCAGGTGCCCACCTGGAAAACAAGTGAATATTGTTCAAGCTTTGGCAATCAGGCGCCCACCTAGAGAATAAGAGAATCCATTTCAAGTTGAAGCATCAGGCGCCCACCTTTAAAACAAGGGAATACAGTTCAAGTTTTGGAAATCAGGCGCCAACCTTAAAAATAAGGGAATACAATTCAATGATGGAAATCGGGCACCACCGTGCGAACAAGGGAATACATTTCAACTTGAAGCATCAGTCGCACACCTGGAAAACAAGGGAATAAAATTCATGTCTTTACAATCATGCGCCCACCTGGAAAACAAGGGAATACAGTTCAAGTTTTGGCAATCAGGCGCCTACCTGGAGAACAAGGGAATACATTTCAAGTTGAAGCATCATGCGCCCACCTGGAAAATAAGGGAATACAGTTTAAGTTTTAAGAATTAGGAGCACACCTGAAGAACAAAGGAATACATTTCAAGTTGAAGGATCAAGCGCCCGGCTAGAAAACAAGGGAATACAGTTCTAGGTTTAGCAATCAAGTGCCCACCTTGAAAACAAGGGAATACATTTCAAGCTTTGGCAATCAGGCGCCCACCTGGAGAATAAGAGAATACATTTCAAGTTGAAGCATCAGGCGCCCACCTGGAAAACAAGGGAATACATTTCAAATTTTGGCAATCAGGCGCCTACCTAAAGAACAAGGGAATACATTTCAAGTTGAAGCATCAGGCGCCCACCTGGAAAACAAGGGAATACAGTTTATGTTTTAAGAATCAGGAGTCCACCTGGCGAACAAGGGAATACATTTCAAGTTGAAGCATCAGGCGCCCGGTTAGAAAATAAGGGAATACAGTTCAAGGTTTAGCAATCAGGTGCCAACCTGGAAAATAAGATAATACATTTCAAGATTTGGCAATCAGGCACCCACCTGGAGAATAAGAGAATACATTTCAAGTTGAAGCATCAGGCGCCTACCTGGAAAACAAGCGAATACAATTCAAGTCTTGGCAATCAGGTGCCCACCTGGAAAATAAGGGAATAAAGTTCAAGCTTTGGCAATCAGGCACCCACCTGGAGAACAAGGAAATATATTTCAAGTTGAAGCATCATGTGCCCACCTGGATAATATGGGAATATAGTTCAAGGTTTGGAAATCAGGCACCCACCTAGATAATAAGGGAATACAGTTCAAGTTGAAGCTAGCAGGTGCCCACCTGGATAACAACGGAATACATTTCATGTTTTGGCAGCAGGCGTCCACTTGGAAAATAAGGGAATACAGATCGAGTTTTGGCAATCAGGCGCCCACCTAGAGAACAAGGGAATATAGTTCAAGTTTTGGCAATCAGGCACCCATATGGAGAACAAGGAATACAGTTCAAGTTTTGGTAATCAGGCGCCCACCTGGAGAGCAGGGTAATAAAGTTCAAGTTTTTGTAATCAGGCGCCTACCTGGAGTACAAGGGAATACAGTTCATGTTTCGGCAATCAGGCGCCCACCTGGAGAACAAGAGAATACATTTTATGTTTTGGCAATCATGTTCCCACCTGGAGAACAATGGAGTACTATTCAAGTTTTGGAAATCAAGCGCCGACCTGGAAAATAAGGGAATACAGTTCATGTTTTTGGCAATCAGGCACCCACCTAGAGAACATGGGAATACAGTTCAAGTTTTGGGAATCAGGCACCCACCTGGAGAACAAAGGAATATGGTTCAAGTTTGGGCCATTAGTCGCCCACCTGGAGAACAAGAGAATACGGTTCAAGTTTCGACAATCAGGAGCCCACCTGGAGAATAAGGGAATACAGTTCAAGTTTTAGCAATCAGGCGCCCACCTGGAGAACAAGGGGATATAGTTCAAGTTTTGGTAATCGGGCACCCACCTTGAGACCAAGGTAATACAGTTCAAGTTTTTGTAATCAGGCGCCCACCTGGAGAACAAGGGAATACAGTTCAAGTTTTGGCAATCAGGTGCCCACCTGGAGAACAAGAGAAATACAGTTCAAGTTTTGGCAATCAAGCGCCCACCTGAAGAACAAGGTAATACAGTTCAAGTTTTGGCAATCAGGTGCCCACCTGGAGAACAATGGAGTACTATTCAAATTTTTGCAATCAGGTGCCCGCCTGGAGAATAAGGGAATACAGTTCAAGTTTTTGTCAATCAGGCACCCACCTGGAGAACAAGGGAATACATTTCACGTTTTGGCGATCAGACACCCACCTGAAGAACAAGGGAATACGGTTCAAGTTTGGGCAATCAAGTGCCCACCTAGAGAACAAGAGAATACGTTTCATGTTTTTGCAATAAGGCGCCCACCTGTAGAACAAGGGAATAAAGTTCAAGCTTTGGCAATTAGGCGCCCACTTGGAAAACGAGGGAACACAGTTCAAGTTTTGGTAATCAGGCTCCCACCTGGAGAGCAGGGTAATACAGTTCAAGTTTTGGCAATCAGGCGCCCACCTGGATAACAAGGGAATATAGTTCAAGTTACGGCAATCAGGTGCCCACTTGGAGAACAAGGGAATACAGTTCAAGTTTTGGTAATCAGGCGCCCACCTAGAGAACAAGGGAATATAGTGCGGCAATCAGGCTCCTACCTGGAGAACAATGGAGTACTATTCATGTTTTGACAATCAGGCGCCCACCTGGAGAATAAGGGAAACCAGTTCAAGTTTTTGGCAATCAAGACCGCCTAGACAACAAGGGAATACAGATCAAGTTTTGGCAATCAGGCTCCCACTTGGACAACAAGGGAATACGGTTCAAGATTGGGCAATCAGGCGCCCACGTAGAGAACAAGAGAATACAATTCATGTTTTGGCAATAAGGCGCCCTCCTGGAGAAAACGGGAATAAAGTTCAAATTTTGGCAATCAGGTGCCCATCTGGAGAACAAGGGAATACAGTTCAAGTTTCGGCAATCAGGCGCCCACCCGGAAAACAAGGGAATACAGTTCAAGTTTTGGCAATCAGGCACCCATATGGAGAACAAGGAATACAGTTCAAGTTTTGGTAATCAGGAGCCCACTTGGAGAGCAAGGAAATAAATTTCAAATTTTTGTAATGAGGCGCCCACCTGGAGTACAAGGGAATACAGTTCATGTTTTGGCAATCATGTGCCCACCTGGAGAACAATGGAGTACTATTCAAGTTTTGGCAATCAGGCGCCGACCTGGAAAATAAGGGAATGTAGTTCAAGTTTTTGGCAATCAGGCACCCACCTGGAGAACATGGGAATACAGTTCAAGTTTTGGGAATCAGCGCCCACCTGGAGAACAAAAGAATATGGTTCAAGTTTGGGGCATCAGGCGCCCACCTAGAGAACAAGAGAATACGGTTCAAGTTTTGACAATCAGGAGCCCACCTGAAGAACAAGGGAACATAGTTCATGTTTTTGTAATGTGGCGCCTACATGGAGAACAAAGGAATACAGTTCAAGTTTTGGTAATCTGGCGCCCACCTGGATAACAAGGGAATAAACTTCAAGTTTGGACAATCAGGCACCCACCTAGAGAACAAGGGAATACAGTTCAAGTTTTGGCAATCAGGCGCCCACCTGGAGAACAATGGAATATAGTTCAAGTTTTGGTAATCGGGCGCCCACCTGGAGACCAAGGTAATACAGTTCAAGCTTTTGTAATCAGGCGCCCACCGGAGAACAAGGGAATACAGTTCATGTTTTTGCAATCAGGTGCCCACCTGGAGAACAAGGAATACAGTTCAAGTTTTGGCAATCAGGCGCCCACCTGGAGATCAAGGGAATACAGTTCAAGTTTTGGCAATCAGGTGCCCACCTGGAGAACAATGGAGTACTATTCAAGTTTTGGCAATCAGGCGCCCGCCTGGAGAATAAGGGAATACAGTTCAAGTTTTTGTCAATCAGGCACCCACCTGGAGAACAAGGGAATACATTTCAAGTTTTGGCGATCAGACGCCCACCTGAAGAACAAGGGAATACGGTTCAAGTTTGGGCAATCATGCGCCCACCTGGAGAACAAGAGAATATGGTTAATATTTTGGCAATAAGGCGCCCACCTGTATAACAAGGGAATAAAGTTCAAGTTTTGGCAATCAGGCGCCCACCTGGAAAACGAGGGAACACAATTCAAGTTTTGGTAATCAGGCCCCCACCTGAAGAGCAGGGTAATACAGTTCACGTTTTGGCAATCAGGCGCCCACCTGGATAACAAGGGAATACAGTTCAAGTTACGGCAATTAGGTGCCCACTTGGAGAACAAGGGAATACAGTTCAAGTTTTGGCATCAGGCGCACACCTAGAGAACAAGGGAATACAGTGCGGCAATCAGGCGCCTACCTGGAGAACAATGGAGTACTATTCATGTTTTGGCAATCAGGCTCCCACCTGGAGAATAAGGGAATACAATTCAAGTTTTTGGCAATCAGGCCCCCACTTGGAGAACAAGGGAATACGGTTCAAGATTGGGCAATCAGGCGCCCACTTGGAGAACAAGATAATACAGTTCATGTTTTGGCAATAAGGCGCCCACCTGGAGAAAAAGGGAATAAAGTTCAAGTTTTGGCAATCAGGTGCCCATCTGGAGAACAAGGGAATACAGTTCAAGTTCCGGCAATCTGGCGCCCACCCGGAAAACAAGGGAATGCAGTTCAAGTTTCAGTAATTAGGCACCCACCCGGAAAACAAGGGAATATAGTTCAAGTTTTGGTAATGTGGGGCCCACCTGAATAACATGGGAATACAGTTCAAGTTTCGGCAATCAGGCGCCCGCCCAGAAAACAAGGGAATACAGTTCATGTTTCGACAATCAGGCGCCTACTATGAGAACAAGGGAATACAGTTCATGTTTTGGGAATCAGGCGCCCACATGGAGAACAAAGGAATACGGTTCAAGTTCGGGCCATCAGGCGCCCACCTGGAGAACAAGAGAATACGGTTCATGTTTTGGAAATAACGCGCCCACCTGGAGAACAAGGGAATACAATTCAAGTTTTGGCAATCAGGCGCCCACCTGGAGAACAAGGGAATATAGTTCATGTTTCGGCAATCAGGCGCCCACATGGAGAACAAGGGAACATAGTTCATGATTTTGTAATGTGGCTCCCACATAGAGAAAAAGGGAATACAATTCAAGTTTTTGTAATCTGGCTCCCACCTGGATAACAAATGAATACAGTTCAAGTTTTGGTAATTCGGTGCCCACCTAGTGAACAAGGGAATGCAGTTCAAGTTTTGGCAATCAGGCGCCCACCTTGAAAACAAGGGAATACAGTTCAATGATGGCAATCGGGTGCCCACCTAGAGAACAAGGGAATACATTTCAAGTTGAAGCATCAGACGCACACCTAGAAAACAAGGGAATACAATTCATGTTTTGACAATCAAGCGCCCACCTGGAAAACAAGGGAACATAGTTTAAGTTTTAGGAATCAGGCGCCCACCTGGAGAACAAGGGAATACAAATCATGTTTTGGCAATCAGGTGCCCACCTGGAGAATAAGAGAATACATTTCAAGCTTTGGCAATCAGGCGCCCACCTGGAGAATAAGAGAATACATTTCAAGTTGAAGCATCGGCGCCTGGCTAGAAAACAAGGGAATACAGTTCAAGGTTTAGCAATCAGGTGCCCACCTGGAAAACAAGGGAATACATTTCAAGCTTTGGCAATCAGGCGCCCACCTAGAGAATAAGAGAATACATTTGAAGTTGAAGCATCAGGCGCCTACCTAAAAACAAAGGGAATACATTTCAAGTTGAAGCATCAGGCGCCCACCTGGAAAATAAGGGAATACAGTTTAAGTTTTAAGAATCAGGAGCACACCTGGAGAACAAGGAAAAACATTTCAAGCTTTGGCAATCAGGCGCCCACCTGGAGAATAAGAGGATACATTTCAAGTTGAAGCATCAGGCGCCCACCTGGAAAACAAGGTATACATTTCACGTTTTGGCAATCAGGCGCCTACCTAAAGAACAAGTGAATACATTTCAAGTTGAAGGATCAGCCGCCCACCTGGAAAACAAGGGAATACAGTCTAAGTATTAAGAATCAGGACCCCACCTGAAGAACAAGGGAATACATTTCAAGTTGATGCATCAGGCGCCCGGCAGGAAAACAAGGGAATACAATTCAATCTTTGGCTATCAGGCGCCCACCTGGAGAATAAGAGAATACATTTCAAGCTTTGGCAATCAGGCGCCCACCTGGAGAATAAGAGAATACATTTCAAGTTGAAGCATCAGGCGTCCACCTAGAGAACAAGGGAATACATTTCACGTTTTGGCAATCAGGCGCCCACCTGAAAAATAAGGGAATAAAGTTCAAGCTTTGGCAATCAGGCGCCCACCTGGAGAACAAGGGAATACATTTCAAGTTGAAGTATCAGGCGCCCACCTGGAAAACAAGGGAATTCAGTTTAAGTTTTAAGAATCAGGAGCACACCTGGAGAACAAGGGAATACATTTCAAGTTGAAGCATCAGGCGCCGGCTAGAAAACAAGGGAATACAGTTCAAGGTTTAGCAACCCACTCCACGCGTTCGCGATCAATAATGCCTTCACCTTATGCGATCGCAACTCAATCATCGTGAATGCGAAGAACAAACTGGACTGCCCCTCAAAAGCTACTACGCGATCGCGAAGAGTAAAAACTCTGCAACAGCTGAACTCCAAAATCTGCAACTCTCCAAGGCATGAAATGGTCCGATCGACCATCCGAAACTCACCCGAGGCCCCCGGGACCTCCACCAAAGGCATTAACATACCCCAAAACCTCATTCAAACTTGTTCTGATCTTCAAAACAGCTCAAACAATATCAAATCAAACTAAACACATTGGATTCAACCCAAACTTTCTAAAAATCTTCTGAATTCCGCTTTTGATAAAAATCCAACCAAACCACGTCCGAATGACCTGAAATTTTGCACACACATCCCAAATGACACAACGGGACTACTAAAACTCTCAGAATTCCATTCTGACCCCTATATAAAAATCTCGCCAACCAACCGGAAATTGCCAAAATATCAACTTCGCCAATTCAAGCCTAAATCTACTCCGGACCTCCAAAACTCATTACGATCGTGCTCCTAAGTCCCAAATCACCTCCCGAAGCTATCCGAACCGTCAGAACTCACATCTGATCCCTCTAACACATAAGTCATCCTCCGGTAGACTTTTCCAACTAAGGCTTCCTCAAAAGAGACTAAGTGTCTCAAACCTTACCAAAATCATTTCGGATTCGATTCGACCAACCCGATACCACATAACACGGATAAACAAAGCATAATAAAGAAAAAATGAGAAAAACATAGTGGTAACTCATGAGACGACTGGTCGGGTCGTCACATCATCCTATAAAAATAATATGTTTGATTAAATGTGATAATTAAGATTAAAAAACTCAAAAGTACATAGAGTAACAATTATAAATATTATACCGTATTGATCTTGATAACTAAGTCACCATACGATGATTCATTAATAGTTTATAATAATGATTCTTTCATGTCAAATTATTTATCCAAAGTTTTATTTTAATAATATTAATTTTATTTTAGAAAATCGTGTACTACATAATTCAGCATTCATGTGCATGTGGGAAACCCAATATTTAAAAGTTAAATTACTTAAATATTATATTTAATAATATAAAATAAAATAAATCTATAACCTAAAAAATTATTAAGATTATTTGTCAAGGATATAATGTTTCAAATTAAAAGTTATCATTTAGATTATTTACCAAAGGATGCTTGAACTCGCCCTGCCACCAAAGATCATCATTTGCTTTAGATATAATGAGATGGGCTTTAAATCGAATTAACCTAAATAGCCGTCCATCCAAAATATAAATTAAATTAGCAGGTAGATATATAATATATGTATAATCCATGTATAATGTATATATAATTTTTATAAACTGGCTAAAAAAATAAAATGCAAATACAATCGGCTATTTGCGTAAAGATCTCTTTTTCCATTGTGAATTTTACATTGCCAAAGAAATAATCTGCAAAATACATGAAGGTTAGGATATCATAATTCATTTGACTATGCAGAAGCATATTTTTTTCAATTGCTTTAAAAAAGTATAGCTTTTTAGAGTGTATCCAATCCAACACACACATAAATATATAGAGAGAGAGGGGGATATACATTGTAGATTCAATGCAAAAAAAATTATAACATATAAAGATGACCCATGGAATTTTCTTGCAAGAAATACAAGTAAACTTTTTAACTAATATTGCAACACGTCCTTGCCGTAGCATCAAAAATGTTGATTACAAGGAAAGGTAAAACACTCATAATTTTTATAATTATTTCTCCACGACTTAATAAGATATTTATGTATATTTTTGTAAGGATGAAGATTTTATGAAGATGGTTTATTGAGAAGAACATTATTAATTGTGATGACCCAAAAGGTCATCTCGTGCTTTAAAACCCAATTCGGGATTTCGAGGCCATCAAAATCTCATTTTACTTCTCCTCGATTTGCGTACGCAGTCTGGGCATGTTTCTAGAAAGCCTTTAAGTGAAAATTTGAGAAAATACTAAGTTTTGCCTTTAAAATTGATTTAAGTTGACTTCAGTCAATATTTTGAGTAAACGGACCCGGACCCGTGTCTTGATGGTCCCGGAGAATCCGTAATAAAATATGGGAGTTAACGCATATGCCCGGAATAAAATTCCGAGGTCCCTACCCCGATAAATGAATTTTTGAAGAAAATTATTAAACTGAAAATATAATAATTTTTGGAAATCGAATAATGTTTGATCTTGTTGGTATCGGGCACGTATTTTAGTTTCGGAGCCCGGTACAGGTTTAATATGGTATTTAAGTCATGTTTGTGAAATTTGGTGAGAAACAGAGTTTAAATAATGTGATTCGGACCCTCAGTTGTGAAAAATAAAAACTTTAATTGTTCTTGAGAATTTCATTAATTTTGATGCTAAATTCGTAGTTATAGGTGTTATTTTGGCTATTTGATCGCACAAGCAAGTTCGTATGATGTTTTAAGACTTGTGTGCATGTTTGGTTTGAAGCCCCGAGGACTCGGGTGCGTTCTGGATAGGCTACGGAGTGTTTTGAAACTTAAGAAAATTGCCGGTATGCTTCAGGTCTGCAGACTTCGCATTTGCAATGCCTGGATCGCAAATGTGAGCATCACATTTGCGAAGTAGCTTCGCATTTGCGATTAGTAGGAATGGGAGGGGACCTTCCCAATTGCGAAGCTCTGGATCGCATTTGCGATAGAAACAGGTCGCATTTACGAACAAGTGTTCGCATTTGCAATGATAGCAGGTCCTGGACATTCTTCGCATTTGCGGGTTCGCATTTGCGAACTCCTTATCGCAAATGCGATATCTGCAACTGTTCAAAAATGATTTTAGACGGGATATTTTATTCATTTCTCAAATTTTCAAACCCTAAACTTCAAGAGGTGATTTTCCAAAGACCCTTTCTTCCCCAAATCATAGGTAAATGATTCTTAACTTATTTCTTTCAATCTATTTCATCTTTTTACAAAATTTCATCTTAGAATCGAGGGTTTTTCATGGTGGAATTGGGTGTTTTTGGGTAGAACTTAGAAATTTCGAAATTTAGGGATTTAGACCTCAAATTGAGGTCGGATTCCAAAATCAATTGTACATTCGGACTCGGGGGTGAATGAGTAATCGGGGTTTGGTCCGAACTTTGAGTTTTGACCAAGCGGGCCCGGGGTCGGTTTTTGACTTTTTCAAAAAAATATTGGGAAACTTGTAATTATGCATTGGAATTGATTTTTTAGCGATAATTGATATTTAAATTAATTATGACTAGATACGAGTGGATTGGAGGTGGAACCGAGAGGTAAAGCGGTAATTGAGGCTTGATTTTGACCGTGGAATCGAGGTAAGTGTTGTGGTTAACCTTAGCTTGAGGGATTAGGTGTTGCTGCCTTATTTTCTACTTGTGTAGTTGTTGAGTACGTTGTATAGGTGAGGTGACAAGTATCTATACGTTGGTGTCGGTTCATCGCATGCGAGTGAACCTTATACTTGTGACTATTGTGTTTCTTTATACATACTTCTCATGTTTAAACTGGTTATTCTTCATGTTAAACAAGTCTTATTATGTTTTCCTGGTATTGGACATTTGTGAGCATTGACTCAAGTTGAGATTTATATTGTGAAGTTAAATGTTGAAACGAGGTTGTTTATTGATGATTCCCTTGTTGGATTGTTGTTGTTTCTGTTGTTTGGGTAAAGAAGAGTGTAAAGCACGAAGGGTGATGTCGTGCAATGTTGAGTGAATGATAAAGCACGAAGGGTAATGTCGTGCCATATTCTATGAGTGTTGATGCACGAAGGGTGATATTGTGCCGTATTCTGATATTGATAATGCACGGAAGGTGATGTCGTGCCATGATTATGAGAGAGTTAATGCACGAAGGGTGATGTCGTGTCGTTTCTATTGTTTCTTATGGTAAGGCGAGAGTAAAAGCACTAAGGGTGACGTCTTGCACGTGGTTGTTGTGTTATTATATTCGTTGGTTCAAAGTATGATATTCATTGTATTTTTGTACTGTACTATTTTCAGAATATTCATAGTCCCCTAAGCATGTTTTCCCCCTTTCCGTTATTATCTGTTATTATCTGTTAAATTTCCGTTATTGTTATTTCTCTCATATATGATTTAACTGCACAAGTTCATGTTATTTCTCGTGTTCTAGCCTCGTCACTACTTCGCCGAGATTAGGCTTGTCACTTACCAGTACATGGGGTCGTTGTACTGATACTGCACTCTACACTTTCTGTGCGGATCCCAGTATTGGACCGCACTGATCAGAGTTTGGGTTGCTTCCTTCAGTCTACAAGAGAGACCCAAGGTAGATCTGTCGGTGTTCGCAGACCCTGGAGTCCCCTTCCCTCTAGATATTTCCCGTCTCTTTTCATTTCGAGAAAAATGTATTTCTTTTAAACCAGTGTTTGTAGAAAGTTCTTAGAAGTTCGTGGATTGTGACACCAGATCTTTTAGGTAGTTACATATTCGTATTTTAAACTGTTATAAAATTTTTGCACATCATATTTTTATAATTTAAATTATTGCTAATCACTGTTTGGGTAATGATTAATGTGTTAGAACTGTATCTGTTGGCTTTCCTAGCATTCTAAGAGTTAGGCGCCATCACGATCCCGACGGTGGAAAATCCCGTTCGTGACATTAATTGAGGGAGTTATAATCCAAATAACACCTTTTTGTAGACAATTTTACGATTCATTTTAAGAAGCAAGAATATGTAATTGAGGTTATGATTACAAACAATATAAATGTTGGACGTGAAGTTTTCCTGGATGCAAAAATACCTTTTGGCATTTGATATAACAGTGATTACCATTCATTTGCTCGCTAAATTTTCACACTTGGTGCTTTAGAAGCACCACAAAACTTCACTAATGTACTTACTCTATGTCTTGCAAGATAGCGAGCATATTCCAACAAAATACTATTTTGAGAGCAAAAGGCGGGTAGTTTATTTCAAATTAACAAGCTGAGTGGCATTATAGAAACTATTAATCATGAACCCACGTCATAAAGCAAGAAGGTTTCACATTTCTCGATAAATCATCTCCTTCTGAGAAATGTGAAACCTTCTTGCTTTATAATAAAGTATTGGCTTATTAGGACAGTGGAAGGGAACACACAACAAAAAAATCGTTTTAAAGGGAGTATTAGGTTAGATGCACTTAATTACATGATGATTGCCATAAAATAAAATAAATAAAAGAATCACATACATCTAACTAAACTTTAATTGTTTATCTTCGTAAAATCAAAAAATATACAATCTTTTTGACATGGGTAAACAAGTAATGATCCATATTGATCATTCGCATAAACTTATATTTTATTTTTTTTGTATAATATTTTACTCAAATCATTGTTCTAATAATATTGATATTGTTTTAAAAAATTATTTCTTACATGATTTGGAATACACGTGCAACGCACGTGCCGAGAAACTAGTATATTATTAAAAGTGAAAAACCCTTAAGTCAAAGTTAATTTACCAAAATACCCTTTTAAATAATTTAAATACATTACATATAAAATAATTACACAAAACTTCTAAATTTACTTGAAAAAATGTGATCATATTAGTATCTAATGTTCAACCTAATTTCTAACTAACAGGTGGCTATTGTTTAAATAATTAGTCTATAGTATATCCTAATAAGGTAATTAATTAAATAGACATATAAACAAATTACACAAAACTTCTAAATTTACTTGAAAAAATGTGATCATATTAGTATCTAACGTTCAACCTAATTTCTAACTAACAGGTGGCTATTGTTTAAATAATTAGTCTATAGTATATCCTAATAAGGTAATTAATTAAATAGTGTTAATTAGTGTCTATTTGATAAAAGCCACCTGTTTGGAACGATTTTAAGTGCATGTTTTACGGTTTGGAAGAATAGCCACCCTTTCAAGAACCAAGCTTTAGAACACACCGCTTCAGAAGCAAAATTATATTATCTCTTGATGCCATGAATTTTCAGTATGGTGTATATAATTTATATAAATACTACTTATAAAGGTTTTAACTTCAATACCACACAAGTAGGGTAATTTGTGTGGTGTCCAATTTTTCGCTTAAACTGATTATGAAAGGATCTGGTTCTTCTATGTGTTCCTTAACCTACTATTGCAGGAATAGTAAATGCGGAAAGTAAAGAACACAAGTATTTTACGTGGAAAATACCTGGCTCAAAAGTTGAAAAAAACACGACCTACTTCCCAGTAAGATTTTCTCAAACTCTCCACTAACTCACTGAGCCAAAAAACTGCATTTACAAAATACTTTTGTAAACCTAGGACTGACTCTAATCCCATTATAGCAAACAATCTCTAATTGTTGCGACAACTTCAAGTTAACTCTAACTTGAATATTTTGAGTACCTATTACAATTGCCTCTAGATAAAGCTGAAAGGTACAATATGAATACACCTACTACAATTGAACTAGAATAAAAGACAGACACTTGGAGCTGGTTCTTCTATCTGGTTCATGTAGCTTCAAGTTTGCACACTTGAATCACACACGAACTGCTTGCAAAATGCCTTGCTATTTTGATCTCCATTCTTGTTTAACTTCTGCGTTTGTGCATTACCTGTAAAATGAGAGCATCCTGCAATATATAGAGTTAGTAGATGGAGAAATAACTAGAGTTCTAATGCTACTCTTCTTTGGTGGAAGAGTTCTAGTTGAACTCAACTTCTAACTCCTCCCTATCTTGGACAGTGTTCTCTATGAATAAGGAGTTCTTCTTCTATCAATTATGCAACCTTTTCGATCACGAGATATCAAATATACCAAGTTAAGCTTATTTCATTTGTGTGCATCCCACATGCTCGGATCTATTCGTTTCTATGCACACAAGGGATGGACCTGGTTCATGTCTGCGCTTCCTTTGTCATTCTTCAAAATTAACCTTCACATGGGCCAACAAATTCCCCCTTTTTGATGATAACAAACATTGTGCTTTTCATAAGCTTTGCCTTGTTTCAACTTAGCTCAATATCTACACAATATTAGAAATATTTTTCTTTTTTATTACTTATCATCAAGGACCAAGTACATTAGGTTATAAATATCACTGTTCAAAGTATAAAGCACAACCTTTCCCCCCCCCCCCTTTTGGCATCATCGAAGAGTTGCATAAAAAATGTGAGATAACTAGATTTTAAATTTACTCATGGCCACTGGGGCTACTTCAAATGCAAACATGGATTAATCATCATAGATCAAGCTAAGAATTTCAACCATCAAAGAAATATAAGCAAATAATTAGAGCAAAAAATGTGAATTTTATTGATGATTGATAAGATTCTACCACAAAGCATAAGAAGAAATAAAAATAAAGAAAAAATGAGCAAAAGAAACAAAAAGTCCTGAACTGGGTCACTGGTTGATCTACATTAGGCTAGGAGGCTTAAGGCTGGGAAGAAATAGGTGCTTGGTTTTAGGCTTGGAGGAGTTTCAGCATATCTTGAAGGATGCCATTATTCTTCTAATTTTCTCTTGCCAGCTCAGTTCTAAGAGCATCTCTCTCAGTCAACCTCTTCTTTAGCCTCTCAATCTCAGCATCCTTAGTCCCACTCTCCTGCACTAAGGCTCTGACCTTGCTATTGACTGGTCCTTTCTTTGATGAACCAGGTTCATTAGGAGTGGCATGGACCTCATAGTCACAAACAATCAGAGTTTTTGCCCAAAGTGATCTTTGCTTGTAGCCAATTCCCACATCTTCAGAGGCACCTTAAAATGTGCAAGCACAACTGTGAGAATGAAGCCATAGGGAATGGCATGAGACTTGGTCCCACTTATAACCCTATCAAGAAGCTGGATTAGAAATCCAGGCCAATTAATCTGTCTCCCACTATTCAAACACTCCATGAGGACCAAGTCCATGAAGCTTGCAATGTGCCTCCTTTCCTGCCTTGGCAGAATGCATTTGTTGACGAATTCAAACAACACTTTGTGGGGTGGCGTCATCTCTCTCTTGTACACAGCCTTAGGCTCAATTTCCTCCTTATTGTCATCGAAATTTCTGGGAATGGCAAGAGGAGTAGGAAGATTGTCTAGGCTTGGCCACTTAAGCTTTTGGTACTCATTGAACCCCTCAGCAGGTATACCTATAATTTCATCCAACTCCTTCACATTGAAAGAGATTTGCACCCCTCTCACCAAGAAGGTAACACGTCCATCCTTCACTGCAGCATTTGCCATAAATTTAACTATTTCACTCCTGTCCAACCTGTCATCCATCTGAAGGATCATGTCCTTCCAGCCTTGCAATTCCAATTTCTCCAACAGCAGCACCATTCCTTCCTCCTCCAAATCCCTGAGGAGTCTACCCTTTAGAATTGTCCTCTTGCCAAACTTGGCTATCTTGTCTTTCTCGGTATCTGAATCATCTTCATCTTCCTCTCCACTATATTCTTCTTCCTTAGCAATTTTTACCTTTTTAGTTTTCACTACAGACCTGGTCCTTTTTGCCAGGGTGGATGGTTCAACAGATGTTGACTTAGAAGTAGACTTCTTAGTGGAAGTCTTAGCTTTCTTGGGTTTGGGAGTCTGAACCTCCACCTCTTCATTGACATCTTTATCTTGATAGACCAGGTCCACATCATCAATGTCAACAGGCTCACCCCCATTCTTCTTCCCTTTTTCAACATTTTTCATTTCGTTTTCTTCTAAGGCTCTTTGCAAGTCTGCCTCATTCTACTTTAGCTGACTCCTTGTGGATCTTCCTTTTGTGGGAGGAATTTCAACAGTGTTAGAAGGGGCAGCTTCCTTTTCTTGTTAGCCCTAGTAGTGCCAGGGGTTTTAGCCATGGAAGTTCTCTTCTTCTTTGGGTTGTAGCTCTCACTCGCTTTCTTCAATAGGTCCACGAGGGTTTCTTCTACTGATGAACCAGGTTCATCTACATTTTTCCCAATTTTAACCAGCCCTTCAGCGGCTTCGCTAGACCCACTTAGCCCTGTTTTCTTCACACTTTCCTCCATTGTACCAGATTTTGCTCCACAAATAGCCATTATCCCTATATCAGGAGTGGGTGAAGAATCAACAACTCTTTTACCCGTTCCTCTTTCTTCACCACGAGCACCCTCACTCTCTTTTTCTTTTTCCTTTTTTAATCACCAATCCTTCTGGAATCAAAAGATTCTACATCAACAATAGACCCAACCATAATAAACATGTTGTCTAGATTCTTAGCCAACTCAGAAATTACTTCAATAGTAGTATTTGGGCCAGAGGTTACCTCTTCTAAATCAAAAGACCCAGTTTCTTCCCCCTTAGTAGAAGACTTGAAGGATTCTTCAGAGTTCTTGGGTTCTTGGGCTTGGCTAGCTTTTAATTGAGCGTCTAATTTCTATGATTATTCCTTCCCAGCCACTTTCTTGCGAGCAAACATCTTAACTCTTCTTTTCTTACATTAAGGAGTGGTTGAAGATTAGGTGCATGGTGGGGGTGTGCCGGGGTTGTCATAAAGGTTAGTCATTGCTATGCTTGGTTCTGAAATAAAAGAGAGGTAGATTGAAATTTGGAGAATGAAAGACGATGGAGAGTATTTCGACAGCCTGAAAAGTGTGGAGTGAAGATAGAGATGACAATGATGATCAATTTAAAGAGGGGTAATTAATAGGTAACGGCAAGCTTTTCAGACTCTTAAAAGTCTAATAAAACTAAATGTCAGCTTCGAAAAGACATTGGGGTCTATCCCTAATATCTAGGTGGTTTAATTCGGTTGGGAGTCTTTGAATGGAACTGGTTCACTTATAACAAATAAGTTCAAAAGAACTTCAGAATTTGTTAGGACTCTGCTCATGATCCAAATATTATTATTTCAAATTATCTAGAGTGTAGAAGACATACTGTGTTATCTTAATGAACCAGGTTCTTCACTGGTAATTCTTTTGTGTAAGTCTAAATTTGCCAAAATAGAGAAAATATCATTAGAGATTAATGAGTCATTTTAACATATGGCACACGAGTATACTATTGAAAGTATGATATTGAGCAAGATCTTTACTTATGTACAAGATTGTATAGATTTTCTAACCAAATTCTTTTTCTTTTTTTTTCTTTTTTTTTTGTCGTTTAACCTTGAGCTGGACCTTTTAGGTGATATTAATCATCCCTAATTCCAACATGTTCCTCTCAAAGTGATCTCTATTTAAGGCTTTTTTGAAGATATCAGTCATTTGCTTGTCAGTAGCACAAAACTCCACAGTAATCAAGCATTTCTCATAGTTGTCCCTCAAAAAATGGTGCCTAACATCTATGTGCTTAGTTCTGTTATGATAAACCGGGTTCTTTGTCATACTAATGGCACTAGTGTTATTAAAAAATATAGGGATGCAACCAACATCAATTCCAAAGTCCAATAATTGTTGTTTGATCCACAGCAATTTAGCACAACATGAAGCAGCAGCAACATACTCAGCTTCAACAGTAGATAAGGACACTGAATTTTGCTTTTTGGCAGCCCGTGACACAAGACATGAACCAAGATGCTCTTCCTATCCACAATGAAATCTGCATAATCAGCATCGGCATATCCCACCAGGTTAAAGTCACTACCTCTTGGATACCAAAGACAAAGTTCATAGGTGCCTTTCAAGTATCTCAATATTATCTTGACAGAAGTCAAGTGAGACTCCTTTTAATTTGCCTAAAATCGAGCACAAAGACCTACACTGAAAACAATGTTAGGTCAGCTAACAGTGAGATATAAAAGAGAACCAATCATTCCCCTATACAACTTCTGATCAACAGATGAACCAGGTTCATCTATATCCAATTTTGTGGCTATTATTATAGGAGTATCGATTTCTTTTGATTCTTCCATTAAACATTTTAAGCAACTCTTTCACATAATTATATTGATGGATCATAGTTCCATTTGAGTTTTGTGTAATTTGTAATCCTAAAAAGAAATTAAGCTCACCCATCATACTCATTTCAAATTCACTCCCCATTAGTTTAGCAAATTCCTTACTTAGTTTATCTATAGTTGATCCAAATATTATATCATCAACGTATATCTGCACTACTTGGAGGTTTTTACCTTTTCGTTAAAGAATAAAGTGTTATCAATTTTACCTCTCTTGTAGCCATGTTCAAGCAGGAATTTAGATAATCTTTCATACCGTGCTCTAGGAGCCTGCTTGATCCCAAAGAGTGCCTTGTCAAGTTTGTACACATGATCAGGACACTCCTTGCTTTCAAACCTTGGATGTTGCTTGACAAACACTTCTTCCTTTAAATAGAAGAAGGCACTCTTGACATCCATATGGTGAAGAGTGAATACCATGTAAGCAGCAAAGGCTATGAGGAGTCTTATTGCTTCCAACCATACAACTGGAGCAAAGGTCTCATCATAATCCATGCCCTACTCTTGGCTATATTCTTGAACCACCAATATTGCGTTGTTCCTTGTAACTGGTCCATCTTCATCAAGTTTGTTTTTGAAGACCCATTTTGTGCCAATTACTGATCCGTCCTTGAGTCTTAGTACCAGATGCTAAACTTGACTCATTTCAAACTGGTTGAGTTCATGTTGCATTGCATGTACCCAGTTTGTATCCTGTAAAGCCTCAATAACATTTTTAGGTTCAATAAGAGATAAGAAAGCATCAAAAGCACAAAGATTCTTTAATGAAGATCTGGTTTTAATTCCAGAGATTGTATCACGACCCAAATCGGAGGGCCATAACAGGCACTCGGTGCCTTACCCAACCGAGTACCAATGTAATGTATCTTTCTTATCATACCATCATGGGTAATTGGGCCGGAAAGGCCGTCATGATATAACCAAAATAAAACATAAGGCAATACTTGACATAGGACGACCCAACATGTAATACAAACTTATACATGATGGGTTTTCAATATCTTAGCTTTATATTTTGATGATCTCACAAACTTACAGTCAAGAACTAGATAGGGAACCTGACACACTTGGTATACATTTCTAATCAACGAACTCCAGCTAATGAGAACTGCTGCAACCTTAGAAGATAGAGAACCAACACAGGGACCTGATCCCTTGTGTTTCCCTGATAGCAGTACGAAAGTCAACTGTGTACAGCTGGAAAGTGACTGCCACATAAACAATGCATACAGTGCAGCGGAGTTCTGCAATCACTTGTCCTTTGACCACCAAGTGCTTACATCATTTAAGTGATGTCATTCAAGGTGTATTAACAAAAGTATTACAACAAAACATCACTTGAATACTTGAGAATTCTCTTCAAGCATTCAAGCCTTCTAAGATAGAAAATTCAGTTCTCAAGTGCCTCAAAAACAAAGTTTAATGCTACTATGGACCAGTTCCTAAATCTAGTATTTTGTTGTCCTTAGTTGAATTGTAACTTTGTAATTGTTCATCATTGTAATTTCTAAATTGCTTAGCTAGAAGCATTTCTTAGGAATCCCTTTGTAAAACCATAAATCCTTTGTGTTTGTGTCGTGACTAGAGCTAGTTATGAGTTGAAGTCTTTGTAATAGGTGTATTGTAAAGTGGCTTGTAATAGGTGTATTCCAAGTTAGTGAGGGATTAAGAGTTTAATTCCTAGATCGCATAGGTTGTAATCTAAAAGTTGCTCATAGTGAAGTTGAAATCCTACCAATGTAGGTCGTGGTTTTTTATCTCCTTGAGCGGGGATGTTTTCACGTAAAACTCCCTGTCTGATTTACTTACTGTTTTATTAGTATTCTCAGTGGAAACTCATAGAGGACCTGGTACTCTATAGTTTGGTGGACTCATATAAAATATCAATTGGTATCAGAGTGGGTACCTCCTATCAAGCTTACACCTTGGACGGATCTTTATGGCTGCTCCACCAAATTTTGAAGAAGGTCAGTCTACGTATACACCACCCAGGTTCAATGGGCAATACTATGGATGGTAGAAGATAAGAATGCATGATTTTATCATGGCTGAAGACTCTAAGGTGTGTGACGTCATATATGATGGTCCTTACATCCCAACAAACAATGTCGGAGACCTTCCATTGTCAATGTCAAAGACCAAAAAAGAATACACTGACGCAGACATGAAAGCTATTGAGAAAAATTTTCTTGCCAAGAAAATTTTGGTGTGTGGAATAGGTCCTGATGAATACAATAGGATCTCTGCTTGTGAAATTGCCAAGGAGATATGGGAAGCTTTGCAAACATCACATGAGAGAACCACTCAAGTAAAGCAATCTAAGATTGATATGCTCACCACCGTGTATAAAATCTTTAGGATGAAAGATGGTGAATCTATTTAAGATATGCACACAAGATTCACTTCTATAATAAATGAGCTACACTCACTTGGTGAAATCATTTCTAGGAACAAGCTCATGAGGAAGATCCTTAGTATTCTGCCGAGTTCATGGGAGAGTAAGGTAAATGACATTACTGAAGCAAAGGACCTGTATGAGCTGACCATAGATGAGCTGGTTGGAAATTTGAAAACCAACGAGATAAAGAGGAAGATAGACAGTGAAAGAAGAGAACCAAAGAAGGAAAAGAACCTGGTACTCAAAGTTGAAAGTAATGACTCAAATGAGGAGGAAAGTGACATGGCTTACTTAACCAAAAGGTTTCAGAAGATGGTCAGAAGAAATGTAGGAATACTGAAAAGAGGCAACGCCAGCAGACCAAAGAACTATGACCTCTGCCAAAATTGTGGAAAGAGAGGGAATTTCATCAAAGATTGTCCTCTCAAGAAGCCAGAACACTCCAAATACAACCTTGCTAAAGCAGCAAAGAGGAACCCTGTTCCTGACAAGCAGCTCAAAAGGAAGAGATCTGCTGACAATGTGGTGAAACAGGCTCTTGTAGCATGGGAAGACTCCTCTAGTGAGTCTGAAGAAAGAACTGATGCAGGTGATAGTTCCATGATGGTAGTTGAAAGTGAAGAAAATGAATATGATTCAATATTTGCTTTGATGGCCCAATCAGATAATGATGAAGCTGATGATAACAGTGAGGTAAACTTCAAGGATGTTTAGAGAAATCCGACATCCTACTCCCCTGAGAAACTCATGTCTTTAGCTAGTGTATTAATTGATGCCTATCATTATCAATTTATGCCTATCATAGTCTTGTGAAATATAAAGATGCCTTAACCTCAGAGCTAGGAGAAGCTTAACAAACTAGAGATGATCTGGTAGTGTGTGTAGTTGATCTGAAGAAAACCATAAGTGATTTGGAAAATGAAAAAATTGCTAGCATAAAACACGAAAGAGATGACATGGTGGTTGTAGTCGTTGAATATAAGGAAATCATTGAGAATTCCAATAAAGATAAAGAGGACTTAGTGAAGAGAGTGACTAAAATTGAGGAGGAGAAAGATGATCTCTTGATAGTGATTGCAGACCTGAGAGAAACTATAGAGGGACTAGGAATTGAGTCTAGACCTGCAAATTCTGAGAAAGAAAAGGGGTAGCCAGTGAGGCACACATTAGGCTTGAAAATGAGTTGAAAGCTTTGAAAACTAGCCTGTGTGTTGAAACTGAGAAAAACAAGCATCTCCAAACTGAACTGAAAAGAGTGAAAAATGATCTTGAAAAGCCCCTTAAGTGGACTTCGTCCTTAGAAGCTATTACTTCCATGTATGTTAATAATGGTGAAAATAGGCACGGAATAGGGTTTCAAATGGAGAAAACTCCTTAAATCCCCTATGGCAAGTATGTTACTGTACCGGATAACTGGTTGTGTACTCACTGTGGGAACAATAGGTATTTCAAGGAAAATTGCCAAGCCAGGGTCCAATCTATTCAGAAAAACAAAGTGTTTGCTGAAAAGGTAACTACTAAAAAAAGACCAGGTGCCACCCATAAAAAACGCATGTTACATGCATGGACTAAGAGAGCTCTTAATCATCCTCTTGCCTACTATAAGGGACCCAAACTTATTTGGGTTCCTAAAACTAACTCTTGATTTTCTTGTGCAGGGAACAGTGAAAGGAAGCAGTTAACAATGGTTCATGTATGGTGGATGTTCAAAGCACATGACTGGGAACACCATGGACTTTCTTTCACTAAAATCCATGCAAGAAGGGAATGTATCCTTTGGCAATGGCAAAAAGGGGTACATTCTCGGAGTTGGAAAAGTGGGAAAATCACTCACTTACTCAATTGAGAATGTGTACTATGTTAATGGTCTTAAATACAGCCTCTTGAGTGTTTCTCATATATGTGATAAAAGAAACAAGGTGGAGTTCTTGTCCAAGATATGCACAATTACTAATCTGGTAACTAGTGAAGAGGTACTTGTGGCCAAGAGATACAAGAACATCTATGTTGCTGATTTCGAGTCTATACAAAGTGGTGATCTGAGTTGCCTGAAAGCTGTTGATGATTATGTTGAACTCTGGCACAGAATATTAGGGCACTCAAGCTTTCCTCTTCTGAATAAACTAATTCAGAAGGACCTGGTCCATGGTCTGCCCATGTCAAAGTTCAAAGAACAGAAAGTCTGTGATGTTTGTGCTAGAGGGAAGCATGTGAAGTCCTCATTTAAGTCTAAAAAGGATGTCAGCACCTCAAAGCCACTCGATCTTCTTCATATGGATCTGTACGGCCCTATGAGAGTGCAAAACAGGGGAGGAAAAAGATACATCTTTGTGATAGTGGATGACTACTCCAGATTCACATGGATACTGTTTCTTAGAACAAAAGATGAAACCTTTGAAGTATTTGTAGCCTTTATGAAGAAAATCCAAGTGAATATGAAGTCTAGAGTAGCATGTATTAGATCAGATCATGGAACAGAATTTGACAATGCCAAATTTGATGAGTACTATAATGAAAATGGCATTACCCACAACTTCTCAGCCCCAAGAACTTCCCAGCAAAATGGAGTTGTGGAAATGAAGAATAGAACTCTTGAGGAAATGGCAAGAACAACGTTGATCGACAGTGGGATTGCAAAGAAATTCTAGGCTAAAGTTGTCAACACTGTCTGCTACTTGGTGAATAGGTGCATGATCAGATCTCTCCTAAACAAAACCCCCACATGAGCTACTAAATGAAAGGAAACCCAAGCTTACTCACCTAAGAACATTTGGGTGCAAATGTTATGTTCTCAATAAGGGAAAGGATCAGTTTGGTAAATTTGATGCCAAGAGTGATGAAGGAATCTTTTTGGGGTATTCTTATCAAAGCAAAGCTTACAAGATATACAACAAGTGGACTCAATATGTTGAGGAAAGTATTCATGTAATCTTTGACGAGTCCTATCCCACTTGTGAGAAAATCAACAAGGATGATCAAGATGGGGAGCCCTTACTGGTTCCATGTGAAGTCATCGATATGACAAATGGCAAGGCATACATGATGAGTTAAGTGAAGGAGCCAAGTGGAGACAATGCAACTTCTTCCTCAAGGGAATCAGGTACCTTAATTACAACCACTGAAGATGAAGAAAGAGTGGTTGATACAGTGCAAGGTACTCCACAAGTAGCTGAGAGAAGAACACAAGGGAACCAATTATATATACCTAACTCCTCTACAAAGGAGACTCAGATACCTAACTGGAAACACAAAAGCACTCATCCTTTTGACAACATAATTACCCCTCTAGATTCTGGAGTGCAAACCAGATCAAAATCCAGAAATTCTCTTGCCTTCTCAGCCTTTCTTTCCCAAATAGAACCCAAAAACATCAAGGAAGCCTTGAAGGATGTAGACTGGATTACAGCCATGCAAGATGAGTTGCATCAGTTCGAAAGGAACAATGTATGTCACTTGGTACCTAGACCCTCAATCGAACCACTATAGGAACAAGGTGGGTATTCAGGAATAAGTTTAATGAACATGGAAACACTACAAGGAACAAGGCTTGGCTAGTGGTTCAAGGTTACAATCAGGAGGAAGGAATTGATTATAATGAGACGTTTGCTCCGATTACTCACATGGAAGCTATTAGAATCCTAATTGTTTTTTCATCTCATATGGAATTCACTCTATTCCAAATGGATGTCAAAAGTGCATTTCTGAATGGAATTCTTAAGGAAGAAGTATGTGTAAAACAATCTCCAGGGTTTGAATGTCATGAACACCCTGAACATGTGTTTAAACTGGACAAGGCATTGTATGGGTTGAAGTAGGCTCCTCCAGCTTGGTATGAAAGGCTGTAAAAGTTCCTCTTATAAAACGGCTTTACAAGAGGGAAAATAGTCAATACCTTGTTCTTGAAGAAATGGGAGAGGAACCTGCTCATTGTTCAGGTGTATTTTGATGATATTATTTTTAGGGCAACAACTGATTCACTGTGTGAAGAATGTGCTAAACTCATGGGAAGTGAGTCTGAAATGAGCATGATGGGTGAGTTGAATTTCTTCTTGGGTCTTCAAGTGAAGCAGTCCACAAAGTGTACATTCATTTGCCAGCAGAAATACATCAAGTAGCTCTTGAAGAGGTTTGATATGGAAGCATCAAAAGTGATAGACACTCCCATTGCAATGGCTACTCGACTGGACATGGATGAGTCTGGATCTCCTATGAATCAAACTATGTATAGAGGCATTATTGGGTCTCTTCTCTATCTTACTGCCAACAGACCTGATATTGTCTTTAGTGTGGGGTTTTGTGCAAGGTTTTAGTCGAATCCCAAGGAATCTCATCTGAAGGCTGCTAAAAGAATTTTGAGATATCTTAAGGTAAAACAAGACATGGTCCTGTACTACCCCTCACGTGACAATGTTAATCTTGTTGGGTATGCTGATACTGACTATGCTAGTTATCTTGTAGACAAGAAAAGTACTTCTGGAATGCCTCACTTTCTAGGATCTTGTCTCATTTCATGGGGCACAAGGAAGCAAAACTCAGTGGCTCTTTCAACAGCTGAAGCAGAATATGTAGTTGTAGCTTCTTGTTGTGCTCAACTCCTATGGATCAAGAAACAATTGGAAGATTTTGGTGTATACACTAACTGTGTGCCTCTTCTATATGATAACACCAGTGCTCTCAACATGGCCAAGAATCCAGTTCAACAGAAAAGAACCAAGCACATTGATGTGAGACATCATTTCCTGAAAGACAATATGGAGAAGGGGCTTATCTGTATGAAGTTCTACAGTACGGAAGACTAAATTGCAGATATCTTTACCAAAGTATTGAGTATGGAGAATTTTGAAAGAAATAGGGTAAAGCTGGGGCTATTGAAGCCTAATTAAGTACTTGATTCCCATCAGTTAGCTATGAAAATCACCTTCATGTAAAATTAGCTAAAGTATTTTCTGGCCAAGTCTAAATCACTTCAATACCATTGTAGGTAAACACGCATGATGATTATAGAAGTTGTAGATGCATTGCATGGGTGGTGAAAGAGGATTAAAATTTTCAAAAACAGGTCAAGAATCTGGTTCTTGTACCAAAGGTTAGTAGTACTGTGCATTCTTTAATACACATCTTGAAAAGGTACAAATATCAACTGCCATGTCATCCAACTTTTTAGACTCTGCTATCACGTCTTTTCATTTCAAACCCTTTCCATCTCCCTCTGAAACATTGCAACTCCCCAAGCACTACCGCCGTTTCAGAACCGGTTCATATATCTCTCCTCATAATTATCTTCTCTCATTAAAACCATCTCTTCTCTTTACTGATCATACTCCCTCACTATACCTTCTCCAAAGAATCCTCTACTCAACCCTTCCAATGGCTGACAATCACTCCAGAATCCCTTCCTCAGTTAGCACTAACCTAGAGAAAGCCCTTAAGTCCTTCGTCCCCGATGAATCCTCTGTTACCATTCCAGTCTTAACCATTGAAATAACCTCAAATCCAGATTTCCCTCGCTCTCCTATCCTAATGCGCTTATCTCACACCTCTCTCTCCCTCTAAGTGTTGAAGACTCGAAACCCCAAAATTGATGATCCTTCGTCTCTATCAACTAAGATTCTCACCAACCAAGGCAAAAGTAGAGAACATGGTAAAATCCCAAAGTCTGTAGAAGTTTTCGGGCTAGGGTTGATCAACCTTCTGCCATTCTTACTTCTGATTCTGTGGTGTCCATGGAGCCTATCAAGGATGAAACTGTCATGACCATCTTTGTTGTATCTGCAGATGGAATATTGTATAAGGTAATTTCTAGTATACCCAGTTCTCAGAGGAAGGAGACACATGGGCTAGTGGAAGTAGGAGCCATGGTGCTTGTTGAAGGCTTTGAACCAGCAGAAACTACTGGGCCTTCTCATAAGGTACATGACCCCTCTCCGGAGGAAACATGTCAAGGTACCCACTCCTAGGTCAGTTCTGCTCCTGCACCTTCTCCACACTTTATTGTTGAGACCTTGGACATTCTGGTTCCTAAGATGAGGTCTAGTGATGAAGAAGATGAAGACAACATTGCTCTTGATTTATTAATAGTCAAGCGAAGGGCAATAATCACTCCTGAGTCTTATACTAAGCGACTTACTTCTAGGTTACAAGCAAAGGAATCTTATGACTCTGCCCTTCAAAAGAGCAGTAAGAAGAAAAAGAAGAGGTTGGTGAAAAATGGTGAAGTAGTGTGTGATAAGGATGTCCCTATGGTGGAAGTTGATGAGGAAGCAACAGAGGAACCTAGTTCATTAGTAAAAAAGTCCTAGAAGAAGAAGCAATCTACTTCAGTTGAAAATATTACATGCCCCAGTTCAAAGTTGAAAGCTGCTGTGAAGTGTGGAAAATTAAAAGATATTGTGTGTGACCCATCAGTTTCTGATGAGGATGTTTTGGTCAAGTCGAGTGGACAAGAAAAATCAAGTGTTTTGAAGTCTTTCAAGAGAAATTTGGAACCTGCGAAGGAACCTGTTTCTGCGAAAAGGGTGAGAAGTGAAACTAGTTCTGCTTCAGAACATCTGAGGCACCAAAAGGTCTTGTTGGGTCGCACTTTTGACCTAACAATATCTGATATGGATGGTATGCGACAAGTAATTGAAATGGTTGAATTTCAATGGTGGGATCATATGTTCCAAATAGATGCGCCCAAAATGTATGAGGATGAGGTTCGAAGCTTCTATGCTAACCTCTTTCCCATTGATACCAACCATATTTGTGCCTTAGTGAATGGGGTGGATATTGTGTTTGATGTGACTCTGCTTCAGGATACTCTTAAAGTCCCTATTGTTGGTGTGTCTTCTGTAAAAGATGTGTGTGGTGCAAACTTCAGGAATGCAATTGTAAAGGAAGTGGTGAACCAGCAAAGGGAATGGGTTCAAAAGAAAGCCTTGTTGCCTGTTTATCAGTTGTTGTTTGAGCTAGTGAAAAAAGTTCTCCTACCCCACGGTGAAAGGAGGTTCATGGCTTCAAAATCAAACATGTATCTAATTGAGGCACTAGATGGATTTTTAGTTGTGAATCTATCTGCTATCATGATTGAGCACATGCAGAAGGTAGCCACTTTCAAGTATGGAAATCATGGTAGGGACCAAGAAGTAGACCTTTTCTCATACAACTTTGGAGGAATGTGAGTGCTTTGAGAAGAATGGGAGGGGGTAGGCAGCACAATGACAATCCCCAGCTCATCAATGCACAAAACAGCACAATTGAGGAGATTCGAAGATTGAAGGCGAGGAACGCTATCCTAGAAGGTCAGCAGGCCCAAGGGGCCCCATAGTTAAATGAGGAAATAGATCGTTTGACAAAAGAAAATGTTGATCTCAAGCACAAGTGGAGAACCTAAAAGCAGAACTGCTCACCGAGCAAAAGTCGGCGAATGCCCGTATAGACCTAGTTCTCCAAACCCTTGCTGCAACTTCCAAGCCCTCTACTCCTAGTTCCCACTAAGCAACCCTTTTAGTGACCAGTTTCTGGATTTTCTATTCTTCTTTTAATGACTTGGCAGTTGTTTTTGTTTCTTTTGTTTTGATATGGATGGGATGTATCAGTACTACTCCCGATTTCAACAGTCCAATCTTTGTCTTTGCTTTATAAGCAAAGGCATATGTTTTATATGTAAAAACTATCCTCTTTTGCTATATAAATGCTTATGTTCTCTATTTCTCTTTTCTATCATGTTGTGTGCACATATGTGGCATGACTTAGCTAGGCTAGACTTCTTTATGTTGATTGCCTACTTGTGTATTTTTAATGATGCCAAAAGAGGTTAGTATAATTGAAATAGGGATCTGATTAAGGGAGAAGCATAAAATCAGGGGGAACTTGTGAAGTTCTTGTTGCTTCATCTGGTTATTTCTATTATAAACATATGTTATCAATGTCTAAGTTTGTCATCATCAAAAAAGGGGGAAATTGATGGCTTTTCAATATCTTAACTTTATGTTTTGATGATCTAAAAAACTTACTGTCAAGAACTAGATAGGGAACCTGACACACTTGGTATACATTTCTAATTAATAAACTCTAGCTAATGAGAACTGCTGCAACATTAGAAGATAGAGAACCAACACAGGGACCTAATCCCTTGTGTTTCCCTGACAGCAGTACGAAAGTCAACTGTGTACAGCTGGAAAGTGACTACCAAAGAAACAATGCACACAGTGCAGCACAATTCTGCAGACACTTGTCCTTTGACCAACCAAGTGCTTACATCATTCAGGTGATGTAATTTAAGGTGTAGTAACAAGAGCATTACAACAAAACATCACTTGAATACTTGAGAATTCTCTTCAAACATTCAAGCCTTCTGAGATAGCGAATTCAATTCTCAAGTGCCTCAAGAACAAAGTTTAATGCTATTATGGACCAGTTCCTAAATCTAGTATTTTGTTGTCCTTAGTTGAGTTGTAACTTTGTAATTGTTCTTTATTGTAATTCCTAAATTGCTTAGCTAGAAACATTGCTTAGGAACCCTTTTGTAAAACCATAAACCCTTTGTGTTTTTGTCGTGACTAGAGTTAGTCATGAGTTGAAGTCTTTGTAATAGGTGTATTGCAAAGTGGATTGTACTAGGTGTATTACGAGTTAGTGAGGGATTAAAAGTTTAATTCCTATATTGCATAGGTTGTAATCTAAAAGTTGCTCATAGTGAAGTTGAAATCCTACCAATGTAGGTCGTGGTTTTTTATCCCCTTGAGCATGGATTTTTCCACGTAAAACTCCATGTCTTATTTACTTACTATTTTATTAGTATTCTCAGTGGAAACTCATAGAGGACCTGGTACTCGACCCAACATGGAATACAAACTTATACATGTGACATACAATCCTATAAGACCAAAATGAACACTCGTACACTGAACATAGGCCGACAATGCCATACAATCTTTCATATACACAACATTTATTTGCAAGCCTCTAAGAGTACATACACATCATAAAGGTCCGGACAGGGCCCCGCCATACCAATCAATACATGTCCAAATCATACTGACCAAATAGGCAACTCCGAAGTAAGTGTAGTGCACCAACACCTTCCGCTGAGCTGATAGCCTACTAGGAGGACTGTCAACCTGTCTATCGGGACCTGTAGGGATGAAATGCAGTGTCCCTAGGAAAAAGGGACGTCGGTATGAATAAAGTACCGAGTATATAAGGCAGGAAAGCATAAATAAGAACAGTAATTTAAAGTGAGATAGAGGAGATACAACCTGTTGCATCTGAGCGCCTCTGAGGGCTACAGACATGAAATGCATGATATATATATATACATAAACTTTTAAAAACACACGCCTCCGTGGGCATCATCATCATATCATATACGGCAAAGAAGACTCGGTAAAAATGTACCCGGCCATCATAAGGCTCGGTACAATCATACCCGACCACGTGGAGCTCGGTAAACCCAACTAATCAATGATTGCACAATAGGTGTCGTACCCGGCCTACTATAGCATGGGTCGGTAGAGCATAATAGATACTATGTATAATGCATGCTAGACTCATGGAATCATGTTCTAAACCTTTCAGAGTGACTTAAGGTCATTGCAACTTCGATTAACATTATGGATATCCATATCCTCAATATGAACCTCAGTAGGATTCAAGGATCATACACACTTGCTTAGAATAACTTTATAAGGAAAGAACAACATGGACAACCTTAGTTGCTAGGAGTAGATTCGTTATGAAATATTGTATTCATTTCACTTTAGATCATGCCAAAGAAAGAAGGAAGTGCCTTAACATACCTTCGAAATCTTCTATCCAATCGTCAAGCAAGCTCAATATGATCTTCTTATGTCTACAACGAGTAAACCGACTTCGTCGTCATTATATAAGTGGTGTAACTCTCATATTTGGAAACCAATATTCTACAAAAAAATGGACATCACCTCCCCTATTTGTGATACATCCCATATGTTACCAAAAGTCACCAAACAACACAAACAACAACAAAATAATTCACAATAAGCTCTCTGATTAGTTCAACAACACTTTTGAGCGGCAAGCTCGATTTACAATTAACAAAATAGGGTTTGAATCAAATTCCTTTTCCATGAATATGCCTACGACATATATAACATCATACTTATGCTTACCCTATCATTTTCAACCCAAAACATCATAAGCATAATCTTCAAATATAGTCTACACGCCTAGCACCTTAACCTTTATCGTCAACATCTTATTTTTCATGTTATCGTCTTCAATCCGCTGAATTAGCACATAGATAAGATTAAACACAGCAGCCACAGCATAATAAAACTATTTATAACAATTTTCATCCACAACAAACCATATATATAATGTCAACAAAGCCTACAAAAAAAGATAATGATTCCTTATGCCATATCAATTACTATCTTGTAGATTTTCACTCAAACAACTTAACCTACACATGATTCACCTTAAGCACAACCAAGAAAATGATTTACATACCTTAGGCAGTAGATACAACTTGAAATCCCCAGCTGGTATACCTCAGAAAAACCCTCAATCACACCACAACACTATAAGAGTTGTATTCTCTTCTTAACTAAATTTTTGTGTTCAAGTTGGTGTGTAAGCACTTGTATTTCGCCTTGAAAATCTAATATATATGAAGGAGGGACTGATTCTTAGCTTAAACATAAAGAACCACATGAAATCTGAGGTTAGTTACCTTTGAAGAACCCTCCAAAACAGCCACAAGTTGAAGAACTATGATCTAGCAAGCACCACAGGATTGCTAGCGTTGGATTCACGTTTTTATCTTAGGTTTTCACCCTAGAATTATGGAGGAACCCTTGGAGAGTATTTAGGAGGGTTTTGGAACTATTTAGAATGAAACAAATGAGTTAAAACGACATATAGCTGAAGTTTTACACCGACTTTGTTGGTCCCATGGGAGCTGCTTATGCGGTCTCACGAAAATGCGAATATCTCTCCACTCCAATATCGTATCAATAAACACTTAAATGATTTAGAAACTAGACTCGTAGATCTTCAATTTAGAAAGTAGATCACCCCATAATTCCTAGTATATTTGGAGAAAAGCTCAGCTACATTTGACCTAATCTTCAACAAATTTATGAATGTAACTTGTGATGACCTTTGCCAACTCTTGTTCCACAACTTTCTTGCCTTCAAAATGTAGCAAATGACTATCATACAACTAAAATAACTCATATAATAGCCTCCTTATCATGTTAAGAACCCTAATATTACCCCAAAGTACATGTTATAACATTCCAAACTTGTCGATTTTCGACGAAACTTATTTTCTTTAATTGGTTTAGCTTCTAAGCTTTCCAAACCTCTTGGTACTCGTTATTCATGATCTTAAATATTTGTAACCTTCAAGGTAACATGATTAGCTTACTTTATTTTCTTTAAAATATGATCTTTTTTCTGAGCTTGCATCAATTGACTTACGACGTACTCTCACGTACGAAAAAATGGGGTGTAACATCATCCCCCCTTTTGGAACGTTCGTCCTTGAATGTTGACTGATGCATTTATCCATATCTTATGCAATAGCTCTTACAAAGGTTAGGCCGCGGATAAATCTAGGGAGTTGTTCAGTGGATAAATCCAAAGGTTAGGGCATTCCCCCTTTTAGGCCTATTCCTCACACCACGACTTGTGGTCGAAATTCTTCCAATCTCGTAAATGTTTCTACCTTCTTTCATGTAGCCTTTACGATTCTGACCTTGTATGTGCACCTATGCAACTCTTATATCCTTTCCCCTCAACTTTTAGCCAATCTCCAGGCTCACTTTGTGAACATATATAGTAATATGACAAGCTGTCCCTCTAGGTAACTATAGGTTTACTAAATTTCTTCGCTCGGCACTTTGTCAAACTTATGACTATTTCTATATCTTGTTTCATAGCCTCAGTTATCTATGCTTATGGCTTTACTACAACTAGGTAGATCAAACTATACAATAACTCTTACTTCAGTTTATTATTACTGAGGTCTGCCACCCAAGGCCAGGTTACTCTCTCACTGTTTTTCCTATATGCCTAAATCTAAGCCATTTAATGCTTCCTTATTACTGTTCATCTAAAGAATGGCATCAGAATCTACTCTCATACGTTGGAATTTTTATCCATATATTGTTGATTCACCTTAATTTTGATCTATAATCCACCATTGATAACTTGAAACCTTTTACGTAATACATTGTCACTAGGGCTCACGTTTCATCAGGGAACATATGAAGTGGCTTTCCTAATCCACCTAGGGACAATACTATACTTCAATAACCGTATTTCATAGCATCCCAATGTGATTCATCTTATGGGGGTATTCTAATCCCATGCAATTCATGAAATCCCTTTCTCGTTAAATCATTACTCAATCAAGGCCTAAACGTCATCCACTTATCTATCACAATTACACCCTTGTTCTACCACCAGGGCAGCATTTCATCTCTTCTAATTTTTTCTAGCCTTAGACTCATCTGAGTTTATTTAGGATGTACCAAGCTTCCTATAACTTACGGAAACCATCAACTCTCTTGTTTTGATAGGCTTAATCCCAAAGCCTTACCTATTATTTCCACCATATCACTCACCTTTTCTCATCCTTACTCCTATCTACCTAAAATCTTGTCGTTCTATGATACTTTATCTTGCGACCTATATATATCTATTTATATTACTCGCAACCTTCCTTTAACTTGCTAGCACCATAGATTTCATTTCGTACCTTCTCTATTTTCTTTAAATGTAAGCAATTACTTTTCCTGGTCATTCTGCCACTTATTGCATGATTACTTGGCTTATCTTATTGCTCACGAATACTTGAATTTCCTATAAATCATATGATCTCAAATATCACTTTTGGTTTTTACTTTCCGTTCATTAGCCACGATAGGTGCCACTTTCTAATGGAGTATATGTATAATGTTGTAGTGAGACTGTTGTTAGAAGATCATTTCTTCTTCAATTTACTATGCTTAGGTTGAAGCCTTCTCCCTTATTTCCTCAACTAGTCTTTCATAGTAGTAATTAGGGGAGATTCTCTGACTCCTGTAAAGCTACAAGCTTATTACACCGCATACCCAAAGAAATTTTTGATGTACTCACTACCCTATAATTATCCTTAGTTACTTACCTTTGCGCCCTTGTGCTCGTAGGGTTGCTTATGAAATGAAATTTGACTGTTTCCCTAGTGGAACTCTCTTTTATTTCTATAACACTTATATAGTACCTTTAACTACCCCAACTCCTATCTAAATATTTCTGAAGGATTACGATGTCATATCTGCGAGACTAAATTCTTTGTGTTGGGGTTCACTACGTTTATCTTACACGATCTGTTGATTAATCAGTATCTTCTTGTCTAGCCACAAATAAACTCTTCCCGAATCAACTACTAACTACTCGTTAGTCCATTCTCATATCTATATTTTGCATAATATCTCTTTGGTTATTTTTTTTGTCTTAACTTACCACTCGTACTAGTTCCTTATGTATCAAGTATTCATTCGAACTTATTTATCATAACATCTGGTATGGGAACCCTTACTGTCTTTCCCTGGAAGCGTGCTTGCATAATGTTCTAGAGTCGTAACATATCTATAGGGTCTGAATTAATGCAATCTTATTCCTTTCGCCAATCTACCACATTCTTCCTTTACTATTCCATAGTTACCTAAACAACATATCTCCGACTTAATATTGTATCACACCATCTTCCCCCGGGAGTACTAACATTTACTGCTATGAAGATTTACTGCTATGAAGGTGACACCCAGTGTAACTGGCATACTTAGTCCCTTAAATTTAACTCTACTCACAGTGCTTGTTTTAGGAAAGCGTCTTCATGAATGACCTTAAAAGGTTATTCTTTTGTTGTCTATTCTATTATTGCTGGAATGCATTCTCTAAAATTCTCACGATATCGAGTATTATCAAATCTTCCGATCCCTGATTCATGTTCAATATATCTTGTTCACTAGCCCATTCTGATTTCTATTACTCGGGGGGTTTAATTCATTCGAACTTATTTATCATAACATCTGGTATGGGAACCCTTACTATCTCTCCCTGGCGGCGTGCTTGCATAATGTTCTAGAGTCGTAACATATCTGTAGGGTCTGAATTAATGCAATCTCATTCCTTTCGTCAATCTACCATATTCTTCCTTTACTATTTTATAGTTACCTGAGCAACATATATCCGACTTAATATCGTATCACACCATCTTCCCCCGGGAGTACTAACATTTACTGCTATAAAGATTTACCTATAAATGTTTTACCTTTTCTTCTTTGGCGTCGTTTCACATCTCTATGGACTCTTGCTTGACTTGCCGTAACCCTTCTGTACCAGGGATAACTGAATTTCTTACGTACGAAGATGACACCCAGTGTAACTGGCACACTTAGTCCCTTAAATTTAACTCTACTCACAGTGCTTGTTTTAGGGAAACGTCTTCATGAATGACCTTAAAAGGTTATTCTTTTGTTGTCTATTCTGTTATTGCTGGAATGCATTCTCTAAAATTCTCACGATGTCGAGTATTATCAAATCTTCCGATCCCTAATTCATGTTCAATATATCTTGTTCACTAGTCCATTCTGATTTTTATTACTCAGGGGGTTTAACGTTTCCTTTCGGTAATCACGTTTCAGTCACCAACTCATTTCTCGAAGTGAAGGTATGACTTTATGGCTTAGACTGTTTTATTGTCTCAAGGCCAGTCACCTCTTGTCTTTTTCTTCACTTGACGATAGATGCTGTCATGTCATATTTTGATTTACCATTATCATCTTTTTATCACATCTTACTCATAATACTTTATTTACTCTCTTCTTATTCTCTAGCTAATATTTCTGTCTATCACTTTATTCTAAAAATTTCAACAAAACATTCTTTCGCTTTTTACTTCCCTTGCTTCATCTCACTAGCTCTTCAGAACGCCTAACATACTCTCTCCTTATTTTTTTTTACTAGGGATGGGAATCATACAAAGGTAAATATTTATCCCTTCTAGGATTCCAGTGCCAATCTTCTAAATTTTTCCAGACATTCTAGTATTCATATCTAAATGTACTATTCTAGATTGCACCATCGGGGTGTCTCACAAGGAGAACTATTACCACATTTGTAATATCCTTCTGAAATGTTAGCTAATGATAATAATTCATCTACCATTTTGGGTTACTCTAACCTAGGGTTGGCAATTTTGACCCAAAAATTGTAACCTGCCCAAGGTTGTATGGGTTGGGTCAGTAATTAAAAAGTCAATGGGTCAAAATGGGTTGGACCCATACTGACCCGTCGGAATATTGGGCCCAAACGTGTAAAAAAAAAATTGTAACCCAACGGGTTAATATATAGACCATCCCAACGGGTCAAAATAAATAAAACCTACGCGTGTTCCTCTTTAATTTCTCAGAAGACGCAAGTTAGACAGACTACTCCAAGCTTTTTTCTCCTTGATTTCTTAGACAAATGCAAGGTTAGACTACTGTTTTTGGCTCTTCAACTCTATTCTCATCCTCTTTTAATCCTTTTCCTTGATTCTTTTTATTTCAAAGTGTTGAATTTCATTTTTTCTGTGGATTATGTTATTGTTGGTGAATTGGGTGTTTGAAGCTACTATTTATTTTTTATTTAGGGTTTATATGAGCTCATAATTTAAAATCTTTGTAGATAATATTATTTCTTTTATCTTTCTATGTGCTTTGCTTTAAGCTCTGAAAGTGCTGTTTTTACTTCATTTTTTAATAAGTTGATGGAGCATATGGATGAAGTTGAAGGATCTACTGAAATAAGCTCAACAAGTGCATGTATGATGACTTCAGTGGTATGGGATAATTTTTTAAAATTACCACTTGACATTAATCCGGATAATAGGTTGAGGGCAAAGTTTAAAGATTGTGGTCGGGTATATTTGACTGATTTAATTGCTGGAACATCAAATTTAAAGCGTCACCGAGCTAAACGTCATAACAATGTGTCAGAATCAGGTCGTTATCCAGCTGCGAATATTGAAATGTTCCATGAATTGATTGCCAAAGCTATAGTAAGACATAACTTGCATTTTAGTTTTGTAGAATATGAAGGGATAAGAGAGATACATACTTTTTGAATCCCACCGTCAAGACTATTATAAGAAATACTTCAAAGATTGATGTTTTAAAATTATATCAAAAGCAAAAAGGAGTAGTTCATGATGAACTTGCAAAAATTCCTAGTAGAGTATGCTTGACTACTGATTAGTGGACATCAATTACCTTAAATGGTTATTTTTGTCTGACGACTCATTTTGTCGACTTAAAATGGATTTTACAAAAGAGGGTTCTAATATTCCGCCATGTTCCTCCTCCGCATGCTGGTCAAATTCTTGGACCGATATTGATTAGTTTCTTGAACGAGTGGGGAATCGAGAAGAAAATATTTTCAATAATCTTAGATAATGCAACTTACAATGAGAAAATTGTAGACAGTTTGAAAGAGCACTTGAACTTAATGAATTCTTTGGTATGTAACACGGACTTTGTCCATATTCGTTGTGCAAATCATATTTTAAATCTGATTGTTAAAGCAGGTCTAAAGTCAATAGAGGCTGCAATCTTTAACATAAGAAAGAGTATTAAATATATGAAAGGTATTGGCAAATGGAAGAAACATTTTCAAAGTATTGGCAAGAGTATACTCCAGTTTTATCCTTGGCAGTTGTTCTCGACCCTCGTTACTAGTTAAAGTTTGTGAAGTTTTGCTTTTCAAAGCTTGATTCTTTAACTTGTAATGAAATGACAAAGGTTGTTGAAGATAACTTGCATCGATTGTTTAAGGAGTACGTGAAATCTCCAACATCCAATAGTGCATTGGTGCAAAGTATTGTTGATGGACATGATACGAAAATGAGAGATGAAATGGATGAGTTTGATTTGTTTGAGAGTCAGCCAGAATCTAGTTCGCAAAAAACACAATTAGAACTATACTTGGAAGAGCATGTACTAGTTCGCAAGGGTAATAAAAATTTAGATGCACTCAAATTTTGGAAAGATAACATGAATAGATACCCTGAGTTGTCACTGATGGCACGAGATGTTTTAAGTATACCTATTAGTACTGTTGTGTCTGAATCAACGTTCAGCATTGGAGGGCAAGTAATTGAAAAATATCAAAGTTCAATATTACCAGAAAATGCAGAAGCTAAGTTGTGTGCTCAAGATTGGCTCTATGGACATGGAGGTAAAATTTATTCTTATTGATATGTATTATTTAAAAAATTTCTTACTCTATTATGTAGAAAATTTCTTACTCTTTCTCTATAGTAATCAAGTCTTTTGTCTATTTTTAGCGGTTGATGATTCTGATGAGGAGGATATTGCAATTGATGTGGAGAAGATTGTTGCCAGGTGCTGATAAATCAAGATCTTCTATGAGTCTTGGGTTGTTCGATATGAAATTATATTGTGAAAGGTAGAATTTGATTATGATATTACGTGATTTCTTGCAGTCATACTTTCTTAAATGAAAATACCATGATAGTGTTCATGATTTTGAATTTATTAGTTTTTCAGAACAATAAGCTTGTTACAAGAGACGGGAGTAGTTCTGAATTGGTTGTCCTTCTTGCCACTTTCCCTATTCTTCTCTGGTTGCAACACATGAGTCGTTGCTAAGCTTAGTATGTTTCCCTTGATTATGTGCCAATAAAGGTGAAAAATTACATAAACAATGAAATGTTGAAATACATATTTTGGTTTCTAACGTACAATGCACCATTTTTAATAGCACATATATGATTGTCAAAGTAGTTAAAGTAGTGAAAGAGTTAGAAAATATTTACATGTTCTTTAATAAGTTTCATTTTCAAGATCTTGAATTCATGGCAAGTGACTCAAACCTGATGCACTATTTTGGTCTTCTGCTTAATTATGCTTGCTTCTTTTATTGTTCCTGTTTGGTTTTCAAGTTTATTTAGGCCTTTTGGGATATTTTTAGGTAGTAGTATAATTTCCATATAACAATTTAGAGTTATTGCGTAAAATAAAGTCTAATGATATAACTAATTTACATAAATCTATTTTCATTACAGGATGTTGGACGATTGGCAAAGCGGAATATAGAGGAAATGATGAAGTGGTGTAGGAGGCATAGAAAGATGCAATTGAACTATAGCTTTTTAGTGTTGGCATTCAACTGTAATTAAGTGGTTAACTTGATAATTTATAATTCTTGTTTGGCATTTTATCTCGGAGGAATAAGATTTGATTTTTAGAATACTGAAATTGTATTAAATGAGTTGGATTTTTGTTGAATTGTTTTGTTAAACTATATGTGAGTTGTGACAAAACAAGTAAACAAAAATATTTGAGAAAATTTCATGTTACAATGTTCTGTTGGCAGAGATTTGAATTCAAAGTTCAATAGGAAAAAACTAAGAAGGGAAGTTGGGTCAAACGAGTTGGGTTATGACCCGTTATTTGACCCAACTTGACCCGACCCAACTTGACCTAAGCAAAATTTGGGTTGGGTTGGGTTTTGACCCCTTTAATGATCTAACACATTTTGACCCGCGCAAATTTGACCTAACCCGCCCAATTGATACCCCTACTCTAACCCCAACTGGATCTTGCTATCCCCTTCTCCTCTTAAAGTATATCTGTCAACTCCCATAGGGCATAACTAAGATGGATGTGGCCAATTGTACATACTTTTGTTACTGTTGAAGGTAACTCAAAATTCTTATATTTTTCTACCTTAATTGCAAATACCAATAATCTTCATTAGTTGGGTACCTCGTACTCTTTTTCAAGTTGCTTCTTTTACTTATTGAAACTTGTATCCACCTCCTGATTCTCTCATCTCTCTTTACCATATGGGTGGATAGATATTCATGCCTTGGGGCTCCTTATCATATATATATATATATATATTCATGCCTTGGGGCTCCTTATGAAGAAGCTCACACATCTTAGTACACACATGATCTGCTAAAGACCTAACATTTACGCATCATAAGCATGATGCAAAATCGAGTTCCTCTGATCAACTCTTCCACAACCATATTAAATCTCTTACCAACTGTCTTTGTGGATGTAGGTATCCTTGTATTATCAATAAAATAGAATTTAAGAGTTTCAATCTTTATAACTGAGCTCTACCACACGATCTAGAGTAAGAAGAAAGAGTTACAAACCTAAATGCCCTATAGCATCCTGCTTATAAGTGTAATGCACAACACACCCATAAACAAGACTATACTAGACATTGTTTGTAGACTCCATAGGACAAAATGGCTCTGATACCACTTTTGTCACGACCCAAATCGGAGGGCCGCAATGGGCACTTGGTGACATACCCAACCGAGTACAAACATAACGTATCTTTCTTATCATACCATCATGGGTAAATAGGCTGGAAGGGCCTTCATGATAAAACAAGAGTAAAACATAAGGGAATACTTGACATAGGACGACCCAACATGTAATACAAACTTATATATATGACATACGGTCTTATAAGACCAAAATGAATACTCATAGAACATAGGCCGAAAAGGCCATACAATCTTTCACACACATGACATCTATTTACAAATCCTCTAAGAGTATATACATATCATAAAGTTCGGGATAAGGCCCCGCCATACCAATCAATAAATGTCCAAATCATACTGACCAAATAGGCAATTCTGGAGCAAGTGGAGTACACCAACACCTTCCGATGAGCTGATAGCCTACTAGGAGGACTATCAACCTGTCTATCGGGAGCTGCGAGCATGAAACGCAGTGTCCCCAAGAAAAAGGACGTCAGTACAAATAAAGTACCGAGCATGTAAGGCAGGTTAGCATAAATAAGAACAGTAATGTAAAGTGAGATAGAGGAGATACAACCTGTAGCATCTGAGCGCCTATGAGGGCTATGGACATGAAATGCATGTTATATATATATATATACATATACTTTTAAAAACATACACCTCTGTGGGCATCATCATCATCATACCGTACCCGGCTTCGAACAGGACTCGGTAAAAATGTACCCAGCCATCATAAGGCTTAGTAGAATTGTACCTGACCACGTGGAGCTCGGTAAGCCCAACTGATCAGTACTTGCACAATCGGTGCCATATCCGGCCGACTATAGTACGGCTCGGTAGAGTAAAATAGATACTATATATAGACTGATGAAATCATGTTCTAAACCTTTCGGAGTGACTTAAGGTCGTTGCACGTTTGATTAACATTATGGATATCCATACCCTCAATATGAACCTCAGTAGGATTCAAGGATCATACACACTTGCTTAGAATAACTTTATAAGGAAAGAACATGGACAACCTTAGTTGCTAGGAGTAGATACGTTATGAAATAGCGTATTCATTTCACTCCACTTGCCAAAAGAATGAAGGAAGTGCCTTAACATACCTTTAAAATCTTCTATCCAATCGTCAAGCAAGCTCAATACGATATTTTTACGTCTACACTGAGTAAACTGACTCAATAATCATAATATAAGTGTTGTAACTCTCATATTTGGAAACCAATATTCTACAAAAAAACGGACAGCATGTCCCCTATTTGCGATACATCCCATATGTTACAAAATGTCACCAAACAGCCCAAACAACAACAATATAATTTACAATAAGCGCTCCGATTAATTCAACAACACTTTTGAGCGGCAAGCTCGATTTACGATTAACAAAATAGGGTTTGAATCAAATTCCTTTTCCATGAATCTGTCTACAACATATATAACATCATACTTATGCTTACCATATTATTTTTCACCCAAAACATCATAAGCATAATCTTCTAATATCGTCCACACGCCTAGCACCTTAACCTTTATCATCAACATCTTATTTCTTAGGTTATCTTTTTCAATCCACTGAATTAACACATAGATAAGCTTAACAATAGCATCCACAACATAATAAAAATATTTATAAGAATTTTTCAGCCACAACCATATATATAACGTCAACACATCCCACAAAAAAATAACGATTCCTTACGCCATGTCAATTACTATCTTGTATATTTTCACTCAAACAACTCGACCTACACATGATTGACCTTAAGAACAACCAAGAAAATGATTTACATACCATAGGCAGTAGGTACAACTTGAAATTTCTAGCTAGTGTACCTCACAACAACCCTCAATCACACTACAACACTATAAGAGTTGTATTCTCTTCTTTAATAAACTTTTGTGTTCAAGTTGGTGTGTAAGCACTTGTATTTTGCCTTGAAACTATAACATATATGGAAGGAATGATTCTTATCTTAACCATAAATAACCGCACAAAATCTGAGGTTACTTACCTTTGAAGAACCCTCCAAAATAGCCACAAGATGAAGAACTACGATCTAGCAAGAACCACGGGATTTCTAGTGTTGGATTCATGTTCTTATCTTAGATTTCACCCTAGAATCATGGAGGAACCCTTGGACAGTATTTAGGAGGGTTTAGGAACTGTTGTGGATGGAAAAATGAGTTAAAATAATATATAATTGACTTAAATACAAGCTAAAGTTTTACACCGACTTTGTGGGCCCCATGGGAGTTGCTTGTGTGGTCTCACAAAAATGTGAATATCTCTTTACTTCGATGTCATATCGACAAACAGTTAATAGGTAGATCACCCCATAATTCCTAGCATATTTGGAGAAAAGCTCAGCTATATTTGACCTAGTTTTCAGTAAATTTATGAATGTAACTTGTGATGACCTTTGCCAACTCTTGTTCCACAACTTGCTTCCCTTCAAAATGTAGCAAATGACTATCATACGACTAAAATAACTCATATCATAGCCTCCTTATCCCGTTAAGAACCTTAGTCTCACCCCAAAGCACATGTTATAACTTTCCAAACTTGTCGACTTTTGACGAAACTTATTTTCTTCAATTGGTTTAGCTTCTAAGCTTTCCAACCCTCTTGGTACTCATTATTTATGATCTTAAATAATTATAACCTCCAAGGTAACATGATTAACTTACTTTATTTGCTTTCAAATATAATCTTTTTTCTGAGCTTACATCAATTGACTTACGACGTACTTTCACGTACGAAAAAATAGGGTGTAATGGGTTGGTTCATTAATTATGTTCTCAATGGGATGAGAACTTTGGTACTTGTTAGGTTTCACAACCAATTTGTTTCATTTTAATGTTTCTCCAATGTTTTGTTGCTAAGGAACAGGTTCATGGACAGGTTCCATTGAGGTATGAGATTCAGTTCCTCTTTGTTTAGTTCTCCCTGTCAGGTTGCCCTGAATAGAAGAACTTGTTCCATCACCTGTTCCTTTTTTTGGTGTAGCTTCAGCCTGGGCTGTGATTTCATTTAAATTTATTACCAGCCCAATTGCTTCATATTCATGTTCTTGTCTCTCAAAAATAATGTTAGTTTCATCAAAAACAATATGTACACTTTCTTCTACATGCATATTTCTTTTGTTGTATACCTTATAAGCTTTACAATGTGAAGAATATCCCAAGAATACTCCCTCATCACTTCAGGGATCAAACTTACCTAGGGAGTCTTTACCATTGTTGTGCACAAAGCACTTGCATCCAAATGGCCTAAGATGGGATATATTTGGTTTTCTCCCTTTAAGTAACTCATAGGGAGTCTTCTCTACAAGAAGTTTAGTCATGCACCTATTGATGATGTAGCATGCAGTATTTATAGCTTCTGCCTAGAAGTTATGGGGCAGTTTACTAAAAAGAAACATAGTTCTAGCCATATCTTCAAGTGTCTTATTCTTTATTTCAACTACTCCATTTTGTTGTGGAGTCCTAGAATCACAGAAATTATGATCTATGCCATGCTCTTCACAAAATTCAGCAAACATAGCATTTTCAAATTCAGTTCCATGATCAGACCTAATTGATGCAAGTTGATTACCTAGTTGTTTCTGAGTTTTCTAAAAAAAGAAGTAAACATGTCAAATGCTTCATCTTTAGATGTTAAAAATAATGTCCAGGTAAACCTAGAGTAATCATCAACTAGAACCATCACATATCTTTTACAACTTATGCTTAATGTTCTCATTGAACCACAGAGATCCATATGGACCAGTTCTGTTGTTCTGGTGGTACTTACCACTTTCTTGCATTTAAAAGAGAATCTTACCTGCTTCTTCCTTGTACAAGCCTCACAAACTTTGTCTTCTTTAAACTTGATGTTAGGTAGTCCTATTACCAGGTCCTTGGAGACTAATTTGTTAAGTTGACTCAGACATGCATATCCAAGTTTCTTGTGCCAAAGGAGGGGATCATTGTCCAACACACTTAAGCAAGTGAGTTCATTTCCTGAAAGTGTGGACAGATATACAATGTATATATTGTTTACTCTTTTTCCCTGAAAAATAATATTGTTAGTGGTACAATTTATCACAAAACATTTGGTAGAGGTTAAAGCTACCAAGTTACCTTTATCATACAATTATGATACATTGATTAGACTGTATTTTAGGTCATCTATAAAGTAGACATTCTCAATAGAGTGAGAATCAGTCTTACCTACCTTTCCAACCCCAATGATCTCACATTTATTCCCATTTTCAAAGGAGACATTTCCTCCTTTGAGTTCCTCAAGTGAAAGGAACTGGTTCTTGCTTCTTATCATATATTTTGAGTAGCCACTATCCATGTACCATATTTAGCTACTACTCTTCACTTGGACATGTAAAAGGAAATCAGGGGTTAGTCTTAGGAACCCAAACTAGTTTGGGTCCCTTTCTATAGGCAAAAGGGTGAATCAGATTCTTTTTGGCCCAACCTGGCAGCCTATTTTTCCTTTGAACAAATATTTTATTCTTTTGACTAGCCTTTTCTTTTGATGTGCATTCACTTTTGTAGTGCCAATTTTACCATAGTGTGTCCAAATTTTGTTCTCAAGAAGTGTGAGGTACTTGCTTTTGGGATCCCACTTAGGTGCAGGGGTCCCGCAGACAAGTCCTCTTTTATTACTACTATGGTGTTCATGTAGCCATGAAAGTGCATCGGAGGACCTGTTCCATTTACAGGTTCTGTCTAGCTCGTTCTTGACCTTGCTTAGATCCTCCTTTCGGACTCTTATCTGGTCATCTCTTTTGTACAATTTATCTTTCATTTTTCCTAGGTTTTCTTCTAAAGTGAGTTGTGTGTGATCATCTTTCTTTTTACCTTTTCCTAATTTCATTTTTAGATTTTCAGATCTAAGCTCTAGGATAGTGGTGTCAAGTTAAAAAACCTGGTTCTTTAGCACATCATTTTTACTTTCCCTTTCACTAGCCCTGAGTTCCAGATTTTTGCATTTAGCTTTCAAAATCACACAATCCTTTAGATAGTTGTTCCTTTTCATTGTTTAAATCCTCATATTCATCTATGAAATCTAGCAGTAACTCAGATAGATTTTCTTTAGAAAAAAATTTAATCTTGTCTTTGAGATGAATTACACTTACCTTATATTCCTCATCAGATTCTCCAATGTCCATAAGTGATTGTTCATCTCCATTTTTATCATCTGAGCTTTCTCCCCAAGCAGCAACCATAACCTTTGTTGATCCTTTGTTCTTCTTGGGTTGAACTTATTCCTTCTTTCTGTTTCTTTGTTCATCTCTTTCTGTCTTCCATTCAATTTCCTATTGAGGGCAGTTTTTGATGTGGTGACCAGTCTTCCCACACTTGTAACACCCCTCATTGGTTTGGTTTTTAGGAACCCTTGGTTTGATGTAGCTTCCACTTCTTGAAGGCCCTTTTCCTCTCATTAGGTACTTCTTGAACTCCTTTTTGATCATGGTCATTTCATCATTTTCTAGTTTAGACCCTTCAGTGATTCTGAGTGTCGAGCTCCTTTCCTTCTTGGGTACATCCATATTCATGGTTTGCCTTCTAAGTTCATAAGCAGTGAGATTTTCAATTAGTTCATCCAACTTGAGAGTGACAATGTTCTTTGATTCCTGAATGATAGTGATTTTGCTCTCCCAAGTGATTGGTAGAACCTTTGTCAAAATCTTCTCAACTCTATCTTCTTCAGGGATAATCCTGCCAAGAGACTTAAGTTCATTTATCAGCGTGGTGAACCTTGTATGCATCTCCTAGATGGTTTTCCCTTCCTTCCTGGTGAAATTCTCATATTAAGAATACAGTAGTGTTCTTCTCGGCCTCTTTACTTGAGGTATTCATTTATGAGCCACTTGCAAAGTGTCCCAAATTTCCTTAGCAGTGGTATAACTTTGAATTCTACGGTACTCGTCTAGACCAAGTCCACATACAAGCCATTTCTTGGCCTTATCATGCTTCTCCCATTTCCTTAAGTCCTCAACAGTGCAGTCAGCTCTTGTTTTTGGCACATCCACTCCTTCAACATTCTTCTTCATGGTAGCTAGGGGACCATCAGTGACAATGTTCCATAGCTCAGAATCTTTTCTAATGATATGATCTCTCATCCTGTTTTTTCACCTAGAGTAGTATTGGCCATTAAAGAGTGGTGGCCTAGCAGTGGATTGCCCTTCCCAGTTTCCAGGTGGTACGCTCATCTTGGCATGTTCCCAAGGTGTTATCCTCTTCAAGGATAACCTGCTCTTATACCAATTGATATTTTAACTTCAATACCACACAAAAGGGGGCAGGTGATTTGTGTGGTGTCCAATATTTCTCTTAAACTAATTATGGAAGGACCTTTCTAAGTGTTCCTTAACCTACTATTGCACAAATAGTAAACGTAGAAAGTAAAGAACACAAGTATTTTATGTGGAACACACCTAGCTCAAAAGATGAAAAAATCACGACCTACTTCCCAGTAGGATTTTCCCAAACTCTCCACTAAATCACTGAGCCAAAAATTTCATTTACAAAAATTACTTTTGTAGACCTAGGACTAACTCTAATCCCGTAGCAAACAATCTCTAACTATTGTGACAACTTCAAGTTAACTCTAACTTTAATACTCTGAGTACCTATTACAATTGCCTCTAGATAAAGCTGAAAGGTACAATATGAAAACACCTACTATAATTGAACTAGAATTAAAGATAGACACTTGAAACTGGTTCTTCTATCCGGTTCATGTAGTTTCAGGTTTGCACACTTGAATTACACACGAACTACTTGCAAAATGCCTTGCTATTTTGCTCTCAATTCCTGTTTAATTTCTGCATTTGTGCATTACCTATAAAATAAGAATATCCTGCAATATATAGGGTTAGTAGATGAAGAAATAACTAGAGTTCTAATGTTACTCTTCCTTGGTGGAAGAGATCTAGCTGATCTCAACTTCTAACTCCTTCCTTATCTTGGACAGTGTTCTCTTTTAGAAAGGAGCCTTTCTCCTTATAAATTATGCACCTATTTTGATCATGAGATATTAAATATACCAAGCTAAGCTTATCTCCTTCACGTGCATCCCACATGCTCGAATCTGCCCATTTCTATGCACACAAGGAATGGACCTGGTTCATGTCTGAGCTTCCTTTGTCAATCTTCGAAACTAACCTTTATTTAGGCCAACACTTATTTTGTAATATGTATAAAAGTATTATTTAATAATAGTAATATTAAATTTTAAGTACATATAAACAAAGAGGAAGCAACTTGTGTGTCTTTTCCTTCCTAAGTTTGTATTTTTTACCAACTCTTCTTGAATTCAAAAGTCAACTGATTGGCTCATTTATTTAAGTAGACAACATTTTTATGTTCAATATTCTTATATGTTTTATTATTTGATCCCAGCAATGCCTTTTTCATTCTTTCAATCAAGTCCAAGTTAGATATTCATGTTTGTTAAAAGAGGTGAGAATAGGAGTTTGTTAGGAATCTTTAGGAGCAAATGCTCCCATATATTACTACATGATATTTTTTGGAACATGTTGAATTAGAAACTAAAATTTTCTCTCTCATTTCTTTCTTCTTTCTCTCCTTTTCCTTTTCTCTCTTCTTGCTTAAAAGAATCTAGAAGAGAACATGAAGATAATGGAATGTAATGGTCGAATGAGAAGATGGACTCATCCCGATCTTAGTTTACTCATCTGTATCTTCTTTAGAAAATGGGTAACTCTATCCATATTATAACATAGACTGCCTATATTGATAAAACACATTTGCCGACAGGGAGAGGGAATTTGTGAGGACCCTAGAGGTCATCACTTGTTTTAGAAGTCAAAACTACATTTCTAGGCCATGAAAACCTCTTTTTATCTCACCTCATATTACGTGCATAGTCCGGACGCATTTCCTGAAAGCTTTTATGTTGAATATAAGAAAAATAATGAAATTGGTCTTCAAAATTGGTTAAAGTTGACTTTGGTCAACATTCTTGGAAAACTGACCTGGAACCATGATTTGACGGTCTCGAAGGGTCCGTAGTAAAATATGGGACTTGGGCTTATACCCGGAATCGAATTCCGAGGTCCCAAGCCCGAGAAAAGAATTTTTAAAGAAAATTATTTGCTAGAAAATATAAAGGCTTTTAGAAGTGAATTGATTTATTTTCTTGATGGTATCGGGCCTATATCTTGGTTTCGAATCCCGGTACAAGTTTAAAATAATAATTAAGTTGAATCTATTAAATTTGGTGAGAAATTAAAGTGGTTTGGTATAAAACGGACCTATAGTTAAGAAAATAGAAATTTCAATGTTCTTTAGTGATTTCATGAATTTGAGGTTTAATTCATAGTTGTTGATGTTGTTTTAATGATTTGATCGCACGAGCAAGTCCATATGATATTTTTAGACTTGTGTGCATGATTAGTTTGGAGTCCCGATGGCTCGGGTGAGTTTTGGATAGGCCACATAGTGAATTTTGACTTAGGAAAATTGCTGGTATGTTGCAGTTGTGTAACAAGCCTCTAATCTCGCAATTGCGAGATCATGCCTCGCGAATGCGAGGTGCTTAGGTTTGGGAAATGCAACCCCAGTGTCACAAATGCGAACCAAGCCTGGGCAGGCCCTCTTCGCAAATGCAAGCATTGGGTGGGAATTGCGAAGCCTGGCCATTGCAAATGCGATGATTTCCTTCACAATTGCGAAGGTGAAAGGATTCAAAAGGGTTTCGCAATTGCGAACCCTGGTAGAAATTGCGAACCCTAAGACCTGCTAATTGAGATTTTTGACGGGATTTCATTCATTTTTCAAACTCTTTCAAACCCTAAACTCTCTTGGGCGATTTTCCAAAGAAGGATTCTTGTCCAAATTAATAGTAAGTAATTTCTAACTTACTTTTTTCAATCTATAACATCTTTTTACATGATTTCATTTTAAAATCAAGGGTTTTTCATGGGAAATTGGGTGTATTTGGGTAGAAGTTAGGATTTTCAAATTTCAGGCATTTGGACATCGATTTGAGGTCCGATTTCAAAACTAATTACATTTTTGAGTTCATGAGTGAATGGGTGATCGTGTTTTGGTTTGAACTTCAGGGTTTGACCAACCAGGCCCGAGGTCGATTTTTGACTTTTTGGGGAAAACAATGGGAAACCTATTTTCATGCACTAGAACTAGTTTATTTAGCATATATTAACGTTATTAAGTATATTGTGACCAGATACAAGCGAATTGGAAGTGGAACCGAGGGGTAAAGCAGTAGTTGAGGCTTAATTTGTCCGTGGAATCGAGGTAAGCATTTGGCCTAACCTTAGCTTGAGAGAATAGGGGTTGTGGTCTAGTTGCTATGTGTTTGTATCGAGTACGACGTCTAGGTGTGGTGACGAGTATCTATACATTGGTGTCAAGCATGCCCGTGAACCTTATATCATGATTGTTGTGACTCTATTATGTTTCGATCATGCTCAAATTGATAATTATTAATGTTGAACAAAGATTGTGAAAGTTTCTTGGTAATTGATTATTGTTAAGAATTGGCACAAGTTGAGTTTCATTATTTTGTAAAGTAATTGTTGAAAATGATATTGATTATAGCTGAATCCCTTGTCGGAATGTTTTGTTGACATTGTTGATTCCCTTGCCAGGATGTAATTGTTGATTCTTTTGCCCGGACATATTGTTTTCTATTATTTGGTTAAGGAAGAGCGTAAAGCACGAAGGGTGATGCCGAGCATGTTATTGTGAGAGAGTGTAAAGCATGAAGGGTGATGTCATGCATGATATTATGAGTGTTAATGCACGAAGGGTGATGATGTGCCATGATTTGAGAGTTAATGCAGGAAGGGTGATGTCGTGCCGATATTGTGAGGTATAATGCACGAAGGGTGATGCCGTGCCATGATTAATATGAGGTAATGCAGGAAGGGTGATGTCGTGCCGTTTATGATATTTCATATGGTGAGGACGAGAATAAAAGCACGAAGGGTGATGTCGTGCACGTGGTACCGTTTCTTTACTTTAATTGACTTAGATATGATGTTTATTAAGCTCCTTATTAATGCTTCTTTACTGGCTTATTGTTAGAATCTGGTTTTCCCCTGCAGTATGTCCCCTTCCTACTTTATTCTGTTGATTTATGTTACTATGTTTCTATTTGTACATAATTTAACTGTACAGGTATATATACATGATTGTCGTGTCTTAGCCTCGTCACTACTTCGTTGTGTTTAGGCTCGTCACTTACTTAGTACATGGGGTCGGTTGTACCGATACTACACTCTGCACTCTTTTGTACAGATTTCGGTACCAGGCCCAGTGAGTAGCTGGGGTAGCTGCCTTCAGTCCAGGGAGACCAAGGTAGATCTGTTGGCATCCGCAGAGCCTAGAGCCCCCTTCCCTGCTTTAGTTTGTCGGTTCTCCCTTTCATTCTAAGAACAGTTGTATCTTTCTTTCCAGACCAATGGTTATAGTAAAAATCATAGATGCTCGTGATATTGTAACACCATATTCATGGGTGGACTTGTATTGGTTTATTTGATTATGCTATAACCCTTCCATACTTATAATCTGTTTTACTTTAGTTTTAGCTTATATATATTGGGTTGAATGTTAAACGTGTAGAACCTTAATAGTTGGCTTGCCTAGCTTTCACGAGTAGGCGCCATCACAACTCTCGAGGGTGGGAAATCCGGGTCGTGACAAGTTGGTATCAGAGCTCTAGGTTGCTTAGGTCTCACAATTCACGAACAAGCTAGGTAGAGTCTGAGGGATCGGTACGGAGACCTCTGTGCTTATCCCCAGAGGCTACAGAGTTTAGGAAAACTTCATATCTATTCTTCTTTGTCGTGCGACTTGATTTTTCAATTCTAATTGAACTTCTACTATGTTCTTTTGTAGATGGAGAGAATACGTGTTTCTTCATCCGCTATCAGCAGCCTGAGCCCCAATGGCAGCTTCTACGAGGGGTAGAGGACTAGGCTGAGGCCATGCTGGAGATCAAGGTAGGGGCAGGGCTCATCCTAGAGTAGCAGCACCAGCAGCGAAGCCTCAGGTAGATTTTGAGGAGGAGGCTCCAGCCTAAACCGTTCCAGCAAGGCCAGCTCAGGTCCTAGAGGGGTTCATCACCACCCTGGTACTTTAGGATGCTCTGGTCCGTCTAGTGGGCCTCATGGAGAGTGTCGCCCAAACAGGCTTACTTTCGGTAGCACCAACCGTCTCTCGGGCTGGGGGATGAGAACACACTCCCGCTACTTGTACTCTGGAGCAGATGGCTCCCAAGTTTCAGACCCCAGCAACTCAGCCAGGTGGGGTTGTTCAGCCGGGTGTTGTGGCTCATATCGGTGATGGCGCAGGGATGTCTGCTGATGCTTTGTGGAGGTTGGACAGGTTCACCATGCTTCACTACTACTTATGGTGGTACATCTTCAGATGATCCCCAGGACTATTTGGATAGTTGTCACGAGGTTCTTCGAAACATGGGGATAATGGAGACCAATGGTTTTGACTTTGCTGCTTTTCGTCTGTCAGGCTCTGCCAAGACTTGGTGGAGGGATTTTTGTTTGGCTAGACCAGCTGGGTCATAGGCTTTGACTTGGGATTAGTTCTCTTAGTTGTTTCTGGAGAAGTTTATTCCTATCACTCAGAGGGAGGACTATAGGAGGCAGTTTGAGCGTCTCCATCAGGGTTCTACGACCGTCACCCAGAACAAGACAAGATTTATTACTTTGGCCCATCATGCTCTTGTCATGCTTCCCACCTAGAGAGAGGGGGTGAGGAGGTTCATTGAGTGACTCACTCAGCCTATTCAATTGTAGATGACTAAGGAGACAAGGAGCGAGATTAATTTTCAGGATACGGCCAATGTGGTCAGGAGAGTTGAGATGGTTCTATCATAGGGGAGTGGTCAGGGGTCTGACAAGAGGCCCCGTCATTCGGGCAAGTTCAGTGTTGCCTCATCTGGAAGCAGGGATTCTTTTGGCAGGGGCTACCCTCTCAGGCCGTATCATTCAGCACTTCAGGCTTCTCACGGTGCTCCAGGTGGTCGTGGTTCTCATGCACAGTATTCTGATCAGTTTCCCTATAGTGCACCACCAGCTCCTATCAGTGCACTGCTGCTCCAGAGTTTTCAGGGTGGTTATTCAGGCCTTCAGGGTTAGTAGTCTCAACAGTCGAGGGCTTGTTATACTTGTTGCAATACGAGGCATATTGCTAGATATTTCCCTCGAGCACCGAGCAGTTCCCATCATCACGGTTCTCGTGCCATGGTTCAGGCACCGAGTGTTCCACCGCCCGCTCAGCTAGCTAGAGGCAGGGGTCGAGATTTTAGAGGTAGAGGTCGGGCAGCTAGAGGTGGAGGCCAACCAACAGGAGGCCGTCCTCGAGATGTAGTTTAGAGTGGTGGGGCCCATCCCCGATGTTACGCTATTCCAGCTAGACCTAAGGCTGAGGCCTTCGATGCAGTCATCACAGGTACGATTTCAGTATGCAACAGATATGCTTAAGTTTTATTTGATCTAGGGTCTACATATTCCTATGTGTTATCTTATTTTTCCCCTTATCTGGTTATGCCTCGTAACTCTTTGAGTGCACATGTATATGTGTCTACGTCGGTGGGTGATTCTATTGTTATAGATCAAGTTTATCACTCGTGTGTGGTTATTATTGGGGGTCTTGAGACCCATGTAGATCTCTTACTTCTCGATATGGTAGACTTCGATGTCATTTTAGAAATGGACTAGTTATCCCCTTATCATGTTGTATTGGACTGTCATGCCAAGACCGTGACCTTAGCCTTGCCAGGTTTTCCTCGATTGGAGTGGAGAGGGACTCCCAGTCATTCTATCAGTATGGTTGTTTCTTATATAAAGGCTCGGCGTATGGTTGAAAAGGGTATTTGGCTTATTTGGCGTATGTTCATGATTCTAGTGCTGAGGTTCCTTCTATGGATTCTGTGCCCGTTGTTCGTGAGTTTCTAGAGGTGTTCCCTTCAAACCTGCCAGGGATGCCATCCGACAGGGATATTGACTTTTGCATTGATTTTGCTATGGGCACTCAGCCCATTTCTATCCCACCATATCTTATGGCCCCTCTAGAGTTGAATGAATTAAAAGAATAGTTGCAAGACCTACTTGATAAAGGCTTTATTAGACCTAGTGTCTCGCCTTGGGGTGCGCCGGTGTTGTTTTTAAGGAATAAGGATGGATCGATGAGGATGAGCATAGACTATCGGCAGTTGAACAAGGTCACAATCAAGAATAAGTATCCATTGCCGAGGATTGATGATTTGTTTGATCAACTTCAGGGTGCCAAGGTATTTTCGATGATTGATTTGAGATTTGGCTACCATAAGTTGAGGATTAGGGCATCCGATGTCCCTAAGATAGCTTTTCACACTCGGTACAGGCATTATGAGTTCTTAGTGATGTCATTTAGGTTGACAAGTTCCCCAGCAACTTTTATGGATTTGATGAACCGAGTGTTCAAGCCTTATTTGGATTACTTCGTGATTGTCTTTATTGATGATATTTTGATCTATTCTCGTAGTTGGGAGGATCATGAGCAGCATCTTCGAGTCGTTCTCCAGACTCTGAGGGATAGTCAGTTATATGCTAAATTTTCGAAATGTGAGGTTTGGTTGAGTTTAGTTGCATTCTTGGGTCATGTTGTATCAGCAGATGGTATTCAGGTGGATCCTAAGAAGATTGTGGCAGTCAAGGATTGGCCTAGACCCACATCAGCTATAGAGATCCAGAGTTACTTGGGCTTGGCGGGCTATTACTGTTGGTTTATGGAGGGGTTTTCATCTATTGCAGCCCCAATGACCAGGTTGACCTAGAAGGGTGCCCAGTCCAGGTGGTTGGACGAGTGCGAGGCAAGCTTTCAGAAGCTCAAGACAGCTTTGACTACGGCGCTGGTATTTGGTTTTGCCCACAGGTTTAGGGCCATATATGGTATATTGTGATGCATCTCGTATTGGACTTGGTGCGGTATTGATATAGAATGGTAAGGTTATTACGTACGCTTCGCGACAGTTCAAGATCCATGAAAAGAATTACCCAGTTTATGATTTGGAGCTAGCGGCCATTGTCACGCGCTGAAGATTTGGAGGCATTATTTATATGGCGTGTCATATAAGGTGTTAACGGACCATAAGGGTTTGCATTACTTGTTCAAGCAGAAGGAGCTAACTCTAAGGCAGAGGCGGTGGTTGGAGCTACTAAAAGACTATGATATCACCATCTTATACCATCTGGGAAAGGCTAAAGTAGTGGCTGATGCTTTGAGTAGGAAGTCAACCAGTATGGGCACTCTTGCATATATTCTGGTCGGTGAGAGACCGCTTGCTTTAGATGTTCATGCTTTAGCCAATCAGTTTGTGAGGTTGGATGTTTCTGAGCCAAGCGGTGTGTTAGCTTGCACAGTCTCTCGTTCTTTATTATTTGATCGTCTCTGAGATCGGCAGTATGATGATCCTCATTTGCTTGTCCTTAGGGACATAGTGCGGCGCGTAGGTGCCAAGCAGGTTACAGTCGGAGATGATGGAGTTTTAAGGATGTAGGGTCGAGTTTGTATCCCTAATGTGGATGGACTTTGTGAGTTGATTCTAGATGAGGCCCACAGTTCTTGGTATTCTATTCATCCGGGCGCCGCTAAGATGTATCAGGACATGCAGCAGCATTATTGGTGGAGAAGAATGAAGAAGGACATTGTTGCCTATGTAGCTCGGTGTTTGAATTTCCAGCTGGTAAAGTATGAGCATCAGACACCTGGTAGTTTGTTCCAGAAGATTGGGATTCCTGAGTGGAAGTGGGAGCATATCACTATGGACTTCGTTGTTGGACTCCCATGGACTTAGTGGAAGTTTGACGTAGTGTGGGTTATTTTTGATAGGCTGACTAAGTCAGTGCATTTATTCCTATGGCAATTTCCTATTCTTCTGAGTGATTGGCAGAGATTTATATCTGGGAGATTATTCGTCATCATGGTGTGCCCGTGTCTATTATTTCTGACCGAGGTACGCAATTTACCTTGCATTTTTGGAGAGTAATTCAGCATGAGTTGAGCACACGGGTCAAGTTGAGGACAACATTTCATCCTCAGACGGACGGACAGTCCGAGCGTACCATTAAGATTTTGGAGGATATGCTCCAATATGTGTTATTGACTTTGGAGGCTCGTGGGATCAGTTCTTGCCATTAGCAGAGTTTGCCTACAACAACAATTACCAGTCAAGCATCCAGATGGCTCCCTATGAGGCTTTATATAGTAGGCGGTGTTGGTCACTGGTTGGATGGTTTGAGCCGAGAGAGGCTTGGTTGTTAGGTACAGATCTAGTACGGGGTGACTTGGATAAGGTTAAGATCATTCAGGATAGACTTTGTATAGTCAGTCCAGGCAAAAGAGTTACGCCGAACGCACAGTTTGTGATGTGGCATTCATGGTTGGAGAGTGGGTGTTGCTTCGGGTGTTGCCCATGAAGGGCGTGTTGAGATTTGGGAAGAAGGGCAAGCTAAGCCCTAGATTCATTGGTCCTTTTGATATTCTTGATCGAGTGGGAGAAGTGGCTTACAGACCTGTGTTGCCGCTGAGTTTATCAATTGTGCACCCAGTGTTTCACGTGTCCATGCTTTAGAAGTATCACGGCGATCCATCCCACGTGTTAGACTTTAGCATTGTCCAGTTGGACAAGGACTTGACCTATGAGGAGGAGCCGATAGGTATTCTAGACCGGCAGGTTCGTCAGTTGAGATCGAAGAATTTCCCTTCAGTTCGTGTGCAGTAGAGAGGTCAGCCTGTTGAGGCAGCGACCTGGGAGTTCGAGTCCGATATGCGAGGCCGTTATCCTAACATTTTCACCAACTTAGGTATTTTTCTATGTCCGTTCGAGGATGAACTATTATTTTAGAGGTGGAGAATGTGATGACCCTAGAGGTCATCACTTGTTTTAGAAGTCAAAACTGCATTCCGAGGACTTAAAACCCTTTTTGTTTCTCACCTCGTATTGCATGCACAGTCGAGGCGCATTTCTGAAAAGCATTTATATGGAATATAAGAAAAATAATTTGGCCTTTAAAATTGGTTAAAGTTGACTTTGATCAACATTCTTGGAAATCGGACCTGGACCCGTGATTTAATGGTCCCGTAGGGTCCGTAGTAAAATATGGGACTTGGGATATGCCCTGAATAGAATTTCGAGGTCCCAAGCCCGAGAAAAGAATTTTTAAAGAAAATTATTTGTTGGAAAATATAAAGGCTTTTAGAAGTGAATTGAAGCATTTTCTTGATGGTATCGAGCCCGTATCTTGATTCTGGAGCCCGGTACAAGTTTAAAATAATAATTAAGTTTAATCTCTAAAGTTTGGTGAGAATCGGAAGTGGTTTAGTATATAACGGACCTATAGTTGAGAAAATAGAAACTTCAATGTTCTTGAGTGATTTCATGAATTTGAGGTTTAATTCGTAGTTGTTGATGTTAATTTAATTATTTGACTACACGAGCAAGTCCATATGATGTTTTTAGACTTGCGTACATGATTAGTTTGGAGCCCTCCAAGTAGCTGTGTAACAGGCCTCTGATCTCGCAATTGCGATGTCAGGCCTCGCAAATGCGAGGTGCTCAGGTTTGGGAAATGTGACCCTAGTGTCGCAAATGTGAACCAAGCCTGGGCAGGCCCTCTTTGCAAATGCGAGAACTGGGTGGGAATTGCGAAGCCTGCCCATTGCGAATGCGATGATTTCCTTCGCAATTGCAAAGGTGACAGGATTCCAAAGGGGTTCGCAATTGCGAACCTTGGTCGCAAGTGCGACATCTGAGACCGGCTAAATGAGATTTTTGACGGGATTTCATCCATTTTTCAAACTCTCTCAGACCCTAAACTCTCTTGGGCGATTTTCCAAAGAAGGATTCTTCTCCAAATCATTAGTAAGTAATTTCTAACTTACTTTCTTCAATCTATAACATCTTTTTACATGAGTTCATTTAAAAATCAAGGGTTTTTCATGAGAAATTGGGTGTTTTTGGGTAGAAGTTAGGATTTTCATATTTTGGGGATTTAGACCTCGATTTGAGGTCCGATTTAGACCTCGATTTGAGGTCCGATTTCGAAAATAATTACATATTTGAGTTCATGAGTGAATGGGTGATCGGGTTTTGGTTTAAACTTCGTGTTTTGACCAAGTGGGCCCGGGGTCGATTTTTGACTTTTTGGGAAAAACAATGGGAAACCTATTTTCATGCACTAGAATTAGTTTATTTAGCATATATTAACGTTATTAAGTATATTATGACTAGATACAAGCGAATTGGAAGTTGAACCGAGGGGTAAAGTAGTAGTTGAGTCTTAATTTGTCTGTGGAATTGAGGTAAGCGTTTGGCCTAACTTTAGCTTGAGGGATTATGAGTTGTGGTCTATTTGCTATGTGTTTGTATCGAGTACGACATATAGGTATGGTGACGAGTATTTATTGGTGTCAGGCATGCCCGTGAGTCTTATATCATGATTGTTGTGACTCTATTATGTATCGATCATTCTCAAATTGATGATTATTAATGTTGAACAAAGCTTATGAAAGTTTCTTGGTAATTTATTATTGTTGAGAATCGGCACAAGTTGAGTTTCATTTTTTTTGTAAAGTAATTGTTGAAAATGAGATTGGTTATAGTTGAATCCCTTGCTGGTATGTTTTGTTGATATTGTTGATTCCCTTGCCGGGATGTTATTGTTGATGTTGTTAATTCCCTTGCCGAGACATATTGTTTTCTATTGTTTGGGTGAGGAAGAGTGTAAAACACGAAGGGTGATGTCGTGCATGTTATTGTGAGAGAGTGTAATGCACGAAGGGTGATGACGTGCACGATATTATGAGTGTTAATACACGAAGGGTGATGTCGTGCCATGATATGAGAGTTAATGCATGAAGGGTGATGTCATGCCGATATTGTGAGGTATAATGTACGAAGGGTGATGCCGTGCCGATATTGTGAGGTATAATGCACAAAGGGTTATTATGTGAAGTAATGTACGAAGGGTGATGCCGTGCCTTTTATGATGTTTCATATGGTGAGGATGAGAGTAAAATCACAAAGGGTGATGTCGTGCACGTGTTACTGTTTCTTTACTTTGATTAACTTAGATATGATGTTCATTATGCTCCTTATTAATGCTTCTTTACTTTCTAGTATTAGAATCTGTTGTTCCCCCGCAGCATGTGCCCTTCCCACTTTATTCTATTGATTTATATTACTATGTTTCCATTTTTACATGATTTAACTGTACATGTATATATACATGATTGACGTGTCCTAACCTCGTCACTACTTCGCAGAGGTTAGGCTTGACACTTACTTAGTATATGGGGTCGGTTGTCCTAATACTACACTCTGTACTCTTTTGTGCGGACTTCGGTACCAGACCCGATGAGTAACTGAGCTAGCTACCTTTAGTCCAGGGAGATCAAGCTAGATCTGTTGGCATCCGCAGAGCCTAGAGTCCCCCTTCCCTGCTTTAGTTTTTCTGTTGTCTCTTTCATTCTGAGAATAGTTGTATCTTTCTTTCCAAACCAATGGTTGTAGTAAAAATCATAGATGTTCGTGATATTGTGACACCAGATTCATGGGTAGACTTGTATTGATTTATTTGATTATCTATAACTCTTCCGCACTTATAATCTATTTAACTTTAGTTTTGGCTTATATATGTTGGGTTGAATGTTAAACATGTAGAACCTTAATAGTTGGCTTGCCTAGCTTTCACGAGTAGGCGCCACCACGATTCTCGAGGATGAGAAATTCGGGTCGTGACAAGTATTAATAATCATCAATTTGAGCAAAGCTTATGAAAGTTTCTTGGTAATTGATTATTGTTGAGAATTGGCACAAGTTGAGTTTCATTTTTTTGTAAAGTAATTGTTGAAAACGACATTGGTTATAGCTGAATCCCTTGTTGGGATGATTTGTTGATATTGTTGATTCCCTTGCCAGGATGTTATTATTGATATTGTTGATTCCCTTGCCGGGACATATTGTTTTCTATTGTTTGGGTGAGGAAGAGTGTAAAGCACGAAGGGTGATGTCGTGCATGTTATTGTGAGAGAGTGTAAAGAACGATTGGTGATGTCGTCCACGATATTATGAGTGTTAATGCACGAAGGGTGATGTCATGCCATGATTTGAGAGTTAATGCACGAAGGGTGATGTCGTGCCGATATTGTGAGGTATAATGCATGAAGTGTGATGCCATGCCATGATTATGTGAGTTAATGCATGAAGGGTGATACCGTTCCATTTATGATGTTTCATATGGTGAGGACGAGAGTAAACACACGAAGGGTGATGTCGTGCACATGTTACCGTTCTTTACTTTGATTGACTTAGATATGATGTTCATTATGCTCCTTATTAATGTTTCTTTACTGGCTTATTGTTAGAATCTATTGTTCCCCCGCAGCATGTCCCTTTCCCGCTTTATTCTGTTGATTTATGTTACTATGTTTCTGTTTGTACATGATTTAACTGCATAGGTATATATACATGATTGGCGTGTCCTAGCCTCGTCACTACTTCGCCGAGGTTAGGATCGACACTTACTTAGTATATGGGATATGTCGTCCTAATACTACACTCTGCACTCTTTTGTGCAGACTTTGGTAACGGACCCGGTGAGTAGCTAAGTTAGCTGCCTTTACTCCCGAGAGACCAAGGTAGATCTGCTGGCGTCCGCAGAGCCTAGAGTCTCCCTTAACTGCTTTAATTTTTCTGATATCTCTTTCATTCTGAGAATAGTTGTATCTTTCTTTCCAGACCAATAGTTGTAGTAAAAACATAGATGTTCGTGATAATGTGACACCAGATTTATGGGTAGACTTGTATTGATTTATTTTATTATGCTATAACTCTTCCGTACTTATAATCTATTTAATTTTATTTTGGGCTTATATCTGTTGGGTTGAATGTTAAACGTGTAGAACTTTAATAGCTGGTTTGCCTAGCTTTCACGAGTAGGCGCCATCACGATTCCCGAGGGTGAGAAATTCGGGTCGTGACAAGTATTAATAATCATCAATTTGAGAAAAGCTTATGAAAGTTTCTTAGTAATTTATTATTGTTGAGAATTGGCACAAGTTGAGTTTCATTTTTTTGTAAAGTAATTGTTGAAAACGAGATTAGTTATAGTTGAATCCCTTGTCAGGATGTTTTGTTAATATTGTTGATTCCCTTGCCGGGATGTTATTATTGATATTGTTGATTCCCTTGCCAGGACATATTATTTTCTATTGCTTGGGTGAGGAAGAAGATAAAGCACGAAGGGTGATGCCGTACATGTTATTGTGAGAGAGTGTAAAGCACGTTCGGTGATGCCGTGCACGATATTATGAGTGTTAATGCACGAAGGGTGATGTCGTGCCATGATTTGAGAGTTAATTCACGAAGGGTGATGTCGTGCCGATATTGTGAGGTATAATGCATGAAGGGTGATGCCATGCCATGATTCTGTGAGGTAATGCACGAAGGGTGATGTTGTGTCGTTTATGATGTTTCATATGGTGAGGACGAGAGTAATAGCACGAAGGGTGATGCCGTGAACATGTTACAGTTTCTTTATTTTGATTGACTTAGATATGATGTTCATTATGCTCCTTATTAATGTTTCTTTACTGGCTTATTGTTGGAATCTATTGTTCCCCCACAACATGCCCCCTTCCCACTTTATTCTGTTGATTTATGTTACTATGTTTCTGTTTGTACATAATTTAACTGCACAGGTATATATACATGATTGTCATATCCTAGCCTCGTCACTACTTCGCCGAGGTTAGGCTCGACACTTACTTATTAAATGGGGTTGGTTATCCTAATACCACTCTGCACTTTTTTGTGCCGATTTTGGTACCGGACCCAATGAGTAGCTGGCCTAGAGTCCCCCTTCACTGCTTTAGTTTTTCTGCTATCTCTTTCATTCTGAGAACAGTTGTATCTTTCTTTCCAGATTAATGGTTGTAGTAAAAATCATAGATGTTCTTGATATTGTGATACCAGATTCATGGGTCGACTTGTATTGGTTTATTTGATTATGCTATATCTCTTCCGTACTTATAATCTGTTTAACTTTAGTTTTGGGTTATATCTGTTGAGTTGAATATTAAACGTGTAGAAACTTAATAGTTGGCTTGCCTAGCTTTCACGAGTAGGTGCTATTACGACTTCCGAGGGTGAAAAATCTGGGTCGTGACAGAATTGGATGTTATTACTGAAATTGTGGAACAACTTCACCAAGTAATGCAAGGGGAAGTCTTACGAAAAATCAAGAAGAATTCTTCTGTGCTAAATCAAAAACAAAAAAAATTTGAAACAGGATTCCAACAAACCAAGATTTGATGTTCATGGGAGATTAGGGAAAACCCATTGTGAAGTTCATGAGATATTCAATTCTAATTTCTTTTTCTACAAATAATGTTTAGCAAAAGATGATAAAGTCAAACTAACTTGACCAAGGCAAACAAGTCACCATACAATGAATCACATTGATCATTCAATATGGAAACATATTCTTATTCTTTTATATACAATTACTTATTTAAATATTTTTTAATAATACTAGTATTACTTATAAAATTGTGTATTATAGAACTTGACATACACATGCACCGCACGTGACGAAAAACTTGTATATGAAAAGTGAAAGTAGAAATAAGTAAATTTCTGGGTGTGCGCCTCACTAGTGGGATGCAAGGCGCGCCTGGGCGTAAGCACTAGTGGTTTGAGCGTGCGTTCCGTAGATATGCGCCCCCCACTGCCGCCTCCGTGCGATTTTTTATCGCCTCACCCAAAGACAGAGGGATGACCCGTCAGTGCCTTTAAAAACGCTGATGTACTGTACTATATATTGCATCGTCGTTGTTCTACATATGTATGAGCATGCTCTACCTTATGCGTACATTAGGTGCAGGAATATCTTCAATTGATGAACCTAAATTGTACACAACAATAGGGAGTGGTGAATGACACGAGAGATAATAATTAGTTAGTAGTATGTCATAATTTCTGTGGTGACATTGGAAATCCAAGTAGTAGCACGATAGAGTACAGTTTGTATAGTTTAGTAGACAAAGAGTAATAAAGCTTAGAACCTTTGAAAGAATTTCTAAATCTTTTTTCCCTTAATACTATTGTTTCATATACCAAATTACTAATCTTAATTCCTAACTAATTACAGCAATAATCTTTTAAAACATTTCATTAGGCTATCAGTACTGTTAAAGTAAAATTTATCTTTGTTAGATATCAAATTGCATGAGAAGAGCAAGGAGTCATGTTTTCAACACTACTCAGATCCCCGTTCTAATTGACCTATCACGTTTCACTTCTCGAGAGTTAGTTTAACTAATGTTTGAAGTTAAATTAAACATGATTATCTCAACATTTTAAAATTTAAATTTTGATATTCGAAAACTATGAGTCCATTTTTCAGAAGGTCACTAAACTAATGGAAATTATTTATGAAAGTCACTTTACTTTGTTTTGCAAGCGGAAAGTCATGATACTTTGCACATTGTAACTCAAAAGTCACTCAACACATTTATGGCATAAAATATTATCTTTCATATTTTTTTAACCCAATCATTTAAACAATAAAAAAACATCCATTTAAATCGTGACTCAACCCGCTCTTTGACCCGACCCACTTTCTCTTATTTTTCTTACAAAAAACATAAATATTACTTTGTTGTTAATTATTTTGGTTTCCAACATACTGGTTTTAGCAAAGTATTAAATCAGTTCGACTAGAAATTGTCTTCTAGTAACATTATCTTTATTACAAGCAAAGCACGTTCTTGTTCTAAAACATCGAGGATATTGTCTTTTAAGTTACTCTTATATTAATATTTCTCGATCAAAATTTCAAGCATAAATAACTTTTTTCATTTTTCCTTCCTCATTTTTATTTTCTTCCACTTCAACACTGCTAATTTCTTGTTTCACTTTCAAATTTAACACCTCTAGGAAGAAGCTCTATATCATGAACCCTCAACCTTATGAATCCTCTTCCTTAATCCCCCCAAACCACCCGACATTAATCTCCGATCTCCAACACTCAATGAGGGTGAAGAAGCTAAAAGGTCCAATAGAGACATGGTCACAGCTACAGACAAAATAGTTTTCACCCCAAATAACAATCAATGCAACATAGAGTTGTCAGAAACTTTTTGAGAAGAAGGAGCAACAATGACAAGTTCATTACACTCTCCCACTCATGGCATAAATTGATCACCCTTACGGAGGAAGACGAACATAGAATTTATGAACCATGGCAATGTTTAATTATTATCAAACTATTTGGTAAACACATGATGCACCAATATTTAAAAAGAAAAATCCAAGAGCTTTGGAGACCAATGGAAACCTTCTCCATAATTGATCCGGGAGAAGATATTTTATCGTCAAATTCAAAAAAAAGGAAAATATGGATAAAGCACTCCATCAAGGCCCATGGTTTGTAAATGGGCATTACCTCTTTGTAATCAAATGGAAACCAAATTTTGTGGCTACCAACAAAAAACTAACTACCTCTGCTATATGAGTTAGATTGCCACAATTGCCAACAGAGCTTTATGATGGCAAAATTTTTAAAAAAAATTGGCAACTGCATTAGTCGTCTACTGAAAATAGATGTTTGTACATCAACAACAATGAGGGGTCGTTATGCTAGGCTCTGTGTGGAAATTTTATTAAACACTCCAGTGCAACCCTTCATCTACATTGGCACTCACAAGCAAGTCATTCACTATGAGGGTGAAAATCTACTATGTCTAAAATGTGGAAGGTTAGGACACCCCTCTACCCTATGTACATTTATGCAGCAAAATACAAAAGGAATTTCCTGCTCAGAGTCCACAATGCCAAGGCCATTAGAGGAGGACTAAGAGGGAGAATGGCAAACTGTCACCTTCAACAAAAGCAAGAGACAGAGTGTGAAAAATAATCCGACAAGTAACAACATTCCTAAGGAGGAGCTTCAAGATCCAGGTATCTCTGTAAATCTTTACAATGCAAACACAGGTAAATACCTTGACACTCAAATTTTACAATATAAGACTAAAGATCCTAAAAAGACCACTATAACCAACAAGATTATGGACGAAATCACTCTTCCGGTACAACACCACTTCACCATCTTAGATGAAGAGCACATGGTATTGGACAAAAATAAATGACATGGCAATGCAATATTCCTACGTGCCTACTTCTACAACTAATCAAAATAGTGGCATTCTTATAGATATTAACAAAGATATCATTAATCTTAATAAGACTACTAATTCTACATGGCAAGCCACTAAACTTACTAATCAACTAACTACAAATCCTTCAATTACCGATCACACATGCAACAATCTTTCCCTAAAGATTGAGAATATCAAACAACCTAAGCATGCCATCCTTATGGCTTCAAATGAACCAAGTGACAAACAAATGGCCATTACTAAAGATCAGGAAAGGATATCAAATCCTTTGATATTCACCCTATAATTCTAAAATGTAGCCATTCATAGGGCATGCAGGAAACCCCCCCCCCCCCCAATCATTACCACTACCACTAATCTCATCCCCTATATTGATAGCCAAAGTTCCATGCCGGTTGGAAACCTTTTAAATCCCAAACAATCCACACATAATGCTAAGAATTTCATCTTCTCTGAGAAAGAGGAACAGATTAATCCAAATAATAAGGCAACTAGGGAATCCATCGATGGAAAATCTACACCAAGCACCACCATAACCAATAGAACCTCAAGTGATCTATGTCCAACCTCCCCAAGCCCAAGACTACCAACCACTTTCGTGGATGGAAATAGGGCTAATGGGACATGCTGTCTCATTCAACATCCAAGTCAATGGCCAGGAGGCAATAGTGATCCTCCACAACAGACAATATCTAGCTCAACTAAAATCGTAGGAGATGGGTCTTGCAATGAGCAACTACCTGAATCAAATTTGGCTCAACAACATTCTGCACCCCTCTAGCTCCTTCAATGAATCCCAACCTAGTCCAAATAATGATCCAACAGTGGAACATGCCACCTCACTTCAACCATAAAATATCCTCCTAGATCATTCCTTCTTCCCATCGGAGATGCTAACACATCTGAATCCCATCTTCATGCCTTGGGAAATCAATCCCTAACCACAGGAACAGCCTCTCAAATAGGTAAACCCTCAAGCAGCACCTCCCCAGCCACATGCAATGCAAGAACAAGGCCAGGCAAAGTCAGAAATGGAGGAAGAAGTAGAGGTACCCCTCAACCTAGCCTTTAAGCAAGTCCTAGAATTCTCAAATCTAGACGGGGTAAAGGTGTTTCTATTCAGGGAGAGGCAGGAGAATAGGCACGTCCTCAACTGTCCCTCAGCACTCTACAAGTGCTCAATGGATATAAGGCCACTACATGACCTAACTGTGGTCAACAGGGCCATGATACTGGTGACATCACTAAGAAGGAACCCTATCTTTCCAAGGGGGTGAGGGAGAATGGGGAGTCGGTGTGTCATGACCCTAAAATCGACCCAGTCGTGATGGTGCCTATCGTGAAACTAGGCCAGTCAATACAACTCCTGAATTAACCATTTATCAATTAAAATTATTTTTAAGCCTTTAATCAATCAAATATCTCAAAATATATGTCTAAATGAATAGTGCGGAATAAATACACAAGTCCAACATCGGGGTGTCACAAGTCATAAGTATCTACTAAGGTCTGAATACAACGAAGAGTCTAAAAATATACTAAATACAATCTAAGGAAGACAAAAAGGAGAAAAGCAGAACATCAGGCAACTACCTTGCTACCTTCGATGACTCTGCCACTAAGAAATCAACACCCGCTACCGGGTTCAGAAATACCTAAATCTGCACACAAGGTGCAGGGAGTAATGTGAGTACGTCAAATCAGTAAGTAATAAAAGTAAATAAAAGCTGAGAGGTAAGAAAACACGTAAACCACGTCATAACACTACAACAAATGTAGATCATTTTCAAAGTAGTACACAAATCATTTACTTCGTAAACCAAGTTTCAGTAAAAATCTTTTAAAACAACCTTTAATGGTTTCAAACGAGTGATAAAACAGTGAGTATAAATGATAGAAACGTAAACAGCCCCTCAGGCAAAAACATGTATCATAAACCGCCACTCATGCATAATATCAACAGAACCAGCCCTCGGGCTACCTCACAATCACTCGTAATTAGCCCATCGGGCATAACATAAACCAAGAACCGCCCCTCGGGCAATAATATGAATCAACAATAGCCCCTCGGGCAACAATATGAATCAACAACAGCCCATCGATCTGCATCATATCACTCATACTGGGTACCCGCGCTCACTGGGGGTGTACAGACACCAGGAGGGACCCCTTACGGCCCAAGCATAATAACAAGCCATCTCGTGGCATAATCAAACAGGCTATCGGCCTCATATCAAGCCATCTTGTGGTGTAACAAATCAGGCCCTCAGCCTCATAATCATGAATCAGTACAACACTGCTGCGACACGCAGCCCGATCCCACAGTATCCTCACAATACAGGCCCTCGGCCTTACTTAGTCAGAAATATCTCAAGCCACTCGGGCAACAGTAAAACATGATGTTCAGCCCAAAATATCATTTAAAATATCAAAACGGAGTAAATATGGTTGAGTTATGAAAATAGTAGAATACAGCATGACTAAGCACAAATATAAAGTCAAAATAGTGAGGAATAGTAGTAGAAACCCACTAAGGGTTCAAAACAGTTGGCACGAAGCCTAAATATGGCATTCATCCCAAAGCATGGTAATAATTTCCAAAACACAATGATATCAAACAGTTTTCAATCAAATACGCGACTTAACGGTCATATGGGATGGATTAAGTCACAATCACCAACGATGCACGAACCCAGGCTCGTCATCTAGCATGTGTGTCAACTCAATGTAGCACAATGATATGAAATTCGGGGTTTAATACCCTCAGGATAAACATTTACAATCATTACTTACCTCAATCTGGTCCACACTTTAGCCCGCGATGCCCTTTCCTCTAGACTCGGTATCCAAATGCTCCAAATCTAACCAAATACAGATTTATACCATAAAAATATGCTAAGGGAACAAAGCCCACTCGAAAATAACCAATTTACATCAAAAATCCCAAAATTGGCCAAACCCGACCCCCGGACCCATGTCTCGGAATCGGATAAAATCACATCAATAGAATCCTTATTCCGCCACGAGTTCATTCATACAAAAAGTACCAAAATCGGACGTCAAATGGCGCCCCCAAAGCTCTCCAATTAACCAAGCCTTAACCCCTAATTCACCACTGATTTTTCCTTAAATTTTCATGCCAACAACGATAAAAATCACCATAATAATGAGCTTAGGAACCAAGGACCTTACCTCAATGAATCCCTCTGAAAATCTCCATTGAAATTGCTCCCAAAAGCTTCTTCCCAAATAAAATATTGAGAAAAACGGACAAAAATCTTGAAGGGTGGAATTTATAGTTTCTGACACATCAAAACCGCACCTGTAGTTATATGGTCGCACCTGCGGACTCGCATTTGTGGTCCCAGGTGCGCACCTGCAAAATTCACTTAAAACTCCAAGGTCGCATTTGCACAATGAAATCCACACCTACGCAAATTGCAGGTGCGACCAAGACCTTGCTTATGCGATCCCAGCCTGCCCCTCTCCTAGCCACTTCTGCGGCTCCAAAATATGCTTCTGCGAGTCCGCACCTGTGGTCCCCTAGCCGCAGGTGCGGTTATGACAGCAACAGAAAACTTCAGCTGCCAAACCCAACTCAAAATCACCCGTTAACCACCCGAAATCACCCTGAGGCCCCCCGGGACCTCAACTAAAAGCACAAACAAGTCATATACCACTATCTAAACTTCTTCCAATCTTCAAAACACCTCAAACAACATCGAATCAACCAAATAACATCAGATTCAAGTCTAAGGTTCCAAGAATCTTCCAAATTTCGCTTTTGATCAAAAAGTCTACCAAACCTCGTCCGAATGACCTGAAATTTTGCACACACATCACATTTGACACAACGAACATATTACAAGTTCCGGAATTCTATTCTGACCTCTATATCAAAATTTTCCCTATCAACCGGAAAATACCAAAATTTCAATTTCACTAATTCAAGCCTATATCTACTCCGAAACTCCAAAACGCACTCTGATCACGCTCCTAAGTCTCAAATCACCTAACGAAGCTAACCAAATCATAAAAATTCAAATCCGAGATCATATACTAACAAGTCAAAACTTGGTCAAGCCTTTCAAATATTAAGCTTCAAATTGAGAACTGTTCTTTCAAATCCATTCCGATTACCCTGAAAACCAAAACCGACGATTTGCATAAGTCATAATACATCACACAGGGATAGTCATGCCTGAGAACTGGCGAGCAAAGTACAAAATCTCAAAACGATCTGTCGGGTTGTTACACAGTGAACGAAAATCTAACTCATCCAATGAATCATCCAACTAATTTTATCATTAGGAACATACTGGGAGGGAACAATGATAATTTTCGAAGGAATTTTAGGGAAATGATTGATACCCATCGCCCATGTATGGTAACCCTACTGGAAACTAGGTTGTTTAATCATGAGCATTGGCTTGAAGACTTTGGTTTTACTGAACTAATTGAGGTTCCAGCTGAAGGGCAGTCAGGGGGAATGGTTTTCATGTGGAACCATGAGGTGGTTTCAGTCCAAAATTTCACTCGTAGGAACCAGGAAATCCCTGCTACTATTGAGGTATTATCCATTTGCAAAACTTGGCTTTTTTCTTCTATTTATGCTATCACTAATTATCAAGTTAGAAATGTCTTGTGGGATAACATAGAATACATCTCCAATAGCTATAATGGGCCTTGGTTGATCGGAGGTAAATGAGAAATATGGAGGAAGACCTATTAATAATAGTAGGGCAGAATTCCTCCTTTCGAAGATATCTAATTATAATCTTATGGATTTAGGCTATAAAGGATGTAAATACACTTGGTCAAATCATATGCATAAAAATAGAGGTTTAATTATGGAGAGATTGGATATAGCCCTAGGAAATGAAAAATTATGTGACCTTTTTCCAAACTATTCCATAATTCATTTACCCAAAACCCACTCAGACCATAATCCGATGCTAATTGAATTAATCTCTAGAAGTAAACAACAACATTTTCAACCTTTCCGCTTAGAGACCTATTGGTGCAAATACCCTGATTTTCATAATGTTGTTAAAAATAACTGGATTGATAATGACTATTTATGAGCCAGTAACTCTTTCGTTCATAGTGTCTAAACCTGAAAAAATAGGAATTTTGGAGATATAATAGGGAAAAGAGGAAATTACTAGCAAGACTCCAAGGTATTCAAAACTCTAGGAATTACACTAGTTGTACCTTCCTTCAAAACCTTAAAATACTATTAAGAAAGAATATAATGACATTCTCAAGTTAGAAGAGGATTATTGGAAACTTAGGTCTAGAATCATGTGGCTAAATGATGGGGACGCGAATACAAAAGTTTTTCATATATCTGCATCAAATAGACAAAGGAAAATAAAATTACCTTTTTTAAGGACGGGGCGGGAAATTGGATCAATGACCATCATTTGATCACTTCCCATGTTTATAAATATTTTTCAAATGTCTTTACCACCACTTAGACTTGTTCCAATGGGAAAGACATAGATATAATAAACTCTAGTAACACTTCAATTGACCTAAGATCCCTATATGCACCCCTATTAGACATGGAGGTTAAGAAAGCCATTTTTTCCTTCAAACCTTTCAAAGCACCTGGTCCAGATGGACTTCACCCCTTCTTTTACCAGAAGTATTGGAATATCTTAGGCCATTTAGTTACTAAACTTTTCCATGATCTTTTCAATACTCAAGTAATTCCTAGGGAAATCAATAAAACATACCTTTGTTTGATTCCTAAAGTGCCAAATGCTAATAACATTAAAAACTTTCATCTTATTGGCCTTTGTAATACTATCTACAAAACTATTACCAAAATCCTGGCAAATCGTCTCAAATCTTTCCTAGACAAAATCATTAGTCCATTCCAAGCCAGCTTTATGAAAAAATAGACGAGCCTCGGATAATGCTATAGTAATCCAAGAATTAGTTACTAATCTAAGAAAAATCAAAGGCAGGTAGGGCCATATGATGTTAAAAATAGACTTGAAAAAAAAACTTTTGATCGTATTGAATGGTCCTTTTTATATCGTACCCCTAGGTTCTTCAATTTTCCTCCAAAATTCTCTAACCTCCTTATGAACTGTATCCCATAAAGCTCTATAGCAATTCTAGTTAACGGCTTTACCACTACCTTTTTTGAACCTAGCAGAGGAATTAGGCAAAGTGACCCTCTATCACCCTACATTTTCATCCTTTGTTTAGAATTGTTATCTAGATATATTAAAAATTAGATTGATACTTGCAAGTGGGATACAATCACAATAGGAAGGAAAAGTACTAGCTTCTCCCATTTATTTTTTGTTGATGATCTAACTCTCATGGCTAAGCCAAACGAGAAACCATGCCTTGCCATTAAAACAACTCTAGATCTATTTTGCTTCATGTCTGGCCAAATCATAAACCACTCTAAGTCAAAAATTCTCTTCTCACAGAATTGTGACCCTACCATCACTAAGAATATAATCAATACATTAGGTATCAAGAGAAGTGAGCACTTTGGTACTTACTTAGGTTTTCCAATTCTTAACAAAAATCCAAAGTCGGCCAATTACCATCTTATAATTGATAAAATGAGGTCCAGACTTGCCTCTTGGAAGATGAGATTCATTAATATAGCCGGTCGAACCACTCTTGCCCAATCATATCTCAACTCTATTCCCAACTATTACATACAATATACTATTCTGCCTAAAAAAATATTAAATCTCATGGACAAAATTCAGAGAGACTTTATATGGGGTACCAATGAGAATAAAAGAAAATTACATCTTGTAAAATGGACAAAAGTTTGTCAACCAAAAACTTCAGGGCGTCTTGGCATCCATACTGCAAATAATAAAAATATATCTAACCTTGCTAGTTTAGTCTGGAGGTTTCTTACTCAAGCAACCTCTCCCTGGGCAAGGCTAATTATCACTAAATATGGAGGGAGTTACTCTAAAGTGAACCTCTCCTTTATCTGGAAAGCCATCATGAAAGGATGGGAATTATGCAATAAAGGTATTAGATGGTCTCCTCATCTAAAATCCAATCTTAACATTTGGGATAACAAATGGATCCCAAACTCCCAAAACATTAGGAGTGTAATTGAAGGTCCCATTAGGCAAGAAATTTACAATCTGAAAATCATAGATATCTATTCTAATAACAAATGGGATCTCACAAAACTCTCCATAGACATTCCTTCTGAAATTCATCAAAACATTCTTAAGGTTAAAATCTGTACAAAGGGTCTTTTAAATGATATTGCTATATGGTCTCTTTCTTCCAAAGGAATCTTTACTAGCAAAAATTGTTATAACCTCATTGAACACATGGAAACAAAACAATTGGAGTACGATTGGATTTAGTCCTCATCATGCCCAAACAAAACAAAATTATTCTTATAGAAATGTCTCCAAAATAGACTTCATTATAGAAAGTACCTAGACCATATTGGAATCAACATTAACCCAATTTGTCCCATATGTGATAACAATGTGGAAGAAACCATCACACATATCTTTCTGAATTGCAAGATAAGCAAAACTCTCTGGTACAAGTTGGGGGAAGGGGGGTTATCTTCTCATGATCGAACAAGGGGTCACTGGCTAACTCAATTTAAAAATCAAAATGTGTCTATAAGACACAACCTAATTGACTGGAATTATATACTCCCCTACATCCTATGGGAAATTTGGATTAACAGGAATGCCAACAATCAAAATGTGACGACTCGGCCAGTCATCTCATGAGTTACTGCTCTGTTTTTCCCATTTCTACTTTTTATGCTTCGTTATACGTGTTTTATGGTATCAGGTTGGCCGGATCAAGTCCGAAATAATTTTGGTAAGGTTTGAGACACTTAGTCTCTTTAGAGTGAGTTTAAGTTGGGAAAAGTCAACCGGATGTTGACTTATGTGTTAGAGGGCTTGGATGTGAGTTCTGATGGTTCAGATAGCTTCAGGAGGTGATTTGTGGCTTAGGAGTGCGATCGAAATGAATTTTGGAGGTTCGTAGTGGATTTAGGCTTGAATTGGCGAAGTTGATATTTTGGCGATTTTCAGTTGGTAGGCGAGATTTTGATATAGAAGTCGGAATGGGATTAGAGCGTTGAAATAGTTCCGTTGTGTGATTTGGGATGTGTGTGCAAAATTTCAGGTCATTCGGACATGGTTTGGTTGTGTTTTTGATCGAAAGCGTAATTTGGAAGATTTTAGAAAGTTTGGCTTGAATCCGAGGTGTTTTAGTTGATTTGATGTTGTTTGAAGTATTTTGATGATTGGAACAAGTTTGTATAAGGTATTGGGTTATGTTTGTGCTTTTGGTTGAGGTCCCGGGGGCCTCGGGGTAATTTCGGATGGTTAACGGAGAGGTTGGAATCTTGTTGCAGCAGTAGATATTGTTGCTTCTGGTATTTCCACACCTGCGGTTTGGGGAACGCACGTGTGATGCCGCATATGCGGAGATTTGGCCACAGAAGCGGAAGAGGCTTGAGGAACCGGAAACCGCAGAAGCAGCTAATGGGATCGCATCTGCGGAATCGCAGATGCGGAATGGTGAGGTAGATTCAGGAACTGCAGATACGGTAGAGGGACCGCACCTGCGCAATCGCAGATGTGTCAAGTGGACCGCAGATGTGGTATTTGGTCTGGTAAGTGAATTCCGCAGAAGCGGGTTTTGGACCGCATATGCGGAAAGGCCTGGGCAGAACATATAAGTTATTTCATTTCGTGAAATTGAGCTATTCCACTATTTTTGACTTTGGCCTTGGAGCTTTTTGGGCAATTTAAAAGAGGGATTTCAAGGGAACTTCATTGAGGTAAGGAATTTGGACCTAAAACTCGTTCCTACGCTATTATTTCATGGATTAGAGCTAGAAATTGTGGAAATCAAAGGTTTTATGGGGGATTAGGGCTTGAGATTAAGAGTCCTTAAAATAAGGATTTCAGGTGTCATTTGAACTCTAATTTTGGTATTCTTAATATGCACAAACTCATGGGGAGATGAGGAATCTATTGATGTAAAAATTTCTTATTTTCGAGACGTGGGCCGGGGGGTCGGGGTTTTGGTAATTTCGGAATTTGTGCCCTTTATTGATTGTTTTCGCTTGGGCTTCGTTCCATTAGCATATTTTGACGTTCTCGTTCTGGTTTTGGATAGATTCGACGTGTGTGGAAGCCGATTCGAGGGGCAAAGGCACCGCGAGGTAGAGATTTAGCCGGTTCGAGGTGAGTAATGATGGTAAATGATGCTCTGAGGGGTTGAGACCCCGGATTTGCACATCGTAATGCTATATTGAGGTGAGGCACACGCTTGATGATGAGCGTGGGGTCGTTCACTATTCGGGATTGTGAATTGGTCTGTGCCGATTGATGATTTTACCGCTTATGTGAATGAAAACTATTTGTTATCCTCATTACTTGGGCTGAATGTCATATTTGGGCTTAGTGCCAGCTATTTGAACCCTTCGGAGCTTTTTATTGATATTTCCTCACTGTTTTGACTTTATACTTGAAATCAGTCATGTTATTTTTCCACTGTTTTTCATACTCAGCCATGTTTACTCAGTTTTAAGACTTAAATGATATTTTAAATGATGTTTGGGCTGAGAAATACTGTTTTACTATTGCCCGAGGGGCTTGTGAGTATTTTTGAGAGAGTAAGGCCGAGGGCCTAGTTGTGAGGAAACACTGATACTGATTTGAGGCCGAGGGCCAGAGATATATATGTCACGAGGTGGCTTGATTGATATGAGGCCGAGGGCCTAGTTTCGATGCCACGAGATGGCTTGTTATTGTGCTTGGGCCGTAAGGGGCCCCTCCAGGATTCTGCACACCCCCAATGAGCGCGGGTACCCATTGTGCTGTGAGATTGAGCCTGAGGGGCTGTTATTATTCTGAAATGTTGCCCGAGGGGCGGATGTGGTGATATTGTGCCCGAGGGGCGAACTTCTATTTGTTTACTTTAGCTTAATTACTTGTCAATTACTTGTTTACTTATTGAAAGAGGATATTACTTGACTTTTCACTGTTTTACTGCTTCATTATAGAATTCCTTGTGGCTTACGTGTTTTCTTACTTTCAGTCGTTATTTACATTTGTTACTCACTGAGTTGGAGTACTCACTTTACTCCCTGCACCCCTGTGTGCAGATTCAATCTGGCATAGCTGGTTCCGCTCCCGAGTGTCGATTCCTCCAGCTTCAGGCGGGCTTTCGGAGATTACGAGGTAGTTGTTGACGTTCGCAGCCCCGTGTCTCCACTCCTTTATCGCTTCTATTTCCTTTCAGACAGTTGTATTAGATACGAATTTAGCAGAATTGTATTATGACTTATAGATGCTCATGACTAGTGACACACCAGTTAGGGCTGTGTATGGGTGTTCTTCCGCGTATTTATGTTATCGTTGTTATTTTAGGATTTATTTTATCATGTTTAGACCGTTTCTTAAATGTTTAACTATTAATAATTGGAAAACGGGAAGTGTCGGCTGGCCTTGTCTTTACGAGAGGCGCCATCACGACCGGCTCGGGGTTAGGGTCGTGACACAAAACAACTTGAGGAATGCAGTAGCCAGTAAGTATAAATAATATTACTCAAAAACTGTGGAGTCCAAACTACTTACGGAAAATAACCTGCTACTTATTTAACAAATTCAACTTCAAATCAAGTGGCAAAGGCCTCCAAAGGGATGGTATAAACTAAACGTTGATGCTAGCCACAACAACTTCCAAAGTTCTCTAAGAGGAGTGTTCCGTAATACTAATGGACAATGGATTGTTGGTTTCACTAAGAACACTCATGCTACGGGATCACTGGACGTTGAACTAAAAACAATCAAGGAAGGACTCAAAACTGCCCATGAGTGGATTTATTCCCACTGAAAATTGAGATAGATTGTGCGGAAGCTGTTTAAATTATACAATATGGTAATAGACTGTTTGATAATGTTGTTAATTTTCGCAAGTCGTTAATGCACCAAGGGAAGGTGACCCTCCTCCAGCACACGTTTAGGGAATGCAACAGTGTATATATATATATATATATATATTTTTCCTTCCTCCTTTTTATTTTCTTCCACTTCAACGTTGCTAATTTTCTTGTTTCATTTTCAAATTTAACTCCTCTAGTTTGTTAAGATTAATTTCTTATTCTCTATTTAATACTTTGCTTAAACCAATGTATACATTCAGTATAACTATATTGAGAACCAATATAATACACTATAGCAAAGTAATATTTACATTTTTTATTATAGAAATAAGAGAAAATGGGTCAGGTCATGGAACGGTCGAGTCATGGTTTAAATGGATTTTTTGATTTTTTATATGGTTGGGCTGAAAAGAAATATGAAAAATTATATTTAATAATGCCCTAAAAGTGCTGAGTAACTTTTGAGTTATAGTGTGCAAAGTATAATGACTTTCTAGATACAAAACAAAGTAAAGTGACTTTCATAAACAATTTGTATTAGTTTAATGAACATACGAGAAATAGACGCAAACTATATAAAAGATACTATAATATTCAATTTATGTTAAAAATACGCGTAGGAAAATTGGGTCCATCTATAAGGGGTGCTTTAAGGCCCAATAGGATTATTAGCTAACACTAATATTCCCTATATAAATACACTTAGTGTGTACATTAAATAAGACACTCCGCAGTATTTTTCTACGCTCTTATCTCTCGATTTTGGTTAGGGTTTAGACTATGGAATTGGGGGTTGATTTTGGTTAGGGTTTAGACTGTGCAATTGGGGATTGCTCCAACACACCGTGACAACCACTACCGACCAGTGATTCCAGCCGCGGTTCAATTCGTTTGCGCTTCCGCTTCACGAAGAACAAGTAAGTTCTCATTTTACGATTTACGCGTTGTCTAATGTGTTTAGATTAACGTGTTCCTTCATTGGTATCAGAGTCATATGCTAGTTTTCTGGTCCGGATACATATACAGAGTAGTTCTAAATTTATGTGTAAATCTAGAACATCTTATACATGTATTATTGTGCAATTGAGACAGTTAATATGTTATAACAATTTTTTTTATCAGTAGAAATAAGTTTTCAGATCGGACAAATAAATAAATAAATCGTTAGCTGATTTTTTGTATGAATCAATTGCGTTTTTTTATCTCTGTCTCACTGGAATTGTAAATCACGTTTAGACAGTGATTGAAACATGTTGAATCGATTTCTCATGTTATAATTTTTTTCCGATTAATCCGTTCCCGTCGCACCTGAAATTTTGCCGCTTCTGCTAGCGTGGTCACTGTCATGGATATTTTTCCCTCTGAATATTTAATAAAAAAATGGAGCTTGTTGCTTCATTGCTTCATGACCATGACGAAGAAAAGAAGAAGAAGAAGAAACAAAGGTTTCACTTCATTTACAATAATTGTAATGGTGGCAGCGACAAAATTGCAAAGAGGAAGAAGAGAAATTTCTCCTCTCTTTCTAAAACCCTAAAGAAGTATGTGCTAATAAAAAATATAAAAAAAATGGAGGGAAAGGAATTGAGAACAATGGAGCTTTGTGCTCCAGTAATGGGAGTGACGGCTGAGAGATGAAAAGAAAATTTAGGTCATGAGTCTTCTATCTAATAGTTAAAAAGAATAAGGGTATTGTTAACTTTTGGGCCTCAGAAGCCTCATGATGCATGAGCTTGTTTTCTTTATGGTTGCTAAATTATGCAATTGGACTAAAGAAGCTACTGAACTTCTCCCTGTGAAGAGCAGATTTTAAGGAAAATGGGCTTTAATTGGAAGAAGTTGGGCTAAGGGCCCAGTTTATGCCTTCTATAATATTATTTGGCTAATGGCCTAAATAAAATTTAAATTTAGTTCTGTAATTATTTTATAAATTCCAGATTATGAAATTGGTCATATGGACCTAATTTTTAGAATATAAATTTAGTATTTGTATTCTTTTAATGAAACTATAATTATTTTTATTATCCCAATTGCTTGTAATGTTAATTTGTTTAACATTAAATTTATTTGTTAATTTGTTTAACATACTTGAAATGTTAATTTGTTTAACATTAAATTTATTTATTAATTCGTTTAACATGCTTGAAATGTTAATTGTTTTAACATTACTTTGGTTAATTAGTTTAACACATGCTATATGTTAATTTATTTAGCATGAAATCGATATTAATTAGTTTAATATTAACAATACTTGTTAATTTGTTTAACATGTATAATATGTTAATTAGTTTAACATTAAAGTAAATTTTATGTGAATTTGTATAGCATGTAATGAATGTTAATTAGTTTGACATTAATTTTATTTACATGCTAATATAAGTTATTTGTTAACTTATAATCCACGTAGAATTGTAAAATCATGATAGATAATTATGTTGTCTTAAACATGATTAAGACACTTAGCTAGATAATTGAATAGGTTAATTTTCATCATATTTTAATTCTTGGACGATGATTGGGAACATAGTGAACTTTTGACTCCATAATTAATATATGTATTTATTAACTTAATCAATTGATGCTTAGTGTCATAATATGTATGTATGTAGAACATCGTGTCTTGCTTTATTTTTTTTACATGATCCTCATTTTAATTTTTTATTTTGTTAAAGAATGAATACTGCTTCGAAAAACATTGTTGTTGAGCTCAACAAAGGGTTGAAACTCAATGGTGACAATTATGAAACCTGGAGCTTGAAAGTCCAGTATGTGCTAGAGGAGCAAGAGGCTCTGGAGGCCATCAACAATGTCATGAATGAGCCTGAGGAAGGCAACACTGCTCAGCATAGGCGTGAGCGTGAAGCCTATGACAGTTGGAAGAAAAAGAACTCCATTGCTCGCATTATGTTGTTGAGCACCTTAGATGATGACATTCTAAGGGAGTTTAAGGATCACCAAAGACCTATGGATCTTTGGAATGCTTTAAGGAAAAGGTTTGGTACCTGTTCCACTACAAGGCTGAGATCCTTAACGATCAAATTTGACTCATATAAGAAACGCCCAGAACATTCAATGAAAACACATATGAGGCAAATGACAAATATGATCGGGGAGTTGAAAGATGCTGGTCATGTGTTGATTGATGAACAACAAATTCAAGCTGTCATACGCTCTTTACCTAGTTCTTGGGATCATATAAAAATGCATTTGACCCATAATGAGCAAATCACAACTCTAGAAAATATCCGGAGACACCTTGAGTTATGCAAAGCCAATAGCTGAGTTGCACATGGCAACAACCTCCAAAACCAAGAGTGATTAAAAGAAAGGGAACTGGGGAAAGAAGAGAGGGCCACCTCAAGTTCAGCCTGCTAAAGAGCAAAGACTGAAAAAGGCAAGAACAGATGTCCCAAACCTGTGAAAGTTGCTAAAGTGAAATGCTATAAGTGTGACAAGAAGGGTCACTATACTAGAGATTGCTCTGAGCCTCCTAGAAAGGTATTTCACGATGCTCGAATTAGTGAACTTTGTGTTTCTAGTTCTGTTTTTCTAACTGAATCTAATCCTTTGTGGATTGTAGACTCAGGAGCAACAGACCACATAGCCTGGGAACGCAGTGCTTTTGTTGAATTTCGGCGAGTTTCACGTGGAGCAAAGTGGATATATGTAGGCAACAACAATAAAGTTGTTGTTGAAGGGATCAGTACATGCAAGTTAGTCCTGCGTGGTGGTCGAGACCTAATACTATACGATGTTCTCTTTGCACCAACAATTCGCCGGAATGTTATTTCAGTTTCAGTTTTGCTTAAGTTAGGATTTGACTTGTTTTGTCATGGCAATTTTGCCAAGTTGACTTTTGGTTCAACCTTATTTGGTTTTGGTCATGTGACCGGAGGTTTAATTATTATGGAATTGGATTATGATTCATTTAATAATAATGCTAGTTTTTCTATATTTGTTTCTTCACATAAATATGATAGTGATATAAACATATGGCATGCTAGACTTGGTCATATTGGCCAACAAAGAATGCAAAGGTTAGCAAAACAAGGTTTGCTTTCCAGCATTGAACATATGGAATTGTCCACTTGTGAAAATTTTCTAGCTGGAAAATCTTCAAGAAAACCTTTTGGTCAGGCGACTATAGCCGAATATCCTTTGCAATTAGTCCATTCGGACATCTGTGGACCTATGAATGTTAGGACTAGGCATGGAGCAAATTATTTCATCATATTTATTGATGACTTTACCCGTTTCAGTTATGTTTATTTGATTTCTCACAAATCAGAAGTAATATGAGCTTAGTGGAAAATCAATTAGACAAGAAGATAAAAGCTCTTCGAACTGATTGTGGTCGTGAATATTTATCAACTCAGTTTAATAATTTATGTGATGAAAAGGGAATAGTTCATCAGTAGACTATCCCAAATACTCCACAACAAAATGGTGTTGTGGAGAGAAGAAACAGAACGCTCCTAGAAATGGTTAGGTCAATGATGGCACAAGCTAACCTCCCAATTAGTTACTGGGGTGATGCGTTGCTTACTGCTACCTTTGTACTTAACCGAGTGCCAAAAAAATCAATTACTACCACTCCATATAAGTTATGGACTGGAAGACAACCCGATCTAAGTGTATTAAGACCTCGGGTTTGTGCTGCCTATACACATGATTTCTCTCACAAATATGGCAAATTGGGCCCGAGGGGAAAGAAAAGTATCTTTATAAGATACTCTGAAACCTCAAAGGGTTATGTGTTTATAGGTCAGCAAGACAGTGGGAGTGTAACTGAGTTTGAGTCACGAGATGTCACATTCTTAGAGGATAAGTTCCCTAAGAAGGGAGAGGTAGGTCAAAACCTAACCTTATTTGAGATAATGGATCAAGAAGCACAAGGATAACTTAATTCGAGTGGGAGAATTTTAGAAGATGGTGAATTAGTTTCTCATCAAAGACCTCTTTCATCATCAGATGCGAATGAGAGTAATCCTTCTACTTTTAGTGGAAGTGACCAAATGGACCTTGTTCCAAGTGAGAGCGAGATGGTCACAGATCTTGTTCCAAGTGGGAGTAGGATGAATGATCTTGATCCGAGTGGGAGCAACATTGATCCAAATGGGAACAATGATGAATCACTAGTAAGACGTGGTTCTCGTAAAAAGATTCCCCGCTGATAATTTGATGTTGAAGGCGGAGAACTATTTATGATGCTCCTACAAGAAGAAAATGAGCCTAAAAAATGTAAAAGAGGCTCTCTCATGCCCTTCTAAGGATAAATGGACAAAAGCAATGGAAGATGAATTGGAGTCTATGAGAGTCAACAAAGTTTGGGAACTAGTTGACCTCCCTGAAGGACGCAAAGCAATTGGGAGCAAATGGGTTCTCAAAATTAAGCTCAAGGCTGATGGCACAGTTGAGAGATTTAAGGCTCGACTAGTGGCGAAATGGTATACACAGCAGAAAGGAATAGACTACGAAGAGACTTTCTCGCCTGTTGTACGATTTACCTCTGCTCGCCTGGTTCTAGCTATTGTTGCAAGCCTGGATCTTGAATTACATCAGATGGATGTAAAGACTGTCTTTCTCAATGGAGAACTAGATGAAGAAATCTATATGGAACAACCTGAGTGTTTCATTGAAAAGGGCCACGAACAAAAGGTTTGTAGACTTTTGAAGTCTATTTATGGCCTCAAACAATCTTCAAGGCAGTGGTATATACGCTTTCAAAATGTTCTTGTATCCAATGGTTTTACCATGATGGATGAAGACCATTGCGTTTATACCAAGAGATCAAGAAACAAGCTTGTGATTTTAACATTGTATGTAGATGACATACTTATAGCTGGAAATGATAAGGAGTTTATAACCGAGATAAAGTCATGGTTATCATCCCAATATGAGATGAAAGATATAGGTGAAGTTGCATATATTCTTGGAGTTAAGATTTCAAGAGATCGTCCAAAGAAACTATTGTATCTATCACACAGAGAATTACATTAGAAAAGTTCTTGAACGATTTAATATGCAAAATAGTAGCCCAGTTGAAACTCCTATCAGTAAAGGCCATACCTTGGGAAGTCAGATGTGTCCTAAGACTCCTGAAGACACAGAAAGAATGAGCCGAGTTCCTTATAGGAGCGTAATCGGAAGTCTAATGTATGCTATGGTGTGCACTAGACCTGATATGTCAAGCAGTTAGCTTGGTAAGTAGATATCAGACTGACCCAGGTTTAGCACATTGACAAGCAGTAAAGAGGATCATGAGATATCTGAAGGGAACTGTTGATTATGCACTTTGTTATCAAGGCGGCAAGGATCTGCGATTAGTTGGATACAGTGATGCTGACCATGGAGGAGATCTAGACGAGAGAAAATCTACCTCAAGATATGTATTCTTATTCAGTGATGGGGCCATATCATGGAGTAGTAAGAAACAATCATGTGTATCACTATCTACGATGGAAGTCGAATACGTGGCTCTCGTATCAGCAACACAAGAAGCTGTTTGGTTGAAAAAGTTCTTGGAGCATTTGTTGGATATTGCAGAAAATAGTGAACCAGTATTAGTCTACTGTGACAGTGAGGCTGCAATATCCTCTACCAAGGATCCAAAGTTTCATTGTAAAACCAAACATATAGATATCAAGTATAACTATGTGAGGGACATGGTTAGATGCAATGTAGTGAATGTGAAGTATGTGTCTACAAAAGATATGTTAGCAGATCCATTGACCAAGCCTTTGTCTAGAGACGCATTTGTGAGACACACTGGGTCTCAAGGCTTGCGTAGACTTTGAGATACTTTATTTTGTTATTTATTTTCCCGTGTTCTCAAACTGATGTTCTTTGATTATCAATAAAGTTGATTTACATACATACATATTTTTATTGTTGAATGTTATGTACATTCTTTGTTCATTTTTTATAAGTATGTCGAGTAGACATGAGGTTGGCCTTCTCACACAGAAAACTGTCTCCTTATCTTAGTGATGTGAGGAGATGAGACATAATTTTAAGCAAAATTATCATAAGGATAATTTGAGAGCTATTCTCTTAAAATTAGAATGTCTCTTAAATAATGACATAAGGTCATTAGGGTGAAAAATATTCACCTAGTCTACTTTGTGAGCCAGATGTGAGTTAAAAATGATATTGTGGATCAAAGAACTCAAATTTAGATACTTATGGCGTCTAAATATCATCTGTACAACATTCTTTATGAGATAAAGACATACGCTCCTTGGGAAAAGGGAGAAAATGTTGTAGCACATGTTCATACCATGTGTGCTAATGTCGACCAATTGGATTAAGATAAGTCCATTCTCAACTTATTGTTGTGTGAGACCCAGAGCTTTATGATGGCACAAGATTTTGTACCCTTAGAGACTCTGATAAGATACTTGAGACTTAGTGTGATGTTAGCTATCTTAGTGTATTTCCAAAAGACCATGGACACAGATTCGGTCTAGCAGAGCGTAACTAGAAAAGCAGTCATACTAATGTTAAGGGAATCGTGAGAAGAGGAAGATCATTGATGGAATCTCATTTATTTGTATACACTGGTGCACCAATTATAACTTATGAGTTGTAATTGTGAATACAAGAAATAATGATATATGAGATTTTGAGACTATATCAAATGTGATTTACATGATCTAGGGTACTGCATACTTTATGATCTACTTGCAGGTTTGTACTCGACGAGAGGCTATATACTCCTAACAGATATATAGCACTTAGCTCTAACAGTATGTTGGTCGCACGGTCTACTTCTCTGTATGGATGCTTGAGGAGATGAGAATGTGTTTCTCATATTAGATGAGCACTCCCCTTATGTGTGAGTGAGAGATGTAGGAAAATTGGATCCACCCATAAGGGGTGCTTTAAGGCCCAATAGGATTATTAGTTAACCCTAATATTCCCTATATAAGTACACTTAGTGTGTACATTAAATAAGACACTCCGCAGTATTTTTCTACGCTCTTCTCTCTCAATTTTGGTTAGGGTTTAGACTGTGGAATAGGGAGTTGCTCCAACACACCGTGACAACCACCACCGACCAGTGATTCCAGCCGCGGTTCAATTCGTTTTCGCTTCCGCTTCACGAAGAACAAGTAAGTTCTCGTTTTACGATTTACGCGCTGTCTAATGTGTTTAGATTAACGTGTTCCTTCAATACGTATAAAAATGTTGGTCAAAGTTAATATAATTTAACTGTTGAGAAGCTAAACGTCGCAACTAAATGGAACGAAATGAACGCGAAGCATCAAAAGTTTGCAAAGCTTGAAACCCACACACAAATGAATGATTTGAGATCGATCATGTTGATTCTGACCATAAAATGTTAAAGTTTGTTTGCTCTCTTGTTTAAATAACCACGACTGTTGGCCCGAAATTAGCCAGAGCTTCATTCTCTAATCCTGTCATAAATCATAATTGCACACTTATGAAAAAGCTTAACGAGGGATTGATTATATTATAATTACTTATGGAAACCCTCCTAGACTTAAGTCAATTCTTGGTAATACATTATGCACAATGATTTCCGTTCTGTTGTATTCTAAGCGAAGCTACCAGAAACGGCAGTTCAGAACGTGATTTCAAGTTATTAACTCAAAATATTATAAGTAGAGTTTGCTGGAATTCCATTTTTGATGTCACCTCCCTTGTTTATACGCTTAATTTAATTTTTATTCAAGTCAATTTCCTGTTCAAGAAGGGCGATCAGAACAAATGAAGAAGGTGCTGACTCAGACTCCCCACCATTTAAGGATTTTGTTATGAAATTTTACATATTTATGTCGATATTGGGCGTGATCTTTATTCTTATTGAAAAATAAATTTTTGGATTCATTCTCTTCCGCTGAGATCTTGATTATTTCTTAAATCAATTTTGCCTAATACTTTTATTTGCTTTTGGTTTGATAATTCGTACAACTTGCAAGATATGTTTACTTGGAATCGTGTTTATTAGTTAAGACAACATTTTTATTTTAATAAACCGTTCGATAACTGCATGTATTTGTTGGGATAAAAAATAACAAGCTAAGGCATCATACGAAAGTTATCAATATAGCTTGGTGACGATAAATGAGACAACAAAAAAACATATACTAAAAGAGGTTTAATACTTTGATATGGTTTGATCAATTGACCTACATATGAAAAAATATTATAAAAGGAAAAAACTATCGAGAGAATAATCTCCCCTAAACAAAATTCCCTCTAATGACTATATTGTGGATGCTCTTACGTTGTTGGGTGGAGGAAGAATTCTCAATTTTGTAGAGGCCACAACCTTCTCCTCCAATAAAGAAATCTATCAAATATGGAAGAAGTCTATATTTTTCATTAAAAAAATAAATAATTATGGTTAATATTCTACCCTTCTGTCAAGTAGAAGAATAAATTCAAATAAGGTAAGAAAATTAGAACAAATTCCTAACATTACTTTCCATGGGCTAATTCGGACTTGCACAATATAGATCCCATTAAAGAGGGAAGCTCTCTATAAGAATATTGTAAAATTGTGACGGAATATTTGAGACGAAGCATTCTGTCACAAATTGTGACGGATTTGTGATGCATTTATGACAAATCAACCTTACATGGACGAAATTATCAAAAGATTTTATCTTTTCCTAAATTTTTTTTTAAGAGTAACGGATTTGTGACAAATTTGTGACAGATATTAAATTTAGTTTTTGTGACGAACATATTTTTGTCACAAAATTATGGCAGAAGAGAAGAAATGACAATACTTTGTCAAAAATCCGTCACAAATTTTGTGACACATTATATTTTCCGTCACAATATTATAAAAGAGCAATTATCTAATAAAAATAATTTTGTGACAGATTTATTTTCCGTGACAATAATTTTTGAGGGAACATTCAGTCACAATTTTAGAAACATTTGGACAACTTATAAATTTTTCCCAAAATATTTGGCCCATTTTTTAGTTTTCCCCGGCAAATGTTTGGCCCACTTTTTAGTTTCCCTCCGCCAAACCTCTCATTCCACAAAACCCTTAAGACTTAGACCCATTTTCTCATTCCACTCCTCCCTGCTTCTCTCTCTCTTTCAACACAAAACACAAATGGCGATTCTTATACCCTTCTAGACTCAACGCCACAGCAACACTTGCAGGTTTGGTTTTGCTCCAGTCACTTCATCCACACTCAATAGCTTTTGGATCTTTCAATTTTTGTTCAGATTTGTCTATGTTTTTCTTGAATATTATTTTTCAGAGTGAATAACATTTGGGTATTGTTGTTGGTTCTTCTATCTAAGCTCAGAAAACTCCGATTTAGCTAAAAAGAATTTGCATGCAACTATTTTAGGTACAATTTTTAAAGGGTCTTTATTAAGCTTTGATATTGGGTCATTCACTTGAAGTGGGTTTGAAATACTTCTCAGATAGGTGAGATTTTAGTTTCTTGTTTATGATTTGGTCTTAATTTTGAGCAAAGGAAAAAGCTCTAATTTTGCTAAAGGAAACAATTGTGCCTAATGTAGATATCAACTTTGTTGTCTTGGAAAAAAGTAAAAAATGAAGAATGTGCAGGCTTTTGTTTTCCAGCTTTTGAAAAGTTTTTCTATATATGCTTAATAAATTTATGATATGTTTTAGGTAATAATTTTCTGGTTATTAAGATGAATATGGTCCTTGTTAAAACAAGACTCACCCCTATTTGAGCTAATTCATCATTGTAGTTCATAGACAATTCATCAACCTCCTCATAGGATATAACATTCATGGTAGAGTTACTGTCGCAATGGTTAGGAACTCAAAATTACTCTTAGTTGTCGAAAGGGGCCGGGTGCGTAGGATAAGCCTCATATTGAGTGCATTTGAGTGTTTCAAAAATTCTTTAGGAGTGGTGGTGATTTTCAATTTGCTATAACTTGTGTTATTATACCTTCTTTTTGGTTGTTTTTGGTTATATACCTGCTATATATGTTGCTTCCTGACTCTAAATTGATTTATATCATTTTATTGCTGGAATCTTATAAAGTAAACTAAGTGCTCTTAAACAATATTAATTATCTTATTTATATTGTCTAAATGTCTTAAACTATGGTCATTTATATTTTTCTGTTTCATTCTCTTTTTTGGATCAGTTTCTTCAACATATAGGCAAGGAGTTAAGCACCTCCCTAGCAGAAAGATTAAAAAAGAAATTAACAGTTCCAAGAAGTATGCAGTTTTAGATATTTTTCTGATTTATCTAGTGAATGGTAATTTCTATTTCAATATTTGGTATTACATATGTTTTTTCCATGGGACTTTTATTGATGTTGATACAGTTAAGTAGGAAACTTGTGCCTTTTCTAGTTATCATTGAATCTTGTTAAATTAGTGCCATTTTCTGTTGGATTCTATAGCAGAATGCAAGCTTGACATGTCTGCTTTAGTACAAATATGTTCTAATAGATTAAATTTACTTTTTAAAAAATAGCTAGATAATAGACAACTTTAATTACAACAAATAATCTTGTTTGTCATCATGTAAGTTCTAACACATGCTTATTCTTTGTGTTAAAGTGTACAATATGAATAATTCTGATCGTGAGTGGATGTATGCTAGAGTATTGGAAGATGGATTCATAAATCCTAGATTTATTATAGGGGTTGAGGAGTTTGTTGCATTTGCTAAAAGACATCCAGAATGCATGGATGGTGAAAAGCTAAGATGTCCTTGTAATCATCGTAAGTGTCGAAATAAAAATATTTTGGATGAGTTTACAATTATGACACATCTTGGGACGTACGCTTTGAACCGAATTATTATCGTTGGTATCACCATGGAGAAAGTTATATGCCACATCCAACTAGGGCTGCTCGGTGGGCCGGGCCTGAACCGGACCGGGCCCGCGGTCCTAACGGGCCTGGTGGGCCTGGTGGGCTGGTCTTGGTGGGCCTCCTGAGCCCGTCACGGGCTGGTCTTCAAGGTTGAGCCCACGAGCCCGGGACCGTTTAGCCCGGGACCGGCAGGCGGGCCCAACGGCGATTTTTTTTAAAAAAAAAAAATTTAAAATTCTCCAACGGCCATATTTAAAATCTAGCCGTTTGGGCTGAAAATATGACTGTTTTTAATTTTAAAAAATGGCCATTTGGCCCCCAAACTTTATTTTAACCCCAAACTTTATATAATTACACTTTTCCCCATTTCTCAACTATAAATACCCCCTCATTCTTTCATTTTTATTCACCAATTCATCAATATCTCTCAATCTCTCTACTACAATTACTTAATTTATTGTTGAAATTTCGTGAAAAATTGTGAAGTTGTTGAATTGAAGTTTTCAAGTGTTCAACGATTTTCAATTTTCAAGAAGTTGTTCGGCAATCCGGTAAACTCGTTTCAACTCTTACGTTTTTAGAATATATTTTTCTGTGGTTTAGTTTGCATAATTATAATTAATATGGCATTTACTTTGAAAAAAATGTTTGGTAAAGGAAAAGATAAAACCGGTGAAAGTAGTGGCCAATCAACTACCCTTCCCCCGGCTCCCCGACCTAGAAAAGATAAGCAATTTGAAAGTAGTCGCCAACCTAGACGTCCTCCTCCTTCCGTAATTCTTGATAGTGATCACCCTTGTTTTCAATTTACCGATAGTGAATTTTATCATAATGTTGCACCAGGTGATAGATTAGATGATGAAATTATGAATGCTCTTTATCCTAATGAAACCATCTTAGAAAATAATGAGGAAAATGAGGATGATGATGAAACCCAAGCACCGGATTTAGATGATACACCTACTAGTCCTCTTAATAACCCAAGTGATGCACCGGTCGACCCACCTGTAGAAACTCCTACTTTTAATAGAGAACCTGCTAAACGCCTAGAAACATCATTAGTTTGGAATTTTTTTACTCAAGTAAGAGAAAAAAATAAGGCTAAGTGTAAAACTTGTGGGAAATTAATGTCGCATAAATATACTGGAGACCGTAGCGGCACAGGTAGTTTGACTAGGCACATAAAAACACACCCTAGAGATAAGGCTAGATTTTTTCAAATGAAAGCGCAGCTAGAGGGGACAAGTGTAGATTCTGCGGTTAACCCTAGTACAGGTTCAAATCTAGTTCAACCAGGAATTAACACTGTCACCGGAGGTATTTTATATTACGATCCAAATAGAGATCGTGAAGAATTAGCAAAGATGATTACTGTTATGTGCTTACCTTATACTTTTGCTTCTAATCCTAATTGGGTTCATTATATTAGAAGAGTGTTTAATCCTACTTATAAAGGTTGGCCTCGCGCAACAGTTAAGAGTGATATTTATAAATTCAAACATGAATATGAACAATATTTGCGGTATTTATTTACTCATATACCTAATCGGATTTCTATTACTACTGATATTGGTAGAAGTGGTAATGATTGTGATTACCTAACTGTTACAAGTCATTGGATAGATGAGGAATGGATAATGCAAAAACGCATAATTGCATATAGAATAATTAATTCGCGTCACACAGGTAAGTTTATAGCTAACACTGTTGCAGATATTTGTAGATATTTTTGCTTTAGCGATAAAATAATGGCAATTTCAATGGATAATGCTTCTAGTAACACCAGTGCTATAGGCATGCTTACAACAACACTAAATCCCGCATTTACTAATATTTTCCATGTTAGATGTATTTGTCATATTTATCATTTAATTGTCGGTGATGGTATGCGAATATTAAACATAGAAATTGAAAAGGTTAGAATGGCTCTTAATTGGCTTTTTTATTCAAACCGTAGAAGTAGACTTAGAGAGTATTTTAAAAAATGTGATGAATATGGCCTTAGAGAAAGAAAGGTTTCTAAACCTTGCCCGACTAGATGGAATTGTATGTACGAAAGTTTAGTAGTAGCATATGAATATAGAAACCCAATTAATGCAACGTTTAATTCTCGGGTAGGTGGTGAGGATGATGATGAAATGCTTACCACTCAAGATTGGACTAATGTTAAAATTCTTTTAGATTTTTTAGAACATTTTCAAATTGCTACAAATGCATTTTCTGGGCAATATTATCCTACTATTTCAAACTGTTTAGTTTATATTGCAGCACTGTCTGATTTGTTTGTTGAATTTAGTGAGGGTGGGGATATTTATGAACTTGCTATAAATGAAATGAAACAAAAGTTTAAAAAATATTTTTTTCCTATCCCTCCTATTTATGGTCTTGCTGCAATGCTAAATCCTACAATGAAATTGGGAGGTCCTCATTTTTGGTATTCAAATATTTATAAGGCTTTAGATCTTTCAAATGAGGAAATTGCGACACTTGCAGATGCAAAAACTTCAATTAAGATTAACGCTCAAACAGTTTATAATGCTTATCAACTTGCCTTAGAGCATGCTAGGCCAACTATTCCAACCCCTACTTCGTCTAGTTCACAATCCTCTAAAAGAGTTGCGGGCTTAAAAGCTCTTAAATCTTGGACGGAGTTCAGGGGGTCTCAAGGTGAAAATTATGATGAAACTTCACATCTAAATGAGCTTCAAGTTTATTTGTCTCAGGGACTTGAAAAGGAGAATCCAGACGACACTTTTGATCTTTTGGAATGGTGGAAGGCAAGGGAAAAACATTTTCCTGTTCTTGCAAGGATTGCTCGGGATATTTTATCAATTCAAGCTTCAACTGTTGCATCAGAGAGCGCTTTCAGTCAAGCAAGACTGCAAATAGGTGATCATAGAGCGTCTATGAGGGATAGCTTGGAAAAATCAGTATTGTTTAGAGATTGGATCCGCTCGGAAAGAAGAAACTTTGGAATTGCAGAAGCACAACCGGCGATAGATGAAGCTTATGAAGAAATGATAGCGGAACTTGCGGAGGATTCGGCTTCGCCCGGAAGTGGTGATGAACAAGCTTCTTTTCCACCACCACCAACGCAACCTCCTCCGAACCTTGAAGGATTTATGAGATTTGTTAGAGATAATACATAGAATAATATGTAACTTGTATTTTGGCACATCTTCCTTAGTTTTTTTCCCTTCTAATGGTGGTATTAGTACCTTGTTGTGCTCATTCCATTTGGGGAAGGATGACTAAGAAAGATATGTCATTTTTTGGTAATAAAATTTATTGCTTCTAGCCATGAGCTTCTTTTCGCAATATTTCTTTGTCTATACTTAGAATTGTTTATAAGCTACAATATATACATAATATACAATATATATACTACAAGAAAATATATAAGAGAATATATATACATAAGATACAATATATATACTACAAGACAATATATTATGCTACAATATATACATAATATACAATATATATACTACAAGAAAATATATAAGAGAATATATATACATAAGATACAATATAATATACTACAAGAAAATATATTATGCGAAAATATATACATAATATAACAAGACAATATATTATGCTACAATATATACATAATATACAATATATATACTACAAGAAAATATATAAGAGAATATATATACATAAGATACAATATAATATACTACAAGAAAATATATAAGAGAATATATATACATAAGATACAATATATATACTACAAGACAATATATTATGCTACAATATATACATAATATACAATATATATACTACAAGAAAATATATAAGAGAATATATATACATAAGATACAATATAATATACTACAAGAAAATATATTATGCGAATATATATACATAAGATACAATATATATACTACAAGAAAATATATTATGCGAATATATATACATAAGATACAATATAATATACTACAAGAAAATATATTATGCGAACATATATACATAATATACAATATATATACTACAAGAAAATATATTATGCGAATATATATACATAAGATACAATATATATACTACAAGAAAATATATAAGAGAATATATATACATAAGATACAATATAATATACTACAAGAAAATATATTATGCATGACAATTTAGTGTTTTACTATTGTTTTGTTATTTTCTTTTTCGTCAAGCACTTTAATAATTAGATATACATATATACTACATATATATTTTTAATATAGCCATGATACTACAAGAATTTGTCTTAAAAAAAAAAAAAAGCCCGCTAGGCCCGCGAAGCCCACGAGCCCGGCACGTTAAGCACAGGACCATGTGGGCTTAGGCCCGTCACGGGCCGGTTCCACCCATTGAGCCCACGAAGACCGGGACCGCGAGGCCCGGCCCGTTAGGCCCACTAAGGCCCGGGCCCGGGACAAAATACAGCATTACATCCAACTGTACTTAATGATCATCAAGAAGAAACTTTTGGTGAAACTATAAACTCTCAATCTCATAATGCATTTCAATCTATGGTTTTTGATGTTGGTGGACCTTCCTTTGATGCTAATATAGAAGAGGAACCAAATCGAACCATGCAAAATCTTTATAATATGCTCAAAGCATCAGAACAGGAAATTTGGCCGGGAAACCCACACTGATCAAATATCTTTTGTTAGAAATTATTTCACTGGAGTTCTGCTGAGGACGCCATAATCAAACATACTTGGAAAAAAGTGGCATCTAAAGCTGCACAAATGGCGAAAATTTAGAACCAGACTTACTTTTATTAAAGAGCATATATGGGAAAGCTGGCAGGCACACTGTTCATCGGAAAAGTGGCTTGAAAAATCTCGTGTCGCCACTCAAAATCGGTGTAGCGAGACTGGTGGTCCAGGCACTGGTCCAAGCAAGCATACCGGTGGTTCTAGGTCTACAGTGGAGCATACTATAAAATTGGTATTGAATTTAACCTTTCAATAGAGTAATTATATGACCTTATCTCCTATTTGAATATTGTACTCTATTATTCAGGCAATAGAATTACATCGTCCAGCAAATTCATGGGATATATTTAAGAAGCTGCATAAAAGAAAGGATGGGAACTTTGTGGATACCAAGTCTAATACTGTTGGTGTAAGTTTCTTTTATAATATTTCATCATTTTATTTGAGAATGAATATGAGGAATATTACTGGTGCAATCCACTTATCTGAAAGCTTCTTCACATCATCTCATTTCTTGTTTAATTAGCATTTCATTTCTTGTTCTGATGCAGAAATGAAACACATATTCTAACTTATTCTATTTCTTATTGTGCTTCAAAGAATCAGCTTATGAGTCACTAAGTATAAGTTTATTTTTACTTAAGAATATCAGTTGAAAGCTTGTGATAGCATCTATTCTGGTCAAGTTTTTTTATTCTAATCTTGAAAATGATAATCCTATGAGTCTATGACAAGTTGATATATGACAATTATTTTTATGAGTTTTAGAGATTTGCTTCTTTGCATCTGTGATTCAAGTTTTAAACTACATATAATGAACTTTGCTTCTTTAGTTGCTTATGTGAGTGAGCTGTAAAACTTAATTATAGAAAATCTTTGTATATTACTTCTCATTAGTTTCTTATTTTGATAAATGTATATAGGATAAAATGGAAGCTGCGATGGCTGCTGCTATTCCGAGCTCATCCGATGATTCACAAGAAGTTCAAAATGCCGATATAAATCGCCTATACTTGGATGTTGTCGGCGGAGAAAAGAAAAGACGTGTATGGATTGGGCTCTCAAGCTGCGACTTTGTATGAAGGTTGCAATTCTGCCACTTCACGCCATTTGCCTGTAGTACCAGATCCCGCTGCTGAAGAGCGCATCAAAGTGCTCGAGGAGGAGGTGTTGCGTATGAGAGAAACACAAGAGAGGATTCTTCAAGAGCGCGTGGAGGCAGAGGTGCAACAACGCGTAGACCAAGAGGTATCGCGTTTGAATCAACAGAATGATGATCGATTTCGGTCTATGGAGGAGCGATGGATGCGCATGATGAGCGAGATGGCATTATCATCTTACCCATCTGGTGTTCCTACTCCCTTTAACAGGGACTAACCAAATGCTTAAGTATTTAACATTGTTAGACTTTAGCTACTTGGATACTCTCTAAGTGCTATTTTAACGTTGGCAGGCTTTTGATTGTTAGATGCTTTGTAATTTTTAATATGTTTAGACTTTTGCTAGTAGAACTTATATTTTGGCATGTTTTAACATTGTATGTTTTATTATATATTTCATATTATGTTTGTTATGGTTGGTTGTTGTTAGTTGTCTTTATGCTTTTAGCTAATTTTTGCATTTAATTATTTGTTAAAGCTGAAAGTCCAAAATTAAATTTGTGACAGATCTACATGGTCAAAAACATTCACCAAATTCTTAAGTAGTGATGGAAACTTATGTGTCACAAATATTATGTATCCCAAATCTGTCACTAATATAGCTGCCAAATGTGTCAATTTGTGACAGAAAATTTTGTCACAATTTATTTGTGACAAAATATTCTGTCACAATTGCTGTGAATATATAAATAAATTTGTCTCGAAAACTATTCTGTGACAATAATTGTCACGGATATATCTGTTACAAACCCGTCTCTATTTTGTGATGGAATCAAGCTACATGCAGGCCTCTATATTGCGACGGACGATTTTTGTCATAAATCTGTCACAAAAAATTTGTGACCGAAATTTGATCCGTCAAAAAAAATTTACGACCAAAGGTTCTGGGACGTCCCCCTTTTTGTTACAATTCCGTCACTAACACAAATTTGTGACGGAATTGTGACAGAACCGTCCGTCACAATTTTGCCATTTTCTAGTAGTGGATCCGCACCAAAAGTTTCTTTGTTCCTCTAACTTAAACCTGGGACCTTTAACTAAAGGTGCAGGAGTCCTTCATCCACTACATTGCTTGTATTCTTATTGCTAATTGGAAACTGTTTTCAATAAATATTTATTGTTCATTGTTTTTGGAAAAAGAAAAGGTTGCATGATTTTTAGTTGATACCCATGGTCAATGTTGCACACTGTTAGGCTATGCAAAATATAATATTCATCACCTGGGAAGAATTGTTCGTAAAAGCAACGTTGTATAATCAAACCGAAGCTCCTTCCATATCTATATAAAGCCACCCGCTACGTGAGAACTGTAATCACTACTCAAAACATTTGCTCAATTTTTATACAATTCACACAAACAAACCTTAAGAAAAATGGCAACTTTTGCTACAAGTTTCCCCTAGCTTCGCCATGGAATACAAATTACTTTGTACCTCTGCTAGTTGGAGTCTGAGTGTTGTGCTTCAATTGTAGTTGTTGAGCTAAACATGAAATTATGTTTTGATGATTAACAAATCATATTTGAGAACTAGGTTTCATGCTCCACTTTAGTGAGCTACTAGACTGATGTGTAGATAAGAGATGTGAATGTCAAATAAACCACATTAATAGCATACCAGTGGCACAATGCTGGACGCGGAAGGTCAGAGTTCCGGACAAGTTGGATTTCCCAGAAGATTCTGTTCGTGTCTTAAAAGGAATACACATATTAAAAGACTTCGTGCACAATTTTTTTTTTTTTTTTTTGCAGTTGTAAGAAAAACTCGCATGGAAAAAGAAGGTTGTAGAGTTGGAAACAAATAAGAAAATCAAATCTAAATAGGAGAGGTTTTCTTTAACTGAAATATTTTAGGTTTTGGAACATTAATTGAAGAAGATTTTCGGCAAACCTTGCAACTATATAAGAAGACTTTTTGTCGTGTTTCAAGATCACTGCTATTGAGAGATACCACCGAGAATACTTCTGACAATAGCAATCACAGCAAAAAGATACTTCTAAATATTCAAGCTAATCAACTGAAGAACCAGTTCCTGAAGATAAAGCTACTCAAGTTCGTTAGTTATCAGCTTGCTGCTCAAGTTCTTTAGTTATCAGGTTGAGTCAAGTGTTCTGAATTTTAATTATATTTTCTTTTCATGAAGTGTAATAGTAGGTTGTTGAAACTTCTATATTTATAAGCTTCCTAGGCTAGAGTTAATTTGGGAAGGGGTTGCTACAATTGGGCTGATTGTAAGAGTTAGAGTACTAGAGTTAGTTCCCTTGATTATAGAATTGTAACCTAAAAACCGCTTTTTGAAGTTTAGGTCGTGATTTTTACTTCCTTGAGCAAAGAGATTTTTCACGTAAAAATCTCTGTGTTGATTATTTTTCAGCAAATATTTTTGTTTGTGTCTATTAGGATAGTTCAAAGAATCAGATTCTTTGAAAATATGAAAATCAATTAACACACAATTCAAGCCCACTTCTTGTGTCACTAGTAGAAATAATTATACATGTCATATTAAGTCACACAAATGTCACAAATTCCCTTACCGATATTTTTTGACACTTAATTTAAATGTCGAAAATTTCGATATCGAGAATTTTCCAACATTTATATTAATGTCTGTCAAGGATTTATGATATTTATTTACTGACTTTTTATAAAACGTCGGATTGAAATTTCTGACATTTAGGATATATTGTCAGCAATAAAAAGTGACATTTATTTACAACTATTATCAAATGTCAATAGTATCGGTTTCTACTGATACTTGTGCAACACATCCTATTAATGTTGACAATACACAATTATCTTTGTACTTAATATTGAAAGCACATTTGCTATAAGTGCAAAAGCTTATATTCATTTAATTATACCTGAAGCCATAACCATCCAATTCCAAAATATGTACATCCAAATGTCATTCACCATAGACAATTTGAACTAAAGTAAAATACTATGAAAAGAAGATCCCTATAACTAATTCCAAGTGTATGTCTAAGTAAAATCTAAGTAAGTTTGGAACAACAAGAGATTTCTTCACTTCTTCAACTGTCTTCCACTCTTTCTGCTATTTTTTTGAAGGAGCTTCTTCTCTAATTCACTTGTGTGTCTGCCCATTTAATACTCTCTTGAATTGATACAAGAAGATTGTCTGATGTAGTCACCTATGCATTTATAAAATGAAAAAAATATTAGCAAGTCGTTGAAGTTAAAATTATATCCCATGCTTAACATATTAGCAAGTAGAGAATATATGTAATGCATAGTTTTTACAAGTATCCTCTACGCAGTAGAGAAGACCTCTTGTTATATTCCAAAGTTTGTCTTCAATCAACAACACTACGCCTCGATTTGAAATAAGTTGGGAAGTCATTTTTGAATCAATGAACAAAAATAATTCTGTAAGAGTAGAAATACATAACTATTAGAAAGAATAATGTTGTTTGGCCATCAAATCTATAAGAACCTTTACCACAAGATGCCACCCTCTAAACTTGCATGCTCCGACGAAATATGAAGACCAACACGTGTTCAACTAACTATTGTCGAATGCCAACTTTAGGTAGCAAAGTCCCTGGAGGAGAATAGAAAGGAAAGACGGAAACTCAGTAAAAGTAGCTAGAGTTTAGTCAAAGATAACATCTAAAAAAATTGTACAATATTATTGTACTCACAAATATTACCTTTTCCTCTCCCTATGCCGAGATAACAAAATGAATGAAGCTAACTCCAACATTCACATAAAGATTCAAATGTACTATTTTGATTAAAAGAATTTAAGGAGAACAACAATACTATCATTGAGTTGGATAGATACCTGAAATTTTTTGAACAAACAGGTAATACTTTGACATGATAGTTGGTGATAAACAACTCTACTATTAGCAACTACCTGTAAAGAGAACATTATAATCACATAGCATAAGTTTAGAGTATAAAAATAAATACCGGTAACGTGAAGCCACAAAGCGAACATACATCTTAAAGTATTTGAACAAGGCCAAGTAGAGGTAGAACTGAATTTACATGTAAAGCAAGTCTCATACTAAGCCACACAAATGATTATTCTTTACATTGGAATCAACCTAGGACGTACAATTAATCATATGAATTTGGAGAAAAAATATAATAACATTCAACACTCTATCTTAGATTAGAAAATGACTTTCTTATTCTAACAAGAAAAAAATAACTTTAACGATTTACCAAATCAAAAATAAACATTAATTACAAAAACTAAAAACGAATTAAAAAAATAAACTTTACTCTCCATCAACCACCCGAACTAGTATCATATGAATATATGAAAGCATTGAATAAAAGTATCTACAATATTTCTAGAGAGTACCAATTTGCAAGAAAAGAACATAATCAAAGCTACGTACTTTTAATCCCTTAAAATTGGAAGCATAAACCAAAGAAGAAGTTGAAACAAAGCATGAATGTTGATAAGTGGGGATTTTGACTACTTATTAGTGCCTTTTAGCTGTTGTTTTAGTCTAAAAACATTGAATTATGTTCCCGAAACTAATGAAATGTGTAAAATTGCAGCAATATTTCAAGTTGGACTCCCGAGATGAAATCCGACTCAAAAAGGACTAGTCTAAACAAAAGGCAATAAAAGGGTATAAAAGCTTACAATGTGCGGTCCGTAAAATTCCTTATGTGGCTGCAATCAAAGAAGGAGAACTCAGCAGACTTTTGAGCAAATTGTGGACCGCACATGAAATGTTCGGCCGCAAAAGCTAGGCTAGGAATAAAGATCAGAGAGATGACAAAAAGCCAAGTCTAGAGCTTCCTCAAATTGCGGTCCGCGCAAGATTTGTGCGGCTGCGGAAGATTATCTTGCGGCCACGATCATACTACTGTGGACTGCAAAAGAGTACCTTGTGGCCATAGTGCTAAATCTGCAGACCGTAGAAATTGTGCCTCAAATTTTGCAGCCGCAGACCTCCAATTCCTGACAAGATGAAGAAACCTGTGGACTACACATAGAATTGTGCAGCCGCAGAACCTCCCGAGGGGCATTTTTGTCCGAAATTATCAACTTTGTATAAATAGAAGAGCTTCACAAAATTAGGTCAAGTTTTGACATCAGCAAGTCCTATAATCGTTTTTCTTTGCTTCTTTATGCAACTTTAACTTATTGTTTACCTTGAAAATGGTAATTACAATTACATTTGATTTTGTGGTTCTAAAAATATGTGACCTATTTTTATGCTAGTTGTTAGACAATAGATGCTAAGTAAAAGATTAGAAATTGAGACAAGACCCTGTAGATAGTGTAATTAATCAAACCAAATGGCTGGAGATCGGGGCCTCGAGCTTGCGTATACGAGGCCTTGAAGTCGAATCGGACGCCTAGTCGAGGGCAGTCGATGGAGGATTAACAGTTGTGACAACTTTGATGGAAGCCTTTTATGGCCAATAATAAGCTATAAATGAAGAACAATAAAATAGAACACAATGAATATAGGCAATCAATGCAAGTAATGAGACCAAGAGAATATGTTAGAGCGTAGAGAAAATGTTCTTGTATATACAATATTGAGCAGCAGATCCCTTACAAAATGACAAGGATCCCCTTTATATATGAGGAGGAATCCTAATATAGTACAAATTCATTCATTACCAAGATACATGGTTGATACAACTAATTAATACCACGGTATGGGCTTGAACTAGCCAAATAGACTATGTCAGCTTTTAGTCATATGCCTTGGGAACTTCCCACTCTTTCACCATAACTATTGATATGCAATTCCTTGAGGTTGGACGTTGGTAGCCCCTTGGGTGTGAATCTAGACCATAACCTCGAGCTTTTGGAAACGCGCTTACGAAGCGTTGTATGACCAAAAATAGGACCCGCCGAGTTTACCGTTTACACTTATTTTGGTGATTTAACATTGGATTTCTCTATTTTAATCCTTCAATATTAGTTTTATTATCTTTTCTTTTTTATTTTTTTTCCACAGCCACTATGAGTAGCTAGATTTTTATTAGGGGTGTGACTCAACCCTCGTGTGTAAACCATATGGGTGATTAATTTTATGCTTGTTTATGAATGAGTTTTATTATTTAACTTAGTTCATGCTTCAATTGTAGAATTAACTATTGCAAACATTAATTCATGTCTATTTGACTTAGTCTCTTCTTGAGAAAGAGGGACCTAGTCTAGGTTAACTAAGCTAACAAGAAATTGGGTCAATTGAGAGATTAATTAGCCCAATTAAAGGGTTCAACCTAGAGATCGTAACAACCCCACTTGAGCTCTTATCAACCATTTTGGTAGATACCCATTTGGTCTTAAGAAATCCAAATTAAGCAAAATCACTCTCTGATTGAGAGGTATTGAGTGGGCAACATAGTGTTGTGAGCTATAATACACCCCAGTCAATAAAACGAGTATAAAAATCTTTATCCCATTAGGAATATACCTAGTTCACGGTCACAACCCTAAGCCTTTTATATATTTTGAAAATACTTAAAAATAATCATATCTAGTTTTATATCTTTAGATTTGAAATCATTAGCCTAATTTTAGAAGTAGAAACAAAAACTTATTTGTGAAAGTGAAATCTATATTTTTTAGTTGCTTATTCTTAATATATACTTTTAACTCCCATTTTAGCTCTCTGTGGATTTGACCCCGACTCTTTATTGGATTTTTATTATTGCAAATAATCGTGTCATACCTCTTTAGAGGCGTGCATTTGGATATGATCAATTTTTAGCGCCGTTGCCAGGAAGTTAAAAACGGTGTTATATATATATATATATATATATATTTGGGTTTGTGTATGGATTATCTTCTTTTCTTTTCGTGTTACTAACATGTTTGAGAAATCATAGGTACGACCATGGCAAACAATAAGCACGGAAATGTTGCTTTGGGAGATGTGGACGTTGAGGATGAGCAAGTTGTTGAGGTTCCTCTTGAACCTCAAGCCAATAGAAGAGGCCGAGTTCCTCATGACATGTCCCCGCTCCACTCCCACCTTCCCCATGAGCGGCTCCACACCGGGTGTTGCCCAATGAAGGGTATTCAAGTGCTTTAGTCTTATCCCGTATTAGGACGGGAAACTTTCAAATCACCAATGTGATTCTCACTTTACTCGAGCAACGAGGGTTCTTCAATAGGGCCCCGAGTCAAAATACATATAACACTTGAAAGGGTTTGTAAACACTTGTTGGGGGAGTAAACAAACAAACGTCTCCTAGGATACTGTCACAATCCAAACCGATGGGCCCGACGGGCGCCTGAGTCCTATCTATCAAAAATAACATACGTAAAAGAAACCTGCCATCAAGACATATGTACATATACATGCAGAATACAGTGGGCCAGGCGGGAAGACTGCTATAGACAATTATATACCCAAAACTGAAAGACGACAAAGAATACCCATATACCCACATACATACATACATACATATATATATAAATGTATCGTAACAAAACAAAAAGCAACTCCGGATCAAGTGGAGCATGCCAACTCTCGCTGATCAAGAATCCTAAGAAGGGGGGCCATCAGCTTGCCTACCTGCATCCGCGGGCATGAAATGCAAGCCCCGTGAAATAGGGAGTCAGTAAGAAAAATGTACTAAGTATGTAAGGCATGAAAATAAGTACGTAAATGACATAGATGAAACATGGAATACAGATATACCTTTAAATCTAAATAACTCTGTAAATTTTGACACGTTTATAAAATCATGCACATGCGTATAAATGTCATGCCATGAATAGGTATGGGTGTACATAATATCATCAAGCCACTGAGGGCATCCCATCATATCGTCTCGGCCACTGTGGGCAACGAAATCAACATATACCAGCTGATCAGGTGGTGGTGTGTATATAACGTCATAACCTTTTCCCTTATCCCATATATATAGACATACATATATACACATATATAACATCGTTTGAATCATATTTAAGCCACTGTGGGAAACGTCATCATCATATACCAGCTGATCAGGTGTTGGTGCGTATATAACGCCGTAACCTTTTCCCATATCTCATATACATATATTTACATATATACGCGTATATAACGCCATCTGGTAATGGGTCAATGGACATGTATAAATGAGTAAAATGCATGAAAAATACATAATAATCTCGATATTTCCTTCCAGATAAAATTTTCCAACTGTGTATTATTCTGAGACCCATGAACAGAAAATAATAATAATTCTCATAGGGAATCAAGAATATAGACACCCCTACTATTTCTATGAATAGAGTAATTTATAGAAACTGTGTATTTTCTCGTTTCTTTAGTATAATTTGGACCATGCCAAAAGAAATAAGGGAGGGTCATAACATACCTGTAGTAGGAATAACTCCGTATAATTATCCCGTTGGAAACCTTCGTGGATTGAACTTAGACCCAAAAATTGAATTTAAGATTCTGTGTTTTTTTGAGCTTGAGGAACGAAGTTTGGCTTAAATGCCAAATTAACGAATTGAGGAGTGAGGCTTGGACGTTGAAAATGCTTCTACTTTTCACTTGAACAGAATGTAACAATTTAAGCTTTAGTCTTTGAAATGAAATGTTTATCTCCTTTGATTTGATAAAACTTACAACAAAGTCTTGGTAAGACTTTGATATTTAACTCTTGACACATGTAAAACATGAATCAATGACTTAACTTATACAAAATGAGGGGCTTCCATGTTCCTACTTGGGGTAATTGATTAAGTTTTTGTCCGTTTATTAGTTAATTGGGTAATGTTATGTTACCCGATAATTAACCAATTACCCACATAATTTAAAAACTGCTCCAAATTACTTAAAATTCTAATTATTTTAATATACTTTATATATTATACTACCGCGGCCATATGGTACCTTGCATGGTATTAGTTCATAATTATTGGGTATTATCGCTCGACTCGTATTTTATTCCAAATTGGCCACTTTCAACGAAACTCATTTTCTTTGATCAGTGTATCCCTTTATCCTTCATAACACTTATTCATTTCTTATTATAAATAGAGTAAGTACGTTAACGCCAATATGATCTCATCTCCGAGCCTACGTCGGTTAACTGAAAAACGAAATTTTAACGTATGAAAATTGCGAGATGTAACATCATTCCCCCTTAGAAACATTCGTCCTCGAATGTTCAACTCCCCGAGTTCTTTATAACTTTGGCAGGGTCGCCTTTGTAACAACACCACTACCAATTCTCCTCGTAGAAGCTTAATAATCCAATACCACACTGGATCACAATTATTAATGGCCTCACATAACCAATGACAATAATCAACATAAGAATTTATACACGTACCTTATGATTATGACGTCTCAGTCGGATCCTTTTCTGGAGGAGGAAATAGGTAGGGATATCAAGACTTAATGTTTTCCTCGGCCTCCCAAGTCATTTTTTCCACATTGTTATTTCCCCAAAGTACTTTCACGGAGGCTACCTCCTTATTTCATAGCTTGCGGATTTGTTGATCTAGAATGGCAACCGGAACTTCCTCGTATGATAAGTCCTCTGTAATCTGTACATCATTTGTGGGCACCACTCGGGTAGGATCGCCAATGCACTTTTGTAACATAGATATGTGAAAAATTGGATGGACAGACTCCAATTCCGAGGGCAATTCTAACTCATAAGCTACTCGGTCCACTCTCCGAATGATCCTATAAGGCCCAATATACCGTAGGCTAAGTTTGCCTTTCTTGCCAAACCTCATCACACCCTTCATAGGCGACAAATTTAAGAATACCTAGTCAATCAACCCTGAACTCTAAATCTCATTGCCGCACGTCAGAATATGATTTTTGACGACTCTGTGCTGTCAACAGTCGACCCCGAATCAACTTTACTTTTTCTATGGCTTGCTGAACCAAGTCTGGCCCGTGTAATCCAGATTCTCCAACGTCGAACCACCCTATAAGCGATCTACACTTTCATCTGTAAAGAGCTTCGTATGGAGCCATCTAATGCTAGAATGGTAGCTATTATTATACGCGAACTCAATAAGTGGCAGATGATCATCCCAACTAAATTGAAGTCTATTACACAAGATCGCAACATATCCTCCAGTATTTGAATAATGCGCTTAGCCTGTCCGTCTGTCTGGGGATAAAATGTTGTACTAAGACTTACTTGAGTCCCCAATCCCTTTTGGAAGGACCTCCAGAAGTTAGCTGTAAATTGAGCTCCTCTATCCGATATAATAGATATAGGGACACCATGCAGTCGTACAATCTCCTTGATATAAAGCCTGGTATAGTCTTCTGAGGAATATGTAGTTCTAATGGGCAGAAAATGGGCTGACTTTGTGAGCCTATCAACAATCACCCATATCAAATCGAAGTTACGCTGGGTACGAGGTAAGCCTACGATGAAGTCCATATCGATTATTTCCCATTTCCAAGTTGGAATCTACATAGCCTGCAACCACCGGGTTTTTGATGCTTAATCTTAACCTGATGACAGTTAGGGAACTGAGCAACAAATTCTGCTATATCCTTTTTCATTCCGTCCCACCAATATATTTTCCTGATGTCATGATACATCTTTATCGCTCCTGGATGGATAGAATAACGGGAATAATAAGTTTCTCCCATAACCTGCCGGCGCGGCCCTGCAACATTAGGTATACATAATCATCCTCGATATCTGAGGATCCCATCTTTTGTAATTTCAAACGGCGTCTTCCCTTCTGAAGGGTGGTATCCCTATAATTAACTAACACAGGATCCTTGTACTAGCATTCATTTACTTCAGTTACTAAAGAGGATGTTGTCGTATCCTGAAGAGTAATTCCAATGTCACCTGAGTCCAGTATCCGAACTCCAAGACTAGCTAGCTGATGAACCTCATGGTATATTCCCCTCTTTTCTGGCTATAAATACGACATGTTACCCATAGATCTACGGCTGAGGGCATCGGCTACTACGTTCCCCTTCCCCGTATGGTATAAAATGTCAATGTCATAGTCTTTAAGTAGCTCCAACCATCTCCTTTGACGTAAATAAAATTCCTTTTGCTTGAAAAAGTTCTAGATGCTCTTATGATCCGTATAGATATCAACATGAATACCCTACAAGTAGTGCCTTCACATCTTTAGTGCATGAATCACTGCGGCTAACTATAGATCGTGGGTCGGGTAATTCTTCTCATGCTTTCTTAGTTGTCTATAAGCTACAACCTTACCATGCTGCAACAACACACAACCCAATCCAATGCCTGAAGCGTCATAGTAGATAAACTAACATTGGTCCCTTCTGGGAGAGTTAGAATCGGTGCTGAAGTTAATCTGTCCTTCAATGCCTGGAAACTTCGTTCGCAAACATCGGTCCATTAAAACTTAGCTCCCTTCTAAGTTAACTTACATGGGTATTATAATATTTTACAATTCCTGAACTTCCCCTTTTCGAAGGCCCAAACTTCATCCTCTATTTATCATAATTACGCCCTTATTCCACTACTAGGGAAACATTTCATTTATTCCAAATGTTACTAGTCTTAGGCTTCTTTGAGTTCATTCAGGCTATACTGAGCCTTCTATAACTTAGAGAAACCATCAAATCTCTTATGAGCTTAACCCCAAGGACTTATCCATTCTTGTTACCTTTTTAATTATCTTTTCTTATCCTTCCTACTGTCTTCCTAGAACCTTGTCGCTCTACCATACTTTAGCTTGTGACCTACATATATCTATTTATACTTATTTGCAACCTTTCTTCAACTTACTTGCATCATAGATTTCCTTATGTTATTCCGGAATATTAAGCGAGACACCACATACCACTTTGGTCAAAGGTGTTTAGAAGAGAAGAAAATTTCGTTACAAGTTTCCTGTAACAACCTACCAAACGGAGAAGTTACGAACCTCCGTCGGTGTTGTGGGTCTGGGCTAAGTCTTTACTGCCTCAATCTTTTGTGTATCCACTTGGATGCCTTCACCTAAAATGATATGCCCAAGGAAAGTACAGAGTTCAACCAGAATTCACACTCAGAAAATTTTGCATAAAACTTCCTTTCTTATAGAACTCTGAGCACAGTACGCAGATGACCAACATGCTCATCCTCTGAACGAGAATATACCAATATATCGTCAATAAATATAATTATAAACAGATCTAAGAAAGGCCTGAACACAATGTTCATCAAATTCATGAATACTGCTAGGGCATTGGTCAGACCGAACGATATAACCCAAAATTCAAAGTGCCCATCTAGTCCTGAATGCTGTCTTCGGAATATCTTCATCCTTAACCCTTACTTGATGGTACCCGGACCTCAAATGTATCTTTGAAAAACACTTGGCACCTTGTAACCGATCAAATAAATCATCAATCCTCGGGAGCATGTACTTATTCTTGATCGTCACCTAATTCAACTCCTTATAATCAATACACATTCGTCAGGAACCATCTTTCTTTCTTATAAATAAAACAGGTTCTCCCCACGGTGACGTACTAGGTCTGATAAAACCTTTTTCAAGTAAGTCCCTTAGTTGTTCCTTTAACTCTTACAGCTCTGCGGGGGCCATTCTATGGGGGAGGGATAGATATTGGATGAGTATCTAGTAGTAGGTCGATGACAAACTTAATTTCTTGCTCTGGCGGAAGACCTAGAAACTCATCGGGGAAAACATCGGGAAACTCATTCACTACAGGGATGGACTAAATGGTTGGTAACTCCACTTCCACATCCTAAACCCAAACTAAGTGATAAATACAACCCTTTCTGATCATCTTCTTTGCCTTGAAATAGGAGATTAATTTACCTCTTGGTGATGCTGTATTACCTTCCCATTATAAAATAGGCCCTCCTGGGGACTGAAATAAAACTATCCTTGACCTGCACTTGATGTTAGCATAACAAAAGACCAGCCAATCCACACCCATTATAATATCAAGTTCTACCCAACCAAACACCACTTACCTTATCCTTATTTATTATCAAATCTATCAAGGGCCATTACGGCGACATCCATATATGTAAGTAACAATATTAAGACTTAACTCGCATAACTAATTTAGAAAAAGGTTTATATATATAGGGGTCGACTAAGCCGTAGACATATCATGCCCAAAACTATATACAAGACACTGTCTGCAAAACCTCTAAGTAGGCATAACCATAATATATACAAGTCGGGACGAGGCTCCCTACATCTTTATAAAACAACCAAACACATTAAAAACCCTGACTTGGTAATATTCTAAGAAGTGGTGGAACTCACCAACCAAAAATTGACACTTGGAGGAAGTCTATAGTAGAGGGTCCTTGCCTTGTCCTATATAAGAACCTCGATCGGACACACTTCGAAGTGGAATATTCATGTCCTTATCTGTTACCTTCCTCCTCTTGGCCCGGCTACTATTTTCTTCCTTTGAGTATCCCATAACATACACCGACGAACCTTGATTAATGGACTCCCAATACTGGAGACTATCCGGAACCTCAGAAGAGCTAGTGTCCTCATATACCTTGACATAGTTTTGAGCCTGAGGGAATCCCGGCTGTACCAATCCATGTACTACTCCCCTCATACCTTGATCAACGGGCTGTAAAACTAAGGGCCTTTGTGAGGTCGAAACTCCTCTCACCCGATCTACTGTCAGAGTGGTCGAAACAGCTCGAACGAATGACTTATATGGATCCTCGGATGGATGCTCCTCAATAGAACCCATGATCTCCGATGTGTCTGAATCCATAGTATAACTTATCTCTCTTTCTAACACCTTCGTAACCTTCTGACCCGTGCTAGTGGCTTTAGTCTTCTGAGGCATCGCTGAAAACGTAACACATCATTAGGAACATGAATGCTTATATCGCACGATCTAAGATAAGAAGAGAAGATAACATCCTATATGTCCTGTAGCCTCCTGTCTACAAGTGTGGTGCACGACACACCCATAAAAAAGACTCTACTAGACACGGTCTATAGACAACCCTACGACAGAACTGCTCTGATACCACTTTTGTCACGACCTAAATCGATGGGCCGCGACGGGTGCCTGAATCCTATCTGTCAAACACCCCTAAGCATGCGTCTAAGATATGAACTTGTATAACATCTGCTGCATTACGAAAATAACATACATGAAAGAAACCTGCCATCAAGGCATATATACGTATACTGGCAGAATACAGTGGGCGAGCCGGCAAGGCTGCTATAGACAATTATACATCGAAAACTGAAAGCCGACAAGGCCACATACAACCCAACTGGACATAATTTCTACATACCTATAATAGAAACATAACTATACAAATATGGAACTGAGCCACGTCATACCCATATATATATAAATATAAACGTATCGTACCAAAACAAAAAGCAACTCCGGATCAAGTAGAGCACGCCAACTCTCGCTGATCAAGAATCCTAAGAAGGGGGACTGTTAGCTTGCCTACTTACGGGCATGAAATGCAGGCCCCATGAAATAGGGTGTCAGTACGAAAAATGTACTACGTATGTAAGACATGAAAATAAGTACGTAAAAGACATAGATGAAACATGGAATACAGATATACCTTTAAATCTGAATAACTTTGTAAATTTTGGCACGTTTATAATATCATGCACATGCATATAATGTCATGCCATGCATAGGTATGGGTGTACATAATATCATCAAGCCACTGAGGGCATCCCATCATATCATCTTGGCCACTGTGGGCAACATCATCAACATACCAACTGATCAGGTGGTGGTGCGTATATAATGCCATAACCTCTTCCCATATCCCATATGCATATACATACATATATACGCGTATATAACGACGTTTGAATCCCACTGTGGGCAACATCATCATCATATCCAATTGATCAGGTGGTGGGGCATATATAACGCCGTAACCTTTTCCCATATCCAATATACATATATTTACATATATACGTGTATATAACGCCATCTGGTCATGGGTCAATGCACATGTATAAATGAGTAAAATGCATGAAAAATACATAATAATCTCGATATTTCCTTCCGGATAAACTTTTCCAACTGCGTATTATTCTGAGACCCATGAATAGAAAATAATAATAATTCTCATAGGGAATCAAGAATATAGATGCCCCTACTATTTCTATGAATAGATTAATTTATAGAAACTGTGTATTTACTCGTTTCTTTAGTATAATTTGGACCATGCCAAAAGAAAGAAGGGAGGGCCTTAACATACCTAGAGTAGGAATAACTCCGTATAATTATCCTGTTGGAAACCTTCGTGGATTGAACTTAGACCCAAAAATTAAATTTAAGATTATGTGTTTTTTTGAACTTGAAATGAAATGTTTATCTCCTTTGATTTGATAAAGCTTACAACAAAGTCTTGGTAAGACTTTGATATTTAACTCTTGACACATATAAAGCATGAATCAATGACTCAACTTATACAAATGGAGGGGCTGCCACGTTCCTCCTTGGAGTAATTGATTAAATATTTTTTCCGCTTATTAGTTAACTAGGTAATGTTCCGTTACCCGGTAATTAATCAATTACCCGCATAATTTAAAAATTGCCCCGAATTACTTAAAATTCTATTTATTTTAATATACTTTATATATTATACTACCGCTACCATATGGTACCTTACATGGTATTAGTTCATAATTATCGGGTATTATTGCTCGACCCGTATTTTATTCCAAATTGGCCACTTTCAGCGAAACTCGTTTTCTTTGATCCGTGTACCCCTTTATCCTTCATAACACTTATTTATCGCTTGTTATAAATAGCGTAAGCACGTTAACGCCAAAATGATCTCATCCCCAAGCCTACATCGGTTAACTGAAAAATAAAATTTTAACGTACAAAAATTGCGAGATGTAACAGATACTTTGAGGCTAAGGCTTTTTCCCTTCTCTCTACGGGGGAAAGCATCAGATTGGTCGGAACGATTGCCAAACTATTCAATTCATACTTGGGATAAGTTGGCGGAGATATTTATTGCCAAGTTTTCTCTCCCGGGCATATGGCTAGTCTTAGAGATGAGATTCTAGCATTCAAGAAAGAGCCTAATGAGCCGCTACATGAGATATGGCAGCTATATATAACAATGGTCAAAGAGTGTCCCAATAACGATATGACCGGCGAATAGGATTCGACCTATTGTGTGATTAATACGCCCAATCAATGCATGTCGAATCAACTTGCTAGTGGGAAATTTATTGTTACGCCTTATGTAGAGGCGTGTGAGATTTTATATGAAATGGCAGACACATCATCGGCATGGCAATCCCGGGCTAATATTCCACAAGATGGTCCCAACGTGATTCACCTCTACAGAGAGTTGCTTGACCATGGGCAAGCCATAGATATATATATATATATATATATATATATATATATATATATATATATATATATATATATATATATATATATATATATATATATATATATATATATATATATATATATATATATATATATATATATATATGTCTAAGTGTTTCACTATTTTTCCTTAATTTTAAAGGTTTTAAATCAATTTATTTCCCTATTTTACCCATAAATAACTCAATAATTATTTCCAACAATTATTATTTTTGGTAATTAATTTATTGGACTTTTATATTTATGCTAAAATATAGCTAAGGTAATTTTTGAATATTTTTACAAATTTATTTAGTATTTTTAAAACTAAATTGCATATAATTACAATATTAGTCTCTTTTAGGATTTAATTGCGTTTATATTCATGAAAATTAAGTCCAGTATTTTTAAATTGATAATTATATGTTATAAACCATTTTAGTGCTCAATTTATTTTCAGAAATTAATTTACTATTTTTTTATAAAATAAAAGGGGTAAATCGGCTATTTAAATAATAGCCCAATTTCGTTTCAATTGTAGCCTAAACTTGAGCCCAAATCAGACCTAATTTCCCGACCCAATTGCAACATAAACCCGACCCCCTAACCCAATTCACACGACCCAACCTGGTCTCCTACCTAACTCTTTTAATCCCAGTCGTTGATCATTTAGATCAACGGCTCTCGTTCCCCCTTACCTTTTTAATTCCAAACGACCCCTAAACCTACTTCATTATTCACCTACCTCTGCCTTTGAACCCCTCTTCTCTCTCAGCTCTCTTCAAAACTCCTACAAAGCCTAGCCGTCTCCATCAAACTACACCCTAATCAACCATAAGCCTTACCTGATCCATGGCCCCTCGTGGTCATTTGAGACATGTACCATCCTCCCATGGCTCTTGGGCGTTCATTTTTGAGGTTTCATGGCCAGTCCTCGAGGGAATTTGGCCCAGTACCTGCTCGACCTTCGTTCATGGCTCTTCTCCGGCCATCCACGACCTTTCTCCGGCCACTCATGGCCTTTCAAGGCAGATCCTTGACTTTCCTGGTTAGATCAAAAACTTTCAAGGCCTTTCTCACCTTTTCTGGGTTTTTCGAAACCCTAATCTTTAAGATCTTGCAACTTCCTTTCAGATCTACTTTAGATCTGTACTTACTATGATTTTCTTAAGTGTTTCTCAAAGGTTCTTTAACTTTGCTTTCGAAACGACTTTTCATTTTTTTTTCGATTAGAGTTTTCCTTTAAGTTATTTCAAAAATCTCTTCTCTGACTTTGACATGTTTGTGATTTTGCTATATTTTGCTCATGTTATTCTTCTATCTGAGTTAGCATGTTGAAAACCCTAATTTCTTTCGGGTCTCATTCGAATCCTGAAGCGGTTTGTTTAAATGTGTGCTTGTTTAATTAAGTTCCTCGTTCTTGTTTGACTTATTTGTGTTACCATCTTTTAAACTCGATTGTTGTTGAAAAGCCCTAGGTTTTTGGGTCTGAAATTGTTTGTTTAAGTACTTGACTTAAATGAAAGCTTTTGTTTTAGACTCTCTTTTCTTTATGTGACTTATCTTTCAACTCGACTATGGCTGAAACCCTAACTTTTCAAAAGATTTCTTCACCTATTGCTGTGAGACCTTTACTTGTTTTGACTCTCTTCTTCACTTTGGCTATACGTGTGAGCCCTGACTATCTAGCTCTGTTCTCTACTGAATCCTACACTTATTTCTGCTACTATTGTATGTTGTTTCTTTTGCCAACATGCTTGGCCTCGCATGTCTGATGTTCTGTTCACCCTGTTTATATACTGAAGTGCAGAAGCATGTTTCTTCCTTGATTGATCTTAATCTTGTGACTGATTTTCAAGAACTTTTCCTGTATAAACTCTAGTTTCACTCGCCTGTTTAAAGTTAATTAATTCCTTTCCTTTACTATGATATTTTTCCTTACTGAATCTTTTTTCAAAATAAGCATATTTCTGTACCTAGACTCGATTGCTTACTTAATGTTTTTACTACTCCTTTTATGGCAATAATCAGTATGCCTCTAAACTGATTTCTTTCCTTATTTGAATCTGTTACTACCCGTTAAACAGTGATTGCTTAATTAAAGGGAATCACTTGTGTAATTAATTTTGACTGGAGATTGTTTCTATATTTGTGTTAAGACATTACGTATTACCTTATTTCTCACCTGTTTTCAAAAACTATAAATACCCACCCTTTTTTCTTTCAAAAAACATGAACGAACCATCTGAGTTCAGAACACACACTTCACTCAAAACTCTCTCTTTTTTCTACTCCTTGTGCTACTACTTTGCCTAGCCGGCTGAAAGCCAAGGCTAGGCTGTGGTAATTTTCTTACTTTTCCTTTTCTGCATTTGCTTTTTACTGGTATGTCCTAGTTAATTTTTCAGCATCAACAACATGTTTCTTTACTATTTTCTTCACTCTTGCCTGTTTCCTGCTTGTGTTTAATCAAGTTTTATTCCTAAAAGCATGCTGTAAATCAATGTGTTTTCTTTATGTATGAATTCTATCAGTCACTTTTTATGACTTATAAATCTCAAACCCCCATATCCCCTATGTGTGTTGTAATTTAATGTGTTCCCTTATGTATATACTCTGTCAGTCACTTGATTATGTGATTTGTTGACTTATGAATCTCAAACCCATATCCCCTTATGTGTTTGTGTTCTCTGGTTGTTTTGTGGGCATGCCAGCATCATCTATTGTTGTGCATGTCCAAACCTGACCCCCTCCTAGGGTCATATGCTTCATGCAATGAATTCCCAAACCCTGACCCCTTTGTATAAAAAATGCTGATTTTGTGTAGTTTTAGCTTTACTACTGCTGTTTTCAAATCACCCTTATCTCTTACTATTCTCAACCTAGTTTTAAATAAATCTCTGTTTCTGCACTTCCACTATACTCTTAGAATTTAGGATCTGCCCCTCTTGTGTGAGCCTTGCCTTGGGACCCATGAGCTCCCTCTGAACTTGGACACATAAGGGATGGCCCTTCCAACACTCATCTCTATCTGGTTATGCAAACCTGGGTGTAAGCACTGCCCGTGTTCCCTTGAGACCCTTAGGTAACTTTGACACACCCAGGTCCGAGAAAGTCTTTGAAACAAATGGCATTTGAGGTGGTTTATTCCATAACTCAGAGAGGAAGTCAAGAATCAGGCTTCCCCTGGTTGTAACTTCTTCTTTTACACTTTTCTGATGTAATTCATTGTTTGGTATGCAGTAATTTGTAATGAACATCGGGGTTGGCTAGTGAAAAGGGGATGGGTAATTATGCATGTTTAGCTATTAAAAGGGTAGAAAACATGTCTATAGGATCTATTTCTTTAAATTCTGCATGTTTAACTCTACATTTAGATAACATGCCTATAGGACCTGTTCTAAATTCTGCATGTTTTAATTCTTCATTTAGATAACATGCCTATAGGACCTGTTTTAAATTCTATATGTTTTAATTCTACATTTAGATAACATGCCTATTGGACTTGTTTTAAATTTTGCATGTTTTATTACCACGCTTAGACACCATGCTTTTAGGATCTAAACGGCTATAATCAGACATCGTGTTCATAAGGTTAAAATTAGTATTTTTCATAGAAATCATGCCTATAGGAATTTCAAGTAAATCCTGCTTGCTTCGTTTCACGTTCAACTAGATATCATGTCTATATGAATTAAAAAAATTAGCAATAATAGATATCATGCCTATAGTATCTGAAACCAGTCTAGTCTAAAATCAGTTCAACTCATACTCTTCTGAACTAGTTTTTTTAAAACAACTCTCTCTCTTCTTATTAATACGGTTTAGAAGGCATATCTATAGGATCCCTAAATTGCTCGTTTAAAACTATTACTATTTTGCTACGTTCTGAATTAGTAATAGATATCATTTATAGGATCTCACCCAAACACTTAGGCATGCCTTAGGTGATAACGACAATAAAAACTGAATCCGCTTTGTTAATTAGTAACTGCTACAACCAGCAGGCAGTCCTAATTCAGACTTCTTATCTAAGTTATGTAATAAACTGGTCTGCCTCAACAATCAAAATTCCCTTTGTGGTATTTCTTTAAATTCAGACCCTGATTGTGTTTAAGTCATGCTATTTATGTGCTTTGCTTGAGGAGGTATACGTGAGCCTTTTAGTTGTTTACATGTTTCCCCCTAATCTGCAGTCCTATGTGCTTTGTATGTTGCCTTAGCTTTTTCACCTTTTACAACCTAAAAGTTAGCCTAATATCCCTCCCCTTTAGGAATAGTAGTCCTAAGTTCATCCGAAACTTATAGGAACAGGACGGGTAATAGCATGCAATAATGGCCGTGACTAATCCGCGCTTTAATACCTCAACGGGGTGGGAAGGGTAGATATGGATATGATGACCGGTGCGGTAATACCATGTGTATCCCCTCTTCTGAGGAGTGTCATATCGGGTATCGCATTGATGTGATCCATATTACAAATAAACCTAGGACCCCTTTTGCTTTTTTCATTTTTCAAATTTTTGTAAAAATGCAACTTCTTTTCAAAATTGGCCTTTTAATAATTGCTCTTTCAAACTCTTATGTGTTTAAAATTAAATCCCCTACTATTTGAGCTTGTACATGTCCATTTGCTAATTGTACAAAATTCACAAAACTATCTGGCCGGGAACCACACTAGTGGATCCTAAGGGGTGCCTAACACCTTCCCCTTAGGATAATTACAAGCCCTTACCCTATCTCTGGTTATCAAACAAACTTAGAAGTGAGCCTTATAGGTGTCTTAATGAACCTTAAATCATTAGGTGGCGACTCTTCAAATGCAAATCCCAGTTCCCAAAAGGAATGAGTTGTCCTATACCCAAAATGTCATAAATTCGATTTTCCGATGCAAAGAGGGAAAAAGGGGGATCGACAGTGATTCACCTCTATAAAGCGTTTCATGACCATGGGCAAGCCATTGTCCAATTGACCACCACTATGAATCAATTAGCAAAGACTCAACTTCAACAAGTGCAAAGTCCTAAGCAAGTCAATGCCATGGAGGGAGTAAACATGACGGTGAACAAAAGAATGACCAAGGGTCCGCAAGTGAAAACCGAGTGGAGAATTATGTCCAAGAAGATAGTGGGTTGATCTAGATGAATCTTACAATGAAAAAAAAAGAGGAAGTGCAATACGTGAAAAACTTTCAAGGGTAATGAAACAATTTCCAAGGCCCAAGTCAACAATAATAGCGACCTCAAAACAATCAAGGCAACTGGAATTCTAACAACTAAGGTAATTGGAATGGTAGAAACAATCAAAGGAATTGTCATAACAATAACAATCAAGGAAATTGGAGTGGCAACAATCAAGGTAATTGGGTGGGGGGGAGGTAACAATCAAGGCGGATGGAACAATAATCAAGGCAATCAAGGGTCGAGTTTTCAAAGACCCTCGATGTATCAACAACCGAGCAACCCGCCTCCTTATCCTTCCCATGGCCCAAGCTCTTCCAACAATGAAATAAGGAGAATTGAGAATATGTTCAAGTAAATGATGGAAAAGAATGCCGATTTGGATGCCCAACATGCCTCATACGACACATCGATTCACAACTTGGAAGTCCAAATGGGGAAAATCTCTCAAGCTCTAAATTCTCATCCTAAGGGGGCACTACCAAGTGACACGGTGGTGAATCCAAAGGGTGGGAACAACACAGGGCATGCCATGGCCATTACTACAAGAAGTGGAAAAGGTGGAATGCACCCACCTCAAGTCAAAGGAAACTTATGGATGATGAGCAAGTATTATAAGAGGAAGAGACCATGAACAATGTGGTGCAAGCAAATGATGAAGTGTGGATTGATATTGATGAAATGTGGAAGAGATTCAAGAGGAAGTGAACCCATCAAGGGATCATGTTATTGACATACCGGAGCCGATAGTGCAAAAAGCTAAGGCACCATTACATAAGCCTCCTCCACCATATCCTCAAAGGCTTGCCAAGAAAAATGGCGAGAATCAATTCAAAAAGTTTATTAACATGATAAAGAGTCTCTTAATCAATGTGCCATTAGTTGAAGCTTTGGAACAGATGTCCGATTATGCAAAGTTTATGAAGGATTTGGTGACAAATAAGCGGTTTATGAATTTTGAAACTATCAAAGTCACTCATCAAGTGAGTGTAATTGTGCATTCAATGGCTCCTAAATTGGAAGATCCCGATGGTTTCACAATCCCTTGTACCATTGGAAGTGCCAAGTTTGCTAAAGCTCTTAGTGATCTTGGGGCAAGTATCAATTTGATGCCCTATTAGATTTTCAAGACTCTGGGAATAGGGCAACCAAGACCTACATCTATGAGATTACAAATGGACGATCGGACCATGAAGAGACCGTTGGGAGTAATTGAAGATGTATTGATTCATGTTGATAAATTCATTCTTCCAGCGGATTTTGTCATTCTTGATTGTGAAGTGGATTGTGAGGTGCTGATTGTTCTTCAAAGACCTTTCCTTGCTATTGTAAAGGCTCTTGGTGATGTGAAAGCCAGAGGACTTACTTTTGGGTGGGTTATGAAAAAGTGGTATTCCACGTGTGCAAATCTATGCGGCAACCAAATAGCAATGAAATGTGTTCTTTCATGGACTTGGTGACCGATGTGATTGTTGATGATACAATTGCCACGATCAATGCAGGAGATATATTTGTGGTCGTATTGCTCATCTTTGATGATGATGAGATGGATGGATTCATGGAATGTGTGAATTCTTTGCAAGGAATGGGGTCGTACAATTATGCACCCCGGAAACTATCTTTGGATCTAGTAAATAGGACAATTTCTCCTATAAAGCTTTCAATTGAAGAGCTTCCCACCTTGGAGTCGAAGAAATTGCCTCCACATCTTCGGTATGAATTTCATAGTCTTTGTTCTACTTTATCGGTTATTCATTCCTCTTGATGACTAACGTGTAGATAGATTCTACATTAGCGTTTCAACAAAAGAGGAAGAAGGCTATTGGGTGGACATTGGCGGATATTAAGGGGATAAGCCTGCATTTTGCATGCATAAGATCAATTTGGAGGAAGGCGCCAAACTATCTATTGAACATCAGTGGAGATTAAATGAAGCCATGCAAGAGATTGTCAAAAAGAAAATTATCAAGTGGTTAGATGCTAGGTTGTCTACCCTATTTCTGATAGTTCGTGGACTTCTTCAGTTCAACGTGTCCCAAAGAAGGGGAGCATGACGGTGGTCACCAATGACAAAGATGAGTTGATTCCTACAAGAACGGCGATTGGATGAAGAGTGTGTATGGACTATCGCAATCTCTACAAAGTCACAAGGAAGGATCATTTTCCACTTTCTTTTTTAGACCAAATGCTTGATAGGTTGGCCGGTCGTGCTTTCTATTGCTTTCTTGATGGGTATTCGGGCTACAACCAAATCCTTATTGCTCCAGAGGATCAAGAGAAAACAACCTTTACATGTCCCTATGATACTTTTTCCTTCAAGCGGATGCCCTTTGGTTTATGTAATGCACCAACGACTTTTCAAAGGTGTATGATGGCTATCTTCATGGACATGATGGATGACTTCCTTGAAGTTTTCATGGATGACTTCTCGGTGGTTGGAGATTCCATTGATGATTGCTTGGCTAATTTGGATAAAGTGTTGGCAGGATGTGAAGAAATAAATTTGGTGCTAAATTGGGAGAAGTGTCATTTCATGCTCAAGGAAGGCATTTTCCTTGGCCACAAGAATTCAAAGAATGGCATTGAAGTCGACAAGTCAAAGATTGAGGTAATTTTTAAACTTCCACCTCCAACTTCGGTGAAAGGCTTGTGGAGTTTCTTAGGTCACATAGGGTTTTACCGGCGTTTCATCAAAGATTTCTCTAAAGTGGTGAACCCATTGTGTATGATTTTAGAGAAAGATTCTAAGTTTAACTTCAATGATGATTGCATGAGAGCCTTTAAATTGTCAAAGTTTAAGTTGACAACTACTCCTATTATCACCGCTCCAAATTGGAGTGTTCCTTTTGAGCTCATGTGCGATGCAAGTGACATAGCGGTAGGGGCTGTTTTGAGGCAACACATTAACAAGATTTTTCATCCGGTCTACGATGCTAGTAGGACCATGAATAGTGCCCAAGTCAACTATACCATTACATAAAACGAGCTCCTTTCCATTGTGTTTTCTATTGAGAAGTTCTGCCCTCGTACTTTATGAGTGCTAAAGTGATTGTCCACACAGATCATGCAGCACTTCATTATCTTATGAGCTAGAAAGAGTCAGCTCGGTTGATGAGATGAGTGCTTTTATTTCAAGAGATTGGTATTGACATCCAAGATCAAAATGGGAGTGGAAATCAAGTGGCAGACCACTTGTCTCATTTGGAGGAGGAGGGGAGGCCGTATGAATGAGTTGGATGAGTTCCGGCACCATTCATACACAAGTTCATCCTTATACAAAGAGAAGATGAAATATCTTCATGACAAGTACATTTGGAACAAAGAGTTCAAAGAGGGCGATCTTGTATTGTTGTTTAACCCACATTTGAGGATGTTTCCCGGGAAGTTAAAGTCTAAAAGGAGTGGCCCATTTGAAGTTGTAGGTGTGACACCCTTTGGTGCATTGGACTTGAATAACAAAAACAATGAGGTCTTCCGAGTCAATGATCGCCGGGTGAAGCATTATCTTGGAAATGTTGGTGATGGCCACATCATGGCGGTGATTCATTTCAAATGATGGTAATATGCGTCGTGCCGCGACGTTAAATCAGACACTTCTTGGGAAACAACCCATGTTTCTTTTTCTTTTCTTTGTTTATTTTGTAGCTAGGTGATATTTTGGTACTAACTTGATTTGAAGTGTGTTGCAAGGATGAGTGTGCTTTACAGGAATTGTGGTCAGCAATTTGGTTAAGTTTTGAAAGAATTCCGGACCGCAAGTGTATTGTGCGGACCGCAAAATTATTTTTGTATTAGAAAAAGGTGCCCTGCGGCCGCTACAAATTCTGTAGACCGCAATACTAAAAGGCATCTGATCCCCCAGGTAATAGAGTGCAGACTTCAATAGGAAATCTGCAGCTACATTAATCTCTTTTCCTCTTAGTCAAATCGTCAAGTATAAATAGAGGGCCTAGGGCTACTGTTACCCTATTCCTTCTCTGAGCACACAACTGGAACTACTTTGAAAAACCTTGTTAAATCATCTGCCCACACGTCTAACAACTGTTGATCACTTATTTCTTGCACTCACTCACTCGGTATGCTTCAATAATCTTGTTGATTTCTCTTAATTCTTTTTTTAAAGATTTTTATTCAAAATTTTAGGCCATTTGTCTGTTGAATCTATTTGAACAACCATGTGGGTAAATATGTAGTGGGTAGACTTGAAAATTCTCTTAGGGGAATGCGTAACTAGATCTTTATGCCTAGATGTTGATTGCGTGTTAAATTTTGCAAAAAATTCAAGCCCTAGGTGAAAAATGATTGTGCCTCGTAAATTGGTTGAAATTTGCTGTCGTACAAGAAATTGTGCGGTCCGCAGAAGTTGAAATAAGGAAACTATTGTAAGAAATGATTCTACGACCACAATGAAAAATGTGTAGACCACAGAAATCCCATTGCGGCCACAAAACAACTCTTTTTCTGTTATTAGAGATTTGTCAATTTGATGACTCACATGTACAACCGCAATAGAAAATATGCAGATCGCAGAAAATTGGTTATGGCCGCAAAACACCCAAGTGACAATTCTGCGAACCGCAACTCCCTACCTTGCAAGGATGTTTCCATTGTGTTTTTCACTGTATCTTCTGGTGTGTCCTTACATTCATTATGTGTCTGAACTTGAATTGCAACTAACAATCACCTTTGCTTGGTACAAAACATGGTTCAATATAGAGGCAGAGGCGGCACTTCAAAAAGGCACATGTTCATGTGAACTATTACAATTTATTTCATAAACAAAACTTGGTTATGTCACAAAAACCAATACGGATTTCCGCTCAATCAATTTATCATAATTCATTCCTAAATTAGTGTATGCCAATTTGATTAAATCTGACACATTAATTGAACAAGTCAATGAGTATATTTTTTGATCCAATTTCGTCTGTATTTTCCTATTGTGCAAGACTATTAAGTCATTCAATGAAAGGCATAATTATATTATTTTTTTGCTATGTAATTGTTCGTATCATAAACAAAGTTTGCTCAAAATTGTATTATAGGTTATTATTGAGTTATTGACTTCACTTTTCCTTTATCTTTGAAAATACTTATATTTATTCATATATTTTTTTGTATGTCAACCTATGGGAAGCAAATATGGATATTCCACAAAGCAAACTTGGATCAAAGTTCAATTGTAAAAATATTTTTTTAATTGATTCATGTAGGACACATACAATATTCAAAGAGAAGAAAATATTTCTCTCTTTTAAGTATGTGTAAGACAGATGTTACTACAATTTCTGGTAGTAGTAAATTAATTGAAGGCTCTGGAAGAACTACTATAACCCTGCCTAAGGGAACAATACTTATTATAGAGAATGCATTGTTCTCCTCTATGTCCAAGAGGAACTTGTTGAGTTTTAAAGATATCCGTCGAAATGGATATCATATTGAGACAATAGATGAGAATAATCTTGAATATCTCATCATTACCAAGAATGTCTTTGGCCAAAAGAGGGTTATTGAGAAGTTCTCATCTTTATCTTGTGGCCTGTATTGGACAAGAATTAGTGCAATTGAGGCACATTCTACCGTAAACCAAAAGGTTACTGATTCCAATACTTTTGTACTTTGGCATGATCGATTGTGACACCCTGGATCAATTATGATGAGACGAATTATAGAAAACTCAAATGGGCATTCATTAAAGAATTTAAAGATTATTTTAAATAATGAATTTTCTTGCACTTCTTGTTATCAAGGCAAGTTAATTATTAGACCTTCACCAACAAAGGTTGGAATTGAGTCCCCTGCGTTTTTGGAACGTATACAAGGAGACATTTGTGTACCTATTCACCCACCTAGTGGTCGTTTAGATATTTTATGGTCTTAATAGACGCATCTTCTAGATGGTCTCATGTGTGCCTATTGTCATCTCGCAACCTCGCATTTGCAAAATTAATGGCACAAATAATTCGATTACGGGCACAATTTCCCGATAATCCAATTAAGTCTATTAGACTTGATAATGCTGCTGAGTTTTCATTCCAAGCATTTAATGATTATTGCTTATCAATTGGGATAAAAGTGGAACATCCTATAGCTCATGTTCACACTCAAAATGGTCTTGCAGAGTTTTTAATTAAACATCTGCAATTGATAGCAAGACCGTTACCCATGAAAACGAGGCTGCCCACTTCTGTTTGGGGTCACGCCATTTTGCATGCAGCAATGCTAGTTCGTCTCAGACCGACAAATTATCATAAATATTCCCCGTTGCAATTAGTTTTGGGTCATAAACCTAATATATCCCATTTAAGAATTTTTGGATGCGCAGTATATGTTCCTGTAGCACCGCCATATCGCACCAAAATGGGTCCGCAAAGAAGGCTAGGAATATATGTTGGGTTTGAATCGCCCTCCATTATTCGCTATCTTGAAACATTAACGGGGGATTTATTCACTGCTCGATTTGCAAACTGTCGATTCGATGAGATACTTTTCCTAAAATTAGGGGGAGAAGTTGGTGAAACCAAACAGGAAATTTTGTGGAAAAATCCATCATTATCTCATCTTGATCCACGTGCCTCTATTTGTGAAAAAAGGTGCAAAAGATTATCCATTTGTAGTGAATAGCAAATCAAATGCCAGATCCATTTACGAATTTGAAAAGGATAACAAAATCACATATCCCTGCAGATAATGTTCCAATCCGTATTGATGTCCATGTTAGACAATCTTCTAGTGTCATAGCTAATGAGTTAAAAGCACGCCTAAAACGTGGTAGACCATTAGGTTCTAAGGATCGAAATCCTAGAAAAAGGAAAACAAATGATCAAAATGACACTACGAAAGAATCTTACGAAGAAATCCACGATTTAATAAATTCTGAGATTCATGAGGAAACCACTGAGCCCGAGACTCAATAAAATAAGGAACTATCAATAAATCCAATCGATATTGAGACAAATTTGAATCGAGTGGATATAGTGGTGGATTATGTCTTTGCATATAATATTGCATCTAGCATTATGCAAGAAAGTGAGGATCTTGAACCTCAATCTGTTGGAGAATGTTGACAAAGACTTGATTGGCCAAAATGGCAAGAAGCAATCCAATCAGAGTTGAATTCACTTGCAAAACATGAAGTTTTTGGGCCTGTAGTCCAAACACCTAATGGTGTTAAGCCTGTTGGCTATAAATGGGTTTTTGTACGCAAGAGAAATTAGAAAAATGAGATACAAAGATATAAGGCACGCCTTGTTGCACAAGGATTTTCACAAAGGCCTGGTGTCGATTATGAAGAGACATATTCACCCATTATGGATGCTATAACGTTTCGTTATCTCATTAGTTTTACTGTCCATAAAAAGCTTGACATGCATTTAATGGGTGTGGTTACCGCCTACCTTTATGGCTCACTTGATAATGAGATATACATGAAAATTCTCGAGGGATTCAAAATGACTAAAGCAAATAATTCAAAGTCCCGGGAAACGTTTTCAATCAAATTGCAAAGATCGTTGTATGGTCTAAAGCAATCAGGACGAATGTGGTATAATCGTCTTAGTGAGTATTTATTAAAGGAAGGCTATATAAATGATGTCATTTGCCCATGTGTTTTTATAAAGAAAACAACATCGGAATTTGTTGTACTTGCCGTATATGTTGATGACATAAACCTTATTGGAACTCCTATAACTCCAAAAGGCAATTGATTATTTAAAGAAGGAATTCGAGATGAAAGATCTCGGAAAGACAAAATTATGTCTTGGTTTGCAAATTGAACATTTGGCAAACGGATTATTTATTCATTAATCTGCCTACATGGAAAAGGTATTGAAACGGTTTTACATGGATGGAGAACATCCATTAAGTACTCTGATGGTTGTTAGATCACTTGATGTGAATAAGGATCCATTCCGGCCTCAAGAAGAGAATGAAGAGCTACTTGGTCCTGAAGTACCATATCTTAGTGCAATTGGTGCACTAATGTATCTTGCTAACACTACAAGGCCCGACATAACTTTTTCAGTTAATGTCTTAGCAAGATATAGCTCTGCTCCCACAAGGAGACACTAGAATGGAATCAAACACATATTGCGGTATCTAAAAGGGACTACCGATATGGGCTTATTTTATGACAATAATTGCAGTCCTGATCTTGTTGGTTATGCCGATGCTGGGTATTTATCCGATCCATACAAGGCTCGATCTCAAACAGGTTATGTGTTTACCTGTGGAGGCACTGCAATATCTTGGCGATCGACTAAACAATCAATTGTGGCTACTTCATCTAATCATGCTGAGATAATTGCTATTCATGAAGCAAGTCGAGAGTGTGTGTGGTTGAGGTCTATAACACATCTTATTCGAGACAAATGTAGTTTGAAATGTGACAAGTTACCCACAATTTTGTATGAAGACAATGCAGCATGCATAGCTCAATTGAAGGGAGGATTCATAAAAGGAGATAGGACAAAGCACATTTCACCAAAGTTATTTTTCACACATGATCTTCAAAAGAATGGTGATATCAATGTGCAACAGATTCATTCAAGTGATAATATGGCTGATTTGTTCACAAAATCTCTACCAACATCAACCTTCAAGAAGCTAGTTACAAGATCGGGATGCGAAGGCTCAAGGATGTGAATTGATGCTCTCATCAGAGGGAGTTAATGCGCGTTGCACTCTTTTTTCCTTACAAGATTTTGTCCCACTGGGTTTTCCTTGCAAGGTTTTTAACGAGGCAACCAAAAAGCGTATTGTTAGATATGTGTACTCTTTTTCCTTTTCTACAATTTTTTTCCCATTGAGTTTTATTTTAGCTAAGGTTTTAACGAGGCACACTACTTATTGAGTAGACATTCAAGGGGGAGTGTTATGAATAGAATTCTATTTAGAGTGAATATCTATCTTGTAGAGAGTTTTACTTTGTGGCTAAGTCATTTTTCCCCCTATAAATAGAAAGGTCTTACCCCATTGTAAATAATCCCAAAATTTAATAAATAAATAAAGTATTAACCTTTGTTATAGAAGGTAAAAATTCCAACTAAAAATGATCTTTGCCAAAAATTTTACGGAAAGAGCATAGCCCACGGGTGAATTTAAGCTAAGCAAGAGCCCCTACTGGGCCTATATTTACAAATCTGAGAATAGTCATAAGCTTAACAAAGGACCAGGCTACTAGTTTAGGAGGTTATCCAAGCCAAGTCAAGCTAGCCTATATTAATTCTTACAAAACTAACACAAATCTCAAAAAGAGATGCATACAATTCAATTTGGAATGAGAATAATAGTTGAGCATTATTCCCATTTATGAGTTCAAGGATTCTCAAAGTCGAAGTTCGCGAACCAATTCTGGTGCATAGCTAAGTCTGTCAAGTGGGGTGGGCCAGGCCGATACTGGACCTGGTACAGGGTAAGGCAAAAATTAAAAAAAAATGAGATTATATAGCCGTTGTAAAAATAATAGTCGAAAAAATATATAAAATTTGTATATTTTATATATAGATATATACATTCTATATATTATATACAAAAATTATACAGATTTTGTACACTTTTTCGATTATCAAATATAAATAGTTTTTGACACGAGCTAAAAGTGATAATACCCCAAATATTGACGTCCTATTTGATCGCCACTATTTACCCCGTAACTATTTTTCTTTAAAAGCTTAACAGTACCCAATATTTAGATAACTTCATATCCGATTCTTCTTCACATGCTGCTTCTTTTATCTCTTCCTTTTCGTCTTTTCTTCTTTGTCATAAAATTGAGATTCAAACTTTGGGGCCTTAGGATGACAGATTTGGGAGGCTTAAAAGGATTAAGTTAGAGGCAAATTCAAGATTTAATGACTACGAGTATTACTATCTTTAATACAAACCTACCACTAGTGAAAGAAATGAATTAGAGTGTATATTTTGTCGGTTTAATTTGTTTTGGGTTAATTCGATTCAGTTCTGTTTCAATCTATTTTGAATTAATTTTGTCCTGTTTACAAGGTTATTGTGCATAACTTCATACTTAGCTTGATCATCAAAGTGGATAAATTTTTTTCAATTTGATCTAAGTACCTCGATTCACATTAGTGATTCAAAAACATAAATAAGAACAAAATTTTTAATTAGCAAATACACCCCCTTCAATCTACATATAGCTAGATTAATATTATAATTATTGATGCCATCATTCTAAAATATATTTGAAATCAAGAAAAAGATAATGTTGGATGGATAAAAAGAGAATACAAGATGAAGAAATAAAGAAAATTAAGAAAAGGAGTAGAGAAAAACGGATAAATAAAGTAACTGGTACTTTAGCGAGACTAGCTCTAGTATAACGTGGTTAAGAGGTTGTCACTTTAACCAATGGCACCTAGAGTCAACTTATGGCTTGGGGTGCCAACCGCTAGTTTTATATAAGGGTGTTTAACGGGTGGGTTGGGCCGGGCTGGGTTGGAATTTTTTGTATCCGTACGGGTTATGGTCCGAGCCGGTTACGGGTTGGGGCTTACCGGGTTTAACGGGTTCAGGTTCATCCGGGTAAAATTGAACAGTACGGGTTACGGGTTGAGGGGGCCGGGCCGGGTTTAGTGTATTTTTTTTTTATTTTTTTTATTTTTTTTATTTTGTATAACTATTGTAAGTTATATTAATATAAAGAATACAAGTAAGATGGAAAAAAATGCACTTATAAATTTCAAGTGCTACATTTACTTCAAAATTCAAACTTATAAATTGAAAGGTTTACATTTAACAAGTAAATTAACCAAAAAAGAGTAAATTCAAAGGTTTTGCATTGCCTTAGTAAGTTCTTCATAATCAATATGAATTGAGTGACCTTCTTCTGGAGTGTTAAATTCGGATGGGTTACCATGTGTTAATATATCTCCAAGTTCCTCGTCTTCGGGGCTATCAACATCTTCACGTCCTTGATTTCTTCGTTCCGATCTAATTCAATCTCTGAAACATACTAAAACTTCCAAAGCATTGATTCCCAATGAGTGACATGTGTCTCCAAGTTGTTGTCTTGCTTGGCTAAATGCACCCTCTGATGCAACAGTTGAAATTGGCACATTCAGCACGTCCCGAGCCATAGCGAAAAGAACAGGAAATTGCTTTCCATTCTCAAGCCACCATCCCAACGGTGAAAATTCCTTTGTGCGAGGCTCTTTTTGCTTCCGCAAGTAGAATTGAAGTTCATCAATGTTCCTGCTACTGGTTTGAGTGTAAGAAAATGTAGAAAAAATATTAAAACTATCAAGGCCTTCTTCATCATCCACAGTAACAGAAGTGGTACAATGCATGGGATTAACATTGCCTACATTAAGAGCAGCATCATCAATTACATTTGCATAATAATTGTATAATTATTGTAAATATTCATTTAGCTTGTTCATACAAGTATATAAATCTGGGGTTTCAGTTGGTCCAATCTCCATATAAGTATATAAAGCATTCATTAATTGGTGACAATCAGACATCTTAATAGAAGGATTTAAAACACCACCAATTAAGTAAATCGGAGGAATTAAAAAGAAATATTTTTTGAATTTTGCTTGCATTTTTTCAACAACATCCCTATATTTTTCTTTCTTCTTAATTCAAAGAGTAGGAATTTTTTTTAGCTATATGTACTAAAGCCATAGTAACTGTAGGGTAATATGCACCAGAAAACTCAACAGTAACTGTATAAAATTTATGTAAAAATTTAACAACATCATTAATGACCTCCCAAGTAGTAGTTGTTAACATACGGTTTGGATCAGTACAATGCGCATTAGCAACTTCAGTTATTGGGAATCTATATTTGTAGCAACATTTTAAAAATATATATGTATAATTCCATCTAGTAACAATTTCGTCTGGCATGAATCTGGGTTTAAAGTTATACTGGACACACTTATTCTTAAATTTCTTTATTCTAGATTGTCTATTATTTCCTTGAATAACACCAACTGCTCTTCTAACATGAGTAATCTCAGTTGAAAATAATTCAAGGCCACTTTTAACAATTAAATTATAAACATGACATGCACACCTAACATGAAAACTTTCATCAAGAGGTGGTTGCTGTGAGCACATGATTTTTGCCTCACACGAATTACTCCAAAAGAATTCCCAAAATCAGGTCTTTTCTTTAATTATGTGTTATTCTAGGAATTACTGTGCGATTTTCCTGATTTTCTGCATATTTTTTGGGTGCATATTTAATTTTATTAATGCATTAAAAAATACAAAACAAATATAGCATCTGCACTTAGGATTTGATTTTACATTTTTGTGGTTAATTTAGTAAATGTTGCTTTACAAAAAAAAATGAAAAAATTCACAAAAAAACGTATTTTTTGCATTTTAGTGTTTAATGACAAAATTTTGTGATTTTTCTTTTAATTTGGTATTAATTATGTGTGATAATTATTATTTAGAGATAATTAATATTTTAAGATAATTTGGGTTTTTATAGATTAATTTAGGATTCTTAAGTTTTAATTTTTGAAAGAAAAGGAAGAAAAGAAAAGAGAAAGAATTGATAAAAGATAAAAAAAATCGGAATTGGGCCAAGTTTTAATTTAATTCTTCAAGACCAAGTCAAATTTTCCCCAGTCCAGCCAAAAAAATGGTCCAAACCCGCCCCAATCTAGACCCGACCCAGATCCCTATCTTAAACTAACCTAGACCTTAACAATCCCAATCCGCCGCAACAGTGCAAAAAACCCCACCCCCTCGTCAGTCATCTTCTTCTCCACGCCTCATCTTCACCACAAACGACCCATCCCCGAACCTTAACAACTAAAGACCCAAAGGAAATTAGCAACAATCTGCGAAAAAGAGAAGAAAATGAAGTGAAGAGACAAAAAGCGAACTAATAACCATTGGTTTCGATATCACTTGGCTAAAACACAACAAAAAAAAACACAAAAATAGATCCAAAAAGGGACGGACGGAGGAGACGAGTACAACAACAACGTGTAACGAAATTCGAAGTCTGATTTTGGGTTCAAATTCTACTGATCTGTATTCCATAGTTTCTCTTGTCCGTCTATTTTCGATTTAAAAAAAAACCCATAGAATTAATCTAAGTTGGAGCCATTTTTGAGTTTGAATCGTGTGGAGGTCGCTGTCGAAGACAGCCTGTTCCGAATTCGACGAGATTTCCGGTTCGAGGTCTCGATTTCGCTTGCGGTTCCTGTTTGAATTTGCCGCTGATGTTTTGCCTGAGTTTGGAAGATAGGTTCAAATCCGAAGTTCAGGTTTGATTTTACTGATTTCGTTCGCATCTGTGTGGATGTCCGGCTATAGTTGTTGCTTCATTTCAGTCCGTGTAATTGCCGCAACTCAATAAATCTGAAAGTTTCTTCAAGTCTATCTCCCATTTTTCTTAATGCTTTCTTTGGATGGTACTGTTCTAATGGTTTTGTAAATATTTAGAGTTTGTGGTTACCTTACCCATTTTGAAAATATCTATAGTTTCTTAAATGTGTTCGTGATTGTCTGCCTCTGATTAGTTTTCCTAGATGCTCTTACAATAAAGTATGCTAAACTATAATCTCAAAACATGTCACTGTTGTCTATAGGCGTGGTTGCCAACTTGCCATTGTATAAGTTGATATGCCTTTTGCATGAAAGAGCTTTGTAATCTTTGATATTTCTAGCACATGGTTCCTTCGTTAACCTTGCAGCTTGGTTTTAATCTTTGTCTCCCAGAGTATGATTCCACCACCTTTTTTAAAACTGAGGCGAGGAATTAGGACGAAGTGTGTTGAACAGTATCTTCTGGCCTTTCGATTATATAGACCTGAACCCATTTAGTTGAATTAGCTTAAGAATTGTTTAATAAAAAGGATATGCACCTAATTGAGAAGCTTCTCAATAGTGGTAGGGTTAGAATTACACTAACTAGGTTAAGTGGACAATTAAGAAATGAAAAGCTGAAATTGATAATGGGAATGACATTAATTGATTAATTTAGAGAAACTAAGTTAGTGGAGATAATTTAAATAACATAAGGGACACTCGTAATGGGGATTACACTAATTGATTGCCTATAAAAGGTTGAAGAATATAGCTGTACAGAGGGAGAGTCAAAAAGAGAGAACAAAGAAAGATATTTAAGAACTAAAAAAAAAGGGCAAAAGTTTATTGTTCCATTGCCAATCTTTGTAGTTTTCTTAAGTTTTTGCTCCCTGAAGAGTTTACTTGGTTAATAGAGTTCAAAAACAATTCGAAATTGGGTTTGGAGGCTTAGTTCTGAAATTTGTTCTATTTTTTGTTCGAGTGATTTAGCCTCCTGTTATTTTTGAACTTGATTTGGCTGGGCTGCTTCCTTGCTGGTGTTAAATTGCTGTTGTCCTGTTGCTGAGCTTCTGCTTCTGGTCCTTGACTTCACATTTCTTTGTTTCTTGTTTAATTTCCAGGTACTGGTTCTTAAACTTGTAGAATTGATGTTCAAATTGGAGTTGAAATGGAAATGGAAGTTATTTTTTAGCTTAACTCTAAGTTGTGGTCCATAATCTAGCTTTACTTTCATAGATTACTCTGTTCTATACTTTCATAATTAGGTTCTTCATGTGTTATGGAATATGCCTTTGGATACTGTCATTTATTTATAGGACTCTAATTAGTTTTGCTTGAATGTAAAAGGCCTAGGGATACTCGGGTCTGTTCGGTAAGGATGAAGGTGAATGGCTTTTTGAGTTTTTTTAGGTTATTGTTTGAGTTTAAATTTGGATTCAAGCATGAATATTGGCAAAATGTGTAGTTTTATTGCTTTTATTTGTAGAAACTAATTAATAGGGCTCTATCATATTGTATGAGTGTTTATTACATATCCAGAGGTTGGTTATTTTGTATTCCTGCAGCTTTGTCATATTTATCACTGTGAGTTATAAACTACTGTATTTATCATACATTATTAAATAGGATTGTGTAGTTATAAAATATTTATCATATTTTGGATGCTAAATGTTTAAGATTAAGATGCTGGATTTGGTTTTGTTGGTAAAACAATCAGTTGGGGTTAGTGGAATAAACTAATAAATAAGAAAAGAGGAGGTGGGAGAATTTGGACTTGATTGTTAGGTAATATTAGGCTGAGTGGTTGATTTTTTGTGAAGCCCGATCCATAACGAGGCTCACGGACCCGAGTTCTTTAAATTGCTAGTAACTTGGCAACTCTATATAGCTAAAATCATACATTTGTTCCAAAGATAATTTTATATCCAACACTCTTGACCTTATAACAATTTGAAAATCTAGTTAAATAGTCTATGAACATCCGTAGTTTATTTTAATTGAATAAAGTCCTTTTGGAATAATTTGAGGCGTGCCGTGCCGAAAAAAATCCTAAAATGCATGGCCCTCATATTATTAATTTTTTTCAAAATCCTTAGAATTCAAGACATGCCATTTAATAAATTTTTATAGCCCTCACAAAGTTAAAAACGTGTAGTTGCTTTAGGCGCGCTTAATATACAATTGTGGTTGTGTACACATTAGCGTGACATAATTGCAAGTCTAAAAAAAACCAAATCGGAGTATGCGTTCGCGCAACTTCGATCTAATTTTTTTTTCGTAATAATAAAATTGGCAATATAGTCCGAGGGGCGCCATCCATTATTAAATCACACATGGCCCTCGTATAAATTCCTCACCCTAAATATAAAAATAATAAATATTCGTAGTTTATTTTAGGCTCGATTTAGACTAGTATTGTGATTATGTATACGTTCGCGTAATATAATTGCGAATTTAATTCTAAAAGGTTACTCGAGGGATGCGTTCGTGCAACTTCAACCAAACCTTTCTTAATATAAATAAACCAAGCGTTATTAATTGTGGACACGTTTGCGTGACATGAATTTTTGACGCGCCAAAAGAAAAGGGTATACGTACGCGTAACTCAATTTTTTAATTACTAATAAATCAAGTGATTAAAAGCGGTAAAAGGTAAATACACATAGGTTTTAAAATAAGTAATTAGGCAATTTTAGCCAAGTATAAATCACTAAGCGACCGTGCTAGAACCACGGAACTCGGGAATGCCTAACACCTTCTCTCGGGTTAACAGAATTCCTTACCCGAATTTCTGTGTTCGTAGACCATTAAATAAGAGTCAACTTCCTCGATTCGGGATTTTAACTGATGACTTGGGACACCATAAATTATCCCAGGTGGCGACTCTGAAATAATTAAATAATCCCATTTCGAATAATGTCACTTTAATTGGAAAAACTCCCCATATACCCCTCGGGTGTGTAAAAAGGAGGTGTTACAGCTTTGGTGACTCTGCTGGGGATCTAACCCAGAATCTCTCATTCAGGGCTCAAGAATTCAAGCTTAGAATAATTGTTATATTTGGCTTTATTTATTATCTGATTTTTACATGTTTAGGCCTAATGTGCTAAATGTTGCTTTTTACCGCTTTGATATTATCTGAATTGTATATATAAACTGCTACTCAACCCTTCTTCTTTCTGAGTCTTCTGAATTTATGGTGCACACGTGCGCGTGACCCACTTTTCTGTTAGAAGTCATACCAAGTAGAACGAGGTTGGGTCAAGAAACTAGGCCGGGTAGACTTTCGTGCTCCCGGTACGTTGCCCCCGCCTCGGCTCGAGCTGTCCGCTCGGGTAAGCTAGGTCTAGAACAAATATACCCAGATTTTTAAACCTAGAATAACATAGCCTCATGCCGGATTCCTAGTGGGAACGCTTGTTTGCATTATGTGCATTTGACTTCGGAGACTCAATACAGGGGTTGGGTCTGTCTAGGACAGGTGTACCCGAAATGAAAAGACCATCCTGATGCATCTTACTTGCTACTTGTGCATTCATTTGTTTCGGATTTGCATGTTGACCAGCTTATAGGAAAAAGTTAGAAAAGGAAAATTAATGTGAGAACCGAGAAAGAAAAATTGGCTGTTTTCGAAAAAAAATATAATTTCCAAAATATTTTGAAATTCTGTCGAAATTCTGAAAAGAAAAGGAAATGTCGTGTTTCTTTTAAAAATAGTTTTATTATTACGAACTACGTAAGTTTGATTCTCACCGGATGTGAGATACGTAGGCAACCCACATCGGGCCCAACTATTTTAAAAAATAATAATAAAAATAAATAAATAGATAATAAATAATTAAAATATGGGTACATAAATATCATTGTGTTGTCATAAGTAAGGTGATGCCATTCTTGTCCAAAATATGCCGAATGTCCCCAAAAGGGCGCCAGAAGGCTGTTTTTGCAAGAACAGCCGCCTTTGGTCGTTTTTTTTTCTTTTAAAAAAAAAAAAATTTTGTCGGCTAATAAACACAGCCTTTAAATCTTCTTCATCGAAGTGTTGTTTTATGAATTTATTTTTAGAAATATTAATGATTTTTTTCAAAATGGGTCTTGATTTTATTTTTAAAAAAAATTAAAATCACTCACAGGTACAAAATGAGCACCATCCAAAACCCACCGTTCACAGATGTAGATGAGTTTCTATTTCGGCTTCAGGTGTGGTGGTATGAGTTGGGAGGAGATAGTCAGAAATGGGTCATTAAGTATTTGAGAGCTCTCACAGATATTATGAAAGTTAAACCGCGCAATGATTTGATTATGGCACTAGTGACTTTTTGGGACCCTGTTCACAATGTCTTTCGCTTCTCTAATTTCGAGCTTACTCCCACATTAGAAGAAATAGCTGGATATTCCGGTTTTGACGGAGATTTGAGAAACCAAAATCTTATATTCCCAAAGGCTCTCTCAGTACACCGATTCTTTGATCTTCTGAATATCAGTAATCAAATCAGAAAAAGCAACGTTGTCAAAGGGTCTTGTTCTTTCAACTTCCTATATTCAAGGTTCAGAAAGCCGGATGGATTTGAAATTCATGAAAAGGGCCTTACTAACAAACAAAACAAGGACACCTAGCAGATTCACCGACGCTTCGCTTTCATGGTAGATTTTCTAGGAATCATGATCTTCCCAAACAAAGAGCGGACGATTGATATTCGCATAGCCAGAGTCGTACAAGTCCTCACTACCAAAGAATATCACACTCTTGCCCCGATCATTCTCTCAGACATTTATCGGGCGTTGACTTTGTGTAAATCTGGGGCAAAATTCTTCGAAGGTTGCAATATTTTGTTGCAAATGTGGTTGACTGAACATCTCTAACATCACCCCAAGTTCATGCAGTATAGTCCAACCAAGGACAATTTTATCGAGAGTTATGAAGAAAGAATAAAAGATTATAAATCTCCAGAAGGGGTGGAAGCCTGGATATCCCATTTAAGATCTTTAATGGCGAGTCAAATTGAGTGGACTTTGGGATGGCTCCTGGTAAGAGAGGTGATACACATGTAAACCTTGAAGAGTTATTTGCTGTTGTTGGGTTTAAGAAACATCCAGCCGTATACGCCACAAAGAGTTCTAAGACAGCTGGGGAGATACCAAGTGGTGCCTGATGATGAAGATTTGAGTGCGCAAGTGATTGAACTACACCCCGAAGCCACTCTCCTTGAGGCTTTAATCTAGCAGATTTGGAATCGTTGTCGATACTTGAAAGATGATACCCAAGTTCCAGATCCTGCGAAAGGCGAGATAAATTCGGGTTATGCTAGGTGGTTTGAGAAAAGATCCCGTGTGGATGATGCACCAGAACCTGATCCTAGAAGGCCCATAAAAGACCGCATGTTCAAGCTTTTGATGACAAAATCCAAGAACGGTTGGCTTGGGGTGAAAAGGAAAAGGGGTACAAAGAAACTATTCATGCATTGGAAGAAAGCTTGAGGAACCTCAATTTAGAGAAGGACTTATAGGCAGAAGAAGCAGAAGGTGAAAAGAAGAGTCTGATTAGCGAGAATAAAACTCTCCGAGCTCAGTTTCAACAGATGAAGAAAGCCTTTGAAGCACCAGTGAGAAGTTGGAAAAATCAGAAAATCATTGCCAATCTGATGGAAAAAATGCAAGATTATGACTCCATCTTGACAAAGACTGAGAAGGCGTTAGACAAAGCTAAGGAAAAAATCATACAGTTAAATAATGAGGCAAAATTTAGTAAGGAACGCCAAGTAATGAGATGTGAAGAAGAAATGGCTCAATTCAATAGAGAGAAGGATCATTGGATACATTTAGAAGCTCAACTCCATGCACAGTTGGAAGAAATGAGAAGGTACAATAGAGAACATCAGCACGCAGATATTGATAGGGAGAAAGCCCAGGCAAGACTCGATCAGGCCAGACTTCGAGCTCAATTGGAATCAGCTTTAGATCACGAAGACCACATAAGAGATATAGCCACCACTCGCCAACAACGATTGCAAAACCAAGACCAAAATCTCCAAGATTTCAGAGCACAAATCCATGATTTGGCCGTTTATACTTCTCAAAGTTACGTGAACTGCCAAGGGATGGATTATGAAAGGTTTCTAGAGCATGCACCTACTTTTTCCCGTCATCTTGCAATGGAGTTAGAGAGGATGTACCGTACACTAGGAGGTCAGCCGGGTCAAGCCCTACCGTGAGCAGATGTTCCAGTGATTAAAAGCAAAAGATTGTGGAGTGAAGCATAGTCATAGTTGTTGGAACTTTTCATATAATAGTCATGTTTTAGTTTAAGGCCATGCTGAGTCTTTTAAACTATTTTCTTAAAGGGTTGTCCAAATGTAATGTCATTTCTGTCTTTGTATTGTTTCGTTTGTTAAAATAAATAAGAGTATTAATAATTGTTTCCACCAGAACTACGCTCGGTCTGATTCATGAAGGGTCATGATACGTAGGCAATCTTCATAAGATTCGACCACAACCAAAAGAAAAGAATAAAATGAAAAGGGGAGGGAAATAAAAGATAGGCGTGAGTGACAATAAAAGGGAAAGGTCAGGAAAAGCTGGGATGACACAAGCAACCGAGCAAATACATGATAGAAAATGGTTATTTGCCTAGGTGAATTACATCCCAACGTGTAATTGCATATGTGTTAAACTCTAAAAACTAACAAGTTTATTGTTTTGCCAGAGAATTCAAGCAGTTAGTTTATCTAGAGTATACTAGCACATTATCATTACAAAACCAGATCAAAAGGACCAACACCAGAAATCATGTCTATCCCGGATATCGACACAAGTGTTGAGGTAGAGGAGTTGGACGTCAGTAAAATGAAAGAGGAGATGCTCAAACTTAAGCAACAGATGGCTGAGATGTATCAGGCCTGGTCTAAAGGACAATCACCCCCAGCTTACCCTGCTAACCCTGCTTCCACCCCACCACCGGCTCAAACTAAGGATCATCCTACCACCAATCTATCCCCGAGCTTTCCCATTTACCAGCACTACCGGGGCACCACTTCTCATACACCACAATCTCCACCCCCAAACCAATTCCATACCCTCTTACACCAGTAACTCCTGTCTTCGTAGCACCTCCACCAGCTACACTCCACAAATATCCTAGCGAGCCTATGTTCCAGGCCCAGGACAACCAATACTACCCCTCGGAGCCCACTTTCAAAGCTCCAGAAACCCATTCATATACTCCTCGCTTTGACCTCCCGATAGAAGATAATAAACCAGTCAAAAATACCGAACAAGAGGAGATGTTCAGGAAAGTTAAAAGCTTAGAACAATCATTCAGAGACATGCGGGGGTTAGGAGGGCAAGTCAGCGTGGCCTACAAGGACCTATGTCTGTTCCCAAATGTGCAATTACCGGCATGTTTCAAGATGCCCAAGTTTGATTTATACAATGGGCACGACGATCCAGTAGCCCACTTGAGGGGTTTTTGCAGCAAGATGAGGGGAGCTGGAGGAAAAGACAAATTGTTAATAGCTTACTTCAGTCAGAGTTTGAGTGGATCAATATTGGAATGGTATACCCGCCAAGACCATGGGAGATGGTACACATGGGATGATCTGGCGCAAACATTTGCTTGTCACTTCCAATATAATCTTAAGATCATTCCAGATCGACTGTCCTTGACTAAACTTGAGAAGAAGCACAGTGAAAGCTTCAGAGAATATAGTTTTCGATGGAGGGAGCAAGCAGCAAGAGTAGATCCCCCAATGAAGGAAAGTGAGATGGTAGATTACTTCCTACAGGCTTTGGAACCTACTTAATATGGCCATTTGGTCTCAGCTGTGGGAAAGTCATTCAACGAAGTAGTAAAGATGGGGGGCATGGTAGAAGAAGGCCTCAAGTCGAATACAATCATGAGCTATTCGGCTATCAAAATGACTACTCAGGCTATTCAGGGCGGCATAGGAGGGATTGGGAAGAAGAAAAGAGAGGAAACGACAATGGTTGATTCAGGAACTTGGTCAGGATCCAAAGTTTCATCTTACCACTACAATCAACCTCGACCCCACCAACAAACCTATCACCACAATCCACCCCAACACTACTATCCCCCACCAGAACCTCATTTTTTCGTCCACCATGCACAAGCATACAACCAACCTCCTGCCCACGCTCAATGGCGTGCTCCTGTCCTACCAAATACTTATCAATATCCACGAGCCTACCAAAACACTCCCGGACCAAGTTTCAGGACGAGTCAAGCACTCAAGGGTGAAAGGTTGCAGAAAAAGAAAACCTTTACTTCGTTGGGAGAATCATACACTAGTCTGTTCCACAGGCTAAAATAGCTAGATATGCTAAGGCCGATACAATCCAAATTGCCAAATCCTCCTCCAAAGAATCTTGACTATACTGTCAGCTGTGAGTATTATTCTGGTACTCCGGGTCATGATACAGAAAGGTGCTGGCACTTGAAAAGTGCGATACAGGAGCTGATTGATACCAATAGAATTGAAGTTCAAGCTCCCGAAGCACCCAACATCAACAGGAATCCGATTCCAGCCCATCAGGCGGCAAATATGATCGAAATAGTGCATGCGGAGGGGGAACCCAAGAAGCCATCACAGACCGTCATGATGATTCGGTCTAGTGGAGTCAAGACAGATGAACAATCAGCAGATGAGAAGTTGGTGCTCAATTAGAGAAAAAAGAGTGTTGATCCATCTGCGGCAGTAGAGAAGGGTCTTTAAGCAGAGTTACAACGAAACAGGAAGGGGTAAAGGTGATTGTACCGGGAGCGGCCAGCAAACCCATTATAATCGTGGAAGGAGCCCACGCAGATCGGGTTATTATCAAGCCAGTAACCCAGTTACCAATAATCAACAGCAAGGCTATTCCATGGAATTACGAACGGGTAACGATGATGTACAAAGGGAAGGAAGTCAAGGAAGAAATCTGTGAAGTACATGGTTTGACTCGCTCGGGAAGGTGTTTTACTCCCGAGGAGTTAAGAAGAGCTAAAAATAATCCAGCACTAATAAAGAAAGCCGTAACTGAAGAAGAAGCAGAAGAATTCTTGAGGAAAATGAAGCTGCATGACTACTCTATCGTGGAACAATTAAGAAAGACGCCCGCTCAAATTTCCCTATTATCATTATTGATCCATTCGGACGAGCACCGTCAAGCCTTAATGAAGATCTTGAATGAGGCGCACGTTCCCGATAAGATCTCCGTGGACCACTTGGAAAAAATAGCCAACAAAATCTTCGAAGTAAACAAAGTCACATTTTTCGATGATGAATTGCCTGTAGAAGGTACTGAGCACAACAAAGCTCTTTACCTCACATTAAAATGTGAGAACTCTGTGGTGATCCGGGTATTGGTCGACAACGGGTTAAACGCAAACATCTGTCCTCTCTCCACTCTAAGCAAGTTGAAAATAAAAGATGAGAGGATCCATAAGAACAATATTTGCGTGCGGGGATTTGATGGCGGAGGTAATGATTCGGTTGGGGACATAGTGCTGGAGCTGACGATAGGGACAGTCGAGTTCACAATGGAATTTTAGGTGCTGGATATAACTGTTTCCTATAATTTACTGTTAGGTCGACCATGGATCCACACCGCTAAAGCAGTCCCATCAACACTACACCAGATAATCAAATTTGAATGGGATAGACAATAAATAGTTGTGCATGGGGAAGATAGTTTATGTGCTCGCAGCAATGCCATTGTACCAGTCATTGAGGTGGAAGATGACTAAGGACCATGGGTTTACCAGGTTTCTGACTCGATGTTGGTAGAGAACGTTTCGGAGGGGAAATACATCCCAAATCCAAAGATAATCGCCGCATCAGTCATGGTAGCCTATGAGATGTTGAAGAATGGTTTTGTACTAGGTAAAGGTTTGGGCTCATCTTTGCAAGGCATCATACAACCGGTGTCTCTTCCCGAAAACTTGGGAACATTTGGTTTGGGATTCAAGCCCACTGCCGCAGACATAAGAAAGGCCAGAAAGCTAAAACAGAAGGCATGGGTCCTTTCAAAGCCAGTCCTACGTCTTTCCAAATCATTTTTCAAGTCCGGTACCAGAAGTTGCCCAATAACAGCAATTCCCAGTTTTGTGACTGATCCTGACAAGGAGTTAATTGAAAGATTTGAGAAGTTGTTCGACAGTGTGAACATGGTGGAAATTGGAGAGGGTTCTAGCAACGTGGAAGTGCAATTTGTTGGGCCAAAAACAAAGCTAAACAATTGGAAGGCTACTCCTCTCCCCACTCGGAAGGAATCTTGGTAGTTTATTTTGAGTTTCCTTCAGTTTGTCTGGGTTATTCCAGGGTTGTAATCCAGATTTTTTATCTTTTAATCTGTTTGAAGTGTGCAAACCTTGTTATCTTTCATCATTTAATGAAATGCAGTTTCCCCTTCTTTATCATTCCTGATAGTTTTTCTTTTGTTTTTCTTTTCTGTACAGTTCTTTTTACGCCGGCTCTAGTGATGTGGCATGCATAAGGAATCCTCAGCCCAGTCTTAAAAATCAATCTGATTCTGAAATCATAGTTCAAGAAGTAGGTTGTGATTACGAATCAGAATACGATGAGGATGAGGCATTCGAAGAGATTAGTAAGGAGTTAATTCACTTTGAAGAAAAAACCAAACCCAACCTGAATGATACATAAGCCGTCAATTTAGGAGACACAGATAATATCCGAGAGACTAAAATAAATGTCCACCTCAAGCCAAAGATCCGGGAAGAGTTAATCAAAGCACTCATCGAATTCAAAGATGTTTTTGCATGGTCATATGACGACATGCCGGGCTTGAGCACTGATTTAGTAGTCCACAAATTGCCCACCGATCCAGTGTTTCATCCCGTCAAGCAAAAGTTGAGGAAATTCAAAACTGATATGAGTGTGAAAATTAAAGAAGAAATCACCAAACAGTTGGATGCAAAGGTCATTCGGGTCACTCGATATTCTGTTTGGTTGGCTAATGTCGTGCTTGTGCCAAAGAAAGACGGCAAGATCAGAGTATGCGTCGACTACCGCAATCTCAACAAAGCAAGTCCGAAGGATAACTTCCCATTACCCAATATCCATATTTTGATCGATAATTATGCCAAGCAAGAGATAGGAACTTTTGTGGATTGCTATGCCGGGTATCATCAGATTCTAATGGATGAAGAAGATGCAGAAAAGATGGCATTCATCACGCCGTGGGGAACTTATTGCTACCGGGTAATGCCATTTGGTTTGAAGAACGTCGGGGCAACTTACATGAGAGCAATGACTACAGTGTTTCATGACATGATACATAAGGAGATTGAGGTATACGTGGATGATGTGATCATAAAATCAAAGCATCAGGCCAACCACGTTGGGGATTTGAGGAAATTCTTCTTGAGACTTCGCAGGTACAACCTCAAGCTTAACCCTGCCAAATGCGCATTTGGTGTTCCATCCGGAAAGCTGTTGGGATTCATAGTCATCCGGTGAGGCATCGAGTTGGACCCATCAAAGATTAAAGCCATCCAAGAATTGCCACCTCCGAGGAACAAGACTGAAGTGATGAGTCTATTAGGGAGGTTGAACTACATTAGCAGGTTTATTGCTCAGCTCACGACAACTTGTGAGCCTATTTTCAAATTGCTGAAGAAGGATGCTGCAGTCAGGTGGACTGATGAGTGTCAAGAAGCATTTGATAAGATAAAAGGATACTTGTCAAACCCACCAGTGCTGGTTCCGCCAGAACCAAGAAGACCCTTGATTCTTTACTTGACAGTCTTGGAAAATTCATTTGGTTGTGTACTAGGGCAGCATGACATTACCGACAGAAAGGAATAGGCTATCTACTATCTTAGCAAGAAGTTCACGGCTTATGAGGTTAAGTACAATCATCTGGAAAGGACATGTTGCGCCCTAACTTGGGTGGCTCAGAAATTGAAACATTATTTGTCATCCTACACTACCTACCTCATTTCGCGCTTGGATCCGTTGAAGTATATCTTTCAAAAGACTATGCTGACAGGGAGACTTGTGAAGTGGAAGATATTGCTCACAGAGTTTGACATCATCTATGTGACTCGGACTACGATGAAAGCCCAAGCATTGGCCGATCATTTAGCCGAAAACCTGGTCGATGAAGATTACGAACCATTAAGAACTTATTTTCCCAATGATGAAGTGATGCATATCGATGAACTGGAGCAAATTGAAAAACCAGGCTTGAAACTTTTCTTTGATGAGGCTGCCAACATGAAGGGAGTCGGGATAGGAGATGTGCTTATTTCTGAAACAGGGCATCACTATCCTGTTACGGCCCAACTTCGGTTTTATTGCACCAACAATATGGCTGAGTATGAAGCCTGTATTTTGGGTCTAAGACTAGCTGCAGACATGGATATCCAGTAAGTCTTGGTCTTGGGAGACTCGGATCTTCTGGTACATCAAATTCAAGGAGAATGGGAAACACGAGATTTGAAGCTCATACCGTACCAACAATATTTACATGATCTTTGTCAACGGTTTTGATCAGTGGAGTTTAGGCATATTCCGAGGGTACACAATAAGGTCGCCGATGCTTTGGCTACCCTAGCATCAATGTTTCACCATCCGGACAAAGCTTATGTCGATCCACTGCATATTCAAGTCCGAGATCAGCATGCTTACTGTAACATGATTGAAGAAGAACTTGATGGCGAACCATGGTTCCACGTATCAAAGAGTACATCAGAATGGGGATATATCTAGTGCAAGCCACGGGGGATCAAAAGAGAACAATTCGACGGTTGGCAAATGGATTCTTCTTAAGTGGAGGAGTTTTGTATAAGAGAACAACCAGACCTTGGATTATTAAGATGCATAGATGCTAGACAAGCTACGGCTGTCATGTCCGAAGTACATTTAGGAGTCTACGAACCACATATGAGCGGATATGTGCTGGAAAAGAAAATTCTTCGAGCAGGCTATTATTGGCTTACCATGGAGAGAGATTGTATCAATTTTGTTCGCAAATGTCATCAGTGCCAGATACACGGATATTTGATTCATTCTCCACCATCGGAATTGCACACAATATCTGCATCATGGCCCTTCGTTGCCTGGGGCATGGATGTCATTGGACCAATTGAGCCAGCAACATCAACGGACACAGGTTCATTCTGGTAGCCATTGATTATTTCACCAAGTGAGTTGAGGCCAAAACTTTCAAGTCGGTGACCAAGAAAGCAGTGGTCGATTTTGTTCACTCAAATATCATCTGTGGATTTGGAATCCCAAAGGTGATCATCACAGATAATGGAGCTAATCTTAACAGTAACTTGATGGAAGAGGTATGTCAACAATTTAAGATTACACATCGCAATTCTACCCCATATCGTCCGAAGGAGAATGGAGCGGTCGAGGTAGCCAACAAAAACATAAAGAAGATACTTCGAAAAATGGTAGAAGGTTCGAGGCAATGGCACGAAAAATTACCATTCGCATTGTTGGGATATCGCACTACTGTTCGCACTTCGGTAGGTGCAACTCCTTATTTGTTGGTATATGGCACTGAAGCAGTAATACCTGCAGAAGTTGAAATCCCTTCCCTTCGGATTGTTGCTGAGGCTAAGATTGATGATGATGAGTGGGTCAAAACCCATTTGGAGCAGTTGAACTTGATTGATGAAAAAAGATTGGCAGCAGTATGTCATGGCCAGTTATATCAAAAAAGAATGGCAAGAGCATACAACAAAAGGGTGCGTCCTCGAAAGTTTGATGTGGGTCAGCAAGTGCTGAAACATATTCTTCCACATCAGGTTGAAGCAAAAGGCAAGTTTGCCCCGAATTGGCAAGGGCCATTCATTGTGACCAGAGTATTATCCAATGGTGCTCTATGTTTAACAGATATCAAAGGAAAATACATAGACATGGCCATCAATTCCAATGCGGTCAAGAGATATTATGTAAGATTTCTTTGTTATAATTATTGATTGTTTGTACTTGGCATTGTTTTGAAGAATGAAATGACGAAGGCAATTTGTTCCGCTATCTAAACACTCTACCCTTTGTTCCCCCCTTTGAGCCGCATTTGTTTCTTTCATACCCCTCTTTTGGAATCAATAACAAAAAAAAAAAGAAAAGGAAAAGAAAGAAAAGGAGAAAAGAGAAAAGAAAAGAAGAGAAAGTATAACAACAAGGAAATTCAGGTGTGAACTACGTTTGACCTGATTCCTGATAAGGATACGTAGGCAGCCTTATGGCTCGGTCATAGTAAAATAAAATTTCCAAAGATCCCCAAGCAAGAAACTGGGGCAGAAGTTGTGAAATGTTATTCCAAAAGTTGTAATTTTAAATCCATGTCAAATTGTTTTGAGCCTTTGATACCCTTTCTTTCTACCCCATCTAAAAGCCCACACTACGACCCAAAAAAAGATCTTCTGATCAGTCTTTGAGAAATGCCAAAATCTATCAAATGGAGGTGATTCATATCAGGGTAACACTCTGGTCCAAGCAGAAAAAGAAATGAAAATGCGAGAGTCTTATCGGTGAAAACCTTCGCGGGCACCGTGAGGCGACAAGGAATTGAGAAATAAACAAAGGAGAGAGGTTTGTCGGTGAAAACCCTTCAGGGAACTACAAGTCGAACAAGGTCCGTAAGTTGGCGGAAAATAAAAATTGGGTTGTAGAAATGTTGGAACAAAACAATTGGAAAAGAGGTTGGTTAATAGACTGGGTTGATTAATCCAAAAAGCATGCCATGATCACTGGTGCCAGTGATTCCACTCAGATAAGTTTCTTTTCCTATTTCCAACAGTCATCCAAATTTGGATTTTCTTCTTTATTCTTAATTCTCAAATCGTTGCATTTTCATTACTGTTAATCTTACTCCTCTAAAAGCTCTTCCAAGGTTAGCTTTGTTTCAACAAATAAGAAGGAATGTCAAAGTGTACTACCAGATTCAAAATTGCACAAAGCAAAATGCGGCTAGAACATGCCGGAGATAATATGACAAAAAGTGGGACATAGGGTGTAACCAAAGGTTATAGCGGTGGAATGGTTCAGTACTGTCGTGGGAGATGTACGGGTTCAGGCAGAAGGTCAGGAGGGGAGAATAACAGTTGGGGGATCCTGCAGTCAAGGATCGGTCAGAAGGTCAAAACAGTCTTTTCGACCAGTTCAAGTCAATTGGACGAAGCAAAAAATGACAAAGAGAAAACCACCTCCAGCAAGAATGCCACAACTAGTCTCCACGTTTTAAACTGACAAAATTTTCTTTGATTTGAAACAGGGGCGAAAATAGCATTTTGTTTCAGGAAATCATCCGTAAGGAGAGCAAGTACCAGGCAGGTTTGATCGCAGAGTTCTCAGGACCCTCCTGGAAAATGGGACTTAATTTAAAATTCAAAATAATCATGAGTATTGGAATTTGGCATAAATGCACCATAGAGGATTATAAGTGGAGCTCCAAAGTTTGCATGTTGGAGATACACTTTGGACATTACCCCATGAGAACAAAGATTCTGACTTCTTTTCTTTCCCGGGTTGGTAGTCATGATTTTCTGCTTCCTCAACCTTTCCCCCAAGAAGAAACACCATCTTTTCCCACCTTTTCCCCAATTTAATCGGAAATTCTCATGACCCTCCTGGAAAATGGGACCTAGCTTAAAATTTAAAATAGTCATGAGTAGTAAAATCTAGTATAAATGTATCCCAAGGAATAAGATGGTTTTAAAGTTCGCATGCTTAAGATATGATTCAATTAGGAGTTTTCAGGACCCTCCTGAATAATGAGACCTAGCTTTGAGATCTCCATTAGATAACAAGGTTTAGCATAAGTTCTGTTGTAGGGTAATATAATTTAGACGTAAAATTGTCACTCTTAAAGATAAGACTTGATTTAAGAGTTGTCTGGACCCTCCTGGATAATGGGACGTAGTTTAAAACTGGCTTAGATAACAAGATTTAGCATAAGACACACCTTCAGTAGATGTAATTTAGCTTTAAAATTGTCGTTTAATTAAGATTTGTCAGGACCCTCCTGGATAACAGGGAATAGTTTAAGATCTTCTTAGATAACAAGATTTAGCGGAAGTCATACCTTTAAAAGATATAGCTTAAATTTAAAATTATCGTTTAGTTAAGAGTTGTCAGGATCCCCCTGGATAATGGGACCTAGCTTTCAAATTCTTAGTAGTATTTGGTAATATGATTCAGTTTAACACTCACAGATGCGCCCAGTTACCAAACTGGGGCAGAAAATTTTCTTTTGTTTTGTCTATTTTTGTTGAAGTCAGTTGCCCACCTGAAGAACAAGGAGAACAACACAGATGTTAAAGATAAGAGCATGACCAAGTACTAGCAATCAGGTGTCCACCTGGAGAACAAGGAAAAATAGTTGAAGTTTCAGCAATCAGGCATCCACCGGGAGAACAAGGAAAAATAGTTGAAGTTTCAGCAATCAGGCATCCACCTGGAGAACAAGGAAAAACAATTGAAGTATCAGCAATCAGGCGTCCACCTGGAGAATAAGGAAAAGCAGTTGAAGATTCAGTAATCAGGCGTCCACCTGGAGAACAAGGAACAACAGTTCAAGTTGCAGCAATCAGGTGCCCACCTGGAGAGCAAGAGAGTACAACTCAAGTTTCAGCTTTCAAGTTCTTACTGATATTTGGTAACATTGTTTAGTTTACACTCACCTATGTGCCCAGCTACCAAACTGGGGCAGAAATATTTCTTTGTTTTGTCTATATTTTGTTGAAATCAGGACCCCACCTGGAGAACAAGGGAATACATTTAAAGGTTCAGCAATCAGGAGCCCACCTGGAGAACAAGGGAATACAATTCAAATTTTAAGTAGTTAGGAACCCACCTGGAGAACAAGGGAATACAAATCAAATTTCAAGTGATCAGGAACCCGCCTGTAGAACGAAGGGAAGAAGCAATTCAAGTTCAAGTAATCAGGAGCTCGCCTGGAGAACAAAGGAAAGGAAACAGTAGTCAAAGGAAGACATTTAAAAGGTTCAGTAATCAGGTGCCCGCCTGGAGGAGAAGGAAAGCATCTCAAAAATACAATTCGAGTCAGTAACAAAGGAACTTCTGAAGAAAACACAAGTCAATGAGGCAACAAGAATCACAAGATCAAGCTTGAGAAGTATAGAGTAGATCTTTGTAATGCATAGATCATATTTTATTCTAGCTTCTTTACTTTTGTCATGGTGTAATAAGGAGGTCAGTAAGCAGTAGCAGCAGCAGTAACAGTGAAACCACAGCTTCATGGTAGTCCCAGATATCGAAACTTCCCGAACTACATTGACCTGATTCCTTTATAGCCAAGGATATGTATGAAACCTTTGAAGCAGAGATCCGGTCAAATCTTTCAAAAAATGCTTCCCACGGAGTATTCAAACGGGCAAAAATCGCTCGTATCCGCTCACTTTACCTTTACACGGAAACTCTTCATGTTTCCAGGCAAAGAGGGGCAACTGTGAGTACATGATTTTTGCCTCACACGAATTACTCCAAAAGAATTTCCAAAATCAGGTCTTTTCTTTAATTATGTGTTATTCTAGGAATTACTGTGCGATTTTCCTGATTGTCTGCATATTTTTTGGGTGCATATTTAATTTTATTAATACATTAAAAAATACAAAATAATATAGCATCTGCACTTAGGATTTGATTTTACATTTTTGTGGTTAATTTAGTAAATGTTGCTTTACAAAAAAAATGAAAATATTCACAAAATATAACGTAGTTTTTGCATTTTAGTGTTTAATGTCAAAATTTTGTGATTTTTCTTTTAATTTGGTATTAATTATGTGTGATAATTATTATTTAGAGATAATTAATATTTTAAGATAATTTGGGTTTTTATAGATTAATTTAGGATTCTTAAGTTTTACTTTTTGAAAGAAAAGGAAGAAAAGAAAAGAGAAAGAATTGATAAAAGATAAAAAAATCAGAATTGGGCCAAATTTTAATTTAATTCTTCAAGACCAAGTCAAATTTTCCCCAGTCCAGCCCAAAAAACCATCCAAACCCGCCCCAATCCAGACCCGACCCTGATCCCTATCTTAAACTAACCTAGACCTTAACAATCCCAATCCGCCCCAACAGTGCAAAAAACCCCCACCCCCTCGTCAGTCATCTTCTTCTCCACGCCTCATCTTCACCACAAACGACCCATCCCCAGAACCTAACAACTAAAGACCCAAAGGAAATTAGCAACAATCTGCGAAAAAGAGAAGAAAACGAAGCGAAGAGACAAAAAGCGAACTAATAACCACTGGTTTCGATATCACTTGGCTAAAACACAACAAAGAAACACAAAAATAGATCCAAAGAGGGACGGATGAAGGAGACGAGTACAACAACAACGTGTAAGGAAATTCGAAGTCTGATTTTGGGTTCAAATTCTACTGATCCGTATTCCATAGTTTCTCTTGTCCGTCTGTTTTCGATTAAAAAAAACCATAGAATTAATCTAAGTTGGAGCCATTTCTGAGTTTGAATCGTATGGAGGTCGCCGTCGAAGGCAGCCTGTTCCGAATTCGACGAGGTTTCCGGTTCTAGGTCTCGATTTCGCTTGCGGTTCCTGTTTGAATTTGCCGCTGATGTTTTGCCTGAGTTTGGAAGATAGGTTCAAATCCGAAGTTCAGGTTCGATTTTGCTGATTTCATTCGCATCTGTGTGGATGTCCGGCTAAAGTTGTTGCTTCATTTCAGTCTGTGTAATTGCCGCAACTCAATTAATCTGAAAGTTTCTTCAGGTCTATCTCCCATTTTTCTTAATGCTTTGTTTGGATGGTACTATTCTAATGGTTTTGTAAATATTTAGAGTTTGTAGTTACCTTAACCATTTTGAAAATATCTATAGTTGCTTAAATGTGTTCATGATTGTCTGCCTCTGATTAGTTTTCCGAGATGCTCTTACAATAAAGTATGCTAAACTATAATCTCAAAACATGTCACTGTTGTCTATAGGCGTGGTTGCCAACTTGCCATTGTATAAGTTGATATGCCTTTTGCATGAAAGAGCTTTGTAATCTTTGATATTTCTAGCACATGGTTCCTTCGTTAACCTTGCAGCTTGGTTTTAATCTTTGTCTCCCAGAGTATGATTCCACCACCTTTTTTAAAACTGAGGCGAGGAATTAGGACGAAGTGTGTTGAACAGTATCTTCTGGCCCTTCGATTATATAGACATGAACCCATTTAGTTGAATTAGCTTAAGAATTGTTTAATAAAAAGGATATTTACCTAATTGAGAAGCTTCTCAATAGTGGTAGGGTTAGAATTATACTAACTAGGTTAAGTGGACAATTAAGAAATGAAAAACTGAAATTGATAATGGGAATGACACTAATTGATTAATTTAGAGAAACTAAGTTAGTGGGGATAATTAAAATAAGGGAAGGGACACTCGTAATGGGAATTGCATTAATTTAATGCCTATAAAAGGTTGAAGAATATAGTTGGACAGAGGGAGAGTCAAAAAGAGAGAACAAAGAAAGATATTTAAGAACTAAAAAAAAGGGCAAAAGTTTATTGTTCCATTGCCAATCTTTGTAGTTTTCTTAAGTTTTTGCTCCCTGAAGAGTTTACTTGGTTAATAGAGTTCAAAAACGATTCGAAATTGGGTTTGGAGGCTTAGTTCTGAAGTTTGTTCTGTTTTTTGTTCGAGTGATTTAGCCTCCTGCTATTTTTGAACTTGATTTGGCTGGGCTGCTTCCTTGCTGGTGTTAAATTGCTGCTGTCCTGTTGCTGATTTTCTTCTTCTGGTCCTTGACTTCACATTTCTTTGTTTCTTGTTTCATTTCCAGGTACTAGTTCTTAAACTTGTAGAATTGATGTTCAAATTGGAGTTGAAATGGAAATGGAAGTTATTTTTTAGCTTAACACTAAGTTGTGGTCCATAATCTAGCTTTACTTTCATAGATTACTCTGTTCTATACTTTCATAATTAGGTTCTTCATGTGTAATGGAATATGCCATTGGATACTGTCATTTATTTATAGGACTCTAATTAGTATTGCTTGAATGTAAAAGGCCTAGGGATACTCGGGTCTGTTCGGTAAGGATGAAGGTGAATGGCTTTTTGAGTTTTTTTTAGGTTATTGTTTGAGTTTAAATTTGGATTCAAGCATGAATATTGGCAAAGTGTGTAGTTTTATTGCTTTGGATTTGTAGAAACTAATTAATAGGGCTCTATCATATTGTATGAGTGTTTATTACACATCCAGAGGTTGGTTATTTTGTATTCCTGTAGCTTTGTCATATTTATCACTGTGAGTTATAAACTACTGTATTTATCATACATTATTAAATAGGATTGTGTAGTTATAAAATATTTATCATATTTTGGATGCTAAATGTTTAAGATTAAGATGTTGGATTTGGTTTTGTTGGTAAAGCAATCAGTTGGGGTTAGTGGAATAAACTAATAAATAAGAAAAGAGGAGGTTGGAGAATTTGGACTTGATTGTTAGGTAATATTGGGCTGAGTGGTTGATTTTTTGTGAAGCCCGATCCATAACGAGGCTCACAGACCCGAGTTCTTTAAATTGCTAGTAACTTGGCAACTCTATATAGCTAAAATCATACATTTGTTCCAAAGATAATTTTATATCCAACACTCTTGACCTTATAACAATATGAAAATCTAGTTAAATAGTCTATGAACATCCGTAGTTTATTTTAATTGAATAAAGTCCTTTTGGAATAATTTGAGGCGTGCCGTGCCGAATAAAATCCTAAAATACATGGCCCTCATATTATTAATTTTTTTCAAAATCCTTAGAATTCAAGACATGCCATTTAATAAATTTTTATGGCCCTCTCAAAGTTAAAAACGTGTAGTTGCTTTAGGCGCGCTTAATATGCAATTGTGGTTGTGTACACATTCGCGTGACATAATTGCAATTCTAAAAAAAACCAAATCGGAGTATGCTTTCGCGCAACTTCGATCTAATTTTTTTTTCATAATAATAAAATTGGCAATATAGTCCGAGGGGCGCCATCCATCATTAAATCACACATGACCCTCGTATAAATTCCACACCCTAAATATAAAAATAACAAATATTCGTAGTTTATTTTAGGCTCGATTTAGACTAGTATTGTAATTATGTATACGTTCGCGTAACATAATTGCGAATTTAATTCTAAAAAGTAACTCGAGGGATGCGTTCGCGTAACTTCAACCAAACCTTTCTTAATATAAATAAATCAAGCGTTATTAATTGTAGACACATTTGTGTGACATGATTTTTTGACGCGCCAAAAGAAAAGGCTATACGTACGTGTAACTCAATTCTTTAATTACAAACAAATCAAGTGATTAAAAGCGGTAAAAGGTAAATGTACATAGGTTTTATAATAAGTAATTAGGCAATTTTAGCCAAGTATAAATCACTAAGCGACCGTGCTAGAACCGCGGAACTCGGGAATGCCTAACACCTTCTCTCGGGTTAACAGAATTCCTTACCCGGATTTCTGTGTTCGTAGACCATTAAATAAGAGTCAACTTCCTCGATTCGGAATTTTACCCGGTGACTTGTGACACCATAAATTATCCCAGGTGGCGACTCTGAAATAATTAAATAATCCCATTTCGAATAATGTCACTTTAATTGGAAAAACTCCCCATATACACCTCGGGTGTGTAAAAAGGAGGTGTGACAGTTGCAATTGCAGTTTTAATATTGAAATTGCGACATTATTGTTAAAAGCATTATCAAAAGGCATACACAATACTTTTTGCTTGAGATTATAAAATTCAACAACTTCACAAATAGTACTACTTATAAACGCAGTAGTATGACTCTGATCTTCATCATATCTAAAAGCGATAATACGTTTTTGCATACAAGCAGTATCATCTATCCAATGACATGTAATTGTCAAATAATCATTTTCATTAACAGCATGGCCAATATCAGAAGTTAGACAAACTCTACAAGGAAGGCGGCTAAACAAATAATGTATGTATGTTTGATATTGTCCATGAAGTCTAAAGATATCAGCTCTACAAGTACTTCTAGGGATACCTTTAAATAAAGGATTGTAAATCCTTTGAATATACATAATAAGATATGATGAAGAAGCAAAAAAAAAAAAAAAAGGTAGACAACCCAAAATAATCATTTTTGCTAACTCCTCACGATCCTTCATTTTATCATATTTCACAAGGCCACCAGTAGTAGGGTTTAGAGTTGATTGATTTCCATCTCCATCAGATCCCCATTCTATAGGATGCTCAATTCTCATATGTCTACTAAGTATCCCAGTCCTCCCTAATTATCCCCCAGTCTTATGTTTAAAAGTATCATTACAAAGTTTACATTTAACTCTATCAATACCTTCTATTTCCTGAAAGAATTTCCAAACCTTACTTCTTTTTCTACGATTACTAGCCGGGGGCACAGGTGGTCTACTACTAGCAACACGACCACCACCCCTTCTAGAAGCTCCAACACTACTAGGTGTAAGTGGTATCTCATCTTCCATTTCTAATTCATTATCATCTATAACAAAATCTTCCTGCAATTGTTCATAATCTATGTTATTATCAGGTAATGTTTCAGGAATATTTGGAGAGGTATTTAAATAACTACCAGATGCTGAACCTAAAGTACTACCTCTTTTTTTATTTCCCCGATTAGTAACCTTGTTACAATTTCTTTTTGCAGCATTAAACATATTGTAAAAATTTAACTACTAGCAACAAGACAAATAAATATGCAAATAAAATAGTAAATAAGAGAAAGAGTTGGAGGGAGTGCACTGAATTCGGCAATAAATTGAGCACTTGATGATTCCACAACTCCAATGTTACCACAAAAAAATGTCAGTTGTTCCAATTTTGAAGTTCAATTGTTCAAAATTCAAAAAATAAATACTATGATAAATTAAATTCCAAAGAAAAAAATAGTCAAATAGTTGATTGCACTTTAATAGGTGAAGAATGAAGATTGAAGAATAAGAGAATATGAGAATTGAGATTGAGAATTGAGAGATGAATGAAAAAATGAGGAAGAGATATTTTGAAAGGGGGGGTTAATTTTAAAAAAAAACCAAAATTTGGCTATTTGTGCAATTCACCCATTGGGCAACGGCCATTTTCTGAAATGGACCGTTGCCAACGGTCAGATTTGGCCCAAATTTTAAAAAAAAATTTAATTTTTTTTACCGTTAAACCGGGCAAGGGCCGGTTAACCGTTTTATGAACATTGTTCACCTAACGGGTTGGACCGGTCCAGGTAACCGGTATCCCAAACGTAAACGGAGCAACCTGCGCATCCCCCCTATCCCAGCCCAACCCAACCCTGTTTAGCCGGTCCGGGCCGGTTCCGGTTTTAACCGGTCTGGGCCGGTCCGGAACCGGGCTGACCCGGCCCGTTTATCACCCTTATGTAAAATACCAATATATATAAAGAATATTACCTAAGCATCCTGATGGCGCGATACCTCAATCCCGTAAAAATAGCACGGGCTAGCCAGTTTTCGGACTGATCATTCAAAAATAGCCAACATTTGAAAAATTATTGAAAAATAGCCATTATTTTGCTACAACATGAAAAGTTCCAGCATAATATACTGGAAATCGGTTCATCCGTGTATGAACTTCCAGCATATTATGCTGGAACTCCAACGTTACGTTGGACCGGTATATTATACTGGAGTATTTTTCTGGATTTTGAATAGTGTTTTCGTTCAGATTTATCTTTATATGAAAAGTGGCTATATTTGTGACTACTTTTGAATGACCACATGTAAATTTGGCTATTTTTGAATTTCTCCCCTCAATCCCATATATAGATCCGCTCATAATTACCAAATCAGCCCACAACCCTTTAGTAGTGGGCCGATCCTAAGGGGTTTGTATAGGGGCTTTAGGTAAAATTTTGGAAATTTTACCTCCTATAGCAAAAGTATACACCCTATTTAAAATATTAGTTTCTATAGCTACCTTATAGCTAAATAGGTATTTAAAGTATATACTACCATTGAGGCGCGAAATACGCTATTTATATTTTTCTTCTCTTTCTTTCAGTTAACACACGATTCTTTCTCAAAATCTCAACAAAATTTTTCTTCTTTCTCTCTCTCTTTGAGCAAAATACCTGCTTCTAATCGTGAATTTTCTGGATGAATCCTCTAGGGTTACTGCAATTTAAAATACGTCTACAGGTTCAATCAATCTACAACATGTACACCAATATGAACGTTCAACGGATAATAGGGAAGAAGTTCTTAAAACGATGACTCTACATAATTATGAGTCAGAATCGTTAGCGTCATCATCCACTATTGGCTCACCCTCTTAGGCAAACAAATCTGGCCATGGCTACGCCGGAGAGGATTTGAGAGCTGAATTTTTGTCCGTCTCCATTTTTAGTTTTGTCACGACCCAGAAATTCCATCCTCAGGACCGTGATGGCGCATAATATTTCACTTGCTAGGCGAGTCAATGAAAGAATAATTTATCCATTTTTAACAATTCAGATAAAATGATGAAAAAGAAGCTAAAATAACTATAACAAATCTAAGGTAAAGTGCGGAAAACAATATCAATTGAAATATCTAATACAACTCTGGATCTAGTGTCATAAGCGTACGAGCTATTAGAATAGTACTCATAAAGGTCTGAATAAAAGTAAAGTTGTCTGAGAGAAATTACACAGCTAAAAGTAGAAAGAAGGGGACTTTAGGGGCTGCGGACGCCGAACAGCTGTACTTCAAGTCTTCACTCAATCGACAACACAAGCAATCTACGGACTGCCGCTAGGACCAACTCCAAAATCTGCACAAGAACTGCAGAGTGTAGTATGAGTACAACTGATCCTATGTACTCTATAAGTGCTGAAGCTAACCTCGATGAAATAGTGACGAGGCTAAGACAGCCACTTACAATAACCTGTATGCAATATAAAAATAATGGCAGGAAGGAAAATGTAGGATGAATTAAAGCAACTAATACATAAAGACAACTCAACCTCTGAAGGAAAACCAGTAAATGCCCGAAATATCAATCCTTAGAGTCTCGTATAAAAATTACCGAAGCCAACACAACACGATAATAAAATAGAAATACATAGACTATTATGGCGCGCAACCCGATCCCAACGTACAATATAATCCTCCCTTATTCCACCATAATATATATATATATATATATATATATATATATATACCGCTGCGGCCCATCATATAGTCAGAATCAATATCATAATTCACCTTTATTTTACCGTATCAATCCACCCTTATTTCACCTATTGCAGCGCACAACCTGATCCCACCGTATCAATAAAATCCACCCATATTTCATCATATAAATCCACCCTTATTTCACTTGTTGCGGCGCACAACCCGATCCCACCGTATCAATATAAATTCACCCTTATTTTGCCATCTCAATCCATCCTTATTTCACATGTTGCGGTGCGCAACCCGATCCCACCATACAGTATGAACAAATCAATAAGTGCATTTAGTTTAACTACTGAAATGACAAGAGTCCTCTACGAGTAATAGATATGAAGTAGAAACAGAAAGGAAATCTTGTCTTAAATCAAGAATCCACTATAATGAATACTAAGCATCAAGACAATTCAATAAATGACAACTAGGGGTACAGTTAAGTCATTTAAGGAAAATAGCAGTAAGTCATGAAAGCAGGGGAAAATCTGATATTTTAACACGAGAATAATAAGTGACAAGTAGCAACTAAAGGTATGGGAAGTATTTAGAGCACGCAACAGTTAAGGTATGGAAGGAAATAATTAATGAAATGCGAAGAATTAGGGAAACACATTTTTTGGCAGTGTATAAGCACAATTACCTCACTCCATAGTCAATTCAGAGCTCCTTTTACTCTATAATCTACCTCCAAACCAATCGTATCTAACCACAATTGATTCGATAATGTTAAATAATGCTAAGGGAACCAATTACAATACACAAAGTTAGAATTTTTACATTTCCCTCAGAAAGTCAATCCCGGGCCCGCATAGTCAAAACCCTATATTCGGGCCAAAGACCCATTACCCATTCACCCCCGTGCCTGATTATGTAATTAGTTTCGAAATCTGACCTCAAACTAAGGTCTAAATCCTGAATTTGCAAACTCTCCCCCCCTAAATTTTCCCAAATCCCCAGTTTTCTACCAAGAAAGAACAAACATTAAGGCTAGCAATTAATGGGTGTTGATGGAAATGAGCGAAAATGAGTTAAATATACTAACCTATGAAGTTGGGATGAAAAACCTCTGCAAAATCGCCTCTAGGACGAGATCAAACTTGAAAATGGGATAAATCCCGATTTTTGGATTGTTTAAAAGACTGTGCGTCAGGTATTTGTCGCGTTCCCGAGATACCTGACGCGATCATAAAGCATCGGCCTAAATGTCCTTTGCGTTCGCGAGAAAACCTATGCGTTCGTGATGGCCCCACCCACCTGGACTTCGCGTTCGAGAGCCTAGGCTCCCATTCGCGTAGAGTAACACCTGCCTACACTAGAATCTCCCTTAACCCATCGCGTTCGCGTGTGAACAGTTGCGTTCATGAAGGGTAATCCCTCCATTGCTTCGCATTCATGTAGAAGAACATTCTCCCCTATCCTAGTTTCCGCTTCGCGATCGCGAAGTACAAAACCTCAGACACCGACAATAATAATAAAAATAGATTTTTCTAGTTTCAAATGGTCCGTAGGCTAGCCAAAACTCACGCGAGCCCTCGGGGCTCCAAACCAAACATGCACGCAAGTCCACAAATATTATACAAACTCACTTGCGCAATCAAAACACCAAAATAACACCTAGAACTACGAATCAGACACCAAACGAATGAAATTTTCAATAAAACTTTCGTTTTGTCCCAAATTTTGCAGATAAGTCATAAATATAGTAATGGACCTATACTAAGTTCCAGAACAAAAATCCGGATCGGGTATCAACAAAGTAAAACTTCGATCAAACGTTTTAATTTTTTAAAAATTTAAGCTATAGTTTTCATTAAATTACGATAATTCGAGCTAGGGACTTCTTAATTCGATTCTGGGAATACACCAAGTCCCAAAACACGATACGAATCCACCGGGACCGTCAAAATACGGATCCGGTTCGTTTGCTCAAAATGTTGACCGAAGTCAACAAAAGTGAGTTTTAAAGCATGATTTCACATTTTAATCAATTTTTCACATAAACACCTTCCAGAAAAAGGCACAGAATATGCACGCAAAATGAGGAAGGCTAAAAGGATATATTTGAGGTTTCAAAACATAGAATTAAGGGTTAAAGCTTTAGATGACCTATTGGGTCATCACATTCTCCACCTTTAAAATAAACGTTCGTCCTCAAACGAACATAGAAAAGTACCTGGACTGGCGAAAAGGTGAGGATATCTACTCCGCATGTCCGACTTGTACTCCCAAGTGGCTTCCTCGATCAACTGATCTCTCTAGTGCACTCGAAGTGAAGGATAACTCTTTGACCTCAACTGTCGAACCTGTCGGGCTAGAATAGCCACAGACACCTCCTCATAAGTCAAATCATTGTCCAACTGGACTGAACTGAAATCTAACATGTGGGACAGATCACCGTGATACTTTCAGAACATGGACACATGGAACACCGGATGTACTGCTGACAGACTAGGTGGCAATGTAAGCTTGTAGGACACCTCACCCACTCTCTGAAGAATCTCAAAGGATCTAATATACCTAGGGCTCAACTTGACCTTCTTCCCGAACCTCATCATACCCTTCATGGGTGAAACCCAGAGCAATACTCTTTGTCCAACCATGAACGCAAAATAATGAATTCTATGTTTGGCATAACTCTTCTGTCTAGACTGAGCTGTACAAAGTCGATCCTGAATAATCATGACCTTATCCAGGGCATCTGGCACCAAATCTACACCCAACAATTGAGCTTTCCCCGGCTCGAACCACCCAACTAGCGAACGACACCACCTCCCGTATAATGCCTTATAGGGAGCCATCTGAATGCTCGACTGACAACTGTTGTTATAGGCAAACTTTGCAAGTGGCAAGAACTAATCCCAAGAAACCTCGAAATCCATAACACAAGCGTGAAGCAGGTCCTCCAATATCTGAATAGTTGGCTCGGACTGTCCATCTGTCTGGGGATGAAATGCTATGCTCAACTCAACCTGCGTGCCCAACTCATGCTGTACTGCCCTCCAGAAGTGAATGGTGAACTGCGTACTTCGATCGGAAATGATAGACTAGGGCACACCATGAAGATAGACGATCTCGCGAATGTAGATCTCAGCCAACCACTCTGAAGAATAGGTAACTGCTACAAGAATAAAATGTGTTGACTTGGTCAGTCTGTCCATGACCTATACCGCGTCGAACGACAAAATCCATAGTGATACACTCCCACTTCCACTCAAGAATATCTAACTTTTGAAGCAAACCACCAGTTCTCTGATGCTCGTACCTTACTTGCTGACAATTTAGACATCGAGATACATATGCAACTATATCCTTCTTCATCCTTCTCCACCAATAATGCTGCTGCAAATCCTGATACATTTTTTGGTGGTATCCAGATGAATAAAATACCAGGAACTGTGGGCCTCCTCAAGAATCAACTCATGAAGTCCATCTATATTAGGCACACAAATACGACCTTGCATCCTCTAAACCCCATCATCTCCAACAGTAACCTGTTTGGTACCACCATGCCGCATTGTGTCCCTAAGGACAAGAAAATAAGGGTCATCAAATTGCTGCTCTCTGATGTGCTCATACAAGGATGACCGAGCGATTGTACAAGCTATAACATGACTGTTCTCTGAAATATCTAAACTCACGAACTAATTGACCAAAGCCTAAACATCTGATGCAAGTGGTCTCTCACCAACTAGAATATATGCAAGGCTGCCAATACTCACTACCTTCCTACTCAAGGAATTGACCACCACATTGGCCTTCCTGGGTGATAAGTTGGTATTTTACCAACTTATCTTGTCTTTAAGCCTATACTTTTGCTATGTTTGAGTGATAAAATCATGTGTTTAATGCCATTTACTTCTATATTACAGGTTCTATGTGATTTAGAGGAAATCTTGAGGAAACTAAGTGAAACAAGTCAAAAATAAGATAAAAAGAGAAAAATCTGGAAAAGGGCTTCAGTTGTCGCAAATGCGACATAATGCTGGGAATAGCGAAGCCAACAATCATGGGTATTACGAGTAAAGCATGTGAATTGCGAAGGAAGACAATTTAGGCAGTCTTTGCAAATGCTAAGAAGACTTCGCAAATGCGAAGTCAACCCAAGCAGTCAACCTTGGCAAATGCGAAGCATTCATCGCAAATGCGAAGTGGAGCAGTATAGGAATAGTTCGTAAATGCGAAAATCGAGCATCAGAATTGGGCAATTCTGGAAGTTTACAATTTTTGGCCCCAAATCATTTAATACCCGACTTAGTCATTTTAGGGGATCTTTTGGCTTATTTTCAGTTCCAAGAGACTAGAGAGAACAAGTTTTGGAAGCTAGGGTTTGCACACACACTTGGGTTTTGAAGATTTAAAGCGTGTGGTTAAGGATTTCTTACCCATTATGTTTATCTCTTAATCTCGTTGCTTTGTATTGAATATTTAAGTGTGTAGTATTTATTTCCAACACTTGAATCTTGTTTATGGAAATATTCATAGTTAAAGTGCATATTGAATACCTTGTTGTGCTTATGTATTGAGTGATTTTCATTTATTTATGAAGTGAGTTGTTGTTTCTTTAATTATTCTTGTTCTTTAATGTTTCCAAAGGGATTAGTTAACCCTACGACTCGCCCATTAACTCCGAATTAATTTTGGAAAAGATAATTTGGGGTTGGGAAAGATTAATTAACAAGAACTTGAGGCGTTAACCCTCATTTTATAGATTCTACCTAGGGATAGGATTGAACTACTTGTGGCCATTCCAGATGTGCTTAATCTCATAATTGTTTTAGGGATAGTTCAATTGGGAAGTCTTGTTAGTCTTCGGAAGAAGTTAATTAAGAATTATTATCCATGGCTAATTAACATAAACGTTTACTGTGAAAATGGTAACAACAATTAAATTTGTAAATGTGATTCTAAAACTACATGATCTATTCTTGAGCTAGTTGTTTAGAGTAGTTGATGCTAAGAATATGAAGTTTAATGAAGAAATGCAAGCTAAAACGAGGCAGTAGTCAAACCGAGGGGCCTACTGCCTGAATATAGGACTGATCGATGGGGGACCTCGAGGTCGACGTCAGGGTCGAGCTCGAGCTATCGGGGATAGTTGGGGATGGAATAATAGTAAAGATATGATTAAATAAGGCTCGTTATACCCAATGCCAAGAAATAAAATGAAGAACAAGTAAGATAACGATAAATATTAAAGTGGCCTCGGGCCAGCAAGAACGAGAAAGTTAGAAAGAAGAGAGAGAGAGAGATATTATTGCACTTGTGGAGAAATGGAGCAGCATCAGCCGAGCCTACAAAGTGATGGGGATCCCTTATTATAGTGTTACACCCTATGTTTCCGTATGTTAGAGTATCCGTAAGTCAATTGATGTAAGCTCAGAAATGAGATCAACTTTGAAAGTACATAAAGTAAGTTAATACTTTTATAATTGAGGTTACAAATCTTTATGATCATGAATAACGAGTACCAAAAAGGTTGGAAAGCTTAGGCGCTAAATGAATTAAAGAAAATAAGTTTCGTCGAATGTCGACAAGTTTGGAATGTTATAACCTATACTTTTGGGGTGAGACAAGGGTGATTAACATGATTATGAGGTTATGTTATGAGTTATTTTAGTCGTATGATAGTCGTGTGTTATATTTTTAAGTCAAGCAAGTTGGGGAACAAAAGTTGGAAAAGGTCATCACAAGTTACATTCAAAAATAAGTTGAAACTTAGGTTAAATGTAGCTGAGCTTTTCTCCCAACATACTTTGAATCAAGGGATGATCTACATATTAAATTTAAGATATATGTGTCTAGTTTTCAACTCATTAAACCGTTTATCAATACGATCTCGGAGTATAGAGATATTCGCATTTTCGCGAGACCGCGCAGCTAGTAGGTGACAAGTAGGTGCATCACCTACTTGCCAAAAAGAGAGGCCTCAACTAAGTCGGTCAAGAGGGGACTTTTAAGGGATTATAAACTAAGTTATTTCACATATCTTTCATACCAAGAAAACCTAATTTAACCCTTGCAACTCCTCCCCAAAAATCCCACACAAACCTTAGGGTATTCCGGGTGTTACGACGCGATTCTAGTGCTGAAAAGTCTGGACAGCTTGCTAGTTTCTCTTTCTCCTTCTTGTAGCCATGTTGAGGAACTTATTTTTGATGAAAAAGGACCAATTTTCGTGGGTTATACTCAGTACAATGTAGTTTATGCTTCTCCTTCCATTATCTATGCGTTTGCGAGTTGTAACTCGATCGTAAAGAATAGACCTAGCTAGTTTCGAAAGAATGGTATGTTGTTGTTCTTGTGTAATGGTTGGCTAGTTGTAAACTTATTTTTAAGTTGAATTCATGGCTGGTTTATTGGATAAGAGGTATAATAATGTACTTTTGGTTGTATTTTCCAATTTGAAAGAAAAGACAAGTCAAAACGTGTTTAAATAAACTGAAAAAATTATTTTTGAGTTGATGAACTTGTGGGAATATTTTTGGGATGTTTCGAGTTGGTATTGGGTTTCTCTTTTACTACTATTTTATGGAGTTGAGAGGAGGAAGGTTGTGGAGAAACACCACATAATGGCAAGGTTGTTTGTTAGTCGTTCGTCGTAACATTTTCGGGTTGGTTGACACTATTATGGTTGTCGTGTTGTGTATGAAGTGATAGGGGTATGTTGGGCTGTTTGTGATTGTTTTGACTAGTGTGAACTTATATATATAGGGGAGGTTCTGTCCGTTTCATTATAAAATAGGTTGTGGTCGATACATAATAGTTACGATGCTTAAACGATAACGAGAGTGTCATTTCTCTTATTGTAGACTAAGGAGCCATGAAATTGCATAGCTTGAAGTTGGGAAGAATATACAAGGTATGTTAAGGAACTTACTTCTTTCTTTTGGCATGATCTAAAGTGAGATGAACATAAACGGTACGCTAATTCCTAACGGATCTACCCTAGAAACTAAGGTTGTCCAAGTTGTTCTTTCCTTATAAATTTATTCCAAACAAGTTTGTATGATCCTTAAATCCCACTAAGGTTCATATTGATGGTAGGGATGTTTATAATGTTAATCGAAGGTGCAACGACCTTACATCACTCCGAAAGGGTTAGAACGTGATTCCATGAGTCGAGCATGCATTATATATATGTATCTATTTTACTCTACCGAGCCGCGCTATAGTCGGCCGGATAGGCAACTATTGTGCAACCACTGATCAGTTGGATTTTACCGAGCTCCATGTGGCCAGGTACGATTCTACCGAGCCTTATGATGGCCGGGTACATTTTTACCGAGTCCTCTTTGAGGCCGGGTACGATATGATGATGATGCCCACATAGGCGAATGTTTTTAAAAAAGTTCGTGTATATGTATGTATTATGCATTTCATGTCAGTAGCCCCCAGAGGCACTCAGATGTTACAGGTTGTATCTCCTCTATCTCTCTTTACATTACTGTTTTTTATGCTTTCCTACCTTACATACTCGGTACTTTATTCGTACTGACATTCCTTTTGCCTGGGGATGCTGCGTGTCATGCCCGCAGGTCCCGATTGTTAGGTTGACAGTCCTCCTAGTAGGCTATCAACTCAGCGAAGGTGTTGGTGCACTCCACTTGCTCCGGAGTTGCCTAGTTGGTCAGTATGCTTTGGATATGTATTGATTGGTATGGCGGGGCCCTGTCTCGATCTTTATGATTTTATGTACTCTTAGAGGCTTGTAGACATATGTCAGGTGTAGGGACACTTGTATGGCCTTGTCGGCCTATGTTTTGAGTTTACAAATAGTCATGTCGGCCTTATAGGCCCGTATGTCACATATATAAGTTTGTATATCATTTTGGATCTTCATATGTTGAGTATTCCCTTATATTTTATTCTTGTTATCTCATGACCGTTTTTCTGGCTCATTTACTCATGATAGTATGATAAGAAAGATTTGTTACGTTGGTACTCGATTGAGTAAAGCACCGGGTGCCTGTCGCGGCCCTCTAATTCGGGTCGTGACAAAAGTGGTATCAGAGAAGTTCTGTCCTAGGGATCCTACAAGCCGTGTCTAGTAGAGTCTTGTTTATGGGTGTGTAGTGCACTACACTTATAAGCAGGAGGCTACAGGGCATTTAGGACTGTCACTCTTTCTTCTTATTCTAGATCGTGTGGTAGAGCTCTGTTGTAAGAATTCAAACTCCTAAATTCGACTTTAGTCATAATACAACGATACATACATTTAAAAAGATGGTTGGTAAAAGATTGTATGTGGCTGTGAAAGAGTTGAGTTAGAGGAGCTTGATTTTGCATGATGCATATGATGGGTAAATATAAGGTCTTCAGTAGATCATGTGTGTATTAAGAAGTGTAAGCTTCTCGATAAGGAGCCTTAAGGCAAAGAATATCTATCCACCCCTAAAGGCAATGAAAGATTCAAAAGATAGATACAAGCTTCAACAAGTAAAACGAGTAAGATGGGAAGGGTACACGACACCTAGTTAATAAAGATTATCGGTATTTGCATCTCCGACAGAAAAATATAAGCAATGTAAGTTACCCTCAACAGTAATAGAGGTATGTATAATTGACCATATCCATCTCAGTTGTACCCAATTGAGGGCTAACATGTGTAGATTAAGAAAAGGATGAGATATCAGGATTCGGTTGGGGTTAGGATAACCCATAATTGTGAATTGATTGTTTGTGTTAGTTGACAATTTCTGAAGGATAATGCAAATGTGCTAATAAATCTCCTTGTGAGATACCCAGATGGCGCACTCTAAAATAGTACAGCTAGATATGAGTACTATAAAGATAGCCACTGGAAGCCTTGAAGGGATAAATATTACCTTAGCATGGCTCGTGTCCCTAGGAGAGGGAATTTTAGGCATCCCGAAGAGCCAGTGAGATGAAGCAAGGGGAGATAAAAGCAAAAGAATGTCTTGTTGATGTTTTCAGAATAAAGTGATAGACATAAATGTTAGTAAGAAAATAAGAATAGAGTTAATGAAGAATTATGAGTAAGATGTCCACATGGATGACAACGGTGGAAAAAAATGATGATGAAAATGACAGAATTATAGAGTCTATAGTTAAGTGAAGGAAAAAGATGAGAGGTGATAGGCCTTGAAACAACAAAGGAGTATAGGCCATAAAGTCATATCTTCTTTTTGAGAAATAAGTTCGCAACTCTAACGCGATTACCAACAGGAAAAGATATACCCCCAGAGTAGTAGAAATCAGTATGGACTGGTAAACAAGATAAACTAAACGTGTACTAGGGACTAAATGATATGATAATAGTCGGCATCATTAGAATTTTAGAGGTTGCATTCCGGCGATAATAGAATGGATGACAAAAGAATGCCCTTTAATGGTCATTCAGGAAGTCGCTTCCCTAAAGCAAGCAATATGAGTAAAGTTAAGCTTAAGGGACTATGTGCACCAGTTACACTAAGTGTCATCCTCGCGAGCAAGTAATTTTATTATCCTTGGTACAAAAAGCATTACCACAAGGCGAGTAAGGGTAATCGATGATGTGAAAAGACGTTAAATATATAGAGGTAAACTATCTATAGGTAGATCGTCGTAGCTCTAGCTCTTAGTACTCCTCTAAAGGGGGGAATATAGAGTGATGTGGCATGGAGTCAGAATTTAGTGGTTCTACTAATCATGGACTAGTAGAAGAATAATGCGATAATGTGAAAAAGGGATGAGATTGTACTTATTCAAAGCATAAAGATATGCTACGATATCAGTGCATTATACAAACACGACGTCAAAGAAAGGAAGTAAGGGTTCCTGCCCGAAATGTCATTGATAGATCAGAGGCCAATGCATGAGGTAAGTTAAAACAAAGGAAATAACTCAAGAAAAATTCCGCGGAAAATTGATGTGAGGATAGGACAACGAGTATTTGGGATTTGATTAAGGAAGAGCCCAGTTATGGCTAAACAGGAGGTTATAGACGAGTCAACAGATCATGCAAGATAAACATAGTGAATTCAGTCTCGCAAATATGACATCATAAACCTTGAGAAATGCTCAGATAGGAGTTGGGGTATTTAAAGGTATTGTATAAGTATTACGGGAATAATGGAGGGTTCCACTAAGGAGATAATCAAAATCTGATTTTACAAGTAATCCTACGAGCACAACAACATAGAGGTATGTAAGTAAGGATGTTTGTAGGCGAGTAAGAATATCAAAAATTCCTTCGAGTATACAGTATAACAAGATCACAACTTTACAAGATCCAAAAGGTACTCCTAGCTGAGGAAATAAGGAAGAAAGTTTCCACCTAAGCATAGTGACCTAAAAAGGAAATGATCTTTGATGTTGTAAAAGCAGTCTCACTATAATATTGCATGCACTCCATAAGAAAGTGGCACCTATCATGGCTAATGAACAGAAAACAAAGGAAAAAAACATCAAAGGTGATACTTGAGAGCATACGAGTTATAGGGAATTCCAGTGTTCGTGGGCACTATGATAAGCCAAGTATCCATGTAGCAAGTGGCAGAACGACCAGAAAAAGTAATTATTTACATTTAAAGACAGCTGAGAATGCACAAAAGGGAATCTAAGGTGCTAGCAAGTTAAAGGAAGGTTCTGAGTAGAATAAATAAATATGTGTAGGTCACAAGCGAAAGTATAGTAGAGTGAAAATATTTTGGGTAGATATGAGTAAGGGTGAGAAAAGGTGAGTTAGAAACTGATAAGAATAGGTAAGACCTCGGTATTAAGCCCATCAAACAAGAGAGCTGATGGTTTATATATGTTATAAAAGGCTCAATATAGCTTGAATTAACACGGAGGAGTCTAAGACTAGGAGCATTTAGAAGAGATGGAATGCTCCTCTGGTCGTAATGTAAGAGTGGTAAATTATAAAAGGATGATATATAGGCCTTCATTTGAGTAATGATTCAAAGAGAAGAGATTTCATGGATGGCACGGGACTAGGATACCCCCATAAGACGAATCACATTGGGATGCTATGAAATACGGTTATTAAAGTATAGTATTGCCCCTAGGTGGATTAGGAAAACCACTTCAAATGTTCCCCGATGAGACGTGAGACTTGTGGCAATGTATTACATAAGAGGTTTCAAGTTATCAGTGGTAGATTATAGATTAACATTAAGGTAAATCAATAATAGATGGATAAAGATTCCAAAGTATGAGAGGAGATTATGATGTCATTCTTTAGATGAACAGTAATAAGGATTATACATATAAGATAAGCGGTGAGAGAGTAACCTGAAGTTGGGTGGCAGACCTCGGTAATAGTAAAATGAAGTAAGAGTTATTGTATAATATGACCTACCTAGTTGTATTAAAGCCATAAACATAGATAACTGAGGCTATGAAACAAGATATAGCAAAAGCCGTACGTTTAACAAAGTACCGAGTGAAGAACTTTAGTATACCCATAGATGCCCAGACGGACAACATATCAAGCTTTGTATATATTTACAACATGCTACCTAGAGATTGGATAAAAGCTGGAGAAAAAAAAGAGTCTCATAGGCGCACATACAAGGAAAAAGTCGTACATGCTACATGACAAAAATGAGCAACAGTTACGAGATTGGAAGGGGTTCGACCACAATTCATGGTATGAGAAGGAGGACTAAAGGGGGAATACCCTAGACTTTGGATTTATTCAAAAAATAGTTGCCTACATGGCTAGAAGAGTATTAAAGTGTTCACAAGAGCTATGGGTTATGAAAATGATAAGTGGATCAGTCAACATTCGAGGACGAATGTTCCAAAAGGGGGAAAGATGTTACACCCTATGTTTTCGTATGTTAGAGTATCCGTAAGTCAATTGATGTAAGCTCAGAAATGAGATCAACTTTGAAAGTACGTAAAGTAAGTTAATACTTTTATAATTGAGGTTACAAATCTTTATGATCATGAATAACGAGTACCAAAAGGGTTGGAAAGCTTAGGCGCTAAATGAATTTAAAATACGTTTCGTCGAATGTCGACAAGTTTGGAATGTTATAACCTATACTTTTTGGGGTGATACAAGGGTGATTAACATGATGATGAGGTTATGTTATGAGTTAGTTTAGTCGTATGATAGTCCTGTGTTATGTTTTTAAGTCACGCAAATTGTGGAACAAAAGTTGGAAAAGGTCATCACGAGTTACATTCAAAAATGAGTTGAAACTTAGGTTAAATGTAGCTGAGCTTTTCTCCCAACATACTTTGAATCAAGGGATGATCTACATATGAAATTTAAGATATATGCGTCTAGTTTTAAACTCATTAAACCTTTTATCAATACAATCTTGGAGTATAGACATATTCGCATTTTCGCGAGACCGCGCAGCTAGTAGGTGACAAGTAGGTGCATCACCTACTTGCCAAAAAGAGAGGCCTCAACTAAGTCGGTCAAGAGGGGACTTTTAAGGGATTATAAAATAATTTATTTCACCTATCATTCAGACCAAGAAAACATAATTGAACCCTTGAAACCCCTCCCCAAAAATCCCACACAAACCCTAGGGTATTCCGAGTGTTACGACGCGATTCTAGTGCTGAAAAGTCCGGACAACTTGCTAGTTTCTCTTTCTCCTTCTTGTAGCCGTGTTGAGGAACTTATTTTTGATGAAAAAGGACCACGTTTCGTGGGTTATACTCAGTACAAGGTAGTTTATGCTTCTCCTTCCATTATCTATGCGTTTGCGAGTTGTAACTCGATCGTAAAGAATAGACCTAGCTAGTTTCGAAAGAATGGTATGTTGTTTGTTCTTGTGTAATGGTTGGCTGGTTGTAAACTTATTTTTAAGTTGAATTCATGTCTGGTTTATTGGATAAGAGGTATAATGATGTACTTTTGGTTGTATTTCCCAATTTGAAAGAAAAGACAAGTCGAAACGTGTTTAAGTAAACTGAAAAATTATTTTTGAGTTGATGAACTTGTAGGAATATTTTTGGGCTGTTTCGAGTTGGTATTGGGTTGTCTATTTTACTACTATTTTTATGTAGTTGATAGGACGAAGGTTGTGGAGAAACACCACATAATGGCAAGGTTGTTTGTTGGTCGTTCGTCGTAACATTTTCGGGTTGGTTGACACTATTATGGTTATCGTGTTGTGTATGAAGTGATAGGGGTATGTTGGGCTGTTTGTGATTGTTTTGACTAGTGTGAAGTCATATATATAGGGGAGGTTCTGTCCGTTTCATTGTAAAATAGGTTGTGGTCGATACATAATAGTTACGACGCTTAAACGATAACGAGAGTGTCATTTCTCTTATTGTAGACTAAGGAGCCATGAAATTGCATAGCCTGAGATTGGGAAGAATATACAAGGTATGTTAAGGCACTTACTTTTTTCTTTTGGCATGATCTAAAGTGACATGAACATAAACGTACGCTAATTCATAACGAATCTACCCTAGAAACTAAGGTTGTCAATGTTGTTCTTTCCTTATAAAGTTATTTTAAACAAGTGTGTATGATCCTTAAATCCCACTAAGGTTCATATTGATGGTAGGGATGTCCATAATGTTAATCGAAGGTGCAATGACCTTACATCACCCCGAAAGGCTTAGAATATGATTCCATGAGTCGAGCATGAATTATATATATGTATCTATTTTACTCTACCGAGCCGCGCTATAGTCGGCCGGGTATGGCACCTATTGTGAAACCACTGATCAGTTTGGTTTACTGAGCTCCACGTGGCCGGGTACGATTCTATCGAGCCTTATGATGGCCGGGTACGTTTTTACCGAGTCCTCTTTGAGGCCGGGTACGATATGATGATGATGATGCCCACAGAGGCGAATATTTTTAAAAAAGTTCATGTATATATATGTATTATGCATTTCATGTCAGTAGCCCCCAGAGGCACTCAGATGTTACAGGTTGTATCTCCTCTATCTCTCTTTACATTACTGTTTTTTTATGCTTTCCTGCCTTACATACTCGGTACTTTATTCGTACTGACATCCCTTTTGTTTGGGGATGATGCGTCTCATGCCCGTAGGTCCCGATTGATAGGTTGACAGTCCTCCTAGTAGGCTATCAGCTCAGCAAAAGTGTTGGTGCACTCCACTTGCTCCGGAGTTGCCTAGATGGTCAGTATGCTTTGGATATGTATTGATTGGTATGGCGGGGCCCTGTCCCGATCTTTATGATTTTATGTACTCTTAGAGGCTTGTAGACTGATGTCAGGTGTAGGGACACTTGTATGGCCTTGTCGGCCTATGTTTTGAGTTTACAAATGGTCATGTCAGCCTTATAGGCCCATATGCCACATATATAAGTTTGTATATCATTTTGGGTCTTCATATGTTGAGTATTCCCTTATGTTTTATTCTTGTTATCTCATGACCGGTTTTCTGGCTCATTTACTCATGATAGTATGATAAGAAAGATATGTTACGTTGGTACTCAGTTGAGTAAAGCACCGGGTGCCCGTCGCGGCCCTCTGATTCGGGTCGTGACATATAGGAGGGGAATCTGTTATAATACAAAACGTGTTAACCGTAAAATAGGCCCTGGATAGACCAACCTTGTCCGATTAAGCCGCGTGACTTGGGAACTCCCCCTCGCCTGCTGTAGCCCGACTATATTTTTCAAGATGAGATATATTTTGGATTGATATATGTCGAACCTTGAGGATGAGTCTCGACCTTGGCTTCGAGCTTCGAGGGACATGACCGCGAGACGGTCCTTATGACGAGGAAATCGAGCCCCCAAATTCGCCATGTACAGATAGTCTCCGCATTTCTTAGAGTGAAGGCAACAATAAAAAATAAGAAATGGTTCTGAACCCCTGCTTCCTATGATGCCCTTGATAACAGATACAACATGTCAAGGTGCATTATGTACACCGTTTCTACAGATTTCAGCATTGACTGCGGAGGTTGGCTTCCTTCAATGTACATATGGTGCTTTTATAAATACTCGCCTCTTCTTTTATAGAGTCCATATCGTGTTAAAAACCCTTAGTGAGGTCTGTTTCCCCTTGTTCTCGCTCTTTCTCAGGGATACAACCCCCCTTTTCTTCTTTTCTCAGAGTTCCCCAAGGATGATGAATATTTCCACTTCTGCTTCCTAGAAGGTTGTGGGCTCATCCTCTTCGTTCCTCTCTCAAGGTGGAGCGGCCACTCCCCCCCGTGCTGAGGACTACGTTCCGGGACCCTTTGTCATGACCTCCAATTTTAGGGTCGAGAGTCCCTCCAAGAAGTCAGGGCGCCGCAAGCTTGTAACTCGGTACATCAGCTCTATAAGGGACATCAAAAGAGTGAAGGCTAACTGCTTCTGGGGAGATTCCGTGCTCTTGGAGATTCCCACTCGGGATGAAGATATTACGGCTTATAAGGCTAGCTTTCTGAGTGTGTACACCTACCCATTCCCTTTGGGGCTGGTGTGGCCATCCTCGCCCCTTATCGACCCTGTGATTCTCGAATTCTGTCGGAGTTACTAGGTAACCCTGGTTCAAGTTCACCCTTAGTTCTGGTGTGTGTTTTATATGATCAGGCATTATTCGAGCATGATAAAGGGAATGCCCTTCACCCTGAATCATTTGATTCAGATGTATAGTCCTTGTCTGCTTCGTGGGGGCTTAGTCAAGCTTCGTTGTCGAGCCCCGAGATCCCTTTTTCCCCCACCGAGGAGTTCGGAGATGATGGATGGTTAATCTAATTTGTTCGAGTGAGGACATCTGACCTGATTCCAGTGGAAAAGATGTCGTTCCTTGAGAAGTGGAACGCTGGGCGTAAGTGAACGTGGTGCCCTTTCCCCTTTTTGGTAACTTTTCCTTATACGTCTGACTTTGCTTTCCTTGTCCTTTTAACCGTAGTGATGTACCTTGGTGGGGTGTCATATCTTCAGGGTTGGGTCGGTCATTTGCACTCAATATGCTTGTATACTGATCGATCATGGCGGGATTTATCCCGAGCTCGGTGGGAAGCCGAAGGCCACAGTAAGTCTTGATGCATCCGTGTATTTTGACGTAGCTTGCTGTTAATAGCTTTTTCTATTCTGTGCACTTAACCTCTGCATCTATGCAGGTCTGGGAGGATTCCCACTGATAAGGGAGGTGCCGTCCGTTTGAGGGGACACTCTGATGCTTGACGAGGAGAAGAAAAGGCAGGAGAGCCTATCGATTGAACCACCGGAGACCAAGAGGGTCAGAGTGGAGGATTCCAAGGTTGACCCATCGGCTCCAGTCTCCGGGGCGACGGGAAATCCTCGTGCTAAAGGTGAGGGAGAAATAAGCTTCTCGGAACCCTTCGAAAAGCGTTTGGGGTCGATTGATCCTCGGGCCATGGGGATAGATGCTTCCGGATAGGAGTCTAATGATGGCGTGAGTTGTCGCCGAGCGTGAGAAAGCCTATTTTACCGAACATGTTATTCATCCCCTGTTTTAAACTGCCATTTGAGCCCTTATGAAATTCCATCACTTTTAACTCCTTAGGCCCCGATTTGTGTAGTTTGAGAAGGAGAATGCCCTGCTGAGAGGGGAGCTTCGGGCCAGAGATGCTGAAATCTCCGAGCTTAGTCGGCATATGAGTAAGGTGTCTTCCGAAAGGGACAGCCTCAGAGGGAGAGTTGCCTTGATTGAGCGTCAGCTCCAGAATGCGAAAGAGGATGGCGTCAAGTATAAGAGCCTCCATTCCGAGCTGGTGGCTGTACTGTTTTGGATCAAAGTTGAGGCCGAGGCGCTTGTATCTTTGCATGGGGGGAGGAGTGGTCGTCGCAGATTCTTGCGTTGAGAGGGCGTTCGAGGGGCCTGGCCCAACTTTACCTCGAGCCGCGGATCATTCTTGGCCAGGTCCCCAAAGACTGACCATCGAGGGCGCATTGGAAGGCAGCTCGAGCGGGGTAAAAAATAGGGGTGGATCCCTGGAGTGGGAGGATGCCGTCGAGAAGGGGCCGTTGGGGGATTCATAATCTCCTAGATGCAACTTTTGAGGCTGTCGGTTCGGCAATAGAATAGGATCTGTTGTGTTTTCCTGTTGATCTCCCTATTTGTGTACAATACTTTTATTTCGGCATATGTATGAAGAGAATCTCGTGGCTTTGTTTCCCTTATTCCCTTTCTGCTCTGAATTCAGTAAGGATTAGAGAAAAAACCTTAGAACCACAATATAGCCCTGTGGCCTGTTTAGGCTGGCTCGAGAATTGTCGTATGGCTGGTTGATGCGGCCTCCGATGTGAACCGTCATAGGGGTCTTGTGCTTTTGCCCAACCATTTTGTGTTGGTTTCCGGGCCAGGTTTGTCCCGAGCCTCATTGATTTCCGCTCTCCTGTGTCTGCACGGTCAGGTGATGACGGTTCTTTTCCCATGCCCTTGGGCATTTGTATTCGGCTTACTTTGGGTTCAGCCTCCGAGTCGCATTGCGACTCGAGCTTTAATTAACCCTCAAGTTTTTTTGTGCCTATATGGGTGGATGATAATGGTTTATATTTCTTTCCCTTGGGCTTTGTTGTGGCAACTGTTTTGGGTCCAGTCTCTGAGTCGTGTTGCAACTCGGGCTTTAATTGTCCCTCAATTGTTTTCGATCTTCAAACTGGCGATAGTGGCTCTTATGCTGTTTGGTCGTTGAGATTTTTTATATGCGGCCCTGGGGCTTGTATAGTTAACTATTTTGGATCCGGTCTCCGAATCGGTTTATGACTTTAGCTCATTTTAATCCTCAAGTTGTCAATTTTCAAGCTGGCGACAGTGTCTCTTATGCTGTTTTGGGCATTGAGACCTTTTAGTGTGTGGTCCGGAGGCTCGTTTTGGCTGGTGACAATGGCTCTTACGATTTTGTCTGTAGGCTTTTTATAGGATTTGTGTTCCACTCGTTAAGGTCTTTTGAGATAATTTTGCCTGACCCGTCGTCGGTTCCGGAGGAACCTCTATTTCAAGTCGTTATCGGCGATGTTTGAGCATCTCAGAAGGTTTTTAGCTCATAGGTAGAGTAGATCGACACCTTGTGATTTGGAGCTGACATGGTCGAAGCTCGTTTTTGCCTATGGAGGGAACCCTATTTTACCCGGTTCTTTTCGAAGTATATTCGAAGTAATGGCCTGCGATTTTGTTTAGCAACGGTCAGGCGTCCCGAGTCGCGTTAATTTGGATGTATCAGCCATTTTGACCGTAGTCATATGTGTTTGGCTAGAGCCGTTTTTGATCCCGAGTAATAGTTAGGCGTCTAAATCGAGAGTATGCCCTTTCGGGATTCTTACAAATGCGACGTATAGCCTAAACTTCGGAATTTTCATGCCTGTTGAGGTCTTACGGTTTGTCATACCTATTGAGGTCTTACAGTTTGTCATGCCTGTTGAGGTCTTACAGTTTTCTCATGCCTGTTGAGGTCTTACAGTTTGTGTTGCTTTGTAGAATACATCTGGTTACACCGAGTCTGCCCACTCGGGGTCTTACAGCTTCGGTTTTTCCAGTGCATGGCGATTGGTGACAGTCTCTGAGTCATCGAGTTTGCTTAGGCCTGAAGGCCGTTATTCGTGAGCTCGAAGTTACCTTATTAGAGTTTTATGAGCCTGGAGTTCCGACCCCGAGGTCGTGCGGGTGACGAATTGTTGATGCTAAGTCTCCAAGTATTTCGGGACGTATTTGGTGGAGAGGCCATCACCGTGAGTATGTTGAAATCTGCTTTTCCGGAGTATGAGATGCCAGAAGATATTCTTTATTGCTTGGTGTAAATACACACTTTAAATACATGCTGTTTTGTATTTTGCGAGCTCAACCCTTGCGGGCGTGGCTCCTCGAACTGTTCGATCATGTACGTTCTTTCCTATCGGAGCCTCGTTCGTCATTTTCCTAGGACGAGGCTGGTTGCAAAGGAAATCTAGTAGGCTCTTCGAATCCTTCTTGGGAAGTGCATGGACGTCGCCTCGTTAAAAACCTTGCTGGCAAAAACCCGTTTTGGTATAAAAAACCCGGTCGAAGGAAAATAGTGCGATGTTGGCTTGAGGATATTAGTGGGGTGTCACAACCGGACGCCCTAGCAGTAATACCGCTTAAGCATCGATACATTCCAGTTACTCAGAAGTTGCTCGCCCTCCATGGTACTAAGCTTATAGGATCCTTTGCCAACTATCCCAAGGATGAGGTACGACCCTTCCCAATTTTGGCCCAACTTCCCTTCATTAGGGTTTCTGGTGTTTAGAGTAACCTTCCTTAGGATCAAGTCTCCGATTCCAAAGTATTGGAGATTCGTTCTTCTGTTGTAGTATCTTTCAATTTTCTGCTTCTGGGCAGCCATCCGAAGCAGCAAGGCTTCCCGTCTTTCGTTGGGCAGCTCGAGGGCCGTTGCCATGGCTTCGTTGTTTGATCCCTCATTAGTGTGCCAGAATCTGGCGCTTGGTTCCTCGACTTCCACTGGTATCAGTGCTTCGACGCCATATACTATAGAGAAGGGTGTTTCCCTGGTGCTCGATTTTGGAGTTGTCCGATATGCCCACAGTACCCTGGGCAACGTTTCTCTCCATTTCCCCTTGGCGCTTTCCAACTTCTTTTTCAAGTTTTGAATGATGGTTTTATTCATAGATTCGGCTTGGCTGTTCGTACACAGGTGGTATGACGTCGACAGGATTCTCTTGATTTTGTTTTCTTCAAGGAACTGTGTTACCTTGCTCTCGATGAATTGCCTCCCGTTGTCGCATGTTATTTCAGACGGGAACTCGAACCGGCATATGATGTGTTCCCATATAAAATTGATGAATTCCTTCTCTCTTAGTTTCTCGAAGGCCTGCTCTTCTACCCATTTTGAGAAGTAATTAGTCATAAAATAGAATGAATCTGGCCTTACCTGGCACCGTTGTCAAAGGACCGATGATGTCCATCCCTCACTTCATGAATGGCCATGGTGATAGAACGGAATGCAGTTGTTCGCCGGGCTGGTGGATCATGGGAGCGAACCTCTGACACTTGTCGCATTTTTGGACGAATTCTTTGGCGTCTTTTTCCATGTTGTCCCAATAGTAGCCCGCTCTGATCACCTTTCGGACTAAGAAATCGGCCTCGGAGTGATTTCCGCAAGTGCCCTCGTGGATATCTTGGAGCACATAATAGTGTCGCCCGGTCCCAAGCATATCGCCACAGGGCCATCGAAAGTTCTCCTGTAGAGAGCCCCATTTTCGTTGAGGGAGAACCAGGCCACTTTGGTTCGCAGGGCCCTCGATTCTTTTGGATCTGTGGGTAGCTTCCCGTCCTTCAAATAAATGATGTATTTGTTTATCTAATCCAATGTCAGGCTAGTGGAGTTAATTTCTACGTGACCTTCCTCGACCACAGATTTGAACAGTTGGACGACTGTTCTGGGGAGCAGGTCTTCTTCTTCAGTGGAAGACCTCAGGGTTGCGAGGGCATCGGCCTCGCTATTCTGCTCCCGAGGAACATAGACCAAGGTCCATTCTTTGAAGCGACGTAATGTGATTTGGATTTTGTCCAAATACCTTTGCATCCTATCTTCTCGGGCTTCGTAGCTTCCGTTTACTTGGCTTACCACGAGGAGCGAATCGCATTTTGCCTCGACAGTCTCGGCTCCCAGACTTTTGGCCAACTCCAAACCTGCAATCATATCCTCGTACTCGGCTTCATTATTAGTTTGCTTTGTGGTTTTTATGGATTGCCTGATTATGCCGACGACGGGTGGTTTAGGACTATACTGAGTCCGGATCCTTTTACGTTTGTGGCACCATTTGTGAACAGGGTCCATACCCTGGAGGACGTGCTTGATTTTACCAAAAGCTCCTTCTCTACCTCGGGCACAAGGGATGGCGAAAAGTTGTCCACGAAATACGCCAGGATTTGGGACTTGATGGCCATCCGAGGTTGATACTTGCTATCATACCCCTTAGTTCAATGGCCCATTTGGCCAATCGACCCGATAACTCAGGTTTGTGCAGTACACTCCGGAGGGGATAAGTCGACAAGACGCAAATATGGTGGCACTGAAAGTAAGGCTTCAGCTTGCGCGAGGTGCTTATCAGTGCGAGAGCCATTTTTTCCTGATGGGGGTACCTGGTTTCGGCATCCCCCAAGGTTCGGCTTACATAATAAACACGAAATTGCGTACCTTGCTCTTCTCAGACCAGTACGTTGCTTACCGCTATTTCGGACACGGCAAGGTATAGGTATAGCGTTTCATCCTCCTTGGGTGTGTGCAACAAAGGCGGGCTAGATAGGTACTGCTTCAGTTCTTCTAGGGCGTGTTGGCATTCTGGACTCCATTTGAAGTTGTTCTTTCTTTTGAGTAGGGCAAAGAAATGGTGGCTTTTGTCTGATGATCTCGATATGAATCTGCCCAGGGCTGCGATCCGCCCTGTCAGCCGTTGAACGACCTTTATGTTGTTCACCATCGTATTTTCTCGATGGCCTTTATTTTGTCGGGATTGATTTTGATCCCCTTGTTTGAAACCATGAAGCCCAGGAATTTGCCCGAGCCTACTCCGAAGGCACACTTCTTAGGGTTGAGCTTCATGTTGTAGCTTCTGAGGATGTCGAAAGTTTCCTGCAAATGGGTCAGATGGTCCTCTACGTGCAAGGATTTGACTAGCATATCATCAATATATACCTCCATTGTTTTACCTACTTAGTGCTCGAACATTTTATTAACTAGGCGTTGGTATGTTGCTCGTGCATGTTTTAGCCCGAAGGGCATTACGTTATAGCAATATGTACCGTACTTCATGATGAATAAGGTCTTTTCCCTGTCCTCGGGGTTCATCTGGATTTGATTGTACCCCGAGTAGGCATCGAGGAAAGTGAATGTCTCGTGGCCGGCCGTAGCATCGATCAGGCAATCGATATTAGGCAACAGGAAGGAATCTTTGAGGCGGGTGTACCAGACGTGTTGATCGGGAGGGTGATCTCTCCCTTCGTTTCTTCTCTGATCATGTTGAAGCCGTGGAGGACTCGAGGGGTGGGAACAACTTGGTTGAGAAACCCCAGCTATTCTACTACTTCTGACCCGATTATGTTGATCGAGCTGCCTGGATCCACGAGCACGCACTTTATCCTAGTGTTGTTTGAGAGAAATGAGATTACTAGCGCGTCGTTGTATGGTTCCATCATAGCCTCGAGATCCTCTTCGCTGAATATGAGGGTTTCTTCGGGTAAGCATTCTCGGGCCAGTCCCTCTTCTGTAGCAGACGTTATCTTTCGTTTGGACACGGGTCCTCGGGGGACGTTGGTTCCCCCATATGGACACCGGTCTCTAGGTCGGTCGTGCCCTTTTTTCTATTGCCTTTGAGGTTCCGGCTTCCCATTTAACTAGTCGAGCCAGGCGTTCCGTCCTGAAAGCACAGATCTTGGGCAAGAAAAAGTGTGAAATATAACTTGCGTTTTTGCAATGAAACCAGCAAGAAAATAATCACTATTATTTTTAGCCCCATGGTGGGCGCCAAACTGTTTACCGTGAAAATGGTAACAACAATTAAATTTGTAAATGGGATTCTAAAAATATGTGATCTATTCTCGAGCTAGTTGTTTAGAACAGTTGATGCTAAGAATATTAAGTTTAATAATGAAATGCAAGCTAAAACAAGGCAGTAATCAAACCGAGGGGCCTGCTGCCCTGATATAGGACTGATCGATGGGGGACACCAGGGTCGACGTCAGGTCGAGCTCGAGCTATCGGGGGCAGTCGAGAATGGAATAACAGTTAAGATATGATTAAATAAGGCTCGTTATACCCAATGCCAAGCAATAAAATGAAGAACAAGTAAGATAGCGATAAATATTAAAGTGGCCTCGGGCTAGCGAGAATGAGCAAGTTAGAAAGAAGAGAGAGAGAAATATTATTGCACTTGTGGAAAAATGGAGCAACATCAGACGAGCCTACAAAATGATGGGGATCCCCTTTATATAGGAGGGGAATCCGTTATAATACAAAACATGTTAACCGTAAAGGTATGGAGATAGGATGGCTAGACGTGACATCTTAAAAATAGGCCTCGGATAGACCAACCTTGTCAGGTTAAGCCGCGTGCCTTGGGAACTCCCCCCTCGCCTGCTGTAGCCCGCTATATTTGTCGGGATGCGATATCCTTTAGACCGATATATGTCGAACCTCGAGGATGAGTCTCGACCTTGGCTTTGAGCTTCGAGGGACATGACCACGAGACAGTCCTTATGACGGGGAAATCAGGCCCCCGGATTTGCTGTGTACAATAAACTCGCTCATATTTGTAAAATCGTGAAATACATTGGATAGTTACTTGAGTGTAATTCCCGATGCATCCATACTTGTAGCCATTGATCATTTTACTTCCTTTCTATGTTAGTTTACATTTCCACATTTAGGTATAAATATTTTCTCAAACCAATTCTTAGTGTTTGTCATTGCACAACAAGTGATAATTCTCTTATATTCCTAATCACATATATATTGTTCTCTGTGGGATTCGACCCCGACTCATAGTTGGGTAAATTATATTGCATGTGACCATGTCCATTTACTTTTTAGTAGTGTATTTGGATGTCATCACTGGCGTGATACAAAATGGTGATGTCATAATCCTTCAATAGCTCCAACCACCTCCTCTGCCTCACATTGAGAACCTTTTGCTTCAACAAGTACTATAGACTCCGATGATCCGTGAATACCTTGCACGACACACCATAAAGATAGTGCCTCAAAATCTTCAGCGCATGAACAATGACTGCTAACTCTAAGTCATGAACATAGTAATTCTTCTCATGAACCTTCAGCTATCGTAATGCATATGCAATCACCCTACCATCCTGCATCATTATTGCACCGACCCCAATACGAGATGCATCACAATACACCATGTAAGATCCTGAACCTGTGGGAAACACCAACACTAGCGTCATAGTCAAAGTAGTCTTGAGCTTCTGAAAGCTCAACTCACACTTGTTCGACCACCTAAACGGGGCACCCTTCTAGGTCAATCTGGTCAATGGGGCCTCTATCGATGGAACCCTCCACGTACTGACGGTAATAACCTGCCAAACCCAAAAAACTCCAAATTTCTGTAGCTGAAGTAGGTCTAGGACAATTCTGATCTGCCTCAATCTTCCTAGGATCCACCTTTGTGCCCTCTACCGATACGACGTTCCCCAAGAAAGCGACCGAGTCTAACTAAAACTTGACATATAACTGGCTATCCCTCAAAGTCTGAAGTGCAATGCGAAGATGTTGCTCATGCTTCTCTTGACTGGGGGAGTAGATCAGGATATCGTCAACTAATACAATCATGAAGGAATCCAAGTAGGGCTTTCACACCCGATTAATCAAATCCATAAATGTTGTTGGGGCATTTATCAACCCAAATGACATCACAAGAAACACATAATGCCCATACCGAGTTCGAAAAACTGTCTTACGGACATTAGATTCCCTAATCTTCAACTGATGGTAGCCAGACCTCAAATCGATCTTTGGAAACACCTGGCACCCTGAAGCTGATCAAATAAGTCATCAATCCTCGACAATGGATACTTGTTCTTGATGGTGACTTTGTTCAACTACCGATAATCTATGCACATCCTCATTGATTCATCTTTCTTCTTCAGGAACAACACAGGCGCACCGCAGGGTGAGACACTAGATCTAATGAATCCCTTATCAAGCAAGTCCTACACTTGCTCCTTCAATTCTTTCAACTTTGGCGGGGCCATACGACATGGCAGAATAGAAATTAGCCGAGTGACTAGAGCCAAATCAATACAGAAGTCAATATCTCTTTTAGATGGCATCCCCAGTAGATCTATAGGAAACACCTCTGAAACTAACGAACAACTAGCACTAAATCCATGGAAGGAACCTCCGCACTAGAATCGCGAACATAAGCCAAATAATCTAGACACCCCTTCTTGACCATAGGTCATGCCTTCACATATGAGATAACTCTACTGGTAGAATTCCAGGAGTCCCCCTCCACTCTAATAGAGGCAACCCCGGAAAGGCTAAGGTTACTATCTTGGCGTGACAATCCAATAAGGCATGATAGGGTGACAACCAATCCATACCCAAGATGACATCAAAATCTACTATATAAAGAAGTAGGAGATCTACGTTAGTTTCAAGATTCCTAATAGTAACCACACACGAGCGATATACATGATATATAACTATAGAATCACCCACAAGTATGGACACATACACAGGAGCACTCAAAGAATCACGAGGCACAACCAGATATAAATCAAACTAGGATGACACGTAGAAATAAGTAAAGCCCGGATCAAATAGAACTGAAGTATCTCTATGGTAAACTGGAACAATACCTGTGATAACAACATTAGATGACTCAGCATCAGGGCTATTTGGGAAAGCATAAAATCGGGGCTAGGCCCCACCACTCTTAACTACGTCTCTAGGATGGGCTCTTGCTGTCGCGCCCCCTTTCCCTCGCGGAGTCCAGGTTTCGGCATTTATTGGGAAAAACTCATTTCCTTTTTGGGAATTGGTTATTTAAATTTGAAGAGTCGCCACCTAACGGATTTAAGGTGCGTTAGGGAACCCAAAGCAAATAACTCATAAAAAAATGGTTTGCATTACCAGAGATTGGGTAAGGGCTCGAAATAACCTTGAGGGAAAGGTGTTAGGCACCCCTCGCGGTCCACAATGATGGGTCTCGACCGAACTCAAATTATGTGAATTAGTCTTATAAACAGATAAATCAATTTATATAAATAGGTATTACATTTAAAACAAGGGGTAAAAGGGGTCCTTGGGTTTTTAGCCTACAGGATCACATATGTACAATACTCGGTAAACCTTCCTCAACTAGAGGGGTTACACGTGGCATTAGCGCACAAGTCATCATATCCTTTTACTACCCAATTACCCTCTCCTTAGTGGTTATATAAGTGCTTTTAATTGAACGAACTCTATGCATGCATTACCTGTCCCTTCCTTGTGGCCCCGGAGGTATTTAGGACCTCTAATTTAGGCGGTTCTAGATTTCCCTAAGGTACTTAAAGGAGAAAAATCTAGGCGACAATCAGAACAATTAGGACTGTCAAGTAAAGAACAATTAAGGGGATTACGTTTACCTCCAAAAATAAGCAAACAACAACACGTCTCAAACAACAAGATTTCAGACATTTCCAAAGGTCCTAGAGCAGGATATCTAGGTGAGAAAATAGAATGTATGCAACATCGTGTTAAAGCGGGGCGATAGAGACCTAATCAATTTGCCTACTAATTTTAATGCCTGTTGAATTTGGACAGTTCACAAACAACAAAAGCGTAGTTTTATAGTTTGTAGTATTTTAGTCGCCTTACAGGCTTGACTAGGAATGTAAAAGTGATGTCCTATAAGCATGGTATCTAATCATTAATCGGGAGTGCAATAAACTAGTAAATAATTTTAAGCAGACAGTTTGGATCCTATAGGCATACTGGTCTAGGTGCTGAATATTACATTACAAAATTGGTTTATACACACTTATCTCTATGACATCTAAGTGTTGAGATTGTTTTTAAAACATTTTTATAGACAATATAGTTATTGATTTAGGCGATGTTGACATGGTTTAAGAGAATACAAATACAGTCCTAAGGCAGGATCTCTAATGCACAGAAAGAATGGACATTTTTATTAGGCAGAATTATAGCAGTAACTTAATAATAGGATTCCTAGATGATCATGATTATGCAGAAATAGAATTTTGTAACAAATGAGGTAGTGAGCCTATAACATGTTGTCTAGTATGCTAAGTTATCATAAAAGCATGGTTTCTAAGGCAGGTAAATATAGTATAAACCTAAAGCATAATTCCTAATGCAGGTAAACATAGTATAAACCTAAAGCATGATTTCTGATGCAAGTAAACATAATATAGACCTAAAGGCATGATTTCTACCCTGTTTTCCCACAAAAATCATATAAGAATCCCTCCCTTTTACTAATTTCTCCAATATCTATTTACAAAGATTATCATTACAGACTATACAACAACAACAACAACAACAACCCAGTATAATCCCATTTAGTGGGGTCTGGGGAGGGTAGTGTGTACGCAGACCTTACCCCTACCCTAAGGTAGAGAGACTGTTTCCAAATAGACCCCCGACATCCTTCCCTCCAAGAACTTCTCACCTTGCTCTTGGGGAGACTCGAACTCACAACCTCTCGGTTGGAAGTGGGGGTTGCTTACCATCAGAGCAAACCCTCTTGTCTAAACTATATGATGCAAAAAATAAATTCTAATTAATTAAACTAAACTATATTAAAACATGAAACTATTACATATTTTTTTGTATTTTTCAAGATTATATAAAGATAAAATTAAGGTACTATTTTTTGTATATTTTTTTTCACTTTATGAAAGAGACATAAAATAAAAATATTTTTTGTAATTTCTACCCCAGTGTGCCAGAGTTCGAAGGAATCTTATGGATTTCTAGGCAACGCATACACTGGAGGGGCAAAACTTAAATTATCTAAGAGTAGAAGTGAAAGTGCTTGACATAGTTGGAAGAACTTAGTAAAAACAGTTTAGAGGTAAAATATTTAGGAGTGAAAAGGTATTTTAGGAATGGAAACAGTTTCAAGAAAATGTTAAGAGTGAAAACAGTATTGGAAGCAATTCTGAGAAGAACAAATATTCAACAAACAACCACACAATCACAAAACTTAGAGTGCCCAGATTCAAAGCCATTTATTACTTGATTTTAAGTGAATACAAATAAGTTTACAAACAGGGATCAGGGGGATTGGGAACTTAGGGAGATTAAATCAGAAACACATGAACATGGATAAGAGGGGAAGCATATTGATCAACACGTACACAGAACAAGCAGGGATTAATTTACAACCAGTGACCAAATTCATAGCATTAGAATACAAACTACTGATTCAGAGTATTAACAAGGAAATTATACTTAAAGCTAAAGTGATAATAGACATTAGAGCATAGAGACAAAATGCAGAAATATCCATATTAAGGACAAGAGTCTACCACACAGAATTAGTCATACCAATTGTGGTTAATTAAAATTAGGAGCCTGAACTAGTTAAAATGAGATAGTTGAAGAAAATAGATAAGAGATCAAGTAAATATGCTGGCTAAAATAGCAAACAAGAAGATTGAAACCTAAACATGCTGATTAAAACACTGAACAAGAAGGGTAAAACTTAAGCATACTGATCAAAGCAGTAAACATGAAGAACAACTGTCACAACCCTAGTTCACCAACCGTGAACATGTCATGATGACACCTAGTCTCTATGACTAGGTAAGCCTAACATTAGCGGAAACATAATAATTGCGGAAAATAGAATTCCACATTTGAATGTCTAAGAAGGAAATTGTACTGAATGCCGCTCGACATATACAACTCAATATCTCAAGACTAAAACAATCCCAAAACCCGGAAACTCACGGGAAACACAGGCTAATAGAAATGAAATATACTGCTCTAACTCCAGAATGTCTACACAACCAAGGGAAAGGAAAATCATATACTAAGGCCGGAATAAGATAGAGACTCATGGTCTGCGGACGTGGCAGATGTACCTCAAAGTCTCTGCTAGATGTCTCCACCGTGAGGATAGTGCGTACCTGGAGCTGCAAATGAAAAACATACGCAGAAGAGGCATGAGTACACCACATCAGTACTCAGTAAGTGCCAAGCCTAACCTCGGTTGGGTAGTGACGAGGAAGGTCAGGGCCCTAATGAGATAAGTATAATAAATGATAAGATAAAGGGAACAATATAGATAAAGTCTACAATGTGAATCGAAACAGGATAATAAGGAATGCAGTAATAGAAAACAGAGACAAAACAATACAAGGTAAATACTGCTCACAACATGCATGATAATCGAGGATCTCTTGGTATCTCGAGGATCTCTTGGTATCCTTCATAATAATTCTGGGATCTCTTAGTATCCTGAGGATCTCTTGGTATCCTCCATAATATTTCGGGGATCTCTTGGTATCCTCAATATATGTGCAGGGGGATCTCCCGGGAATCTAACCCGTAGTCCCAAAGTAAATGTGCAGGGGGATCTCCCGGGAATCTAACCCGTAGTCCCAAAGTAAATGTGCAGGGGAGGGTTCTCCCGGGAATCTAACTCGTAGTCCCAAAATAAATGTGTAAGGGAATCTCCCAGGAATCTAACCCGTAGTCCCAAAATAAATATGCAGGGGAATCTCCCGGGAATCTAACCTGTAGTCCCAAAGTAAATGTGCAGGGGGAATCTCCCGGGATACCGTCCCGTAGTCCCAATTTAAAACACAGAGCAGCAATACAAGAATATTAAATTAAACACCAATTTCGTACCAAGTAAACACTTATTTCTAGCCTAACATGCTTCACGTAATGCAATTCAGGCGATTTAAGCAAATAGGCAATTAAGTCAACCAAACATGCCTTTCTAGACTAGCAACATGCTAAATTCACGAGTAGAATAAACAGAAAAAAAAGAACTCAATTGAAATACTTAAGGAAAAACCAGATTTTCAACAATTAGCTCAAGTACGCGCTCGTCACCTCACGTACAGGGCATTTCAATTATCAAATATAGCACATCCTAAGGGGAAAGGTCCCCCACACAAGGTTAGACAAGCCACTTACCTCGAATCGGCTCAAAATCAACTAGAAACCATACTTTTGCCACGAGCATCCGACTCCAAATGACCCAAATTTACTCAATTCAATTGCATATCGTAAATATCATCTCAAACAAATGATTCTATGTTTTAATTCAAAGCTAATACGTGAAATTATGGAAAATGACCAAAACACCCCTAGGGCCCACGTCACAGAATCGGTAAAAATTTATATTCCCAGAAACATCGCACTCTCACGAGTCTAACCATACGAAAATTATACAATTTCGACACTATTTGGCCCTTCAAATCATCATTTTACATTTTCGAAAGGTTTCACAATTTTCTTCCCAAATTCCCTCTCAAATCACGAATTAAATGATGAATTCAGTGTTAGATTCATGTATTCTAGCCAAATCTGAGTTAAAATCACTTACCCCGATGAATTTCTTGAAAAACCTTCAAAAATCGCCAAAATCCGAGCTCTCTAGGTCAAAATAATAAATAAAACCTAAAACCTCGTATTTATAGGTACCCCTCAGGTTTCCAGCTACTGCGGGCCGCACTCACGCGGTCCGCGCAAGCCAGTGCGGTCCGCGCAAAGGCAACGTTTGGCCGTACAGGCCTCCCTCTGTAGTGATAGGCTTTAGTATTTTGGCCATAACCTTTGCTACCGATGTCCAAATTGCGGTATCTTTACTTTATGGAAACTAGACACGAAGGGCTACAACTTTCATTTTTCAATCACCTCAATATTCCTTGTATATCAAAAGATATGAGCTTCCGAAGTAGGACCAGCAGGAGGGCCCTTCACCGCGGCCGCGCCCCACTTTGTGCTGTCCGTGCGACGCCTACCGCGACCGCGCCCGCTTTTGTGCGGTCTGCGCAGCACTTAGCGCGGGCGCACTAATTTTTGTGCGGACCGCGTGAGTGAGTTCCGGGGCCTTCAACCCCTGTAGACCTGCTACAACTATGATTTTTGCACTAAAACATCCCGGAACCTACCCGGAACTCCCAGAACTTCAAACCAATTATACCAACACATCCCATGACATCGTTCAAAACTTGATCAACACTTCAGAACGCTTATAACAACATCAAATCACCAATTTCACATAGGATTCAAGCCTAAGAACTCCAATAACTCTTAAATTATGTTTTCGATCAAAAACTGTATCAAATCTCGTCCAAATGACCTGAAATTTTGCACACACATCCCAAATGACATGACGGAGCTACTGAAATTCCGGAATTCCATTCCGACCCTCGGATCAAAATCTCACTATCAGACCGGAAACTTCAAAAATTCAAACTTCGGCATTTCAAGCCTAAATTAGCTACGGACCTCCAAAACACATTCTGAACACGCTCCCAACCCCAAATTCACCTAACGGAACCGTCAGATTTAAATTCTGAGGTTGTCTCCCCACTGTTCCGACTTCGGTCAACTTTTTAACACTTAAGCTCTCATTTAGGGACTAAGTGTCCCAAAACTCCTCGAAACTCAAAACCGAGCATCTCGGCAAATCACATTAGCAGAAATAAACTTGGGGAAAGCAGTTAATAGGGGTTTGGGGCGTAAATTCTAAAAACGACCGGCTGAGTCGTTACAACAACTAAGTACATAATCAGTTAAACTAGTGCGGAAATAGGCATGGATTTAGAAACTATGGAGCACATAGATTTGAATTTTAGAATGATATTGAAATAAGAACATACCAGTTAAGGAAGCAAAATGCAGAAAGTAAAGCAGGTAAACTTCTACAGTCTACCCTTGGCTTTCAGCCGTCTAGACGAGCAATAAGAACAAGTAGTAGAAAGAGAGATGAGAGAAAGTTTGATTGTGTGTGTATATTGAGCTACTATTCATGTTTAAAGAAGTCAGAATGAGATTTTATATAGCACTTAGGGAGTAGAGCAAATAAGGTAAAGAGAATCAGAAGTCAGTCAATTAGGGGGGCAATCAAATAATCACAGAATCAATTCATGTAAGGGAGTCCGAAATGGACCCCTTAATTAGGGACAATCACTTAACGGTCACAGCAAATGGGGGTTAATTAGGGTAAGGAATCCAAATCATACCAAATAGGGAATAAGTAAGAATTCCAAAACCATACGGATAACTTATTAAGGCAAGTGTAATCAATTAAAGTCACAAATAAGGGAGCAAATAAGATCTGTGCACATAGATTTTAACATGGAAAAATAATAGGAAATAATCAATAAAACCTTCAAAAGAATACTAATTTTTGGGAAAGAATTAATCAAATTCCATAAATAGAAATTAAATAAGTAAAGCTTCACAGAAATACAGAATTCAGCAAGAAAAACAGGTTCGAACCATAAATAGAGATTAATTAGGGAAAAATCCCAAAGAAATACTGGATTTTAACAAGGAAAACATTTAAGCCCAAAAATGGAGTAAACTAATACGACTGGTATCACAAAAATAACAAAGTATCGAAACAAAATCGAAGAAACCAGTATATCGCACAGAATTAACTAGGGTTTGAACATTCATGCGAAAATAAGTTAAGATGATGAAGAAACAATTAACTAAACACTGAGAACTTATAAAAATCGTTGAAGAAAAGTTTAAGACGAACCCTAGTTTAGAAAGAATGATTAAAAATCAAAATAATCAGTTAAAACAAGAGATTTTTTGAAGGAAAACACCTAATAGCATTCAAATTACCTCGGATCTATAATGATCTGAGAAGAATCGACAGTATCGAATTAGGGTTTTAAGAAAAATAGCTGAGGTGAAGAGAATAGGTCAAGAACCCATAGATTCGTAATAAAACAAGTAGAGATCCTTACTTACGAATGAAAAACGGCATAAGACAGGCCGGTAAACAAAGTTTCAAACCAGAACCAGTTGGAGTTCTTTGAGATCTTCTCAAGGACTAATGAAGTCGAAAAGCCATGGAGTGTAGAACGCCAGGGGTGACCGGAGAAGACATAGAAGCACCATAGGAGGGAGGTTTATGCCGGTGACAATGACTAGGGTTAAGGTTAAGTTCATAGAGAGTTGAGAGATGAGTGGAGACGATGACAGTGGGTTTTGAGAGAATGAAAAGGGTTTGGGGTATGTTAGGGGTTAATTAAGTTAAGGGTGAATGTGGACCGTTGATCTAAAAGATCAACGACCACGATTGAAGAGGGGTTATTAGGTCTGGTAGGAAGATTGGGCCTGAGGAGTTTGGGCTGGCTTTTGGGTTAATATTAAAGGGGTTTTGGGCTGGTAAAAATGGTTAGGTCTTAAAATAAAAATGGTTATTTGTTAAATACTCAAATAATTGATAAAATATATTTTATAAAAATAATTAACTAATTATAAAAGATAATTTGCATACATGGAAATGATTTAAAATAATTACTTTAATAATTTTAAAAATACAATGAGCTATTTTCTGGTAAAATAATGCAATAATGTATGCATGAGCTATAATTGCAAAGTTATTGCAATTTTAACCCAAAAAATGTAGATGTGACTATTTGCGAAATACTTTGAGCTCATTATGAATATAAATAGCAAAATTAAACTGTGAAATTGTTATAAAGTCCTTTGTGATGTAATTTATAATTATTATATAAATAAAATACTGGGATAAATTAATTTAAAAATATAGAAATTATGGAAAAATATCAATTGATGCTAATGTATAGTTTTGAGGGTATATATGCATTTGAAAAATATTATAGGAAAAAATTGGTATCAACACTCGCTAGCTGGCCTCCACCTCGAACGACCTTACCTCCACCTCTAACGGCCTGACCCCCAACTCTGGCTGCCAGACCCCTGCCCCTAGCTGGTTGAGCGGGCTGTGGAGAAATTGGTGCCGGAATTGTGGCACGAGAACTCTGTTATGGTATGTCACCCAATAATCTTGGACGGGACCTCCTAATATGCCAAATACCACCACACTCGAAACACCCATCCTGTTGTTGTGGCTGCTTAAATTGAGGTTAACTCGAACGGGCCGGATAACCACAGTGATAACTCTGAATCGGATGCGCATTGATAGAAACTAATGGTGCACTGTAGGCTGGTTGCACAAAATAAGGCACATAAGGACCACGACTCCCTGAAGCACTATGAGATTCCTGAAGCGCTGGCTAAAATAGCCTAGGAGGATGGGCTCTTCCAAAGGCACCCCTGCCTCAAGATGAGGCACCACTGAAAGCACCAGAATGACGATGCCTCTTGTCCGACACCTGTCCCACTCATGTGCACGAACCATTTCGATCCGCCTAGCAATGTTTGCGGTTGTCCGAAAGGAGATATCACTACTGGTTTCCTTGGCCATCTGCAGTCTGATAGTGTAGGTGACTCCATCAATAAATCTCCTCCCTCTCTCCCTTTCAGTAGGAATTAAGATGATGGCATGATGAGCTAGGTCTTAAAAACGGGTCTCGTATTGAGTAACAGCCATACTACCCTACTGCAATGCTCAAACTACCTGCAGTAATCCTCTCTCAATGTGACAGGAAGGAACTTCTCTAGAAATAGCTGTGAGAATTGCTCCCAAGTAAGTGCAGGTGACCCAGCTAGTCTAGTCAACATATAATCTCTCCATTACCTCTTGGCGCATCCCGTCATCTGAAACACATCAAAATCGACCCTTGGTCTCGACTATACCCATGTTCTACAGCACCTCATGGCAGCGATCAAGATAATTCTGTGGGTCCTCAGAAGGTACACCACCAAAGTGAACTGGAAAGAGCTTTGTAAACTTGTCCAATCTCAGTAAAGCCTCAAAAGACATGGCGGTCCTATCACCAGCTTGTGCCGCAACAACCGGCTAAACTAACCTAATTAGCGGCGTTGCTGGAGTCTGGTACTGGGGAGTCATCTACTACGGAGTGCGAATAGCAGAGTCTGTTCTCATCCCTCAGCCAGAGAGATGGTTGATGCTATCAAAAATATACCAGCCTGGGCCACACTCTCCATAAGGCCCACCAAACGGACTAGAGCGTCGTGAAGCACTAGAGTGGCGATGAACCCCTCGAGGACCTAAGCTGGTCCAACAAGTACAATTTGAGTTGGAATCTCTAGCAAGTAAAACTATGGGAAAATATAGCATTTTAACACGAGAATAATAAGTGAAAAGTAGCAAGTAAAAGCATGGGAAGCATTTAGAGCACGTAACAATTAAGGCATGGAAGGAGATAATTAATGAAAATGCAATGAATCAGGGAAACACGTAATTCGGTGGCGTATAAGCACTCGTCACCTTGCATATACACAGCAACACATGAATTTCACATAGCACGTAGTCCAAGGGTTCCTAATTCCCTCAAATCAAAGTTAAATCCAACACTTACACTCCGCAGTCAACTCAGAGCTCTACCGGGGCCTTTCCTCTAGAATCCACCTCCAAACCAATCGTATCTAACCACAACCGACTCGATAATATTAAATAATTCTAAGAGAATCAATTACAATTCACAAAGTCAGTATTTTTACAATTTCCCCCCAAAAATAAAAAAAAGTCAAACCTAGACTCGCTTGGTCAAAACCCAAGATTTGAATCAAAACCCATTTACCAATTCAACCCCGAACCCGATTGTGTAATTAATTTCGAAATATGACCCTAAATTTAGTTCTAAATCCCGAGTTTGGAAAAAATCCCAATTTTTTCCAAATCCCTAGTTTTCTACCATGGAAGAACAAAGATTAAGGCTAGGAATTAATGGGTATTGATGGAAATGAAAGAAAACGAGTTAAAATCTACTAACCTATGAAGTTGGAATCAAAAACCTCTTCAAAATCGCCTCGGCCGAGCTCAAACTTGAAAATGGTGAAAATGGGATAAATTCTGATTTTTGGCTTGTTTAAAAGACTGTGCGTCGGGTGTTTATAGCGTTCCCGAGACACTTGACGTGATCGCGAAACATTGCGCCCTAAATGGCCTTCGTGTTCGCGGGAAAACCTACGCATTCGTCATGGCCTCAGCCACCTAGCCTTCATGTTTGCAAGCCTAAGCTCACATTTACGTATAGTAACCCCTGCCTGCACCAGAATCTCCATTAACCCATTGCTTTCACGCATGAACGATTGTGTTCGCGAAGGGTTATCCCTCCATTGCTTTGCGTTTGCAGCCGGTTTTACGCATTCGCATAGAAGAACATCCTCCCCTATCCTAGTTTCCCATTCATGATCGCGAGAGTACCTTCGCGATCGCGAAGTACAAAACCTCAGACACCAACAACAGTAAAAAAATAGATTTTTCTAAGTTCAAATGGTTTGTAGGCTGTCCAAAACTCACCCAAACCCTCGGGGCTCCAAACTAAACAAGCACACAAGTCAAAAACAATTTATATGAACTTGCCCACACGATCAAAACGCCAAAATAACTCCTAGAACTATGAATTGGACACCAAAACGAATGAAATTTTCAATAAAATTTAAGAACTTTTATTTTAACAATCGGACGTCCGAATCACGTCAAATCAATTCCGTATTGTGCAAAAATTTTCATACAAGTCATAAATATAGTAATAAACCTATACAAAGTTCCGAAACCAAAATTCGGACCCGGTATCAACAAAGTCAAACTTTTTAATTCTTTAAACCTTTAAGCTCTAATTTTCAATAAATTGTGTTAATTCGATCTAGAGATATCCAAATCCGAATCCAGGCATAGATCCAAGTCCTAAATCACGATACGAGCCCACTGGGACTGTCAAAATATGGATCCAGGTCCGTATGCTCAAAATGTTGACCGAAGTCAACCAAAGTGGGTTTTAAAGCACAATTTCACATTTTAATCAATTTCACACAAAACGAGGAAGTCTAAAAGGAGCTATTTGAGGGTTTGAAACACAAAACTAAGGTTTAATGCTCTAGATGACCTATTGAGTCATCACAAGTTTTAATGCAATATATACAATATTTTGATTGGCCGGATAATGCTATCTCCGACGAACTTTCTTCTCTTCTTTGCTATTTAGTCTCATAAAATAATACAAATACATTATATTCTATACAAATACACTCAAATATATTATAACTTTGTATAAATACATAATTTGTTCGCCTGTATTTATGTATTTTGAATGTTTCTACTTTCTAATACAGTCGAATATCACTCTATTTCTGATTTTTTGTTATTTTAAATACAGTCGAATTGAATGCAGTGAATTGAATATAATGTATAATAGTGAATATATGTGAATTGAATATAATGTATATGTTCTAATTGAATAGAATGGTAAACACACTATTTTCTATTTTTTGTTGCTTGAATACAACTGAATCCAATATACTGAAATTGAATAAAATTCAATATTGCGTTGTTCGTTATTAAACACCCATAATCACTATTTTTAGGCGGATTACCTCATTGTATTTATAAATACATTCGTGCAAATACATGAAATACATAATTAAACTTATGTAATCCTTGTTAAAAGAGGTGTGGGAGGACCATTTCGTTAGTTTGGCTGCTTTCTCTACTTTCCGTCAGTGGTGGACAATGAGGACTCTCACTCTTGAGCGACAGTTCTAGTTGAAAGATCTAGAAAAGTTCAACCCTATAGTGTTGAGGTAGTTTAGAGAATGCAAAGAGTGGATGTGGTTTACCCAGAGCATGGTGGATGCTAAGGAGTATATTGTATGGGAATTCTACGCCAATGTGGCATCAAAAAGGGGACAAAAGTGAGAAACCTCAAGGTGCGATTTGACCAGCAAACATTGAACACATACTTGGGGCTTGGTGATGTTGAGCCCATAGAGTACTTAGCAAAGTATGCACTTGGGGAGGCAACTCGTCCCTAGTTAGCAGAGATTCTTGCAGCTCCTAGTCCACCACCACCATGGATCACAACAGGGGTTCTTATTCAAAGGAACACTCAGAACTTTGAGGCGAAGGGGTGGCAAACCTGTGTCTACAATAGACTAGACCCATGCTAGAATAAGACTTATCTTCCAATACCACGGGAAGTTCTAGTTGCTTCTATCATGGCCGGGTATACGATCAATGTGGATGTCGTGATGTCGGCTAACATCGTCTGTGATCGCTAGGCAAGCTGACTCGTCTTACCCATATACCAACACTATTATGGAGTATCTCACAGATGCGGGGTGAAAGGGTAGAGCCTAGGGATTATGATATGAAGGTGCGGTGGAAGAAGCCATTCTCATAGTACTCTCTGATGGATGCCACGAACCCAAAGAAGAAGGTTTAGCTTCCTACAACTGCGGGCCAGCCTAATGAGCCCACTATGGTAGTTGCGGAGGCAGTTGGTGGTCCATCCACTTCGGCCGAGCCCTCATCTAGTGCCACAACAATGCCTCCACCACCATCTTCAGTTCCCACTGCATTTTTCTCCACAAGTTCCACCTCGACTTTGAAGTTGGTGCCCATGCCTACTGCTTCACTTTCTGCGCTGTGAGTCTCCCATGGCGAGCCTCAACAATTGGATGCAGATAGCCGCTGCAATGTTGTATGACATATCCAGTACTGTTGCAGCACATTCATCCATTCCAGCACCTTAGGTTCCTCCGACAGTGGAAGATACATTAAAGAATCTCCTGGAGAACCAGACTACTATCATGAACACTCTAGTGCAACATGGTTCAGTGATTGAGGAGCTGGGAAAAGAAGTAAAGAAAATGAGAAAGTCCTAGTCTTCCAAGAAGTCAGTTGACAGGCTCTGGAGACAAGTGACCAAGATTACAACAGCTGGAGATCTCCCATTTGAGATGTTGATTGATCCGACCCTTACAGCACTAGCAGCTCCATTGGTACCAGCTGACCAGTCTGAGGAGCCAAACCTGGCTGCCGACACTACCGAGGCAGTGCATCAGATGTTCACCAACCCAGTCACTCCAGAGTTGAGGATGATGAGATCTAGTTGGAGGAGACTGAGGGCTGTGATGTTGTTGTGGACACAGAGATGTCCAAGGAGCCATAGAGAGTCTTCTTCACTCTTTTCCTTCCTTTACTCTTATTTTGTAAGAATTAAGGACAATGTATATATTCTCTCCCTTCTCTCCTTATGTATATATCTTCTCTCCCTTCTTTCATTATATATATTCGTTATGCTTTTAATAGTTTGTCTTTTGGCTTCTTTATGTTTGTTTTCTTATTAGTTTGTGTTTAATTTAGTTGCTTCTTTTTTAAAAAAAATTAGTAGCTTAATTTTTATGATATTTGTTTTCTTATTAGTTAGTGTTTAATTTGTTAGCTTGTTTTTTTAAATTAGTAGCTTCTTTTTATATTTTAGTAGATAATAAGCCTTTGGTTTTGTTAATGCCACGATTGTTTCCAAATGTAGTTTTTTTGTGTGTATCGGATAACTCTTCCCAACGATGCATGGTGGAACAACCTTCTTAAGGGAATGAGTCCATTTTGTGTTTAGGTAATAATAGTAGTAGTAATGAATAAAAAGACCTGATTAAGTCAAACTCAAAGAGTCAAACATGTTTCATTTGGCACCAACACATTTAACTATGTTCTTATGGTTAGAGACAAGGATTTTTAAAAGGAAATAACTCTAGTTAGTGACTTTTTGTTTCTTGTGTTGACTTTGACACCATCGAATGACCTAATTGGATGTGACGAACCGGCCAGTCGTCTTATGAGTTACCGCTCCGTTTCCCCCATTTCTGCTTCTTTATGCTTCCTTATCCGTATTTTATGTGGTCGAGTTGATTGGTTTGCGGTTGGTGTGGTTTTGGTAAGAAATGAGACACTTAGTCTCTTTTAAGAAGGTTTAAGTTGGAAAAGTCAACCGGATATTGACTTATGAGTTAGAGGGCTCGGATATGATTTCTGATGGTTCGGTTAGCTTCAGGAGATGATTTGTGACTTAGGAGTGTGATCGGAATTGGTTTTGGAGCTACGGTGTAGAATTCGGCTTGAATTGGCAAAGTTAGTATTTTGGTGATTTCTGGTTGATAAGTGAGATTTTGATCTGGGGGTCGAAATGGAATTCTGAGAGTTGTTGTAGCTTTGTTATGTCATTTGGGATGTGTGTGCTAAATTTTAGGTCATTTGGATGTGGTTTGGTTGGGTTTTTAATCAAAAGCGTGTTGTTTTGGTGTTTTGATGTTTAGATGATTGGAACAAGTTTGAATGAGGTTTTAGGATGTGTTGGTGCTTTTGGTTGAGGTTCCGGGGGCCTCGGGTGAGTTTCGGATGGTCAATCAGACCAATTTCTATATTGAGAGGTTGCAGAATTTGAGCAGCATTTGCAGAGGATTTTTGCCCTTCGCGATCGCATGAGGGCCCTAGCGATCACGTAGAAGGAATTTGGGTGGGCCTGAGTTTGTGCTTCACGTTCGCATCTGAGTGCTCGCGTTCACGAAGAGTGAGAAGACAAGAGAGAGTTCGCGTTCGCGTATAAGGAATCAGGTCCCAGGGCAATTACTCTTCGCGTTCGTGTATGTGGGGTCGCGTTCGCATAGCTCTGGGAAGTTAAAGCATCGTGTTTGCAGCAGCAGCATCACGTTCGCATAGTGTTATTTTGAGAAACCGGAATTTAGTGCTTCGTGATCGCGAGACCTTGGTCGCGATCGCGATGAAGGAAATCCAGAATTGGGTAGTGAGTTTATTAAATATTTCATCCGCGATTTTGAGCCATTTTTCCACCATAGCTGAGTATTTTGAGAGCTCTTTAAGGGAAATTGATGAGGGATTCGAGGAGAAGTGATTGGAGGTAAGATTTATGAGCATAAAACGTGATTCTATTGTGAAATTAACCTAGAAATTCATGGAAATTTAGCTAAAAATGGAAGAACTAGGGCTTGGGATTTTGAGATTTTAAATTGGGATTTGAAGGGCCATTTGGGGTCGGATTTGAGAACTCTTGACATGTATGGACTCGTGGAAGGATAAGGAACCCGTTGATGTGAAAATTTCTAAGTTTTGAGAAGTGGGCCCGAGGCTCGAGTTTTTCTAATTTCAGGATTTTTTGATATTTTTCGATTGTTTTCGCTTGGGTTATGTTCCCTTAGCATATTGTGACGTATTCGTTCTAGTTTTGGTCAGATTCGACGCGCGAGAAGGCCGATTTGAGGGGCAAAGGCACATCGAGCTAGAGTTTTTGCCGGTTCGAGGTGAGTAATGAATGTAAATGATGTCCTGAGGTTTTGAAACCCTGGATTTGCACATCGTGGTGCTATATTGAGGTGAGACACGCGCTTGATGATGAGCGTGGGGTCGTTTACTATTGGGATTGTGACTTGGTCCTTTCCGAGTGATGCTTTTACCGCGTATTTGATTGAAGCTTATTTGTTATCATCATTATTTGGACTAATTGCTATATTTAGGCTTCATGCCAACTATTTGAACCCTCCGGGGAGTTTTATCACTATTTCCTCACTATTTTTATTAACTACTTGAACTCAGTCGTACCGTTTTCCGTTGTTTTACAAATTAGCCACTTTTACTCGGTTTTGAAACTAAAATGATATATTAAATGATGTTTTGGGCTGAGAACTACACTTTTCCCGAGGGGCTTATATGATTTCTGTACTGAGTATGGCCAAGGGCCAGGTGTGAGGATACTATGGGATCGGGCTACGCGCCACCGCAGTGTTATACTAATATTGATATGAGGCCGAGGGCCTAGATTTGATGCCACGAGATGGCTTGATATTGCGCTTGGGCTGTAAGGGGCCCATCCCGGAGTCTGCACACCCCCAGTGAGCACCGTCGACGAAATATATGGATCAGACTGCACGCCGCAACGGGTACTATAGGGTATCGTTCTATATGTTAATTTTCTTTATATGTCTGTCACTTAACAACTTATTTGTTGTGGCATTACCATATTTCGTTTCCATTGGTTTACTGCTTTTATATTACTTGTTTAAACTACCACATTATAGATTACTCTGTGTTTTTCCATGACTTCTTATCCTCAGTCATTATTTATGCTTATTACTCACTGGATGGAGTACTCACATTACTCCCTGTACCTTGCATGCAGATCCAAGTGTCCTAGAGGCTGAGTGAGGATTTCCAGTCAATCAGTTCATATCCGGGAGCATCGAGGTAGCTGCACGGCGTCCGCAGCCTGGATCTCTCCCTTCTATCCTTTTGTTTTATCCGCATTTCCTAGACTGATTATGTATTAGGCTATTAAACTTGTACTAGAGGCTCGAGACTTGTGACACCAGATCTATATGGGCTATGTAGTAGTATTATTATCTGAATTTCTGCATATTTAACTCGTTGTCTTAAACTCTTATTAGGGTAATTTAGCAATTTAACTGTGTTAGCTAATAATGATTTTTATAAGAAAACGGATTGAGGTTGTTAGTTCGTCAGGCTTGCCTAGCAGTGTGTTGGGCGCTATCATGACCAGGGTTGGGGTCGTGACAAGTTGGTATCAGAGCCTAGGTCACGTAGGTCTCGTAAGTCATGAGCCGGTTTAGTAGAGTCTTGCGGATTGGTACGGAGATGTCTGTATTTATCCTCAAGAGGCTGCAGAACCTTTAGAAAAAACTTCACATTCTTGAAATTCTTGTCATGAAATTTTGTTGATTCGAGAATTAAACTTCTGTTATTCTATTCTCTCATAGATGGTGAGGACCAAGCTACCAGACAAGGTGGACGACCACCAGTGCCACCCACTGAGACCACCAGAGGACATGGACGTGGTCGTGGACGTGGCAGAGGCAAAGCAGCAAGGTAAGCACCTATTGATCCACCAGCTGCCCCAGCTCTGGATCGGGCTCCAGTAGTACCAGTTCAGGCACCAGCTGTGCCCATCGTGATTACAGGTCTTCAGGAGGCCTTGGCACAGATCTTATCAGTTTGCACTAGCCTGGCTCAGGCAGTTTCAGCCACTACCACAGCAGCTACTTCACAGGCCGAGGGAGGCAATCAGACCCCCGCTGCTCGTACACCTGAGCAGGTAGTGCAGGGACTACATATGCCAGGGGTACCTTCAGCTCAGCCAGTTGCACCAATTCAGGAGTTCGTAGTACCAGCCATGCCGGATGATGAGCATCGTCGTCTTGAGAGGTTTGGTAGGCTCTAGCCTCCGTCATTCAGTGGTGCTGAGGGCGAGGATGCCCAGGGTTTTCTTGACAAGTGTCAGCGGATGCTCCGTACAACAAATATTCTTGAGTCTAGTGGTGTGGCATTTACCACCTTTCAGTTCTCGGGGGCTGCCTTTACTTGGTGGGAGAATTTTGAGAGGCATAGGCCTGTCGGTGCAGCACCCCTTTCTTAGCAGCAGTTCTCCGCTCTCTTCTTGGAGAAGTATGTACTGTAGTCCCGCAGAGAGGAGCTAAGTAGCCAGTTTAAGTGGTTGACGCAAGGGGATATGACTGTAACCCAGTATGAGATGAGGTTTTCTGAGTTGGCTCGTCATGGCATTTGGATGATTTCGCTAGATCGAGAGAGGATCAGAAGATTTGTGGATGGCCTTAACTACCATCTCTGTATTCTGATGACTAGAGAGAGAGAGTGTTGGTGCTACGTTCGAGGAGGTGGTTGATAGCGCTCGTCAGATTGATACGGTTCACCATCGAGAGCGAGAGGAGATGGAGGCCAAGAGGCCTCGAGGATCGGGCAGTTACAATGGTGCTCTTTTGAGGGGCCAGTTCTATCATGGTAGAGGTCGTTCTTTCAGGACTACTCAGTCGGCATGTCCAGAGTATCATGGGGCATCTTCAAATCGTGGTCATCATGGGTCTCAGCAGGGCCAGCCTTCATTCAGCGCCCTCCCAACTCAGATTTTATCTCGTGCCCCATAAGCTCAGTGTTTGTCTACGCCGATTGCATCTGCTAGTCACTCCGGTGTGAGGGGTTCCCTTCAGTCCCCAACTCCAGCACCGGGTAGTTGTTATGAGTGCGGAGATTTTGGAAATATGAGGAGGCAGTGCCCTCGACTTCGTGATGGTCAGTTTCAACAGAGGGGTCAACCCTCGACTTCTGCTCCAGTTACTTCACCACCCGCCCAACCAGCTAGGGGTGAAGGTCAGGCAGCCAGGGGTTGCCCTAGAGGGGGAGGTCGATCAGGCGGTGGCCAGGCTCGTTTCTATGCTATTCCAGGCAGGACATATGCTATTGTTTCAGGCGCTGTCATTACAAGTATTATTTCAGTCTACTACAGGGATGCCTCTGTATTATTTGATTCTGGTTCCATCTATTCTTATGTATCTTCATATTTTGCTCATTATTTGGGTATGCTACAGGAGTTTCTTACTTTACCTGTTCATGTGTCTACCCCGGTGGGCGATACTGTTGTTGTGGACCATGTGTACCGGTCATGTGTTGTGACTATTGGGGGTTTGGAGACCAGAGTTGATCTATTGCTATTGAGCAGGGTGGACTTGGATGTTATTTTGGGCATGGATTGGTTATCTCCGTGTCATGCTATTCTAGACTATCATGCTAAGACAGTCACTTTGGCTATGCCGGGTGTACCGCGGATCGAGTGGCGTGGCATGACTGATTATGTTCCTAGTAGAGTGATCTCTTTCTTGAAGGCCCAACGTATGGTTGGGAAGGGTTGTCTGTCATATCTAGCATTTGTGAGGGATGTTAGAGCTGAGACTCCTAACATTGATTTTGTTCTAGTTGTGAGGGATTTTCCCGATGTTTTTCCTGCATACCTGTTGGGCATGCCACCGAACAGGGATATTGATTTTGGTATTGACCTAGTGCCGGGCACTCAACCCATTTCTATTCCGCCGTATCGTATGGCACCAGTAGAGTTGAAAGAATTGAAGTAGCAGCTTTAGGAACTCCTAGATAAGGGGTTCATTCGGCCTAGTATTTCACTGTGGGGTGCGCCAGTTCTGTTTGTGAGGAAGAAGGATGGCACAATGAGAATGTGCATTGATTACCAGCAATTGAACAAGGTAACAATTAAGAACAAGTATGCTTTGCCTAGCATTGATGATTTATTTGACCAGCTTCAGGGAGCGAGGGTGTTCTCTAAGATTGATCTCCGTTCAAGCTATCACCAGTTGAAGATCAGGGATTTCTGGACTAGATATGGTCACTATGAGTTTCTTGTCATGTCTTTCCAGCTGACCAATGCCCCAGCAGCGTTCATGCATTTGATGAACTGTGTATTTCGACCTTATCTGGATTCGTTCATTATTGTATTCATTGATGATATTCTGGTGTACTCGCGTAGTTAGGAGAAGCACACAGAGCATTTGCGAGTTGTATTGTAGAGATTGAGGGAGGAGAAGCTTTATGCGAAGTTCTCCAAGTGTGAGTTTTGGCTCGGTTGAGTGGCTTTCTTGGGACACGTGGTGTCCAACGAGGGTATTCAGGTAGATGCAAAGAAGATAGAGGTGGTTTAGAGTTGGCCTAGACCGTCCTCAACCACAGAGATTCGTAGCTTTCTTGGGTTGGTAGGCTGTTATCGCCGGTTTGTTCAGGGATTCTCATCTATCGCATTACCCTTGACCAAGTTGACTCAGAAGGGTGCTCCATTTGTATGGTCGGAGGAGTGTGAGGAGAGCTTTCAGAAGCTCAAGACAACTTTGACCACAACTCCAGTATTGGTTTTGCCATTAGCTTCAGGTTCATATACCGTATATTGTGATGCCTCGAGAGTTATGATTGGTTGTGTAGTGATGCAGGAGGGTAGAGTTATTGCTTATACTTCTCATCAGTTGAAGCCCCTTGAGAAGAATTACCCTGTTCATAATTTGGAGTTGGCTACCATAGTTTATGCATTGAAGATTTGGAGCCACTACTTGTATGGCGTATCTTGTGAGGTATTAACTGATCATCGTAGTCTTCAACATTTGTTCAAGCAAAAGGATCTTAATTTGAGGCAGCGGAGATGGTTAGAGTTGCTTAAGGATTATGATATCATCATATTGTACCATCCTAGAAAGGCCAATGTGGTGGCCGACGCTTTGAGTCGGAAGGCAGTGAGTATGGGAGTTTGGCATATATTCCAGTTGGGGAGAGAATCCTTGCAGTTGATGTTCAGGGCTTGGCCAATCGGTTAGTGAGATTAGATATTTCGGTGCCCAGTCGGGTGTTGGCTTGTGTGGTTTCTCGATCTTCCTTATATGATTGCATCAGAGGGCACTAATATGATGATCCACATTTGCTTGTCCTTAAGGACAGAGTTCAGCATGATGATGCTAGGGATGTGACCATCGGTGATGATGGGGTGTTGAGGATGCATGGCCGGATTTGCGTGCCCAATGTAGATGGGCTTAGAGAGTTGTTTCTGGAGGAGGCCCATAGCTCGCAATATTCTATTCATCCAGGTGCCGTGAAGATGTATTAGGATTTGAGGCAGCACTATTGGTGGAGAAGAATGAAGAAAGATATTGTGGGATTTGTAGCTCGGGGTCTCAATTGTCAGCAGGTGAAATATGAGCATTAGAGACTGGGTAGCTTGCTTCAGCAAATGGTTATTCCTGAGTGGAAGAGGGAGAGGGTCACTATGGACTTTGTGGTTGAACTTCCTCATACTTTGAAGAAGTTTGATGCTATTTGTGTGATTGTAGATCGGTTGACAAAGTTTGTGCACTTCATTCCTGTGTGTACTACCTATTCTTCAGAGCGGTTGGCAGGGATTTATATTCGGGAGATTGTTCGGTTGCATGGTGTTCTGGTTTCCATCATCTCAGATAGAGGTACTCAGTTTACTTCGTAGTTTTGAAGAGCCGTGTAGAGAGAGTTGAGTACTCAGGTGGAGTTGAGCACAACATTTTATCCTCAGACGGACAGACAGTTCGAGCATACTATTAAGATATTGGAGGACATGTTGCGTGCTTGTGTTATTGACTTTGGAGGTTCATGGGATGAGTTTTTGCTGCTTGCAGAGTTTGCCTACAACAACAGCTACCAGTCGAGTATTCTGATGGCTCTATATGAGGCTTTGTATTGGAGGAGGTGTAGATCTCCAGTTGGTTGGTTCGAGCCTAGCAAGGATAGGCTATTGGGGATAGATTTGGTTTAGGATGCCTTAGAGAAGGTGAAGGTGATTCAGGAGAGACTTCGTACAACGCAATTGCATTAGAAGAGTTATGCAGACCAGAAGGTTCGAGATGTATCCTACATGATTGGTGAGAAGGTCTTGCTGAAGGTTTCGCCCATGAAGGGTGTTATGAGATTTGGAAAGAAAGGGAAGTTGAGTCCGCGGTTCATTGGGCCTTTTGAGGTACTTCGGAGGATTGGGGAGGTGACTTATATGCTTGCTCTGCCACCCAGCTTGTCTAGCGTGCATCCGATATTTCATGTTTCTATGCTTCGAAAGTATGTTGGAGATCCGTCTCATGTTTTGGACTTCAGCACAATTCAGTTGGATGATGATTTGACCTTTGATATGGAGCCAGTAGCTATTTTGGGACGCCAGGTTCAGAAGTTGAGGTCAAAAGATATAGCTTCAGTGAAAGTGCAGTGGAGAGGTCAGCCCGTGGAGGAGGCTACCTAGGAGACCGAACGGGAGATGCGGAGCAGGTATCCTCACCCGTTTGAGGCTTCAGGTATGGTTCTTGACTCGTTCGAGGACGAATGTTTGTTTAAGTTGGGGAGGATGTGACGATTCGGCCAGTCGTCTCATGAGTTACCTCTCCGTTTCCCCCATTTCTGCTTCTTTATGCTTCGTTATCCATGTTTTATGTGGTCGATTTGATTGGTTTGCGGTTGGTGTGGTTTTGGTAAGAAATAAGACACTTAGTCTCTTTTAAGAAGGTTTAAGTTGGAAAAGTCAACCAGATGTTGACTTATGAGTTAGAGGGCTTGGATATGAGTTCCGATAGTTCGGTTAGATTTAGGAGGTGATTTGTGACTTAGGAGTGTGATCGGAAGTGGTTTTGGAGGTCCGGTGTAGAATTAGGCTTGAATTGGCAAAGTTAGTATTTTAGCGATTTCCGATTGATAGGTGAGATTTTGATCCGAGGGTCGGAATGGAATTCCAAGAGTTGCGTAGCTTCGTTATGTCATTTGGGATATGTGTGCAAAATTTCAGGTCATTTGGATGTGGTTTGGTTGGGTTTTTGATCAAAAGCGTGTTTTGGAAGTTTTTAGAAAACTTAGGCTTGAATTCGATGTGAATTGGTGGTTTTGGTGTTGTTTGTGGTGTCTTGATGATTGGAACAAGTTTGAATGAGGTTTTAGGATGTGTTGGTGCTTTTGGTTGAGGTCCCGGGGGGCCTCGGGTGAGTTTCGGATGGTCAATCGGACCAATTTCTATGTTGAGAGGTTGCAGAATTTGAGCAGCAGTTGCAGAGGGTTTTTGGCCTTCGCGATCACGTGAGGTCCCTCGCAATCGCGTAGGAGGAATTTGGGTGGGTCTGAGTTTGTGCTTCGCATTTGTGTCTGAGGGCTCGCGTTCGCGGAGAGTGAGCAGCTTGTGCTTTGCGTTCGTAGGAGAGAGTTCGCGTTCGCGTATAAGGAATCAGGTCCCAGGGCAATTGCTCTTCGTGTTCGCGTTTGTGGGGTCGCTGTCACACCTCCTTTTACCTACACCCCGCAAAGGGGCGTAAAGGGAGTTTTTCCAATTAAAGGGCAATCGAAACGGGATTTTATTTAAAGATTCAGAGTCGCCACTTAGGATATTTATGGTGTCCCAAGTCACCAGTTGAATCCCGAATCGAGGAAAATATTGACTCTATATTACAGTCCGCGAACCAGAAATCCGGATAAGGAATTCTGTTAACTCGAGAGAAGGTGTTAGGCATTCCCAAATTCCGTGGTTCTAGCACGGTCGCTCAACTATCATATCTGGCTTATTTATCTGATTTTAAATCATTTTGAACCTATGTACAAATTTTAACCTTGAACCGCTTTTATCATTTATTATTTAAAGAATTGCAACGTCGTGAGAATGCATCTCAAATTGCGCCACATAAATGTACCCGCAATTCTCGATACGTTCCAACTTCGTTGAGATTTGGATTTGGGTCACATAAATGTGCACCCGAGTTTAGGAAGATAACATTATTAAATACGCGCCTAAAGATGCTAACGCGTTATTATTTTGAGAATGCCGCGAAATTTGCTAAGATGGCATATCCCGAAACCTAAGTGTTTATCATAAAGGGCCCCGCAGTTTGCAACTTATTAGGCGAGGCACGCCTCGTTTATTTTAAGGATATCCTAAAGCGACTATGGTTCTCTATTTACTTTTGTCTTTAAAGATAGAGAAAAAGGCCTAATTAATTACAAGCGTGCAATGTCCCAGCTTTTGTTGTTTGGACCAACAACTTAACGATGACGCACCTCAACGACATTGCATACCTTCATTTTAATTGACAGACAAGAACTCCAAAATTCCTAAACCAATTTATCATACCCATTATCTATTACGAACTATGGGTTTTAATGAACCGATTTAATGTAAATGAGCCTTTCTTTTCCTGACTTTTAACTGATTTCAACACTAATCTACCAACAACAATTCAGGTTTTGCTTACTATCGAATTCAGAAACTGTTATTCAAACGAAGACATCCTAATACACTAGCATGATTAATGATAAAATTACTAGCGAGTAGGATGAATATTACTAGATCAGCTCATGAATTGAAATCCTATTATAAGTTCATTGCCCTTTTAACCTGACATTAATCTAGATCCACCTATTACTGATGACAATCGAGTTCCTCCAAACTGATTCAACAATCCCATTTCACAAACCTATTGAACTGACTACACTTCATGCCATTCCAAGGGTTCAATTTAACAGTTCAATGTTATACAATGTTTAACAGATAACCCACCTTAAGAAACAGTTTTGATTATACACATAACTACCATCTATATAACAGGAAAACATCTAAACTACTATCAATTAAAATGCAGGCAGTCCTCAGTTGAACAATAAATGTGTTCGAACATTTCATTTCAAACTTCAACGAGCTTACATCAATGTGGTTCAGGGTGGTGTACTAGGTATTGGAATACAAGAAGAAGAAGATCAGCAGAGTAGTATGTAACCCAGCAACAACAACAACAACCAGCAACAACTAGTAAACAGAACACACATAGTGACAGATTTGAAAACCAACAGAATTCCAGCACACTCAATGAAACAGTACCAACACAAACCAATGCAGACTAGAAATAACAACTCAAGAAACCACTTAAAACCTCAGTGAAATCCCAGAAATAACCAGCAATCAGAACAGAACCAGAATGTATTCAGAAGTGCAAAAGATGCAATGGACAGTTCTTATTTTTTTTAACACTCAAAATAGAACACTCTCAAAAAACTCTCAAACTACTGGTCTCAGGACGAAGACAGCATATGTTCACTCTCTAAAACTGAACTCTTCTTTGATTTTAAGACCAGCATGTTCTTTGCTTTTTAATTCTGAATTCTTAATGTCAAAAATCCAGTCTAACCTTACTCTATCTCTCTGACCTTTTTTCATATTCAAAAAGCCCCCTTCAGATTTTTCAAAATCCCCCCAATCTGTCTAAAATGACTCTATTTATAACCCAAAAATAGGCCTGCCCTCTCTGCCTTGAAACTATCAGATTTTCTTCCCATGATATTCCTCGACCACTACTACATGTTTTGTTCCCTTTTTAATTCACTTGTTCCCCACTACCCTTGTCTTTTCTTTATTTAAATTCAAATAGGTATGGGCACCTATTTCTTAATCCATTTTCTTTAAACCTTCCCCTACCATTATGTTTTGTTCCCCATTAGCACTTAAACAATTCATTAGTTTAATGGTATTTTAGTACCCTAATGTCATACCATTCAACTTAAACTACTTTCAAACCTTTTCAATCCCAAAATACCCTCCTATAAACCCCTGAAATTACTATCCTACCTCAACCCTTTTCAATCTGTACCAAATCCATCAGCTATAACCAATTCAACTAAGTTAGAAATTCTAACAATTGACTAATCAAACACATGAAACTAACTCCCAATTAACAACATTAGGACAATTCAACAAAGCCAGATTCATATCAGAACAAACTTAACAGAACTAACAAGTAGATCCAAGTCATTAAACTTAATCAGCAACTGAACTCAAATCCAACAACATTTCAACCAAGATGGGGACACAATGATTCAGGACAATAGTCAGACTGGACTATTAAGGTCAAGAAATTGACTCATACAGATGCACGAGAGTAAGCAATCTATATTGGGAACAAATACAATTCTAAATTCACCTCGAACAAAAATGCTGGAACAAACAAGTATACTGGCTATGAGCCTTGAGGCTGAAAATAACAAGGTCGGAAACAACCAATAACTTGAGAAGAACAACTGAACTATATACATGAACGGGTCAATCGACGAATCATAATAATAAATTCAACATACGCCAATCGGCCAAGATGAGAAAACTGGACCAGAAAAAGGTCCGAAAGAGGAGGAGGATTGATTGACAAACATAGCAAGGAAACCTAATTAGGCAAATAACGAACAATAATTAAAGAAGAAAAAAGAAAAGAGGAGAATTATCTAAAAAATCAGAAACCCAAATGAACCTCATTCTCATTGACACTTCGTTTTGAAATTTTGAAGCCAAAACGGACCTTAATCGAGTGTTCTCGACTGAGAACACTCGACTAAAATCGGTTAAGACCTCAAACCTTTAACCTCGTACACAGTCTAAAGCTGGTTCCTCTAGGGTTTGCCTTCGATCTGAAATTCGAAAGGCTCTAACAAGATTTGGACAGAACCTGGTGGGATTTGGGGTGAGGGAGTCAAGAAGGTTACTGGGTGTTAGTTAGGGATGGCTTGGGAGGTGGCGCCGCCATCAAAGAATCTTGTGGCGGCGATAGGGTTTGGACCTTCGAATGAATATTCGAAATGATTGGGCTTGATTCGAAGGGAAATGAGTATGTGACTGGAACGAGGAAGTCTTGGGGAAGCTGTGGTGTGAAATTGGAGGCCATTGGACGAGATAGGGTTCCGGCCTGATTTTCGATCTAATATTCGAAGCACACGGCTGGGATTCGAGGGATAAGAGTTAGGGATTCAGAATGGGGAGGTCGAGGGGAATTAGTGGTGAAAAGATGGGGTCGTTTGGACCATCGGAACCACCGTGAGGCGATTTTCGGTGGGCGGAGCACGGTGGTAATAGGCGGAGGATCTGTTTGGTCTCTGAAGCTCAGAGACAAAGAGGTGAGGGGGGGGGGAGTTTGGCTTGGGGAGTGGGGTATTGTTTGGGAATATATTGTGGATGAAGCATTCGAACCAGTCCGTTAGATTAATTAAAATTAATGGACTGGATTAAACTCTTAATAGAAACGACACCATTTCTTTTAGGCGGGGGTTGGGTCGGTTTGAATGTAAAGCGGGTTGGGCTAGACCGGGTGAGGATGGGGTGATCTAGATCGTTGGATCAAGTCGTATCAACGGCTTGGATCTATTATCCAGATACGACATCGTTTGGATATATTTGGGACCGGCCGATTTGGGCCTGGATTGGGCGTGTGAGGTGTGTGAGAGTTTGGGCCTGATTGGTTAAAATTAAGGGATGGCCCAGTCCGATTTCATTGCTATTTTTGTTCTTACTTTCTTTTACTTCTTCAAACTAATTTTTTCAAAATTAAAAACCTAAATAAAACTCTCAATTAAATTATAAAATCGACAATTAACTTAAAATATTAGCTCTTAATAATAATTATCACACGAAGTTAGACACCAATAAAGATAAAATCACACAATTTGGACATTAAATTCTAAAATGCAAAGTACATATTTTTGTGATTTTTTTTCCGTTTTGTAAAACAAACTTGATTGTTTAATTAATTCCTAAATTGTAAAATTATATCCTAAATGCACATGCAACACATATTTTTGTATTTTTAATTAATTAAACAAAATAAACACTCACAGACAAAAATTATGAAAAAATGTCACGCGAAATTCTTAAACTTGTACCCAAATGACATTTGTTTTATTTTTCGATTTCTTTTGGAGTAGTTTTCGTGAAGCAAAAATCATGTGCTCACACCTGCCCCTCTTTGTCCGAAAACACAAAGAGTTTTCGTGCAAAGGTAAAGTGAGCAGATTCGAGCGATTTTTGCCCGTTGGAAATACTCCGTGTGAAGCATTTTTTTTTGAAAGGCTTAACTGAACCTTTGCTTCAAAGGTTTCCTACATATCCCTGGCTAAAAGGGAATCAGGTTAATGTAGTTCGGGAAGTTTTGGTAGCTGGGACTACCATGGGACTGCAATGTTGTTGTTACTGTTGTTGCATGCTGTTACTACTGCTTTCCGACCTCCTTATTACACCATTGCTAGAAAGAAAACAAAAGCTAGACTAAACTAATGATTACAAAATCTTATCTATCTTCGACTTGCTCTTGTACTCTTCGTTCTGATTTTTGAAATGGGATTCATGCTGGGGGTATTTTTGTTGTAACCCTCCGCATTACTGACTTCTGACTTGATCTTGAAATGTATTCCTCTGTTCTGCAGGCGGGCTCCTGACTTCAACTTGAATGTGTACTCCTTTGTTCTACAGGCGGGCTCCTGGCTCCAATAGCGACTTTGCAAATAAATTAGCCTCTATTCTCCAGGCGGGCTCCTGACTTCAATAGCAACTTTAAAATAAACACCTCCATTCTACAGGCGGGCTCCTGACTCCTTCAACTTAAAATATAACAACCTCCGTTCTACAGGTGGGCTCCTGACTCCTTCAATTTAAAAAAAGACAACCTCCGTTCTACAGGCGGGCTCCTGACTCCTTTAACTTAAAATATAACAACCTCCGTTCTACAGGAGGGCTCCTGACTTCATCAACTTCAAATGTAACAACCTCCGTTCTAACAGGCGGGCTCCTGACTCTTCAACTTAAAATATAACAACCTCCGTTCTACAGGCGGGCTCCTGACTTCTTCAACTTAAAACATAACAACCTCCATTCTACAGGCGGGCTCCTGACTCTTTTAACTTAAAACATAACAACCTCCGTTCTACAGGCGGGCTCCTGACTCCTTTAACTTAAAATATAACAACCTCCGTTCTACAGGCGGGCTCCTGACTTCGACTTGAACTCAAAAATATAACACCTCCATTCTCCAGGCGGGTTCCTGACCTCAACAATTTCTTAGAAACATAACACCTCCATTCTCCAGGCGGGCTCCTGACTTCAACAATTTCTTAAAAATATAACACCTCTATTTTTCAGGCGGGCTCCTGACTTCAACAACAACTTTAAAATAAACACCTCCATTCTACAGGCGGGCTCCTGACTCCTTCAATATAACAACCTCCGTTCTACAGGCGGGCTCCTGACTTCTTCAACTTGAAACATAACAACCTCCGTTCTACAGGCGGGATCCTGACTACTTTAACTTAAAATATAACAACCTCCGTTCTACAGATGGGCTCCTGACTTCGACTACAACTCAAAATATAATACCTCCATTTTTCAGGCGGGCTCCTGACTTTGACTACAAATCAAAAATATAACACCTCCAATAAACAATTTAAAGATAATACCTCCATTCTCCAGGCGGGCTTCTGACTTCGACTACAACTTGACATATAACACCTCCATTCTCCAGGCGGGCTCCTGACTTCAATAAACAATTTAAAGATAATACCTCCATTCTCCTGGCGGGCTCCTGACTTCGACTATAACTTGCAATGATAACAACCTCCATTCTTCAGGTGGGCTTCTGACTTCAACAATTTCTTAAAAATTCTCCAGGCGGGCTCCTAACTTCAACAACGACTTAAAAATATAACACCTTCATTCTCCAGGCGGGCTCCTGACTTCAACTATTTCTTAAAAATATAATACCTCCATTCTCCAGGCGGGCTCCGGACTTCAATAACTTCTAAGAAATGCATTTTATTGTTGTTGCTCCTTCCTGCCTCCTGAACCATTTTCCTTCTAACTTGAAATTATCTTCTTTTAGAGCTGCTTCCCTCAAAACTGGTGTTTCATTCCTCTGAAAACTGCTGGGGATAACACCGGTGTTTTATTCAAAAATATGTTATTTTCCTCCTTCAAAGACTACTTCCCTTAAAGTTGGTGCTTTCCTTCCACTGGAACTACTTCCCTTAAAACTTGTGTTATCTTCCTTCTGAAATTGCTTCCTTTAAAACTTGTTTGGACTTCTTCCGAAAACTGTTGGGGATACCATTTTTCCCCAAACTTGTGTTATCTTGCTTCTTCCCCAAGTGGGTACCGGACTTCCAGAAAATTTTCCGCCCCAGTTTGACAATCTTTCTTGTATCATAATGTCTTTTCATCATCTATAACATTTCCTGTCCCTGCTTCAAATCAAAGAAAAAGTTTTGTTAGTTTAAAACGTGGTTAATGGTCGTGCCACTCCTGCTGGGGATGATTTTCTCTTTCTCCTTTCCTATCTTTGTGTTCCATTACATTACTAAAGCTTACTGGGGATGAGATTATTTGTTGGGGATGATATTTCTGCTGGTGATCATATTCCCACTGGGGATGGTTTTCCCACTCTTCTTTCCCTGCTCCGTGTTGTCCGATCCTCTTGGGACTTGGTCAATAATCTGCCAGGGATGCTCTTGTTTCTTGACGATTCTTTATTCACCAATTATGCTTCCCACTTTTCTCCATACTCTCCCTGAAATCCTAGACCAATCCATCATTTGGTCTTGCAACGAACGTCTTTCTCGTTCCATTGCATTATCTTTGGCCCGTCATATCCACATTGTGTTTTTGCACCATCTTGGCAACTGGTAATAAGCTCTGAAAATCCTTTTCAAAAACAAACTGCTGGAGATAAAGTCTTTAAAAATAAAAAATGATGAATTCAAGAAAATAAGAGAAGAATAGTTTTCTGAATGGTACAACCAATTCCAATGATCACGTCATGCATTTTGGATTAACCAACCCACTCTATTTATATCAATCAATCTTTCTGATGGCCTTACTTTGTTGGGGATATGTAAGCGCCCAATTCTTTTTTCGACTCAACATCTTTGCACTGCTTCATGCCTCAACGGATCCTTTCCGTCAATCTTATCTTGTTTGCCTCTTTTGACCCCTTGTCGCCTTATAGTGCCCTTTGAGGGGTTTTCACTAATAAGACTCTCTCTTTTCCCTCAACTCCCGTCGCCTTATGGTGCCTCTGAAGGTTTTCACCGATAAGACTCTCTCATTTTATTTCTCTCAACTTCCGTTGCCTTATAGTGCCTGTGGAGGTTTTCACCGATAAGACTCTCTCATTTTATTTTTTCAACTAGGGATTGGAGTGTTACCGATATGACTCTCTCTGCTGGGATTCTTTCGGCTATCAATTCATTTCCAGCTTATGATCCTCTTCTCTACTGGGGATCAGAGTGTTGTTCCCGACTTTCATTTGCATGACTTAGCACTTCTCAGATAATGATTGGGAGGTCTTTTTGGACATCAATATGGGTTTTTGTGTATAACTAAAAGAAAAGGGGTATCAAAAGGTTCAAAATAATTTTGATGGGTAAAACATTACAACTCTTGGAATCAAACTTCCTTCCCAAAATTACAAACACACTTTCTGCCCAGTTTCTTGCTTGAGGATTTTTTTATTTTTGTTACACTATGACCAAGCCGTGAGGCGCCTACGTATCCTTTTTGAGGAATCAGGTCAAACGTAGATCCCAATTCCTTTGTTTTTCTTGTGACTTTTCTTTTGTCTTTATTATCATTATTTTTCTCTTCTCTTTTTCTTTCATTTTCATTAGTGATTCCAAAAAGAGGGGTATGAAAGAATAAATAAGTCTCAAAAGGGGAAGAAAAGGTTGAGGTGTTTGGATGGAAGAACAAATTGCCTCCGTCATTTCATTCTCCGATACCATGCCAAATGCAAACAGACAACAATTACAATTAAAAGAAATCATACATAATATCTCTTAACTGCGTCAGAATTGATAGCCATGTCGACGCATTTCCCTTCGATATCTGTTAAACATAAAGCGCCATTGGACAACACTCTGGTTACAATGAATGGCTCTTGCCAATTCGGGGCGAACTTGCCCTTTGCCTCAGCCTGATGTGGGAGGATGCGTTTCAGTACTTACTGGCCCATTTCAAACCTCCGGGGACGCACATTTTTGTTGTATGCTCTTGCCATTCTCTTTTGATATAACTGGCCATGACACACAGCTTCCAATCTCTTTTCATCAATCAAGTTCAACTTCTCCAAACGGGTTTTGACCCACTCGTCATCATCAATCTCAGCCTCAGCGACAATCCGAAGGGATGGAATTTCAACTTCTGCCGGTATCACTGTTTCAGTTCTGTATACCAACGAATAAGGAGTTGCACCTACTGAAGTACGAATAGTAGTGCGATAACCCAACAATGCCAATGGTAACTTCTCATGCCATTGTCTGGACCCTTTTACCATCTTCCTCAGTATCTTCTTTATATTCTTGTTGGCCGCCTCGACCGCTCCATTCTCCTTGGGACGATATGGTGTGGAATTACGGTGTGTAATCTTGAATTGTTGACATACTTCTTTCATCAAACCGCTATTAAGATTAGCACCATTGTCCGTGATGATCACTTTTGGGATCCCAAATCTACAGATGATATGGGAATGAACAAAATCTACCACTGCCTTCTTGGTTACCGACTTGAAAGTTTTAGCTTCAACCCACTTAGTGAAATAATCGATGGTCACCAGAATGAACCTATGACCGTTGGTAGCTGCCAGCTCAATAGGTCCAATGACATCTATGCCCCAGGCAACAAATGGCCATGGTGTTGACATTGTATGCAATTCTATCGGCGGAGAATGAATCAGATCTCCGTGTATCTGACACTGATGGCATTTCCGCACGAAACTGATACAATCACGCTCCATAGTGAGCCAATAGTACCTGCTCGAAGAATCTTCTTCGCCAATACATATCCGCTCATATGTGGCCCACAAACTACAGCATGTACCTCTGTCATAACTGTTGTGGCTTGACTAGCATCTATATATCTGAGCAATCCCAAATCTGGTGTTCTTTTGTACAACACTCCTCCACTGAGGAAAAATCCATTTGCCAGTCGACAAATGGCTCTCTTTTGATCTCTGGTGGCCTGCTCCGGGTATATCCCCATCCTGAGGTATTCCTTGACATCATAGAATCATGGTTCTCCATCCAGCTCTTCCTCTAACATGTTGCAATAAGCGTGCTAATCACGAACCTGAATATGCAACGGGTCAACATGAATTTTGTCTGGGTGGTGTAACATTGATGCTAAGGTGGCAAAAGCATCGGCAATCTCATTATGAACTCTTGGGATGTGTCTGAACTCCACTAATCGAAATCGCTTGCTCAGATCGTGCAAACATTGTCGATATGGTATGAGCTTCAAATCCCTTGTTTCCCATTCACCCTGAATCTGATGCAGCAGGAGGTCCGAGTCTCCCAAGACCAAGACGTCCTGGACATCCATGTCTGCAGCTAGCCGTAGACCCAAAATGCATGCCTCATACTCAGCCATGTTGTTGGTACAATAGAAGCGCAGCTGAGGCGTAACAGGATAATGATGTCCTATTTCTGAAATAAGTACTGCTCCTATTCCAACTCCCTTCGCATTTGCGGCTCCATCGAAAAAAAGCTTCCATCCTGGTTCCTTGGTCATTTCCAACTCATCCATATGCATCACTTCTTCATCAGGAAAATACGTCCTCAAGGGCTCGTATTCTTCATCAACAGGATTCTCGGCCAAGTGATCAGCCAATGCTTGGGCCTTCATGGCCGTCCTCGTCACGTAGACGATGTCGAATTCTGTGAGTAATATATGCCATTTCGCCAATCTCCCTGTGGGCATAGGCTTCTGGAAAATATACTTTAGTGGATCCAAGCGTGAAATGAGATAAGTAGTATATGATGACAGATAGTGCTTCAATTTCTGGGCCACCCAAGTTAGGGCGCAACATGTCTTCTCGAGTTGAGTGTACTTAACCTTATATCCTGTAAACTTCTTGCTGAGATAATAGATGGCTTGCTCCTTCCTTCCTGTAATGTTGTGTTGCCCCAGTATGCAGCCAAACGAACTCTCTAGGACCGTTAGATAAAGAATTAATGGTCTTCCCGGCTCAGGTGGAACCAACACAGGTGGATTTGATAAATATCCTTTGATTTGGTCAAATGCTTCCTGACATTCTGCCGTCCATTCTACCACAACATCTTTCTTCAATAGCCGAAAAATGGGTTCACAAGTTGCTGTGAGTTGAGCAATAAACCTGCTGATATAATTCAACCTTCCCAACAGACTCATTACTTCTGTCTTGTTCTTTAGCGGTGGAAAATCTTGGATGGATTTGATCTTTGACGGGTCCAACTCAATGCCTCGCCGACTGACTATGAATCCCAACAACTTTCCAGATGGAACACCAAATTCACATTTGGCTGGGTTGAGCTTAATATCGTACCTTCGAAGTCTTTGGAAAAACTTCCTTAGGTCTGCTACGTGGTCTTCCTGATGCTTGGATTTTATGATCACATCGTCCACATATACCTCAATCTCTTTGTGTATCATGTCATGAAACACAGTAGTCATTGCTCTCATGTACGTTGCCCCAGCATTCTTCAAACCAAATGGCATTACCCGGTAGCAATAAGTCCCCCACGGCGTAATGAAAGCCGTCTTTTCCGCATCTTCTTCATCCATCAGAATCTGATGATACCCAGCATAGCAATCCACAAAAGACCCGATCTCACGTCCGGCACAATTATCGATCAAGATATGGATGTTGGGTAATGGAAAGTTATCCTTTGGGCTTGCCCTGTTCAGATTGCGGTAATCGACACACACCCTGATCTTCCCATCTTTCTTCGGCACTGGCACCACATTAGCCAACCAATCAGGATATCGAGTGACCCGAATAACCTTTGCTTGCAGCTGCTTGGTTACTTCCTCTTTAATCTTCACACTCATGTCTGTTTTGAACTTCCTCAATTTCTGCTTGACGGGAGGGCATACCGGGTTAATGGGCAATTTGTGAACCACTAAATCCGTGCTTAACCCCGGCATGTCATCATACGACCATGCAAAAACGTCTTTGAACTCAATAAGTGCTTTGATTAGTTCTTCCCTGATATTCGGTGCAATGTGGATGCTTATTTTAGTTTCCCTGATATTTTAGTTTCACTTTTTTTAAAAAAAATACGGGATAACAGAGTTTCACACTTTGCTGAATACAAAATAAAACTGGATTAGAGCCCTGGAATAATCCAAAAAAAAACAAGAAAGAAAAATCAGAGCCCACTACCAAGACTCCCTCTGGGTAGGAAGGGGAGTAGCCATCCAATTGTTGATATTTGCCCTAGGCCCCACAAACTGTACATCTAACCTACTGGACCCTTCTCCATCTTCTTTCATGTTGACATCGGCGAACAACCTTTCAAAGCCCTCATTCAAATCTCCATCTGGCCCAATCAGTGGTCCGAGAACTTTCGGGACCGATAACTTTCTGATACTTGCTCTAACAAATGATCTGGATAGGCGCGGGATTGGCTTGGAAAGGACCCACACTCTTTTCTTCAACTTGCAGGCCCGTCTCATATCCACCGCTGTAGGCTTGAACCCCAACCCAAAGGTATCCAGATTTTTGGGCAAAGAAACCGGCTGAACAATACCCTGAAGATCAGCCCCTAAACCTTTGCTTGGCACAAACTCGTTCTTCAACATCTTCGAGGCTACCATGACAGTTGTAGCTGCTATTTTGGGAAGTGGGATGCTTTCACCTTCGGGAACTTTGTCCACTAAAACCGTATCGAAAACCTGGTAAACCCACGGTCCCTTATCATCATCAGTCTCTATGAAGGGTACGATGGCATCACTTACGACGCTTGCATTGTCTTCCCCATGTACTACGATCTTTTGCCTATCCCACTCGAATTTGACCATCTGATGTAATGTAGAAGGCACTGATTTGGTGGCATGGATCCAGGGTCGCCCCAATAGAAGATTATATGACACTGCCACGTCTAACACTTGAAACTCCATGGTGAACTCGACTGGACCAATTGTTAATTCAAGTATGATGTCACCCACTGTGTCTGTACCACCACCATCAAACCCTCGAACATAGATGTTGTTCTTGTGAATCCTGTCACCATCGACCTTCAGTTTGTTCAACGTGGTCAAAGGACAGATATTGGCACTGGACCCATTATCAATCAGTACTCGAGTGACTACCGAGTCTTCACACTTCACGGTCAAATAAAGGGCTCTATTATGTTCTGTACCCTCTACGGGCAACTCATCATCTGAAAAAGTGACCCTATTGACCTTGAAAATCTTGTTTGCTATTTTCTCCAGATGGTTTACAGACATCTTATCCGGAACATGGGCTTCGTGCAGAATTTTCATCAATATCCAGCGGTGCTCGTCTGAATGGATCAATAACAATAACAATGAGATCTGTGTCGGGGTCTTCCTCAACTGCTCCATAATGGAGTAATCATGCGCCTTCATTTTTCTTTAAAAATTCTTCTGCCTCTTCCTCGGTAACTGTATTCTTTGTCGCTACTAGATTGGCCCTTCTTAACTCTACGGGAGCAAAACACCTTCTCGAACGAGTTAACCCCTGTGCCTCACATATTTCTTCCACAACTTCCTTCCCCCTGTGCATTACCATTACTTGATTGTAGCTCCATGACACAGCTTTCTCGCTGATTATCAGCAACTGCACTACTGGCCTAATAACAACTGGTCCTGTGCATACCCCCTTCACGGCTACTGGCTTGCTTGATATCCCTTGCACCATACTTTGACCGGCTCTGGATCCTTGGCAACATCAGACGAACTCTTCCCCATCACCACCACTGGCTTGCCTTCTACCCTTTCTGCCTGTACTACCGCTTTTCCACTGATCAACTTTTCTTTCGGACTGGCACGGATCATCATTACCGTTTGTGAGGGCTTCTTCAGCTTCCCTCCTTCGTGCACTAGTTCGATCATGTGGGCTTCATGGAGTGCCGGCAACGGGTTCTGATTGATGTTAGGTGCCTCTAGCTCCTGGACCTCGATCCTATTTGTGTCAATAAGATCTTATACGGCAGTCTTCAACTTCCAACACTTCTCAGTATCATGCTCGGGAGCCCCCTAACAATATTCACAGCTTACCGAGTGGTCCAGATTTTTGGGAAGGGGATTTGGCAATTTGGGCTCCACAGGACTCAATAGGCCTAACTGCCTCAATTTGTGGAACAGAGTAGTATAGGTTTCTCCCAGTGGAGTGAATGTTCTCTACCTCTGTACCCTTTCATTCCTGAAAGTCTGATTCCCACGGAAACCTGGTCCCGAAGGATTCCTGTAGGCCCTTGGTGGTGGATTTGTGTTTTGTGGAGGTGGAAATGTGTTTTGGGGAGGTGGATATGTATTTTGTGGAGGTGGATATGTATTCTGGGGATCCAGCGCACGCCATTGCGGGCGAGCCGGAGGCTGGGTGTAAGTTTGGGCGTGATGGACAGAGAAATGTGGCTCTTGTGGTGGGTAGTAGGGTTGCGGAGGGCCGTATGGAATGTGTGGGTAATTTGAGTGATGGGGTCTAGGTTGGTAGTGAGGGGGATCTCTGGATTTGGACCAAGTACCTGCCTCGACTGTTGCGACATTTTCCCTTTTCTTCTTTCCGAGCGCACCTCGTGTGCCGCTATGGATGGACTGAGTGGTTACTTTAATCGCAGAATAGCTTAGGATTTTGTTGGTCTTAAGTCCCTCTTCAATCATATCGCCCATTTTTACAACTTCGTTGAAAGATTTGCCAACTGATGTCACCAGGTGACAGAAGTAAGTTGGCTCCAGAGTCTGTAGAAAGTAGTCCACCATTTCCCTCTCTCTCATCGGAGGATCAACTCTTGCCGCCTGCTCTCTGTGAGCACGTGATTTTTGTTTACACGACAATTACTCCAAAAGAAATTAAAATAATAACAAATGGCTTTGCCGTACAATTTTTGGAATTTACGTGGCATTTTTTGTTAGCTATTTGTGGTTTTGTCCGCGTCTATTTAGTATTATCCAACAAAAATACAAAATATAGGTCGCATGTGAGTTTAGGATGTCATTTTACTATTAGGAGTTAATCAACTACAATTTGGTTTTAAAAGGAAAATCATAAAAATACACGTCTTTATTCTATTTGTTGTCATTAAATGATTTTATTTTAATTAAATGTTTAATGAGAGTGATATTTGTTATTTGAATACTAATTAGTATTTGTGTGATTCCTATTTTTGATATTACATTTTTTTAGGAATTTCATTTAAATCAAAAATTAAAAGAAGAAAAATGGGTTTGAAATTGGATTTGGGCCGTTCCAATTGGACCAACTCTAGCCCAAGACATGTGCCTTGCCCGGTCCAGATCAGCTGACCTCAGGGGCATCCAGACGACGTCATTTTGATCTAGCTTGATCTGGGCCGTTTATCTCAGAATGATCAACGGCCAAGATCACAAACCCTAACCCATCTCAGCCAACCCGACCCGTTCGATCCCGGACCAACCCAACCCCCTTTAGTTGAAACGACCCTGTTTTATATAGTTAAGGTAATCCAAACCGTTGATCTCATCAGATCCAACGGCTTGGACTCACTCACCTACCCCGTATATAAGCCCGTCCCTTTTACCCCACGCCCCCAAGCCAGACCCTCTCCCCCCTTGAGTCGTCTCCTTCACCAGACCCCAAACCCCACGGAACCGTAGCGCCGCCCCCCTTTCCCCTCACCATAAACCCGGCGGCAAGGACACCGGTGACCACCACCTTAACACCCTAGGACCACCTCGACCCCCTGAACATAGATCCACTAACCGTGGATCTCGAATCCTCCCCCTCCTTCTCGAATCTTCATTTGAAGATTTGATCCGGACCCCGACCTATACCAAACCACCCCAAATCCATGCCAGGAACTCCCCTGACCTCCCCCATGACCAAACCAGGTTTGGATTGGTCCGAATCCAACCAGGACAACCTGAATCCCAAATCTACCTTTAGGAACCCTAAAAGTCTTGAGTTCAATTTGTGTCCGTTTGAACCAGAAGATTAGGGTCTAATGGACCTTAATCGAAGTGTTCTCAGTTGAGAACACTTCGATTAAAGTCCGTTCAACCCCAAGAAAGGTTGATTCAAATCTGGGCTAGGGCTTTCTGATTGTTCAAGCCTTTAAGGTATTTTGTTTTCTTTGTCAGTTCATTTTATTGTTGTTATAGTTAAATGTCTGTTCATATGGCCAAATGTTTTAGTTGATTTATTTTGAATTCTTGTCGACTGTCCCGTCCACTTTGCCCAGACTTCTGTATTTGGTCAAGTTTTTCTTCATTTATTGATCGTGTGTATGTGTGTAAACTGTACAATCGACTGAAATTGAATTTGGTCGATTAATTAGTTTCCGGGGCAACTTTGTTTGTTTAGTACAATTTGAATCACATGTTAACACTGTTGGATTCTGATCATTGGCTTCGATTGTATGTGTTGTGATTCGCGTAGTCGAGTCGATATATGTCGTCGATTAGTTCAGCTTTGAATGGTAATAATTTGATTCATGTTTTTGGTTTTTTTGCTGAAGTTTTGTTTGAATCCGATTAGGAACTGAGTATATCTGCTTGTTAGTTGTTCAATTTGAATCAGAAACATTTATGGGTTGGGTTATAGTTTCAGTTCAGGTTTGAGTTTTGAATTGATGGCTTGTGTATTCTTGGGCAACATGTGCATTATAGTTTCTTTTATTAATTAGAGCAAATGGGACAGCATGTGCTGCCAGGGCATATGCAGGCTGCCCATACTCTTGTTTTAGCTTAATAAAAGAGAAACCCATTTTAATAATGAAAAGGTTTGTTGACAGGGGAATCTCATGGGAGGGGTTTTATTTTAATGGTTGAGTGGAAAAACAGCAGGGGATTGGTAGGGAATTTGAATGGTTTTACAGGTTGTAGATGGTCTGAGGGAAGGTTATAAATAGAGGGGGGTTCCATTAGTTAAGGATATACGTACACACATATAGACACAGAAGGAGAAAATAGAAAACACATAGACAAGAATTAGAAACTATTTTTGGGTGCCTAACACCTTCCCTCGGGTCAACAAAATTCCTTACTTAGAATTTCTGGTTCGCAGACTTCTTTTGGAAAAGTCGAATATTTTCCTCAATTCGGGATTCAAGATAAACCGGTGACTTGGGACACCAAAAGCCAAACCTTTCCCAAGTGGTGACTCTGAATTAAATAAATAATCCCATTTCGAATATTGTCACTTAAATTGAAAAAACTCCCTCGCGCATTCTACCCTTCGGGGCGGACGCGCAAAAAGGAGGTGTGACAGCTCTGGCGACTCTGCTGGGGATTGAGAACCCAGAACCTCCGGTTCAGGGTTCAAGAATTCGAGCTTAGAATAATTGTTATATTTGGCTGATATTTATTACATGTTTTGGCATAACGTGCTAAATGTTGTTTTTTCCGCTTTGATATTATCTTAACTGTATATAAACTGCGCCGAAACCCTTCTCTTCTTACCTCCGAGGAGAAGCTCGTTGGTCGAGACTCCCTATTCTGTTAGTGTCAATACTTGAAAAACGAAAGAGGTTGGACAAGTTACAAAGCCGGACGATCTCGCGGGTCCCCGGTACGTAGCCCCCTCCGCAACTCGAGTTGTCCACTCGGGTACACAATTTAGAACATATACCCAGGCTATAAACCTAGTATAACGAAACCTCATGCCGAATCCCTTGTAGGAACACTTATTTGCATCATGTTGCACTTGACATAGGGGACTCAACATAGGGGTTGGCTCCGTCTAGGACAGGCAACCTGAAATGAAAAGACCATCCTGCTACATCCCGTTTGTTTTGCGCATTTATTTGCTTCGGATCTGCATGTTGACCGGTTCCTAAAAAAAAGAAACTTAAAAAGGGAAGAAAAATAGCAGTGTAGGGAGATAATTACTTATTTTTGGAAAAAATAAAACCAATGTCCAAGTAATGTCAAAACCTCACCGGTATTTTCTAAAAAAAAAAAAAATCAAAATTTGTCTTCTAGTCTGATTTATTAAAAAAAACATATAAAAATTTCCTTTTAATCACTTTCAAAATCCAAAAAAGGTATTTATTTAAAAGTAAAAAAAAAGAAGGGAAAATTCAGAATTCAAAAAAATACTGTTTCATTTGTAGTATCTTTTGAAAAATAAATAAATTTCGAAATTCAAAAAATAGAGTAAAAAAAGAAGTTCAAAACTCATAATATTTCATTAGTATTCGTCCCTTTTCAAAAATGAAAATAAAAATATCTATAAAATAGTTTTCCTCCTTTTCTTTAAAAGATTTCATTCAAAAAGGGGTTTAGTTTGTTTCCCCTATTTTTGATCCGACCGAACTACGTCGGTTTGATTCTCACCGGTGTGAGATACGTAGGCAACCCTCTTCGGGTCCAACCCCACCTTTTGCTAAGATAGCCAAAAAAACATGTCAAAATAAGTCGGGTGGTGCTGTTTTGTCATAAATAGCCGAATGTTCCCGAAAGGGACGCCGGAAGGCTGACTTTGCATAAATAGCCACCTTTTGGGTCATGTTTAGGATTTTTGTCCAGTTGACCCACACAGCCTTAAAATCTTCATCCCCGAAGTGCTGAAAGGCCGTGTTCGAAAATCTGATCTTCTTTTTTTGAAAAATAGTCAAAATATTTTTTTTAAAGTCACCTTAATAAATGTGCAGGATGAGCACGATGCAAAATGAACACTTTTTGATAATGACTAAAATCTCTGTCAAGTTATGGCTATGGTGGAATGATCTAGGTGCTGAAGGGCAAGATGAGGTCAAGAAATATCTGAAAGGTCTCGTGGGTTTATTGGAAATCCAGCCTCGGGGAGATATCATAAGAGCTTTGGTCACCTACTGGGACCCAGCGCACAATGTTTTCCACTTCTCCGATTTTGAACTCATCCCGACTCTGGAAGAAATGGCTGGGTACATCGGAAATGCTGAACTTCCGTTAAGGCAAAAATACCTGGTCACCCCAAGAGCTGTCACGGTACATCGATTCCTGGACTCACTAAAAATACCCAGGACGGTCCGCAACCCAGATTTGGCCGCCGGTTTTTGTAATCCATGCTTCATATACGACAGGTATGGTCATGTAGGAGGATTCAACAATCCGATTAACAAGCTATGCAGCAAAGGTAGTCGTCAGAAGTGGGATAAGCACAGACGGGTGGCTTTCATGATAACATTTTTGGGCCTTTTGGTATTTCCAAGGAAAGATGGGAACATTGATCTGAAAATATTCGGGGTAGTCAGTACTTTGCTCACTCAGAATGATAGCACTCTCGCGCCTATGGTGGTATCTGATATCTTTCGAGCTCTCACAGCCTGCAAAGCCGGGGGGAATTTCTTCGAAGGTTGTAACTTGCTGCTACAAATATGGATGATTGAACATCTCTGCCATCGTTCCGAGTTTTTGAGCCATTGTTCCTCGGAGAAAACTTGCATAAAAGAGTTTTACACTAGAACCAAAGAGATCAGTCTGCCCGAGGGAGTTATGGCATGGACTTCATTCCTTCAAGCTCTCACTGCCAGCCAAATACAGTGGACACTAGGATGGTTGCCTGTAGATGAGGTCATGTATATGCCAGCAACTAGAAATCACTTTCTACTGATGGGACATAAGAGCATTCAACCTTACGTGCCCTGCCGAGTCTTGAGACAATTCGGAAGATACCAGATAGTACCACAGGAGGAAGATCTTAGTACTCAAACAGTGGAGATAAGCCCTAACGGACAGTTTCCTGAAGCAAAAATCCGCCAGATCTGGAATGAATGTCAATATTTGCAAGCAGATACTTGTGTGCAGGATCGGGCCAAAGGTGAGATGGCACCAGGTTACCTTGCATGGTACAGAAGAGAACTTGAACACGAAAGGCCGACTAAGAGACCTCACATCCGAAGCTTCGCCAAGTCGTCGCAAAAGCAGTGGGATTGGTTGGAAAAAGAAAGAGGCTATCATGCCGAAATCGGCAAATTGAAGCAGCAGGTTGAAGGTTTGAAATATGAGCACAACGTGCAAGTTGCTACCGATCTGGGAGAAAAGAACAGGTTGACTCAGGAAAACGAGATGCTCAGGGCCCAGATCAAACAAATGAAGATAGATGCTAATAATCAGCCAAGGAACCGGTCGGATGAACGATTGATAAAAGCTTTAAGGACGGAAATTGGGGAGCGCCGAAATGAGTCGGAAAATACCATAGCAGGGCTCGAAGCACACTGGGCAAGAAGGACAGAAAAACATAACCGACACTTGCGACAATTGGAAAAGGATCACGAGCGAACCATGGCCAATCTAAAGGGAAAGGTGGACAGAGCGTTTGAACAAATCCGAACCCTAGGAGTCGAAAACAAACATTGTCGCAAGCTTCTAGCCCAGATGGAAGTAGAAATTTAGCAGTGGCAGAATCGATGCATCTAGGATTCTCGGGTTATGACAGCCCGTAATGATCAAATAGAGTACTTACTCAAAGAAAAGAGGCAAACCAGGAATAAGATCAGGACCATTTCCCACGCCATAATCAGACGGTGTCTACGATGCGAAAACATGACCAACATTACCGTTCTTTCGGCAGTGATGGTTTATGTCAAGCATACCATGCATGAGCTGGAACAACTTGAAAGGGATCTCACACCTAGGACCGCGGCGAGGCCGAACGATGCCCTGCGGGCACCAGTTTTCGAAACCTTATTGCATTCATAGGTCGAGTCTGTATCTTAGCATCTTCTGTCCGTCTTTTGCATCAAGGTGTATTAGTCTGTTTGAGTCTGTACTATTTTCAATGCTTGTTATTTTCCTTCTTTTTCAAAGAATATTAGTTTGTAATAGATTTGTTCAGGAATAAAATGTGTGCTCCTTTTACACTCATCTGTTTTCGAACTACGTAATGATCTGATTCACGCGGCATCGTGATACGTAGGCAATCCTCATCGGATCCGGTCACATTTTCAACTGCAAATAATAATAATAAAAAAATAATAAAAAAACAAAAATAATAAAGGGAAGCCTAAAAGAATCCGGAATGACGCATGCCTTCGCTGCAAACACGTAGGAATTCATTTAACTGTATAGGTGCATCATGCCCCAACGTGAGATTACCTATCTGTTATTTGTTTCGAACTAACCATTCGTTTGTCATTGAGTTTTTCCAGGTTTTAGAAAGGCGGTTGGTTTGGTGAAGGTCTGGCCTCACATTCATACTTCACAAGGTCGAAAGGGAGTGTTCAGTTACCCGTTGTTAAGCCAAGAAGGGGTACTCACACTTATTTCACAAGATCAAAAGGAAGCATAGAAATGTCTTCAGAAATTCCTTTGCCGACAGTTCCTGTTTCCGAGGAGAGTTCGATCTCGGCGTCTTCACGCCCGAATCCGCAACTGCAGAGGAAAATAGAATCCTGCAACTCCGCATGTTGGAAATGCTGGATGACTGGAATAACGGGAAAGAGCCACCAAGTGTTATCCCTGGATTCCCTGAGTTGTTCTCCAGGACGAGTGGGACTTCTAATGTCCCCATAAGCTATCCGGCTACCCCATTCGGGCATCCAGCCATTTCGGCTTTCTCTGCTAGATCGCCCTCTGATTCTTATCCCCGGGTGTCAACAACGGATGTAAATACAAACATCTTTACTGCACCTCCCTGTCCAATCACGGCACAACCTGCTACACATAAGCCAAATTTTGACTCATCCTCGTTTACATTCCAAGCACCATCTTTCTCAATGGAACCAACTCGGTTCGCCACCAACACTCATCCTCCACAGCCTCAATACGAGTTTGAACCTGGGCAGGATCAAAACTCCAAAATTGCTGAACGAGATGAGATGGCCAAAAGAATGAGAAGCCTTGAGCAGAGTTTGAAAAACATGCAAGGTTTGAGCGGACAGAAGATCGTCTCCTATATCGATCTATGCATGTTCCCTCACATGCACCTACCCGTGGGTTTAAAAACCCCAAAGTTTGAGAAGTACGACGGGCACGGCGACCCCATTGCTCATCTCAAGAAATATTGCAACCAACTGCGGGGAGCCGGTGGCAAAGAGGAATTGCTAATGGAATATTTCGGGGAAAGTTTGGTAGGAATAGCCTCAGAATGGTATATGGACCAAGACATATCTCGATGGCATATATGGGATGATCTAGCCAGGGATTTTGTGAGACAATTCCAGTATAACATCGACATTGCACCAGACCGAAATTCTCTGTCAAACTTGAAGAAGAAACCTTCAGAAAGCTTCAGAAAATATGCTATTAAGTGGCGCGAGCAGGCATCGAGGGTAAAACCTCCCATGGACGAGATAGAAATGGTCACTACTTTTCTCCAGGCTCAAGAATCAGACTATTTCCAGAATATGATGTCAGCCATGGGAAAGCCTTTCGCGGAAGCAATCAAGATCGGGGAGATAGTGGAGAACGGTTTGAAAACGGGTAGAATCCTAAGTCAGGCAGCCATAAGAGCAACCTCCCAAGCCGTCCAAAGCGGGTCCGGAGGAATGGCAAGAGGAAAGAAAAAGGAAGAAACGGCCATGGCGGCATCAGAAGCAAGGGAATATCGTAATCCCAGGCCCCGTTTTCCAGAAAGAACCCCATAACACTACTACCCCCACCAAAATATGACATATACTCCTCAACCCTACATGGTCATGAACACCCAGCCTTACGTCCATCCGCCACAGCAAGCCAATCGAGGCCAAGCTCCACCTCCCAGAAATCAGCCTCCCTACCGCAACCACTATAACCCACAGCCTCCTCAAAATAACTTCCGCCCTCAGGAACCACCTAGAAGGCGGACTTTCACACCCATCGGTGAACCCTACTCTACTTTGTTCCCGAAGCTAGTCCAGTTGGGTTTTCTGCAGCCAGTCCCTCAGACAAGGCACAATCCGGCATCACCTTCTTACAAAGCCGGTGTTAGGTGCACCTATCATTCAGGAGCAGAAGGGCACGATATAAATGACTGCTGGGCTTTGAGAAGGGTAGTCGAGAATTTAATAGAGCAGGGGAAAATAGTACCAAGGGACGAGGAGGTCCCAAACGTGACTAACAATCCGTTGCCAGCTCACAATAACGGGCCGCTGATCGGAATGATTTGCGAGGATAAAGAATTTGATCCTGCTTTAAAAGCTATAATCGCCATCGTCGACGTGGGGAAAAAGCCTGAAACAGCCCCGAAGCTAGAAAAAGGGGAAAAGAAGGTCAGTACTGTGAAGGGCGAGCCCGAAAAGAAGGTGGAGAAAAAGATGGTGCATGCGAAGAATGGAGTTCTTTACGTCCCACGAGGTCGAGCAGAGAAGCCGCAGAGCTTCGAGGTCAAAAGGGCAAAACCAATGTGCGTACCAAAAGGGGCCTATGTGGTCTGGGGGACGATTCAACCACCTCGGCTGAATGAGCCAGTGGTTATCGGATGCGTGCCACAGAAGCCGATGACCAACCCGTCCACGGTGCCATGGAACTATCAGAGAACGTTGGTTACGTACAAAGGTAGAGAAGTCACGGGAGAACTTCCGGAAAATACTTTCATTGGAAGGTATTCGAACACTCAAGAGCTAAACAACGCCACACGGAGACGCTTCCCACCAAAGAAGCCTGTAAGCGTTGAAGAAGCGGAAGTTTTCTTCCAACAGATGTAAATGCCAGACTACGAAGTGGTAGATCAACTATGCAAGTGCCCCGAGCAAGTGTCCATGCTATCTCTGCTGATGAGGTCGGCCGAGCATCAAAAGATCTTACTCAAGACCCTGAACGAAGCATACGCGCCAGTTGAGACCTCAGCCGAACAACTGGAATGAATGACGGAGAGGTTCTTCGCCGTTAACCGGGTTTCTTTTAGCAAGAATGACTTACCTCCAGAGGGAGCGGCTCACAACAAAGCCTTGCATCTGACAGTTAAATGCGAAGACTACTATGTCAAGCGGGTAATGTTGGATGGAGGTTCAAGTGTTGACATTTGTCCGCTCTCCACGCTGCAGAGAATGGAAATAGGGACCGGAAGAATCCGCCCCAATAATGTCTGCGTAAGGGCTTTTGATGGTGTCAAGAGGGACACCCTCGGGGAAATAGACTTGGTGTTGACTATAGTACCAGTGGAGTTTGAAATAACTTTCCAGGTGCTTGACATGGATACATCCTACAATTTTCTCCTCGACAGACCTTGGATTCACGCGGCAGGGGCTGTACCTTCCACTCTTCACCAAATGGTGAAGTTTGAGTACGAAGACCGGGAAATTGTGGTCCACGGAGAAGATGAACAGTCTATTTATCGGGACCCATCCATCCCATATCTTGAACCAAGGGAAGGGAGCGAGCACACGGTTTATCAGGCTTTTGAAGTTGTGCTAGCAGAGCAGTATGAAGAGGGAAGACCTTGCCCCCAACCTTTCTTGTCTAACGCCTCGATCATGGTGGCTGAAGAGATGATCCGGCATGGATTCAGGCCAGGGAAAGGGCTCGGACGAACATTGCAAGGAATAACGGAACCCATCACCTTGCCTTCCGCCAAGAAACTTTTTTGGATAGGTTTTCAACCCACTCTAGAAGATGAAGAGTGGGCAAAGAAGAGGAAAAATAAGGGTTGGAAACTGCCTCGGCCATTGCCGGATTTATATGAAACTTTCGTCGGATCAAAATACAGTGAAGAAGAAGACGATGAGGTTTTCACGGCCGAGGAAATCGAGGAGATATGTGGGTCAATGAGAGAAATGCTCTACGAAGCTCACATGGTTCAACCAGGAGAAGGCACCAGCACCGCTGAGATGCTATATGTGGGGCCAAACGCCAAGCTTCGAAACTGGGAGGCCACGCCATTCCCCACTAGACAGAAGTCCGGGTAGACCTGTCCTACCACCTTTCCTGCATCACGAGTTATCCCCAGGATATAACTTGGATGTTTTTCCCTTCAATTGTTGTTTTGAATTCCTGAGTTATAAACATTGTTATCTTCCAAATTCCAAGAAAATAAAAATCATTGTTTTCTCATTTTTTCATTTGTTCTGATTTTGTTATTTTCCTTTATCTTTTCTTTCAGTTATAATAATGCGGCTTTAAATAATATGACATGCTTGCGGACTTCACGCCCAGATCACAACGAGCTATTTAATTGTGAAATAATGAACCAAGAACCAGAATATGACGAAGAAGAGGCTTTTAGGGAAACAAACCGAGAATTGGAACACTTTGAGAATAAACCTAAGCCGAATTTGAATGACACCGAACCGGTTAATTTGGGAACTCCTGAAGAAATCCGAGAGACCAAAATAAGCATTCACACGGATGAGAAAACGCGAGACGCGATAATTCAACTCCTTTTTGAATTTAAAGATGTGTTTGCTTGGTCATACGATGACATGCCAGGATTATGTGTTGATCTAGTGGTTCATAAATTACCAATTCACCCTGATTGTCCTCCAGTTCAACAAAAGCAAAGAAAGTTCAAAACTGAGGTCAGTGACAAAATTAAAGAAGAGATCACTAAGTAGATGAAAACAGGAGTAATTCGGGTAGTCCAGTACACCACGTGGTTGGCAAACGTAGTTCCCGTGCCGAAAAAAGATGGGAAGACTCGGGTATGTGTGGATTATCGAGACTTGAATAGGGCGAGTCCCAAAGACAATTTCCCATTGCCCAACATCCACATCCTTGTTGATAATTGCGCCAAACACGAGATACATTCTTTCATAAATTGTTACGCTGGGTATCATCAGGTGTTGATGGATGAAGAAGACGCCGAGAAGACTGCCTTCACTACACCTTGGGGCACTTACTGTTATCGGGTTATGCCATTTGGTCTGAAGAATGCTGGGGCAACTTACATGAGGGCCATGACTGCCATTTTTCATGACATGATGCATCAAGAAATAGAGGTGTATGTGGACGACGTGATAGTCAAGTCCAGGACGCAGGATAATCACATCCAAGACTTGAGGAAGTTCTTTGAGAGACTGAGGAAGTACGACTTGAAGCTGAACCCAGCCAAATGTGCTTTCGGAGTCCCATCGGGCAAGCTTTTGGGACAAAGATAAAATCTATCAGTGATCTACCTCCCCCAAGAACGAAGAAAGACGTGATGAGTTTGTTGGGCAGGTTAAACTATATCAGTCGATTCATTGCCCAGCTGACGAGCACGTGTGAGTCCATATTTAAGCTATTGAGGAAAGACGCGACGATCAAATGGACGGCTGAGTGTCAAGAAGCTTTTGACAAAGTCAAAGAATATCTTTCAAATCCGCCAGTTTTGGTCCCGCCAGAGCCAGAGAGACCACTGTTCTTGTATCTGACAGTCTTGGAAAATTCTTTCGGTTGCGTCCTAGGGAAACATGACATAACCCGAAAGAAGGAACAAGCGATCTACTACTTGAGCAAGAAATTCACCGGCTACGTGGCCAACTACACTCTGCTAGAAAGAACGTGTTGTGCTTTGATGTGGGTTGCTCAAAAGTTGAGACATTATCTCCAAGCTCACACTACTTACCTCATAAGCAGGCTGGATCCTTTGAAGTATATATTTCAGAAACCAATGCCTACTGGAAGACTGGCCAAGTGGCAAATCTTGCTTACTGAATTTGACATAGTCTATGTCACCCGCACGGCAATGAAAGCCCAGGCGTTAGCCGATCATTTGGCCGAAAACCCGGTTGATGAAGAATACCAACCACTGAGTACTTATTCTTCGAACGAAGAAATAAACACCGTAGAAGTAGTCTCGGAAAACGCTCATGTTTGGAAGATGTTCTTTGATGGGGCCGTAAACGCCAAAGGTGTAGGAATCGGGGCAATTTTGATCTCGCCCTCTGGTCAACATTATTCTGCCACAGCTAGACTGCGTTTCTTTTGCACGAACAATACAGCTGAGTATGAAGCCTGCATCATGGGTATGCATATGGCGATCGATCAGGATCTCGAAGACTTACTGATTATGGGAGATTCTGACCTGATTTTCCGGCAAGCCCAAGGTGAATGGGAAACTCGGGATGTCAAGCTTATTCCTTACCGACAACACGTGGAGGATCTCGGCAAGCGTTTTAAATCAATAGAGTTCAGGTATATCCCGCGATGTCACAATGAACTAGCAGATGCACTTGCTACCTTGGCTTCGATGCTACCCTACCCAGGCAACGCCCATGTTGATCCCTTGGAAATCCTAATCAGGGAGAGACACGATTACTGTAACGTAATCGAGGCAGGATCGTGTATACAGCCATGGTACCATGATATTAAGAGGTTCTTGAAGCCACAAGAATACCCCGAGCATGCTACTGGAGATCAAAAGAGAACCATTAGGCGGCATGCAAGTGGTTTCTTTCTAAGCGACGAGTTGTTGTATAAGAGGACCCCAGACCTCAATCTACTAAGATGTGTTGACGCCGAGGAGGCGAAAAGGATCATGCACGAAGTACACACAGGAGTGTGCGGGCCCTACACGAAATTGCATCCCATATCTGCACCTTGGCCATTTGTTGCCTGGGGTATGGACGTCATTGGTCCGATCGAGCCGAAGGCCTCAAATGGACACAGATTTATACTGGTTGCTATCGACTACTTCACAAAATGGGTAGAAGCCATCACTCTCAAGTCGGTCACTAAAAAAGCTGTAGTGGATTTTGTACATTCAAATATTATCTGTCGTTTCGGTATTCCTGCAACTATCATCACAGATAACGCAGCAAACCTGAATAGTCACTTGATGGGAGACGTCTGCGAACAGTTCAAAATAACGCATAAGAATTCCACTCCTTATCGGCCCAAGGCCAATGGCGCTGTAGAAACAACAAACAAGAACATCAAGAAGATTTTGAGGAAGACGATCCAGAGTTCCCGACAGTGGCATGAACAGCTACCCTTTGCATTGTTGGGATATCGCACTACGGTACGCACGTCAGTAGGGACAACCCCTTATCTCTTGTTTTATGGGACCGAGGCTGTGATACCAGAAGAGGTAGAAATTCCTTCGCTTCGAACCATTGTCGAAGCAGAAATCGAATATAGCGAGTGGTTTAAGACTCGATTGGAGCAGTTGACTTTGATTGACGAGAAACGAATGGCTGCAGTTTGTCACGGGCAGTTGTACCAACGAAGAATGGCCCGTGCTAACAACAAGAAAGTCCGACCCAGGAATTTCAAAGTAGGTCAACTGGTACTGAGGCGCATTCTGCCACATCACCAGGAAGTGAAAGGAAAATTTGCTCTAAATTGGAAAGGACCATACATCATCAGGAAGATATTATCGTGAGGAGCATTGTATCTGGGTGATATTGAAGGAAATGATCCCGAAACAGCAGTGAATGCAGATGCAGTCAAAAGGTACTATGTCTGAGTTATACTCCAGTGGTCCTGACACATTTGAAATAATGAAGGTTTTATTCCCACTACCCCAAACACTATCAACTCTCCCTACAAGCCCTTTGAGCCGCTTACATTTCTTTGGCTACCTTCGGAAAAAAAAACATTGAGGCCTGAACTACGTCTGACTTGATTCCGAAAGGATACGTAGGTAGCCTCTCTCTGAGGTTCAGTCACACCAACAATAAAATCCCATTTGCCCTGAAATTGAAACCGGGGCACACCAAACGGCTTAGAAGTTGTAGTTTCATCTACCATTCTCTACCAAGCACAAGTCCTTCGGATCAATTACCAAAGGTAGGGGGAGCCAAGAGATATCACGATTGGAGGTCGGTACATTCTAAATTGAGAGAAATAAAATGAGAGAGTTTTGTCGGTGAAAACCTTCAGGCACCGTGAGGCGACGGGAGTAGAGAAACCTAAATGAGAGAGTTTGTTTAGTAAAAACTCACAAAGAGTGCTATCAAGCGACAACAAGGAGGGAAATGAGAGAGGTCGACTAGCGAAAACCCGCAAAGGGCGTTGTTAGCCGAAAGGATGACTCCACCTCAGGAAGTCTCGGCAAAGTTACACCGGTTGGGAAACACAGATCCATTTTGGTTCGGGAGGAAATGCAAGTTCATTGAAGGTCAGGCGTCCAGTCCAAAAAGCATGTCATGTCCATTTAAAGTCAGCATGTTTCCCTCGGATAAGTCTTTCTTGTCCCGAAAGGGACACTTCTTTTCCGAAATTTGCTTTCACCATTCTTTGTTTTACTTTTCTTTGAATCCCTTTAATTTTTAACCCCAAGTTCCAGATATACTGGAAAGGATAGGTGGCAGGACCGGTTTCATGGAGTTTCGTTTCGCAAGGGAAAATACCCCGCTTCAGTGGTATGTTTGTCCAAACCCGATGGATCATGATGTTGACTGCATTCAAAGTAGAGCCACAAAAAAAAACCCCAGGTTTTCCCTTTGTACAAATCCCCACAGAGCTTCCCTTTGTAAAAATTCCCACAAAGCCTCCCTTTGTAAAAATTCCCCAAAGAGTCTGCCCCAACAAATCCCCAGTGAGTCTGCCCCAACAAATCCCCAGCGAGTCCGCTTTATAAAAAATCCCCACAGAGCCACCTTTAGACAAATCCCCACAAGGGTCTCGCCTTATACAAATCCCCACAGAGTCCCCCCAGTAAAAGTCCCCACTCAAAATCCCCAAACAGAATGGGATGAAAGAACCAAAGCCTTACGCGGGCAAATCATCACAGAATCTGGAAATGCGAGTCTGAGTAGTCTAAAAGGGTTTCGCCTTTTGAATCCAATCAATTGCAGAACTTCTCAACAGAAATAAGGACGCAACAAAGCAACTAGAACAATCAAGGTCACCGAACCAACAACCATTTCCGAACTGACGATTGTTCTTTGTTTGAAAAGTTGAAACAAGTATGATCCAAGACAACCGTGCAAGAAGCAGGTTTCGCCCAAAGAAGAAAAAGAAATACATGAGTGCAAGAAACAGTTTGGCAATAAGGAATCCACTCGAAAGGGAAGTTTCCACAGAATTCTCTTTTACATTTTACTAAAACAAGAAAACTCAAAAAAAAAGGGTCAGTTAGTATCCCCGACATTGTTCTGTTAGCCAGCATTAGGGCTCCAACCTTGAACTGAGCATTTTTTCTGTTAGCCAGCATTAGGGCTCCAACCCTGAACTGAGCATTTTCCGTTTAGCCAGCATTAGGGCTCCAACCCTGAACTGAGCATTTTTCTGTTAGCCAACATTAGGGCTCTAACCCTGAACTGAGCATTTTCCATTTAGCCAGCATTAGGGCTCCAACCTCGAACTGAGCATTTTCTGTTAGCCAGCATTAGGGCTCCAACCCTGAACTAAGCATTTTCCATTTAGCCAGCATTAGGGCTCCAACCCTGAACTGAGCATTTTCGATTTAGCCAGCATTAGGGCTCCAACCCTGAACAGAACATTTTTTGTGTTGGCCAGCATTAGGGCTCCGACCCTGAACTGAGCATTTTCCATTTAGCCAGCATTAGGGCTCCGACCCTGAACTGAGCATTTTCCATTTAGCCAGCATTAGGGCTCCAACCCTGAACTGAGCAATTTCCGTTTAGCCAGCATTAGGGCTCCAACCCTAAACTGAGCATTTTTCTGTTAGCCAGCATTAGGGCTCCAACCCTGAACTGAGCATTTTTCCATTTAGCCAGCATTAGGGCTCCAACCCTGAACTGAGCATTTTCCATTTAGCCAGCATTAGGGCTCCAACCCTGAACTGAGCATTTTCCATTTAGCCAGCATTAGGGCTCCAACCCTGAACTGAGCATTTTCCATTTAGCCAGCATTAGGGCTCCAACCTCGAACTGAGCATTTTCTGTTAGCTAGCATTTGGGCTTCAACCCTGAACTAAGCATTTTCCATTTAGCCAACATTAGGGCTCCAACCCTGAACTGAGCATTTTCCATTTAGCCAGCATTAGGGCTCCAACCCTGAACTGAACATTTTTTCTGTTAGCCAGCATTAGGGATCCAACCATGAGCTGAGCATTGTTCTGTTAGCCAGTATTAGGGCTCCGACCCTGAACTGAGCATTTTTCATTTAGCCAGCATTAGGGCTTCAACCATGAACTGAACATTTTCCGTTTAGCCAACATTAGGGCTCCAACCCTTAACTGAGCATTTTTTTGTTAGCCAACATTAGGGCTCCAACCCGGAACTGAGCATTTTCCATTTAGCCAGCATTAGGGCTCCAACCCTGAACTGAGCATTTTCCATTTAGCCAGCATTAGGGCTCCAACCCTGAACTGAGCATTTTCTGTTAGCCAGCATTAGGGCTCCAACCCTGAACTGAGCATTTTCCATTTAGCCAGCATTAAGGCTCCAACCCTGAACTGAGCATTTTTTCTGTTAGCCATCATTAGGGCTCCAACCCTGAACTGAGCATTGTTCTGTTAGCCAGCATTAGGGCCCCGACCCTGAACTGAGTATTTTCCATTTAGCCAGCATTAGGGCTCCAACCCTGAACTGAGAATTTTCCGTTAGCCAGCATTAGGGCTCCAACCCTAAACTGAGTATTTTCCATTTAGCCAGCATTAGGGCTCCAACCCTGAACTGAGCATTTTCCGTTTAGCCAGCATTAGGGCTCCAACCCTGAACTGAGCATTTTCTGTTAGCCAGCATTAGGGCTCCAACCCTAAACTGAGTATTTTCCATTTAGCCAGCATTAGGGCTCCGACCCTGAACTGCGCATTTTCCATTTATCCAGCATTAGGGCTCCAACCCTGAACTAAGCATTTTTTCTGTTAGCCAGCGTTAGGGCTCCAACCCTGAATTGAGCATTGTTCTGTTAGCCAGCATTAAAGCTCCGACCCTGAACTGAGCATTTTCCATTTAGCCAGCATTATGGCTCCAACCCTGAACTGAGCATTTTCCGTTTAGCCAGCATTAGGGCTCCAACCCTGAACTGAGCATTTTTCTATTAGCCAGCATTAGGGCTCCAACCCTGAACTGAGCATTTTTTCTGTTAGCCAGCATTAGGGCTCCAACCCTGAACTGAGCATTGTTCTGTTAGCCAGCATTAGGGCCCCGACCCTGAACTGAGCATTTTCCATTTAGCCCGCATTAGGGTTCCAACCCTGAACTGAGCATTTTCTGTTAGCCAACATTAGGGCTCCAACCCTAAACTGAGTATTTTCCATTTAGCCAGCATTAGGGCTCCAAACCTGAACTGAGCATTTTCCGTTTAGCCAGCATTAGGGCTTTAACCCTGAACTGAGCATTTTTCTGTTAGCCAGCATTAGGGCTCCAACCCTGAACTGAGCATTTTCCATTTAGCCAGCATTAGGGCTCCAACCCTGAACTGAGCATTTTTCTGTTAGCCAGCATTAGGGCTCCAACCCTGAACTGAGCATTTTCCATTTAGCCAGCATTAGGGCTCCAACCCTGAACTGAGCATTTTCCTGTTAGCCAGCATTAGGGCTCCAACCCTGAACTGAGCATTTTCCATTTAGCCAGCATTAGGGCTCCAACCCTGAACTGAGCATTTTCCATTTAGCCAGCATTAGGGCCCCAACCCTGAACTGAGCATTTTTACCTTTGGCGACATTAGGGTTCCAGCCTCTGAGTTGCGTTTTGCAGACTAGTTTTTTTTCTTATCCCCGAATCAGTGCTGTAGATTATTATGGCAATTAACTCACGAAATTTTCCTAGTGAAACTGGGGCAGGAAAATTTTGCTCGTTTATTTTGTTTTGTCTCGGCAGATTTGGCCTCGAGGCGCATGGATCGAGACGACCTACGGGATGAGTCCCAATCCGGAATGAAGAAAAGAAGAAAAGACAAAAAAAAAGATTGTTCTGAGACATTTTAATAGACAAAGGGCGGATCACTCCAAAATTTAATCAAGGTCCCGACTCCGCCAATCCGTCTCACTCAATATCGCAGAAATAAACAAGCGCCTACAATTTGCAAGCATCAAGATTCGGATCGAAGTCTACGAGCAGAATCAGCCAAGACCCAAGATCAAGTTGCAAAAGAATTATAAATAGGAATCTTGTAACTAGCGGTTGACAGACATAAATAATTAGTTCAGTTTCAATTTCCTTTGGTTGTAATAAGGCGGTCAGTAAGCAGTAGTGGCAACAACAACAGCAGTAACGGCAAGCATTGCAATCCCATGGTAGTCCTAGCTACCAAAAATTTCCTGAACTACATTGACATGATTCCTGTTTAGCCCAGGATATGTAGGAAATCTTTGAAGCGAAGATTCGGTCAAATCTTTCAAAAAGCGCTTCACATGGAGTATCCCAATATGCAAAATCGCTCATATCCGCTCACTTTATCTTTGTACGGAAACTCTTCGTGTTTTCGCACAAAGAGGGGCAGCTGTGAGCACGTGATTTTTGTTTACACGACAATTACTCAAAAAGAAATCAAAATAATAACAAATGGCTTTGCCGTACAATTTTTGGAATTTACGTGGCATTTTTTGTTAGCTATTTGTGGTTTTGTCCGTGTCTATTTAGTCTTATCCAACAAAAATACAAAATATAGGTCGCATGTGAGTTTAGGATGTCATTTTACTATTAGGAGTTAATCAACTACAATTTGGTTTTAAAAGGAAAATCATAAAAATACACGTCTTTATTCTATTTGTTGTCATTAAATGATTTTATTTTAATTAAATGTTTAATGAGAGTGATATTTGTTGTTTGAATACTAATTAGTATTTGTGTGATTCCTATTTTTGATATTACATTTTTTTTAGGAATTTCATTTAAATCAAAAATTAAAAGAAGAAAAATGGGTTTGAAATTGGATTTGGGCCGTTCCAATTGGACCAACTCTAGCCCAAGACATGTGCCTTGCCCGGTCCAGATCAGCTGACCTCAGGGGCGTCCAGACGACGTCGTTTTGATCTAGCTTGATCTGGGCCGTTGATCTCAGAATGATCAACGGCCAAGATCACAAACCCTAACCCATCTCAGCCAACCCGACCCGTTCGATCCCGGACCAACCCAACCCCCTTTAGTTGAAACGACCCTGTTTTATATAGTTAAGGTAATCCAAACCGTTGATCTCATCAGATCCAACGGCTTGGACTCACTCACCTACCCCGTATATAAGCCCGTCCCTTTTACCCCACGCCCCCAAGCCAGACCCTCTCCCCCCTTGAGTCGTCTCCTTCACCAGACCCCAAACCCCACGGAACCGTAGCGCCGCCCCCTTTCCCCTTACTATAAACCCAGCGGCAAGGACACCGGTGACCACCACCTTAACACCCTAGGACCACCTTGACCCCCTTAACACAGATCCACTAACCGTAGGTCTCGAATCCTCCCCCACCTTCTTGAATCTTTATTTGAAGATTCGAGCCGGACCCTGACCTACACCAAATCACCCCAAATCCATGTCAGGCACTCCCCTGACCTCCCCCATGACCAAACCAGGTTTGGATTGGTCCGAATCCAACCAGGACAACCTGAATCCCAAATCTGCCTTTAGGAACCCTAGAAGTCTTGAGTTCAATTTGTGTCCGTTTGAACCAGAAGATTAGGGTCTAATGGACCTTAATTGAAGTGTTCTCAGTTGAGAACACTTCGATTAAAGTCCATTCAACCCCAAGAAAGGTTGATTCAAATCTGGGCTAGGGCTTTCTGATTGTTCAAGCCTTTAAGGTATTTTGTTTTCTTTGTCAGTTCATTTTATTGTTGTTATAGTTAAATGTCTGTTCATATGGCCAAATGTTTTAGTTGATTTATTTTGAATTCTTGTCGACTGCCCCGTCCACTTTGCCCAGACTTCTGTATTTGGTCAAGTTTTTCTTCATTTATTGATCGTGTGTATGTGTGTAAACTGTACAATCGACTGAAATTGAATTTGGTCGATTAATTAGTTTCTAGGGCAACTTTGTTTGTTTAGTACAATTTGAATCACATGTTAACACTGTTGGATTCTGATCATTGGCTCGATTTTTTATGTGTTGTGATTCGCGTAGTCGAGTCGATATATGTCGTCGATTAGTTCAGCTTTGAATGGTAATAATCTGATTCATGTTATTGGTTTTTATGCTGAAGTTTTGTTTGAATCCAATTAGGAACTGAGTATAGCTGCTTGTTAGTTGTTCAATCTGAATCAGAAACATTTATGGGTTGGGTTATAGTTTCAGTTTAGGTTTGAGTTTTGAATTGATGGCTTGTGTATTCTTGGGCAACATGTGCATTATAGTTTCTTTTATTAATTAGAGCAAATGGGATAGCATGTGCTGCCAGGGCATATGCAGGCTGCCCATACTCTTGTTTTAGCTTAATAAAAGAGAAACCCATTTTAATAATGAAAAGGTTTGTTGACAGGGGAATCTCATGGGAGGGGTTTTATTTTAATGGTTGAGTGGAAAAACAGCGGAGGATTGGTAGGGAATTTGAATGGTTTTACAGGCTGTAGATGGTCTGAGGGAAGGTTATAAATAGAGGGGGGTTCCATTAGTTAAGGATATACATACACACATATAGACATAGAATTAGAAAATAGAAAACACACAGACAAGAATTAGAAATTGTTTTTCCCATTGTTGTCTTGATTTCACCTCTTGACCTATTGATTAACAGTGGTGTTTCCAAGTCCCAACTGAGTGTACTGGGTGCTTGTATCATTAGTTTGCTTCTCGGTTTGGTCCATCTGGAGTTTTGATTCTACTATACTATTTGCTGCTGTCATTTTGCTACTGCTTTCCATCGGTTATAGTTGCATCCTTGCACTGGATTTTGTTATGCTGTTATTTGTTGCTACTGCTGCTGTTCGTTGCTGTTTATCTGTGGTCACTGCTGCCATTTGAGTTGTTGCTGACTTTCTGCTTCCATCTTCTTCTTCATTTGTAAGCATTTCCAGGTACATATTTCTGACACAGTGTGATGTTTAAGCTTGAGGTTGGAGTTTGAAGTGAATAAAGTCTGCTTCACAGTATTTATGCTCAAGATGTAGTAATAGGATGAATGATAAAATAGTTTTTGATTGTTTAAGCTCATCCTAATTGTATTTACTTTGTGTGAATCGGAACGTACTCAGACGCAATTTTGGGACTGTTAAATAACACGGTGCTAGATCGATTAGACATGTTTCCATATATTTTAGCAATCTAGTTTGGTTGGTGATGACAATATAACACAGAATGTTAGCGGGCGTTTGTATGTATCCCATTGGATCTTCGAGTCGTTTTGTCATGGCCCAATCTAGTTTGTTTTTAACATATGTCTCAAGCAAACTTTCATATTACGTTAGTTAATGCCAACGGACTAACCATTAATGTCAACTCTCTTGTTTAAATTCCATGCTTCGATAAAGTTTAAATAGCATAGATTAATAATTGATGTTAGCATCGGCTCACCATTAAACGAAGTGGCTACTAATTTTATAGAATCGTTGGGTTTTACATATTTGGAGTACAAATCAATGCTGCAGGGTTAAAAGCTTTAATCTAATAGCCGTGAATCTAGCAAGATGGCTTAAAATTTAGAATAAACACTAAGACCCAAGGTTAATGCTTATTTTGACTAGTCAAAAACAATTATTGGCCTATCCACATAACTATGTGAAGCTAAGCTAGTTATAGAGTAATTAATCTTCCTTGAATACATTCTTTTTGTCGATTTTGTATTCCCTTATAATTTCAAATTTTAAGTAATATTCTTTTCTGTTAACGTTCATCTTAATCTAGTATGTAAAATGATGTGCTTGTAGCATGTTAGCTAAGTAAGATTTTCCTTTTTCTCTTCTTATTTTTTAGAAACGAAATTAATAGAAATGTAGTCATTTTAGAATATCCTTAAAATAAATGAGACGAGCCTCGCCAAACAAAACGCAAATCGCGGGGCCCTCAATGGTCGATCATAATAAATACTTAGAATTTGGGAATGACTGTTTAGTGAATTTCACTATCTTCCTCAAAGATAATAAAGCGTCAGACTCTTTAGGCGCGATTTAATCAAATTATATTCTTAAATTCGGGTGCGCATTTATGTGACCCAAATTCAAATCTCAACGGAGTTGAAGTGTGTTAACAACTACGGGTGCATTGATTGTGATGTGGTTCGAGATGCATTTTCACGACGTTGCAATTCTATAAAAATAAATGATAATAATAAAAGCGGTTTAAATTTAATAAAAGCACATAAGTCACAACATGTGTTTAAATTAGATATTTAGCCATTATAACAATTTAAGCGACCGTGCTAGAACCACGGGATTCGATGGTGCCTAACACCTTCCCTCGGGTCAATAGAATTCCTTACTTAGAATTTCTGGGTCGCAGACTTCATTTGGAAAAGTCGAATATTTTCCTCGATTCGGGATTCAAGATAAACCGGTGACTTGGTACACCAAAAGCCAAACCTTTCCCAAGTGGCGACTCTGAATTAAATAAATAATCCCATTTTGAATATTGTCACTTAAATTAGAAAAACTCCCTCGTGCATTCTACCCTTCGGGGCGGACGCACAAAAAGGAGGTGTGACACTCTCTCCAGCGGAACCCAAATTCTTGGAAGCTTTCCCCGGGCTTCTTCTCAAGTTTCAGCAATGTGAGACGGTCAGGGACGATCTCAAGGTTGTACTGGAAGTGGCCTGCAAAGGCTTGTGCCAGATTGTCCTAGGTGTACCACCTGCTAGGATCCTGTCTTGTGTACCATTCCAGTGCAGACCCGCTTAGACTTTGACCAAAATGAGCTATCAACAGCTCGTGTTTTTCCCCGGCCCCTCTCATCTTACTGCAAAAACCTAGCAGATGTGCCATTGGATCACCATTCCCTTCGTATAGATCAAACTTTGGCATCTTGAACCCTGCCGACAATTGAATGTCGGGGAATGGGCACAGATATTTGTAGGCCATACTGACTTGGTTGCCTAACCCATGAATATTCCTGAAGGATTGCTCCAGGCTTTTAAACTTTTGAAGCACTTCGTCTTGCTCTAGTATCTTAGCCGGCTTTTCAGTCTCTACCGGTATCTCGAAGTGAGTATTATAAGTATGAGGCTCGGGTGCTTGGAAGGTTGGTTCAGGGGGTAATATTGGTTATTGTGAGCCTGAAACAACAGCTCGCTGGATGATCTTTGCAGTGTGGCTGGTGGGGGTGCCACGAAAACAGGAACATTTGGTGGAGGAGGGTTCTGATTGGGTTGTGAAGCTTGGGGATCATAGGAACTCCTTCCCTGATAGTATTGGTGACTGGGGAAGCTTGTCGAAGGGCCGGAGGGAGGGTATTCCGGCGTGTGTCCTGGTGGGAGAGTGGGAGTAACGGGAGGGCCAGGCACTTTTTGTACCCTAGCTAAGGCCAGCTGCATTTATTTCATCTCCTGTCTCATCTTATCCATTTCCTCCTTCAGCATTTGATTCTCCGTCCTTTCATCCTCGACACTTTGGTCTAAACTAGTCATGCTTTGTAGTACGGGCCCTTTGGATCGTGTTTGGTAATGGTAATCTGCCAGAACGTTCTAACAAACTAACTGGTTCGAAATCTCTGGTAGGACAACAAACTTGTTAGCGTTAGAGTTTAACACATATTGAAATTTCACGTTGGGGGATGCAATGTTCCTAGGCAGTTTAACCATTTCTAACATGTCTTTGCTTCGACCGCATGCGTCATTCCGGCTTACTTTGTTTGTGCCTCGTTTAAGTGTTTCTGAAACTTTCTTTATCTCTCTTTTTATTTCCTTCTTTTTCCTTTCTTTTATTCACTTTGCCTTTTCTCTTTTTCTTTTTAGTGGTGGTCGAATCTTATGTGGATTGCCTACATATCATGTCCCCGCATGAATCAGACCGCGCGTAGTTCTGCCCTATAAGTGCGAAAAGTAAAAAGATAACTTTTGGAAATTTTCGATTTTTCATTAATAAACATTCTATTACAAACTAGACGCTTTTTGGAAAGGAAAATAACAGACTCGAAACCAAACTAAGTACGAACTCAATAACTACTGACATACTCTGATGCGAAATAAAGATAGACTCTAATAGGCAACAGACTCTAAGAAAAAGAAAATGCAGATTCAAACTATGAACACATTAAAGTTTTAAATTTGTGTGCCCGCGGGGCGTCATTCGGCCTCACCGCGGGTTTAGGTGTAAGGTTCCTTTCCAGCTATTCCAATTCATACATGATTTGCTTCACAAATATCATCACCGCCGAGAAGAAGGTAGTACGGGTCATGTTTTCACACTCCCGACATTTCCTGGTAATAGCACGAGCAATAGTCAAAATCTTGTTCCTGGTTTGGTCTTTCCTGAGGAGTAGGCGTTCTATTTGATCCCCTCTAGCCTTCAAAACCCTAGAATCATGCAGATGTTGTTTCCGTAACTGTTGTATTTCATCTTCCATCGAGGCCATCAGATTATAGCAGTGTTTACTCTCGGTTTCAAAAGTCTTGGCTTAATTAGCCACCTCGCTCTCTAGGGTGGTCACCTTCCTTTTTAGACTGACAATGGTCTTTTCATGATCTTTCCTTGCCTACTGTAAGTACTGTGTGCGCTCTTTCGTTCTCTTTGACCATTGTGCCTGGAGTTGTGCTATGGTATCCTCAAATTTCTTCAAATCATCCCGGCACTCACCGATTTCCTTTTTCAACCCTTTTATTAACCGCTCATCTGACCGACTCCTTTGTTGTTTGTCAGCATCTCTCCTCATTTGTCGGATTTGGGCTTTCAACGCCTCATTTTCTTGGGACAATTTGCTCTTTTCACCACGATCGGCATCAACTTGCAGACTATTTCAAATTCCAGGTCTCTAATCTGTTGCCTCAGCTTGCCTACTTCGGCCCGGTATTCGCGCTCTTTGGCCAACCAGTCCCACGGTTCTTGTGATGCCCCAACGAACTCTTGAATGTGAGGTTTTTTGGTTGGCCGTTCTGGTTCGTCTCTTATAATGACCTTCTTTCTGTACCAGGCGAGATAAGCCGGTGAGACATCACCTCTGGATAGGTCGCGCACTCGAGTGTTTACCGTCAAATGCTGGCATTCATTCCATATATAACGGACGGTTTCTTCATGAAATTGGCTGTCGGTGCTTATCTTGACTGTATAAACACTGAGATCTTCATCTGGGTGTACCACCTGACACCTTCCTAACTGTCTTATCACCTGATAGTGCGCATAAAGTTGAATACCTCGGAGTCCCATTAAGAGGAAGTAAGGCCCTGTGGCGGGCATATACACAATTTCTTCAACAGGAAGCCAACCCAAGGACCACCCTATTTGTGCTGCAGTGATGGCGCGAAGGCAAGATACCCAGTCTTCAGACCCTTCTGGCAATTTGAGCCCTGAAACCCTCGTGTTATATCCTTCAATGCAGCCTTCGTTTGTAGATCTATAGCTCATATACTGAGGATGATGACACAAGTGCTCGATCATCCACATCTACAATAACAAATTGCATCCTTCAAAAAAATCTGCCCCGGCTTTACAGGCTGTGAGAGCTCGGTATATCTCGAACACTATCATAGGGGCAAGTATGCTTTTGTTGTTGGTAATCAGGACCTTGACGACTCCAGCCACCTTCAAATCAATATTTCTATCTTTCCGAGGAAACACCACAATGCCCAAGAATGCTACCATAAAGGCAAACCGCCTATATTCATCCCATTTTGTCCGATTCCCTCTGTTGCAAACCCCGCTTTCCATATCGTCGAACCCTCCTATGTGCCCATACCTCTGGTATATGAACTGCAGAGTAGAAAAACCCCTATCCAACTCAGAGTATGGGACTCCCTTGCTTATCTTCAGTAGATCCATGAACTTGTGCGAATTGACGGCTCTTGGAGCAATAAGATATTTGTGCCTTAGCCCCTCAGTAAGGTCCATATAACCTGCTACCTCTTCTAAGGTTGGGGTGAGTTCAAAATCTGAGAAGTGGAATACGCTGTGGGCCGGGTCCCAAAATGTAACCAAAGCTTTTATGATGTCACATTTGGGTCTGACGTTCAACAAACTGGTGAGACCTCCCAGATGTGGTTTGATCTTATCTCGCTCTGACTTTTCCAAATCCTCCCACCACAAGCGCAACTCCAAAGGGATCTTGCTCCTATCTGTTACCGGCAAACTTGGACTCGTGCTCATTCTACATGTTTATTTGGGGTGATTAAGATCCATTGGACTCAAAGAAAGAATAAACTAAAATTGACACACATTTTAATAAAACTCCGGTCTTGTCAATACGGCCTTTCAGCACTTCGAAGAAGATTTAAAGGTTGTGTTTTACCAACCGGACAAAAACCTTGAAAATGACCAACAATGGTTGTTCTCGCAAAAATAGCCTTCCGGCGTCTTTTCAGGGACATTCGGCTATTTTTTACAAGAATGGAATCACCCGACTTATTTATGACGAAAGATTTGAAATTTTGACATTTTTGGCTATTTTGCAAAATGGGAGGTTGGACCCGATGAGGGCTGCCTACGTATCTCACATCCGGTGAGAATCAAACTAGCGCAGTTCGGACAACGAAAATAACATAATTCTGAAAACAAGACTTGTTTAAATAAATTACACTAAAAACATTTTTTCCATTTTTTTTCTTTTTTTTCCTTTTTCCGATATTCCAGTATTTTCAGAAGTCGGTCCGCATGCAAGTCTGCAGCAAATAAATGTGTAAAACAAACAGGATGCAGCAGGATGGTCTTTTTCATTTTAGGTCGCTTGTCCTAGACGGACCCAACCCCTGTGTTGAGTCCCATAAGTCAAGTGCACATGATGCAAATAAGCATTCCTACTAAGGATCCGACATGAGGTTTTGTTATACTAGGTTTATCCTGGGTGTTTGTTCTAGACCTGGCTTACCCAAGCGGACCACTCGAGCCGAGGATGGGAACTGCATACCGGTAACCAAAAGATCATCCGGTTTTGCAACTCCTCGGAATCCTCGTTCTATTTTGGGATATGACACTAACAGAAAGAAGTCACGACCAGCGTGCACTCCTCAAGAGAGAGAAGAGAGGGATTCCGTATCAGTTTATATATATAGTTCAGATAATATCAAAGCGGTAAAAGCAACATTTTAGCACATTAGGACAAAATATGTAATAAAATCAGATAATAAATAAAGCCAAATATAACAATTCATCTAAGCTCGAATTCTGAACCCTGAACCAGAGATTCTGGGTTCGGTCCCCAGCAGAGTCACCACACCTCCTTTTTTACCTACACCCCGTAAAGGGGCGTAAAAGGAGTTTTTCCAATTCAAGGGCAATCCAAACGGGATTTTACTTAAAGATTCAGAGTCGCCACTTAGGAGATTTATGGTGTCCTAAGTCGCCAGTTGAATCCCGAATCGAGAAAAAGTTTGACTCTGTATTACAGTCCGCGAACCAGAAATCCGGATAAGGAATTCTGTTAACTCGAGAGAAGGTGTTAGGCATTCCCGAATTCCGTGGTTCTAGCACGGTCGCTCAACTATCATATCTGGCTTATTTATCTGATTTTAATACATATTGAACGTATGTACCAATTTTAACCTTGAACCGCTTTTGTCATTTATTATTTAAAGAATTGCAACGTCGTGAGAATGCATCTCGAATTGCGCCACATAAATGTACCCGCAATTCTCGATACGTTCCAACTTCGTTGAGATTTGGATTTGGGTCACATAAATGTGCACCGGAGTTTAGGATGATAACATTATTAAATACGCGCCTAAAGATGCTAACACGTTATTATTTTGAGAATGTCGCGAAATTTGCTAAGACGACATATCCCGAAACCTAAGTGTTTATCATAAGCACCTATTGAGGGCCGCGCAGTTTGCAACTTATTAGGCGAGGCACGCCTCGTTTATTTTAAGGATATCCTAAAGCGACTATGGTTATATATTTACTTTTGTCTCTAAAGATAGAGAAAAAGGCCTAATTAATTACAAGCGTGCAATGTCCCATCTTTTGTTGTTCGGACCAACAACTTAACGATGACGCACCTCAACGACAATGCATACCTTCATTTTAATTGACAGACAAGAACTCCAAAATTCCTAAACCAATTTATCATACCCATTATCTATTACGAACTATGGGTTTTAATGAACCGATTTAATGTAAATGAGCCTTTCTTTTCCTGACTTTTAACTGATTTCAACACTAATCTACCAACAACAATTCAGCTTTTGCTTACTATCGAATTCAAAAACTGTTATTCAAAAGAAGACATCCTAATACACTAGCATGATTAATGATAAAATTACTAGCGAGTAGGATGAATATTACTAGATCAGCTCATGAATTGAAATCCTATTATAAGTTCATTACCCTTTTAACCTGACATTAATCTAGATCCACCTATTACTGATGACAATCGAGTTCCTCCAAACTGATTCAACAATCCCATTTCATAAACCTATTGAACTGACTACACTTCATGCCATTCCAAGGGTTCAATTTAACAGTTCAATGTTATACAATGTTTAACAGATAACTCACCTTAAGAAACAGTTTTGATTATACACATAACTACCATCTATATAACAAGAAAACATCTAAACTACTATCAATTAAAATGTAGGCAGTCCTCAGTTGAACAATAAATGTGTTTGAACATTTCATTTCAAACTTCAACGAGCTTACATCAATGTGGTTCAGGGTGGTGTACCTGGTATTGGAACACAAGAAGAAGAAGATCAGCAGAGTAGTATGTAACCCAGCAACAACAACAACAACCAGCAACAACTAGTAAACAGAACACACCTAGTGACAGATTTGAAAACCAACAGGATCCCAGCACACTCAATGAAATAGTACCAACACAAACCAATGCAGACCAGAAATAACAACTCAAGAAACCACTTAAAACCTCAGTGAAATCCTAGAAATAGCCAGCAATCAGAACATAACCAGAATGTATTCAGAAGTGGAAAAGATTCAATGGACAGTTCTGATTTTTTTTTTAACATTCAAAATAGAACAATCTCAAAAAACTCTCAAACTACTGGTCTCAGGACAAAGACAGCCTGTGTTCACTCTCTAAAACTGAACTCTTCTTTGATTTTAAGACCAGCCTGTTCTTTGCTTTTTAATTCTGAATTCTTAGTGTCAAAAATCCAGTGTAACCTTACTCTATCTCTCTGAACTTTTTTCAGATTCAAAAAGCCCCCTTCAGATTTTTCAAAATCCCCCCAATATGTCTAAAATGACTCTATTTATAACCCAAAAACAGGCCTGCCCTCTCTGCCTTGAAACTATCAGATTTTCTGTCCATGATATTCCTCGACCACTACTACATCTTTTGTTCCCTTTTTAATTCACTTGTTCCCCACTACCCTTGTCTTTTCTTTATTTAAATTCAAATAGGTATGGGCACCTATTTCTTAATCCATTTCCTTTAAACCTTCCCCTACCATTATGTTTTGTTCCTCATTAGCACTTAAAAAATTCATTAGTTTAATGGTATTTTAGTACCCTAATGTCAGACCATTCAACTTAAACTACTTTCAAACCTTTTCAATCCCAAAATACCCTCCTAAAACCCCTGAAATTACTATCCTACCTCAACCCTTTTCAATCTGTACCAAATCCATCAGCTATAACCAATTCAACTAAGTTAGAAATCCTAACAATTGACTAATCAAACACATGAAACTAACTCCCAATCAACAACATTAGGACAATTCAACAAAGCCAGATTCATATCAGAACAAACTTAACAGAACTAACAAGTAGATCCAAGTCATTAAACTTAATCAGCAACTAAACTCAAATCAAATCCAACAACATTTCAACCAATATGGGGACTCAATGATTCAGGACAATAGTCAGACTGGACTATTAAGGTCAAGAAATTGACTCATACAGATGCACGAGAGTAAGCAATCTATATTGGGAACAAATACAATTCTAAATTCACCTCGAACAAAAATGCTGGAACAAACAAGTATACTGGCTATGAGCCCCGAGGCTGAAAATAACAAGGTCGGAAAACAACAACCAATAACTTGAGAAGAACAACTGAACTATATACATGAACAGGTCAATCGACGAATCATAATAATAAATTCAACATATGCCAATCGACCAAGATGAGAAAACTGGACCAGAAAAGGTCCGAAAGAGGAGGAGGATTGATTGACAAACATAGCAAGGAAACTTAATTAGGCAAATAACAAACAATAATCAAATAAGAAAAAGGAAAAGAGGAGAATTACCTCAAAAATCAGAAAAACCCAAATGAACCTCATTCTCATTGACACTTCGTTTTGAAATTTTGAAGCCAAAACAGACCTTAATCGAGTGTTCTCGACTGAGAACACTCGACTAAAGTCGGTTAAGACCTCAAACCTTTAACCTTGTACACAGTCTGAAGCTGGTTCCTCTAGGGTTTGCCTTTGATCTGAAATTCGAAAGACTCTAACAAGATTTGGACAGAACCTGGGTGGGATTTGGGGTGAGGGAGTCAAGGAGGTTACTGGGTGTTAGTTAGGGATGGCTTGGGAGGTGGCGCCTCCATCAAAGAATCTTGTGGCGGCGCTAGGGTTTGGACCTTTGAATGAATATTCGAAATTCTTGGGCTTGATTCGAAGGGAAATGAATATACGACTGGAACGAGGAAGTCTTGGGGAAGCTGTGGTGTGAAATTGGAGGCCATTGGACGAGATAGGGTTCCGGCCTGATTTTGGATCTAATATTTGAAGCACACAGCTGGGATTCGAGAGATAAGAGTTAGGGATTCAGAATGGGGAGGTCGAGGGGAATCAGTGGTGAAAAGATGGGGTCGTTTGGACCACCGGAACCGCCGTAAGGCGATTTCCGGTGGGCGGAGCACGGTGGTAAGAGGCGGAGGATCTGTTTGGTCTCTAAAGCTCAGAGACGAAGAGGTGAGGGGGGGTTTGGCTTGGGGGGCGGGGTATGGTTTGGGAATATATAGTGGATGAAGGATTCGATCCAGTCCGTTAGATTAATTAAAATTAACGGACTGGATTAAACGCTTAATAGAAACGACACTGCTTCTTTTAGGTGGGGGTTGGGTCGGTTTGAATGTAAAGTGGGTCGGGCTAGACCGGGTGAGGATGGGGTGATCTGGACCGTTGGATCAAGTCGTATCAACGGCTTGGATCTATTATCCAGATACGACATCGTTTGGATATATCTGGGACCGGTCGGTTTGGGCCTGGATTGGGTGTGTGAGGTGTGTGAGAGTTTGGGCCTGATTGGTTCAAATTAAGGGATGGCCCAGTCGGATTTCATTGCTATTTTTGTTCTTACTTTCTTTTACTTCTTAAAACTAATTTTTTCAAAATTAAAAACCTAAAAAAAATCCTAAATTAAATTATAAAATCGACAATTAACTTAAAATATTGGCTCATAATAATAATTATCACACGAAATTAGACACCAATAAAGATAAAATCACACAATTTGGACATTAAATGCTAAAATGCAAAGTTCATATTTTTGTGATTTTTTTTCCATTTTGTAAAACAAACTTGATTGTTTAATTAATTCCTAAATTGTAAAATTAAATCCTAAATGCACATGCAACACATATTTTTGTATTTTTTAATTAATTAAACAAAATAAACACTCACAGACAAAATAATTATGAAAAAATGTCACGCGAAATTCTTAAACTTGTAGCCAAGTGACATTTGTTTTATTTTTCGATTTCTTTTGGAGTAGTTTTCGTGAAGCAAAAATCACGTGTTCACAGTCGCGTTCGCATAGCTCTGGGAAGTTAAAGCATCGCATTCGCAGTAGCATCATCGTGTTCGCATAGTGTTATTTTGAGAAGCCGAAATTTAGTGCTTCGCGATCGCGATGAAGGAAATTCAAAACTGGGCAGTGAGTTTATTAAACATTTCATCCGTGATTTTGAGCCATTTTTCCACCATAGCTGAGTATTTTGAGAGCTCTTTGAGGGAAATTGAAGAGGGATTTGAGGAGAAGTGATTGGAGGTAAAATGTATGAGCATAAAATGTGATTCTATTGTGAAATTAACCTAGAAATTCATGGAAATTTAGCTAAAAATGGAAGAACTAGGGCTTGGGATTTTGAGATTTTAAATTGGGATTTGAAGGGCCATTTGAGGTCGGATTTGAGAACTCTTGACATATATGGACTCGTGGAAGGATAAGGAACCCGTTGATGTGAAAATTTCTAAGTTTCGAGAAGTGGTCTCGGGGCTCGAGGTTTGCTAATTTCAGGATTTTTTGATATTTTTCGATTGTTTTCGCTTGGGTTATGTTCCCTTAGCATATTGTGACGTATTCGTTCTGGTTTTGGTCAGATTCGATGAGCGAGGAGGCCAATTTGAGGGGCAAAGGCGTAGCGAGCTAGAGTTTTTGCCTGTTCGAGGTGAGTAATGAATGTAAATGATGTCCTGAGGGTTTGAAACCCTGGATTTGCACATCGTAGTGCTATATTGAGGTGAGACACGCGCTTGATGATGAGAATGGGGTCGTTTACTATTGGGGATTGTGACTTGGTCCGTCCCGAGTGATGCTTTTACCGCATATTTGATTGAAGCTTATTTGTTATCATCATTATTTGGACTGATTTCCATATTTGGGCTTCGTGCCAACTATTTGAACCCTTCGGGGAGTTTTATCACTATTTCCTCACTGTTTTTACTTACTACTTGAACTCAGTCATACCGTTTTTCACTGTTTTACAACTCAGCCACTTTTACTCGGTTTTGAAACTAAAATGATATATTAAATGATGTTTGGGCTGAGAACTACTGTTTTACTAATGCCCGAGGGGCTTATATGATTTCTGGACTGAGTACAACCAAGGTCCAGATGTAAGGATACTATAGGATCGGGTTGTGCGCTGCAACAGTGTTATACTGATATTGATATGAGGCTGACAACCTTGATTTGATGCTACGAGATGGCTTGATATTGCGCTTGGGCAGTAAGGGGCCCCTCCCGGAGTGTGCACACCCTCAGTGAGTGTCGTCGACGAAATATATGGATCGGGCTGCACGCTGCAGCGGGTACTATAGGGTACCGTTCTATGTGTTGATTTTCTTTATATGTCTGTCACTTAACCGCTTATTTGTTGTAGCATTACCATATTTCGTTTCCATTGGTTTACTGGTTTCATATTACTTGTTTAAACTGCCGCATTATAGATTACTCTGTGTTTTTCCGTGACTTCTTATCCTCAGTCATTATTTATGCTTATTACTCACTGGGTCGGAGTACTCACATTATTCCCTGCACCTTGCATGCAGATCCAGGTGTCCCAAAGGCTGAGTGAGGATTTTCAATCGATCAGTTCATATCCAGGAGCATCGAGGTAGCTGCACGGTGTCTGCAGCCTGGATCTCTCCCTTCTATCCTTTCGTTTTATCCGAATTTCCTAGACTGATTATGTATTAGGTTGTTAAACTTGTACTAGAGGCTCGAGACTTGTGACACCAGATCTGTATGGGCTATATAGTAGTATTATCATCTGAATTTCCGCATATTTAACTCGTTGTCTTAAACTCTTATTAGGATAATTTAGCAATTTAACTGTGTTAGCTAATAATGATTTTTATAAGAAGACGGATTGAGGTTGTTAGTTGGTCAGGCTTGTCTAGTAGTGTGTTGGACGCTATCACTACCGGGGTTGGGGTCGTGACATTGGACCATAGTGATCCTCAATCATGAATGTGGTCATTGTTGGCCCTTGACTCTATCCTCTTTAATAATCTAGTTGTGTGAGGGGTGAGATGCTTTGTTGCTAGTCCAAGTACCCATGCGTAAGGCCTAGAACTTGCCCCGAATGTGTTTTAAGGTGAAATCATAAGTTTTGCTTGGCTTGAGAAGTGATTGTAGGATCTCCCTGGCCCGTTTGAATTTTCCATTTCCTACCAATGTTATTATCTCTAGTAAACCCATTTGAGCCTCGAGTCTTCTCATTTGATAACCATGTTACTAGCCTTTACCTATTTTATCGTGACCCTCTCTTGGCACCCGAGATTTTCTTAACACTCTTGTAAAATAATAGGTTAAAAATGCATGTTTGGGGGAAAGACGAGGAACTTGAAAGAGATATAAAGGCAAATAAAGAGAAAAGAAATGATAAGAAGGAAAGGCAAAGAAAAGAAAAGAACAAAAAGAGAAATGCAAAAAAATGAATAAATGAAAGTGTTGAAAGAATTCAAAGAAAGATAATGATCCAAAATATGGAGAAATCAAAGAGGGAGATTATGAAAGTAATGACCAAGAAAGAATGTTGTTAAGTCTCTCTAGTCCCCCGTGGCAAAGTGTGAGCCGAAAAATTGAAAGATGGAGTGCTTAAGGAAGGTGTAACCACTAAAACATATTGTATCAATCCCTAATCAAAAAGCCTTCATTACATTCTAAAAAAGCCCTACTTGATGTTAATCCAAGTGAGTTTACATTATTGGCGATCTACATGAGGGGCAACCCTATGATACTTGAAACCGTACTTGCGACAGTATCTTCAGAGGGATGAGTGGACCTTTCACACCTTTGGATTGAGTGCTATAAGTATTAAGTGAGCTTGGAAAACAGAGCATAGAGGAGGAGGAGTTTGGGATCCACCATAACCTACATGAGAGAGAGAGCTTCCTTGATGAATCAAGTCAACTCTTGATTCTCAAGTGTCACATTAGAACTATAAGTGCATAAATGTTTAACTTATTGCCTTGTTAATAATGCATGAGCGATGTGGGTAATTGTTGGTCCCAACTGAGGTGTGAATGGTTCATCCATGGCTACCTGTAATGTCCCTTAACTTTTGGAGGTGAGAACTAATTTGTTTTCTTGAGGACAAGCAAAGACTTAAGTTTGGGGGAGTTGATAAGTGGGGATTTTGACTAATTATTAACGCCTTTTAGATATTGTTTTAGTCTAAAATCATTGAATTATGCTTTCGAAACTAATGAAATGTGTAAAATTGCATGAATGTTAGAAGTTGGACTCCCGAGATAAAATACGACTCAAAAAGGAGTAGTATAAACACAAGGCAATAAAAGGCATAGAAGATTACAATGTGCGGTCCGCAGAATTCTATTTGCGGAAAAATCAGCAGACTTTTGGGCAAATTGTGGATCGCACATGAAATGTGAGGCCGCAAAAGCTGGGCTATGAACAAAGATCAGAGAGATAACAAAAAGCCAAGTCCATAGCTTCCTCAAATTGTGGTCCGCACAAGATTTGTGCGGCCAAAATTAAACTATTGCAGACCACAAAAGAGTACCTTGCGGCCGCTATGCTAAATCTGCAAACCGTAAACATAGTGCCTCGTGACCGTATTTCAAAATTGTGCAGTCACAGACCTCCAATTCCTGACAAGATGAAAAAACATGCGGACTGCACATGGAATTGTGTGGCCGCACAACCTCCCGAGGGAAATGTTTGTTCAAAATTGTCAGCTTTGTATAAATAGAAGAATTTCACAAACATAGGTCAAGTCTTGACATCAGCAAGTCTTATAGCCATTTTTCTTTGCTTCTTTAGACAACTCTAACTTATTTTGGTGATTTAACATTGGATTTCTATATTTTAATCCTTCAATATGAGTTTTATTATCTTTTCTTCTTTATTTCCTTCTACAACCACTATTGGTAGCTAGATTTTTACTAGGTTGGTGACCCAAACCTAGTGTATAAACCTTATGGGTGATTAATTTTATGCTCATTTATGAATGAGTGTTTATTATTTAGCTTAGTTCATGCTTGAAATTGTAAAATTAATGGTTGCAAACATTGACTCAAGCCTATTTGACTTAGTCTCTTCTTGACAAAGAGGGACCTAGCCTAGGTTAACTTAGCTAACAAGGAATTGAGTCAATTGAGAGATTGATTAACCAAATTAATGGGTTCAACCTAAAGATAGTAACAATCTGACTTGAGCTATTATCAATCATTTTGGTAGATACCCATTTGATCTTGAGAAAGCCAAATTGGGAAAAACCACTCTCTGAATGAGAGGTATTGAGTGGACAAAGGAGTATTGTAAGCTATGATACACCCTAGTCAATAAAACGAGCATAAAAGTCTTTATTCCATTAGGCAAACACCTAGGTCATGGTCGCAACCCTAGACCTTTTATATATTTGAAAATACTCAAAAATAATCATCTCTAGTTTTATATCTTTAGATTTAAAATCATTAACTTAATTTCAGAAATAGAAACAAAAACATATTTGTGGAAGTGTAATGTATATACTGCACTTGCTTATTCTGAATATATACTTTTAACTCACATCCTAGCTCCCTGTGGATTCAACCCCGACTCTTTGTTGGGTTTTTGATATTGCAAACGACCGTGTCATACCTCTTTAGAGGCATGCATTTGGATGTAATCAGAGATACTTGATGGTAGCATAGAAAGAGAGATTGAAAGACTCAGTTCTTGATTAGTTATCATCAGGCATCATCCATCGAATTCACCCTACTCATCCCAATTGGTTTCTCGGTCCTTCTCATCTATGTGGACACCAATTGCATAGAAGAAACTAACGGCAGCAGAGGCACCAACATCAGAAATATCACTAGTGGAGACGAACTCAGAGGACCGCAAAGACCGGTGGAACCGCTATGGTAGACGGAAAGAAAAGAGCGTTGCACATAAGGCGAATAAGACCTAACAGAAATTGCGAGTCTAATTTCTTTCACTTTAAAAAAATGCCCCATATGTGGCAAACTTTCCTACTATAAATTGTAAAAAGTTGGTCAAAATTTACTAATATTGTGTTAATTAAAGCAAATGTTATAATATTCGGTCATTTTTATTTTATCGAATGTCACTAGTTTTATGACAATTTCAAGTAAATGCCGCTAAACTAATTAACTCCCGTATTTTTCATAGATGTCACTAATTAAATGTTATCATAGCTTATATTTGTTTTAGTGTGTCTAGGTACACTCTAAAATAACAGTCGCTAACTGTCAAGGTCGGGGATGTCCTCGGTAAGTTTTCTTCAAGGGCGGCAAGACCCTAAAGAAAGTAAAGCACTTGCTTTAGGCCCCAAGAATTTAAGGGCCCTAGAATTACTACTCAATTTCTTTATATATAGTATATTATTTATATAATTATTCCTATTATTGATAAATTTATTTCTTTATTGTCATATTAATTTTTAATAGCTAAATATGTTCTTCTAATTAATATAACCAAAATAATTTTTTTTGTCAATCTTATTTTATTTTTTTACTGAATTATATTTCTCTATTCATTAGTTGTCACGACCCAAACCAATGGGTCGCGACGGGCACCCAGTACCTTACTAAATCGAGTACCAACATAACATATCTTTCTTATTACATCATCATATACGCGTGACATACGGGCCTAATAGGCCAACATGATCATTTATAAACTCAAAACATAGGCCAACAAGGCCGTACAATATTTTACGTACAAGACACATGTCTACAAACCTCTAAGAGTACATAAATGTCATAAAGGTCGGGACAGAGTCCCTCCATACCAAAGAATACATGTCAAAATCATACTAACCAAACAAGCAACTCCGAAGCAAACGGAGCGCACCAACATCTTCCGTTGAGCAGATAGACTACTTGTAGGGCTCTCGACCTGTCTATTGGGACCTGCGGGCATGAAACGCAGTATTCCCAGGCAAAAGAGACGTCAGTACGAATAATGTACCGAGTATGTAAGGCATATAAATAAGTACATAAAAGACATGGAACATGTATAAAGTACATGACTCAACCTGTAAGTCTGAATAACTTTGTAAATCATGAAATAATTATAGTATCATGTATATGCATATGAATGTCATGTCGTGCAAAGGTATATGTTTCATAACATCATCAGCCTCTGAGGGCATCCCATCACATCATATCATCTCATCCACCGGCAAAAATCATTATCATATACCAGCTGATCAGGTGGTGGTGCTTATATAACACCATAACCTTTCCCATATCTCATATACATATATATACGTGTATATAATGCCATAATATCATCTCGCCTCTGAGGGAATCCCATGAATGCAATGCATGAAAAGTACGTTAATAAAATCTTTTGAAATGTCATAAGACCATTTTGCCTTTGAGTAATATCATAAAGTAAACTCTTTTCAACTTTAGTATTTTTCTGAGACCCATGAACAGATGATAAAATATTATGACACATGGAAATTCAAGAACATAGATATCTCTAATACTTCTATGAATCGAGTCATTCATGGAATTTTGCGCATTTGCACATTTCGTTCATATCGTATGGATTAAGGGATAACATTAACATACCTTTTCCTTGAATTATTTGCACAAAATGAAGCTTCTGCTCCTTTGAACTTGAACGAAATTGATTCCTGGACTCTATAAAATAGGAACGAAATTCTTTCTGCTTGTCAAGATTTTGGGATGTTAGTCCCTTTTGTTCAAATCAAGAAAGCTAATCTACTGATCCTTCACATTTTCTTGAAATAAATTGAGCAAAATCTTAATCTTGCTACTATTTGTTTTTGTAATGGAATGAATTGAAAAGACTTGTATTTATAATGGAATGAATTGGAAGGACTTGTAATGGAATGAATTGGAAAATCACGTTTCTGTTATTCCTAAGTCTTTAAGTAGTAAGAATGTTATATTGTTTCTTGTTTGATCAAATGAAGCCAACTTCCTACATGCCTTACACGTAATTCAATCAAGGCTATGAATCATTTAGCTTGAATATGGGGCTGCCACCTCATATTATTTGATACTTATCCAATATATCCCCATTAATTAGGTAATGTCCCGTTATCCGATAATTAATTAATTACCCGTATAATTAAGAATTATTCCCACTTACTTAAAATATTACTCACTTTTCACATAACTTATACATCCTACTAGCATGGTCATGTAGTACCTTGTATGACACTAGTCCATAAATACCGGGTATTTTAGCTCGGGCCGTATTTTACCCAAAAATGCCAAACTTGGACAAAATTCATTTTCTTTGACTTGCTCCCCCTTTCACCTTCATGAATTTACTAATCACTTGTGAAATAGGATAATCCTTATAATCTCCAAATAATTGTTTACTTGGACTGATGTCAATTACCTTGCGACTAATTCAATGTACAATACTTTAGGGTGCAACATCGTCGTAACTTAATACTGTGAAGCGTGACATCACCGTAATGTAATACTGCTGGGTGCAACACTATCGTAACTTAATACTGCAAAGCGTGACATCACTGTAATGTAATACTGCAAGGCATAACATCAACGTAATATAATACTACAGGACGTAACATCATCAAAATATATTATTGTAGGACGTAACACCATCGTAATATATTATTGCAGAGGGTAACATCATTGCAATATATTACTGCATAGCATAATATCATCGTAATATAATACTGCGAGATGTAATATTGATGTAATATTGTGGGGCGTAACATCATTCCCCCCTTTGGAACATTCGTCCTCGAATGTTAACTGATGCTCTTATCATTTTCATAACTTATAGCTCTTGTGAATATACTCTTTTTGCCATTTAAGCAGTTGCTGTGTGAATAAATCCAAAGTCTAGGGTATTCCCCCTTTAGTCTTTTTGCTCTTATCATGACCTGTGGTCGAAATCTTCCTAATCTTGCAACTGTTGTTACCTCTTGTGATACAACCTGTATGACCCTGGCTTTGCAAGTGCAGTTATGCGATTCATCTTTCCTTTTTCCTTTTATCTTTTAGCCAATCTCTAGGCCTTACTTTGTATATACAAGGCTTAATAGGATGCCTCTCTAGGCCTCTATAGGTATACTGAAGTCATTTGCTTGATACTTTGTAGAACTTGTGAATATGGCCATATCTTATTTCATTGATCTGGTTATCCATTCATATGACTTTACTGCATTTACATGGGTTATACTATACCACAATTTTTACTTTACTTCAATCTATCTTTACTGATGTATGCTTAACAAGCTCCTAGTTACTTTTGTTGCCTATCCTTTAGGTATAAATCTCAGTCCTTCAATACTCCTTCATTACCAATCGTCTTAAGAATCATGGTCTAATCTCATGTCATACTTTGTAACTTGTATCTAACCATTGTTGATTTGCCTTAATGTTGATCTATAATCCTCTACTTGAAGACTTGAAACTTCTTACGTAATACATTACTGCTAGGGCTTACGTTGCATTGAGGAATATTTGAAGTGATTTCCATAATCATATTTCATAGTGTCTCAATATGATTCACCTTACGGGGTATCCAAATTTCGTGCTGCCAGCGAAATATTTTCTCCTTCTCTTCTTCTATTTTTTTTCAAATCATTATTCAAACGAAGGCCCAAACGTTATCTTTGATCTGTCACAATTATACCCTCATTTTATTACTAGGTAAGTATTTCATTCTTTCTAAATGTTATTAATCTTAGATTCCTTTGAGTTTATTCAGGCTATACTGTACTTTCAATAACTTAGAGAAACCATTATCTCTCTTGTTTTCATGGACTTAATCTTGAGGACTTATCCACTCTCGTCAACTTTTCACTTGCCTTTCATCATCCTTACTCAAATTTTCTTAAAACTTTGTCGCTCTACCATACTTTGGTTTGCGACCTATAAATATCCATTTATAATACTCGCAACTTTCCTTCAACTTGCTTGCAACGTAGATTTCCTTATGTTATTCTGGAACGTCAAGCAATACGTCACATCGTCTCCAACGCTTCTCTTCTATCTTAACTATATCTCTTAGTACTTAGAAATCATAGGTTGGAAGACATGCCACTGACGATGCCACTATCATTCCCTCTTACTGGATCCCCATGCTTATAGCCTTCTATTTGAAGTATGGACTATTCACGGTCTTCTGCACCACCTTAGTATCTCGTACGTTGTTCACCTTAAGCTTACTTACTTAAAATCTCATATCATATCTTCTATATCTTTTATAACCTCACTTATACCTAGGTGTAATTCACGTCCATAACTTGAAGCTCTATTATAATACTCGCACCTCTAGTACATACACAATCCGGTGGGAGCTTCGTACTAACTTCTTATGAGCTGGTACTTCTTCTAACTGGCTTCCTTGTAAAGCCATTATAGATTATGGTTGTTGTGTTATTTTTCTTGAACATCTGATATTAAGAGTGATTCTGTTATGTTCTCAAGCACAAATTCTATAATTTTTCTAGGTCCAATAATCAGACTCCTGATTTACTTGGGTGATGTAATTCTTTAGTTTCCTCTTCCTTCTGACCAGTCTTTATGTAGGCTAAAGCTATCTTCCGATCTGTGGCTCATGGTATCAGTTATTACCTTAGCCTTTCATGGGCGTTATGGAATATGCATGATACAACCCTTTAATAATTTAATCCTTCGTTTATGACCTGGGCTCAATTATTTCTTTTAACGTATATCAAAATCTTCTACGGCTGTATATGCTGCATGTTTAAAACTCCGAACCCTTAAGTGAGATCATAACATAACCAACTTTGGATCATTGATTGAATAATTTCTTTCCTTCAATTTTAGATTTCTTTCAACGTAAGCTATTACTTTTCCTAGTCTCTCTGCCCCTTGTTGCGTCCATACATAGCTTATCTTAGTGCCCACACATGCCAGAGTTTTCATGCAACTCATATGATCACGAATATTACCTTTAATTTTACTTTTCGTACATTAGTCACGGTAGGTGCCACTTTCCTTTGGAGTGCTTATAATGTTGTTGTGAGAGTGTTGTTATACGACCACATCCTCTTTAGGTCGGCATGCTTAAGTTGAACCCTTCTTCCTTATTTTCTCAACTAGCCTTTCATTGTAGTACTTAGGGAGGACCCTCAGACTCTTATAAAGCTGCTAGTTTATTACATCGTATACCCAATAAAATTGTTGATGTCCTTCCTCACCTACAATTATCTGTAGTTACTTACCTTCTCACCCTTGTGCTTGTAGGGTTGGTTCTGAACTGATATTTGACTATCTTCCTAGTGGCACTCTCTTTTAATCATGTGACATTCATACGGTACCTTTAACTACCCCAACTCCTATTTGAATATATCTCAAGTATTATAATGACATTACAACGAGGCTGAATTCTCCATGTTGGGGTTCACCATATTTATCTTGCATGATCTGCTGATTTGTCTGTAACCTCCTGTCTAGCCATAACTAGGCTCTTCCTAAATCAACTACCAACTACTTGTTGTCCCATTCTCATATTAATGTTCCGTGTAATCTTTCTTGGGTTATTTTCTTTGTCTTATCTTACCTTTTGCAATAGCTCCCTATTTATTGACTTCGTGCTTACATAATGTTCTGGAATCATAGTATGTCCGCAACATTTGGTTAAGTGAAATCTCATCCCTTTCTAATTTTTATCGCATTCTTCCTTTATCATTCCATATACCCCCCCCCCCCCTTTAGGGGAGTACTAAGACTTAGAGTTATGACGACCTGCCCATAGATATTTTTCCTCTTCATATTTGGCGTCTTTTCATATTATCCATGACCCATGCTCACCTTGTGGTAATCCTTATGTACCAAGGATAACTAAATTCCTCACTCGCAATGGTGACACTTAGTGTAACTAGCACATACATTCTCTTAAGCTTAACTTTGATCACATTTCTTGCTTTGGGGAAGCGTCTCCCTGAATGACCATTCTCTAAACTCAGCATGGATCTTCTTCTATTTTCCGTTCTATTATTGTCGGAATGCAATCTGAAATTCTCATGATGCTGACTATTATCAAATCACTCAGTTCCTAAGCCCTGTTTAGTCACGAACTAGGGTTCTGGTAATCACGTTAGAGTCACGAACTTATTTCTTGAGATGAGGATATGACTTTATGGCATATACTCTTTTGTTGTCCTAAGGCCTGTCACCTCTTGTCTCTTCATTCACTTGACTGAACTCTGTAATACTGCCATTTCTTGTTTTTCCTACCATCGTTATCCATGAATCACACCTTATTCATAATGCTTCATTATCTCTCTTCCCATTACTCTGCTAATATTTCTGTATATCCCTTTTCTTGTGAAAACTTCAACATGACATTCTTTCACTTTTAGCTCTCCTTGCTTCATTCATCGGCTATTCGGGTTGCTCAACATCTTTGCTCTACTAGGGACGAGAGTCACACTAAGGTGATATTTATCCCTCCCTAACTTTCAGTGCCTATCATCTGATTTTTTTTATCATACTAGCATTCGCATCTAATTGTAATATTCTAGAGTGCACCATCTGGGTATCTCACAAGGAGATCTATTATCACTTTTTTTAATGTCCTTCGAAATTGTCAACTAACAACAAACCATCCATTTACCAATTTGGATTACCCTAACCCCAGCCGGATCTTGATATCCCGTCTCTAAACTATACATGTTAGCCCCCACAGGGCATAATTGGAATGGGTGTGACCAATTATACATACCCCTGTTACTGCTGAATATAACTCAAAAAGCTTAGGTTGCCCCGCCTGAATTATAAATACTATTAACCTTCATTAACTGGGCGCCTCATACCATTCTTCATCTTGCTTATTTTGTTTGCTGAAACTTTTATTTATCTTCTTAATCTCTCATTGGCTTTCCCCATAAAGGTGGATAGACACTCTTGCCTTAAGGCTTCTTATCAGGAAGCTTACACCTTTCAGTACACTCATGATCTGTTAAAGACCTCACATTTACATATCATAGGCATCATACAAAAATCAAATTCATCTGACTCAGCTCTTCCACAGCTATCTCTCTTTCCAACCTTCTTTCCGGATGTAGGTATCATCTTATTACGAATAAAATAGAATTTCAGAATTTGAATTCTTATAAGTGAGTTCTACCACACAATCTAGAGTAAGAAGAAAGAGTGACAGTCCTAAATGCCCTGTAGCCTCCTGCTTATAAGTGTGGTGCACGACACACCTATAAACAAGACTCTACTAGACACGGCTTGTAGACTCTCTAGGGCCGAACTGCTCGGATACCACTTTTGTCGCGACCCAAACTGATGGGTTCTGGTAATCACGTTAGAGCCACGAACTTATTTCTTGAGATGAGGATATGACTTTATGGCATATACTCTTTTGTTTCTGTTATTTCTAAGTCTTTAAGTAGTAAGAATGTTATATTGTTTCTTGTTTAATCAAATGAAGCCCAACTTCATAAATGCCTTACACGTAATTCAATCAAGGCTATGAGTCATTAACCTTGAATATGGGGCTACCACCTCATGTTATTTGATACTTATCCAATATATCCGCCATTAATTAGGTAATGTCCCATTATCCGGTAATTAACCAATTACCCGTATAATTAAGAATTATTCCTAGTTAATTAAAATATTACTCACTTTTCACATACCTTATACACCTTACTAGCATGGTTATGTAGTACCTTGTATGACACTAGTTGTGACGACCCGACCCGTCGTTACATGAGTTCCCCCCCCCCCCCCCGTTTCCCCTATTTTATGCTTCTTCATGTTTCATTATCGGTATTCGGTGTGTTAGAGTTAAATCGGATTGGTTTTGATAGGAAATGAGACACATAGTCTCTTTTAAGAAGGTTTAAGTTGGAAAAGTCAATCGGACGTTGACTTATGTGTTAGAGGGATCGGATTTAAATTCTGATGATTCGGTTAGCTTCAGAGGATGATTTGTGACTTAGGAGTGTGATCAGAAGTAATTTTGGAGACCCAGTGTAGAATTAGGCTTGAATTGGCGAAGTTAGTATTTTGGCGAATTCCGGTTGATAGGTGAGATTTTGATCCGAGAGTCGCAATGGAATTCCGAGTTTTGTTGTAGCTTTGTTAGGTGATTTAGGATATGTGTGCAAAATTTCAGGTCATTCGGACGTGGTTTGGTCGGGTTTTTGATCGAAAGTGTATTTCGGAAGTTTTTAGAAAATTAGGCTTGAATTCGATGAGTTTTAGGTAATTTGATATTTTTTGAGGTGTTTTGATGATTGGAAGAGGTTTGAATAATGTTATGAATTATGTTGGCATATTTGGTCGTGGTCCCATGAGGCTCTAATAAGTTTTGGAAGAGTTTTTGGAAGATTTTTACCGTTTGAGCATAAGCATGTAATGATCCAAAGGTCTATTTTTAGTTCTAGAGATAGAAATTTCATTTCAAGATTTCCAAAATTTAAATAATGAATTATAGGAGTGATCTGGAAAGTTTGGTCTAATTTCATCAAGTCGCGATTGGGTTTTTGACGCGAAACATGAGTTAATTGTTTAACGAACGAAATGGATATCGCACTGCGCAAACGAGCTCCGAATTGACTTTCAATTGAAGGACTATGTTTGTATCATCATTTGTGACTCATAGGAACAAGAATCATCAAATTCCGAGTTCGTATGATGGAGTTAGAGCCATTTTAGTGAAGCGAAAAAAAAAGCTGCAAATTTTTTCGCTGCTGCTGTAATTTTTTAGCAACGTGAACAGTAACCGCGTGTGTATAGTAACCGCGGGTGAACAAAAACCGTGCGGGTGAAAAGTGACCACGCGGGTGAACAGTAACCGTGCGGTGAACAGTACTTCCGAAAAATTAACATTTCATCCGCGAACCCAACCCATTTTTCCACCATTTTTGAGCAACCTTGAGAGCTTTTGGACGGGAATTGAAAGGGTTTTGACGGAAAGTGATTGGAGGTAAGTCCTATGAACTAAAATACATGATTATATTGTGAAATCATCCTTGAAATTCATGAAAATATAGCCAAATTGTAAGAAAATAGGGCTTGAAATTGAAATTCTAAATTTGGGATTTGAGGGGCCATTTGTGGTCCGATTTGAGAGATTTTTGTATGTATAGACTCGTGGAGATATAAGGAACCCGATGACATAAAAATTTTTGAGTTTAGAGACGTGGGCTCGGGGCTCGGGTTTTGTCAAATTCGTGAATTTTGATATTTTTCGAGTGTTTTCGATTGGGTATTATCCCTTTAGCATAATGCGACATATTCGTTGTGATTTTGGGCAGATTCGTCGCACGAGGAGGCTAATTTAAGAAGCAAGGGCATAGCGAGCTAGAGCTTTGACCGGTTTGAGGTGAGTAATTGATGTAAATGATTTCTTGATGGTTTGAAACCCCGGAATTTCACATCGTAACGCTATATTAAGGTGACTTGCACGCCGGATAACGGGCGTGGGGTAGAGCACCATTGGGGATTGTGACATGGTCCGTCCCGAGAGATATTTTTACCGTGTTTTCTACTTGAACTAAATTGAGAATCATCGTTACGTGGATTTAATTGTTACATTTGGGATTCTTGCCAATTATTTGTGACTCATAGGAACAAGAATCATCAAATTCCGAGTTCGTATGATGGAGTTAGAGCCATTTTAGTGAAGCGAAAAAAAAGCTGCAAATTTTTTCGCTGCTGCTGTAATTTTTTAGCAACGTGAACAGTAACCGCGTGTGTATAGTAACCGCGGGTGAACAAAAACCGTGCGGGTGAACAGTGACCACGCGGGTGAACAGTAACCGTGCGGTGAACAGTACTTCCGAAAAATTAACATTTCATCCGCGAACCCAACCCATTTTTCCACCATATTTGAGCAACCTTGAGAGCTTTTGGACGGGAATTAAAAGGGTTTTGACGGAAAGTGATTGGAGGTAAGTCCTATGAACTAAAATACATGATTATATTGTGAAATCATCCTTGAAATTCATGAAAATATAGCCAAATTGTAAGAAAATAGGGCTTGAGAGATGTTTTTACCGTGTTTTCTACTTGAACTAAATTGAGAATCATCGTTACGTGGATTTAATTGTTACATTTGGGCTTCTTGCCAATTATTTGAATCCTTCAGGGAGTGACATCACTGCTTTCGCATACATGCATATCATTTGATCTCAGTCCAAGGTTTTAAATACTGTTTTGTAAACTCAGTCATCTTTCTAAGATTTGAAAATTTAAATGATATTTCTAATCGATATTTCGGGCTGAGAACTACTATTTTACAAATGCCCAAGGGGCTTATGATGATTTCTGGACTGAGCATGGATCGGGATGCGCGCTGCAGCAGTTTTATATTGATATTGAGGCCGAGAGCCTGGTTGATTACATTGATATTGAGGCCGAGGGCCTGGTTGATTACATTGATATTGAGGCTGAGAGCCTGGGTGATTATACTGATATTGATATGAGGCCAAGGGCCTAGATTTGATGCCACGAGATGGCTTAATATTGCGCTTGGGCTGTAGGAGCCCTTCCGGAGTCTGCACACACCCCCAGTGAGCGTCGTCGACGATAAATAAATGGATGGCTCGGGCTGCACGCCGCAGTGGGTACTAGAGTGTACCATCATATGCATTGCATTGCATTGCACTCATGCATTTGATTTTATCTGTTATACATGTCTCAGTATTTGGTACTCTAACTTAATTGACTTGTTGCTTCACTATTTGTTGTTCTAAACTGCCAGTTATAGTTTATTTTTCTATGATTTCTTATTCTCAGCCTTTATTTATGTTTATTACTCACTGGGTCGGAGTACTCACATTACTCCCTGCACCTTGTGTGCAGATCCAGGTACACCGCAGGCTGAGTGAGGATTTGTTTAGCTGAGCAGCAGTATCCAGGAGTATCGAGGTAGCTGCATGGCGTTCGCAGTCTTGATCTCTCCCATCTATCTCCATCTTTTATTCCGTGTTTTTCCTAGATAGACTTGTAATAGGTGGATATTCTGTATTAGAGGCTCATATTCGTGACACCGGATTCTGTTGGGCTATGGTGTGGTATTTTAATTGAACTTCCGCAGATTTTATTATTAATTATACACTTGAATGAAATGACTTAGTAAATTCTCTGTGATATTTATCTATAATCTGAATAAGAATTTGGGATAATGTTGTTGAATGGTCGGGCTTGCCTAGCACTGTGTTGGGCGCCATCATGACCGGGGTTGGGGTCGTGACACTAGTCCATAAATACAGGGTATTTTAGACTGGGCCGTATTTTACCCCAAAATGCCAAACTTGGACAAACTTCATTTTCTTTGAGTTGCTCCCCCTTTCACCTTCATGAATTTACTAATCACTTGTGAAATAGCATAATCCTTATAATCTCCAAATAGTCTTTTACTTGAACTGCTGTCAATTACCTTGCGACAAATTCAATGTACAATACTTCAGGGTGCAACATAGTCATAACTTAATACTGTGAAGCGTGACATCACCGTAATGTAATACTGCTGGTGCAACATTGTCATAACTTAATACTACAAAGCGTGACATCACTGTAATGTAATATTGCAAGGCATAACATTATCGTAATATAATACTGCAGGACATAACATCATCGTAATATATTACTGCAGGACGTAACACCATCGTAATATATTACTGCAGAGGATAACATAATCGTAATATATTACTGCAGAGCATAGCATCGTCGTAATATAATAATGCGGGACATAATATTGTGGGGCTTAATAGTTAGTCACGTAACTATATCTAATATTCTAACTTATCATTTATTTTTCTCACATAAATTATACTTTCTCTGTCCCAATTTATATGAAAGTGCTTGACTGGACATGTAGGTAGAAATCATCTCATTAATGATAAAAAGAAAAATTTACAGTTAAATTATTATCAAATATAGAAAAGGGAATGACTAAAAAAAGGAATCATATAAATTGGGACGAAGTAAGTATGTTTTCTGGGTTCTTTCATTTCAAAAAAATATAACCTACTATAAAAGATTTTTAATAATATGTAATGAAAACTTTGTGTAGTTTTTGTTTTGCAGCTTTTTGTTATGACCCAAAACTCCATAACTTGTTTCAAGTGGACACCACTTGCTATAACTCCTGGCTTCCAACAAATATATTGTACATTGATAACACTGGGAAAACCACTATCACTTTTGACAAAGTTGGGGTTCGTTACTACATTTCTTCTCTCTCCAATGATTGTCCTAACGGTCTCAAGATAACTATCACTGTACTTTAAAAACAAGTACTCCCTCCATTTCAATTTATGTGAATCCAATTGATTGGGCACGAAGTTTAAGAAAAGAGAGAAGAGTTTAAACTTGTAGTGTAAAATAAGACACATATATTTTGTGTGGCTACAAATCATTGCATAAAGGTGAATTGTTTCCAAATAGGGAAAATAATCCTTTTTTTAACGGACTAAAAAGAAAATAGGTTCACATAAATTGAAACGGGGAGAGTACTAAATGTTGGCCCAAGTAAAGGTGAGTTTTGAAGTCTGGCGAAGGAACTCAGACATGGACTAGGTCCATCCTAGTGAATCACAGATATGGTCAACTCAAGCATGTGAGATGCACGTGACTGAGATAAACCTAACTTAACAGAAGTGATATCTCCTGATCCTAATTAAAAAGGCTGCATATTGGATAAGGAGAAAGAGTCCTTACTCAAAGAGAACATGGTTTAAGAAAGCGAAGGAGTTAGAGGTTGAGATCAACTAGAACTCTTCCACCAAGGAAGAGTAGCATCAGAATTCTAGTCAATCTCTATTTACTAACTCTATAAATATCAGTGTTGTTCTCTTTTATAGGTAACGCACATAAGCACAAGTTAAACATGAATTGAGAGCAAATAACAAAGAAACTTTGCAAGAAATTTGTGTGTGATTCAAGTGTGCAAACCTGAAGCTACTTGAACTAGATAGAAGAACCAGTTCCAAGTGTCTGTCTTTTATTCTAGTTCAATTGTAGTAGGTATTTTCATATTATATCTTTTAGCTTTAACTAGAAGCAATTGTAATAGGTACTTTGAGTATTCAATTTAGGGTTAACTTGAAGTTATCGCAACAGTTAGAAGTTGGTTGCTACAAAAGGATTAGATGTAATCATTAGGTTTACAAAGAGTTTTGTAAATGCAGTTTTTGGCTCAATGATTTTAGTGGAGAGTTTTGGAAAATCCTACTGGAAAGTAGGTCGTGGATTTTTCACCTTTTGAGCCAGGTGTTTTCCATGAAAAATCTTTGTGTTCTTTAATTTCTGTATTTATTATTCCGCCATAGTAGTAGTTGGAACACATAGAAGAACTAGGTCCTTCTATAATCAGGTTAAGCGAAAAATTGGACACCACACAAATTACCCCCTCTCTTGTGTGGTATTGAAGTATAAAACATTAATTGGTATCAGAGTAGGTTATCCTTGAAGAGGCTAACACCTTAGGAACAGATCAAGATGAGTGCACCACCTGGAAACTGGGAAGGACAATCCACTGCTAGGCCTCCACTCTTTAATGGCCAGTACTTCTCCTGGTGGAAGAACATAATGAGAGATCACATCATCGGAGAGGAATATGAACTGTGGGACATTGTTACTAATGGTCCCTTGGCTACCATGAAGAAGAATGCTGAAGGAGTGGATGTTTTACAATCCTCTTGGACAATGGGAAGGACATTTTCGGCAATGGAGCATATGTACCTTGATTGTTATGCCCCACAGTATTACGACGATGTTATGCTTTGCAGTAATATATTATGATGATCTTACATCCTGCAGTAATGTATTATGATGATGTTATGCCTTGCAGTATTATATTACTGTGACATCACGCTTCGCAGTATTAAGTTACGATAATGTTGCACCTTACAGTTTTGTACGTTGCATTTGTCGTAAGGTAATTGGCATCAGTCCAAGGAAAAGACTATTTGGGGATTATAAGGATTAGAAGTAATGAGTAAATTCGTGAAGGTAAGAGGGTAAGTAATATCGAAGAAAATGAATTTTTATCAAAGTTTGGCATTTTGAGATAAAATATGGCCTCAGCTAAAATACCTGATATTTATGGACTAGTACCATACAAGGTACCCCATAACCATAATAGTAAGGTATATAAAATATATTAAAAATAAGTAGAATTTTAAGTAATTTGAGATAATTTTTAAATTATGCGGGTAATTGATTAATTACCGAGTAACAGGACATTACCCAGTTAACTATTAATATTGGGATGAGATAAAAACCCCACCCCCAAAACGTGGCAGAAACCACCACCGAAATTAAATAACTCATTAATCATTTTGGGATTAGGTGGCAACAAATTAAAAGATAAGTCTTGAATTTGAAAAGGCTACATATTTATCTTACAAATTAGAAGATTTATATCTTCAATATTTAAGAGATTAGAAAGGCTTTTCATGAAAGCAATCTGAAACTAACGAAATGCTTCCTAAAGCCAAAAACGTGAGCAGAAACATTTCATTTCAAACGAAAGCTTCATTTGAAGTATTTCGTCAAATTTCAACAATCAAAGCAAGATTTCGTTCCTCAATTTCAAAGCGCAGAAGCTTAATCCGATTTTTAGGTTCTAAGTTCAATCCATGAATGTTTCCAACGAAATATTATACGGAGTTTTTCCTACTCCAGGTATGTTAAGGCTATTCCTTCTATTCTTTTGTCATGATCCATACGATACGAGCGAAACATGCAAATGCAAAAATTCCATGAATGACTCTATTCATATAAGTATTAGAAATATCTATGCTCTTGAATTTCCATGTATCATAATATTCTATGATCTGTTCATGGGTCTTAGAAAAATACGAAAGTTGAAAAGAAGTTACTTTATGATATAACTCAAAGGGAAAATAGTCTTATGACAATTCCGAAATTTTTTATTAACATGCTTTTCTTGCATTGTATTCATGTACATTAACCCATGACTAGATGGTGTTATATACGTATATATATGTATATATATATATATATATATATATATATATATATATGGGACATGGGAAAGGTTAAGGTGTTATATACGCACAAACTACTTGATCAGCTGGTATACTTTGATGATTTTGCCCACAGTGGCCAAGATGATATGATGGGATGCCTCAGAGGCTGATGATGTTTTGAACCATGTACCTATGCACGACATGATATTCTTACGCATATGCATGATAATATAATTATTTCGTGATTTACAAAGTTATTCAGACATATAAGTTAAGTCATGTACTCTATATTTCTTCCATGTCTCTTATGTATTTATTTATGTGCCTTACATACTCGGTACATTATCCGTATTAACGTCCCTTTTGCCTAGGGATGCTTTGTTTCAAGCCCGCAGGTCTCTATAGACAGGTCGAAAGCCCTCCAGTAGGCTATCAGCTAAACGGAAGATGTTGGTGCGCTCCATTTGCTACGGAGTTGCTCGTTAGGTTAGTATGATTTAGACGTGTATTGTTTGGTATGGCGGGACTCTTTCCCGATCTTTATGACATTTATGTACTCTCAGAGGCTTGTAGACATATGTAGTGTACGTGAAAGATTGTACGACCTATGTTTTGAGTTTATAAATGATCATGTTGGCCTATTAGGCCCGTATATCACGTGTATATGATAATGTAATAAGAAAGATATGTTATGTTGGTACTCGGTTGAGTAAGCTACCAGGTGCCCGTCTGTCCTAGGAAGTCTACAAGTTGTGTTTAGTAGAGTCTTGTTTATGGGTGTGTCATGCACCACACTTATAAGCAGAAGGCTACTGGGTATTTAGGATTGCCACTCTTTCTTCTTACTCTAGATCGTGTGATAGAGCTCATTTATAAGAATTCAAAATCAAAAATTCTATTTTATTTGTAATAAGACGACATCTACATCCGGAAAGAAGGTTGGAAAGAGAGATGGTTGTGGAAGAGTTGAGTCAGAAGAATTGGATTTTTGTATAATGCCTACGATAAGTAAATGTGAGGTCTTTAGCAGATCATGGGTGTACTGAAAGGTGTAAGCTTCCTGATAAGGAGCCTTAAGTAAAGAATGCATATCCATCTTAATAGTGAAAGACAATGAGAGATTAAGAAGATAAATAAAATTTTCAACAAGCAAAGAAGCAAGATGAAGATGGTACGAGGCGCCCAGTTAATGAAGGTTAATAGTGTTTATAATTCAGGCAGGGCAACCTAAGCTTTTTGAGTTATATTCAGTAGTAACAGTGGTATGTACAATTGGCAACACCCATTCCAATTATGCCCTGTGGGGGATAACATGTATAGTTTAGAGAAGGACAGGATATCAAGATCCGACTGGGGTTAGGGTAACCCAAATTGGTAAATGGATGGTATGCGTTAGTTGAAAATTTCAAAGGACATTACAAAAAGTGATAATAGATCTCCTTGTGAAACACCTAGATGATGCATTTTAAAATAGTACCACTAGATATGAGTGCTACAAAGATAGGCGCTGGAAGGCTGGAAAGGATAAATATTATCTTAGTATGACTCCTGTCCGTAGTAAAGAGAAATGCTAGGCAACTCGAAGATCCAGTGAATGGATCAAAGGGGAGCTAAAAGTGAAAGAATGTCGAGTTAAAGTTTTCACAAAAAAGGGGGGGATATGCAGAAATATTAGTAGAGTAATGAGAAAAGAGATAAGGGAGCATTATGAATAAGGTGTTATACATGGATGACAACGGTAGAGTGTTACAGAACCTATTGTCAAATGAAGAAAGAGACGAAAGGTGATGGGTCTTAAGAAAATAAAATAGTATAGGCCATACAGTCACATCCTCATTTTGGGGAATAAGTTCGTGACTCTAACATGATTACCATAAGGGAGAATTAAACCCACAATAATAGAAATCAGTATGGGCAGGTGAACAAGATAAACTAAACATGAATTAGGGACTGAGTGATTTTATAATGGTCGGCATCATGAGAATTTCTGATCGCGTTCCGGCAATAATAGAATGGACAACAAAAGAAGATTCATGGAAAATTCAGAGAATGGTCATTCAGGAAGACATTTCCCTAAAGCAAGCAAGGGGAGCAAGGTTAAGCTTAAGGGAATGTATGTGTCAGTTACACTAAGTGTCACCATTGTGAGTAAGGAATTTTGATATCCTTGATACATAAGGATTACCACAAGGCGAGTAAGGTCCATAGATGATGTAAAAGGACGCCAAAGAAGAAAAGGTGAAGCATCTATAGGCAGGTCGTCGTAGCCTCAACTCTTAGTACTCTCCTAAAGGGGGGAATATGGGATGATAAAGGAAGAATGCAATAAAAAATGAGAAAGGGATGAGATTGCACTTATCTAAATGCTACAGATATGATACGATTCCAAAACATTATGCAAACACGACGTCAAGGAAAAGAAGTAAGGGTTCCTGCCCAAGATGTTATTGATAATTAAGGAGCCAGTACGAGACATAAGTAAGACCAAGGAAATAACCCAAGAAAGATTTCGCCGAATATTGGTATGAGAATGGGCCAACGAGTAGTTAGTAGTTGATTCAAGAAGAGCCTAGTTATGGCTAGTCAAGAGGATACAGACAAGACAGTAGGTCATGCAAGATAAAGATAGTAAACCCAATATAGGGAATTTAGCCCCGCAGTTATGATAATGTAATACTTGAGAAATATTCAAATAGGAGTTGGGGGGCAGTTAAAGGTACCGTATGAGCGTTATGGAAACAAAAGATAGTTCCACTTGGAAGACAATCAAAACTTCAGTTCAGAAGCAGCTGTACAAGCAGATGAGTATGGAGGTAAGTAACTAAGGATAATTATAAGTGAGCACGAACATCATAAATTCTATCGGGAATACGATATAATAAGCTCACATCTTTAAAAGAGCCAGAGGATCCTTCCTAAGTACTACAGTGAAGGATTATCTGAGAAAATGAGGAAGAAGGCTTCAACCTAAGCATATTGACCTAAAGAGGAAATGGTCTTGGAACAACAGTTTTACAACAACATTGTATGTCCTCCACAAGAAAGAGGAATCTACCGTGGTTAGTGAACGGGAAGTAAAAATCAAAAGAAATATTCGAATCATATGAGTTGTACAAAAATTTCGGCATGCGTGGGAGCTAAGTTAAGCTAAGTATGCACGCAACAAGGGGAAGAAAGATCAGGAAAGGTAATAGCTTATGTTAAAAGAAAGCTGAGAAGGAACAAAAGGAATTATTTGATCAATGATCCCGAGTTGGTGACGTTATTAACGCACTTAAGAGTTTGGATTTTTATTCATACAACATATATATTGACAATTATACAGCCGTAAAAGATTGTGGTATACGTTAAAAGAAAGAATTGAGCCCAGGTTATAGACAAAGGAATGAATTGTTAAAAGATTGTATCATGGATATTTCATAGCGTCCATGGAGGGCTAAAGTAATAACTAATACCACGAGCCACAGATTGGAAAATAACTTAAGCCAGCATAAAGGCCGATCAGAAGAAGAAGGAAACTTAAAGAGTTACATCAACAAAGTAAATTAGGAATCTAATTATTGGACCCAGAAGTTATAGGAATCATGATTAAGAACATAGCAGAATCACTTTTAATATTAGAGGTGCAAGAGAGATAGCACAACAACTATGTTCTATAACGGCTCTACGATAAATCCAGTTAGAAGGGTACCAGTCTCATAAGAAGTCATTATGAAACTCTCACGGGATTTTGTATGTACCATAGGTGCAAGTATTATAATAGAACTTCAAATTATGGAGGTGGATTATACCTATGTGAAAGGGAGGTCATGAAAGAGATAGAAGATATGATGCAAGATTTTAAGGTAAGTAAGGTAAAGGTGAACAACGTACAAGATACTCAAAGGCAGAAGATCGTGAATAGTCCATACTTTGGATAGAAGGCTATAAGCACCAGGATTCAATATCCAAGAATAATAGCGGCATCGTCAGTGGCATATCTTCTAGTCAATGATTTCTAGGTATAGAGAGGTCTAGTTAAGAAAGTAAAAAAAAGTTAGAGATGATGTGATGTCTCGCTTGATGTTCTAAAATAATACAAGGAAATTCAAGCAAGTTGAAGGAAGATTACAAGTAGTATAAATAGATATGTATAGGTCGGAAACTAAAGTATAGAAAAGCGACAAAGTGTTATGACAGGATGTAAGAACGAGAAAAGGCGAGTGAGAAGGTGGCGAGAATGGAATAGTCCTCAGGATTAGGCCTGTTGATACCCAATTTTTTTCTATATATTTTAATATAGATATATACTTTTAAAATAGCATATATAAGCATGCACATGATTTTTATAATTTTTTCATAATTTTAAAGGCTTTAAAATAATTTAATTCTTCCTTTTTTACTTATAAAATTTCCAATAATTATCGCTCAAATTATTGTTGTGATATTTTAATCATCTAAATCATATATGTATGGCAAAATTTTGCTTAAATATTTTTGTGCATTTTTTATAATTGCATTTATATTTTTATACTAATTTGCATATATTTGCAATCCCTATTAATGCATAATTATGTTTTAATAAATAAAATGATCTTCTATATTTTTAAAATGTTAAATATATATTTTAAATCATTTTAGCACACAAAATTATTTTTTAGAAATCATTTATTATTTATTATAAATTATATAGGGTTAAATTGGCTATTTAAAACTTAGCCAAATTGTATTTCAATTTTAGCCTCAATTTAATCCAATATCCCATCCCAATTTTGGATTAAATAACCCGACCCAGGCCCTAAATGCACCTACCCGACCTAAGGCCCCATCAGATCCTAGTCGTTGATCTATCCTGGTCGTTGATCTAAAAGATCAACGACCCTCGTTTGTTCTTTCCATTTTAATTCCAAACAACCCCTTAACCCTAATCACTTTTCCACATCCGCTACCCTAAGATCCTCTCCTCTCTCAAAACACTCTCAACCTAACCCTAATCGTCAACCGCCGACCTCCCATCTCCGGTGACCTCTCATCGTCTCTTAAGCCTCCAATGGCTTCTCTCATACCACGCTTGCCTTCTCTAAGGTCTTCAACGGCCCAGGGACATGCTGACCTACATATAGGGTTCATCTCCTGCCTGTTCCTAGCTATTCCAGTGTGTTTCCAAGCAGAATCAATCTATTCGCCACGATCTTTGAGTTTCTGGACAGGTTTCTTCGTCTCTATATGGGTTCTTCCGAAACCCTAATTTCTTTTCTATAACCCACAAATCTAGGGCGATTTGAGTTTGTTTCTTGAATTTTTTACACTTTCCTTGAAGTTTTTTACAAGAATCATGTAGTTTCAAGTGTTTTTCATCTTCTTCTAAAACTAGGGTTTTTAGAACTTCCTTTAAACCTTGTTTAACTGATTCTTTATGTTTAAACTTCTATTTCTTGCATATCTTGACTGATTCTATGAGTTTACTACATCTTTAACTCGTCTATGTTGAAAGACCTAATTTTCAGGATTTTTTCGTTTGGTTTTGTGTATTAGCATGACTGACCGGTCCTCGTTTTTGAGTTTCTGTGATTTCTTGTGACTATCTTGCCTTGATATGTTTCTACTGAGTCTCTTAGCCTAAACTTACACTGATTTTATATGCTTGTGTTCATCTTCACCATTCAAAACTTCCATCTTTATCATTGAATCAGTATTGTTTGACTATCATGTTTGCTAGAGTTCTATGTCGATTCTTGACTATCCATGTCTTACATTATTTATATGTTGAACACTGACTCATGACTTTCTCTTTGATTGATTATAAATTCCCTGTTTCTCGGTTTAACTTGAAAACTTCCCTTTAAACCTTCTTTTCTTACCTTCTTACTAAATATGATTGATTTGCTTGCCTAAATTAACTTTCCCTTACTTAAATAGAGTTTTTCTGAACCTAGCCCTAATGGTTTACTCTATGCCTACTATGTTCGAATTATTTCCTTGTCTACATATTGATTTCTTTCCTTATTTGTTACTTGTTCTTACCGTTTGAACTGATTCACTTAAATTAAAGGAATACTTATACTGATTTTGCTCTAATTGGTTCTGAGATGCATAATCACTATACAATTGTGATTCTTGCCTTATTTTACCTACTTTCGAACTACTATATATACATACTCTCTCATTGACACAACATACAAACACATTGGTTCAAAACTCTCTCTCACACACTCAATGCTTTCTGCTCGCTTTTGTGTTGCTTATTACTCTTCTAAGTTAGCTGGTTGCAAGCCAAGGCTAACTACTGAGTTCTCTTTCACTTTTTGTTTACTATCTCTTTACTGGTATAATCTAATTTTAATTCAAGTCCCAAAATAATATGCATCTCCTACTACTTCAATTTGTCATGTTTCTAATATGCTTCTATTTATGGTTTTGTTGTTCAACCTGCAACTAACATGGCTACTTCACTGTCTTCTTTACTGCATGCCTCTGAATATACCCCCTTAGAATTAGCCTGCTCATGAACCCCTTTCTAGTATGCCCCAATGTAACTATGTTTCTCTGATTTCTGGCATGCACATTCCTGCGTAAAGTAGTTGGCTATCCTAAGTCTGCTTGATTCTGTATTAACTCTGAAGTTCATGTTGTACCTTAAAATCCCTTGGACCCCTTTCAAGGCTTCTCTTCTGTACCTATGTGCATCTGTGCTTACAAAGTGCCCTATACTTACCCTAAATCCCCCATTACCCCTGAGTGAATGTGTGTACCTGTTTGAGTCCATGTATTGAAGTGTTGATGAACCTCTTCTGGTTTTCTATTTGGTTTGTTGATTGTTGATCACGATACCCTTTTCAAAATTATTTTATTTAATAACTCCTATGTTGTTTTTAAAAAACTATTTCGAGAAAATCTCTTTTAACACTATTTTCCTACTAAAACCCTTTCAAACTGTGTCAAGCACTCTCACTCTACTCCTAAGTCCCTAGGTTCTGCCCCCTCCAGTGTGTGTACTACCATGGGTCCTTTTGAGATCCCTCTGAACTCTAGCACACTGAGGCTGGCCCTTCCACACTACACTTACTCAATTTGGTTACAAAGTCTAGGTGTGAGCACTGCCAGGGGTCCTTGAGATCCTTAGGGAACTCTGACGTACCTAGATAATGATATTGCCTATGAAATTGGCATTTGAGGCTATTGGAGGTATGGGAAATCACTTGGTCCTGCTTCAGTCTCCCTATAGTGTAACTTCTTCTTTTTCTTTTATCTATTTATGTTATCCGTTCATCTGGTTTGTAATAATTTGTAAACGAATAATGGGGTGATTAGTAAAAAGGGGTGGGTAGTTACATATTTGTGGGGTAATATGGGTAGAAACCTAGCCTATAGGATTTTATATTTTCTATGTTTGCCTTACCATGTCAGAAATCATGCCTATAGGTTTCAAGTGCTTCCGATAATAGAAATCATGTCTATAGGTTTTATAATCAACTTCACAAGTAGATATCATGTCTATAGAATGTGATCCAGTTCAACTTCTGTTATATCGGGTAATTATATTTGTTTTTCATTAAATATCATGCCTACAAGTTTCTAACATCAGCTATTAACAACTAGATATCATGCTTATAGGGAATAATATCAGAAATTTTGCCTATAAATCTAAAATCAATTTAGTTCAAATAAGTCAGTTCAACTCATGTTAGTTTACTTCGAACTGGCCTAATCATTGGTTGCTTTCCTTAAATGAATTCTTTCAAATATTGCCTTCACTATCACTAGACAACATGCCTATAGGAACCCGAGAATCTGTACTTAAAAAACTGCTCACTGTTGTACTACATCAGACTTAGTTATCATGCTCTTAGGACATCACTGTTCTGCGTTAGGCAAGCCTATAGGGCATTTTCAAATCTTGCAACTCTGAAACTACATTTCTGCTACTTAAAGTTATTCAGATTTAACATGTTTAATCAGTAGGCAAGTTAAATAGGATCCTTCACATATTGGCCTAATTCAGTACTTTATAACCCCTGCTCACTTAGATTATTAGAGGTAAGGATGTCACGACCCAAATCCCGGTCGTGATGGCGCCCAACACACTACTAGGCAAGGCCGACCATTATTCAACACTTAACCCAATTTATCAAAAATAGCGGAAAAAATTATCAATTAAGCAAGATTAAAGTACTGAAGATTTTAACAAAATACACAATATAATCTCACTAGGACCCGGTGTCATGAATCTGAGCCTCTAGAATACAGAATATCATCCTAATACATGGTATATCCAAAGTCTGATAATGCGGAAATAAAGAGATAGGATAGGAGGGAGAAGATCAATGGCTGCGAACGCCGTGCAGCTACCTCGATACTCCCAGAAGCTGGATCTGCTGATCAACTGGATCTACTGAGCTTGAGACTGCCCTGGATCTGCACACAAGGTGCAGGGAGTAAAGTGAGTACTCCGACCCAATGAGTAATAAAAGTAACTACAGTCCGAAGATAAGAAAATCCAGTAAATACACAAAGTAAGCTAAAATTCAAATATACAGCAACATATGGAACTGAGCAGCTAAATAACGGTATAAATAGAAATACATGAATGCAATGCAATGCATATGATGGTACATTCCAGTACCCACTGCGGCGTGCAGCCCGAGCCATCCATATTTATTTATCGTCGACGGCGCTCACTGGGGGTGTGTACAGACTCCGGAGGGGCTCCTACAGCCCAAGTGCAATATCTTGGTCAGTCATTGTTACCTGACTGGTCAGCCATTGTTACCTGACCAATTTATACCATACAGTGCCATTGTTACCACTGTTCAAGTATATCATCCAGTGTCATTGCTACCACTGTTTCAAGTATATCAACATTGTCATTGTTACCACTGTTTCAAGTCACTTTATAATCAGTCCAGGAAATAATATAATAAGCCCCTTGGGCATTTACAAAACAGAACTTCCAGCCCGGAATACATTTAAAAATATCATTTAAGTTTTCAACACTTAGAATTATGGCTGAGTTTGCAAAACAGCATTTAAAACCTTGGACTGAAATTAAATGATATGCAAATCATGCTAAGCAGAAATATCAATCCTCGAAGGATTTTACAAATCGGCACAAGGCCCCAAACATGGCATCAAGCCCAGTAATATCAATGAAGTATGTGTATCAATCACCAGTATAGTATAAACATCACACAAGATGGACCAAGTAACAATTCCCAATAGTATCCGACCCCGCACTCGCCATGGAGTGCGTGTTACGCCTCAATATAGCGTTACGATGTGAAAGTCCAGGGTTTCAAACCCTTAGAACAACATTTACATCTATTACTCACCTTTAACCGGCCGTAGACTAGTCCGCAATGCCCTTTCCTCTTGAATCGACCTCTTCGCGCGTCGAATCTAGTCAAAACCATAACGAATATGTTACAATAGGCTAAGGGAATATAACCCAATCGAAAAGACTCGAAAAATGTCGAAAATACCGAAATTAGCAAAACCCGAGCCCCGGGCCCACTTCTCGAAAAATTACGAAAGTCACATCACCGGATTCCTCGTCTCGCCACGAGTCCGTACATATAAAATTTACTAAAATCGGAGTTCATTTGACCCCTCAAATCACCAAATCTTATTTTCAAATCCCTAGGCCTAAATCCTCAATTTTTCTACAATTTTCATGCTCAAATCCATACATAATTGATGTACTTAACTCAAATAGGTGGGGATAACTTACCTTCACATTGATGATGAAAATCCCCTCTTGAAGCTCCCCAAAAATCGTCCATACTTTGAAGAAATGAAGAAAAGTGAGCTAAATCTGTGTATAAAAGAATCTGCCTGTGCTTCGTCGAGTTGTACCTTGCACTTGTGCTATACAAGTTGTACATCCTATTAAAATTGTTCCTTGTCGGACACCTTCTGTTTAAACACCCATAACGTCTTGTATAAATATCCAAATGACAAACGGTTTGAAGATTTAAAACTAGACTCAAAGATCTTTAATTTGATAGGTTGTACACCATATAACTCTTTATATATCCCGAGATATGAGCTTCTAAATCGGCTCCATGAAATCAGAAAATTTCTGGAGAAACTGCTCCACCAGTCATCTTTAATCAATCATAACTTTCTCTACAAATGTCCAAATTACGATTTCTTTATCTTTCTCGAAACTAGATACGAAGGGCTACAACTCTCGTTTTTCAATTATCTCAAAATTCCTTGTAGATCAAAATCTATAGGCCTCCGAAGTACGCTCCACGATTGCAGTCCAAAGACCTGCAGAAAATTGCAGCAGAAATTTCTGCAGCTTTTTCTTTTCTTTTTGGTCCGAATTTCATTCTGTTAACCTTCCGAAATCCACCCGAGGCCCTCGGGACCTTAACCAATTATATCAACATGTCCCACAATATCATTCAAACTTGTCCCAACCTTCGAAACACCCAAAATAACATCAAAACATCAAATCATCATCGGATTCAAGCCTATGAATCTCACGAACTTCTAAATTCCATTTTTGATCAAAAACTCAACCAAACCACGTCCGAATGACCTCAAATTTTGCAGACAAGTCCAAAATGACATAACGAAGCTACAGCAACTCTCGAAATTCCATTCCGACCCTCGGATCAAAATCTTACTTATCAACCGGAATTCGCCAAAATACTAACTTTGCCAATTCAAGCTTAATTCTACACCGGTCATCACAAAAATATTCCGGACACACTCCTAAGTCCCAAATCACCTAACGAAGCTATCCGAACCATAAAATTTGCATTTCGAGCTCTCTAACACATACGTCAATATTCGGTTGACTTTTCCAACTTAAGCTTGCTTAAAAGAGACTAAGTGTCTCAAACCTTACCAAAATCATTCCGGAATGACTTCAAATTTTGCACACAAGTCACATTCGATATTACGTACTTTCCCCATCTTTCGGAACCGCATTCCGACCCCGATATCAAAATTTTCACTTCCGGTCAAATTTTCTCAAAAACCTTCAAATTTCTATATTTAGCCAAATGACTTCAAAATGACCCCGGACATCCGAATTCACTTCCGATCGCGCTCCCAACTCCAGAATCACCATACGGAGCTATTCCCAGACTCGGATCCCAAACGGACATCTATAACACTGAAATGCCTTCCAACCCAAATTTATGAAATTCTTCTAAAATACTAACTTTCATAATATACGCTGAAATGCTCACGGGTTACCCAAAACCAAATCCGGACATACGCCCAAGTCCGAAATCATCATACGAACATGCTGGAACTTTCAGATCCCAATTTCGAGGTCGTTTACTAAAAATTCTAATCCTAGTTCATTTCTTCAATTTTAAGCTTTCAAAATGAGAATTTCCATTTAGATTTGACTCCAAACTTCCTGAATTTTAATTCTGACCATACACACAAGTCAATATACCTGAGATGAAGCTGCTCATGGCCTCAAACTGCTAAATGACGCGCCAGAGCTCAAAACGACCGGTCGGATCGTTACAATCTCCCCCACTTAAATATACGTTCGTCCTCGAACGTGCTGAGAACTACACTGAAGTAGTTTGAAATCACTTGTTTAACACATCATGCACCTTCCCATGCTACCACTACTCCGTTGAGCACATTAGCTCGATAATTCTGTAGATATACTTATTTATTCAAGCAAATAAGCCATTAGGCCCAATTCCAACATCCTGAATTTCCATGCCAAGCCTGTTTCCATCATACGACCACCATATCAATATCCACACGCTGTACCCAAACATGACTGCATAACTTTGCTGAATTCACACTTTGCATCACTTTACTCATAGAACCACAACAACATTCTTTAAACATAATAGTCGAAATTCCACGAATCTGATGCTCCCATTGCATCTCATGATCTACACAGGTCTTGCTCTAGTTTTTTTTTCAACACCGATACGACTGAAGAGATGTGCCGAAATTCACAACCAACTACTAAATCAACAATTCATTGGATCTACACTCCTGACAAGTTCCATTACCTTGTCCTAAACCAAAGAATGATCTTTGCTCTATAATATACTTCATATAATCAGTTTGCATTGACCCCAAATCTAGTAACCTCGTCTCACCTAGTACGAACTGCTCAGGCAATAAGCCACCTCGGACATAATAAAAAATCCCACAAGACGCCACAATGTGCCAGTATGCTATCAATTCGAACGCGATACAAAAGGAAGGCGAACTCTAGAAGGAACTACTCAACTCGCACACTAACATAGAATTCCTCAGAAAACAGGGAAACAGAACACACAAAAGCAAATATGGGTACTGAACTGAACATCACACTGTTGCGGCGTGCAACCCGATCCAAACAACATACCCATGGCGGTGTGCCACCCGATCCACATATAGAACTCACATAAGGAGATATACGTCGAGCTAAATAGCTCATCACATCAAAATACTGAATATCGGTCATAAACACACTAAGGTGCATAATATCATTCCCAAGGAAATATATAGCGCTATAGGCTACAAACTCAAGCACAACTGAGGTGTGATACATGATCTAAGTCTCAAGAGCCATCCTGCTCATATAACATCACCGCTGAGCGGAACCTCAACACATAAGGAATTTACCAAGCCGTCTCACAACTCATACATCACAATATATCTTTACATGAATTATCTGACCACGAAATAAGACCGCGGTTATCCTTCCATAAAGAGCGCATTGCTGAAATAAACACAACTGACCTGACGTAAGGCTCACTTCCACATTTAAATATATCCCCCGACCTCAAGTTGATCCTGATCGTGCCAAGCTAGGCTAATAATATTTCACAGGTCTATAACCCAATAAGTAGAGTGCCCTCCAGGCATAAATTCTCAAATGGATGATATTACCAAAAATCCTCATACTTGGTTTAAATTTCTAATTAGTCAAGTGACTACATGTCACACTTATACAATCTTCCTGTGGGACAAGCTCCCACCATCTTCCGAAATAATTAACGGGTTCGCACATTCAAACCACCAGCTGCACTAACACTAAAAAGCGATCAGGAATCCCTAACCAGGATGCAAGGCCTTTCTCACATAACACCGATCTCAGGTGATACTGACGCCAATACCCATCTTACTCAAACACTGAAACTCCTTTCCTGCTCATCCGAGCTCTTGACATCATATTCATTGATCAAACTGCGACCTTGGTCCTTACTTCAAATTCCATACCACTCACTGCACCTCATGTGCCAATATACAATAGACATTTTCTCCATCATAACTCTGGAACCGACGATAGGCTAATACTTCATCACATAAGACCTTCCATTTAACTCATTTCAGGAGAACTATAGCAACATACAGGCGAATTCTCATAACCGTCGAATATGTCAATCTCTAAGTAGTGGTCCAAGCCACCATAACACTTTTTGGGATCCGCCTACTCATAATAGGCCCTAACAAAAGCATGCTTTAGAATAACATCAATCACTGCGACCGACAAGCCTCACATGCATAACTCGATCACGCTGGACGAACCGATCACTGACACCAGTATACCAACTCAACTATGGCTAATCAATCTACTTCCTTCCAATTTATCCTTGATTGCCTTAGAAATAATAATATCTCCCTTTAACACCTAACTTATTTCAACCAAACTCACCCTGAGTGACCTTAAATCACGAGACCATGCTGTCTCAAATACCATGACCATTTCATGTCTCTCAAATGCTACACTGCAAGTCAAAACATCATAGAACATTCTGTGCCTTTCTTCATAAGCTGCTTCAAAAGCTTGACTCTTAACCGTACTTATAGACTCAAAATCATTAGGCACCACACTTTACCTCTTGAATTAACTAGGACCGCTATTGAGAGCCACCTTGCTCTGACTTGGCCTCGAATGCAACCAACTCTACTGAATTTTATAACATATAAATACCCTCTCGATAAAGCACCTAGAGGGATCACTTCCCTCGAAGCCTGCACCTATACGAGGCATAAATCATGAATCTTCTCTCAAGTCTGAACATGAGCCAATAAGGCTAACCATAGCATGCATCCAACAATTCATTTACTCAAATTACCACTCATGGTCCTTTTCCATAGCTGCAATAACCCACCAATACGCCAATAACCAGAATTCACGCAGGTAATAAACCGTGCAATCAGCTAATCAACAGCAAGCTCCCCAACTTGGCTCGAAGCCATAGATCACAACACATATACTCTATTGCTGTCGTAATATCATGGTGAGATTAAACTCACTCCATCATAAGCTCGTGGAAACACGAATCATCTGGAATTTTAACTCTTCTGCAATTCTTGCATTTACTCACACAACAGTTAAGCCCACTCTCTAGGCAACCAATTTTTATTTTTTTTTAAGTCCTAAATTTTTCAAAAATTTTGGCAGAGCCTCCCTTGTAATTGTTCCTATCCACCTGCCAGAGAATCACCAAAACCATCCTAACAACACATCCACAACTTGACAAAGCATCACAATGCATATCAATTACATAAATCTAAATTGATACATAGATATGCGTTGCACCTATTTGAATCATAACACATAGAAAATACCCTTCAACCCTCCATTATTGGGCTATTCAATCAAGTAGGAACATATTCTTCCTTTAATATTTTCGACCTTCGAGGTGGTCTCCTTGACTCAACGATTTCGTCATAATACATTTACGGAAGCGATCTCAGCTCCCAGACTTATCTAACTAGGAGACACGAAAAATATTCTTCACGCGCCCATAACTCGAGCTACTCAACAAATCACAATAAGAAACGAATCACTTAACAGTTCATCTACTATCCAGTAGGCTTCTTCGCCACTACTAAGTCGTACAAATACACCTCGCAACACTAACATACTCATCACGTGGATATCCAACCGCCATTCCGGCTAACAAGGATAATAATGAATATGAGTTCAAAACACTTGCTCCCAAAATCATCACCTCGGTGCTCAAGCCATTGGCAAAGATTTGGCCTCAAGTCCTCCTGACTGGTCTAACTTCAAACTCACAGAGATTACACCTCGCCCCTCGATCGGGGAATCAAAAGCCATCGAGACACATCTGATACTGAGCGCCCGTTTGTGCATACGATCACGCGGAAGGAATATCAAAAGTTTCTTTTCAAGCAGAATCGAGGACGCACGATAAGAATTCAAGAATGTGAAGTTTTCCTAAAGGTTCTGCATCCTCCCGAGGATAAGTACAGACGTCTCCGTACCGATCCGCGAGACCCTACTAAACCGGCTCATGACTCGTCAGACCAAGTAACCTAGGCTCTGATACCAACTTTGTCACGACCCAAATCCCGGTCATGATGGCGCCCAACACACTACTAGGCAAGCCCGACCATTATTCAACACTTAACCCAATTTATCAAAAATAGCGGAAAAAAAGTATCAATTAAGCAAGATTAAAGTACTGAAGATTTTAACAAAATACACAATATAATCTCACTAGGACCCGGTGTCACGAATCTGAGCCTCTAGAATACAGAATATCATCCTAATACATAGTATATCCAAAGTCTGATAATGCGGAAATAAAGAGATAGGATAGGAGGGAGAAGATCAATGGCTGCGAACGCCGTGCAACTACCTCGATACTCCCAGAAGCTGGATCTGTTGATCAACTGGATCTACTAAGCTTGAGACTGCCCTGGATCTGCACACAAGGTACAGGGAGTAAAGTAAGTACTCCAACCCAGTGAGTAATAAAAGTAACTACAGTCCGAAGATAAGAAAATCCAGTAAATACACAAAGTAAGCTAAAATCCAAATATACAGCAACATATGGAACTGAGCAGCTAAATAACGGTATAAATAGAAATGCATGAATGCAATGCAATGCATATGATGGTACATTCCAGTACCCACTGCGGCGTGCAGCCCGAGCCATCCATATTTATTTATCGTCGACGGCGCTCACTGGGGGTGTGTACAGACTCTGAAGGGGCTCCTACAGCCCAAGCGCAATATCTTGGTCAGTCATTGCTACCTGACCGGTCAGCCATTGTTACCTGACCAATTTATATCATACAGTGCCATTGTTACCACTGTTCAAGTATATCATCCAGTGTCATTGTTACCATTGTTTCAAGTATATCACACAGTGTCATTGTTACCACTGTTTCAAGTCACTTTATAATTAGTCCAGGAAATAATATAATAAGCCCCTTGGGCATTTACAAAACAGAAGTTCCAGCCCGGAATACATTTAAAAATATCATTTAAGTTTTCAACACTTAGAATTATGGCTGAGTTTGCAAAACAACATTTAAAACCTTGGACTGAAATTAAATGATATGCAAATCATGCTAAGCAGAAATATCACTCCTCGAAGGATTTTACAAATCGGCACAAGGCCCCAAACATGGAATCAAGCCCAGTAATATCAATGAAGTATGTGTATCAATCACTAGTATAGTATAAACATCACACAGGATGGACCAAGTCACAATCCCCAATAGTATCCGACCCCGCACTCGCCATGGAGTGCGTGTCACGCCTCAATATAGCGTTACGATGTGAAAGTCCGGGGTTTCAAACCCTTAGAACAGCATTTACATCTATTACTCACCTTTAACCGGCCGTAGACTAGTCCGCAATGCCCTTTCCTCTTGAATCGACCTCTTCGCGCTTCGAATCTAGTCAAAACAACAACGAATATGTTACAATAGGCTAAGGGAATATAACCCAATCGAAAATACTCGAAAAATGTCGAAAATACCGAAATTAGCAAAACCCGAGCCCCGGGCCAACTTCTCGAAAAATTACGAAAGTCACATCACTGGATTCCTCATCTCGCCACGAGTCCGTACATATAAAATTTACTAAAATTGGAGTTCATTTGACCCCTCAAATCACCAAATCTTATTTTCAAATCCCTAGGCCTAAATCCTCAATTTTTCTACAATTTTCATGCTCAAATCCATACATAATTGATGTACTTAACTCAAAATAGGTGGGGATAACTTACCTTCACATTGATGATGAAAATCCCCTCTTGAAGCTCCCCAAAAATCGTCCATACTTTGAAGAAATGAAGAAAAGTGAGCTAAATCCGTGGATAAAAGAATCTGCCTGTGTTTCGTCGAGCTGTACCTTACACTTGTGCTATACAAGTTGTACATCCTATTAAAATTGTTCCTTGTCAGACACCTTCTGTTTAAACACTCATAACGTCTTGTATAAATATCCAAATGATAAACGGTTTGAATATTTAGAAACTAGACTCAAAGATCTTTAATCTGATAGGTTGTATACTATATAACTCTTTATATATCCCGAGATATGAGCTTCTAAATCGGTTCCATGAAATCAGAAAATTTCTGGAGAAACTGCTCCACCAGTCATCTTTAATCAATCATAACTTTCTCTACAAATGTCCAAACTACGGTTTATTTAGCTTTCTGGAAACTAGATACGAAGGGCTACAACTTTGGTTTTTAAATTATCTCAAAATTCCTTATAGATTAAAAGATATAGGCCTCCGAAGTACGCTCCACGATTGCAGTCCAAAGACCTGCAGAAAATTGCAGCAGAAATTTCTGCAGCTTTTTCTTTTCTTTTTGGTCCGAATTTCATTCCGTTAACCTTCCGAAATCCACTCGAGGCCCTCGGGACCTTAACCAATTATATCAACATGTCTCACAATACCATTCAAACTTGTCCCAACCTTTGAAACACCCAAAATAACACCAAAACATCAAATCATCATCGGATTCAAGCCTATGAATCTCACGAACTTCCAAATTCCATTTTTGATCAAAAACTCAACCAAACCACGTCCGAATGACCTCAAATTTTGCAGACAAGTCCAAAATGACATAACGAAGCTACAGCAACTCTCGAAATTCCATTCCGACCCTCGGATCAAAATCTCACCTATCAACCGGAATTCGCCAAAATAATAAGTTTGCCAATTCAAGCTTAATTCTACACCGGTCATCACAAAAATATTCCGGACACACTCTAAGTCCCAAATCACCTAACGAAGCTATCCGAACCATAAAATTCGCATTTCGAGCTCTCTAACACATAAGTCAATATTCGATTGACTTTTCCAACTTAAGCTTCCTTAAAAGAGACTAAGTGTCTCAAACCTTACCAAAATCATTCCGGAATGACTTCAAATTTTGCACACAAGTCACATTCGATATTCCGGACTTTCCCCATCTTCCGGAACCGCATTCCGACCCCGATATCAAAATTTCCTCTTCCGATCGAATTTTCTCAAAAGCCTTCAAATTTCTATATTTAGCCAAATGACTTCAAAATGACCTCGGACATCCGAATTCACTTCCGATCGCGCTCCCAACTCCAGAATTACCATAGGGAGCTATTCCCAGACTCGGAATCCCAAACGGACATCTATAACACTGAAATGTCTTCCAACCCAAATTTATGAAATTCTTCTAAAATACTAACTTTCATAATATACGCTGAAATGCTCACGGGTTACCCAAAACCAAATCCGGACATACGCCTAAGTCCGAAATCATCATACGAACATGCTGGAACTTTCAGATCCCAATTCCAAGGTCGTTTACTCAAAATTCTAATCCTAGTTCATTTCTTCAATTTTAAGCTTTCAAAATGAGAATTTCCATTTAGATTTGACTCCAAACTTCCTGAATTTTAATTCTGACCATACACACAAGTCAATATACCTGAGATGAAGCCGCTCATGGCCTCAAACTACTGAATGACGTACCAGAGCTCAAAACGACCGGTCGGATTGTTACATGGGATTTGTTCTCTTTGAATGTTGTTTGAAGACGGGCATTTATGTGATATGTTTGTGGAGGTAACTGTGAGCCTCTAACTTGTTTTATATGTAGTCCTAACTGTTCTTGCTTGTCCCTAAAATTTTCTCCTTTTAAGACACCTTAGGGGTTGTCTAGAACTGCCCAAATTTAGAGGTCCTAAAATACCTCCATAACCACAAGGAAGGGACGGGTAGTGCATGCATATGACATTGTCAAGGTTATTAGAACGCTTTAGGCTATGACCAAGGGGAGGGATTTGGGTAGAACGTGATATGATGACTACCCGCGAATATCACATGTAGCCCATTATTGAGGAGTGTTTACCGGACATTATGTGGGGTAATCTGCAGGCTAACAAACCTAGGACCCCTCTTTTCCCAAGTCCCTCTTGTTTAAAACTTTGTTTCATATGTACACAACTTGTTCAAATCCTTTGTCTTATTGCTTGAGTCATATAATGTACAACGTGCTTTATCTGTAATTATTTATTAGTTAAAGGACTAATTCATAAGTGTAAGTTTGGCTGGGACCCACAGTTGTGGACCAAGAGAGGTGCCTATCACCTTCCCCTCAAGGTTATTTCAAGCCCGCCCTTACCCTAAATCTTTGGTAATGCAAACCAATTCAAGAGATAATTTCTCTAGGTGCCCTAACACACCATAATTCGTTAGGTGGTGACTCTTCAAAATACCCAATTCCCAAAAGGAAATGAGTTACTACCCCCATAAATGTCAAAATCCGGACTTCCCTGTCAAAAGGGGGAAATAGGGGGCGCGACATCATAATGAACTTATTTTATGAATTAGTCCAAGTATGCTTTATCCCGTACTCTTCTCCCTTATTTGAATTTAACTGTCTGCTTCCTTTTAAACATTTATGATTCTTTATCCTTGAAACTAACTTGTCTCTTTGTTTTCTTTTTTCTGTATCTGTCTTTCAATTATTTAAATACCGTATTTATTTTTCCTACATGCAAATACTTGACTACATGTTATTAATTGCTGCATAAATCATGCTCCACATCATATTCCACTGGTGCGTATCAAATCCTATAGCAGCACTTCAATGAGTGGTTGCGCTCTTCCTATTTACTACCCTTAAATTCAGAATGTCTTATTTGCGGTAAAACCAGTCGATCAGCGGCGCAGTCGACGCTTCTGCGCCTTCCCCCTCAAGTTGTCCGCTTAATGGTACCAGTCTAAAACCCCATAGTAGCCTTACTCTGGTTAAAATTGTGCATGCATCATGGTCAAACCTAGTCGGATCAATATGCTGTCCACATAATATCTTTTAAGATAAGCATGATCCAAAAGTCCATCGGGTTTTCCATAATCCTAACGGACACAACCACGTTCCATGCATTAATCTGGAGAACTAAATGCCGATATGTTGATCATAAATGTATAAATAGTCGAGTCTGGTGGGGGTAAGGCCTAACCCTTTTGTTTTGTAGAAAATGAGGCACGAGGTCCCCAGGTTCGGTATAGTTAGCAACATCCCACCATTGTTGCTAGATTGGTGGGAGGACCTTTCCTCAAGTGACAAGAAACATGTGAGAAAGTACCTGGGTAACCTGCCTTCCTTGGTAGATATTGAGCCAAACAACAAATTGATCGAGGCTGCCACTTCATTCTAGGATAGTGAAAGGGCTATGTTTTGTTTCGGCGACATAGAAATGACATCACTCCTAGAAGAAATTGGAGGGCTTGCGGGGTTTACATGGGACAATCTCGGGTTATTGGTAGCAGAAAACTGTACTAGCAGGGGATTTTTAAAGATGATGGGGCTGAAGAAGAATGTCGACCTAGTGTGCTTGTAGGAATCTTACATACCTTTCGGATACCTGTATGAGAGGTATGGCCATAGCAAGACATTCCGTACATACCATGAGGAGATATCTCTCTCTTCTCTGGGTCACATCCACCGCAAAGTGTTCGTATTTATTGTATGCTTCTTAGGCCGGATAATGTTCCCAATGAAAAAGGGAAGAATCCACACTAGGTTGACTATGGTTGTCAAGACTTTGATGGAAGGGATTAATGGAAAGTCATATACCATAGTCCTCATGATCATAGCCGACATCTATAGGGCTCTGGAGAGCTCAAAGAGGGTTCAAGCATTTCGAGGGTTGTAACTTGTTGCTGCAGTTATGGTTGTTGGAGAATTTCCAAAAGGGTCGCTATCGCCAAGAATTTCCGCAAAGGGCTTGGAACGACCATATTGCCTTTCATCACTCCAAGCGGATGACTTACATTTCAAATAGATATGCTCAACCAGAAAGTGCCAAAGAATGGGTAGAGTTCTTCGACAATCTAATGGATGAACAAGTGCAATAGATGTTTGAATGGTTCCCAATAGATAAATTCATCATCAGATCCAGAGATGCTCCGCACTTGATGCTAATCGGGTTGAGAGGGATATACCCATATGTCTCTATCCGAGTTATGAGGCAAGCAGGCAGGAAACAGGATGTACCAAGGGTTGTTAAGATGAGTCATTTCAGGGCTGACTTTCAAGACGATGACGTCCCTTACAAGTGCCAAGCTCAGCACATGTGGCACTGCAAAATCATTATGGAAAAGAACACCACTGAGCCAGACAGGTATCATGAAGGGTGTGAGCCTTTCTACCCATCATGGTTATAGGACAATCTGAAAGGAATGGTGACACCAGGGGCTGGTCGAGGGAATAGAATCATAGATGAAGAAGCTGAAGCTCAAGTCAAATACAACAGGCTGCACAAGAGGGTCCACGACTCTGAAAGTGAACACCAGGAAATACATGAGAGGAATGAAAGGTTGATCGGGGAATGAAAAGAAATGGCAGTTACTTCCAACAGGAAACTAGAATATCTGGAGTGAGGAATCGTGGAGCTGGAAGGTAAAGCCATAAAGAGGATTGAAAATTGTCAGAATGCTGAAGGAGCTGAAGGAGGACATTTGGACAGAGCCTATTTGTTGTAGGGGCTGCGCGAGCTGGGGATCTATATGACGGATTTCCGAAGATCGTATCTGGGAAAGATCCTTCTGGGACCAAATAGGCTAGATTTATTTGCTTTTTCCTAAAACTGTTATAAGGCCAAGTGCCAGTAGTGACTTATTTTCTTATCTTAGTGACGTTCTGGGATTCATCTACTTTTATATTATGAAATGAAGCATTTATTAGCATTAAAAGTTTTTCAAATTTATTTGTCGCTAGGCCTACCTCGGGCACAATGAGGTTCCCAAAGTAGGACGCGAATTTACATTTTTTGTAATATGTGTTTAAATACTGCAAACATTTCAGGATCCTCACTAACTTGTTACCTTTTTGTTTTTTTATTTTTATTATTCCTATCCCCTTAGGTTAGTTCACTCATACTAGCCTCGTCAGCATACCACACCAGACATAGAGGCCCTCCACCTCCTTCTCCTCCAAGCAACACAAAAGGCAGAGGAAAAACAAAAATGGACGACTTAATTGGAATCCAAAAGGAGAATGTTGAGAACACAAAAACCTCAGATAGTCGTAGTACTCCAGCCCCAAATGATCTAGTCTTGAGACTGGAACAAAAGATACTGGAATTGCAAGGAGAACTTGAGTAGGTTCGCAAGTTGGAAAACCTATCACTCACCTTAAATGTACCCGACATCCACCAGCAAAACACAAAGAACCCAGCACATCCTCAGAACACACAAAACAAAAATCCTCCCGCGCCAAATTAATACACAAATCCACCCCAAAATCTCAATCCAATTGCAACTTCCCAAAACATCACCATCAACCAATTTAGTACCTGCCAACCACCACTTACCACACTCCCTAAAACACACCACAACCCATTCCCGATCCCCAAAACTCCACCAATGACCACTATTACACCCAAGTCATTGGCACACATCAAAGCAACCCTATATATGTGGAAATTGTACCTCACTCTACCCAACCAATCTCATATACACCGGAATCCTCTGAGAAAGATCTTCTAATTCAAAACATGACTGAAGAACTCAAGGAGTTAACAAGCCGAGTTCAAGGTGTTGAAGGCGACAGAGGAATATAAGGTTTAAACTATGAAAACCTATGCATACAGCCAGATGTAGAACTGCCAAAGGGGTACAAACCTCCCAAGTTCGAGATGTTCGACGACATAGGTGATCCTAGGGCTCATCTAAGGACCTATTGTGACAAGCTTGTCTGGGTCGGGAAAGATGAAAAGATCCGGATGAAGCTCTTTATGAGGAGTCTTACTGGGGATGCTTTGTCTTGGTATATCAGCCAAAATCCAAAGAAATGGTCCAATTGGGTAAGTATGGCATCGGATTTCATGGACCGGTTCAGGTTCAACACAGACAACGCACCAGATGTTTTCTACATTTAGAATCTTAAGAAGAAACCTACTGAGACTTTTCGTCAATATGCTACCCATTGGAGGTCGAATGCGGCCAAGGTCAGGGCCTCTTTAGACGAAGAATAGATGAATAAATGCTTCGCCAGGGCACAGGATCCATAATATTATGAGAGGTTGATGGTTATCAAAAATCACAAATTCTCTAACATCATCAAACTTGGAGAAAGAATCGAAGAAGAAATCAAGAGCGGGATAGTAATGAACTTCGAGGCACTGCAAGCCACAAATAAGGTACTAAAATCAGATGGCATATCGAAGAAGAGAGATGTTGGGGTAGTAATGGTGGCCCAGGGCCCAAAATCTCCACCCACATATCAAACACCTCCACCCACATATCAAACACCTCCACCCACATACCAAGCATCACCACCCACATATCAACCCTCATCCCCCAAATATTCCCAACCAGCCACTATGCACTACACCTATAACTCCCAACCATACCGTTTTCAATCACCACCAACTCGCCAAAATTATCCAAGACCAAGACCCAACTTTGACCGTAAGCCACCCAGACAATACACCTCCATTGCTGAGCCCATCGACCAATTGTATGAAAGCTTGAAAGTCGCGGGTTACATCACTCATGTTCCCGCTGTGGCATTAGAGAATCCATCCCAATGGGTCGATCCGAACAAAACTTGTACGTACCATTCCGGTAGGAAAGGGCACACCACTGCTGAGTGCCGAACATTGAAGGATAAGATCCAAACGCTAATTAACAACAAGGTCATACAGGCAAAGGAAGCCACACCTAATGTCCGCAATGATCCCCTTCCTGATCATCGAGGTAATGTTGTACATGTGATAGAGACGAATGATGAATGGGACCCTGAGAGGTCAATTGGGCTTATTCAAGGAGGCGATGACTCTAAAGTTGCAGTCACACTTACTCCTATTGTGGTACAAACTCAGTCACCCATCGAGATTGAGGTAGCTGCATCAGCTCTATTCGAGGTAGAGGTGGCTCCGCTCTTGGCCACCCCCGCTCCATTTGAGGTAGAAGTGGTCACACCCTTCATACTGACAGTATCAACTTAACCTCCCTTCAATTCAAAAGCAACACCCTGGGATTATGTTGCCGAGGCTCGGCGAAAAGGGAAGGCCAAGATAGAGGAATCTGACGTCGCATAAGGAATGACTAGAACTGGAAGCGTCTATACACCGGAACATTTGGGAGGATCAATCAAGGATGCCACTACTAGGCAACCTATTATTGAGACCGGACCAGATGACATGTGGAGGAAATTACAGTCCACGGAGTATTCTATTGTTGACCATCTAAACAAAATCCCCACTCAGATATCTATCTTGTCACTGTTGCAGAATTCATAGGCGCATAAGAACGCTTTGATGAAAGTGTTAAGCAAGGTTTATGTACTCAATAACATCACTAGCGGAGAAATGACCAATATGAAAGGGCAAGTATTGGAAAGTCATAAGATTATCTTCCATGAAGATGAGCTACCACCTGAGGGGCTGAATCACAATCGAGCGTTGCATATTACGGTACAATTTGAAGAAAAGATCATTGCCAGAGTCTTAGTTGATAGAGGTTCGAGCCTAAATATCTGTCCATTGGACACTCTGAAAAGGTTGGACAAAGGTTTCCATGAAATACGGGTAGGAAGAATGAATGTGAAGGCTTTCGATGGATCCCAGAGGGCCACAATTGGGGAAATCAACCTTTGCTTACAGATGGGGCCAACTTGGTTTGACGTTGAATTTCAGGTGCTCGACGTACCAACCTCATGTAATCTTCTTTTGGGACGATTGTGGATTCATGCCGGTGGAGTCGTACCTTCCACACTACATCAAGCCGTGAAGTTTAAATGGAACCGAGAGGAGGTAATCATCCACGGAGATGGAAGTAACCCCATCTACACTAGTCAAACAATCCTGGCTATGAGGGAAAACCTATCATCACATTGAATGGATCATTGCCGTCGAAAAAGATAAGGGGTGTAGTAACAAAAGAGAGAGCATACTAGCATGGTCTAGGTATTAACCTGGCAAAGGATTTAACCTTCAAGGTATCACTAAACCAATATAGCTGAAAAATCATGGTACCAACTTTGGGCTGGGATACCAGTACACATGGCAAGAGTACAGGGATTGGTCGCCTCCATAGCGTGGACCGTATTACCCTCTTGAACAACTAGTGTCATGCTTGGAAAAAGCTTTTCACCAAGCTCATACAATATGGGGGACTGCAGAAGAAGAAGCATTAGCTGGGTTGAAGAATTTGTTCTTGGAAGATGAAGACATGGACTGCAGTGCCATAATTGAAGAGGAGGAAGAAGGCCTCACTATCCAGACCATGAAGAAGGGAGTTGTTCTCAGGAACTGGATCGCCACACCATCCCGAGCTCGCCGAGTCCCCAGGTAGCTTGGCAGAATTTACTTCTATAAGCCTTTCTAGGCATTTAAGATTTCCTATAATTTTGTTTTAAGATTTACTTGTTTCAAAATAAATGCTTGATTCATCGAGCCATACTTTGTCTGGATGATTTTTCAGTTTTAGTCAAATGAATTTACTCTTTATTATTTACTACTATCTTTACACTTTTGGTTTTTATAGCGTTATTATTACTTTTCCTGATGAACCAGTGATTGTGACATGTAATGCGGCAACGCAACTTGGGAATAGTGATTTACAGGAAGAAGATGAGATACATGAGGAAATTATCTGGGAGGTTGAAAATTTTGAGAATAAGCCCAAGTCCAATCTGGACAAGACCGAAGCAGTAAATTTGGGAGACGCCGAAACCATCAAGGAGACCCGCATCAGCATTCACTTGTTACCAACCGAGAAGGAAGAGTACATTCACTTCCTAAAAGAGTATGAGGATATTTTCGCATGGTCGTATGATGACATGACCGGCTTGAGCACATCTATAGTGGCACAAGTTGCCTACTAATCCCATGTGCTCGCCAGTCAAGCAGAAACTTCGAAAGCTCAAACAAGACATGAGCTTGAAAATCAAGGAGGAAGTTTCCAAACAGATCAAAGCCAAAGTTCTCAGGGTAGTTGAGTACCCAACCTGGTTAGCTAACATTGTGCCAGTTCTGAAGAAGGATGGGAAGGTCCGAGTATGTGTTAACTATCGGGATTTAAACTGAGCAAGTCCCAAGGGCGACTTCCCACTGCCAAATATACATATCCTGATGGATAATTGCTCCAAGCATGACTCCAATCCTTTGTAGATTGCTTCGTAGGTTATCACCAGATTTGGATGGATGAAGAAGATGCAAAGAAGACAGCTTTCATCACACCATGGGTGTGTACTATTACAAGATAATGCCATTTGGTCTGAAGAATGCTAGGGCCACTTACATGAGAGCAATGACAACCATCTTCCATGATATGATACACAAGAAAATAGAGGTGTATGTAGACGACGTCCTTATCAAATCCAAGAGGGTCGCAGATCACATAGCGGACCTGAAAAAGTTCTTTGACAGACTAAGGAGGTACAACTTGAAACTGAATCCCGCAAAGTGTGCATTCGGGGTCCCCGCAGAAATATTATTGGGATTCATCGTCATTTATCGAGGGATCGAGCTAGATCCGTCTAAAGTAAAGCCTATTCAGGAGTTACCACCTCCTAAGATAAAAAAGGACGTTATGAGCTTCCTAGGACGTCTCAACTACATCAGTCTCTTCATTTTCCAATCCATAGTCATATGTGAACCCATCTTCAAGATGCTAAGAAAAGATGCCGAAACAAGCTGGATAGAGGATTGTCATAATGCTTTTGACAATCAAAGAATACTTGTCTACACCACCAGTCCTAGTCCCGCTAGAACTTGAAACCTTTGCTACTCTATCTGTCCGTATTTGATGGGGATTTCGAATGTATTTTGGGACAACATGACGATACCGAAAGAAAGGAGCAAGCCATATATTACTTATGTAAGAAGTTCACACCTTATGAAGCACGGTACTCTCTGCTTGAACGCACTTGCTGTGCTTTGACCTGGATAGCTCAGAAATTGAGACATTACTTATGTGCCTACACTATGTACCTCATATCCAGGATGGATCCTCTGAGGTACATATTCTAGAAACCCATGCCTATTGGGAGGTTGGCTAAATGGTAGATACTATTAAGTGAATTCGATATCATCTATATAACTCAAAAGGCGATCAAGGGACAAGTATTGGCAAATAATCTTGTTGAAAATGCGGTGGGAGGAGCATACGAGACTTTGAAAACATATTTTTCTGATGAAGAAATGTTATTCGTAGGGGAAGACATTACCGAAGTATATGACGGTTGGAGGATGTTCTTTGATGGAGCCGCAAATTTCAAAGGAGTAGGCATTAGAGCGGTTTTGGTATCATAAATAGGTCAACATTATCTGGTGTCTACTAAACTCAGATTTCCCTGCACCAACAACATGGCAAAGTATGAAGCCTGCATACTAGGACTCAATATGGCAGTCGACATGAACATTCAGGAGCTGCTAGTGATCGATGATTCAGATTCGCTCGTGCACCAGGTTTGCTCGTGCACAAGGAGAGTGGGCCACCAAGAATTCCAAGATATTGCCATATCTGCACCATGTGCAGGAATTGAGAAAGAGGTTTACAAAGATAGAATTTCGACATATGCCCAGAATTTAGAATGAGTTTGTTGATGCATTGGCTACCTTGTCATCTATGATACAACATCTAGATAAGAATTACATTGATCCTATTTTGGTGAGAATCCATAATCAGCCGACATATTGTGCTCATGTCGAGGAAGAAGCAGATGGAAAGCTTTGGTTCCATGACATTAAAGAATACTTATCAAAAGTAGAATACCCAGAGCATGCAAATCATACTCAGAAACGCACGCTCCAGAGATTGTCAAATCACTTCTTCCACAGTGGAGGGAACTTGTACAGAAGAACTCCTGATATGGGTTTACTAAGATATGTTGATGCAAAAGAAAGTTCTAAGCTACTTGAGGATGTGCATGTTGGGACCTGTGGCCCACACATGAATGGTTTTGTCTTGGATAAGAAGATACTCAAGGCCAGTTACTTTTGGATAACCATGGAGACGGATTGCATCCAGTATGTCTGCAAATGCTTTCAATATCAAGTGCATGCCTATATGATAAAAGTGCCGCCAAACGAGCTCAATGCAACAAGCTTAACTTGGCCATTCGCCGCTTGGGGAATGGATGTTATTGGTCTAATTGAGCCCACTGCTTCAAAAGGACACAGGTTCATTCTGGTAGCCATTGATTACTTCACAAAATGGGTAGAGGCTGCATCTTACAAAGCTGTAACCAAGAAAGTCGTCGCAGATTTTGTCAATGATCGTATTGTTTGCCGATTTGGAGTTCCCGAGTCCATTATTACTGATAATGCCGCCAAACTCAATAGTGATCTGATGAAAACTATGCGTGAAGCTTTCAAAATCAAGCACAAGAATTCCACTTCCTATAGACCCCAGATGAATGGAGCTGTAGAAGCCGCCAACAAAACATCAAGAAGATACTGAGGAAAATGGTAGAGAACCAAAAACAATTGCATGAGAAGTTACCTTTTGCTTTATTGGGATACCGCACCACGGTTCACATATCAACCGAGGCAACTCCCTACATGCTGGTTTATGGTACCGAGGCTGTTATCCCAGCCGAGGTGGAGATTCCTTCTTTAAGAATCATACAGGAAGCTAAACTCAAAGATGCAAAGTGGATAAAGATTCGCTATGAACAATTGGCCATTATCCATGGAAAGAGGATGAACACAGTATGTCACGGCCAACTTTACCAGAACAGAATGTCTAGAGCTTTCAACAAAAGGGATAAACCGATACAGTTCGCACCAAGCCAGCTGGTGCTGAAGAAGATCTTCTCACATCAAGATGAAGCCGAAGAGAAATTTTCTCCCAACTGGCAAGGCCCATACATGGTTCATAGGGTACTAATAGGAGGAGTACTTATACTTGCAGAAATGGACGAAGAAGTCTGGCCAAAACCAATCAATTCAGACACAGTCAAGGGATACTATGCCTAAATTATTTTACATTTCTCTTCTATTATAATTGAACTACGCTTGACCTGATTCTCGTTTAACAGGGGATATGTAGACATCCCTATGAGTTCGGTCATATCATAATAAAATTTTCGTTTCCCTCCAAGATCAGAAACTGGGGCAGAATTTTGAGAAGGGTCCTCAAAATTCCGGAGCAAATCCAGCTGACACTATTGCACGCCAGAAAGTCAGAAATCGGTTATGAAACTTGGGCAGAATTTTGAGAAGGATTCTAAAAATTTCGAAGAAGATCCAGCAAGGCCTATTATCGGCAAATAGTTAAAGATCATCTACTGAACTGGGGCAGAATTTTGAGAAGGACCCTCAAAATTTCAATATAAGAGAGCTGCAATGCCTTTGATATATGTTATAGTCACTAGTTCATCTAAAAATCACTTGATATATCAATATGTTTCTAAAATAACTGTATTTTTATCAATAATTGCATATTTTCGAAAACTCTATTTCCGTAATGGTCAGGTGTTACTAAGGGAAACTCGAAAAGGCCTCTAGAACGAAGCAAATCAAGGCCAACGGACAGAAGCATGAACCAACCTCCCCCTCACAAAACTTACAATTTTTCTTTGAACGCAGGCACATCTGACATAACGATAGCATCCGCAAGTACATACACGTGACAAGGTCACTATCAATCAGGCCATCAGGTATCGAATATATCTACAGCTAAGCCATATACTACTCTTATCTACTACTTGCTATTTACATGGGACTAAGCCTTGTCCCACTTATTTGCATTGGACTAAGCCTTGTCCCACATATTTACATGAGGCTAATCGCTACCTCTATATCTGCAGGAGGCTAATCCCTGCCTCCACGTCTGCATGAGACTAATCCTTGCCTCCCTATTTGCATAAGGCTAATCCTTGCCTCCATATTCGAATGAGGCTAATCCTTGCCTCCCTATTTTCATGAGCCTAATCCTTGCCTCCCTATTTGCATGAGGCTAACCATATTTGCATGAGGCTAATCCCTGCCTCCATATTTGCATGAGTCTAATCCCTGCCTCCATATTTGCATGAGGCTAATCCCTGCCTCCCTATTTGCATGAGGCTAATTCTTGCCTCCATACCCGTATGAGGCTAATCCCTGCCTCCATAATTGCATGAGACTAATCCTTGCCTCCCTATTTGCATGAGGCTAATCCTTGTCTCCATACCCGCGTGAGGCTAATCCTTGCTTTCATACCCTGCATGAAGCTAATCCTTGTCTCCATATTTACATGAGGATAATCCCTGCCTCTATAACTGCATGAGACTAATCCCTGCCTCCATATTTGCATGGGGATAATCCCTGCCTCCATATCTGCATGAGGATAATCCTTGCCTCCATTCTCGCGTGAGGCTAATTCTTGCCTCCTTATTTGCATGAGGCTAATCACTGCCTCCATATTTGCATGAGGCTAATCCCTACCTCCATATCTGCATGAGGCTAATCCTTGCCTCCCTATTTGCATGATGCTAATCCTTGCCTCCCTATTTGCATGAGGCTAATCCTTGCCTCCATACTCGCATGAGACTAATCCTTGCCTCCTTATTTGCATGAGGCTAATCCTTGCCTCCTTATTTGCATGAGGCTAATCCTTGTCTCCCTATTTGCATGAGGCTAATCCCTGCCTCCATATCTGTATGAGGCTAATCCCTGCCTCCATATCTGCATGAGGCTAATACCCTGACTCCATATTTGCATGAGGCTAATCCTTGTCTCCATACCCACATGAGGCTAATCCTTGCCTTCATACCCGCATGAGGCTAATCCTTGCCTCCCTATTTGCATGAGGCTAATCACTGCCTCCATATTTGCATGAGGCTAATCCCTGCCTCCATATCTGCATGAGGCTAATCCTTGTCTCCATATTCTGCATGAGGCTAATCCCTGCCTCCATATCTGCATGAGGCTAATCCCTTCCTCTATATCTGCATGAGGCTAATCCCTACCTCCATATCTGCATGAGGCTAATCCCTGCCTCCATATCTGCATGAGGCTAATCCTTGCCTCTACATCTGTATGAGGCTAATCCTTTCTCTACCTCCATATCTGCATGAGGCTAATCCTTGCCTCTACATCTGTATGAGGCTAATCCTTGCCTCCCTTTTCGCATGAGGCTAATCCTTACCTCAATATTTGCAAGAGGCTAATCCCTTGTCTCCCTACTTGCATGAGGCTAATCATTGCCTCCATATTTGCATGAGGCTAATCCCTGCCTCCATATTTGCATGAGGCTAATCCCTGCATCCTTATCTGCATGAGGCTAATCCTTGCCTCCATATTTACATGAGGCTAATCCTTGCCTCCCCATTCGTATGGGACTAAGCATTGTCCCTCTCCATACAAATATTATTCCATTTCTAGCAGTATCTGTTTGCCTTCCAATCGGACTAAGCTTTGCCCTCTATTTCACAAGACTAAGCCTTGTCTTGTTAACATCATATTATTGCACATCATCGACTGAAATATCGCCAATCTATCTGGAGGCTTCATAGTCTAAAGGCATCATCCTCATAGCCGGAAGACACCATGTCATAGCCCGTGGATCTCTCAAATTTGCATATCATTATTCAAAGGCGTCATGGTTCGGTGGCACCATTTTCATGGCTCGAGAACATCATTTCATGGCCTGCAAATCCCTTACTAAACAATTCATGGCCTAGGACAACATAGTCTAAGGACGTCATCTTTAAGACAATCTTCATGGACCGAAGATAATCTACATCATGTTTAAATTTTCGCAAATACATGTTTATAGCATCTTTTACCTGCAGGTAACCAATAAGCGACCGTTATCCCAATAGGAGCAATCCCGCTCTGATTCCTTCGACTATCTCAAACTTGACCACTTACCGTATCCATTCTTTCACTTATCCCGAAATCTCATATATGTTCTTATGATGACTTCATCGACATATTTCGCCGATGAATACGGAACTATGCAAGGCCTGATTCCTATAAAACTAGGGATATATAAGCAGCTCAGAAACCATAGTACGGACTAAACCTCACAAACCATCTTGGCCGGTCAAAATTGGCCATCATTTCTTTACCCGAAAACTCTTTCATCCTTCCCGGTTAAAGAGGGGCAGTTATTGATACCCAATTTTTTCTATATATTTTAATATACATATATACTTTGAAAATAGCATATGTAAGTATATATAAGCAAGAACAGGGTTTTTATAATTTTTCCATAATTTTAAAGGCTTTAAAATGATTTATTCTTCCTTTTTTACTTATAAACTTTCCAATAATTATCCTTCAAATTATTGTTGTGATAATTTAGTCATCTAAATCCTATATTATGCCAAAATATTGCTTAAATATATTTTGTGCATTTTTTATAATAGCATTTATATTTCTAAACTAATTTGCATATATTTGCAATACTAGCCCTATTAAAGCATAATTACATTTTAATACATAAAAAGGTCTTCTATATTTTTAAAATGTTAAATATCTATTTTAAATCATTTTAGAACACAAAATTATTTTTAGAAATTATTTATTATTTATTATAAATTATATAGGGTTAAATTGGCTATTTAAAACTTAGCCAAATTGTATTTCAATTTTAGCCTCAATTTAATCCAATATCCTAACCCAATTTTGGATTAAATAACCCGACTTAGGCCCTAAATGCACCTACCCGACCCAAGGCCCCATCATATCCTGGTCGTTGATCTAAAAGATTAACGACCCTCGTTTGTTCATTCCATTTTAATTCCAAATGACCCACTAACCCTAATCACTTTTCCACATCCATCGCCCTAAGATCCTCTCCTCTATCAAAACACTCTCAACCTAACCCTAATCATCAACTGCCGACCTCCTATCTCCGGTCATCTACGGTGACCTCTCATCGTCTTTAAGCCTCCAATGGCTTCTCTCATTCCATGCTTTCCTTCTCTAAGGTCTTCAAGGGCCATGCCGACTTGCATTTAGGGTTCATCTCATGTCTTTTCCTGGCTATTCCGATGTGATTCCAAGCAGAATCATTCTATATTGGCCACGATCTTTGAGTTTCTAGACAGGTTTCTTCGTCTCTATATGGGTTCTTCCGAAACCCTAATTTCTTTTCTATAACCCCTATATCTATACAGATCTAAGACGATTTGAGTTTGTTTCTTGAATGTTTTACACTGTCCTTGAAGTTTTTTGCAAGAATCATGTGGTTTCAAGTGTTTTTCATCTTCTCTTAAAACTAGGGTTTTTCGGAACTTCTTTTAAAACCTTGTTTAACTGATTCTTTGTGTTTAGACTTCTATTTCTTGCATATCTTTACTGATTCTTTGAGTTTACTACATCTTTAACTCATCTATGTTGAAAGCCCTAATTTTCAGGGTTCTTTCATTTGGTTCTATGTATTAGCATGACTGACTGGTCCTCGTTTTTGAGTTTTTGTGATTTCTTGTGACTATCTTGCCTTGATATGTTTCTACTGAGTCTCTTAGCATAAACTTATACTGATTTTTTGTGCTTATGTTCATCTTGACTATTCAAAACTTGCCTCTTTCTCATTGAATCAGTATTGTTTGACTCTCATGTTTGCTAGAGTTGTATGTCGATTCTTGACTATCCATGTCTTACTTTATTTATATGTTGAACACTAACTCATGACTTTCTCTTTGATTGATTCTGAATTCCCTGTTTCTTCGTTTAATTTGAAAACTTTCCTTTAAACCTTCGATTCTTACCTTCCTACTCAATATGATTGATTTGCTTGCCTAAATTAACTTTCCCTTACCTTGTCTGCATTGTTACTTGATTCTTACGGACTATCTCTTTAATTAGAGTTTTTCTGAACCTAACTATAATGGTTTACTCTATGCCTACTATGTTCTAATTATTTCCTTATCTACACATTGTTTTTTTTCCTTATTTGTTACTTGTTCTTACCGTTTGAACTGATTCCCTTAAATTAAGGGAATACTTGTACTGATTTTGTTCTAATTGGTTCTGAGTTCCATAGTCACTGTACAATTGTGATTCTTGCCTAATTTTACCTAGTTTCGAACTACTATATATACATACTCTCTCATTAACACAACACACGAACACATTGGTTCAAAACTCTCTCTCTTACACACACACAAAGCTTTTTGCTCTCTTTTGTGTTGCTTGCTAATATTCTGAGTTAGCCGGCTGCAAGCCAAGGCTAACTATTGGGTACTCTTTCACTTTGTGTTTACTATCTCTTTACTCGTATGTTCTAATTTCAATTCAAGTCCCAAAACAATATGCTTCTCCTACTACTTCAATTTGTCATGTTTCTAATATGCATCTATTTATAGTTTTATTGTTCAACCTGCAACTAATATGGCTACTTCGCTATCTTCTTTACTGTATGCCTCTGAATATACCCCCTTAGATTAGCCTGCTCATGAATCCCTTTCTAGTATGCCCCAATGTGACTATGTTTCTCTGATTTTTGGCATGCACCTTCCTGTGTAAAGTAGTTGGTTATCCTTAGTCTGTTTGATTTTGTATTAACTCTGAAGTTCATGTTATACCTTAAAATCCCTTAAACCCCTTTCAAGGCTTCTCTAATTTTGTACCTATGTGCATATGTGCTTACTATGTGCCCTATACTTAACGCAAATCCCCCATTACCCTTGAGTGAATGTGTGTACATGTTTGAGTCCATGTATTGAAGTGCTGATGAACCTCTTCTCGCTCTGTATTTGGTTTGTTGATTTTTGATCACCTTACCCTTTTCAAAATTGTTTTATTTAATAAATCCCTATGTTGTTTTTACAAAACTATTTCAAGCAAATCTATTTTAACATTGTTTTCCTACTGAAACCCTTTCAAACTGTGTCAAGCTCTCTCACTCTACTCCTAAGTCCCTAGGTTTTGCCCCCTCCATTGTGTGTATTGCCTTAGGATCCTTTTGAGATCCCTCTAAACCCTGTCACACTGAGTCTATCCCTTCCATACTACACTTACTCAATTTGGTTACAAAGTCTAGGTGTGAGCACTGCCCAGGGTCCTTAAGATCCTTAGGGAACTCTGACGCACCTAGATAATCTATGAAATTGGCATTTGAGGCTATTGGAGGCTTGGAAAATCACTTGGGTCTGCTTCTGGCTCCCTATAATGTAACTTCTTCTTTTGCTTTTATCTATTTATGTAATTCATTCATCTTGTTTGTAATAATTTGTAAACGAATATTTGGGTGATTAGTGAAAAGGGGTGGGTAGTTACATATTTGTGGGGTAATATGGGTAGAAACCATACCTATAGGATTTTATATTTGCTATATTTGCCTTACCATGTTAGAAATCATACCTATAGGTTTGAAGAGGTTCCGATAATAGAAATCATGTCTATAGGTTTTATAATCAACTTCACAAGTAGATACCATGTCTATAGAATGTGATCCAGTTCAACTTCTGTTATAACGGCTAATTACATTTGTTTTTCATTAAATATCATGCCTACAAGTTCTAACATCAGCTCTTAACAACTAGATATCATGCTTATATGGAACAACATCAGAAATTCTGCCTATAAATCTAAAATTAGTTTAGTTCAAATAAGTCAGTTCAACTCATGTTAGTTTACTTCGAAACTGGCCTAATCAATGGTTTGTTTTCCTTATATGAATTCTTTCAAATATGGCCTTCACTATCACTAGACAGCATGCCTATAGAAACCCGAGATTCTATTCTTAAAAAACTACTAACTGTTTTACTACATCAGACTTAGTTATTATGCTCTTAAGACATCACTGTTCTGCGTTAGGCAAGCCTATAGGACGTTTTCAATTCCTGCAACTCTGAAACTGCATTTTTGCTACTTAAAGTTGTTCAGATTTAACAGGTTTAATAACTAGGCAAGTTAAATAGGATCCTTCACATATTGGCCTAATTTAGTACTTTATAACCCCTGCTCACTTAGATATCATGTTCTAGGATTTGTTCTCTTTGAATATTGTTTGAAGACGGGCATTTATGTGATATGTTTGAGGAGGTAATTGTGAGCTTCTAACTTGTTTTATATGTAGTCCTAAGTGTTCTTGCCTATCGCCTAGATTCTTTCCTTTTAAGACACCTTAGGGGTTGTCTAGAACTGCCCAAATTTAGAGGTCCTAAAATACCTCCAAGACCACAAGGAAGGGACGGGTAGTGCGCGCATAGGACATTGTCAAGGTTATTAGAACGCTTTAGGCTATGACCAAAGGGAGGGATTTGGGTAGAACGGGATATGATGACTACGCGCTAATATTACGTGTAGCCCCTCATTGAGGAGTGTTTATCAGACATTGTGTGGGGTGATCCTGTAGGCTAACAAACCTCGGACCCCTCTTTTCCCAAGTCCCTATTGTTTAAAACTTTGTTTCATATGTACACAACTTGTTCAAATCCTTTGTCTTATGGCTTGAGTCATATAATGTACAATGTTCTTTATCTGTAATTATTTATTCATTAAAGGACTAATTCATAAGTGTAAGTTCGACCGGAACCTACAGTTGTGGACCAAGAGGGGTGCCTAACACCTTCCTCTCAAGGTTATTTCGATCCCTTACCCTAAATCTCTAGTAATTCAAACCAATTCAAGAGTTAATTGCTCTAGGTGGCAACTCTTCAAAATACCCAATGCCCAAAAGGAAATGAGTTACTACCCCCATAAATGTCGAAACCCGAACTTCCCCGTCAAAAAGGGAAAAAAGGGGGCGCGATAAGGCCCATGAAAATAAGGGAGCTAATGGCTCCTCTATGTTATAGTAAGCTCAGTATAGCCTGAATGGACTCAAAGGAGTTACTCTTCATAAGTAGCATTTCAAAGAGATGGAATGCTGCCCTAATAGTAGAATAAGGGTGTACTTGTGATAGATAAAGGATGCCGTTTGGGCCTTCGATTGAGTAATAATTTGAAAAAAAATATTCATGAATTGTACGGTATTAAAATACTCACGTAAGAGAATCACTTTGGGATGCTATAGAATACAGTTATTGAAGTACAATATCGCCGCTAAGTTGATCAGGAAAATTACTTCGAATATTCCTTGATGTGACGTAAGCCCTAAGGGCAAAGTATTACATAAGGAGTTTCAAGTTATCAGTGGAATATTGTAGATCTATATGGAGGTGAATCATCAATCGATGGACAAAAGTCACAAAGTATGAGATGAGATTAGGCCGTCATTCTAAAGATGAGCATTGATGAGGAAGAATTAAAGGACTTAAATTTATACATATGGAATAAGCAACGAGTGTAAACTGGGATTTGGTAGCAGACCTCAACAACGATAAATTAAAGTAAGAGTTATGGAAGTTAATTCATACGGAGGGCTAAACGGACTTATGCGATAAGATAAATATTCGTGAATTCAACAAAGTACTAAGCAAAGAACTTCAGTATACTCATAGATGCCAAAAGGGACATCTTATCAAGCTCTACATATGAAGCCTAGAGATTGGGCACACTTATAAGGTCAAAATTATATAGGCTGCATGATGAAAGGTAGCAACAATTACGAGATTAGAAGGATTTTGACTACAAGTTGTGGTGTGAGAAGGAGGCCTAAGGGGGGAATGCCCTGGACTTTGGACTCATTCACAGAATAGTCGCCTAGATAGCAAGGGAACTTCTAAAGTATTCGAAAGACATAAGTTATGAAAATGATAAGTGCAGCAGTCAACATTTGAGGACGAATGTTTCAAAGGGGGGACTACTGTTACGCCCCGCAGTATTACAACGATGTTATGCTTTGCAGTAATATATTACGATGATGTTACATCCTGCAGTAATATATTACAATGATGTTATGCCTTCCAGTATTACATTACGGTGATGTCACACTTCGCAGTATTAAGTTACGATAATGTTGCACCCTGTTGTATTGTACTTTACATTTGTTGTAAGGTAATTGGCATCATTCTAAGGAAAAGATTATTTGGGAATTATAAGGATTATAAGTGATGAGTAAATTCGTGAAGGTAAGAGGGTAAGTAATATCGAAGAAAACGAATTTTTGTCGAAGTTTGGCATTTTCATATAAAATACGTCTTGTACTAAAATACCCGATATTTATGGACTAGTACCATACAAGGTACCCCATAGCCATAATAGTAAGGTGTATAAAGTATATAAAAAATAAGTAGAATTTTAAGTAATTTGAGATAATTTTTAAATTATGCGGGTAATTGATTAATTACCGGGTGGTAACAGGACATTACCCAGTTAACTATTAAAATTGGGATGAGATTAAAACCCCACCCCCAAAATGTGGCAGCAACCACCACCCAAAATAAATGACTCATTAGTCATGTTGGGATTAGGTGGTAACAAATTAAAAGATAAGCCTTGAATTTCAAAAGGCTACATATTTATCTTACAAATTAGAAGATTTATATCTTCAACATTTAAGAGATTAGAAAGGCTTTTAATGAAAGAAATATGAAGCTAACGAAATACTTTCTAAAGCCAAGAACGTGAGCAGAACATTTCATTTCAAACGAAAGCTTCATTTGAAGTATTTCGTCAAATTTCAACAATCAAAGCAAGATTTCGTTCCTCAATTTCAAAGCGCAGAAGCTTAATCCGATTTTTAGGTTCTAAATTTAATCCACGAAGATTTCCAACAGAATATTATATGGAGTTTTTTCTACTCCAGGTATGTTAAGGCTATCCCTTCTATTCTTTCGGCCTGATCCATACGATACGAGCGAAACATGCAAATGCACAAATTCCATAAATGACTCTATTCATAGAAATATTAGAAATATCTATGTTCTTGAATTTACATGGGTCATAATATTTTATCATCTATTCATAAGTCTCAGAAAAATACGAATGTTGAAAAGAGGTTACTTTATGATATTACTCAAAGGCAAAATGGTCTTATGACAATTCCGAAAGTTTTTATTAATATACTTTTATGTACATTGACCCGTGACCAGATGGTGTTATATACGCATATATATGTATGTATGTATGTATATGTATATGGGACATGGAAAAGGTTATGACATTAAATACGCGTCACCACTTGATCAGCTGGTATACGTTTGTTCACCATGAAAATGATAACAACAATTAAATTTGTAAATGAGAATCTAAAAATACGTGATCTATTTTATGCTAGTTGGAGCAGTTGATGCTAGGTGTATGAAGTTTAATGACGGAATACAAATTAAAACGGGGCAATAATCAAATCGAGGGGCTTTTTACCCAGTCTTCAAACTAATCGATTAAAGGCCTCGAGGTTGATACCCGGCTCGAGCTCGAGCTATTGGGGGTAGTCGGGAAGGGGATATCAGTTAAGATATAATTAAAGAAGGCTCTTTGTGTCCAATATCAAGCAATAAATGAAGAACAAGTATGAAAGCAATAAATGGAAAGAGTAGCCTCGAGCGAGTAAGTTAGAGAGAAAAGAGAGAGAGAAAGTTAATATCGATCTTGCGTAGAGTAGTTGGAGTTATCCTTTACAGAGAGTTAACGACTCCCCTTTTATAAGAGGGGGGAATCCAAACTTAGTACAAGATACGTTCAGTGATAAAGGAAGTGGGATGGGATAGCTAACTAGCTTCATGATGTATACATAGACCAACGTTAGGCAGAGCAGGTAGACTTAATCAGCTCCGGATGAATTCTTCGGAAGCCTCTTATGCTTGTTAGGGTCTCGGCCAACATTATTCCCAGGCCGGGCGTCGACAGATCTTGAGGGAAGTATTCGGCTCAAGGTCTCGACCCTCCGAGGTGATCTCCTAAAGCACTTTGTCAACGAGAAATTGGTCCCCCCAATTTCACCGTACACAGATAGTCTCCGCATTTCTTAGAGAGAAGCGATAAGAAATGATTTTTACATCCCACTCTGTGGGATCCCATAATGATGTCGTGTTGATGACACAACCCCTCATGAGTGTTGAAACGTTTCATAGTTTTGCTTTTTTAGGGCCGTTCGACATGTCGTGATTCCTCGTTCTTCAGGGTCATAATGTTGCCGTTGATTCAGCTCCTACAAACACATTGAATGCGCCTGTAGTTACGTTTTTCAAGGGCGATAATGGCGCCATCGGTTACCTTGCCCTTCTTCTCTATAAATGGGGAGCCTTGTGATCAGTTGTTCATCCAAGCATCCTCCGATATCTATCTTTTCCTCCTTTCTTTCTATCTTTATTCTTTGCTATTTTGCCATATTTGAGGCCCATGGCCTCAAGAGTTTACGTTGACATCACGCATGCTACGGCCTGTCTCCCGTACCTTCTTTGGTTGGACGAAGCTGCGCTGCCTCGATGTTATTGTTGTTGATGTCTCGGTTAGCTCGGGCGATGAAGCAGAGGACCGATTTCCTCTGACCCGAGTAAGTATTTGGATTATACACCGCTGCTCAAGAGGGGGCTCGGATTATACACCGCTGCTCACCCTCCTTCCTCGGCTTGGCGTATTATACCTCCTTTGGATTCCTTATGGTATGGCGGCGCTTTCTACTGGCTTTATCCTCCCATGCTGAGGCAACGTCTCAAGAAGTGGCTTTATAACAGTAATACTGGCGGAATTTGTACTAGCCAGATATTTCACCCAACCACTTCTTGTCTCCTTTCGGCTTCTCCTTCATCACTTTGCTCTTCTACATTGCTTTCCTCTTCTATATCCTCCCTTTTGAAGATGCCATTCCGGGAGGGTCGAGAAGAGGTTCCCGAGGGGATTGGAATTGGAAGATATTGTCTTTGAGGTCGCACGGCTGAGGAGATGATGAAGATGCCGCTATTGAGGATGCACTTTTGGGAATAGGCTAGATTCTTAGACTTTATTGTATGCACACCTTTCTGCTTCTTTGTTTCTATGTAAGGATCCCTTTTCATGATTTTGTAATCATATATGAGGACCCCCGAGGGCCGTTGTAGGCAAACATTTATGAATACAAAGATATTTTCTTGAATCCTGCCTTTGATACTTGCCATATTTCTTTATGTTCGCGGTGGCGCCGAATGCATGATCCTGTTTGTTGTTGCTGATACTGAACCCGGATGCGAATATTACTTCCGACCTTCGGTTGATGGAAATAGCTTCGTGTAGGGTCTTTTGTGGTTCTTTGGATTCAATCCGAATAAGGCCGATAAACTCGGGACACTGGACCTTGACTTTGGCGAAAATGAGAATAATGTTTTGGGCTTCAGGGTCGGGACTCACCAGTTGTGTTCTGTAATAACCTTTGAGAAGAAATTTGCTCGGGGACCCGTGGGCCCGCTTGGCAATTTCTTGAAAGTAGTCTCCGAGTGAACGCTTGCTCGCGCTCGGACCATTTGGGAGTGTGTCTTAGTGTGAGTGGCCTTATGGTGCTATAGATAGACTCTGAAAGGGGGGTTTGTCTGACCTTGGACGTCACCCGGAGCCAGGTCCGTATGGGCGACGTTCAAAGAAAAAATGCTCATCTCTTCATAGCCTGGTTCCCTTTGATGGAGATCCTCGAAGTTGTATGCCACCGTTGTGTTGGAAAAGGCATTGTCGACTCTCCAGAGCACAGCCTTACTTTGACGGAGGTCCTTGTGGTCGGGCACCGCCTCGAGGCTAGAGAGGATGCTATCGGTTAGCATTCCCGATCAATTTTGAGGTAGGCAAATCGTCGCCACCTTTCCCACATATAATATGAGGTTGTTTCCGCCTTCTTAGGGGCTTCCCGTCTTACCAGTTGCATATTATTTCTACTCCATGTTTCCGGTATTAACATGCCTGTACATATTTTCGCCTCTTAACTCTTCAACTTTGCAACCTCTACGGTGGCTATGTTGGGGTTCAAACAAGGAGTTGAGAGTTCCCCCTCCCCCTGGTCCTCGAGATCATCAAGGTCTGCTGACTTTATGGTGCCGGTTGATTACGCCGTTCGTTGTTGTTGTCGAGGATAGCGAAGACCAGGCATGGACAAGTTGTTTCACCCGGGTGCTGACTGCTGGTATTATATCTTAGGAACCTTTATTAATTATTGGAGAATGCATCTATACTCTTAGGTGGCGCGCCCCGTGCTTTACCGGTTTTGCCTATGGAGAGAGCAGATTTAGTAGTTGTGTCTTCCTCCTTTCCTGCAGGAAGTTCATGGGTGCCAGGCGAAGTTCCCGATTTGATCGGTTGGGTACGGAGGTTGGAGACCCATTCGACTTGCGATGAGCGTAGGTGGCGAGCTGTGTCCCGGGGTAGATGGGAAATGAAATACCAAGGTATGTGCGCAAGCTTCTTTTACCTTGGCCTTCGTATATTTGATACGATATTTTCCTCTTTTTATGTAATGACCTTGCCATTGTAGGTATCGGGAGGTCCCTAGTGGCGAGGCTGCGCTCCTCCGAAGAAGGGGAGGAGTTGCCAGATCTTGAGCCAATGGATGATGGTGATTAACGGGATATGCACTCGCAGTGCAATGGAGCTTCTAGTAGGGCTAAACGGGTCCACGTCTTCGAGGAGAAAACATCGTCCGTGCCTGCTGTTCCTGAAGTCTCTGTTTTCGGAGCGGTGGTTCTCACGAGTGATCATGCTTCGACTAAGGTTGGTTCTTTCAGGACTGAGAGGACTGGACCAATAGAAGTGTGCTCGGCCATCGAGGAAGTTTACCGGCTTTACTTCGTGGTGAGTTTTGGCATAGGCCTTCCGCATCTCGCGTCTTCCCTTCCTTATCGAGTTTTTCTTCTGCAAGCCTTTGATAGGCTTAGGTCTGAGTTGCTCTGTCATGAGGCTAGGCTTATGAAAGCTCCGGTTGAGGGTAGGTCCCTCAGGCTCCTCTGCGAGGAGAAGGAAGTTGAGTTGATGCACTGGCAATATGAGGCGTACCGGAGCTTGAATTACGAGAGCTATTTGATGGAGCAGGTAACTTCTCATGGCATGCGTTTTGCCTTTTAACCTTTTAGGTTAACTTCTTGCCTATCTCAGCTACAGAAAAAGGCGGAGGCAATGGAGCACCTCAGGGGTGAAGCTGACCGAGTTCGGAACGACTGTGGCGAGATAAGAGCTCAGGTGCAGGCTCAGGCTTCAGAGGAGAAGGGTGCCTTGGCTAAAGTTCCTACGTTCGAGGCCCAACTCCGCTTGGCTCGTGATAACGCTTCAGTTTAAGTGGATATGATCATGAAGCTCTGGTCCGAACTTTCGAAGGTTAGGGCTGAAATCGTCGATGCTCGGACTGAAGCAGCATTTAGTCTGACTAAGGCTGATCAGGAGATGGCAATTCATTTGAAGGGTGCTACTGATTCCTAAGACAAGCTGAAGAGCGCAGTTGATCATGAAAAGAGGATCGAGGAATATGTTTGTTGCTGATCCCAAAGAGAGCTACTTGATGAGATTGGCGCCAGGGGTTTTGTTCTCCTGGAAGAGCTGGCTCGAGCGAGGGCGGATGAGCGTGATGCTCGGTCACTTCTTGCCGACGTCGCGGAGAGTGAAAATGAGGTTGGTAGGCTGTAGCCTTCTAAAGCGGGGCAGTAGATTTTGCCATTTTGTATGTGATATTCGTAGAGCACGATTGTAGAAGGAGAACACACCTTTTGCGTATGTAAATAAAAGAAAACCAGAAGCTTTATTTCTCATATATCCTTTTCTACTTTGCTTTTGACCAGGAGGGTTGATTTCGGAGTTGGCGAGAATCCTTAGATTCGTAACACGGTTCCAGAGCTATTTTGGGTTTAGTCTCCGAGTCAGGTTTTGACTCAAGCCTACTTGACCTTCAATCTTTTGTGCTTGCATTGGCGGATGATAATGGCTCTTATGTCTTGCCCTTGGGCATTTGTATTTTAACTATTTTGGGTTCAGTCTCCGAAACGGGTTACGACTCGAGCTTAATCGACCCTCAAGTTGTTTTTTGTGCCTGCATGGGTGGATGACGATGGCTCTTATGCCTTGGGTCGAAAGGTATGTGGCCCTGAGGCTCATGAAGCTGACGATGGTGGCTCTTATGATGTGCCCTTAGGCATGTATAGTTAACTATTTTGGATCTGGTCTCCGAATCGGGTTACGACTCGAGCTCATTTTAATCTTCAAGTTTTCAATATTTAATCTGGCAACAGTGGCTCTTATGCTTTTGATCATTACAAACTTTTAGTGTGTGGCCCTGAGGCTCGTTTGGCTGGCGACAATAGCTCTTACATTTTTTCCCGTGGGCATATGTAGGCTTTGTTTTCCTCTTGTTAAGGTCTTTTTAAAATGATTTTGCCAGACCCGTCATCGGTTTGGGAAGAAAATCAATTTCAAGTCGTTAGTGGCGAAGTTCGAGCACCTTGGAAGGTTTAGGTCATAGACTAAGTAGCTCGAAGCCTTGTGATTTGGAGCTGACATGGTCGAAGCTCGTTTGCCTGTTAAGGGTAGCCTGTTTTAACCGGTTCTTTTTGAAGTAGATTTGAAGTAATGGCCTGTGATTTTGTAGCGACGGTCGGGCGTCCCCGAGTCGCGTTAATTTGGCTGGTGCAGCTATATTGACCGTAGTCATTTGTATTTGGCCGAAGCCATTTTTGATCCGAAGTATGGTAGTTTAGGCGTCTACATTAAGGGTATGCCCTTTTTGGAGTCTTACAAATATGACACATAGCCTAAACTTTGGGATTGAGTTTTATGCCTGTAGTAAGGTCTTACAAAATTTTCATGCTTGTTGAGGTCTTACAGTTTTTTCATGCCTGTTGAGGTCTTACAATTTTTTCATACTTGTTGAGGTCTTACAGTTTTCTATGCCTGTTGAGGTCTTACAGTTTTCTATTGTCATGTAAAATAGATCTAGCTAGACCGAGTTTGCCCGCTCGGGGTCTTACGGCCTCGGGTTTTTCAATGAATGGCGATTGACAATAGTCTCCGAGTCATCGAGTTCTCTTAGGCTCGAAAGCCATTACTCGTGAGCTCGGAATTGCCTCGTTGATGCCGTATGATCGGAATTGCCTCCGAGTATTTCGGGACGTACTCGATGGAGGGATACTTGCCGTAAGTATGTTGAAATTTCTTTGGAGTACAAGATACTTTTGGTGAAAGATATTCTCTAATTGCTTAATGTAAGTACATGTTGTTTCGTTGTCGTGAGCTCGGCCTGTGGAGGCACGGCTCTTTTGACGGTTTGGCCCAGTACATTATTTCCTATTAGAAGTTAGTCTGTCGTTCCCCGGCCCTTCCAAGCTGATGGCGTCTTCAAGGGGGTACCTTCTAGCGTTCGAGGTTGATTGCAAAAAAAGCCCTACAAGCTTGTCGGATCCTCCTTAGGAGGTACGTCGCTCGGCTAAGAACCTTGCTAGCGAGACCCTGTTCGGGGCGAAAGCACGGTTGAGGGGAAAGAGTGTGACGGGTGACATTAAGGCTTTGGGATATTTGGGTAGGGTTAACACTTTTGAATGCCTTGGTCGGGTGTCTGTATACAGGTTAGTGTGCAATAACAAAGGAGGGAGGTAGTTTTACTTTACCGCGGGGTGCGCAGGTAATGTTTCGAGTTCTGATATGTCTCTGCTATTTTGAAGCGAGGACTTTGTAAAGCTCTCCACTATGTTTTAATCGGGCTTGGCCGAAGGCATGGTTTGATTACCCTTTGACTCTTTCAAGAATGGAGATATCGGTGTCGGTGATACGTTATGTGATGCGAACATTCCCCTTGTCGTGTGTTGCTTCCTGCCGGCAGTTTAGTTCCATCCCTTAAGGGGGATTTCATCCTTTGGCAAAGGGGGGACGGCATTGCCTTCACGCAGTGCGTCCGTGGTCGTCTGAATAAGGCGTTCATGCCTTGGGCCTCCTTTGATGATACGGAACTTGGCGTTCCAGTCTGCGCCAGCCGTGCTGACTAAGAGAATGGTCTTTCTTCACGTCGTCTCGATTGCCATGTGGAATCCGTCAAAGAATCGAGAGGCGGGCGTGATTTTGTCCGACGGTCCGAGCCGCCCTATCATCCTTAGCCCGACAATGTTGATTGAGCCACCTGAATTCATGAGCACATGTTTTATTTGAAATGGATCGAATGATGAAAAAGGTTACCAGTGCGTCAGTGTGAGGATGAGACACGGTCTCGGTGTCCTCTTCGTTGAATGTGAGGGTGTCCTTGGGAATACATCCCCGGATTCGCTTTTCTCTGGTGATGGGAAGTTTTACCCTCATCTTTATAAGTTCTTGGAGAGTGTCGTTGCCTCTCCACTATCATGGTAGTATGTCACGGCCCATTCGCTTCGTTCTTCTCGGCTGCCTTCATTACTTGGAACTAAACTTGAGCCCGATTGCTCGACAGTTCTCGGTAGTGATTTTTATTGAGTAGCTTGGCTTTTTTCCTTCAGAGCTGATGGACATCTTCGGCCCTATGGCCACACGTATAATATAGTTCACACACCGAGCTATGATTCCTCCAAGAGGGATTCGACTAAATAGGCCTGGGCCCTCTGGCTTCCTCGGTTTTGCTGACGGTGAACAAGATGTCTGATAAAGTGATGTTGAAATCGTATCCTGATGTATGAGGCACCCTTGCTGGCCTTGTGTCCTCGAGAATATTGTCCTCGATCCATCCGATCGTAGCGAGGTAGGTTGCGTCTCAGGTCATTCCTCCTATCTGCGGCGTACAACCGGTATCTCTCATTGTTTGGCATTGGTTTCTTTGCCAGGATCTTTCTTGGGTATACTGAGCCCGAGGGGGCTCCCAGATCGTCATCCATGACCCTGATATACGACTGGTGCCGGATGAGGGCGCCCGACCAGGTCTTAGATGGATACTCGATCATGTTCTGTTTCAACTGCCTTGAAATCACCGAGCTTTGCTCGTTTAGGCTTTGAGTGAAGGCCTGCACCGCCCGTTCATCTGAGACCGGGGATAGTTCCATTTGTTCCATCTAGGAACGAGATGCGAATTCTAGCAGCATTTTATTCTCCCTTTGTTCAATCTCGGATGCATCGGGCTTTCTCGTCATTGCTTCGATGGCACCGGTGTGTGCCTTCATGAAAGAATCTGCCAGTATGGTAAGTGAGTTTATGGGGTCGGGATCTAGGCTATGATGCCGCAATGTGGCCCTCTTCGAGAGCGTTTCTCCGAACCTCTTCAATAAGATGGACTCGATCTCACAGTCTAGTGTGTCATTGCCTTTCTCCGCGCACGTATAGGCAGTGACGTGTTTGTTGGAATCTGAGGTCCCGTTGTACCTTGCGAGTTCCGTTGTTTCAAACTTCTTTTGAATGGGTTTTGGAGCCACTTCCTCTGGGAACGATCGTTGCATGAACTTCCTCGAATCTATACCCTTCAGGACCGAGGGCGCACTCGGGATCTGGTCGACCCTAGAGTTGTGGGTCTCCATCTTCCTGCCATTGGCTGCTATCATTTTCTCGCCCATTTTGATCCTTTTGGTGAGATCCTCAAACATTTTTACTATGGTCGGGTCGGCTATCAACCCGTTATTGCTCGATCTCTCGGGTACCTGTTCGGTTGGGGGAGTTTTTTCCGGTACTGCTGTGCTGGGAGTCTTTGGATGGCTTTGTAATTGAGCAATAGCCAACTGTTGTGCCTGCAACATTTCAAAAATAACTTGAAGACTAACTTCATGTTCTTCCCGGGCTGGGGTTTTTTGGGCTTCCTATTGGTCGCCATGTTATATGCTTCTGTCGGTGTGTGTGGTTTCGTCAACCTGCTACGCATCTTGTGAACCCGCATCTGCTGGAATCGGTCCAGGTGCGTTATCAGGGCTCTACGGTGGCGCGCCAACAACTAAAACAGCCACACCGTTTTCTCTATGATTTTCAAGGTACTCGTTCTCAACTCTGTTTACCGAGCCAGATATTTTGACCTGAAATCAAAAGATCTTGGACAAGAAAAAACCTGGAAGATAACTTGCGTTTATGTAATGAAACCAGCAAGAAAATAATCACTATTATTTTTAGCCCCACGGTGGGCGCTAAACCGTTTACTGTGAAAATGGTAACAACAATTAAATTTGTAAATGGGACTCTAAAAATACGTGAGCTATTTTTATGCTAGTTGTTAGAGCAGTTGATTCTAGGTATATGAAGTTTAATGACGTACAAGTTAAAATGGGGCAGTAATCAAACCGAGGGGCTTGCTACCCGGGCTTCAGACTGATCGATGAAAGGCCTCGAGGTCGATACCCAGCTCAAGCTCGAACTATCGAGGGTAGCCAAGAAGGGGATGACAGTTAAGATATAATTAAAGAATGCTCTTTATGGCCAATATCAAACAATAAATGAAGAACAAGCATGAAAGCAATAAATGGAAAGAGTAGCCTTGAGCGAGTAAGTTAGAGAGAAAAGAGAGATAGAGAGAGAGAGAGAGATAGAAAGTTATTATTGATCTTGCGTGGAGTAGTTGGAGTTATCCTTTACAGAGCTTTAACGAATCCCCTTTTATAAGAGGTGGGAATCCAAACTTAGTACAAGATACGCTGAGTGGTAAAGGAAGGTGGATGGGATAGCTAACTAGCTTCATGACGTATACGTAGACCAATATTAGGATGCCCAGGTAGACTTAATAGGCTCAGGATGCATTCTTTGGAAGCCTCTCATGCTCGTCGGGGTCTCAGCCAACATTATTCCCAGACCGAGTGTCGACAGATCTTGAGGAAAGTATTCGGCTCAAGGTCTCAAGCATCCAAGGCAATCTCCTGAAGCACTTTATCAACGAGAAATTGGTCCCCCCAATTTCACCGTACACAACGTTGATGATTTTGCCCACAGTGGCGAAGATGATATGATAGGATGCCCTCAGAGGCTGATGATGTTATGAAACATATACCTATGCACGATATGACATTCATACGCATATGCATGATACTATAATTATTTCATTATTTACAAAGTTATTCAGACTTACTGGTTGAGTCATGTACTCTATATTTCTTCAATGTCTCTTATGTATTTATTTATGTGCCTTAAATACTCAGTACATTATTCGTACTGACATCCCTTTTGCCCGGGGATGCTGCATTTCATGCCCGCAGGTCCTGATAGATAGGTTGAGAGCCCTCCAACTAGTCTATCAGCTCAATGGAAGATGTTGGTGCGCTCCATTTGCTTCGGAGTTGCTCGTTTTGTTAGTATGATTTATACGTGTATTGTTTGGTATGGTGGGACTCTATCCCGACCTTTATAACATTTATGTACTCTTAGAGGCTTGTAGACATATGTCGTGTACGTGAAAGATTGTACGGCATTATAGGCCTATGTTTTAAGTTTATAAATGATCATGTTGTCCTATTAGGCCTGTATGTCACATAAATATGATGATGTAATAAGAAATATACATTACGTTGGTACCCAGTTGAGTAAGGTACCAGTTGCCCGTCACGGCCCCTCGGTTTGGGTCATGACAAAATGGCTTGTGTGCGGACTTGGTCTAGACGAGTACTGCAGAATTCAAAGTTGTACTATTGCTAAGGAAATTTGGGACACTTTGCAAGTGGCTTACGAAGGAACTCCTCAAGTGAAGAGATCAAGAGGAACACTGTTATACTCTCAATATGAGAATTTCACTTTGAAGAAGAAGAAACCACCCAAGAGATGTATACAAGGTTCACAACACTAACAAATGAAATTAAGTCTCTTGGAAGGATTATTCTTGAAGAAGACAAGGTTGAGAAAATTCTGACGAGGGTCTTGCCTATTACTTAACAAAGCAAAATCACTACTATTCAGGAATCAAAGAACATTGCCACTCTTGAGTTGGACGAGTTAATTAGAAATTTCACTGCCTACGAACTTAGAAAGAAAACCATGAAGATGGATGCACCCAAGAAGGAAAGAAGCCTGGCTCTCAGAATCGCTCAAGGTGAAGATCTAAAGGAGGATGAAATGGCTATGATTACGAGGGATTTCAAGAAGTATCTAATGAGAGGAAAAGATTCTTCAAGAGGTGGAACTTACAACAAACCAAGGGTCCCTGAGAAAGAGACCAATGAGTGCTACTACAAATGTGGTAAGACAGACCACATGATCAAAAAATGTCCTCAATGGGAAATTGAATAGAAGAACGAAAGGGCTGAACGAAGAAACAGGAAGAAGGAACAGGTTTATCCCAAAAAGAATAAAGGATCAACAAAAGCTATGGTTGCTGCTTGGGGAGAAAGATCAAATGAGGATTCAGAAGATGAAGATGGAGATGAACAAGCACTTATAGCTATTGGAGAATAAGATGATGAACCAGAGGTAAGTATGATTCATCCCAAAGACAAGATTAAAACTTTGTCTAAAGAAAGGCTATCTAAGTTACTGCTAGATTTTATTGATGAATCTGAAGTCATAAACAATAAAAAGGAATAGGTGTCTAAGGAATATGTAATCTTGAAAGCTAAGTGCAAAAATCTGGAACTCAGGGCTAGTGAAAGTGATAGTAAAAATGCTGAGTTGAAGAACCAGGTTCTTGAACTTGACACTACTGTGCTAGAGCTTAGATCTGAAAATTTAAAACTGAAATTAGGAAAAAGTAAAAAGAAAGTTGATCACACACATTTTATCTTAGAAGAAAATCTAGGAAAAATGAAGGATGAGTTGTACCAAAGGGATGAGTAGATAAGAATCCTAAAAGAACATCTAAGCAAGGTTAAGCATGAACTAGACAGAACTTGTAAATGGAATAAGTCCTCTGATACACTATCATGGCTACAAGAACACCATAGTAGTAATAAGAGAGGACTTGGCTATGGGACCCTGCACCTAAGTGGGATCCCAAAAACAAGTACGTCACACTTCCTGAGAATAAAATTTTCACACACTGTGGTAAGATTGGTCACTACAAAAGTGAATGTAATGCAAAAGAAAAGGCTAGTCAAAAGAATAAAACTTTTGTTCAAGGGAAGAATAGGCTACCAGGATGGGCTAAAAAGTATTTAATTCACCCTTTTGCCTATAGAAAGGGACCCAAAGTTGTTTGGGTTCCTAAGACTAACCCGTGATTTCCTTTTGCAGGTCCAAGTGAAGGGGAGCAACCAAATATGGCACATAGATAGTGGCTGCTCAAAGCATATGACTGGAAGTAAGAACCAGTTCCTTTCACTTGAAGACCTAAAAGGAGGTAATGTCTCCTTTGGAAATAGTAAGAAAGGTGAGATCACTGGGTTGGAAAGGTAGGTAAGACAGACTCATATTTTATTAAGAATGTCTACTTAATAGAAGGCTTGCAATATAGCCTAATCAGTGTATCACAATTGCGTGACAGAGGTAACTTGGTCGCATTCACCGCTATCAAATACTTTGTGATAAATCTTACCATTGACAAGATTGTTTTGTAGGGTAAAAAGAGTAAACAATATATACATTGTAGATTTGTCCACTCTTTCAGAAAATGAACTCACTTGCTTAAGTGTGTTGGACGATGATCCCCTCCTTTGGCACAAAATACTTGGACATGCAAGTCTAAGTCAACTCAACAAATTAGTCTTCAAGGACCTGGTGATAGGGCTACCTAACATCAAGTTTAAGGAAGACAAAGTTTGTGAGGCTTGTTCAAGGGGGAATCAGGTAAGATCCTCTTTCAAAAGCAAAACAATGGTAAGCACGACTAGGTCGATGGAACTGGTTCATATGGATTTCTGTGGTCTAATGAGAACATTAAGCAAATGTGGTAAACAATATGTGATGGTGCTTGCTGATGATTATTCTAGGTTTACTTGGACATTGTTTTTAACATCTAAGGATGAATAATTTCACATGTTTACTTCTTTTGTTAGAAAAATCCAAAAACAACTAGGTAATCAACTTGCATCAATTAGGTCTGATCATGGAACTGAATTGAAAATGCTAAGTTTGCTGAATTTTGTGATGAGAATGGCATAGATCATAATTTTTTTGCCTCTAGTACTCTACAACAAAATGGAGAAATTGAAATAAAGAATAGGACACTTGAAGATATGGCTAGGACTATGCTTCTTTCTAGTAAACTGCCCCATAGGCAGAAGCTGTAAACACTGCATGTTACATCATTAATAGGTGCATGACTAGACCTCTTGTAGAGAAGACTCCCTATGAGTTACTTAAAGGGGAAAACCCAAATATATCCCATCTTAGGGCATTTGGATGCAATTGCTTTGTACACAACAATGGAAAGGACTCCCTAAGTAAGTTTCATCCTAGAAGTGATAGGGGAGTATTCCTGGGATATTCCTCACATATAAAATCTTATAAAGTGTACAATAAAAGAACTATGTGTGTAAAAGAAAGTGTACATGTAGTTTTTGATGAAACTATCATTCTTTTTGAGAGACAGGAACATGAAAATGAAGCTATTGGGCTAGTAAAAGGTTTAAATGAAGTCACAGACCAAGATGAAGCTGCATCAGAAGAAGGAATAGGTTCTTCCATCCAGGGCAACCTGATAGGGGGAACTGAACAAAGAAGAATTGAATCTAATTCCCAAATGGAACCGGTCCATGAGCCTGTTCCTCAACAACATAACATGGGAGAAATATCATACAGAAAGCAGTTGGTTGTGAAACATTACAAATATCAAAGTTCTCATCCCATTGAAAACATAATTACTGATCCAACTTTTGGAATTAAAACTAGATCTCAATTAATGAATCTATGTGCTTTTGATGCTTTTCTATCTCTTATTGAACCTAAAAATGTTGCTGAAGATTTTCAGGATGCAGACTGGGTAAATGCAATGCAAGATGAACTCAATCAGTTTGAAAGGATTCAAGTTTGGCATCTAGTACCAAAACCCAAGGACAGATCAGTAATTGGCACTAAATGGGTCTTCACAAACAAACTTGATGAAGATGGAACTGTTACAAGAAACAAGGCAAGGTTGGTGGTTCAAGGTTATAGCCAAGAGGAAGGCATAGACAATGATGAGACCTTTGCTCCAGTTGCAAGGTTAGAAGCAATAAGACTCATCATAGCCTTTACTGCATACATGGAATTTACTCTTCACCAGATGGATGTCAAGAGTACCTTCCTAAATGGCTACTTAAAGGAAGAAGTGTTTGTCAAACAACCCCTAGGGTTTGAAAGCAATGAGTGTCCGAATCATGTATATAAACTAGACAAGGCACTCTATGGACTCAAGTAGGCTCCTAGAGCATGGTATGAACGACTATCTAAATTTTTGCTTGAACATGGCTACAAGAGAGGTGTTTACCGTGAAAATGGTAATAACAATTAAATTTGATTATGGGACTCTAAAATTACGTGATCTATTTTGATGCTAGTTGTTAAGCAGTTGATGCTGTGTATCTGAGACTTAGAAACGAAATGAGAGTTAAGGATAGGGTGATAACCAAACCGATGGGTTAATTATTGGGGCCTCGAGGTCGATTCCGGAGCTCGGCTGGGAGCTATCGAAGGTTGTCGAAGTATGACTAACAGTTAAAGTAAAATCATTGAATGCTCTTTATAGCCAATGATAAGCAATAAATGATAAACAATAACAAAGATAGTAAATGGAAGTAATAATCTCAAGTGAGTATGTTAGAGAGCAGAGAGAATGTTCTTGTTTATTTAGTATGGAGCAATCAATCCTTACAATGTGGTAAGGACCCCCTTTATATCGAAAAATGGGGGATCTTATCATAGTACAAATGCATTTATTACAAATATATGGAGATGGGACTGCTAGTCGACGTCATGATGCGGGCTCAGACTAGCCTGACAGACTTTGTCGACCCTAGTTGCACCTTTGGGAACTCCCCTCTTTTCCAATATAGCTGTTGGTCTGCATTGTCCCGAGGTGGAGCATCGATTCCCCTCGAAAGTGAACCTCAACCCCAGTCTCGACCCTTAGGAAGTATGTTCGCGGGGCATTATAATGATGAGGAAATTGGACCCTCCGATTTTACCGTGCACAGATAGTCTCCGCGTTTCTTAGAGTGAAAGTGATATGAAACGATCTTGAACCTTTGCCCCCTCTGATACTTTTGTAACGATGGCAATCATAAGGTGCCAAAAGACGATGCACATGCAGCCCTTGAAGGCCCCTGGATTGATTATGGCAGTTAGTTGCCCCTCGGCCTCCTTCAACGCGCACGCGAGGCTTCTATAAATACTGCCATTCTCGTTCTTTCCAACTTAATACATTTCAAAACCCCAAAAAAGGTTCCTTCTGCCTTTACTTTTGTTCTTTCCTAGGAAGGCAACTTCCCTTTTTCTTCCGGAATTTTCTAGTAATGGCGAAAACTTCTGCCTCTGTTTCTCAGAAGAATGTGGCCTCATCCTCTTCTCTTTTATCCCAAGGTGAAGCGGCAATGCCTCCTCGTGCTGAGGAATGCGTTCCAAGATTTTTTGCGATGGCTTCTGATTTCAAGGTTGAGAGGCCTTCTTCAAAGCCGGGGTGCAGTGAGCTCGTGACTTAGTATATTAGCTCGATAACAGACATCGGAAGAGTGAGAGTTGATTGTCGTTGGGGTGATGCAGTGCTTGTAGGGCCATCTTCGCCCCCGATTGAGCCCGTGATTCTCAACTTCTACCAATGGTATCAAGTGACCCTTGGCCAAATTCATCCTTCATTCTAGCATGTTGTTTACATAATCAGGTACTACGTGAACATGATCGAGGAGATGCCCTTCACTCTCGACTATCAGATCATGATGTACAGCCCACATCTCTTCTGCAAGGGTCTAATCAAACTCCGCTTCTGAGCCCCGAGGGCCCCCTTCACCTGTACAGAGGAGCTTGGGAATGGGGGATGGATAAGCTGCTTTGTCCAAGTAAGGACTTCTGACTTGATCCCGGCGGAAAGGATGTCATTTCCCGAGCGGTGGAATGTAGAACGTAAGTAGACACGTTATCTAGCATTCCATCGCTTCTCTTTGAATATGTTCTTCCACGTACTTAATGTTTCTTACTAATGTAGCCGCAGCAATTTATCTCGGCACGGTTCCGGACCTCCCGAGTTGGGTCGGCCGTTTGGACTCGATTTGACCGTATGCTGAGCGAGTATGTAGTGATTTATCTCGGTGTCGGTGGGAAGCTAAGGACCATGGTGAGCCTCTACCCCTGATGTAGTCATCCTTTTTTACCTAAATTGCTACTGGCAGAGCTCTCGATCTCAATCACAACCACGGCACTAGCAGGGAGTGCAAGATGCCCCGCACGAAGAATCTTCCGATGCAGGGATGCCTATCAAAGGCGGAGATGTGATCGAAAGGCTTCCAACCATTCCCAAGGGAGTCCCAAAGATTGATGCTTCCCTCGTCTTTGGCGAGATAAGCAGGCTTTGCGTGCAGGTAATCTTTGCGAACCCTGATTGTTGCTCAGGCCTCGGTTGCTCTGTCCTTTGTCTTTCTAACTTGTCTTTTTTTGTGGATTCAGGACAAGGCGCTTTACAATCAGAGTTTCACCTGGCATCAGGCCGAGGTAACCCGTCATGAGCGCGAGAAGGCTCTCCTTACTGAACAGGTTATCTAGTCCCCATTTGCCATTATCTGAATGTTTTGCCAGATCCCAGTGTTTTAACATCTTGGATCTGATTTGTGTAGTTTGAGAAGGAAGGTGTCCTGTTGAGGGAAGAGCTCCGGGCCAGAGACTCTGAAGTCTTCGAACTCAAATGGCGTGAGAGAGAGATAACTTCCGAGAGGGATGCCCTCCAGGAGAAGGTGACCTTAGTTGGGCGTTAGCTTAGTGAAGCGAGGGATGATATTGACATGTATAGAGGTCTCCATTTTGAGTTGATAATACATTATACGGGATCAAAACTGAAGTCGAGGTGCTTATATCTTTGCATGGAGAGGATGATTTTGCGACAAGCGCTCAAGCCGAAAGGCCGCCCAAGGGGGCCGCGCTGAAATTGACTCGGGCTGTGGAGCATGCTCTTTTGGGATCTTGAAGGCAGACTTTTGGGGACATACATGCGGGAGATATCACTTTGCCTGCCTAGCTCGAGAGGGTGAAGACCCTAGAGAAGAGCGATGCTTCCTTGCTTGCTTTCGGAGGTGCATTAGGAAGTGGCTCAAAAGGTGATAAAAATGAAGGCGGAGCCCCCGGAGGGGAAGTGTCCGTCGAAGAGGGGCCATTGAAGGATGCGTAGTTGTTGGGGTGAAACCTTTGGTGGAGACATCGAAGATGTAGGCTCGATGATAGATTAGGATTTTGTTTGGTTTTCTCTTTGTAAGGGTTTTGTCAAGACTTGTAAACATCCCCCTGGGGGCCATAAGAAGACTTTTTGTTTCCTATCCTTTCTTTAATTTATTTTTTTCGGAAATACTATGTGTTGTATTTTGACTTTTGACCCAAGGTCCCAGACCTCAGGTTAGACCCTCAAGCTTTGCTATTGTCGGGCGACCTGGCCTTTATGTATTCGGCCGGCAGGACCTTTGATCTTAGCGCTGGTAACAGTGACTCGTACGTATTGGGTCAGTATACCCTTTTAGTGTAAGCTGGCATTTGAGCTCTTATGTTTTTGCTCTCAGGCATTTTTATTAGTTTGGGCTCAGTCTCCGAGTCAAATTTCGACTCGAGTTCATTTGACCCTCAAGTTTTAAAATTTTGAGCTAGCCCTTAGGCTCTTACGTGTCGGGTCGAAGCGACCTTATATGTGAGCTGGCGATAATGGCTCTTATGCCTTGGGTCGAAGCGATCTTTTATGTGAGCTGGCGACAATAGCTCTTATGCCTTGGGTCGAAGTGACCTTTTATGTGGGCTAGCGACAATGGCTCTTACGCCTTGGCCTTAGGCATATTTAGTTAACTATTTTGGGTTCAGTATCTGAGTCGGGTTTCGACTCGAGCTCATTCAACCCTCATGTTTTTGGATTTGAGTGGGCTGGCGATAATGGCTCTTACTCCTTGGGTCGAAGCGACCTTTTATGTGAGCTGCCGACAATAGCTCTTATGCCTTGGGTTGAAGTGACCTTTTATAGGCTTTGGTTCTCCCTCGTTAAGGACTTTTTTGAAATAATTTTTGCCTGACTCTTCGATGGTTTGAGAAGAACCTCGATTATAAGTCGTTATATAGCAATGATCGAACACCTCGGGAGGTTTGGCTCAAAGGCTGAGTATCTCGAAGCCTATGATTTGGAGCTGACATAGTCGAAGCTCTTTTGCCTATGTCGAGAGTAGCCTGTTTAACGGGTTCTTTTCGAAGTAGATTCGAAGTAATTGAAGGCCTGTCATTTTGTAGCGACGGTCGAGCGTCCCTGAGTCGCGTTAGTTCGGCTGGTACAGCCTTGTGACCAGAGTCATTTGTGTTCGGCCAGAGCCTTTAAGTCCTGAGTGAAGTAGGTTCGGCATCTATATTGAGGGTATGCCTTTTTATGGGTCTTACAAGTTCGATATATAGCCGAAACATTGAGATCGGGTTTATGCCTTTTGTGAGGTCTTACAAGTTTTACATGCCTTTGAGGTCTTACAGTTTTACATGTCTTTGAGGTCTTACAGTTTCACATGCCTTTGAGGTCTTATAGTTTTGGATACATGGTACAAGTATTGTTCATGCCTTGCTTGAGGTCTTATAGATATTACTATTGCCTTATGTAGGTCTTACAAGACCGAGGCTGCCTGCATGTGACCTTACAACCTCGGGTTTTGATAAGTCGATGGAGGTGGCACTTGACGGCAGTCCCCAAGTCGTCGAGGGTTTCTTGACTCGGGAGCCATTACTTGTAAACTTGGTATTGCCTCATTGAGGGCTTACGATTTTGGTGATTCCGACCCTGAGGTCATGCTATTTTTGAGATTTTGGCGTTAGTCTCCGAGTGTTCGAGACACCTTCAATTTTGGATACATTTTATGATCTTGATGTTGCCTCATTGAAGGCTTATGAGTTTGAAGTTTTGACCCGGGGGTCGTTCAGGTGTCGAATTGTTGACGCCAATCTTCGATTGTTTGTGGCATTTTTGATAGAGGAGTTTGGTTTCTCTATATGGGCACGGTTCGTTTGACTGTTTGGCCCGGTACATTACTTTTCCTATCGAGGTCCTATATGGTGTATCTTTTCTTTCCTAGGTAGGTGCCCTTCCGGGGGGATGCCCTCCAGTATTCGAGGTGGATTGCAAAAGAAATCTTGAATACTTGTTGAGTCTCCTTAGGTGTCGTATGGCCATTGCCTCGTTAAAAACCTTGCCGGTAAAACCCTTTTAGGGACAAAATCTGGTCGAAGGAAAAGAGTGCAACGCGTGCTCGAGGGTGTTTTCGGAATCTTCAATCGGATGCCCTAGCAATAATATCGTTTTAGCATTGATATGTTTCAGTTGATTGGAAGTTGTTCGCCCTCTATAGTACCGAGCTTGTAAGACCATTTGCCGAATACTTCGATGACGTAGTATGGTCCTTTCTAATTTTGGCCTAGCTTTCCTTCATTAGGCTTTCGAGTGTTAAGGGTGACTTTCCTTAGAACCAAGTCCCCAACTCCAAAATGTCAGAGGCTTGTTCTCCTATTATAATATTTTTCGATCCTTTGCTTTTGGGCAGCCATCCGGACAAGTGAGGCTTCTCGCTTTTCATCTAGTAGTTCGAGGGCCGTTGTCATGGCGTCGTTGTTCGAGCTCTCAATGGTGTGTTGGAATCTGGCGCTCAGCTCCCCGACCTCTACTAGTATCAAAGCCTCGGCGCTGTACCTAGAGAGAAAGGTGTTTCCCCTGTGCTTGATTTTGAAGTTGTTTGGTATGCCTACAGTACTTCGTGCAACATTTCTCTCCACTTTCACTTGGCGCTTTCTAGCTTCTTTTTTAAGTTTTTTAAGCTTTGGATGATGGTAACTGCCTCCCGTTATCGCATGTTATCTCGGAAGGAATCCCCGAATTGGCACAAATATGGTCCCAGATAAAGTTAATGACTTCTTTCTCTCTTACCTTCTCAAAGGCCTGCGCTTCCACTCATTTTGAGAAATAGTCAATCATAAATAAAATGAATTTAGCTTTACCCGATGCCGTCGGCAAGGGCCTGACGATGTCTATCCCCTATTTCATGAATGGCCATGGTGATAAGACCGAATGTAGTTGTTCGCTGGGTTTCTGAATCATAGGGGCAAATCTCTGGCATTTATGGCATTTCTAGACAAATTCCTTAGTTTCTTTTTACATGTTATCCCAGTAGTAGCCTGACCTGATTATCTTTCGGACCAAAGAATCGGTGCCGGATTGATTTTTACAAGTACCCTCGTGAATTTCTCGGAGTACATAATCTGTATCCCCTGGCCCCAGACATACTGCTAGGGGGCCATCGAAAGTTCTTCTGTATAGAGTCTTGTTTTAATCGAACGAGAACATGGTTGCTTTGGTTCGCAGGGCCCTCGATTCCTTTGGATCCATGGGTAATTTTCCATCTTTCAGGTAATCAATATATTTATTTCTCCAGTCCCATGTTAGGCTGGTGGAATTAATCTCCGCATGACCTTCCTCGATCACTAATTTAGATAGCTGAATAACACCCCCGGGGAGTAGGTCATCTTCTTCAATAGATGATCCCAGGTTTGCGAGGGCATCGGCCTTACTATTCTGCTCTCGAGGTACATGGACTAAAGTCCATTCTTTGAAGCGACGCAATGCAACATGGATTTTGTCCAAATACCTCTACATCCTGTCTTCTTGGACCTCGTAGCTCCCATTCACCTAGTTCACTACCAGGAGTGAATCGCATTTTGCTTCGATGGTCTCGGCTCCCAGGCTTTTGGCCAATTCTAAACCTACAATCATAGCCTCGTACTCGGCTTCTTTGTTAGTCAATTTTGCAGTTTTTATAGATTGTCTTATCACGCCGCCTGTAGGTGGCTTTAGGACTATACCGAGTCCGGAACCTCTCATGTTTGTGGCGCCGTCAGTATACAGGGTCCATACCTCGGAAGACGTGCCTGATTTCAATAAAAGTTCCTTTTCTACCTCGGGCACGAGGGAGGACGAGAAATCGGCCACGAAGTCCTCCGTAATTTGGGACTTGATGGATGTCCGATGTTGATACTCGATATCATACCCCCCGAGTTCGATGGCCCATTTGGCCAATCGACCTGATAGCTCGGGTTTGTGCAATATGCTTCGGAGGGGTATGTCGTTAGAACGCAAATATGGTGCCATTGAAAATAGGGTTTCAATTTTTGCAATGCGCTTAATAACGCAAGAGCTAATTTCTCAAGGTGTGGGTACCTAGTTTTGGCATACCCTAGGGTCCAGCTTACATAATAATAAGGGAATTGCGTACCTTGCTATTATCAAACTAGCATGCCGCTTACCGCTATCTCGGATAGGTCCAAGTAGAGATATAGTGTTTCATCCTTTTTTGGCGTGTGGAGCAGAGGTGGGCCAGTTAGATATCGCTTCAGCTTTTCTAATGCGCGTTGGCATTGTTGTTTTTCCTTTTGAGTAAAGCGAAGAAATAATGGCTGATGTTGGATGACCTTGATATGAATCTGCCCAGAGCCATTATTCGCCATGTTAGCTGTTGCACGGCCTTTACATTGTATACCACTGTGATTTCTTCGATGGCCTTGATTTTATCGGGGTTAATCTCGATCCCCCTATTTGATACCATGAAGCCTAAGAATTTGCTCGAACCTACTCCAAAGGCACATTTCTTGGGGTTGAGCTTCATGTTGTAACTTCTAAGGATGTCGAATGTTTCCTGCAAATGAGTTAAAGGGTCCACTATGCGCAGGGACTTAACTAGCATATCGTCAATATAAACTTCCATGGATTTACCTACTTGATTCTCAAACATTTTATTAACTAGATGTTGGTATGTAGCCCATAGGTTTTTTAGTCCGGAGGGCATTACATTGTAACAGTAGGTACCATACTTTGTGATGAACGAAGTCTTCTCCCTGTCTTCGGGGTTCATCTTAATTTGCTTGTACCCCGAGTAGGCATCGATAAAGTTGAGCGTCTCATGGCCAGCCGTAGCATCGATCAGACGATCGATGTTAGGCAGTGGGAACGAATCCTTGGGACATGCTTTATTTAAGTCTTTATAATCTACGTATATTCTTAGCTTATTTCCCTTTTTGGGTACCACTACTACGTTGGCCAACCATTCGGGGTACTTTACCTCTCTAATGGACCCTATTTTAAGAAGTTTTGTTACCTCATTCTTGATGAATGTGTGTTTTATCTCAGACTGGGGTCTTCTTTTTTGCTTCAGCGGTTTGAACCTGGGGTCGACACTCAATCGGTGGGAGGTTATTTCCGGCGGGATACCCGTCATATCTATGTGGGGCTAAGCGAAACAGTCGATATTATCAATAAGAAATTGAATGAATTATTTCCTGAGTTCGGGGGTTAATCCCGTTCCTAGGTATACCTTACGATCAGGGAGGTGTTCGATCAAAACAGCTTGCTCCAGATCTTCAATTGTCGATTTCGCTGCATCCGATTCTTCGGGGGAAACGAAAGTTTGAGGAGAGAGGAAATCTTCTTCATCGTCCTTGGGGGTCTGTCTGCTCCTAGACACATCCGAGGTCGGGAGTACGGGGGTCGACTCCTCCTGGTAAACCGCGAACCTTTCTTTCGCCGCATGATGTTCTCCATATATGGTTGTTATGCCATCCTTTGACAGAAATTTAATCATCTGGTGCAAAGTTGACGGTACTGCCCTTATGCTGTGTATCCACGGCCTACCAAACAATGCATTATACCTTATGTCTCCATCGATGACTTGAAACTTGGTGTTCTGAACTGTGCCGTACGTGTCGACTGGAAGGGTGATTTCTCCTTTTGTTACTTCGTCGGTCATGTTGAAGCCGTAGAGGACCCGGGAGGCGGGTATGATCTGATCGAGCAACCCAAGCTGTTCTACTACCCCTGACCTGATTATGTTGGTGAGCTGCCTAGATCCACGAGACATTTAACTTAAATGTTATTTAAAAGAAATGAGATTATCAGCACGTCGTTGTGTGGTTCTGCCAAGGTTTCGAGATCCTCTTCACTGAATGCGAGGGTGTCTTCGGCCACGTGGTCTCAGATCGGCCCTTCTATTGTAGCGAATATTTTTGTCCATGGGCCCTTGGGGAATGTCGATACCTCCAATAATCATATAACGACATGCAGAGGAATCTCTTTTTGAGCTCAGGTTGGATTTTGCTAGGTTTCCCGCAGAATGTTTCGGCGCGCTTTCTGGTGAACATGAGGAGCGATGCCAATGCATTGGGCATTGCGTGAGATCGTATCCTTGGGGGTCGGCTCCGGTGCATTCACAGGGATCCGTGGTGGTATATCGACACCTGGAACAGCCACACCATTCTCTCCTCGGGTCTCGAGGTAGTTGTTTTCATCTCTATTTACTTAGTTAGGCATTTTGACCTGAAATTTGAAGATCTTGGACAAGAACAGGTGTGAAAGGTAACTTGCGTTATGTGATGAAACCTGCAAGAAAATAACCACTATTATTTTTATCCCCACGGTGGGCGTCAAACTATTTACCGTGAAAATGGTAATAACAATTAAATTTGATTACAAGACTCTAAAAATACGTGATCTATTTTGATGCTAGTTGTTAATCAGTTGATGTTATGCATGTGAGACTTAGAAACGAAATGATAGTTAAGGATAAGGTGATAACCAAACCGATAGGTTAATTATCGAGGCCTCAAGCTTGTCGATTCAGGGCCTCGAGGTCGATTCCAGAGCTTGGCTAAGAGCTATCGAAGGTGGTCGAAGTATGACTAACCGTTATAGTAAAATCAATGAATGCTCTTTATAGGCAATGATAAGCAATAAATGATGAACAATAACGAAGATAGTAAATGGAAGTAATAATCTCAAGAGAGTATGTTAGAGAGCATAGAGAATGTTCTTGTTTATTTAGTATGGAGCAATCAATCCTTACAATGTGGTAAGGACCCCCTTTATATAGAAACATGGGGGATCCTATCATTGTAAAAATGCATTTATTACAAAGATATGGAGATGGGACAGCTAGTCGACGTCATGATGTAGGATCAGACTAGCCTTACGAACTTTGCCGGCTCTAGCTGCACCCTTTGGGAACTCCCCTTTTTCCAATATAGTCATTGGCCTGCATTGCCCTGAGGTCGAGCATCGACGGCCCTCGAAGGTGAACTTCGACCCCAGTCTCGAGCCTTGGGAAGTATGTTCGCGGGGCTTCATAATGACGAGGAAATTGGACCCTCCGATTTCACCGTGCACACGAGGTAAAATTGATAGAACTCTATTCTTGAGGGAAAAGGTAAGGATCTTCTTGGAGTACAAATATGTGTTGATGACATAATTTGGGGCAACCATTGAAAAAATAAGTAAGAAATTTGCTAAACTTATGGGGAGTGAATTAGAAATGAATATGATGGGTGAGCTTAATTTCTTCTTAGGCTTATAAACTAAACAAAACTCAAATACAACCATGATCCATCAGCAGAAATATGCAAAAGAGATGATTAAGATGTTTAAAATGGAAGAATCAAAGGAAATAGACACTCCTATTGCAACGGCCACAAAATTGGACATAGATGAACTTGATTCATCTGTTGATCAGAAGTTGTATAGGGTTATGATTGGTTCACTTTTGTATCTTACTGCTAGCAGACCTGATATTATTTTCAGTGTTGGGTTTTGTGCTCGATTTCAAGCAAACCCAAAGGAATCCCACTTGACTGATGTTAAGAGAATATTGAGATACTTGAAAGGCATTATTGACCTTTACCTTTGGTATCCAAAAGGTAGTAACTTTAACATAGTGGGATATGTTGATGCTGACTATGCAGGTTTCTTTGTGGATAGGAAGAACACCTCAGGTATGGCACACTTCCTTGGTTCATGTCTTGTGTCATGGGCTACTAAAAAGCAAAATTCAGTGGCTTTATCTATTGCTGAAGCTGAGTATATTGTTGTTGCTTCCTGTTGTGCTCAATTGTTGTGGATCAAATAACAGTTAATGGATTTTGGTATTCAAGTTAGTTGCATCCCTATTTTCTATGATAACACTAGTGCTATTAGTTTGACTAAGAACCCGGTTCATCATAAGAGAACTAAGCATATAGATGTTAGACATCAATTCTTGAGGGACAACTATGAGAAAGGACTGATCACTATAGAATTTTGTGCTACTGATAAACAGATTGCTGACATCTTTCCAAAAGCACTGAGTAGAGAAAGCTTTGAAAGGAACAGATTAGAACTAAGGATGATTAACATCACCGAATGGAACCAGTTCAGAATGTACAATGAAAAAAAATTGGTTTGGAAATCTGGAACTTGTGTAAATATCTAGATTAATCTTTGCTCAGTCTCATACTGTAAATAGTATACTCCTGTGCCATGTATTGATATGACTCACTAATCTCTAACAAAATTTCTTCTATTTTGGCAAATTGAGCATGATCAAGAGGATTCTTAGGGAAGAACTTGGTTCATCAGTACTGGTTCATCTGAATAATGAGGTATGTTTTCTACACTCTGCACAATTAGAAATATCAATATTTAATTCATGAGCAGAGTCCTACCTATGTTCAAAAACTTCAGAAAAACCTATCATTTTGAGTTTGAACCAGTTCCGTCTCTATTAGAATACTCACCGTATAAAATACCTAGAATCTTAGGAAGCTTAACCGCTCGTTCAACCTGAAATTTCAGAGTGATTGGACTTCTAATTGACTACAAAAAGCTGTCGTTAGACATTAATTAACCCTCTCTCTTTAAAAACCATCATCATCATTACTGTCACTCTCATAATTCTCAAAACCGTCATTTTCTTTCGTTCTTTACTCTTCTCTCTTCAAAAGCTCAATTCAAAAAATTTCTTCCAGAATTAGAAAAGATGACCAACCCCAAGATAACCCAGGCACTCCTCCACCACCTACACCCTCCAATTCCTCCACTACTCCTCAACCTAGCACAACCCTCCAACCTAGGAAAAGGCGAGTGAAGATGCTTGCTCGCAAAACTCTGGCTACAAGTGCTCTTTCAAAAAAAACTAAATGTAAAATTAAAGGCTAGTCAAGCCCAAGATTCTGAAAATTATAATGATTCTTTCAAGTCTGCGAGTGACAGGGAAGGAACTAGGTCTTCTGATTCTGAGAAAGAGCAAAATCCCCTTTCTGAGGTACGTTATGTGTTAGTTAAAAATTTGGACAATCATTTTGTTTTGATTGATTCTGTTATGAATGTGGAAACGCCTGAGTCAAGAAGGAGGGGATATAAAAATAAAAGAGAAAAAGAAAAGGAGAGTGAGGGTGTGAGCAGTAATGTGAGGGGAATAGGGAGAGAGGTGACAGATTCCTCACCCACCTCTGAAGTTGTTAAACTGGCACTGTGGACCTGAGCCAGAAAAGGTTGTAGAAAGTAGCAAGAAAACATGGGGAAGTGGTTCAAGGGAGGCTGTTAAAGGGCTGGTCAATCTCAGTTCACATGCAGATAAATCCGGTTCATCTATTGAGGAGACCCTAGCAGACCTTCTGAAGAAAGTGGGTGCAAGCTATAACCCCAAGAAAAGGAGAACCCCAACACCAAAAGCTCCTAGCACTACAAAAACTACCAAGAAAAGAAAGACTACTTCTCCAATAACTGTTGATTCCTCTACCAAAGGAAGGGCCACAAGGAGTAAGTTAAACCTGAGTGAGAATGAGCTACAAAAAGCTATGGCAGAAAGCAGGAAGAAAAGAATGGACAAAGGGAAAGCTAAGGTTGCAAAGCCTGTTGAGGCTGTTGATGTAGATGTGATGGACTCGGTCAATCAGGAAGAACATGTGACTAAGGAGGTTCATACCCCTAAGCCCAAGAAGACCAAGACTTCTTCAAAGAAGTCTTCACCTGTTTCCAAGGCTGTTGAACCCTCTTCTTTGGCTAAAAGAACAAGGTCTGTTGTGAAAGCCAAGCAAGTTAAGATTACTGAAGAAGAAGATTGGAGTGGTGAAGAAGAGGGTGAATCTAATAATGAACAAGATAAACTGGCCAAGTTTGGCAAATGCAGAATCTTGAAGGGTAGACTTTTGAAGGATTTGGAGGAACCAAGGATGGTTCGACTAGTTGATGCTCTAGCTGTTCAGGGATGGAATGACATGGTCCTTCAGTTGGATAGCATGCTAGCAAGAAATGAGATTATTGAGTTCATGGCCAATGCAGAGGCTAAGGATGGCAGAGTTACCAGTCAGGTGAAAGGGGTTCAAGTGACTTTCGATGCAAAAGAGCTGTGTGAGATTCTTGATACTCCTTCTGAAGGGTATGATGACTACACGAGGCAAAAATGGCCAAGTCTAGACTCTCTTCCTACTGCCCTTGCCATTACTAGGAAATTCTGTGATATCACAGAAGTGAATGAGGTCAAGGTTGTGCATAAGAGTGAAATGAAGTCATGCCACAAAGTCCTGTTTGAATTTGTCAACAAGTGTTTGTTGCCTAGGCAGGAAAGAAGACACATTGCTAACTACATGGATTTGGTTTTGATGGAGTGTCTTGAAAGTGGAAGGCAGATCAACTAGTCTAGATTTATTAACATGCTTCTTTATAGGGTTATCAATGGCTCCAAGGCCCATGCCACTCTGTATGGGTTTATTCTCACTGATGTTCTTGCTCTTTGCAATGTGCCACTAAAGATGTGGGAAATGGCCACAAACAAAGACCATTTTGGAATCAACACTCTGATTTCTTGTGACTATGAGGTCAATGCCATTCCCAATGAACCTAGTTCATCTAAAAAGACATCTATCAATAGAAAGCTCAGAGCTCTATTGCAGGAGAGTGGAGCAAAGGATGCTGAGATAGCTAGGCTGAAGACTCGGTTGGCAGAGGTTGAATCTGAGAGAGATGCTCTTAGAACTAAGCTCACAAAAGAAAAGGAAAAGAATGATGGCATTCTTCAAGACATGATGCATCTTCTCCAAGCCAAAACTCAATCCTCTAGTTCTTCCAAGAATTAATTTCCTTAGCCTTCATTTCTTGAACTTTTAGTTCTTCCAAGACTTAAAATCTTTGTGTTCTTTAATTTCTGTACTTATTATTCCGCAATAGTAGTAGTTGGAACACATAGAAGAATTAGGTCCTTCTATAATCAGGTTAGGCGAAAAATTGGACACAACACAAATCACCCCCTCTTGTGTGGTATTGAAGTATAAAACATCACTAAAGTAAAATAATTTCCTGCAGTTACTTTTGAGGTTGTTTGAATAATGTTTGTTACTCCCTTCGGACTATAATAATTGGCCTTTTTGTCTTTTTATTTTGGTCCAAAATAAGTGTCAATTTACATAAACAAGAATGAATTAATTTTATATTTTTAAAATTTAGCCTTATTTACATATTCCAATCTGTCAAGATAACTATTAATTAAGGGTGATTTAGTAAATATATTTTTTTCTAAGAGTTCATATTTTCTTAAGGGGTATACCAAAGATTAAAATATCACTTATTATGGACCGAATGGAGTACTAAATATCATGCATTCTTTTTCTTACTATATAGAGGAGCCCTAAAGCATGCGGTCGACATCTCTGCTTGCCGACATGAGGGCAGTTAGGTATTTTCATCCACCTTTTATGCTACGAGAAATTTCCTGCGCTTCTGTACAGCAACACGTAGCTAAAGTTGGCTGACTACGCTGTCTGTGAGATAACAACGCACAGAAAGCGCTAACCTACGGAGATTTTTTAACTTCTACGGAAACTCTCTGTTGTCTCTTCCCCGTGCCTCCCTATTTTTTGCTTTATTTCTCGATTTTAGTCCATCAATTCTCCTTCTGCCAATATCAATAGCGCTGGTGAGGCTTTCTCCATTACTGTCCTTTTACAAGTCGACTCTTCTGTGAATTTTGCACTCCTTTTGACAAGAGAAATTTAGGTTTCGGTTGTGGTTGTTCGCTGCTTTAGCTTTGTTCCATCAAGGTTATCGTACTGTTGTACTGCAAAATTTAATTTTCGGTGTCGATTGGCTAGGTGTTTGCGTATTACAGAAGAAGTACGACTGACCTTGTCCTGTTTCTCTATTGAAACGACTGACCTTGTCCTGTTTCTCTATTGGATTTGGATTAGAAATCAGGGCTTTTTATTTGCAGGTGTTATTTCTTTCTTGTTTTGGGCCTCATTGGGTTTTTCCTTTTGGGACGAATCGAGATTGACATGAAGTTCTTTCGCTATCTTGTTATCTGTTGCACTTAGTTCTTCAAATTACAGAACAACTTACTGCAAGTTGGAAATCTGGAGGAGTATCTAATTCCAAATTATCCAGCTCTGAAATCCCACAGGTTGTGTTACCATTTCCTTGTTATCTGTTGCACTTAGTTCTTAAATGCATAGAAAGCCTGTTATATGCATGAATAGGTAATGCAATAATTTGTTTTACATAACTGTAGTATAAGAGTAAGTATGCTATTCAAAAGGGCGTGTTATCACAGGAAACACCTATAAGAATCTTATAGTACGAGGCACTTAAATATATTGTTATCTTTTTTATCGAAACTTCTTATGAAAGAACTCAAAGTGATTTAACTTTTACATGTGTTAAATTTTTGAAGATTATATTTTGTTTCATACTGGTATCCTTTTTTTGCTTCTACTTTGTGTTCCACGTTTTTCCGAGCAAGTAAATAATATTTTTGTAGCCTTTGATCTCTCAAATTGGCTTTGGAACCTTAATTTTTGTAGGTTGACGCTGTCATAATAGGAAAACTGCGAAGTGTATTTATTTTTATCCGCAGAATGCATCATGGTTCACAAGTTAGGGAGATTGCATGGCACATTGACGACGCATTGTTAGGAAAACGGTCAAGCTACAGTTCCTGTTTGGGTTGACAAAATTAAGAAAAAACTTGGCTTGATCCATATCCAATATCACCTAAGTGGACTTGAAGATAACAGTAGCTTGGAACAGACCATTTATTAAAAATCATTAGCCATACTTTTCAAGAGGAGAGGAAGGGTTTAGACTTGGCTAAAGAAGCTCTTGTCCTTTTCCGGATATTTAAATGTCAAATTGTAAAAGTAGGAGCAGATTAGTTTTGACTATGATATTTGATTGGATTGGATTGAGAGCTAAGAAGAGGCTTATTGTCAGGCATCTGGATGGACTTCTCTTAGTTTCAAAAAATCATAGCAATTGCAGATATACTTAAAATTGGAGCTAATTAGTAGAATTATATAAACCGTTGATCTAAAAATTCATGTTTGCTGCTGAACACTAGCTCATTCTTATCTGTTTTGCAGAGCTCAAGAGAGCCTGCCATCCATTTACAAAGATACAAATTCTGGAATGTCATCAACTCCTCAATCAGAAGTACCAAAGCTAGAGAACAAATCATGGCACTGTCTTGGTGCCCGAACAGAAAGGAACAAAGAGATAATCAATTTCAAAGTGGACGTCTAATAAAATCAATTTGAGTCCAGAAAGTTTTTATGAATGAGATAATCTATTTCAACAAAATTCCATTCTTGAGTGGCTTCTGTATTATGAAATGCTCATCTTTCCACCAGTAATGGTGAATTTGATCCTTTCATTCATTCTTTTTTAGTAGACATGATTCAATTGATAAAACAAATCATGTTGTATCCTATTTTGTCTTCTATTTGTTATTGTATTGGTTTAAATTTATGCTTCAGTATATTAAGGCCACACGCTTGTGCTATATTTGCCTCAATTAATCCAAAGCTTCAAGGTTGCAGACGCAAGTTAGAAAAAAAATTGTTAGAGCATGAACATACTGCAAGTTGTTCGCATGGGCAAGATTATCTAGTGTACTTTTATATGTTGAATTCAGTATTGTCGTCAATAAGCTGTAACCATACAGCAGGCTTGTCTCTTGGAGAAAAAAATTGGTACGTCTCTCAATGAGAAGATTAATATGTTTGTGTTTTTTGTCAATCTGCCGTTCAGTGGAGAGTAATTCTTACGTTCTTACTAAATTTTAACTATACAATTGTCTGAATGATATCCCTTTTTTTTGGTGCAAAAAGATAAGGAACAATAAAAATTTCCACATTACTCATTGGAAAATATAAAGAAGTAATGAAAAACTTTTAAAAATTTGTTCAATTCATTGTTAGAGACAAAGGTAAATTTACGGAAAAAGTTAATTCTCCAAATTTACCTTGTCTAGTATGTATAAAAGCGTCAATATTCTACTCAAAGTTTTACAATATCCAATTGCATGTCTTGCATTTGTAGCAGGCGTGTGATACGCTAAAAAAATGGAGTAGTATTAGCAAATGATGTTTTATTTGAAATCAATGTATTTGATGATTTATATGTAATGACGTTGAAGAAATACATAACCAAGATTGATCTTTTGGCTGCAAAAATATCAGCAACTTCCTGATATACCTAACAAATCATCTAACCACACAACGGATTGCATTGCAAGTGCTTGCCTTTAATCGGTCCTAGTAGCAACAACAATATACCCAGTATTATCTCACATTGTGGGGTCTGGGAAGAGTAGTATGTACGCAGGTCTTACCTCTATCTTGTGAGTATAGAGAGTATGTTTCCAATAGACTCTCGGCTCAGGAAAGCATAAGCACCAAATTAATGAAAATATAGACAAGAAGAGACAGTACCAAAAAGCCATATAAAAGCAGAATAAAAACAACAATATAGTAATGTGATCAATAATAAAAGAAAACAACGGTTAGTCATAAAAACCTACTACCAACAAAAAGCAAGACTACGTGACAATACTACTATTATGAACACTCTAGACTACCTACTCTACTATCATAATCCTCGACCTCCATACATTCCTATCAAGGACCATGTCCTCGGTAAGCTGAAGTTGCGTCATGTCTTGCCTAATCACCTCTCCCCACCTCTTCTTTGGCCTACCTCTACCTCTCTGTAGGCCCTCCAATGCCAACCTCTCACACCTCCTCACCGAGGCGTCTGTGCTACTCCTCCTCACATGACCAAACCACCTAAGCCACGCTTCCCGCATTTTGTTCTCAATAGGGGTCACACCCACCTTGTCGCGAATAATCTCATTTCTAATCCTATCTAACCTGGTGTGACCTCACATCCAACTTCAACATCCCCATTTCTGCTACCTTCATCTTCTGGACATGAGCGATCTTGACTAGCCAAAACTCAGCCCAATACAACATTGTTGGTGTGACCACCACTCTGTAGAACTTACCCTTAAGTTTCGGTGGCACCTTCTTGTCACACAAAACTCTAGAAGTGAGTCTCCATGTCATCTATCTTGCCCCAATAAGATGTGCGACATCTTTATTAATCTCCCCATCCCCTGGATAATAGACCCAAGGTACTTAAAATTCCCTCTCCTAAGGATGACCTGCGAGTCCAACCTCACTTCCCCTTCTCATCCTTGAATCTCGCCACTGAACTTACACTTCAAGTATTATGTCTCATCAATCAATACAATATCATCTATAAATAGCATGCACCACGGCACCTCCCCTTGGATGCGGTGCGTCAGTACGTCCATCACCAGAGCAAACAAAAAAGGGCTGAGTGCCGACCCCTAATACAAGCCCATCATAACCGAAAAATGGTCCGAGTCTCCACCACCGTCCTCACTCGGGTCTTTATTCCATCATACATCCCGTTAATAAACCTAATGTAGGCAAAAGGTACACCTCTAGCCTCCAAACATCTCCACAAAATCTCGTTCGGAACTTTACCGTACACCTTTTCTAAGTCAATGAACACCATATGCAAGTCCTTCTTTCTCTCCATATACTGATCCATCAATCTTCTAACAAGGTGGATAGCTTCTGTAGTCGAACGCCCCGGCATAAACCCAAATAGGTTCTCGAAAATAGACACACTCCTCTCCACCCTTAGCTCTACCACTTTCTTCCAGACTTTCATGGTATGGCTAAGCAACTTGATATCCCGAAAGTTATTGAAATTTTGGATATCACCCTTGTTCTTGTATACAGGAACCTTCGTGCTCCACCTCCACTCTTTGTGCATCTTCTTCGTTCTAAAATTGACATTAAATAACCTAGTGAGCCACTCCAGTTTGCCTTGCTCGCACTCTTCCAAAATTCCACTAGGATTTCATCCAACCCCGGTCGCTTTGCCCCTGGTCATCTTAAGCATAGCCCCCTCAACTTTATCAACTCTAATCCCCCTACAATACCCAAAGTCACAACAACTCCCAGAGAGTTCCAAATCACCCAGTACAATGCTCTTGTCCCCCTCCTCGTTCAAGAGACTATGAAAATAGGTCTATCATCTCCTACGAATAAGCCCCTCATCCAACAAAACTCTACATTCTTTGTCCTTGATGCACTTCACTTGGTCCAAGTTATGCGCCTTGGCTAACCTGAACAATCTCATATCCCTACCTCGGTCCTCGAGTTCCTCAAACAAATGACAAAAAGTTGCAGTCTTGGCTGCCGTAACTGCTACCTTTGCCTCTTTCTTAGCCCACTTATAATGCTCATTATCGGCCCTCGTCTACACTTTCCACTAGCTTCAGATACAGTTCTTTCTTGGTTTTCACTTTTTCTTCACATCTCCATTCTACCACCAGTCTCCATTGTGCCTACCAGAGTAACCCTTTGAGACTCCTAAGACCTCTCTCGCGGTTTCCCTAATGCACTGCGCAATCATGGTCCACATAGCGCTTGTATCCACATTACTCCTCCAAGCCCCCATAGTCACCAGTTTGATCCCCAACTCCTACGTTTTTTCCGTAAAGGCTCCCCACTTTATCCTATGTTTGATATACATCGCCCTCTTATTCCTCTTCCTCGTGATCTCAAGGTCCATGATCAAGAGCCTATGAAGGATTGAGAGGTTCTCACTCGGGATGACCATTCAATCCGTGCAAAGACCTCTATTGGACTTCCTGTAGGGTAAGTAATCAATTTGAGTCTTGGCCAGCAAACTCCGGAATGTGGCCAAGTGCTCCTTTTTCTTTGAGAAACTCGAGTTTGCTATCACCAAATTAAATGCTCTAGCAAAGTCTAACAGAGACGTTCATCTTTTATTTCTATCTCCAAAACCAAAGCCACCATGCACATCATCATAACCCCCAGTCGACGCTCCAATGTGACTATTGAAATATCCTCTTATGAAAAGCTCCTCGGTATGCGGGATACATGCACCATCTCATCCAAATCCTCCCAGAAACGCCTTTTGACTTCCTCGTCCAAGCCTGCTTGGGGTGTGTGCGCACTGATTATGTTCAAAGTAAAACCTCCAGAAACTAGCTTAATAGTCATCAGTCTGTCATTCACTCTCCTAACTTTCACCACTAGTTCATGGGGGTCAATATCAATCAAGATACCTACCCCGTTCCTGGCCCCCACCTTCCCAGAATACCAAAGTTCGAAACTGCTCATATCCCGGGCCTTATCTACTACCCACCTAGTCTCCTGTACACAAGCTATATTAATTTTCCTTTTCTCGAGAATCTTTGCTAACTTTACAGATTTTTCAGTCAAAGTTCCTATGTTCTAAGACCCCACTCTCATCCTAGTAGCTCCCTTAGCCCTCTTACCCCTGCACCTCATCCCCTGCGTTGACACCCCCGAAGACAAGACCTTTCCCTACCATCGTTGACCAAAACCACTATAATTTAGGAATCACTGCGCAAGTACTATCCCGAAAATAAGCGACAAAAATAAAATGAATTACCGAAATATAATCTGCCACTAAAGGTCGCAAAACATGTGAAGAAATAAAATAAAGGAACTAACGGGAACTATAATCTACAACTAAAGGTCAGAAAAACATGTGAAGAAATAAAACAAAGGAACTAAAGGAGATATAATCTATAACTAAAGAATAGAAAAGCAGGTGAAGAAATAAAACAAAGAAACTGAAGTAATTATGATTTACAACTAAAGGATAGAAAAATAGGTGAAGAAATACAAAACAAAAGCTAAATGGGACTATAATCTACAACTAAAGATCACAAAGAAATTGTGCAAAACTAGAAAGAACTACTAGGGGATATTTGAAATAAAGATTCAAAATAAAGATGTAAACATGTAGATAACAATATAAACAAGTAGGTAAAGCTATCACTTGTGCAATTTGATAATGCTTGGCAAATACTAACTAAAAATTCAAGAAAAAAAATTGGAAGACAAGGTGATAAAATTATGCTAAAATATCAAGACAGAGGAACAATAGAACCTAGATTGCAACTCCAAAGAACAAAGTTCAGAAATTCCGGAAGAGAACTTATCGAATTCAGTTTTTAATCGACACTTATATGTACCTTCAGCTTCAAATAGATTGAGGATCAAACCTATCGAATTAGTTTTCAGTGATTCAATTTGTTCAAACAATCCCGAATCAAAAGACTTAATTTCTTCGTGTTCTTCGACTTCGATTCCGAAATTTTCAACCAAAACCCTAGAAATTCAGCCCCAAATTCGTTCAATCTTCTGAATCGATTGCACAATCAAGAACAAGATTAATTCAAATATGTACCAAAGTGCAAATTTGAATTGGAAATATAGCTAGCTAGAAAATCTTTTTCTAAGAGATCTAAACTGAAGAATTTCTTGCGTTCTTGTTAACCAAGTTCAAATTATGAATTCTGCCCGATCTTAATTGTTAAAATTGAATCCTCTATAACTGGAAATAAAGGTAACCAGTCCTAGTAGATTGGATTAAAAAGAAGCTCTTATCAGTCACATAATATTATATTTAAAGATTGAAAATTGAGAGAATTTTCTGTTTATTGAATCAATGTTCCTCTGTACAGATCGTGTATTAATTAATACAAAATGAATGGAACATATTCCTAGTTATGACACATGTTCCTACACTGTTATCTATGTGCTAGCCAACTATTGGATACACACAAAAATAAACATAGTATTTACAATGAAGAAATATAAAATTGTTTTTCTGGTGTCTTTTTTTTTTTGGTAATTAAGGATTTTATTACCAACAGAGATTTGTACATGTATAAACTAAAACTCCTAAAATTGGACAGATGGCCCCAAAGTCGGGACAATCAGCTTTCGTTGACCGCCTACTACTCCTATACATCTTATTTATCGAGCTATTCTATCGAGCTATGGGTAAAAATTTAAGAACTGTATTTGCCTACTCAATCGTATCTTCAAACTCCCTCTACAATGAACTTCTTGAATTACTTGCCTTGTGATGTCTTCACAGCTTCTCTTCTGTTAGAAAATTCGACGATTCCTTTCTTGCCAGCCACATATGGTATGTTGTTCCTGCCATGATCAATCTGTAAACCTCAGCTTTTGGACCCTTACCATTTGCATGTTGGATTGCCCAGTCAACTTCTTTGTTCCAGCTAAAAACCTGCCTAGTAACCCCCTGTCGTGCTAATAATTTCCTCCATATGCATGCCAAGTAGATGCAGGCAAAGAAGAGGTGTTGATGCTCTTCCATTTCCTGGTCACACAATGGACATACTGGATTGGCCTGCAATCCCCATTTACTTAATCTATCTTTAGTATACAGCCTATTCTGAAGTGCTAAGTATAAAATGAATATCCATTTGGGGCACCCTTGATTATTACATATCACTCTTCTCCATTTACCTTTGGAAATTCCCCTCTATATTGATTGTATGTGTTTTTTATAGAGTAGTTTCCTGCTGTTAAGATCTTCTTTATGTCCAAACCAGCCTCGTTCAGGTATTTAGTAGCATGTAAGATCTTTTGGACTATGCATGAGGCATGCTTAATTATCACCGTCCATGGATCCAAAGCTTGCTTTTCTTTTTGCACAAATTCCATAGATGATTCAGCAGGGTATATATATATATATATATCAGATATGTTGAGCCTCCCTGCTGCCTTTGGCTTGCATAAGTTTTCTCATGCCACCAAAGCTTTCTTATTTGTTGCAGCATCACCTATCCATAGGAATCTTATACATATGGCTTCAACTGTTTGGATGACTTTCTTTGGTAGAGGGAATATCTGCGACCATAAAGATTGTATAGCAATCAACCCACTTTTTATCAACTGCAATATCCCTGCATAAGTCAAAAATTTCACTGTCCAATGCTTCATCCTTCCCAGCATTTTATCAAGTAGAGGTTGGCATTGATCACTGAGAGTTATTTTGAGCTCAAAGGTACCCCATGATATCGAAATGATAGCTCATCCACTCTGAAACCTAACTTCTGAAGAATCTCTTGTTGAATGTCTACTGGGACTCCTGCAAAATATACACATCTTTTGCTCTGGTTGAGAATAAGTCCTGATACTTTTGAAAAATCCTGGAAACAATCATACAATATGTGTATGGACATTGTATCTCCTCTACAAAACAAGAGTAGGCCATCAGCAAAACTTAGTGGGATGATATTCAGTTTCTCACATCTAGGATGGTAATTAAAATCATGCTGATCTTTTAGAGTTTTCAGCACCCTTGTTAAGTACTCCATTGCCAAGAGAAATAACAGAGGGACATATATAGGGCCCCCTTGTCTCACCCCTTTTCTTCTGTATCCCTTTATCAACCCATGGCTAAGAAGGGTCCCCTTGACATATGTCACTACTCTGCCAGGGACAATAGTTATTTGGATACCATCTACCAGTGTATCCATCACTTGTAACAGTCTACTTGTTAGCATCTTTGAAATAATCTTGTAACGGGTGGAACAATAAGAGATTGGTCTGTATTCTTTAATCAAAGCTGGATTTTTAACTTTAGGGATTAGAGTAACTGATGTACTATTGATGGGCTTATACATCTTGGCAGTGCTAAATAAATTCAGGAATACTTGTATAACCTCTTCACCAATAATATGACATGACTTTTTGAAGAAGTATGTATTGAATCCATCCCCTCCAGGTGCTTTCATATCATCAATCCCTTTTAGTACTTGGATTAAATCCTCTCTTGTAAAAGGTTTAACAAGTTGGATCTGCTGGCTTCTTGTAAGTAGAGGTCCCTTTTTTTATCAATCCAGGGTGTATGGTAGGCAAACTTGTAGCTGCATTCCCCGGTAGTTATTTGTAGAAACCAACTACTTCAACTTCAATACCCTTTGGATTTGTAATCACTTCCCTAGTAGTAGCTGCAATTTTAATTATTTGATTCTGAACCTTTCTCCCCTTCATTTTAGCAAAAACATATGCATTATTTGCATCACCCAATTTAAGCCAATGCACTCTAGATTTCTGTTTGTTGATATTCTCCTCAATATTGTCCCATTTTTCTAGTTGGGATCTGTGATCCTTTTCTTCTTCAAACAAAGTGCTAGATATATTATTGCCCCTTATCTGTCCCTGCATGTCTTTTAATTTATCTCTGATGGAATTGATCTTCTCTGCTATATTTATAAATTCTCCTCTGTTCAGGTTCTTCAGAATTAATTTAATAATTTTCAAGTTTTGCCATATGGCTGTCATTCTCCCTTCACGCAAGAACCAATAGCCTCTACTAACCTTCCAAATTCAGGATGTTCTGCCATACAATTGTAGAATTTGAATATCCTCTTCTTTTTGTAAAAAGTCCCCTCTACCTCTATACCAAGTGGGGAGTGGTCAGAGAAAAGCGAGTTCATAATTGCTCTATCAATTCTACTATAAACATGGGTATCCATCCATGTGTATGATCTGCCAATAGTAGGTAGTTCTATCAAGCTGCAATCTCACATTAAATTTCTAAAATGTTTGGTGTCATTGTCATGTACTTCTCTGCTATGTATTATATTTGTTGCCTCCAAAATAGTGCTGAAATCTCCCAAAACCAAGGCCCTACAATTTGGCCCTCTGTATCCCTTATCATATCCCATGAAGACTTTCTATCTTGTATAGCATGCAGTCCATAAACTTTTGAAAATTGAAACTCTTTGGTACTATGATGAAGTTTCACATATCCATGTATAAGCTGTGCATACCTCTCTAAATCTGTTAAGCTAATGATATTTGGATTCCAGAGTACCCATATGTTATCTTTGCATGAAGTGGAAACATTATGACACCGATTCCACCCAGGTACAACTTTATCTATGATCTTAGCAGCTTTTACATCGTAAACTCGATTGTCACGATCCAAAATCTCCTAGTCGTGATGACACGTAACCCAACCCCTTAGGTCAACCAATTAACAATTAACATAATTCTAATAAAATAAAGGTGATCAACAAATAATACATCTAGATTTCATATAATAATCCAAGGACTGGTAGTACAAATCATAAGCTACTAAGACTCGATTATTGCAAAAACTAATATGAAATGAATACAACTTCTGTTTGAAATGTATATAAACAGAATTCAACTCTAAAATTACCCAGGGACATGTGGTAGCCACATCTGAAAGGCAAGAACAACTTGAGAGTCAGCTCCGCTCCAAAATCTGCATTCAAGGTGCAGAAGTGTAGTATGAGTACAACCGACCTGATGTACTCAATAAGTATCCAAAACTGAAATGATGCCTTTTTGGACATAAAATAAGTTTATACAGTTTTAAAAAAAAGTTACATTTCTAACTAAAAAGCAGTATTATACTGCGTTTTACACTAACGGAAAGTTAGCCGTTAAAGTTAAATGCAGTATAATACTGCGTTTTATTTAATCAATTATTTTTTAAAGGGAAACGCAGTATTATACTTTGTTTCCCTAGGCTTCTGCTATCTCTATCCGTGCTTTTTCCTTTCTTTTGTTCTCCCCTTTTTTGTCCTTTTCCTTTTTCTCTTCTCTTTTTGTTTGTTCTTCTTTAGACTCTAGAATCTTGAATTCTCCTTCTTTACCAGCAGAACTCTTATTATTGGTGGGCCCAATTTTATAGGGAAACACAGTATAATACTGCGTTTTATTTAATAAATTATTTTTTTAAAGGGAAACGCAGTATTATACTGTGTTTCCCTATAAAATTGGGCCCACCAATAATAAGAGTTCTGCAGGACTGAAAAAAAAATTTATTTTTTAGTGTAAAACGTATTATAATACTACATTTTACACTGAAACGTATTATTATACTGCGTTTTACACTAATGTTTGAGCCCACCAATAAGTGTTCTGCGGATAACTGACATAACAATAATTCAAATACATAAAACGTGGTATTATACTGCGTTTTACATAAAAAAAATTTTGCACCCCAAGCTCGGACTTGCCTTATTTAAAGGCGTTAGAATTTTATGAAAATCCATTCAAAATTTTCCTTCAAACTTCCGTTCATACTTCTCTCTTCTTCTTATCAAGCATATTTTTATAATGTCTGAAGAGCCAAAAATAAGGGTTTAATTATATTGGGGGTGAGGTTGTAACGGAGAATAACTCTGTGAGGTATAGTTCACCACCACAGTGTCATGTTAAATTGCCGCTTATAATGGAGTACGATAAATTGGTATCGTTGTTATGTAAAAAATGAGTGTGAGGAAACGTTTGGTGAACCTTAAAGTAACCGGTAGATTTTCGTATTCTGTGACTCCGCAGGGGTTTGCTTATTATTCTGAGTTTAACATCGAAGATGATGAAACTCTTAGAGACTTTTTGCGAATTTCGGATGAATACAGGAAATTTATTGTAATAAAATTATTGGAAATGTACGTCAAGGTTGAAGACGTTCCCAATAATGAGGGTGTGCATAGTAGGGATAACCCTCAGTCATCGGGTGGTTATTCTGGAGCAGTTTTTGCCGGACAGATTGCTGATGAAAGAGCTAGCCTTGATTTAAACCGATCACCATCGACAACTGAGCAACCACAAAATAAATTTTTGACTTTATATAATCCACAAGACGACTGGTAAACTTCAATTTTTCTATGCTTTAGCGATGTTTATTTTATGTTTGAATTGGATTTGTATTAACACTCATATTTTTCATAGGGGGTACCGTCCGAATATGAATTTTATAAGTTATGACCCCGCCCCTAGTTGGAATATGCAAAGTTCGGGCGTATTGGACCACGGTGGTCCATCCGATAGTCATCACCAACAAGAAAATATCCATCATGGAATGACAAACACAGTACAACTTGTAAGTAAAGTGATATAGCTATATGTAAAGTATTTATCTAGTTGAGTAGCTTATCATTTTGTTCTTTTTGTGCAGTGAAAACGAGCAACTTGATGTTCCTGACCTCACACAATTTCCCATAAACGACGTACTGACTTGTGTTTTGGCAGATGCGCAGAGTTAGGAAGATGATAGTGATTATGACAATAATGCCGATGAGTCGGGAGATGACACACCCTTCCATGATGAGGATAATGACGAGGAAGAAGTGGATGCCGAACCTGAGCTGACAAGGGAGCATGCTCCTCTACCTCTCGTTAGACCAAGAGTGTACGAGTCTCACGTACCCTTTCATGAGCGGAATATTCCCTACCTTGATAATTTTCCAAATATGCCGGATGTGGATGCCCTCACAAGGGATGATGATGAATTTCGGTCAGCGATGTGGGATGAGTATAGACCAGCGGTGCTTGCAAAGGGCATGTATTTCCCCGATAAAGCTCGCCTAATCAGGGCTGTAAAAATCTACAGTGTAAGAGAGTGTCGTGAGATGACGGTAAGTGAGTTAAATACGGAGGTATACAAGGCTGTATGCCGTAGAGACTTTATGGGTTGTCACTGGATGTTGCGTGCCAGCAAGAAGAAATCAGGTTTGTGGAAAGTGGGTAAATTTATTAGCACCCACAGATGTGAAATGGACACATTCAATGAGAATCACTTCAACCTGGATGTAGACTTGATTTCTCTTGTCTTGATTTCATATTTGGAATTGTCCATTAGGTTCAAGATTAAAGAGTGTATTACAGCCGTCCACCAGGAGTATGGTACTATAACCAAAAGAAAGGCATATCCCGATTGCAAATGTTCCTTTGAACTTATTTATGGCGACTGGGATAAGTCTTTTTCATCTCTGCCCAAGTATATGGCCGCACTGCAACACTTTGACCCCGGGACTGTTGTTGAATAGAGGCGTGAGCGGAGTTCGGATGACCCGAATATACTTTCAACTATGTGTTCTGGTCACTTAAACCAGCAATTGATGGTTTTGTGCATTGTCGCCATGTAATTTCCATAGACGGTACTCATGTCTATGGAAAGTATGATATTAAGCTTTTGATTGCAGTTGCAGTAGATGCCAACAGACAAATATTTCCACTAGATTTTGCCATTTGTGACAACGAAAGCGAAGAGACATGGATGCTTTTTTTGAACCACTTGAAGTAGGACGTTGACTAATAGTGTTCAGGTATTTGTCTAATATTTGATCGACAAGGTGATATTTTATGTTATGTACGGCACTTGCCTGAATGGCAAGAACCCTATGCATAACACTGTTACTGTGTGAGGCACCTGAAGGCCAATTTCCAAAAGAAATATCCTGACAAGGCCTTGCATGATTTAATGTGGATGGCTGCAACTGAGCACCAGCAGTGCAAATTTATGAGGCGCATAGAAGCGATCCGGCATTTAGATCCACGAGCCTATACTTGGATGATGGTACATGACCTTCACATGTGGACATTGCATGCTGATGACGGTAGACGATGGGGACCCTTGACTACAAATGTGTCGGAGTCATTCAACGGCTTGTTGAAGTCTGCCCGTGGATTGCCTGTCACTGTCATGGTCTGCATGATATCAAAACAGAGTGCAGAGAGGTTTGTTGAAAGCATGGAGCTACATCGGCATTGATGGATAGGGGTGTTCAATTTATGCCAATACGGATGAGAAGATTTGAAAGGTACAGGAGGCGAGCACATTGGCATTCATTTTTACAGTACGATCGCGACCGGGGTGTTTTTGAAGTTAAGACCGCTATCAACGGATACCGGGGGAATAATCTACAAACTGTGAATGAAGCCAGCAGGTTGTGTTCATATGGGAAATAGACCATCTACCACATGCCGTGCGCACATGCCTTGAAGTGCTTTCAACAAGTTGGTTTATGGGCAACCAACTATATTGATAGGTAGTACAGTGTTGATGCATATATAGACACGTATAGTAGGCAGTTGCAGCCATTCGACGTTGAGCAATATTGGCCGTCGGAACCTTTTAAGATGGTGTGTAACAAAGACTATTTGCGCAAGCTGCAAGTGCAAAAGAGAACGCGTATACAGAACCAAATGGATATTGGTGACACCGTTTATGCGCGTAAATGTGGCATATGCTCGCAAATAGGATACGACTGTCGTAAATGTCCTTCAGGTGGTATGCGTGTTGGTGGTAATCCAGCTCCTGGTGCAAGTTCGTCGAATGTACCCAACTATCAAGGATACACCTAGTCTTTTGTTTTCGTACTGTTTTTTGGAATACGTGTCTATGCTTGTGTATGTTGTAATATCTATCAAATAAAATTATGTTCCACAATCTTGTTACATCTTATTTTTTAACATGACCTTTTGAATTGGTATACTGATATAGTTGTTCAAATATTCAACTTATTGGTGTTAGTAAAGAAGACCAATCTAAAAATTAAAAAAAAAACTATAAAATCAAGACATCCTTTATTATCCTTCTTAAAATTTAATATGTAAAGCGTGATATAATACTACATTTTGTGAGTTGTCTTGACGTTCTGAAGAAACTAAAAACCATGTGAAAAAACTGTTTCATTTCACAAAAAATTTAATATGTAAAGTATGGTATAATACTATATTTTGTGAGTTGTCTTGTCATTCTGAAAAAAGCTGAAACGACTGCAGAAAAAAGTTGTTTTGTTTCAGAAAAAGTGTGTATGTAAAGCGTGGTATAATACTACGTTTTGTGAGTTGTCTTGTCATTCTGAGAAAAGCTGAAACGACTCCATAAAAGCTGTTTTGTTTTGGAAAAAGTGTGTATGTAAAGCGTGGTATAATACTACGTTTTATGTGAAATCTTGCCTATAAATAACGTGCACATTCTAGTTATTTTATGTGCTTAACAATAACCAATAGCAAATATTTTCATAAAACCAAAGTTTCTCTTTAACAAATGTCTCAACAAATCCTTTATGTCCCAAGGTGCGACTGCGGGAAAAAATGCATGATGCACGATTGTTGGGAAGAAACTGGACGCCACTAATAGGCATGTATGAACAAGTTTTATAGGCAACCCGATGAGCCTACATGCAATTTTGAGGCATGGATTGATGAATCCTGTCAGCATTAATACTACAAAGACCTGTTGTATTTTTTTTATAATTTGTGTACGAGGTACCGGGAAAGAGAGCGCCAATCCAAGCAAGAAGTTGAGGAATTAAAGGTGAAACTCAAGGAGGTGGAAGAAGAAAAAAAAAAGCTGGAAGACCAACTCAAGAGAAACCTCGTTATAAGCACGCGCGGCCAGCGGCCAGCCTGTTTTAATGGTTGGTCAGCCTCCCCCCTCCAATGCAACACCCTATACTGCCCCAAACACAAATACCCAGCCATTAGATTACTCCAAAATCCTGAAACCATGCACAATAAATGCTGCCATGCAAGAACGTAAAGCTTCTATTGATCCTGTTCCATTGAGACGAGCAGCAATTCTCAATGGGCAACCTATAGTAGTGTTTATTGAGACAGAAGTTGAACGAATGAATGTCATTAAGGGACTTCAATACGCAGGGGTTGGAAAATTTGCTTATGGATGGCCAGATCTTAATGAAATCCAACGTATTATTCCTGCGCAATGTGGGATTAAAGGAGAGTGTAGTATTGTATTCTTATGAAATAGGTATGTTCTTATTAGATTGACCTTGTGGCAAGACTTTGTTGATTTTTCATCTAAATGAGTGTATTATGTTACTGACAAAGCAGGTAATGAATATCAATTGCGACCTCTCACATATGATGCTAAGTTTAAAGCCGGGGAGGAAACTCTTATGGCTATGGCATAGATATCATTTCAGGTTTGTTGCCTACCTAATTTGTTAAGGAGTGCTTATTCTCACTTGCTTCAGCTGTGGGAAAACCATTACACTTAGATATGGCGACAATAAATAAGACTCGTCCAAGTTGTGCTCGAGTTAAGGTCTTGGTTGATTTATTAGTTGACCTTCCAAAGAAGGTGAGAATGGACATTGTGAATGAGGAAACTGGTGATATAAGGACAGAATGGGACAACATCAAATATGACATGATGCCTAATTATTGCAAGCAATGTAAATTACAAGGCCATGAGGAGATTGAGTGCTGGTGTTTGCATCCAGAATTGATGGTTAATGAACAGAACAAACAGGCTGCAACGGTGAAAAGGAACAATAAGGAGCAGACTAATCAGCCTCTAATGATTCTTTCAAGTGGGAAGGTTGTTGGGAATGTTAATGGAACTGGTGAACAATGGAAGGATGTTATGGATAATTGTGTGAAGAATGTTGATAAGAAGATGGATGCTTCAGCTTAGAAGGGTAAATAAATTGTCCCAACAGGTAATACCAATGTGCAATAGGTGCAAGATGAAAAGAAGGTGCAAGTTTCCAACAAATTTGCAGCTTTGGAGGCTTTTGAGGAAAGGAATGAGCAAAATCAGTTGGCTATTGTTGAGGCTGCTCAAGAAGTGACTCAAGTGGAAAACATCTCTGTTGATAAGGAAAAGAATCGAGGTTCAGGTAGTAGAAGTCCCAAAAAAGCATCACCTACTGGAAATAAGAAAAATCCTTTAGCCCCAAACTTTAATCCATTCTTAAAAAGGAGTGAAGCAGCAAAGCAAGGGGTATCTAATACTCTAACTGGAAGAATGAGTGGTGAACAATTGAATGTGGAGACTACCTCACTATGGGTACAAAGAGCTTTTGTTAGCAATGTTGTAGCTACTAATACATTTTATCAGGAGATTCCATCTCAAGTCACAAGGGTTGATAACAATTTAGCAAAGAAGCAGAAAAAAGAAGCACATGCAGAATTAGATGCAAGTGATGATTTGTTTACATCAACAGAAAAGACCAAGTGGACTGGTGGTAGATTATGGGAGGATCAAATTGAAGAGGATTCAGAAGAAGGAGACATTCCAGATGGTATGCAAGCTGAAAGAGATTCAGATGTTGACATTGAAGAAGAGTAGCAAAGTGTATATGGCGAGGCAAATATTAACAAAGAGGAGGAGCTGATCAACAAAGTTCAGGAGGATCCAAAGACTACTGATGAGAACAAAGAAGGAAGGGGTGATGCAGATAATACTAATAATGAGACAGGAATCCCTATTGCTGAAACAGGGGACCCTAGTACTGTTCTAGTTAATCGTAAATACGTTAATGTGAACATGGGAGATCCGGGTGGAACTGGGAAGTCTACTGTAATACGTGAAGTGACCAACATGAATACAAGAGAGAGTTCCAGATCTGGAAATAAGCAGAAGGTCAAGGACCAAGTCAATGTGGAGATGATCAACTTTGCCCCATTGGATAACAGTCAAATTAGGCAGCAACAGGCTGGGGAAAAAGCTATATTCTCTACTGTGCAGTATAGAGAACTTGACACAGATGTCATACAAGATAAAGGAGCAGGTGAACACATAGAAGAGCAGGCAAGGACTTTGATGAAGAGTCCACTGCTCAAAACTTCAGAAACATAGCAAGACAAGGTGACTTATCTCCTAGGCACATGGACAAAGCAAAATCTGCAACAAAAGGGAGGAAGAAGACTATGAAGGATCCAGTAAAGGAATCATCTATTGTTTCTGTAACTGGAGAACAAACAAGGAGGACATTCACAAAATCAAATAACCTGCAATGGATGGTCTAATATGGAATATAAGGTTTGTGAAAACCATGCAGGCGTTTGAGAGGCTCATTACAATGCATAAACAACATCACTTTGAGTTCATTTTGTACTCATGGAACCTAAACAACAAGCTATGAAGTGGAGAGGTATAGAAGAAGAATTGGATTGGCTCAGGCGATTGCAAATGTCTCCAATAAAATATGGGTGTTCATTGATGAGGCATTTGAAGTTGATATTCTATATGACATGGTGCAACAGCTAACATTAAAATTATTTCACACTAAATCTCGTGTGGAATTTATATTGACACTGGTATATACAAAATGTGACTCTATAGAGAGGATTGAGTTGTGGGATTCATTGTATAATTTGGCAAGAGATATGTCAGTTCCATGGCTTGTTTTGGGGGGGACTGGACTTCAATGTAATATAGGATGAAGAGGAGAAATTTGGGGGACTACCAGTTTCATTGAATGAGATTGATGACTTTAGGCATTGCATAAACACCTACAACCTCTCAGATTTGGGCTTCAAAGGGAGTATATTCATATGGTGGAATGGGAGAGCAGATGAAGAATGTATTTTTAAGAGACTTGATCGTTGCTTGGATAATACGGAATTTCAGCAAATATTTCCTGGATTGGAGGTTACTCATCTTTCAAAAATAGGATCAGACCACTGCCCATTGCTTTTAAAATGTGATATTAAAGCAGCACCAGTAAGGAAAACCTTCATATTTCTAAACTTTTGGATCAAGCATGAGTCCGTTAAAGAAGTGGTGAAAGAAAATTGGCATGCTGATTTTTATGTCAATCTATTTATACTTTTCAATTATAAATTGAAGTAACTGAATAAAGCATTATTGGTGTGGAGCAAGCAACATATGGGGATATATTCCAAAAGATAGCAAGCTTAGAGGAGGTTGTTTTGGTTCATGAAGCTCAATTTGAGGTTGTCCCTTCTCAAGACAATAGAGAGAGGTTACAAAAGGTGCAGGCAGACATGATTAAATATGTTGCTATAGAAGAGGAGTTTTGGAAGCAAAAATCTGGAATGCAATGGTTCAAGGATGGAGATAGGAACACAAAATTCTTTCATGTACATGTCAATGGTCGAAGGAAAAGGCTTCAACTTAAAAGAATTCAAGACAGTACTGGTATATGGCTAGAACAAGAGGAGGAAATTGCAAAAGAGGCAGTGAAATCTTTCAAGGATCAATTTACTAAAAATACTATTCCTTTAGATTTTCGTATACTTGATCATATTCCTACATTGATAGATGGGGAGCAAAATGCAGAACTGTTGAAGCAGCCAAATAAAGAGGAGGTCAAGCAAGCAGTATTTGGTTTAAATGGTGAGAGTGCATGAGGTCCTGATGGATTTACGGGCAGTTTCTATCATGCTTGTTGGGATATCATTGGAGATGACATCATTGGTATGGTCAGAGCTTTCTTTAATGGACAAGAATTGCCCAAATATGTTACTCACACTAATCTTGTCCTACTGCCTAAGAAGAATGAGGTGACAACTTTTTCAGATTTGAGGCCCATAATCCTTAGTAACTTCACCAACAAAATCATCTCAAAAGTGATTCATGAGAGGTTAGTAGGTTTTCTGCTCAATATCATATCGGAGGAACAAGCTAGATTTGTTAAGGGGAGGAGCATAGTTGAAAATGTCTTGTTAACTCAAGAAATTATAACTGACATAAGATTGAGAACAAAGGCAGGCCCTAATGTAGTTATTGAACTAGACATGACCAAGGTATATGACAGGCTTTCATGGTTGTTTTTGACTAAGGTGCTAAGGAAGATGGGGTTTGGAGAGAGATTCATAGGGTTGGTGTTTGGGATTGTGTCAAACAACTGGTATTCAGTGGTAGTAAATGGACAACCCTGTGGTTTCTTCAAATCATCCCGAGGGGTGAAGCAAGGAGATCCCTTATCTCCTACACTTTTCATCTTGGCTGCTGAAGCTTTATCTAGAGGTTTGAGTGCTCTACATTTGAATCTTTATTTTCCTGTATGGAATGCCTAAGTGGAGTCCTAAAATCAACCATTTGGTATATGCAGATGATACTATTATTTTCTCTTCATCAGATGCTACCTCCCTTAAATTAGTAATGGAAGTTTTGACTGCATATGAGGAAGCTTCTGGTCAGTTGGTGAACAAAAGCAAATCTGCCCTTTATATGCATCATTCGGCTGATGTGGAGGTTGTCACAAAGGTTGAAAGAATCACTAGAATTGGAAGAAAAGAGTTTCATTTCACTTATCTTGGGTTTCCTATTTTCTATGCTAGGAGGAAGATGGATTATTATCAAGATTTGATCACTAAGGTTATGGATAAATTGCAAGCATGGAAAGGGAAATTGTTATCAATTGGTGGCAGGTCAATCTTGATTTCTCATGTTCTCCAAAGTATGTCAATTCACTTGCTTCTGCAGTGAATCCTCCACATTATGTCATTAAGAAGATTCACAAAATATTTACACAATTCTTTTGGAGTAGTACCATAGGAGGCAATAGTAGACATTGGGATTCATGGAATAATTTGTGTATGTCTTGTGATGAAGGGGGTATTGGGTTTAGATCACTGCAGGATGTATCAAGGGCTCTAGTTTGTAAGTTGTGGTGGAATTTTAGAACAAAGCCAAGTTTATGGAGTTCTTTTATGTTCCAAAAGTATTGCAAAAAGCTAAATTCTATAATTGTGCCTTGGAGGAGGGGATCTCATACTTGGAGGAAAATGTTGGAGTGTAGGGATGCTATTGAGCATCAAATTACATGGCAACTGAAGATGGGCTCTTCTTTTTTTGGTTTGATAATTGGACAGGACTAGGGGCTTTATATTTCTTAGTTCCTCCAAATTTTTTGATTGATGAAACAATTCACAATGTGTATGAAGTGATGGAGAAGGTGGATGGAATGTTGAGAAAAGTATGGAGATTCTTCCTGAGGAGTTTGTTGTGCACATTCTGGAGAAAATTAAGCCTCCAATTATGGAGAACACTTTGGATGTACCATACTGGATGCTCAAGACTCGTGGTAATTTTAGTGTAAAGTCTGTGTGGGAGTATTTAAGGAGGAGAAATGATCCAACACTTGCATACAAAGTGATATGGGTAAAGGGATTACCTTTCAAGATCGCATTCTTCATGTGGAAAGTGTGGAAAAATAAACTTCCTCTTGATGATTTCATGAGGCGATTGGGATATTGTATGCCCTCAAAATGTTGGTATTGTATTGAGCCAAAAGAAGAATCTTTGATACATTTATTCTTCACATCACATGCCGCCAAGATAGTATGGAAATATTTCCTATCTAGACAAGGGATACGACTGGAGGGTTTGACATTGCATCAGGCGATCACTAGTTGTTGGACAGTTCAGGTGCTGCCCAGAATTAAGCCCATAATGCAAGCCCTTCCTTCTTGCATTATATGGGAACTGTGGAAAAGGAGAAACAATTTTAAATATGGGGAAGCAGTCTTAATCAGTAGGGTTATTTACCAGGTATCCTCTTCTCTTCAAGCTATTGTAAGAGTAAGGAAGCCATGCCTTATTAATGTTCCTCATAAGTGGAAAGATCTGTTAACAATGCTGGAAAACTATACTCCTAGGATGAAGTATGACAAGGTCATTTGGGAGTTGCCTATGGTAGGTTGGGTGAAGGTAAATACTGATGGTGCCTCGAGGGGGAATCCAGGGAGGAGCTCAATTGGTTTGTGTATAAGAAATAATGATAGAGATTTAGTATATGCTCTTGGAAGGGAGATCAATGCTACAACAAATACAGAAGCTGAAACAGTTGCAATTTTGGAGGCTTTAAGGATTTGTAGTGCTCACAATTACATGCAAGTATGGCTTCAAACAGACTCTTTGCTCTTGAAGAATATAGTTGAAGTCTTGTTGTATTGTGGAACAAGTGGAGGAGATTTGACAGCTCTTGGGTAGGGGTAATTTCAAGGTCTCACATATTTTCAGGGAAGGGAACAAACTGGCGGATCATCTTGCAAACTATGCATTGGATGTAGGAGAGATTGAATGTCATGGTTATTGGCATTTAGATTCAATTGGGAGAAGAATAGTTAATGAAGACAAACTCCAATGTCCTTATTTGAGGGTGGAAGTAGCAAGGAAGTAAGGTGTAAGGTGGCAAGGTGCGAGGAGTACATGGTGAGACTGGTTTTAGCTAACAAATTTCTCTTTTTTGCAGGTAATTTTTCAGCACCTAAAGCTTGTCTTTCGATGGAATTTCAAATGGTGTTATTAGTGCTTTGCACTCAACCCATTGAAAGGACAACAAAGGCAAGCATAGATATTGATGCAAAGAAGGGCAATCTACTGCACAGTTTAAGCAACAGCAGAAATTTTTTGAAAAAAAAAAATAGAAGCAGAGGTGGATATCATGCCCAGAATGTTTAAGTGAAATGGGAAAGGTGGGTTGCAATCTGCAGGAAGTAGGAGCAGGCAAGATAGGAAACATGTTACATTAGATAGAGGAGGTTCTAAGAAAGAAAGAAAAGCAAAAATGCCCAGAAAACATAAGAGAATTGGGCATTATGGACTGATGGCAAGAATACAATGGAGGGGCTCAAAGGTAGGAAAAGTTAGTAGGAAGCTGCTCAAAATGTATAATTGAATTGGGCAGCATGGTATAGGGGATACAGGGAACCAGGCAAGGAATATAACAGCCTTATCATTTGGTACTGCAATGAGAACTAACGGATAAGCAAGTGCAAAGGAAGAGGAAACAAGGCTGATTGAGAAGATAGATCATTAATTACAAATCCAGATGGGAGAGAGTTGGAGACTGGTTTTTATTCTAACGATGTTTGATTTTTTGCAGGAGCCATTACTGTTATTATGCCATACTTTTGAGGAACTTCCAGTTGGTGGTATTAGCACATAGTGCTCATTCTAATGGAAGGGAATCAAATGTATGCATAAGCATAGGAGCAAGGATATGTTTCAAAGTTGTGAAACATAGCAGCTACTCTATACAGCTACAAGTGATGGTCACGCAAATTGGCAGATGCAAAATAAAACTACACAGAGGACTCAGTCATATATGCATGTCAAGTTGGCCCCTTTGGATAAAAATAACTGGAGAGAAAAATGCATTTAGAACTCAGTACCCAATGTATTTCTCATCAACGATACTCCATAAGGGATGCCACCCAAAGAGAAACTCAAATTCATGCTGGAAATCACACGCAATTGTCATCAAAGGAGGCAAATTCACATATGCCTCAATCAATTGGAGCAGCATGCTAAATGGAGCTGTGTGGGACATCTTTCCTTTACAATATGAAGGTATAGTGCTGACCATTAGGCACCAGGAGTAACAACTGAAGCAATGTGATGAGGTTGATCAAAAGCTTAGCATGCATAACTGGAGGTTAGGGCAACAATGGAAAAATAAGGCAATGAGATTGGCATTTAAATAGGCAAGGACAACACCTATGGAGTCGACATATTGGTGCAACATTGTCATGGATCATTCACTGAAAACTGGGCAGTGCAAGGATGTCACGACCCAAACCGATGGGCTGCGATGGGCACCCGGTACCTTACTCAACCGAGTACCAACATAACGTATATTTCTTATTACATCATCATATACACATGACATATGGGCCTAATAGGCCAACATGATCCTTTATAAACTCAAAACATAGGCCGACAAGGCCGTGCAATCTTTCACGTACAAGACATATGTCTACAAGCTTCTAAGAATACATAAATGTCATAAAGGTCGGGAAAGATTCCCTCCATACCAAATAATACATGTCTAAATCATACTAACCAAACGAGCAACTCCAAAGCAAATGGAGCGCACCAACATCTTCCAGTGAGCTGATAGCCTACTTAGAGGGATCTCGACCTGTCTATCGGGACCTGCGGGCATGAAACGCAGCGTCCCCAGGCAAAAAGGGACATTAGTACGAATAATGTATCAAGTATGTAAGGCACATAAATAAATACATAAGAGACATGGAAGACATATAGAGTACATGACTCAACCTGTAAGTCTGAATAACTCTGTAAATCATGAAATACTTTTAGCATCATGCATATGCGTATGAATGTCATATTGTGCATAGGTACATGTCTCGTAACATCATCAGCCTCTGAGGGCATCCTATCATATCATACGGTAACTATGGGCAAAATCATCAACGTATACTAGCTGATCAGGTAGTGGTGCGTATATAATGTCATAACCTTTCCCATATCCCATATACATATATATACATACATATGTGTATATAATGCTGTTTGAATACATACATATATATGCGTATATAACGCCGTTTGAATCATATTTCAGCCACTATGGGCAACATCATCATCATATACCAACTGATCAGGTGGTTGTGCGTATATAACGCCGTAACCTTTTCCCATATCCCTTATACATATATTTATATATATACGCGTATATAACGCCATCTGGTCATGGGTTAATCCACATGAATGCAATACATGAAAAGTACGTTAAAAAAAATCTTTCGGAGCTTCATAAGTCCATTTAGCCTTTGAGTAATATAATAAAGTAAACTCTTTTCAACTTTCATATTTTTCTGAGACCCATGAACAAATGATAAAATATTATGACACACAAAAATTCAAGAACATAGATATATCTTATACTTCTATGAATAGAGTCATTCATGGAATTTGTGCATTTGCACGTTTCGTTCGTATCGTATAGATCATGCCACAAGTAAGAAAGGATAGCCTTAACATACATGTTTCTGCGAAATTCTTGAACGAAACCTATGCTTGAAGCTTGGATTGAAATTTGGATTGAAATTTCAATCGAAATTTTTGAAGTGCTGACAGAATTGATTCTCTTGTTCAAGACAGCATGCAATTGTTTGGTTTCACATTTTGGCTTTGAAATTGGTTTCACATTTTGGATTTGAAATTTTGAAAAATCTGATTCTTAAGTTTTTAGTTCCTTAAGAATCTCACTCACGTTTATTTTTGTTTGGTTTCTAAAGATAAAAGGTCTTTTTGAAACTTTAAGAATCAGATTTTGGTTTTTGTTCTTTCATGTTCCTTATGAGTCATTAAATAACTTTATGTTACATTGTCACATAATGAAATGACTTGAAGATTCATTCTTTTAATGTGTGGCATGTTGCCACGTTACTCTTTAGGATAATTGATTAAATTTATCCACTTATTAGTTAACCGGGTAATGTTTCGTTACCCGGTAATTAATCTATTACCCGCATAATTGAGAATTATTTCCATTTACTTAAAATACTATTCACTTTTCACATACCTTATACACCTTATTATTATGGTCATGTGGTACCTCGTATGACACTAGTTCATAAATACCGAGTATTTTAGCTCAGGCCGTATTTTATTCCAACATGCCAAACTTGGACGAAAAATCGTTTTCTTTGACTTGCTTCCCCTCTCACCTTCACAAATTTACTTATCACTTATTTGAAATAGTATAATACTTAAAATATCAAAATAATCCCATCCCCGAACTTATGCCGATTAACTTACGACGAAACTTTAACATACGAAAACGTGGAATGTAACATCATTCCCCCTTTGGAACATTCGTCCTCGAATATTTACTGGTGCTCTTATCATTTTCATAGCCTATGTCTTCCGAATACTTTAGTAGTCCTCTTGCCATCTAGGCAACGGTTATGCGAATAAGTCCAAAGTCTAGGGTATTCTCCTCTTTTAGACCTCTTTCCTACGCCATGACTTGTGTTTGAATTCCTTCCAATCTCGTAACTGTTGCTACCTTACATTATGCAGTTTCTATGACACTGACCGTGTAAGTGTGCCTATGCGAGTCTCTTCTCTTTTTTCCTCTAGCTTTTAGTCAATCCTGGAGTTCTTCGCTTGGTATTTTGTTGAACTTACGAATACTGCTATATCTTATTTTATAGACCCGGTTATCCATTCGTATGACTTTACTGCATCTACATAGGTCATACTATACCATAACAATTACCTCAATTTCTCGTTACTGAGGTCTGCTACAAAATCTCAGGTTACTTTCATTGCTCATCTCGTACGTATAAATATATGTCCTCTAATGCCTCCACATTATTGTTCATCTTTAAGAATGACAACCTAATCTCCTCTCATACTTTGTAAATTTTATCCATCCATTGTTGATTCACTTCAATTTTGATCCATAATCCACCCCTGATAACTTAACCTTTTTGTAATATTGCAGTTAGGATTCACGTTTTATCAGGGAACATCTGAAATGATTAGATTGATCCACTTGAGGCGATACCCTGCTTTTATAACCGTATCTCACGACATCCCAATATGATTCACCTTGCGTGGGTATTTTAATCCTGTCCAATTCATGAGATCCCTTTCTTTTATCCGTCAGATCATTGCTTAATTGAAGGCCCAAACGTCATTTTTTTGTATATAATAATTACCCCTCATTCTATTTACAGGGTAGCATTTCATTTCTTCTGAATGTTATTAGTCTTAGACTCTTTTGAGTTTATTCAGGCTATACTGAACTTTCTATAATTTAGAGAAACCATTAGCTCTCTTGTTTTCATGGACTTAATCTTGAGGACTTATCCATTCTCGTCACTTTTTCACTTGTCTTTCCTCATTCTTACTCATGTTTTCTCAAAACTGTGTCACTCTACCATACTTTAGCTTGCGACCTATAAATATCCATTTATAATACTCGCAACTTTCCTTCAACTTGCTTACACCATATATTTCCTTATATTATTCTGGAATGTCAATCGATACATCACACCGTCTCCAACTCTTCTTTATTCTCTTAACTAGATCTCTCAGTACTTAGAAACCATAGGTTGGAAGACATGCCGCTGACGATGCCATTATCATTCCCGGTTACTGGATCCCCGTGCTGATAGCCTTCTATCCGAAGTATGGACTATTCACGATCTTCTGCCTTTGAGTATCTCGTACGTTGTTCACATTTACCTTACTTACCTTAAAATCTCGCATCGTATTTTCTATCTCTTTCCCGACCTCCCTTCCACCTAGGTGTAATTCACGTTCATAACTTGAAGCTCTATTATAATACTCGCACCTCTAGTACATACACAATCCAGTGGGAGCTTCGTATTGACTTCTTATGAGGCTGGTACTTCTTCTAACTGGCTTCCTTGTAAAGCTATTATAGATTATGGTTGTTGTGTTATTTCTCTTCCTTTACGTAGGCTTAAGCTATCTTCCAATCTGTTGCTCATGGTATCAGTTATTACCTTAGCCTTTCATGGGCATTATGGACTATCCATGATACAATCTTCTAACAATTCAATCCTTTGTCTATGTCCTAGGCTCAATTCTTTCTTTTAACTTATACGGGAGTCTTCTATAGCTCTATGATTGTCAACAAATATGCTTCCTGGATAATGCTCCAAAATCTTGAGTGTATCCATAACGTACTAACTCTGGATTATTGATCAAATAATTCTTTCGTTCCATCTTAGCTTTCAACGTAAGATATTACTTTTCCTGGCCCTTCTGCCCCCTTGTTGCATCCATACTTAGCTTATCTTAGTTCCCACGCATGCCGGAGTTTGCGTACAACTCATATGATCTTCGAATATTTCTTTTGATTTTTACTTCCCGATCACTAGTCACGGTAGATTTCTCTTTCTTATGGAAGGTGTACAATATTGTTGTGAAACTGTTGTTACAAGAGCATTTCCTCTCTAGGTCGTTGTACCTAGATTGAAGCCTTTTTCCTTATTTCCTCGGCTAGTCTTTTGTTGTAGTACTTAGGGAGAACCCTTGACTCTCGTAAAGTTGTGGGCTTATTACATACCTTTTTGATATCCTTACTTGCCTATAATCATCCGTAGTTGCTTACTTCCATGCACTTGTGCTTGTATGGTTGCTTCTGAACTGATATTTTGACTGCCTTCCCAGCGGCACTTTCTTTTAACCCCGTAACACTCATATGGTACTTTTAACTATCCCGACTCTTGTTTGAATATATCTCAAGTATTATAATGATATTCTCCGAGGCTGAATTCTCCATGTTGGGTTCTACTATGTTTATTTTACACGATCTGATGACTCGATGTAATCTCTTGTTTAGCCATAACTGAGATCATCCTGTCCAATTACTAACTATGTTGGCCCATTTTCGTATCAATATTCTTCGTAATCTTTCTTGGATTATTTATTTTGTTTTAACTTATGTCTCGCACTAGCTCCTTATTTATTAATAATAGCTCAGGCAGGAATCTTTACTTCCTCTCCTTGACGTCGTGCTTGCACAATATCATTGAATCATACCGTATCTGTAAGATTTGGATAAGTGTCATCTCATTCCTCTTTCATTTATCGCATTCTTCCTTTACCATTATAGTCATTAGAATTACTTAATTCTAACTTAATGCCACATTACTCCATATTCCCCCTTTTAGGGGTGTACTAAAAGTTGAAGCCACGAGGATCTACCTATAGATGTTTTACCTCTTCATCTTTGGTTGTTTCTCAACGTCAATGATCCTTACTCGCCTTGCAGCAATTATTCCGTACCAAGGATGAAAAATTCCCTTACTCACGAGGGTGAATTTTAGTATAACCGGCACATACAGTCCCTTAAGCTAAACTTTTCTCACTTTGCTTGTTGTAGGGAAGCGTCTTCCTGAATGATCATTCTCTGAACTTCTCATGAATCTTCTTTTGTCGTCCATTCTATTATTGGCGGAACAAAATCTGAAATTCTTATGATGGCAACTATCATCAGCCACTCAATCCCTAATTCATGTTTAGTTTATCTTGTTCACTAATCCATACTGGTTCTATTACTCTGGAGTCTGACTTTTCCTCTTGGTAATCACGCTAGAGTTGCAAATTTATTTCTCGTAATGAGGATATAACCTATGGACTATACTCTTTCGTTGTCTTAAGGTCCATCACCTTTCATCTCTTCCTTCATTTGACTATAGGTTCTGTAACACTCTACCATTTTCATCCATGTATCACACTGTATTCATAATGCTTTCTTATCTCTCTTCTCATTACTCTGCTAATATTTCTGTATATCTCTTTTCTTGTGAAAACTTCAATACGACATTCTTTCGCTTTTAGCTTCCCTTTGCTCCATCTAATGGCTCTTTGGGTTGCTCAACATCCTCGCTCAACTAGGGATGAGAGCCACACTTAAGGTAATATTTATCTTATCCAGGCTTTCAGTTCCTATCTTCTAAATGCTAGTATTCACATCTAATCGTAGTATTCTAGGGTGCACCATCTGGGTGTCTCATAAGAAGATCTATTGGCACATTTGTAATACCCTTCGGAAATGTCAACAAATGAAAGTAATTCATTTACCAATTTGGGTTACTCTAACCCCAGCCGGATCTTGATATCCCATCCTTATCTTAACTATACCTGTTAGCCCCCATAGGGCATAACTGAAATGGGTGTGACCAATTGTACATACCTCTGTTACTGTTGAATATAGCTCAAAAAGCTTATGTTCCTATGCCTCAATTATAAACGTTGTTAACCTTTATTAACTGGGTACCTCGTACCCTTTTTTTACCTTGCTCTTTTTACTTGCTGAAACTTGTACTTATCTTCTTAATCTCTCATTGTCCTTTACCATAAAGGTGGATAGGCATTCTTGCCTTAAGGCTTCTTAACAGGAAGCTTACACCTTTCAGTACACCCATGATATGCTACAGACCTCATATTTACTTATCGTAGGCATCATACAAAAATCCAATTCCTCTAACTGAACTCTTCCACAACTATCTCTTTTTCCAACCTTCTTTCCGGATGTAGGAATCGTATTATTACGAATAAAATAGAATTTAAGAAGTTGAATTCTTATAAGTGAGCTCTACCACACGATCTAGAGTAAGAAGAAAGAATGGCAATCCTAAATGCCCTATAGCCTCCTGCTTATAGGTGTGGTGCACAATACACCCATAAACAAGACTCTACTAGACACGACTTGTAGACTCCCTAGGACAGAACTGCTCTGATACCACTTTTGTCACGACCCAAACTGATGGGCCGCGATGGGAACCCGGTACCTTACTCAACCGAGTACCAACGTAACGTATATTTCTTATTACATCATCATATACATATGACATATAGGCCTAATAGGCCAACATGATCCTTTATAAACTCAAAATATAGGCCGACAAGGCCGTGCAATCTTTCACGTACAAGACATACGTCTACAAGCCTCTAAGAATACATAAATATCATAAAGGTCGGGATAGAGTCCCGCCATACCAAACAATACATGTCTAAATCATACTAACCAAACGAGCAACTCCAAAGCAAATAGAGCGCACCAACATCTTCCACTGAGCTGATAGCCTACTTGGAGGGCTCTCGACCTGTGTATCGGGACCTGCAGGCATGAAACGCAGCGCCCCAGGCAAAAAGGGACGTCAGTACGAATAATGTACCGAGTATATAAGGCACATAAATAAATACATAAGAGACATGGAAGACATATATAGTACATGACTCAACCTGTAAGTCTGAATAACTCTGTAAATCATGAAATACTTTTAGCGTCATGCATATGCGTATGAATGTCATATAGTGCATAGGTACATGTCTCGTAACATCATCAGCCTCTGAAGGCATCCCATCATATCATATGGCCATTGTGGGCAAAATTATTAATGTATATCAGCTGATCAGGTGGTGGTGCGTATATAATACCATAAACTTTCTCATATCCCATATATATACATACATACATACGCGTATATAACGCCATTTGAATACATGCATATATATATGCGTATATAACGCCGTTTGAATCGTATTTCAGCCACTATGGGCAACATCATCATCATATACCAACTGATCATGTGGTGGTGCGTATATAACGCCGTAACTTTTTTCCATATCCCATATACATATATTTACATATATATGTGTATATAATGCCATCTGGTCATGGGTTAATGCACATGAATGCAATGCATGAAAAGTACGTTAATAAAATCTTTCGGAGCTTCATAAGACCATTTTGCCTTTGAGTAATATCATAAAGTAAACTCTTTTCAACTTTCATATTTTTCTGAGACCCATGAACAGATGATAAAATATTATGACACACAAAAATTCAAGAACATAGATATCTCTAATACTTCTATGAATAAAGTCATTCATGGAATTTGTGTATTTGCACGTTTCGTTCGTATCGTATGGATCATGCCACAAGTAAGAAAGGATAGCCTTAACATACATGTTTCTGCGAAATTCTTGAACGAAATCTATGCTTGAAGCTTGGATTGAAATTTGGACTGAAATTTCAATCGAAATTTTTGAAGTGACAGAATTGATTCTCTGGTTCAAGACAACATGCAATTTTTTGGTTTCACGTTTTGGCTTTGAAATTGGTTTCATATTTTGGTTTTGAAATTTTGAAAAATCTTATTCTTTAGTTTTTAGTTCCTTAAGAATCTCACTCACGTTTATTTTTGTTTGGTTTCTAAAGATAAAAGGTCTTTTTGAAACTTTAAGAATCAGATTTTGATTTTGTTCTTTCATGTTCCTTATGAGTCATTAAATGACTTTATGTTACATTGCCACATAATGAAATGACTTGAAGAGTCATTCTTTTAATGTGTGGCATGTTGCCACGTTACTCTTTAGGATAATTGATTAAATTTATCCACTTATTAGTTAACCGGGTAATGTTTCATTACCCGGTAATTAATCTATTACCCGCATAATTGAGAATTATTTCCATTTACTTAAAATACTACTCACTTTTCACATATCTTATGCACCTTACTATTATGGTCATGTGGTACCTCGTATGACACTAGTCCATAAATATCGAGTATTTTAGCTCGGGCCGTATTTTATTCCAACATGCCAAACTTGGACGAAAATTCATTTTCTTTGACTTGCTTCCCCTCTCACCTTCACGAATTTACTTATCACTTGTTTGAAATATCATAATACTTAAAATATCAAAATAATCCCATCCCCGAACTTACGTCGATTAACTTACGACGAAACTTTAACATACGAAAATGGGATGTAACAAAGGACTTAGCATCAACACTTAGCATGCTCGAATACAATAGGCTAGTCTTTATCACGTTCCTAAGCAGTTTAGTCATAGTCATTAGAACATCATTATGTAATATCAAGTTTGGATATCACTTATTCAAACTTGGTAATAGGGCTAATGTAGTTTTCATTGGTTACAGCCTTATGCATTGTAAGGCAACATCAAACTTTGTTTTTTTCTTATGATATTTATAAATAAAAACTAGCCCTAGGAAATGCCTAGTAGATTCTCTAAAAAAAAGTGGCTGGAGCAAAGAATACTAGGCGGTCATGACTAAACAATGGCTTGTACGTGTTGGAGCGTAGTAGTGTATTTTTATGCTTCCCTTGTCAAATGTTTTCATTAGTTGTACTATTTGTGTTGTTTTAGGTTTGCTATGTGTGTGTTTGTGTTGTACTATTTAAATAAAATTGTTGTTCAAATGCAGCTAAAATAAAATTGTTATTAAAATAGAATTGTTGCCACTGCATAATGTAGTATTTACATAAAATACAAACAAAAATAAATCAATGAGTCCCGCAGCCTGTGTGCTTCAGTGCAGCCACTAGCTTGAGTCGCATCCCCTATCGACCGGGTACACTATCAGGATCATCATCATCAAGTCACCTCTTTATGTGAGGATGCGCTGCAGCATCGACAGTACACCTGGCAGGATCGGTAGAAGGGGTCGTCGGGCCGTCAGCAACCTACAAAATAATTACTAAGCTTAGCATGTGAAAATGTATATTAGTATTGTACTTGCTAAGTCAAAAACATTTTCTCACCATGATCTCATTGGCCTCCTGAGTATAAGAATCTGTGGTGTCCTCATCATCGCATACAGTGGCCTCCATGATGGGCTGGGACGAAGCCTTAATAAGAAAATTAAAAATTAATTTATGGCAAATTGTTAAGGAAAAGAAAACAAGTTGAAATTTTATAGTAATACAAACATACCTGCGCCTGTGGTAGATCTGCATGAACCACCGGAGATGAGGCATAACTCAACCTGCGCCCACCATCCACTTCTTGGGTCGGCTGATCCTCAGCTATGGTAGATGGGCCGGAAAAGAATTGGTCTACATCTCCATCGAATGTACCCGTGATCAATAATGTATCTGTGGGGTGACCTGCGATGCTGGCAGAGACAGCTGAAGGCTGTTGATAAGTTAAGATTTTAACATGTTTTATGCCCCTACTTGCCTATGCTTTGATTATATATTGTTACAAAATAGTCCTAAAAGGCTCACAAGTTGTGCTTGATCGCAGGTTTGATCGACAAAGTGACGAAATGTCAAAGATTGGCTCAAAAAGCAGTGAAACCTGCTCAAGTATCAAAGACCAAGAAATTTAAGAAATAAGTCCTCGTGCGGACCGTACAAAGTGGAATGCGGCCGCACTAGGTGGTTCAGAGAGTTGGTGAATCAGGCTAGAAGAAGCGCGGCCACGGTACACATCTCACAAACCGTGGTGAAGGCTCTGCGGCCCCACTACTCTTTTGTGCGGTCCGCAGTCATGAGATTCAGAGAGATGAAGTTTGCAAAGCCAGTGCCATGCGGTGCGCGGTCATGGTTGCGTGGACCTCGCCAGCTCCCTCTGCGGCCGTGGTCCGTTCTATGCGGTTCGCGGAGTCCAAGTTCAGATAAGCAGAAGTAAGCCCAGTGTAGCCGCGGTCCATTTAATACGGCCCGTACTGACCCCGCAGGGGTATATTTGTCCAGTTTTTCCAACCTAGTATAAATAGAACATTTTACCATTTTTTAGGTAATCAGATACATCAGTAGAGAGTTGCGCTCGTGAGAACGTATTTTGTAATCATTTTTGGCACTTTTGCTTTACATTTACGATAAATTCTTGCAATTTAATTTTAGCAATTAATTAATATGCTTAGTTCTTCATCTATTTCTTCAATTTCTTTATCTAGCATGAGTAGCTAAACCCATTAGCTAGGGTTGTGGCTCAACCCTAGTGTGGGTAATTGATGGTTGTTGTCATCTAGTGTTAGATTGACTATGGGTGTTTGTTATTTGGGTTGATTTTATGTTTTAATCTAGAATTGGTGGTTGCAAACACTGATTCAAGTTTTGTGGGTTTAAACACTTCTTGATAAAGAGAGTCTATAACCCCAAAATTGACCCAACAAGGAATTGGGATGGACTCATGAGAAATGATAGTCTCAATTAATGGGTTAAACCTCGAGAGAGTAATTACCCTACTTGAACCCTAGTTGTTTGGTTTAATTTGCCTACTCATTTGGTCTCGAGAGAGTCAATCGGGCAAAGTCACTTTCTCTACCGAGAGGTGTGAGAGTGGGTAAAATTGTGCAACGGTTATAGCATAAGCCCCAATTATGTCAATCAAACCTTAGTAACATCTACCCGTCAATTAGCTACCTAGGTAGTGTCACGACCCTAGGGCCCTTCTTCCCTTTAGATACAACTTAGCAATATTCTCGTAGCATAATTTAGTGTTAATCAATCGTTTTACAAAAATAGTTATAATTTGAAAACCCAAAAATGTTTGAAATGATATTAGGAGTACAAATACATCTCTAGGATAGACAGACAATCCAACTCCACTACTAGCTCCCTGAGGAAATCGATCCCGACCTTCATATCGAGTAAAAGCTATTGCGACTCACTCTTCCTACCTTAGTGTAGCGTCGAGTTGGTAGTGATTACTTTTTGGCGCAGTTGTCGGGGAGCTTACGGTGTTGACTATCTATTTAGTTAGTTTTGTATTTGGCTTCTCTTTCCTTCTTGTTTACTAATTCTGTTTGTGTCGATCAATCAGGTACAAATGGATCTTAATGCAAATAACCCTCTCGACAATGTGATAGTGGGGGAGGAGGTAGATGATCTAGAACAAGATGAGGTCTTACCTCAAGTTCCACGGAGGGGCCGAAATGCCAATATAAATGCAAATGAGAACAACAATATTCCAGACCCTCTTCCACAACCGCCGAGAGTGGCTCCTAGAGTTTTACCAAATCAAGGAAACGCCAGTGCTATTGTACCTCCCCGAATCCGGGAGGGGAACATTCAAATCACAAATGTTATGTTGACCTTGCTCAAGCAAAGAGGGTATTTCACGGGCGTCTCTGATCAAAATGCCTACAAGCACTTAAAGGGGTTCGTGGATACATGCTAGGGTAGTAAGCAGACAAACGTGTCCGAGGATACGTTGAGATTGAGGCTTTTCCCATTCTCTCTTTGGGGTAAAGCATTGGATTGGTTAGAAAGGCTCCCCAATCATTCTATTATAACATGGGATGAATTGGAGGATAAATTTATTGCCAAGTTCTTTTCTCCAAGTCATATGGCAGCTCTTTGGGATGAAATTCAAGCCTTCAAGCAAGAGCCAACGGAACCTTTGCACGAGATATGGGAAAGATATAGAACAATGGTGAAAGAGTGCCCTAATAAAAACATGACCGAGGCTATGATTCAACAAACCTTTTATCGGGGCATCAACACCACGAATCAATGCATTGTGAACCAATTGGCCGAAGGGAACTTTATGAAACTTTCTTACCAAGAGGCATGTGATGTACTTGATGAAATGGCCGACACCTCTTCGGCATGGCAAAGCCGAGCAAATGTGCCCCAAGGTGACCCTACGGTCATCCATTTGCACAAGGAATTGCACGATCATGGCCAAGCTATTGCTGAGCTTACAACAACTATGAATCAATTGGCAAAGGCGCAATTGCAACAAGTCCAAAACCCATGCCAAGTCAATGCAATGAAAGGTGTTTCTATGTTGAAAAGGAGGCAAATAGGGCAACATCCTCAAGGTAATTGTGAACAATATGACAACAACAATGATGGTGGTGGTTATTCAAATGAGTGCTATGATGACCAAAGCGAAGAGGTCCAATATGTCAATAACTACCAAGGGAATAGAGGCAACTCTTCGAATCAACAATGGCGTCCTCAAGGAAATTGGAGCAATCAACAACAAGGCGGAGGTAATTGGAATAACAACAATCAACAACAAGGTGGTGGCAATTGGAATAATAACAACCAAAACAACAATTGGGGTAATCAAAGCAACCAAGGGAATTGGAATGGTATTAACAATAATTGGGGCAACAACAACAATCAAGGAGAGTGGAACAATAGCGGGAACCAAGGCAATCGGGGGCAAGGCTTTCAAAGTCCCCCCATGTACCAACAACCGAACAATCCACCCCCTTTCCTTCTCAAGGTCCAAGTTCCTCCGGGAGTGATATGGGGCGAATTGAAAGCATGTTCGAGCAAATGATGAAAAAGAACCAAGATTTTGATGCCCAATTAGCTTCTTATAATACATCTATCCGGAACTTGGAGGTGCAATTAGGCCAAATCTCTCAAGCGTTGAATACTCGTCCCAAGGGTACGCTACCAAGTGATACGGTAGTGAACCCGAAGGGTGGGAATAATAATCATGTGATGGCGGTTACAACAAGAAGTGGGAGAGGAGGTGATGTGAATGCCTCAAAGCAAAAGCAAATTATGGAAGAAGATGTTGAATTGCGGGATGATGATGTACCTTTGATTGTTGATGATGTGGTTAATCAAAATGTGAACAATGATGTGCAGATTGATATTGATGATGAAGCCGAGGTAGAGACTCAAGATGCCATGAACCCGTCTAGGGAACACGTGATGACATGCCCGCGCCGGTTGTACAAAAGGCCAAGGCACCTTTGCCTAGGCCACCTCCATCTTATCCTCAACGGTTAGCAAAGCAAAAGAGTGACAATCAATTCAAAAAGTTCATTGACATGATGAAAAGCCTCACAATCAATGTGCCTTTGGTGGAGGCGCTTGAGCAAATGCCGGGGTACGCTAAGTTCATGAAAGATTTGGTAACAAAGAAGAGGTCGATGGAGTGTGAAACAATTAAAATGACTCATCAAGTGAGTGTCATAGTGCATTCAATGGCACCCAAGCTTGAGGATCCCGTAGCTTTTACTATCCCTTGTACTATCGGAAGTGCGGATTTTGCCAAGGCCCTTTGTGACTTGGGGGCTAGCATAAATTTGATGTCGTACTCAGTCTTCAAGACTTTGGGAATTGGACAACCTCGACCCACTTCAATGAGACTTCAAATGACGGATCGATTGATGAAGTGACCTTTGGGCATAATCGATGATGTACTTGTCCGGGTGGATAAGTTTATACTGCCGGCGGACTTTGTCATATTGGATTGTGAGGTGGACTTTGAAGTGCCGATTATTCTTGGTAGGCCTTTCCTAGCTACGGGAAGGCATTGGTTGATGTTGAAGTGGGTGAGATGACTTTCCGAGTGGGGGATGAGAAGGTGGTATTCCATGTTTGCAAATCAATGAGACAACCTAATAGCACGGAGGTGTGTTCATTTGTAGACATTGTCACAGCTGTGATAGTGGATGACACAAGTTCCATGATCCATGTTGAAGATCCCCTTGAGGTCGTGCTTCTTAATATGGATGTCAATGATGATGATAGTAGAGTGGAGTGCGTGAATGCATTGCATGGTATGGGTTCATATTCCTATGAGTCTAGGAGGCTATCCTTGGATCTTGAAAACCGTAAAACTCCACCAACAAAGCCATCGATTGAGGAGCCGCCAGTGTTGGAGTTGAAGCCACTTCCTCTGCACCTCAGGTATGAATTCTTGGGTTCAAATTCTACTTTACTTGTTATTCTTTCTTCTTGCCTTACTAACATGCAGGTTGAGGCTACCTTGTCGGTTCTACAAAAGATAAATTAGGCAATCGGATGGACTCTAGCTGATATTTGGGGAATAAGCCCCGCATTTTGCATGCACAAAATCATCTTGGAGGAGGATGCAAAGCCTTCCTTGGAGCATCAAAGAAGACTAAATGAGGCGATGCAAGAGGTGGTTAAGAAAGAGGTTCTCAAGTGGCTAGATGCAGGGGTGGTTTATCCTATTTCTGACAGTTTGTGGACCTCTCCGGTGCAATGTGTGCCGAAGAAGGGTGGTATGACCGTGGTGACCAATGACAACAATGAGCTCATTCCCACTAGAACGGTCACCGGGTGGAGAGTTTGTATGGATTACCGGAAGCTGAACAAGGTGACTAGAAAAGATCATTTCCCATTGCAATTCCTTGACCAAATGCTTGATCGTCTTGCGGGCCGGGCTTTCTATTATTTTTTGGATGGTTACCCGTGGTACAATCAAATTCTAATTGCCCCGGAGGACCAAGAGATAACCACCTTTACATGTCCTTATGGCACATTCGCCTTCTCTAGAATGCCATTTGGATGGTGTAATGCTCCGACGACCTTCCAACGTTGCATGATGGTTATTTTCACCGACATGGTGGAGGATATCTTGGAGGTCTTCATGGATGATTTCAGCGTGGTTGGGGATTCTTTTGAGGAGTGCTTGGTAAACTTGAATAGAGTGTTGGCCCGATGTGAAGACACCAACCTTGTTCTCAATTGGGAAAAGTGTCATTTTATGGTAGAAGAAGGTATAGTATTGGGTCACAAGATCTCGAAGCAAGGAATTGAAGTTCATAAGGCCAAGATTGAGGTTATTTCGAGGCTCTATCCCCTACTTCTGTCAAAGGGGTGAGGAGTTTCCTTGGGCACGCGGGTTTCTACCAGAGGTTCATAAAAGATTTTTCTAAAGTGGTACATCCGTTGTGCAAGTTGCTAGAGAAAGATGCAAAGTTCTTGTTCAATGAGAGTTGTATGCACGTATTCGAGCTTCTTAAGCTCAAGTTGACTTCTACCCCCATAATTACCACACCAAATTGGAGCTTGCCTTTTGAGCTCATGTGTGATGCTAGTGACGTTGCGGTTGGGGCTGTTTTGGGCCAAAGAATCAACAAGATGTTTCATACAGTGTACTATGCAAGCAAGACCATGAATGAGGCTCAAAGAAACTATATAGTCACCGAGAAAAAACTGTTGGCTATTGTGTTTGCTATGGAAAAGTTTCGACCTTACCTTATGGGGGCCAAAGTTATAGTGCACACCGATCACGCTGCCCTTAGGTATTTGATGACCAAGAAAGACTCCAAGGCGAGATTGATGAGATGGGTGTTACTTTTTCAAGAGTTTGATCTAGAAATTGTTGACCGGAAGGGTAGTGAGAATCAAGTGGCGGACCACTTGTCCCGTTTGGAGGAGGAGGGGAGGCCTTGTGACGGCCTTGAGATCAATGATTCATTTCCCGACCTATCAATGAAAGATATGCCATGGTTTGCCAATGTTGCCAATTACCTTGTGACCGGAATAATCCCGTGTGAGCTCTCTTCTAACCAAAGGAAGAAGCTCAAGCAGGATAGTTTGGATTTCTACTGGCCAAGTGGCCAAGTGGAAGTCTCCAACAGAGAAATTAAGAGTATCTTATCTAAAACTGTCAATGCTAATAGGACCGATTGGTCGAAAAAGTTAGATGACGCTCTTTGGGCTTATCGGATGGCTTACAAAACTCTGATTGGTATGTCACTGTATCGGTTGGTGTTTGGTAAAGCTTGTCATCTTCTGGTGGAATTAGAGCACAAGGCCATGTGAGCATTGAGGAAGTTGAACTTAGAATGGGATGTTGCGGCAAATATGCGGGTTGAACAACTTAATGAGCTTGATGAGTTTAGTTTCCATGCCTACTCCAGTTCGTCCTTGTACAAGGACAAAATGAGGTACCTTCATGACAAATATGCTCGGGGCAAGGAGTTCAAGATTGGAGATATGGTTCCCTTGTTCAATTCCCGGTTACATCTGTTTCCGGGTAAGCTCAAGTCAAAGTGGAGTGGGCCGTTCGAAGTTGTGTTCGTGACCCCATTTGGTGCTCTTGATCTAAGGAACAAGAATGGTGAAGTATTCAGAGTCAATGGACATCGGGTCAAGCATTATCTTGGGAAATTTGATGATAGCCATGTGGTGGCACTTCTCCATCTAAAGTAATGTGCTAGTAACATGCATCGTGCCGCGAGTTAAATCAGGCGATGTGTGGGAGGCAACCCATATCTTTTCCTTTTTGTTGTTTTCTATATTTTCTTGGTAGTGTAGGTTTGATTTTTGAGCTAACTGATTGTGAGATATTGCAGGGATTGAGTTGATACAGCCCTTGACACCTAAAGGACATGATGAAAGCAATCAAAGCGGCTGATACAGCCCTTGACACCTCAGGGAGTGAGTATGAGCCCTCCCGGGAGATCTCTTCAGACTCAGTCCCTCTATACATTCCATATCCGGAGAACGCCATACATAGAGATACTCCCTCATCTTCCCCCGATGCTCGAGCCTCAATCAACATTTCTTCTGGGTCGTTTGAGGGCTCAGTGGCAGGTAGTGGGGATGAATGCTCTTCCTCTCCCACAGCATCAATATCTGGAGAGGGTGCTAGAGGTGATAAGGGAGATGGGGAGTTACCGGGGGTGATGTGCCACAGGTTGGGGGTGTTGAACGGACTAGGAATCCTGCTGTTTGGGAGGATATATTCGTCAGCTAGATGGTGTTCCACAAGTTTAGGGAATGGTGGCCGGCACGGAAATTGATTCTTGAGAGGAGTTTCATTGATAGAGACCTCCTACCCCTACACCCCAATGTACATAGACAGTTTCAGACTCGAGTGGGTTGGGAGTTCTTTAAAGATAATTATGTGAAGGCGAATGAGCATATGGTCAAGGAGTTCTATAGAAATGTGGCCCACATCTTGAAGGGCTCTAAGGTGACCAAAGTGAGAAACAAAAATGTGGTATTTACCGGAAAGGCACTAAATGAATACCTAGGGTTCAATGATGAAGATGAGTCCATTTACAATGAAAAGTTGGCAATGGGCGAGGAGGTTTGTCTGTGGTTAGCTTCATACCTGGCAATCCCGGGTACGGTTCCAGAGTGGTTGCAAGCAGGGGCCAAAATACTTCGGAGAACTTTCAACTTTGAGGCTAGAGGGTGGTTGACTTTTGTGTGCAGTCGGCTCGACCCCACTACCCATGATCAGACTATTCCACTTGCCCGGGTTGTTCTTATTGCTTCAATTATGGCAGGATATCCTATCAACGTAGGCAATGTGATGTCCCGCATCATTTCTACAGTGGGGGTTGAGCATGATCAAAACTTCCTTTTCCCAGCACACTCACTATATATTTCTGGGACCTAGAGATGGAGAAGAGACCTTTTGACGTAAAGGTCAAACCTGTGGCTCCGTTCTCATGGTACAGTTTGAAGGGGTCAGACAACCCCAAGGACAAAAATTACAAGCCGCCTGATTCTGTCCCAACCAGCCAGTCTGAAGAGCCGGTTGCGGAAGAGCCCTCCCCTGAGCCTACTTCCACAGTTGTTGACATGCCTCTCGGACTTTCTACTATTGTTGGTCCCTCTACTTCAGCTGGCCCGGGGATTCTATCTTCTCGGGCCCATCCTATCACCGCCCACCAGCTGAGCCAGACACTTCATAGTTTGAACAACTGGATGGCGACTGCTTCATCCAAGTTGTCCACCTTGACTTCTACCATTGCGGCTCAGTCGGCACCACAACCAGTGCAGGTGCCCCAGTCTATCAAGGATTCACTTAAGGAGATTCTTGCCAACCAGCAAAAGATCCTCGATTCTCAGGCTGCCTTGGCTAAGGTGGTGGATTCACATGGCAAGGACCTGAAGGAGCTTGCTAGGGAGCACAAGAAGCTGCGCAAAACACAGGCTTCCAAGGAGTTTGTGAAGGCGCTGAGGGAGGATGTTGACAAATTGAAGGCAGACCAGTTACCTTTAGACTTGCTATTCGAGGATCCATCCCCAGTAGCAGAGACACAACAGCTTCCAAAGAAGAAGAGGAAGCTCCCCAGTGCAGATGAGGCGATCATCCAGTTGGCGGATCCACCGGAGGCTTCCTCCAGTCAGCCACAGGATGTTTCTAATATTCAGCCCGCACAGGTCCAGGTCCCAGTCCCAGCAGCTGAGCAGCAGGAGACCGGGAACCAGTCTGAGGTTCCCGTACATATAGAGGACCAGGGGACCATTCATGTTCCCATACAGACAGAAGAGGCTTAAGGAGCTCCTATATCCTTTCCTCTTGATTTTTTTGATACTTATTTGTTTTTAGTTGGCATTGGGGACAATGCCGGCTTTTATTTGTGGGGGTGCGCCCTACTTTTTATTCAGATGATTGTATATATTAGTTGACTTAGTTTATGTTTCTGTTGATTTTTTTTATTTGGTCTATATATAACTTTACATTTAGTTTCTTTTATCGCACTTTTTACCTTCTCTTTGGTCTGTATATAAAGTTACATTTTTGTATATATATTTATCCCCCGTTGTATATTCTAATCTCCTATTGTAAATATTTATTCTATTTTCTATTTTCGTACAAATTTTTCATTCTTAGCTTAGTAGATAGGCTCGCAGCCTTTTTGTTTCGGTTTTGGTGCTTTCAATAAACCCTTGGTTTTCTTAATGCCACGGTTCTTTTCAAGGTTGGAGTATTGTGCGAACAGGGTGGCTCTTCCCGATAATAGATGGCGTGACAACCTTCTTAAAGGTTTGAGTCCATTTTGATTTTTTCCTCATTTTTAGTAGTTTATAGTTAAGGGTACCTCAAGCAAAGCTTCACTTGGGCCTAACACATTTGTCATTGATCCCATGGTCAAAGACAAGTGGTTTTGTTTAGGATGGTGAAAGTAGTGACCTTGAGACTCTTGTTTTGACCAAACAAACATCATGTGGTCTTTCAGGACTATTGTGTGCTCAATCGTGTCTAAGGTTGTTGTGGGCCCCCGACTCTATGTCTTTAGCAATCCTTGAGTGTGTGTGGTGAGAAATTGAATTGTGAGTCCAGGTCCCGAGCCAATGGTCTAGAACTTGCCCTGAATGTTTGTTGAGGCAAAATTTTGATTGAAATTCGATTTGAGAAGTGATTATAGGCTCTCCTTGATCCAAACAATAGTCAAACAATTCCATAGACTACCAATGATATAATCCTTAGCTAACCCTTTTGAGCCTTAAACCTTTTTCTTTCAAGAACCAATGCTACAAGCATATACCCATTCTAAATTATACCCTCTCTTGGCACCCAAATCGTCCCTTAAGTAATGGCAAAAGTCTAAGTTTGGGGGGGAGAGACAAGAAAGGAAACAAAGGGGTAAAAGGAACAAAAGCAAAAGGAAAGGAAGGCGATGAAAAAGAAAGAAAAGAAAAAGACTAAAAGAAAGCCCAATGTGCAAAGATTAAAACGGGATTCAAGAAAAACAAAAGTGAAAAAGGTGAATGCTTTGAATTGCATAAGAAAGAGTGACAATGTGTCTCTCTAACCCCTTGAAAAGAAGTGACATACTCAAAGAGCCAAAGAGAATTGTGCCAGAATGAATCAAAAGAAGTGCTTAAGGGAAGATGGAACCCATATAAACCAACAACTTTTCCTACCCAAAACCAAAAGCCTTCACATTGACTCCACAAAAGCCCTATATGATCTTGAGTTGGATGATGCTTGCATTAGTGGATACTTACATGAGGTCAAGCATATGGTACTTAGAGCCGGACTTGTGACCTCTCCTTGAGAGAGACGAGTGACTTCCCATTAACCTTGGTTTGCATGCTTATACTCTAAAAAGGTGAGGTTTGCTTAGGGAGAGTTGAGAATGTGTGAGTTTGGGGTCCACAGCGACTAAACTAATTGAGAGAGTTCTTTGATGTAATGAGTCAATTCTTGATGCTCTTGTGTCACACTTGATCCATAGTTTTTCAAAGTTGAAATTTTGTTAATGATCCATTCGTATTAAGGGCAATTGTTAGTCCCAATTGATGCTTGTTAAGGTTACTTTAGGATAGCTGGAATTACTTGAATTTTCCTTTAAGGGGTGGGTCTTATTTTGTTTACTTGAGGACAAGCAAAGGTTTAAGTTTGGGGGAGTTGATAAGTTAGGATTTTAACATGTTTTATGCCCCTACTTGCCTATGTTTTGATCATATATTGTTATAAAATAGTCCTAAAAGACTCACAAGTTGTGCTTGATCGCAGGTTTGATCGACAAAGTGACAAAATGTCAAAGATCGGCTCAAAAAGGAGTGAAACCTACTCAAGTATCAAAGACCAAGAAATTTAAGAAAAAGAAGGCCTAGTGCGGACCGCGCAAAGTGGAATGCGGCCGCACTAGGTGGTTCATAGAGTTGGTGAATCAGGCTAGAAGAAGCGCGGCCACGGTACACATCTCGCAGACCGCGGTGAAGGGTCCGCGGCCGCACTACTCTTTTGTGCGGTCCGCGGTCATGAGATTCAGAGAGATAAAGTTTGCAAAGCCAATGTCATGTGGTCCGCAATCGTGGTTGCGCGGACCGCCACAGATCCCTCCGCGGCCGCGGTTCGTTCTACGCGGTCCGCGGAGTCCAAGTTCAGAGAAGCAGAAGTAAGCCCAGTGCGGCTGCGGTCCATTTAATGCGGCTCGCACTGACCCCACAGGGGTATTTTTGTCCAGTTTTTTCAGCCTAGTATAAATAGAACATTTTACCATTTTTTAGGTAATCAGATACATCAGTAGAAAGCTGCGCTCGTGAGAACGTATTTTGTAGCCATTTTTGGCACTTTTGCTTTACATTTACGATAAATTCTTGCAATTTAATTTTAGCACTTAAATAATATGCTTAGTTCTTTATCTATTTCTTTAATTTCTTTATCTAGCATGAGTATCTAAACCCATTAGCTAGGGTTATGGCTCAACCCTAGTTTGGGTAATTCATGGGTGTTGTCATCTAGTATTAGATTGACTATGGGTGTTTGCAATTTGGGTTGATTTTATGTTTTAATCTAGAATTGGTGGTTGTAAACACTGATTCAAGCTTTGTGGGTTTAACTCTTCTTGAGAAAGAGAGTCTATAACCCCAAAATTGACCCAACAAGGAATTGGGATGGACTCATGAGAAATGATAGTCTCAATTAACGGGTTAAACCTCGAGAGAGTAATTACCCTACTTGAACCCTAGTTGCTTGGTCTAATTTGCCTACCCATTTGGTCTCGAGAGAGTCAATTGGGCAAAGTCACTTTCTCTATCGAGAGGTGTGAGAGTGGGTAAAATTATGCAACGGTTATAGCATAAGACCCAATTATGTCAATCGAACCTTAGTAACATCTACCCGTCAATTAGCCACCTAGGTAGTGTCACGACCCTAGTGCCCTTCTTCCCATTAGATACAACTTAGCAATATTCTCGTAGCATAATTTAGTGTTAATCAATAGTTTTACAAAAATAGTTATAATTTGAAAACCCAAAAATGTTTGAAGTGACATTAGGAGTACAAACACGTCTCTAGGATAGACAGACAATCCAACTCCACTACTAGCTCCCTGAGGAAATCGATCCCGACCTTCATATAGGGTAAAAGCTATTACGACCCGCTCTTCCTACCTTAGTGTAGCGTCGAGTTGGCAATGATCAGCTGTACAATGGTATGCTGCTGGAAGGCTCATCTAGCTAAGGGAAATAATCTGGCTGATCATCTCCAAGATCCTCATCTCCAAGATCCTCATCATGTGCCTCAACAGGTAGGTCGACAGGTGCCTCAATGCCTCCTTGTTGGGGACCACCTCCTCGCCTTCCCCCGCGACCCCGTGGGGCACCCCTGCCTTGTGGGATAGCCCTACCTTGTGGGGCAGCCCTGGTTCGTGCCCTACCCCTGCCTCGTGGGACAGGCCTACCCCGATGGTACTCCTCTGGCGCCGCATACTCAGCCTCGTGATCCAACCTCGCAACATCTCTGGCTCGCTGCAGGGTCCGGAGAGCCAGCTCTTCCACCCGCCAGCCATACTCAACGACTGCAGCATTGTCGCCATGTTGATGCATCTCCTGTCCCAACTAGTAGAACATGTGATGCCCAATAGCCTGCGCAACATTTATAATATTAATTAAATAACAATATATCACAATTATAAGATATTAATAAGCCACAAAAACATACCAGTGCCTCGTGCCTCCCGGCGTATGGTCTGTACCGATCGCCAAGTACATGAATGGGGTTCCCGATCATCAGTCAGGTGTGACGGCGGTACCATGACATATATATCTCAATAGTCGCCTCGTGGATCTGTGAAAGTGGTGGTGGAATCAACTCCTCTCGCTGGTCCCAAATATGGATCTGCGCCTTTAGCCATCCTATAAATTCATCGTCCACCCTGGTACGGTCATCCCGCTGATAATGTGTACGCACCCATGCAGGCTCCCCCGGTGTCCCCTGAGGATAGTGAAATTGACAAATTTCACGCTCTATGGCATGATGATCCACCATATCGAAGCACATCATCGGGACGGAAGTGCTCCAAAGCAGTCGGTCGACTGAACAATAATCAGGCAGATGAGCTAGCAACTCGTCGTTGTATAGCGTCCAGATAAACTATAAAATAATAACATAAAAGTGAGTATGCACAACACAAGTGAATTTATTACAAGTAAGTTTAGGTACATATTACCTGTCCGGCCACTAGCATATCTAACACATCCTTGACAAGGGGGAGATTATGATGAGCATCAGTCCCTCGATAGTTCCCACGCCGAAGAACCCACCTCGTAGCTAGAGGGAGAAATGGAGGTGCTACACCTGACTCTACTAGTGGTAGAGGTGGTTGCAACGGCAGGATCCGCTGCTAGGCCCAAACCTAAGATAAAAGGTTGACGTAAATTTTAAGAGTCATTTTGACTATATAGAATTCGAAGTAATGAACAGAGTATTCGAAAATGTTGTCACCTGTAGAAGCGGCAGAAAACCACATATGTCTACCTGGGTGCCCATGCTTTCTCGGCACATACTCTTGTACAGGTATGCTAGAACAGCAGCACCCCAGCTGTACTGGGGTAACTCATCTAGCTACTGCAGATGATGTAGAAAGCGCATACTCACTAGATTTCCCGAAGTGTTCGGGAACAAGGCACCCCCAAAAAGAAGGAACAGCGCCAACCTCGTGTACCGGTCAATATGGATATCCTCTGTCTTGTCGGTAATATCGGGGTGCAATACCTCCATATGCTCTCTGATAGTTGTCACAGAAATGTGACTACCCCCTCTAAGTGCAGCCTCACCCTGTGGTCTGAAACCAGTATACTGCCCCAGCAAATCCAAATATTGGGAACGCGTCATAGCTCTCATATACTGGGGCAGTGCAACGGCCAGTCCATCTACACGCAGCCCATACAAAGCCTGAACATCCTGAAGCATGATGGTGGCCTCTTTAGTGGGCAGGTGAAAAGTGTGTGTCTCTGATCGCCACCGCTCTATCAACGTCGTGATGAGAGACCAGTCGAGCTGCATCCGCCAAATCTAAAAAATCCTAAGGAATCATGTATCATGCAGGCGGTGGACTACGTGGGGATGGAAAACTCTCTCCCTCAAAAAGTCCCACAAGTCGTCCGGTCTCCTGGCGCAGAGAGTCTGATCCAGTAGATGTCCCTCCCATACATAGGCGGACCTATGGTTGCCCTGTAACACTAATATCTTGTCCGCGGCTAGTCCAGGATGCAAAGGCAGCAAGTCCATGTCGTCTACTATAATTTAAACAATATTAATTGTGTGTCTGTGTTTTAATAAATTAATTATTTAATTGGACAGAGTAATTATCTATGGGGTCCAGGCTCTATATTTGAGTCCCAGTAGAACCAAGCTATCCTTAATTATTATGTGTGTCAATTTCAATAGGTTTAAAATTTTGTTAGTGTAATAAATTAAATAATTAATTATTTAATTGGACTGAGTAATTATCTATGAGTTCCAGACTCGATATTTGAGTTAATTTGACAACATATATTAATTTGTTAGTTTTGTAAGTTTATTTTTTAAATTAAATAATTAATTTTGTAAAGTGTAATTGGATAGAGTTTGCAGTTAGTACATACTTAAACTACAGAGACTCTACGCTAAAAGGCTCTATATTTTACTACGCTAAAAGGCTCTATATTTTACTACGTTAAAAGGCTCTATATTTTACTACGCTAAAAAGCTCTATAGTTTACTACGCTAAAAAGCTCTATATTTTACTACGCTAAAAGGCCACTATTCTTTAAGCAAATAAATAATCTAAGCTAAATAAAAACAACAAACATATGAACATAACATTCACGAAATTACATATAAAACAGTAAAAGATATTTGTGAACAATTTCATTCACAATAAAAATTATTTATCAAGTTTTAACTATTTTTTGTCCCAAGGCTAATAATTCAATCCGGGTAAAAATAACATACAAATTTAATTGCAAACATAATAAAAATCAACATGGAAACACATTCAACAAAATAAATATGCATATGCTCTACGAGTTTCAACATAAACTAAATCGAAATACCTCGACTTAAGTTTTTTGAAATATCGAAAATTCAAAATTTTGACCCCGAAAGAAAGAATCCATGGCTCGGGTGTATGCGGGACCTACGCTCTTCACTTTTAGTGTGACGGGTAGGGCCCAAGAATTTTTTTTTAATCACGGGGGGGGGGGGGGACCAGCAGTGGTGGGGCTGCATTTTTTTTTAAAATGGAAGAAGATCTATCGTGGGGAAGAAGAAGGAGGGGTTATATTTAATTAAAGGAAAATACGGTATAATACTGCATTTTCCTTAAACGTAGTATTATATTGTGTTTCCCTTTAAAAAACAATTTTTTAATAAAACCCAGTATAATACTATATTTTACTTTAACGGCTAACTTTCCATTAAAGTAAAACAAAGTATTATACTGCATTTTATGTAAAAATGTAATTTTTTTACTGTATAAACGTATTTTAAGTACAAAAATACGTTATTTTAGTTTCAGACTCTCTTGACTCACCTCGATGAAGTAGTGAGAGGCTTTATAGTTAAAAGATACTCCCTATTATAACCTGCGCAGTAGACTAGCGATAGAACAATAGTAGAACATAACAGAAAAGAGTACAAGGAACAAATATGTGAAGCAGTAAACGATTACTAGAAGAAATCACGATTAATGTTTCCCTACATCATGACCAACCATTTCCTCAGAGCGATAACTAACAAACACGGTAGTAAACCCATAACTTTCATAGTGTGAGAAAAATACTCAATATATCAACTCAAACATCACGGCAACACCCTACGTGCATTTATCTGATCCGCACCAAATATACGTATAACAGTACCAACCAGGTGAAAGAGATGCCAATAACAGAAATGTCAAAGTGAAAATTACACATGTAGTAATAACGAACAAGACAGTGCATATGGACAATGGTAATGGGCTAGTAGAAGGCATAGAAGCAATGACAACAATTAGGCAAGAAGAACATAAATTTCACCTAACTAACATGGTAGGAGGCCTAGATGTTGATGTAACAAATAAGAGGAGAAAACATGATCTTTATGAGCTAACAAATAGAAGGCATGAATGACTAACATGCTAGAAGGCTTATACGAAAGTGCAACAAAGTAGAAACGACATGGATGTAGATATAACAACAAGAAAGAAAGCATGATATTTGCAAGTTAAACAGATAGAAGGCACGGACAATACAACAACAATTGAGATAGAGGACAAAGATAGAACAACAATGACAAGTCACATAGATAATGTAGGTGCAAGCGTAACAACTCAAGGTAAAGGCATGAATGTATACACAAGGAAAAGACATCACAATATAATGCATGTACATCATCCTCGCCTGCACGGACACACCCTTCGTGCCATGAACACGTGGTAATATAAAAACATGATAATGTAATGAAATGGCACGGCATCACCCTTCGTGCTTTCACTCTCATCCTTACATTATAATGTAAATAAAATGGCACGGCATCACCCTTTATGCTTTACACTCTTTTTCACATGATAATGTATATGCAATGGCACGGCATCACCCTTCGTGCTTTACACTCTTCCTTACATGATAATGTATATACAATGGAACGGCATCACCCTTTGTGCTTTACACTCTTTCTTACCAAGCATATGTATATCAATGGCAAGCAAGGTAGGAAGCATGAATAACATCAAGGAGAGTGTTTAAGTGAATATTCCAAATGAACATCATTCACAGCTTTCAAGCCATTAACAATTCAATAAACCTCAAATACTTTATTGTTCAAGTATTTCAACAAGTCTCAAAAATGACCTTCAACTCAAGTATAGAATCAAATACCTCAAGAATAATGGTGTAGCGATGTATTAATGATTAAACATAGCGATGAACGAATTAAGCACATCTCTCACAAAAATCCATCAAATTTTAATCAAGTTATAATAAGCTAAATCTTGATTTCTAGCATTTAATTTCATTTTCTTAGTAATCTAGAAGGCAAGTGGGATATGAAAAAAGGTCATAAAATTCTACAAGGCACAACTAATCATATTATTTACCTCCGAGCATGATTAACCCTGGGACATGCATATATACTCATCACCTCATATATGCATCAACCCCCACATGTGCCAAACAATGGAAATTAGCAAGAAAAAGTCTCCCAACAAAGTTAGTCAAGACAATTACCTCAAGCAAGCCAAGTCGATACACAAGAAGCATCATCCCGCTCAAACCATCCTCCGAACGGCTCGAACTAGCAAAAAGCAACTCAAAATCATCAATTAATGCCATAGGAAGCAAACCCAATCGATAGAGGTAGGATATTTACACATTTACTCAAAGTCAATCAAAAAGTCAAACCCGGCCCGCACCTCGAAACCCGGCAAAACTCACAAAATTTGACAGTCATTCAATCACGAATCCAACCATACTAATTTCACTCAATTCCGACTCTGAATTGATGTTCAAAACTCACACATTTACTTTAGGAAAGTTTAGACAAAAACACACAATTTCTCTTTTGAAATTATCAATCAAATGCCAAAAACGAAGATGGAATCACAAAATAAAATCAAAACTGAGTAGAAAACACTTACCCCAATCCATGTGGTAAAAATCCTCTCATAAATTACCCTAATCCGAGCTCCAAAACTATGTGAGAAAAAATAACTAAATTCCTAAATAAGTAAAAAGACACAACAGTTATTATCGCTCGAATCTAATCCAACATGACTTCAAAACTCACATTTGATAAGCCCATTATAATCCTTGCGAGATTACATTCAAGTTAGCCTTTTGAATCACCCAATTTGGTCTTAAAATGAGAGATCTGATGTTTTAAAGGAAACTGGAAAATTTAAGAGACAAATATGACATTTTTGTAATTATTTTACACCCGAAAATCAGCAAGAAAAGAATTTTCGTTTTAGCACCCCAAAACTCATTCGGAACATCCTGTACACAAACCATATATATATTTCAATCATAAAAAAGGCTACGAACCTGCTCGCGCACTCAAAACACAAAAAAGAGGTCATTTTGACTCGATACTGACCATGGTCAAACTCCAAATCCTTAACTAGTTTCTCAACCAATGATCCAAAAGCCACTAGAGCCCATCGGGACCCCATTCAATCACAAAAACAAGAACTAAAACATGATACTAACTTATTTGAAGCTTCAAATAACATCAAACAACACAAAAACCACGAATCGCATCTCAAATCCCACTTAATGAACTTTTGAACTTTCAACTTTCAAAACTCGCGCCGAACCATATCAAATCAATTCGGAATGACCTCAAATTTTGAACACAAGTTTCAAATGACATAATGAAGCTATTCCAACTCCGAACCTAAACATGAACCCAATATTACCAAAGTCAACTTTCGGCCAAACTTATGAACATTTCAAAACTCCAAATTGCCAATTTTCGCTAATTAATGCCAGATCCTTCAAGAAACATCCAAATGCAAATCCGGGCATATGCTCAAGTCCAAAATTACTATCCGGACCTAACGGAACTATCAAAACTTGGATCCAGAGTCAAATACAAAAAAATAAAACTTGGTCAACTCTTCCAACTTAAAGCTTTCTAGTTGAGAATTATTCTTCCAAATTAACTTCGGATCACCTGAAAACCAAAATCGACGATTCACACAAGTTATAACACATCATATGAAGCTAGTCAAGGCTTCAAACAGCTGAAAGGAATGCAAATACTAAAAACGACCAGTTGGGTCGTTACATCCTCCCCTACTTAAACATACGTTCGTCCTCGAACATGCCAAGAGTCGCTCCAATGCCAGCAAATAACTTCATGAGCTCTTCTTACACATACCTATGGGTGATCCTACGTTACCCCAATCCATGTAAGCTTGTCAATACAACATAACTAAAGATCCTTAATTCAACCTTAGTTCGTAAACCTTAGAACCAAATTTCCAACATCCAAAATTGATTACAAGACCCGAATCACGCATCAACACATCATGAAAGTTTGAACAAGTTGTATCAAGTCATAACCATAACCCAAGATGCAATCACATGATATGCCATATAACCCGCAATACTCGTAGCAATAATTTTCGATCACAATAGTTGTTCAAAAGACAAATTCGGTACCGATAGTAAACATCATATCAAATAAAACTTCGTACACAGTTGATGATGAAAGAAACACGTAGAATCTCATAACTGCTCATAAAATCAACAAGTCAAGAAGCTCACTCTCCTAAAAGGACCACTGCCCAATTCGGAGCAGAAATATGGTATCATTATGCCAAACATTCCTTATCCCAATACGATAATGCATATCTCATGTCTAGAAACCTTATCTCTGCCAATACAAGCAATTCAGCCGACAAATCACACCAAAAGTAATATGAAGCCTCACACAACGCGATTTCGTACACCAAAAAAGTAATGATTCAGACATGATGGATAATAGTAAGAAAGTTAAATAAGAAGGCTACTAAGAAAGTTAAGTAGGTGGGTTATATTAACATCTTCCTATGAACTATTTTTCAATAAATTGAAAGCATAAGACACGAAATAAGCATAATGAGTTACATCTCACTACAGTACCGTTGCGGCGCGCAACCTGATCCAATCATATTAATCCACATAGGGACACACATCGAGCCCTAATGCCTCACTGATCACATGTGCATCAACATCAAGCACGATAGAGTGCACAAAATATAATTGTGGGAAGATGATTAGGCACAAACAACATTGAGAAAGGCAAGCACAACTATGGTGCAATAAGCAAGTCAAAATCTCGAGAGCCATCTCGCCCATAACGTCGTAAGGCCTAAACGGAATTACAATATGCATGTGAAGGATCATGTAACCCTCACAACCTGTCGTAGCATAAGAGAGAAACATATAACATAGACCAAGGCGTGAATAAAATCCATTTCGTCTGATGATAAACTTGTGGTAACAGCTGCGCAGGAGCAAGCAAATCTGATCCGATACAGAATACACATTCTTATTAGGCTCACAAATAATCCCCAAACCAAATTTCGATCATTCCCAAACAGGTAAATAACCTTCCAAAAGTCCATAGCAACTTTTCCATAACACATACTATCAACCACCCAATCCTCAACATTTCTTCACAATTCATAATCAAGGAATAGTCTATCAACGAGAACATCCAGTCTCTGAACCTCATGAATACCAGAACTTCCATATCCGATCTGAACACCGCTACTCAAATGGCTTATGCGTCACTCATACTCCATCATCTTATAGAAAAATACCCACAAGTCAAAACACAATGCACCTACCAACATGCGTACTCTCCCTGGCGATAACAAACAATTCCAGCATAATCTTAAACACCCGAAATCGTACATGCAACTTTTACAAGTGGGATATGAAAATAGAAGGTCACAAAATTCTACAAGGCACAATTAATCGTATCATTCACCCCCTAGCATGATAAACCCCGGCACATGCATATATGCTCGTCACCTCATATATGCATCACCGCCACATGTATCAAACAATGGCAATTAGTAGGAAAAAATTTTCCAACAAAGTTAGGCAAGACACTTACCTCAAGCAAGCCAAGTCGATACACTAGAAGCGTTATCCTGCTCAAATCATCTTCCAAACGACACGATACTAGCCAAAAGCAACTCAAAATCATCAATTAATGACATAGAAAGCAAACCCAATCGATAAAGGACGAATCTTTACACATTTAATGGGCCCGCACCTCAAAACCTGACAAAACTCACAAAATCCGATAACCCATTAATTATGAGTCCAACCACACTAATTTCACTCAATTTCGACTCAAATCGATGCTCAAAACTTAAAAATTCACTTTAGGAAAGTTTAGACAACACCCCAAAATTCTTCTTTTGAAATTATCAATTAATGCCAAAAACAAAGATGGACTCACAGAATATAATTAAAACCGAGAAAAAAATACTAACCCAAATCCATGTGGTAAAAAATCCTCTCCGAAATGGCCCATATCCGAGCTCCAAAATCATGTGAGAGAAAGTGACTAATTCTTGAATTAGTAAAATATGCAGCAGTTATTATAGATCGAATCAGATTCAAAATGAACCCAAAACTCACATTTGATAATCCCAATATAATTCTTGCGATATTACACACAAGATAGCCTTTTGAATCACCCAAATTTGGCCTTAAAATGAGGGAGATATGATTTTTTGACTAAAGAAAATATGGAAATTAAAGAGACAAAAATGACATTTTGTAATTATTTTACATCAGAAAATCAGCAACAAAAGAATTTTTGTTTTAGCACCCAAAACTCATTCAGAACCTCGTGTACACAAATCATATATGTATTTCAATCATAAAATGCGCTACGAACCTGCTCCGCACTCAAAACACTGAAAAACAGGTCATCTTGACCCGATATTGACTATGGTCAAACTACAAATCATTAACTTAACTAGTTTCTTAACCAATGATCCAAAACACACCCGAGTCCCTCGGGATCCCGTTCAATCATACCAAAAATTCCTATAATACAATACGAACTTATTCGAAGCTTGAAATTACATCAAAAACATAAAACCACGAATGGTACCTCAAATCAAACTTAATGAACTTTTGAACTTTCAACTTCCAAAACTTGTATCGAACCATATCAAATCAACTCAGAAAGGCCTCAAATTTTACACACAAGTTTCAAATGACATAAAGAAGCTATTCCAACTCCTGAAACCAAAATTCAAACCTGATATCACCAAAGTCAACTTCTAGTCAAACTTATGATTATTCCAAAACTCCAAACTGCCAACTTTCGCCAATTAACGCTAGAACCTTCAAGAAACATCCAAATGCAAATCCGAGCATACACCCAAGTCCAAAATCACCATCCAGACCTAACAGAACCATCAAAACTCTAATCCCGGGTCAAATAAATAAATGTCAAACTTGGTCAACTCTTTCAACTTAAAGCTTTCTAGTTGAAAATTATTCTTCTAAATCAACTTTGGATCAGCTGAAAACCAAAACCGATGATTCATACAAGTCATAATATATCATATGAAACTACTCAAGATTTCAAATAGATAAACGGAATGCAAATATTCAAAATGATTGGTTGGGTCTTTACAAACTCAATGCTCACTTATTGCATCAGACTAACTTTATTTTCCCTCAAAAACACCTTTAACTCCTTGCGTTTAAACACATTATTGAATCTTCGTACATTCCATGCCATTATCATCCTGATATGTTGGAATTATTGTGGTGCACCACCCCTGGATCAACCACTTTACTCGAACTACACTCCTCTATGCCATTTGTAGATGAATCTTGTCTTTGACCTGCTTCAACTAGCATATTTAATCCATTAAGAAATGTTACATGGTTTCCAGTCATAGTTATTTTAGGACTTCTAGCAGCAACTTTACTGTTGACCTGCTACCAAGCATCCCCTCCTTTAGGTATTGGATTTTGTATAATCTTCTCCCCAACAATCTTGCCTGGTTACTCACTTCTTGTTCGATACTGTAGCTTTTTGACAGCATTAACAGGTTTCCATTTTGTCTTCTGCTTTTGGACATTCATTTTTTGTTGTGGGGTTGGCTTGTTTTCTGCAGGAAGTTGTTGCTTCTATTCCTTTTGGTAATTGTGTTCAATTTGCAAACACTTTGTACAGTATGTTGGATTCCAATCGTACCATATTTCTTGCTCAATCACTCTCCCCTTAGAATCCTTTACTTTGATGCTATTTGGAAGCTCCCTGGTGACATCAATCTCTATAAAGGGAACCCTTGTGATCCAAGAAAAACTGGATGTAAGTACCACAATTGTACCAAACCAATATAAATCGTTGTGTGTTATTTACTTTTTTTTACTGCTTACTTTCATTCTGAGTTGTGGTCAGTCAACTAATACTTGTGTTAGTCAACTGATATTTAAATAGTCAACAATTCACCCCCCCCCTTCCCATCCCTCTTGTACTTTCAATTGGTATCAGAGCAAGGCTTACAATCTTTGCTTAACCGCTAGTGAGGAAAAGATCATGGGATCCAATACTATTGTCGGTGCTCTCTTTCAAGAAGGAACCTCTCAGGTTCATCCTCCTTACTTCAATGGCCAACATTTCTCTTACTGGAAAGTTATCATGGAAATGTATACCATGTCATATGACATCAATGTATGGCGTGTGATCAAAAAGGGAAACCTTCCAATTCCTCCCAAAAAGGATGCAAATGGTCGGGTTATCACATCCACTGATCCTCTGGATTTGGACAATTACACTGATGAACAAGCTATTATTATCACTGTAAATGCAAAAGCAAAAAATATACTGTACAATGCTATCAATGGAGAAGAATATAAAAAGATATCTAGTTGTGAGACTGCAAAAAAATGTGGGATAAATTGTAAGTGACTTACGAAGGAACCAACAAAGTGAAAGAAACCAGAATAAACCTCTTAGTTCGGGACTATGAGTTATTTTAAATGAATGATGGTGAATCTGTAGAAGAAATATTTTCCAGGTTTAGCAAAATTCTTGGAGATCTCAAATCATTTGGAAGATCCATTAAGAGTGGCGAACAGGTTAGAAAGATCCTTAGAAGCTTGCCTACAATTTGGTAACCAAAGGTCATTGCTTTGGAATGTCAAGTCTGGATAAAATTTCCTATGACGAGCTCAGAGGTGATCTGATCGCTTTTGAAAAAACTCATCTTGATAGACAAATTCAAGAGAAGAAAAAAATTATTGCTTGCAAAGCAACTGTGGCTAAACCAAAAATTCAAGATGAAGAAGAAGGAGGAGAACAAGATGAAAACATAGCAATGCTCTCTCAAGTCGTGACCAGCATGATGAGAAGAAACAGAAACAGCAGAAAAGGTAATTCCAACTTCAGAAAAGGAAGGGTGAGCAATGAAGCTAATAAAAATGATGGAAAATTTTACGAATGTAGAAAGTTCGGTCATATTCAAGTTGAATGTCCGAAATTACAGAAGAAGCTTAGTAGAAACATACAAAAGAAGAAAGCCTTTGGAGCATGGAGTGATGAATAAGAATCTGATCACGAGGAAATTGCTAACATATGCTTCATGGCTCTAAGTGACAATGAATAATTAGGTGAACTTGGGATAATGGCAGACAACAATGATGAAGAAGATGACTCAAGAGAACCTCGTTCAATGTCATATGTAGGAACTAGTGAGGTATGTACTCTTTTATGCCCTAATTGTTATGAACTTCAGGAATTTGTTGATATTGCCCTTGCAGATATAGAAAGAGTAGCAAATAAGCTCAGAAAAGTCAAGAGAGAAAGAGAGATAGAAGAAGGAGTGGGCCCTAAAACTAGAAGTATGCAAAATTGAACGCGATACACTTCAAGAGGAAGTAAATGAACTCAAGCTTCAATTGAATGGATTGCAAAGTACCTCAAATTACAGTCTAGTCAAGTCTCAATATACTACGCATTACAAAAAGAAAATGGCTTGTTCCTTTTGTGGAAAAAATGGCCATAGCACAAATAATTGCAGGAACAGAATTAGAGCTGAAAGTAGTTTTGGTAACTCTAACAGCTCATCTTGCTTCTACTGTGGCAAAAGATGCCATACCTCATTACAGGTTCAAAAACAACAGAAAATGGGTTTGGAGACCAAAATCTTCAAATCAAACTAAAACTCAGAAGTCTAACCATTCAGGCCCAAGCAGGCTTGGGTACCAAAAAATGAGTAATTTGTTTTGCAGGAACACCGCAACAAGAATAGAAAAGGAAAATGGTATCTTGACAACGCGTGTTCCAGACATATGACGGGTGACAAACAATTGTTCAAATCAGTCACCAAGCTAGATGGAGGAACAGTTACATTTGGTGATAAATCCAAAGGAAATGTTATTGGTGTAGGAAAAATTCCTTTAAGCTCAACATGTGATGTAGATGGAGTCTACTTAGTTGATGAACTTAGCTATAACCTTCTAGTATCAGTCAACTGTGTGACAATGATTATGAGGTTCGTTTTAAGAAACATGGCTGGTTTATAAAAGACGAATCAGGTAATATCATTCTCTCAGGAAATAGGGACAGAAATGTTTATACTATCAAAAACTTAGAAACCTTTGGAGATCAAATTTGTCTTATTTGTAATATTGAAGATCCCTGGGTTTGGTATAGAAAACTTGTCCATGCAAGCATGCAAAAATTTCAAACATGATCTTGTTATTGGTCTTCCAAAACTACATTTTTCAAAAGATCATATCTGTGATGCATGTGAACTAGGGAAACAAACATGATCCTCTTTCAAAGTCAAAAACATTGTTTCCACCTCTAAACCTCTTCATTTGTTGTATATGGATTTATTTGGTCCTACTAGAACTGCTAGTATAGGAGGTAATAAATATGCTTTTGTTATTGTAGATGATTTCTCTAGATTTACATGGGTTATATTTCTTAGTCATAAAGATGATGCTCTAAATAATGTTGAAGTTTTCTATAAGATGGTTTAACGAGAAAAGGGATACTACATCTCTACCATTAGAAGTGACCATGGAGGAGAATTTGAAAGCAGACCTTTTGAAAATTTCTACAATGATCAAGGAATCTCTCATAATTTCACATCACCAAGATCTCCTCAACAAAATGGAGTAGTAGAGCGTAAAAACAGAACCTTGCAGGATATAGCAAGAACTATGATCGTGAAAAATTCTCTACCTCATCATTTCTGGGTAGAAGCTGTAAGTACAGCATGTCATATCATTAATAGATGTCTTATTCGACCAATTCTCAAAAAGACTCCCTATGAATTGTGGAACGGTAAGAAATCAAACATCAGTTATTTCCACCCTTTCGGATGCAAATGCTTCATTCATAACAATGGAAAGGATAATTTGGGTAAGTTTGATCCAGAGAGTGATGAAGGTATATTTCTGTTACTCTCTCTCAAGTAGAGCTTACAGAGTTTACAATAAGAGAACCTTATGCATTGAAGAATCTATTCATGTTGTTTTGGTTGATACTAACCCTCGCCCAATGAATGAACATATTCCTAAAGATGAGGAAATTTCTTGTGCTCCAAAATCTATTATTGTAGGTAAGGATCATCAAAATGAGTCAGCTAATCTACAGAATCAACCAACTAAAATTCCTCCAGAAGAACATAACTTACCCCAACCAGATCAGTCGACTATCGAAGAAAATGTGACTTCATCAAATACTCCAAATGAATGGAAGAATGAACCAGGATATCCTCATAAGTTTATTATAGGAGATCCACAGGAGAGAATAACTACAAGGAGATCTGAAAAGAATAAATCTCATGTAGCTCTCATTTCTCAAATTGAGCCCAAGAAAGTGGATGAAGCTTTAAAGGATTCTTATTGGATTGATGCTACGAAAGAAGAATTAGATCGGTTTGAGAGAATCAAAGTTTGGGAACTTGTTCCAAAGCCTCAAAATTCATCTGTCGTTGGAACTAAGTGGGTTTTCATAAATAAATTGAATGAATCAGGTCAAGCTGTTCGGAATAAAGCAAGACTGATGGCTCAAGGTTACTCTCAACAGGAAAGAATCGACTATGATGAAACCTTTACACCTGTAGCAAGACTTGAATCCATCCGAATTCTACTTGTTTTCGCTGCTCACAAAGGATTCAAATTATTTCAAATGGATGTTAAAAGTACGTTCCTAAATGGTTATATCTCTGAAGAAGTATACGTGAAGCAACCTCCTGGCTTTGCAAATGCCAATTTTCCAAACCATGTATACAAGCTAACTAAAGCCCTGTACGGTCTCAAATAAGCTCCACGAGCATGGTATGAAAGGTTGAGCTCTTTTCTTCTAAATCAAGGTTTCAAATGAGGTAACATCGATACAACTCTTTTTATTAAGCAATCCAATTCAGGTAATCTTATTATTCAAATTTATGTAGATGACATTATCGTTGGTAGCCCTAACTTAGTTATTTGTGAAGAATTTGCACTTTCCATGAAAGGAGAATTTGAAATGAGCATGATGGGAGAACTGACATTCTTCCTTGGATATCAAATCAAGCAATCCCCCAAAGGAATTTTTATTAGCCAAACCAAGTACACCAAGGAGCTAATTAAGAAATTTGGGAACGAAAATTCTAAAGCTATTAGCACTCCAATGAGTCCAATTACTATGCTAGATGATGACAGTAATGGAAAAATGGTTGATGAAACCATGTATAGAGAGATGATTGGATCTCTACTTTATTTAACTACCAGTCGACTAGATATTATGTTTAGTATTTGTAAATGTACTAGATTTCAGTCGGCTCCTAAGGAATCCCATCTTACTGCTGTTAAACGCATTATTAGATATTTAATTGGTACTTATGGATTCGTACTATGGTATGATCACTCTAACAATTTCTCTCTGAGAGGCTTTTCAGATGTTGATTTTGCAGGAGACAAGATTGATAGGAAGAGTACTAGTGGGACATGTCAATTGCTAGGAAATGCATTAGTATCTTGGCATAGCAAGAAACAACATTGTGTTGCACTATCAACTACTGAGGCAGATATCCTAGCTATTGGAAGCTGTTATACACAAGTCCTATGGATCAGGCACCAACTTCTTGGTTTTTTCTCTTACCTCTACTCCTATTTTTTGTGACAATACTAGTGTTATATGCTTATCTAAAAATTCTGTGCATCATTCTAGAGCAAAGCATATAGAAATTAAAAATTATTTTATCTGTGATCATGTAGCAAAGGGTGATATTACTTTAGAATTCATTAGCACTAATTCTCAACTTGCTGATATTTTTACTAAACCTCTTTTGGAAGAAAGATTCTGCACTCTCTGAAAAAAGATTGGCATTGTGCCAAATTTGTAAATCAAATATTTTCTTAAGTGTTCAAATTATTTTACACGCTTTCAGAATATTTTATTTCCTTAATTATATATGTTCTAATTAATTTTCTGTGGAAGTGCAATTATTACAAGTATCGCCGATCAGTCACTTCTGAACCATCACATTCGTCTGCACTTAACCCTTCTAGTAACTAAGAAGCTTCTTCGCTCCTCTAAAACTCCTCGATAAAAACCTCTCCTTCTCCAACACTTCTCTCATTCACTACCAAACAACTCCTCTCACTATGGCCAAAAGAAATCCCTCCTCTGCAACCAGACGTAGTAGAAGGTTTCAAAAACCTCTCAACACTGAAGAACCTCTGGATGTGGAGCCATCCATTAACTCAAATTTTTTCAGAACTTACAATGATAGCAGTGCCTCATCTGAAAATCATCCTATCAGCTAGAAAAAGGCCGGCAAGAGGCCCATGGAGCAAACCCCAAAAAGGCTGCATGCAGCAATGAAAAGGCAAGGTTTGAGTCCTACAAGTCAAAATCCATGGCTTATGGATGCTCTATAAGTCTTTCTTTTATGAAAAGCCCTCATAGTGATGTGACAGCAATTTTCAATTTTCACCACATTTCCCCTTTATTGACACTCTTGGAAATACTGTGTATGAAGAACCTGTGCGAATGTTTTATGCAAATTTATTTGTGAATATAAAGGTGATTTGGAATCTATGGTTTTAGGGACTAGAATTGTTTTGGACTCCTACCAATTTGAAAAGATCTTTTCCGCCAAGTTTAGTGGGTATGATGTGTTTGTCCAAAATTCATGGCCCAAAGACTTTGAAGTGTCCTTTGATAAAGCAAAAAAATATAAGATTGAACACCATGTCTTGGCCCATATGATTGCCACCACTCTCCTTCCCAGATCTGAGTTCCTCAGTTCTTTGTCCATTAGAGATAATTTTGTCCTCTACTGTCTGGTTAATAGTAAGTGTCTTGACTGGTTTGTGTGAATTCGGCAATATATGTTTGAGAGTATCAGGGAAATTTCCTCTTTTGTTGCTTGTCTACCCTATGGTCTACTTATCTCTCATATTATGGAAGTTATGAAAGTAGATTTGGCACCCTTTTCATCCAATCAAATCTCGAGTACTTATGATAAGACTGCTTTTTCCTTGATGGGGTACACTCTGGGTAATGATGGATGGGTTAAGCGAGCCAAGGTTGAAAGTGCTCCAACTCCTGTTGATATCCCGATTGATCAACCAGCTTCTCAGTCGACTACCCCCCTGAATCTTCAACAAATTCAACATTACCTTGATTGAGTCAAGTTGCTGCTTGTGGAGATGAAAGAACAGGTAGATAAGATCAAGGATGTCACGAAGAAGATAGGTACAGATGTGGCCAAGCTTCGGATTGACATAAGAGCTACTAGGAGACAAGGAACCAAGGCTTTCAATTCCATGAGTGAAAAGATGGACAAACTCATCAAGAATGTTGAGAATTCCTATGACTCCTTCTGCACCAAAGTGATCAACACTCTCAAATACTTTCTGGGACGACGTTAATTCCTCTAGTTGTGTTGTTATGACAACCAATTTTTTGCTTCTATTTTTTTGTGGTTACTTTTAGACAATTCTTTTTTGTTCTATACTAACTAAGCCTCTGCTGAAGGCTCTGCTGCTCTAACCACCTTATTAGTATGTGAATTATATTATATTTTGCTCGTTGTATGTCTCTTTCCTTTTTGATTGATGTCAAAGGGGGAGAAAAATGTGAGTAAACAACTCTGGAGGAAATATAGGAACAACATATATCTCAAGGGAAGCATCAACTTAGGGGGAGCAACTCCTTAAAAGGGAAGTATCTTAATTTACTTTACTTTGTTTACTCCTTCTTGATTGTCATCATTAAAAAGGGGGAGATTGATAGATTTAAGTTTAAGTTTTAATGTTGACAATATTATCTTATGTTATATTTCCAGGATAAATAAAAAGGAAAGGATGAAGATGCTCAGCAAGATTGCTACTGGATTCAAAATAGCAAGTAAGGAAAAAATGAAGATGTTGTTACTGCATTAATGATCAATCAGAGGAAGCAGATTGACTCATCCTCAATCAAGGGAACTCAGATTGCCAATCATGGATTCTCTAATTAACAAGATCGCGCTTGTGAATTAAGCTTTCCAAGCGTAAACGTCTCCTTAAATTAAGCTATGACATGGAAGGTCACATTCGAATCTGAGCTCGTCAAAGAGCAAGATTCGAAGAGGCACTCGTTGGGTCAAATTCCTTAACTAAAGATCTTGTGCCTCTGATTTCGCAAAAGACTCAACGGCTCTTTTCTCTCCTATAACAAGGCTAATCTTACAAGAAGAAGATTGTGCAACTACACACATTGTATTCTAAGTCTATCTACTTCTTAGTTCAAACATTGTAATCCTTAGTTATCAGTGTCTCAAAAGAAAGAGAGATCTAGAACACAAAAGAGAGTTGTGTCAACTATTTTGAACTTAAGTGTTGATACTATTCGTTGGTGGTGAACGTGTTAAAACCATCTGTATTGTAACTTATTCAAAGATCTTAAGGGAACCCTTATGACCCAAGGGAAATTGGATGTAAGTACCACAATGGTACCGAACCAGTATAAATCGTTGTGTGTTATTTACTTTTCTTTACTATTTACTTTCATTCTGAGCTATGGTCAGTCAACTAATACTTGTGTTAGTCTACTGATTTTTAAATAGTCAACAATTTACCACCACCCCCCCCCCCTCTTGAACTTTCATCCCTATTTTGCTTAAAGCACTAGTACTCTAACAGCTCAATGGGAGATTAGGCAGCTTAACCCAAATATGAATTGTCTTCGAGTCTTCATCATCAAAACTGAAATCTAGAGACCAAGGCTTGATAATTACTGGTCGATTTTTACACATGTGATACATTACGAATTCTCTATCCTTCATACGAGAAAAGTGTATCAAAAAATAGGCAACATTGTGATAATACACTTTTGGTTTGGATATGAATTTCCCCTGTGATGCTATAAATCTCTCTATAGCCCCACCACCTATTACATATGCAATAATAGCACATTTCCATTTCTCGATCTCACTATCAATATCCTCTTGTAACAGTTCCAATATCATCTCACCTTCAACAATTACAGGAGGTATATAAATCAGATCCATACCTCTTGATGTCATTTTGTTCTCCTCAAATAGTGTCGTCCATGCCTTCCCTCCTAGGTTCCCTTGTTCCAGCTGCAATTTTTGTTATGCTCCCCCAGTATCTCTTACTATTCCATTCAATATGTAATTCTGAGGAGCGTGAGTTTGTTTCAACTGAGGTACGGTCGAATTGTTTTGTGATTGCCTTGTTTCATTAATGGTCAAATTAGTCATTATGGTTGCTGGAGTCGTCCATGTATGTGGGGTTCTAGTGCCCTCACATCGCGTGGAAGGGTCGGTCATACATCAGAACTGCCATTCAAATCCTTTCCCTTAGTATCTGATGGATCCTCGATCGATCTCCGCATGGTAGGCGTGTTATTGTTCCCAGTTGTTCCACTTCACCCCAGTGTTAATCGAAAGGCTACCAATAATCCCTCAGATCGATAAGGTTTTTTGTGGTACCACTCATTTTGTGTCTGGGCTTTGTCCCTCCATGAATTTGATGTCCTCATCTTGAGTTTGCTTCGTGCCTTTTGATTGTCGCTCTCGAGTCCTCCCCATTTCCGGTGGGCGCAGGATAACAATTCACGCTAAAACGTACGTCGAGAGAGAAATTAGAGTAAGAGAGAGAGTAGATCTTTTTTTCTTCTTCTGGTGTCTTTTAGTAGGCCCAAGAAAGGATCTAAGCCCAAAGTGTTGAGTCCATATGAAATTGACCCAGTCTGAACAAACACGCCTTAAGCCCATGCATTGTGAACCCCGGTTGTAAACCAATTCCTTGTGACCGTTTTGATCAATCTAGATATCACCATCTATTTTATGAGAAAATGGCATGGTATACAACCTAGGAAGAGAATTAGTATAAAAATCCCTAGTTTAGATTTGTCACCCTATAGCCGAACATTAAGGTTTTCTTATATTTAATTGGTATTGTATAGCCAAAATTATTTTTATGCAAAATCAAAAGAACCGTACAACACTCTCCCCTCTCTCCCTAATTTGCGCTCTTGTTCTTGTAACGACCCGGCCAATCGTTTTAAAATTTAGCGTCTCGTTTGGCAGCTTAAGGCGATCAGCTTTGTATTGTGTGTTACGTCTTGCATGTGTGGCCGAGTTCAGTTTTCTGATGTTTCGGGATCAATTTGGAAGAAGGACTCTTGTTTTAGAAGCTTAAGCAGTAAGAGTTGACTGGAATTTGACTTTTATATAGACGACTCCGAAATGGCATTTTGATGATTCCAATAGCTTCTTATGGTGATTTTGGACGTAGGAGTGCGTCCGAATTTGGATTTGGACGTTCGTAGAATAATTTGAAACATTTTGGCAAAAGTTAGAAAGTTAAACTTTTGGAAGGTTTTGACCAAGAGTTGACTTTGGTGATATCGGGGTCAGAATGCGATTCCAAAGTTAGATTAGCTCCGATATGTAATTTTGAACTTGCATGCAAAATTTGGCGTCATTTCGGGTTGATTTGATATGTTTCGGCATGAGTTTTGGAAGTTGAAATATTTGGAAATTCATGAGTTTGATTTGTGGTGCGATTCATAATTTCAATGTTAATTGATGTGGTTTGAGTCCTTGAGCAAGTTCGCGTTATGTTTTAACACTTCTTGGCATATTTGGTTGAGGTCACGGGGACCTCGGGTGTGCTTCGGGGTGAGTTTTGAACAAGTTTGCACATTTCGACACTCCTGATGATGTTCTGGAACAGTTGAAGTGCAGAGGGCACAATTTACAGTACGGATGTGCGGCCACAAACTCCCAGGCAGTGGTAAATGTGTGGACCGCAGTTGAAATTGTGTAGTCCGCAGAATTCTTCTCGCGGACGCAGAAATGGGATTTTACAGGTTTGATGGTCTAACTTCGGAAGCTTATATATTTTGATCTATAAGGAATTTGGAGATGATCCAAAAAATAAAAGTTGTATCCCTTTAAATCTAGTTTCCATAAAGGTATAACATTAATCATTTGGACATTTTTTTAAGAAAGTTATGGTCAATTTACTAAAACCTGGTAGTACAGTCACCATAGAAGTGCGACCGCACAATTTGAAATAGCGATCGCAGAACCTGCGATGTGCGACCGCACAAGAAAATCATTTGGACATTTTTTTAAGAAAGTTATGGTCAATTTACTAAAACCTGGTAGTACAGTCACCATAGAAGTGCGACCGCACAATTTGAAATAGCGATCGCAGAACCTGCGATGTGCGACCGCACAAGAAAATGTGTGGTCAGCAAAATGAGAGGTCAGATTGTGTACTCTATAAACGAGGGTTAGGGAATCATTTCACATTTGGACTTTGGGAGCTCAGTTTGTGGCGACTTTTTGTAGGTTTTTCAAGAAATTCATCGGTGTAAGTGATTCTAACTCGGATTTGATTAATATACATGAATATATCATTGTTATCATCATTTAGTTAGTATTTGATTTGAAAATTTAGGGGGAAATTGTAAAAAAAAAACTTCTTAGACTAGATTTTGGGGATTTGAAAGGCGATTTGAGGTCGGACTTAAGTAATTCTTGTATGGTTGGACTCGTTATCAAATGGATGTTCGGATTTTTATAATTTTGGTCGAGTTTCGAGGTGCGGGCCCCGGGGTTGACTTTTTGGTTTAATTAATAATCGAAGCTTTATTATCTGGAATAGTTTCTTATGAGTTTTATTTGTGCTTTGAAGTTATTTTGGCTAGATTTGAACCATCCAGATATTATTTCACTTGAGAAGTTCATTTTAGAGTAACGGTATATCTTCTTTGAGGTAAGTATCTTTCCTAACTTTGTGTGGGGGAACTACCCCTTAGGATTTGAGTCTTTTATCCTAATTGTATCATGTAAAGTCCGTGTACGGGAGGTGACGAGTACGTGCTCGGACTTATTTGTGAAAAAATTGACCTTCTGGGGATCGTAGATTCTTATGTTCATTAGATATGAAGTTGTTTTATTATGTTAAGTTTCCCATTTACTAGTTTCACCTCTACGTCTTTTATTTGGAATTAATTGCTCTATGTTTCACTCTTATTGCCTATTTGACTCTTGTGTGCCTTAACTAAAGTTGTTGCCTCGTCGATTTCCATGCTACCCTTTCCTAACTGCTTATCTTTATTGAAAATGATTATTATCTCTTCTATAATTTTTTATCCTTAATTGAGGCTATGATTAACCTTTCCGTTGCTGATCCTTAATTGTAATTGTTGTACCTCTTTTGTGAGTGCTAAATCCTAAATGAAGTTAGTTATCCTTTATCATAGTTGCCTTATCCTTATTTGGAATTATCGACTCGTGTTATCTCCATTGTTGTTGAATTGCACATATGTGGAGGTCATTGCTACACAGTATCTCTTCCTTATTGAGGTCATATGTGGAGGTCATTGCTACACAGTATCTCTTCCTTATTGAGCTATCGCTATGTGGTATCGTTATTTTCTATTTTGTCTTTTCTTGTGTGTTTGTTTCTTCCGTTTCTTTGAGTTTTGGAATTTCTGAGTTGATTTATTTGTCATATTCGTATGTTATTCTTATTGTTGTTGTTATACTTGATTATGATGCACGAGGTTTTTGTCGTGCGGTTGTTATGGTGATGCATGAGATTTCTGTTGTACAGTTGTTATGGTGATGCACGAGGTTTCTACCATGCGGTTCTTATTGTGATGCACGATATTTCTATCGTGCGTTTATTGTTGTGATGCATGAGGTTTATGCCATGTGGTTGTTATTATGATACACGAGGATTCTTCCGTACGGGTGTTATTGTGTTGCACGAGGTTTCTGTTGTGCTATTATTCATTATTGATATTTGCACATGCGGTGTGACAAGGCGGTCTATATATGTTGGTTTGCACATGTGGTGAGACAATGTAGGAATATTATTATGCACGAGTGGCGAGACAAGGCAGGCATTTACTTTATTATTGCATACGTGGCGAGACAAGGTGGCCTATGTCGAAGATTGATTGTGATGGCCTGAGGCATTGTAATTATTGTTGTTTGAGTAGTGGTGTGTCTATCCTGTGTGAGTTATACCGTGATCGTTTTTTATATGTCATTCATTGTCTCTACTCTCACTTATTGACTGGAACTGTGATAGAACACTGGCACAAGCATACACGTAGTTAATCATCCCTAACGGTTCAAGAAGATGGATCTCGATGCTATTGATCATTCATATACACCCTCATCTATTGCCTGTATGTGAGAAGGGTTCTATTGGCATGTGCATCGTTCGTGCAGTTACCAGTTATAATGAGGGAACAAGATGCCAAGTGTTTAGGGTTCACGAATTGGGACCCGTGAATTGTGAATATTTTGAGGTTCGGTACCTCGTGGAGATTATTGGCAAGAACATGGTGTAAAAGCGGTCGTTCTTATTAAGTTGCTACTTGCCTTTCCTTTTGTCTGTGTTTGTCTGATTTAAATTGTGATCAGTTTACTCTTCTGTGTTATTACTTGTGGTGTTCCGCTGCTAATGGTAGTTTCTATTACTTATGGTAAGCATTATATCGTTATTATCATTATGCATAGTTTTGTTGTACTCTGTTAGTTCTCTACTTATACTTGTCCAGGTTATCTAATCCAATGGGTTTGTTAAATGTCCCTCGTCACTGCTCCAACGAGGTTAGTCTTGATACTTACTGGGTACCGCTGTGGTATATTCATACTGCGCTTCTGCATAATTTTGTGCATATACAAGTATTTTGGAATCAGTTATTCGTCTGCTAGTTGTACGGATTTTGCTGTGGAGACTCAAGGTAAACATGCTTATGCGTTCGTAGGCTTCGGAGTCACCTTCTGATGTTGTGTTTATACTGTTTGTCCTTATTTTAAAACAGTTGTATTTGTAGGACCTCCTAGTAACTTAGTAGGGCTTATGACTTGTACTACCGGTTTTGGGATTTGTAAATTGTATAAAGATTTCTATTCCTTATTGTGAGATGTTAGTTAAATACTGTTAATATTTCAATGAATGTTAGGCTTACCTAGTCCCTGAGACTAGGTGCCACACGACCTTTTTATGGAGGGAGATTTGGATCGTGATAGTTCTCTTTCTTCCCCAAATTTCACTCCACGTTTTTCAATCCCCCAAATTCTTCCTAATCTTTTTCTTGGGTAATTCTCTACATCTAGAATCTTTTGTAGAATTTCTCATAGCATATCAGCATTCTTTTTCAACTTTAAAGATGGGTAAAAATTCAATCTCTAAGAATTCAAAATCTAAAGCTACAGTGGTCAAATTTTCATCTCGTCATATAGATGATGTCTCTGATTTCGAAGTTTTGGTATTAAAGAGGTCGAATTCAACATATGTAATAGATATTCAACATGACAATTAGGTTCCATTTCCTTCAATAGTATCCGAAAAATCTTCCAAATTTTTCTAAATTATTTTTCTAGTGTTTTTTAATCTGTATATCCAAATATATATATAACACATTAAAAATTATATTATTTGTATATCATTGTGTATAACATAATATTAATGTGTATATCAAAAAGTATATCAAAATTTTATTTTCCTTCTTTATATAATATATTTCAAATTGAAAACTCAAGTTTTAAGACAACTCCACATGTTTATCTCCCATTGTATCCCATGTATATCTTCATGTACATCAATGATATCTCATGTATAACATGTGTATCCGTGTATATCCCTGAAAATTTGTGTTATATGCAAGATATACAATGTGATATACAGAGTCGTCCATCACGATATATAAAGTGATTTTCTCTTATGTGAGATCAACCTTACCTTGTCATCCTACTGATTTTCTTGCATAATTTACAATAATTTTTCCTAAATCATGAGAGAGAAGAGAGGAGAATAGAAGGAAAACTATAAGGAGAAAAAGTGAAAGGGAAAAGAAAAAGATACGTAGGTTATAGAGAGAGGGGAAGGAGAGGGGGGATATAAAGAGAAAATAAATAGGAAGTAGGTAGTAACGACTCGACTGGTCATTTTGCTTTCTAGAATCCTGTTTTCTTAAATTAGACTTTTCGTATATGTTTTACTGTTTTATGACTTGCGGGGATGGTTAGTTCGGGTTGAAATCGAAATACTTAGTTCCTTAATATTGGCTAAATAAGGGTAAGTTTGACTTAGATCAACATTTGGGGTAAACGATCTCGGAACCGAGATTCGATGATCCCAATAGGTTCGTATAATGATTTAGGACTTCGGCGTATGTTCGGATCGGATTTTGGATGACTCGGGAGCATTTTGACACTTAATACTGAAAGTTGGCTCATTGAAGGTTTTTCAAGTTCTTTAAATTTGGTTTGGAATTAGTTTTGGTGTAATCGAGGTCCGTTTGGGATTTCCAGCCCGGAAATAGTTTCATATGGTGATTTAAGACTTGCACGCAAAATTTAGCATCATTCCGAGTTGATTTGATATGAATCGGACGCATATAAGTGTTTCCAAGAGTTTTGAGTTTAATAATTTGATTCATGCATTTGTGCATCCGATTCGTACTTCTAGAGGTTATTTTGGTGTTTCTAGTGCACGAAAAGGTTCGTACTATGTTGTTGGATGTGTGAGTGTTATTGGATGGGGTCCCGAGTTCCCCAGATGTGGATCGGATAGGAAATCATACTCGGAATTGGCTTGGGGGACTGTTGGTGCACCAGCTCTGATATTCCCGCACCTGCGAGATTTTGACCGCAGGTGCGAGCTTTGGACGAGAGGTCAGTGGCCCGCAGAAGCGGAGGAACTTCCTCAGAAGTGGCCTTACTTCTATGATGAAAGGGCCGCAGGTGCGAGAAGAGGTTGGCCAGGCCTGGACCGCAGGTCCAACGCAGCTTCCGCAGAAGCGGGAGCCCGTCTGTAGAAGTGAAGTCAGGTGGCATGGGCACCGCACCTGCGATGGATTTTCCGCAGGTGCGGCACCGCAGATGCGCTCTAGAATCCGTAGAAGTGAAAATTGCTGGGGCAGTGAGGTTCATTTAATATCGGGACTTAGGCATTTTTAGCTCATTTCTTTCATCTCTTGGGTGATTTTGGAGCTCTTTAAAGTGGGGTTTTTACCTAACACTTTAAGGTAAGTAATTTCTATATGAGATGAATTTAATACATATATTTTTGGGTAGATTCTTAGCATATAAAGTGTAAAAATTGTGGGTTTAGTTGAAAACCCTAGGTTTTGTTTAAAATGGGATTTAACCACGAAAATAATTACGAAATTGGATAAAAAAATTATATATTTGAGTTCGTGAGATTATGGGTAACAATTATCTTCGAAGATTTCCGGAATCCGGGCACGTGTGCCTGGGGGTAAATTTTAAAAATCTTCCAATTTGGGTTGGGTAATTACTCTAATAGCTTAATTATTGACCTTTGAGTATATATTGAATACTTTATATAACATTTGGCTAGCTTCGGATTGTTCTGCACCAAGTTGAGGCCTTAGAGTGAATTTGTGGGCCGGAAAGTGAGCTTTGAGACGAGGTAAGTCTCTTGCCTAACTTTATAAGAGAAAATTTATCCCATATGTGATTTAAATTACTATTTGCTTCTAATTGTGAGGGCTACGTGCGCACGAGGTGACGAGAATCCATGAGTAGCTACTAATAATGCTTAAGTTCGGGTAGTTTAGGACCCAAATCATGAAATACTTGTAATATTTGCACCCTATTTGTTAATTAAAGTGCCTAAATTATATTGAAACTTGATAAAGGATTTGTAAAGAGCGAATTTCACTTACTTGAGTTTTGGCGAGTTACTTGACCCGTAATAGAAATTGTACTTCTTTGTGTATTAGCCTTGCAATAGCTTTTAAATTGGATGTTCATAAAGTATTTCTCTCTTCTTGTGGAGCGGGCCGAACTCCTTGATAGTATAATAGATGCATCTATGGTTCGTATCGCTCGACCCTCGGCAATGTACATATTATTCTGGATCAAGCCGTACGACTTCGGCATAAATCGTGTGTGTTAATGCTTGAAGCCCGAATACACTTGATATTATTTTCATGAATCGAGAAGTATAATTTATTTATTTGGGATAGTATGTGTCAGTGGAAAACTTTTGGAATTTATTATTAGTTAAAAAATCATTTAATCACTGTTACTATTGTGTTAATATTATTATTCACCTATTCTATGCTTGTTTAGTATTCCTGTATTTTTATTGTTAGCCCATAGTAAGTGTCAATGTCGATTCCTCGTCACTACTTCTTCGAAGTTAGACTGGATACGTACTGGGTACATGTTATTTATGTACTCACGCTACACTTCTGCTCTAATCGTGCAAGATCTGAGGTAGGTGCATCTGGCAGTCATTCATGCGTGCAGCCACCTCGAGGCCTAGTGGTGAGCTGTTTTCCGAGTCCGTTCTGCAGCACCCGGAGTCTTTCTTTTGCGTTTATTTTCTGTCTACTCTATTTCAGACAGTAGTTTAGAGTTTTGAATATTCTACTAGTTGCTCATACACTTATGACACCATGTCTTGGAACACATGCTAGTAGACTTTATGGTTTTCGAGCATTTATTTCACTGCATTTCCTCACTCATTAGCTTTCATTTTACTTTATTAAATTTTCTACTCCTTATCTTCTTAATAAATGAAATTCAACTACTTTGGAATTATTAAAAAGAACAATTATATGGTTAGTTCACTGCTGACTTGCCTAGCGGCGACGTTGGGCGCTATCATGGTCTATAGGAGAAATTGGATTGTGACGTAGGTTTTTTTAAAATTTGGCTATACAGTGCCAAACTTTTTGGGCTTCTACTGCTAAGCTAAATTTAAGGCAAAAAATACCAATTATATTAATGCGTTGTTATACGGTGCCGATTCCCCCTCTTTCATTCAAATCAAAAATATACATGAGGGCTAATTCAGACACGACTGAAGCATCTCAGGGTAATCAGAATGGTGGAGTTAAAAAGGATAAGAAGAGTCAAGAATGTCATATAGAAAAACTTCAAAAGCGTGCAAAGCTTGAAACTCTCAAATAATTGGAACTTCAAATGCATGAAAATCTTGTCCTCTCTTTTACCACTGATAATGGAATGAAGTTAAAAAGAGCTTCATCTCAAGTCAAGTCAAACTCGTGAACTTGATGAAAAAGTTTTACAAAGCGGCATTGATCAGACTGTTTTACCCGTGTGAATTTGCGGTATAAATCTATTTTTACTATCGTAATACAATGTGTTACAGTCAAAAACTTACAATAAAGGATATGTCTTACAGTTTCCATTTGCTCTTCCCTATGTAAACCCTCTCGTTTTACTTGATGAGCTCAGTCTTAAAAGATGCCCACCCAGAAACTTAATCTATTTGCTCATATATAAGATATATGAACAAAGATCTCCATTCTGTGTTTGAATGTTAAATGATGAAGCCATCTGAAACGGCTGCGGAGTACGTGATATTAATTGTTAATTCATGCTCTTTAATTTATGTCATCCAACTTTTTAAACAGTTCTATTATATTTATCCTAACTGGCGATCATGCATGGAAATGGAATATTTAGTATCACCACCCGAAATTTGCACCTTCGGGACCGTGATAACGCCTAACATTTCGCTTGCTAGGTAAGCCAATATTAGAGGATTCTTTAAGCCAATTTTAGTCAATTTCAATAACATGATCAATTAAGCCAAATAGAAGTTAAAACTGAGTGTTGAATAACATTCAGATCTGGAGTCACAACTCACGAGCTTCTAGAATTTCTACAAACAGGGTCAGAAATAAATACAACTCTGAACGAAAAGAAACAATAAAATAGGGGAAATAGGAGGGGACTTCAAAGGTCTGCGGACGTTAGCAGATCTACCTCGAGTCTCCAATGAGCAAATCCAAGTTGTTACGCCTCGGCAATGGATATTTGTTCTTGATGATGACTTTGTTCAACTGCCGGTAATATATTCACTTCCTCATCGGTACATCTTTCTTCTTCACAAACAACACAGGCATACCCAAGGGCGAGACACTAGGTCTATTGAAACCCTTATCAAGCAAATCTTGCAACTACTCTTTCAATTCCTTCAACTCTGGCGGGGCCATACGGTATGGCGAAATAGAAATGGGCTGAGTGCCCAGAGCCAAGTCAATACAGAAGCTGATATCCCTATCGGGTGGCATTCTTGGTAGGTTTGCAGGAAACACCTCTGGGAACTCACGGATAACTGGTACTGAATCCATAGAAGGAACCTCAGCACTAGAATCGCGGACATAAGCAAATAAGCTAGACACCCTTCTAGACCATATGTCGAGCCATCACATAAGAGATAATACTGCTAGTAGAATGACCAGGGGTCCCTCTCCACTCTAATCGAGGTAACCCCGGCAAGGCTAAGGTCACCGTCTTGGCGTGACAATCCAATATAGCGTAATAAGGTGACAGCCAATTCATACCCAAGATAACATCAAAATCTACCATATCAGAAAGTAGAAGATCTACACTAATCTCAAGACTCCCAATTGTAACCATACACGAACGATAAACACGATCTACAATAATAGCATCTCCCGCAGGTGTGGACACATACATAGGAGCACTCAAAGAATCTCAAGGCACAACCATTTATGAAGAAAAATAGGATGACACATAGGAATAAGTAGAGCCCGGATCAAATAGAATTGAAGCATCTCTACTGAAAACTGAAACAGTACTTGTGATAACAACATTAGATGACTTAGCCTCAGGCCTGGTTGGAAAAGCATAGCATCAGGTCTGGGCCCCACCACTCTGAACTACATCTCTAGGACGGGCCCTAGATGGTTGGCCTCCACCTGTAGCAGCCTGACCTCAACCTCTAATGGTCTGACCTCCACCTCTAGCTGTCTGACCCCTACCTCTAGCTGGCTAAGTGGGCGGTGAAGCACCCGGTGTTGGGACCATGGTACGAGAATCTTGATGTTGTGAACTACTCGATGCCCGAGGGCAAAATCTAGCAATGTGCCTCGAATAGCCACAAGTGTAACAGGACCTTGGCTATTGTGACTGCTGACCCTGAAACTAACCCTGTCGACCTGAGTAACCACCCTGAAAGTTCTGGAGCAGAGGTGCACTAATAGGAGTTGGTGGTGCACTGTAAGCTAGCTGGTCGGAATAAGACATATGAGGGTCACGACCACCTGAAGCACTGTGGGATGCCTGGAGTACTGAATGAGACGGCTTGGGAGGATGGCCTCTACCAAAAGTACCCCTGCCTCCAGATGAGGCACCATTGAACCCACCGAAATGACGAGGCCTTTTGTCAGACCCCTGAACTCCCCCCTGTGCAAGAACCATCTCGACTCACCTGGAGACATTGGCAGCTCTGAAAAGAAATCTCACTCCCGGTCTCCTTGGCCATCTGCAACTTGATAGGTTGAGCAAGTCCCTCAATAAACCTCCTCTCTCTCTCTCTCTCTCTCTCTCTCTCTCTCTCTCTCTCTCTCTCTCTCTCTCTCTCAGTAGGAAGTAGAAGAATAGTATGACGGGCCAGATCCACAAAACGGGTCTCATACTGAGTGACTGATATACTGTCGTGCTGGAGATACTCGAACTACCTATGATAATCCTCTCTTAGTGTGACGGGAAGGAACTTCTCAAGAAATATCTGAGAGAATTGGTCCCAAATAAGAGCAGGCGACCTAGCTGGTTTGGTAGCTACAAAATCCTTCCACCATCTCTTGGCGGAACCCATCGTCTGATACACAGCAAAATCGGCCTCATTAGTCTCAACTATCCCCATGTTCCGCAGCACCTCATGGCAGCGGTCAAGATAATCCTGTGAGTCCTCAGAAGGTGTACCACTGAAGTGAACTGGAAAGAACTTGGTAAACTTGTCCAATCTCAATAAGCCCTCAGAAGACATGGCTGGCCCAACACTGGCCTGTGCCGCAACAATCGACTGAACTACCCCAACTTACTGGGCTGCTGGGTTTGATACTGGGGAGCCATCTACTCCGGAGTGTGGGTAGCGGGAGTATGTGTTCCTCCCCCAGCCTGGGAGATGGTTGGTGCCACAGGAAATGTATCAGCCCGGGCCACAATCTCTATAAGGCTCACTAAACAGACTAGAGCGTCCTGAAGCACTGGGATGGCGATGAACCCCTCCGGGACCTGAGCTGGTCCGACAGGCACAGTATGGACTGGAACCTCTTCATCAAACTCCACCTGAGGCTCTACTACTAGTGTTGCTGCTCGAGCTCTGGGCTAAGCTCTGCCCCTGCCTCGGCCCCTGGCATGACCTCGAACTCGACCTCTACCTATCATAAGAGCTGCCACTGGGGGCTCTGCCTGCTGCCCAGCTGAAGATGCAGTACATTTTCTCGTCATCTGCGAGAGAACAAAAGTAAAAGAGTTCAATTAGCAATGAGAGAACAAAATCGCACGACAGAGAAGAATAGAAGAGAAATTTGTTCCTAAACTTCATAGCCTCTGGAAGATGAGTACAGACGTCTCCGTACCGATCCTCCCGACTCTACTAAGCCTGCTCGTGAATTGTGAGACCTAGGCAACCTAGTGCTCTGATACCAACTTGTCACTGTAGACACCTGATTTTTGACCCTCCCCGAGAATTTTCACATTTTTAGCGTCAATATGTGAAATTGGGTCTAATATAGCTATTTTGACTATTTTACTGTATTTCGTTGCAAAAAAAAATTACAAAAATATATATATAAATTTTAGTTAATGTATTTCTCATAAACTTGAAAAAAATCAAAAATTGTACTTTATTTTGGTACTTTATATAAATTCGAAAATTACAAAAAAAAATATAATTCTATTAATATTTTGTAGTCATTTTAATTTTTGAAAAAAATACAAAAATATTACTTTATATTTTATCTTTATATAAAAATGAAAATTACAAAAAAATAGTTTTTATTAATATTTGGTAGTTATTTTAAATCTTGAAAAATATTTAAAAAAAGATATGATTTTGTTTTAAATAATTAGTCTGATTTTAGTAGCTATTTTGCTTACATAGGATTAGTCGAACAACGTCGTGTTCTTATTCTCGGGTCCGGGCAAAAGAATAATATTTGGGTTTTAACTTACCCGCTTTTAGGCCTAATTTTCGGACCTATCCCATAATAATCCGAGTCCACCACACGTGGGGAACACAGACGGAACACCGTACACGGGGAACCCCACCGCGCATGGGGGACATGAATCTTGGACCCCTACACACGTGGGGTCCATTGTCTTGGCCAAAGCTACAAATGCACGAGACTTGGACTTGGCAAAGAGGAGGACTTTGGAAAAGATTTTTTGGAAAACCCATTGTTCATCTTCTTCTTCCAAGCGAAGAAGAACCGAAAAACCCTACTGCCTCACGTTCTTCACCACCCAGCTCCCTCTCCGTCCCACGATCATCGTCGCAACCTCAGCTCCCCTACCCATGACCAACCTGAGCAACACCCCAAAACCACCATCAACACCCCAACTACTCGTCAAGCAGCAGCTCTTGCTGCTGCGTCGTCCAAACACCACCACCCTACTGTCCAAACCATCATAATCCATCCCTCGACCACTGCCCCGACGACCACTGCTGTTCGTCGTCCCCATGTCCAGCGACGCCTCCAGCCATTAAACAATCCTCCATTAAATCTGGCGACCCCAGCTGTTGCACCGCCGTCCCAGCTGCCCGTCGCGGCTGCTTCCGCCTCCTGCTTCACCCGTACCTACCCATCGACCCCATTCCATAACCAGTTGCACCCCCAGCCCTAATAAACCCTACTCCAAACACCATAACCACGACCAACAACAACAACCCATCAGTCCTCAACCACTGCCCAAACGACTCCCTCACGCCGTGAACGACCCTCCCCTCCGTGCCATGACTGACCGGAAAACACACATACACACCAGCTGAGGCTTAACCAAAAACGTTCAAAAACAGCCCAGAAGTTCTGTCCGGGATGAGTTCCGTCGAGGTCGACTTTGGTTCGTCGAGGTCCGTTACGTTGAGGTTGTTGTTGTCCATTTGGGCGAGTTCGAGATGTTGAAACTCGACGTTGCTGTTAAACGTGAGTATTCATGTTATTTTTGTTGGCTCAGTGTGTTCTTGGCTTCCATGTCTTGTCTCGGCAAATTTGAGTAGTAGTAATATATTTGCCGTATTTTAAAGTTTACCTCGTCATGTTAGTTTATCACTGATTGTTAATGTTATGTTCTGTTGTTAATTTTATATTTTTGTTTATCACTAATTGTCAGATGTTTGCCATTTATTGTTAGATTATTAGCTTATATTTCATTAAACTAGATTAAGAGGAAAAAGAATGATTGTTTATAAATAGCGTCAAATTAGTGATTTGTGGCAATATTGTTGTTTGTATGTAATTAGATTAAAGGAACCGGGGATGCATCTCATGTGACTCGGCTCCAATTTGGAACATAGTTAAATAGAACTTGTCGTGAACCACTAGCGCGTTACGTATAGCATGGCTTGCAATATATTTTAATAACTTTGAATTAACTCTTTACATAGATGAAGTAGAAATGTAGTAACTTTAAGTTTACCCTTTTAAAAAAAATATAATAATAATAAAAAAAAATGAGACGAGCCTCGCCAACTGAAAACGCAGATTGCGGGGCCCTCACAAAATATATGTATTAAATACTTAGATTCCGGGACGGGCCGTTTAGCAAATTTCACGGCCCTACCCCAAAAATAATAATGCGCTAGTTGCTTTAGGCGCGCCTTTAATAATGTTATCTCCCTAAACTCGGGTGCACATTTATGTGACCCAAATCCAAATCTCAACAAAATCGAAATGTGTCTCTAATCACGGGTACATTGACTGTGACGTGGTCTGAGATGCATTTCCATGACGTTGCAAATTCATTTTTAAAATAATAAATGGGACGAGCCTCGACAAACAAAAATGCAAATTGCGGGGCCCTCAGTAAATACTTGTTTTAAATTTACTTAGAATTCAGGAGGGCCGCTTAGCGAATTTCGTGGCCTTCCCAAAATAATAACACGATACTCTTTTTAGGCGCGTGTTTAATAATCTACTTTCTTAAAACTTGGGTGTGCATTTCATGCAACCCAGATCCAAATCCCAAAACATCAAATAAAATATGTTCCGGATTGTGGGTGCATTTCATGTGACGCAGTCCAAAGACATGTTTTAAGCGATGTTCACATTCTTTTGAAATAGTAATAATAAAGCGGTAAAAAGTTAAAATTGGCACATTGGTTCATAATTGTATTTAAAATCAGATAAATAAGCCGAATATGACAGTTGAGCGACCGTGCTAGAACCACGGAACTCGGGAATGCCTAACACCTTCCCCCGGGTTAACAGAATTCCTTGTCCGGATTTCTGGTACGCAGACTGTAATATGGAGTCATTCATTTCCTCGATTCGGGATTAAAATTGGTGACTTGGGACACCCTAAATCTCCCAAGTGGCGACTCTGAAATAAATAACCAAATCCCGTTTCGATTGTCCCTTAATTGGAAAAAACTCCCTTGCACCCCCGAGGTGCGGAAAAAGGAGGTGTGACAGCTCTGGCGACTCTGCTGGGGACAAAACCCAGAACCACTGGTTCAGGGTTAGAAATTCGAGCTTATATAAATTGTTATATTTGGTATTACCTGATTTTGTTACATGTTTTTGGCTCAATGTGCTAATTGGTTGCCTTTTACTGCTTTGATATTATGTGAACTGTATATAAACTGTGCTGAAACCCCTATCCTTTCTGAGTCTTCTAAATCATGAAGAAGGGTGTACTTCGTACGACTTCTTTTCTGTATAGTGTCAAATCCCAATTTAGAACGAGGTTCGGACAAGTTGCTAAGCCGGTGAAGCTTCTGTATTCCCGGTACGCTGCCCCCCCCCCCGGCTTGAGCTGTCCGCTCGGGTAAGCCAGGTCTAGAGCAAACACCCAGGTTCTGAACCTAGTATAACAAAGCCACATGCCGGATCCCTAGTAGGAACGTTTATTTGCATCATGTGCATTTGACTTAGGGGACTCAACACAGGGGTTGGGTCCGTCTAGGACAAGCAACCTGAAAATAATAGACCATCTTTTGGCATCCTATGTGCTACATATTGTATTTAGTCAAGGGCGAATGGGTCATTTGGTCATTTCGAGCATGTTGTTATTTTATTCAAAGCATGAGGAACATTTGTGGAATCCAAGAAGCCTTGGAATTCCCTATGTCCCCCATGCTTCCTATTTTGGGAAAAGCGCATGGGGAACATTTGCGGGAATCCAAGATGTCTTGGAAATCCTTATGTCTCCCATGCCACATTTTTGAAATTGATAGTAAATATAAAAAAATAAATATATGTATATATATATATATAAAAGGGCATTGAGAATTTAAAAAAAAAAGATTTTGTATGTTGTCATCATTTTCCACATATTAGAAAACCGTGAAAAAAGAGGAGAAAATAACAGCGTAGAGAAAAAGTCCGAGTAGAGTCGAAGCTCTGCCGAAATTTTGAGAAAATGAAAAAAAATGTCTTATTAAGTTTGTTTTATTAGCAAGCCTTTTTTTGAAAAAATGTCAAAAAGTCCAAAAAGTCCAAAAGTTTTATTATGTTATATAAAAAAAAAGGAGTCGGGCGTTGAAAGTGGTTTTATTATTGCAAATATATATATATAAAAAATCCAAAAAGTTTTTCTTTATTTCCAAAAACTATATATATATCTTTATCTGTTGCAATATTTCCAAAAAAAATGTATATATATATATCCTTATCTGTTGCAAGAACATTTGTCTTGCCAAAAGTTTTTAGAATCCCAATTTTCAAAACAAATAATCCAAAAATATTTTCCATTATTGACTTCTTTAGAAAGTCTTTCTAATTGTTTTTTTAAAAAAATAAAAAAATAAAAAATAAAAAAAATATAATATAAAAAAACAAATCCGAAAATATTTTGATTCTTCTTTCAAAAATTGAAAAGAAAATTCAAAATTCAAAAAAACATTTTAGAAGCATTTCTTTTATTAAAGGTAAAATTTCAAAAAATATATTCTTCTTTTTCTTTAGAATAAAAAATAATGCAAATGAAAATTCAAAAAATATATCTTAGAAGTGTTTCTTTTAAAAAGAAAATCAATCAAACATCAAAAACAAAATATACTTCCTTTCTTCTTTTAAAGTAGTTCTTTCACAAATTCACAAAAGAAAAAAAAAGTTAGTTCATCTACTTATTCTTGATCACCCGAACTACGCGGGTTTGATTCTCACCGGATGTGAGATACGTAGGCAACCCTCATCGGGTCCAACCCCACATTTCGCTAAAATAGCCAAAAACAAATAAATAATAATAATAAAAAAAGCATGTCAAATTTTGATTTTTGTCATAAAGAAGTCGGGTGACGTTGTTTTGTCAAAACATAGCCGAATGTTCCCGAAAGGGACGCCGGAAGGCTAACTTTGCATAAACAGCCACCTTTGGGTCATTTTTAAGATTTGGTCCAGTTGACCCACACAGCCTTAAAAATCCTCGTCCCTGAGACAAGGAAAGGCCGTGTTTGCAATATTGACTTTTCTAAATTCGAAAAATGATAAAAAGAGTCATAAATAAGTCAGGTGATGTTGTTTTGTCATAAATAGCCGAATGTTCCCGAAAGGAACGCCGGAAGGCTGACTTTGCACAAATAGCCGCCTTTTGGGTCATGTTTAGGATTTTTGGTCTAGTTGACCCACACAGCCTTATAAATCTTCGTCCCCGAGGCGCTGAAGGGCCGTGTTTGCAACACCACATTTTCATTGTAATTTGAAAAAAAAGGAGTCTGCGGTTAGTTGAATACCGTTTGAATTTTTAGTCAAAAAATAAGCCGAGCCAGCTTCGGCCGCGTCTTAAACTGTTCTTGCCGAAATAGCCTTAGAATATCTTTCAATTGTCGAAAGGTTATTTTCGTAAAAGAACGGACAAGTTTGTAAAGTGTCGTAAAATAATCCTCCCCGGCCTCAAAATTCATGTGAGATTTGAAAGGGCCACATTTGCAAAAATAGCCATTTGGTTGTATTTGTCAAACGGGGAAAGGAAGCTGGCCTTTTTGTTTTGGAGTTTGTAAATCTTTTGATTAGAATATGTGGGTCGTTTGATTTTCGAGTTTGTAGGTCATCTTCAAACCTTTGAAACCCAGTTTTGTTTAATATGATAATCGAGAAAAAATGTTTATTATTGTTTATCTTTTATTGGTCCGAACTACGCAAGGTCTGATTCATGCGAGGTCATGATACGTAGGCAATCTCCATAAGATTCGACCACAACAAAAAGAAAATGAAAAATCGAAAAAATGATGAAAAAGATATGTTGGCAATAATAAGGACCGACTGAGTCCATTCTAACATGTTCTGTTTTGAATTGTGAAGAAAGTTGAGGTGATCGGTTTGTGGTAAGCGGCCAACACAAGGTCCAAAGAAAAATGACAACTGACGTCGAAGCTGTTACAAGTGCTCCAGAGACTCAGGGTCGGAGGGTTCAACGAGAGTCTACTATGGTTGAGGAAAATAGAATATTGAAACAGCAAATGACCGAAATGTGTCAAGCATGGGCCGGTGGTCAAAGACAGCCTCGTCATGAGTCACAATTTGCGACACAACAAGAGCAGTACCACTCTCCTGCGTACCACTCGTACTCGTTGGATCTTCCTGCAAAAATTGAGAAGTCTGCCCGAAAGATGGTACAGGAAGAAATGACCCAGAGAGTGAAAAGCTTAGAACGATGGTTGGAAAACATGCAAGGGTTGGCAGGTCAAAAGAGTATTGCCTTCAAAGATCTATGTATGCTCCCCAATGTCCACTTGCCGCCTGGTTTCAAGACTCCCAAATTTGAAAAGTATGATGGACATGGAGATCCCATAGCCCACCTGAAAAGGTATTGTAATCAATTGAGAGGTGCGGGAAGAAATGAAGAATTGTTGATGTCTTATTTTATGGAAAGCCTTACGGGAGTGGCCTCCGAATGGTTTATGGATCAAGACACGTCTCGCTGGTATGTCTGGGATGACATGGCACAGGCCTTTGTCAGACAGTTCCAATACAGCATCGACATTCCCCCAGACCGCATTTCCCTTTCAAACCTGAAGAAGAAACCAAGTGAAAGTTTCAGGGAATATGCCATAAAATGGAGAGAGCAAGCAGCTCGAGTTAAGCCACCCATGGATGACCACGAGCTAATTACTGTCTTCCTTCAAGCGCAAGAGCCGGATTACTTTCAAAACATGGTGTCCGCAGTGGCAAAACCTTCTTGGAAGCAATCAAAATTGGAGAAATGGTAGAGAATGGTCTTAAGACAGGCAAAATTTTAAGTCAAGCTGTTCTTAAAGCCGCAACTCAGGCTGTCCGGGTTGAGTATGATAATCTTAGCGACACAAATGAGGAGATCGAAGAAATCATGATGACATCAGGGTCCAGAAGAGGTCCCAGGAGAACATCTCGAAGGTATGAGCAACCTCCTCAGGTTTTCTATGGCTCCCCTGAGCAGTATTATCCACCTCAGGACGCTCAATACTCTGTCGCTCCACCTCAGTATGTTGTCCAGCCACCAAAACACCCCAGGAGGCGAGCACGAGCATCACAAAATCTCCAGAAGTCTCCACAAAATTTTCAGGTGCCCTATAACCCACATCCAAGCCAGTGGTATAAAGGGGAGCAAAGGTTGAAAGATAATTTTACACCAATAGGAGAGTCCTATGAAAGCTTATTTGAGAAGTTAAAGAATCATGACATGATTGCACCTATTCTCCCAAATCGTGTGGACCCACGTGCAAGAAGCTTTGACCCTTCTAAAAGGTGTGAATACCATTCCAATGCCCAGGGGCACAATGTTGAAAGCTGTCGGGATTTGAAAAGAGAAATAGAAAGAATGATCCAAGAAGGACGGATTGTGATCAATAACAGTGACAGGGAGCACGCGAATCCTCTTGAGAACTTGTTGACCGATGTTGATGATATTGAAGCTGGTAATGGTCTTGGCAGTATCGATGCGAAGCTCAGTGGCTAAGATGTCAGTCTTGATAAAGTGGAAGGACGCTCTGCTCCTTGGTTAACAAGAGAGAAGCTTGTGGTGGCTTATTTTGTTGTCACTTTTGTTTGTTCGGTTCATTAGGATTGTAATTCGGATTGTTTTGTGTCAATATCTTTCCGTTTATCATTCCGTTTTGTCATAGCGGTCTGTTTAAGTTTTGTCAGGGTTGTTTAGGATTTCGTTCTGGTTTGTTTTGTTTTGTTATTCAAACCATTTCACTGGTAGTCTAATGCAAAATCCGGTCTTTTATTATTTCCAATCATCTTTTTGTTTAGTCCTTTGTCATTTTTGTTCAGTGCTGATTCTAGTGACATGACATGCGCACGCAGTTTGGGCCTAATCTTAAAGTTAATCATAAAACCCCGAAAAGGTGATCAGACAATTTAAAGGAAATAAGGACGGTTGAGATTATTCGGAGCTCGAGTCACGTGGAACTAGGGCAAGTTAAATACAAAGAAAAACCGTTAAAAGCAAGATTCGCCAAATTGGCATGAGGGTCGTTCATGATAATGAGAGTGTTGCCCAACGGTGCTTTAAAAGTGACAAATGAACAAACAGAGGTTGAATATATTTGTCAAGTCCTGCACCATCAGAAGAGGCTGCAAATTTTAATTATGTTGTTTGCACTTGGCATGTTTTGAAGACCGGAATGACGAAGGCATTTTGTTCCGCTACCTAAACACTTTATCCTTCGTTAACCCCTTTTGAGCCTTATTGTTTTTTTCTTTTGTACCCCTCTTTCGGAATCATTAGAAATGACTAGAAAACGCAAACATGACAGGTAAACAAAAAGAAAAAAAAGAAAGAAAAGAAAGAAAAGAAAAAAAAAAGAAAAAAACGAAAAAAAAAAGAGAAAATGATAACAAAGAAAAAAAAGTCAAATGAGACAGAGGAATTGGGAACTACGTTTGACCTGATTCCTCAAAGAGGATACGTAGGCGCTTCACGGCTCGGTCATAGTTTTGAAAAATGAAAAAAAAACAATTAAAATATCCCCTAGCAAGAAACTGGGACAAAAGTTGTGTTTGTTGTAAATAAATCTAATTCCGAAGGTTGTAACTAATAACCCAAAATTAATGTATTTTTGAGCCTTTTATACCCTTTCTTTCTAGCCTATCCAAAACCCACATTACGGTCCAAAGAAAGACCTTCTAATCAGTCTTCAAAAAAATGCCAAATCAGACAAATGAAGAGTCTTACCGGCGAACATAACATTCTGTTCCACAGCAGAAAGGACTCTAATCTCCAACAGAAAGAGTCGTACCGGCAACACTCCAAATCCCCAGCTGGAAAGTGATACAAATGAGAGAGTCTTATCGGTGAAAACCTTCACAGGCACCATAAGGCGATGATAGCTGAGAGAAAAGCCAAAATGAGAGAGACTTGATAGTGAAAACCCTTCGGGCACTACAAGTCGAATAAGATTGAGAATAAGATGGGGAATCGCCAATTGAAGATCTTGAAAGATGATTGACGGTAGAGGATAGGCCACATGTGCATGTCATGATCATTAGAGTTGGTATCTGCGTTTGATAGATTTTCATTTATAGTTTCTTTTGTTAAAGAGTCATCTTTTCTTTTGTCTTTATTCTGTTCTCTTTTATCTTTTTCCTTTCATAGAAAAATCCCCAATAGAGTCTGTTTGGTCAGAACAAGTGTGAATTGACTTCAAAATAGGCCATCAGCTTTCCAAAATGAGATCTGACTAGTACATCCAAGTGGTATAGTCAGCAGGGAACAAACGCGAGGCCAGTGTCAAAAAGATATCCCCAGCAAAAGGGAATTGACAAAAGGATTGACAAATGTCACGAGGAATACCATTGCCTTTATCAAAAGTTATAAACCTCAAGGCCAAGGCCTATGAACAAAGCAAGGGAAGCAGTGAGCATGATTTGGCGAAATCCATACTAGACTAAAAGGTCGGGGAAATGCCAGTTTCCGAGCTATGCCACAAAAGAAGGGGGATATCCCCAGCAGGAAGGGATTATCCCCAGCACATAATATCATCCCCAACAAGCTGAACGCAGAGCAAGGAAGGAGAAAGGGAAAAGCCATCCCAGTAGGAGTATCACAACCAACCACCGCGTTTTAAACTAACAAATTTTGTTTGATTTGAAACAGGTAAAGGAAACGGCATTGATGTCAGAAATGCATGCACAGGGATATTATCAAACTGGGGCAGAAAATTTTCCTTCCATTTAGAAAATTTTCTGGAAGTCAGGTACCCATTCGGGGAAGAATAAAAGATAACGCCAGTGTTGCCCCTGACATAATAAGTTTCAATGGAGGAAGTTGTTCCCCAGCAAAGGGATGAAACTTGAGCTCAGGAAAACCAAGAGGCCAACATCATTCCTAATAGCCTTCTGAAGAGTGAAGCACTAGTTCTGAAGGAATGAAAATCCCCTGGCAGTGTTATCCTCAACAACGTTATCCCCAGCTGATAACGTTTTACCCCCCAACAGGTAAGTAAATAATTCCCCAACAGTGTTATCCCTAACAGTTTCGAGGAGTCCAACACAGGGTTGGAAAGTCGGTATCCTCAGCGGTTCCTTTCGGGGAAAGGCAAAACGAATCTCAAGGGAAGCAATCTTCGAAGGAGGAAGCTATGCAAAAAACAAAAAAAAAACAAGAAAACAAAAAGAATAAAAAGTATATAAAAAAAGGGGGGCAAAAGTCATCCACATCTAAATAATCCCCAACAGTTTTGAGGGAAGACACACAGGTAAGTAATTAATTCAAAAAAGGAGAAGGAAATGGTTCACGCATAGGAGACGCACTTCCTAAGCGAAGGTTTCATTAATAGGAGACGCACTTCCTAGTTTGAAATCATTAGAATTTTACCCATAGGAGATGTATTTCCTCCTAAGTTTAAGTTTTACCCATAGGAGACGCATTTCCTCCTAAGTTTGTTTTAGTTTCACCCATAGGAGACGCATTTCCTCCTAAGTTTAAGTTTTACCCATAGGAGACGCATTTTCTCCTAAGTTTGTTTTAGTTTCACCCATAGGAAATGCATTTCCTCCTAAGTTTGTTTTAGTTTTACCCATAGGAGACGTATTTCCTCCTATGTTTGTCTTAGTTTCACCCATAGGAGACGCATCTCCTCCTAAGTTTAAGTTTTACCCATAGGAGACACATTTCCTCCTAGGTTTGTTTTAGTTTCACCCATAGGAGATGCATTTCTTCCTAAGTTTGGTTTAAGTTTCACCCATAGGAGATGCATTTCCTCCTAGGTTTGTTTAGTTTCACCCATAGGAGATGCATTTCCTCCTAAGTTTAAGTTTTACCCATAGGAGACGCATTTCCTCCTAAGTTTAAGTTTTACCCATAGGAGACGCATTTCCTCCTAAGTTTAAGTTTTACCCCCTAGGAGACGCATTTCCTCCTAAGTTTAGTTTCACCCATAGGAGATGCATTTCCTCCTAAGTTTGTTTTAGTTTCACCCATAGGAGATGCATTTCCTCCTAAGTTTGTTTTTACCCATAGGAGATGCATTTTCTCCTAAGTTTAGTCTTACCCATAGGAGATGTATTCCCTCCTAAGTTTGTTTTAGTTTCACCCATAGGAGATGCATTTCCTCCTAAGTTTATGTTTTACCCCTAGGAGATGCATTTCCTCCTAAGTTGGTTTTAGTTTCACCCATAGGAGATGCATTTCCTCCTATGTTTGTTTTGCCCATAGGAGATGCATTTCCTCCTAAGTTAAAGTAAAAAAACAAGACCTAGTCTGATGAACCTTCTCCTAGGATCCAAATATTAGTCTGACGAATTTTTCTCCTAAGATAGAGACCTAGTCCGATGAACCTTCTCCTAGGATCAAAATCTTAGTCTGACGAATTTTTCTCCTAAGATAGAGACCTAGTCTGATGAACCTTCTCCTAGGATCAAAATCTTAGTCTGATGAATCTTTCTCCTAAGATACCAAAAAACAAGACCTAGTCTGATGAACCTTCTCCTTGGATCCAAATCTTAGTATAATAATAAATAATAAAAAAAAACGAAAAAAAAAACAAGACCTAGTCTGATGAACCTTCTCCTAGGATCCAAATCTTAGTCTGATGAATCTTTCTCCTAAGATACCAAAAAACAAGACCTAGTCTGATGAACCTTCTCCTAGGATCAAAATCTTAGTCCGATGAATTTTTCTCCTAAGATAGAGACAAAGAAAAGACCTAGTCTGATGAACCTTCTCCTAGGATCAAAATCTTAGTCTGATGAATCTTTCTCCTAAGATACCAAAAAACAAGACCTAGTCTGATGAACCTTCTCCTAGGATCAAAATCTTAGTCTGATGAATCTTTCTCCTAAGATACCAAAAAAAAGAAAAGACCTAGTCTGATGAACCTTCTCCTAGGATCAAAATCTTAGTCTGACGAATTTTTCTCCTAAGATAGAGACCTAGTCTGATGAACCTTCTCCTAGGATCAAAATCTTAGTCTGACGAATCTTTCTCCTAAGATACCAAAAAGAAAAGACCTAGTCTGATGAACCTTCTCCTAGGATCCAGATCTTAGTCTGGTGAATCTTTCTCCTAAGATACCAAAAAAAAACGTTTGAATTTGAAAAAAAAAACAACGATTGAAGAAAGAAAAGAAAAAAAGAGAGTCACTTTTAGTTGTCTTAAGATTATCAATGTTTAGTTTTCCTAAAGTCAGGCGCCCACCTGCATAACGAGAGGAATACTTTTCAGCCTTTAAAATTCTTGTCAGGCGCCCACCTGTTTAACGAGAGGAATACATTTCAGTCTTGGCATTTCATGTTCCAGGCGCCCACCTGTATAACGAGAGGAATACATTTCAGTCTTTACATTTCAAGCATTGAAGTTAGGCGCCCACCTATATAACAAGGAAATACATTTTAGGTTATATTTTATTTTAGGAGTCTCACTTCCTAAATGGAGAATTTACTCGTAGGAGATGCACATCCTAGTCTAGTCTTTAGTTTACTCTCAGCATTGCATCAGTAGTGTCGGTGGGTTACGATTTTGCTAACGACTCACAAACCTTCCCAGTGCAAACTGGGTGAGGAAATTTCATTTGTGTTGTTTATGTTGGTTGTCAGGAGCCTGCCTGTAGAGCGGAGGTTGTTATATGTCAAAGATTGAAGAAGTTAGGGGTCCGCCTGTAGAACAGAGGAACATCGTTCAAGGTCAAGCCGTAACCCATTGGAGGCAGAAGGCTACAACAAAATCCCCAGCATTCAATCCAAGTTAGAAACAACAAGAAGCTCGCCTCAAAAATGCGAGTCAACAGTCTGAGATAGTCAACGAAAGCTAGTCACAAAAACAACAAAAGCTAGTCACAAAAACAAAAAGAAAAAAAAAAGAAAAAGAAAAATGAATGAATCCGAAGCACGGATGTGGAGAACAGATGTGATCTGCTCAAGAACTAGCGCCTACAACTAGCAAGTATCAAGGTTCAAATCCAAAGTCTGTATGAAGCACCATTCAAGACTCAAGATCAAGTTTCAGAAGACTTAGAGATAGGAATCCTTGTAACTAGTAGCTGATAGGCTTAGTTAGTCTTTTTCAGTTTTCATTTTTGTTGTAATGACAGGACCGCGGACCGGAACTTCAACGGAATGGCACCTCGATCGGCTCTTCACCTCGATACACTCTACCATCTCTCCCATTTCCGAACTACACGTGGCCTGATTCCTGTATAACCAAGGATATGTAGGCAGCTCAGATACCAGGGCTCGGTCACATCCCCTTCCTTTCCTTAGTGTAGTCCGTCCAAGTAATGGTCGGGTCAAAAACATGTCTAGTCATTCTTTGTCGGAAAACTCTTCGTGTTTCCAGTCAAAGAGAGGCAGCTGTAGACACCTGATTTTTGACCCTCCCCGAGAATTTTCACATTTTTAGCGTCAATATGTGAAATTGGGTCTAATATAGCTATTTTGACTATTTTACTGTATTTCGTTGCAAAAAGAAAAATTACAAAAATATATATATAAATTTTAGTTTATGTATTTCTCATAAACTTGAAAAAATACAAAAATTGTACTTTATTTTGGTACTTTATATAAATTCGAAAATTACAAAAAAAAAATATAATACTATTAATATTTTGTAGTCATTTTAATTTTTGAAAAAATACAAAAATATTACTTTATATTTTATCTTTATATAAAAACGAAAATTACAAAAAAAAATAGTTTTTATTAATATTTGGTAGCTATTTTAAATTTTGAAAAATATTTAAAAAAAGATATGATTTTGTTTTAAATAATTAGTCTGATTTTAGTAGCTATTTTGCTTACATAGGATTAGTCGAACAACGTCGTGTTCTTATTCTCGGGTCCGGGCAAAAGAATAATATTTGGGTTTTAACTTACCCGCTTTTAGGCCTAATTTTCGGACCTATCCCATAATAATCCGAGTCCACCACACGTGGGGAACACGGATGGAACACCGTACACGGGGAACCCCACCGCGCACGGGGGACATGAATCTTGGACCCCTACACACGTGGGGTCCATTGTCTTGGCCAAAGCTACAAATGCACGAGACTTGGACTTGGCAAAGAAGAGGACTTTGGAAAAGATTTTTTGGAAAACCCATTGTTCATCTTCTTCTTCCAAGCGAAGAAGAACCGAAAAACCCTACTGCCTCACGTTCTTCACCACCCAGCTCCCTCTCCGTCCCACGATCATCGTCGCAACCTCAGCTCCCCTACCCACGACCAACCTGAGCAACACCCCAAAACCACCATCAACACCCCAACCACTCGTCAAGCAGCAGCTCTTGCTGCTGCGTCGTCCAAACACCACCACCCTACTGTCCAAACCACCATAATCCAGCCCTCGACCACTGCCCCGACGACCACTTCTGTTCGTCATCCCCATGTCCAGCGACGCCTCCAACCATTAAACAATCCTCCATTAAATCCGGTGACCCCAGCTGTTGCACCGCCGTCCCAGCTGCCCGTCGCGGCTGCTTCCGCCTCCTGCTTTACCCGTACCTACCCGTCGACCCCATTCCATAACCAGTCGCACCCCCTAACAAACCCTACTCCAAACACCACGACCACGACCAACAACAACAACCCATCAGTCCTCAACCACTGCCCAAACGACTCCCTCACGCCGTGAACAACCCTACCCTCCGTGCCATGACTGACCGGAAAACACACATACACACCAGCTGAGGCTTAACCAAAAACGTTCAAAAACAGCCCAGAAGTTCTGTCCGGGATGAGTTCCGTCGAGGTCGACTTTGGTTCGTCGAGGTCCGGTACGTTGAGGTTGTTGCTGTCCATTTGGGCGAGTTCGAGATGTTGAAACTCGACGTTGCTGTTAAACGTGAGTATTCATGTTATTTTTGTTGGCTCGGTGTGTTCTTGGCTTCCATGTCTTGTCTCGGCAAATTTGAGTAGTAGTAATATATTTGCCATATTTTAAAGTTTACCTCGTCATGTTAGTTTATCACTGATTGTTAATGTTATGTTCTGTTGTTAATTTTATATTTTTGTTTATCACTAATTGTCAGATGTTTGCCATTTATTGTTAGATTATTAGCTTATATTTCATTAAACTAGATTAAGAGGAAAAAGAATGATTGTTTATAAATAGCGTCAAATTAGTGATTTGTGGCAATATTGTTGTTTGTATGTAATTAGATTAAAGGAACCGGGGGTGCATCTCATGTGACCCGGCTCTAATTTGGAACATAGTTAAATAGAACTTGTCGTGAACCACTAGCGCGTTACGTATGCAATATATTTTAATAACTTTGAATTAACTCTTTACATAGATGAAGTAGAAATGTAGTAACTTTAAGTTTACCCTTTTAAAAAAATATAATAATAATAAAAAAAAATGAGACGAGCCTCGCCAACTGAAAACGCACAGATTGCGGGGCCCTCACAAAATATATGTATTAAATACTTAGATTCCGGGACGGGCCGTTTAGCAAATTTCACGGCCCTACCCCAAAAATAATAATGCGCTAGTTGCTTTAGGCGCGCCTTTAATAATGTTATCTCCCTAAACTCGGGTGCACATTTATGTGACCCAAATCCAAATCTCAACAAAATCGAAATGTGTCTCTAATCACGGGTACATTGACTGTGACGTGGTCTGAGATGCATTTCCATGACGTTGCAAATTCATTTTTAAAATAATAAATGGGACGAGCCTCGACAAACAAAAATGCAAATTGCGGGGCCCTTAGTAAATACTTGTTTTAAATTTACTTAGAATTCAGGAGGGCCGCTTAGCGAATTTCGTGGCCTTCCCAAAATAATAACACGATAGTCTCTTTAGGCGCGTGTTTAATAATCTACTTTCTTAAAACTTGGGTGTGCATTTCATGCAACCCAGATCCAAATCCCAAAACATTAAATAAAATATGTTCCGGATTGTGGGTGCATTTCATGTGACGCAGTCCAAAGACATGTTTTAAGCGATGTTCACATTCTTTTGAAATAGTAATAATAAAGCGGTAAAAAGTTAAAATTGGCACATTGGTTCATAATTGTATTTAAAATCAGATAAATAAGCCGAATATGACAGTTGAGTGACCGTGCTAGAACCACGGAACTCGGGAATGCCTAACACCTTCCCCCGGGTTAACAGAATTCCTTATCCGGATTTCTGGTACGCAGACTGTAATATGGAGTCATTCATTTCCTCGATTCGGGATTAAAATTGGTGACTTGGGACACCCTAAATCTCCCAAGTGGCGACTCTAAAATAAATAACCAAATCCCGTTTCGATTGTCCCTTAATTGGAAAAAACTCCCTTGCACCCCCGAGGTGCGGAAAAAGGAAGTGTGACAGTCACGATCCGGAATTTTTACCTTCGGGACAATGATGGTGCCTAACATTTCACTTGCTAGGCAAGCCAACATTAGAGGATTCTTTAAGCCAATTTTGGTCAATTACAATAACATGGTCAATTAAGCCAAATAGAAGCTAAAACTGAGTGTGGAATAACATAAAAGCCCATAATATCTAATACAATCCGGATCTGAAGTCACAACTCACGAGCTTCTAGAATTTCTATCAAAAGGGTCTGAAATAAATATAATTGTTCTGAACGAAAAGAAACAATAAATAGGGGAAATAGGATGGGACTTCAAGGTCTGCGGACGTCAGCAGATCTACCTCGAGTCTCCAATGAGCAAATCCAAGTTGTGACGCCTCACGAACAGTTGGGGCCAGTACCAAAGTCTGCACAAAAAGTGCAAAGTGTAGTATGAGTACAACCGACCACATGTACTCGTAAGTGTTCGATCCTAACCTCAACGAAGTAATGACGAGGCTATGGCAAGACACCCACATAATAAACCTGTACAGATAACAGTATATGTACAAGATAACAACAAATAAAAGCTAAACATAGACTATTAGGAAGGGACATGCTAAAGGGGTACAAAATACGATAATTACAGTAGAAATGATAATCGGAACAGTCAATATACCCTTAGCCAGTAAAATGAGTAAACACAATGAATAAAATTGCACGGCATCACCTTCGTGCTTTTACTCTCAACCTCACAGTGAAACAATAATAACGGCACGGCATCACCCTTCGTGCTTTTGCACTCACTTTCATCACAAATCAATTGATACAGCACGACATCACCCTTCGTGCATTAACACTCTCCCTTACCATATAACAATGAATAAGTAACAACAAGGAAATAGAATCAACAAGAACAAGCCTTACGTCAATAATGGTTCCACAATATCAATCTCAACCTTAGAAGCAATACTCCATTATCACAAAAGCCCATAAACATTATAGAAACGATCAATTTAATAAGTAACTAGTCTAAGCATGGATAACATGATCAAAGTAAGCAAAGAAATTCAAGGAACAAGTCTCACCCGCATGCTTTAACCCGAAAATAACGCATAAGTACTCGTCACCTCACATATACGTTGTAGCCAACATCTAAACATGTAGCAACTAGACAAACAAATCATAATCTCTCAAGTCAAGGTTAACCACGACACTTACCTCGCTCCAAAAATCCACTCAAAGCTCAACCACCGCTTTGCCTTTCAAACAAGCCTCAGAACGGATAGAATCTAGCAAATTACCAACCAAACGATTCAAATTAAGCATTAGGAACTACCCACAATTGCAAAGGATTCAATTTAGATCATTATTGAAAAAGTCAACAAAAGTTAACTCTCGGGCTCACTTGGTCCAAACCCGAAATTCAGACCAAAACTCAACTATACATTCACCCCGAGCCCAGTTATGTAATTTGTTTTGGTATCCGACCTCAATTTGAGGTCTAAATCCCAATTTTTCAAAAATCCCTAATTCTACCCAAACCCCCAATTCCCACCATGAAAACACTAGATTTTAGGTTGAAATCTAAGGAAATGTAATGAAAGATTGAAAGAAAATAGATTAGAATCACTTACCAATGATTTGGGGAAGAAGGGTGCTTGGGAAAATCGCCTATAGAGTTTTCTTGTTTTGAAAATTTTAGAATGAACAAAAATTCCATTTTTCAGCTATTTAATCAGCCGCAGATGTCGCATTTGCGACCTAGGGTTCGCAAATGCGAAGAAGCAGTCGCAATTGCGAAGTCCTCCCATTTCTGTTGTCATCGCATTTGCGATGGTTTGTTCACAAATGCAAACATTGATCTTCCGCACTTGCGACCAGACCGATCGCAAAAGCGACCAAGCCTACCCCAGCCCCACTCGCAAATGCGAAGTCTTATTCGTAAATGCGAACTTGAGGTACCCCAGCTACTCTTCGCAAATGAGAGGAGTTGCTCGCAAATTCAACCTAACAGAGGTCGCAAATGTGAAGCCTGACCTCGCAATTGCGAGGTCTGGGGCATGCACCAGAATGAAACACACCAGCACTTCTCCTAAGTCCAAAATTCATTCTGTGGCCTATCCGAAACTCAACCGAGCCCTCGGAGCTCTAAATCAAAAATGCACACAAGTCTAAAAATATCATACGAACTTGCTCGCGCGATGAAATCGTCAAAATAACACCAAGAACTACGAATTGAGCATCAAATCAAAGGAAATTTTCAAGAAAACTCATGAACTTCTATTTTGACTACCGGACGTCCGAATCACACCAAACCAACTCCGTTTCTCACCAAATTTGACAGACAAGTCATAAATATAGCAATGGACCTATATCGGGTTCTGGAACTAAAATACGGACATGATATCAATAAAATCAAATATTGGTCAAACTTTCAAAGTCATTAAGCCTTTAAACTTTCAAATTTTAACAAAATGCGATAACTCGAGTTAGGGACTACCGAATTCGATTTCGGGCATACGCCCAAGTCCCAAATCACGATACGGACCCACCGGGACCGTCAAAATACGGATCCGAGCTCGTTTGCTCAAAACGTTGACTGAAGTCAACTCAAATGAAATTTAAGGCAAAAATTTCATATTTTGTCAGTTTTTAACATAAAGGCTTTCCGAAAAAACACCCGGACTGTGCATGTAAATCAAGGAGGGCTAAGATGAGGTATTGAAGGCTTCAGAACACAAAATTAAGTTCTAAAACATGAGATGACCTATCAGGTCATCACATTTAGGCTGTAGATGAGCTAGTATATTAATCAAGTCAATTTCCTGTAAACTGTTCAAAATCGGCGATCGGAACTAATGAAGGAGGTGACTTAGATTCCCCGCCGTTTAAGGGATTTAATTTGGTAATGATATATATATGGTGTTGACATTGTGGTTATTATCTTAAGTACTCTAGTTAGAAATTGAATTTCTGGATTCATTCTCTTCCGTTGAGATCTTAATTTTTTTCCTATATCAATTACGCCTTTTTTACTTTTATTTATTTTTGGTTTGACAATTTGTAAATGTTTTAATTCTTTAACTTTTCTAAATGAACTAAGTTCTTACCCCCTTACAACAATAACAATAATAACATAAGTATAATAATTTCACGAGTGGAATCTGGGGAGAATAATATTTGCGCAAAACTTACCTTACCTTGTGCAGATAAAAAAGTTATTTTCGATAGACCTTCAGCTCAGGCAAGTATAAGCACAACAATTTAGAGCAAGAGATACCGGAATAAAGAAGGAAAGCTATAACATTTATGAGACATGAGCTCTATAGTAAGTGTTTCTTGTAGAAGTTTCTTCTAACTCTTGCTTACGACAGTTTCATGCCAATGGAAAAAAAAAAAAGAATAGCCATAACATACCTCTCGATGTCTATACGATCTATGCCTATACGAACTCAATAACAAATTTGTCTCGAATAGTGCCTCAATAGCAATCTAATAATACATCGAAGCAGAAGTAACATCAGGAAGTCCTTACACCATGATGTATGATATTTTAGTTGACATCCACGCGGTCAATGGAGCACATTGGTAGGTTGTGGATTACTTTAAATTCATCAACTTGGATGAATTCTTTGTAAAATCACATTGTATAATCCAAGTGAAGATAGTTTCACATTTATATAAAGACCTCCAGGTCCTTCAAAACAATCATCACTCACTACATTTCCTCCAATTTTTGCTTCATCCTATTCTACATATACAGTTACCACCGAAACATCCCCAAAATGCCTACTAAAAGCGGTATCGCGTTAAATTGATTTGTCTCCAATTAATTTCATTGTAGGCCAGAGCCCTTGCTACTAAAACTTGTAAAATCAACAGATACGTGTAAAAAAATTTATAGTTGTGACTTGGAAAGTCACATAGGCATTAGAGCTGATTTGGCATGCCTATTAGACGTTACAGTCAGAGTAAGTGGATTCTCCGGTCAAATTTATTTTTTGACTAACAAACCATAACTTTCCGTGACCGTAAATGTAATCACTTTCATATATTCCAGCTGTTTCACATTTATTTGTCCACTTTTCTTTTTTGGTTAAATGGAAAATTTTATTCAACCAAGTATAATTATTTACAAGCACACCTACTCATTGGACTCTAGAAACAAGATCATACAAAAATAACTATGAAACTCTCGCTATACTAGCTAATACTTGTTTCAAGCTCTATAACTGCTCACCTTTTAGGAAGGGTATCAGTTGTAGAGGCACGGATTTACTGGTAGCTCCTAGCCTGGATAGCCTCTTAATCTGTGAGATTTTTACCTAGTTATACTATATTAGAAACTTATTAATCATTTTATTTTAGGTTCCTTAAAAATTATATTGTGTATCTATTTTTACTATTTATGTACAAAATCATGATAAAAGAAAGATCCCTTAAATATAGGAATTAATTTATAATTGTATCTCCCATCCCCATCTATCTGCTTAATTAGCCTCCTACAATCACAATTTTCTTCCCAATTTCAAGAAAACTTAAAGTCATTCTCTCTTTCATACAAATCAACCAATCTCTCTCTCTCTCTATCTCTGTCTCATACAAATCAAACTATTATCTCTCTAAAATTGTAGCACCATATATTTCTCTGAATCAATTCAACCAACAACCATTAAAAAAGCTTCAACTATTGACAAAATCATCAACATTATCTCTGAAATTGCAGGTAGAGGGGTCTGCCATTGACATACCATTAAAAAGCTTCGAAGCTTTGAATTAGATATTCGAATTTTATGAATTTGTGATTTCTTTGGATTGGGTGTTCTTGAAAACGATTGAAAATATTTTTTAGAGTTTATATCTCAATTTTAAGGGAGATTGGTTAAGTTTAAAGTTAGTTTTAGGTTGAATTTCATATTGAAACCGAGGAATAAAAAGTTTCGAAATTGTATTATGATTGTATGATAAATGTATCATAAAAGTATCTGAGTTGTATTTGATACATCAATACCTAAGAAAATTCTGATACACTACTAATACTATTAAAATATAATATTATATCATAATTTAAGTTTAGAGTTGGTTCTATGTGGATGTTTTAAATTGAAACTTGAAAAAGATGAAGATCAAAGTTGTATCATAATTTAGAATTGTATCATAATTGTATCACAATTTGTACCTAAAACAATACATGATACAATACTAATACAAATATAATACGATATTGTATCAGTTTAAGTTTAGAATCGATTTTAAGTTGTATCATAATTGTATCAGAATTGTGTAAGAATTCTTTCAGGATTGTATCAAATTTGTATCTGAATTATGAGCAGTGGTGAGTTCGTGACGGATTTCACAGTTTGTATCACAAATATATGATAATTATATATTAATTTATTAGTATTGTATCAGGTATTATTTTGGATATTAATATACCATCTACAAGTTTGATACAATTGTGATACAAGTATAATACAATTATGTTTTACGCATTGATGTATCTAATACAATTCAAATACAATTATGATACAGTTATCATACAATTCCTGAATATTTCTTCATTTTCAGTGTTGTCCGATCTTCGAACAAAAAAACGATGCAATTAATGATTTAATAATACAAAACTATCGACAATGGTGGGAAGAGAGAAGATGGAGATTCTGGGCGTAGATAAAGGGATTTTGATGTAAAAAAAAGAAGGACAGAGAAGAGGAAAGAGAAAAAAAGGAAAGGATATAATTGAATGCACTAATAATGGGGTGGGAGCCTTTTAAGGAGCAATCTACACAATTTATAAGAAAAACCTAGATACTTATTGAAAATACAAAACATAGAGAACATTGGTAAATAAATTTCTAAAATAGTATAACTAGCTAAAAATCTCTAATCTATCTAGTTCATTCTGCCATTTGGAGTATCTTTGCCCTACAATATGCAATTGTAGAGCTATTTCTTTTAGTTTGTCTATAGTTGTGCTCTTTAGTTGTTGAAATCTTCTACTATTTCTTTCCATCCAAACATGATAGACTGTGGCTGCAAACATTTTTGTTTTTACTTGTCTATTATAGTAAATCAAGAGAAAGATAATTTTTTTTTTATTTTATCCTTATCATTAACTACTCATTCCCAAATTATTTTTCAAGAATTTTGGAAATATTATCATTATCTATATATTATTAAAAGGAGAGGGAAAAAACCCTTCCATAAGCCAAGTGGCAGCCTAGAAAAAAGCCACATGGCATAAGTAGTTAATAACTAATTATTTAATTAATAATTAATTACTGTATTAGTTATTATTTTTGTATTTAAATATCTCTAAAATAATTAAATAAAATTTTTTATAATAAAAAATGAAATTTTTTTGTTCATTCAAATTAGAGAGTAGTTTCAAGTTGGAGTTTTTAAATTGTTTTTTGTAACGACCCGACCGGTCGTTTTGAGCAATTGCACTTCGCTCGCCAGTTCTCGGGCATGACTAGCCCCGTGTGATGTATTATGACTCATGTAAATCGTTGGTTTTAGTTTTCAGGATAATCAGAATAGATTTAGAAGAACAATTCTCAGTTTGAAGCTTTAAATTTGAAAGGTTTGACCAAGTTTTGACTTCTTTGTATTCGATCTTGGATTTGGATTTTTATGATTTGGTTAGCTCTGTCGGGTGATTTTGGACTTAGGAGCGCGTCCGGAATGGAATTTGGAGGTCTGCGAAAGATTTAGGCTTGAATTGGCAAAACTGAAATTTTGCATTTTCTGGTCGGCAGTGGAAATTTTGATATCGGGATCATAATAGAATTCCGAAAGTTGGAATACGTTCATAGTGTCATTTGTGACATATTTACAAAATTTCAGGTCATTTGGATGAGGTTTGATAAGTTTCGGCATCGTTTGTGAAATTTGGAAGTTTATAAATCCTTAGGCTTGAATCCGCTGGTGATTCGATGTTTTGATTTTGTTTTGAGTGTTTAGAGGGCTGGAACAAGTTTGAATGATGTTACGGGATATGTTGGCATATTTGGTTGAGGTCCCGAGGGCCTCGGGTGTGTTTCAGATGCTCAACGGGACATATTTGAACTTAAAGAGTTAGCACATTTTGCTGGTTTTATGTTGCAGAGGATTTGTTCTATGCGATCGCCAACTTGGGTCTGCGATCGCGAAGGTCTGTGAAGTTGTCTATTACGAATGCGTGGCTGAGGTCGCTTTCGCAGAGTGTTGGGTCTGAGCTGAGGTTGATGGTTATCTCTTCGCGTTCGCGAGGGTTGTTTCGCGAACGCGTAGTTCATTCAGCAGTGTTTAGCGCGATTGCGAAAAGGATTATGCGATCGCGTAGGGCAATTTTAGGAGCATCTTTTCTTCCTCTTTGCGATCGCGATGGTGCTTCCGCGATCGCGATGAATGTGTATCTGCGCAGATTTAAAAGATTCAAATGAGGGTTCTGAGTTAATAACATAAAATAGAAGTGGGAGCTAGGTATAAGGCGATTCTTGAAGGGATTTTCAGAGAAGTGATTGAGGGAAGTGTTTTTCACTTAATTTTGGTTAAATTCCATGATTATATCTTGATTTTTATCATATAAATTTGAAATTTGGGGTGAAATTTGGGGGGAAATGGAAGAGAATTGGAGAGATGATTTTGGGGATTTGAATGGACATTTGATGTCGGATTTTGATTACTTTGGTATGTATAACTCATGAGAGGATAAGGATTCTATTGATGTGATTTTTATCGGATTTCCAGACGTGGGCCCGGAGGTCGGGTTTGGCCAATTTCGGTATTTTGAGTTTAATTTGATAATTTTCGCTTGGGCTTTGTCCCTTTGGCATGTACTGATGATATGATTCTGATTTTGGATAGATTCGAGGTGATTTGAGGCCGAGTCAAGAGGCAAGGGCAATGCGGAGTAGATTTTCGTCCGATTTGAGGTAAGTAATTATTGTAATATTATTCTAAGGCCATGAAATCCCGAATTTCACATCGTTATGCTACTTTGAGGTGACACACATGCTAGATGATGAGTCTGGGGTCATGCACCATTGGGGATTGTGACTTGATCCGTCCCATATGATTGTTAAGTTGCGTACTTGATTGAAAATTATTTGATATTAATGTTTTTGGAAAGTATTGCTATGTTTTGGGCAGAATGCCATAATTGGACCTCGTGCCAACTATTTTGGACCCTTATAGAGCTTTTTACTACTATTCCTCATTGCTTTGACTTAATATTTGTACTCAGTTATGCTGTGTTTTACTGATTTCATAACTCAGTCTTCTTTACTCAGTTTTGATACTATAAATGTTATTTTGGGCTGAATGCCCGGTTTTACTGATAGTCCGAGTGGCTTGTGAGGTTGATGGCTAAGAGAGAGGCCGAGAGCCTGATTGTAAGGTTGATGACTGAGAGAGGACGTGTGCTTGGTTGTGAGAATTATATATTTATCGGGCTGCACGCCGCAGTGATATATATATATATATATATATATATATATATATATATATATATATATGTGTGTGTGTGTGTGTATATAGATCGGGCTGCATGCCGCAACGATATGTTGGATCGGGCTGCATGTCGCAGCGATATAGCGCTTGGGTTGTAGGAGCCCCTTCGGAGTCTGCACACCCCCAATGAGCGCAGTCGACTATATATATATGGATCGGGCTGCACGTCGCAACGGTTATTATATGGTACCTATTGAACGTGAGTGCTGATTGATGAGAGTTGAGTCATGAGTGACTAAGAGACTTGCCCTAGGGGATATATATACATGTATACGAGTGATGCTTTGCCTGAGGGGCTTGTTTTATGAAATTACTGCTTTCACTCATCTTTATACTGAGCCTCTTTTGAAAATCTTAAACAAATATTTTGAACAAATTTCATTGAAACTGGAATTTTTTTTACGAGATGTTTGGAATTAAATTACTGATTTGATGACTGAGAGAGGTCGTGTGCTTGGTTGTGAGGATTATATATTTATGGATTGGGCTACACACCGCAGCGATATATATATATATATATATATATATATGTGTGTGTGTGTGTGTGTGTGTGTGTGTGTGTATACATATATGTGTATATATATAGGTATATATGTGTATATGTATATATATATATGTGTGTGTGTATACACACATATATACCTATATATATATATATACCTATATATATATACACACGCCGCAGCGATATGTTGGATCGGGCTAATGCCGCAGCGATATAGCGCTTGGGCTGTAGGAGCCCTCTCGGAGTCTGCACACCCCCAGTGAGCGCAGTCGACTATATATATGGATCAGGTTGCACGCCGCAGCGATATATGGATTGGGTTGCACGTCGCAACGGTTATTATATGGTACCTATTGAGCGTGTGTGCTGAGTGTGAGCGCTGATTGATGAGAGTTGAGTCATGAGTGACTGAGAGGCTTGCCCTAGGGGCTATATATACATGTATACGAGTGATGCTTTGCCACGAGTGATGCTTTGCCTGAGGGGCTTATTTTATGAAATTACTGCTTTCACTCATCTTTATACTGAGCCTCTATTGAAAATCTTAAAAAATATTTTGAACAACTTTCATTGAAACTGGAATTTTTTTACGAGATGTTTGGAATTAAATTACTGATTTGGTTTTTGTTATTTTCACTGAGATTTTCATGTTATGTGATGTATATGAATGACCAAGGGGTTTGCCAGAAGGGTTGTTTATGATTTATTTTTGCCCGAGAAGCCGATTACGATTTTCATCACTTTCACTATAAACTACATTGAACCTCTATTGAAAGTGTTAGAAAGTTATTTTTTTAAGGATTTTACTGAAATTGGAGTTTAACTAGATGATTTGATTTGTATCCTTTTTTTTGGAAACATATTGTACACGCTGTGGTGCTATGACGTGGATTACGTGATTTCTTACTGCTCAGTCTTTATTTACTTTTATTACTTACTGAGTTGGCGTACTCACATTACTCCATGCACCTTGTGTGCAGATTCAGGTATTTCTGAGCTTTCAGCAGCTTCTGTGTGTTATCCGGAGTTAGCAAGGTAGCTGCACGGCGTTCGTAGCCCTGCTCTTCTCTTTCATATCCTAATACTTTATATTTCAGACTTAATTTGTATTAAGCAGACAGTGTTGAGTTGTACTTAGTGGCTCATGACTTGTGGCACCAGATTCGGGCTATGTTGATTGTATTTTCGTACCTGTTTCCACGTATTTCTATTGATATTTTAAAATGAAAGAATTGAGACTTAATCTGTTTATAAAAAGAGTAAATTTTACAAAAGATCTTCCATGTGGTTCGTGTTGTTTCGGCTGGCCTAGTACTGTGATAGGCGCCTTCACGACCGGGGTGTTTGGGGTCATGACAGCTTTAAATAAAAAACTAAAATTGCAAAAAAAACTGCCAATTCAAAATTTCTTTGTTTTTAAATAATTTTTTTTCTTTTTAAAAATAAGAATTTTATTTATTCAAAAAATATTATTGAGAATAATAGTATATATATATATATATATATATATATATGTATATATATATATATATATATATATATATATATATATATATATATATATATATATATATATATATATTTATATATTATAAAAGAAAGTAGCATACTAAAATTTATATAAAGTAATATGCTAATAAAATTTTCTATTAACAATGCAATAATGCTAAATATTTGATGATATAATATATAAAAATATCGAACAAAAAAGTTATCCAATGCCTATATAAGTCTTTTCAATTAATAGAGATTTTCTTCATTAAAATTTAGATAATATTATTGAGAACAATAGGATAAAATTTAAAATACCAAAATTGTAGCATACAAAAATTTAAATAAAGTAATATACTAATAAAAGTTTCGATTAACAATGCAATTGTAACGACCGGTGAGCATTTGCACTTTGCTTGGTAGTTTGGGGACACGAGTAGCTCCATATGATATATTAGGACTTGTGTGAAAAATTTGAGTTCATTCCTAGTTGATTTGATGTGTTTCAGCGCGAGTTTTTGGAAGCCGAATGTTCATTAAGTTTGATTTGAGGTGTGTTTCATCGTTTCGATGTTGTTATCCGTGAGTTGAGGCATCGAGTAATTCTGTGTTATGTTATGGAACTTGTTGGTATGATCGTTTGGTGGATGAGTTTCGGATAGGTTTGGGTTGTGTTGCGCTCATTTTTCTTATATTTTGACGTCGTTGTACCACATTGAACAAATAAGCTCTGATTTCTGTATTGATTGAAAAATTAGATCTGTATCGTAATTACGGATCCATAGCAAAAAGAATCGTCGAATTTGGACATCATACGAGGATTTTATGATCATTTTACTAGGAATTGGATTGCCAAAATTTTCATATTATTACGAAATTACCACTGACTTCGTATTTAAAAATGAAAAAATTACGTCCGTTGTCACTTGACCCAACAACCTAACTAAAAATGGCCTAGATTTGAAGCCATTACCCTGTTTGGCCTAGGTTGTATATAACCTGAAAGAATCTTTTCATCATTTAGCCCAACATTAAAGACTTAGCTCCTCTATAGTTCATAGCCGAAATAAGCTTCTTGATATCTCTCTTTTATGCGTATTCTGCCTTATCGTATTAGCACACTTTAACTCCATGTGTGAAGCTCGATCTTTGAACTATATTTTAACTTGTACAGTTACAAATTTACCTCATCCTTGCTACTAGGTTTAGTATTCTCTTGCTTTCAGCGTATATAATCATAAAACCTCCATTATTGGAGCTCAAGTTTGTCAAATCTAAAATTTGATTGATTAAAAAAACTCCATTGAAGGTTGAAGCTTTAAGTTTGAACCATATATGAGATATTGAGTTTGAAAACAAACTCAGATCTAACATTTGAGATTAATTTTGAAATGGTGTTGTTGAGTTTGCTTGAAAACATCATTGGTTATTGTTCCAATCGATTTGAAACATCAAGAGGAATTCAAAACTTAAATTTAAAGCATATTTGAGCTAGATTTAAGTTAAATTTCAGAAAAGGCTCAAGAAAGAAGAAGAAGAACTTGCGAAGCTCCATTTATAGGATTCATTGGTATGACAATGTATAATACTGTATATGGGTATATAAGCATCTCTTATACACTATTATACCAAGCTGATACATTTACAGGTATTTGGTGGATTACTAACTTCTTCTTCTTCATGATTTTAGTGTTAAAATTGAGATGTATAGCTAAAAGGTATTTTGTCTGTAAACGTATATAATTATTGTTTATACACAATTATACAACATAAGTACATTGTCTAGACATTATAAATACAAGTGTATATATATTGTATAAATATGTATAAGTATATATAATTTTGTATAATTATGTATATACTAGTGTATAAGAATGTACAACGACAAAATTAAATTTGTGTGTTTTCTTACCTTTTCTTAAGCTGGACAACCTCCTTTACTTGTTTTTAACTTATTTTCTGTTTTGGGTTAAACTCTATTAATGACATCATTGAAGAAAAAAATAAAGAACTAAAATCTCGCAATGATGTGTATAAGAAGGAATTACCATTTGTTCTACCATTGAAAAAGCAAAAAAAAGCAGAGATTTTTTTTTTGTTTATAAATGAATGTATATTTTACTAATTGTTTAATCGATCTCTTCTACTTTTATATTCATATATTATATTTTTAGTAACTATTCTCTGAAGCCTCCTTGTCGATGGCTAAGAAGGGCAAGTGAGTCGTGATGATGGGGTATGGCTGTCCAACGGGACGGGACGACATTTAAGCGGGATGGAGGCGGGACGGGACGAAACGGGACGAAACGTTCGTCCCATACCGTCCCGCAAACAAACGGGATAGGACGGGATGGGACGAGACGGAACGGGTTCGTGGGCCTTAAGTGTATTTTTTTTTTTTTAAAACGTCTAGTTTTTTGAAATTTACTATGTTTTTAAAGTTTGCAACGGCTAGATTTTTTACTTATTTAATAAACTTAAATGTTACTATGTTAAAATGAAAATTAGAAAACTAAGTAAAGAATTATAAAATATTAAAACAAAAGACTTGTAATGAAATATTCTAATAATTATAAATTTATAATAGAGTTATAATTTATTTAATATAATTTCAAAGTATTAACTATTAAGTAACTAAGACAATTCATAAATAAAATTCAACGCTTAGAGCCTTTTATTTTATTAATAGAACTTTCAAATCTCAAATACAAATATAATTCTTTTGAAGAGCACTTAATCTACGCAGCCACATTCTAGGAAGGGTTTTGTTTGAATTAGGCCTCTTAGTAGCCAATTACAAATATCATACTAATATTTGTAAGCTCCTATATAGCTTCTTTGTAACTTATCAATAATATCTCTCGGACATTCTGCTGGAATTGGCAATGTTGATTGATGTTCCATGAGCTCCATGCCGTCATCGCTCCCCGTGGTTAGTATCTCATTGTATTCTTCTTCTTCACTAGTGGTTAATTTTTCAAAACCAAGATTTCTTCTTTCTGCATTAATCCAATCTCTGAATAATACGGAAATCTCTAGACTGTCCTCCGCTAATGAATGTCTATGATCTCCAATTTGAAATCTTGCCGCACTAAAAGCACTCTCCGATGCTACTGATGATGCTTGAATAGCCAGGATATCTCGGACCATAATTGAAAGTGTTGGAAAAGCCTTGTCACGCTCCCTCCACCATGACAAAAGTTGTTCTTTGCCTTCTTCGTCTTTAATATTTTCCAATCCTTGATTAAGATGAGAATCAAGTTCATCATCAATAGAGGAATTAAAACATATTATATCATCCATATCTTCCCATAAAACTTCTGCTCTAGACTTAGAAGTAGAAGGAGCAGTTTCACAACCAGTTGTATCCATAGATTTATATTTATCAAACATTGATCTAGCATAAGAATATATGCTAGCTTGGCAGTTTTCGAGAGATGATTGTTCATTTTCTTGAATTTCTAAATTCTCATAAATTTTACGAACAAGTCCCTTTACACCTCTTAGTTTTAAAGATGGGTTAAGTAGAGTAGAAATTAAATAAACTTCGGGAATAGGGAAAAAATACTTTTAAAATTTTAAAATCATTTCTTTAATGGCCGGTGCATAAGTTGGATTTGTTTTATACTTACCAAATACAACAGAAATTCCACAAATATACCATAATATTTGTGTAACAGTAGGATAATATACCATAAAATTATTTTGTAGCATAATAAAAATTTTCTAAAAATTTAGTAAGCTCTCTGATCTCATCCCAATCAGAATCAACAATTTGATCAACAGGGTGAGCATTATGCATATTAAATACTTTTTGGATAGGCACCCGATAATCATAAGCAACTTTAAGCATTTCATAAGTAGAATTCCACCTAGTACAAACATCTTTTGGAACTTTTCTAAATGGAAGGTTAGCACTAGCACATTGTTGAGCAAATTCACGAATTCTACTTTGTTTATGAGCACGAAAAATATAGCCACAAGCATGTTGTATTTTACTACAAGCATCAGAAAATAAATTAAGACCATCTTTTACAACCAAGTTAAAAATATGGCATGCACATCTAACATGAAAAATTGTTGGATTAATTGGATAAAGTCTAGATTTTAAGCTATTTGTTGTGGTTGTGTTAGAAGAAGCATTATCTAAGGTGATAGTTAAAACTTTATTAATGAGTCCATAAAAATCAAGTATTTGTAGAACAGTAGTTGCAATATATGGTCCAGTGTATTTTGAATCAACAAATTTATAACCAATAATACGTTTTTGCAAGTTCCAGTGATGATCAACCCAATGACATATAACAGTTAAATAATCACAACCATTAGGACTACGACCTATATCAGATGTGATAGACAATTTACAATCTAAGTGAAAAAATACACAACGAATATACTGAAGATATTCGGTTGAAATTTAAAAACATCATTTCTAACCGTGATCTTAGGAAAACCTTGAAAAGCAGGGTTATAAGTTTCTTGTATATAATGCACAAAAGCAGGGTGAGAAGGGAAAGTAAAAGGTAAGCCACAGACAACCACCATTTTGCTAAGTTCTCACGATCTCTATCTTTGTTATATTTGCGTAAAACATGACCAGAAGCAGGGTCAAGTTGTTGAATTTGATTAGAACCAGATCCACTAGGAGTGTCAGTACTGATGGTAGGATCTATAATTTTTCCGGCTTCTATGTTAGCTTGTGATCCCTTATTAAGTGTCTACTTAAACCCCCGTCCCACCACTTGTTGTGTGTGCAAATACTTGCTTACATTTTTCACATATAGCACGATGATTGACTTTATCATGTTTAAAAAATTTCCATACAAGTGATGTTTTGGGACGTTCAGCCTTAGGCTTACCCCTTACAGGGGGTAAAGCTCTAGACTGAGATTAACTCTGAGTTGGAGCTTGTGTTGCGGGACTAGTAGGTGTTTCATCTAATTCTTCTTTCTCATTTTCTTCATCCTCAAAAAAAAATATCATTGCCAAATTGTCTTTGTAAAATTTCATGATCTAATTGTTCTCCGACATGAACATCATAAAATGTGGGGGGTTGGGAAAATGAAGTTTCATCAACATGAGTCATTTCATCAATATGCTTTCTAATTCTAGGTCTAGGAGAAGGGTTAGGATTAGGATTACTACTTTCACCTTTACTATTTTTTTTATTGCTTTTTTTAAAAATACCAAATATATTTTTAGGTGCCATAATTTAAATATGAAATTAAATTAAAAAAGCTAACACAAATATTAAACACACAAATGAAATACGAAAATATAACACGTAAAGTAAACACAAAAATTAAGCACTAAAATGATACGCAAAAATTATATATTAAAATTAGGAGATGGAACGAGTGCACCGTGATTAAATATTGAAACCTGAAGCAATTGCCCAAAATATTGCTCCAAATACTTGACGAATTAATTTGAAGCTTGAAAGTTGGTCCAAACAATTTGCCCAAATACTTGAAAGTTATCACTTGATACTTGATAGTAACAAAATTGAGAGAATAATATAAAATATAGATAGAATATTAGAATATAAGAGATTTGAAAGAGAAGATTGTTTTTTTGTGAGAAAAAGTGAAGAAGAATGTGGGGTATTTATAGTAGAAAATAGGGCCAAAGTGTAATTTAATAAACTTAAGGGTTATATTAAAAGTTTGGGGGGGGTTAGGGGGTGTTTGGGGGGGGGGGTAGGGACTGTTTGGACCATTGGCAACGGCTATTTTTGCAATTTAAGCCGTTGCCCAACGGTTAGTTTTTTTAAAAAAAAAAAAAAAAAAAAAAAACTGGCGGGACGGGACGGGACAAACGGGACGAAATGGTCGTCCCATCCCGTGTCCCGTTTAACATTGGCCCATCCCATTTAACTTGAAGCGGGACGTCCCGTCCCGTTGGACAGCCATATGATGGGGAAACCTACATTATTTTGATGTATCTCATCAATTCCGTTCATGTAATGCTGGAGACCTCGACACGGATCCGTTTTGTATTAATATCGTTGTTGAACATATGTGCTTTTTCCTCAGGAAATGTATACTAAGGACTGATCGTTTAAATTTAGCGAACTGTACCATGATCTATATATAATGGTTTTCTTACTGCTAACTTTATCATAGTAAAACGTTGTGGAGTTGGTTCACTTGAACATGTTGTTCGTTACCTCATTAAAGTCTTCATGAGAAACTCTTGTTTTGGCTGTTTCAGTATATAAATCGAGGAGTTAAAGAGGCGATGCTAAATGTGAATTGATTTGGTCTTTAAAAAGATTGGCTCAATGGTAAAGTAAACAATCATTTGAGGTGCCATTTCTTGGACGAATTTTTCTTCATTGTGCCATTTCTTGGACGACTTGATTTACTGAGTATGCAACATAGCATAATGATTCTGTCATGACAACTCAAAATTCCTAGTGGAACGAATCTTTGCAAGTGGAGAACTCCACTTAACAAAATTTCAGTAGCAGGTATTCTTGATGGCTTAACTGCAGTATTCAATGGAAACCTTGTGATGTTTGTGCAACAATCTTTCGACCGGTAAAGTTCTGGTCAGTTCGATGATTTCCTCGGCAGATGTGTAGGTCGACTGCTTGGTAAATTTGTTATGAATTGTTGAAAGATGTTTCAAATGCTTCAATATCTTTCCCTTTGTTCTTCCTATTTTTCATGTTAATTTGCTGTTCAAAAATATGTGATGTGGATGCATCAAGCTTGGTAATTCCATCCAGGTAGATGAGAAGAATCTTCAACCCTCTATCTTTTAGCATTGTGGAAAGTCTGAAAATAAATAATTTTTTACTATTCAAATGCCAATGAAGCGATGAAACGTATATATAGCTCATAGTTATATTGCTATGACTAACCAGACTAAATATAAATAGAGTTATTTTTTATTGGATCGGAATAGAACGATAAATAAATAGGGTAAAGTTACTGCTTGTCCCATTACAGACATAGGTCTAAAGGATTATTCAAAGTGCTATTTTGTAATGAGTTTAATGTAGCTATGCTACTCTCTTTTCATCCCTCCCGAATTGACCTTCTCAAATCATATCTCTAATAACAAAAAATTGATACATCTCATAAAAATTTATCCACTCTTTATAAAACAATATAAGTATGGGCCCGAGCTCAGCACGGGCCATTCTACACTAGTCTCTTATATTTTACAGCTGTAAACCACGTGATCGACATTCCTTATTATCCAACTCTAACTCATAGCTCAAAGAGGTACAAAGTCAAACAATCAACTCACTCATTTTGCTTAATTCAAACTAGGGCTGTCGAATTTGACAAAAACCCAAATGATGCGTACTGATTATTAGTCAGTCTATTTATTGAACTTAACATATTTTGACCTAGGCTGAGTTTTAGCCCAAATTAATGTATGAGTAATTTTGTCAAAAAATTCTTTAAAATATTTTTTTTTAAATATGTTATACTCCCTCCATTTTAATTTATGTGAATTTATTTCTTTTTTAGTCCGTGCAAAAAAAAAGACTTCTTTCCTTATTTGGAAACAAATTACCTTTACACAATGATTTATAGTCACACAAAATATATGTGCCTCATTTTACACTACAAGATCCAAAGTCTTTTCTCTTTTCTTAAACTCCGTCTCCAATCAAATAAGTTCACATAAATTGAAACTGAGGGAGTATATAATTATAACAATGAACAAAAAATCTTATTTAGTAATTATACAATTCAATAAAAAAATAACACAAATTAAGGAAAGCATGATAGTAAAAATTGCACAGTGCGCCCTATTTGGTCGCCCTCATTTCACTTATACCCATTTTTTTTAAAAGTTTTAACTTGTACTCACTTTTTAAACAACTTCAGTCATCTATCTCCTCCTCTTTCTCCTCCTTCGTTTTCTTCTTCTTTTCTTCTTCTTTCTTCTGCTGCTTGGTGCTGCTATGAAACTTCAGTTCATGGGATGATTGCCATAAGTTAAATATGTTTATCAGATTATTTAAAATTAAATTACAAATAATTACGTAAGTTAGTAGAGAATAATTTGTGAATATTTTCACGTACGTAAATTAGTAGACAATGATAATTCTGTTCTTTTCACATTTATTGTATCCAAAATTTATGATTTAAATATTGTTTACAATCTGATTATTCATCTAGTATGTTAGAAAGCTTTTTCAAAAATTTCAGCTTATATAGTGCTGAAATTTTTACAATGAACTAAATAATTTCAGCATCTTCTGCCGAAATTTTTGAAAAAGCTTTATGACAAAATTAATGAATCCAGGACAAAAAAAACTTCAGCTTTTAGTGCTGAAGTTTTACAAATGAACTAATGCTGAAGTTTTTGGAAAGGTTTATTCAAGACTATTATAACTTTCAACTACAATACTTAAGTTCAGCAATTACAAACAAAAATTTCAGTAAATAGAGAACAAAACTTCAGTTACTATGCTTAAGTTCAACAATTACAAACAAAAACTTCAGCACACTCAGTTCAGCACACTTGCTACTTCAAACCCGTCTACTAAAATATTAAAATTTGGCGTGATTGACTTTACTACATCAGCACAAGGCTGAAGTTACGAAAAAAGTGGGTACGCTTGTAATTTTTTTTGCAAAACGGACACAAGTTAAAACGCGATTATAAATACAAATACCCCAACTTGATAAGAGTTTGACGGATTGGACTATAATTCAAAGTTTAGTCTATCTTAACTAACCTATTTTAGCCCATGTAATTTTGAGCGAGTCAATCCATTTAAACCCGCCCAAAATTGGTCCAACTAACGCAGTTGACACCCCTAATTCAAACAATACAAAGTTGAGGGAACCGAAAAGGACGAAACCCGTTAGGAAACTCATGAATAAATCAGAGTATGATAGTAGTAAAAAGAATCAGCAGCGGTCACGACTCCCGCCGCCCTTTAATGTCAAGAAGTAAAAAAAAGAATGAACAAAAAACAGTGAAAAATAAAACCATAAATAAACTCCTAACTGTTCAACTCCGGCGAAATAAAACACAAAATATCGTCACAGATCAAAGATGATTCAAAGCATCAAAGAAGCAGCAAAGATAGCTACAACAGCAGATCCGGCGATAGCGACTCTGTTCAAGGGGGCAGAGTTAGGAGAGGAGGTAGGAGAACCGCCGGGAGCAGCGCCGATCGATGGAGGAGAAGAACCGATAGGAGATGATGCCGGAGTATCGACAGTTGGTGGAGCTGGAGGAGATGCCAATGGAGATTCAGATGGAGAAGATGCGGTAGTAGGAACATTTGCAGGAGCAGAGACAGGTGTTACTGCAGATGGAGGAGTCGCCACCGGAGGTGACGATGCTACCGGTAGTGGAGAACCCGTCGGCGAAGCTGCCGGAGATGCTCCTGGTGCCTGAGCAAATGCAGATCCAACCACCAAAGCCAACATTAAAGCAATGATCATCTTTGAGTATGCCATTCTAGCCTTTAAAATCAGGAGCTTTCTGGAAGAAGTAAAGCAGAGAACGAGCACAACCAGCTATATATATAGGAAGAGAAAATATGAAAGTGTTGAGTTCCGTTTGGAGGAAAGGACAGGAAAAGCAGTGTATATATAGGAGGGAAATATGGGAAAATTTTAAAATATTTGTTTTAGTAAGTCGGTTTAGAAAAAGTTGAATAAAATAGTGGACTAATAATTTGTTGACAACTCAACGACCGAAGAAGGGCGGGACGGTGATTGAGTCCACCTGGTTACATTTTTCTTTCCGCGTCAAGAGATAAATTTCTAGAATTTTTTTTGTTTTGACTGTTTCTTTGTGCAATTTTTATTTGAAATAATTCGTCATAAAAATTAAAAATGTTATAAAATAAAAACTATAAAGTAAAGACAAGTATAGAGAGAAACTTATATATTATTTGAAATCAAACTGATGTACATAATGAACTGAAATCTCTTCTATTTATAGAAGAAAGGAAGCTGCTGTGCAAGCTGCTACTATACCAGATATGGATAATCTTCTACTGAGAGCAATATTTATCCATAACGGAATACTGAAAGGATAAGCTTATTATACCCGATATGGATAATCTTCTATCGGGGATAATGTTTATCCATAACTGGGTACTGAAAGGATAAGCTTATTATACCTGGTATGGATAATCTTCTACCGGGAGTAATGTTTATCCATAACCGGGTATCGAAGTGATAAGCTTCTTCAGGAAGCTTATTTTCAATAGAGTACTTAAATAAATAAACATATTTACGGTGGAGTCTCATATGGATAAGATTCTTCAGGAAGCTTATTTACAACGGAGTACTAAATGAACATCCATAATATAATATATTTATAACACTCCCCCTTGGATATTCATTAAAAAATAATGTGCCTCATTAAAACCTTACTAAGAAAAACCACGTGGGAAAAAATCCTAGTGAAGGAAAAAGAGTACACATATTAAGTAATACGCATTGCTGACTGCCTCATTAAAAACCTTATAAGGAAAATCCTGTGGGAAAAACCTTAGTAAGGGAAAAAGAGTACATCGCGCATTTTACTCCCCCTGAAGAAAATTTTATTTCAAATATTTGAGTCTCCGCATTCCAATCTTGTATACCATATTCTCAAAAATTGATGTTGGTAAAGACAATCTATTGGATTGTCACTTGAACTAATTTGATGCACATCAATGTCACAATTTTCCTGAAGATCATGTATGTAGAATAATTCTGGTGAAATGTTCTTTGTTCTATCTCCTTTTATAAATCCTCCCTTTAATAGTGCTATGCATGAAACATTGTCTCCGTATAATATTGTGGGTCTTTTATCACATTCCAACCCACATGTTTCTCGAATGAATCACTGATCTCAATCATATGCACTCCCTGCTTGCCGGTTTGAAATCGAGCTTTATGGGTATCGGATAAATAACCTGCATCTGCATTACCAATACGATCTGCACCACTTTTGTTAGCATTAACAAGATAAATAAGTGCACCATCTACACCGAGATAGAGTATTTCAGGACCAAAGAGCTCCTCATCCTCTTCTAGAGGTTGGAACGGATCCTTATTCACTTTAAGTGATTGAATATTCATTGGTGTACTTAATGGGTACACTTTGTCCATGTTAAAGTATTTTTAAGACCCTCTTGAAGCTCTTCCGGAGTTCCAATAAGATTTATGTCACCAACATAAACAACAAGTGTAACAAATTTTGATGACATTTTCTTTATAAAAATACATGGACAAATAACATAATTTATGTAACTTTCTTTCAGCAAATATTTACTGAGGCGATTATACCACACGCGCACAGATTGCTTTAAACCATACAAAGATCTTTATAATTTGATCGAGTACATTTCTCAAGACTTTGAATTATATGCTTCGGGCATTTTCAATCCTTCAAGGATCTTCATATAGATTTAGCCAAATAAGTCATATATAGGTTAAGACTTGTATCTAAATGGTATGACATCTTCAAGTGTCTGGACTGCTAGTCCGATCCTCACAATCTTTTACAATATTGTGCACTATATTGTATTAAATATATCGTCGACGATCATTTTGTGTCAGTTCCGAAGCGACATAACTTGTGGAGATCTCATCACTTTCTTTATTTTCAGGTACGTGAACTTTTTCGAGAGTTTCATGAAATGTTATGTCGTGGGCTCTTCTAGAGCTTATTTCCTCCTCATTTTGATCATTAGCTCCTACTATTTTTCAAGGATTGTTACCTTTGGAACCGATTGGTCTACCACGCTTCATGCGTACAGTAAATTCTATCATTCAGGGACTTTAATTTTAATAGGAGCATTTGCAGCTGAAATATGATATTTAATTTTGGATCAGCAAATGCTTCTGGCATTCGACTTGAATTATCTTCTAAGTGAGGATCATGATAATTCGATTCATATAACATATTTTTCAACTGTTTATTCCATCCCCCAAATGTTAGAAAAACTAACATATATCCCCAATCATCTTTGGAAAACATATCTTTGTGTATTATGGTAGAGAAATTAATCATATACCACGCAACAAAAGATAGTAAAAATATTTGGTTTCTGATCTTAAACCAATTATGAAGGGAGGACTTATCATATATTGTTGATCTGATGCATACAAGTGCTGCTATATGCAATTTAGAAAATCTTAGACCAACACATGAAAGCTTTGTTCTCATAAGCAATGGTTTAGACATTAATAGGAGGTATTCAATGCTAAACCAGCTTGGATATAAACCAGCATTATCAAGATGAACTGTCTTGATTTCATAATCTGAAAATTATGCTCTTAATCGAGAAAAGCAATTCCAAATGCCAAACTGTAGGTTGACAATAATTACACATGTAACCATCTCATATATGCACCTATAAGTGGTTCACATGATAGGTGAACGGGCCTATATTCACCTTTTATATATTTTAGAATCAGGGGTCTTAGTCCCAACTTTAGCTGGTATAATCAATTCATTATGAGAACAAACAACACATGAGAATTTATGAAGAATCTTCTAGTTCTTTAGTATATGCTTATCTGAATTCTCAAATAGCTCATTTAAAAATGGCAAATGAAAACTTCAAGTTTATCATGTCATGTGTTATCACTTAGTAAACTTCTGGTTTACTATGGCATAAACTTTTGCTTTAGTAAATTTCTGGTTTACTGTGATACATGATATAGTACAAATTAAAGAATAAGGCGGGTAACTTCTCACATACATATTATTTTACCCCGTATGATTGTGGAAACATGAAGATTATCAATCTTCCAATCATTTGTAGTCTCAATATGATAGCCATTTGTATTAGTAAACTTCAGGTTTACTACAACATATGTTTTGACCATAATTATATAATATGAATGACATATTTGTATATAAACTCTTCGAGAGCCTTCATTTATTATCCACAATCTAATATTTATCTGGCACTACTGGTGTCATGTATTCTTTAGGCAAACATTTAGTTCTTCAGGAGTTGTTGATACATTTTGTACTATCAAATATTGCTCAGACACTGCTGGTGTCATGAGAGAAAATCACAATCAAATAAACAATGTAAAACAATTGTTTAAGCACACGAAAACTCCTCTTCATAATATTTTTCCACTTCAGGAGGCAATTTCAATTGTGTTACTTCTTCAGGAGCAAATTTAAAATACGAAATATTGAGTATATATTCTCTCAATTATATTAATTCTTCCGGAGGTGAATTGTAATGTATTCATATCAAGAGCGCGTTCATATTTACCCGACTTATTAGTATTGTCACATTCACTTCAGGGAATGGATTAATATTATCAAAAGTTCTCATCCTTCAGGAAATCGAACATAATTATCTGAATGCGCATTAATCACATCAAATTGTGATGCCTCAACCTTTTTTAAAATATTTACTATTTCAGGAGCAAATCGAGGCGTGCATTTAATATAGAGAATACTTATGTAGCTTATCTTCAATTGTAACCATAAAAAGCCTAAATTATTACTTTGGTGATCATAGGCATATACCACTTCTGGTAGTTAACAAAATATAATTACAATGAGATATACGAAATATAACCACTTCTTGTGGCTGTATATTTCTTGCAAACTCTGCTAGAGTTTAAGTTGATCTAATAATGTTATCCATATTCTTCAAAATGACATAAACAAGATATATTATAGTAAACATTATTATCAAATCATAATTTTTCTTTATGTACAACAATTACATAATCATACTATCTATTACAAATAACAAAAATTAAAATATTTACATTTCTACAGATTCACCACCAATTACATGACTTGTTTCTCCTTCTGGGAGTGCAAGGTAATCAGTTACATCCAAATGCATGAAGTCTAAATTATCTTCAGAAATAAAATTTGCTTCAGCATTTTTCTCTGTCTTCTTTAGGGAGGCTTGGTAAAGCTCAACCAGGTGCTTTGGCGTACGACAGGTACATGACCAGTGCCCTTTTTCTCCACATCTATTTTTATGCATTTGGTGCTTGCACCGCTTCATACTTTTGTTCCTTCCTTTTCCACTGCTGGTGGTGAGGAGTGTTCTTTGGTGCATTATTATTACCATGATTAGAGTTTCTTTCTCGACCACGACCATGATCACGACTGGGGCCACGACCTTTTCCACGTTTAGCCTGGTGGAAGTTCATCTCATTCACTTCAGGGAATGGACAAGAACCAGTAGGTCGACTTTCATGATTTTTCATTAATAGCCCATTATGTTGCTCGGCTATAAGAAGATGTGAGATAAGTTCAGAATACTTTTTAAATCCCATCTCTCGATATTGCTGCTGCATGAGCATATTCGAGGCATGAAAAGTGGTGAAAGTTTTCTCCAACATATCATGATCAGTAATATTATCACCACATAACTTCAATTGGGAAATAATTCTGAACATAGCAGAATTATACTCACTGATAGATTTAAAATCTTGTAGTCTTAGATGAGTCCAATCATATCGTGCTTGTGAAAGAACGACCATCTTCAGGTGGTCATATCTATCTTTCAAATTATTCCACAATATGACTGGATCTTTAACAGTAAGATATTCCATTTTCAGGCCCTCATCAAGGTGATGGCGTAGGAATATCATTGCTTTGGCATGGTCTTGGTTTGATGCCTGATTTTTGTCTTTGATGGTGTCTGTCAGACCCATCGCATCAAGATGAATTTCAGCATCAAGCACCCAAGACATGTAGCTTTTGCTCGTTATATCCAGGGCTACAAATTCAAGTTTAGAAAGATTTGACATTATTTAGGAAAAGAAAGTTCTTACCTCAGATACTTTCAAAATATTTGCTCGAGATGGCAGAGTCTCGTGCTGATAACGTGTTATAAAATAAAGACTATAAAGTAAAGACAAGTATAGAGAGAAACTGATATATTATTCGAATTCAAACTGATGTACATAATGAACTGAAATCTCTTCTATTTATAGAAGAAAGGAAGCTGCTGTGTAAGCTGCTACTATACCTGATATGGATAATCTTCTACTGAGAGCAATATTTATCCATAACGGAGTACTGAAAGGATAAGCTTATTATACCCGATATGGATAATCTTCTACCGGGGATAATGTTTATCCATAACTGGGTACTGAAAGGATAAGCTTATTATACCCGGTATGGATAATCTTCTACCGGGGATAATATTTATCCATAACTGGGTACTGAAAGGATAAGCTTATTATATCCTGTATGGATAATCTTCTATCGGGGGTAATGTTTATCCATAACCGGGTATCGAAGTGATAAGCTTCTTCAGAAAGCTTATTTCCAATAGAGTACTTAAATAGATAAATATATTTACGGTGAAATCCCATATAGATAAGCTTCTTCGGGAAGCTTATTTACAACGGAGTACTAAATGAACATTCATAATAAAATATATTTATAACAAAAAAGGCTTATTTGAAAAACTTTTCCGAAAACAAGCTAAGGACTGATTTTTTTTCCCGAGCATTTTAATGACTGTTTTCTCTTTATATATAAGATTATTATTAGCAAACATTGTGGTTACCGTTATGATTGGCACGTTCTGGTCTAGCTAGCTGGGATTATGAAATTCGTTTCTCATTGGCCACCTAAGAAGCAGGGGATACTGGGTGTTGAGAGGTTGGAAAGTACTCATTTACATGTTTATATTAAATTATATAAATTTATAATAATTAGCAAAAAAAAAGATGAAAATATACCTTAATAAACCACGCATAAGCGATTAAAATTTATATATAAATACATATCATGCACTTATTAATTTAATATTTTATGTATATAATTACCAAGTAAAATCTATTTTTTGCGTAGGGGACATACAACGCAAGATTGTCGAGAAAGAGTACTCATTCTCTCACAAATGATGACCTCCAACGGGAAACTACAGAACATGGATTCATGTGCTGTATAAATTTCTGTTGTTTATTGAACCTAAATTATTATGGTTATCTTTTTTTCAAAAATGTAATTTAAGTTGTAGATTAGAAGAAGGGGGAGGGTTGGTGATGCTCTTGAGACTTTCTTGTGCTTGTGGGGTTATTCTAGCTTTGCTTTTACAAATTCAAATGATATGTTAAGACTTTTCAATTATTGAACTCTATTAGAGAGCAAAAATAGATTGTAATATTGATTTGCCAGCCTTTTGAAAAATATATTTTGTGATAAAATGTATATTTTTTTTCAATTCTTTGAAAATTTGAAATTGTTGCAATTAAACAAGGATTGCTTCAGAAACCTACCAGACTCGACAAGGAAAGAAACACCAAGATCAAGAAGAAACCCCAAATCCAGAGGGTTAAGGGAGGCCAAGGGAAAATTAAACAGAGGAGAAAAACTAGAAATTCAGAGAAGAAAGATGACAAATGTCAAGACATGGATTTCAGCCAAGTTCATGTGACAAAAGAAGAAATGCAAAAACTGAGCAGCAACACGAAGAGATTCAATACTTAGACTACATTCCTATTGAAGTGTCTATAATTCCAGAACCTACTACTGTGGATCAGAATAAGGAGCTAGGTGATGGCTTGGGACAACTATACCCCCACCCCCATGTATGGTCTAGACTTCAAATTGATGAATAGCTATGCTGGAAGGAAAATTAAAGAGAAAGTGCATGGGGAAGCAGTAAAAGATAGAACAGAGGCTCATACATATAACGTGCATGTATAGTTATCAAGCCATACAATAGATGACACAGCCTACAAAGATCGGGAAAATGACACTATCATGGAAGGCTTATCAGAGGAACAACTTAGCTCCAAATCTGATGATGAACTTACTCAGTCTGCTAGAAAGAGATTGCTAATTGAGGGCAGGAAGGATATTAGAAATTAGGTTCAACAAAATGTCGCCTATTGCAACAATTTGTCTCCAAGAAAGCTGCGAGATTCGAACATGGGAGGAACGTGTTTCTTCTCTACCTTTAGATCAGACAACAAACAAGGAGATCAAACAACACATTAACCTAATGTTTTCATGATCAATACAATATCATGGAATATTAGGGGTATTGGGTCACAAGGTGCTACGAAAAGACTCAAAACTATCTATCACACCTCCTTTTTCCGTACCCGCGAGGGTACAAGGGAGTTTTTTCCAATTAAAGGACAATCGAAACGGGATTGGTTTATTTATTTCAGAGTCGCCACTTGGGAGATTTAGGGTGTCCCAAGTCACCAATTTTAATCCCGAATCGAGGAAAAGGATGACTCCATATTACAGTCTGCGTACCAGAAATCCGGATAAGGAATTCTGTTAACCCGGGAGAAGGTGTTAGGCATTCCCGAATTCCGTGGTTCTAGCACGGTCGTTCAACTATATTATTCGGCTTGATTATCTGATTTTATACAAATATGAACTTATGTGCAAATTTTAACTTTTTACCGCTTTCATAATTATTATTATTATTTTTTACAAGGAATTGCAACGTTGCGAAAATGTATCTCGAACCGCGATACAATCAATGTACCCGTGGTCGTCGACACACTTTGACTCCGTTGAGATTTGGATTTGGGTCACATCAATGTGCACCCGAGTTTAAGAAAATTAAATTATTAAAGGCGCGCCTAAAGCGACTAGCGTATCATCTACTTTGGGTAGGGCCGTGGAATTTTGCTAAACGGTCCATCCCGAAGTCTAAGCAATATAAAGCAAATATTTACTGAGGGCCCCGCAATTTTGTATTTTTATTTGGCGAGGCTCATCTCATTCTTATTTTTAAAGATAAACCTATAGTGACTACATTTCTTCTATTAAGTTTGTCTCTAAAAATAAAAGAAAATTTCTCAATTAATTACATGTTGGAAAAAAAAATAACTTATTAGTTATTAGTTTACGGCTAATGTGAATGGAAAATTGCGATCGAGTTTGTACAAAGAAAAATTGCTTTCATTCTATATTCTATTATTCAATAATACTGGAACATGAGATTGACACACCATAATATCAAAAACAAATTAACTAGTATTTGATTAATTTAAACTAAAATTATTAGATGAAGAAGTTATACATATGCAAGCCCATTACTCATTAATTAATCGACTACATTTTTATACAAAGAAAGGAAAATTATATTCAAACACAAATCTAAACAGGAGGGATTCAACAGGAACAAAGCCTGATTAATATTTCATTTCGCTTCAAGCCGAGAGTGTACAAATGTGTACCTGGAAATGACAGTACAAAAAGAAGAAGATCAGCAAAGTAGTATGTAACACAACAACATACATCAGCAGAAAGCCCAACACAGTAGCTTCAACACCTCAGTCCAGAAATCCCAGCAACACGGAGAAAACTAGTAAAAATAGAGAAGACAAATAGTGCGAAAATCTCTCTTTATTTTTTCTTTCTAGATTTGAACTCTCTATGGTGTTCTTCCGCTCTCAATATTTCAGAAAATTTGTTTCTATCTTTTTTACTCTCTCCAAAATGAATTATGTCCTTGTATATTCTAAGTATCCAGAGTGTATATCGAGTGTATACTGCTCTCTCCGCCCCCTCTTTTCTTCTTCTCTCTATCTAGTTTTTCCTCTTTTTTCTACTCCTTCTTCCTAAATTTTCTCTTCTATTTATAGCAAAATTTTCGAAATTTTCAGATTTGTTTATTATTATTATTATTTTTTTTTTAATTAAATGAAATCCCACTTACAAATTGCTTTTATTTTTTTAGAAAAAGAAATCCCACCTTTATTTACTTTTATTTTTAAAATTCCAACTTTAATTACTTTATCTTATTTAAAATCCCACTTTTTATTTTTTTAAAAGAGAATCTCACTTTATTTAACTTTTCTTTAAAAAACAAACCACTATCTTTTCTTTTTCTTTCAAAAATGCTACTTTCAATTACTTTAAATTTTTAAAATTTTCAGATACCTTTATATTTATTTTTTAATTCCAACCTTCTTTTACTTTTAAATTTTTTAAAAATTCCACAAAACTTTTTATTTTTTTAAATTTTCTACATTCTTTTACTTTTTTTTAAAAAAAAAAAGAGAATTTCACCTATTTTTACTTTTATATTTTTTTTATTCAATACTTCCCTTTTTCTTATTTTTTTTAAATTTTTTAAATCATTCCCGAAATTATTATATATATTTTTAAAAAAATATAATAATAATAATAAAAAAATATAATATTTTCGGAAGTTTTATATATAAAAAAAACAAAAAATAAAACTATTAATAGTTATAATTCACCTTTTATTTTTTATTTTTTTGGTTTTGTTTTGTGTTGGACAAAAATGAAGAAGGGGTGTTGGGTTAATGGAGCGGACCGGGTCGACCCGGTTTGAAGTGGACCGGGTCATGGGGAAAGTTGGGCAATTATTTGGGCCTGTGGTTTGAAATTGAAGAAGTGGCCCAATCCGATTTTTCTTTGTATTTTTGTTCTCTTTTCTTCTTTTATTTTTCTAAAACTAAATTATAAAAGTACTTAAATTATTATTAAGAACTAAATTAAGTTATAAAAGCGCAAATTAACTTCCAATAACAATTAACGCACAATTAAGTAATAATTAAGCATAAAATTGTTCATTTGGACATTAAATGCTAAAAATACAAAAGATGCCTATTTTTGTAATTTTTAATTTTTGTAAACAAATTTAATTACTAACAATTGTAGAATTAAATCCTACATGCAAAATGCGACATATTTTGTATTTTTTATTAATTTAACAAATAAACATGCATAGACAAACATACAAATAGTTACACAAAATATCACAAAATATCACAAAAATTGCACACCAAGAAAAATTATTTTATTTTTGAATTTTTTGGGAGTAATTCTCATATAGGGCAAAAATCACGTGCTTACAGCTGCCCCTCTTTGCCCGAAGACACGAAGGGTTTTCGTGCAAAGATAAAGCGAGCGATTTTTGCCCATCCGAGTACTCCGTGTGAAGCATTTTTTTTAAATTTTTTTTTTGAAAAAGATTTGACCGAACCTTTGCTTCAAAGGTTTCCTACATATCCTGGGCTAAACAGGAATCAGGTCAATGTAGTTCGGGAAGTTTTTGGTAGCTGGGACTACCGTGGGACTGCGATGTTACTGCTGTTGCATGCTGTTATCACTGCTTACCGATCTCCTTGTTACACCGTGCTTAAAAGAAAACAAGAAGCTAGGCTAGACTAAAATTTGTTCTTGTTGCCTTGCTTTCTTGTCGGCTTGTGTTTCCTTCGGTGCTTTTCTTCCTTGAATTTTGGAATGATACTGGCCCTTTGCTTTTCTGAATACCAGTTTTCATCATTTTGCTCGGTCCGCTGGGGACATGGCTTCCTTCATCAAGCTTTTCGGCGGTTCCTCTGGTGGGTACGGCTTTCTTCATCAGACTTGTTATGCTGGGCATGATTTAATGTTCACCAGCTGCTTCTTTCAAGACGCGTCCTTTCTTCCTTTTGACTCATGCGCCTGAATTTGTGCTGGAACATCTTGTTGCAACCTTCTGTTTCCCGGTACTGGGGATTTTTATTGTTTCCTGCTGGGGATTCTTGTTGTAACCCTCTATTTTATTGTTTTCTGACTTGATCTTGAAATGTATGCCTCTATTATATGGGCGGGCTCCCAACTTCAACGCTTGTAATGAAAAAGACTGAATGTATTCCCGTATTATACTGGTGGGCGACCTAGAACATGAATGTATTCCCGCATTTTACTGGTGGGCGACCTAGAACAGAATGTATTCCCGCATTTTACTGGTGGGCGACCTAGAACAGAAAGTATTCCCGCATTTTACTGGTGGGCGACCTAGAACAGAATGAAAGGACAGAAATGTATGCCTCTGTTATATAGGCGGGCTCCCAACTTCAATACTAACTTAGGAGGAAATGTCTCTCCTATGGGTAAAACTAAACTTAGGAGGAAATATCTCTCCTATGGATAAAATAAACTTTAGGAGGAAATGCATCTCCTGTGGGTAAAACTAAACTTTAGGAGGAAATGTGTCTCCTATGGGTAAAACTAAATTTAGGAGGAAATGCATCTCCTATGGGTAAAACTAAACTTAGGAAGAAATGCGTCTCCTATGTGTAAAAGTAAACTTAGGAGGAAATGCATCTCCTATGGGTAAAATGAACTTAGGAGGAAATGTGTCTCCTATTGGTAAAGGCGTGGAATGTATTCCCTTGTTATACAGGTGGGCGCCTAAAATATGAAATGGACAGACAAAAAGTATTCCTCTCGTTATACAGGTGGGCGCCTGGCTTCAACGGATGAACCCAGAACATCCTAGTCGAGGGCGGATGAACCCAGAACATCCTAGTCGAGGGCGGATGAACCCAGAACATCCTAGTCGAGGGCGGATGAACCCAGAACATCCTAGTCGAGGGCGGATGAACCCAGAACATCCTAGTCGAGGGCGGATGAACCCAGAACATCCTAGTCGAGGGCGGATGAACCCAGAACATCCTAGTCGAGGGCGGATGAACCCAGAACATCCTAGTCGAGGGCGGATGAACCCAGAACATCCTAGTCGAGGGCGGATGAACCCAGAACATCCTAGTCGAGGGCGGATGAACCCAGAACATCCTAGTCGAGGGCGGATGAACCCAGAACATCCTAGTCGAGGGCGGATGAACCCAGAACATCCTAGTCGAGGGCGGATGAACCCAGAACATCCTAGTCGAGGGCGGATGAACCCAGAACATCCTAGTCGAGGGCGGATGAACCCAGAACATCCTAGTCGAGGGCGGATGAACCCAGAACATCCTAGTCGAGGGCGGATGAACCCAGAACATCCTAGTCGAGGGCGGATGAACCCAGAACATCCTAGTCGAGGGCGGATGAACCCAGAACATCCTAGTCGAGGGCGGATGAACCCAGAACATCCTAGTCGAGGGCGGATGAACCCAGAACATCCTAGTCGAGGGCGGATGAACCCAGAACATCCTAGTCGAGGGCGGATGAACCCAGAACATCCTAGTCGAGGGCGGATGAACCCAGAACACCCTATTCGAGGGCGGATGAACCCAGAATACCCTATTCGAGGGCGGATGAACCCAGAATACCCTATTCGAGGGCGGATGAACCCAGAATACCCTATTCGAGGGCGGATGAACCCAGAATACCCTATTCGAGGGCGGATGAACCCAGAATACCCTATTCGAGGGCGGATGAACCCAGAATACCCTATTCGAGGGCGGATGAACCCAGAATACCCTATTCGTGGGCGGATGAACCCAGAATACCCTATTCGAGGGCGGATGAACCCATCTTCAAAAACTTGGAATTGTCTTACCTCCGACTGTCTTTCTTAGAATCGTGTTGTCTTGCTATCTCTTAAAACTTGAATTGATTTCCTCGTTCCTTCGAGAAAATTTTCGACAAATGGCAGAAAATTTTCTGCCCCAGTGTTGGTGCTTTTCCTTGTGGCATGTTTTTTCGCCATTAACAAGATTTCCTTTTCCTGCTTCAAATCAAAGAAAATTTGTTAGTTTTAACACATGGTGAGTGGTCGTGCCACTCCTGCTGGGGATGGTTTTTCCCTTTCCCTCTTCCCCGCTCTGTGCTTTATTACGCTATCAAAACTTGCTGGGGATGAATTTTCCTTTCTTCCTTCCCCACTCTATGTTTGCGACCAACTTCTTTTCACTTTATCGCCTTATCTTTGGCCTATTGTATTCGCCTTTTGCTTTGCATCATTTTGGCAACTGGTAGTAAACTCTGAAAATCCTTTTCAAAGACAAACTGTTGGGAAGGTAAAATCTTTAAACCAAGAAATAAAAAAGTGAAGAATTTCAAAAATAGATAAAGAAGAAGTCTTTCTGAACAAAATGTTGGGGAAAAGGAAAGAAAAGAACTTATCTGAATGATATAACTGATCCCAACGATCATGTCACGCATTCCGGATTAGTCAACCCAGTCTATTTGTATCAATCAACCCTTCGGACGACCTCATGTTGCTGGGGATAAACAAGCACTCAACTCTTTGCCAAATGTGGATCCTTCCCGCCAATCTTGTCTTGTCGCCTCATAGTGCCCTTCGAGGGGTTTTCACTAATAAGACTCTCTCATTTCTCTCGACTCCCGTCGCCTTATGGTGCCTGTGAAGGTTTTCACCGATAAAACTCTCTCATTTTATTTTATTTTTCAGCTGGGGATTGGAGTGCTGCCGATATGACTCTCTCTGTTGGGGGATTCTTTCGGCTATCAATTCATTTCCAGCTTATGATCTTCTTCTTTGCTGGGGATCAGAGTGTTATTCCCGACTTCCATTTGCATTGACTTAGCACTTCTCAGTTACTGATCGGGAGGTCTTTTTTGGACATCAATAGGGGTTTTTGTGTATGGCTGAAAGGAGAAAGGGTATCCAAAGTTCAAAAATAATTTTTAGGGGTAAGATAGTACAACTCTTGGAATCAAACTTTCTTGCCAAAATTACAAGCGCCAACTTCTGCCCCAGTTTTTCTTGCTTGGGGATTTTTATTTTGTCACACTATGTTATCTTATGCACACTATGTTACACTATGACCAAGCCGTGAGGCGCCTACGTATCCTCTTCGAGGAATCAGGTCAAACGTAGTTCCCAATTCCTTTGTTTTGTTTTTTTTGTTTTTTTTGTTTTTTTTTGTGTGTGACTTTTCTTTTGTTCTTATTATCATTACTTTTTTTTCTTTCATTTTCATTACTGATTCCAAAAGAGGGGTATGAAAGAATAAATAAGGCTCAAAAGGGGAAGCAAAGGTTAAAGTGTTTGGATAGAAGAAAGAATTGCCTCCGTCATTTCATTCTCTGATAAATGCTAAATACAAACAAACAACAATTACAATCATACATAATATCTCTTAACTGCGTCAGAATTGATAGCCATGTCGACGCATTTCCCTTAGATATTTGTTGATCACAAAGCGTCATTGGGCTTGCTCTGTTTAGATTGCAATAATCAACACACACCCGGATTTTCCATCTCCTTTTTTTTTTACACTGGCACCACATTAGCCAACCAATCAGGATATCGAGCGACCCGAATAACCTTAGCGTTCAGCTGTTTGGTTACTTCTTCCTTAATCTTCACACTTACGTCGGTTTTGGACTTCCTCAATTTTGCTTGACGGGGTGAAATGCTGGGTCAGTGGGCAATTTTTGAACCACTAAATTGGTGCTTCAACCCGGCATGTCGTCGTATGACCATGCAAAATGTTTTGAATTCAGTAAGTGCTTTGATTAGTTCTTCCCTGATGTTTGGTTCCATATGGACGCTTATCTTAGCTTCCCTGATGTCATCCGCATCCCCTAGATTGACAGCTTCCGTGTCAGTTGGGCTCTTTTTTCAAATTGGCTCAACTCTCTGTTAATTTCTTCGAAGGCTTCATCCTTATCGTATTCCGACTCATCATCACAATCTTGTACTATAAGTTCGAAATCAAATTGATTTTTTAGACTAGGTTAAAGATCCGTCGTGCATGCCATGTCATTAGAACCAGTATAAAGAGAACTGTTCAGAAGAGAAAAATAAGAAGAAAAATTAAAACAAAATAAGGAATGAGAAAAAAAAACTTTCACTTTATTAAAATACGGGATAGCAAGGTTTCACACTTTGGCGAGCACAAGAAAAATCTGGATTACAACCCTGGAATAATCCAGACAACAAAAAAGAAAATCAGAGCCCACTACCAAGACTCCCTTCGTATAGGAAGAGGAGTAGCCGTTCAATTGTTGATTTTTGCTTTCAACCCCACAAACTGCACATCTGCCTCGTTGGACCCTTTTCCAACACCATAACTGGCTTGTCATCCACCTTTTCCAATTATACCACCGCTTTTCCACTGGTTAACATTTCTTTTGAACCGACACGGATCATCATCACTGTTTGTGAGGGTTTCTTTAGCTCCCCTCCTTCATGCACTAGCTCAATCATGTGGGTTTCAAGGTGTGCCGGCAACGGGTTCTGATTGATGTTGGGCGCCTCTAGTGTCTGAACCTCAATCTTGTTGGCGTCAATAAGATTTTGTACTGCATGTTTCAACTTCCAACACTTCTCGGTATCATGTCCGGGAGCCCCCGAACAATATTCACAGCTTACCGAGTGGTCCATATTTTTGGGAAGGGGATTTGGCAATCTGGGCTCAACAGGACTCAACAAGCCTAACTGCCTTAATTTGTGGAACACGGCAGTATAGGTTTCTCCCAACTCAATGAATGTTCTTTGTATTCTTTCATTTCTGAAAGCCTGATTTCCCCGGAAACCTGCCCCTTGAGGGTTCCTGTAAGCTCTTGGCGGTGGATAGGTGTTTTGCGATGGTGTATGTGTGTTAAGGGGAGCCGACGCGCGCCATTGCGGGCGAACCGGAGGCTGAGTGTATGTTTGGGCTTGGTGCATGGAGAAGTGTGGTTCTTGAGGTGGATAGTAGTATTGTGGTGGGCTGTATGGGTAGTTTGGCCAATGGGGTCTGGGTTGGTTGTAGTATGGTTTACCAGACCTGGACCAACTGCTTGCCTCAATCGTGGCAATTTCTTCTTTCTTCTTTCTTCCCAGCGCACCTCCCGTGCCGCTCTGAATAGCCTGGGTTGTTGCCTTAAGTGCTGAGTAATTCAGGATTTTGTCAGACCTCAGACCCTCCTCTATCATGACCCCTATCTTTACTACTTCATTGAAGGATTTCCCAACCGTCGTCACCAAGTGACCAAAGTAAGTTGGATCCAGTGTCTGCAAGAAGTAGTCCACCATTTCTCCCTCTCTCATGGAGGATCAACTCTGGCTTCTTGCTCTCTCCAGCGGAACCCGAACTCGCGAAAACTTTCCCTGGGCTTCTTCCCGGTCCTCAACAATGTGAGACGGTCAGGACTATCTCGAGATTGTATTGGAAATGACCTGCGAAAGCCTGAGCCAGATCATCCCAAGTGTACCATCTGCTGGAATCCTGCCTGGTATACCATTCGAGTGCCGATCCGCTCAGACTTTGGCCAAAATAGGCTATCAGCAGTTCATCTTTACCGCCTGCCCCTCTCATTTTGCTACAGAAACCCCGCAAATGTGTCATGGGGTCACCGTGCCCTTCATATAAATCAAACTTAGGCATATTGAATCCAACCGGGAGTTGGACGTCCGGGAAAGGGCATAGATCTTTGTAGGCCACACTGACCTGGTTGCCCAATCCGTGCAGGTTCCTGAAGGACTGCTCCAGGCTTTTGAACTTCCTCAATACCTCCTCTTGTTCTGGGACTTTAACCGGCTTTTCAATCTCTGCCGGTACCTCCAAGTGTGGATTGTAGGCATGTGGTTCGGGGGCATGGAATGTGGGCTCAGGGGGATAGTATTGCGTATCGTGAGCCTGAAACAATGGCTCATTGGAGGATCTTTGCAACGTGGCTGGCGGAGGTGCCCCGACGACGGGGACGATTGGCGGAGGAGGGTTTTGTTTGGGTGGTGGAGCTTGGGGATTATAGGAAGTATCCCCTTGGTAGTATTGGGCAACGGGGAAGCTCGTTGAAGGGCCGGGTAAAGGGTATTTCGGTGTGTGTCCCGGTGGGGAAGTAGGAGTGACGAGTGGTTCGGGCCACTTTTGCGCCTTAGCCATGGCTAGCTGCATTTCATGCATTTCCAATCTCATTTTTTCTATATTGGCCATCGCCTCCTTCAGCATCTGATGTGCCGCCCCTTCCGACTCAACACTATTTTCTGAGCCAGTCATGATTTATGGTATAATCCCTTTTGATCTTGTTTGATAATGGTATGGTGCCAGTACGCTTTAGCAACTAACTGTTTGGATTTGGACAAACAACAAACTTGTTAGCGTTAAAGTTTTAACAGATATTGCAATTGCATGTTGGGGAACACAATTTTCTTAGGCAGTTAACCATTTCTAACATGTTTTTTTTCTACAGCGTGCATCCTCCCGCGTGAAACCCTTCATTCCACCCTTTTTTATTTATTCTTTGTGCCTTTTTATTTATTCACTTTCTTTTTCTTTTTTTCTTTTTTTTTGTTGTGGTCGAATCTTATGGAGATTGCCTACGTATCATGCCCCCGCATGAATCAGACCTTGCGTAGTTCGGACCAATAATAGATAAACAATAATGAACATTTTTTTTCAATTTTCATATTAAAACAAACTGAGTTTCAAAGGTTTAAAGATGACCTACAAACTCGAAAATCAAACAACCCACATATTCTAATCAAAAGATTTACAAACTAAAAAACAAACGGCCAGCTTCCTTTCCCCGTTTGTCAAATGCAACCAAATGGCTATTTTTGCAAATGTTGCCCCTTCCAAATCTCACATGAATTTTGAGGCTGGGGAGGATTATTTTGACACTTTACAAACTTGTCCATTCTTTTACGAAAATAACCTTTCGACAACTGAAAGATACTCTAAGGCTATTTCGGCGAGAACGGTTTAAGACGCGGCCGAAGCTGGCTCGGCTTATTATGACAAAATTCAAACGGTATTCACCTGACCGCTGATCTTTGTTTTTTTTTCTTTTCAAAATTACGAAAAAACTGGTGTTGCAAACACGGCCCTTCAGCGCCTCGGGGACGAAGATTTCTAAGGCTGTGTGGGTCCACTGGACAAAAAATCCTAAACATGACCCAAAAGGTGGCTGTTTATGCAAAGTCAGCCTTTCGGCGTCCCTTTAGGGAACATTCGGCTATTTATGACAAAACAGCATCACCTGACTTATTTATGACTCTTTTTATCGATTTTCAAATTAGAAAACTCAATATTGCAAGCACGGCCTTTCAACGTCTCGGGGACGAAGATTTTTAAGGCTGAGTGGGTCAACTGGATCAAAATCCTAAAATGACCCAAAGGTGGCTGTTTATGCAAAGTCAGCCTTCCGGCGTCCCTTTCGGGAACATTCGGCTATTTATGACAAAACAACATCACCTGACTTATTCATGACTCTTTTTATCGTTTTCAAATTAGCAAACTCAATATTGCAAACACGGCCTTTCAACATCTCGGGGACGAAGATTTTTAAGGCTGAGTGGGTCAACTGGATCAAAATCCTAAAATGACCCAAAGGTGGCTGTTTATGCAAAGTCAGCCTTCCGGCGTCCCTTTCGGGAACATTCGGCTATTTATGACAAAACAACATCACCTGACTTCTTTATGACATATTATTTTTATTATTATTTATTTGTTTTTGGTTATTTTAGCAAAAATGGGGGTTGGACCCGATGAGGGTTGTCTACGTATCTCACATCCGGTGAGAATCAAACCCGCGTAGTTCGGGGCTCGTGAATAAGTAAATGAACTAATATTTTTTTTTATTGGAACTGTGAAAGAACTGCTCAAAGGAAGTATATATATATTTTTTTATTGATTTCTTTTTGAAAGAAAAACTTGTAAAAATTCCTTTTCTTTTGATTTGAACTTTGAGAATTTCAAAAGTAAAAGGAAGTTTTTTTTTTCGAATTTCCATTTGTTTTTTTTATTCTAAAGAAAAAAAATATTTTTGGAATTTTACTTTTGATAAAAGAAATGCTTCTAAAAAATATTTTTTGAATTTTGAATTTTCTTTTCAATTTTGAAAGAAGAATCAAAATATTTTCGGATTTTTTTTTCTTAAAAGAAAACATTTTTATTATTTTTGTTTTATCAACAATGGAAAATAAAGATATTTATATTATTTTTTGCAAGACATATCTTTTTGGAATTTTATTTTGAATTTTCTTGGCAAGACAAATATTCTTTGCAACAAATAAAGATATATATATCTTTTGGAAATAAAAAAAACTTTTCGGATTTATATATATATTTGCGACAAATAATGAAAGACTTTTTTTTATTTATAATAAAAGACTTTTTTTTATTTATTTTTTATTTTTTGCATTTTCATAAGCAAATAAATAATAAAGAAAAACCATTTTAAAAATAAGACTCTTTTTTATTTTCATTTTTATGGCAAGACAAACTATATATTTTTTCTATTTTTTATTTTTGAAAAACAAAAACAGAACAACGACTTTTTTTTCTTTTCTTAGCTTTTAATAAAACAAACTAATAAAACATTTTTTTTCATTTTCTTAAAATTTTGGCAGAGTTTTGACAGTATTTGGGCATTTGTTTTCTTTTCAAAAATAAACAATCAATTCCCTAACCGCTATTTCGTTTTTTTTTTCAATTTCAAAATATTATTCCTGATATTCACAAGTCAGTCAGCACACAAGTCCGAATCAAATAAATGCGCAAGTAGTAGCAAGTAAGATGCATCAGGATGGTCATTTTCATTTTTGGTACACCTGTCCTAGACAGACCCAACCCCTGTGTTGGGCCTCCAAAGTCAAATGCACGTGATGCAAACAAACGTTCCTACTAGGGATCCGACATGTGGCTTTGTTATACTAGGTTCAGAACCTGAGTGTTTGTTCTAGACCTGGCTTACCCGAGCGGACAGCTCGAGCCGAGGAGGAGGCGGCAGTCCGGGAATACAGAAGCTTCACCGGCTTTGTGACTTATCCAAACCTCGTTCTAAATTGGGACTTGACACTATACAGAAAAGAAGTTGTACGAAGTACACCCTTCTTCATGATTCAGAAGACTCAGAGAGAAGATGGGGTTCGGCACAATTTATATACAGTTCACATAATATCAAAGCGGTAAAAGCATCATTTAGCACATTAGGCTCAAACACATGTAAAAATCAGATAAAGCCAAATATAACAATTTATCTAAGCTCGAATTTCTAACCCTGAACCAGTGGTTCTGGGTGTTTGTCCCCAGCAGAGTCGCTAGAGCTGTCACACCTCCTTTTTCCGTACCCGCGAGGGTACAAGGGAGTTTTTTCCAATTAAAGGACAATCGAAACGGGATTGGTTTATTTATTTCAGAGTCGCCACTTGGGAGATTTAGGGTGTCCCAAGTCACCAATTTTAATCCCGAATCGAGGAAAAGGATGACTCCATATTACAGTCTGCGTACCAGAAATCCGGATAAGGAATTCTGTTAACCCGGGAGAAGGTGTTAGGCATTCCCGAGTTCCGTGGTTCTAGCACGGTCGCTCAACTGTTATATTCGGCTTGATTATCTGATTTTATGCAAATATGAACTTATGTGCAAATTTTAACTTTTTACCGCTTTCATAATTATTATTATTATTTTTACAAGGAATTGCAACGTTGCGAAAATGTATCTCGAACCGCGTTACAATCAATGTACCCGTGGTCTTCGACACACTTTGACTCCGTTGAGATTTGGATTTGGGTCACATCAATGTGCACTCGAGTTTAAGAAAATTAAATTATTAAAGGCGCGCCTAAAGCGACTAGCGTATCATCTACTTTGGGTAGGGCCGTGGAATTTTGCTAAACGGTCCATCCCGAAGTCTAAGCAATATAAAACAAATATTTACTGAGGGCCCCGCAATTTTGTATTTTTATTTGGCGAGGCTCATCTCATTCTTATTTTTAAAGATAAACCTATAGTGACTACATTTCTTCTATTAAGTTTGTCTCTAAAAATAAAAGAAAATTTCTCAATTAATTACATGCTGGAAAAAATAAATAACTTATTAGTTATTAGTTTACGGCTAATGTGAATGGAAAATTGCGATCGAGTTTGTACAAAGAAAAATTGCTTTCATTCTATATTCTATTATTCAATAATACTGGAACATGAGATTGACACACCATAATATCAAAAATAAATTAACTAGTATTTGATTAATTTAAACTAAAATTACTCATTAATTAATCGACTACATTTTTATACAAAGAAAGGAAAATTATATTCAAACACAAATCTAAACAGGAGGAATTCAACAGGAACAAAGCCTGGTTAATATTTCATTTCGCTTCAAGCCGAGAGTGTACAAATGTGTACCTGGAAATGACAGTACAAGAAGAAGAAGATCAGCAAAGTAGTATGTAACACAGCAACATACAGCAGCAGAAAGCCCAACACAGTAGCTTCAACACCTCAGTCCAGAAATCCCAGCAACACGGAGAAAACTAGTAAAAATGGAGAAGACAAATAGTGCGAAAATCTCTCTTTATATTTTCTTTCTATTTTTGAACTCTCTATGGTGTTCATCCGCTCTCAATATTTCAGAAAATTTGTTTCTATCTTTTTTACTCTCTCCAAAATGAATTCTGTCCTTGTATATTTTGTGTATCCAGAGTGTATATCGAGTGTATACTGCTCTCTCCGCCCCCTCTTTTCTTCTTCTCTCTATCTAATTTTTCCTCTTTTTTCCACTCCTTCTTCCTAAATTTTCTCTTCTATTTATAGCAAAATTTTCGAAATTTTCAGATTTGTTTTTTATTATTATTTTTTTATTTTTTAATTAAAAGAATTCCCACTTACAAATTGCTTTTATTTTTTTAGAAAACAAAATCCCACCTTTATTTACTTTTATTTTTAAAATTCCAACTTTAATTACTTTATCTTATTTAAAATCCCACTTTTTATTTTTTTAAAAGAGAATCTCACTTTATTTAACTTTTCTTTAAAAAACAAACAACTATCTTTTCTTTTTCTTTCAAAAATGCTACTTTCAATTACTTTAAATTTTTTAAATTTTCAGATACCTTTATATTTATTTTTTAATTCAAACCTTCTTTTACTTTTAAATTTTTTAAAAATTCCACAAAACTTTTTATTTTTTTTAATTTTCTACATTCTTTTACTTTTTTTTTAAAAAAGAGAATTTCACCTATTTTTACTTTTATATTTTTTTATTCAATACTTCCCTTTTTCTTATTTATATATTTTTTTAAATCATTCCCGAAATTATTATATATTTTTTAAAAAAATAATTAATAATAATAAAAAAAATATAATATTTTCGGAATTTTTATATATAAAAAAACAAAAAATAAAACTATTAATAGTGATAATTCACCTTTTATTTTTTATTTTTTTGGTTTTGTTTTGTGTTGGACAAAAATGAAGAAGGGGTGTTGGGTTAATGGAGCGGATCGGGTCGACCCGGTTTGAAGTGGACCGGGTCATGGGGAAAGTTGGGCAATTATTTGGGCCTGTGGTTTGAAATTGAAGAAGTGGCCCAATCCGATTTTTCTTTGTATTTTTGTTCTCTTTTCTTCTTTTATTTTTCTAAAACTAAATTATAAAAGTACTTAAATTATTATTAAGAACTAAATTAAGTTATAAAAGCGCAAATTAACTTCCAATAACAATTAACGCACAATTAAGTAATAATTAAGCATAAAATTGTTCATTTGGACATTAAATGCTAAAAATGCAAAAGATGCCTATTTTTGTAATTTTTAATTTTTGTAAACAAATTTAATTACTAACAATTGTAGAATTCCTACATGCAAAATGCGACATATTTTGTATTTTTTATTAATTTAACAAATAAACATGCATAGACAAACATACAAATAGTTACACAAAATATCACAAAATATCACAAAAAGTGCGCACCAAGAAAAATTATTTTATTTTTGAATTTTTTGGGAGTAATTCTCATATAGGGCAAAAATCACGTGCTTACACTATCAAGCAACAATACAAACTTCCCTTTATTTTCCTTCAAGAGCCTATGGCTGCAGCAAGGAAGATAGACAGATTTAAAAGAAGGTTGAGTTACCAGTCTTGTTTCCATACTTGCTCTAACAAAATCTGAATTTTATAGTCCAATGATTATGTGCTGGATATTATAGAAGACAAAGAACAATATGTATTAGTTCATATCTCTGATATTCAGAGGCCTATATCCTTCTTCGTGATTGTAGTCTATGCTAAATGTGATGAGCAGCTAAGGAACATTTTGTGGGATGATCTCAGAGCAACAGCCAGTTCCATCAATGGACCATGGGGAGTTGTGGGGGACTTTAATGTTATCTCCATTGCTGAAGAGAAAATAGGGGGCAGAGAGTTTAGAGTTGAAGAAAGTCTCGATTTCATATCTTGTCTTTCTGATTGTGAGTTGCAAGATGGAGGTTATGTAGGAACTGCTTTCACATGGAGTGACAATAGAGACCCCCCAAACGCGATATGGAAAAGATTGGACAGATTGGTTTATAACGCTGAATGGTTTGATTTATTTGGTGGGACCTCAGTCACACACATGTCTAGATCATGTTCTGATCATTCTCCTCTATTGATTGCTTGCGGTTCTAATCCTCCCGAACATGTTAGGTACTTCAAGTTTCTGAATTTTTGGGTGGATTATAAGGAGTACCTCAATATGATTCAACATACTTGGTTGGGTGAAGACAATGGCAACCCTCTGTATAATCTGCATCAAAAAATCAAGAGAGTTTGCGGGGCTTTAAGCTCCTGGTCTAGAACTGCTTTTGGGGATATTTATGAGGAACCAAAAAACTTGAAATGGAGATTAGAAGGCTGGAAGTAGTATACCTGAATGACAACAGTCAAAGCAACAGGCTCAATCTTTCCAAAGCTAAGGCAGAATTCACTAGATACCTGAAATTGCAAGATAGTGTATTTAGACAAAAAGCCAGAGTTAAATGATTATCTGAAGTTTATGAAAACACTGCCTTATTTCATGTTGCCATTCGTGATCGAAGAAAAAAGCTATCTATCATAAAGATCAAAGATTGTAACGATAACTAGGTGGAGGGTACTACTAAGATAGCTGATGCTGGAGTAAAGTTCTTTCACAATCTTTTTAGCGCTGATAACATCACTGAAGATCTGCAAGCCTTGAATATTATTAAAAAGGTAATCACTGATGATGATAACAATTTCCTAATATCCACCCCATCTGCGCAAGAAGTTAAAGACAGTGCCTTCTCTATTGATCCTGATAGTGCTCCTGGTCCTGATAGCCTTAGTGGAAAATTCTACCAATCTGTTTGGTTTGTGGTTGGCAATGATATTCATAGAGCAGTGGTGGCCTTTTACCATGGGGTTGTTTTACCTAGATTTTTTTCTCATACCTATCTAGTTATGCTCCCAAAAGTTGATTCTCCCCAAAGCTTCTCAGATATTAGATCAATTAGCCTTTGTAATGTTACTGAAAAAATCATTGTCAAAGTTATCAATGCTAGACTTAACTCCCTCTTGCCTAAAATCATCTCTACAAACCAAAGTGGTTTTGTGAAAGGTAGAGTCATCACTAAAAACATACTTCTAGCCCAGGAAATTATTTTCGATATTAAGAAACCTATGAGAGGTGACAACGTTGTTATTAAACTTGACATGGCCAAAGCATATGATAGAGTCTCCTGGCCATATCTATGTTTCATGTTAAGATATCTGGGTTTTTCGGAGGAATGAATTAATCTTATATATAGATTCATTTCTAATAACTACTCTCTCATAGTCAATGGTAGCAGACATGGCTTCTTTAAATCCAGTAGAGGTCTTAGGCAAGGTGATCCTTTGTCCCTTTCTCTCTTTGTCCTCAGTGCTGAATTATTGTCTCAAATGCTCAATGCTCTCCAAAACAATAGGAGATTCCATGGGTTCTACATGAAGAGACAAGTCCCTCAAGTTAACCATCTGGCCTTTGCTGATGATACTATTCTCTTCACTAGTGGTGAAAAACACTCCCTTCAGCTTATTCTAAATATTCTGAATACATATGAAACTGTTTCTGGCCAATTGATAAACAAGAATAAAAGCTGCTACTCCATGGCTGAGAATACTCCTCAGAGCACTATCAGAAAAGTGGGAAGAATTCTTGGTATGAGGTTTGATAAACTCCCCATGAGGTACCTAGGCTGCCCTATCTATTATGGGAGAAAGAAGATCTCTATCTTTGCAAATATGGTTACTAAAATCATCAACAGAGTTAGAGGTTGACACCTAAAGTTTCTATCTAGTGGGGGCAGGGCTGTCCTCATTAGACATGTTCTCCTAGCTATCAATACTCACACGCTAATAGCTGTTCATCCTCCTAAAGGGTCTCTAGATATGATTGAGAAGTTCATAGCCAGATATTTTTGGTCTGGCCAAGAAGAGGGGGCAAGATATTACTGGGTCTCCTGGTCTAACTTGTGTTATCCTCATGAAGAGGGGGGAATTAATTTCAGAAGGCTTGAAGATATTAATCAGGCTTTCACGGCTAAGCAATGGTGGAATGTGAGAACCAGTAATTCCCTATGGTCTCAATTCATGAAAGCCATGGCAATGGGCATCCAGTCAACCTTCAGTGGAGGAATGTGCAATCGCATAGTTGGAAGGCCATGTGTAAGTTAAAGAGTTATCTGGAGCCTTGTATCCAATGGCATTTGAAAAAAGGAAATATCAGTTTTTGGTTTGACAACTGGTCCAAGCTTGGTCCTCTGCACAATAAAGTAGAATGAAGTTATTGGTCTGGATAATATCAAGGTCAATGAAGTCCTTAAAGAAGGTCTCTGGGACTAGTCCACTCTAAGCATCCAACCTTCTGATAATGTGAAAGACCAGATTTGAGCTCTCCGAATCAATCTTCATCCTGATGAAAATGACTCCCCAATCTAGAATAAAACTCAAAATGGAAAGTTCTCCACAACTTCGGCCTGAAAAAAACTAAGACAAAGGAAACAGGTTTCAAATTTTGATAACATGATCTCGCACAAAAATGTGCCTTTTAAAATGGCATTCATTACGTGGAGAGATGTCCATGACAGAATTCCCACGGATGATAGAATTAAAAAATTTGGCACTAATATTGTTTCCAAGTGTTGTTGTTGTACATGCTTAAATATGCAACTTGCAGAAGAGTCTGTTCAATATTTGTTCATTAGTGGACAATATGCGCAACTCATATGGGACTACTATGCTGGCAGGATTGGTATTGTATACAGCGAGTTTCACTTAGAAACTTACTTGTAAATTACTGGAATTATAATACTGCTAACTCTGTAGCTGCCTATATTTGCAGGATACTTCCACCTATAGTAATATGGGAGTTGTGGAGGTCAAGGTGCAGCTCTAAATACAAAATGGAGAGGCCAGCGGTTGCAAGATCAATCTCACTAATCAACTTCCACATCATAAGATTTGACCAATTACCTCTAATGGAATCTAATACCTATGTGGTGAAATGGATTAAACCTCCTATCCTGTTCGTGAAACTTAACAGTGATGACTCATGCAGGAATGGTCAATGTGGAGGAGGGGGCGTAGTGAGGGACAATCTGGGCAAATTTATAATAGCCTAATCCATTCCACTAGGGCAAGGTACAAGCAACTGTGCTGAGGCATGTGCTTTCTTGTTTGGGATCAAGTAGTGTATTGAAAAAAGGTTCAACTTAATCATTGGTGAAACGGATTCAATGCTACTGCAAAACTGCATCTCTGGAAACTGGACCATACCATGGAGAATCAAAGAAGCAGTCCAAGATATTAAGAAACTCATTAATAGACAAGGTATATTCACTAATCATTGTTTTAGAGAGGCCAACCAAGTCGCGGATAGGATGGCATCTCTAAGCCACAATCAGGAGAACCATTATATCTGCACAAATTTCTGCTCTTTACCTAGTCAGATTAAAGGTCTTTTGAATATAGATAGATGGCAGATGCCTTCATTTCGAGTCAAGAAGAGGAAACCAAGCATGCTCACCTATGAGCCACCTTGAGTTCCCAGTTTTATTGCGACTTTTTTTGGGGCCAACAAGCTTGTCCATAGCTAGGAAATATTCTGTCTACAAACCTTGAGCCATGCTAGTACAAGCTCCAAAATATATATGAAGATAAGGTCTAGTCCCCCTTCGGCAACATCTTTTTGAACACAGTGGCAATAAAATTGTGACTCGTGTTTGTAGTTAAAAAAAATAAGAATAAAGCAGATTAGGAACTCAATCAGGGGCATAACTACCTTTAGAAAGAGTTCAATGAATCCTCTGTCGTGGAAAAATTACTCTGTGCAAAAGGTTGAAAACAATTTTTTTTGTATTATTGTATATATACAAATTGTTTAACTTTTTACATATGTTCAAATGTTAGGTGTATTTTTCACTTTTTTTTAACCACCTTATTCAAATTTATGATTCCACCATTCCACCACTAAACTTAATGTATTTGGAGGTGGTGCGTGAACAAGGGAAATGGCTTGGAAGCAATAGAGAAGTGACTTTGTGACCATTTGCTAGTGTGATTGAAGATTGCAATACACGATTCAGATCTTTAATGATAAGGAAACTCGAGAAAAAAATCAATAGCAAAATTACTCAAACTACATTCATACTTCAACTGCACTCTTTACCTGGCCAGAGAAAAATATTGGTCCACTTAGAAACTTTTTTTCCTTTCTTTACTTTTTTGCCTTGTACTTATTAGAGCTGTCAATATGGGCGGGGCCGGGCTAGCTCACCCTAGTCCACGTGGGCTTTAGCAATTGACGGGCTGGGCTGGGCTAGCCAACCATTTTAATGGGCCTTATAATGGTCAGCCCACCTCAATCCTATGTGGGCTGCGGGCCCCCACGGGCCGGCCAATATTTTTTTAAATATAAATTTATATTTTTTCTTTAAGTTCTAACCTAAAAAGATAAATATTTAAAAGTTAAAAAAATCTAATTGGAAAAATTTCACAAAACGTAATAACTTTTTATACTGTTTCAATATATGATAAACACTAAAAAAAATAAAAGACAAGATTAATATTTCATTCACTAAAAGTCAAAACTCAAAACAAACTATTCAAGAGAACGTCCATGATGCTTATGGGATATGCAATCCATCATCTTCATCAAACACATTTGAATCCAGTTGTGAGAAGGTTGTCTTAATATCTTCACTTTCATCTACATCTACAATTTGCATGCAATATTAATTAGTTAAATATTAAGAATAATTAAAAGTTTAAAACTAATCAATATTTTAAGACTTTGATCTTTTAATGTGATGAGCTTAATAAACTTTAAGCTTGAATACTCTTCTTGATATTTTTTTGTGTCGTATAATTTTCATATTTTATATATTTCAAATATTTATTTTTATTAGGCCCATGCGTCGGCCCAGCCCAGCCTCAGTCAAGCCTCACGGGCCACGGGCTTACTCGGGCCGGGCTTAAAGCCTCGTTTTTAAATGGGCTCCAAAAATTCTAGCCCAGCCCTGCTAAATCACGAGCTAGGCTGGGCCACCGGGCCAAGCCCATATTGACGGCTCTAGTACTTACACTGGTCATTTGGTTGGAATATGATTTATACCGGTATAAGTTATGCTGGTATAAGTTATGCTGAGATTGTTGTTTATTCATTGTTTGGTATGTTGTATTAAGAATGACAATTGCATAATTTCTAAGAAGAAGGTATAAGGTATACCAATGCTAATTACCCCACCTTCTATAAAGTATAAGTTATTCCAATGTTAAAATTAACACCGGGATATCTTATACCTGGTTTGCTAACCAAACAGAGTATTAAGGTAGTATTAAATTTTTATACCACCCTTATAACTTCTTATACCTCATACCAAACGACCCCAGGGTCGGGCCCGGGCCTAAACGGGCCTCGTGGGCTGGTCCTCAATGGGCCCGGGCTTCGTGGTCGGTCCTAAGTGGTCCCCGGCTTTGTGGGTTTTTGGTAGGAACCGGCTCGGGACCGGGACCACTAACTAATGGTCCCAGGACCGGGACCACTAACTAATGGTCCCGGGCTAAGTGGGTCGGGCCTATTTTTTTTAAATTTTTTATCTAAGGCAATTTCATGTAAATTATATAGCTTTTATATATATATATATATATATATATATATATATATATATATATATATATATATATATATATATATTAAATATTAAATATTGAATATTAAAATTTAGGATCTTAAATCAATTTAATATTATGTACATATATGAATAAATACATAATTTTAAAAATATCACGTAAGTATTATAGTTTGTTTAAATTATATGATATAAATTAAAAGTTTAAAAAAAATCATGAAATGATAATTGTTTCCACATAGCTATCTCAACAAATGAAGGATCTTTTGACCAAAAAATGTGAATAATCTTATCTCATAAAATTTACAAATGTCTTACTGTGATTTATGATAAAATATCTTATGAATATAAATTTATGTACCTTAAGAGTTTTTTAACTTGTCAAATAATTTTACTTATATGATATATTTAGAAAAAAATTGAATTGAATTCTTTTACTAATTAATTAATTCAAAGATTTACTTATTTGCTCTCAATATTAAAGAAGTAACTTAGTCTTTTTGCAAATTAAAGTTTACAATTAATACTTCAAATTAAAGTTCAAACTTGCACTTATCATTGCATAATAAATTAACAATACTTCAAATTAATCTAACAAACTAAAATATTAAGCATAATACGTCTAATAATCTTAAAATAATACAAATTGTCTCAAATCAACTTAAAATCTTAAATACGGATGTTTGGAGAATGCTCAAGACAACTCTTTATATGCCTCCTTAAACAACATGTGCGCTCCAACTTTGGATGAGGAGTGAAGACTCGACCATAGTTCTTGCACTTTATTATGTAAACTTCTTCATTTTCTTCTACCACATTAAAGTGTTCCCAAACATATGAGTGCACTCTAGAATCACCGGGCATGATTTAACTTGAATTGAGAATTTGAATTTGAGAAATGAGAAATGAGTGAAGACTTGAATACTTAAATTCACCAACTTCACAATTTTTTACAAATTGTAACAATAAAGTAAGCAACTATAGAAGAAAATTTGAGAGAGATTGATCATTTTGTGAGAAAAATGAAAGAATGATGGGGTATTTATAGTTGAAAATAGGAAAAAAGTATAATAATAAACAGTTTGGGGTTAAAACAAAGTTAGGGAGGGGGAGGGGTTAAATGACTATTTTATAAATAGCCAATGACTATTTTGGCAAGTAAAACGGCCAATTTTTAAATTCCATAACGGCTAGAAACGGCCATATTTGGCAGAATTTTTTTTTTTAAAAAAAAACTTGTTGGGCCCGTTTAGGCCCACTTAGGATCATTTAGGACCGGTTGAACCGGCCCATTTACCAACCAGTTCCGTTCCCAAACGGTTCCGGTCTCGCGAGCCTATATCAAGGGACCGACCCACCTTAAGCCCACCTTCACCCGGTCCTGGTCCTAACCGGTTAAGCCCGTTTAGGTCCACTATTTATTTGGGCTTGTGGGCCCGGGCCTAACCGGTCCACATGCCACCCTTAACTTACAGAGAAATTGTTTTCTTTTAAGAAAAAAGAATGAAGTAAAGTAGGCTCACAAATCATAATGTACGTAGGAATTGAGAAGCACCATAACTTTGAAAATTCTCAACTAATTTACAACACGAGAAAGAAACAAATATCGGGTATATCAACAGCGGTCACGACCTCTGTTTTAAAAGGTAAAATTGGGACTCGTTCGGAGCTTGTCCCGAGACGAAGCACTCGTAAAATGCCCCTGGACTTATGTGTGGGGCTTAGTTCTGTGAGACTTACGCCTTGGCAGGGCCGGCTTTTGGGTAAAGCCTCTGAAGGCCAAGCTTTAGGCCCCCAATTTTAGGGGGCCCCATGTTTTACCCTATAATTTTTTTAATTAAGTATTCTTACTCTTATTACATATTTTAGTAAAAAAATAAAAGAATATATTTTTGTTTCTTGAAAATGGGTTCCTAACGTATAAATGCAAAATTTATGGAAGGAATCAAGTGATTATTCTTTTTTCTTTAGTCTTTTTCTCATTAAATATTATGTAAACATATTCCATTTTTTTTTTAATTTTTCTTAGTTCTCACCAAACGTTACTACTATTATATTTTTTTTTTGTGCCTCCAAGAGATCATATTATTCTTTATTTTTCGTCAATGAAGTTAAAGCCTACCAGAAGAATATTGAAAGCAACAAATATTTATTTTCACATCAATTTCTTCTATTCCAACTTTTTAGTACTAGTTTTCATCTACGTTTGTTTTATATGTATGCATATATTATCCTTTTAGTATTTGTTAAAATTTAAATATGCCAAATATAAAGTATGAATTTGGTTATTCAAAACTTAAGGAAAAAAAGTTGAATCTTTGATACAATCCCAAAAAAGAAGAAGAAATAATAGTGCTCTAATTGATATACCCAATCCAATAAAAAGACTTGATTCCTTTTCAAATGCTTATATTGCATATAGAATAATGGTAATAGTTCCTGTAACAGTTATCTCCGATTGTTCTCGATCACAAACTAGAAATTTGAAAGAAGTTTTTTAAATTCAAATTAATAAAGTCTTACTTAAGATCAACGATGGGCAAGAGATTGAATGGATTAACTATATTATCAATTGAAAAATAACTATTAGAATAAATTGATTATAAAATAAATATTCATAATTTTGCATCTGAAAAAGCTACAAAATTAGGTTTCAAATAAATAATATATGTGAATTTTTTTTATTATAAAAAATTAATAAAAGGCCTCTTATGAAAGTTTGGATTTAGGCCATCAATAGTATTGAGCCACCCCTGCGCCTTGGCCATCGGGGCTTACGCCCCGGAAACGTCCAACGCCCAGCGTAGTGGGCTCGTCTAATAGCACTTTATGTAATTGTATGTAACTAATTTTGTAAATCCTTAAATTTTCTTAATAAATCGTTGATTATTCAAAATTACTTTTTTCTTAATCATTATTAAGTTGAGAGTATTTTATGCCATAATTAAAATAAAAATTATTGCACGTTATCTACTAAAACTGCTATGATAGTTAATTTTCAATAAGTCTTTCATAAAGTATTTTCTTATTAACTTTTGTTATGTCGTTACTATATAATAGTCCATAATTTCTTTTATAATTATTTTTCTAAATTTATTTTTTTCACATTTACAAGATACAATACTTATTAATTTAATAGCTCAGTATTAGCTAGTAACTATTTATAAATAATTAGTTATCATGATATTGTATGGTGAATTATGTGTCACTTTATTAACTTTGAAACTTAAAAATAAATAATGCTAGAGAATCATATTTAAATTGTGAATTATGTTTTTATATAAATTCTCTTTCAAATAGAAAGTTGTCACGACCCGGATTTCCCACCCTCGCAAGCCGTGATGGCGCCTACTCGTGAAAGCTAGGCAAGCCGCGTAATATAGAATCACTAACCCTTTTATTTAGCCCTTTTAACAATTTAAGTTAACAATGAAATAACAGTGAAATATTAGCGATAACTAAGTACAAGCGGAAGACTTAATCTGATAAATTAACCATAAACAGTACGACAATTCCAACATACATCTCTACCCTGAATCCAGTGTCACAATATCATGATTGTCTACGAATTATTACATACATTGTCTGAAAAGAAAGTACAATCTGTCTCGGAAGCAAATGAAAACAGAATACATATAAAGATAGAAGAGAATGTCGGGCCTGCGGATGCCTGCAGGACTACTTCAGGATCTCTAGCTGCACTAAAGGCAGCCACCCAATGCTACGGTCCAAAATCTGCCGCTCCGAGATCTACACATAGTGTAGAGTGTAGTATCAGCACAATCAACCCCATGTGCTGGTAATTGCCTGGCCTAACCCTGGTGAAGTAGTGACGAGGCTAGGACTAGACTACCAAATAAACCTGTGCAGTTATATAATATGCAGCGGAAAAATAAAACAGGAATAACAAGTAAAGATGGAAGGGGGTACATGCTGTAGGGGAATATCAGTACCAACAGTATATTAAGAGAAAAAGCGTAAGAACAATTTAGAATTTATAGCAAAACAATAAGGAACTCGTAACCAATCTATAAACACTTCGTATTATCAATTGTTGAGGCGCGCAACCCGATCCCAAAATATAATAACTCTGTTGCGGCATGCAACCCGATCCATATCATTTATCACTATTACGGCATGTAACCCGATCCAAATATAATATTGTTGCGGCGTGCAACTCGATCCCAATATACAATTTAACACCAATCACAATGGATCCCCGATAAGGGAACAATAAGGGAATACCAAAACCCCGGCAAGGGAATCAATAACCACATAATAGAATCAAGTAACAACATAAAATCAGTAAATAAACGTAAACGACAACATAACTCAATTATCTGCAAGATTCAGGAAAATCAAGGACAAGTGCACGGCATCACCCTTCGTGCTTTAATACTCTCTTACCAAAACAATACTCACAAGAAATAAAGGCAAGGAAATAAATGAAGTTACAATAAAATCCCATCAAGGGAAAAACAGTACAACAATCGAATCCCGGCGAGGGAACAACATCAAAAATCCTCTTCTCTTTTCCTTTTCACATTTACTTCACAACTCATTTTACAACTTGAGCCAACACTCTTCAATATTCAAATTCCAATATTACTTCCACGAGCCTTGCTCAACAATAGAAATCCTCAAAAAAAAGCATGAACAATACAAACGAAGTCACATTAATCATAGTATAAGACTCATGGGCATGCTTGACACTAATGTATACATACTCGTCACTATGCCTATACGTCGTACTCAATAAATAACACATAGCAAATAGGACGCAAATCCTAATCTCTCAAGCTAAGGTTAGACCAAACACTTACCTCGATGCCACGAACACAATTCAAGCCTCTACTATCGCTTTACCTCTTGATTCCACCACCATTTCGCTCGTATCTAGCCACAAGTTACTTAATTACGTCAATAAATACTAAATGAATCAATTCCAATGCATGAAAATAAGTTTTCTAAAGTTTTTACCCAAAAAGTTAAAAATCACCCTGGGACCACATGGTCAAAACCCAATGTTCAAACGAAAACCCGATTACCCATTCCCCTATGAACCAAAATATATAATTTGTTTTGAAATCGGACCTCGAATCGAGGTCCAAATCCTCAATTTATGAAAAATCTAGGTTCTACCCAAAACACCTAATTTCCCCCATGAAAATAATTGATTTTGGGTTGAAATCATGTGAAAAGATGTTAATGATTGAAGAAAACGAGTTAAAATTGACTTACAATCGATTTGGAAGAAGAGTTGTCTTTGAAAAATCGTCCAAGAGTGTTTTGGTTTTGAAAGAGTGTGAAAAATGAAAGATTTTCGGCTAAGTTATAAAATTGCAGGTTGCAGATGTCGCATTTGCAACCAGGTTGCAAACCCATACTTCTGCTAAGTTGGAAATTGCGAACAATTTCTCGCATTTGCGAGTTGGGAATTGCGAATAATTCGTCGTATTTGCGACAACTGGCTAAAAGGGGAGGCATCGCATTTGCGATCAATTTCTTGCATTTGCGAGGTAGCTGGCCTGGGCCATTGTTCGCAATTGCGAACTCGCATTTGCAAGCCAGGCTTCGCAATTACGAAGCCTGCAGGCCTGCACTGAAATAACTGAAAACCTGCAATTCTCCAAGTACAAAATCCACCCCGTGGCCTATCCAAAACTCACTCGAGCCCTCGGGGCTCCAAACCAACTATGCACACCAACCTAAAAACATCATACAGACTCGCTCGTGCATTTAAATCACTAAGTAACATCAACAACTACGAATTTAGCATCAAAATCATGAAATTTCTTAAGAACTTCAAATTTTCCAATTTTTTTTTCAAAATGATCCGATTTACGTCATTTCAAACCCGTTTCTTACTAAATTTCACAGATTTATCTTAAATCACATATAAAACCTATACCAGGCGCCGGGACCAAAATACGGGCCCGATACCATCGAGTTTTAAACTCATTTCATTTCCAAAACTCAGAAATAATTTCAAAAAATAATTTTCTTTAAAATTCATTTCTCGAGCTTGGGACCTCAGAATTCGATTCTGGGCATACGACCAAGTCCCATATTTTTATACGGACCCTCCGGGACCGCCAATTCATGGGTCCGGGTCCATTTACCCAAAATGTTGACCGAAGTCAACTTAAATCCATTTTAAAGTCAAAATTCATCATTTTTCACAGATTTTCATATAATGGTTTTCCGGCAACGCGTCCGGACTGCACATGCAAATCGAGGTAATGCCGAAAGAGGTTTTTAAGGCCTTGGAATGAAGAATTCATTTCTAAAACAAGTGAATGACCTTTTGGGTCATCACATTCTCCACCTCTAAAACAACCGTTCGTCCTCGAACGGACATAAGAAGGAAGTACCTGAGTCGGGGAAAAGATAGGGATAACGGCTCCGCATATCAGACTCGAACTCCCAGGTCGATGCCTCAGTGGGCTGACCTCTCCACTGAACACGAATAGAAGAAAAACTCTTTGATCTCAACTAACGAACTTGCTGGTCTAAAATAGCTACTGGCTCCTCCTCATAAGACAAGTCCTTGTTCAACTGGACAGTGCTGAAATATAACATGTGGGATGGATCGCTGTGATATTTCCAAATCATGGACACACAAAACACTGGATGCACGGCTGATAAGCTTGGCGGAAACGCAAGTCTGTAAGCCACCTCTCCCACTCGATCAAGAATCTCAAAAGGGCCAATGAACCTTGGTCTAAGCTTGCCCTTCTTCTCAAATCTCATCACGCCCTTCATAGGCGACACTCAAAGCAATACCCGCTCACCGACCATGAAAGCCAAATCTCGAACCTTGCGGTCGGCATAACTCTTTTGCCTGGACTGAGCTGTATAAAGCCTATCCAAAATAATCCTGACCTTGTCCAAGGCATCCTGAACCAGATCCATACCCAACAACCGAGCCTCTCCCGGCTCAAACCATCCAACTGGCGACCAACACCGCCTACCTTACAAAGCTTCATAAGGGGCCATCTGGATACTCGTCTGGTAGCTGTTGTTGTAGGCAAACTCTGCTAAGGGAAAAATCTGATCCCACGAGCCTCTAAAGTCAATGACATAAGCTCGGAGCATATCCTCCAAAATCTGAATGGTCCGCTCGGACTGCCCGTCCGTCTGAGGATGAAACGTTGTGCTCAACTCAACCAGTGTGCCCAACTCTCGCTGAACTGCTCTCCAGAAATGGGAGGTAAACTGCGTACCTCGATCTGAAATGATAGACTCGGGCACACCATGAAAGCGAACAATCTCCCAGATATAGATCTCAGCTAACCTCTCGGAAGAGTAGGAGACTGCCACAAGAATGAAATGTGCTGACTTGGTCAGCCTATCAACAATAATCCACACTGCGTCGAACTTCCTCTGAGTCTGTGGGAGTCCAACAATGAAGTCCATAGTGATCTGCTCCCACTTCCACTCGGGAAGCTAAATCCTCTGAAACAAACCACCAGGCCTCTGATGCTCGTACTTAAGTTGCTGTCAGTTCAAACATCGAGCCACATATGCAACAATGTCCTTCTTCATCGTCCACCACCAATAATGCTGCCGCAAATCCTGATACATCTTCACGGCGCCTGGATGAATAGAGTACTGGGAACTATGGGCCTCTTCTAAAATCAACTCTCGAAGACCATCCACATTAGGCATACAAATTCGACCCTGCAATCTCAAAACTCCATCATCACCTAAAGTAACCTGCTTGGCACCTCTGTGCTGCACCGTGTCTCTAAGGAAACACAAATGGGGATCATCATACTGTCGATCACGGATACACTCCAATAAAGAAGAACGAGCGACCGTGCAAGCTAACACACGACTGGTCTCAGAAACATCCAACCTCATGAACTGATTGGCCAAAGCTTGAACATCCAAAGCAAGCGGTCTCTCACCGACCAGAATATAAGCAAGACTACCCATACTGGTTGACTTCCTACTCAAGGCATCGGCCACCACATTGGTCTTTCCCGGATGATATAAGATGGTGACATCATAGTCCTTTAATAGCTCCAACCATCTTCTCTGCCTCAAATTTAGCTCATTCTGCTTGAATAAATACTGCAGACTCTTGTGATCTGTGAATACCTCACATGCCACGCCATACAGATAATGCCTCCAACTCTTCAACGCGTAAACAATGGCTGCCAACTCCAAATCATGAACCAGATAGTTCTTCTCATGAATCTTCAACTGCCGCAAAGCATAAGCAATAACCTTGCCATCCTGCATCAACACCTCACCAAGCCCTATACGAGATGTATCACAATAAACTGTATATGACCTTGAACCTGTGGGCAAAACCAATACCAGTGCCGTAGTCAAAGTTGTCTTGAGCTTCTGAAAGTTTGCCTCACACTCATCTGACCACCTGAACTGGGCACCCTTCTAGGTCAACCTGGCCATCAGGGTTGCGATAGATGAGAACCTCTTTACAAACCGATGATAATAGCATGCCAATCCCAAGAAACTCCAGATCTCTGTAGCTGATGCTGGTCTAGGCTAGTTCTTGACTGCACCAATCTTCTTCGGATCAACCTGAATACCCTCTGCTGATACAACATGACCAGGAATGCAACTGAACTCAACCAGAACTCGCACTTCGAAAACTTAGCATACAACTGACTATCCCTCAAAGTTTGAAGAACCACTCTAAGATGCTGCTCATGCTCCTCCCGGCTGTGGAAGTAGATCAAAATATCATCAATGAAGACTATCACGATCGAATCCAAGTAAGGCCTGAACACTCGGTTTATCAAATCTGTAAAAGTTGCTGGGGCATTTGTTAACCTGAATGACATTACCAAGAACTCATAATGCCCTTATCGAGTGCGGAAAGTTGTCTTAGGGACATCGGATGCCCTAATCCTCAACTGATGGTAGCCAGATCCCAAGTCAATCTTCCAAATACCTTGGCACCCTGAAGCTGATCAAACAAATCATCAATCCTCGGCAATAGATACTTATTCTTTATTGTAACCTTGTTCAACTACCGGTAATCAATACACATTCTCATTGATCTGTCCTTCTTCTTAACAAACAACACCGGCGCACCCCAAGGGGAAACACTAGGTCTAATGAAACCCTTTCCAAGCAAGTCTTGCAACTGCTCCTTCAACTCTTTCAACTCAGGCGGGGTTATATGATACGGCGGAATAGAAATGGTTTGAGTGCCCAAAGTCAAATCAATGCAAAAGTCGATATCCCTGTCGGTGGCATACCCGACAGGTATGAAGGGAATACCTCAGGAAACTCACGAACAACGGGCACAGAATCAATAGAAGGAACCTCAGCACTAGAATCACGGACATAGGCCAAATAGGCCAAACACCCCTTTTTGATCATACGCCGAGCCTTCATATATGAGATAACACTGCGGGTAGAATGACCAGGAGTCCCTCTCCACTCTAAAAAAGGTAAACTCGGAAAGGCTAAGGTCACAGTCTTGGCATGACAGTCCAAGATATCATGGTAAGGTGATAACCAGTCCATCCCGAGTATGACATCAAAATCAACCATGTCTAGAAGTAACAAATCTACACGGGCCTCAAGACCCCCAATCACAACTATGCATGAACAATGGACACGATCCACTACAATAGAATCACCCACCGGTGTAAACACATAAACAGGAGCACTCAAATAATCACTAGGCATGACCAGGTACGGCGCAAAATAAAATGACACATAAGAGTATGTAGATCATGGATCAAATAAAACCGAAGCATCTCTACTATAAACCAGAACAGTACCTGTACCTCCACCTCTAATACCTCTACCTCCACCTCTAATACCTCTACCTCCACCTCTAGCTGACTGAGCAGGCTAAACGAGTCCCTCAATGAACCTTCTCACTCTCTCTCTCAGTGGAAGTATAAGAAGAGCATGACTGGTCAAATCATTAAGCCTTGTCTCGTACTGAGTAACAATCATAGAACTCTGTTGGAGACGCTCAAACTGCCTCGGGTAGATCTCTCTCTGAGTGACAGGACGAAACTTCTCCAAAAATAGCTGAGAAACTGATCCCAAGTCAAAGCTGATGACCTAACTAGTCTAGCCAAACAATATCTCTCCAACAAGTCTTGGCGGATCCAGACAAGAGAAAAGTAGCAAAGTCAACCCCATTGGTTTCCACTATCCCCATGTTCATGAGAACCTTATGACAACTGTCTAGATAATCCTGGGGATCCTCAGAAGATGCACCGCTGAAAGTGGAAGCGAAGAGCTTGGTGAAACCTATCCAACCTCCGAAAGCCTCCGAATATGTAGTTGATCTAACACCGGTCTGTGCTGTTGTTCGGCTGAAGAAGCAGTACGTGACCTCGCCATTCGCGAAAGGACAAGAGTAGAGGTTTTAATTTAGCATTGAGAGAACAAAATCGCATGACAGGAAAGAATAGATGTGAAGTTTTTTCTAACTCTGTAGCCTCTAGGGATAAATACAGACATCTCCGTACTGATCCCTTAAACTCTACTAAGCTTGTCCGTGAATTGTGAGACCTATGTAACCTAGAGCTCTGATACCAACTTGTCACAACTCGGATTTCCCACCCTCAGGAGTTGTGATAGCGCCTACTTGTAAAAGCTAGGCAAGCCGCGTAATATAGTATCACTAACCCTTTCATTTAGCCATTTTAACAATTTAAGTTAACAATGAAATATTAACGATAACTAATTACAAACGAAAGACTTAATCTGATAAATTAACCATAAATAGTATGACAATGCCAACATACATCTCTACCCGGAATCTGGTGTCACCATATCATGGACTGTCTACGAATTACTAATACAATATCTAAAAAGAAAGTACAATCTGTCTTGGAAGCAAATGAAAACAAAATACATATAAAGATAGAAGAGTGTCGGGCCTGCGGACGCCTGCAGGACTACCTCAGGATCTCTAGCTGGACTGAAGGCAGCCACCCAATGCTATGGTCCAAAAGCTGTCGCTCTGGGATCTGCACATAGTGCAGAGTGTAGTATTAGCACAACCGACCCCATGTGCTGGTAAGTGTCTGGCCTAACCTCGGCGAAGTAGTGACGATGCTAGGACCAGAACTACCAAATAAACCTGTGCAGTTATATAATATACAATGGAAAAATAAAACAGGAATAACAAGTAAAGATGGGAAGGGGTACATGATGTGGGGGAATATCAGTACCAACAGTATAAACACTTCGTCTTATCAATTGTTGCGGCGTGCAACCCGATCCACATATAATATTATTGTGGCATGCAACTCGATCCACATATAATATTGTTGCGGCGTGCAATCCGATCCAAATATAATATTGTTGCGGTGTGCAACCCGATCCACATATAATATTGTTGTGGCATGCAACCCGATCCACATATAACATTGTTGCGGCGTGCAACCCGATCTAGATATAATATTGTTGCGGCGTGCAACCCGATCCACATATAATATTGTTGTGGCGTGCAACCCGATCCAAATATAATATTGTTGCGGCGTACAACCAGATCCAAATATAATATTGTTGCGACGTGCAACCCGATCCCAATATACAATTTAACACCAATCACAATGGATCCCCGACAAGGGAACAATAAGGGAACAACAAAACCCCGGCAAGGGAATTAATAACCACAAAATAGAATCAAGTAACAACAGAAAATCAGTAAATAAACGTAAACGACAACATATCTCAATTATCTGCAAGATTCAGGAAAATTAAGGACAAGTGCATGACATCACCCTTCGTACTTTAATACTCTCTTACCAAAACAATACTCACAAGAAATAAAGGCAAGAAAATAAATGAAGTTACAATAAAATCCCAGCAAGGGAAAAACAGTACAACAATCGAATCCCGGTGAGGGAACAACATAAAAAATCCTCTTCTCTTTTCTTTTTCACATTTACTTCACAACTCACTTTAAAACTTGAGCCAACGCTCTTCAATATTCAAATTCCAATATTACTTCCACGAGCCTTGCTCAACAATAGAAATCCTAAAAAAAAAAGCATGAACAATACAAACGAAGTCACATTAATCATAGTATAAGACTCATGGGCATGCTTGACACCAACGTATAGATACTTGTCACCATGCCTATACGCCGCACTCAACAAATAACACATAGTAAATAGGACGCAACTCCTAATCCCTCAAGCTAAGGTTAGACCAAACACTTACCTCGATGCCACGAACACAATTCAAGCCTCTACTATCGCTTTACCTCTTGATTCCACCACCAATTCACTCGTATCTAGCCACAAGTTACTTAATTACGTCAATATATACTAAATGAATCAATTTCAATGCATGAAAATAAGGTTTCCAAAGTTTTTACCCAAAAAAGTCAAAAATCACCCTCGGGCCCACATGGTCAAAACCCGAGGTTCAAACCAAAACCTGATTACCCATTCCCCCACGAACCCAAATATATTATTTGTTTTGAAATCGGACCTCAAATCGAGGTCCAAATCCCAATTTTTTGAAAAACCTAGGTTCTACCAAAAACACCCAATTTTTCCCATGAAAATTATTGATTTTGAGTTGAAATCATGTGAAAAGATGTTAATGATTGAAGAAAACGAGTTAACATTGACTTACAATCGATTTGGAAGAAGAGTTGTCTTTGAAAAATTTCCCAAGAGTGTTTTGATTTTGAAAGAGTATGAAAAATGAAAGATTTTCGGCTAAGTTATAAAATTGCAGATTGCAGATGTCGCATTTGCGACCAGGGTTCGCAATTGCGAACCCAGACTTCTGCTAAGTTGTGAATTGCGAAGAATGCGTCGCATTTGCGATGACTGGCTAAAAGGGGAGGCATCGCATTAACGATCAATTCCTCGCATTTGCGAGGTAGCTTGCTTGGGCCATTGTTCGCATTTGCGACAAGGCCTTCGCATTTGCGAAGCCTGCAGGCCTGCACTGAAACAACTGAAAACCTACAATTCTCCAAGTCCAACATCCACCCTGTGGCCTATCCAAAACTCACCCGAGTCCTCGGGGTTCCAAACCAACTATGCACACCAACCTAAAAACATCATACGGATTCGCTCGTGCATTCAAATTACTAAAATAACATCAACAACTACGAATTTAGCATCAAAATCATGAAATTTCTTAAGAACTTCAAATTTTCTAATTTTTCTCAAAACGATCCGATTCACGTCATTTCAAATCCGTTTCTTACCAAATTTCACAGACTTATCTTAAATCACATATAAAACCTGTACCGGGCGCCAGAACCAAAATACGGGGCCGATACCCTCGAGTTTTAAACTCATTTCATTTTCAAAACTCAGAAATAATTTCAGAAAATAATTTTCTTTAAAAATTCATTTCTCGAGCTTGGGACCTCGGAATTCGATTCCGGGCATACGGCCAAGTCTCATATTTTTCTACGAACCCTCCGGAACCGTCAAATAATGGGTCCTGGTCCGTTTACCCAAAATATTTACCGAAGTTAAATCAATTCATTTTAACGATAAAATTCATCATTTTTCACAGATTTTCACATAATGGCTTTCCGGCTACGCGCTCGAACTGTGCACACAAATTGAGGTGATGCCGAAAGAGGTTTTTAAGGCCTCAAAATGCAGAATTCATTTCTAAAAAAAGGTCATCACAAAAGCAATCAAATAAAAGGAGTATTGTAAGAAAAATATCAAATTATAATATCGAAATTCTTTCAAGATTCATTACTCCTTAAGAGAACATATAAGATTTCGCATCGAATATATTACTTTTGACGTTTGAGTTGTAGCTAATTTGCATATTATGATATATATCATACTTTTTGTATTATTCATTGTGAAATTATAATTTATAAATATTTTAAATAGATTATTTGTTATAATTTTGTGATTTTAATGTAATTTTTATAATTATTTTTTGTTTTATATTATCTTAAAACTCTTGAAATTAGTAAAATTTAAAGATCCGTGAGACTTACGTCATATGTCTCAGGGATTACGCCTCGCCTCGTCAAAGGTAAAACGTCTCGCCTCACGCCCCCACCTTTTAAAACATTGGTCAATTGCAAAAATATATTATTCGTTTTTAATCGAACTAATAAGGAAAGTGTGTCATCTAAATTGAAACAGAGGAAATAGCAATTTAGCAAACATTATAGGGACCATTATGATTGGCACGTTTCTAGTCTCGTTAGCGAGGATTAGGGGTGACAAACTGGCGGGTCGGGTCGGGTCGGGTCGGATAGGAGCGGGTCAAAACGGGTAATTTAAAAAATGGATAAATTATCTGACCCAGTCCGTATTTGAGACGGATAAAAAACGAGTTTATCCTGTGGATAATATGGATATATTCATATTATCCATGACTTCTTAAATATGATCGCTTATGAGAGAATTCCTAGTCTTCCAAACTTGAGGAACTCCAATTTGAGGGTTTACAAATGTAAAAGTTAAACATATTGTTATCCATTGGTTATCCATTTTCTAAGTGGATAATATGATTTTTTTATCCATATTCGATTCGTTTTTAAATGGTTCATTATCTAACCTATTTTTTGATGAATAATATGGGTGAATAACTGTTTTCTTTTAACCATTTTGTCACCTCTAGCGGGGATTATAGTATTCGTTTTTGTGTTTGCCACCTAAAAAGTAGGGGATGCTGGTTTGAGGGGTCGGAAAATGTCTTTTCGCATTAGCATTTATATTAAATTATATTACCTCTATTTTAATTTAAATGATATAGCTTGACTTGGTATAAAGTTTAAGAAAAAAAAACTTTTAAAATATGTGGTCTTAAAAATTTAATAGGTAAAATCTTTGTGGGTCATGACATTTGTGTGATTATAAAAGCTTTCCATTACAGATAAAATGGGTAAAATAAAGAGTTCAAAATTGAATTATTTTCAATTGTAAACGAGTCATTCTTTTTGAAACGGAGTAATAAAAAAGTGTGTCATCTAAATTAAAATATAGTGAGTATTTAACTTTTTCTTATAATTCTCTAAACTTATCTACTTATCATGCTTGAATAATAAAATGGGGTAAAAAAGTCTATTACTTTAGTACTACAATTTAGTGAAAAAATGGATCTGAAGACACATACAGAGTATTTATTAATTTTGAATATAAACAACAAATGGAACAATAATGATCCAGTAAAATTTTATTAGTGGGGTCTGTGACACTTCTTTTTTCTTACACCCTTGGAGGGTATAAAGAAGTTTTTCCAATTAAAGGACAATCGAAACAAGATTTATTGTTAAAAGATTCAGAGTCGCCACTTGGGAGATTTATGGTGTCCCAAGTCACCTGTTCAAATCCCGAATCGAGGAAAAGATTGACTCTGTAATACAGTCCGCGAACTAGAAATCCGGGTAAGGAATTTTTTTAACCCGGGAGAAGGTGTTAGGCATTCCCGAGTTCCGTGATTCTAGCACGGTCGCTCAACTGTTATATTCGGCTTAATTATCTGATTTAAATAATTATGAACCTATGTGCAAATTTTAGATTTATAACCGCTTTTATTTAATTTTTAATGAAGATTGAACGGCGTTTAAAACACGTCTTTGGATCGCGCCACATGAAATGCACCCGCAATCCTAAACATATTTTATTCAATGTTTTAAGATTTGATTTGGGTTACATGAAATGCACACCCGAGTTTAGAAAGGTAATATTATTAAAATGCACGCTTAAAGTGACTACGCATCTTCAGGTTTGCGATGGCCATGGAAATTTGTTAAATGGCACACCTCGGATTCTAGGTATTTTAAAAGGAATAATTAAACGAAGGCCACACAATTGTCATTTTGGCTTGGCATGACACACCTAAATTCTAAATTAAAAGGGATTAGTTCAACTACATTTAGAGGGCCATAACTATTTATGTTATTGGTACTTCCTTTAACTGGTGATTTATTTCGCTAAAGCTAAAACAAAAAACCAACCCAGCACAGGGATTATATGGCCCAATTGATGAAGCCTGGTTGGAGCAACCCTTGATACAGGCCTAACACGTGAAGAAACTGGGCTCCAGGTGAAGCCCAGCGCAACGACCACGCTATTTGAGCAAAAGGAAACTAACACGATCGGGCCAAAATCGATGGCCCAATACACCACAGCCAGGGAATTGGCTATTTTTATTGGTTTAGGCCAAACCTCGAAAGTAGGACGAATTCAAGGATATTGCAACTGAGAGGCGAAGGCCCAGAGTCGAGCCCTTAAAGGAATCAATCTAACAGGGCAAATATGGTGATCCACAAATCCTTTTAAACACAAAATTAAAACTCAATTTGCTATTGAATAATATGCAGCTTTAAACTACGCAAAACTCGAGCTATCTTTAGATACTAAACAGGGAAGCAAAACTTAACAAATCCTAAGAAATTAACCACTGAAACACTTAACTACATAATCACATGGATAGCTTAACTTTAAACATACTCCTTTCAACAACCCTAATACTAAAGCTGGCCTACATAACCAGCCCTTTCATGCACACTTGATACCCTCACAGTGAACTACCAAGCTGATATTACTACAACAGTCCATATTCAGAATGAACAAAAAGGAGTATAAGAAAATTAAGCTAAGCTAAACAATTTCGAAGGTGCACAAACATTGAATAACAACTACATTAGTATAAATCTCTATTCGAGTGAACCAATCTTCATATTCATCCATTTTCATACATTGGACGGTGAGATGAGTACCTGAAATGAAAGGAACAAGTAAATAAAGAAGGATCAACAGTTTGTACTTTAGCAGAGATTGACAGCAGCAACAAAATAGCCCAGATTCAGTGATGAAACCACAGAATTAGTTCCAAATCCAAATCAATTCACGCTCAACCTTAGGTGAACTAAAAATGCTTCAAAACTTTGAAAACTTTCAGAAACCCAAATAAAAGATCAATGGAACAGTGAAAACTTCAAACAAAATTAAACCCCGGAGCTTTTCCAGCACAAGATCAAGCCATTTTCACTCAAAAGGCTTCAGAAATTGTTTTGTAATCTAAGAACAACTTAAAATTTAGGGCATAATTCCAATGGAATAGTATTTTTTTTCCTAAATTTTAGTCGTCTGGTGTCTTTCTGATTTTTAGCTCTTAAAACTCTCACTTGAGCTCTAAGTAACAATGCCTTTATAGGCAAACTACTAGGGCAACCTCAAAGAGTTCAAAATTTGCACTTAAAACCTTCTGAAAATTTTCATTTTAGCTTAGAAATCCCTAATGTAAACCTCAGAATTTCAAAATAGCCCCACCCCAGCTTCTAGGAAGCTTCCTAGTTCAGTTATATAAGATTCCCCTACCTATATTCCCCAATTTACCCCTTAAGCCTAGGTCATTTACCCTTTAAATCATGGGTCAATTTAAAACATAACCCCATCTAAACTATGGGCCTGAATACTATAGTCCAAGTTCACAAACTTCAGGCCATTAATCACCAAGCACTAAGGCTCAAATGAACAAGGATGTTTTGGGCCCAAAAAGAAAGAAGGAAAAAGAAACAAGGAAGGAAAAGGATTGAGTCCAAAGAACTCAAATGATTCAAGCAAAACAGAAAACAAACTTAATTAACCTAGCAATAATTTATGAACCAAACGAATGAGCTAAACAAGACAAACAAACAAACGACTTAATAGTATTGGCCCCAATTATTCCTAATGACCTAATCCAAATGAGTTCTGAAAAGAAAGAAAAATGACACGGAAGAAGAAAAATACATACTGACTAATCGGAGGCAGGCATCTCTCGAATAGAATTGCTGGTTTTGGGTCTTGCATGAGGCCGATGGGCTTCGAATTGAATCGAAGTCCATGCCAGTCACTCATTCTCGAGGAGAAAAGTCGACATGGCATAAACTTCGAGCCATTATCGGCCCAGAAGCTTGAACCTGGCAAAGTGAGCGTGATTAAAGTTTGGGGACTAAGTCTTGGATCCGAGATTCGACGAACTAGGCAACGATTCGAGGGAAACCAATCAGGGATTTGGAATGAGGGGGGCTTGGTGGTCATGGGGTGTTATTTTGAAGGTGATTGGAGGCGTTAGGGTTTTGGTCGTCCTCTTCGATTCAAGATTCGAAGAGTTCTAGTAATATTCGAGGGAGGGGGTTTGTAGATTTGGAATGGGAGGTGGAGAGGAATCAGAGGTGTAAATTTGGTAGTGTTTAGACGCCGGCCGCCATCGTAGGCGATGGCGGGCGGCAGGCAGTGGTTTAGGGCGGGGCAAAAGGGGGGGGGGGGTCTCTGAGATGGTGAGGGACAAAGATAGGGGGGGGGGGGTAGCGTTTGGACAGTTATATACTAATCAGAACCTACTTCCGGACCGTTAGATCAAATGCAATCAACGGCCCAGATCGCAGGGTCTTTAAAACGGGGTCGTTTGGATAAATGGGGGGAAATCGGACCGGGTCAGGGTCAGAATGGGCTGGGTTTGGACGGGTTTAAGGGGAATTTACGAGTTGGGCTGGGGAATTTCAATAAAAACGGCCCAAAATCAAATCCCCTCCAATTCTTTTTTTTGTTTTTCTTTCTTTCTTCTTATTTTTTTCAAATTCAAATCTCTTTTTTTCAAATTAAAATAAAATCCTTAATTAATTCATAAAACTAAATTAGCCTATAAAAACACTAATTAATCGTAAATAATAATTATCACAATTAATTAAGAACCAAATTTAAAGGAAAACTACCCAAAATCAAAAACCAAAATTAGAATGTGCAGAATGAATTATTTTTTGTAATTTTCCCCTTTTTTATAAAACAATTAATTTGTTCATTAATCCTAAAATGTAGACTTAAATCCTGAATGCAAATGCAACATATTTTGTATTTTTTCAAAATTAACATGCACATACAAATGCAAACAATTAACAGAAATGCTACGAAAACTTTACGAAATTGCAAACCATGGGAAAAATTTATTTTGTTTGAATTTATGGGAATAATTCATATAGGGCAAAAATCACGTGCTCACAGCTGCCCCTCTTTGCTCGGAAACACGAAGAGTTTTCGTGCAAAGATAAAGTGAGCGGATACGAGCAATTTTTGCCCGTTTGTGTATTCTGTGGGAAGCATTTTTGAAAGATTTGACCGCACACTGCTTCCGAGGTTGCCTACATATCCTTGGCTAAAAAGGAATCAGGTCAGTGTAGTTCGGGAAGTTTTGGTAACTGGGACTACCATGAAGCTGGGATTTCACTGTTGCTGCTGCTTCTACTGCTTACTGCATCCCCTTATTACACCATGATAAAATGAAAAGAAGCTAGACGATACTATGATCTATGCATTATAAAATCATATCTATAACTTTAGACTTGCTCCGGTGGTTCTTGTTGCCTTGTTGACTTGTATTCTCCCGGTGGAATCCCTTTGTTGCCGCCTTGAATTGTAATATGATATTTTCCTTTTCTCCAGGTGGATGCCTGATTGTTGAACTCGAACTATATTCCCTTGCTCTCCAGGCGGGCTCCTGATTGCTAAACTTGAATGTATTTCCTGCTCTCTAGGCGAGCTCCTGACTGCGAACTTGAAATGTATTCCCTGCTCTCCAGGCGGGTTCCTGACTTCAACAAAATAGACAAAAACAAAGAAAATTTTCTGCCCCGTTTGGGTATCCGGGCACATATGTAAGTGTAAAACGAATCACATTACCAAAAATGAATAAGAACTTGAAAGCTAAAACTTGAATTGTACTCCCTTGTTCTCCAGGTGGGCTCCTGATTGCTGACTTGAAATGTATTCCCTGCTCTTTAGGTGAGCTCCTGACTGCTGAACTTGAATGTATTCCTTGCTCTCCAGGTGGGCTCCTGACTGCTAAACTTGTATGTATTCCCTGCTCTCCAGGCGGGCTCCTGACAGCTAAACTTGGATGTATTCCATACTCTCCAGGCGGGCTCCTGACGGTTGAATTGAAATGTATTCCCTGCTCTCCAGGCGGGCTCTTGACTGCTGACTTGAAATGTATTCCCTGCTCTCTAGGCGGGCTCCTGACTGCTGACTTGAAATGTATTCCCTGCTCTCCAGGCGGGCTCCTGACTTCAACGAAATGACAAAATAGAGAAAATTTTCTGCCCTAGTTTGGTAGCTGGGCACATATGTGAGTGTTAAACTGAATCATTTTACCAAATATTACTAAGAATTTGAAAGCTAGGTCCCATTATCCAGGGGGTCCTAACAACTCTTAACTAAACGACAATTTTGAATCTAAGCTATATCTTTTAAAGGCATGACTTCCGCTACATCTTGTTATCTAAGAAGGTCTTAAACTACTCCCCATTATCCAGGAGGGTCCTGAAGATCAAAGGTCAAGTTTTATCTTAAGGGTGACAATTTTCATGGCTAAATTATACTACCCTACAGCAGAACTTACGCTAAATGTTATTATCTAATCGAAATCTTAAAGCTAAGTCCCATTATTCAGGAGGGTTCTGGAAACTCCTAATTGAATCCTATCTCGAACATGCAAATTTTAAGCTAACATATACCCTTTTGGGATACATTTATGCTAAATTATGCTATTTCTGAACTTTAAACTAGGTCCCATTTTTTCTAGGAGGGTCCTGAAAATCAAAAATCAAACCTATTTGGTGACTGCCTTTCTCCATGTAGGGTTTCTCCGAAACAAACAAAATTTCCTGCCCATGTTTCAATCAAAGAAACAATTCGTCAGTTTAAAATGTGGTGGTTAGTTGACGACATTCTTTGCTGAAGGTCTCTCCGCTGCCTTGTTTTGTTTTGACTGGCTTCCTCGAACTGGCCCTGAACCGCTTGACTTTCTGACTGACTTTCAAACCCCCATGACTTTGGATGACCCGAGTGTTCTATACTCGAACCGTTGTTTCAAACCTCTGACCCCTTTAACTGAACCTCTGCATCTCCCATGAAATTACTAAATCATTCTGCCGATGGAACTTTTGCTGGCACTTTATCCCACTTTGCATCATGCTATCTTTTGGTATGTTCCAGCCACACTATGCTTTGCAATCTTGAAGCTGGTAGTGAGCTTTGAAATTCCTTCTTATTTGCTTAAACAGAGCTGACATTGGGAACATCTTAGAGAAATAAACCCCAAAAAAATGAAATGCAACGACTTTCGGAATTAATGATAAGGAAATCCAAAAACTGGAAGACTATCTGAAGAGGAAAAAGAAAAAGGACTTATATAAGTGGAGAAGCCAGCACCAATGATCATGACACGCATGTTGGATTACTCGGCCCAATCTGTCCAACCAATCAACTTCCAATTGCCACACTTTGTTGCCCCGGAATTTCCATAACCTGATTTCTTCAACCAAAATCCTGACCTTGTTCATCCTGCGGTGCCTTGGAAGGTTTCCACTAGCAGACCTCTCTCATCCGTTCGTCTCTCAACTCACTTTCGCCTTACAGTGCTCGTGAGAGTTTTCACCAATAAGACTCTCTCATTTTTGAATTCTCTCAACTCCCGTCACCTTACGGTGCCCGTGAGGGTTTTCACCAATAAGACACTCTCATTTTTAATTTCTTTTCCCTCTTTGGACCAGAGTATTGCCCCTGATGTGAATCACTGCTACCTGCTTGCCTTGGCATTTCTTGAAGACTGATTGGAAAGTTTTTCTTTGGACCGTAATGTGGGCTTTTGGATGGGGTTAGAAAGAAAGGGCATAAAAGGCTCAAAACAACTCATCATGGGTTCAAAATTACAACTTTCGGAACCAGATTTCTTACAACAACCACAACTTCTGCCCTAGTTTCTTGCTTGGGGACTTTTAGATTTTTTATTTGATGGGACCGAACCGTGAGGCTGCGTACCTATCCTTAAAAGGAATCAGGTCGAACGTAGTTCATGACATAGGAATTACTTTGTTGTTGTGATTTTCTTTTCTCTTTCTTTTCTTTCTATTTTTTACTTTCTTTTCTCTTTTTGTTGTTTTTCTTCTTCTTTTTTTCTTTTCATTCTTTTTTTTTTCGATTTTCATTTTTCTTCTCTCCCTTTTCGTTCTTTTCTTTTCTCCTTTTCCTGTACTTATCTTTCACACTTGTGTTTCTGATCTTTGCTACTGATTCTGAAAGAGGGGTATGAAAGAAAATAAATAAGGCTCAAAGGGGTAACAAAGGATAAAGTGTTTAGATAGCAGAACAAAATGCCTTCGTCATTCCAATATTCAAAACATGCCAAATACAAACAAGTGCAATCAAACAAAGAAATCATACATAGTATCTCTTGACTGCATCGGAATTGATGGCCATTTATACACATTTGCCTTCTACATCTGTCAAATACAATGCACCATTGGACAACACTCTAGTTACAACGAACGACCTCTGCCAATTTGGGGCGAACTTTCCTTTTCCTTCAACCTGATGAGGCAGAATGTGTTTCAATACTAACTGACCCACTTCAAACTTCCGTGGACGCACCTTCTTATTGTATGCTCTTGTCATTCTCTGTTGATACAACTGGCCATGACATACTGCTGCCAATATCTTCTCATCGATCAAACTTAATTGCTCCAGACGGGTTTTGAACCACTCATCATCATCAATTTCAGCCTCCGTGACAATTCGAAGGGATGAAATTTCCACTTCTGCGGGTATCACTGCTTCGGTGCCATACATCAACAAATAAGGAGTTTCCCCTACTAAAGCACAGACAGTAGTGTGATAACCCAGCAATGCGAACGACAGCTTTTCATGCCACTGCCTAGAACCTTCCACCATTTTTTGAAGTATTTTCTTTATATTCTTGTTGGCCGCCTTAACTTCTCCGTTTGCCTTAGGGCGGTATGGGGTAGAATTGCGATGTGTAATCTTGAACTGCTGACATACCTCTTTCATCAGATGACTATTGAGATTAGACCCATTGTCTGTAATGATCACCTTCGGTATCCCGAACCGGCAAATGATATATTTGAATGCACAAAATCAACCACCGCCTTCTTGGTTACAGACTTGAATGTTTAAGCCTTTAGCCACTTGGTGAAATAATCAATGGCCACCAGAATAAACTTGTGCCCGTTGGATGCTGCTGGCTCGATTGGTCCAATGACATCCATTCCCTAAGCAACAAAAGGCCATGGTGCAAACATTGTATATAACTCAGATGGTGGAGAATGAATCAAATCTCCATGCACTTGGCACTGATGACATTTACGCACGAAACTGATACAGTCTCGCTCCATAGTGAGCCAATAATAACCTGCTTGGAGAATCTTCTATGCCAACACGTATCCACTCATGGGCGATCCACATACTCCAGAATGTACTTCGGTCATAATAGTTGTGGTCTGCCTAGCATCTATGCATCTCAGCAGTCCTAGATTTGGAGTCCTTTTGTACAAAACTCCCCCACTGAAGAAAAATCCGCTTGCCAAACGATGAATTGTCCTCTTCTGATCACCTGTAGCTTGTACTGGATATACTCCCATCCGGATGTATTCTTTGATATCGTGGAACCATAGTTCGCCATCGAGTTCTTCTTCCACCACGTTACAATAAGCATGCTGATCGCGAACCTAAATATGCAACGGGTCTACATAAGCCTTATCTGGATGATGTAACATTGACGCCAGAGTAGCCAAAGCATCAGCAACCTTATTGTGGATCCTCGGAATATTCCTGAACTTTATTAATTGAAACCGTTGACAAAGATCATGCAAATATTGCCGGTACGGTATGAGTTTTAAATCCCGTGTTTCCCATTCTCCCTGAATCTGATGCACTAGAAGGTCCGAGTCACCTAAGACCAAGACTTCCTGAACACCCATATCCACAACCATCCTCAAACCCAAAATGCATGCCTCGTATTCAGCCATGTTGTTAGTACAGTAGAACCGAAGCTGAGCCATAACAGGGTAATGATGCCCTGTTTCAGAAACAAGTACCGCTCTTATCCCAACGCCTTTCATGTTTGCATCCCCATCAAAGAAAAGTTTCCATCCTGGCTTTTTAATCTGTTCCAATTCATCAATGTGCATTACCTCTTCATCAGGGAAGTAAGTCTTCAGAGGCTCATATTCTTCGTCTACAGGATTCTCAGCCAAATGGTCGGCCAATTCTTGTGCTTTCATTTCAGTCCTAGTCACATAGATGATGTCAATTTCTGTGAGCAAGATTTGCCACTTTGCGAGCCTCCCTGTGGGCATAGGCTTCTGAAAGATATACTTTAACGGATCCAAACGAGAGATGAGGTAAGTAGTGTAAGATGACAAATATTGCTTCAACTTCTGTGCCAACCAAGTGAGGGCGCAACACGTCCTCTCAAGATGAGTGTACTTAACCTCGTAAGTTGTAAACTTCTTGCTGAGATAATAAATGGCTTGCTCCTTCCTGCCGGTAATGTCATGCTGGCCCAACACACAACCAAATGAACAGTCCAGGACCGTCAAATACAGAATCAAAGATCTCCCTGGTTTTGGCGGGACCAATACAGGTAGGTTTAACAAGTACCCCTTTATCTTATCAAATGCTTCCTGACATTCATCTGTCCACTTGACTGCAACATCTTTCTTTAACAGTTTGAATATAGGCTCACAAGTTGTTGTGAGCTGAGCAATAAACCGTCTGATGTAATTCAATCTTCCAACATACTCATCACCTCAATCTTGCTCTTTGGAGTTGGAAATTCCTGGATGGCTTTGATTTTTGACGGGTCGAATTCAATACCTCGTCGGCTGACTATGAATCCCAACAACTTTCCAGACGGAACACCGAACGCGCATTTTGCAGGATTGAGCTTGAGATTATACCTGCGAAGCCTTTGGAAGAACTTTCTCAGATCTTTGACATGGTCAAACTACTTTCTAGACTTTACAATCACATCATCCACATAAACCTCGATCTCCCTGTGTATCATGTCGTGGAATATGATCGCCATTGCCCTCATGTAGGTTGTCCCAGTATTTTTCAAACCAAATGGCATGACCCGATAGCAGTACGTTCCCTATAGCATGATGAATGCTGTCTTTTCTGCGTCTTTTTCATCCATTAAGATCTGGTGGTAGCCTGCATAACAATCCACAAAAGAAGCAATCTCATGTTTGGCACAATTATCGATCAATATATGGATGTTCGACAGTGGGAAGTTATCCTTGGGACTCGCCTTGTTGAGGTCTCGATAATCAACATACACCCTGGTCTTGCCATCCTTCTTCGGCACAGGCACTACATTGGCTAACCAAGTGGGATACCGATTGAACCGAATGACCTTGGCCTCAAACTGTTTGGTGACCTCTTCCTTAATTTTCACACTCATATCAGTTTTAAATTTCCTCAGCTTCTGCTTGACAGGGGGGAACACCGGATCAGTGGGGCAATTTGTGAACCACAAAGCCAGTGCTTAGACCTGGCATGCCGTCATAGGACCATGCAAAAATATCTTTATACTCGAACAATTTTTTAATTATCTCCTCTCTGAGTTGTGGTTCAAGATAGACACTTATTTTAGTTTCCCGGACATTGTCTTGGTCCCCTAAATTGATTGCTTCTGTGTCACTCAGGTTAGGCTTGGGTTTTTCTTCAAAATGGCTTAATTCTTTACTAATCTCTTCAAAGGATTCATCCTCATCATATTCTGATTCAACATCACATTCTATTTCTTGAATTACTATTTCAGAATTAGATTGGCTTTTAAGACTAGGCCGGAAATTCCGCATGCATGTCATATCATTGAAGCCGACATAAAAAGAACTGTAAAAGGAAGAAAGGAAAACAAAATTAAAACTATCAGGAAGAGAGGAAAAGAGAAATTGCATTTCATTGAAATTAAAGATAACAGGGTTTATACATCCAAACGGACGGAACATAGAATCTGAATTACAATCCTGGAATAATCCAGATAAATTGAAAGAGAATCAAAGCAAACTACCAAAACTCCCTCTTGGTGGGGAGAGGAGTAGCTTCCCAATTGTTAATCTTTGCACTGAGCCCAACAAATTGCACATCCACCTTGCTAGAACCCTCTCAAGCTTCCACCATGTTCACCTCATCGAATAATTCTCTCGAACCTTTCCATCAAATATCCATCCATATCAACCACCAAACTGGGAACCGTCATCACTGGGCGCTTTCTTGTACCAGGACTGACAAATGATCTGGAAAGATGCGGGACTGGCTTTGGAAGGGCCCATGCTCTCTGTTTCATTTTTCGGGCTCTTCTCACATCTGCGACTGTGGGCTTTAACCCCATACCAAATGTATCCAAGTTTTTAGGAAGAGAAACCGGTTGTACGATACCTTGCAGATATGCACCCAAACCTTTGCCCGGTACAAAACCATTTTTCAACATTTCAACGGCTACCATGACTGATGCAGCAGCTACCCTTGGAGTTGGCATGCACTTTCATTCAGGAATTTTCTCTATTGATACCATGTCAAAAACCTGATAAACCCATGGCCCCTTGTCGTCTTCAAACTCTATGAACGGAACAATGGCATCACTGGGAACACACAAATTATCTTCGCCATGCACAACAATTTCTTGTCTATCCCATTCAAACTTAACCATTTGATGCAGAGTGGATGGGACCGCTTTGGCAGCATGAATCCAGGGTCGACCTAACAACAGATTATAAGAAATAGCCACATCGAGCACCTGGAATTCTATAGTAAATTCAACTAGCCCTATTATAAGCTCGAGCACTATGTCCTTGACTGAATCTTTCCCTCCACCGTCGAATCCCCGAACACAGATATTGTTCTTGTGAATTCTTTCATCATCCACCTTCAACTTGTTCAGAGTGGAAAGAGGGCAAATATTTGCACTGGAACCGTTGTCAACCAGTACCTGAGTAACCACGGAATCTTCACATTTCACCGTCAGATAGAGGGCTCTATTGTGCTCGGTGCCCTCCACGGGCAACTCATCATCATAAAAAGTGACTCTGTTTACCTCAAATATCTTGTTAGCTATCTTTTCCAAGTGGTTTACTAAGATTTCGTCAAGAACGTGGGCTTCGTTCAAGATCTTCATCAAAGCCCGATGGTGCTCGTCTGAATGGATCAATAATAACAATAACGAGATCTGAGCTGGTGTCTTCCTTAACTGATCCACAATGGAATAGTCCAGTACTTTCATCTTTCTCAGAAATTCTTCTGCTTCTTCCTCGGTCATAACTTTCTTCACCAACACTGGGTTATCTTTTGAGGTCTTAGCTTTTCTCAACTCTTAGGGGGCAAAGCATCTCCCCGATCGAGTCAAACCATGGGTATCACACACTTCTTCTTTAACCTCTTTCCCCTTGTAAGTCACTGTCACTCATTCATAATTCCATGGGACTGCCTTGCTGTTGACTATCGGTAATTGAGTTACCGGTTTGATAATGACAGGATATGTGCGGGCGCCCTTCACAATTACCACAGGCTTGTTCGTCACTCCTGGCACAACCACTTTTGCTCTTTCATGTTTTCCTGCAATGTCACTTGAGGAAACCTTCTTGACTTCCACAGATGGTTCATTATTTTCCCCGTTCAACTTGATCACAAACTTCTCACTTGTTGGCTTTTCAAACGGCGTGGCTTCACTAGCCCGGATCATCATGACGGTTTGCGAAGGCTTCTTAGGCTCCCCTCCCTTATGCACAATCTCAATCATATTTATCTCATGATGGACCGGCAACGGGTTCTGGTTGATGTTGGGTGCCTCCGTGGCTTGGACCTCAATCCGATTAGTATCAATGAGCTCTTGAATAGCTATTTTCAATTTCCAGCATTTCTCTGTGTCATGACCTGGGGTCCCTGAACAATACTCACAACTCACCGAGCGGTCAAGATTTCTGGGAGGAGGATTTGGCAGTTTAGCCTCGATTGGATTCAACATACCCAACTGTCTCAATCTGTGGAATAGGCTAGTATATGATTCTCCCAAAGGAGTGAAAGTCTTCTGTTTTTGCAACTTCTCATTCTTAAAGGCTTGATTTGGCCAAAAATTTATTCCAGGGGGATTTTTGTAGGCTCTTGGGGGTGGATGGGCATTTTGTGGAGCTAAGTATGGACTTTGTAGAGCCGGCACACGCCATTGTGCGCGAGCGAGAGGTTGGGTATAGGTTTGTGCGTGATGGACGGAAAAATGGGGATCGAGCGGTGGGTAGTAGTGTTGTGATGGGCTATATGGAGTGTGGGGGTAAGTTTGGTGATAGGGTCGAGGCAGTTTGTAGTAACGTGGAAGGTTCCTGGATCCAACCCAAGCTCCCGACTCAATTATAGCAACATCCTCTTTCTTCTTCTTCCCGAGTACACTCCCAGTACCGTTTTGAATGGCCTGGGTGGTCGCTTTGATTGCTGAATAACTCATGATCTTGTTGGAGTTGAGTCCCTCCTCAACCATGCCTCCCATTTTTACAACCTCATTAAAGGACTTACCCACTGCTGACACCAAGTGACCAAAATAAGTGGGTTCCAAAGCTTGCAAGAAATAATCAACCATCTCACTTTCTTTCATCGGAGGATCAACCCTCGCTGCTTATTCCCTCCAACGGAATCCATATTCTCTGAAACTCTCATAGGGCTTTTTCTTAATCTTTGTTAATGACAGACGGTCTGGGATAATTTCAAGATTATACTGACAATGGCAGGCAAAGGCTTGGGCCAAATTGTCCCATGTGTACCACCTGCTGTGATCTTGTATGGTATACCATTCTAATGTCGATCCACTCAAACTTTGGCTGAAATATGCCATAAGCAATTCATATCTCCCGCTTGCACCTCTCATCTTGCTACAAAATCCTCTTAAGTGTGCTACTGGGTCACCATGCCCGTCATATAGATCAAACTTGGGCATTTTGAACCCTGCTGGTAACTGAACATCTGGGAATAGACATAAATCTTTATAGGCCACACTTACTTGACCTCCCACCCCCTTCATATCTCTGAACGATTGTTCTAAGATTTTGACCTTTCTGATCATCTCTTCATGCTAGGGATTTTTTGGGTGTAAGAATATGGTTCTGGAACTTTGAAGATGAGTTCAGGGGGATAGTACTAGTTGTCGTGAGTTTGGAACAGAGGTTCACTGGAAGATCGGTGTAATGTAGCAGGTGGAGGTGCCACAAAAACAGGTGTGATTGGTAGGGGAGGGTATGGAACTTGTTTGGGTGGTGGAGCTTGGGAAGTATGGGAAGTGGTGCCATAACATTGTTGGTAGAGGGGAAAGGCCGGAGATGAGTTTACAGTGGGAGGCTCCTGAGGTTGGGTCGATGGGGGGATATAAGCAGGGTTGGTGAGATAAACTGGTGGTGGATGCCCATTTGCCCAGGCTTGGTACATTTCAGCCATCTGCTGCTTTAACTTATACATCTCTTCCTTCATTGCATTAACATCCAGTTCTTCCACCTCTTTTGATGGGTCGACAATACTTGTCTCCGGTTCTTGGTTGGCCATATTCAGCCTGTCTTTTGATCGGGTGTTGTATGAGTGAGTTGCTAGAATGCCAATCAACTAACCACCTGTCTGGACTCAATACATCAACAACAACCTTGTTAGTGGTTAGGGCTTTAACAAATTGGTAACCACACATTTGGGGAATGAATGCACCTAAGCAGTTACCCGTTTCTATCATGCATTTGATCGGCTGCTTGCATCATCCCGGCTTTTCCACTTACAACTTTCCTTCTTTTTCTCTTTCTTTTCATTCTGGCCTTTGCTCTTCTTTTTCATTTCCCTCTTGTTTTGCCATTATTTATTTTATTTTCTCTCTTTTTCTTTTCTTTTCTCTCTTGTTTTTCTCTCTCTTTTTCTTTGGTTATGGTCGAATCCTATGGAGATTGCCTACGTATTATGACCCCGCATAAATCAGACCGAGCGTAGTTCTGGGAGATAAGTGTGAAAGTAAATATTTTCTGGGATTTTCAATATCCATAAAAGCAAATGCTTTGATTACAAAGACTTCAAACTAACAGACTCCAAGAGAAACTAACAGACACGGATGAAGAGACGAAATACAGACTCCAAAAATAAACTATCATACTCAAACAAAAGAAAATATAGACTCAAACACAATTGACAGACTCCAGCAAAAGAAAATACAAACTCAACACAACTGAGACTGTAACGGAAAAGGAAATACAGACTCAAATGAGATATCATGAATAGATCAATGCTCCTAGTGCCCGCGGGACATCATTCGGTCTCACCGCGAGCCTATATGCAATATCCCTTTGAAGTCGGTCCAACTCGCTCATTATATGTTTAACAAATGTCATCACTACCGCGAAGAAGTTAGTGCGAGTCATATCCTCACAGACTTGGCACTTCATAATAATGTAATCGGTGATGTTTCTAATTCTCTCTTATGGCACCTTTTTCTTGTAACAAACGCCCGATCTGCTGGGCCCTGGCTTGCAATGTTTTCTCGGCCACATGATTCTGCTCCTAAAGTTGTTGCAAATCTATTTCTAATTGTGCCAATGCTGTATAACAATGTTCTCTTTCAACCTTGAAGTCTTTCGCCTGTTTGATCATTTTGTTTTCTGTGGTGATGACCCTTTTCTTTAATCTTGTGACCTCATTGTCGTACTTTTCTTTCAACTGCTTAACCAAGTGCGCTCGTTCATCTGCATTTTTAGCCAACTATTTTCGAGCCTTGGCTAGTTCACTTTCTGCTTTGTTCAAATCAAAACTATAGTCACTCACTTTCTGCCTCAAGTTAGATATGAGTTTCTTATCTTTGGCACTTTAGGCTGGGTTTCTTCCGCTATTTTCATTTTCTGAATCTGGGCTCGAAGGGCCTCATTTTCTATGGCTAGCTTTTTCTTTTCTCCTTCGTCCGTTGCGGCTTGCAAGCTATTTTCAAACTGAAGGTTCCTGACTTGTTTTTCCAATTTGCTTATGGTAGCCCTATACTCGTTTTCTTTGGCCAACCAGTCCCATTGCACTTTTGCTCCGTCAGTGAACTGTTGGACATGGGGTCTTTTTGCTGGTCTTTCGGGCTCATGTTAAACCCTAGACCTTTTACCATACCAAGCAGTATAACTAGGCTCTACCTTGCCTCTGGATAGATCTCGTACTTGTGTGTTAGGCCCTAAGAATCTGCACTGATGCCAAATCTGACACACTCTTTCTTCTGGGAAGGCAGCTTTTGGCTCTAACTCAATAACCTGCCAACTTAAATCTTTATCGTGTGGGATGGTCTGGTATCGGCCTAACTGGCATAGGACTCTGTGCGGAGCATAAGGCTGAATACTCCGAAGACCCATCAACAGCAAAAAACATGCCTCATCCGACATATAGATTACTTCACTGATCGAGAGCCACCCGATCGACCATTCAATCTTGTTAGCAGTCAGAGATCTCAAATGAGCATGCCATGCTTCTATACCATCCGGGAACTCATAACCCTCTATCCTCTTTTCATGTTTTTCGATGCATTCAAGGCCAGTCATACCACAATTCAAGTATCCGGGACGGTGGCAAAGGTGTTCCTCCATCCATAGTTGTAACAACATATTGCACCCTTCAAAGATCTTCCCTCCTCCTCGACAATGGGTCAGAGCTCGGTAAATTTCTGCCAAGATCAACGGCACTATAGTCCCATTTGCCTTTTCATCATAAAATCGACTATCCCTACAAGTCCCAACTCTATGTTCCCGTCTTTTCTAGGGCAAACAAAAATACCCAGGAACGCCGCTATGAAAGCTAATCCTCTCCGAGCTTCCCACTTGTCTTGGTTTCTCGCGTGAGTAAGACCGGTATCTGGCGTTTCGAAGCCACGGGGATTCCCGTAACGTCGATACAGAAAGTAGAAGGTACAGAATCCTTTAGCCAAATTTCCGTCTCGGATGTCACGACTGATGCTTAACAAGTCCAAAACTTTATGAGGGGTTACTGTTCTCGGTGCCACCAGGTATTGACTTCTAAGACTCCCTTCGAAACCGGCATAGCCTGCTATCTCTTCTAGTGTAGGAGTTATCTCGAAATCAGCAAAGTGAAATACATTATGCGTTGGGTTCCAGAATGGTATCAAGGCCTCAATCACGTCTTTTCTTGGCTTAATCTTCAAGAGCCCGATAAGACCACCCAATGCTTTTGTCACGGCCTTTCTGCTATCTTCCCCCAAATCATGTCACCATATATGTAGCTCCAAAGGGATCTCTTCACGGACTGAGAAGGGTTCATTTTGAATTGTGCTCATCCTGCACTTTTATTAAGGTGATTTTAATTAAAAAGAAACTATGACTCGTTTTGACTCAAGAAAAATGACCATCTTTTTTCAAAATTTTCACACAAATATCCGGCTTTGCCAATACGGCCTTTCAGCCCTTCGAAAACGAAGATTTTAAGGCTGTGTTGGCTAACCAGCCAAAACCTTTAAAAGTGACTAAAAGGTTCTTGCAAAAACAGCCTTCCGGCGCCCTTTTAGGGACATTTGACTATTTCTGACAAGAATGGCATCACCCTAATTATTTTCAAATTAAAGTAAATTTTTTGTTCTTTTATGTTATTTTTGCAAAAAGGGAGTTGGACCCGATGGGGGTTGCCTACGTATCTCAAACCCTGTGAGAATCAAACTGGCGTAGTTCGGGAAAATATTTTAAGAAAATAAACCCAACTTCTTTTTCTTTTCCCAAAAACACAAAGATATTTTTTCTATTTTTCTTTACAATCCACAAAATTCCCCTCTTTTTCAAAATTTCGACAGAGTTTCAGTATACTTTAGGGACATTGGTTTTCACCGCAGGTAATTACCTCACACTGCTATTTCCAAATTCTCTTCCTTTTATTCAAAAGCTGGTCGGCATGCAAATCCGAAGCAAATAAATGAACAAGTAGCAAGATGTATCAGGATGGTCTTTTTATTTCGGGTGCACCTGTCCTAGATAGACCCAACCCCTGTATTGAGTCTCCAAAGTCAAAATGCACATGATGCAAACAAACGTTCCTACTAGGGATCCAACATGAGGTATTGTTATACTAGGTTTAAAAACCTGGGTTTATTTGTTCTAGACTTGGCTTACCCGAGCGGACAGCTCGAGCCGAGAGGGGGCAGCATACCGGGAATACAGAAGCTTCGCCGGCTTTGCAACTTGTCCGAACCTCGTTCTAAATTTGGGATATGACTCTAACAGAAAAGAAGTCACACGAAGTGCACACTTCTTCATGATTTAGAAGACTCAGAGAGAAGAGGGATTTCGCAACAGTTTATATACAGTTCACGGAATATCAAAGCGGTAAAAGCAATCAATTAGCACATTAGGCCCCAAATCATGTAACAAAATCAGATAATGGATAAAGCCAACTATAACAATTATTCTAAGCTTGAATTCTTGAACCCTGAACCAGAGATTCTGGGTTCGATCCCCAGCAGAGTCGCCAGAGCTGTCACACCTCCTTTTTTCCTACACCTAGGGAGGGTATAAATGAGTTTTTCCAATTAAAGGACAATCAAAACGGGATTTATTGTTAAAAGATTCAGAGTCGCTACTTGGGAGATTTATGATGTCCCAAGTCACCTGTTCAAATCCCGAATCGAGGAAAAGATTGACTCTGTAATACAGTCCGCGAATCAGAAATCCGGGTAAGGAATTTTGTTAACTCAAGAGAAGGTGTTAGGCATTCCCGAGTTCCGTCGTTCTAGCACGGTCGTTCAATTGTTATATTCGGCTTAATTATCTGATTTAAACAATTATGAACCTATGTGCAAATTTTAGTTTTATAACCGCTTTTATTTAATTTTTAAAGAAGATTGAACGTCGTTTAAAACACGTCTTTGGATCGCACCACATGAAATGCACCCGCCATCCTAAACATATTTTATTTAACGTTTTAAGATTTGATTTGGGTCACATGAAATGCACACCCGAGTTTAGGAAGGTAATATTATTAAAATGCGTGCTTAAAGTGACTACGCATCTTCAAGTTTGCGATGACCATGAAAATTTGTTAAATGGCACACCTCGGATTCTAGGTATTTTAAAAGGAATAATTAATCGAAGGCCACGCAATTGTCATTTTGGCTTGGCATGGCACACCTAAATTCTAAATTAAAAGGGATTAGTTCAACTACATTCAGAGGGCCATAACTATTTATGTTATTGGTACTTCCTTTAACTGGTGATTTATTTCGCTAAAGCTAAATCAAAAGACCAACCCAGCACCGCGATTATATGGCCCAATTGACGAAGCTTGGTTTGAGCAACCCTTGATATAGGCCTAACACGTGAAGAAACTGGGCTCCAGGTGAAGCCCAGCGCAATGACCACGCTATTTGAGCAAAAGGAAACTAACACAATTGGGCCAAAATCGATGGCCCAATACACCACAGCCAGGGAATTGGCTATTTTTAATGGTTTAGGCCAAACCTCGAAAGTAAGTCGAATTCAAGGATATTGCAACTGAGAGACGAAGGCCGAGAGTCGAGCCCTTAAAGAAATCAATCTAACAGGGCAAATATGCTGATCCACAAATCCTTTCAAACACAAAATTAAAACTCAATTTGCTATTGAATAATATGCAGCTTTAAACTATGCAAAAGTCAAGCTATCTTTATATACTAAACAGGGAAGCAAAACTTAACAAATCCTAAGAAATTAACCACTGAAACACTTAACTACATAATCACATGGATAACTTAACTTTAAACATACTCCTTTCAACAACCCTAATACTAAAGCTGGCCTACATAACCAGCCCTTTTCTGCACACTTGATACCCCCACAGTGAACTACCAAGCTGATATTACTACAACAGTCCATATTCAAAACGAACAAAAAGGAGTATAAGAAAATTAAGCTAAGCTAAACAATTTCGAAGGTGCAAAAACATTGAATAACAACTACATTAGTATAAATCTCTATTCGAGTGAACCAATCTTCATATTCATCCATTTTCATACATTGGAAGGTGAGATGAGTACCTGAAATGAAAGGAACAAGTAAATAAAGAAGGATCAGCAGTTTGTACTTCAGCAGAGATTGACAACAGCAACAAAACAGCCCAGATTCAGTGATGAAACCACAGAATTAGTTCCAAATCCAAATCAATTCACACTCAACCTCAGGTGAACCAAAAATGCTTCAAAACTTTGAAAACTTTCAGAAACCCAAACAAAAGATCAATGGAACAGTGAAAACTTCAAACAAAACTAAAGCTCGGAGCTTTTCCAGCACAAGATCAAGCCATTTTCACTCAAAAGGCTTCAGAAATTGTTTTGTAATCTAAGAACAACTTAAAATTTAGGGCATAATTCCAATGGAATAGTATTTTCTTCCCTAAATTTTAGTCGTCTGGTGTATTTATGATTTTTAACTCTTAAAACTCTCACTTGAGCTCTAAGTAACAATGCCTTTATAGGCAAGCTACTAGGGCAGCCTCAAAGAGTTCAAAATTTGCACTTAAAGCCTTATGAAAATTTTATTTTAGCTTAGAAATCCCTAATGTAAACCTCAGAATTTCAAAATAGCCCCCACCCCAACTTCTAGGAAGCTTCCTAGTTCAGTTATATAAGATTCCCCTACCTATATTCCCCAATTTACCCCTTAAGACTAGGTTATTTACCTTTCAAATCATGGGTCAATTTAAAACATAACCCCATCTAAACTATGGGCCTGAATACTATAGTCCAAGTTCACAAACTTCAGGCCATTAATCACCAAGCACTAAGGCTCATATGAACAAGGCTGTTTTGGGCCCAAAAAGAAAGAAAGGAAAAAGAAACAAGGAAGGAAAAGGATTGAGTCCAAAGAACTCAAATGATTCAAGCAAAACAAAAACAAACTTAATTAACCTAGCAATAATTTATGAACCAAACGAATGAGCTAAACAAGACAAACAAACAAACGACTTAACAGTATTGGCCCCAATTATTCCTAATGACCTAATCCAAACGAGTTTTGAAAAGAAAGAAAAAAGACACAGAAGAAGAAAAATACATACTGACTAATCGGAGGCAGGCATCTCTCGAATAGAATTGTTGGTTTTGGGTCTTGCATGAGGCCGATGGGCTTCGAATTGAATCGAAGTCCATGCCAGTCACTCATTCTCGAGGAAAAAAGTTGACATGGCATAAACTTCGAGCCATTATCGGCCTAGAAGCTTGAACCTAGCAAAGTGAGCGAGATTAAAGTTCTGGCACTGAGTCTTGGATCCGAGATTCAACGAACTGGGCTACGATTCGAGGGAAATCAATAAGGGATTTGGAATGAGGGGGGCTTGGTGGTCATGGGATGTTATTTTGAGGGTGATTTGAGGCATTAGGGTTTTGGTCGTCCTCTTCGATTCAAGATTCGAAGAGTTCTAGTAAGATTCGAGGGAGGGGATTTGGAGATTTGGAATGGGGAGGTGGACAGGAATCAGGGGTGTAAATTTGGTAGTATTTGGACGCCGGCCACCGCCGTAGGCGATTTCCGGCGGGCGGCAGGCAGTGGTTTAGGGCGGGGCAAAAGGGGGGGGGGGGTCTCTGAGATGGTGAGGGACAAAGATGGATGGGGGTAGCGTTTGGACAATTATATACTAATCAGAACCCACTTCCGGACCGTTAGATCAAATGCAATCAACGGCCCAGATCGCAGGGTCTTTAAAACGGGGTCGTTTGGATAAATGGGGGGAAATCGGACCGGGTCAGGGTCAGAATGGGCTGGGTTTGGACGGGTTTAAGGGGAATTTACGAGTTGGGCTGGGGAATTTCAATAAAAACGGCCCAAAATCAAATCCCCTCCAATTCTTTTTTTTGTTTTTCTTTCTTTCTTCTTATTTTTTTCAAATTCAAATCTCTTTTTTTCAAATTAAAATAAAATCCTTAATTAATTCATAAAACTAAATTAGCATATAAAAACACTAATTAATCGTAAATAATAATTATCACAATTAATTAAGAACCAAATTTAAAGGAAAACTACCCAAAATCAAAAACCAAAATTAGAATGTGCAGAATGAATTATTTTTTGTAATTTTCCCCTTTTTTATAAAACAATTAATTTGTTCATTAATCCTAAAATGTAGACTTAAATCCTGAATGCAAATGCAACATATTTTGTATTTTTTCAAAATTAACATGCACATACAAATGCAAACAATTAACAGAAATGCTACGAAAACTTTACGAAATTGCAAACCATGGGAAAAATTTATTTTGTTTGAATTTATGGGAATAATTCATATAGGGCAAAAATCACGTGCTCATAGGATCTGGGGAACATAGTGTGTATGCAGACCTTATCCCTACCCTGAGGAAGTAGAGAAGCTGTTTCCGAAAGACCCTCGGCTCAAGAAGACGACAAAAGACAATATATCAGTACCATCAACAGAAACCAAAGGAATAATACAGCATCATAAAAGCCAAAAAATAGCTAAAAATAATAGCAATAATCAGTAAATAGAATTAGCACTATAAAACGAAAGAGTAGTGAAAACACAACATTAACTACTAGCAATCTAAGACAAAAATCCTATCAGACTAGCCTCACATAGTTACGACCCTACCCTACAACCATGATACTCAACTTCCACAACTTTCTATCAAGGGTCATATCTTCGAAAATCTGAAGTTGCGCCATGTCTTACCTGATCGCCTCTCCTCAATACTTCCTAGGCCGCCCCTACCTCTTCTCATGTCTTCCAAAAACAGCTGCTTAAACCTCCTCACCGGTGTATCTGGACTTATCCTCTGTACATGCCCGAACCATCTGAGCCTCGCTTCCCCCATCTTGTCATCAGTGGGAGTCACGCCAACTTTCTCCCGAATATCATTATTCCTAATCTTATCCATCCTCGTGTGCCCGTACATCCACCTCAACATCCTTATTTTTGCTACTTTTATTTTTTGGATATGTGAGTTCTTAACTGGCCAACATTCAGCCCTATACACCATGGTCGGTCTAACCACTGCTCTATAAAACTTAGAGGGTGTTTGACTAAGCTTATAAGCTGTTCAAACTAGCTTATAAGCACCTTTTGGCTTATCTACGCGTTTGATAAACACCCAACGTGATTATAAGCCAAGTGCTTATAAACTAAAATCAGCCATAAGTCATAAGTTGGACACCCCCAACTTATAGTTTTTAGCTTATAAGCACTATTAGTTTGACCAAGGCTTTTACTAGTTTATCCTTAATAATATTTTCTAATTCACAAAATTTTATTCCCAATATAAATTTTCTAATTTTCTTTTCATTCCATATTTGTTTTTCATCTTTTTCTTTACAAAGAAATTCTTTAATTTATAATTTTTTTGTAAAGTTATTAAGGATATTTTAGTCATTGCAATAAAAGAACAACTTATCAATACTTTTCTACCAAATGCATCAACTACTTATTATCAGTTTCAACACGTCTATCCAAACACGTAAATGTTTATTTAAAAAATCAGTTTCAGCACTTAAAAATGCTTTTCGACACTTCAAACTTATCAAGTATTTACAATCAGCTAATCCAAGCGGGCTCTTAGCTTTGAGTAACGGTAGCACTTTTTTGTCACACAAGACTCTAGATGCTAACCTCCACTCCATCTACCCCAGCCCAATACGGTGTGTGACATCCTCGTCGATCTCCCCATCCCACTGGATAACTAACCCAAGGTACTTGAAACTGCCTCTACTGGAAATGCAATACATTTTATCCAATCAGAAATACAAAGTTCAACATAATCGAAAAAAGACGATACCAAATGGGAAATTACTACTCGCTCTGTCCTAATTTATGTGATGTATTTTTTTAAGAATATTATTTTTTATATATTTAGATATTTATAATTTAACTAAACTTTTTTATTTAGCATAGTGAGATAATTTATAACCTTAAGAATTATCTATTTATTTTAGAATACTAGTTTCAGAACTCTTAATTCTTTTCTTAAACTTAATGCTCAAATAAATAGCATGAAGTAAAATAGAACATGAAAAAGATTAGGATGGACGAGTACTTATATAGATACATGAGCTCCCAGGGATAGAGCTAACATGGAACGTACCGATTCGGCACAATCTAGTAATTTGATTCAAAAGTAATATATTTGTTAGAAATTTACTGAATATGCATGTCACACCTCCTTTTTTACCTACACCCCGCAAGGGCGTAAAGAAGTTTTTTCATTTAAAGGACAATCGGAACGGGATTTAATTATTAATTATTCAGAGTTGCCACTTGAGAGATTAATGGTGTCCCAAGTCACCGATTGAACCCCGAACCGAGGAAAAATATGACTCTGTTAACAGTTCGCGAACCAGAAATCCGAGTAAGGAATTCTGTTAACCCGGGAGAAGGTGTTAGGCATTCCCAAGTTCCGTGGTTCTAGCATGGTCGCTTAACTGTTGTATTTGATTTTATCTAATTTTAATACACGTTCTAGCTTATGTTATTTTTAATTTTGAACCACTTTTATTATTATTATTATTATTATTATTTTTAATAAGAATTGCAACGTTGTGAAAAACGTGTCTCGGACCACGTCGCAATTAATGCACCCGTGATTGTTAACACATTTCGACTTCATCGAGATTTGGATTTGGGTCGCATCAATGCGCACCCGAGTTTAAGAAGGTAATTTAATTAAAACCGTGCCTAAAGATTCTGACGTAATATTATTTTGGGGAAAAGTCGTGAAGTTCGCTAAACGGCCCTCCCAAATTCTAATCATTTTTAATAATCATTTATTGAGGGCTCGCAATTTATTTTATTCGGCGAGGTTTGTCTCATCGATTTTTGTTAAAAGGGACAACCTAAAAAAATGACGACAATTTTCTACAACAAAAAAAACGTACAACCGGTCTTGGGCCTCAAAGGGCCAGCACAATTGGGAGGAAAGCTATTGTGAATGCAAGCGTTGGGCCTGAAGTGGCCCATAGCAATTGAGCTCGCAGAGGTCTGGGGATCGATCCCCTGGATTGACAAACCACCAATTGGACCCATCTCCTAATTAAACCCATATTACATCCCCTCATTGAACTAACAGGCTTTTAGACCACAAATGACGAACTGCGGGCAACCATTTAACTAATCAATTATTGAGTTACCTTAAGCACTATCAAAGTGATAAATTAAGCCAAATGTAATCCTGAACTTGTCATATTTATTCAAATTATGTCACTAAGGTACTAGAACTCACAAACTAATCATTAACAAACACCTGTTGACATTAACAATTGCAACAGAGACATTGTTTAAAAATACTACTGTTTCGATGCCTCATTTCTGTTTTTTGTAAACCACAATATACTATACTGACAACATTTATTCTAAAACTAAAGTTAACCACCATAATGACTCAGTTACAATACACCATGTCTATATGCCATATATCAATTATATAGTTATACAGCCTATTTAGAGGTCTCACATATACAATTCAATTAAAACAACTGTGAGTATCAAACAAACATGGAAATATCTAAACTTAATCCTTTTTGTATTGCAATTCCAGGGCAACAATTGTATCCCATGTTCACATTACATCAAACAGACTGAGAGCGTGTACCTGAGATTTGAAAGGAAATAAAAGAAAAATGGATCAGAAGCTGCAATGCAACAGTGTAGCTCAGGAGCAAATTCAGCAATCCAAACAGAGGAAACAACAACCCAGCAACTCAGAATCTAAAATTTGGACAAAACACTAAAATTTAAACAGCCAGGACATCCCAAACTCGAAAATTCAACAAATGGAACCAAAATAGGCTCACTGAAACTCCAATATTCTTGAACCAACTAGAAATTGCTCTGACCACTCAAATCACCAGAAAAGTAACTGAAATTTGTAACTCAGCTACTAAAACCAGAAAATCAATTTCATAGTCGAATGAAACAGTACATGTTTTTGAATTTTTTTATCTATTTGCTTTCTGGTAGTTAAATTTCTAACTTCTACTTGGCATGTGGAACTAGAAAGGAAAATTTCTGGAAAAAAAAAACTAAACCAGCTATGAAATAGTCAACTTTTCTGAAAAGGACCCCTTCCTCAAGGCATTTGATGCCATTTTATAGGTGCTACCAAAAGGGTTAATCAGATTTTGGTTTTCATTTTAGTCCCTCCCCTATTTTCAGTATAGTCCCCCATTTCTTGACTTGTTTCCCAAGCTAATCTCCTAAGTTGACTGAAATCTACACTAAAATACCCTTCTAGAAGGCCCTAGGATGCTCTTTTACCCCTAAAATACCTATACTACCCTTACCCCAATTTTGAAATTACTATCCCCAAAGAAACTGCCCTTTTCTATCCCTAAAGTGCCCTTCTACTAGTTTGGAATTTACAGCCTAATGCTAACTGATCCCAACCCTTTTAACCCCAGCTAAAATCTAACTAAAGTTAACTAAAAACCAAATATTTGCTCAGCTATAACCAACTGGGTCCAACTCTAAGGCAGAATATCAATAATACAACTTATCCTAATGTATATTCTAACAATCTGTTAACCAAACGAGAGCAATCGTCAACATTTAAGCTAATCGTCTAAACCCAGAATCATTAAACAATCAGAAAAAGAAGAACAGGACGATCAAAACAGTGTATCAACATGAGCTAACATTAATATTAACCAATTAAATTAATAACTATTATTATCTATGAACGACATTAAAATATGATCGATAAACAACCAATCCAACTAACCAAATAAGGGAATATGAGACTATATTAATAAAAAAACGACTCAGAGAGTTGAAGAAAAACTTACCAACGGAGCTAAACCTCCGACTAATCACTGCTTGCTCAAATCTTTTCCAAATTTTTGACTCGTAACATCCCCAACCATGTATTCTCACAATAAACACATGGTTAAGGATGATACGGTCCAAAATCACAAGATTTTGTGTTAGGTTTTGACCGAAAATTTTCAGATTTGAAATCCGATCTACTTCACTAGGATTTGAAGGAAAATAGTCATGGATTTGGGTTGAGGGAAGTCTGGTGATTGTGGGGAATGATTTTGGACGGGTTTGGACCAACTTGCGACTTGGCCGGAAACTTCAATCGGAGATTCGACGAGCTCCGGCCATATTCGAGAGAAACCAATGGTGGGAATGGAAAGAGGAGAGTGAGGAGGACGAGGGGTGTAAATTTGGGGGTGATTAGCGTCGGCGCCGCCACCGGCGATCTAGGGTTTTCAAGGCGGCGCGGCTAGGGTTTGTGGGGGGTTGAGGAGGACGATGATGAGTGGGGTGGGGGGACCTTCGGATAGACTTATAGGATGCCTACCCCGCCTCTGAGCCGTTGATCTTGCTAACCTCGATGGTTTGGATTAATCGACGCCAAACGACGTTGTTTTGATCTTATTGAATTGGACCGGATGGGAAGAGGGTTCTGGGCCTGGGTCGGAAGCTGATTTGGGCTGCAGTTTGGGTTTAGATAAATCCAATTTGTTCTTGTTTATTTTCTTCTTTATCATTTTGTGTTTTTATTATTTTTTTTTGATTTTATACAATTGCAACAATTAAAATAAAGTCCTAATATATTTCAAAACTAAACTAATTAAATTCTAAAATTATTAAAAACCTATTTTATGCCAAATTTACGATTAAAACAATTAAAATGCGAAAGCGAGCTATTTTGTAATTTTCCATGTTTTGTTCTAAAACAAACTAACCCCTAATCGGTCCTAAAAATATAAAATTATATCCTAAATGTAAATGCATATTTTTTGTGTTTTATATGAATTAACATGCACAAATAAAATGCAACCATTAGTAGAAAATGATACCAAAATGCACCAAAAATTGTAAATATAAGAAAAAATTATTTTGTTGGAATTTTGGGAATGATTCCTATATAGGGCAAAAATCACGTGCTCACAGCTGCCCCTCTTTGCTTGGAAACATGAAATGTTTTTGGGCAAAGATAAGTGAGCAAGTACGAGCGATTTTTGCCCGTTCAAATATTCCGTTGTGAAGCATTTTTAAAAAGTTTGACCGCATCCTGCTTCAGAGGTTGCCTACATATCCTGGGCTAAACAGGAATTAGGTCAGTGTAGTTCGGGAATGTCTAGTAGCTGGGACTACCGGGAGCTATGATTTCACTACGATTGTTGTTGCTGCTGCTTGCTGACTTCCCTTATTACACCGTGTAAAAATAAAAGAAGTTAGACTAAGCTATGAACTATGAATTACAAAAGTCCTATCTAGATTCTTCAAACTTGCTCTTGTACTTCCTTGTTGTCTTGTGTTGTCTTGTTGCCTCATTGTCTTGTGTTTTCCCGATAAAATTCCCTGTTGCTATTTCACCTGGTTAACTGAGATGTTATTCCCTCTCTCCAAACTGCTGAACTTGAGTAATCTTGAACTCTAATGTATTCCTCTGTTATCCAGGCGGGCTCCTGATTGCTGAACTCGAGCTTGAAAGTACTCCTCTATTATCCAGGCGGGCTCCTAACTTCACCTACTTAAAAATTTAACACTTCCATTCTTCAGGCGGGCTCCTGACTTTGACTACTTAAAAATTTAACACCTCTATTCTTCAGGCGGACACCTGACTTTGACTACTTAAAAATTTAACACATCCATTCTCCAGGCGGGCACCTGACTTCGAGCACACCAAGAAATTGATTGAAAACTAAAATCTAAATTGTGTGACCTCTATTCTTCAGACGGGCTCCTGATTGCTAAAATTAAATCGTATGTCTCTATTCTCCAGGCGTACTCCTGATTGCTAAAATTCAAAATACGTGTCTCTGTTCTCCAGGCGGACTCCTGACTTCTGAATTTGAAATTGAATGTCTCTATTCTCCAGGCGGACTCCTGATTTCTGAATTTGAAATTGAATGTCTCTATTCTCCAGGCGGACTCTTGACTTTTAAAATTTAAAGTGTATGTCTCCGTTCTTCAGGCGGACTCCTGACATCAAACTTGAAAAGTATGTCTCTGTTCTCCAGGCGGACTCCTGATTTCTGACTTTGAAATTGAATGTCTCTATTCTCCAGGCGGACTCCTGACTTTTAAAATTTAAACTGTATGTCTCCGTTCTTCAGGCGGACTCCTGACATCAAACTTGAAAAGTATGTCTCTGTTCTCCAGGCGGACTCCTGACTTCAACAAAATAATCAACCGACGAAAATTTTCTGCCCCAGTTTTGAAGCTGGGTGTATGGGTGAGTGTTGAACTGAATCATATTATCACATGTTACTAAGAATTGAAAGCTAAATCCTATTATCCCGGGAGGTCCTGACAACTCCACATAATTACAAACCTAAGGTATTACCCTCACTACATCATGTTATCTACAAGGGTTTAAACTACATCCTTTTATCCAGGAAGATCCTGACAACTCCAAACAATTATGAACCTAAGGTGTTACTTCTCACTATGCCATGTTACCTTACCCGGGTATTTGAATTACGTCCAATTATCCAGGAAGGTCCTGACAACTTGCATTTACCCTAAACATGCGAACTATGCAACCAAATTATATTCCCCTATGCTATTCATGATTATCTTATATTTAATCAAACCGCACTTTGCGGTCAAACCTGATTACTGCTTGTTTTTCCCTCCTAGAGAATTCCTCCTCAACAGCTAGCTTTTCTTCCCCTGTTTCAATCAAAGAAAATTTCGTCAGTTTTAAACGGTGGTTAGTGGATGACATTCTTGCCGAAAAATCCTTCCACTACCTTGCTTTGTGTTGACTAACTTCCATGCACTGACCCTGAACCGCTTGACTTTCTGACCAACTTTTAAATTTTCCAACCTCTGGCGACCTAAATGTTTTACACCCATGCTGTTATTTCACTTTTTTGACCCTTTTGTTTGAACTTTTGCCTTTCCCACGACATTCTCCAATCATTTCACCGATAAAACTTCCGTTAATTCCCTGTATTCCACTTGACATCAGGTTGTTTTTGACATGCTCTGACCACGCTGTGCTTTACAATTCCGGAAGCTAGTAATGAGCTTTAAAGTCCTTTCTGCTTGCATTGAACAAAACCGGCACTGAAACATCTCAGCTAGACAAAACCCTCAAAAGAAAATGAAATGCAATGATTTTTAGTTAAGGATAAGAAGAATCCAAAACCAGATGACTGTTTAAAAAGAGAAGGAAAAGAAACTTATCTGAGCGAGACAACTGGTACCAATGGTCATGACATGCATTTTGGATTAATCGGCCCAACCTGTCCAACTAACCAGCTTTCAATTGCCATACTTTGTTGCTCAGAACTTCCATCAATTGTTTGAATTACCCAGACCTTAACCTTGTTTTCCTGTAGTACCACGCAACGGTTTCCATCAACAGACCTTTCTCAGTTTGCCATCCCTCAACTTACTTTCGCCTTGAGGTGCCCGTGAAGGTTTTCACCACTAAGACTCTCTCATTTTATTTTCCTTCAGCTCCCGTCGCCTTACGGTGCCCGTGAAGGTTTTCACCAATAAGACTCTCTCATTTTTACTTTTGTTCTTTCTTGCTTGAACCAGAGTGTTGCCACTAATATGAATTACCGCTACCTGCTCGACCTGGCATTTCTTAGAAATTGATCAAAAGGTCTTTCTTTGGACCGTAGTGTAGGCTTTTGGATTGGGTTAGAAAGAAAGGTATAAAAGGCTCAAAACAATTCGAATGGGTTTAAATTACAACTTTCGGAATCCAATTTTTCACAAAAATCACAACTTCTGCCCCAGTTTCTTGCTTGGGGATTTTTAGATTTTTATTTTGGTATGACTGAACCTCGGAGTAAGGCTGCCTACGTACCCTTTCGGGATCAAGTCAAACGTAGTTCACTGTATCATAATTATCTTTGTTGTTTTTTTTCCTTGTCTTTTCTTTTCTTCTTCTTTTCCTTCTCTTTCTCTTTTCCTTCACTTTCATTTTTCTTCTATTTTTCTTTTTTTTTTAATTTATTTTTCTTCTTATTTCTTTTTCCTTTCTTTTCTTTTTCCTTTGCTTTTCTTCTTCTATTTTCCTATGTTCGGCACCTGTGTTCCTTAATAGTGTCATTGATTCCGAAAGAGGGGTATGAAAACAAGTAAGGCTCAAAGGGGATAACAAGGGATAAAAGTGTTTGGATAGTAGGACAAAACGCCTTCGTCATTTCAATCTTTAAGATATGCCAAATACAAATAGATATATTCAGAAATAAAGAAATCATACATAATATCTCTTGACTGCATCGGAATTGATGGCCATTTCTATACATTTTCCTTCTACATCTGTCAAATACAATGCCCCGTTAGACAACACTCTGGTTACTACAAATGGTCCCTGCCAGTTTGGGGCAAATTTTCCTTTTGCCTCAGCCCAATGAGGCAAAATCCGCCTTAATACTAACTGTCCGACTTCGAATTTCCTTGGACGCACTTTCTTGTTGTATGCTCTTGCCATTCTTCGTTGGTACAGTTGGCCATGACACACTGATGCCAATCTCTTTTCGTCAATCAAACTCAAATGCTCAAGACGGCTATTCACCCATTCATCATCATCGATCTCAGCCTCCGCAACGATTCGCAGAGACAGGATTTCCACCTCTGCAGGTATTACTGCCTCAGTGCCATACACCAATAAATAAGGAGTCGCCCCCATCGAGGTACGAATGGTGGTGCGGTAACCTAACAATGCAAAAGGTAATTTCTCATGCCACTGTCTAGACCCTTCAACTATCTTCCAGAGTATTTTCTTTATATTCTTATTGGTTGCTTCAACCGCACCATTTGTCTTGGGACGATATGGAGTAGAATGCCTATGAGTAATCTTAAACTGATCACATATCTCTTTCATCAAATGGCTATTAACATTAGTTCCATTATCTGTGATGATTAACTTCGGAATCCCAAACCGACAGATGATATTTGAGTGCACGAAGTCGACTACAGCTTTCTTGGTCACAGACTTGAACGTCTTAGCTTCCACCCATTTGGTAAAATAGTCTATAGCTACCAGAATAAACCTATGCCCATTTGACGCTGCTGGATCAATTGGCCCAATAACATCCATGCCCCATGCAACAAAAGGCCATGGTGCGGACATCGTATGTAGTTCTGATGGTGGAGAGTGAATCAAATCTCCATGCACTTGGCACTGATGACACTTACGCACAAACCTGATACAATCCCGCTCTATAGTGAGCCAATAATAACCTACTCGGAGAATCTTTTTTGCTAGAACGTACCCACTCATATGCGGTCCACTAACTCCAGAATGTACCTCAGTCATGATAGATGTAGCCTGTCTCACGTCCATGCATCTTAACAATCCGAGATCTGGAGTTCTTTTGTACAACACTCCTCCACTAAAGAAAAACCCGCTTGCCAATCGCCGAATCATTCTTTTCTGATCACCGGTGGCCTGTACCGGATACCCTCCCTTCCTGATGTACTCCTTGATATCATGGAACCACGGCTCGCCGTCGATTTCCTCTTCTATCATATTACAATAAGCATGCTGATCACGGACCTGAATTTGCAACGGATCAACATAAGCCTTGTCTGGATGATGCAACATCGACGCCAAAGTAGCCAAAGCGTCGGCAACCTCATTATGAATCCTTGGAATGTGCCTGAATTCTATGGCCTGAAACCGTTGACAAAGCTCATGCAGACACTGCCGATACAGTATAAGCTTTAAATCCCGTATTTCCCATTCTCCTTAAATTTGGTGTACCAGTAGGTCCGAGTCACCCATGACCAAGACTTCCCGTACACCCATATCTACAGCTATTCTCAATCCCAATATACACGCCTCATATTCTGCCATGTTGTTCGTACAGTAGAAACGAAGCCGAGCTATAACAGGGTAATGCTGACCTGTTTCAGAAATAAGTACCGCTCCTATTCCCACGCCTTTCATATTTGCAGCCCCATCAAAGAAAAGTTTACATCCCGGCTTCTCAGCTTGTTCCAATTTATCAATGTGTATCACCTCTTCATCAGGGAAATAAGTTTTCAAAGGTTCATAATCTTCATCGACGGGGTTCTCAGCCAAATGATCGGCTAGTGCATGTGCTTTCATTGCAGTCCGTGTCACATAGATAATGTCGAACTCTGTAAGCAGGATCTGCCACTTTGCAAGCCTCCCTGTAGGCATGGGCTTCTGAAAAATATACTTCATTGGGTCCAAGCGAGATATGAGGTAAGTAGTGTAGGATGACAAATAATGTTTCAACTTCTGTGCCACCCAAGTTAGAGCGCAACATGTCCTTTCCAGATGAGTATACTTAACCTCGTAAGATGTGAACTTCTTGTTGAGATAGTAGATAGCCTGCTCCTTTCTACCTGTAACATCGTGCTGCCCCAGTACACAGCCGAATGAATTATCCAAAACTGTCAGATATATAATCAAAGGCCTCCCTGGTTCTGGTGAGACCAACACGGGTGGGTTCGACAAATACCTCTTTATCTTATCAAAAGCCTCCTAACATTCATCAGTCCATTTAACCGCAGCGTCTTTCTTCAACAATTTGAAAATCGGCTTACAAGTTGTCGTGAGCTGAGCAATGAACCTGCTGATATAGTTCAATCTTCCCAACAAACTCATCACCTCGGTTTTGTTTCTTGGAGGTGGCAATTCCTGAATAGCTTTGATCTTCGACGGATCTAATTCAATACCCCGCCGGCTGACTATAAACCCCAACAACTTCCCAGATGGCACCCCGAAAGCACACTTTACAGGATTGAGCTTAAGATTGTACCTGCGAAGCCTTTGAAAGAACTTTCTCAAATCTCTGACATGGTCGGATTGCTGTCTAGATTTCACGATCACATCATCCACATACACCTCGATTTCTTTGTGTATCATATCATGGAATATGGTTGTCATGGCCCTCATATAAGTTTCCCCAGCATTTTTCAAACCAAACGACATGACCCGATAACAATACGTTCCCCACAGCGTGATGAATGCCGTCTTTTCTGCATCTTCCCCGTCCATTAGAATCTGATGATAACCCGCGTAACAATCCACAAAAGAACCAATATCATGCTTGCACAATTGTCAATCAGTATATGGATGTTGGGTAGTGGGAAATTATCTTTTGGACTCGCCTTGTTAAGATCTCGATAATCGACACACACCCTGGTCTTGCCATCTTTTTTCGGCACAGGCACGACATTAGCTAACCAAGTGGGGTACCGTGTAACCCGAATGACCTTTGCCTCAAACTGCTTGGTAATCTCTTGTTTGATATTCACATTTATATCCGTTTTGAACTTTCTCAACTTCTGCTTGACAGGGAGGAGTGCCGGATCAGTGGGTAATTTATGAACCACCAAATCGGTGCTTAGTCCCGGCATATCATCATACGACCATGCAAAAACATCTTTGTACTCAAGCAATATTTTAATTATCTCCTCCTTGAGTTGTGGCTCCAGATGAACACTTACTTTAGTTTCCCGCACATTGTCTTGGTCCCCTAGATTAACTGCTTCTGTGTCATTTAGGTTAGGTTTGGGTTTTTCTTCAAAATGACTTAATTTTTTACTAATTTCCTCATAAGCTTCATCGTTGTTACAATCCACCCCATCATCACACTCGATTTCTTGTATTATTACTTCCGAGCTAGATTGGCTTTTAAAACTGAGCTGAAGATTCCTCATGCATGTCATATCATTGATATCAGCATAAAAAGAACTGTACAAAAGAAAAGAAAAAAAATGGAAATAAAATTAGGAACGAAGAAAATTGCATTTCATTGAATGTAAAGATAACAAGGTTTTAACTCATCCAAACGGACGGAATAGAGCAACTGGATTACAAACCCTGGAATAACCCAGGTGACAAAAGGAAAACAAAACCCACTACCACGACTCCCTCCGAATTGGAAGAGGAGTAGCTTCCCAATTGTTGATGTTAGCATGTGGTCCGATGTACTCTATATCTGCTCCGCTTGACCCTTCCCCGACCTCAACCATGTTCACTTCAGCAAATACTCTCTCGAACACCTTATCCAAGTTCCCCTCTACCCCAATCAGTGAACCCGACACCTTTGCCAATGACTGCTTCTTGCTACCCGGCCTGACGAAGGACCTGGACAAGCGTGGAATTGGTTTGGGAAGAACCCAAGCTTTCTTTTTCAATTTACGAGCCCTTCTAACATCTGCCGCTGTTGGTTTGAACCCCAGTCCGAAGGTGTCCAGATTTTTTGGCAGAGAAACAGGTTGCACAGTGCCCTGAAGCTCAGCCCCCAGACCTTTTCCTGGCACGAACCCATTACTCAGCATTTCTGATACTACCATGACGGTCGCAGCTGCCACCCTGGGACATGGAATGCTTTTACCCTCGGGCACTCTGTTCACCGGGACCGTGTCGAAGACCTGATAAACCCATGGTCCCTTATCATCTTCAGTTTCTATAAAGGGCACAATGGCATCACTCATGGCGCATGTGGGATCTTCCCCATATAACACAATTTCTTGTCTGTCCCACTCGAACTTGACCATTTGGTGCAGTGTGGAAGGCACTGCTTTGGCCGCGTGGATCCATGGTCGACCCAACAAAAGATTGTAGGACACTGCAGCATCCAACACCTGAAATTCCATAGTGAACTCGACCGGGCCAATAGTCAATTCGAGTACAATATCCCCTACTGTGTTTGTTCCCCCTCCGTCGAACCCTCGAACACAAATGCTATTTTTGCGGATTCTATCATCATCAATCTTCAACTTGTTCAATGTGGACAACGTGCAAATATTAGCACTCGACCCGTTATCGATCAGTTGCCCGAGTAACCATTGAACCTTCACACTTGACCGTCAAGTAGAGAGCTTTATTGTGTTCTGTGCCTTCCACAGGCAATTCATCATCAGAAAATGCTACCCTGTTCACTTCAAAGATCTTGTTGGCAATTGTCTCCAGATGGTTCACTGAAATTTTGTCGGGTACATGAGCTTCATTCAATATCTTCATCAAAGCTCGGCAATGCTCGTCAGAATGGATCAATAACGCAACAACGAGATTTGGGCCAGTGTTTTTCTCAATTGTTCAACAATAGAATAATCTTGCACTTTCATCTTTTTCAGAAACTCTTCTGCCTCTTCTTCCGTCACAACTTTTTTGACTAGCACTGGATTGTCTTTAGTGCCCTTAGCCTTTCTCAACTCTTCGGGAGCAAAACAACGTCTCGACCGAGTTAGTCCTTGTGCTTCACAACTTTCTTCCTCAATTTCCTTTCTTTTGTATGTCACCACTACCTTGTCATATTTCTACGTTATGGCTTTGCTATCAACCACGGGTAATTGGACTACCGGTTTTATGCCAACTGGTTCTATGTAGGCCCCTTTCACAACAACCATGGGTGCAGATGATGACCCTGGTACCACTAACTTGACTGGCTCTGGCTTTTTTGCAGCAACAAATGGTCCTTTTCCCATTACCAACACTGGCTTATCTTTTATTGCTTTTAGCTGAACTACTGGCCTTGCGCTCACTGTCTTTTCTTTGACCTTGGCTTCCGTAGAACGAATCACCATAACTGCATGCGAGGGTTTTTTAGGCTCTGTCCCCTCATGTATCAGTTCGATCATATTGGCTTCATAATGCGCTGGTAACGGATTTTGATTGATGTTTGGGGCCTCTGGAGCCTGTACTTCAATACGGCGATTATCAATGAGTTCTTGTATCGCGTTTTTCAACTTCCAACATTTTTCAGTATCGTGCCCCGGCATCCCTGAGCAATACTCGCAGCTAATAGAATGGTCCAAGTTTGTGGGAAGGGGGTTTGGCGCTTTGGACTCAATTGGGGTCAACATTCCCAACTGTTTCAATCTATGGAAGAGAGCGGTGTAAGATTCTCCCAGTGGAGTAAATGTTTTTCTGTTTGGGGCCTTCTCACTTTTAAAAGCTTGGTTTGGGCGGAAGTTGGTTCCTGGTCTGTTTGCCCTGGGAGGTGGATAGGTGTTTTGTGGGGGTGGATGTGTGTTTTGGGGATTCGGTGCACGCCATTGCGAGTGCACCGGAGGCTGAGTGTAGGTCTGGGCGTGGTGGATAGAAAAGTGTGGTTCTGGTGGTGGATAGTAGTGTTGTGGTGGGCCATATGGGGTATATTGGTAGTTTGGGTGGTGGGGTCTGGGTTGGTTGTAGTAGAGTGGAGGGTTATTGGGCCTGGACCAAGCACTAGCTTCAACCGTAGCAACTTCTTCCTTCTTCTTCTTTCCAAGCACACCACCAGTACCGCTTTGGATGACCTCGGTAGTTGCTTTCAATGTCGAGTAGCTCAAGATCTTGTTAGATTTTAATCCCTCTTCAATCATGGCTCCTATCTTTACCACTTCATTAAACGACTTTCCGACAGATGTCACTAGATCACCAAAATAGGTAGGCTCTAATGTTTGCAAGAAGTAGTCTACCATCTCACTCTCCCTCATTGGAGGATCAACCCTTGCTGCTTGTTCCCTCCAGCGGAAACCAAACTCTCTAAAGCTTTCCCCAGGCTTCTTTTCCAGCTTCAACAATGACAAACGGTCGGGGACTATCTCAAGGTTATACTGAAAATGGCCAATGAAGGCCTGTGCCAAATCATCCCATGTATACCATCGGCCGGGTTCCTGTCTCGTGTACCATTCTAGTGCGGATCCGCTCAGGCTTTGACCGAAATATGCTATCAATAATTCATCCTTCCCCCAGCACCTCTCATTTTACTACAAAAGCCACGCAGATGGGCTACTGGGTCACCGTGCCCCTTATACAAGTCAAACTTCGGCATTTTAAACCCCGCAGGCAACTGAACATCAGGGAAAGGGCACAAATCTTTGTATGCGACTCTGACTTGGTTACCTAAACCATGCATGTTCCTGAAGGATTGCTCCAGGCTTTTGACTTTACGAATCACTTCCTCCTGTTCTGTATTCTTAACCGGTTTCTCAACCTCTCCCGGGATTTCAAAATGGGGAGAATAGGTATATGGCTCAGGTGTTTTGAAAGTGGGTTCGGGAGGGTAATATTGGGTGTCGTGAGCTTGGAATAGCGGCTCACTGGACGATCTATGTAATGGGGCTGGGGGAGGTGCCACAAAGACTGGAACCATGGGTGGGGGAGGGTTCTGTTTGGGGGGTGGAGCTGGGGGAGCGTATGAAGTGGTACCATAGCCCTGGGCGTGATAGGGGAAGGCTGAAGATGCGTAGGGAGTGGTGGGATCCTGAGCTTGAGCCAGGGGTGGGATGTAAGATGGATTAGCGGGATATAATGGTGCCAGATATCCCTGAGACCATGCCCAATGCATTTTAGCCATTTGTGCTTTTAGTTTCCTCATATCTTCTTTCATAGCACCCACATATGTTACCTCAACTTCATTTGAAGGGTCTACGATGCTGATTTCCGAGTCCTGCCCTGTCATTTTTACTTTATCTTTCGATCGGGTGTTGTTCGGGTGAGTTGCAAGAATTGCCAATCAACTAACCACCTTCCTGAACTCACACATTTAGACAACCACTTTGTTAGCGATCAAGTTTTAACAGATTTGACAACCGCACGTTGGCATGAATGCACTTATACAGTTAATCATTTCTATTATGCGTTTGCTCGATTGCATGCGTCTTCCCGGCACTTCGTTCCTTGTTTCTTTTTACCTTTCTTTCAAATTTCATCACCTCATCCCTCTCTTGTGCTCTTCTCTTTCTTTTATTTCTTTCTCTTTTTGTGTTCTCGCTCATTTCTTGCTTTCTCTTTCTTTGTTTTTTCTTCTTTTTTTCTTTTTCTTACAATTACGGTCGAATCCTATGGAGATTGCCTACGTATCGTGACCCCGCACGAATAAGACCAAGCATAGTTCGTGAAAATAAATGCAAAAATAAAGGGTGGAAATAAGAATTTTTTTTGAAATTTTCAATTTTCATTACTAAAACAAACTATTACAAACTAAACACTTTTCGGAATGAAACTAACAGACGCAAATTAAAAGCAAACACAGACTCTAAGACTGCAGACATACTTGACCTGAAAAGATAACGGACATACGAAAGGCTGACTCAAAAATGGTAGAAAATTACAGACACGGACTATGCATACTCTAGTGCTTCAAACTTAGGTGTCCGCGGGGCGTCGTTCGGCCTCGCCGCGGGCCTAGGATCCAAATCCCTTTCAAGCTGCTCTAATTCATTCATGGTTCGCTTTACATAGATCATTACCGCTGAGACAAAAGTAGTGTAGGTCATGTCTTCAAAAATCCGGCATCTCCTGAAAATGGATGAGCAATGGCTCTAATCCTGTCTTTGGTTTGCTTCTTTTCTATAAGCAAGCGTCTTATCTGATCGTTGCACGTCTTTAAAGCTCGAGAGTCCTACAGGTGTTGATCTTGCAACTGCTGCACTTCTACCTCCATTTGGGCCAACAAGTCATAACAGTGTCCACTTTCAATTCCAAAATCTCTAGCCTGCCTAACCGCTTTACCCTCAAGGGCAACCACTTTTCTCTTTAAATTGGCAACAATTTTCTCCTGGTCCTTTTTCAATTGATTCAAGTACTGGCGACGCTCCTCTGTTCTTGTATCCCACTGCGCTTTAAGCTCTGCCATGATATTCTCAGATTTTCCTAATTCATCCCGCCATTCCCTGACTTTGTTTTCCAGCTTTTTTATCAATTGCTCATCTGATCGGCTCCTTGGTTGCTTATCGACGGTTATCCTCAATTGCCTGATTTGGGACCTAAGCGCCTCATTTTCTCGAGCCAGTCTGTTCTTTTCACCTTGATCCGCGGCAACCTGTACACTGTTCTCGAATTTCAGACTCTCAACTTGCTGCTTCAGTTTACCAATCTCAACTCGATAGCCTTCTTCCTTTGCTAACCAATCCCACTGCTCTTGGGACGACTTGGCGAAATCTTCGAGATGAGGTCTTTTAGCCGGTCTCCCACATGCCACGTCACCTCTGAACCAATCATGATACCCTGGGGCAACTTCCCCTTTGACCCTATCTGACACACAAGTGTTCGCCATCAAATGTTGACACTCACTCCAGATTTGGCGAACCTCTTCCTCGGGGAACCGACCGTCAGGACTAATTTCGACCACTTGGGTACTCAGATCTTCATCTCTCGATACTACTTGATACCTCCCGAGTTGCCTCAGAACCCGATATGGTGTATAGGGCTGGATGCTTTTGAGTCCCATCAACAAAAAATGTGGTCGGGTTGCTGGCATATATATGACTTCTTCGACAGGCAACCATCCAAGCACCCACTGTATCTGGCTGGCAGTGAGGTTCCGAAATAATGATGTCCAGGCCGTGACTCCTTCAGGTAGACTAGCCCCTTTGATTCTTGTGTAAAATTCTCCTATACAAGTTTTCTCAACCGAACCATAACTCAATAGCTGAGAGCGAGGGCACAAATGCTCAGTCATCCACATTTGTAACAACAATTTACATCCCTCAAAAAATTTGCCCCCAGCTTTGCACGCAGTGAGAGCCCGGAAGATGTCAGCCACAATCATATGTGCTAAAGTGCTTTTCCCCATGGTTTGCAAGGTACTGGCGACCCCTGCTACTTTCAAATCAATATTACCATCTTTCCTTGGGAATATTATGAGGCCCAAAAAGGCTATCATAAAAGCCACCCATCTGTGTTCCTCCCATTTTTGTCGGTTACTTCTACTGCATAGCTTAAAGTCTGGATTATTGAACCGCCCCACGTGGCCATATCTATCATATATGAAGCGGAAACTGCAGAAACCCTTTGCAAAATCTGGATGATGAACTGTTCGGGGTATTTTCAAGGAATCCAAGAACCGGTGTATGGTAATGGCCCTAGGAGAAATCAAGTATTTGAACCTCAATAGAGCTTGATCACTTCCGATATACCCCGCTACTTCTTCCAATGTTGGGGTGAGCTCAAAGTCCGAGAAATGAAATACATTATGTGCTGAATCCCAATAAGCGACCAATGCCTTGATAATATCCCCCCTAGGCTGAATGTCTAATAAATCCGAAAGATCTTTCAAATATTTTTTCACTTCATCTTGCCCTTCTTTGCCTAAATCATTCCACCATAATTGCAGCTCAAAAGGGATTTTGGTCATTATTGAAAAAGGCTCATTTATCATCGTGCTCATCCTGCACATTTATTAAGGCGATTAAGCAAAACAGAAAAACTTTTATTCGACTCCAAAAAAACAATCTACATTGCCGACTCAAAATTACCCCTATATTTTCAAATGAAGAACTCAATTCTCAAACGCGGCCTTTCAGTATTTCGGGAACCAAGATTTTAAGGCTGCGAAAGTCAACCGGTCAAATCAAAAATTGACCAAGATGACCGTTTTTGCAAAGTCAGCCTTCCAGCGTCCCTTTTGGGGACATTCAACTATTTATGACAAGACGGCTCTACTTGACTTATTTACAACTCCTTACTTGTGTGTTTTTTTTAAAAGATAAAAGACTCGGTATTGCAACACGACCTTTCAACGCCTCGAGGACGAAAGCTTAAGGCTGTGAGGGTCGAAAAATGAAAGCATGACTAAAGGTGGCTATTTATGCAAGGTCAGCCTTCCGACGTTCCGTTTGGGAACATTTGATTATTTGACAAAACAGCATCACCCAACTTTGTTATGACGAAAATTAAAAATTTTGACACATTTTTTTTGTGGCTATTTTTGCAAAGGAAAGGTTGGACCCGATGAGGGTTGCCTATGTATCCCACACTCTGTGAGAATCAAACCGGCGTAGTTCAGGAGAATTAACTAACTATATTTTAAACACAAGGCCCCTTTTTTTCATTTTCCATGGCAAGACAAACTATTTTTCCTTTTCTATATTTTTTTTTTGAAATCCAGACGAAGTAACGACTCTTTTTTTCATTTTCAGTAAACAACCTATTTTTCCCAAACTAAAATAAAGACTCTTTTCTTTTTCTTTTCAACAAACAATTTTCCAAAAATAAAAGACTTTTTTTTTATTTTCTTTTGCCTTTAGTAAAACAGACTGTTAAAATAAAGCGTTTTTCTTTTTCGTTTTCTCAAAATTTCGGCAGAGTTTCGACAGTGTCTGGGCATTGGGTTTTTCTATAATAATCAATTAATCCCCCTAACTGTTATTTCTCTCTTTTTCTCTTTTTTTTTTCAATTTTCTAGCATTCCCGAGATTCAGAAACCGGTCAACATGCAGGTTCGAAACAAATAAATCCACAACACAAGAGAATGCATCAGGATGGTCTTTTCATTTCAGGTTGCTAGTCCTAGACGGACCCAACCCCTATGTTGAGTCCCCTAAGTCAAATGCAACGTGATGCAAATAAGCGTTCCTACTAGGGATCCGGCATGAAGTCACGTTATTCTATGTTCAAAACCTGAGTTGGTGCTCTAGATTGTATACCCGAGCGGACAACTCGAGTCGAGGAGGGGGAAACTTACCGGGAACCAAAAGGCCATCCGGCTTCGTAACTTGTCCGGCCTCTTTCTTATTTCAAGGTATGACACTAACAGAATAGGGAGTCTCAACCAGTAAGCACATCCCCGGAGGTGAAGAGAGAAGGGTGTCGGCACAGTTTATATACAGTTCAGATAATATCAAAGCGGTAACATTTAGCACATTCAGCACAAAACATGTAGGAAAATCAGATACAATCAAATACAACAATTTATCTAAGCTCGAATTCTGAACCCTGAACCAGAGATTCTGGGTTCGGTCCCCAGCAGAGTCGCCAAAGCTGTCACACCTCCTTTTTTACCTACACCTCGCAAGGGCGTAAAGGAGTTTTCCCATTTAAAGGACAATCGGAACGGGATTTAATTATTAATTATTCAGAGTCTCCACTTGAGAGATTAATGGTGTCCCAAGTCACCGATTGAACCCCGAACCGAGGAAAAATATGACTCTGTTAACAGTTCGCGAACCAGAAATCCGAGTAAGGAATTCTGTTAACCCGGGAGAAGGTGTTAGGCATTCCCAAGTTCCGTGGTTCTAGCATGGTCGCTTAACTGTTGTATTTGATTTTATCTAATTTTAATACACGTTCTAGCTTATGTTATTTTTAATTTTGAACCACTTTTATTATTATTATTATTATTATTATTATTATTATTATTATTATTATTATTATTATTATTATTTTTAATAAGAATTGCAACGTTGTGAAAAACGTGTCTCGGACCACTCGCAATCAATGCACCCGTGATTGTTAACACATTTCGACTTCGTCGAAATTTGTATTTGGTTCGCATTAATGCGCACCCGAGTTTAAGAAGGTAATTTAATTAAAACCGCGCCTAAAGATTCTGACGTAATATTATTTTGGGAAAAAACCGTGAAGTTCGCTAAACGGCCCTCCCAAATTCTAATCATTTTTAATAACCATTTATTGAGGGCCCGCAATTTATTTTATTCGGCGAGGCTTGTCTCATCGATTTTTGTTAAAAGGGCCAACCTAAAAAAATGACGACAATTTTCTACAACCAAAAAAACGTACAACCGGTCTAGGGACTCAAAGGGCCCAGCACAATTGGGAGGAAAGCTATTGTGAATGCAAGCGTTGGGCCTGAAGTGGCCCATAGCAATTGAGCTCGCAGAGGTCTGGGGATCGATCCCCTGGATTGACAAACCACCAATTGGACCCATCTCCTAATTAAACCCATATTACATCCCCTCATTGAACTAACATGCTTTTAGACCACAAATGACGAACTGCGGGCAACCATTTAACTAATCAATTATTGAGTTACCTTAAGCACTATCAAAGTGATAAATTAAGCCAAATGTAATCCTGAACTTGTCATATTTATTCAAATTATGTCACTAAGGTACTAGAACTCACAAACTAATCATTAACAAACACCTGTTGACATTAACAATTGCAATAGAGACATTGTTTAAAAATACTACTGTTTCGATGCCTCATTCTGTTTTCTGTAAACCACAATATACTATACTGACAGCATTTATTCTAAAACTAAAGTTAACCACCATGATGACTCAAGTTACAATACACCATGTCTATATGCCATATATCAATTATACAGTTATACAGCCTATTTAGAGGTCTCGCATATACAATTCAATTAAGACAACTGTGAGTATCAAACAAACATGGAAATATCTAAACTTAATCCTTTTTGTATTGCAATTCCAGGGCAACAATTGTATTGCATGTTCACATTACATCAAACAGACTGAGAGCGTGTACTTGAGATTTGAAAGGAAATAAAAGAAAAATGGATCAGAAGCTGCAATGCAACAGTGTAGCTCAGGAGCAAATTCAACAATCCAAACAGAGGAAACAACAACCCAGCAACCCAGAATCCAAAATTTGGACACAACACTGAAATTTAAACAGCCAGGACATCCCAAACTCGAAAATTCAACAAATGGAACCAAAACAGGCTCACTAAAACTCCAATATTCTTGAACCAACCAGAAATTGCTCTGACCACTCAAATCACCAGAAAAGGAACTGAAATTTGTAACTCAGCTACTAAAACCAGAAAATCAATTTCATAGTCGAATGAAACAGTACATGTGTTTGAAATTTTTTATCTATTTGCTTTCTGGTAGTTAAATTTCTAACTTCTACTTGGCATGTGGAACTATAAAGGAAAATTTCTGGAACAAAAACTAAACCAGCTATGAAATAGTCAACTTTTCTGAAAAGGACCCCTTCCTCAAGGCATTTGATGCCATTTTATAGGTGCTACCAAAAGGGTTAATCAGATTTTGGTTTTCTTTTTAGTCTCTCCCCTATTTTCAGTTTAGTCCCCCATTTCTTGACTTGTTTCCCAAGCTAATCTCCTAAGTTAGCTGAAATCTACACTAAAATACCCTTTTAGAAGGCCCTAGGATGCTCTTTTACCCCTAAAATACCTATACTACCCTTACCCCTATTTTGAAATTACTATCCCCAAAGAAACTGCCCTTTTCTATCCCTAAAATGCCCTTCTACTAGTTTGGAATTTACAGCCTAATGCTAACTGATCCCAACCCTTTTAACCCTAGCTAAAATCTAACTAAAGTTAACTAAAAACCAAAGATTTGCTCAGCTATAACCAACCGGGTTCAACTCTAAGGCAGAATATCAATAATACAACTTATCCTAATGCATATTCTAACAATCTGTTAACCAAACGAGAGCAATCGTCAACATTTAAACTAATCGTCTAAACCCAGAATCATTAAATAATCAGAAAAAGAAGAACAGGGCGATCAAAACAGTGTATCAACATGAGCTAACATTAATATTAACCAATTAAATTAATAACTATTATTATCTATGAACGACATTAAAATATGATCGATAAACAACCAATCCAACTAACCAAATAAGGGAATATGAGACTATATTAATAAAAAACGACTCAGAGAGTTGAAGAAAAACTTACCAGCGGAGCTAAACCTCCGACTAATCACTGCTTGCTCAAATCTTTTCCAAATTTTTGACTCGTAACATCCCCAACCATGTATTCTCACAATAAACACATGGTTAAGGATGGTACGGTCCAAAATCAAAAGATTTTGTGTTAGGTTTTGACCGAAAATTTTCAGATTTGAAATCCGAGCTACTTCACTAGGATTTGAAGGAAAATAGTCATGGATTTGGGTTGAGGGAATACTGGGGATTGTGGGGTATGATTTTGGACGGGTTTGGACCAACTTGCGACTTGGCCGGAAACTTCAATCGGAGATTCGACGAGCTCCGGCCATATTCGAGAGAAACCAATGGTGGGAATGGAAAGAGGAGAGTGAGGAGGACGAGGGGTGTAAATTTGGGGGTGATTAGCGTCGGCGCCGCCACCGGCGATCTAGGGTTTTCAGGGCGGCGCGGCTAGGGTTTGTGGGGGGTTGAGGAGGACGATGATGAGTGGGGTGGGGGGGACCTTCGGACAGACTTATAGGACGCCTACCCCGCCTATGAGCCGTTGATCTTGCTAACCTCGACGGTTTGGATTAATCGATGCCAAACGGCGTCGTTTTGATCTTATCGAATTGGACCGGATGGGAAGAGGGTTCTGGGCCTGGGTCGGAAGCTGATTTGGGCTGCAGTTTGGGTTTAGATAAACCCAATTTGTTCTTGTTTATTTTCTTCTTTATCATTTTGTGTTTTTATTATATTATTTTTTTTTTGATTTTATACAATTGCAACAATTAAAATAAAGTCCTAATATATTTCAAAACTAAACTAATTAAATTCTAAAATTATTAAAAACCTATTTTACGCCAAATTTACGATTAAAATAATTAAAATGCGAAAGCAAGCTATTTTGTAATTTTCCATGTTTGGTTCTAAAACAAACTAACCCCTAATCGGTCATAAAAATATAAAATTATATCCTAAATGTAAATGCATATTTTTTGTGTTTTATATGAATTAACATGCACAAATAAAATGCAACCATTAGCAGAAAATGATACCAAAATGCACCAAAAATTGTAAAAATAAGAAAAAATTATTTTGTTGGAATTTTGGGAATGATTCATATATAGGGCAAAAATCACGTGCTCACAATGCATATATAATAAACTTCAAAATCTATAAACTTTAAATCCTGAATTCACATGAGGGGTCTTCATGAGCTTCTAGTCTTGCTGCCCACAAGTGGCAATAACAATAACAACCCAATAAAATCTTACAAGTGTGGTCTTGGAAAGGTAGAATGTACGCAAATCTTACCCCTACCCCTGAAGGGGTAGAGAGGCTGTTTCCAAAAAATACTCGGCTCGAGAAGAAGAAACATAAACAATAGACAATAGACAACAGACCAGTGACAACAATAAAAGCTATAAAAATAGTAACAACATCGTAAGAAATAGAAAAATAGATGTAAAAGCAATAACAATAAACAACAATACTACCATAGAAAATAGTGAGGAAACTACTTAAACCACTAACAACCCACAACGAAACATCAACAGGCCAGGCTCGCCCCCGGAACAACAATGAAAAAAACGCTCGACTCGCTTTTGACCTACAACCCTAATGCTAGACCTCCACCCCTTTCTATCTAGAGTCATGTCCTCGAAAATCTGTAGTCGCACTATGTCCTGCCTGATCACCTCACCCCAATACTTCTTAGGCCGTCCTCTACCTTTCCTTGTACCTACCAATGCTAACCGCTTACACCTTCTAACTAGGGCATCTATGTTTCTTCTCCGTACGTGCCCGAACCATCTAAGCCTTGTTTCCCAGATCTTGTCATCCATGGGAGCCACACCCATCTTCTCTCGAATATCTACATTCATAATCTTATCCATCCTAGTGTGCCCGCACATCCATATCAACATCCTTATTTCTACCACTTTCATCTTCTGAGTTTGAGACTTCTTGACTGGCCAACACTCAGCCCCATACAACATGACCGGTATAACCACCGCTCTATAAAACCTGCATTTGAGTTTTGATGGTATTTTTTTTGTCACATAGGACTTCAGATACTAACCTCTATTTCATCCACTCCACTCCAGATGCTGCCCACAAATGGCAAATTTTGCAATTTTCCAATATCAGTGTCCTACTTTCTTTTATCTAGCTATTTCCACACATGAGTTACTGTAACTACTTTATTACTTCTAGCGTCCTAATTTATGTAGTACAATTTTTCCTGAAAAATAGTTATTTTTATATTTATAAAGATTTATCTTTAGACTTCGTATTCTATCTCAACATATTTATATGTATATGAATATTTAGAACCCATTACTTAAATGGTCACTCAATTATCCAAAATTATTTATTAAAGTCATCTTTCTTTCATTCTATTCTCAGAAGGTCACTTACCTTCTAAATTATTAACTTTTGTCTTCTTTTTATTTTTTTAACTCTTTAATTTAAAAATAGTATTTAAGCATATATAATGTTGGAATAATAAATTATTAAGCATAGTTAAAAATATTAATTAGAACAATTTGTTATAATAATTTGGATATTAACAACAAAAACTCAAAAATTTATTTACCCAATTGAGAATGAAAGAAAATAAAATCTTATAATATATATTCCATGCATGTAATATAAAAATAATTATTTAAAATAAAGGTATTTTTATGATACGTGTTATATATTATTGAAAATTATGCTCAGTTATTTTATTATTTCGATATTATATGTACTAGAAAATTAATTTTTCATTTTTTTATAAATAAAACTTATTTGTTCCATAGGTAAGTTTATAATGTAGATTAAAAAGAGAAAAAATATAATATTAAAAAGGTTAAAGAAAAGAGAGATAAAAGTTGATAATTTAGAGGGTAAAATAGATACTTGACAATCAAAAATTTGAGAAATCTGGTTGAGTGACTTTCTGAGTGCTGTATGCATAGTTAAGTGACTTTTCTGTTACAAACAATGTAAAGATGACTTTGCTAGATAATTTTGAATAATTAAGTGACCATGTAAGTAATGAATTCTGAGCTAGCGTTTGGCCATAGATTTCCAAATTTGTTTTGAAAATTCTAATTTGGGTGAAATTTGGTTTGAAGATAAAAATATGTTTAGATATCAGTTTTCAAAACATATTTTGGAAAAACATGAAACATAATTTATACCCACAAGTTTTAAAAACTGTCACAAATACCCAACAATACCATTATCAATAATATTTATTATAAATAAATTTGGTACAAAATTATTATTTTTATAATGAACTATATGATATACTATTATTACAAAATAATATACGGTGAGTTCTTTTATAAATATAAAAGTTTGAGGTAATTTTATTTAGAATTTGAAATTTTACCAAAATATAAGCAAAATCTATGAACAAATATGTGTTTGGCCGATGAAACCCAAATTTACCATATGTTTTAGACCGCACAAAAAAAAGTTTTTTTCCTGTACTTTCCAATTAGTCAAACTATAACACATTAAAGTCAAACTATAACACGTGGAGGAGGAAGTAAGTTTAATGCGTGTAAAATTTAGGAGGAATATTTTATTTTAAAAGTATTTTTTTCGAAAAGTACTTTTGATGATGAGAAATAATTTATGTTTAACTAATTAGTTTGAAAATCACTTTTGAGTAACAATTAGTGTTTGATCAAGCTTTAAAAAATTATTTCTAAGTATATTTTTCTCAAAAATGTTTCAAAAAAGTACTTTTGGAGAGAAGTTACTTTTTTCTGTTTCTCCTCAAAAATACTTTTTTTCCTTCCGAAGCTTGGCTAAATACCTCAAATTGAGACCAAAAATGCTTTTGACAAAAAAAAAAAAAAAACTTTTCGCAAAAAATAAACTTGGCCAAAAACTTGGCCAAAGAGGCTATTACTAAGTTTTGAAAGGAATTATACTCTCCGTGTTGAACCTTTTTTTTTATTATTGAAAGGAATTATACTCTCGTCTTAAATTCCGTGCCAGTCAAAATTGGAACGGTGGAGTAAATATTTTCGGACTTGTACACCTTGTTTTTGAAATTATAGACACGTTCCAATTAAATAAAATATGGAAGCTCTTCAACAGAACAAATTATTAACTAGTTGATGACAACATCTCTCCATAAATAAACAAAGAATCCAGTAATAATCAACAACAAATAGTAGCAGTAAGAAAGAATCAACAGCGGCCACGACTACGGCCGCCCATAAAAGTCGTCGGCTCCGGCAATATATAACAAAAAGTATTTCACAGATCAGAGAATTAAAGCATCAAAGTAGCAGCAAAAATAGCTACAACAGCAGATCCAGCGACGGCAACTCTGTTCAAGGAAGCAGAGTTGGGAGATGAGGTAGGAGAACCGCTGGGAGAGGCACTGATGGATGGAGGAGCAGCACCACCGGAAGGAGATGATGCCGGAGTATCGACGGTTGGTGGAGCTGGAGGAGATGCCAATGGAGAAGAAGCAGTAGTAGGAGCATTTGCAGGAGCAGAGACAGGTGTTACTGCAGATGGAGGAGTCGCCACCGGAGGTGACGATGCTACCGGTGGTGGAGAACTCTTCGGAGAAGCTGCCGGAGATGCTCCTGGTGCCTGAGCAAATGCAGATCCAACCACCAAAGCCAACATTAGAGCAACGATTACCTTTGAGTATGCCATTCTAGCCTTTAGACGAGGAGATTTTTCGAGAAAGAGAAGTGGAATAAAGCGCAAAAGAGATAAAAGAGGAATATGACTGTTGTTGAGTACCGTTTGAGAAAAAGGAAAGGAGGAGAGTCTATTTATAGGAGGGAAAATGGAAATATGAGGAAAAATAAATTTTAATTTTTAGTTAGTCGGTTTAGAAGAAAATTAATTTGAAATAAGGACTCTGGACTGGACTAATAATTTGTTGACATCTAACGACAGAAGAAGAGAGGGGCGGTGTCCCAGCTGGTTACATTTTTCTTTCCGTGTGAAGAGATAAATTACATTAAAAAAAAATTGTTTGAATGTTTATTTACAGTAGTACTTTTTATTTTGAATACTTCTAACAAAAAATTCGAAGATCCTTTTTAAAAAAAAAATACTTTTCCGAAAAATAATGGAAACAAGCTAAGGAATAACTGTTTTTTTTTAACTTTCTTTCTGGCCATGTTAAAGACAGTTTGGATCATTTATTATAGAGAACATTATGGTTACCGTTATGATTGGCACGTTCTAGTCTTGCTAGCTGGGATTATAAAATTCGTATTTTTTTGTTGCGACAATTCGTTTCTGTGTTGGCCACCCAAAAAAAAAAAGAAGGGGGGGGGGGTGTTCAGGGTAGCTTGGGTTTCAAGGTTGGAAAATATATATTTTTACAAGTATTTTACAATAAATTATTAATTTATTATAATTAAATAATAAAATTGGATAATAATATGTATTAATTTATTCTAATTAAATAATAAAAAATATATAAAAACATATATCTTGTATTTATTAATTTGAATAAAATATGAGTGCGAGCAATTCTTTTGTTTGTGAACAATGATACAATACAAAGTAGAGTATATAAGACTGTCCAGAGATACTCTCTCTCAAATGATGACCTCCAACGGGAAACTACAGATCATGCATGGACTCATGTGCTGTATACATTAGTGTTGTTTATTGAACCTAAATTATTATGGTTACCTTTTTAAAAATGTAATTTAAGTTGTAGATTAGAAGTAGGGAAGAGGGTTGGTGATGCTAGATCTTGAGACTTTCTTGCGCTTGTGGGGTTATTATTCCAGCTAGCTTTTCCAAATTCATATGACATGTTAAGACTTTTCAATTATTGAACTCAATTAAAGAGCGAAAATGCATGCGTTGTAATATTGATTGACAATCATTTGAAGAAATTTGGTAGATAAAAAAGGACAAAGGAGATAACTAGCTAGGAACTCAATTAGCGCATAACTACCTTCAAGGATCAATTGAATGTTTTTTCGTCAGAGAAATTACAGTGTACAAAAAGGTTGAAAATAAATTTTTTGTACATATATAAATCGTTGAGTTCCATTGATATATATTCAAAATTTAGGTATATTATTTTTAATAGATATCTTAATCAAATTTCTAGCTCTATCACAAAATTCAATGTTTAGCTTACTAACTACTTATGTATCTGCAGGGGGTGAGTGAATAGGGGAATGGCTTGGAAGCATTCGAGAAGTATCATTGAAAGATTGCAAGCAAAGATTCAAATCTTACGTGGTAAGAAAACCTAAATAAAACCCAACAGCAACACTTAATTTATTCAACCTGCGTTCATACTTCAATTGCACTCCTCACCTGGCCAAAGAAAAATATTGGTCCAGTTCATGAATTATATATTACTATATTGTTTTTGCCTTGTTATTTCACTTTCTTCCTTCCTTCCTTATTTATTTATTTATTTATTATATGTACTTATACAGAGATATCTCTTTAAAAGAGGAATTAATTAAAGTAAGTGACTTACGGACTCACAAATCATAACGTACCTATGAATTGAGAAGCAACGTAAAGTAGAAAATTCTCAACTAATTAATAATTCACAAAACGAGAGATTAATTACCACTTGGTTTATATCTTTTTTTATATATTTTGCGATGAAGTGCTATAGAAGAAAAAACAAAATTGAAAAACTTGTGGATTGCTGTTGACAGGCTCAAACCACCTACTTATTTGTCCTTAGGGGTCATTTGGCAGGGTGTATAAGAATAATGTTGAATATGGTGTATTAGTAATAATAGTATTAGTTATGCTTGTATTAGTTATACTGACATATTTCTTATCTATTGTTTGGTTTGAGACAAGAGGGGTTGCTCTGATGGTAAGCAACCTCCACTTCCAACCAAGAGATTGTGAGTTTGAGTCTCCCCAGAAGCAAGGTGGGAAGTTTCTTGGAGGGAAGAATGCCGGGGGTCTATTTGGAAACAGCCTCTCTACCCCAGGGTAGGGGTAGGTCTGCGTACACACTTGTCACGACCCAAATCGGAGGGTCATGACAGACACCCGGTACTTTACTCAACCGAGTACCAACGTAACGTATCTTTCTTATCATATCATCATGGGTAAATGGGCCGAAAGGGCCGTCATGATATAACCATAATAAAACATAAGGGAATACTTGACATTGGACGACCCAACATGGAATACAAACTTATACATGTGACATACGGTCTTATAAGACCATAATGAACACTCGTACATTGAACATAGGCCGACAAGGCCATACAATCTTTCATATACATGTCATCTGTCTACAAGCCTCTAAGAGTACCAATCAATACATGTCCAAATTATACTAACCAAATAGGCAACTCCGGAGCAAGAGGAGTGCACCAACACCTTCCGCTGAGCTAATAGCCTACTAGAAAGAATGTCAACCTGTCTATCGGGACCTGTGGGCATGGAACGCAGCATCCCAAGTAAAAGAGACGTCAGTACGAATAAAGTACCGAGTATGTAAGGCATGAAAGCATAAACAAGAACAGTAATGTAAAGAGAGATAAATGAGATACAACCTGCAACATATGAACGCCTCTGGGGGCTACTGACATGAAATGCATAATACATATATATACATAAACTTTTAAAAACATTCGCCTCTGTGGGCATAATGATCATCATATCGTACCCGGCCTCAAAAAGGACTCGGTAAAAACGTACCCGACCATCATAAGGCTCGGTAGAATCGTACCCGGCCACGTGGAGCTCGGTAAACCCAACTGATCAGTGGTTGCACAATAGGTGTCGTACCCGACCGACTATAGCGCGGATCGGTAGAGTAAAATAGATACATATATATAATACATGCTCGACTCATGGAATCACGTTCTAAACCTTTCGGAGTGACGTAAGGTCGTTGCACCTTCGATTAGCATTATGGACATCATACCATCAATATGAACTTCACTAGGACTCAAGGATCATACATACTTTCTTAAAATAACTTTGTACGGAAAGAACAACATGGACAACCTTAGTTGCTAGGAGTAGATTCATTATGAAATAGCGTATCGTTTATGTTCATTTCATTTTAGATCATGCCAAAAGAAAGAAGAAAGTTCCTTAATATACCTTATCACAATCTTTCCAATCACCAAGTTGAACTCGCCTCTTCTCACCTTAATCTACAACAACGATAATAATACTATCATTATATTACGAAAGGTACAATTGTCGCATAACGAACGACAAGCTTATTTTATATTAAAGCGGTCAGCATCTCCCCTATAATCCTAACTCCTTCCAAATTCAAGATAACACCAACAACACAAGAACACAACATTAACAACATGTATGTATCATGTTCCAACCTTATCTCCATCAAAATATACCACAAAACAGCCCACACACCCTAATTACTTCATACATAACACGACAACCAAAGTAGTGTCCAACAACCTAAAAAGTGTAAAGACGAACGACCAGCCAAACACCCTGCCATTATGTGGTATTTCTCCACACTCTTTATCCTCCCAAACTCCATAAAACCAGTAGCAAAATAGACAACCCAATAGCAACACGAAACAACCCCAAAACAGTCCCACAAGTTCAACAACTCAAAACTGATTTTGTGATTTACTAAAACATGTTTCGACTTGTCTTCTCTTTCAAATTGAGCAACACAACCAAAAGTACATAATTAAGCCTCTTATACTATAAAACAACCATCAATTCAACTTAAAAATAAGTTCACAACCAGTCAACAGTGATGCAACAACAAACAACATACCACTAATTCGAAACTTGCTAGGTCTAGTCTTTACGGTCGAGTTACAACTCGTACAAGCATAGATAATGTAAGGAGAAGCATAAACATACCTTGGACTGAGTGGAACCATGAAACCTAGTCCTTATCAATAAAAATTCAGTCCCCCAATGCAGCTACATGAAGGAGAAAGAGAAAGTAGCAAGCTTTCCGGGGTTTTCGGCACTAGAATCACATCGTAACATCCGAAATAACCTAGGGTTTGTGTGGGATATTTGGGGAGGAGTTGTAGGGGTTCAATTTGGTTTTCTTGGTCTGAAAGATAGGTGAAATAACTGAGTTGATAGTCCCTTAAAAGTCCCCTCTTGGCCAACTTTGGGGCTTTTAATTTTGTCCTCTCATTTTGGCAAGTAGGTGATGCACCTACTTGTCACCTTACCAATCTGCGCAGGCTCGCAGAAATACAAATATCTCTATACTCCGAGATGGTATTGACAAACGGTTTATTGAGTTGGAAACTAGACTCATAGTTATTTAATGTGGTAGGTAGATCATCCCCTAATTCCAAGTATACTGGGAGAAAAGCCCAGTTACATTTGACCTAATTTTCAGCACATTTATGAATGAAACTTGTGATGACCTTTTCCAGCTTTTTTTCCACAACTAGCTTGACTTCAAAACATAAGACCAAATATCATACGACTAAAAAAAACTCATAATATAATCTCCTTATAATGTTAATCACCCTAGTCTCACCCAAAAAATACATGGTAAAATAATCCAACTTGTCGACTTTCGACGAAACTTATTTTCTTCAATTCGTTTAGCTTCTAAGCCTTCAAACCCTCTTGCTACTTGGTATTAATGATCTTAAATATTTGTAACCTCCACGTTATCATGATGAACTAACTTTGTAAACTTTTCAAATATGATTCCATTTCCGAGCTTACATTAATTGGCTTACGACGTATTCTCACGTACGAAAACATGGGCTGTAACATCATTCCCCCCTTTGGAACATTTGTCATCAAATGTTGATTGATGCATTTATCATTCTCATAACTTGTAGCTCTTACGAATACTTTAATATTGTCCTTGACATCTAGGAAACTGTTATGTAAATAAATCCAAGGGCCAGGCTATTCCCCCTTTAGGACTCTTTCTCATACCACAACTTGTGGTCGGAATTCTTCCAATCTCGTAACTGTTGTTACCTTCTCTCATGCATCATGTACAACCGTGTACTTGTATATGTGCCTATGTGACTCTTTTCTCCTTTTTCATCCAGCTTTTAGCCAATCTCTAGGCCTCACTTTGTGAACATATACAGAACTATGACAAGATGTCCCTCTACGCATCTATAGGTGTACTAAAGTTCTTCGCTTGGTACTTTTTCGAACTTACGACTATTGCTATACCTTGCTTCATAGCCTCGGTTATCTATGCTTATGGCTTTACTACATCTAGGTAATTTATACTATATCCTAACTCTTACTTCGGTTTATTATTACCGAGGTCTGCCACCCAGCTCCGGGTTACTCTTTCACTGCTTGTCCTATATGTATAAATCGAAGTCCTTTAATGCTTCCTCATTACTGTTCATCTTAATAATGATGGTTTAATCTCATATAATACTTTGTAACTTTTATCCATCTATTGGTGATTCACATTAATATTGATCCATAATCTACCATTGATAACTTGAAACCTCTTACGTAATACATTGTCACTAGGGCTCACGTTTCATCGGGGAACATCTGAAGTGATTTGCCCGATCCACCTAGGGACGATACTATACTTCAATAACCGTATTTCATAGCATCCTAACATGATTCATCTTATGGGGGTATTCCAATCCCATGCAGTTCATAAAATCTTTTTTTAAAAATTATTACTCAATCAAAGGCCTAAATGTCATCCTCTTATCTATCACAATTACACCCTTATTCTACTACCGGGGTAGGATTTCATCTCTTTCAATTGCTCCTAGTCTTAGACTCTTCTGTGTTCATTCAAACTGTACCGATTTTTTTTTATTATATATGGAAATCATCAGCTCTCTTGTTTTGATGGGTTTAATCCCGAGGACTTACAAATTCTCGTCACCTTCTCACTCACCTTTTCATATCCTTACTCCTATCTACCTAAAACCTTGTTTTGTACAATACTTTACCTTACGACCTACACCTATCTATTGTACTATTCACATCCTTTATTTAACTTGCTAGCACCACAGATTTCCTTTTGTGCCTTCTCAGTTATTTTTAAATGTAAACAATTACTTTTCTTGGTCGTTCTGCCACTTGTTGCATGAATACTTGGCTTGTCTTATTACCCACAAATACTATAATTTCCTGTACCTCATATGATCTCAAACATCACCTTTGATTTTTTTTTCATTCATTAGCCATGATAGGTGCCACTTTCTTATTGAGTGTATACAATATTGTAGTGAGCTATTGTTACAATATCATTTACTCTTTAGCTCACTATGCTTAAGTGGAAACCTTCTTACTTATTTCCTCAGCTAGTCTTTTGTTGTAATACTTAGGGAGACCTTCTCGCTCTTGTAAAGTTGCAAGCTTGTTATATCGTACACCCGAAGGAAATTTTCATTGTTCTTACTCGCCTATGATAATCCTTAGTTACATAACTTCGTGCTCTTGTTCTCGTAGGGTTACTTCTAAGCTCAAATTTTTATTGTCTCCTTAGTGTCACTCTCTCTTATTTTCATAAAACTTAAGCGGTACCTTTAACTGCCTCAACTTCTATCTGAATTGTTTTTTACGATTATAATGTCATAAATGCGAGACTGAATTCACCATATTGGGTTTCACTATGTTTATCTTGCACAATCTGCTGATTTGTCTGTATCCTATTGTCTAGCCATAACTAGGCTCTTCCCGAATCAACTACTAACTACTCGTTGGTCCATTCTCATATCTATATTCCGCATAATCTCTCTTGGGTTATTTTTTTGTCTTAACTTACCACTCGTACTGGCTCCTTATATATCAAGTGTTCAGTCGCACTTATTTATCAATAACATATGGTGTGGGAACCCTTACTACCTCGCCCCAGCGGCATGCTTGCATAATGTTCTGGTGTTGTAACATACCTGTAGGGTCTGAATAAATGCAATCTCATTCCTTTCGCCTTTCTACCACATTCTTCCTTTATTATTCCATAGTTACCTAGACCAGTAACTCCGACTTAATACCATATCACACCATATTCCCCCCTTTAGGGGAGTAATAAGATTTAGTTCTACGACGATCTACCTATAGATGTTTTACCTCTTCATCTTTGGCGTCTTTTCACATTATCAATGAACCTTAATCGCCTTATGGTAACCTTCTGTACCAGGGATAACTAAATTTCTTACGCATGAAGGTGATACCTAGTGTAACTGGCACACCTAGTCCCTTAAGATTAACTCAGCTCATAGTGCTTGCTTTAGGTAAGAGACTTCCTAAATGACCTTTAAAGGTCATTCGTCTATTGTCTATTCTATTATTGTTGAAACACGATCTCTGAAATTCTCACGATGCCGACTATTACCAATTCCTTCGATCCCTAAATCATGTTCGATTTTTTTTCTTGTTTACTATCCCATACTAAATTCTATTACTACGGGGGTCTAATTTGTCCTTCTAGTAATCACGTTCGAGTCACCAACTCAATTATCAAATGAGGATATAGCCTTTGGCCTATATTCTTTTATTGTCTCAAGGCCTGTCACCTCTTGTATTTTCCTTCACTTGACTGTAGACTCTGTCATTCTATCATATTTTGATTTACCGTTATCATCCATTTATCACATCTTATTCATAATGCTTCAATTACTCTCTTCTTATTCTCCGGCTAATATTTTTGTCTATCACTTTATTCTGATAACTTCAACAAAATATTCTTTCACTTTTAGCTCCCCTTGCTTTATCTCACTGGCTCTTCAGGTCACCTAGTATTCTCTCTTTACTAGGAACGAGAGCCATACAAAGGTAAATATTTATCCCTTCTAGGATTCCAATGCCAATCTTCTAAATTTTTCTAGACATTCTAGTGTTCATATCTAAATGTTCTATTCTAGATTGCACCATTGGGGTGTCTCAAAAGGAGAACTATTACCACATTTGCAATATCCTTCAGAAATGTTAGCTAAGGATAATAATCCATCTACAATTTTGGGTTACTCTAACCCCAATTGGATCTTGCTATCCCCTTCTTCTCTTAAACTAAATCTGTCAACTCCCGTAGGGCATAACTGAGATGGGCATGGCTAATTGTACATACCCCTGTTACTGTTGAAGGTAACTCAAAATGCTTATATTTCTCCTCCTGAATTGCAAATACTGATAATTTTTATTAGCTGGGTACCTCTTACTCTTTTTCAAGTTGCTTCTTTTACTTATTGAAACTTGTATCCACCTCCTGATTCTCTCATCTCTCTTTACCATATGGGTGGATAGATATTCATGCCTCGAGGCTCCTTTTCAAGAAGCTCACATATCTTAGTACACACATGATCTGCTAAAAACCTTACATTTACTCATCATAAGCATGATGAAAAATCGAGTTCCTCTAACTCAGCTCTTCCAGAGCCACATTCAATCTCTTACCAACAATCTTTGTGGATGTAGGTATTGTTATATTATGACTAAAGTCGAATTTAGGAATTTGAATTCTTACAACTGAGCTCTACCACACGATCTAGAATAAGAAGAAAGAGTGGCAGTCCTAAATGCTATGTAGCCTCCTGCTTATAAGTGTGGTTCACAACACACCCATAAACAAGACTCTACTAGACACGGCTTGTAGACTCCATAGGATAGAACTACTCTGATACCACTTTTGTCATGACCCAAATCGAAGGGCCGTGACAGGCACCCGGTACTTTACTCAACCGAGTACCAACGTAACATATCTTTCTTATCATACCATCATGGGTAAATGGGCCGAAAGGGCCGTCATGATATAACCAGAATAAAACATAAGGGAATACTTGATATAGGATGACCCAATATGGAATACAAACTTATACATGTGAGGAACACTCGTACACTGAACATAGGCTGACAAGGCCATACAATCTTTCATATACATGATATCTGTCTATGAGCCTCTAAGAGTACATACACATCATAAAGGTCGGGACAGGGCCCCGCCATACCAATCAATACACGTCCAAATCATACTAACCAAATAGGCAACTCCAGAGCAAGAGGAGTGCACCAACACCTTCCGCTGAGCTGATAGCCTACTAGGAAGAATGTCAACCTGTCTATTGGGACCTGCGGGCATGAAACGCAGCATCCCCAAGTAAAAGGGACGTCAGTACAAATAAAGTACCGAGTATGTAAGGCATGAAAGCATAAATAAGAACAGTAATGTAAAGAGAGATAGAGGAGATACAACCTGTAACATATGAGTGCCTATGGGGCTACTGACATGAAATACATAATACATATATATACATAAACTTTTAAAAACATTCGCCTCTATGGGCATCATCATCATCATATCGTACTCGGCCACAAAGAAGACTCGGTAAAAACGTACCCGGCCATCATAAGGCTCCATAGAATCGTACCCGACCACGTGGAGCTCGGTAAACCCAACTGATCAGTAGTTGCATAATAGGTGTCGTACCCGGCTGACTATAGCTCGGCTCGGTAGAGTAAAATAGATACATAATATATAATGCATGCTCGACTCATAGAATCACGTTCTAAACCTTTCGGAGTGACGTAAGGTCGTTGCACCTTCGATTAGCATTACGGACATCATACCATCAATATGAACTTACTAGGACTCAAGGATCATACATACTTTCTTAGAATAACTTTGTACAGAAAGAACAACATGGACAACCTTAGTTGCTAGGAGTAGATTCATTATGAAATAGCGTATCGTTTATGTTCATTTCATTTTAGATCATGCCAAAATAAAAAAGAAAGTTCCTTAACATACCTTATCATAATCTTTCCAATCACCAAGTTGAACTCGCCTCTTCGCACCTTAATCTACAACAACGATAATAATACTATCATTATGTTACGAAAGGTATAATTGTCGCACAATGAACGACAAACTTATTTTGTATTAAAACGGACAACATCTCCCCTATAATCCTTACTCCTTCCAAATTAAAGATAACACCAACAATACAAAAACACAACAATAAAAACATGTATGTATCATGTTCCAACTTTATCTCCATCAAAATATACCACAAAACAGCCCACACACCCTAATCATTTCATACATAACACGACAACCAAAGTAGTGTCCAACAGCCTAAAAAGTGTAACGACGAATGACCAGCCAAACACCCTTCCATTATGTGGTGTTTCTGCACACTCTTTCTCCTCCCAAACTCCATAAAAACAACAGCAAAATAGATAACCCAACAGCAACACGAAACAGCCCACAAAACAGTCCCACAAGTTCAACAACTCAAAACTGATTTTTCGATTTACTAAAATATGTTTTAACTTGTCTTTTCTTTCAAATTGAGCAATACAACCAAAAGTACATAATTAAGCCTCTTATCCTATAAAACTGCCATCAATTCAACTTAAAAATAAGTTCACAACCAGCCAACAATGATGCAACAACAAACAACATACCACTCATTTGAAACTCGCTAGGTCTAGTTTTTACGGTCGAGTTAAAACTTGTACAAGTATAGATAATGGAAGGAGAAGCATAAACTTACCTTGGACTGAGTGGAACCACGAAACCTAGTCCTTCTCCATCAAAAATCAGTCCCCCAACGTAGCTACATGAAGGAGAAAGAGAAACTAGCAAGCTGTCCGGGGTTTTCGGCACTAGAATCACATCATAACATCTGAAATAACCTAGGGTTTGTATGGGACTTTTGGGGAGGAGTTTATCACAACCCTAAACCCGAACTCGATCGTGATGGCGCCTCTAGTGAAGACAAAGCCATCCAATTAAATACAATTCACTTTTTAAATAGTTAAATATTATAAAAGCAGTCTAAAACATGATATAGCAATACTAAGTAGCGAATAATGTCAATAAAGTGCGAAAGTACAACCCAACACAGCCCTAACTAGGGTGTCACAAGTCATGAGCGTCTATAGACCATAATACAAGTCTGCTAATTCCATAAACTAGTACAAGTGTTTGAAGGGAAATAGAATTGATAAAAGAGTAGAGACATGGGGCTGCGAACGTCAACAACTACCTCGTAGTCCCCTAACGCTCGCCTGAAACTGGAGGAATCAACACTCGGGAGCGGAACCAACTACGCTTGAATGTGTACACAGGAGTGCAGGGAGTAAAATGAGTACTCCAACTCAGTGAGTAACAAATATAAATAACGACTGAAAGTAAGAAAACACGTAAGGCACAAGGCATTCTATAATGAAGCAGTAAAAAATCATTTAAAAATAGTAAGCCAGTGAAAAGTAAAGTAAAATCCTCTTTCAACAAGTAAACAAGTAATTGACCGGTAATTTAGATAAAGCAAACAAATACAAGTTCGCCCCTCGGGCACAGTATCAACAATTTTGCCCCTCGGGCAACATCTCAAAATAGTACAAGCCCCTCGGGCTCAATCTCACATCACAATGGGTACCCACGCTCACTGAGGGTGTGCAAACTCCTGGAGGGGCCCATTACGGCCCAAGCGTAATAACAAGCCATCTCGTGGCATCAAAACTAGGCCCTCAACCTCATATCTGTGTGTGTGTGTGTGTATATATATATATATATATATATATATATATATATATATATATATATATATATATATATATATATATATATATATATCAAGCCCTCGGCCTCAAATCAGTATCAGTGTTTTCCTCACAATATAGGCCCTCGACCTTACTCAGTCAGAAATACTCACAAGCCCCCCGGGCAATAGTAAAACAATGTTTCTCAGCCCAAACATCATTTAAAATATCATTTACGTCTTAAAACTGAGTAAGCATGGCTGAGTATGAAAACAGTGGAAAATAACATGATTGAGTTCAAGTATAAAGTCAAAACAGTGAGGAAATAGCAATAAAACTCCCCGAAGGTTTCAAATAGTTGGCACTAGGCCCAAATATGGCATTCAGCCCAAATAATGATGATAGCAAATACTTTTCAATCAAATACGCGGTAAAATCATCAATTGGGACTGACCAAGTCACAATCCCCAATAGAGCACGACCCCACGCTCGTCATCAAGCGTGTGCCTCACCTCAATATAGCACTACGATGTGCAATCCAGGGTTTCAAACCCTCAGAGCATCATTTACAATCATTACTCACCTCGAATCGGCTAAATCTCTAGCTCGCGACGCCTTTGCCCCTCTAATCGGCCTACACGCGCGTCGAATCTATCCAAAATCAGAACGAGGACGTCACAATGTGCTAAGGGAACAAAGCCCAAGCGAATACAATCAATAAAGGGCACAAATCCCAAAATTACCAAAACCCGACCCCCAGGGCCATATCTCGAAATTCAGAAATTTTCACATCAATAGATTCCTTATCTCCCCACGAGTTCATACATATCAAAAGTTCTCAAATCCGACCCCCAAATCCACAATTAAAGGCCTAAGTTCTCAAGCCCTAGTTTCCCCAATTTTAACCTTTGATTTCCATAATTTCTAGCTCTAATATACGAAATAATAGTACAGGAATGAGTTTTAGGTCCAAATTCCTTACCTCAATGAAGTTCTCTTGAAATCCCCCTCTCAAATCGCCCAAGAAGCTCCCAAGCCGAAGTCAAAAATGGTGAAATATCTAAATCTCGTGAAATGAAATAACTTATATGTTCTGCCCAGGCCTTTTCGCATCTGCGGTCCAAAACCCGCTTCTGTGGTACTGTATATGCGGCCAAACCACCGCTTCTGCGGTCCTTCACTTAAAACCCAAAATCGCATCTGTGATAGGATTTCCGTATCTGCGGCTTCGCAGATGCGGCCATCTTGACCGCTTCTGCGGTATCTGCTCGCCAGTCCCATTTCGCATCTGCGACCTTCTCCCTCGCACCTGCGGCATCGCACCTGCGGTCCCTAATCCGCAGGTGCGATAATACCAGAAGCAGAAAATCTGCAGCTTCCACAAACATCCAACTTCTCTGTCAACCATCCGAAATCACCCCGAGGCCCCCGGGACCTCAACCAAAAGCACAAACATATCCTAATTCCTTATTCAAACTTGTTCCAATCATCAAAACACTTCAAACAACATCAAATCAACCAAAACACCTCGTATTCAAGCCTAAGTTTCTAAAAACTTCTGAATTCCGCTTTTGATCGAAAACCCAACCAAACCACATCCGAATAACTTGAAATTTTGTGCACACATCCCAAATGACACAACGAAGCTACTACCACTCTCAGAATTCCATCCCAACCCCTATATCACAATCTCGCCTACCAACCGGAAATTGCCAAAATATCAACTTTGCCAAGTCAAGCCTAAATCTACTCCAAACCTCCAAAACCCATTCGGATCACACTCCTAAGTCCCAAATCACCTCCCGAAGCTAACTGAACCATCAAAACTCACATCCGAGCCCTCGAACACATAAGTCAACATTCGGTTGACGTTTTCAACTTAAGCCTTCATAAAAGAGACTAAGTGTCTCAAACTTCACAAAAACCCATCCGGATTCAACCCAACCAACCCAATACCTCAAAACACGGATAAATGAAGAAATAAGAAGCAGAAATGGGGAAAACAAAGCGGTACCTCATGAGACGACTGGCCGGGTCGTCGCATTCTCCCCAACTTGACAAACGTTCGTTTGCGAACGAATCAAGAAACATACCTGAAGCCTCAAACATGTGAGGATATCTGCTCCGCATCTCCCGCTCGGTCTCCCAGGTAACCTCCTCCGCATACCTGACCTCTCCACTGCACTTTCACTGAAGCTATATCCTTTGATCTCAACTTTCAAACCTGACGACGCAAATAGTTACTTGCTCCACATCATCGGTCAAATCATCATCTAACTGAACCGTGCTGAAATCCAGAAAATGAGACGGATCCCCAATATACTTTTGGAGCATAGAAACATGAAATACCGGATGCACACTCGACAAGCTGGGTGGCAAAGCAAGCTCATAAGCCACCTCCCCAATCCTCTGAAGCACCTCAAAAGGCCCAATGAACCGCAGACTCAATTTCCCTTTCTTCCCGAATCTCATAACACCCTTCATGGGCGAAAACTTCAATAGGACCTTCTCACCAACCATGTAGGACGCCTCTCGAACCTTCCTATCCGCATAACTCTTTTGCCGCGACTGCGCTGTACGAAGCCTCTCCTGAATCACCTTCACTTTCTCTAAAGCATCCTGCACCAAATCTGTCCCCAATAGCTTAGCCTCACCGAGCTCAAACCAATCAACTGGATATCTACACCGCCTCCTATACAAAGCCTCATATGGATCCATCTGAATACTCGACTGGTAGTTGTTGTTATGAGCAAACTCTGCAAGTGGTAGAAACCGATCCCATGACCCTCCGAAATCAATGACACAAGCATGCAACATGTCCTCTAATATCTGAATAGTGAGCTCGGACTGCCCGTTCGTCTGAGGATGAAAAGCTATGCTTAACTCCACCTGAGTACCTAACTCTCTCTGCACAGCCCTCCAAAACTACGAAGTAAACTAAGTACCTCTATCTGAAATGAAGGAAAGTGGGACACCATGCAAGCGAACAATCTCTCGGATATAGATCTCTGCCAATCGCTCTGAAGAATAGGTAGTACACACAGGAATGAAGTGCGCAGACTTGGTCAGCCGATCCACAATCATTCAAATAGCATCGAACTTCTTCAAAGTCCGTGGAAGTCCAACAACAAAGCCCATAGCGATCTTCTCCCACTTTCACTCGGGAATATCCATCTGCTGAAGCAAGCCACCAGGTCTCTGATGCTCATATTTCACCTGCTGACAATTGAGACATCGAGCTACAAATCCCATAGTATCTTTCTTCATTCTTCTACACCAGTAGTTCTGCCTCAAATCCTGATACATCTTCGCGGCACCCGGATGAATGGAATACCACGAGCTATAAGCCTTCTCCAGAATCAACTCCCGAAGCCCATCATCACCAATGGTCACGTCTCTAGCATCATCATGCTGAACTCTATCCCTAAGGACAAGCAAATGTGTATCATCATATTGGCGCTCTCTGATGCGATCATATAAGAAAGACCGAGAAACCACATAAGCCAATATCTGCCTGGGCTCCGAAATATCCAACCTCATGAACCGATTGGCCAAGGCCTGAACATCAACTGCAAGAGGTCTCTCCCCAACTGGAATATATGCCAAACTCCCCATACTCACTGCCTTTCGGCTCAAAGCATCGGTCACCACATTGGCCTTTCCCGGATGGTACAATATAGTGATATCATAATCCTTAAGCAGCTCCAACCATCTACGCTATCTCAAATTAAGATCCTTTTGCTTGAACAAATGCTGAAGACTGCGATGATCAGTGAACACCTCACAAGATATGCCATACAAGTAATGCCTCCAAATCTTCAGTACGTGAACTATGGCAGCCAACTCCAAATCATAAACGATGTAGTTATTCTCATGGGGCTTCAACTGACGAGAAACATAAGCAATAACTCTACCCTCCTACATCAACATGCAACCAATCCCAACTCTCCAAGCATCACAATACACGGTATATGAACCTGAAGCTGATGGCAAAACCAACACTAGAGCTGTGGTCAAAGCTATCTTGAGCTTCTGAAAGCTCTCCTCACACTCGTCCGACCATACAAATGAAGCACCCTTCTGAGTCAACTTGGTCAAGGGTGATGCGATAGATGAAAATCCCTAAACAAACCAGTGATAATAGCCCGCCAAACCAAGAAAGCTGTAAATCTCTGTGGCTGAGGACGGTCTGGGTCAACTCTAAACCGCCTCTATCTTCTTCGGCTCAACCTAAATACCCTCACTGGACACTATGTGCCCCAAGAAAGCCACTAAACTGAGCCAAAACTCACACTTGGAGAATTTTGCATAAAGCTTCTCCTCCCTCAATCTCTATAACACAACTCTCAAATGCTTCGCGTGCTCCTCCTGACTACGTGAGTACACCAGAATATCATCGATGAAGACTATGACAAATGAATCGAGATAAGGCCGGAACATGCTGTTCATCAAATACATGAACGCTGTTGGGGCATTGGTCAGCCCAAAAGACATCACCAAGAACTCATAATGACCATATCGGGTCCTGAAAACCATCTTAAGAATATCCGAATCCCTGATCTTCAGCTGGTGATAACCTGAATGGAGATCAATCTTGGATAACACCCTCGCTCCCTGAAGCTGGTCAAATAAATCATTAATGCGAGGCAAAGGATACTTGTTCTTAATTGTTACCTTGTTCAATTGTCTATAATCAATGCACATTCTCATTGTGCCATCCTTTTTCTTCACAAACAGAACCGACGCACCCCAAAGTGACACACTAGGCTGAATGAACCCTTTATCAAGGAGTTCTTGAAGCTGTTCTTTTAATTTCTTCAACTCCGCTGGTGCCATATGATACGGCGGAATAGAAATGGGCTGAGTGCCCAGCACCAGATCAATACCAAAATCAATATCTCTGCCCGGTGGCATGCCCGACAGGTTTGCATGAAACACATATGGAAAATCCCTCACAACTGGAATAGAGTCAATACTGGTAGTCTTAGCACCGACATCCCTCACAAACGCTAGATATGAAAGACAACCCTTCTCAACCATACGCTGGGCTTTTAAGAATGAGATCACTCTACTGGGAACATAATCAGTCACACCTCGCTACTCGATCCGTGGCACACCCGGTATAGCCAATGTGACTGTCTTAGCATGACAGTCCAGAATAGAACGACACGGAGATAACCAATCCATGCACAAAATGACATCAAAATCCACCATGCTTAATAATAATAAATCCACTCGGGTCTCTAGACCCCCAATAGTCATCATACATGACCGGTACACACGCTCTACAACAACAGTATCGCCCACCGGGGTAAATACATGAACAAGTAAAGCAAGAAACTCATGGGGCGTACCCAAATAACGAGCAAAGTATGATGATACATAAGAAAAGGTGGAACCGGGATCAAATAATACAGAGGCATCTCTGTTACAGACTGAAACAATACTTGTAATAACGGCATCTGAAGTAATAGCATCAGGTCTACTTGGGAGTGCATAGAATCGGGCCTAACCACCTCCTGATCGACCTCCCTCTCTAGGGCGACCCCTAGCAGACTGACCCCCACCCCTAGCTAGCTGAGCAGGTGGTGGTGAAGAAATTGGCACTGAAACCGACGACTAACCCCTCTGTTGGGACGAACTAGCAATATTACAAGGACATTGTCTCCACATGTGTCCCATCTTGCCATACTTATAACAACTCCCAGGTGCTGGAGAAGGGGACTGAAGGGAACCCCTCGCACCGGAGTGACTAGCAGATGCACTCGACATAGAAGAGCCCTGGACTGATAGAGCACGGGTCGAACTCTGAGATGGAAGGGAACTAAGTGAGGACTGACCCTATTGAGAACTGTGATAACCATGACCCGAAGATGCCCCACGATATCCTGAGCGAGCTGGCTGAGTAGACCTGAATGAACGGCCTCTACCGTGCTGAAACTGACCCCTCGAAGAAGTACCACTATAGCTGCCAGATCCCCGAGGCCTCTTGGCCTCCCTCTCCTCTTGCTCCTAACGACGAACAGACTCAATATCGCGAGCGATATCAACAACCTCCTCAAACGTAGCACCAATCACCCTCTCCCTAGTCATAAGAATACATAGCTGATAAGTAAGACCATCAACAAACCTCCTGATCCTCGCTCTATCTGTCAGGACCAACCAGATGGCATGGCGAGCCAACTCAAAGAACCTTAACTCATACTGCGGCACGATCATCTCCCCCTAACGCAACCACTCAAAATGCCTACGTAGCTCCTCTTTGCGAGACTGCGGCACATACTTCTCCAAAAAGAGGACGGGGAACTGCTGTCAGGTAAGGGGTGCTTCACCAACATGCCTACACCTCTCAAAATCCTCCCACCAAGTGAAAGCAGCTCTTGAAAACTGATAAGTAGTGAAAGCGACCCCGCTGGTCTCCAGAATACCTATTGTACTAAGCATCCTTTGACACTTGTCTAGAAAACCCTAGGTATCCTCGCCCTCTGAACCACTGAATGATAGAGGCTGAAGTCTACCAAACCTCTCCAACCTATGTCGCTCGTCCTCCGGCATGGCAGGAACTACATAGTCCTAAGTAGCTGCAACCGGTTAGGTTGGATGTGCCCCTGGCGTCTGAAGTCCCTGCACGACCTGCTCAGGTGTGCAAGCGGTGGGAGTTTGATTGCCTCCCCCGGCCTTTGAAGTAGCTGCGGTTGTAGTGGCTGAAACCGCCTGAGCTCGGCCAGTGCAAACTGATAAGATCTGAGCCAAGGCCTCTTGAAGACCCGGAATCACGATGGGCACAGCTGGTGCCTGAACTGGTGCTGCTGGAGCATCCATAGCTGGAGCCTAATCCTGAGCTAGGGCAGCTGGTGGATCCACAGGTGCTGCCCTCGCTGCTCTGCCTCTACCACGACCATGGCCGCGTCCTCGGCCTCTGGTGGCCACAACTGGTGGCACTAGGGGTCGTCTACCCCGATCAGTAGCACGTGTCCTCACCACCTGTGAAAGAATAAAATAACAGAAGTTTAGTACTCGGATCAACAAGTTCGCACGACAAGAATTTCAAGAATATGAAGTTTTTACTAAAGGTTCTGCAGCCTCTCGAGGATAAATACAGATGTCTCCGTACAGATCCGCGAGACTCTACTAAACCTGCTCATGACTCGAGAGATCTATGTAACCTAGGCTCTAATACCAACTTGTCACGACCCTAAACCCGAACTCGATCGTGATGTCGCCTCTCGTGAAGACAAGGCCAGCCAATTAAACCTAATTCACTTTTTAAATAGTTAAATATCATAAAAGCAGTCTAAAACATGATATAGCAATACTAAGTAGCGAATAATGTCAATAAAGTGCGGAAGTACAACCCAACACAGCCCTAACCGGGGTGTCACAAGTCATGAGCGTCTATAGGACATAATACAAGTCTGTTAAAACCATAAACTAGTACAAGTGTTTGAAGGGAAATAGAACTGATAAAAGAGTAGAGACATGGGGCTGCAAACGTCAACAACTACCTCGTAGTCTCTGAACGCTCCCCTGAAACTGGAGGAATCAACACTCGGGAGCAGAACCAGCTACGCTTGAATCTGCACACAAGGGTGCAGGGAGTAAAGTGAGTACTCCAACTTAGTGAGTAACAAATGTAAATAACAACTGAAAACACGTAAGGCACAAGGCATTCTATAATGAAGCAGTAAAAAATCATTTAAAAATAGTAAGCTAGTGAAAAGTTAAGTAAAATCCTCTTTCAACAAGTAAACAAGTAATTGACCGATAATTAAGATAAAGCAAACAAATAGAAGTTCACCTCTCGGGCACAGTATCAACAATTTCGCCCCTCGGGCAACATCTCAAAACAATACCAGCCCCTCGGGCTCAATCTCACATCACAATGGGTATCCGCGTTCACTGGGGATGTGCAGACTCTTGGAGGGGCCCCTTACGACCCAAGTTCAATAACAAGCCATTTCATGGCATCAAAACTAGGCCCTCGGCCTCATATCAATCAAACCACCTTGTGGCATATATATATATATCTCGGGACCTCGGCCTCAAATCCGTATCAGTGTTTTCCTCACAACATAGACCCTCGGCCTTACTCAGTTAGAAATACTCACAAGCCATCTCGGGCAATAGTAAAACAATGTTTCTCAGCCCAAACATCATTTAAAATGTTATTTAAGTCTTAAAACTGAGTAAGCATGGCTGAGTATGAAAACAGTAGAAAATAACATGACTGAGTTCAAGTATAAAGTCAAAACAGTAAGGAAATAGCAATGAAAATCCCCGAAGGGTTCAAATAGTTGGCACTAGGCCCAAATATGACATTCATCCCAAATAATAATGATAGCAAATAGTTTTTAATCAAATACGCGGTAAAATCATCAATCGGGACGGACCAAGTCACAATCCCCAATAGTGCACGACCCAACGCTCGTCATCAAGTGTGTGCCTCACCTCAATATTGCACTACGATGTGCAATCCGGGGTTTCAAACCCTTAGAGTATCATTTACAATCATTACTCACCTCGAATCGGCTAAATCTCTAGCTCGCAACGCCTTTGCCCCTCGAATCGGCCTCCACGCGCGTCGAATCTATCCAAAATCAGAACGAGGACGTCAAAATGTGCTAAGAGAACAAAGCCCAAGCGAAAACAATCAATAAAGGGCACAAATCCCGAAATTACCAAAACCCGACCCCGGACCCATGTCTCGGAATTTAGAAATTTTCACATCAATAGATTCCTTATCTCCCCACGAGTTCATACATGTCAAAAGTTCTCAAATCCGACCCCAATAGTCCTTCAAATTCAGAATTAAAGGCCTAAGTTCTCAAGCCCTAGTTTCCCCAATTTTAACCTTTGATTTCCATAATTTCTAGCTCTAATCCATGAAATAATAGTATAGGAATGAATTTTAGGTCCAAATTCCTTACCTCAATGAAGTTCTCTTGAAATCTCCCTCTCAAATCGCCCAAAAAGCTCCCAAGCCGAAGTAAAAAATGGTGAAATAGCTAAATCTCGCGAAATGAAATAACTTATATGTTCTGCCCATGCCTTTCTGCATCTGCGGTCCAAAACCCACATATGCGGTACCGCATATGCGGCCAAACCAGCACTTCTGCGGTCCTTCACTTAAAACCCAAAATCGGATCTGCGATAGGACTTCCGCATCTGCGGCTTCACAGATGCGACCATCTTGTCCGCTTCTGCGGTATCTGCTCGCCAGTCCCATTTCGCATCTGCGTCCTTCTCCCTCGCACCTGCGGCATCGCACCTGCAGTCCCCAATCTGCAGGTGTGGAAATATCAGAAGCAGAAAATCTACAGCTTCCACAATTATCCAACTTCTCCATCAACCATCCGAAATCACCCTGAGGCCCCCGGGACCTCAACCAGAAGTACAAACATATCCTAATACCTTATTCAAACTTGTTCCAATCATCAAAATACTTCAAACAACATCAAATCAACCAAACCACCTCGTATTCAAGCCTAAGTTTCTAAAAACTTCCGAATTCCTCTTTTGATGGAAAACCTAACCAAACCACATCTGAATAACTTGCAATTTTGCGCACACATTCCAAATGATATAACAAAGCTATTGCCACTCTCAGAATTCCATCCCGACCCCTATATCACAATCTCGCCTACCAACTGAAAATCGCCAAAATATCAACTTCGCCAATTCAAGCCTAAATCTACTCCAAACCTCCAAAACCCATTCCGATCACACTCCTAAGTCCCAAATCACCTCCCGAAGCTAACCGAACCATCGGAACTCACATCCGAGCCCTCTAACACATAAGTCAACATCTGGTTGACTTTTACAACTTAAGCCTTCATAAAAGAGACTAATTGTCTCAAACTTCACCAAAACCCATCCGGATTCAATCCAACTAACCCGATACTTCAAAACACGAATAAACGAAGCAATAAGAAGCAGAAATGGGGAAACAGAGTGGTACCTCATGAGACGACTGTCCGAGTCGTCACAGAGTTGCAGGGGTTCAATTTGGTTTTCTTGGTCTGAAAGCTAGGTGAAATAACTGAGTTGATAGTCCCTTAAAAGTCCCCTCTTGGCCGACTTTGGGGATTTTAATTTTGTCCTCTCATTTTGGCAAGTAGGTGATGTACCTACTTGTCACCTTACCAATCTGCGCAGGCTCGCAAAAATATGAATATCTCTATACGCCGAGATCGTATTGACAAACGGTTTATTGCATTGGAAACTAGACTCATAGATCTTTAATTTTGATTTAGATCATCCCTTAATTCCAAGTATACTGGGAAAAAAGCTCAGTTATATTTGACCTAATTTTCAGCACATTTATGAATGAAACTTGTGATGACCTTTTCTAGCTTTTGTTCCACAACTCGCTTGACTTCAAAACATAACACCAACTGTCATACGACTAAAAAAACTCATAATATAATCTCCTTATAATGTTAATCACCGTAGTCTCACCCCAAAAGTACATGGTAAAATAATCCAACTTGTCGACTTTCGACGAAACTTATTTTCTTCAATTCGTTTAGCTTCTAAGCCTTCAAACCCTCTTGCTACTTGGTATTAATGATCTTAAATATTTTTAACCTCTACATTATCATGATGAACTAACTTTGTAAACTTTTCAAAGATGATTCCATTTATGAGCTTACATTAATTGGCTTAACAACACTACCCTCCCCAGACCCTACTAAGTGGGATTATACTGGATTGTTGTTGTTGTTGTTGTTTGGTTTGATGTATTAAAGCATTGCACAATTTTCTGAAAGAATTATTTGTTTACAGAAGTACCCTCATCACTTTATTTTTTTTTAAAAGAAACATATGTTGATGAATGTTTTTATATGAACAAGGTTTTCAAAAAATTTATTTAATTTGTCTACCTATATTGTAGTGTAGAAGGCAAAATACATAGTTTACCCATTAACCTTATACCCAAATCCCTATTACACACATTTTCACCATGGGCCATCTTTTACACATCCAACCTTGTAGAGTGTGTCTAAGACATACCACTTTGCCCACGTGGTCAATGCGTGTTTTTACCAACAAATGAAGCGCGTAAACATGGGAATTTTTATATCAGATGTCAATTTTTTAATTTTTATTTAAATTTAAAATAGGGTCATCTTCTTCCTTGTTTTAAAAAATCACTAAACCTGTCATAGCTACTCCTTGATGCTTAGACCCACTTCTCTCCACTCGATCTACTTCTTCTCAAGTAGACCCACCAAAATTTCTCATATCTCTCTTGTTGATTAGTCCTTAGCTTTGTCGAATTTTTTTTGGTTGAGAAATTATAATTAGAACTCAAAAATTTGTAGCTCCACCAACCATTAAAGCTAGGCTTAAACTTATGTACAAAAGATTCTTCTTTTCTTCAGACTTGAGCTTTGTCGCGACTAAGTTAAATTTTTGAAAGGGTGAAATTTTTTTCGCCAACTATTAAAGCTTAGCTCAAGCTTTTTCAGATAAGCACATTCTTTGATTTTGTTAATGAGTGAGTTTACAAATAATTATTATTACTACCTCGTTAGCTTCAGTTGAGGGAATCGAAAGAGCACAAAAAAAAATGAATGCTTGATGATGGTAGTTGTGGTGGACAAGATGAAGAAGATGGGGATATAATTGTAATTTTATGTGCTATCTTTTTTATTATTAGTCAGCGACACGTGTCACGACCTTATTGGTGCGTGATAGTACACATGCTTTGAAAATCTGGGTAAGAAAAAAGTGGTGTGTCTTAGACACACTCTACAAAGGTTAGGTGTGTAAAAAATTACCCGTCGTGGAGAGGTGTGTAACAGAGATTTGGGTACAAAGTCGATGTGTAAACTATGTATTTTGCCTAGTATAGAACTAATATTTATTTATAAAAGAGAAAATATGCTAAGTATTTATTTAATTACTAGGGATATAATTTTTCCACTTTCTTGGATTATTTTTGACTTGCATTAATATAATAGTATATTTTAATCAAGCAAATTTTGAAGGACAATTTTGTCTTTAACTAAGCTAATGCATGCATTAAAACACATTGCATTGTTAATACCATGGTTTCTTATGCATTAGTTATGCATACGATAATATCAAATAGAGTGTACAACTAATACATAAGTTCAAAAAATATACCAAACAAGATATTATAAATACACAAAGCTAATGCATATATTATTTTATCTAATGCTTCCTACCAAACGACACCTTACTTTTCTTTTCTTGTCGTCGATTTTACTCCCATTGGCATGTATGATGCGCAAAGTTGTACACAGTAAAAGTCCTAGGTTTCCGTTGGTACAAATATTTCCTTTTCTCTTTATAATGGAAGAGAAACATTAAAAACTTTTTTGGTCATGAACAGAATAATTGTGGTGTTTGCTTCTTTTCTTTTTTTGGGAGGGGGCGGGGAAGCGGGGGGGGGGGGGGGCTATGAGTTTGTTTAAGACTTTTGTAAATAACCAGGTACGAGGCTCTATAAAACAATGACATATGGATATAACGATAATAATTACTACGTCACAATTTTAAGTAATTGCAATTGACTATATGAATCATCATTAATCTTCAAGTCAGTATCATTTAAATTTGGCTCAATTCAATATAATATTCAAAGTATAGGAGTAGATGGGATATCAAAATATAGAGGGACGTGCTTCCAACTTTTACAAAAACGCGGGTTAAGACTGATTCCAAGTCGAAAATTCAATATTCGATGTTGAAATTAACAACCGTTGAAGTGTGTAAATCACCATGAACTAAGTTTGGTCAACTACGTATTACGCAGCGGGTGATTTAAAGTGTTATTACCATTTGTTTTCTCCTTTTCTGGTTTTCTTGCACTCCATAGTTTGTTTGCTTGTCACGGACAAAAGTTGTGATAGAATAATAAGTAATCTTTTACTCTTAAGTAGGAATTTTGGATTCAAACTCTAATATGAAATCATCTTTGTTGAGAGTACTTTTTCTCACATATAAAACTTTTCGACATAAATTCAAATTTAATGGAACCTCAAAAAGATCGAGCTCCAACACGAACCAAAACTTTGTTTGCTTGTGGCAGAAGAAGACAAAAGAAAACTACAACTACTCAATAAGGATCTTCGGAAAACAGAGAAGTGAGAATACCGAGAATTCAGTGGTCAGTGGTCCCCTGTATTTCCCGTTAGTTGAAATTTAGGGGACTAATATTTCAAAATAAACTATTTTGATGTCAGAAAATTTACTCTTATGGAGTACTAATCTCTGTTCTTAAAATTTTATTTTGTGTCTCATACAACTAATACTAGTATAAGATAATTCTTTCTATCTTATAATTTTATGAACCCAAATTTCTGTGGACCCAAAAGTATAAGATTATGGTTCATAAATTTGTAAGACACAAAATAAAACTTCTCACTACTTTTTGTATAATTTTTTAATATCTAAACAATAATCTAAAGAATGAATTGCTCAATTCAAAATTTAACTTTAATAAGTAGTCAAATTAACTCCTGACAAGCAAAAAGTGTCAGGAGGAAAAGAGTATTAACACATCTTTTAATTGAAGAGTTGTTTTTCCATTTTAATCTCATATATGACCGGACACAAACCCCATCATTGAAAGTTTCAAATAAAGGCACTGCGAGAGATTTAAGCATAATAAACTAATCATTGCTTGTGGGAGAAATTAAGTTACCTACTTCAATAGTTTTAGTAGTAATTTACAAATAAATGAATATTAGACAATACTACTAACTCAATACTTTCAAGAAACTGCTTCGACTTTGTCAAGTTTGAACATTTCCAGCTGTTCTCGCATACAATAGCTAAGGAAGCTTCACCAAACTTTTTGGCTTGACCTGTATTTGCTTTTCCTTCACTTGAAAGGTTTCCTCTCTCATGTCAGAAACCCCACCCTCAAGAAATAAATGTGAGTTGTAGAACATCTAACAAGTTCCACAAGCAGTGGTAGGAGTGGCAAATCGGGTCGGATATAGTTCGGATCGAAAGCGAGTAATAAAAAAATGAATAAATTATTCGACCCGACCCCTATTTAAAACAGATAAAAAATGGATTAACCGACGAATAATTTGGGTAACTATATTATCCATGACTTATTGTATATGATCACTTTTGAAAGAATTCTTAGTCTCCCTAACTTGAGGAACTTCCAAGTTGAGGCTTTACAAATGTAAAAGTTAGACTCACTGGTTATTCATTTTCTAAATGGATAATATGGTTCTTATCCATATTTGATCCGTTTTTAGAAAGTTCATTATCCAACCCATTTTTAGTGCATAATATGGGTGACCTTTTAACCATTTTACCACCCCTAAGTAGTGGGATTCAGGATTTAAACGACGCGAGTTGTGAATTAAAAGTATGAGTATACGTAATTCTTATTTTACACATATATATAGTATATAACGTTCAAATTGAAAACCATGGTTCTACTGGACGTAAGAAAACTTACTTTCTGTTAGTAATCCATATTTGATAAATAATTCTGGAGAAGAAAAGAAAATAACGTATAAACAGAATGTAGAAGAAATAGAATTGAATCCGAACCCATTGAATTCACAATGTTTCCTTAAGGAACTTAATTCCCTTCTAGTACCCGAGGTTGTGGATTATTTTCTCCTAGGATAGAATGGATTACACACTGGTGTAGCGGTACTTCAAACCCCAGTATTTTTGCGAACACAAAATGACAGCAGCAAATCACACTTACGTTATTTGTTTTGTGTAAGAAAACAATGCAGAAAGGAATAAGAGAAATAAAAAATTTTGTATGAAAAATCTGAGTGAATAGTGGGCTATTTATAGCCAACATGCTGAGTTTAAACGAAGAGGTGCAACTCTTCAGAAGGTTTGCCATGACTGTTCACGTAAAACGACCATAATGTAAATGGCTATTTACGCAAAATAAAACGTGAATTCAAAACGCGGAGTAAAATTAATTTTCCATTACAAAAACGGATAATTTGGATTAAATAATACTCTCTCCACTCCAATTTATGTGAACCTATTTGACTGGGCACGAAATTTAAGAAAAAATAAAGACTTTTGAAATTTGTGGCCCTAGACAAGTTAAAAAGGGGCCTAGAATATTTGTGTGATTATAAAAGCTTCTCATTAAGGATAGAATTATAATTTTAAGCTAAATTGTTACCAAATTTAGAAAGAGGTCATTCTTTTTTGAACAAACAAAAAAGAAAATAGGTTTACATAAACTGGAACAGAGGGAGTGTCACACCTCCTTTTTGCGTGCCCGCCCCGAAGGATAAATGCGCGAGGGAGTTTTTCCAATTTAAGTGACAATATTCGAAATGGGATTATTTATTTAATTCATAGTCGCCACTTGGGAAAGGTTTGGTTTTTGGTGTCCCAAGTCACCGGTTAATCTTGAATCCCAAATCGAGGAAATATTCGACTTGTCCAAATGAAGTCTGCGAACCAGAAATTCTAAGTAAGGAATTCTGTTGACCCGAGGGAAGGTGTTAGGCACCCTCGAATCCCGTGGTTCTAGCACGGTAGCTTAAATTGTTATAATGGCTAAATATCTGATTTAAATACATGTTATGACTTATGTGCTTTTATTAAGTTTAAACCGCTTTTATTATTATCATTTATTTTTTATAGAATTGCAACGTCGTGAAAATGCATCTCGAACCACGTCACAATCAATGCACCCGTAGTTGTTAACGCATTTCGACTCCGTTGAGATTTGAATTTGGGTCACATAAATGCGCACCCAAATTTAAGAAAGTAATTTAATTAAGTCGCGCCTAAAGAGTCTAACGCGTTATTATCTTTGGGGAAGACAGTGAAATTCACTAAACAGTCCCTCCCGAATTCTAAGTAATTATTATGATCAATTATTGAGGGCCCCACAATTTGCATTTTTCATTTGGCGAGGCTCGTCTCACTGTTTGAAAGGATAAACCTACAGTGACTACATTTCTATTATGTTTGTCTCTAAAAATAGACGAAAGAAGATGCATGCTAGTTAAATTGCATGCTTGGCCAATTCTGGCCTCTTATTAGTTATTGGATTAATTCTCTGCGAGGTGGAGAATTTTGTGCCTTATTGAACATTCTTTCAGTTTGATAAAATTAATTGCATATAAAGTGAATAGCATGCTAAGCTTGCCCTAGACATCTTTCAAGTTTAAATTGAAGCTGACCTTTTAACTAGATTGATAGAATCGATTACTAGAAGCTACTACCAATGGGATTCGGACGTGGTCCTATAAACTGCCTAATAAAACCCAATTTCATAGAATTAGTTTAAGTGACTCAGGATGATGATGCATCTTTTGCCGAATTAAAAGCATTCTGCCTTACATGTTTAACATAAAGATAAAAGCTGAGATTTAACTGCCAATAGACTAAACACGTGTGCACTCTACGTCATACAGACAACTGAACAACTAAAATCACTAGTGTTAAACAAACTAAAGCTTCTATTAAGTACATACTGCGTAATGTATTTTCTATTGAGCTACCAACTAAAAATTACACGAATCTAAACACATTTAAAAAGTTGTGAGTGCAGCAGCCGATGATTAAAATTCCTTCAGATCTTTCAATTCATGCTTTTCATTGTTACATCAGTATGAAATTCAAATGTGTACCTGGAAAATGCTTACAATTGAAGAAGCAGGAGAGTCAGTAGAGCAGTAGTAGAAGATAGCAGCAACGACAACCAATACAGCGGCAATGACAATCCCAGGCAGAATAAACCAAGCAGTAACCCAATCATACAATACCCAATGTTGATTTTTTTCAAATGCTCAAAGGAAAATCCTAAGTCTGACAGAAACAGTAGCAGCTTGATGCTAAATTCCAAAAAGAAAAGATAAAGAAAAGCAGTGTTTTCAGTTTCAAACAAACAGAAATTTCTTTTCTATCTTCCCTGATTTCTGAACTCCCCCACTGTCTGTTCTCCTAGTTTTCTAGCTTCAATCTGTATATGTACGTATCTCTGTCTATTTCTATTTTCCTCTTTTTGATTTATCAGAACTCCCTTTGATTTTCAGAACTCCCTCCCTCTTTTAACTCTCTTCTGTCTGATCATGTGTGTGTGTATTTTTCTGTGTATGTTCCTATATCTCTCTATATGTGTCTATGTCTGTCCCTCACTAATGGAAACTCTTCCCTTTTATAATCTTCCTGAGCCTCTTTAACAGCCTTTTAGACAAACTGCAACCTCTCCCATGTGGCCTCTTCTGTTTTTCCACTCACCATTTTAAAAGAAAAGATAGCCCATAAGATTCCTCTGACAGACCCTCTTCTCTTATTAAAATGGTTTATCATTTTAATAGTTTGAACAGGTATGGGCAGCAGGGGTGTGTTCTGACAGCACATGCTGTCCATTTTACTATAATTCCTTAGCAGCTGATAAAACACATGCTGCCCAAAACCTAAACTAGGCGAACATGCCATCAATTTAAACCAAAGTCTGAAGTCTAACCTAGACTGCAGCTATAGATCAATTCTTAAATGCTTTCTGACTTAGCTAAACAGATTATCACACAATGACAATCAATTCTCAGCTGTTTTAACCATGTTTCAGTAAATCAAATTAAATAGCATGAGTCAAATTATCACCATTCTAGGCTGAACTAATTGACGACGCGTATCGAATCGACTATACTAAATATAATATAAATCAAACAGTCGATCAAACAAACAACACAAATAAGGCACAGACTATTCTCGACAATTTTACACGATACAGGGGAAAACCAGGCATTATCGATTCGACGATGTTAATCACATTGAAATATGTATGCTACTATACGGATTCAACATAATAGAATAAACAAACGACCAAATAAAAGGTCTTATGGAGATGGGGAAACAAACTGACAGCAGAAATCCCAAAAATAAACAAACAAACTAAAAAAATATGCTGATAAATTAATCTAAACTAAATAGGTAACAAAAGGGAACAGTGAACAAACCAGAAAAGTTTTAATCACGGATGACCCAGGCCCGAGCTTGATTTGCCCATTTGAGGTCGGACAAATCCTAACCGAGGTGTTCTCGAACGAGAACACTTCGATTAGGATCTACTAGACCCCAAACTTCCGTTTAAATCCAAACAGACTCCACAAATGCTTGTGTTCTAGGGTTCGATTCTTCAGATTTGGGGTTTTGGGATTTATGGGTAGATTCGGACCAAACCAAGCCTGGTTTGGTCACGAGGGAGGTCAGGGGAGTGTCTAGTGTGAATCTGGGGTGGTTTGGTGTAGGTCGAGGTCCGGCTCGAATCTTCAAATGAAGATTCGAGATGGTGGGGGAGGATTCGAGACCCACGGTTAGTGGATCTGTGTTCAGGGGGTTGAGGTGGTCCTAGGGTGTTAAGGTGGTGGTCACCGGCGTTCTTGCCGCCGGCTTTACGGTGAAGGTGCACAGGGGCGGCTAGGGTTTGAGGGGTCTGTGTTTGGGACGATGAAGGGGGGGTGTTTGGATATGGGCGTGGGGTAAGGTTTTGGATTTATATAGTTAGTGAGTGATCAGATCCTGGCCGTCGGATGAGTCGAGATGAAGGGCCAGGTTCTTTCAGCTGGTGAGGAATGGTGTCGTTTCAAATGCAAGGGGCTGGGTTGGTCCGGGGTTGAACGGGTTGGGTTTGAATGTGGGTACTGGGATGTGATCTTGGCCGTTGATCATTCTGAGATCAACGGCCCAGATCAGGCATGACCAAAACGACATCGTTGGGATACCCCTGAGGCCAAACTGACCTGGACCGGGCACATCAGTATTTTTGGGCCTGATTCTGGGTCCAATTTAATGGCCCAAATCTGATTTAACCCATTTCTTTTTCCTTCTTTTGTTTTAAATAAAATTCCTAACTAAAATTGTAAAATTGAAAAATAAAATCATACAAATATTAATTAATACTCAAACAGCAAATATCACTCACATTATACATTTAATTAAAATAAAATCATTTAATGACAACAATTAGAATAAAAGACGTATATTTTATGATTTTCCTTTTAATAACCGGATTATGGTTCGATTAATTCCTAATAGTAGAATGATATCCTAAACTTACGCACGACCTATATTTTTGTATTTTTTGTTTGATAAGACTAAATAGACATGGACAAAGCCACAAATAGCTAACAAAAAATGTCACATAAATTCTGAAAAATGGCATGGCGAGACCGTTTGTTATTATTTTGATTTCTTTTTGAGTGATTATCGCGTAAACAAAAATCCCGTGCTCACAGCTGCCCCTCTTTGTTCGAAAACACGAAGAGTTTTCGTGCAAAGATAAAGTGAGCGGATATGAGCGATTTTTGCCTATTGGAATACTCCGTGTGAAGCACATTTTGAAAGATTTGACCGAATCTTCGCTTCAAAGATTTCCTACATATCCTGGGCTAAACAGGAATCAGGTCATTGTAGTTCGGGAAACTTTGGTAGCTGGGACTACCATGGGATTGCAAGGCTTTCCGTTACTGCTGCTGCTGTTGCCACTACTGCTTACCGACCGCCTTATTACAACCAAAAGAAATTGAAACTGAACTAACTATTTATGCCTGTCAACTGCTAGTTACAAGATTCCTATCTATAATTCTTTTGCAACCTGATCTTGGGTCTTAGCTGATTCCGCTTGTAGACTTTGATCTGAATCTTGATGCTTGCAAGTTGTAGGCGCCTGTTTATATCTGCGACATTGAGTGAGACGGGATTGGCGGAACTCGGGATCTTGATCAAATTTGGAGCAATCTGCCCTTTGTCCGTTCCAATATCTCGAAACATCTTCTTTTTGTCCTTTTCTTCTTTCTTTATTCTGGACTGAGACTCATCCCGTATGCCGTCTCGATCCATGCGCCTCGAGGTCAGACCTGCTGAGACAAAAACCAAAACAAACGAACGAAATTTTCTGCTCCAGTTTCACTAGGAAAATTTCGTGAGTTAATTGCCATAATAATCTACAGCACTAATGCGGGGACAAAGAAAACTAGTCTACAAAACGCAACTCAGAGGCCGGAGCCCTAATGTCGCCAAAGGTGAAAATGCTCGGTTCAAGGGTTGGAAGCCCTAATGCCGGCTAACAGAAAAATGCTCAGTTCAGGGTTGGAGCCCTAATGCTGGCTAAATGAAAAATGCTCAGTTCAGGGTTGGAGCCCTAATGCTGGCTAACAGAAAAAATGCTCAGTTTAGGGTTGGAGCCCTAATGCCGGCTAAATGGAAAATGCTCAACTTAAGGATCGGAGCCCTAAATTGGGAAGGTTGCCAGGTTATGCTGGACACTATTCGGGTTATGTCGGAAAGATTCGTCGGGTTATGCCGGAAAATGGAAAGAGTTCTCGGGTTATGCCGGTAGGTCATCGGGTTATGCCGGAAGATTTATCGGGTTATGCCGGAAGATTCATCGGGTTATGCCGAAAGATTCATCGGATCATGTCGGAAGATTCATCGGATCATGCCGAGATGATTTATCGGGTTATGCCGGAAGATTCATCGGGTTATGCCGGAAGATTCATCGGGTTATGCCGGAAGATTCATCGGATCATGCCGGGAAGATTTATCGGGTTATGCCAAAAGATTCATCGGGTTATGCCGGAAGATTCATCGGATCATGCCGGAAAATTCATCGGATCATGCCGGGAAGATTTATCGGGTTATGCCGAAAGATTCATCGGGTTATGCCGGAAAGATTCATCGGGTTATGCCGGAAGATTCATCGGATCATGCCGGAAGATTCATCAGATCATGCCGGGAATATTTATCGGGTCATGCCGGGAAGATTCATCGGGTTATGCCGAAAGATTCATCGGGTTATGCCGGGAAGATTTATCGGGTTATGCCGGAAAATACATCGGGTTATGCCGGAAGATCATCGGGTTATGCCGGAAGATTCATCGGCTCATGCCGGAAGATTCATCGGATCATGCCGGGAAGATTTATCGGGTTATGCCGAAAGATTCATCGGGTTATGCCGGAAGATTCATCGGGTTATGCCGGAAGATTCATCGGGTTATGCCGGAAGATTCATCGGATCATGCTGGGAAGATTTATCGGGTTATGCCGAAAGATTCATCGGGTTATGCCGGGAATTTGGATAGAAAAAGCTCCTTGGGTTATGCGAGGGAGATCCGGGGTTTATACCGGGATAGTTGAGGAATGAGGTCCTATGCTACCATGATTTGTTTTTCTTTTGGGATGTTCATTTTTATTCCTTGTCTTCTTTCTTTTCTTTGGTTCTCCCTTTTTTTTATTTCCTTTTATTTATCAAAATGCATGAAAGAATTATGGGGAAACTTACCTTTGGTCGTTTTCCCACTGCAAGGCTATTTCAATGCTTGCGCGCTTCATTTCTTTTGGGCTACACCTGCTTCTTGCACGGTTGCTTTGGGTCGCACTTGTCTCAATTTTCTTAAACAAAGAAAAATTGTCAGTTTGAAAACGGCAGTTGGTTTGGGGGCCTTGACCCTTCCAATTGCTTTGTCTTGGCCTCATTCTTGTTGAGAAACTCTGCCATTGATTGGATTCACATGCGAAACCCTTTGGACTACTAAGACTTGCGTTTCCAGATTTTGTGATGATTTGCCTTGTAAGGCTTTGGTTTTTCCGTCCCGTTCTGCTTGGGGATTTTCGGTGGGGATTTTATTAGGGAGACTCTGTGGGGATTTGTACAAGGGGAAGCTCTGTGGGGATTTGTCTAAAGCGAACTCTGTGGGGATTTTTTTTTTCAAAGCAGACTCGCTGGGGATGTGTTGGGGCCGACTCTTCGGGGGATTGTACAAGGGGAGACTCTGTGGGGATTTTTACAAAGGGAGACCCTGTGGGGATTTGTCGGTTTTGTGTCAGGGATTTTGATCCTCAAACCTAAACCGCAGTGGCTAATCGTGTGGGACTTAACCTCTCCAACTTTATTTTGCCTTCGTAGGCTCTTCTTTTCTTTCGAACGTCTTTACTTTGGAAGCAAATCAACTACCATGGCCAGTCGGGATGGGACTGACGCGCCACTGAGGCCGTACATTTTCTTTGACTCTTGCCAAGCGGGGCCTTGTGAAAACCGGTCCTGCCACCTTTCTTTGTAATTGTTACGAAATCAGAGTTAGATCAAAAGGGACTCAAAGAAAATTATTCAAAGGAAAGCATATGAGTTTAAAGAGAAGCGTCCCTTTCGGGGAGAAAAGAAGGACTTATCTGGAATGCATGCTGGCTTCAAACTGACATGACATGCCTTTTGGACTGGATGCCCGACCTTCAAGAACTTGCATTTCCTCATGAATCAAAAAAGATCTATGTTTTCAAACCCGGGAACCTTGCCAGGACTTTCTGAGGTGGAATCATCTTTTTGGCCGACAATGCCCTTTGCGGGTTTTCGCTAGTCGACCTCTCTCATTTCTCTTCTTACTGTCGCCTGATAGCACTCTTTGCGAGTTTTTACTAAACAAGCTCTCTCATTTTTGATTTCTCTTCTCGCGTTGCCTCACAGTGCCCAAAGGTTTTCACCGACAAGACTCTCTCATTTTATTCTTCTCATTTTGTTGTATCAAACCCAAATAACTCCATCCTCCTATTTTGAAACACTTTTCTGATTGATCAGAAGGACTTGGACAAAGGTTTGGGGTGAAAAGAATTTGGATTGAACTACAACTTTGGAACCTTTTGGGCGGGATCATTGCCGAACCATTATAACTTCTGCCCCAGTTTTACTTTTGGGGGACTTCCTGGATTTTTGTTTTGGTGTGACTGAACCCCAAGGAGAGGTTGCCTACGTATCCTTTCGGAATCAAGTCAAACGTAGTTCATGCCACTTTTGTTTTTCTTTTGTTTTTTCTGCTTTACTTTGTTTTTCACTTCCTTTTCCTTTTCTCATTTTCCTTGTATCTTTTCTCTCTCTTATTTTGTATATATATTTCTTATTTTTCTAATTCTTTCTTCTTCTTCCTTTTTTTTCTATTTGTCTTTTTCATTCCATTTTTTTTATTTTTTATTTTATTTTATTTTATTTTTATTTTCAATAACACTTTCAGGTTCCAAAGAGGGTAATCAAAGAAGAGTAACCGGCTCAAATGGGTTTGCAAAGGGTTGATAGTGTTTGGGTGGCGAGAATGAAAGCCTTCGTCATCTCAAACCGTGCAAAGATATCGCCAGAGCGATTTAGACATATCACTGCATCTGCTTTCCGAGCAGGGTTGACGTCATTTCTTTCAACGTCGCCCAGATACAAATGCTCCTCTTGGCAATATTTTCCAATAACGTATGAACCCTTCTTTGTTGGTACAATTGCTCGTGACAAACCGCAGTCATTAAGGTTAACATTCCGTACGGGTCTAAACCCATTTACTGCCCTCAAACTCTGCTTTAGTGACGGACATTTTCCAAACCATGAACCAATTTTCTTTAGTTGTTCCTATTTTTCAAATTCTTTATATTTCAAATTTTGACTCATTATTTGAAGTCTGACGGAGTTCTCGTGATCCGGGCATGAAGTCCGCAAGCATGTCATGTTATTTAAAGCTGCATTATCAGAATTGAAGAGAACACAAAAAGAAAATATAGAAGAAGAAAGTGAGCGATGAAACATGATTTCATTTCTTGGAATTTTGGGGAAAATAAAGAAAAAAGGTTGACATTCAGGAAATTAAAAACATGAAACTAAAGAAAACATCTGAGTCACACCCTGGGGTAGCTCGTGATGCAGAGAAAATGGCAAGACAGGTCCATTAGGACTTCCGTTTGATCAAGAATGGCGTAGCCTTCCAGTTTTGAAGCTTGGCGCTTGGTCCCATGTACGATACTTCAGCGGTGCTAGTGCCCTCTCCTGGCTGGACCATGTGTATTTCGCATAGCTTTTTCCTCATTGCCTCACATATTTCCTCACTCTCTTCGAGCGAGACCACCTTATCATCTTCCTCTTTGCTGTATTTTGGCTTCTATGGTATGCGTCCAACAAACACTGGCTCGTTCGGCCGAGGTGGTTTGATCGTCCCCCATACCATATAGGCCTATGTGGATACATCAATTTTTCCTTTTTCTTGCTCCGGGGTTGCCCTGGGCTCCCTTTCTGTATTAGCAAAAGCAATTATGGATTTAAGCGCCGGATCAATTTCCTCGTCTTCACAAATCATCCCAATTATCGGCCCGTTGTTGTGGGCGGGCAGCGGATTATTGGTCACATTTGGGATATCCTCGTCTTTCAACACAATCTTCCCTTGGTCTATCAGATTCTCTGCAGCTTGTTTCAATGTCCAGCAGTTGTTGGTGTCGTGCCCTTCTACCCCTGAATGGTATGCATACCTGACTCCCCGCTGATATGATGGTGATCCCGGGTTCTGTCCGTTTGGTGGTATGGGCTGCAACAAATTCATCCGGACGAGCTTAGGGAATAGGGTGGAGTAGGGTTCACCGATTGGTGTATAGTTGGGTCTCCTGGGTGGTTCCCGAGGACGGAAGTTATTCTGAGAAGGTCGAGGATTGTAGTGGTTTTGGTGAGGAGACTGATTTCTAGGATGTGGAGCTTGTCCCCGATTGGCTGGCTGTGACCGCTGGACGTAAGGCTGGGTGCTCATGACCATGTAGGGCTGAGGAGTGTAGGTCATATTTTGGTGGGGGAAATAATGTTGCGGGGTTCTTTCCGAAGAACCAAGCCCAGGATTATGATATTCTCCTGTTTCTGACGCTGCCATGGATGTTTCTTCCTTTTTCTTCCCTCTTGCCATTCCTCCAGCCCCGCTTTGGACGGCTTGGGAGGTTGCCCTTATGGCTGCCTGACTCAAAATTCTACCCGTTTTCAGACCATTCTCCACCATCTCCCCAATCTTAATCGCTTCTGCGAAAGGCTTCCCCATGGCTGACATCATGTTTTGGAAATAGTCGGACTCTTGAGCCTGGAGGAAAGTAGTGACCATTTCTATCTCGTCCATGGGAGGTTTTACCCTGGACGCTTGCTCGCTCCATTTGATGGCGTATTCTCTGAAACTTTCCGAGGGTTTCTTCTTTAAGTTTGACAAGGCATTTCTGTCTGGTGCGATGTCAATATTATATTGAAACTGCCCTACGAAGTCTCTGGCAAGATCATCCCATATATGCCAACGAGATATGTCCTGGTCCATATACCACTCTGAAGCGATTCCTACCAAACTTTCCCCGAAGTACGCCATCAACAATTCTTCTTTGCCTCTGGCTCCCCGCAGTTTGTGTCACACCTCCTTTTTCCGCACCCGAGGGCGCAGGGGGAGTTTTTCCAATTAAAGGACAATCGAAACGGGATTGGTTTAATTATTTCAGAGTCGCCACTTGGGAGATTTAGGGTGTCCCAAGTCACCAATTTTAATCCCGAATCGAGGAAATGAATGACTCTATATTACAGTCTGCGTACCAGAAATCTAGATAAGGAATTCTGTTAACCCGGGAGAAGGTGTTAGGCATTCCCGAGCTCCGTGGTTCTAGCACGGTCGCTCAACTGTTATATTCGGCTTATTTATCTGATTTTAAAATACAATTATGAACCAATATGCCAATTTTAACTTTTAACCGCTTTATTATTATTGTATTTACAAGAATGTGAACATCGCTTAAAACACGTCTTTGGACTGCGTCACATGAAATGCACCCACAATCCGGAACGCATTTTATTTGATGTTTTGAGATTTGGATTTGGGTCGCATGAAATGCACACCCGAGTTTAAGAAAGTAAATTATTAAACGCGCGCCTAAAGAGACTATCGCGTTATTATTTTTGGGGAGGCCACGAAATTCACTAAGCGGCCCTCCTGAATTCTAAATAATTTAAAACAAGTATTTACTGAGGGCCCCACATCTGCGTTTTGTTTATTTTCATCGAGGCTCATCTCGTTGTTATTTTTAAAGGATATCCTATAGCACCTACGTTTCTTGTCGTGTTTGTCTCTATCAATTGAAAGCAGTAAATAGCCTTAGTCGATTATAAAACCGGATTTAAATTGCTTTTACAGGATAATAAAACGTGACTACACTTATGGACAACTACGCAGATTATGGGCCCAAACTAGCTCATGCGAGATGGCCAGACTTGGGCCCTGTTTTTCCGATACAGGCCTAGCTGATCTTTCGATTTGGGCCCGGCCTTCCTGAGGCTGAGGCCTAGAACTGATTCTTTGTTCTTTATCAATTTATATGTGACAAACTAGCAAAAAGGGAAAGAACTTTAACTCATGTGGATAGTTTTCCTATTTTTGGCCTACATTACAGCATATATGGCAAAGCAAACTAAATCTGAGATGCAAACTAATTCATTGAGACCACCTTTATCTGACAGCAATACATATACAATTATCATTCGATACCCCACATTGACATCTACTATGCTTGCAAGCTAACTTCAGTATCCCAAAATGTGGTCTATTAGACATTACATGACATTCAACACACCAGTACATATATATAAACAACATTTGCAGATCTTCTCTTTTATACTCATTGCTCAAACTTTCGAGTTACATTGGTAGTGTAATTGTGTACCTGGTATGGATGACAAAGAAGAAAGGAATGATCAGCTGGGCAGTATGCAGTAAACACAGCAACAACAGGTACACAGCAACAACACGGCAACAAACCAACAACCAAATGTTTTCCACAATCCACGAACAACCAACAATAATTCCCAGAACAAAAGAAACCAGCAAATAGTCGAGTGCCAAACCAGTAATTCCAGACGAAGAGTAATGAAATTCCAGAAGTAAAAGAGTGTTCAATGCAGACGACAGAACTTGGCCAAGGCAGCTTGACCAATATGAGTTCTTATTCAACTTTCAGATGGTGTTTGGTTACAATCTATTTGGAAACTAACTTATGTTTTCAGCTTTCTTTGAACTCAGTAAACCTTTCTTTGGACTAAAAGTTTCAGCTTTAAGACTAAAATTCCAGCCCTTTTTCTCTTTTTCTGAAGACTAAAAGTCCAGCCCCTTTCTAAGTTCTCAAATGGCCTATTTATAAACCAAATGACTCAGTGCAGCTAGGCTGCCCTCGTGCTGCAACTTTGCAGCCTGCCCATACTCTGTTAAAGCCATGCTTAAGCATCTTTCGTGCCAGCCCCTTTTGTTCCCCACGCCTGGTTTTGTTTAATCAGGAGTTATGGGCATCATTTTATTATTCAATTTAAGCCCCAGACCCTTGTGTCTTGTTCCCCATTGGTATTAGTTTAATCCTAAATTAGTACCTTAGTTGTCAGCTCATTTAAACTAATCCTTTTTGTTCTTTTCAAACCCCAGACTACCCCTGTCAAACCCTGCTTATTACTGCCCTGCCCCCCTTGCAATAATGGGTTATTTTGGACTTCTGAAAAATTTAAAATCGAAGCTGCCCTAGACTGAATCTTTTAGCTGTTTTGTAATGCAGTTTATAGGCTAATCTCAGGCAATGTCGAGCATTCAGTTAGTGACATGGTTCATTTAGTCATGTGAAATTATTAGCTTATTTGATCCATTAGTTATATAGAATTAATCGACGACATTTATCGAGTCGACTATACTAATTATAGCAGGTAGTAATCAGTCGCTCATATAAACTATACGTTCAGGGACCTAAAGGGCATCAGCCAATTTTTGTTCAATTACTGGGGCCTATATGAGTTAACTTATCTGACGATTAAACTAATCGACGATCATGTTTATCACAGAGTACATTCAGAACACATACATAAAAAAATCAATCGACCAAATAAAGGTCTTTGACAGAGATGGAAGAAAATAAGAAAACTATCAGAAAATAACAAACAAATACAACAAAGCATGCTAATGACTTAATCAGCAGTTGATATAAACGAAAAGGGAAAGAAAAACTTACCGACAAAGTTTGAAATCAAAATGGACCCCAAGTCAGATTCAACTTCGAACTCTTGAGGCCGAACAAACTTTAATCAAGCTGTTCTCACATGAGAACAACTTGATTAAGGTCTATTAGACCTCGAACCCCTGTTAAGGTCGGCTGGATCCCAAGGCTATCCGTGTTCTAGGTTTTGGATTCTCAGATCTGGTTTTTTGGGAGTTGTGGGTAGATTCGGACCAAACCAAGTTTGGTTTGGTCACGAGGAAGGTCAAGGGAGTGTCTGGTATGAAGATGGGGTGGTTCGGCATAGGTCCGGGTTCGACTCAAATCTTCAAAATGAAGATTCGAGACGAAGGAAAGTGATTCGAGTCTAGGGAGTAACAGATCCATGTTCAGGAGAGTGAGGGGGTCTTAGGGTGTTCAGGAGGTGGCCACCGGCGTCCATGCCGCCGGCTTTAATGGCGAGGGAGACGGGGGCGGCTAGGGTTTCTAATGGGAGGTCCGGGTTTGAGCTTGGGGACGAAGGGGTGGGGTGTTGGTATAGGGGGCGTGGGTGTAAGGGAAGGTTTATATATGGTCTATGGGATTGGATCTGAGCCGTTAGATCATATGATCTCAACGGCTTGGATCCGAGGGTGAGAAATGAGACGGGGTCATTTGGTAGCGAAACGAGGTCGTTTGGTTTAAATGAGGGGTTGGGTCAGGCTGGTTATTTGGGTCAGGTTTTGAAACGGGTTACTGATAGTGTCCTGAGCCGTTGGATTGGCCTGGACGGATGGCTCAGATCGAACGCCCTCATACGGCGTCGTTTGAATTGCTGCTTAGGCAGCCGGTTTTGGACTGGATCAGTGCTGGTTTGGGCCTGTTTTTGTCTTATTTTTTGGGCCCAAATTGATTTCAACTTTCTTTTGTTTTCCAATTTAAAGAAAAAATAAAAATAACTAATAAAACAAATGAAAACAAATAACAATATGGCACTTCAACATAATTATCATACCAAATAAAAATGTTTAGGTAAGTTAAATCACAACCTAAAACGGACGATGCACACATATTTTGAATTTTCTTTTAATGACACATATTTTTTGTATTTTTGTTTGATAATGTCTAGATGCAAAATGGACAGACCTACAAACGACTAATAACACATGTCACGAAAAGGGGAAAAAAATTGTACAGCGAAGCCATTTGTTACTATTTTTCTTTTGTTTTCCTTTGGGAGTGATTGCTCGTGAAGCAAAAATCACGTGCTTACAGCTGCCTATCTTTGCACGAAGACACGAAGGGTTTTCGCGCAAAGATAAAGCGAGTGATTTTGCCCGTCCGAATACTCCGTGTGAAGCATTTTTTGAAAAAGATTTGACCGAACCTTTGCTTCAGAGGTTTCCTACATATCCTGGGCTGAAACAGGAATCAGGTCAATGTAGTTCGGGAAATTTTGGTAGCTGGGACTACCGTGTGACTGTATTGCTTGCTGCTGTTGTGCGCTGTTGTATGCTGATGTAGGATGCTACTGCTCAACCGATCTCCCTGTTACATTGCTCTAAAAGGAAAACAAGAATCTAAGCTAGACTGAGGATCATGCGATCTTATCCATCTTCCACTTGTTCTTGTTGTCTTGCTTTCTTGTCGGCTAACGCTTTCCTCTTATGGCTTCATCTTGTGACTTTGGGAGAGGATACTGGTCCCTTGCTGACATTTGAATGCCAGTTTTCATCACTTCGCCTAGTCCGCTGGGAACATGGATTTCTTCTTTAAATCTTCCACTGGTTTCTTCAGTGGTATGGCTCTTCATCAGTATTGTCATTCTGGGCATGCTACAATGTTTCCGAACTGCTTCTTCTGAGACGCGTTCCTTCTTCCTTTTGAATGTGTGCTTGCTTTTGCAGCCTTCTGCTTCTTAGCGCTGGGGATTTTATTGTTTTCCTGCTTGGGTCTCTCTGTTGTAACCTTCCGTCTTCAGGTGGGGTTACATGATTCCAAACTCTAGAACTAAAATGTATTCCCGCATTATACTGGTGGGCGACCTAGAACTTAAAATGTATTCCCGCATTATACTGGTGGGCGACCTAGAACTTAAAATGCATTCCCGCATTATACTGGTGGGCGACCTAGAACTTAAAAGTATTCCCGCATTATACTGGTGGGCGACCTAGAACTTAAAATGTATTCCCGCATTATACTGGTGGGCGACCTAGAACTTAAAATGTATTCCCGCATTATACTGGTGGGCGACCTAGAACTTAAAAGTATTCCCGCATTATACTGGTGGGCGACCTAGAACTTAAATGTATTCCCGCATTATACTGGTGGGCGACCTAGAACTTAAATGTATTCCCGCATTATACTGGTGGGCGACCTAGAACTTAAAAGTATTCCCGCATTATACTGGTGGGCGACCTAGAACTTAAAAGTATTCCCGCATTATACTGGTGGGCGACCTAGAACTTAAATGTATTCCCGCATTATACTGGTGGGCGACCTAGAACTTAAAAGTATTCCCGCATTATACTGGTGGGCGACCTAGAACTTAAATGTATTCCCGCATTATACTGGTGGGCGACCTAGAACTTAAATGTATTCCCGCATTATATTGGTGGGCGACCTAGAACTTAAATGTATTCCCGCATTATACTGGTGGGCGACCTAGAACTTAAAAGTATTCCCGCATTATACTGGTGGGCGACCTAGAACTTAAATGTATTCCCGCATTATACTGGTGGGCGACCTAGAACTTAAAAGTATTCCCGCATTATACTGGTGGGTGACCTAGAACTTAAATGTATTCCCGCATTATACTGGTGGGCGACCTAGAACTTAAAAGTATTCCCGCATTATACTGGTGGGCGACCTAGAACTTAAAAGTATTCCCGCATTATACTGGTGGGCGACCTAGAACTTAAAATGTATTCCCGCATTATACTGGTGGGCGACCTAGAACTTAAATGTATTCCCGCATTATACTGGTGGGCGACCTAGAACTTAAAAGTATTCCCGCATTATACTGGTGGGCGACCTAGAACTTAAAAGTATTCCCGCATTATACTGGTGGGCGACCTAGAACTTAAAAGTATTCCCGCATTATACTGGTGGGCGACCTAGAACTTAAATGTATTCCTGCATTATACTGGTGGGCGACCTAGAACTTAAATGTATTCCCGCATTATACTGGTGGGCGACCTAGAACTTAAAAGTATTCCCGCATTATACTGGTGGGTGACCTAGAACTTAAAAGTATTCCCGCATTATACTGGTGGGCGACCTAGAACTTAAAAGTATTCCCGCATTATACTGGTGGGCGACCTAGAACTTAAAAGTATTCCCGCATTATACTGGTGGGCGACCTAGAACTTAAAAGTATTCCCGCATTATACTGGTGGGCGACCTAGAACTTAAAAGTATTCCCGCATTATACTGGTGGGCGACCTAGAGCTTAAAAGTATTCCCGCATTATACTGGTGGGCGACCTAGAACTTAAAAGTATTCCCGCATTATACTGGTGGGCGACCTAGAACTTAAATGTATTCCCGCATTATACTGGTGGGTGACCTAGAACTTAAAAGTATTCCCGCATTATACTGGTGGGCGACCTAGAACTTAAAAGTATTCCCGCATTATACTGGTGGGCGACCTAGAACTTAAAAGTATTCCCGCATTATACTGGTGGGCGACCTAGAACTTAAAAGTATTCCCGCATTATACTGGTGGGCGACCTAGAACTTAAAAGTATTCCCGCATTATACTGGTGGGCGACCTAGAGCTTAAAAGTATTCCCGCATTATACTGGTGGGCGACCTAGAACTTAAAAGTATTCCCGCATTATACTGGTGGGCGACCTAGAACTTAAAAGTATTCCCGCATTATACTGGTGGGCGACCTAGAACTTAAATGTATTCCCGCATTATACTGGTGGGCGACCTAGAACTTAAAATGTATTCCCGCATTATACTGATGGGCGACCTAGAGCTTAAAATGTATTCCCGCATTATACTGGTGGGCGACCTAGAGCTTAAAATGTATTGAAATTGCTTCCCCGTTTTTTCGAGAAAATTTTCGACAATCGGCAGAAAATTTTCTGCCCCGGTTTTTGGTGACTTCCATGGCGTTGCATCTTGCTGCCATCATCAATTCTTTGCTCTCCTGCAACAGACAAAAGGATTTAGTCAGTTTTAATCGTGGCGGTAGAGGGTGCCTTTCTGGCGAGCCATTTTTTCTCTCTTCCCCCTTTCTTGCTCTTTGTCCCCATAATTGGTTGGCGGGCAAAGTTGCCTGTTGGGGGTCTCTAGCCTGCTGGGGATTGGTTTTCAACTTATCCCCTTTTCTGCTTTCTCTTTAAACACATGATGTGGGAGTCTGCTTCTAACTCCCGAAACCACTCCCTTTTGGAGCTTACTTCTTCCAAAATTTCCGGGCACAATCGTTGCATTGCTTGGGACCGGCCCTTAAGACTGTTTGTATTATCCTGCATTGGGATGAATTCCCCTTCGGTTTCTGGTAGTAAGCTTTTGAAAAATCCTTTAAAGACACATTTTAGGAAAAGAAATAAAGATATGGAAAGGAGAAAATCTTTCTGAACCAATATTTTGTGGGAGGAGACAATCAAAAGAACTTATCTGGAGGACACAACTGGTCCCCGTGATCATGGCGTGCACCATAGATTCCGACCCAGTCTATTTGTATCAATTGATCTGCTCGATGGTTTGACTTGCTGGGGATGATAAAGGAGTGTTCATTTCGTTTCGAATGTGGTAGCTTTGCTGATCTGTCTTGTCGCCTCATAGTGCCCTTCGAGGGGTTTTCACTAATGAGACTCTCTCTTTTCTCTCATCTCCCGGCGCCTTATGGTGCCTGTGAAGGTTTTCACCAATAAGACTCTCTCATTTAATATCCCTCATCTTACATCGCCTCTCGGTGCCTGTGAAGGTCTTCACCGATAAGACTCTCTCATTTTATTTCTTTCGGGAAATCGGGGTGTTGTAGATACGTCCCTCCTTTCTGGAGATTCCCTTGACCATCAACTCATTTCCAGTCTTACGATCCTCTTCTTTGCTTGGGATCAGTGTATTATCCTCGGCCTTATTCGCCGGACTTGGCATTTCTCGAATATTGATCGGGAGGTCTTTTGGAGGTTGATGTTGGTTTTGGTGTGGGATTGAAGAAAAAGGCTACAAAAATGAAAACAATTTGAAGGGTGATGTGCTACAACTTTTGGAATCAAACCTTTGTTGGAACTTAAAACATAACCTCTGCCCCAGTTTTCTTGCTGGGGGAATTTATCTTTTATGCTTATGTTGAGCTATGTGCGTTACGCACATTGTGCCTATTATGCACACTATGTACATTATGCATCCTATATTTGCTATGATGCATACTATGACCGAGCCGTGAGGCGCCTACGTATCCTCTTTGAGGAATCAGGTCAAACGTAGTTCCCACGGTTTTGTATTTTCTTGTGATTTTATCTTCTTCTTTTTTTTCTTTTCCTTCTTTTCATTTTTCTTTCTTTTTCTCTCTTCTTCTTTTTTCATGTCTTTCCTATTATTGATTCCAAAAGAGGGGTATGAAAGAATAACTTAAGGCTCAAAGGGGGAAGCAAGGGTTAAACAGTGTTTGGGTAGAAAAAAGAATTGCCTCCGTCATCTCATTATCCAATAAATGCCAAATACAAACAAACAAACCGAACATTTGCCATAATTAAAGAAATTACGCATAATATCTCTTGACTGCATCTGAATTGATAGCCATGTCGACACATCTACCTTCGACATCTGTCAAACACAAAGCACCATTGGACAATACTCTGGTCACGATATAAGGCCCTTGCCAATTTGGGGCGAATTTGCCTTTTGCCTCGACCTGATGTGGGAGGATATTCTTCAATACTTGCTGCCCTACTTCAAACTTCCTGGGGCGCACCTTCTTATTATACTCTCTTGCCATTCTCTTCTGGTACAGCTGACCATGGCACACTGCTGCCAATCTTTTCTCATCTATCAGGCTCAACTGTTCCAATCGAGCTTTGACCCATTCATCGTCATCAATCCCGGCTTCAGCGACAATTCGGAGGGACGGAATTTCGACCTCCGCTGGTATCACGGCCTCAGTTCCATACACCAACAAGTAAGGAGTTGTGCCTATGGAAGTCCGGACGGTAGTGCGGTAACCCAACAAGGCAAAGGGTAATTTCTCGTGCCATTGTCTGGACCCTTCCACCATTTTTCGCAGTATCTTCTTGATATTCTTATTGGCTGCTTCGACTGCTCCATTCGCCTTGGGACGATATGGGGTGGAATTGCGGTGTGTAATCTTGAATTGTTGGCATACCTCTCCCATCAAGCTGCTATTAAGATTCGCACCGTTATCCGTGATGATCACTTTTGGGATCCCAAATCTGCAGATGATATGGGAGTGAACAAAGTCCACCACTGCCTTCTTGGTTACTGATTTGAAGGTTTTAGCCTCAACCCATTTGGTGAAGTAATCAATGGTCACTAGAATGAACCTATGATCGTTGGACGCTGCTGGCTCGATGGGCCCAATGACATCCATGCCCCATGCTACAAACGGCCAGGGTGCTGACATCGTATGTAACTCTGTTGGCGGAGAATGAATCAAGTCTCCATGTATCTGGCACTGATGGCATTTCCTCACGAAAGTGATACAGTCGTGTTCCATGGTGAGCCAATAACACCCTGTTCGAAGGATTTTTCTTGCCAATACATATCCACTCATGTGTGGCCCACAAACTCCAGCATGTACTTCTGCCATAACCGTTGTTGCCTGCCTGGCATCTATGCATCTCAACAATCCCAGATCCGGGGTTCTTTTGTACAATATTCCCCCACTGAGGAAGAAACCATTCGACAAACGCCGAAGGGCTCTTTTTTGGTCTCTAGAGGCATGTTCGGGATATATCCCCATCCTGAGGTATTTCTTGATATCATGAAACCAGGGTTCGCCATCTGCTTCTTCTTCTATGGCATTGCAGTAGGCGTGCTGATCACGGACCTGGATGTGTAGAGGATCAACATACATTTTGTCAGGGTGGTGCAGCATTGATGCCAAGGTGGCCAAAGCATCTGCAACCTCATTGTGAACTCTCGGAATGTGTTTGAATTTCACCGATCGAAATTGCTTGCTCAGATCATGCAAGCATTGTCGGTATGGTATGAGCTTTAGATCTCGGGTTTCCCATTCACCCTGAATTTGATGTACCAAGAGGTCCGAGTCTCCCAAGACCAAGACGTCTTGGACATCCATGTCAGCAGCCAAGCGCAGACCCAGAATGCAAGCCTCATACTCGGCCATATTATTGGTGCAATAGAAGCGTAGTTGAGCCGTAACAGGATAATGCCGTCCTGTTTCAGAAATGAGTACTGCTCCTATTCCAACCCCTTTTGCGTTTGCAGCTCCATCGAAGAAAAGCTTCCAACCCGATTCCTCAAGTAATTCCAACTCATTCGTATGCATCACCTCTTCGTCAGGAAAATACGTTCTTAAGGGCTCGTATTTTTCATCAACGGGGTTCTCTGCCAAATGGTCTGCCAGTGCCTGGGCTTTCATGGCCGTCCTCGTTACGTAGATGATATCAAACTCCGTGAGCAGAATTTGCCATTTTGCCAACCTTCCCGTGGGCATAGGTTTCTGAAAGATGTACTTCAATGGGTCCAAGCGGGATATGAGATAAGTAGTATATGAAGACAGGTAGTGCTTCAACTTTTGAGCTACCCAAGTTAGGGCGCAACACGTTTTCTCGAGTTGAGTGTACTTGACCTCATGCACTGTGAATTTCTTGCTAAGATAGTAGATGGCCTGCTCCTTCCTTCCTGTGTCATCATGTTGCCCCAGTACACAACCAAATGAATTTTCCAAGACCGTCAGGTAAAGGATTAGGGGTTTCCCGGGCTTAGGCGGGACCAATACGGGTGGATTAGACAGATACCCTTTGATTTGGTCGAAGGCCTCCTGACACTCTGCTGTCCAACCTACTGCAGCGTCCTTTCTCAGCAGCCGAAATATGGGCTCACAAGTTGCTGTGAGTTGAGCGATGAACCTGCTGATGTAATTGAGTCTACCCAGCAAACTCATTACTTCTGTTTTGTTCCTTGGCGGTGGCAAATCTCGGATGGATTCAATTTTGGATGGGTCTAACTCAATCCCCCGTCGACTGACGATGAATCCTAGCAACTTTCCTGATGGAACCCCGAATGCGCATTTGGCCGGGTTAAGCTTGATATCATACCTCCGGAGTCTTTGGAAAAATCTCCTTAGGTCTGCCACATGGTCCTCCTGACGCCATGATTTGATGATCACATCATCGACGTACACCTCAATTTCCTTGTGTATCATGTCATGAAACACCGCAGTCATTGCTCGCATGTATGTTGCCCCAGGGTTCTTTAACCCGAACGGCATTATCCGATAGCAGTAGGTTCCCCATGGCGTAATAAACGCTGTCTTCTCAGCATCCTCCTCATCCATTAGGATCTGATGATAACCTGCATAGCAATCCACAAAGGATCCAATCTCACGCCCTGCGCAATTGTCGATTAAGATATGAATGTTGGGCAGCGGAAAATTGTCCTTGGGACTTGCTTTGTTGAGGTTGCGGTAGTCAACGCACACCCTGATTTTTCCATCCTTCTTTGGGACTGGTACCACATTGGCCAACCACTCGGGATATCGAGTGACCCGAATGACCTTCGCTTGTAACTGCTTAATCACTTCTTCCTTGATCTTTACACTCATTTCTGTTTTAAATTTCCTTAGTTTTTGCTTGACCGGAGGGTATGCCGGGTCAGTGGGTAATTTGTGAACCACTAAATTGGTGCTTAATCCAGGAATATCATCATATGATCAGGCAAAAACGTCTTTGAATTCCCTGAGAGTTTTGATCAATTCTGCTCTGACATTCGGCTCAATGTGGATGCTAATTTTGGTCTCTTGGACGTTATCAGCGTCTCCTAGATTCACAGCCTCGGTGTCATTTAAGTTAGGCTTGGGTTTCTCTTCAAATTGGCACAGTTCTCTGTTTATTTCTTCGAAGGCTTCACCTTCGTCACATTCAGATTCATCGTCACAAACGACCTTTTGCATCATTGAGTCGGTTTCAGATTGATTTATTAGACTAGGTCGAAGATCCGCTGTGCATGCCATGTCATTAGAACCAGTAAAAAGAGAACTGTTCAGAAAGAAAAAGAACAAGACAAAAATTAAAATGAGACAAAAGAAGAGAACTTTATTAAATTTGCGGGATAAAAGGGTTCACACTTTTACAAAACGAAAGTAAAATTTGGATTACACCCTTGAATAATCCGATCAAACAAATAAACAAACAAAACATTAATCAAAGCCTACTACCAAGACTCCCCTCGGACAGGAAGAGGAGTAACCGTCCAATTGTTGGTCTTGGCCTCAGGCCCCACAAATTGTATCTCTGCTCTGCTAGAACCTTCTCCAGCTTCCACCATACCGACATCCGCGAACAGCCCCTCAAAACTCTGATTCAGGTCTTCATTTATACCGATCAAAGGTCCTCGAATCTTTGGGATCACTGACCCCTTGGCACTTGCTTTAACAAAAGACCTTGAGAGGCATGGCACTGGTTTAGGCAGAAACCAGACCCTCTTCTTCATTCTTCGCGCCTCCTTCCTGTCTGCTGCGGTTGGTTTGAACCCCAACCCGAAGGTTTCCAGATTCTTAGGAAGGGAAATAGGTTGGACTATCCCTTGAAGTTCAACTCCCAGGCCTTTTCCCGGTACAAATCCATTACCCAGCATTTCTGATACCATCATGGCTGTTGCGGCAGCTACCCTAGGGTGCGGGATGATTTCTCCTTCAGAAATTTTATTGGCCGACCCTGTATCGAGAATCTGGTAGACCCAGGGACCCTTGTCACCAGTGGTCTCTATGAAAGGCACAATGGTTCCGCTCATGGTGCATGTTGTATCCTCGCCGTGCAACACGACCTCTTGTCTTTCCCACTCGAACTTCACTGTCTGATGTAGGGTGGAAGGCACCGCTTTAGCTGCATGAATCCAAGGTCGTCCTAACAGCAAGTTGTAAGATACCGTGGCGTCCAATACCTGGAATTCCATGGTAAACAGGACCGGACCAATGGTCAGTTCAAGTACAACATCCCCCACAGTGGCTGTTCCGTTTCCGTCAAACCCCCGGACACAGATGTTATTCTCCCGGATCCTTCCACGGTCAATCTTTAACTGGTCCAGGGTGGATAATGGACAAATATTGGCGCTTGAGCCGTTATCCACCAATACTCGGGTTACCACCGAGTCTTCACATTTGACAGCTAGGTATAGAGCTTTATTGTGCTCCGTTCCTTCCACCGGCAGGTCATCATCTGAGAATGTCACTCTGTTCACCTCGAAAATCTTGCTGGCAATGGTTTCCAGGTGGTTTACAGAAATCTCACTGGGTACATGGGCCTCGTTCAATATCTTTAACAGGGCCCGACGATGTTCCTCGGAATGGAGGAGTAATGACAATAGTGAGATCTGGGCAGGTGTTTTTCTCAGCTGCTCAACCACAGAATAGTCTTGTACTTTCATCTTCCTCAGGAATTCTTCAGCCTCTTCTTCTGACACTGGCTTCTTGGTTGCCACTGGGTTGGTTTTTCTTAACTCCACCGGAGCAAAACATCGACCTGATCGAGTCAGCCCTTGCGCTTCACAACTGACTTCTTCCACCTGTTTTCCTTGGTACGTCACCACTGCCTTTTCATATTTCCAAGGCACAACCCTGCTGTCAATCATCGGCAGTTGGACCACCGGCTTTATGGTCACCCGTTCTCTACATACCCCTTTCAACATGACTGCCGGTGTGGGCAGGATCCCTGGTATTACCAACTTGCTTGGCTCGGGTTTGCTTGCTATGACGGACGGGCTCTTCCCAAATATTACTACCGGCTTGACGCCTTCACCCTGCGGCTGTATACTCGTTCCTTCACTGGTTAAGACTTCTCTCGGGGCGGCTTGGATCATCATCACTGTTTGTGAGGGTTTTCTTAATTCTCCTCCCTCACACACCAACTCAATCATGTGAGTTTCGTGGTGCGGTGGCAGTGGGTTTTGGTTGATGTTAGGAGCCTCCGGTGTCTGGACCTCGATCTTATTGGTGTCAATAAGATCCTGTATGGCATGCCTTAACTTCCAACACTTCTCGGTATCGTGCCCGAGCATCCCTGAACAGTATTCACAACTGATTGAACGATCCAAATTCTGAGGCGGGGGATTTGGTTCCCGAGTATGGACAGGACTAACCAAACCCAATTGCCGCAGCTTGTGGAACACAGCGGTGTAGGTTTCTCCCAATTCGGTGAAGGTTCTTTGCTTCCGCAACCTGTCATTCCTAGCATCTGGATTTCCCCGGAAACCTGCCCCTGAAGGGTTTCTATATGCCCTTGGTGGAGGGTAGGTGTTTTGTGGTGGTGCATATATGTTCTGGGGAGCCGGTGCGCGCCATTGTGGGCGAACCGGAGGCTGAGTGTATACCTGGGCTTGGTGTACGGAACAATGTGGTTCTCGAGGTGGATAGAAATTTTGTGGTGGGTTGTATGGGTAGTTTGACCTGTGAGACCTGGGTTGGTTGTAGTGTGGCTTGCCAGCCCTGGACCAACTGCCTGCCTCGATCGTGGCAACATCTTCTTTCTTTCTTCTTAGCGCACCTCCCGTGCCGCTTTGAATAACCTGGGTTGTGGCCTTAAGTGCCGAATAGTTCAAGATCTTGTACGACCTCAAACCTTCTTCTATCATGACCCCTATTTTGACCACTTCGTTGAAAGATTTTCCAACCGTTGTCACCAAGTGACCAAAGTAGGTTGGATCCAATGTCTGCAAAAAATAGTCCACCATCTCTCCCTCTCTCATGGGAGGATCGACTCTAGCTGCTTGTTCTCTCCAGCGGAACCCGAACTCACAAAAACTTTCCCCGGGTTTCTTCCCAGTTCTCAATAACGTGAGACGGTCAGGGACTATCTCCAGATTGTACTGGAAATGACCTGCAAAAGCCTGTGCTAGATCATCCCACGTGTACCACCTGCTGAAATCCTGCCTGGTATACCATTCCAGTGCAGATCCGCTCAGACTTTGGCTGAAATAAGCTATCAAAAGCTCGTCCTTGCCTCCTGCCCCTCTCATTTTACTACAGAATCCCCGCAAATGTGCCATGGGATCACCGTGCCCTTCATATAAATCAAACTTGGGCATCTTGAACCCGACTGGGAGTTGGACGTCTGGGAAAGGGCACAGATCTTTGTATGCCACGCTGACTTGATTGCCCAGCCCGTGCAAGTTCCTGAAGGATTGCTCCAGGCTTTTGAACTTTCTCAACACTTTATCCTGTTCAGGGGCCTTAACCGGCTTCTCAACCTCTGCCGGTACTTCCAAATGGGGATTGTAAGCCTGTGGTTCGGGTGCATTGAATGTAGGCTCGAGGGGATAGTATTGGGTATCGTGAGCCTGAAACAATGGCTCACTGGTCGTTCTCTGCAAAGGGGCTGATGTAGGTCCCACAAAAATGGGAATATTGGGTGTTGGGAGAGGTTGATGGGGTGGTGGAGCTTGGGAATCATGAGGGCTTCTTTCTTGATGATAGAGGGGATTTGGGCGGCTTGTGGAAGGGCCAGAGTGAGGGTACTCCGGCATGTGTCCCAGTGTTTCAGGACTCTTTTGTGTTTTGGCTAGGGCTAGTTGCATTGCATTCATTTCTAGTCCCATCCTTTCAATCTTTTCCATCGCTTCTTTTAACAACTGGCTCATCGGCCTTTCTTCCTCATTGCTATTCTCCGAAGTAGTCATGCTTGTTGCTACCGGTCCTTTGGATCTGGTTTGGTATGAATGTGTTGCCAGAATTCTTTAACAACTAACTGTCTGATGTCAGACAACAACAAACTTTGTTAGTGTTAGAATTTAACAGATTTGATCATAACACATAGAGGATGCAATGCACCTAGGCAGTTAACCGTTTCTACATGCTTTGCTTCAAACAACATGCGTCATCCCGGTTTGCTCATTCGTCTCTTTAAAGTATTTTGCGAAACCCTGCGTTTTATTTTATTTACATTTTCTTTTCTTTATTTATTAAAAGCGGTCGAATCTTATGGGGATTGCCTACGTATCACGTCCCCGCGTGAATCAGACCAGGCGTAGTTCTGCCATGAGGCTAACATTTATAAAAGAAAATGAACAAACATTACATTTGAAAACTTTGTAAAACAATGTCTTGAAATACACATCAAAGAAAATGAACAACATTACATTTGAAAACTTTGTAAAAACAATGTCTTGAAACACACACATTCAAATTGAAATAAAAAGATACAATTCTTAACAGGGCTTGACCCGGATGTCCTCCCAATGTTCGATACATCCTTTCCAACTCCACTGCTAGATGACGGGCAAAGGTGGGTGCATGCTCGGTAAACCTTTCATAATCCATTCCTTGGCAGTTTACATAACTTTGATAGGTGTAGAACGCCAGGTCGTGGATCTGTGCCCTGAAATCTTGGAGACGTTGGCCTTGATCCTGCAATTGCTGCTGGCGAGTGGTGGCTACATCTCGGATACGGCCTTCACGATCTAGGGCTGACTCTAATAGAGCTCGGAGTCTGGCCTGCTCTAATCTCATCTGCGCTCTTTCTCTCTCAGTGTCCGCTTGTTGATGCTCTCTGTATCTTCTTGCCTCTTCCAGTTGTGCCCGAAGTTGGTCTCCTGATCGTATCCAATGGTCTTTTTCCTTCTCGAATTGTGCCCTGTCTTTCTCGGATTACCTATTTTGGCGTTCCTTATCAGATCTGGCTTCTTCGTTTAATTGTTGGACCCTTTCTTTTGCTTTGCTCAACGCCCTTTCTTTTGCAGCAAGAATGGAATCATAATCCTGCATTCTTTCAAAAAGTTTGGCGATGGTTTTTTGATCCTTCCAATTCCCCATTGGCATTTCAGAAGCCTTTTTCATTTTCAGGAATCGAGCATGAAGACTTTCATTCTCACAGGCTAGACTCTTCTTCTCGCCTTCAGCTTCTTGTGCTTGCAAATCCTTCTCCAGACTGAGGTTCCTTAGATTTTCCTTTAGGGCGTGGATAGTTGCTTTGTACCCCTTCTCTTTTTCTCCCCAAATCAACCGCTCTTGGATTTTATCATTGAAGTTTTGAATATGGGGTCTCTTAATCGGCCTTCTCAGCTCAGGTTCTAGTACATCGTCCACGCGAGACCGTTTCTCGAACCACCTTGCATATCCGGGATTTATCTCACCCTTTGTGGTGTCTGGGACTTGAGTATCGTTTTTTAAGTATCGACACCCATTCCACATCTGTTGAAGTAACGCCTCAGGGATAGTGGCCTCTGGGTGTAATTCGATTTCTTGTGTGCTCAAATCTTCATCATCGGGGACTACCTGATATCTGCCTAGTTGCCTTAAGACTCTCAATGGCACGTACGACTGGATGCTTCTCAATCCCAATAGTAGCAAATAACTATTTGAGTTTGACATATGTATCACTTCCCTCATTGGTAGCCATCCCAGAGTCCATTCAATTTGATTGGCCGTTAGAGCCCTTAGCCGAGATACCCATGCTTCTGTTCCTTCTGGAACCTGATAATTTTTCACTCTTTCCTCATAACCCTCGATGTAATTATCGTTGTTTGGCCTGTACTGTATGATCTTGGGCTGTTGTTGGAGATGTTCAATCAGCCACATTTGCAACAAAATTTCGCATCCTTCGAAGACTTTCGCTCCTGCTTTACATAAAGTCAAAGCCCGATAAATGTCTGAGAGAATGATGGGGACAATGGTGTGGTTTTCCTTGGAGGTGAGGATTTGCACAACTTTTGCGGCGCGAATATCGATTGTTCGTTCTTTGTTCGGGAAGACCATGATTCCTAGAAAATACACCATGAAGGCGAAACGACAGTGAACCTGCCATGCGTCTTTGTCTTGTTTGTTAGTAAAGCCTTTCTCATGAATTTCGAACCCATCTGACTTTCCGAACCTTGAATACAAAAAGTTGAAAGAACAACATCCGTTGATGACATTGCTTTTCCTGATTTGACTGCTGATGTTCAGAAGACCGAAGAATCGATGTACCGAGGGAGCCTTCGTAAATATCAAGCTTTGATTCCTTAAACTTCCGTCAAATCCAACATATCCGGCTACCTCCTCTAATGTAGGAGTGAGCTCGAAGTCAGAAAAACGAAAGACATTGTGAACAGGGTCCCAAAAAGTCACTAATGCCGCAATCAGATCCTCGCGGGGTTTCACCTTCATAATGTCCGGGAGATTCCCGAGATGCTTGATGACCCACTTTTGACCATCTTCGCCTAATTCACACCACCACATTTGAAGTTGGAATAAAAACTCCTCTGTATTTGCGGAGAAAGGGTTTTGTGTGGTGCTCATTTTGTATCTGAAATTTTAATTTAATAAAGTTAAGACTTATTTCAAAAACATACTCCAATCATTTTCAGTCAAACTATTTCAAGACTTAAAGCTATATATTTTTTTATTTTTTTTCAAATTATTTTCAAGATTTGATACCTTTATTTCAAAACTATATATTTTTTATGTATATATATATTCTATTTTTTCATTTTCTTTTTATTTATGAAGACCTATTTTATTCCTCAGCTCTCATCATAATTTATTTAAACCGGTCAGCAAGCATGTTCGAAGCAAATGAATGCACATATAGCAAGTAGGATGCATCAGGATGGTCTTTTTATTTTGGGTTCACCTGTCCTAGACAGACCCAACCCCTATGTTGAGTCCCCTAAGTCAAATGCACGTGATGCAAATAAACGTTCCTACTAGGGATCCGGTACATGGCTGAGTTATTCTAAGTGTAAGACCTGAGGTTGATTGTTCTAGACCTGGCTTACCCAAACGGACAGTTTGAACCGAAGTGGGGGCAACGTACCGGGAGCACGAAAGTCTGCCCGGCCTAGTTACTTGTCCCAACTCCGTCTTATTTGGTATGACTTTAACAGAAAGGTGGGTCACGCGCACGTGTACACCATAAATTCAGAAGACTCAGAGGGAAGGGTTTCGTAGCAGTTTTATATACACAATTCAGATAATATTAAAGCGGTAAAAGCATCATTTAGCACATTAAGCATATATCATGTAAAAATCCGATAATAAATAAAGCCAAATAACAACAATTATTCTAAGCTCGAATTCTTAACCCTGAACCAGTGATTCTGGGTCAAAATGTTCCCCAGCAGAGTCGCCAGAGCTGTCACACCTCCTTTTTCCGCACCCGAGGGCGCAGGGGGAGTTTTTCCAATTAAAGGACAATCGAAACGGGATTGGTTTAATTATTTCAGAGTCGCCACTTGGGGGATTTAGGGTGTCCCAAGTCACCAATTTTAATCCCGAATCGAGAAAATGAATGACTCTATATTACAGTCTGCGTACCAGAAATCTAGATAAGGAATTCTGTTAACCCGGGAGAAGGTGTTAGGCATTCCCGAGCTCCGTGGTTCTAGCACGGTCGCTCAACTGTTATATTCGGCTTATTTATCTGATTTTAAAATACAATTATGAACCAATATGCCAATTTTAACTTTTAACCACTTTATTATTATTGTATTTACAAGAATGTGAACATCGCTTAAAACATGTCTTTGGACTGCGTCACATGAAATGCACCCACAATCCGGAACGCATTTTATTTGATGTTTTGAGATTTGGATTTGGGTCGCATGAAATGCACACCCGAGTTTAAGAAAGTAAATTATTAAACACGCGCCTAAAGAGACTATCGCGTTATTATTTTTGGGGAGGCCACGAAATTCACTAAGCGGCCCTCCTGAATTCTAAATAATTTAAAACAAGTATTTACTGAGGGCCCCGCATCTGCGTTTTGTTTATTTTCATCGAGGCTCATCTCGTTGTTATTTTTAAAGGATATCCTATAGCACCTACGTTTCTTGTCGTGTTTGTCTCTATCAATTGAAAGCAGTAAATAGCCTTAGTCGATTATAAAATCGGATTTAAATTGCTTTTACAGGATAATAAAACGTGACTACACTTATGGACAACTAGTCGCAGATTATGGGCCCAAACTAGCTCATGCGAGATGGCCAGACTTGGGCCCTGTTTTTCCGATACAGGCCTAGCTGATCTTTCGATTTGGGCTCGGCCTTCCTGAGGCTGAGGCCTAGAACTGATTCTTTGTTCTTTATCAATTTATATGTGACAAACTAGCAAAAGGGGAAAGAACTTTAACTCATGTGGATAGTTTTCCTATTTTTGGCCTACATTACAGCATATATGGCAAAGCAAACTAAATCTGAGATGCAAACTAATTCATTGAGACCACCTTTATCTGACAGCAATACATATACAATTATCATTCGATACCCCACATTGACATCTACTATGCTTGCAAGCTAACTTCAGTATCCCAAAATGTGGTCTATTAGACATTACATGACATTCAACACACCAGTACATATATATAAACAACATCTGCAGATCTTCTCTTTTATACTCATTGCTCAAACTTTCGAGTTACATTGGTAGTGTAATTGTGTACCTGGTATGGATGACAAAGAAGAAAGGAATGATCAGCTGGGCAGTATGCAGTAAACACAGCAACAACAGGTACACAGCAACAGCACGGCAACAAACCAACAACCAAATGTTTTCCACAATCCACGAACAACCAACAATAATTCCCAGAACAAAAGAAACCAGCAAATAGTCGAGTGCCAAACCAGTAATTCCAGACGAAGAGTAATGAAATTCCAGAAGTAAAAGAGTGTTCAATGCAGACGACAGAACTTGGCCAAGGCAGCTTGACCAATATGAGTTCTTATTCAACTTTCAGATGGTGTTTGGTTACAATCTATTTGGAAACTAACTTATGTTTTCAGCTTTCTTTGAACTCAGTAAACCTTTCTTTGGACTAAAAGTTTCAGCTTTAAGACTAAAATTCCAGCCCTTTTTCTCTTTTTCTGAAGACTAAAAGTCCAGCCCCTTTCTAAGTTCTCAAATGGCCTATTTATAAACCAAATGACTCAGTGCAGCTAGGCTGCCCTCGTGCTGCAACTTTGCAGCCTGCCCATACTCTGTTAAAGCCATGCCTAAGCATCTTTCGTGCCAGCCCCTTTTGTTCCCCACGCCTGGTTTTGTTTAATCAGGAGTTATGGGCATCATTTTATTATTCAATTTAAGCCCCATACCCTTGTGTCTTGTTCCCTATTGGTATTAGTTTAATCCTAAATTAGTACCCTAGTTGTCAGCTCATTTAAACTAATCCTTTTTGTTCTTTTCAAACCCCAGACTACCCCTGTCAAACCCTGCTTATTACTGCCCTGCCCCCTTGCAATAATGGGTTATTTTGGACTTCTGAAAAATTTAAAATCGAAGCTGCCCTAGACCGAATCTTTTAGCTGTTTTGTAATGCAGTTTATAGGCTAATCTCAGGCAATGTCGAGCATTCAGTTAGTGACATGGTTCATTTAGTCATGTGAAATTATTAGCTTATTTGATCCATTAGTTATATAGAATTAATCGACGACATTTATCGAGTCGACTATACTAATTATAGCAGGTAGTAATCAGTCGCTCATATAAACTATACGTTCAGGGACCTAAAGGGCATCAGACAATTTTTGTTCAATTACTGGGGCCTATATGAGTTAACTTATCTGACGATTAAACTGATCGACGATCATGTTTATCACAGAGTACATTCAGAACACATACATAGAAAATCAATCGACCAAATAAAGGTCTTTGACAGAGATGGAAGAAATTAAGAAAACTATCAGAAAATAACAAACAAATACAACAAAGCATGCTAATGACTTAATCAGCAGTTGATATAAACGAAAAGGGAAAGAAAAACTTACCGACAAAGTTTGAAATCAAAATGGACCCCAAGTCAGACTCAACTTCGAACTCTTGAGGCCGAACAAACTTTAATCAAGGTGTTCTCACATGAGAACAACTTGATTAAGGTCTATTAGACCTCGAACCCCTGTTAAGGTCGGCTGGATCCCAAGGCTATCCGTGTTCTAGGTTTTGGATTCTCAGATCTGGTTTTTTGGGAGTTGTGGGTAGATTCGGACCAAACCAAGTTTGGTTTGGTCACGAGGAAGGTCAAGGGAGTGTCTGGTATGAAGATGGGGTGGTTCGGCATAGGTCTGGGTTCAACTCAAATCTTCAAAATGAAGATTCGAGACGAAGGAAAGTGATTCGAGTCTAGGGAGTAACAGATCCATGTTCAGGAGAGTGAGGGGGTCTTAGGGTGTTCAGGAGGTGGCCACCGGCGTCCATGCCGCCGGCTTTAATGGCGAGGGAGACGGGGGCGGCTAGGGTTTCTAATGGGAGGTCCGGGTTTGAGCTTGGGGACGAAGGGGTGGGGTGTTGGTATAGGGGGCGTGGGTGTAAGGGAAGGTTTATATATGGTCTATGGGATTGGATCTGAGCCGTTAGATCATATGATCTCAACGGCTTGGATCCGAGGGTGAGAAATGAGACGGGGTCGTTTGGTAGCGAAACGAGGTCGTTTGGTTTAAATGAGGGGTTGGGTCAGGCTGGTTATTTGGGTCGGGTTTTGAAACGGGTTACTGATAGTGTCCTGAGCCGTTGGATTGGCCTGGACGAATGGCTCAGATCGAACGCCCTCATACGGCGTCGTTTGAATTGCTGCTTAGGCAGCCGGTTTTGGACTGGATCAGTGCTGGTTTGGGCCTGTTTTTGTCTTATTTTTTGGGCCCAAATTGATTTCAACTTTCTTTTGTTTTCCAATTTAAAGAAAAAATAAAAATAACTAATAAAACAAATGAAAACAAATAACAATATGGCACTTCAACATAATTATCATACCAAATAAAAATGTTTAGGTAAGTTAAATCACAACCTAAAACGGACGATGCACACATATTTTGAATTTTCTTTTAATGACACATATTTTTTGTATTTTTGTTTGATAATGTCTAGATGCAAAATGGACAGACCTACAAACGACTAATAACACATGTCACGAAAAGGGGAAAAAAATTGTACAACGAAGCCATTTGTTACTATTTTTCTTTTGTTTTCCTTTGGGAGTGATTGCTCGTGAAGCAAAAATCACGTGCTTACAGTTGGTTGCAATACTTTTTGAGATGAGCAATGGGGTCGCCGTGCCTATCGTACTTCTCAAACTTTGGAGTTTTGAAACCCACAGGTAGATGCACGTGAGGGAACATGCATAGATCGGTATAGGAGACGCTTTTCTGTCCGCTCAAACCTTGCATGTTTTTCAAATTTTGCTCAAGGCTCCTCATTCTTTTGGCCATCTCATCTTGTTCAGCAATTTTGGGGTTTTGGTCCTGCTCCGGTGCAAACTCATATTGAGGTTGTTGAGGGGGAGTGTTGGTGGTGAACCGAGTTGGTTCCAGTGAGAAGGAGGGTGCTTGAAAGGTGAATGAGGAAGAGTCAAAATTGGGCCTGTGTGTAGTGGGTTGTGCCATGATTGGACAGGGCGGTGCGGTGAAGATGCTTGTAGCGACATCCGTCGTTGACATCCAAGGGCAAGACTCAGAGGGTGATCCTGCGGAGTGGGCTGAAATGGCCGGGTACCCGAACGGGGTAGCTGGGTAGCTTATGGGAATGTTTGAAGTCCCACTTGTTCTGTGGAACAACTCAGGGAATCTAGGGATAACACTTGGTGGTTCCCTTCCATTATGCCAGTCATCCAACATCTCCATCATGCGGAGCCTCAGGATTCTGTTTTCCTCAGCAGTTGCTGACTCGGAAGTTGGGACGGCCGAGATCGAACTCTCCTCAGAGACAGGAATTGTCGGCAAAGGAATTTCCGAAGACATCTCTATATTCCCCTTCGATCTTGTGAAGTAAGTGTGAATACCCCCTTTTGTCTTAATAACGGGTAACTGAACACTCCTTTTTGACCTCGTGAAATATGAATGCGAGGCCAGACTTCCACCAAACCAACCACTTTTCTAAAACCTGGAAGACTCAACAGCAGACAAGTGGTTAGTTCGAAACAAATAACAGATAGGCAATCTCACGTTGGGGCATGATGCACCTATACAGTTAAATGAATTTCTACATGTTTGCAACGAAGACATGCGTCATTCCGGCTTCTTTTAGGCTTCCCCTTTTATTTTTATATATTTTTTATTTATTTATTTATTCATTCTTTCTCTTTTTATTACTGTTTTCAATATTTGCAGTTAAAAAATGTGACCGGATCCGATGAGGATTGCCTACGTATCACGATGCCGCGTGAATCAGATCATTACGTAGTTCGAAACTAACAGGTGCAAAAATAAAGAAACAAGTGTTCATTTAGCATCGTGCTCATCCTGCACATTTATTAAGTTGATTTAAGCAAAAAATGATTCGGCTCAAAAAGATTTGACTATATTTTAGAAAGAAAGATCCGATTTTCGTACACGGCCTTTCAGCACTTCGGGGATGAAGATTTTAAGGCTGTGAGAGTCAATCGATCAAAACTTTAAAAGATGATTTGAAAGCGGCCATTTATGCAAAGTCAGCCTTCCGTCGTCCCTTTCGGGAACATTTGGCCGTTTTTTTTTCGACAACAACAACGTCACTTGATTTATTTATGACCCTTTTTTCAGAATGGTGACCCGACATTGGGAACACGGCCTCACAAAGCCTCGAGGATTCCAAGGCTGTTGGGCAAATTGGTCGAAGTTAAAAAATGACCAAAAATGGCTGTTTATGCAAAGTCAGCCTTCCGGCGTCCCTTTTGGGAACATTCGACTATTCTTGGCAAAACGACATCACCGACTCATAAATTAAAATTCTGATATTTTGGCTATTCCTGAAAAAGGGGAGGTTGGACCCGATGAGGGTTGCCTACGTATCTCACACCCTGTGAGAATCAAACCGGCGTAGTTCGGGCCGATCAGAAATAGTGGAAACAAACTAAACCCCTTTTTTTTGAATGAAATCTTTTAAAGAAAAGGAGGAAAACTATTTTATAGACAATTTTATTTTTTTTATTTTTTTGAAAAGGGACGAATACTAATGAAATATTTGAGTTTTGAACTATTTTTTTTTTGAATTTCGAATTTTTTTTTTCAAAAGATACTACAAATGAAACAGTATTTTTTTTTGAATTCCGAATTTTCCCTTGTTTTTACTTTTAAATAAATACTCTTTTTTTTTGGATTTTGAAAGTGATTAAAAGGAATTTTTTTTTGTATTATATATATTTTTTAATAAATCAAACTAAAAGACAAATTTTGTTTTCATTTTTTTTAAGAAAATTTCGGCGAGGTTTTGACACTACTTGGACATTGGTTTTATTTTTTCCAAAAACTAAGTAATTATCTCCCTACGCTGCTATTTTTTTTTTTTAAGTTTCTTTTTCTTTTTAGGAACCGGTCAACATGCAGATCCGAAGCAAATAAATGCACAAAACAAACGGGATGCAGCAGGATGGTCTTTTCATTTCAGGTTGCCTGTCCTAGACGGACCCAACCCCTGTGTTGAGTCCCCTATGTCAAGTGCAACATGATGCAAATAAGCGTTCCTACTAGGGATCCGGAATGAGGTTTCGTTATACTAGGTTTATAACCTGGGTATATGTTCTAAACTGTGTACCCGAGCGGACAACTCGAGTCGAGGAGGGGACTACGTACCGGGGACCCGCGAGATCGTCCAGTTTTGTAACTTGTCCAACCTCTTTCTTATTTCAGGTATTGACACTACCAGAATAGGGAGTCTCGACCAGCGAACTTCTACCCGGAGGTAAGAAGAGAAGGGTTTCGGCGTAGTTTATATACAGTTCAGATAATATCAAAGCGGTAAAAACAACATTTAGCACGTTATGCCAAAACATGTAATAAATATCAGATAATAAAGCCAAATATAACAATTATTCTAAGATCGAATTCTGAACCCTGAACAAACGTTCTGGGTTCTTAATTCCCCAGCGGAGTCGCCAAAGCTGTCACACCTCCTTTTTGCGCGCCCGCCCCGAAGGATAAATGCGCGAGGGAGTTTTTCCAATTTAAGTGACAATATTCGAAATGGGATTATTTATTAAATTCAGAGTCGCCACTTGGGAAAGGTTTGGCTTTTGGTGTCCCAAGTCACCGGTTTATCTTGAATCCCAAATCGAGGAAATATTCGACTTGTCCAAATGAAGTCTACGAACCAGAAATTCTAAGTAAGGAATTCTGTTGACCCGAGGGAAGGTGTTAGGCACCCTCGAATCCCGTGGTTCTAGCACGGTCGCTTAAATTGTTATAATGGCTAAATATCTGATTTAAATACATGTTATGACTTATGTGCTTTTATTAAGTTTAAACCGCTTTTATTATTATCATTTATATTTTATAGAATTGCAACGTCGTGAAAATACATCTCGAACCACGTCACAATCAATGCACCCGTAGTTGTTAACGCATTTCGACTCCATTGAGATTTGAATTTGGGTCACATAAATGCGCACCCAAATTTAAGAAAGTAATTTAATTAAGTCGCGCCTAAAGAGTCTAACACGTTATTATCTTTGGGGAAGACAGTGAAATTCACTAAACAGTCCCTCCCGAATTCTAAGTAATTATTATGATCAATTATTGAGGGCCCTGCAATTTGCATTTTTCATTTGGCGAGGCTCGTCTCACTGTTTGAAAGGATAAACCTACAGTGACTACATTTCTATTATGTTTGTCTCTACAAATAGACGAAAGAAGATGCATGCTAGTTAAATTGCATGCTTGGCCAATTCTGGCCTCTTATTAGTTATTGGATTAATTCTCTGCGAGGTGGGGAATTTTGTGCCTTCTTGAACATGCTTTCAGTTTGATAAAAGATATTGCATATAAAGTGAATAGCATGCTAAGATTCCCCTAGACATCTTTCAAGTTTAAATTGAAGCTGACCTTTTAACTAGATTGATAGAATCGATTACTAGAAGCTACTACCAATGGGATTCGGACGTGGTCCTATAAAATGCCTAATGAAACCCAATTTGATAGAATTAGTTTAAGTGACTCAGGATGATGATGCATCTTTTGCCGAATTAAAAGCATCCTGCCTTACATGTTTAACATAAAGATAAAAGCTGAGATTTAACTGCCAATAGACTAAACACGTGTGCACTCTACGTCATACAGACAACTGAACAACTAAAATCACTAGTGTTAAACAAACTAAAGCTTCTATTAAGTACATACTGCGTAATGTATTTTCTATTGAGCTACCAACTAAAAATTACACGAATCTAAACACATTTAAAAAGTTGTGAGTGCAGCAGCCGATGATTAAAATTCCTTCAGATCTTTCAATTCATGCTTTTCATTGTTACATCAGTATGAAATTCAAATGTGTACCTGGAAAATGCTTACAATTGAAGAAGCAGGAGAGTCAGTAGAGCAGTAGTAGAAGATAGCAGCAACGACAACCAATACAGCGATAATGACAATCCCAGGCAGAATAAACCAAGCAGTAACCCAATCATACAATACCCAATGTTGATTTTTTTTTCAAATACTCAAAGGAAAATCCTAAGTCTGACAGAAACAGTAGCAGCTTGATGCTAAATTCCAAAAAGAAAAGATAAAGAAAAGCAGTGTTTTCAGTTTCAAACAAACAGAAATTTCTTTTCTATCTTCCCTGATTTCTGAACTCCCCCACTGTCTGTTCTCCTAGTTTTCTAGCTTCAATCTGTATATGTACGTATCTCTGTCTATTTCTATTTTCCTCTTTTTGATTTATCAGAACTCCCTTTGATTTTCAGAACTCCCTCCCTCTTTTAACTCTCTTCTGTCTGATCATGTGTGTGTGTATTTTTCTGTGTATGTTCCTATATCTCTCTATATGTGTCTATGTCTGTCCCTCACTAATGGAAACTCTTCCCTTTTATAATCTTCCTTAGCCTCTTTAACAGCCTTTTAGACAAACTTCAACCTCTCCCATGTGGCCTTTTCTGTTTTTCCACTCACCATTTTAAAAGAAAAGATAGCCCATAAGATTCCTCTGACAGACCCTCTTCTCTTATTAAAATGGTTTATCATTTTAATAGTTTGAACAGGTATGGGCAGCAGGGGTGTGTTCTGACAGCACATGCTGTCCATTTTACTATAATTCCTTAGCAGCTGATAAAACACATGCTGCCCAAAACCTAAACTAGGCGAACATGCCATCAATTTAAACCAAAGTCTGAAGTCTAACCTAGACTGCAGCTATAGATCAATTCTTAAATGCTTTCTGACTTAGCTAAACAGATTATCACACAATGACAATCAATTCTCAGCTGTTTTAACCATGTTTCAGTAAATCAAATTAAATAGCATGAGTCAAATTATCACCATTCAAGGCTGAACTAATTGACGACGCGTATCAAATCGACTATACTAAATATAATATAAATCAAACAGTCGATCAAACAAACAACACAAATAAGGCACAGACTATTCTCGACAATTTTACACGATACAGGGGAAAACCAGGCATTATCGATTCGACGATGTTAATCACATTGAAATATGTATGCTACTATACGGATTCAACATAACAGAATAAACAAACGACCAAATAAAAGGTCTTATGGAGATGGGGAAACAAACTGACAGCAGAAATGCCAAAAATAAACAAACAAACTAAAAAAATATGCTGATAAATTAATCTAAACTAAATAGGTAACAAAAGGGAACAGTGAACAAACCAGAAAAGTTTTAATCACGGATGACCCAGGCCCGAGCTTGATTTTCCCATTTGAGGTCGGACAAATCCTAACCGAGGTGTTCTCGGACGAGAACACTTCGATTAGGATCTACTAGACCCCAAACTTTCGTTTAAATCCAAACAGACTCCACAAATGCTTGTGTTCTAGGGTTCGATTCTTCAGATTTGGGGTTTTGGGATTTGTGGGTAGATTCGGACCAAACCAAGCCTGGTTTGGTCACGAGGGAGGTCAGGGGAGTGTCTAGTGTGAATCTGGGGTGGTTTGGTGTAGGTCGAGGTCCGGCTCGAATCTTCAAATGAAGATTCGAGATGGTGGGGGAGGATTCGAGACCCACGGTTAGTGGATCTGTGTTCAGGGGGTTGAGGTGGTCCTAGGGTGTTAAGGTGGTGGTCACCGGCGTTCTTGCCGCCGGCTTTACGGTGAAGGTGCACAGGGGCGGCTAGGGTTTGAGGGGTCTGTGTTTGGGACGATGAAGGGGGGGTGTTTGGATATGGGCGTGGGGTAAGGTTTTGGATTTATATAGTTAGTGAGTGATCAGATCCTGGCCTTCGGATGAGTCGAGATGAAGGGCCAGGATCTTTCAGCTGGTGAGGAACGATGTCGTTTCAAATTCAAGGGGTTGGGTTGGTCCGGGGTTGAACGGGTCGGGTTTGAATGTGGGTACTGGGATGTGATCTTGGCCGTTGATCATTCTGAGATCAACGGCCCAGATCAAGCATGACCAAAACGACATCGTTGGGATACCCCTGAGGCCAAACTAACCTGGACCGGGCACATCAGTATTTTTGGGCCTGATTCTGGGTCCAATTTAATGGCCCAAATCTGATTTAACCCATTTCTTTTTCCTTCTTTTGATTTAAATAAAATTCCTAACTAAAATTGTAAAATTGAAAAATAAAATCATACAAATATTAATTAATACTCAAACAACAAATATCACTCACATTAAATATTTAATTAAAATAAAATCATTTAATGACAACAATTAGAATAGAAGACGTATATTTTATGATTTTCCTTTTAATAACCGGATTATGGTTCGATTAATTCCTAATAGTAGAATGATATCCTAAACTTACGCACGACCTATATTTTTGTATTTTTTGTTTGATAAGACTAAATAGACACGGACAAAGCCACAAATAGCTAACAAAAAATGTCACATAAATTACGAAAAATGGCACGGCGAGACCGTTTGTTATTATTTTGATTTCTTTTGGAGTGATTATCGCGTAAACAAAAATCACGTGCTCACAAGGAGTATTACGTTAATCTTTAATATTAACAAATAAATGTGGTCCAAAAAATTAATCAATCAATCGATCATTTGACCAAATCTAAATCCAAATCCAAAATCGAATTTGAAGCCGAAGCTGAAGCAGGAGCCGAGCGAGCGACGACAATGACAACGTGAGACTTGCCTTCTTCTTAACTCTTTAAGGGCTAGAAGAGGAGAAATTGTATATATACCCATCAAAAATCTTTTCCTCCTCCAATATGGGACAATGTCCCTTTGTCAAGGAGGGAAACTCAAATATTTCATTTTCACTTCATTTCCTATTCACCCTCTTTTAAGCTAAAATAAGCTTAAAACCCCAACAATCCCCCACATGAATGGAGAATTTCTATATCACGAAAATATGCACGAAAACTGTGTGATTCGCAAGCAAGGATTAATCGCATCTGTATAAGTAGGTTTCCTTTAAACTTTCCGTTGTGAACTTATGTCGGATATACTCGATCAATCGGTAGATTTGATATATTTGAACCGTCGAACTTTGGTGTATGCCTAGACAACCATAAGTCACCTAGTTAACCCTTAAACATCTTTGGTTCTCATTGTTGTGTTCATTTCAGCCATGAACACCACGTTGTTTCATAAGTGCATAGAGAACTGGCCTTGAAAAATTCTATTTGAAGACGCTAACACTTCACACTTATATAGATGAATCCTAAACGTGTCATCCCGTAGATACACTATTTGATATACCCCGTATCAAATTTAGAAACCATTAAAAAGCCTTAATGATTTATGCTTGGTACTGAACATTGTCTAATCACGAGAATGAACCAAAATTTTAGTTGACAATATTGAACCGTCATTAATGACTTTGTTTGATCTCCTTGAACCTATATCTTGGGATCTCCAGTCTTCTAGGTAGAGTTACCGCCACAATGACTTGTCCTCTACCATAGTCCCATTCTCCTCGATGATTTCTCAATTACCTCTCTAGTTAGGCCTTTCATAAGTGGATCCGACACATTATTGCTTGACTTTACATAATCAATCGTGATAATTCCTCTAGAAAGTAATTGCCTAAAGGTTTCATGTCTTCGTCGTATATGACGATATTTATCGTTATACATAACGCTCCCAGCCCTTCCAATTACCTTTTGATTATCGCAATGCATGCATATTGGTGCCAATGGTTTGTCCAAAATGGAATGTCTTCCAAGAAATTCTAGAGCCATTCAGTTTCTTCACCAGCTTTATCTAATGCTATGAACTTAGCCTCCATTGTAGAGCGAGCAATACAAGTTTGTTTGGACAACTTCCAAGATACCGCTCCTCCACCAATAGTGAATACATATCCACTTGTGGACTTAGAATCGGTTGAACTAGTGATCCAATTTGCATCATAGTATCCCTCAATCACCGCAGGATAATTACTGTAGTGCAAAGCAAAGTCTTGGTATGTCCTAAATATCCCAAAACTCGTTTTATTGCCATCCAATAGGATTGGGCTGGATTACTCGTGTATCGACTCAATTTACTTATAGCACAAGCTATATCTGGTAGTGTACAATTCATGATATACATTAAATATCCCAATACACGAGTATAATTTAATTGTGATATGCTTTGGCCTTTATTCTTTGCTAGTACAAGATTCACGACAATTGGAGTCTTTGCAACTTTATAATCTAAGTGGTTGAGTTTTCCAAGTACTGTCTTAATATAATGAGATTGTGACAATGCCATACCTTGAGTAGTATTATGGATCTTAATACCCAGAATTAAATCAGCAACTCCCAAATCCTTCATATCAAATTTGCTAGTTAGCATACGCTTAGTCGCATTTATGTTGGCAATGTCATTACTCATTATCAGCATATCATCCACATATAAGCAAATAATGACTATGTGATTTGGAATATTTTTAATGTAAACACATTTAACACATTCATTTATCTTAAAACTATTTGACAATATTGTTTGGTCAAATTTCGCATGCCATTGTTTGGGTACTTGTTTTAGTCCGTAAAGTGACTTAACAAGTCTACATACCTTCTTTTCTTTACCTGGAACCTCAAACCCTTCAGGTTGTTCCATGTAGATTTATTCCTCCAAATCTCCATTTATGAAGGCCGTCTTAACGTCCATTTGATGAATTTCAAGACCATAAACTGCAACTAATGCTACTAACGTTCGTATGGACGTAATTCTTGTAACTGGATAGTATGTATCAAATAGTCAAGACCTTATCGTTGTATATACCCTTTGACCACAAGTCTTGCCTTATATTTATCAATAGTGCTATCATCTTTCATTTTTCTCTTAAAAATTCATTTAGAACCCAATGGTTTATTTTCAGGAGGAAGATCAACCAATTCCCATGTATGGTTGTTCAATATGTATTCTATTTCACTATTGACTGCTTCTTTTCAAAATAATGATTCCGAAGAAGACATATCTTATTTAAATGTTCGAGGCTCATTTTCCAATAAGAAAGTTACAAAATCTGGTCCAAATGAAGTAGACGTTCTTTGACATTTACTACGTCTTGGATCCTCCTTATTAAATATACTTTTTTTGTTTCTTCCTGAGGTTGTTTAGATCCATTATCAATCGACTCACATTCCTTTTTATAATGATATATATTTTCGAACAACTCAGCATTATGTGATTCTATTACTGTATTATTATGAATATCGATATTTTTTAATTTATGAACCAAAAATCGATTTGCTTTACTATTGGTCGCATATCCTATGAAAACACAATTAACGGTTTTCGGTCCTATTTTTACCTTTTTGGATTTAGGAACTTGCACTTTTGCCAAATACCCCCGCACTTTAAAATAATTCAAGTTGGGATTCCTTCCTTTTTATTTTTCACATGGAATATATTGCGTTTTGCTATGGGGTACTCGATTTAGTATCCGGCTAGCCGTAAGAATGGCTTCCCCCATATGTTCTGTGGCAAACCAGAACTTATCAACATTGCGTTCATCATCTCCTTTAATGAACGATTCTTTCTTTCCGCAATCCCATTGGATTGGGGCGTGTAAGGGGCCGTTGTTTGATGAATAATTCCATATTCTAAACATATTTCTTCAAAAGGAGATTCATATTCACCACCCCTATCACTTCTTATCATTTTGATTTTCTTGTTAAGTTGCATTTCAACTTCATTTTTGTATTGCTTGAATACATTTATTTCTTCATCTTTACTATTAAGTAAGTAAATATAGTAATATCGAGTATTGTCGTCAGTAAAAGTTATGAAATACTTTTTTCCACTGCGAGATGGTATTGACTTTATGTTGTAAATATCTGTGTGAATTAAATCTAAAGGATTTGATTTCCTTTCAACTGGCTTATAAGGATGTTTAACATACCTAGATTCCACATATATTTGACATTTTGATTTATCGCATTTAAACTTAGGCAATACTTCCAAATTAATCATTTTTCACAAGATTTTATAATTGACATGTCCCAAACGTATATACCATAAATCATTTGACTCATGTAAGTAAGAAGAAGCTGAAATTTTATTATTCTCAACAACCATTATATTCAGTTTGAAATTTTTCCTACAAACATCTCATTCGTACTTATTACAACTTTATAAGATACAAAAATGCACTCAAACTCATTCTTAACGAGAAATGCATTAGAGACTAAGTTCTTCCTAATATCGGGAACATGAAGGACGTTGTTTAGAGTCACCACCTTGCCAGAAGTCATTTTCAGAAATATCTTGCCACATCCTTCAATTTTGGCCGTTGCAGAATTTCCCATAGAAAGCGTCTTTTCGGGTCCAATGGGAGCATAAGTAGCAAACACTTCTCTAACAGCACAAACATGACGAGTTGCTCCAGAGTCAATCCACCATTCATTTGGATTTCCCACAAGGTTGCATTCAGAAAGCATAGCACACAAGTCGTCAATATCCTCGTGTTTTTCAACCATGTTTGCTTGATCCTTCTTCTTGTCTTTTCTTGGAGCACGAAAATTTGCAGATTTGTGTCTAGTTTTTCCATAGTTGTAGTAGTTTCCTTTGAACCACTTCTTGCTTGGGTTGCTTTTTAGTCCAGAAGCCTTCTTCCTCTTTCTATTATTTTGAGGAGCATCCTCAACAATGTTTGCTCCCATTATTGTGGAGTTTTAACGACCTTTCTTTTCAACAGCTCTGTTGTTCTCTTCGATTCTCAACCGAATAATGACATCTCCTTGCGTTTGTGTTTCAAGTAATTTTGAAGTCCTTCCACAAAGGAGGAAACTTCTCAATCATCGCTGCAACTTGGAATACTTCATTGATGACAAGACCTTCAACAAGGAGATCGTGAATCATTACTTACAATTCCTGGACTTGGGTAATAACAGACTTGTTATCTACTATTTTGTAGTCCAAAAATTTAGCGGCAACAAATTTCTTCAACCCGACATCTTCAGTTTTGCATTTCCTTTCAAACGCGATCCATAATTCTTTTGACATCTCCACATTACTATAGACATTATACAAATCGTCCTCCAGTCTGCTAAGAGTGTAATTCTTGTACAGAAAATCAGAATGCTTCTACGCCTCAATCACGAGAAAGCTTTCATTGTTTGGATTTTCGTCGGGTAGAATCGGAACATCTTCCTTAATGAACTTCTGTAGACTTAAAATCGTCAAGTAGAAGAACATCTTTTGCTGCTACCGCTTGAAATCAATCCCGGAAAATGTTTCGGGGTTTTCTGCCGGTGCCGGTGCCAACACCGGTGTTGTTCGACTTGTCGATGCATTGGCAGTCACCATAGGAATAGTCTGATTTCCGTTCTCATTCGTTTGTGTAAGAAAACAATGTAGAAAGGAAGAGGAGAACTCATAAATTTAGTATGGAAAATATGAGGGAATGATGAGCTATTTATAGCCAACATGTTGAGTTTAAATGAAGAGGTGTAACTCTTCAGAAGGTCTGCTATTAAGTAATATTACGTTAATCGAAGCCGAAGCCGAGCGACAACGACGCGAGGCTTGCCTTCTTCTTAACTCTTTAAGATCTAGAAGAGGAGCATTTGTATATATACCCATCAAAAGTCTTTTTCTCCTCCAATATGGGACAATGTCCCTTTGTAAAGGAGGGAAACTTAAATATTTCATTTTCTCTCCATTTCTCATTCACCCTCTTTTAAGCTAAAATAAGCTTAAAAACCCAACACTTTCTACATCCACCACTGTCCACAAGGATACTCTGCACATTGAAACGTAGAGCATTCTATTATTGTTTGATGAACTTCAAAACGTTTCATTAAGGAAACAAGGTACTAAGCTAAAGTTTTTACCTTTTCTTAAATTAAAACAACGTGAAGCAAATTATGATTCTGGTTTTCAGTAAAAACATCTCTAAAAATGTCTCCCGTCCTATAATACAAATAGAACTGGACTTCCAGCCTGGACTATACTAGCCAAAAACAAGTGAATGTACAGCCATAATTTCTTTGCAGGAAGCACTGTATTTTTGATCACGCGTGTCAAAGGTAAATTTGATCAAAACTTTAACATGTAACCTCCAGATTCATCTGTCTTGAACGTTAAGTCTTCAGGGGTCATTTGTTTAGAGTCTTGGTGTGAAGGGTAACCTCCAATTTTTTTTTTCTTTTTACTCTTCGATAGTTGTGATGTCCGGGTCAAATTCCGCATAACTCGACCGGTCATTCACTAAGTACTTACTATTTACATTAGATGTTGTGCCAAATGCACATGCAAGTATATATGGTCGTCAGGTGCGTATCTGGGGGGTTTATATGGCACGTGAACTCATGCTCCCCTCCCTAAATCATGTATGCTAATGTTATAATTTTTAAAAATACTTAAATATATGTGTGTGGACCCAAGCCCAAAGTATCATATGATGCGGTAGTTATTGGATGGCCCACTCTAATTGAGATTGTGAGCTTTTCTAGAAATAGGCGCCCACGAGAGACGTGCATGTATGTTGTCATTTTTTGGTGTATTAGCTAAGTGATGGTAGGCTAGAAACATGGATTTTAGTCTCAATTTCACCTATTGTTGATTGCATTTCAATCGTGTTTTGAGCTTAATTATGAGAAATGTGTACTTATGGCATGGTTTGTGTGTTCAGGACTTAAATCAGAGCCATAATGAAACACGGAGATTCGAAGTCTGAGTAAAAGCTTCAATAGATCATCTGGGACCATATCTGGGGTTTGTGGACTGGCGTTGCATACGAAAGTTGGAAGAAAGCACATAGACTAGAGCAAAATATACTAGTGCGTCGGATAAGGCGTGGCCTTGAGTGTCGCATTGGTACATAAGTTCGACTGAAATTTGAGAAGTTAAGAGACTTGGAGTTTTTTGGGTCTGACAGAAAAATACACTAATGCGTCGTAGGGTACATAGCATGGCGCGACACATTAGTACAAAAGTTTATTAGACAAGTTTAGTTCAGAGAGTTTATAACCAAGCAAAATACACTAATGCGATGCGCCCTGCTTAGTATTGTGTGATGCATAAAGTGTAAAAAGTTTTGCAGGTTTTCCCACTTTGGCTCAAAGAAAGTAGTTGGTCCAAGCATGTTCCGACTCGGTATAAATACATTAGAAACACATTTTTGAGAGGACTTTTGACCTGCGGAAGATTTGGAGAGGACTGGAGACTCTAAGGCACAAGGATTCATCATTCTTTCCTCAACTCAATACTCGAGTTTAGATTAAATTTTTATTTTTTTTATTCTTTAACTCTATTTGTGATGACTTTTTATGATTATAGAGTAGTTTAATTTAGGTTTTGACGGATATATTATTTTGATTAATATTTGTGGAATTTAACTCTAGTTATTTTGCATGAATTCGTTTATGGAGATTTTAATTGATTGTAATTTTGTTCTCCAAATTATTTGATCGAAAGAGGAATAATTTTGGTGATTATCTTTGCATTATACTTGGTTTAATTCAGTGATTCTTTTAAGTAATCGAAATAGCTTATCAAATTGTTGATTAAATCAAGTTAGGAGAATATTCGAGAAACGTTTTCCTAAAAGACTAGTCCATTAACGTGCTCTTGCATATCTTCGTAGTGCTTTATATTAGTTCATCTTGTAGAGTTCAGATTTAATCAAGAGAGGAGTCTTGGCTATATGATTGAACTAATCATCGAGTGAATTCATGAGAATCATTAGAACATTAGATTGAATTGAACTAGAGTTAGATTTCGAATAACTATCTTGCACCTATGTTGTCGCGACCCTTATTTTCCCACTGATTAATTCGGTGTTGCTCAACTCTTGTCTTTCTGTGATCAATTGTTAATTGCTTTTATTTTAATAGTTAATTTTAGTCTATTATCATTCCAATCAAAGTGTTAATCATTCTGAATAGAGTTTAAGCCAGAAATTACTTGGATATTGTTTATATCCAATTCTTATAGACGATAATTAAACTTTACTATCTTTGTGTCACGACCCAAACTGATGGGCCGCGACTGTCACCCGGTACCTTACTCGACCGAGTACCAACATAACGTATTTTTTCGTGTCATACTATCATAGATAACTGAGCCAGAAGGCTTCCATGAGATAAGTAGGGTACACCATGTGATACCAACTAATACACAAGACATGCGGGCCTACAAGAGCAAAAGAGCCACTCGTACACTGAACATAGACCGACATGACCATACAATCTTTTACGTACATAATATCTGTCTACAAGCATCTAAGAATACATAATTTTCATAAAGGTCGGGACAGAGTCCCGCCATACCAAACAATACACGTCTAAATCATACTAACCAAACAAGCGACTCTGAAGCAAATGGAGCACACCAACATCTTCTGCTGAGCTGATAGCCTACTTGGAGGGCTCTCGACCTGTCTATTGGGACCTGCGAGCATGCAACACAGTGTCCCCAGGCAAAAGGGACGTCAGTACGAATAATGTATCGAGTATGCAAGGCACATAAATAAGTACATAAGAGACATGGAAGAAATATAGAGTACATGACTCAACCTGTAAGTCTGGACAACTCTGTAAATCATGAAATACTTATAGTAGCATGCATATGCGTATGAATATCATGTCGTACATAAGTACATGTGTTCATAATGTCATCAAGCCTCTGAGGGCATCCCATCATATCATCTTAACCACTGTGGGCAAAATCATCAATGTAACAAACTGATCAGGTGGTGGTGCGTATATAACGCTGTAACCTTTTCCCATACCCCATATACATATAATATATGCATATATAATGCCATCTGGTCATGAGTCAATGTACATGTATAAATGAATGTATATATCGACATCATCTGGTCATGGGTCAATGTACATGTATAAATAAATGCAATGTATGAAAAGTACGTGAATAAAATCTTTTGGAATGTCATAAGACCATTATGCCTTTGAGTAATATCATGAAGTAAACTTTTTTCAACTTACGTATTTTTTGAGACCCATGAACAGATGATAAAATAATAGGACACATGGAAATTCAAGAACATATGCACCTCTAATTCTTCTATGAATAGAGTCATTTATGGAAGTTGTGCATTTTTTCATTTCGTTTGTGTCGTATAGATCATGCCAAAAGAAAGAAGGGATAATCTTAACATACTTGAGTCAAGTCTCTTGAGAAAGATTATACCGTACTCTCTTAATATTGCAAAATCTCACGTTAATTTGAATTGTTGAAGGTCTTGGGCGTTGCTTATATGATATATAATATGCAGATGCACACTGGAGAAATGATTTAACGTTAGTGTTTTTGTAAGGAGAGCTTTCTGAACTTTTTCATATGATTTGTAAGGAATGATTTTTGGATTTTAAAAGTAATGAAACCTTGCTGAACTCTTTCTTTGAGAGATTTAGGAAATGATCTTTGATTTTTGAAATGTTATTCTAAGCCTTAGGTGGGACATATTGCAAGCTAAGTGTCACTTTAAGGTGTGACACCTTTCAAGACAATATTATGAGTCATTTATTTTGAATATGGGGCTGCCACATCATATTATTTAATGTTATCCAATATATATTTCCAATTAATTAGGTAATGTCCCGTTACCCGATAATTAACCAATAACCCGTATAAGTAAGAATTATCTCAACTTACTTAAAATACCACTCACTTTTAACATACCTTGTATACCTTACTATCATGGCCATGGGGTACCTTGTATGGTACTAGTCCATAAATACCGAGTATTTTAGCTCGGGCCATATTTTATCTCAAAATGTCAAACTTTGACAAAATTCATTTACTTCTGCTTGCTTCCCCTCTCATCTTCACGAATTTATTCATCTCTTGTGAAATAGCATAATCCTTATAATCTCCGAATAATCTTTTCCTTGGACTGATGTCAATTACCTTACGACAAATTCAACACACAATACTACAGGGTGCAACATTGTCGTAATTTAATACTGTGAAGCGTAACCTTATTGTAATGTAATACTTCAAGGCATAACATCATCGTAATATAATACTGCAGGACGTAACATCATCGTAATATAATACTGCAGGACGTAATATCGACGTAATATTGCGGGACATAACATCATTCCCCCCTTTGGAACATTTGTCCTCGAATGTTGACTGATGCTCTTATTATTTTCATAACTCCTAGCTCTTGTGAATATCTTATTACTATCCTTACCATTTAGGCACTTGTTCTGTGAATAAATCCAAAGGCCAAGGCATTCCCCCCTTTAGGCCTCTTTCCCACGCCATGATTTGTGATCGAATTTCTTTTAGTCTTGTAATCATTGCTACCTTCTATCATACAGCCTCCACAACACTTACCTTGTAAGTGTGGCTATGCGACTCTTCTTTCCTTTTTCCTATATCTTTTAGTTAATCTCTAGGCCTTACTTTGTAAATATATACAAGGCTTAATAGGATTCCTCTCTAGGCATCTATAGGTGTACTGATATTCTTCGCTCGGTACTTTGTAGAACTTGCGAATATGGCTATATCTTATTTCATAGACCTAGTTATCTATTCATATGACTTTACTGCATCTACGTAGGTCATACTATACCATAAGGCGAAGTTTTTTAACTCTTCTTCATTACTGTTCATCTTAAGATTGATGGCCTAATATCATCTCGTACTTTGTAACTCGTGTCCATTTATTGTTGATTCACCTCAATATTGATCTACAATATGCCACTGATAACTTGGAACCTCTTACATAATCACTAGGGCTCATGTTGCATCGTGGAACATTTGAAGTGATTTTTCTGATTCACCTGGGTGATACAATATTATACTTACATAACCGTATTTCATAGCATCCCAATGTGACTCACCTTACGTGGCTATTTTAATCCTGTCCAATTCATAAAATCCCTTTCTTTTCTTCGTCAGACAATTACTCAATCGAAGGCCCAAACATCGTCCTTTATCTATCACAATCACACCCTCATTCTACTACTAGGGCATCATTCTATCTCTTCTAAATACCATTAGTCTTAGACTCCTTTGATTTCATTCAGGCTATAGTGAGCTTTGTATAGCTTAGAGAAACCATCTGCTCTTCTTGTTTTCATGGGCTTAATCCTGAGGACTTATCCATTTTTGTTACGTTCTCACTCGCCCTTTCTTATCCTTACTCCTGTCTTCTAAAACCTTGTTACTTCACCATACAATAGCTTGCGACCTACACATATCTTTTTGTTTTACTTGTAACCTTTCAACTTGGTTGGATCATAGATTTCCTTAAGTTCTTTTGGAATATCAAGCGAGACATCACATCATCTCTAACTCTTCTTTACTCTCTTAATCAGGCTTCTCGATACCTAGACCATATGCTGGAGGATATGCTACTGACGATGCCGCTATTATTCCTAGATATTGAATCCCCACACTTCTAGCCTTCTATCCGAAGTAAAGACTATTCACAACCTTCTGTGTTTGAGTATCTCGTACGTTGTTCACCTTTACTTTACTTATCTTAAAGTCTCACATCACATTTTTTATCTCTTTCATGACCTCCCTTCCACATAGGTATAATCACATCCACAACTTGAAGTTCTCTTATAATACTTGCACCTCTGGTGCATACACAATATGGTGGTAGCTCCATATTGGTATTCTTCTAATTGGATTTATCGTAGAGCCATTAAGGAATATGGCTACTGTACTATTTCTCTTGTACCTTTGATATTATGAGTGATTTTACAATGTTCTCAATCATGATGTTTGTAACTTTCTGGGTCCAATAAGCAGGCTCCTAATTTACTTAGTTGATGTAATTATTTAGTTTCCTCTTTCTTCTGATTAGCCTTTATGTAGGCTCAAGCTATCTTCCGATCTGTGGCTCATGACATTTAGTTATTACTTTAGCCTTTTGTGGACGCTATGGAAGACCATGATATAATCTTCTAATGATTCAATCCTTTGTCTATGGCCTGGACCCAATTCCTTTTTTTGTAGCTTATACCGGAGTTTTCTACGGTTGATCATTAATCGAATAATTCCTTTCGTTCCATTTCACCTTTCTTCAAATGTAAGTAACTACTTTTCCTGGTCTTTTTGCCCCCTTTTTGCGTGCATACTTAGCTTATTTGAGTGCATGCTGAGGTTTTGTGCATCTCATATGGTCTCGAATATTACTTTTGGTTTTACTCTCCGGTTATTAGCGATGGTAGGTGCAACTTTCTTTTGGAGTGCATACAATTTTGTAATTAAACTTTTGTTACATAACCCTTTCCTCTTTAGGTCATTGTGCTTTGGTTGAAGCCTTCTTCCTTAGTTCCTCAACTAGTCTTTCATTGTGGTACTTAGGGGGAACCCTTGACTCTTGTAAAGCTGTGAGCTTATTCTTGACCCTTTTGACGTCCTTCCTTGCCTATAATTATCTGTAGTTTCTTACCTCCATGCCCTTGTGCTTGTAGGGTTGCTTCTAAACTGATATTTTGACTATTTTCCCCAGTGGTACTCTCTTTTATTTCCGTAACACTCATACGGTATCTTTATCTACCTAACTCCTATCCGAATATTTCTCAAGAATAAAGATGCCATAACTGCGAGGCTGAATTTCCCCATATTGGGGTTCCCTATATTTATCGTGCACGATCTATTGATTTGTTTGTACCCTCTTGTCTAGCCATAGCTAGACTCTTTCTGAATCAACTACTAACTACTTGTTGACCCATTCCCGTATTAATATTCCGCGTAATCTTTCTTGGGTTATTTCCTTTGTCTTAACTTACCTCTCGGACTGGTTCCTTATTAATCAATAACATCTCTAGCATGAACCCTTACTTTCTCTCCTTAACGTCGTGTTTACATAATGTTCTGGTATCATAGCATATTTGTAGGCTTTGAATAAGTGCAATCTCATTCCTTTCTCATTTTTATCGCATTCTTCCTTTATCATTCCATAGTTACTAGATCCACTTAATTCTGACTTAATGCCACATCACTCCACATTCCCCTCCCCCTTTTAGGGAAGTATTAATATTTAACACTATGACGATCTACCTATAGATGCTTTACCTCTTCATCATTGGCATCTTCTCACACTATCGATGCCCCTTACTCGCCTTGCGGAAATCTTTTTATTCCAAGGATAAGGAAATTCCTTACTCACGAGGGTGACACTTAGTATAGCTGGCACATACAGTTTCTTAAGCTGAACTTTGCTCACATTGCTTGATTTATGGAAGCGTCTTCCTGAATGACCATTATCTAAATTTCTCATGATTTTTTTTTTCTGTTGTCCATTCTATTATTGCTAGAACGAAATCTGAAACTCTCACGATGCCAACTATTATCCAATCACTCAGTCCCTAATTCATGTTTAGTTTATCTTGTTCACCAGTCCATACTGATTTCTATTACTCTGGGGCCTAACTTTTCCTTATGTTAATCACATTACAGTTGTTAACTTATTTCTCGAAATGAGGATGTGACTGTATGACCTACACTCTTTTTTTGTCTTAAGTCCTATCACCTTTTGTCTATTTCTTAATTTGACTATAGATTCTGCAACACTCTACCGTTGTCATCCATGTATCACACCTTATTCATAATGTTTCCTTATCTCTCTTTTTATTTCCCTGCTAATATTTTTGTCTATCACTTTATTTTGAAAACTTCAACAAGACATTCTTTTTCTTTTAGCTTCCCTTGCTTCATCCACTGGCCCTTCGGGTTGCCAAATTCTCACTCTACTAGGGACATGAGCCGTACTAAGGTAATATTATCCTTTCAAGGCTTCCAGTGCCTATCTTTGTTGTACTCATATCTAGTTGTACTATTTTAGAGTGCACCACCTAGGTGTCCCATAAAGAGATCTATTAGTACATTTGCAATACCCTTCAGAAATGTCAACTGACACAAACAATCCATCCATTATTTTGGGTTACTCTAACCCCAACCAGATCCTGATATCTCGTCCTCCTTTTAAAATACATATGTCAGCCCCCATAGGGCACAATTGAAATGGGTGTGATCAATAATTGTATATACCTCTGTTACTATTGAAGGTAACTCAAAATGCTCATATCTCTCTGTCTGAGTTGAAAATACCAATAGTCTTCATTAACTGGGAACGTCGTACTCTTCTTCATCTTGCTTTTTTTTACTTGTTGAAACTTGTATTTATCTTCTGAATCTCTTCATTGCCTTTCACCATAGGGGTGGATAGATATTCCTTCCTTAAGGCTCCTTATCAAAAGGCTTACATGTCTTAGTACACCCATGTTCTGCTGAAAACTTCACATTTATCCATTATAAGAATGATACAAATCGAGTTCCTCTAACTTAACTCTTCCACAACTATATCTCTTACCAACCATCTTTTTGGATGTAGGTATCGTCGTGTTACGAATAAAATTTTAATTTAGGAGTTTGAATTCTTACAACTGAGCTCTATCACACGGTCTAGAGTAAGAAGAAAGAGTGACAATCCTAAATGCCCTGTAGCCTCCTACTTATAAGTGTGGTGCATGACACACCCATAAACAAGACTCTATTAGACACGACTTTTAGACTCCCTAGGACAAAACTGCTCTGATACCACTTTTATCACGATCCAAACCGATGGGCCGCGATGGGCACCCGGTACCTTACTCGATCGAGTACCAACATAACGTATCTTTTAATGTCATACTATCATAGATAACTGAGCCGGAAGGCTACTGTGAGATAAGTAGGGTACAACATGTGATACCAACTAATACACAAGACATGGGGGCCCAAAAGAGCAAAATAGCCACTCGTACAATGAACATAGACCGACAAGGCCATACAATCTTTTATGTACATGACATTTATCAACAAGCCAATAAGAATACATAATTTTCATAAAGGTCGGGACAGAGTCCCTCTATACTAAAAAATATACGTCTAAATCATACTAACCAAACAAGCGACTCTGAATCAAATGGAGCGCACCAATATCTTCCATTGAGTTGATAGCCTACTTGGAGGGCTCTCGACCTGTCTATCGGGACCTGCGGGCATGAAACACAGCGTCCCCAGGCAAAATGGGCATCAGTACGAATAATGTACCGAGTATGTAAGGCACATAAATGAGCACATAAGGGACATGGAAGAAATATAGAGTACACGACTCAACCCGTAAATCTGGAAAACTTTGTAAATTATGAAACATTTATAGTGGCATGCATATGTGTATAAATATCATGTCGTGCATAAGTACATGTGTTCATAATGTCATCAAGCCTCTGAGGGTATCCTATCATATCATCTTAGCCACTGTGGGCAAAATCATCAATGTATACCAACTTATCAGGTGGTGGTGCATATATAACGCCGTAACCTTTTCTCATATCCCATATACATACACACACACAGACACACACACACACACACACACACACACACATATATATATATATATATATATGCGCTTATATAACTCTATCTGGTCATGGGTCAATGTACATGTATAAATAAATGCAATGTATGAAAAGTACGTCAATGAAATCTTTAGGAATGTCATAAGATCATTATGCCTTTGAGTAATATCATGAAGTAAACTTTTTTCAACTTACGTATTTTTTGAGACCCATGAACAGATGATAAAATAATAGGACACATGAAAATTCAAGAACATAGGCACCTCTAATTCTTCTATGAATAATCATTTATGGAAGTTGTGCATTTTTTCATTTCGTTTGTGTCGTATAGATCATGCCAAAAGAAAGAAGGGATAGCCTTAACATACCTGAGTCAAGTCTCTTGAGAAAGATTACACCGTACTCTCTTAATATTGCAAAATCTCACGTTAATTTGAATTGTTGAAGGTCTTGGGCGTTGCTTATATGATATATAATATGCAGATGCATACTGGAGAAATGATTTAACGTTAATGTTTTTGTAAGGAGAGCTTGATGAACTTTTTCATATGATTTGTAAGGAATGATTTTTAGATTTAAAAAGTAATGAAACCTTGCTGAACTCTTTCCTTAAGAGATGTAGGAAATGATCTTTGATATTTGAAATATTATTCTAAGCCTTAGGTGGGCCATATTGCAAGCTTAATGTCACTTTAAGGTGTGACACCTTTCAAGACAATATTATGAGTCATTTATTTTGAATATGGGGCTGCCACATCATACTATTTAATGTTTATCCAATATATATCCCCAACTAATTAGGTAATGTTTCGTTACCCGATAATTAACCAATAACCTTCATAATTAAGAATTATCTCAGCTTACTTAAAATACTACTCGTTTTTAACATATCTTGTACACCTTACTATCATGGCCTTGGGGTACCTTATATGGTGCTAGTCCATAAATACCGGATATTTTAGCTCGGGCCGTATTTTATCTCAAAATGTCAAACTTTGACAAAATTCATTTTCTTCGAATTACTTCCTCTCTCATCTTCACGAATTTATTCATCACTTATGAAATAACATAATCCTTATAATCTCCGAATAATCTTTTCCTTGGATTGATGTCAATTACCTTACGACAAATTCAACGTACAATATTACAGGGTGCAACATCGTCGTAATTTAATACTGCAAAGCGTAACATTATTGCAATGTAATACTGCAAGGCGTAAAATTATCGTAATATAATATTGCAGGACGTAAGATCATCGTAATATAATACTGCAGGATATAATATCATCGTAATATAATACTACATGATTTAATATTGACGTAATATTGCGGGGCGTAACACTTTATCTAGCGAGCATTAATTTTGTATTGTATTTTGCACTCGTCACTAAGTACCTTTTTTCTTTCTTTATTTATTTGATTTATTCTTTCAAAATTTTCACACATGATTAGATGACTTGTGTATATTAAAATTAATATCAGCGGATAATATAATATATAATCAATAGGTTCAACTGATCCCATTATTTTTGATACAGAGTATTGTTATAGATATAAAAAACTATTATTTAAAAAAATTCATTTTGAACTTATAATTCCAAAAGTCTAATAAGTTCAATAGTTAAGAACTAAAGGTCGAACCCCTAAAATTTATGTAATGGATCCATTTCTTCATAATAGTACATTCATCTTCCTAAAATCATAAATTTGCCTCTGACAATCATCAAGTAATAAAGTGATGAGATAGAGTATAAAAGCCACATGGACTTATGATTTGACCATTAACTAGATTAAACTATCCTAATTATCTAAGCAAGGATTAAACCCAAAAATGTTTGGTAACTAATTAAAATAACAATCTTATTGTATTCTTCAACTGATTCAACTTTTTAATCTATCTAGTTTACTAGTTGATTGGGAGCATGTTCTCACAGTACTATCCACAATATATCAATCCTCCATACCTATGGTATTGAATCTATCATAAAAAGTCAAAAATATTTAGAAAAGGGGAAAGAATTCACCTAAAAAAATACCTAGTTCAAATTACATCTCTTGTTAAAGAACCGATGCCCAAAGAAAAATCAAGGGGGATTATTAATTAACTATAATAAATTAAAAACTACCACCAAATAGCACTAAAAATCACCCAAAATAGTCTCTTCACCCGCGCTTAAAATATACATTATCCTCAATGCATAACATACATAATAAGAGATTAAAATTAAAAGACTCCTTGGTATATCAAAAGGCACATCATTAACATCTCGTAAGATACTAAGACTTCTGTCATACCTGATCTTCTGTGCGGGCACCCTATACTTAGTTTCAACCGTCCAGCTCACTTTTGCATACTTCCAATGAATTTACTTTCCATTCTCATACTCTTAATTTTTAAAAATATATTACAAAAATTACACAATAAAAAATAAATAAAAAAATAAAAGTCAAAGAAAATAATAAAGCTGGGTTGCCTGCCAACAAACGCCTAATTTGATGTTGCGGCATGATGCGAACCAACTTTTTCCTGCAGCTTGAACCTATGAATTGAGAACCCAGTTTCACTTCAAGCTTTCGACTATGCTCTTGAGATAGTGGGGTAAATCTAACTGTGCCAAGTAACCAACATCACATTTTGCACTTCTTGATTTTTAACTGAGGTATGCAATTTCGTCTTTCTAGTACGATAAATTCAAGAATGTAAGAACCTTATTTCTCATCCATTGACTTTTTCAAAGGCTCGAATGGCTCAATTTTCATGTAATCATCCAAATACAAGACGGAAAAATTCTTGGAGTAAAGCCCAATGCACTCCAATTCAAGAATTGCATTGCTATTTGCACCCTCATATATACATGCACAAAAGTATCCAAATATAATATTATCCACCTCCTCACATGACTTTAGTGTACTTTTTTAATATTGGCATCATCAACAGATATACGGTCAAATGGTTGGTACTCTACTTTTAGCTCCTCAATTTGGCTTACAAGTTCTTTTTTAGCTTCACACAATTCATAGCTAATTTTTTAGGCTTTAGACGTATTAACCTTTGCACTCATGAATAGCAACGCCAAATTGGTTGATCTCTTGTCCGAGATTACTTCTTCCTTCTATTAGGCGTCTCTTCCCAGTTGTAATTCCTTTACGAAAAGCCTCATAGTCTTTTAATGATTTTCTCTGCATTCCATAATGTGAGCACCGCGTTACTCATCCTCCATGTTATTGCTCATACCAAACTCACAAATATCATTAGAATCATCATGATAAGGGGTCAGGGAGGAATAATAATACTCAGTATAATTATTTTAATAGCCACCACCACAAATAGTACAAGATTAAGATGGTGCACACAATGTTTGGGGATATTTTCATACTGTCTCCACAAATGAGGTTGTAATGACTTGACCGATCATTTTGAGAAATTGCACTTTGCTCGGTAGTTTACGGGCATGAGTAGCTCCGTATGGTATATTATGACTTATGTGAATCGCCGCTTTTGGTTTTAGGTTATTTGGTTATTGATGGGATCGGGCTGCACGCCGTAACAAGCCATGTTGGCTTATATTAGCGCTTGGGAAGGATCTGCCCTTCCGATGTCTGACATATCAACGTAAGCGCATGTACCGTACAATGTTGAGTGATTGATTGTGCTGAGTGATTGAGCGTGATGAGTGGGAGTGCGAGAAAATGAGATTGAGTACTCTGAGATTGTGAGTACATGAGTTCATCAGTGTGATGCATTGCATTTGACATGCATAATTGACATACATACATAGAGATGCATTTCCTCGTGCACACAATTTTGTGACATTCATGATTTCACATGCACATTGACATGTAGGAATTGAGATGTACTTTCCTCATGCCATCTGAGAATGAAATATCTTATCTGATATTGAATGTTTTTGGAAAAAATCACAGTTTTCTGATTTACTCATATTTTGGTGATTTCGGTAAAATATTTGGGTTTTACTATTATACCTGAAAAGAATGCCTATTTTTCGGTAACTGTGAATGAGCTGAGCATCATATCTTTGAGTTATTACTTGTGTTGCTATTATTATATTGCTACGAGTTGTTCTTGGCTATTGGTGTTGGATTCTGACCGTTGTCAAAGTTCGTCACTGCTTTCAACCTAAGGTTATGTTTGTTACTTACTGAGCACATGTGATCGATTGTACTTATACTACACTTCTGCACCTTGCATGTAAATTTTGGAGTTGATGTTGCTGCGAGTGGCGGGAGCTGGCATTGAAGATGTACCTGCGTTCCGGTTATAACTGCCTCTTGTTCTTGGTAGCTTTAGATTTATAAATCTGTTTATGTACGTTTCGAACAGATGATGTATTTATTTCATACCAGCTTTATAAACTCTAAGTCTTAGAAGCTCATGATTTGTACTACTAGTCCTTGGGGAATTGTATAAAAATTCAGTTATTTCATTTTTTACTCTTATCATTATCATTATATTATGATTTATTGTTAATTGGCTTACCTAGCGGGTTGTGTTAGGTGTCATCACGACTAGTTGAATTTTGGGTCGTGAAAAGTATTGAATATGATATATAACTAATATAAGTATTAGTTATACATAGGTTGAAAAACACAAACAAACAAGAGATTAATAATACAAAACTAATACATGTATTATTTTTCCTAATACATCCCACCAACGACCCCTTAATGTCTTTAACATAGGTGAAGATCGTCCAAGGTCCATAATGAAACAATACCGTATGGTCATATGGCTTGCCAAAATCTATGTGTATCTCCTTGTCAATAGATTAAGCAAAAATTACACCCTAGCTTCCTAGTTTTTTCGTGCTCCATTTGGAATATTAAGATTCATTTGCGTACAGATGTTGTAATTTACCAGTCAAAAAGCCTTAATGGCATATAACTAGTACTTTCTTCATAAATGACAAGAACGTTGTTCTTCCTTCCAGATAAGAATCAATTCATGTAAAAGAAAAAAAAGGAAGATTGGTATTTAAAACGGAAGAAGATGAATTCTTGTTTAGTTACAATAAGGAGTTAAACTGAATCTTGCTGCTTCCTGATTTGGCAAAACTTATATCTTAATTAGTTCTAAGTTAGATGGATGTATCACAACATTTAGCTAAACTTTCTTATGCAGTTGTCCAGACTTGAATTAGATTACTTTCTCTACAAAGTCATCTCATGGCTGACTAGCTGAGCAAGAGTAGAAGTAGAATCCCAACTCTTTCACCCTGTACGAGCTAAACTCAACCAACATCTTCTCTTCAGGTAGTTGAATGTGACGACCCAGCCAGTCGTCTCATGAATTACCACTCCGTTTTCTCCATTTCAGCTTCTTTACGCTTCGTTATCCGTGTTTTATGTGATCAGGTTGATTAGTTTGAGTTCGGGGAGGATTCTGGTAAGACATGAGACACTTAGTCTCTTTTAAGAAGGCTTAAGTTGGAAAAGTCAACCGGATGTTGACTTACGTGTTAGAGGACTCGGATGTGAGTTCTGATGGTTCGGTTAGCTTCGGGAGGTGATTTGTGACTTAGGAGCGCGATCGGAATGAGTTTTGGAGTTGTAGAGAAGATTTAGGCTTGAATTGACGAAGTAGATATTTTGGCAAATTCCGGTTGATAGGCGAGATTTTGATATAGGGGTCGGAATAAAATTCTGAGAGTTGCAGTAGCTTCGTTGTGTCATTTGGGATGTATGTGCAAAATTTCAGGTCATTCGGACGAGATTTGATAGACTTTTTGATCGAAAGCATAATTTAAGAGTTCTTGGAGTTCTTAGGCTTGAATCCTATGTTAAATTGGTGATTTGGTATTGTTGTGAGCATTCCGAAGTTTTGAGCAAGTTTGAACGATGTCGTGGGATGTGTTGGTACGGCTGGTTTGAAGTTCCGGGGGTTCCTGGATGTTTTAGTGCGAAAATTATAGCCGTAGCAAGTTCAGAAGGGTTGCAGGCCCCGGAACTCACCCACGCGGTCCGCACAAAAATGAGTACGCCCGCAGCCGTGGTAGGTGTCGCGCGGACCGCACAAAAGGGGGCGCGGCCGCGGTGAAGAACCTTCCCGCTGGTCCGACTTCGGAAGCTCATATCTTTTGATCTACAAGGAATATTAAGGTGATTCAAAAACGAAAGTTGTAGTCCTTCGTGTCTAGTTACCATAAATGTAAAGAAATCATAATTTGGACATTTGTAGCGAACGTTATGGCCAAAATATTAAAGCCTGTCACTGCAGAGGAAGGCCTGTGCGGCCGCGGTTGTTTTTGCGCGGACCGCACTGGCTTGTGCGGACCGCGGTCGATTTGGTGCGGCCCGCGGAGGTTGAAATCTGAGGGGTACTCTATAAATACAAAGCTTTGGGTTTTATTTAATATTTTGACCTAGAGAGCTCGGATATTAGCAATTTTTCGAAGGTTTTTCAAGCAATTCATCGGGGTAAGTGATTTTAACTCAGATTTGGCTATAATACATGAATCTATCACTGAATTCATCATTTAATTCGTGATTTGGGATGGAATTTGGGAAGAAAATTGTGAAACCTTGCAAAAATATAAAATGATGATTTGAAGGACCAAATGGTATCGGAATTGGATAATTTTGGTATTGTTAGACTCGTGAGGGTATGAGGATTCTGAAAATATAAATTTTACCCTATTCCGAGACATAGGCTCGGGTTTTGCTAATTTCGGGATTTTTGATATTTTTCGAATGTTTTCGCTTGGGCTTTGTTCTCTTGGCATATTGTGACGTATTCGTTCTGATTTTGGATAGATTTGACACGCGTGGAGGCCAATTCGAGGGGCAAAGGCATCGCGAGCTAGAGAATTAGCTGGTTCGAGGTGAGTAATAATTGTAAATGATGTACCGAGGGTTTGAAACCCCGAATTTGCACATCGTAGTGCTATATTGAGGTAAGACACGCACTGGATGATGAGCGTGAGGTCTTTTACTACTGGGGATTGTGACTTGGTCCGTCCCGATTGATGATTTTACCGTGTATTTGACTGAGAATCATTTGTTATCATCATAATTTGGGCTGTTTGCCATATTTGGGCTTCGTGCCAACTATTTGAACCCTTCGGGGATTTTTATCACTCTTTCCTCACTGCTTGACTTATTATTTGAACTCAGTCCTGTTGATATCTACTGTTTTACAAACTCAGCCACTTTTACTCAGATTTGAAAGTTAAATGATATTTCTACATCATGTTTTAGGCTGAGAACGACCGTTTTACTAATTCCCAAGGGGCTTGTGATGATTTTTTTTGGACTGAGTGAGGCCGAGGGCCATATATGAGGATATGCTGAGTGATATGAGGCCGAGGGCCTGAGATACTGTATATGCCACGAGGTGGCTTGAGTGATGTGAGGCCGAGTGCCGAGTGATGTGAGGCTGAGTGCCGAGTGATGATGCCACGAGGTATCTTGATATAGCACTTGGGCCGTAAGGGGCCCTCCAGAGTCTGCACACCCACAGTGAGCGCGGGTACCCATTGTTCTAAGTGATTGATGCTATGCCCGAGGGGCTGATATGAGTGATTGCGAGGTAGCCCGAGGGGCTGATACTATTCTGAGAGTGAGCCCGAGGGGCTGATACTGTTCTGAGTGATTGATACTAAGCCCGAGGGCTGGCGCTGTTCTGATATTGAGCCCGAGGGGCTGGTTCTTAATATTATGCCCGAGGGGCACTTTGTTGTACATGTTTTGCCCGAGGGGCTGTTTACATTTCTATCATTTTGTTACTCACTTGTAAACCACTTGCTTTACTTGTTGGAAAAAGGGATTTTCACTTGATTTCTCACTGTTTTACTGTTTAAAGCGATTTTACTGCTTCAGTATGGATTGCCTTGTGTTTTTACGTGATTTCTTGCCTTTAGTATTTATTTATTATTATTACTCACTGAGTCAGAGTACTCACATTAATCCCTGCACCGTGTGTGCAGATTCAGGCATAGTAGAGTCCGCACCTGAGCGCTGATTCCTTCCAGGCTAGGCAGTGATTTGGAGTTACGAGGTAGCTGTTGACGTCCGTAGCCCCTTGTCTCTCTTATCCTCTATCATTTATGTTTTTGTCAGACTGTTGTATCGGATTCCGTACTTTGTAGAAGTATAGAAGATTCTGTAGTAGATCATGACTTGTGACACCCCGATTTGGGCTGTGTCGGGATGGTTTCCACTGCTGTTATCGTTAAAGCTTCATAATCTATGGATATTATATTATGTTTATTACTATTTATGATAATTAACTGCTTAAAGAGGTGTTGTATTTTGGTCTGGCTGGCCTTGTCTTCACGAGAGGCATCATTACGACCGGGTTCAGGAATTGGGTCGTGAAAAGTTAGTATCAGAGCCTAGGTTACTTAGGTCTCACGAGTCATGAGCAGGTTTAGTAGAGTCTCGCAGATACGGAGACGTCTGTATTTATTCTCGAGAGGCTGCAGAACCTTTAGGAAAAACTTCATATTCTTGAAACTCCTATCGTGCGAACTTGTTGATCCGAGTGCTAAACTTCTGTTATTTGATTCTTCGCAGATGGCGAGGACTCGCGCTACTGGACGAGGTGGACGACTACCAGTGCCACCCACTGAGGCCACCAGAGGCCGTGGACGCGGTCGTGGACGTGGCAGAGGTAGAGTAGCGAGGGCAGCACCTGTTGATCCACCAGCTGCCCCGGCTTCGGATCAGGCTCCAGCTATTGATACTCCAGCAGTACCAGTTCAGGCACCAGGTGTGCCCATCGTGATTCCAGGTCTTCAGGAGGCCTTGGCACAGATCTTATCAGTTTGCACTGGCCTGGCTCAGGCAGTTTCAACCACTACAGCAGCAGCTACTTCACAGGTCGGGGGAGGCAATCAAACCTCCGTTGCTCGCACACCTGAGCAGGTAGTGTAGGGACTGTAGAGACCGGGGGTACCTCCAGCTCAACCGGTTGCACCAGCTCACGAGTTTGTTGTGCCAGTTATGCCGGATGATGAGCAGCGTCGTCTTGAGAGGTTTGATAGACTCCAGCCTCCGTCATTCAGTGGTGCTGAGGGAGAGGATGCCCAGGGTTTTCTTGATAAGTGTCAGCGGATGCTCCGTACAGCAGGGATTCTTGAGACTAGCGGTGTGGCATTTACAACCTTTCAGTTTACTGGGGCTGCCTTCACATGGTGGGAGGCGTATGAGAGGCGTAGGCCGGTTGGAGCAGCGCCCCTTACTTGGCAATAGTTCTCCACTCTCTTCTTGGAGAAGTATGTACCGTAATCCCGCAGAGAGGAGCTGCGTATATAGTTTGAGTGGCTGTGACAGGGGGATATGACTATGTCACAGTATGAGTCAAGGTTTTCTGAGTTGGCTCGTCATGCCATTTGGATAGTTCCGACAGATCGTGAGAGGATCAAGAGATTTGTTGATGGCCTTAACTATCATCTCTGTATTCTTATGACCCGAGAGAGGGTATTGGGTTCTACGTTCGAGGAGGTGGTCGATATCGCTCGCGAGATTGAGATGGTTCACCATCAGGATCGAGAGGAGAGGGAGGCCAAGAGGCCTCGAGGATCTGGCAGTTATAGTGGTGCTCCTTCGAGGGGCCAGTTCCAGCATGGTAGAGGTCGTTCTTTCAGGCCTGATCAGTCAGCCCGTCCAGAGTATAGCAGCGCATCTCCGGGTCATGTTCATCATGGATCTCAGCGGGGCCAGTCATCACTTAGTGCCCTCCAAGCTCAGAGTTCATCTCGTGCCCCGTCGGCTCAGGGTTCTTCTATGCCTAGTGCATCAGTTGATCACTCTGGTGTGAGGGGTTCCCTTCAGTACCCTTCTCCAGCACCTGGGAGTTGTTTTGAGTGTGAAGAGTTTGGGCCACATGTGGAGGCAGTGTCCTCGTCGTATTGCTAGTTCATCCCAGCAGAGGGGTCAGCCCTCGACTTCTGCTCCAGTTACTTCACTACCCGCCCAGTTAGCTAGGGGTGGAGGTCAGGCAGCCAGGGGTCGCCCCAGAGGGGAAGCTCGATCAGGGGGCAGTCAGGCCCATGTCTATGCACTCCCAGGCAGACCTGACGTGTTACACCCTATGTTTTCGTATGTTAGAGTATCCGTAAGTCAATTGATGTAAGATCAGAAATGAGATCAACTTTGAAAGTACATAAAGTAAGTTAATCCTTTTATAATGGAGGTTACAAATCTTTATGATCATGAATAACGAGTACCAAAAGGTTTGGAAAGCTTAGGCGCTGAATGAATTAAAGAAAATAAGTTTCGTCGAATGTCGACAAGTTTGGAATGTTATAACCTATACTTTTGGGGTGAGACAAGGGTGATTAACATGATGATGAAGTTATGTTATGAGTTAGTTTAGTCGTATGATAGTCGTGTGATATGTTTTGAAGTCAAGCAAGTTGTGGAACAAAAGTTGGAAAAGATCATCACAAGTTACATTCAAGAATGAGTTGAAACTTAGGTTAAATGTAGCTGAGATTATCTCCCAACATACTTTGAATCAAGGGATGATATACATATGAAATTGAATATCTATGAGTCTAGTTTTCAACTCATTAAATCATTTATCAATACGATCTCGGAGTATAGACATATTCGCATTTTCACGAGACCGCGCAGCTAGTAGGTGACAAGTAGGTGCATCACCTACTTGCCAAAAAGAGAGGCCTCAACTAAGTCGGTCAAGAGGGTACTTTTAAGGGATTATAAACTCAGTTATTTCACCTATCTTTAATACCAAGAAAACCTAATTGAACCCTTGCAACTCCTCCCCAAAAATCCCACACAAACCCTAGGGTATTCCGGGTGTTACGACACGATTCTAGTGCTGAAAAGTCCGGACAACTTGCTAGTTTCTCTTTCTCCTTCTTGTAGCAGTGTTGAGGAACTTATTTTTGATGAAAATGGACCTGGTTTCGTGAGTTATACTCAGTACAAGGTAAGTTTATGCTTCTCCTTCCATTATCTATGCGTTTGCGAGTTGTAACTCGATCGTAAAGAATAGACCTAGCTAGTTTCGAAAGAATGATATGTTGTTTGTTCTTGTGTAATGGTTGGATGGTTGTAAACTTATTTCTAAGTTGAATTCATGGCCGGTTTATTGGATAAGAGGTATAATGATATACTTTTGGTTGTATTTCCCAATTTGAAAGAAAAGACAAGTCGAAACGTGTTTAAGTAAACTGAAAAATTATTTTTGAGTTGATGAACTTGTGGGAATATTTTTGGGCTATTTCGTATTGGTATTGGGTTGTCTCTTTTACTAATATTTTTATGGAGTTGAGAGGAGGAAGGTTGTGGAGAAACACCACATAATGACAAGGTTGTTTGTTGGTCGTTCGTCGTAATATTTTCGGGTTGGTTGACACTATTATGGTTGTCGTGTTGTGTATGAAGTGATAAGGGTATGTTGGGTTGTTTGTGATTTTCTTGATTAGTGTGAAGTCATATATATAGGGGAGGTTCTGTCCGTTTCATTATAAAATAGGTTGTGGTCGATACATAATAGTTACGACGCTTAAACGATAACGAGAGTGTCATTTCTCTTATTGTAGACTAAGGAGCCGTGAAATTGCATAGCTTGAGGTTGGGAAGAATATACAAGGTATGTTAAGGCACTTACTTCTTTCTTTTGGCATGATCTAAAGTGACATGAACATAAATGGTACGCTAATTCATAACGGATCTACTCCTAGAAACTAAGGTTGTCCATGTTGTTCTTTCCTTATAAAGTTATTCTAAACAAGTGTGTATGATCCTTAAATCCCACTAAGGTTCATACTGATGGTAGGGATGTCCATAATGTTAATCGAAGGTGCAATGACCTTACATCACTCCGAAAGGGTTAGAACGTGATTCCATGAGTCAAGCATGCATTATATATATGTATCTATTTTACTATACCGAGCCGCACTGTAGTTGGCCGGGTATGGCACCTATTGTGCAACCACTGATCAGTTGGGTTTACCGAGCTCCACGTGGTTGGGTATGATTCTACCGAGCCTTATGATGGCCGGGTACGTTTTTACCGAGTCCTCTTTGAGGCCGGGTACGATATGATGATGATGATGCCCATAGAGGCGAATGTTTTTAAAAAAGTTCATGTATATATATGTATTATGCATTTCATGTCAGTAGCCCCCGGAGGCACTCAGATGTTACAGGTTGTATCTCATCTATCTCTCTTTACATTACTGTTCTTGTTTATGCTTTCCTACCTTACATACTCGGTACTTTATTCGTACTGACATCCCTTTTGCCTGGGGATGCTGCGTGTCATGCCCGCAGGTCCCGATTGATAGGTTGACTGTCCTCCTAGTAGGCTATCAGCTCAGCGAAGGTATTGGTGCACTCCACTTGCTCCGGAGTTGCCTAGTTGGTCAGTATGCTTTGGATATGTGCTGATTGGTATGACAGGGCCCTATCCCGATCTTTATGATTTTATGTACTCTTAGAGGCTTGTAGATAGATGTCAGGTGTAGGGACACTTGTATGGCCTTGTCGGCCTATGTTTTGAGTTTACAAATGGTCATGTCGGCCTTATAGGCCCGTATGTCACAAATATAAGTTTGTATATCATTTTGGGTCTTCATATGTTGAGTATTCCCTCAGGTTTTATTCTTGTTATCTCATGACCGATTTTCTGGCTCATTTACTCATGACAGTATGATAAGAAAGATATGTTACGTTGGTACTCGATTGAGTAATGCACCGGGTGCCCGTCGCGGCCCTCTGATTTGGGTCGTGACAGAAGTGGTATCAGAGCAGTTCTGTCCTAGGGATTCTACAAGCCATGTCTAGTAGAGTCTTGTTTATGGGTGTGTAGTGCACCACACTTATAAGCAGGAGGCTACAGGGCATTTAGGATTGTCACTCTTTCTTCTTATTCTAGATCGTGTGGTAGAGCTCTTTTGTAAGAATTCAAACTCCTAAATTCGACTTTAGTTGTAATACAATGATACCTACATTTAAAAAGATGGTTGGTAAAAGATTGTATGTGGCTGTGAAAGAGTTGAGTTAGAGGAGCTCGATTTTGCATGATGCATATGATGGGTAAATATAAGGTCTTCAGTAGATCATGTGTGTACTAAGAAGTGTAAGCTTCTCGATAAGGAGCCTTAAGGCAAAGAATATCTATCCACCCCTAAAGGCAATGGAAGATTCAAAAGATAGATACAAGCTTCAACAAGTAAAAGGAGCAAGATGGGAAGGGTACAAGGCACTTAGTTATTAAAGATTATCGGTATTTTCATCTTCGACAGAAAAATAAGCATTGTAAGTTACCCTCAATAGTAATAGAGGTATGTATAATTGACCATACCCATCTCAGTTATACCCTATTGGGGGCTAACATGTGTAGATTAAGAAAAGGACGAGATATCAGGATCCGGTTGGGGTTAGGATAACCCATAATGGTGAATTGATTGTTTGTGTTAGTTGACAATTTCTGAAGCATAATGCAAATGTACTAATAAATCTCTTTGTGAGATACCCAGATGGAGCACTCTAAAATAATACAGCTAGATATGAGTACTATAAAGATAGACACTGGAAGCCTTGAAGGGATAAATATTACCTTAGCATGGCTCGTGTCCCTAGGAGAGAGAATTTTGGGCATCCCGAAGAGCCAGTGAGATGAAGCAAGGGGAGCTAAAAGCAAAAGAATGTGTTATTGATGTTTTCAGAATAAAGTGATAGACATAAATGTTAGTAGGAAAATAAGAATAGAGTTAATGAAGAATTATGAGTATGATGTCCACATGGATGACAACGGTGGAACAAAAAATGATGATGAAAATGACAGAAATATAGAGTTTATAGTTAAGTGAAGGAAAACGATGAGAGGTGATAGGCCTTGAAACAACAAAGGAGTATAGGCCATAAAGTCATATCTTCTTTTCGAGAAATAAGTTCACAACTCTAACGCGATTACCAGCTGGAAAAGATATACCCCCAGAGTAGTAGAAATCAGTATGGGCTGGTAAACAAGATAAACTAAACGTGAACTAGGGACTAAATGATATGATAATAGTCGGCATCATGAGAATTTCAGAGGTTGTGTTCCGGCAATAATAGAATGGATGACAAAAGAATGCCCTTTAATGGTCATTCAGGAAGTCGCTTCCCTAAAGCAAGCAATATGAACAAAGTTAAGCTTAAGGAACTATGTGCGCCAGTTACACTAAGTGTCATCCTCACGAGCAAGGAGTTTTATTTTCCTTGGTACAAAAAGCATTACCACAAGGAGAGTACGGGTAATCGATGATGTGAAAAGATGTCAAATATATAGAGGTAAAATATCTATAGGTAGATGGTCGTAGCTCCAGCTCTTAGTACTCCTCTAAAGGGGGAATATGGAGTGATGTGGCATGAAGTCAGAATTTAGTGGTTCTACTAATCATGGAGTGGTAGAAGAATAATGCGGTAATGTGAAAAAGGGATGAGATTGTACTTATTCAAAGCCTACAAATATGCTACGATATCAGTGCATTATACAAACACGATGTCAAGGAAAGAAAGTAAAGGGTTCCTACCCGAAATGTCATTGATAGATCAGAGGCCAGTGCATGAGGTAAGTTAAAACAAAGGAAATAACCCAAGAAAGATTACAAAGGAAATAACCCAAGAAAGATTACACGGAAAATTGATGTGAGGATAGGCCAACGAGTATTTGGGATTTGATTAAGGAAGAGCCCAGTTATGGCTAAACAGGAGGTTATAGACGATTCAACAGATCATGCAAGATAAACGTAGTGAATCCTAATATAGTGAATTCAGTCTCGAAAATATGACGTCATAAACCTTGTGAAATGCTCAGATAGGAGTTGGGGTATTTAAGGGTATTGTATAAGTATTACGGGAATAATAGAGGGTGCCACTAAGGAGATAATCAAAATCTGATTTTACAAGTAATCCTACGAGCACAACGGCATGGAGGTATGTAAGTAAGGATAGTTGTAGGCGAGTAAGAATATCAAAAATTCCTTCAAGTATACAGTATAACAAGATCACAACTTTACAAGATCCAAAAGGTCTCCTAAGTACTACCACGAAAGACTAGCTGAGGAAATAAAGAAGAAGGTTTCCACCTAAGCATAGTGACCTAAAAAGGAAATGATCTTTGATCTTGTAACAGCAGTCTCACTATAATATTGCATGCACTCTATAAGAAAGTGGCACCTATCATGGCTAATGAACAGAAAAAAAGGAAAAAAAAACATCAAAGGTGATACTTGAGAGCATACGAGTTACAGGGAATTCCAGTGTTCGTGGGCACTATGATAAGCCAAGTATCCATGTAGCAAGTGGCAGAATGACCAGAAAAAGTAATTATTTACATTTAAAGACAACTGAGAATGCGCAAGAGAGAATCTAAGGTGCTAGCAAGTTAAGGAAGGTTCTGAGTAGAATAAATAAATACGTGTAGGTCGCAAGCGAAAGTATAGTAGAGTGAAAAGATTTTGGGTAGATGTGAGTAAGGGTGAGAAAAGGTGAGTTAGAAGCTGATAAGAATAGGTTAGACCTCGGTATTAAGCCCATCAAACAAGAGAGCTGATGGTTTATATATGTTATAAAAGGATCAGTATAGCTTGAATTAACACGGAGGAGTCTAAGACTAGGAGCATTTAGAAGAGATGGAATGCTCTTCTGGTTGTAATGTAAGGATGTAATAGTGGTAAATTATAAAAGTATGATATATAGGCCTTCATTTGAGTAATGATTCAAAGAGAAGAGATTTCATGGATGGCACGGGACTAGGATACCCCCATAAGCCGAATCACATTGGGATGCTATGAAATACGGTTATTGAAGTATAGTATTGTCCCTAGGTGGATTAGGAAAACCACTTCAAATGTTCCCCGATGAGACGTGAGACTTGTGGCAATGTATTACGTAAGAGGTTTCAAGTTATCAGTGGTGGATTATAGATTAACATTAAGGTAAATCAATAATAGATGGATAAAGATTCCAAAGTATGAGAGGAGATTATGATGTCATTCTTTAGATGAACAGTAATAAGGATTATACATATAGGATAAGCGGTGAGAGAGTAACCTAGAGTTGGGTGGCAGACCTCGGTAATAGTAAATCGAAGTAAGAGTTATTGTATAATATGACCTACCTAGTTGTATTAAAGCCATTAGCATAGATAACTGAGGCTATGAAACAAGATATAGCAAAAGTCATAAGTTTAACAAAGTACCGAGTGAAGAACTTTAGTATACCCATAGATGCCCAGACGGACAACATATCAAGCTTTGTATATGTTTACAACGTGCTACCTAGAGATTGAATAAAAGCTAGAAAAAAAAGATTCGCATAGGCACACATACAAGGAAAAAGTCGTACAGGCTGCATGACAAAAAGGAGCAACAGTTACGAGATTGGAAGGGGTTCGACCACAAGTCGTGGTATGAGAAGGAGGACTAAAGGGGGAATACCCTAGACTTTGGATTTATTCAAAGAATAGTTGCCTATATGGCTAGAAGATTATTAAAGTGTTCATAAGAGATATGGGTTATGAAAATGATAAATGGATCAGTCAACATTCTAGGACAAATGTTCCAAAGGGGGGAATGATGTTACACCCTATGTTTTCGTATGTTAGAGTATCCGTAAGTCAATTGATGTAAGCTAAGAAATGAGATCAACTTTGAAAGTACATAAAGTAAGTTAATCCTTTTATAATGGAGGTTACAAATCTTTATGATCATGAATAACGAGTACCAAAAGGGTTGGAAAGCTTAGGCGCTGAATGAATTAAAGAAAATAAGTTTCGTCGAATGTCGACAAGTTTGGAATGTTATAACCTATACTTTTGGGGTGAGACAAGGGTGATTAACATGATGATGAGGTTATGTTATGAGTTAGTTTAGTCGTATGATAGTCGTGTGATATGTTTTTAAGTCAAGCAAGTTGTGGAACAAAAGTTGGAAAAGGTCATCACAAGTTACATTCAAGAATGAGTTGAAACTTAGGTTAAATGTAGCTGAGATTTTCTCCCAACGTACTTTGAATCAAGGGATGATCTAAATATGAAATTGAAGATCTATGAGTCTAGTTTTCAACTCACTAAACCGTTTATCAATACGATCTCGGAGTATAGAGATATTTGCATTTTTGCGAGACCGCGCAGCTAGTAGGTGACAAGTAGGTGCATCACCTACTTGCCAAAAAGAGAGGCCTCAACTAAGTCGGTCAAGAGGGGACTTTTAAGGGATTATAAACTCAGTTATTTCACCTATGTTTAATACCAAGAAAACCTAATTGAACCTCTGCAACTCCTCCCCAAAAATCCCACACAAACCCTAGGGTATTCTGGGTGTTACGACGCGATTCTAGTGCTGAAAAGTCCGGACAACTTGCTAGTTTCTCTTTCTCCTTCTTGTAGCCGTGTTGAGGAAATTATTTTTGATGAAAAAGGACCAGGTTTTGAGGGTTATACTCAGTACAAGGTAAGTTTATGCTTCTCCTTCCATTATCTATGCGTTTGCGAGTTGTAACTCGATCGTAAAGAATAGACCTAGCTAGTTTCGAAAGAATGGTATGTTGTTTGTTCTTGTGTAATGGTTGGATGGTTGTAAACTTATTTCTAAGTTGAATTCATGGCCGGTTTATTGGATAAGAGGTATAATGATGTACTTTTGGTTGTATTTCCCAATTTGAAAGAAAAGACAAGTCGAAACGTGTTTAAGTAAACTGAAAAATTATTTTTGAGTTGATGAACTTGTGGGAATATTTTTGGGCTGTTTCGTGTTGGTATTGGGTTGTCTCTTTTACTAATATTTTTATGGAGTTGAGAGGAGGAAGGTTGTGGAGAAACACCACATAATGACAAGGTTGTTTGTTGGTCGTTCGTCGTAACATTTTCGGGTTGGTTGACACTATTATGGTTGTCGTGTTGTGTATGAAGTGATAGGGGTATGTTGGGCTGTTTGTGATTGTTTTGACTAGTGTGAAGTCATATATATAGGGGAGGTTCTGTCCGTTTCATTGTAAAATAGGTTGTGGTCGATACATAATAGTTACGACACTTAAACGATAACGAGAGTGTCATTTCTCTTATTGTAGACTAAGGAGCCGTGAAATTGCATAGCTTGAGGTTGGGAAGAATATACAAGGTATGTTAAGGTACTTACTTCTTTCTTTTGGAATGATCTAAAGTGACATGAACATAAACGGTACGCTAATTCATAACGGATCTACTCCTAGAAACTAAGGTTGTCCATGTTGTTCTTTCCTTATAAAGTTATTCTAAACAAGTGTGTATGATCCTTAAATCCCACTAAGGTTCATACTGATGGTAGGGATGTCCATAATGTTAATCGAAGGTGCAATGACCTTACATCACTCCAAAAGGGTTAGAACGTGATTCCATGAGTCGAGCATGCATTATATATATGTATCTATTTTACTCTACTGAGCCGCGCTATAGTTGGTCGGGTATGGCACCTATTGTGCAACCACTGATCAGTTGGGTTTACCGAGCTCCACGTGGCCAGGTACGATTCTACCGAGCCTTATGATGGCCGGGTACGTTTTTACCGAGTCCTTTTTGAGGCCGGGTACGATATGATGATGATGATTCCCACAGAGGAGAATGTTTTTAAAAAAGTTCATGTATATATATGTATTATGCATTTCATGTCAGTAGACCCCAGAGGCACTCAGATGTTACATGTTGTATCTCCTCTATCTCTCTTTACATTACTGTTCTTGTTTATGCTTTCCTGCTTTACATACTCGGTACTTTATTCGTACTGACATCCCTTTTGCCTGGGGATGCTGCGTGTCATGCCCGCAGGTCCCGATTGATAGGTTGACTGTCCTCCTAGTAGGCTATCAGCTCAGCGAAGGTATTGGTGCACTCCACTTGCTCCGGAGTTGCCTAGTTGGTCAGTATGCTTTGGATATGTGCTGATTGGTATGACAGGGCCCTATCCCGATCTTTATGATTTTATGTACTCTTAGAGGCTTGTAGATAAATGTCAGGTGTAGGGACACTTGTATGGCCTTGTCGGCCTATGTTTTGAGTTTACAAATGGTCATGTCGGCCTTATAGGCCCGTATGTCACAAATATAAGTTTGTATATCATTTTGGGTCTTCATATGTTGAGTATTCCCTCAGGTTTTATTCTTGTTATCTCATGATCGGTTTTTTGGCTCATTTACTCATGATAGTATGATAAGAAAGATATGTTACGTTGGTACTCGATTGAGTAAAGCACCGGGTGCCCGTCGCGGCCCTCTGATTCGGGTTGTGACATGATGCCATTGCTTCAGATGCTGTCATTACAGGTATTGTTTCAGTCTGCAACATAGATGCCTTTGTATATTTGATCCCGGTTCCACCTTTTGTTATGTGTCATCATACTTTGCTCGTTATTTGGGTATGCCCCGTGAGTTTCTTGCTTTACCTATTCATGTATCTACCCCGGTGGGTGATAGTATTATTGTAGACTGTGTGTACCGGTCATGTGTGGTGACTATTGGGGGTTTGGAGACCCGAGTAGATTTATTGCTATTGAGCATGATGGATTTTGATGTCATTTTGGGCATGGATTGGCTATCTCTATGTCGTGCTATTTTAGACTGTCATGCTAAGACAGTCACTTTGGCTATGCTAAGTGTATCGCGGATCGAGTGGCGTGGTGTGACTAATTATGTTCCTAGTAGAGTGATATCCTTATTGAAGGCCTAACGTATGGTTGGGAAGGGTTGTCTTTCATATCTAGCGTTTGTAAGGGATGTTGGAGTTGAGACTCCTAGTATCGATTCTGTCCCAGTTGTGAGGGATTTTCCCGATGTATTTCCTGCAGACCTGCCGGGCATGCCACCGGATAGGGATATTGATTTTGGTATTGACCTGGTGCCGGGCACTCAGCCTATTTCTATTCCGCCATATCGTATGGCACCAACAGAGTTGAAGGAATTGAAAGAACAGCTTCAGGAACTCCTAGATAAGGGGTTCATTCGGCCTAGTGTGTCCCCTTGGGGTGCACTAGTTTTGTTTGTGAAGAAGAAGGATGGCACGATGAGAATGTGCATTGATTATAGGTAATTGAACAAAGTAACAATTAAGAACAAGTATCCTTTGCCCCGCATTGATGATTTATTTGATCAGCTTCAGGGAGCGAGCGTGTTCTCCAAGATTGATCTCTGTTCGGGTTATCACCAGTTGAAGATCAGGAATTCAGATATTCTTAAGACTGCTTTTAGGACTAGATATGGTCATTACGAGTTTCTTGTCATGTCTTTCGGGCTAACCAATGCCCTAGCAGTGTTCATGCATTTGATGAACAGTGTATTTCGGCCTTATCTGGATTCGTTCGTTATTGTATTCATTGATGATATTCTGGTGTACTCGCATAGTGAGGAGGAGCACGCAGAGCATTTGAGAGTTGTGTTGCAGATATTGAGGGAGGAGAAACTTTATGCAAAATTCTTCAAGTGTGAGTTTTGGCTCAGTACAGTGGCTTTCTTGGGGCATGTGGTGTCCAGTGAGGGTATTCAGGTTGATCCGAAGAAGATAGAGGCGGTTCAGAGTTGGCCTAGGCCGTCCTCAGCCACAAAGATTCGTAGCTTTCTTGGGTTGGCAGGCTATTATCGCCGGTTTGTTCAGGGATTCTCATTTATCGCATCGCCCTTGACCAAGTTGACTCAGAAGGGTGTTTCATTTTATGGTCGGACGAGTGTGAGAAGAGCTTTCAGAAACTCAAGACAGCCTTGACCACAGCTTTAGTGTTGGTTTTACCATCAACTTCAGGTTCATATATCGTGTATTATGATACTTCGAGAGTTGGTATTGGTTGTGTATTGATGTAGGAGGGTAGAGTTATTGCTTATGCTTCTCGTCAGTTGAAGCCCCATGAGAAGAACTACCCTGTTCATGATTTGGAGTTGGCTGCCATAGTTCATGCATTGAAGATTTGGAGGCATTATTTATATGGTGTATCTTGTGAGGTATTCACCGATCATTGCAGTCTTCAGCATTTGTTCAAGCAAAAGGATCTTAATTTTAGGTAGCAGAGACGGTTGGAATTGCTTAAGGATTATGATATCACTATATTGTACCATCCGAGAAAGGCGAATGTGGTGGCCGATGCATTGAGCCGAAAGGCAGTGAGCATGGGGAGTTTGGCATATATTCCAGTTGGGGAGAGACCCCTTGTAGGTCGATGTTCAGGCCTTGGCCAATCGGTTCGTGAGGTTGGATATTTCGGAGCCCAGTCGGGTGTTGGCATGTGTGGTTTCTCGGTCTTCCTTATATGATTGCATTAGAGAGCGCCAGTATGATGATCCGCATTTGCTTGTCCTTAAGGACAGAGTTCAGCATGATGATTCCAGAGATGTGACTATAGGCGGTGATGGTGTATTGAGGATGCAGGGTCGGATCTGTGTGCCCAATGTGGATGGGCTCAGAGGGTTGATTCTAAAGGCGGCCCATTGCTCGCGGTATTCTATTCATTCGGGTGCCGCGAAGATGTATAAGGATTTGAGGCAACACTATTGGTGGAGAAGAATAAAGAAAGATATTGAGGGATTTGTAGCTCGGTGTCTCAACTGTCAGCAGGTGAAATATGAGCATCAGAGACCGGGTGGCTTGCTCCAACAGATGGTTATTCCCGAGTGGAAGTGGGAGAGAGTCACTATGGATTTTGTGAGTGGTCTTCTTTGGACTTTGAAGAAGTTTGATGCTATTTGGGTGATTGTGGATCGGCTGACCAAGTCCGCGCACTTCATTCTTGTGTGTACTACCTATTCTTCAGAGCGGTTGGCAGGGATTTACATCCAAGAGATTGTTCGGTTGCATGGTGTTCCGATTTCCATCATCTAAGATAAAGGTACTCAGTTTACTTCGCAGTTTTGGAGAGTCGTGCAGAGAGAGTTGGGTACTTAGGTAGAGTTGAGCACAACGTTTCATCCTCAGACAGACGGACATTCCGAGCGTACTATTTAGATATTGGATGACATGTTGCGTGCTTGCATCATTGATTTTAGAGGTTCATAGGATGAGTTTTTCCCACTTGCAGAGTTTGCCTACAACAACAGCTACCAGTCGAGTATTCAGATGCTCCGTATGAGGCTTTGTATGAGAGTCGGTGTAGATCTCCAGTTGGTTGGTTCGAGCCCGAAGAGGCTAGGCTATTGGGGACAGATTTGGTTCAGGATGCCTTAGAGAAGGTGAAGGTGATTCAGGAGAGGCTTCGTACAGCGCAGTCGCGTCAGAAGAGTTATGCGGACCGAAAGGTTCGGGATGTGTCCTATATGGTGGGTGAGAAGGTCTTGTTGAAGGTTTCGCCCATGAAGGGTGTTATGAGATTTGGGAAGAAAGGAAAATTGATTCCTCGGTTCATTGGGCCTTTTGAGGTGCTTCGGAGGATTGGGGAGGTGGCTTATGAGCTTGCTTTGCCACCCAGCTTGTCGAGTATGCATCCGGTATTTCATGTTTCTATGCTCCGAAAGTATATTGGGGATCCGTCTCATGTTTTGAACTTCAACACGGTTCAGTTGGATGATGATTTGACTTTTAATGTGGAGCCAGTAGCTATTTTGGGTTGTCAGGTTCGGAAGTTGAGGTCAAAGGGTATAGCTTCAGTGAAAGTGCAGTGGAGAGGTCGACCCGTGGAGGAGGCTACCTGGGAGACCGAGCGGGAGATGCGGAGCAGATATCCTCACCTATTCGAGGCTTCAGGTATGTTTCTTGACTCGTTCGAGGATGAACGTTTGTTTAAGTTGGGGAGGATGTGACGACCCGGCCAGTCGTCTCATGAATTACCGCTCCATTTTCTCCCATTTAAGCTTTTTTACGCTTCGTTAAACGTGTTTTATATGATCGGGTTGATTAGTTTGAGTTCGGGGAGGATTCTGGTAAGAAATGAGACACTTAGTCTCTTTTAAGAAGGCTTAAGTTGGAAAAGTTAACCGGATGTTGACTCATGTGTTATAGGACTCGGATGTGAGTTCCGATGGTTCGGTTAGCTTTAGGAGGTGATTTGTGACTTAGGAGCGTGATCGGAATGGGTTTTGGAGTTGTAGAGAAGATTTAGGCTTGAATTGGCGAAATTTATATTTTGGCAAATTCCGGTTGATAGGTGAGATTTTGATACAGGAGTCGGAATGAAATCCGAGAGTTGCAGTAGCTTTGTTGTGTCATTTGGGATGTGTGTGCAAAATTTCAGGTCATTCGGACGAGATTTGATAGACTTTTTAATCGAAAGCATAATTTAAGAGTTCTTGGAGTTCTTAACTTGAATCCTATGTTAAATTGGTGATTTGGTGTTGTTGTGAGCGTTTTGAAGTTTTGAACAAGTTTGAACGATGTCGTGGAATGTGTTGGTACGGTTGGTTTGAAGTTCCGGGGGTTCCGGGTAAGATCCGGGATGTTTTAGTGCGAAAATCATAGCTGTAGCAGGTTCAGCAGGGTTGCAGGCCCCGGAACTCACCCACGCGGTCTGCACAAAAATGAGTGTGCCCGCGATGAGTGCTGTGCGGACCGCAAAAAAGTGGGCACGGCCGCGGTAGGTGTCGCGCGGACCGCACAAAAGGGGGCGCGGCTGCGGTGATGAACCTTCCCGCTGGTCCAACTTCGGAAGCTCATATCTTTTGATTTACAAAGAATTTTGAGGTGATTTAAAAACGAAAGTTGTATCCCTTCGTGTCTAGTTTCCATAAATGTAAATATCACAATTTGGACATCTGTAGCAAAGGTAGAGGAAGGCCTGTGCGGCCGCGGTTATTTTTTGCGTGGACCGCACTGGCTTGTGCAGACCGCAGTCGATTTGATGCGGCCCGCGGAGGCTGAAATCTGAGGGGTACTCTATAAATACGAGGCTTTGGGTTTTATTTAATATTTTGACCTAGAGAGCACGAATTTTGGCAATTTTTCGAAGGTTTTTCAAGAAATTCATCGGGGTAAGTGATTTTAACTCAGATTTGGCTAGAGTACATGAATTTATCACTGAATTCATCATTTAATTCGTGATTTGGGATAAAATTTGGGAAGAAAATTGTGAAACATTGCAAAAATGTAAAATGATGATTTGAAGGACCAAATGGTATCAGAATTGGATAATTTTGGTATGGTTAGACTCGTGAGGGTATGAGGATTCTGAAAATGTAAATTTTACCCGATTCCGAGACATAGGCTCGGGTTTTGCTAATTTTGGGATTTTTGATATTTTTCGAATGTTTTCGCTTGTGCTTTGTTCCCTTGGCATATTGTGACGTATTCGTTCTGATTTTGGATAGATTCGACACGCGTGGAGGCCAATTTGAGGGGCAAAGGCATCGTGAGCTAGAGAATTAGCCGTTTCGAGGTGAGTAATGATTGTAAATGATGTCCTGAGGGTTTGAAACCCTGGATTTGCACATCGTAGTGCTACATTGAGGTAAGACACGCGCTGGATGATGAGCGTGGGGTCTTTTACTACTAGGGATTGTGACTTGGTCCGTCCCGATTAATGATTTTACCGCGTATTTGACTGAAATTCATTTGTTATCATCATGATTTGGGCTGATTGCCATATTTGGGCTTCGTGCAAACTATTTGAACCCTTCGGTGATTTTTATCACTATTTCCTCACTGCTTGACTTATTATTTGAACTCAGTCCTGTTGATATCTACTGTTTTACAAACTCAGCCACTTTTACTCAGATTTGAAACTTAAATGATATTTCTACATCATGTTTTGGGCTGAGAACGACTGTTTTACTAATGTCCAAGGGGCTTGAGATAATTTTTTTGGACTGAGTGAGGCCGAGGGCCATATGTAAGGATATGGTGAGTGATATGAGGCCGAGGGCCTCAGATACTTTATATGTCACGAGGTGGCTTGAGTGATGGGAGGCCGAGTGCCGAGTGATGTAAGGTCGAGTGCCGAGTGATGATGCCACGAGGTGGCTTGATATAGAGCTTGGGCCGTAAGGGGCCTCTCCGGAGTCTGCACACCTACAGTGAGCGCGGGTACCCATTGTTCTGAGTGATTGATACTATGCCCAAGGGGCTGATATGAGTGATTGTAAAGTAGCCCGAGGGGATGATACTATTCTGAGAGTGACCCCGAGGGGCTGTTACTGTTCTGATATTGAGCCCGAGGGGCTGGCACTGTTCTAATATTGAGCCCGAGGGGCTGGTTCTATTGATATTATGCTTGAGGGGCAGTTTGTTGTACATGTTTTGCCCAAGGGGCTGTTTACATTTCTATCATTTTGTTACTCACTTGTAAACTACTTGCTTTACTTGTTGGAAAAAGGGATTTTCACTTGATTTGTCATTGTTTTACTGTTTAAAGCGATTTTACTGCTTCAGTATGGATTGCCTTGTGTTTTTACGTGATTTCTTGCCTTCAGTCTTTATTTATTATTATTACTCACTAAGTCGGAGTACTCACATTACTCCCTGCACCGTGTGTGCAGATTCAGGCATAGTAGAGTCTGCACCTGAGCGCTGATTCCTTCCAGGCTAGGCAGTGATTTGGAGTTACGAGGTAGTTGTTGACGTCCGCAACCCCTTGTCTCTCTTATCCTCTATCATTTATGTTTTCTTTAGACTGTTGTATTGGATTTCGTACTTTGTAGACCTATAGCAGATTCTGTAGTAGCTCATAACTTGCGACACCCCGATTTGGGCTATGTCGGGATGGTTTCTACTATTGTTATCGTTAAAGTTTCGCAATCTATGGATATTATATTATGTTTATTACTGTTTATGATAATTAACTGCTTAAAGAGGTGTTCTATTTTGGTCTGGCTGGCTTTGTCTTCATGAGAGGCGCCATCACGATCGGGTTTAGGAATTGGGTCGTGACATTGGATAACGAAACAAGAATGAATATTGCCTAGCCAAGAACGACTAAACTTGATAAAGCTGTATGTCTAAGCAAATAGTAAAAAATAAAACAAGTAACCAAAAAAAGAAGATCTAAACCAAATCTAAATACACAAGTTATCTTGAAAACGATCATCAAGATAGATAGGAACCTCAAATTACACTAGTCCCTGTCGAACAAGTCCTTTTATTTTAGGATAAAAAAGAATGAAAGAATTTGCCCATTTTATCTCTTCTTCTGTCAGTTTCTGTAACAAACACAAGAAAAGTAGGAGATGAACCTCACATGTCAATCACAAAGCTAGGTAAAAAAAATGTTATTAATAAAACTACAGTACTATTGAGTCTTCTCGTTTCCAAGTTTTAAGACATCAGAACTATATGTATTCTTGTTTCAAAGTTTTAAGACATGATAATGCTTTCAACTACACTCTCAAAGAAAGAGAGAAGAATGCTACTGTGAAATTCTGTTTGTAAGCTAAAGTGCTGATCCATAGCCATACTTCAGTACTTAGAATTCACCTTCTCAAACATTTGTAGACATGCTCCAAGAAAAGGTATCAATTCTTTTCCTAAGTGAAACAAACTTTAGCTTTCAGGTGAAAGGGATTAAGGAATGTTATGTTAAGTTCGAAGCTCGATGGCTATGGCGGAAAGTAATAGAATAAAAAAACCCTAGAAGGGTTGAGAGAAGAAGATGAGTGAAATGAGTCGGTCAAATCTAATTGACCAAAAACCTCATATTATTATTTAGAAGTGTCTATTTATATTTACAAGTGTAAGAGACAAAAAATAAAATGTAAAATCTGAAAATCAAAATATAAGAAAATATAAACTATAAAAGGGCCTTCTGCTTTCCCTTAGCTGATTGGGCCTGTGACAGTTGGGCCTGAGCTGTATTTGGGCTAACACTCCCCCCACCCCAAGCTTGAGGGTGAGAACATACCAAGCTTGCAAAGTAAACCATGATGAACAGGACCAGGAAGAGCTTTGGTCATGATGTCTGCTAACTGATTGGAGCTGGAGATAAAGTGCAAGGAAATCAGACCAGCCTGCAAGCAAGTTCACACATAATGACAGACAATCCCAATGTATTTTGTGCGCTCGTGAAAAACTGGGTTCTTGGTAATATGGAGAGCTTCCTGGTTGTCACAATAAATGGGAACTGGGCTAGAGATGGACAAACCAAGATCACCCAGAAGTCTGAGCAACCAAGAAATCTCAGCTGAAACTTTGTGAAGAGCTCTGTATTCAGCTTCAGTTAAGGACAAGGAGATAGTAGGCTGCTTCTTGCTTTTCCACGAAATTGGGCTACCACCAAGTGCAATATAATAACCAGTGAGAAATTTGCGAGAAATGGCACAGACAACCCAATCAGAGTCAAAATATGTAGTGAGGGACAAATCAGATGAGCTGGAGAGGGGCACCCCTTGAGCTGGATCATTTAGTAAATATCTGAGAACATGCAAGGCTGCCAACTGTAGACACCTGATTTTTGACCCTCCCCGAGAATTTTCACATTTTTAGCATAAATATGTAATTTAGGTCTAATATACCTATTTTGACTATTTTTGCTTTATTTCGTTGCAAAAAGAAAAATTACAAAAAAAATATATATATAAATTTTTAGTTTATGTATTTCTCATAAACTTGAAAAATACAAAAAAATAGTACATTATTTTGTATTTTATATAATTTCGAAAATTACCAAAAAATATAGTTCTATTAATGTTTTGTAGTCATTTTAATACAAAAAATATTATTACTTTATATTTTATCTTTATATAAAAACAAAAATTACAAAAAATAGTTCTATTAATATTTTATAGCTATTTTAATCTTGAAAAAATATTAAAAAAGATATAGTTGTTTTAAATATTAGTCTTATTTTTGGTAGTTATTTTGCTTACATAGGATTAATAGAGCAACGTCGTGTTCTTATTCTCGGGTCCGGGCAAAAGAATAATATTCGGGTTCAAACTACCCGGTTTCGGGCCTAATTTTTGGACCTAGCCCACAATAATCCGAGTCCACCACACGTTGGGGACACGCGTGGGGAACAAGGACGGAACACGACACACGGGGAACCCCACCACGCGTGGAGGACACAAGTCTTGAACCCCACCACGCGTGGGGCTCATTTTTCTTGGCATTGGGTATCAAATACACGGGCAAACACAGAAGGAGGGGGAAACTTTAAAATTTTTTTGGAGAGGGGACTGTTCACTCATCTTCCTCCTTTGGAAGAACCAGAAACGAACCTAACGAAACCCTACTGTCCAAAAAGCTACCGTCCGCAACCCCCCTCGTCGGAGCTCTTGCTCTAGTCCGTCACCTTCCCATCGTGACCCACCTCCGAGCTCCAGCCATTAACCACTGCCCGTCGACCCTACGTCCAAACGCCATAACTATTGTCATCACTTTCTTCGGCATTCAGCTCGTCGACTCTACTGTTGCGTCGCCAGTCGGGCAGCAGCTGTTGCTGCTTTGCCGAGCAGTTGTGGCCACATTTCTTCTCCTTCGTCGACCACTGGCCAAACGACCCTCCATAGCTCCCCTTTCCTCACCTCCAACGACCCCTTCTGTTGCAGCTTCACGCACCAGTTGCTGCGTTGGAAAAATACAGCAGCTGTTGCTACGTCGCTGTGTTGCCGAGCAGCTGTCGCCGCACTTCTTCGCCAACGACCCCTTTCGCTTCATATTCACGTACCAGTTGCTGCGTCAATAAGAAAAAACAACAGCAACCAACCCCTCGGGTCGTTGACAGTCTTGGTCCGATCTTTCTGTTTTCCGTTGAGGTCATTTTTGTTCGTCGAGGTCCGGTACGTCGAGGTTGTTCGTGGAGGTCGATGTAGAGGGTTGGTCCATGACTCTATCCGTTTCTGTTTGTTCAGGTTAGTAAACCTCAAGTATTAGATAAGGAAACGTTACGTTAAATGTTCGAAGATGCAATATAGTAATTGGTATGATAATTTTCTGATTATGTTTTCACCGTATGCATTTTGTTCATTCGTCGTTATGTTATTCTTGTTTATTTGATGTCATTTAATTAAGTTGGGTTAGTTGTTCTATGACACAAGTTTGACGTTAATTTGTTCGTCTCTTCCCTCGCTTAGTTCATTCGGACAAAACTAGCATTAGTACTTGTTGTTACTACTTCCGAAACACTCCTTCGCTAAACTCATTTTATTAAATTTCTGACGAATTATGAGATTTTAGTTGTAAAGGGGCTGTAAGGTTTAGTATTGTTAAAGGCATAAAAAATGGCATCCTTTTAAAAAATAAAAATAAATAATAAAATAAAAAAAAAACGAGACAAGCTTCGCCAAAATAAAAATGTACAGATTGCGGAGCCCTCACAAAATATATGTGTTAAATATTTAGATTCCGGGACGGGCCGTTTAGCAAATTTCACGGCCCTACCCAAAATCATAATGCGCTGGTTGTTTTAGGCGCGCCTTTAATAATTTATTCTCCCTAACTCGGGTGCACATTTATGTGACCCAAATCCAAATCTCAGCGGAGTTGAAATGTGTCTCTAAATCGCGGGTACATCCATTGTAACATGGTTCGAGATGCATGTCCACGACGTTGCAAATTCCTTTAAAAAATAAGAATGAGATGAGCCTCGCCGAATAAAAATACAAATTGCGGGGCCCTCAGTAAATACTTGTTTTAAATTATTTAGAATTCAGGAGGGCCGTTTAGCGAATTTCACGGCCTCCCCAAAATAATAACACGATAGTCTCTTTAGGTGCGTGTTTAATAATCTACTTTCTTAAACATGGGTGTGCATTTCATGCGACCCAAATCCAAATCCCAAAACGTCAAATAAAATATGTTCCGAATTGTGGGTGCATTTCATGTAACGCAGTCCAAAGACATGTTTTTAAACAATGTTCACATTCTTGTAAAAATAATTAAAAAATAATAAAAGCGGTAAAAAGATAAAATTTGCACATAAGTTCATATTTGTATTAAAATCAGATAAATAAGCCGAATATGACAGTTGAGCGACCGTGCTAGAACCACGGAACTCGGGAATGCCTAACACCTTCTCCCGGGTTAACAGAATTCCTTATCCGGATTTCTGGTACGTAGACTGTAATATGGAGTCATTCTTTTCCTCGATTCGGGATTAAAATTGGTGACTTGGGACACCCTAAATCTCCCAAGTGGCGACTCTGAAATAAATAAACCAATCCCGTTTCGATTGTTCTTTAACTGGAAAAACTCCCTTGTCCCCTCTCAAGTATGTAAAAAGGAGGTGTGACAGCTCTGGCGACTCTGTTGGGGAATTATACCCAGAACCACTGGTTCAGGGTTAGAAATCGAGCTTAGAATAAATTGTTATGTTCAGCTTTATCTGATTTTGTTACATGATCTGTGCTTAATGTGCTAATTGGTTGCCTTTTACCGCTTTGATATTACGTGAACTGTATATAAACTGTGCCGAAACCCATATCCTCTCTGAGTCCTCTAAATCATGAAGAAGGGTGTACTTCGTACGACTTCTTTTCTGTATAGTGTCAAATTCCAATTTAGAACGAGGTTCGGACAAGTTGCTAAGCCGGTGAAGCTTTTGTATTCCCGGTACGCTGCCCCCCCCCCCGGCTCGAGCTGTCCGCTCGGGTAAGCCAGGTCTAGAACAAACACCCAGGTTTTGAACCTAGAATAACTCAGCTTCATGCCGGATCCCTAGTAGAAACGTTTATTTGCATCATGTGCATTTGACTTAGGGACTCAACACAGGAGTTGGGTCCGTCTAGGACAAGCAACCTAAAAATAATAGACCATCTTTTGGAATCCTATGTGCTACATGTTGTATTTATTCAAGGGTGAATGGGTCATTTGGCGGACCAATGATATTTGCGGACAAATGACACTCCTTATCATGCCGATCACGTTAAATAAGAAAGTTGCACGATTTTTTAGATAAGCATGCTATTATGTTAATTAAGCACATGGGGAACATTGTGGAATCCAAGAAGTTTTGGAATTCCCTATGTCCCCCACGCTTCATTTTTGGGAAAAAGCACATGGGGAACATTTGTGGAATCCAAGAAGTCGTGGAATTCCCTATGTCCCCCATGCTTCACATGTTGGGAAAAGCGCATGGGGAACATTTGCGAAATCCAAGATGTCTTGGAAATCCTTATGTTTCCCATGCCACATTTTTGAAAAATAATAATAAATATAAAAAATAAAAATACATAAAAAAAAGTATGAAAATTCAAAAGATTTTGTATGTTTTCATCATTTTCCACAGATTAAAAAAAATCGTGAAAAAGAGGAGAAAATAACAGCGTAGAGATATAACTACTTATTTTTAGAAAAAAATCAATGTCCAAGTAGTGTTGAAACTCTGCCGAAATTTTGAAAAAAGAAGAAGGAATGTTTTATGTTTTTTGTTAGTTTGTTAGTTTGTTATGAATGAAAAATAATAGTTTGTTTGTTTGTTGTAAAAAAAAATATAGAAAATGGAAAAGGGTCTTCTCAAAAATAGTTTATTTGCCCGAACTACGCGGGTTTGATTCTCACCGGATGTGAGATACGTAGGCAACCCTCATCGGGTCCAACCCTACCTTTTGCTAAAAAGCCAAAAACAAATAAATAATAATAAAAGAATAATATGTCAAATTTTAATTTTGTCATAAAGAAGTCGGGTGACGTTGTTTTATCAAGACATAGCTGAATGTTCCCGAGAGGGACGCCGGAAGGCTGACTTTGCATAAACAACCACCTTTGGGTCATTTTTTTTAAGATTTGGTCCGGTTGACCCACACAGCCTTAAAAATCTTCGTCCCGAGGCGTTGAAAGGCCGTGTTTGCAACATTGACTTTTCTAATTCGAAAAACGATAAAAAGAGTCATAAATAAGTCGGGTGATGCTGTTTTGTCAGAAATAGCCGAATGTTCCCGAAAGGGACGCCGGAAGGCTGACTTTGCATAAACAGCCACCTTTTGGGTCATGTTTAGGATTTTTGGTCTAGTTGACCCACACAGCCTTATAAATCTTCGTCCCCGAGGCGCTGAAGGGCAGTGTTTGCAACACCAGTTTCTTTTGTAGTTTGAAAAGAAGAAAAAACAACTAGTCAGCGGTCAAGTGAATACCGTTTGAATTTTTTCATGATAAGCCAAGCCATATTCGGCCGCGTCTTAAACCGTTCTTGCCGAAATAAGCCTTAGAGTATCTTTCAGTTGTCGAAAGGCTATTTTCGTAAAAGAATGGACAAGTTTGTAAAGTGTCAAAATAATCCTCCCTGACCTCAAAATTCATGTAAGATTTGGAAGGGGCCACATTTGCAAAAATAACCGTCTGGTTGCATTTGGAAAACGGGGAAAGGAACTGGCCGTTTGTTTTTGAGTTTGTAATTCTTTGAGTAGAGTATGCAAGTTATTTGATTTTCGAGGCCGTTTGTTGTCTCTTGTCAAAAGTCTGTTAGTATGGCTAGTTTTTAAACTTTTGCAAGCAGGTTTGTTTTAATTTGAAAGTTGGAAATTCCCAAAAAAAATGTGTTTATTATTGTTTATCTTTTATTGGTCCGAACTACGCAAGGTCTGATTCATGCGGGGTCATGATACGTAGGCAATCTCCATAAGATTCGACCACAACAAAAAGAAAAGCAAAAAAAAAGAAATGAAAAAAGAAAAACGAAAAAAAAGAATGAAAAAAAAGAATGAAAAAGAAAAAGAAAAAAAAGAAAAGGAAAAAATGAATGAAAAAAAATCGAAAAAAAAGAAAAAAAGAAAAAAGAGATGTTGTCAATAACGAGGACCGACTGAGTCCATTCTAACCTGTTTTGTTTGAATCACAAAGAAAGAAGGTGGTTGGTTTGTGGTAAGTCGGGAATACAAGATCCAAAAGCACGCTTTGCGGGGATCAGGCGTGATGACAGAAGCATTCGAGTCCTATTGGGAACTTGTTGACTAAGGGTGATGATATTGAAGTTGGCAATGGTCTGGCAATACTGATGCAAAGCTCAGCGGCTAAGACGCCAGTTTCGCTAAAGGGGAGGACGCTCCGTTCCTTGGTTAACAAGAAAGAAGCATTTGGTGGCTTATTTTGTTGTCATTTCTGTTGTCCGGATTATTAAGGTTGTAACTTGGATTTTGTCCTGTGTCAAACCTTCTTATCTTTCCATTTTGTCATAGCAGTTTGTTTTAAATTTTGTCCAGTTTGTGTTAGGATTTTATTCTGGTTGTTTTGTTTGTTTTATTATTCAAACCATTTCGCTGATAGTCTAATACAAAGCCGGTCTTTCGTTATTTCCAGTCATCTTTTTGTTTAGTCATTTTATCATTTTTGTTCGATGCCGATTCTAGGGATATGACATGCGCACCCAGTTTGGGCCTAATCTTAAAAGTTAATCATAAAACCCTGGGAAGGTGATCAAAGCATTTAAAGGAAATAAGAACGGTTTGAGATTAGTTGGATCCCGAGTCATGTGGAACTGGGGCAAGTTAAACACAAAGAAAACCGTTAAAAAGCAAAGATTCGCCAAATTGGCATGAGGGTCGTTCTTGATAATGAGAGTGTCGCCCAACGGTGCTTTAGAAATGACAAAGAGAAAGGCAAATGTTTAACATAATTGTCAAGTCCAGCACCATCGGAAGAGACTATAAATCTATTGTTTAATTGTGTTGTTTGCACTTGGCATGTTTTGAAGACTGGAATGACGAAGGCATTTTGTTCTGCTACCTAAACACTTTATCCTTCGTTACCCCTTTTGAACCTTATTTATTTTCTTTCATACCCCTCGTTCGGAATCAGTAGCAACGAAGAAAAAGAAAAAAGAAAGAAAACAACAAAACGAAAAAAAAAGAGAAAAAAAGAAAAGAAAAGAAAAATGATAACAAAGAAAGAAAGTCAAATGAAAAAAGAGGAATTGGGAACTACGTTTGACCCGATTCCTCAAAGAGGATACGTAGGCGCTTCACGGCTCGGTCATAGTTTTGAAAAATGAAAAAAAAATCAATTAAAATATCCCCAAGCAAGAAACTGGGGCAAAGGTTGCGTTTGTTGTAAATAAATCTAATTCCGAAGGTTGTAACTAATAACCCAAAATTAATGTATTTTTAAGCCTTTTATACCCTTTCTTTCTAGCCTATCCAAAACCCACATTACGGTCCAAAGAAAGACCTTCTGATCAGTCTTCAAAAGATGCCAAGTCAGACAAATGAAGAGTCTTACCGGCGAACATAACATTCTGTTCCACAGCAGAAAGGACTCTAATCTCCAACAGAAAGAGTCATACCGGCAACACTCCAAATCCCCCAGCTGGAGAGAGATATAAAACGAGAGAGTCTTATTGGTGAAAACCTTCACAGGCACCATAAGGCGATGAAAGCTGAGAGAAGAACCAAAAATGAGAGAGACTTGATAGTGAAAACCCTTCGGGCACTACAAGTCGAATAAGATTGAGAATCAGATGGGGAATCGCCAATTGAAGATCTTGAAAGATGATTGACGGTAGAGGATAGGCCACATACGCATGTCATGGCCATTAGAGTCGGTATCTGCATTTGATAGGTTTTTATTTATAGTTTCTTTTGTTAAAGAGTCATTTTTTTCCTTTGTCTTTTTATTCTGTTCCCTTTTATCTTTTTCCTTTCATAGAAAAATCCCCAATAGAGTCTGTCTGGTCAGAACAAGTGAATTGACTTCAAAATATGCCATCAACTTTCCAATTATACGAAATGAGATCTGACTAGTACATCCAAATGGTATAGTCAGCAAGGAACAAGCGCGAGGCCAATGTCAAGAAAAAATATCCCCAGCAAAAGGGAATTGACAAAGGATTGACGAGTGTCAAGAGGGATATCCTTGCCAAAACCAAGGTTATAAACCTCAAGGCCAAGGCCCGTAAACAAAGCAAGGAAAGCAGTGAGCATGATTTGGGAAATTCATCCTAGACTAAAAGGTCGGGGAAATGCCAGTTTCCGAGCTATGCCACAAAAGAAGAGGGATATCCCCAGCAGAAAGGGATTATCCCCAGCAAATGGCATCGTCCCCAACGAGTTGTGGAGCGCAGAGCAAGGAAGGAGAAAGGAAAACCATCCCAGTGGGAGTATCACAACCAACCACCGCGTTTTGTTTGATTTGAAGCAGGTAAAGGAAATGGCATTGATGCCAGAAATGCATGCCACAAGAGATATTATCAAACTGGGGTAGAAAATTTTCTTTTCATTTAGAAAATTTTCTGAAAGTCAGATACCCATCCGGGGAAGAATAAAGATAACGTCAGTCTCAAGGGAAATGGTCTTAGAACCAGTGTTGCCCCCAACATAATAAGTTTCAATGGAGGAAGTTGTTCTCCAGCAAAGGGATAAAACTTGAACTCAGAAAAGCAAGAGGCCAGCAGCCTTCCGAAGAGTGAAGCACTAGTTCTGAAGGAATCAAAATCCCCCAACAGTATTATCCACGACAGTGTTATCCCTAGCAGGTTTGAGGAGTCCAACCCAAGTTTGGTGAAAATCGGTATCCTCAGCGGTTAGTCTTCAAAGGAAGAAGCTAATAATAATAATAATAATAAAAAAGAATAATAATAAAAAATAAAAAATAAAATGGGGAAGGTAGAAAGGGAAAATTCATCCCAATCCCCAGCAAGTATTCGAGGTAAGACATTTTCAAGTCTTAAGGATATTTTGGGTTCATCCGCCCTCGAATAGGATATTTTGGGTTCATCCGCCCTCGAACAGGATATATCGGGTTCATCCGCCCTCGAACAGGATATGTCGGGTTCATCCGCCCTCGAATAGGATATTTTGGGTTCATCCGCCCTCGAATAGGATATTTTAGGTTCGTCCGCCCTCGAATAGGATATTTTGGGTTCGTCCGCCCTCGAATAGGATATTTTGGGTTCGTCCGCCCTCGAATAGGATATTTTGGGTTCGTCCGCCCTCGAATAGGATATTTTGGGTTCATCCGCCCTCGAATAGGATATGTCGGGTTCATCTGCCCTCGAATAGGATATTTTGGGTTCATCCGCCCTCGAATAGGATATGTCGGGTTCATCCGCCCTCGAATAGGATATTTTGGGTTCATCCGCCCTCGAATAGGATATGTTGGATTCATCCGCCCTCGAATAGGATATTTTGGGTTCATCCGCCCTCGAATAGGATATTTTGGGTTCATCCGCCCTCGAATAGGATATGTCGGGTTCATCATCCCTCGAACAGGATATTTTGGGTTCATCCGCCCTCGAATAGGATATTTTGGGTTCATCCGCCCTCGAATAGGATATGTCGGGTTCATCCGCCCTCGAATAGGATATGTCGGGTTCATCCGCCCTCGAATAGGATATGTCGGGTTCATCCGCCCTCGAATAGGATATGTCGGGTTCATCCGCCCTCGAATAGGATATGTCGGGTTCATCCGCCCTCGAATAGGATATGTCGGGTTCATCCGCCCTCGAATAGGATATGTCGGGTTCATCCGCCCTCGAATAGGATATGTCGGGTTCATCCGCCCTCGAATAGGATATGTCGGGTTCATCCGCCCTCGAATAGGATATGTCGGGTTCATCCGCCCTCGAATAGGATATGTCGGGTTCATCCGCCCTCGAATAGGATATGTCGGGTTCATCCGCCCTCGAATAGGATATGTCGGGTTCATCCGCCCTCGAATAGGATATGTCGGGTTCATCCGCCCTCGAATAGGATATGTCGGGTTCATCCGCCCTCGAATAGGATATGTCGGGTTCATCCGCCCTCGAATAGGATATGTCGGGTTCATCCGCCCTCGAATAGGATATGTCGGGTTCATCCGCCCTCGAATAGGATATGTCGGGTTCATCCGCCCTCGAATAGGATATGTCGGGTTCATCCGCCCTCGAATAGGATATGTCGGGTTCATCCGCCCTCGAATAGGATATGTCGGGTTCATCCGCCCTCGAATAGGATATGTCGGGTTCATCCGCCCTCGAATAGGATATTTTGGGTTCATCCGCCCTCGAATAGGATATTTTGGGTTCATCCGCCCTCGAATAGGATATTTTGGGTTCATCCGCCCTCGAATAGGATAATATGGGTTCATTCAAGTCTTAAGGATATTTTGGGTTCATCCGCCCTCGAATAGGATATGTCGGGTTCATCTGCCCTCAAACAGGATATGTTGGGTTCATCCGCCCTCAAACAGGATATGTCGGGTTCATCCGCCCTCAAACAGGATATGTCGGGTTCATCCGCCCTCGAATAGGATATTTTGGGTTCGTCCGCCCTCGAATAGGATATTTTGGGTTTGTCCGCCCTCGAATAGGATATTTTGGGTTCGTCCGCCCTCGAATAGGATATTTTTGGGTTCATCCGCCCTCGAATTGGATAATTTGGGTTCATCCGCCCTCGAATAGGATATTTTGGGTTCATCCGCCCTCGAATAGGATATTTTGGGTTCATCCGCCCTCAAACAGGATATGTTGGGTTCATCCGCCCTCAAACAGGATATGTCGGGTTCATCCGCCCTCAAACAGGATATGTCGGGTTCATCCGCCCTCGAATAGGATATTTTGGGTTCGTCCGCCCTCGAATAGGATATTTTGGGTTTGTCCGCCCTCGAATAGGATATTTTGGGTTCGTCCGCCCTCGAATAGGATATTTTGGGTTCGTCCGCCCTCGAATAGGATATTTTGGGTTCGTCCGCCCTCAAATAGGATATTTTGGGTTCATCCGCCCTCGAATAGGATATGTCGGGTTCATCCGCCCTCAAATAGGATATGTCGGGTTCATCCGCCCTCGAATAGGATATTTTGGGTTCATCCGCCCTCGAATAGGATATTTTTGGGTTCGTCCGCCCTCGAATAGGATATTTTGGGTTCATCCGCCCTCGAATAGGATATTTTCGGTTCATCCGCCCTCGAATAGGATATTTTGGGTTCATTCGCCCTCGAACAGGATATGTCGGGTTCATAGGCCCTCGAATAGGATATGTTGGGTTCATCCGCCCTCAAAAAGGATCTTATTTTCAAAAGTTGTTGTTGAAGACAGGCGCCCACCTGTATAACAAGGGAATACATTTCGTGTTTTTACCAACAGGCGCCCACCTGCATAATGAGAGGAATATTTTCATGTCTTTAACATCAGGCGCCCACCTGTATAACGAGAGGAATATTTGCATGTCTTTACCAACAGGCGCCCACCTGCATAATGAGAGGAATATTTTCATGTCTTTACCAACAGGCGCCCACCTGCATAATGAGAGGAATATTTTCATGTCTTTATCACCAGGCGCCCACCTGTATAACGAGAGGAATACTTTTCAGTCTTAAAATTTCATGACAGGCATCCACCTGTATAACGAGAGGAATACATTTCAGTCTTTAAATTTCATTCCAGGCGCCCACCTGTATAACGAGAGGAATACTTTTTTGTTTGTTCATTTCATATTTTAGGCGCCCACCTGTATAACAAGGGAATACATTTCATGTCTTTACCAGTAGGCGCCCACCTGTATAACAAGGGAATACATCCCGCGTCTTTACCCATAGGAGATGCATTTCCTCCTAAGTTTAGTTTTACCCCATAGGAGATGCACTTCCTAAGTTTAGTTCTACCAATAGGAGACGCACTTCCTAAGTTTAGATCGTTCAGATTCAGATTATATTTTATTTCAGGAGATGCACTTCCCGAATTGAGATTTCACCCTTAGGAGATGCACTTTCTAGTTTGATTCATTTTAAGTTCGACCATAGGAGACACACTTCCTAGTCTAGTTTATTGAAGTTTCACCTGTAGGAGACGCACTTCCTAATTAAGGTCTTTCAAGTTTTTTTTAGGAGACGCACTTCCTAAATTGAGATTTTATTCATAGGAGACGCATTTCCTAGTTTTAGCCACCGAAGTTTTTCACCCCTAGGAGACGCACTTCCTGGAAGAAATTTCCTCTTCATTGCATCAGTAATATCAGTGGGCTACGATTTTGCTAACGACTCACAAATCTTCCCAGTGCAAACTGGGTAAGGAAATTTCCTTTGTTTTGTTTGTTTTGGTTGTTAGGGACCCGCCTGTAGAACGGAGGTTGTTATATGTTGAAGAAAAGAAAAAATCAGGCGTCCACCTGGAGAACAAGGACAAAGAAAGAAAGAAATCAGGCGTCCACCTGGAGAACAAGGACAAAGAAAGAAAGAAATCAGGCGTCCACCTGGAGAACAAGGACAAAGAAAGAAAGAAATCAGGCGTCCACCTGGAGAACAAGGACAAAGAAAAGAAGAAATCAGGCGTCCACCTGGAGAACAAGGACAAAGAAAGAAAGAAATCAGGCGTCCACCTGGAGAACAAGGACAAATAAAAGAAGAAATCAGGCGTCCACCTGGAGAACAAGGACAAAGAAAGAAAGAAATCAGGTGTCCACCTGGAGAACAAGGACAAAGAAAGAAAGAAATCAGGCGTCCACCAGGAGAACAAGGACAAATAAAGAAAGAAATCAGGCGTCCACCTGGAGAACAAGGACAAAGAAAAGAAGAAATCAGGCGTCCACCTGGAGAACAAGGACAAAGAAAGAAAGAAATCAGGCGACCACCTGGAGAACAAGGACAAAGAAAAGAAAAAATCAGGCGTCCACCTGGAGAACAAGGACAAAGAAAGGAAGAAATCAGGCGTCCACCTGGAGAACAAGGACAAAGAAAGAAAGAAATCAGGCGTCCACCTGGAGAACAAGGACAAAGAAAGGAAGAAATCAGGCGTCCACCTGGAGAACAAGGACAAAGAAAGGTAGAAATTAGGCGTCCACCTGGAGAACAAGGACAAAGAAAGGAAGAAATCAGGCGTCCACCTGGAGAACAAGGACAAAGAAAGAAGAAATCAGGCGTCCACCTGGAGAACAAGGACAAAGAAAAGAAGAAATCAGGCGTCCACCTGGAAAACAAGGACAAAGAAAGGAAGAAATCAGGCGTCCACCTGGAGAACAAGGACAAAGAAAGGAAGAAATCAGGCGTCCACCTGGAGAACAAGGACAAAGAAAAGAAGAAATCAGGCGTCCACCTGGAGAACAAGGACAAAGAAAGGAAGAAATCAGGCGTCCACCTGGAGAACAAGGACAAAGAAAGGAAGAAATCAGGCGTCCACCTGGAGAACAAGGACAAAGAAAGGAAGAAATCAGGCGTCCACCTGGAGAACAAGGACAAAGAAAGGAAGAAATCAGGCGTCCACCTGGAGAACAAGGACAAAGAAAGGAAGAAATCAGGCGTCCACCTGGAGAACAAGGACAAAGAAAGAAAGAAATCAGGCGTCCACCTGGAGAACAAGGACAAAGAAAGGAAGAAATCAGGCGTCCACCTGGAGAACAAGGACAAAGAAAGGAAGAAATCAGGCGTCCACCTGGAGAACAAGGACAAAGAAAGGAAGAAATCAGGCGTCCACCTGGAGAACAAGGACAAAGAAAAGAAGAAATCAGGCGTCCTCCTGGAGAACAAGGACAAAGAAAGGAAGCAATCAGGCGTCCACCTTGAAAACAAGGACAAAGAAAGAAAGAAATCAGGCGCCCACCTGGAGAACAAGGACAAAGAAAGGAAGAAATCAGGCGTCCACCTGGAGAACAAGGACAAAGAAAGGAAGAAATCAGGCGTCCACCTGGAGAACAAGGACAAAGAAAAGAAGAAATCAGGCGTCCACCTGGAGAACAAGGACAAAGAAAGGAAGAAATCAGGCGTCCCACCTGGAGAACAAGGACAAAGAAAGGAAGAAATCAGGCGCCCACCTGGAGAACAAGGACAAAGAAAAGAAGAAATCAGGCGTCCACCTGGAGAACAAGGACAAAGAAAGGAAGCAATCAGGCGTCCACCTAGAAAACAAGGACAAAGAAAAGAAGAAAAATCAGGCGTCCACCTGGAGAACAAGGACAAAGATAGGAAGAAATCAGGCGTCCACCTGGAGAACAAGGACAAAGAAAAGAAGAAATCAGACGTCCACCTGGAGATCAAGGACAAAGAAAGGAAGCAATCGGGCGTCCACCTGGAGAACAAGGACAAAGAAAGGAAGCAATCAGGCGTCCACCTAGCGAACAAGGACAAAGAAAAGAAGAAATCAGGCGTCCACCTGGAGAACAAGGACAAAGAAAGGAAGAAATCAGGCGTCCACCTGGAGAACAAGGACAAAGAAAGGAAGCAACCAGGCGCCCACCTGTATAACGAGAGGCATACATTTCAGTCCTTTCATTTCAAGTGTTGAAGTTGGGAGACCGCCCATAGAACAGAGGCATACATTTCAGTCTTTTCATTACAAGTGTTGAAACAGGAGCCCTCCTGTATAACGAGAGGAATACATTTCAGTCTTTACAAAAAAAATCGAAAAGAAGAAAAAGAAAAAGAAAAAAAAAATCCAAAGTACAGAAGGCGAGAACATATGTGGTCTGTTCAAGAACTAGCGTCTACAACTAGCAAGTATCAGGGTTCAAATCCAAAGTCTGCATGAAGCACCATTCAAGACTCAAGATCAAGTTTCAGAAGACTTAAAGATAGGAATCCTTGTAACTAGTAGCTGATAGGCTTAGTTAGTCTTTTTCAGTTTTCATTTTTGATGTAATGACAGGACCACGGACCGGAACCTCAACGGAACGGCCCCTCGATCGGCTCTTCACCTCGGTACACTCCACCATCTCTCTCATTTCCGAACTACACGTGGCCTGATTCCTGTATAAGCAAGGATATGTAGGCAGCTCAGATGCCAGGGCTCGGTCACATTCCCTTCCTTTCCTTAGTGTAGTCCGTCCAAGTAATGGTCGGGTCAAAAACATGTCTAGTCGTTCTTTGTCAGGAAAACTCTTCGTGTTTCCAGTCAAAGAGGGGTAGCTGTAGACACCTGATTTTTGACCCTCCCCGAGAATTTTCACATTTTTAGCATAAATATGTAATTTAGGTCTAATATACCTATTTTGACTATTTTTGCTTTATTTCGTTGCAAAAAGAAAAATTACAAAAAAATATATATATAAATTTTTAGTTTATGTATTTCTCATAAACTTGAAAAATACAAAAAAATAGTACCTTATTTTGTATTTTATATAATTTCGAAAATTACCAAAAAATATAGTTCTATTAATGTTTTGTAGTCATTTTAATACAAAAAATATTATTACTTTATATTTTATCTTTATATAAAAACAAAAATTACAAAAAATAGTTCTATTAATATTTTGTAGCTATTTTAATCTTGAAAAAATATTAAAAAAGATATAGTTGTTTTAAATATTAGTCTTATTTTTGGTAGTTATTTTGCTTACATATGATTAATTGAGCAACGTCGTGTTCTTATTCTCGGGTCCGGGCAAAAGAATAATATTCGGGTTCAAACTACCCGGTTTCGGGCCAAATTTTCGGACCTAGCCCACAATAATCCGAGTCCACCACACGTGGGGGACACGCGTGGGGAACACGGACGGAACACGACACACGGGGAACCCCACCACGCGTGGGGGACACAAGTCTTGAACCCCACCACGCGTGGGGCTCATTTTTCTTGGCATTGGGTATCAAATACACGGGCAAACACAGAAGGAGGAGGGGACTTTAAAATTTTTTTGGAGAGGGGACTGTTCACTCATCTTCCTCCTTTGGAAGAACCAGAAACGAACCTAACGAAACCCTACTGTCCAAAAAGCTACCGTCCGCAACCCCCCTCGTCGGAGCTCTTGCTCTAGTCCGTCACCTTCCCATCGTGACCCATCTCCGAGCTCCAGCCATTAACCACTGCCCGTCGACCCTACGTCCAAACGCCATAACCATTGTCATCACTTTCTTCGGCATTCAGCTCGTCGACTCTACTGTTGCGTCGCCAGTCGAGCAGCAGCTGTTGCTGATTTGCCGAGCAGTTGTGGCCACATTTCTTCTCCTTCGTCGACCACTGGCCAAACGACCCTCCATAGCTCCCCTTTCCTCACCTCCAACGACCCCTTCTGTTGCAGCTTCACGCACCAGTTGCTGCGTCGAAAAAATACAGCAACTGTTGCTACGTCGCTGCGTTGCCGAGCAGCTGTCGCCGCACTTCTTCGCCAACGACCCCTTTCGCTTCATATTCACATACCAGTTGCTGCGTAAATAAGAAAAAACAGCAGCAACCAACCCCTCGGGTCGTTGACAGTCTTGGTCCGATTTTTCTGTTTTCCGTTGAGGTCGTTTTTGTTCGTCGAGATCCGGTACGTCGAGGTTGTTCGTGGAGGTCGATGTAGAGGGTTGGTACATGGCTCTATCCGTTTCTGTTTGTTCAGGTTAGTAAACCTCAAGTATTAGATAAGGAAACGTTACGTTAAATGTTCGAAGATGCAATATAGTAATTGGTATGATAATTTTCTGATTATGTTTTCACCGTATGCATTTTGTTCATTCGTCGTTATGTTATTCTTGTTTATTTGATGTCATTTAATTAAGTTGGGTTAGTTGTTCTATGACACAAGTTTGACGTTAATTTGTTCGTCTCTTCCCTCGCTTAGTTCATTCGGACAAAACTAGCATTAGTACTTGTTGTTACTACTTCCGAAACACTCCTTCGCTAAACTCATTTTATTAAATTTCTGACGAATAATGAGATTTTAGTTGTAAAGGGGCTGTAAGGTTTAGTATTGTTAAAGGCATAAAAAATGGCATCCTTTTAAAAAATAAAAACAAAAAAAACAAAAAAAACGAGACAAGCTTCGTCAAAATAAAAATGTACAGATTGCGGAGCCCTCACAAAATATATGTGTTAAATATTTAGATTCCGGGACGGGCCGTTTAGCAAATTTCACGGCCCTACCCAAAATCATAATGCGCTGGTTGCTTTAGGCGCGCCTTTAATAATTTATTCTCCCTAACTCGGGTGCACATTTATGTGACCCAAATCCAAATCTCAGCGGAGTTGAAATGGGTCTCTAAATCGCGGGTACATTGATTGTAACGTGGTTCGAGATGCATGTCCACGACGTTGCAAATTCCTTTAAAAAATAAGAATGAGATGAGCCTCGCCGAATAAAAATACAAATTGCGGGGCCCTCAGTAAATACTTGTATTACTTAGAATTCAGGAGGGCCGTTTAGCGAATTTCACGGCCTCCCTAAAATAATAACACGATAGTCTCTTTAGGTGCGTGTTTAATAATCTACTTTCTTAAACCTGGGTGTGCATTTCATGTGACCCAAATCCAAATCCCAAAACGTCAAATAAAATATGTTCCGAATTGTGGGTGCATTTCATGTAACGCAGTCCAAAGACATGTTTTAAGCGATGTTCACATTCTTAATAATAATAATTATGAAAGCGGTAAAAAGTTAAAATTGGCACATCAGTTCACAATTGTATAAAAATCAGATAAATAAGCCGAATATGACAGTTGAGCGACCGTGCTAGAACCACGGAACTCGGGAATGCATAACACCTTCTCCCGGGTTAACAGAATTCCTTATCCGGATTTCTTGTACGCAGACTGTAATATGGAGTCATTCTTTTCCTCGATTCGGGATTAAAATTGGTGACTTGGGACACCCTAAATCTCCCAAGTGGCGACTCTGAAATAAATAAACCAATCCCGTTTCGATTGTCCTTTAACTGGAAAAACTCCCTTGTCCCCTCTCGGGTGCGGAAAAAGGAGGTGTGACACCAACATGTGGGGAACTTGAGGTTTTTGAAAATATTATCTCAAATGTTGAACGGAGAAATAAATATCAGACCTAGTATGTTGCAAGAAGTTGAGCTTTCCAATCAATCTCCTATATAGGCTAGGATCAGAAACAGGCTCCCCCATGTCTAACACCAGCTTCATAGAAGGATCTAAAGGGGTCATAACATGAGAGAAGTATTGACAATTAAACTTAGCCAAGAGGTCAGAAGTGTACTCGTGTTGGCTCATCACATAACCTTGAAGAATAAGAGAGATTTCCAATCCCAAAAAATAGTGAACTGAGCCCAGGTCTTTAATTTTGAATTGGTCATCCAAGAAAGACTTCAAAGAGTTCATCTCAACAACATCATTACCAGCAAGAAAGATGTCATCAACATAGATAGCCAAGACAATTAGAGAATCAAAGGAGACCTTAGTGAATAAGGAATAATCATTCATGTTGGAAATGTAGCCTCTGGATTGCAAGGCTTCAGACAGTTTTTAAAACTGCTGTCTAGAAGCTTGCCTAAGGTCATAGAGGGGCTTCTTGAGTTTGCAAACCAGGGGAGGAGAGGAAAAAGGAGCAGACACATCAAGACCAGGTGGAACCTTCATATAAAGTTCCTCATGGAGATCCCCATAAAGGAAGGTATTGTTCATATCAAGTTGGAACACAGTCCAGCCCCACTTAGCAGCCAAAGTGAGTAAGCATTTTATGGTGATTAACTTGACAATAGGGGAAAAAGTTTCAATAAAGTCAATGCCTTCCTTTTGGGTGTCACTTCTAATGACAAGCCTAGCCTTATATCTCTCAATAGAACCATCAGCCCTTTATTTGATTTTGTAAACCCACTTGCAAGGAATAACTTTCTTGTGAGAAGGTAAAAGGACTATATCCCAAGTCTAGTTTGCCTCAAGGGCTTGGAATTCCTTTATCATGGCCTCTTGCCAAGCAGGATGTGAGGCAGCCTACTGGTAGAACTGTGTCTCATGCATGTGTATGTCAACAGAAGAGACCGTGGAAGAGGAGGGAAGAGGATAAGAAGAAGAGACAGAGGAAAAGACATATTCTTTTAGATAGGAAGGTTGTTGGACTGTTCTAGTTGATTTTCTCTAAGGTGGAGGAGAAGAAATAATAGGAGAAGAATCAGATATAAGAGGAGGAGAAAAAGGTGAGGGAACAGGGGAATATGGAGATGTGGACTCAGGAGTAGGAGAAGGTGAAGAGGAGGAGGATGTAGAATCTACAAAGTCTGAAATAGAGGAAGAGGGAAAGACAGAAGGATGATCAGACTTGTAGGGAAATATATTTTCATGAAAAACCACATCCCTAAAAAAGAAGATGGAATGAGTAGTGAGGTTAAGAAGTTTGTAACCCTTTTTACCAAAGGGTTACCCTAAAAATATAGAAGGAATAGCTCTAGCCTGGAATTTATCTCTGCCAAACTTAGGTGAAGTAGTAAAGCATAAACATCCAAAGGACTTTAAGGGATCATAAAGTGGAGGAAGACCATGAAGTTTTTCATAAGGAGAGACACCCTTCAAAACAACAGAAGAAAGTCTATTGATGAGATAAGTGGCGGTCAGAACACAGTCACCCTAATATTTGAGGGGAAGGTTAGACTGAAAAAGAAGAGCCCTGGAGATTTCCAATAGGTGTTTGTGTTTCCTTTCAACCACCCCATTTTATTGAGGGTTGTGAGGAATAGTGGTCTTATGGAGAATTCCTTGGCTGGAGAAGAACTTGGTGGCTTCAGAACTTCCACCAAGCTCAAAAGCATTGTCAGACCCAAAAGTTTGGACAGATGATTTAAAATGAACTTTAACCATGATAGTGAAATCTTTAAGAACAGAAAGAGCATTGATCTTACAAGAAAGGAGGTGAGTCCATGTGGCTCTAGTGTAATCATAAACCAAAGTTAAAAAATATCTGAAACCACTATAAGTTCTAGTGTTATATGGACCCCAAAAGTCAATGTGTACTAATTGAAAGGGAGCAGAAGAGTGTATAACACTCTCAGGAAAAGGGTAATCTCTATCGTCTTGCTAGAGGACAAACATGACACATGAAATTTTATTTGGAAGACACTTTATCAGACAAGAAAAGAATAGTTTTCATTCTATGATAAGGCATGTTCCCTAATCTTTGATGCCAAAACAAGTCCAATTTATTAAGGCAATGAATTTGATTACAGTCAGGAGTACCATTAACATGTGTAACAACATGACTGGACTTATCAGATACAATTGAAACAGAAGAAGGTAAATTATAGAAGTAGAAACAAAACTAGGTAAACTACTAGAAGAAACATTCAGAGAAGCAGATGGAACAGGAAAGAGACCACCATTTGGATAGAGGTAGTACAACCTGTCTGTAGCTTTACCAATTTCTAGTGGCCTCTTCAGAGAAGGGCCCTGTAAAGAACAAATTGTTTTGGTAAAAAGTGTTGAACAATCTAGATGACATATAAGCTGATGAACTGATATCAAATTGAAGTGAAACGATGGCACCAGAAGAACATAAAGTAACATAATATCATGTCTAAGATATAGAGATCCAGCTGATGCAACTTTAGCTTTATATCCATTAGGTAGAGTGACAAGGAAAGGCTTGATTAATGGTTGGACATTGAAAAGAAGATGTTTATGTGGAGTTATGTGATTTGTAGCCCCTGTATCTAAGATCCAAGGGTTGACACTTAATTGAGAGGATGCACACACATGAGAAAACCTCAGAATCTACATCATACTTTCTAAACAAACCTGTAAAGTGTGCAAAAGCAGATTGATCCACATTGGAGGCATCATTGTTTGACATCTGAACTTGTTGGAACAAGGTCAATAGGTGTTGATACTGCTCCTTGGTAAACCCATGGGCTGAAGAATCAGCATGCTGAGAAGTAGTAGTTACAGCAGTGGTGGATGGACTCTCAGTCTAGACACAAGAAACATATTTCTTACTCTTGGTAAACTTGAAATTAGTAGGGAACCCATGAAGTCTGTAGCACTTGTCTACAGTGCGGCCAGGCTTCTTGCAGTACTTGCAAGAGACATTTGGAGCAGCTTTCCTAGCCTCAAAATTCACCTTTTGAATAAAAGTCCTATTTGTGGTAGAGGCACTAAGAGACACCAAGAAAGAGGTGGCATCACCAGAGAAGTTAGGAGCAGCAGAGTGAGCTTCTCTTTGACTCTCATCTTGTTGTAAAAGACTATAGGCTTTGCTGATTGGTGGAAGATGATTCATTAACATGATGGCACTTTTAACAGTTGTGTAAGAGTCATTTAGACCATTGAGAAACTGAAATAACTGTTGGTCCTATATGAATTTAGGCAATGCACCACAGGAACAAGTAGGACCTACATATGAAGAGCTCAACTCATCCCACAAACTCCTCATTTTGGTGAAGTAAGAAGCTATATCAGAGGAGCCTTGAGTAATAGAGCTGATTTCCCTTTGTATTTGAATGGATTTAGATCTGTTTGACTTACCAAACCTTTCATTTATGTCTTTCCAGACTTCCTTAGCAGTTTTAAAACACATTACACTAACAGTTATTTCTCTAGATACTGAGTTAGTTATCCAGGCTTTGACCATATCATTGCACCTTTCCCAATATAGGTAATAAGGAGATTCAGGAGTGGGTTGATTAACTCTGCCATCTAATAGGTTGAGTTGTTCTTTGCAGAAGGAGAAGTGAGCATACTGTTATGCCATAACACAAACCCACAACCACAGAATGGAACAGATACCAGTTGACTTCCAGGATTATCCGAGGGATGAATATAGAATGGATGCGAAGGATCCAAGGAAAACGGAACAAAATCTTTGGAAGTTGAAAAAGAGTTAACATCGTCTACAAAAGTAACCATTTTCAGTAGTAACTAAATCTAATACTAAGAAACTACAGTAGTATGTTGAAGTAATCAGAGATAAAAGTCAAATCATGTACATGCAATGAACATTAACATCAAAATTAACAAAGTTTGTGATTAGGAGTGACAGTGATACCGTCCTTCTTCTGAAAACCCGAAGAAGTGAGGTCTTGTTTAGCCATGAACCCTAGGTAGAGAAATCCAGCAGAAACTACCATGTAACTTGAAGATTAACCACGATTCTCGTAATAAAAGTCAAAAATATGCGAAGATTGAACGAAACCCCAAATTTCACGAACATATTCTGTAAACCGACGATCTGATACAATCCTTGATCATTTCAAACAAGGCTACGAAAAAAAAGTTGTAATGAGAGAAATGTATATTCTCGCTCTGATACCATGTTAAGTTCGAAGCTCAATAGCTATGACGGAAAGTAACAGAAGAAAAAAACCCCTAGAAAGGCTGAGAGAAGAAGATGAGTGAAATGAGTCGGTCAAATGTTAATTGACCGAAAACCTCATTTTATTATTGAGAAGTGTCTATTTATATTTACAAGTGTAAGAGACAAAAAATAAAATGTAAAATCTGAAAATCAAAATATAAGAAAATGTAAACTATAAAAGGGCCTTCTGCTTTCCCTTAGATGATTAGGCCTGTGACAGTTGGGCCTGAGCTGTATTTGGGCTAACACGTTATCCGTTCAAGCGGTAATACATCAAGAATTATCTGTGCTAAGCTAGTTAAGCATAAATAGAATAAACAACACTCGATCACATCCCTAACTGCCAAAATATAGTGTTTTACCATTTTTAGTGACTTCAAATAACATGTCGCAATAGAATCTCAGAGGAGATACCCTCATGACATGACAAACATAATCGGTAAGGTGATATTGGAATAGCTACATGCAGGGGCGAATCCAGCCTTTTGGTACTAGGTTCATCTTAACCCAATCTTTCTTTACGGAACAAATATTCAAGTGTAAAAATTTCGATAAAATTGCAACAAATAGTTGATATGAATCCATAACTTTAAAAATATATATAATAAATTCAATGCTAAAACCTTAAAGGGTGAACCTATATATTTTAGATCCCGGATCCGCTTTTGGGTGCAAGCAGAACATAAACATAGTAAATTATTGATTGCATTTGTTGTAACTTCTAAGGAGACCAATTCCTTGGTGTAACTTTTCACAAAAGTCAAAAAACAGTCAAAGTATTACGAATCCAAAATTCACAACCAAATACATAAACAACAAGATTGATATATTGATATCAAGAATAAAGAAATTATACTGAAAAACAACAATATATGAAGATAGTAACAGAAAGAAAGACTAGGGGAAGAGACAGAGCCAAAGAGAGATATAATAGACGAGGGAGAGATACCAGGAGAGGGACTTTCCAAACAACAATTCGCATAACCTATCCCTGCTAACCCTAGTCACTCTTAACCAATTCCTAATTACACCTCCTGGGCCTAGATCACAAATTAACCTTTTTGAAGGTCTTATGGCCCTTTGGCTTCTTCTCAACCCAATAGCTTCTTGGAGACATCATTGCTGGGTTGGGATTGATTCATAAATCATAACAATACTTCCGTTTTCAATAAGAACCTTGTCCTCAACGTTCAATTAGAGCAACAATGCTATTATAGGGGAGAAGCTGTGAAGACCCAATTGTGTGTCAGGTAGAAAGATAAATAACAAATTATTTTGACATAAGTTGTAAATCTCTTCAACAACAAACTTTCCTTTAATAACATAATATATTACATGAGCCAATTCAGTGAGGGCATAATCTTGTTTTTCTCCAAGTTCAAGCCAAACAACCGAGCTATGAATTCCTTCCTAGTGTGTTTAACAGGCACTCTTGACACCAAGAATTCCAAAACCTTTGCTTCTAATTGTTGATGCTCGTGGTTACTCCGCATCCCTTGCAGTTCACCAGCCTTGCCATGCCACTTAGTACCCATATAAAAATTCTCTGATGAAAATACAAAAATAGCCAATACATATTTTAAATAGAGTGTCATGACACTATAATACCTTGCTCCAAGCCTTTCTAAAAGGAGTTCCGATTCTCCAATCTTTGACTATACAATGAGACACAATCTAACATATAATCTAATATCAAAATACTCTCTGACAAGATCTAAGTCTTAACACTCCCCCTCAGCTAGAGCGTACATGTCATATGCTCCAAGCTTGCTACAAATGTATTCAATTCGAGCCCCTTTAAGGGATTAGTAAGAACATCTGCCAATTGGTCATTTGAACCAACGAAGCTCGTGATAATACATCCGAACTGGATCTTCTGTCTAATAAAATGACAATTCACCTCTATACGTTTCGTTCTTTTATGAAAAACTGGATTTGAAGCAATATGAAGGGCAGCCTGATTGTTGCATATAAGCTCCATCTGTTTGAACTAAACACATTGTAACTCTTGGAGGAGTTGTTTCAACTAAATAAGCTCGCATGTAGCAAGGGTCATAGCTCGATATTCTGCTTCTGCACTAGATCCGACACCAACATCTTGCTTTTTGCTTTTCCAAGAAATTAAATTTCCCTGAATCATGATACAGTACCCAGAAGTGGAGCATCTATTAAACATAGAACTTGCCCAATCAGCATCAGAATATCCAACAATGTTTGTGTGACTTTTGCCTTCATATAATAGTCCCTTTCCTAGAGCTTTTTGATGTATCTTAAAATGTGAATTACTGCATCATAATGACCTTTACATAGAGCTTGGAGAAACTGACTAACCATACTTACTCAAATGAAATATCAGGTTGTGTGATAGTATGATAATTCATTTTACCGACCAGTCTTCAATATCTGCCAAGATCTTTTAATGGCTCCCCCTGTCTAGGGACGAGTTTGACATTTGGATCCATATGAGCGTCAATAGGTTTGGTGTTTAACATGCATGTTTCCTCAAGTATGTCCAAAGCATATTTTCTTTGTGAGATAGCAATACCAGTCTGGGATTGTGCTACCTCGATTCCCAAAAAATACTTTAACTTCCCCAAGTCCTTGGTTTGAAAGTGGTTGAATAGATGATATTTTAGCTTAGATATTCCTTCTTGATCATTTTCAGTTATGACTATGTCATCAACATAAACAATCATATAAATGTTCTTTTCTGGACCATTATGTCAATAGAAATCGGAGTGATCCGCTTCACTTCGAGACATCCCAAATCTACCAAACCATACTCTCGGAAATTGCTTAAGGCCATATAGTGAACGTTTCAGACGGCATAGTAAGTTTGACTCCCCCTGAGCAACAAACCCAGGAGGTTGCTCCATATAACCTTCCTCAGCAGGCTCACCATGTAAGAAAGCATTTTTATTATCTAGTTGACGAAGCGGCCAATGGTGCATTGCTGCTAAGGAGATAAGTAGTCGGACAGATGCAATCTTGCCAAATGCAGAGAATGTGTCACCATAGTCAAGACCATAAATTTGGGTGTATCCTTTAGCAACAAGGTGAGCTTTTAGCCGATCAATTGTTCCATTTTAACCCACCTTTATTGCTGTATAGATCCATCGAAATCCAATGGTAGATTTTCCCTCAAGTAACTGGACCATTTCCCAAGTGTTATTTATCTCTAGAGGAGTCATTTCTTCTATCATAGCACCTTTCCACCCTGAATGTTCCAATGTTTCGCCAACAGTCTTTAGTATAGGTACATTAAATAAGGCAAATAAAAAGGTATAATATAATAGGGACAATCGATGATAACTTAAGAAGTTAAATTGTACAGGTTTTTGAGTCGTATAAATACATTTGCGTATGTGTCACGACCCAAAAATCACTCCGAAGGAGTCGTGATGGCACCTAGTCTCTAAACCAGGTAAGCCTAACATTAACTGTGAGGTCTGCAAACGTAGCAGCAGGTTACCGTGAGTCTCCACCGCGACGACCCACACAACTACTATCGATCAATACCTAGATCTATACATAAAAATATACAAAAGTGTAGTATGAGCACACCACGACAGTGCCTAGTAAATATCAAGACTAACCTCAGTGGGGTAGTGACGAGGAACAGTCAAAACACCTACTGGTCAACTGAAATGAACAGGATATGATAATAAAATATCAAGATAAAGATAACGAGGTAATATCAACAATGGAGAGAAATTAAAATACAAACAATAGGGATAATAAAGGGAGAACACGGGTAGTAACAAACGATAAACAAGTAAATCGGATAACCAAGTAAATCAACACTGACATGATAGGGACAGATACAAGAAAGAATGTATTCAAATAAAGAAGGTAATGTCAGCTCAATCAATCACATCATATCTAATACACAATCCCGACCATCTCAATCCTCAGTTTCTCATAACATAATCTCAACTTCCGAACCTTCAGCACACATGGCACCTTGTTCCCACATATTTTCATCTCACTTTTAACGACAAATCCACATGTTATACAATACATAATGTTCGTACAAATACACTCAAGATGTTCAGGAAGTTTCATTTACATAATATAAAGTAAATTACAATTTCTAAACTAATTAGGAAAATCGGCAAGAAAAGATGAAGTTATTTTTAGAAATCATTTGAGTAAAGAAAGTACCCCTTTTAATTAAAATACAAAATCGGATGAATTATTACTTTTAACATGGGAGTTAATAACTTAAAAATTAGTAAAAATTCCTTTTTATGTAAAATACACCCTCAGACGGTTTAAGGGAATATAATTGAGAAACTAATTGAATTAAAGATGTAACAATTATTGAAGTCTGAAGTATCGAAATGTATATATATAAATACGGCGAGGTATTGAAAATACTGTAGGTTCCAACACAAAGAATCACAACAATAAAGGAATTGAAACAGTTAAAACACTTGAATTGATAAAAACATATAAACACAGCAAACGGAAAGTGCACGGGATCACTTTCGTGCTTTAACTCTCGATCCTCACCATGCAATCAATAATAGAAATGTGCATAGCATCACCCTTCGTGCTTTATCACTCTTCCTCACCATATGAATCATATAAATGTGCACGGCATCACCCTTCGTTTTTTATCACTATTCCTCACCATATGAATAGTTAAAATGTGCACGACATCACCCTTCGTGCTTTATCACTCTTCCTCACCACATGAATAGTATAAATGTGCACGACATCACCTTTCGTGCTTTATCACTATTCCTCACCATATGAATAGTATAAATGTAAATGTGCACGGCATCACCCTTCGTGCTTTATCACTCTTTCCTCCCCCAAATAGTAGAAACAACAAAATCCCGGCAAGGGAATCAACAATAACCAATCTCGTTCCAACAATTAACTTTACAAAATGAATCCCAACTTGAGTCAATACTCAACAACGGTCAAATACTAAGGAAATACCATAAGCCTGGTCCAACATGAATACTCATTAAATCAAGCATGAATAGTACATAATAAGGATTACGGAAAAACCAAGAAACACACTAACCTTAACAAAACAACAAGACTAATAAGTACGTGATAACTACACCGGTAACCACAACAATTGGACGAAGTCATAGGGGAGCTCACAATTAAGAAGTATCAAAATAATAAGGAAGGCAATCACTTCAATTAAGACAATTAGGGGTCAAGTAACACGTAGGAATTAGAGGAAAGCTAGCAACATTATATGGAGCATATAGAGGTAATTTAAGTAATTAGAAAACTCAAATCCTAAGGGGAAGTACCCCACACAAGGTTAGACAAGATAATTACGTCAAAGACGACAAACCGATATTCTAAAATACACTTCTCGGGTGAAAAGACTTCCGGACGGCTCAAATCTAACCAAATTAACTTCAAAGCACAAATAAAACTCATAAGAAATTATTCCGGATCATAAAGTCTCAATCTTTAACAAAATCCAAAAATCGGTCCAAAAGTCGACCCCGAGGCCCGTACCTCGGAACCCGACAAATTTTACAAAAACTGAATACTCATTCCAATGTGAGTTCAACCACATAAAATTTATTAAATTCCGATACCATTTGGCCCCTCAAATCATGATTTTTTATTTTAGGAATTTTCTTCAAAAACTAACATTTTTCTCAACCCAAATTACAAATTAAATGATTAAAATGAAGACCAAATCATGGAATATAATCAATTCTAGGTGAAGAACACTTACCTAATCAATTTGCTTGAAAACCCCACAAAACATTGCTCAAAACCGAACTCCATAAGTCAAAATATGATAAAAATGGCCTAATCCTCGATTTGGAAAACTTATATTCTGCCCAGATGTTAAAGCAGCGAACGCGGAGAAGGGCTCGCGTTCGCAAATAAGAAAAGAATGAGGCTCCCAAAAAGTCCCTACGCGAACATGAGTGAAGGGACGCGAGCGTGAAGAGTAAGAAATAGAAGCTACGCGAACGCAGGAAAATGACGTGAATGCGAAGAAGAAATAGCCACCAGCCTCCAGCTCCTAATTTCTACTACGCGAACGCGATAGAGGGGCTGCGGACACAAAGAAGGGGAAGGCAGACCTTCGCGAACGCGAGAGGTTGAACGCGAATGTGAAGAAGAAATAACTCACCTTCTAAAGTAACACTACGTGAACGCGAAGGCAAGGATGGGAACACGATGAAGGAAACTATATGACAGATTCAACAGTTCAAAAACAAGGGAAAAATGACCCGTAGCCCATTCAGAACACACCCGAGGCCCCCCTCGGGACCCCGTCCAAGCACACAAACAAGTCATATAACCTAACACGGACTCGCTTGAGGTCTCAAATCACATCAAACAATGCCAAAACAACGAATTACACCAAGAATCGAACTAAGGAACTTTCAAACCTTCCAACTTCCAAAACATGTGCCTAAACCTATCAAATCAACCCGGAATGACGTCAAATTTTGCAGACAAGTCGAAAATGACATAACGGAGCTGTTCCAACTCTTGGAATCACATTTCGACCCTAATATCACAAAAGTCAACTATGAGTCAAACCTCTCCATTTTCCAAACTTCAACTTTTTCAACTTTCGCCGAAACACCTCAAATTACCCTACGGACCTCCAAATCTGAATCTGGACGCGTGCCTAAGTCCAAAATCACCATACGAAGCTGTTCAGATCACGCACGACCCATTCTGGGGCCGTTTACTCAAAAGTCCAATTCTGGTCAAATTCTCATAGCTTAAGCTTCCAAAACTAGTTTCCTTCTTCCAATTTGATTTTGAATCATCCGAAAATAGTATCCAACCATGCATGAAAGTCGATACACATAATATAAAGCTGCTCGAGGCCTCAAACTGCTAAACATGGTGCAATTGCTCAAAACGACCAGTTGGGTCATTACATCCTCCTCCACTTAAACATACGTTCGTCCTCAAACGTGCCCGGAGTCATTCCTAAGCCATCAAACCACTGCATGAGCTCATCATACATACACCACTTAAACATACGTTCGTCCTCAAACGTGCCCGGAGTCATTCCTAAGCCATCAAACCACTGCATGAGCTCACCATACATACACCCGGGGTTGATTCCCCATCACCCAACCTATGCAGAATTGACAATGTAACTTACTAAAGATCGCATCTCCTCCTTAGTCCATAACCTTAGAGCATAACCCAAACCTCAACATCTAAAAATCATCATAGGATCTGACTTCCCCGTCATCACACTGCATGAACCTTAACAAGCTGAATCGGGCCAAAATTCTAATCTGGAATACAATCACATGCTGCTCCACACAACTCAAATGCTCGAACCAATAACCTCTAACCATCATATCTGCTCAAATAACATCCTGGATGCCGGCAATACACTTCACATTGAATATAACCTTGTTCCGGACCTCCACATCGCTGCCCATGATAAAGAGACATGCGGAAAACTCATAGCCGTCCATGAAGACAACAAGTCAAGAAGCTCTCTCGCCTACCAAGGGCCATTACCCAAATCTTAGCAGAAACACCCTCATACTTCCAAACTCTCCTCACCCCCAATACCATAGTACTAATCTCAGGTCTAAGAACCTCATCTCAGCCAATACAAGTAACCCAACTAACAACTCATCACGGAACCACACAGATTCTCACACTACACAATTTGTACACCAAACCAACAATAACTCAATTATGCAGAGGGAAAACACAATATCACAGAGGGAATTATCTAACTAAAGAAAAACAATGTATAAGAATTATCTAATGAATACAACATGTGTAACAACAAAAGTACATTTCCATCAAATCATCCCATAAAGGGAAAACACAATACCAAATAAACACAAGGAAAGGGTATCCCACATAACATCTGCTGCAGCGTGTAGCCCCCTCCTAAATGCCCATCGAGCTAAAATGCTTTGGTTCACTGATCATATAAATACTGATATCAAGTACAACAGAGTGCACAAATAAAACTATGGGAAAATGAATAAAAGTGCTAAAACATGAAAAGAGCAAGCACGACTAAGGTGCAATGAGAAAATCAACATCACAAGGGTTATCTCGCCCGCATCACCATAAAGCTTGAACAAAATTACAACATGCATGGGGAATAATCATACAACCTCACCGCCTAACACAGTATAAAAGAGTAGCACATACCATAGGCTAGGGGCACAAATAATATCTATTCAGCCTGATAACATAACCATAATGACGATCTCACAGGAGCAGACAAACTGGACCTGATACAAGATACATATTCTCATTGAGCTTTCAAATAGCCTCCAACCCAAATCTTGATTATTTCCAAATAGGTAATTATCCTTCCCAAAAATCCATAGCGACCTATCAATCATGCATGCTATTAATTACCTCATCCTCAATGTTCCTTCACAATCCGCAACCAGGAAATAATCCACATACGAGGGCATCTAGCCCCAAAACCTCAGGGATACCAAAATCTCCATACTCATACTCAATTACGCAAATCAAATGGCTGATATATCACTTATACCCTATCATTTTGTCGAAGCACTTTTATAGAGTTTCTTGCCACGTAACAAAATATGAACCTCGAAAGCCTCAATAACCCAGTAATCACCATGCTACCAGCCACGCACTACAAACCAAAACTCAAGGTCCTTTTCAAAAATGCACACTCTTCACATATGATAGCCAACAATGCCAATGCTCTATTAATTTAAGATATGGATTCAGGAGAAACCAAAATGTACCACATATTCCTTATGCCCATAGTAGACACCCAATTCAAGCCGTAGTCAAACCATCGAAAACCCTCCGAGATTTGCCCGCACACAACTAAACTATCAGGATTGCACTTTCCCAACTCAATCGAGTCACACAAACCACCCAATCCAAGAGTGTTGTCTCAAATGCCAGTAGAGAATTCTTATTCAAAGGACTAATTACTTCATCGCTATGCTGACCCAACACCACAGAGCTAACCCATTTCTTCGGATAGTCGACATGCAATAATCCCAATCAAAGTCCTAAATATAGATGATCCTAACACAAACCACGTAGCCAGAAGCTCATAAACCACTGTATTTCCTCTGAAGCACCCCGTTCTGTCTCAACTATGATACCCACACTGAATAAACCTCCTTTGAATCTGAAGTTGTTCCTCTGACTCCCCTTGATGCTGAAATGTAGATCTATTAACGATGTGAAAATACTGCAAGCCCCAACATCATCCCGTGCAAGATCTCAAAACTTATTCATATACAAATTTTGGGAACCTACCAATACCATATATACACATACCTCAGGCCAAAACTAGCGTAAATCTGACTTTGTAATCTAAATGCCGCTGATGGACTCCTCCACTTGGCGCGAAGCCATAGAAAACAACGTCTGATGATTCGCATAACTAAGCTTCACAGCTCATACAACAAAAATCACAAGGTACTCCAATACCACCAACTATCCCCAATCAACACCCACCTCGTGACCTTCCCAAAATCGCGACGACTAGTCAACCAATTAAACCTTCCCAGCTCGCACTCATCAACCAGATGTCATAAACCATTGCGCCTCCATATGAATGACTGAATAGTGATGAGTGGTGATTTTACCACTTAATCTAGTCTCTTTTCCTTAGTGTTTATGTCCTTTAACTATAATATGAGGCCGTTTATGGTGTATATTGTTAGATTTTTAAGTAAATGATGCGACAAAGTGATTTGAATTGAATTGAAGTGGAATTGAGCAAAAGAGGGTGAAAACAATGAAAAAATCCTCCAGTGATTCCGCATCTGCAGAGGAGTTGTCGCAGAAGCGACCCCGCTTCTGCGTGAGAAGAATTGCTTCTGCGGTGGAGTCTGGCTTGGAAGAAATTTCATCTGCGAGTCACTTTCCGCTTCTGCGGTAGCGCATCTGCGCTTTTGAGGTCCGTATCTGCGGTGGAAAGCTTATTTCAATATTTCGCTTCTGCGATTGAAGCTCCGCATCTGCGGAGACGCACCTGCTCTGATTCTTCCGCAGGTGCAGAAGTCGGGCATCAGACCTGGGTAAATTTGACATTTCATAAGTTCTCAACCAAAAAACCATTTTTATACTCATTCAAGCAGATCTTTGGGAGATCTTTGGCTTATTTTCAGTTCTTAGGGCTAGAGAGAATAAGGTTGGAAGTTAGGGCTTGACACACACACTTTGGTCTTGAAGATTTGAAGCTTGTGGTTAAGATTTCTTTACACATTTATGTTTATTTATTCATTTCTTGCTTTGTATTGCATATCTAAGTGTGTAGTATTTTATCTTGAATCTTGTTTATGGAAATATTCATGTTTAAAGTGTGGATTAAATACCTTGTTGTGCTTATGTATTTAATGATTTTATCCTTTTATGAAGTGAGTTATTGTTAGTTTAATTATTCTTGTTCTTTAATGTTTCCAAAGGGATTATCTAACTCTAGGACTCGCCCATTAACTCCGAATTAATTTTGGAAAAGATAATTTGGGGTTGGGAGAGATTAATTAACAAGAACTTGAGGCTTTAACCCTCATTTTATAGATTCTACCTAGGAATAGGATTGAACTACTTGTAGCCATTCCGAGTGTGCTTATTCTCTTAATCGGGTTAGGAATAATTTAATTAGGAAGTCTTGTTATTCTTCGGAAGAAGCTAATTAAGAATTATTATCCGTGGCTAATTAACATAAACTCGCTCATATTTGTAAAATCGTGAAATACATTGGATCGTTACTTGAGTGTAATTCCTGATGCATCCATACTTGTAGTCATTGATCATTTTACTTGCTTTCTAGGTTAGTTTACATTTCCGCATGTAGATATAAAACATTTTCTAAACCAAATTCTTCGTGTTTGGCATTGCACGATAAGTGATAATTTTCTTACATCCCGAATCGCCTACACACTGTTCTCTGTGGGATTCGACTCCGACTCGTAATTGGGTAAATTATATTGCATGCGACCCTGTCCATTTACTTTTTATTAGTGGATTTGGACGTCACCAAAATTGGTACTATTGCCGGGGAACAATTTGGCATAATTTAGGTTGTTTGAGAAATAAGCGAAAGTGCTTTGGTCCAAACTTGTGAATATTTGTTTAATTATTTTTCTTACCTTGGTCTATTTTTATTGTTTGTTTCTTGTTTATTTTCTTGGTTTTGAAAAATGGCATCATATCATGAAAATTGGTCGGATGGTAGTTGTTCATACTTTGATGACCCTTGTCCATATTGTGGAGGACCACACTCGCGGCAAAATTGTTTAAATTCTCCCGGGGGTTGATTGTGCGCAAAATCTCAAACCCATGAGTGGAGTATTTGTGATAAGTGCAGTTTTCAAAATGATCATTGGGATGATTGTGCTTATTTGTCCTTCCCTTCCCCAAGTCCCTGCTATGATGATTCTACTTTTTGTGATGAAAATTATAGGGCTTCGAAAATGGAAGAAGTTGAGCATGGCCAAAATGGAGAGTTCAAGCTCATGTTGGAGTGTCTACTTGAAGGAGGAAACAATGAACAAAGTGCCTTGGAGGAGCTTTTGGAAAATAGTCTCCAAAATGACTTGGCACTTGAAAGGTTGCATTCACAAATGGGAGAGTTGCTTGAAACTTTAGAGGTCCAAAAAACCTCAGAAGTTAATGAGAGCAAAGAAGTTTTCTTAGATGTGGAAGTCGAAAATCCTTCCTTGGCACTTGATATGCAAAATCAAGAAGAACTCTCAAATGCTCAAAATGAGAAAATGATACTCATGTTGGAGACCATTCTTGAAAATGAGGAGAAGCACAACTTTGCACTCGAGGACTTGAAACAAGGCTTGTCTTACAATGATGAACATATTCGCACTTTGGAGGATCAAATGCAAATATTGGTTGAGGCTCACTATGCCTACCAACTTGAGAGTGTGGAAGGAAGCGAAGAAGAGTCCAATTCCGAGGAAGAAAGTGAGCTTTACTTTGAGGATTCAAAAATTGAACATCCGCCAACTAACCCCATGAGTATTAGTGATGCCGAGAAAAATATGGAATTAGAGCCAACCAGTGCAAATGGAAAACTGGTTGAAAGTGACTCTAGTTCGGGGGAAAAAAGGATGTCAAAGTCCAAGAACAATTGCAAGTTGGAGGTTTGAAGTCACATTCCAAGCATTTTTCAACATTGGAATTGTGTGGTGATATGGGAATTGAACTACACGAGTCAATGAGGGATTGCGAGGAGAAAAGTCAACAACCATACATCTTATAATTTGAGGGAACAAGAAGGCAAAATGACATTCCTCACTTGAAAGCCAAGACGTGCAAAATGAAAAATTTAAGGCTTGGCTTGATCATCAACTTACCACCCCGCATTGCTCGTGGTCACAAGCTTGATTCCAAGCTAGGTGCCCATTTCATATCATCCAAATGGCGAGAAAAGTGATAAAATTGAGTTGTGTCGTGCCACGACGTTAAATGCGGCGCTTGGTGGGAGGCAACCCATCATTTTTCAAAAAATTTAGTGATTTTTAAAATTTACTTTTTTTAGAATAGCTTAGAATATTATTTTTGACTAATCTGCCAAGTTTTAGATTTTTTGGAGTTGATTTGGGCAGGTCGGAGTGGTCTGGAGGGTCAAAACCAGTAGCTGCAGAATCTGTGCAAAAATTTTCTGGTGTAACCGCATCTGCGGATTTTCGATCGCAGATGCTGTCTCGCAGAAGCGTGAAATAAACCGCAGAAGCGTAAATCTTCGCAGAAGTGACACACTGGCTGCATAAGCGACGACACAGATGCGGCAAACACACCGCAGATGCAGAAATCGAGCAGGTCTTAAATTTAAAAATATTTAGAAGCCTCATTTGCCCAGGTAATCTTTTCATACTGTTTCCCCCAGCCCTAAAACTCCCCCATCTCTAACACACTCCGAATCATCCAACGTTTGTGAATTCTACTGCACTTGACTCAGGTAATTCCCTCTTAATCCTCATCTATTTCTCTTCTCTTTTCTTTCTTTCTCTCTTCTTCTTCATTGCCAACAACCCACATTTGTTTTGTTTTATTTTATTTGATGTTTTCATTTTTTTCGATTTCATGGTTGTTAGTGTTAGGAAGTGAGGAACATTAGTTGAGAGATTCATGTGTGTGCTGCTTTTGTTGAAATAAATGTGTGGGAAATCTTAGTACCCAATTTGTATAAAGAAGAGCTCTTTTTCAAGTGCTTGCAAGATGTTCAACAAATTGTTTAAAAGAAAATCTCTTGCTAAACACCGTAAAATCAGTCTCAATAGAATTATAATCTCATGTACTGCACTAATTTAGAAGTCTTGAGTATAAATTAGGTGTCAAAATTGGATTTGAGAACCAAAAATTAAAAAACAATTTGGGCAGTTGAAGAACTTGACGAAATCAGCAGATGCGGTTAAATTTTCGCAGATGCGATATCGCACATGCGATTAAATTTTCGCATATGCGATTTCTGAAAATATGGGGCAAAACCGCAGATGCGGTCGAATTTTCATAGAAGCGAAACCGCTTCTGTGGTCACAGTTCCACAGATACGAAAGCTGGGCAGAAATGCAAATTTCAGTGGCTTTGCAACAGTGCCTTCCCGGGACCGTTCAACCTGATTTTTTGGCTTAATTGCAGTGTTTTTGAATTGCTTAACATGATTATATTACCCGACTAACTTTGTTTTGATTTTATGTAGGTGCTTCGAGTTAAAATGGACCCAAACATGAGCGGAAAATAACATGAAATTGAAGAAAAAGTTGAGGAACCATATGATGAATCACGCTTCATGTTAGCTGCATGTGAGCGTCGATATTTGCACGACATCGTCAATAAAAGGATAGTGCTTGAAAAGGGCATCAATGAAGAAAAATTGGCCGAGAAGCTCCCAGATTTCCATGTCCGTCTCCATACATCCGGATGGTCATGCTTCATTCCCACTCCATGCAAAGCTAATGAGGAGTGGGTTCGTGAATTCTATGCCAACCTTAGGCGCACAGATTTTGCCAGCCCACAAATCGTCATCAGAGGAAAATTGGTGAGGTTTGGATAGAACAAATAAATGACACTCTTGGGATTCCCAACTATCCAATGGAGCCGGTGCAAGAGAAAGATCATTGTGAAAATGGGGAATGGCTTCTCTCCAAACTCTACCCTCCTAGCTTGAGAGACAAATGGGGTAACAGGAGAAAGGGGTTAAAATCAATTGACTTCACTACTGAAGTGAAAATGTGGTTGTACATCCTTTGCAATAGGGTGTCTCCTTGTGGAAACGTCTCAGATGTCTCCTACACCAGGGCATTGATCATTGCATGCATCCTGGATGACATTCCTTTGAATGTCGGGTACTATATCCTACGGGAGATGAGGGAGTATTTGCGAGACAAGGATGTAGGGATGATGTTCCCTTTATTGATCACATAGCTATGCATTAGAGTACAGGTTGATGTGCGCAGCACCGATCGGTGGCTACCAGCTGATAAGCCTTTTCATCCACTGAGAGTGACAGGAGAGGGAAGTGCAGTCAAGAGTAAGAAGAGGAAAGTCACCACCACGACTGCTGGTTTAGAGTCATCTTCACAGGCAACTGCGCCTGAGGGACCATTCGGGGTGCTAAACTCCGAGCTTGCATCTATTCGGGAGTTAGTATCACAGCTTCCGAGTGGGCCTTCATCCTCCTAGCCTGGGCCTTCATACTTCTCCAGGGACGAAATGCAGTGTTACTTAGATGCGCAGTAGAGTCAGAAAGATTCTCTTGAGAAGATGGCAGCATTAGTGACCAGACTTGAGGGAGCATACGAAACTTTGGCCAAGGCGCATGTAGGCCTCCAGTCAGACTTTGAGAAGAAGAAGAAGAAGAACAAGAAGAAGGGCAAATTCATGATAAAATATGGAGAGGCATAAAGGACATCTTCAAATGGGGAAACCCAGGCAAGAAGATACCAGTGGCGGCCAAAGATGATAGCGAGAAGTATTCCTTCATGTCAGAGACTGCTGGAGATGGTGGTGATGATGATGCTGAGGAGACTGATGGTGATGAGGCCACGAGCGATGCACAACATTGATCTGATATCCTCTCATAATCTGCTAGTCTGATGCAGACCTCAGGGAGACCCTTAAACCGTTTATGCTTTATATTTGATATTATGTAGTGAGGACACTGCAATGTTTTTAGTTGGGGGTGGTTATAGGAGTATACTTATTCATACTTTGATATTGGTGTGCCCTTGCCGGGCTAATTTTGTTGCTATGGATATTGTGTGCCTTCGCCGGGCTTAATATTATGCTGTTGTGGATATTGTGTGCCCTTGCCAGGGTATTTTGTATAGCAGGTGCTCTTGCCGAGCTTGGTGTGATTAGTCTATTTCTATTATTCTTTCATTATTTATTTTCTTTAGTAGCTTGTTGTTATTAGTATTAGTGCTTTTATTTTAGTATCCTTTTTTAGTAGTTTTGTTTTCTTTTATGTTTATTTCCTTAAGTACTATTTCCTTGGGTTTTCTTCATGCTACGGTTCTTTCCCAAGGAACATTTTTGAAGTGAACCGGATGACTTTTCCCTATGATAGATGGGGTGACAACTTTCTTAAGGGAATTAGTCATGTTTTGGTAGGAGGAGACTTTTGGATTATTTGTTACTAATAAAATTAGTCTCTTGTATGTAAAATTTGAATCAAGAATACCCCTCCGAATTGTAAGGTTTTGAACTAAAACAAGTAAGTTGCATGGTGAAGAATAATTTTTGTGATAAATATTTGGCTCTTTTAGTGACTTTTTTTCCACTAGTTTGAATAATATTGCTCTAGACGTTCTTATTAGAAAATGATTGAGCCATCTAGATTAATTCATGTGCCATGCGTGTTAGTGTTTGTACAAATAAATCTTGTGTTTACTTCTATCATCTAGAACTTGCCCGGTTGGTTTTTCAATGCTAATTATAGTGTGTTTGGTTGGAGGGATGATCTCAAACTTTGTTTTATTTGCAAAACTTCTTTTGCCTTTCAAGCCTACCTTTGCATAAATAATATCACTAGCACCCTATTTGAGCCTTTAAACCTTTTATTTGGCCAACTCATTACAAACCTTTCCCCTTTTGTAAAATAATTCCCTCTTTTGAACCCGTCTCTCCTTGAACATTGAGAATGAGGCTAAAAGCCTAAGTTGGGAGTGTGGTTTCAGAGTGGAAATTGGTAATCTTGTACATTGAGTATATGATCATATACCTCAAAGTGTTTGTATTAAATTATTCAAGCTCCAAAAGAAAAATTTGTATACATAAAAAAAAAAGAGAAATATTCGTATGTATATAAATTATGGAGTCTTGAAGAAAATTATAGAGGTATTTAAGGTGGTTCTACATTAGGAACTAGATGCCAATGAGGCTATGTGGTTTGAAAAGAAACAAAGTGCAAAAGAATGAAAAATGTGAGTAGTGTTCAAGGAGGGTGAAGTCACTTGTATCCAAATGCTTATCCGACCCTTCCCTAAACCTACATTACAATCTTAAAAAGTCATTATGGGACCTCCAACCGAATATTCTTGAATAGGCAATGAATTAAAATAAGGGCAAGCTTATGGTATGAGATGTTGTAACACCTGAAATTCTTTGTGAGAGTGAGTATTTTTGTAAAATTTGTCCCTTATGTTGTATTGTAAATATAGTGATTTTGGGACTTCCTTTCTTGTGAGGGCACATGAATTAGGAAGGATTGGTGAAATGGAGTAAGTTGAGCATATGTAGTGGACTAGTGCTTTTGAGTCACTTCTTGAGGCTTATTCTTGTCACTTAATTGTTTTTGAAATTCCCTTGCACATTCTTGAAGTTGTTTTTAAATGAGGGAGTCATTTGGCAAAGTTACACATACTTGAGCCTAGTTATTAGTACCAACCAAATCCATAAGTATGGTGCTTAAATTGGAGAATGTGATATGTAAATAATAGCAATGCCACTTGTGTTTTAAATGGTAAATCCTCATTGAAGTGTTGGTTTTGATTTGCTTGAGGACAAGCAAAAGCTTTAAGTTGGGGGTGTTGATGAGTGGTGATTTTACCACTCAATCTAGTCTCTTTTCCTTAGCTTTTATGTCTTTTAACTATAATATGAGGTCGTTTATGGTGTATATTGTTAGATTTTTAGGTAAATGATGCGACGAAGTGATTTGAATTGAATTGAAGTGGAATTGAGCAAAAGTGGGTGAAAACAATGCAAAATTCCTCCAGTGATTCCGCATCTGTGGAGGAGTTGTCGCAGAAGCGACCTCGCTTCTGCGTGAGAAGAATTGCTTCTGTGGTGGAGTCTGGCTTGGAATAAATCGCATCGGCGAGTCATTTTTCGCTTCTGCGGTAGCGCATCTGCGCTTTTGAGGTTCGCATCTGTAGTGGCAAGCATATTTCAATATTCCGCTTCTGCAATTGAAGCTCCGCATCTGCAGAGACGCACCTGCGCTGATTCTTCCGCAGGTGCGAAAGTCGGGCATCAGATCTGGGTAAATTTGACATTTCACAAGTTTGCAACCCCAAAACCATTTTTATACTCGTCCAAGCAGATCTTTGGGAGTTGTTTGGCTTATTTTCAGTTCTTAGGGCTAGAGAGAATAAGGTTGGAAGCTAAGGCTTTACACACACACTTTGGTCTTGAAGATTTGAAGCTTGTGGTTAAGATTTTTTTATCCATTTATGTTTATTTCTTCATTTCCTTGCTTTGAATTGCATATCTAAGTGTGTAGTATTTTATTCTACACTTAAATCTTGTTTATGGAAATATTCATGTTTAAAGTGTGGATTAAATACCTTGTTGTGCTTATGTATTGAATGATTTTTATCCTTTTATGAAGTGAGTTATTGTTACTTTAATTATTCTTGTTCTGTAATGTTTCCAAAGGGATTAGCTAACTCTAGGACTCGCCCATTAACTCCGAATTAAATTTGTAAAAGATAATTTGGGGTTGGGAGAGATTAATTAACAATAACTTGAGGCTTTAACCTTCATTTTATAGATTCTACCTAGGAATAGGATTGAACTACTTTTAGTCATTCCGAGTGTGCTTATTCTCTTAATCGGGTTAGGAATAATTTAATTAGGAAGTCTTGTTAGTCTTCGGAAGAAGCTAATTAAGAATTATTATCCGTGGCTAATTAACATAAACTCGCTCATATTTGTAAAATCGTGAAATACATTGGATCGTTACTTGAGTGTAATTCCCGATGCATCCATACTTGTAGCCATTGATCATTTTACTTGCTTTATAGGTTAGTTTACATTTTCGCATGTAGATATAAAACATTTTCTAAACCAAATTCTTAGTGTTTGGCATTGCGCGATAAGTGATAATTTTCTTACATCCCTAATCGCCTACACATTGTTCTCTGTGGGGTTCGACCCCGAATCATAGTTGGGTAAATTATATTGCATGCGACCGTGTCCATTTACTTTTTAGTAGTGGATTTGGATGTCATCAAATAGTCTCTTAATACCTCTGTATCTCCAGTCTGGACAGCATGTTGAGACAATGTCTGAGCATCCCTAACTCCTTCGTAGTCCGTTTGTAGCATCACGAACCACTGGCACATAGAGGACACTAAGATCATAATATTATACATGAGTGGATGTAAAGTAACATGAGCTATACACTTCGAGCTGAATCAATATCGCACGATAAGGAATGAAAGAAGTGGAATTTCCTAAGAGTTCTGCAGCCTCTCGAAGATAAGTACAGATGTCTCCGTACTGATCCGCAAGACTCTACTAAACCTGCTTATGACTCGTAGTACCCATGAACCTAGAGCTCTGATACCAACTTGTCACGACCCAAAAATCCCTCCAAAGGAGTCGTGATGGCACCTAGTCTCTAAACCAGGTTAGCCTAATATTAACTGAATTAACATTGATGTGACGATCTGGCCAGTCGTCTCATGAGTTACCGCATTGTTTCCCCCATTTCTGCTTCTTATTGCTTTGTCTATTGGTTCTATGAGTGATCGGGTTGGTTGGCTCGGGTTTGGAAAGGTTTTGAGAGTGTTTGAGACACTTAGTCTCTTTTGAGGAAGCTTAAGCTGAAAAAGTCAACCGAATGTTGGCTTATGTGCTAGAGGGCTCGGATGTGAGTTCCGATGGTTCGGATAGCTTCGGGAGGAGATTTGGGACTTAGGAGCGTGATCGGAATGAGTTTTGGAGGTTCGGAGTATATTTAGGCTTGAATTGGCAAAGTTGATATTTTGGTGATTTCCGGTTGGTAGGTGAGATTTTGATATAGGGGTCAGAATAGAATTCTGAGAGTTGCAATAGCTCCGTTGTGTCAATTGGAATGTGTGTGCATAATTTCAAGTCATTCAGAGGTGGTTTGGTTGGGGTTTTTATCAAAAGCGTAATTTAGAAGATTTTGGAATTCTTAGGCTTAAATCCGATGTGTTTCGGTTGATTTGATGTTGTTTGAGGTATTTTGAAGATTTGAACAAGTTTGAATGAGGCTTTAGGTTATGTTGGTGCCTTTGTTTGAGGTCCCGGGGACTTCGGGTGAGTTACGGATGGTCAATCGGACCATTTCATGCCTTGGAGAGTTGAAGATTTTGGAGTTCAACTGTTGCAGAGTTTTTAATCTTCACGATTGCGTAGGGGGTCTCGCGATCGCGTAGAGCTGTTGTGGGGGCAATCCAATTTGCTCAGTGCGTTCGCAAAGCTGGGGATGCGATCTCATAAGGTGAAGGCATTTTTTATCACGAACGCGTGGAGTAGGTCGCATTCACGTAGAGTTAAGTGGATCATGGGTCTTGGCTTGAAGTTGTTCATTGCGAACGCGGTAGCCAGTCCCCGATCGCATAGTGTTAGATGCCTGAGCATCGCGTTCACATGGGATTTTACGCGTTCGCATAGGGTTAATTTTGGGAGCTGAGAATTTGTGCTTCGCGATCGCAAAGGATGTCCCGCGATCGCGATGAAGGAATTTAGGCATGGGCAGAAGGTTTAAAAGGTCGTCTTGTCCGCGAATGTGGGCTTTATTTCTTCCATTGTTGGTCATTTTTGGAGCTTTTTGAAGGGGATTGAAGAGGGATTCAAGGGGAATCACTTGGAGATAGTATTCTTGGACTTAAAACTCAATTCTAATGTGAATTCCACCTAAATAATCATGGAAATTAAGCCTAAAATTGAGGAATTAGGGCTTGAGATTAAGAGACTTTAGAATGAGAATTTTAGGGGTCATTTGGACTTCGATTTCAGTGTTCTTGGTATGTATGGACTCGTGGGAGGATACGGATTCCGTTGATGTGATTTTTATCGAGTTTCGAGATGTGTGCCCGGGGGTCGAGTTTTGGGAATTTCGGGATTTATGTTGTAAATTGATTATTTTCGCTTGGGCTGTGTTCCCTTAGCATATTTTGACGTTCTTGTTCTGATTTTGGATAGATTCGACGCGAGTGGAGGCCGATTCGAGGGGCAAAGGCGTCGCTAGCTAGAGATTTGACCGGTTCGAGGTGAGCAATGATTGTAAATGATGTTCTGAGGGTATGAAACCTTGGATTTGCACATCGTTGTTCTATTTGGAAAACTTATATTCTGCCCAGATGTTAAAGCATCGCGGACGCGGAGAATGGCTCGCGATCGCGAAGAAGAAAAGAATGAGTCTACCAAAAAGTCACTACGCGAACGCGAGGAAGGAAACCAGATGACAGATTCAGCTGTTCAAAAATAAGGGAAAAATGACCCGTAGCCCACTCGGAACACGCACGAGGCCCCCTGGACCCCGTCCAAGCACACAAACAAGTTTTATAACCTAACACAGACTCTTTCAAGGTCTCAAATCACATCAAAAAATGCCAAAACAATGAATCACACCAAGAATCAAACTTAGGAACTTTCAAACCTTCCAACTTCCAAAACTCGTGCCGAAACCTATCAAATGAACCCGTAATGATGCCAAATTTGCATATAAGTTCAAAATGACATAAGGGAGCTGTTCCAATCCTCAGAATTACATTCCAACCCCGATATGACAAAAGTCAACTATGAGTCAAACCTCTCCATTTTCCAAACTTCAATTTTTCCAACTTTCGCCGAAATACCTCAAATTACCCTACGGACCACCAAATCCTAATCCGGATGCACGCCTAAGTCCAAAATCACCATACAAAGCTGTTGAGATCACCCACAGCCCATTTTGGGGCCGTTAACTCAAAAGTCCAATTCCGGTCAAATTCTCATCGTTTAAGCTTCCAAAACTAGTTTTCTTCTTCCAATTTGACTCTGAATCATCCAAAAACAGAATCTAACCATGCACGCAAGTCAATACACATAATATAAAGTTTCTCGAGACCTCAAACTGCCAAACCGGGCATAATTGCTCAAAACGACTAGTCAGGTCATTACAGTATGGCAATTGGTAGAGTTACATCATCTGATGAAGGCATGACTGGAGCAGGTGACATAGGAGCATGAGATGAGTCACTGGAAGCTACCAACGTATTCAGATCAGGAGTAGTGTTATCATTAGTATTAGCTAGAGGACTAGCACGTTTGGAGTATACTTGTAGAGCAGGAGGAGTGCCTTGAGGTCTGTCTTGAAGACTAACCTACGACACAAGTAGTATTGGCACTGCAAAACTTGAGGCATCAAATTTTTGCTTATAGTGTTTAGTGAAAAATAGGGAGATGTCTCAAAGAAGGTTTCATCTGCAAAGAATATTTATGTGCTTTTGGATCATAACATTTATAAACTTTCTAGTAACGAGAGTATCTCAAATAGACACACTTAATTGACTTTGGTTGGAGTTTGTCGTTTCTAGGACTGTGATCATGAACAAAGCAAGTACATCCAAACACTTTCAAAGGTAAATGATAGGAATTTTGACCTATAAAGAGAATTGAGTGAGGACTTTAATGTTGCAACACAGAAGAGGGCATCCTAATGATCAAATAACAAGCAATAAGAACAACATCTCCCCAAAAATGAAGAGGAACGTGATGGTGTATAAGTAAGGTACGAGTAGTTTCAATGAGATGCCGATTTTTACGTTCGATAACTCCATTTTGTTGAGGAGTATATGCACAAGAAGTCTGATGAGTAATTCCTTGAGATGACATAAAACTAGGGAAGGGAGATAATAAATACTCCTTTGCATTGTCACTACGTAATACCTTTACTGAAACACCAAATTGATTGCTTACCTCAACGTAAAAATTTTGAAACATAGAAAACAATTCAAAATGATTTTTCATTAAGAATACTCATGTGCAGCGGGAGAAGTCATTAATAAAGGTAACAAAATACTGAAATCCTAAACTTGAAACAACACGGCTAGGACCCCATATATCTGAGTGAAGAATGTTAAACATAGATGAAGCCCTACTATTGACTCTTTTGGGAAATGAGGTACAAGTGTGTTTCCCAAACTGAAAAGACTCACATTCAAAAGAAGACAATGTAGAAAGACTAGGAATTAATTTCTGAATTTTTGCAAGACTTGGGTGGCCAAAACGACGGTGGAGTAGATCAACAGATACAACGGAAGTGAAGGCAACTGGTAGTTGTGATTTGGACATATGATATAGTCCCTGTGACTCATATCCTGTTCCAATCGTCTTCCCTGTTTTCTAGTCCTGCACAACAACAGAGTTAGCAAAAAAAGTGATAGAACAATTAAGTTTTTGGTTAATTTACAAATGGAAAAAATTGAATGGGCATTCCGGAGAAAATAAAACTGAGTTTAAAGAGATAGAGGGAAGAAGTTGCACTTCTCCTATTACTTTTACTGCAGTTCATGAGCCATTAGCAAGGTAACCATAGAGAGGGTTGAAGAAGGAATAAGGTATGAGAAAAGATTCTGATTACTAGAGATATGGTCAGATGCACCAGAGTCCAGATGCACTAGAATCCAGTATCCATGAGCAATTGGGTGAATACCTGCTCAGACAAGCAAAAGGATTACCAGTTTGTGAGGTGCCAGATGAGGTGACTATTGTTTAGGCGCTTGATGCTGTAGGTAATCACTATAAGCACCCCATATAAAGTAATAAAATCAGCATGTTGATCATCTGTTTCACCACCATTTTGAACTATGTGGGATGTACTGCGATTGTTTTTACGTTGTGGTCGACCATACAGTTTCTAACAAGTTTGTCGAGTATGTGCTGGCTTGTTGTAGTAGTTGCAGTAGGGTCTGCTGCTTTTACCTTTTCCTCTTTGATAGACATTTTGTTCTTGTGGATTTTCATTTTGCACAGCTAATGCAGATGTCTCCACTTTATTAGTATCAAGTATTTTTGTTCCAATACGCAATAGCCGAGCTGAAACCTCAACTAATGAAGGAATTATTGAGCTTGCCAAGATCTGATCCTTTACAGGGCTGAGATCAGATCAAAGTCCTTTCAGTGCCAAAACCATAAAGAACTTATCTCTTTGTTGCTCCTGGGTGGTGTCACTTGCAGAAAGTAGCATGAGCGAGTCAAATTAATCTTTCAAAGTATCTATTTGTCCTAACTAACTCACCATATCTTGATTATTCTATTGAAGTTGGACTAAATCTGAAACTTCTTTTGTATATTTATTGTATATCATTTGTATACAAAGCTTTTGCTTTAGTCTGAACTTTATAGCAAGTTTTACATGATTGAAACAAGTTGAGTAATTTAGGAACTAAAGAGTTCCATAAAAAATTACACAATTGTGCATCAATTCGGGTCCACTTAGTCTTTTCACTAATGTTCATTTCACTAGCATTTTTCACTAAGTGATCCTCATATACCTTTGCCATGAACCACATATCAACTGAAGAAGATCATGGTAAGTAACTATTACTACCTTGTAATTTAACAGTAGTAATAGTGAAAAGATTCAAAATTGGAGAGAAAAATGATTTAACTTCTTCTACCGTGGAGGACTCACCTGTCATTTTGATATTTAAATTTCAAGAAGGCAAGTGTACAAAATAATGCGAGATAGAGGACAAAGAAGGGCACTTTGTAATGAAATAGAAAACTTTGTTGGACAAGAAAGCTTGTAAGAATGGCTCCCACATGTAAAGACAAAGTAATAAAGTATGACTTGAAATAAAGAAAGCTTTACTTTGGAAAAAGCTTATCAAAACCAAAATTTTACTCTTCTACTTCAAACGAAAAATTCCCTCTCAAGTGACCCACCAAATCAAGACTCAACCGAATACTTTTCTTTTTCTGTCACCAAAATCATAAGATTTGGCCGGGAAAGAAGATTAGTAATGGAGTTGGGTCAGAGTGTAACAAGTTTTGACCGATAACTATTTCGGAGATTTGAGAGAATATGATGGGTAAGATCGGAATAAATGATCGACCCTCACGTATTTGAAATGAAAGTCAAAGATGGTAGAAAAAATCCGCCGAAGAAGTGGATGCCGGAAAAAGCAATCGAAAAAAGTATTTGAGTCTCTACCGATCGTAGAGGCTCTGATACCATGTGAATTACGTAAGTGTATTTCACTTCTTACTTCAAAAGATAGATTGCACCTAGAATATATACACAAAGCTAAAGACATAATTCAAAATGTATCCCTAAAATCATGGCTTTTACCCACAATCTTTGACTACACCATCAGACACAATCTAATATACAATTTAATATTGAAATACTCTCTAATAAGATCTAAATCTTAACATATAGAAACAATGGGTATTATATAGAGAGATAGGACATAAGAGAGTGACGATGGAGATGAATAATATGGACGCCGATGTTCGAACATTTTAGCTACTCAAAATTGCAACGTGGATAATCCTCGTAATACTTAGATTGTTTTTCATATTCTTCTTCGTATTATTTTCAACAAGAGCTCTATGTCTGTTCCCATTTATTCATTGTTAGTTTCGTATCTTTTCAAATCTACTGCATCACTTCAACTTTGGGGTTCTTCCAATAGTTAATTTGGGTGGTTGGGAAGGTCTCCAGCATTCCCTATATCCAAACTCTTAATATAATTTCATGGAATGATGTTTGCTATGATTTTAGTTGGTTTTTACTTGCTAATGGAAGATGACAAAGAAATAAAGACAATGAAGAACAAGGAGAAGACGTACTACTTAATTGAACTCCAACATATTATGGAGCAGCTTAACTTGTAAAAGTTTGAAATCCAGTATAATATACATATAGAGAGTTTCGAATTCTAACATATTATGATAGAATTTTACTTGTAAAAGCTCAAAATTCCAGCATATTGCACTGAATTTATTCTGTGTTTTAAGTAAGAGTATTTTTGTCCAAATTTTACTTTCGCATTAAAATTGACTATTTCTCCATTACATTTGAATATGTGGCTATATTTAAGTATCAGTCTAAGAAGTGGCCAACTCACGCTACTTTTACCTAGAACAATGTAACATATCACTTGTTGGGCTTTCTCACGAATTAGCCCAAGATAAATTACTGAAAATGGTAAAAATTTCAGAGGATCTTTACATAAATAGCCGCCAGTTTACTATTTATTATTTTAGCCGGTATACACTGATTATATACTAATTATACATACACACAAATATCCTGTTGCTATTTTTAGTTATATATATATATATATATATATATATATATATATATATATATATATATATTCTGCATAATCCCTCTTGGGTAATTAAGTGGGCTACTACTTATATGCTCTCATTTAATCTTTAGCCAGCTTTTCCAAAAAAATTTAACTAATGGAAAATTTCACAGGAAACTACTCCTCTTGTTAAGAACTTCGGCTATGCGTTAAATGGGAGTCCTGAGATTGACAACGTGTGCAAATTGCACCATTTACCGTCCAATTACTAACTCAACGCACATAAACCACTACAGTTTAGAGTCTAATTACCGTACGTAACTATAATTTGTCTAATAGACATTCACAACTACTGTTTAATTATTACCAGCTTGTATCACTTGTATTCAGACGTGCAATGAATACAACTTGTGTCAACTGTTTATGCAACGAATACAACCAAGGAGAATTATAAAAATACAGAAAAATAAAATGCTCTCATTGAGCGTCGAGCTCAAGACCTCCGCTTACTAAGTGGGTGGTCTAACCAACCGAGTTACGAGAACTTGTAGCTCTCTTATTTTAATTTAAAATAATTGATCTCTTGTTTCAATACTACATGTGGATTTGATATAAAATTTAAATATAGCTACAAATGGTAATTTTCTGAAAGTATATCTATGAATGATAAATACAGTATATATGTTTGCTGTGTTGCGTAAATATTTTTTTCACGTATAAGGAATTTCGAACTCCAACATATTATGATGGAGTTTTACTTGTAAAGTTCAAAACTCCAATATATTGTGTTGGATTTGTTCCGTATTTTAAGAATATTTCGTCCATATTTTATTTTCACATTAAAACTAAATATTTTTAATAACATTTGAATATTTGGCTATTTTTAACAACCAGTTCAAAAATGGCCAACCCATGCTATTTCTACCTAGAACAACATGTGAATTGTTGGGCTTTCTGACGAGTTAGCCCGAGAAATATTACTGAAAATGATAAAAATTTCATGGGGCGGCTTATTTGTGCGCTTTCATATAATCTACAGCCAGCTTTTCCAAAAAATTAAATTTCAGACAAAGTTACTCCTCTTGTTAGAACTTCGGCTATGTCTTAAATGGGAGTCTTGATGTCGTCTATGTGTGCAAATTGCACCATTAACTGTCCAAATTCTAACTCAAAACATTTTTTTCTACTTCAAATTCAATTTCAATTTCAAATATTCTCCATCTCAGTATAGCAATTTCCTGGCTCTTTCAATCTTTACGAGCTTCATTGACTGCTTTGCAACTTTTAAGGGTGACTAAGTTTAGTGGGGTTTGGATGATTTGCAGTTGTTGAGATAAGGGGGGTCGCCACCTTATTTTCTGGTTCAATAGATTTTGTCATCTTCTATAAAAGTGAAGTCAATGAACACTTATTAAATATCAAATGGAAAGAAGTAAAATCAGCGATCTTATATATGCTCCCTTAAATTTTTAATTGAAAGTTTAAAGGTGAGGAATTAATTTGAAGTTTAAATATGTGCTAACTTGAAATAAACGTGACCATATAATTAAACAAAAAATGCATAATAATGTTAGATTTTGATCTTACTAAAGTCGTCCTCGTCAAATTTCATCTATTTTTTATTTACCTATACTTTTCTGTTCCCGAATAACTATTGAAGTAGAGGGAATTAGAAACCTGATTCAACTTCCATATGGAAGAGTGCAGTATGGTTAGGCTTCCTTAGCCACAGATTTCATTTGGAATTGTTTTTTGACTTACACTCCATATAGACACTAAAATGATAACATGATATGTAACACTAAACTTTATTATTCAGTTTTAGTTCATTAATGCGTATTTTTAGCTTAATTAATTTATTACTTAGTCATGATAGAGTAATGTAATTTTGTGTAACCACCTAGCTTAAGTTTTTTCTCTCCATCCTTAGACCATCACTTCAAGCCATTTTCCAACAAAGGTTAAGTTATACAAACTGATAGTACCGAATACTTTATTTGTACAATTGGTGTAGTTTTATCTACTATAACAAGTTAGTTACCGTTTTAATCATATTACCAATAGTAGAATTTAACTTGTAATATACATTAACAACATGAATAGTTCATATATATACTCTTTCAATGTATTATACCGTGTTATATATGTAGCAAGCAAGCTGACTTATTTTAATGCTATATACTAATTCCACTTATTAACAAGATTATTTGTAGTTGTCTTTTAGGAAACCTAATAATATAAAAGTTATTTGTAGTTGTCTTTTAGGAAACCTAATAATATAAAAGTGCATAAAAGTTAAACTTTGCTAATTATTCCCTTTGTTTCAATTTAGATGACACATTTCGCTTATCGAGAGTCAATTTGACTAAACTTTGAAGCTAAATTATTTAACTTAGTATTTTAAAATTAAAATTTGGATATACAAAACTTACTAAAAAGTATCTATAAGTTACAATTTTTCTCATATCAATATGATAACAAAATATATTTTAAAATATTGGCCAAACTTCACACAATTTGACTCTCGATAAGTGAAATGTGTCATCTAAATTCAAACAGAGGAAGAACAATTATCAAAAATATTTACGTATAATCACCTTATAAGTAACGTAACTATATAAATAATTTTATAGTATTTGTGCATAAATTAAAAGTTAAATTCTTCATACAACCCCACCTTTTCCGAAGACAACTTGCTTTGCCTACCCAAAATTGACCGTCCCTTTTTAATTTCAATTTCTAGCACTGCATTTTGGGCCATCAACAGAAGTACTTTTCAAAACTCAACAAATGACAACTCGTCAAAAATAGTCGTTTAATAATATTTCAAGAAGCACGCTATGAAACTCACATGAACTATCACCGAAACCACCTGCGCCATGCACCTTTCATTCTATTTATACCCTCAAAGCCCCACACTTCCAACAAAAACACACACACACACACAACATGGAAAACAAATGGAGAATTTTCAAAAATCAGCAACAAATCAACAAAGCAAAGCCCTGTACTATGTTATGCAAAAAGCATTCAAAACACCAGCAATCTCCAGGGGTTTGCTCCCTTTGTCTAAGTGAAAAGCTCTCTAAGCTTTCAAAAACATCACGTAGCAATACTACAACAATTACTTCGTCTTGTTCTTCTTCGTCATCTTTGTCTTCTTTATCTTCCTCTTCCGATGTTTCGTCGTGTTCTTCTCCGTCATATCGCAGGACGAAAACTATAGCTATTTTGAGAAGTGGTAATAAGAGTAATAATGTGCTTACAAAGAGTAGATCACTGATTTTTGTTCCGAGGAGGGAAGAAGGAGAAATGGAAGATAACGGGAAGAAGAAGAAAAGAGGGTTTCTGTCTAAATTGCTGCGTCCAAGGAAAAACAAGAAGGATGAGCATTTGGTGCATTCAAAAACTACTAGAGAAAGGCTAACAACATGATCAGAGTAGAATTCAGAATTCAAGTTTTATGAGTTCTGAGTTTAAACTATGACAGTCAATTTGATAATATGGAAATGAAATCTATTATTTGTACTTATTTAGTGAATATTTAAACATTTATACATGATCTTATCCAAAGTATGCTTATCCAAAGTATGCTGGTTTCGAATGAACTCGTATCTTGTACACTACATCCACAATATGATTCATCAGATTTAATCACAATATGATTCATCAGACTTAATGCAGCATATGAGATCACTTAGAATCTCTTATCTTCATTTTATTAAACGATCATATAATACGATCTTTTTTATCTCTCAGATTTTTACTTTTTTTTTTTAATGAGATCTGTTGTATTATTATTTGGTTTAGGTTATTTTAGATGGGCATAGATAGGTAAAATGTGAAAACGTAGATGTATACAGAGAAAGAGAGGGATATAGATCCGAGACATACACATAATGGGAAAGGTCATGTATAGAATACAAAGTCAAGTAAGTATATTATTGTTTACCCTAAAATCAGATAATAATTGAATTTATATGCGGTTTTAAAGATACGTGCTATAACTTGACACAAAATAAGAGGATACGTAAATTGATATTGAAATTAACTGAAAATAGAAATAAAAGCAAACCAAAGGAAATGTATAGCTTTGGCTCTCGAGCTAGGTCGCCCTCGAACCAAACGAGTATTTCACTGAAAATATGAACAAAGTAACAGAGTATTGAGAGCTTAATAGAAAGGTAGTATATTGCTTTGTATTGCGTGAATATGATGGTATTTATAAATGATCAGATCCCCTTTATATAGTAAGGGAATCCTACTCTTGATACAATTCTAAATACAGTAAGAAATCCCATGATTGGCTAATTAATCGGCCTCTTCTTGATAAGTGCCAGGATTCGCACCGTGATCCTCACCTGATGGCGGATATTTTATCTTTCCGTTATTCAAATCAGTAAGCTTCCCTCGATCTCCATCTTATTCGGTCTCGATCTTGGCCGATCTCGGTTTTGGTTGGCCTCGATCGTAATCGGTCTCAGGGTCTCGAGTTCGACAACCTAACTTTGCACCATAGTTTGATATAATATGAGGCTGATCCTTGGCTTATCGCGCTCCAGTCTCGATCAGTCGCATGGAAAGGGCAGCCCGAATTTGACCGTATAGAGATAGTCCTCTCGTTTCTCGGAGAGAAGACGACGAGAAACGACATGAATATTTCCAATCCCGTCTCAATGTGCCGTGACATAAGCGACAAACCCGATTATGATATCAGTGACAAGTGGGTACTGAAACGTCCCGTCAGTTCAGTTACCAAGGCATTAAATGCCTGTCAGTTGCTGGTCGGCCACCATCAGATCTGAACCGCCACCAGCAAGTTTATAAATACCGCCACCTTCTTACCCTTAAACTTTTACACTCAAAATTTCCTTCATTGCTGGTTCTCCTTAAAAAATTTCTTTGCTCTATAACTCTTGCTCCCAAATCTCTTGAATCTCAAGCAAATCACCCTAATTCCCTTCTCTTATATTTTATAATGGCAAAAACTTCTAAAAATGTACCGCAAAAGGAGACCGCCTCCTCTTCACGGCCTGCTGGTGACGGAACTACGACGTAACCTCCCCTCGAGGATTTTGTTCCAGGAGGGTGCCCTATTGTTACCGATTTTGGGATTGAAAATGCCTCTGTAGTACCTGATCATTGTGAACTGGTCTCAAGGTACATATGCACGATAACCTAAGACATCCTCGAAAAGGATAAAGAGGAGTGCAACTGGGTGAACAAATATGTAGTAATTCCTTTTCCTAAGGAATCAATCACCACTTACGTGGAGGGGTATCTAAGCGTTTATACTTACCCCTTTCACGATGGGTCCCTTAGACCCCATCATCATTGCTTTTTGCAAAAGGTACGACGTTACCCTCGGCCAAATCCACCCTTCATTCTGGAGAATAGTCATTCTTTTTTGTTTTTTCACAAACAAAATCGAGGGGTGACCTTTCACCCTCAACCACCTTATGCGCCTTTACAGTCCCCGACTTTATCAAGAAGGGCTGAATAAGCTCGCTCGTGGGGGCCGTCAAGGCCTCGTTCTCAAGCATATATGAGTCTCATGATCTAGGTTGGATGGGCTGATTTGTCCGAATAAGGACTTTGAACCTGATCCCTACTGAAGACATGCCATTTCCGGAGAAATGGAATATGAACTGTGAGTAGTACTTTGTGTCACACCTCCTTTTTACGTACCCGCGAGGGTACAGGGGAGTTTTTCCAATTAAAGGACAATCGAGACGGGATTTGTTTATTTATTTCAGAGTCGCCACTTGGGAGATTTAGGGTGTCCCAAGTCACCAATTTTAATCCCGAATCGAGGAAAAGAATGACTCCATATTACAGTCTGCGTACCAGAAATCCGGATAAGGAATTCTGTTAACCCGGGAGAATGTGTTAGGCATTCCCGAGTTCCGTGGTTCTAGCACGGTCGCTCAACTGTTATATTCGGCTTATTTATCTGATTTTTAATACAATTATGAACCATGTGCAAATTTTATCTTTTAACCGCTTTTGTCATTATTATTATTTTTACGAGAATTGCAACATCGTGAAAACATATCTCGAACCACGTTACATCAATGTACCCGTGGTTATCGATATATCTCGACTCGGTTGAGATTTGGATTTGGGTCACATAAATGTGCACCCGAATTAAGGAAAATAAATTGTTAAAGGCGCGCCTAAAGCAACTAGCGTCTTGTTATTTTGGGGAAAGTCGTAAAAATTCGTTAAACGGCATATCCCGAATTCTAAATACTTTAATATATACATACATCTAGAGGGCCCCGCAGCTTTGTACATTTTGTTTGTCGAGGGTCGTCTCGTTCTATTTTTAAAAGGAATTTGCGACGTCATGGACATGCATCTCGAACCACGTCACAATCAATGTACCCGTGATTAGAACACATTTCGAATCCGTCGAGATTTGGATTTGGGTCACATAAATGCGCACCCGAATTTAAGAAGGTAAAATTATTAAATGCGCGCTTAAAGAGGCTATCGCGTTATTATTCTGGGAGGGTCGTGAGATTTGCTAAACGACCCACCTTAGGGACTGAATGCTTCAACATATATATATTTAACAAGGGCCCGGCAACTTGTGCGTTTTTTTTTGTAGAGGCTCATCTCGTCCTTATTTTAAAAGGATATCCTATAGCAACTACGTTTCTTGTCGCATTTGTCTCTACTACATGAAAATAGTAGATAGCCCTAGTTAATTACATGCTTGCAAATTATCTATACAGAATTCCGAGTGCTTGCACAAAATCAGAAGCACGGCCACGTACACAGTCAGCCGAGCAAAAATTAAGGGCCCAAATCCAGCCCATGCGTGATGGACCAGACCTGGGCCATTGTTTGTTCGATGCAGGCCTGCTTGGTCTGTTTCGACCTGGGCTCGACCTTCGTGAGGTTGAGATTGCAGTCTCCGTGTTCTTTGTCTTAAAACATGGTTTACCAGTTATATGAAGCAGTTTATCAGAAAGGAAAGAACTTAACTAGTAGAGTACGATTTTCATGCTTGGCCTACATTAAAGGACATACTACAAAGTTAAACTAAGTCTAAGATACAACCTATTTCATTGGGAATATTTTTACCTATCAGCATACATATATAAACTATCATTCAGTTAATCTATATTGATATACACTGGGCATACAAGCTACTTCTATTGTCAACACAGGAATGAAAATTATTATACAGTACATGATATCTAATGTAACAATCTATGTATGAAAGTCAACTTCAGGTCTTTTCTTTTTGTATTCATGCTCAATTTTCCAGTTACATTTGACAGTGTATTGGTTGTGTACCTGGTATAGAGAACAAAAGAAGAAAGGAATGATCAGCTGGGTAGTATGCAACAAACACAGCAACAGCAGATACACAGCAACAACACAGCGACAAATCAACAACCACAAGTGCTTTCCACAGTCCACAGACAACCAGCAACAGTTTCCAGAACAAAGAAAACCAACAGATGGTCGAGCACCAAACAAGCAATCCCAGAAAAGAGTAGTGAAACAAAAGAAATAATAGAGTATTCGATGCAGCAACACCAGCAGTTCAACAATCACAAGCAGCTCAATTAGAGCAAACAACAGAACTTGGCCAAGACAGCTTGACCAATATGAATTCTTCTGTAGTTTTCAGACAGTGTTTGGTTACAGTGTTTCTGGAAATTTCCTTATATTTTTTTCAGTTTCCTTTAACTCACAAGACCTCTCTCAAGACTAAGTTTTTTTTCATGAAGAACCTCCTCTTTTCGACTCCAAAAAAAAAAATCCCCCCCTTCTAATGGAAAGTCTGCCTCTTTTATAGCCTAACCTTAACACTTTACAGTCTGTTTGATCACTCAAAATTCCCCCTCCCTGTTGTTTTTCCACTCACTCATTTTAAATAACAAAACTCCCATGAAATCCCTGACAGCCCCTCTCTCTTTTTGTTGTTAAAGTGTCCTAATCTCTTGTTTATTTAACCAAAGTATGGGCAACAGGAATATAATCTGACAGCATGTGCTGTCAGGCTATTTTAATCCAAAACAACTGACCATACGTATGCTGCCCACCATCTGAACTAAGTGAACATGGCATCCATTTAAGCTCAAAGTCTGAACTGCCATTATAACCTACCCCCTAGATGTTCTTTTAATTCAACTTTGAACAAAACCAATAGGCAATACAATTCAGTTCCTAATGGGATTCAAATACGATCACAGTAGAAATAAACAACACGGATCAAGTTGTTACCATTAATGACTGAAACTAATTGACGACATACATCGACTCGACTATATTAATCGTAACACATAACAATCAATCGTTCATATAAACAACACGTATAGAGTCCCGAATGACTTCAGACAACTTTGTTCAATCACTGGGAACCTATATGAATTAACTCATTTGACGACTAATTTAATTGACGATCATGTATACCACAGAATACATTCAGAACACACAGAAAATCAACTGACCCAATAAAAGGTTTTTGACATAAATGGAAGAAATCCGAATGGAAAATAACAAAAGAAAATAACCAAACATACACAACGAAACATGCTGACAACTTAACTAGCAGTTGAATAAAACAAAAAGGAAAAGAAAACTTACCAAAAAATGTCCAAACAAAACTGAACCAAATCTGACTCAACTTTGACCCTTTGAGGCCGAACAAACTTTAATCAGGGTGTTCTCACATGAGAACACCTTGATTAAGGTCTATTAGACCTCAAACCCCCGTTAAGGCTAGCCGGATTCCCCAGGTTCATGTGTTCTAAGGTCTGGATTTTCAGATCTGGGTTTTTAGAAGTTGTGTATAGATTCAGACCAAACCAGGCCTGGTTTGGTCACGAGGGAGGTCAGGGGAGTGTCTGGTATGAAGATGGTGAGGTTTGGCATAGATCGAGTTTTGTCTCGAATCTTCAAATCCAGATTCGAGACGATGGGAGATGATTTGAGGCTAGGGAGTAACAGATCCATGTTCAGGAGAGTGAGGGGGTCTTAGGGTGTTCAAGAGGGGGTCATCGGCGTTCATGCCGCCGGGTTCTGGTGAAAGGGGAATCAGGGCGGCTGCTAGGGTTTGGGGGGTTTCAGGCTTTGGGGAAGGAGATGAGTGAAGGGGGGGTTAGTGAAGGGGGGGTTCGGATAGGGGGCGTGGGGTGTGATAGAAAGCTTATATATGGTCTAGGGGTTTAGATCTGAGCCGTTGGATCAGATGATCTCAACGGCTTGGATCTGATGGTGAGGGGTGAGACGAGGTCGTTTGGTATTAAAACGGGGTCGTTTGGGTTTAAGTGATGGGTTGGGTTGGACTGGCTAAACAGGTCGGGTTACGGGCGTGTATGTGGACCGTTGGATGGGTGTGTTTGAACGGCTCAGATCAACTTGCCTGAAACGGCGTCGTTTGAATTGGTGCTTGGGCAGGCCGGATTTGGACTGGACTTGAGTGCCGATTTTGGGCCTATTTCGTTTCATTTTTGGGCCCAAACCGATTTTCAACTCTTTTCTTTTTATTTTTTTCTAATTTTAAAACAAAAAATGAAAAATAACAAATAAATAGTAAAACAAATGAAATTAAAACAAACAACAATGTAACACTTCAACACCATTATCACACCAAATTAAAATGTTCAAGTAAGTTAAATCACAACCTAGAACGAACAATGCACATATATTTTTGAATTTTCTTTTAACTACTGAATTACAGTTTGATTACTATGACAAACATACCTTGTGTTTTGACTGATAAAATCAAAAAATGCAAAAAAAATAAAAAATGGGATGAACCACAAATGACTAGCAGTAAGTCATGAAAAATTGGAAAATTTGTACAGCGAGGTCACTGGTCACTATTTTTGTTTTCTTTTGGAGTGCTTGTCCGTGAAACAAAAATCACGTGCTTACAGCTGCCCCTCTTTGCACGAAGACACGAAGGGTTTTCGCGCAAAGATAAAGCGAGCGATTTTTGCCCGTCCGAATACTCCGTGTGAAGCATTTTTTGAAAAAGATTTGACCGAACCTTTGCTTCAGAGGTTTCCTACATATCCTGGGCTGAACAGGAATCAGGTCAATGTAGTTCGGGAAATTTTGGTAGCTGGGACTACCGTGTGACTGTAGTGCTCGCTGCTGTTGTGCGCTGTTGCATGCTACCGTAGGATGCTACTGCTCACTGATCTCCTTGTTACATTGTTCTTGAAAGGAAAAACAAGAAGCTAAGCTAGAGTATGAGATCTCATCTATCTTCAACTTGTTCTTGTTGCCTTGCTTTCTTGTCGGCTAACGCTTTCCTCTGATGCCTTTATTTTGTGAACTTGGGAGATGATGCTGGTCCTTCGCCTTTTCTGAATGCCAGTTTTCATCACTTTGCTTGATCTGCTGGGAACATGGCCCTCTTCTTTAAACCTTCCAATGGTTTCTTCAGTGGTATCACAGTTTGTTATGTTGGGCGTGCTATAACGTTCCCAAACTGCTTCTTTTGAGACGCGTTCCTTCTTCCTTTTGAATCGCGTGCTTGACTTTGCAGCCTTCTGCTTCTTGACGCTGGGGATTTTATTGTTTCCTGCTTGGGGGTCTCTGTTGTAACCTTCCGCCTTCAGGTGGGGTTACTGATTCCAAAATCTAGAGCTGAAAAGTATTCCCGCATTTTACTGGTGGGCGACCTAGAACTTTAATGTATTCCCGCATTTTACTGGTGGGCGACCTAGAACTTAAAAGTATTCCCGCATTTTACTGGTGGGCGACCTAGAACTTAAAAGTATTCCCGCATTTTACTGGTGGGCGACCTAGAGCTGAAAAAGTATTCCCGCATTTTACTGGTGGGCGACCTAGAACTTAAATGTATTCCCGCATTTTACTGGTGGGCGACCTAGAACTTAAATGTATTCCCGCATTTTACTGGTGGGCGACCTAGAACTTAAAAGTATTCCCGCATTATACTGGTGGGCGACCTAGAACTTAAATGTATTCCCGCATTATACTGGTGGGCGACCTAGAACTTAAATGTATTCCCGCATTTTACTGGTGGGCGACCTAGAACTTAAATGTATTCCCGCATTATACTGGTGGGCGACCTAGAACTTAAAAGTATTCACGCATTTTACTGGTGGGCGACCTAGAACTTAAATGTATTCCCGCATTATACTGGTGGGCGACTTAGAACTTAAATGTATTCCCGCATTATACTGGTGGGCGACCTAGAACTTAAAAGTATTCCCGCATTTTACTGGTGGGCGACCTAGAACATAAATGTATTCCCGCATTATACTGGTGGGCGACCTAGAACTTAAATGTATTTCCGCATTATACTGGTGGGCGACCTAGAACTTAAATGTATTCCCGCATTATACTGGTGGGCGACCTAGAACTTAAATGTATTTTAAATTGTTTCCCCGTTCTTCCGAGAAAATTTTTGACAATCGGCAGAAAATTTTCTGCCCCGGTTTTTGGTGATTTCCCTGGCGTTGCATCTCGCTGCCATCATCAATCCTTTGATTTCCTGCAGCAGACAAAAGGATTTAATTAGTTTTAATCGTGGTGGTAGAGGGTGCCTTTCCGGCGGATGATTTTTCCTCTCTTCCCCTTTTCTTGCTCTATGTCCCCATAATTGGTTAGTGGACAAAATTGCCTGCTGGGGGTCTCTAGCCTGCTGGGGCTGGTTTTCAATTTGTTCCCTTTTCTGCTTTCTCTTTAAGCACATGCTGTGGGAATCTGCTTTTACTCCCGAAACCACTCCCTTTGGGAGCTTACTTCCTCCAAAAACTGCGAGGCACGATCATTGCATTGCCTGGGGCCGGCCTTTAAGACTGTTTGTGTTATCCTGCATTGGATGAATTCCCCTTCGGTCTCTGGTAGTAAGCTTTGAAAAAAAATCCTTTTTAAGACAAATTTTTAGGAAGAGAAATAAAAGATAGAAAAAGGAGAAAATCTTTCTAAACCAATATTTGGTGGGAGAAGAAACTCAGAAGAACTTATCTGGAGGACATGACTGGTCCCCGTGATCATGACGTGCACCATAGATTCCCGACCCAGTCTATTCATATCAATCGACTTGCCCGATGGTCTGACTTGCTGGGGATGATAAATGAGTGTCCATTTCGTTGCGAATGTGGTCGCTTTTTGTTGATCTGTCTTGTCGCCTCATAGTGCCCTTCGAGGGGTTTTCACTAATGAGACTCTCTCTTTCTCTCATCTCCCGGCGCCTTATGGTGCCTGTGAAGGTTTTCACCAATAAGACTCTCTCATTTTATATCCCTCATCTTACGTCGCCTTTCGGTGCCTGTGAAGGTTTTCACCGATAAGACTCTCTCATTTTATATCCCTCATCTTACGTCGCCTTTCGGTGCCTGTGAAGGTTTTCACCGATAAGACTCTCTCATTTTATTTCTTTCGAGGAATCGGGGTGTTGTTGATACGACCCTCTCTTCTGGAGATTCCTTTGACCATCAATTCATTCCCAGTCTTACGATCCTCTTCTTTGCTGGTGATCGGTGTATTATTCTTGGCCTTATTTGCCTGACTTGGCATCTCTTGGACATTGATCGAGAGGTCTTTTGGACGTTGATGTTGGTTTTGGTGTGGGGCTAAAGAAAGGCTATAAAAATGAAAATAATTTGATGGGTGATGTGCTACAACTTTTGGAATCAAACCTTTGTTGGAACTTAAAACATAACCTCTGCCCCAGTTTTCTTGCTTGGGGAATCTTATTTTTACACTTAGGTTGAGCTATGTGCGTTACGCACACTGTGCCTATTATGCACACTATGTACATTATGCATCCTATATACACTGTGATGCACACTATGACCGAGCCGTGAGGCGCCTACGTATCCTCTTTGAGGAATCAGGTCAAACGTAGTTCCCACGGTTTTGTATTTCTTATGATTTTATCTTCTTTTTTCTTTGTTGTTTTTTTTCTTTTCTTTCTCCTTCTTTTCATTTTCCTTTAAAGATTTTTTTCCTTTTCTTTTCTCTCTTTTTTTCTTTTCTTTTTTTTCTTTTTTTCCATGTCTTTTCCATTAGTGATTCCAAAAGAGGGGTATTAAAGAATAACTTAAGGCTCAAAAGGGGAAGCAAGGGTTAAAAGTGTTTGGATAGAAGAAAGAATTGCCTCCGTCATCTCATTATCCAATAAATGCCAAATGCAAACAAACGAACCAATAATTGCCATAATTAAAGAAATTACGCATAATATCTCTTGACTGCATCAGAATTGATAGCCATGTCGACACATCTCCCCTCGATATCTGTCAAACACAAAGCACCGTTGGACAATACTCTGGTCACGATATAAGGCCCTTGCCAATTTGGGGCGAATTTGCCTTTTGCCTCGACCTGATGCGGGAGGATCTTCTTCAATACCTGCTGCCCTACTTCAAACTTCCTAGGGCGCACCTTCTTATTGTATGTTCTTGCCATTCTCTTCTGGTACAGCTGACCATGGCACACTGCCGCCAATCTTTTCTCGTCTATCAAGCTTAACTGTTCCAACGGAGCTTTGACCCATTCATCATCATCAATCTTGGATTCAGCGACAATCCGGAGGGATGGAATTTCGACCTCCGCCGGTATTACGGCTTCAGTTCCGTACACCAACAAATAAGGAGTTGTACCTATGGAAGTCCGGACAGTAGTGCGGTAACCCAACAAAGAAAAGGGTAATCTCTCGTGCCATTGTCTGGTTCCTTCCACCATCTTTCGCAGTATCTTCTTGATATTCTTATTGGCTGCTTCGACCGCTCCATTCGCCTTGGGACGATATGGGGTGGAATTGCGGTGGGTAATCTTGAATTGTTGGCATACCTCTCTCATCAGGCTGCTGTTAAGATTCGCACCGTTATCCGTGATGATCACTTTTGGGATTCCAAATCTGCAGATGATATGGGAGTGAACAAAGTCCACCACTGCCTTTTTGGTTACCGACTTGAAGGTTTTAGCCTCAACCCATTTGGTGAAGTAATCAATGGTCACAAGAATGAACCTGTGGCCGTTGGATGCTGCTGGTTCGATAGGTCCAATGACATCCATGCCCCATGCTACAAACGGCCAGGGTGCTGTCATCGTATGTAACTCTGTTGGCGGAGAATGGATCAGATCTCCATGTATCTGGCACTGATGGCATTTCCTTACGAAAGTGATACAGTCGTGTTCCATGGTGAGCCAATAACACCCTATTCGAAGGATTTTCCTTGCCAATACATATCCGCTCATGTGTGGCCCACAAACTCCAGCATGTACCTCTGCCATAACCGTCGTGGCTTGACCGGCATCTATATATCTCAACAATCCTAAATCCGGGGTTCTTTTGTACAACACTCCTCCGCTGAGGAAGAAACCATTCGACAAACGCCGAAGGGCTCTTTTTTGGTCTCCATAGGCCTGTTCTGGATATGTCCCCATTCCGAGGTATTCCTTGATATCATGAAACCAGGGTTCGCCATCTGGCTCCTCTTCTACGGCATTGCAGTAAGCGTGCTGATCACGGACCTGGATGTGCAGAAGATCAACATACATTTTGTCAGGGTGGTGCAACATTGATGCTAAGGTGGACAAGGCATCCACAACCTCATTGTGAACTCTCGGGATATGTTTGAACTTCACCGATCGAAATCGCTTGCTCAGATCATGCAAGCATTTTCGGTATGGTATGAGCTTTAGATCTCGTGTTTCCCATTCGCCCTGAATTTGATGTACCAAGAGGTCCGAGTCTCCCAAGACCAAGACGTCTTGGACATCCATGTCAGCAGCCAAGCACAGACCCAGAATGCAAGCTTCATACTCGGCCATATTATTGGTGCAATAGAAGCATAGTTGAGCCGTAACAGGATAATGGCGTCCTGTTTCAGAAATGAGTACTGCTCCTATTCCAACCCCTTTTGCATTTGCAGCTCCGTCGAGGAAAAGCTTCCAACCCGGTTCCTCAGTTAATTCCATCTCATTTGTATGCATTACCTCTTCGTCGGGAAAGTACATTCTTAAGGGCTCGTACTTTTCATCAACGGGATTCTCTGCCAAATGATCGGCCAGCGCCTGGGCTTTCATGGTTGTCCTCGTCACATAGACGATATCAAACTCTGTGAGCAGAATTTGCCATTTTGCTAACCTTCCCGTGGGCATAGGTTTCTGAAAGATATACTTTAATGGGTCCAAACGGGATATGAGATAAGTAGTATATGAAGACAGGTAGTGCTTCAACTTCTGAGCTACCCAAGTTAGGGCGCAACATGTTTTCTCGAGTTGAGTGTACTTGACCTCATGTACTGTGAATTTCTTGCTAAGATAGTAGATGGCCTGCTCCTTCCTTCCTGTGTCGTCATGTTGCCCCAGCACACAACCAAATGAATTTTCCAGGACCGTCAGATAAAGAATTAAGGGCTTCCCTGGCTTAGGCGGGACCAATACGGGTGGATTAGACAGATACCCTTTGATTTGGTCGAAGGCCTCCTGACACTCTGCCGTCCAACCTACCGCAGCATCCTTTCTCAGCAGCCAAAATATGGGCTCACAAGTTGTGGTGAGTTGAGCGATGAACCTGCTGATGTAATTGAGTCTACCCAGCAAACTCATTACCTCTGTTTTGTTCCTTGGCGGTGGCAAATCTCGGATGGATTCAATTTTGGATGGGTCTAACTCAATCCCCCGTCGATTGACGATGAATCCTAGCAACTTTCCTGATGGAACCCCGAATGCGCATTTGGCCGGGTTAAGCTTGATATCATACCTTTGGAGTCTTTGGAAAAATCTCCTTAGGTCTGCCACATGGTCCTCCTGACGCCAAGATTTGATGATCACATCATTCGACGTACACCTCGATTTCTTTGTGTATCATGTCATGAAACACAGCAGTCATTGCTCGCATGTATGTTGCCCCGGCGTTCTTCAATCCGAACGGCATTACCCGATAGCAGTAAGTTCCCCATGGCGTAATAAATGCTGTCTTTTCCGCATCCTCCTCGTCCATTAGGATCTGATGATAACCCGCATAGCAATCTACAAAGGATCCGATCTCGCGCCCAGCGCAATTATCGATCAAGATATGGATGTTGGGCAATGGAAAATTGTCCTTGGGACTTGCTTTGTTGAGGTTGCGGTAGTCGACGCACACCCGGATTTTTCCATCCTTCTTTGGGACTGGTACCACATTGGCCAACCACTCGGGATATCGAGTGACCCGAATGACCTTCGCCTGTAACTGCTTAATCACTTCTTCTTTGATTTTTACACTCATTTCTGTTTTAAATTTCCTTAGTTTTTGCTTGACCGGAGGGTATGCCGGGTATGTGGGCAATTTGTGAACCACTAAATTGGTGCTTAATCTAGGCATATCGTCATATGACCATGCAAAAACATCTTTGAATTCCATGAGGGTTTTGATCAATTCTTCCCTGACATTCGGCTCAATGTGGATGCTAATTTTGGTCTCTTGGACGTTATCAGCATCTCCTAGATTCACAGCCTCAGTGTCATTTAGGTTAGGCTTGGGTTTCTCTTCAAATTTGCACAGTTCTCGGTTTATCTCTTCGAAGGCTTCACCTTCGTCACATTCAGATTCATCGTCACAAACGACCTCTCGCATCATTGAGTCGGATTCAGATTGATTTATTAGACTAGGTCGAAGATCCGCTGTGCATGCCATGTCATTAGAACCAGTAAAAAGAGAACTGTTCAGAAATAAAAAAAAAGAACAAAACAAAAATTAAAATAGGACAAAAGAGAGAACTTTATTAAACTTGCGGGATAAAAGGGTTCACACTTTTACAAGACAAACGTAAAATTTGGATTACACCCTGGAATAATCCGGACAAAACAAAACACACAAAACATAAATCAAAGCCTACTACCAAGACTCCCCTCGGACGGGAAGAGGAGTAACTGTCCAATTGTTGGTCTTGGCCTCAGGCCCCACAAACTGTATCTCTGTTCTGCTGGAACCTTCTCCAGCTTCTACCACACTGACATCAGCGAATAGCCTCTCAAAACTCTGATTTAGGTCCTCATTTATACCGATCACTGGTCCTAGAATCTTCGGGACCGGTGACCCCCTGGCACTTGCTTTGACAAAAGACCTTGAGAGACGTGGCACCGGCTTAGGCAGAAACCAGACTCTCTTCTTCATTTTTCGCGCTTGCTTCCTATCTGCTGCGGTTGGTTTGAACCCCAATCCGAAAGTTTCCAGATTTTTAGGAAGGGAGACAGGTTGGACAATCCCTTGAAGCTCGACTCCCAGGCCTTTTCCTAGCACAAATCCATTACCCAGCATTTCTGAGACCATCATGACTGTTGCGGCAGCTACCCTAGGGTGCAGGATGATTTCTCCTTCAGAAATTTTGTTGGCCGACCCTGTATCGAAAATTTGGTAGACCCAAGGACCTTTGTCATCAGCGGTCTCTATGAAAGGTACAATGGCTCCGCCCATGGTGCACGTTGTATCCTCGCCGTGTAACACGACCTCTTGTCTTTCCCACTCGAACTTCACCATCTGATGTAGGGTGGAGGGCACCGCCTTGGCTGCATGAATCCATGGTCGTCCTAACAGCAGGTTGTAAGATACTGTGGCGTCTAACACCTGGAATTCCATGGTAAACAGGACTGGACCGATGGTCAGTTCAAGTACAACATCCCCCACAGTGGCTGTTCCGTTTCCGTCGAACCCTCGGACACAGATACTATTCTTGTGGATCCTTCCGTGGTCGATCTTTAGTTGATTCAGGGTAGATAGTGGGCAAATATTGGCACTTGAGCCGTTATCCACCAGTACTCGAGTTACCACCGAGTCTTCACATTTGACAGCTAGGTACAAAGCTTTATTATGCTCCGTACCTTCCATTGGCAGGTCATCATCTGAGAATGTTACCCTGTTCACCTCGAAAATCTTGCTGGCAATGGTTTCCAGGTGGTTTACAGAAATCTCATTGGGTACATGAGCTTCGTTCAATATCTTCATCAAAGCCCGTCGATGCTCCTCATAATGGATCAGTAATGACAGCAACGAGATCTGGGCCGGTGTTTTTCTCAGCTGTTCGACCACGGAGTAGTCCTGCACTTTCATCTTCCTCAGGAACTCCTCAGCCTCTTCTTCGGACACAGGTTTCTTGGTTGCAACTGGGTTGGTTCTTCTTAGCTCCACCGGAGCAAAACATCGACCTGATCGAGTCAGTCCTTGCGCTTCACAACTAACTTCTTCTACCTGTTTTCCTTTGTACATCACCACCGCCTTTTCATATTTCCAAGGCACAACCTTTCTATCAATCATCGGCAGCTGGACTACAAGCTTTACGGTGACCAGTTCTCTATATGCCCCCTTTAACACAATAGCAGGTGCGGGCGGAACCCCTGATATTACCAACTTGTTTGGATCGGGTTTGCTTGTTATGGCGGATGGGCTCTTTCCTAATATCACTAATGGCTTGACGCTTTCTCCCTGTGACTGTACCTTCGTTCCCCCACTGGTTGAGACTTCCTTTGGGGCGGCTTGGACCATCATCACTATTTGTGAGGGTTTTTTCAACTCTCCTCCCTCATACACCAACTCAATCATGTGAGTCTCGTGGTGCGCTGGTAGTGGGTTTTGGTTGATGTTAGGAGCTTCCGGTGCCTGGACCTCGATCTTATTGGTGTCGATAAGATCCTGTATGGCATGCCTTAACTTCCAACACTTCTCGGTGTCATGCCCGAGCATCCCTGAGCAGTATTCACAACTTATTGATCGATCCAAATTCTGAGGTGGGGGATTTGGTTCTCGAGTCTGGACAGGACTAACCAAACCCAATTGCCTCAGCTTGTGGAACAAAACGGTGTAGGTTTCCCCCAACTCTGTGAAAGTTCTCTGTTTCCGCAACCTGTCATTCCTAGCATCTGGATTTCCCCGAAAGCCTGCCCCTGGAGGGTTTCTATACGCCCTTGGTGGAGGGTAGGTGTTTTGTGGTGGCGTATATATGTTCTGGGGAACCGGCGCGTGCCATTGCGGGCGAACCGGAGGCTGAGTGTATACTTGGGCCTGGTGTACGGAACAATGTGGTTCTCGAGGTGGATAGAAATTTTGTGGTGGGTTGTATGGGTAGTTTGACCTGTGAGGACTGGGTTGGTCGTAGTGTGGCCTGCCAGCCCTGGACCAACTGCTTGCCTCGATCGTGGCAACCTCTTCTTTCTTTCTTCTCAGTGCACCTCCCGTGCCGCTCTGAATAGCCTGGGTCGTGGCCTTAAGTGCCGAATAGTTCAAGATTTTGTCAGACCTCAGACCCTCTTCTATCATGACCCCTATCTTGACCACCTCGTTGAAAGATTTTCCAACTGTTGTCACCAAGTGGCCAAAGTAGGTTGGATCCAATGTTTGTAAGAAATAGTCCACCATCTCTCCCTCTCTTATGGGAGGATCGACTCTAGCTGCTTGTTCTCTCCAGCGGAACCCGAACTCGCGAAAACTTTCCCCGGGTTTCTTCCCAGTTCTTAATAATGTGAGACGGTCAGGGACTATCTCGAGATTGTACTGGAAATGACCTACAAAAGCCTGCGCCAGATCATCCCAAGTATACCACCTACTGGAATCCTGCCTGGTATACCACTCCAGTGCAGATCCGCTCAGACTTTGGCCGAAATAAGCTATCAGCAGCTCATCCTTGCCGCCTGCCCCTCTCATTTTGCTACAGAATCCCCGCAAATGTGCCATGGGATCACCGTGTCCTTCATATAAATCAAACTTAGGCATCTTGAACCCAGCCGGGAGTTGGACGTCTGGGAAAGGGCACAGATCTTTGTATGCTACGCTGACTTGGTTGCCCAGCCCGTGCAAGTTCCTGAAGGACTGCTCCAGGCTTTTGAACTTTCTCAATACTTCATCCTGTTCAGGGGCCTTAGCCGGCTTCTCAATCTCTGCCGGCACTTCCAAATGTGGATTGTAAGCCTGTGGTTCGGGGGCATGAAACGTAGGCTCGGGGGGATAGTATTGTGTATCGTGAGCCTGAAACAATGGCTCACTGGTCGTTCTTTGCAAAGGGGCTGATGTTGGTCCCACAAAAATGGGAATATTGGGTGTTGGGAGAGGTTGATGGGGTGGTGGAGCTTGGGAATCATGAGGGCTTCTTTCTTGATGATAAAGGGGATTTGGGCGGCTTGTGGAAGGGCCGGAGTGAGGGTATTCTGGCATGTGTCCCAGTGTTTCAGGGCTCTTTTGTGTTTTTGCTATGGCTAGCTGCATTACATTCATCTCTAGTCCCATCCTTTCAATCTTTTCCATCGCTTCTATTAGCAACTGGCTCATCGGCCTCTCTTCCTCATTACTATTCTCTGAAGTAGTCATGCTTGTTGCTATCGGTCCTTTGGATCTGGTTTGATAGGAGTGTGTTGCCAGAGTTCTTTAACAACTAACATGTCTGGATCAGACAACAACAAACTTTGTTAGCGTTAGAGCTTAACAGATTTGATCACAACACATAGAGGATGCAATGCTCCTAGGCAGTTAACCGTTTCTACATGCTTCGCTTCGAACAACATGCGTCATCTCGGTTTGCTCATTTGTTCCCTTTTTATTTATTTTTGTATTTTCTCTTCTTTCTTTATTAAGAGCGGTCGAATCTTATGGGGATTGCCTACGCATCACGTCCCCGCGTGAATCAAACCAGGCGTAGTTCTGCACAAATGAGCATAAAAGCAAACAACCTTTTATTGTTGAAATGGCCTATTACAAACTACATTTTGCAAACGAAAGAGCAAACTTTAAAAATAAGCCTAGACTCAAAAATAGACCAGCAATCACCCTGATAAAAAAACAAGCAAAAAGTGCTAAGATACAGACTTTGACTTATGAGTACATTATGGTTTTGAAAATTGGTGTCCGCGAGGCGTCGTTCGGCCTTGCCACGGTCCTAGGTGCGAGATCCCTCTCAAGTTGCTCCAGCTCATGCATGGTCTGCTTGACATAACTCATCACTGCCGAGAGGATGGTAACGCTGGTCATGTTCTCACATCGTAGACATTGTCGGGTGATGGCATGGGCAATGGCCTTGATCCTATTTCTGGTTGCTTCTTCTCTATAAGTAGGCATTTTATCTGATCGCTGCACATCTTGAATACCTGAGCATCCTGGATATGCTGATTCTTCAGTTGCCGTACTTCTAACTTCATTCGGGCCAACAAGTTGTACCAGTATCTGCTCTCAATTTGGAGATCCTTGGCCTGATTAGCTGCTTTGATTTCAACTGTAGCCATCTCTCTCTTCATTTTAGCAATAGTTTTCTCGTGGTCGCCTTCCAATTGATTCAGGTATCGGCGATGCTTATCTGCTCTTGTATCCCACTGTGCCCTGAGCTTTGCTATGACATTTTCGGATTTCTCCAAACCATCTTGCCATTCCCTGATTTCACTTTTTAGCCTTTTTATCAGCTGCTCGTCTGATTGATTCCTTGGCTGTTTATCCGCATCCACCCTTATCTGTTTGATCTGATCTCTGAGCATTTCATTTTCCTGAATTAACCTGTTCCGCTCTCCCAGATTGGTAGCAACTTGCACATTGTGCTCATATTTCAAGCTTTCCATTTGTCGCTTCAACCTGCTGATTTCGGCGCAATAGCCTCTTTCCTTCGCTAACCAATCCCACTGCCTTTGCAATGATTCAGTGAAATTCCGGATGTGGGGTCTCTTAGCCGGCCTTTCATGCTCAAATTCCCTTCTATACCATGCAAGGTAACCTGGCGCCGTCTCTCCTTTGGCTCGATCCCGCACGCAAGTATCTGATTTCAAATATTGACACTCACTCCAGATATGGCGAATCTTCGCTTATGGGAATTGTCCGTTAGGACTTATCTCAACTGCTTGAGTGCTAAGATCCTCCTCATGAGGTACTGTCTGGCATCTTCCGAACTGTCTCAAAACTCGGCAGGGTGCATAAGGTTGAATGCTCTTAAGTCCCATCAGTAAGAAATGAGTTTTAGCTGCCGACATATATAGGATCTCATCAACAGGCAACCATCCTAGCGTCCATTGTATTTGGCTGGCAGTAAGAGCTTGAAAGAACGAGGTCCATGCCAGGACTCCTTTGGGCAAACTGATCTCTTTGGTTCTCGTGTAAAATTCTTCTATGCAAGTCTTTTCTGGGGAACCATGGCTCAAAATCTCGGAATGATGGCAGAGGTGCTCGGTCATCCATATTTGTAGGAGCAAGTTACAACCTTCGAAGAAATTTCCCCCAGCTTTACAAGCTGTAAGAGCTCGAAAGATGTCAGATACCACCATAGGTGCGAGAGTACTGTCATTTTGCGTGAGTAAAGTGCTGACGACCCCGGATATCTTCAAATCAATGTTTCCGTCTTTCCTTGGAAATACCAGAAGGCCCAGGAACATCATCATGAAAGCTACCCGTCTGTGTTTGTCCCACTTCTGACGAACACCTTTGCTGCACAGTTTGTTGATTGGATTATTGAATCCCCCCTCATGACCGTACCTATCATATATGAAGCATGGAGTACAAAATCCGGCTGCCAGATCCGGGTTGTGGACCGTTCTGGGTATCTTCAATGAATCTAGGAACCGATGTACCGTGACAACTCTTGGGGCGACCAAGTATTTTTGCCTCAACGGAAGTTCAGCATTCCCGATGTACCCGGCCATTTCTTCCAAAGTCGGGGTGAGTTCAAAATCAGAGAAATGGAAAACATTGTGTGCCGGGTCCCAGTAGGTAACCAAAGCTCTTATGATATCTCCCCGAGGCTGGATTTCCAACAAACCCACGAGACCTTTCAGATATTTCTTGACCTCATTTTGTCCTTCAACACCTAGATCATTCCACCATAGCCGTAACTTGACAGGGATTTTGGTCATTATTGAAAAATGTTCATTTTGCATCGTGCTCATCCTGCACATTTATTAAGGTGATTTTAACAAAATGACTTGACTCAAAAATATTTTACAAAGGGGATCAAGTTTTGAACACGGCCTTTAAACACTTCGGGGACGAAGATTTTAAGGCTGTGTGGGTCAACTGGACAAAAATGCTAAACAAGACCCAAAGGTGGCTGTTTATGCAAAGTCAGCCTTCCGGCGTCCTTTTTCGGGAACATTCGGCTATTTATGACAAAACAGCATCACCTGACTTATTTATGACTCTTTTAAAATTTGACACATCTTTTCTTTCTTTCTTTTTTTATTTATTTATTTTGGCTATTTTAGCAAAAATGGGGTTGAACCCGACTAGGGTTGCCTACGTATCTCACATCCGGTGAGAATCAAACCGGCGTAGTTCGGGATATCGTGAATAGAGAAAATCAAATAAACCTAGAAAACGAGAATATATATTTTTTTATTATTTTTTTCTTTTGAAAAGAGATAAAGACTAAAGAAAATATTTATTTTTTAGGAAATATTTGGACTATTAGTCTGAGTTTATAAAAGGGGTACTACGAAAGAAACAACATTTTTGAATTATGAATTTTCCGTTTTTTTTTTGTTTTTTTTACTTTTAAATAAATACATTCTCTTTTTTTTTAATTTTGAAAGTGATAAAAAGAAAAATTTTATATTATTATTATTATTTTTTTTTAAAAAAAAAAAAATCCAACTAGAAGTAATTTTTATATTATTTTCGACACTACTCGGACATTGGTTTTTCCAAAAGAAGTAATTATCTCCCTACACTCCTATTTTTCCCTTTTATTTTTAGAAACCGGTCAGCATGCGGAACTGAAGCAAATAGATGCGCAAAACAAATAGGATGCAGCATGATGGTCTTTTCATTTCAGGTTACTAGTTCTAGACGGACCCAACCCCTGTGTTGAGTCCCCTAAGTCAAATGCAACATGATGCAAATAAGCGTTCCTACTAGGGATCCGACATGAAGTTTCGTTATACTAGGTTCACAACCTGGGTATTTGTTCTATACTGTGTACCCGAGCGGACAACTCGAGTCGAGGAGAGGGCTACGTACCGGGGACCCGCGGGATCATCCGGCTTTGTAACTTGTCCGGCCTCTTTCTTATTTCAGGTATTGACACTAACAGAATAAGGAGTCTCGACCAGCGATCTTCTCCCCGGAGGTAAGAAGAGAAGGGTTTCGGCACAGTTTATATACAGTTCACATAAATCAAAGCGGTAAAAGCATCATTTAGCACATTAGGCATGTATCATGTAACAAAATCAGATAAAACCAAATATAACAATTCATCTAAGCTCGAATTTCTAACCCTGAACCAGTGGTTCTGGGTAAATTCCCCAGCAGAGTCGCCAGAGCTGTCACACCTCCTTTTTACGTACCCGCGAGGGTACAGGGGAGTTTTTCCAATTAAAGGACAATCGAGACGGGATTTGTTTATTTATTTCAGAGTCGCCACTTGGGAGATTTAGGGTGTCCCAAGTCACCAATTTTAATCCAGAATCGAGGAAAAGAATGACTCCATATTACAGTCTGCGTACCAGAAATCCGGATAAGGAATTCTGTTAACCCGGGAGAAGGTGTTAGGCATTCCCGAGTTCCGTGATTCTAGCACGGTCGCTCAACTGTTATATTCGACTTATTTATTTGATTTTAAATACAATTATGAACCATGTGCAAATTTTATCTTTTAACCGCTTTTGTCATTATTATTATTTTTACGAGAATTGCAACGTCGTGAAAACATATCTCGAACCACGTTACATCAATGTACCCGTGGTTATCGATATATATCGACTCGGTTGAGATTTGGATTTGGGTCACATAAATGTGCACCCGAATTAAGGAAAATAAATGGTTAAAGGCGTGCCTAAAGCAACTAGCGTCTTGTTATTTTGGGGAAAGTCGTAAAAATTCGTTAAACGGCATATCCCGAATTCTAAATACTTTAATATATACATACATCTAGAGGGCCCCGCAACTTTGTACATTTTGTTTGTCGAGGCTCGTCTCGTTCTATTTTTAAAAGGAATTTGCGACGTCATGGACATGCATCTCGAACCACGTCACAATCAATGTACCCGTGATTAGAACACATTTCGAATCCGTCGAGATTTGGATTTGGGTCACGTAAATGCGCACCCGAATTTAAGAAGGTAAAATTATTAAATGCGCGCTTAAAGAGGCTATCGCGTTATTATTCCGGGAGGGTCGTGAGATTTGCTAAACGACCCACCTTAGGGACTGAATGCTTCAACATATATATATTTAACAAGGGCCCCGCAATTTGTGCGTTTTTCTTTATTTTTTTGTCGAGGCTCATCTCGTCCTTATTTTAAAAGGATATCCTATAGCAACTACGTTTCTTGTCGCGTTTGTCTCTACTAATTGAAAACAGTAGATAGCCCTAGTTAATTACATGCTTGCAAGTTATCTATACAGAATTCCGAGTGCTTGCACAAAATCAGAAGCACGGCCACGTACACAGTCAGCCGAGCAAAAATTAAGGGCCCAAATCCAGCCCATGCGTGATGGACCAGACCTGGGCCATTGTTTGTTCGATGCAGGCCTGCTTGGTATGTTTCGACCTGGGCTCGACCTTCGTGAGGTTGAGATTGCAGTCTCCGTGTTCTTTGTCTTAAAACATGGTTTACCAGTTATATGAAGCAGTTTATCAGAAAGGAAAGAACTTAACTAGTAGAGTACGATTTTCATGCTTGGCCTACATTAAAGGACATACTACAAAGTTAAACTAAGTCTAAGATACAACCTATTTCATTGGGAATATTTTCACCTATCAGCATACATATATAAACTATCATTCAGCTAATCTATATTGATATACACTGGGCATACAGGCTACTTCTATTGTCAACACAGGAATGAAAATTATTATACAGTACATGATATCTAATGTAACAATCTATGTATGAAAGTCAACTTCAGGTCTTTTCTTTTTGTATTCATGCTCAATTTTCCAGTTACATTTGACAGTGTATTGGTTGTGTACCTGGTATAGAGAACAAAAGAAGAAAGGAATGATCAGCTGGGTAGTATGCAACAAACACAGCAACAGCAGATACACAACAACAACACAACGACAAACCAACAACCACAAGTGCTTTCCACAGTCCACAGACAACCAGCAACAGTTTCTAGAACAAAGAAAACCAACAGATGGTCGAGCACCAAACAAGTAATCCCAGAAAAGAGTAGTGAAACAAAAGAAATAATAGAGTATTCGATGCAGCAACACCAGCAGTTCAACAATCACAAGCAGCTCAATTAGGGCAAACAACAGAACTTGGCCAAGACAGCTTGACCAATATGAATTCTTCTGTAGTTTTTAGACAGTGTTTGGTTACAGTGTTTCTGGAAATTTCCTTATATTTTTTTCAGTTTCCTTTAACTCACAAGACCTCTCTCAAGACTAAGTTTTTTTTTTCCAGAAGAACCTCCTCTTTTCGGCTCCAAAAAAAAAATCCCCCCTTCTAATGGAAAGTTAACCTTAACACTTTACAGTCTGTTTGACCACTCAAAATTCCCCCTCCCTGTTGTTTTTCCACTCACTCATTTTAAATAACAAAACTCCCATGAAATCCCTGACAGCCCCTCTCTCTTTTTGTTGTTAAAGTGTCTTAATCTCTTGTTTATTTAACCAAAGTATGGGCACCAGGAATATAATCTGACAGCATGTGCTGTCAGGCTATTTTAATCCAAAACAACTGACCATACGTATGCTGCCCACCATCTGAACTAAGTGAACATGGCATCCATTTAAGCTCAAAGTCTGAACTGCCATTATAACCTACCCCCTTGATGTTCTTTTAATTCAACTTTGAACAAAACCAATAGGCAATACAATTCAGTTCCTAATGGGATTCAAATACGATCACAGTAGAAATAAACAACACGGATCAAGTTGTTACCATTAATGATTGAAACTAATTGACGACATACATTGACTCGACTATATTAATCGTAACACATAACAACCAATCGTTCATATAAACAACACGTATAGAGTCCCGAATGACTTTAGACAACTTTGTTCAATCACTGGGAACCTATATGAATTAACTCATTTGACGACTAATTTAATTGACGATCATGTATACCACAGAATACATTCAGAACACACAGAAAATCAACTGACCCAATAAAACGTCTTTGACATAGATGGAAGAAATCCGAATGGAAAATAACAAAAGAAAATAACCAAACATACACAACGAAACATGCTGACAACTTAACTAGCAGTTGAATAAAACAAAAAGGAAAAGAAAACTTACCAAAAAATGTCCAAACAAAACTGAACCAAATCTGACTCAACTCTGACCCTTTGAGGCCGAACAAACTTTAATCAGGGTGTTCTCACATGAGAACACCTTGATTAAGGTCTATTAGACCTCAAACCCCCGTTAAGGCTAGCCGGATTCCCCAGGTTCATGTGTTCTAAGGTCTGGATTTTCAGATCTGGTTTTTTAGAAGTTGTGGGTAGATTCGGACCAAACTAGGCCTGGTTTGGTCACGAGGGAGGTCAGGGGAGTGTCTGGTATGAAGATGGTGAGGTTTGGCATAGATCGAGTTTTGTCTCGAATCTTCAAATCCAGATTCGAGACGATGGGAGATGATTTGAGGCTAGGTAGTAACAGATCCATGTTCAGGAGAGTGAGGGGGTCTTAGGGTGTTCAAGAGGGGGTCATCGGCGTTCATGCCGCCGGGTTCTGGTGAAAGGGGAATCAGGGCGGCTGCTAGGGTTTGGGGGGTTTCAGGCTTTGGGGAAGGAGATGAGTGAAGGGGGGGTTCGGATAGGGGGCGTGGGGTGTGATAGAAAGCTTATATATGTTCTAGGGGTTTAGATCTGAGCCGTTGGATCAGATGATCTCAACGGCTTGGATCTGATGGTGAGGGGTGAGACGAGGTCGTTTGGTATTAAAACGGGGTTGTTTGGGTTTAAGTGATGGGTTGGGTTGGACCGGCTAAACAGGTCGGGTTACGGGCGTGTATGTGGACCGTTGGATGGGTGTGTTTGAATGGCTCAGATCAACTTGCCTGAAACAGCGTCGTTTGAATTGGTGCTTGGGCAGGCCGAATTTGGACTGGACTTGAGTGCCGATTTTGGGCCTATTTCGTTTCATTTTTGGGCCCAAACCGATTTTCAACTCTTTTCTTTTTGTTTTTTTCTAATTTTAAAACAAAAAATGAAAAATAACAAATAAATAGTAAAACAAATGAAATTAAAACAAACAACAATGTAACACTTCAACACCATTATCACACCAAATTAAAATGTTCAAGTAAGTTAAATCACAACCTAGAACGAACAATGCACATATATTTTTGAATTTTCTTTTAACTACTGAATTACGGTTTGATTACTATGACAGACATACCTTGTGTTTTGACTGATAAGATCAAAAAATACAAAAAAAAAAAAATGGGATGAACCACAAATGACTAGCAGTACGTCATGAAAAATTGGAAAATTTGTACAGCGAGGTCACTGGTCACTATTTTTGTTTTCTTTTGGAGTGCTTGTCCGTGAAGCAAAAATCACGTGCTTTCAGCTGCCCCTCTTTGCACGAAGACACGAAGGGTTTTCGCGCAAAGATAAAGCGAGCGATTTTTGCCCGTCCGAATACTCCGGGTGAAGCATTTTTTGAAAAAGATTTGACCGAACCTTTGCTTCAGAGGTTTCCTACATATCCTGGGCTGAACAGGAATCAGTTCAATGTAGTTCGGGAAATTTTGGTAGCTGGGACTACCGTGTGACTGTAGTGCTCGCTGCTGTTGTGCGCTGTTGCATGCTGCTGTAGGATGCTACTGCTCACTGATCTCCTTGTTACATTGTTCTTGAAAGGAAAAACAAGAAGCTAAGCTAGAGTATAAGATCTCATCTATCTTCAACTTGTTCTTGTTTCCTTGCTTTCTTGTCGGCTAACGCTTTCCTCTGATGCCTTTATTTTGTGAACTTGGGAGATGATGCTGGTCCTTCGCCTTTTCTGAATGCCAGTTTTCATCTCTTTGCTTGATCTGCTGGGAACATGGCCCTCTTCTTTAAACCTTCCAATGGTTTCTTCAGTGGTATCACAGTTTGTTATGTTGGGCGTGCTATAACGTTCCCAAACTGCTTCTTTTGAGACGCGTTCCTTCTTCCTTTTGAATCGCGCGCTTGCCTTTGCAGCCTTCTGCTTCTTGGCGCTGGGGATTTTATTGTTTCCTGCTTGGGGGTCTCTGGTGTAACCTTCCGCCTTCAGGTGGGGTTACTGATTCCAAAATCTAGAGCTGAAAAGTATTCCCGCATTTTACTGGTGGGCGACCTAGAACTTTAATGTATTCTCGCATTTTACTGGGGGGCGACCTAGAACTTAAAAGTATTCCCACATTTTACTGGTGGGCGACCTAGAACTTAAAAGTATTCCCACATTTTACTGGTGGGCGACCTAGAACTTAAATGTATTCCCGCATTATACTGGTGGGCGACCTAGAACTTAAATGTATTCCCGCATTTTACTGGTGGGCGACCTAGAACTTAAATATATTCCCGCATTTTACTGGTGGGCGACCTAGAACTTAAATGTATTCCCGCATTTTACTGGTGTGCGACCTAGAACTTAAATGTATTCCCGCATTATACTGGTGGGCGACCTAGAACTTAAATGTATTCCCGCATTATACTGGTGGGCGACCTAGAACTTAAAAGTATTCCCGCATTATACTGGTGGGCGACCTAGAACTTAAATGTATTCCCGCATTATACTGGTGGGCGACCTAGAACTTAGAAGTATTCCCGCATTTTACTGGTGGTCGACCTAGAACTTAAATGTATTCCTGCATTATACTGGTGGGCGACCTAGAACTTAAAAGTATTCCCGCATTTTACTGGTGGGCGACCTAGAACTTAAATGTATTCCCGCATTATACTGGTGGGCGACCTAGAACTTAAATGTATTCTCGCATTATACTGGTGGGCGACCTAGAACTTAAAAGTATTCCCGCATTTTACTGGTGGGCGACCTAGAACTTAAATGTATTCCCGCATTATACTGGTGGGCGACCTAAAACTTAAATGTATTCCCGCATTATACTGGTGGACGACCTAGAACTTAAATGTATTCCCGCATTATACTGGTGGGCGACCTAGAACTTAAATGTATTCCTGCATTATACTGGTGGGCGACCTAGAACTTAAATGTATTTGAAATTGTTTCCCCGTTCTTCCGAGAAATTTTTTGACAATCGGCAGAAAATTTTCTGCCCCGGTTTTTGGTGATTTCCCTGGCGTTGCATCTCGCTGCCATCATCAATCCTTTGTTTTCCTGCAGCAGACAAAAGGATTTAATTAGTTTTAATCGTGGTGGTAGAGGGTGCCTTTCCGGCGGATGATTTTTCCTCTCTTCCCCTTTTCTTGCTCTATGTCCCCATAATTGGTTAGTGGACAAAATTGCCTGCTGGGGGTCTCTAGCCTGCTGGGGCTGGTTTTCAATTTGTTCCCTTTTCTGCTTTCTCTTTAAGCACATGCTGTGGGAATCTGCTTTTACTCCCGAAACCACTCCCTTTGGGAGCTTACTTCCTCCAAAAACTGCGAGGCACGATCATTGCATTGCCTGGGGCCGGCCTTTAAGACTGTTTGTGTTATCCTGCATTGGATGAATTCCCCTTCGGTCTCTGGTAGTAAGCTTTGAAAAAAATCCTTTTTAAGACAAATTTTTAGGAAGAGAAATAAAAGATAGAAAAAGGAGAAAATCTTTCTGAACCAATATTTGGTGGGAGAAGAAACTCAGAAGAACTTATCTGGAGGACATGACTGGTCCCCATGATCATGACGTGCACCATAGATTCCCGACCCAGTCTATTCATATAAATCGACTTGCCCGATGGTCTGACTTGCTGGGGATGATAAATGAGTGTCCATTTCGTTGCGAATGTGGTCGCTTTTTGTTGATCTGCCTTGTCGCCTCATAGTGCCCTTCGAGGGGTTTTCACTAATGAGACTCTCTCTTTCTCTCATCTCTCAGCGCCTTGTAGTACCTGTGAAGGTTTTCACCGATAAGACTCTCTCATTTTATATCCCTCATCTTACGTCGCCTTTCGGTGCCTGTGAAGGTTTTCACCGATAAGACTCTCTCATTTTATTTCTTTCAAGGAATCGGGGTGTTGTTGATACGACCCTCTCTTCTGGAGATTCCTTTAACCATCAATTCATTCCCAGTCTTACGATCCTCTTCTTTGCTGGTGATCGGTGTATTATTCTCGGCCTTATTTGCCTGACTTGGCATCTCTTGGACATTGATCGGGAGGTCTTTTGGACGTCGATGTTGGTTTTGGTGTGGGGCTAAAGAAAGGCTATAAAAATGAAAATAATTTGATGGGTGATGTGCTACAACTTTTGGAATCAAACCTTTGTTGGAACTTAAAACATAACCTCTGCCCCAGTTTTCTTGCTTGGGGAATCTTATTTTTACACTTAGGTTGAGCTACGTGCGTTACGCACACTGTGCCTATTATGCACACTATGTACATTATGCATCCTATATACACTGTGATGCACACTATGACTGAGCCGTGAGGCGCCTACGTATCCTCTTTGAAGAATCAGGTCAAACGTAGTTCCCACGGTTTTGTATTTCTTATGATTTTATCTTCTTTTTTCTTTGTTGTTTTTTTTTCTTTTCTTTCTCCTTCTTTTCATTTTCCTTTAAAGATTTTTTTTCCTTTTCTTTTCTCTCTTTTTTTCTTTTCTTTTTTTTCTTTTTTTCCATGTCTTTTCCATTAGTGATTCCAAAAATGGGGTATGAAAGAATAACTTAAGGCTCAAAAGGGGAAGCAAGGGTTAAAAGTGTTTGGATAGAAGAAAGAATTGCCTCCGTCATCTCATTATCCAATAAATGCCAAATACAAACAAACGAACCAATAATTGCCATAATTAAAGAAATTACGCATAATATCTCTTGATTGCATCAGAATTGATAGCCATGTCGACACATCTCCCCTCGATATCTGTCAAACACAAAGCACCGTTGGACAATACTCTGGTCACGATATAAGGCCCTTGCCAATTTGGGGCGAATTTGCCTTTTGCCTCGACCTGATGCGGGAGGATCTTCTTCAATACCTGCTGCCCTACTTCAAACTTCCTAGGGCGCACCTTCTTATTGTATGTTCTTGCCATTCTCTTCTGTTACAGCTGACCATGGCACACTGCCGCCAATCTTTTCTCGTCTATCAAGCTTAACTGTTCCAACCGAGCTTTGACCCATTCATCATCATCAATCTTGGCTTCAGCGACAATCCGGAGGGATGGAATTTCGACCTCCGCCGGTATTACGGCTTCAGTTCCGTACACCAACAAATAAGGAGTTGTACCTATGGAAGTCCGGACAGTAGTGCGGTAACCCAACAAAGCAAAGGGTAATCTCTCGTGCCATTGTCTGGATCCTTCCACCATTTTTCGCAGTATCTTCTTGATATTCTTATTGGCTGCTTCGACCGCTCCATTCGCCTTGGGACGATATGGGGTGGAATTGCGGTGGGTAATCTTGAATTGTTGGCATACCTCTCTCATCAGGCTACTGTTAAGATTCGCACCGTTATCCGTGATGATCACTTTTGGGATTTCAAATCTGTAAATGATATGGGAGTGAACAAAGTCCACCACTGCCTTTTTGGTTACCGACTTGAAGGTTTTAGCCTCAACCCATTTGGTGAAGTAATCAATGGTCACAAGAATGAACCTGTGGCTGTTGGATCCTGCTGGTTCGATAAGTCCAATGACATCCATGCCCCATGCTACAAACGGCCAGGGTGCTGTCATCGTATGTAACTTTGTTGGCGGAGAATGGATTAGATCTCCATGTATCTGGAACTGATGGCATTTCCTTACGAAAGTGATACAGTCGTGTTCCATGGTGAGCCAATAACACCCTGTTCGAAGGATTTTCCTTGCCAATACATATCCGCTCATGTGTGGCCCACAAACTCCAGCATGTACCTCTGCCATAACCGTCGTTGCTTGACCGGCATCTATACATCTCAACAATCCTAAATCCGGGGTTCTTTTGTACAACACTCATCCGCTGAGGAAGAAACCATTCGACAAACGCCGAAGGGCTCTTTTTTGGTCTCCATAGGCCTGTTCTGGATATGTCCCCATTCCGAGGTATTCCTTGATATCATGAAACCAGGGTTCGCCATCTGGCTCCTCTTCTACGGCATTACAGTAAGCGTGCTGATCACGGACCTGGATGTGCAGAGGATCAACATACATTTTGTCAGGGTGGTGCAACATTGATGCTAAGGTGGCCAAGGCATCCGCAACCTCATTGTGAACTCTCGGGATATGTTTGAACTTCACCGATCGAAATCGCTTGCTCAGATCATGCAAGCATTGTCGGTATGGTATGAGCTTTTGATCTCGTGTATCCCATTCGCCCTGAATTTGATGTACCAAGAGGTCCGAGTCTCCCAAGACCAAGACGTCTTGGACATCCATGTCAGCAGCCAAGCACAGACCCAGAATGCAAACTTCATACTCGGCCATATTATTGGTGCAATAGAAGCGTAGTTGAGACGTAACAGGATAATGGCATCCTGTTTCATAAATGAGTACTGCTCCTATTCCAACCCCTTTTGCATTTGCAGCTCCGTCGAAGAAAAGCTTCCAACCCGGTTCCTCAGTTAATTCCATCTCATTTGTATGCATTACCTCTTCGTCGGGAAAGTACGTTCTTAAGGGCTCGTACTTTTCATCAACGGGATTCTCTGTCAAATGATCGGCCAGCGCCTGGGCTTTCATGGTTGTCCTCGTCACATAGACGATATCAAACTCTGTGAGCAGAATTTGCCATTTTGCTAACCTTCCCGTGGGCATAGGTTTCTGAAAGATATACTTCAATGGGTCCAAACGGGATATGAGATAAGTAGTATATGAAGACAGGTAGTTCTTCAACTTCTGAGCTACCCAAGTTAGGGCGCAACATGTTTTCTCGAGTTGAGTGTACTTGACCTCATGTACTGTGAATTTCTTGCTAAGATAGTAGATGGCCTGCTCCTTCCTTCCTGTGTCGTCATGTTGCCCCAGCACACAACCAAATGAATTTTCCAGGACCGTCAGATAAAGAATTAAGGGCTTCCCTGGCTTAGGCGGGACCAATACGGGTGGATTAGACAGATACCCTTTGATTTGGTCGAAGGCCTCCTGACACTCTGCTATCCAACCTACCGCAGCATCCTTTCTCAGCAGCCGAAATATGGGCTCACAAGTTGCGGTGAGTTGAGCGATGAACCTGCTGATGTAATTGAGTCTACCCAGCAAACTCATTACCTCTGTTTTGTTCCTTGGCGGTGGCAAATCTCGGATGGATTCAATTTTGGATGGGTCTAACTCAATCCCCCGTCGACTGACGATGAATCCTAGCAGCTTTCCTGATGGAATCCCGAATGTGCATTTGGCCGGGTTAAGCTTGATATCATACCTTCGGAGTCTTTGGAAAAATATCCTTAGGTCTGTTACATGGTCCTCCTGACGCCAAGAGTTGATGATCACATCATCGACGTACACCTCGATTTCTTTGTGTATCATGTCATGAAACACAGCAGTCATTGCTCGCATGTATGTTGCCCCGGCGTTCTTCAATCCGAACGGCATTACCCGATAGCAGTAAGTTCCCCATGGCGTAATAAATGCTGTCTTTTCCGCATCCTCCTCGTCCATTAGGATCTGATGATAACCCGCATAGCAATCTACAAAGGATCCGATCTCGCGCCCAGCGCAATTATCGATCAAGATATGGATGTTGGGCAATGGAAAATTGTCCTTGGGACTTGCTTTGTTGAGGTTGCAGTAGTCGACGCACACCCTAATTTTTCCATCCTTCTTTGGGACTGGTACCACATTGGCCAACCACTCGGGATATCGAGTGACCCGAATGACCTTCGCCTGCAACTGCTTAATCACTTCTTCTTTGATTTTTACACTCATTTCTGTTTTAAATTTCCTTAGTTTTTGCTTGACCGGAGGGTATACCGGGTCAGTGGGCAATTTGTGAACCACTAAATTGGTGCTTAATCCAGGCATATCGTCATATGACCATGCAAAAACATCTTTGAATTCCATGAGGGTTTTGATCAATTCTTCCCTGACATTCGGCTCAATGTGGATGCTAATTTTGGTCTCTTGGACGTTATCAGCGTCTCCTAGATTCACAGCCTCAGTGTCATTTAGGTTAGGCTTGGGTTTCTCTTCAAATTGGCACAGTTCTCAGTTTATATCTTCGAAGGCATCACCTTCGTAACATTCAGATTCATCATCATAAATGACCTCTTGCATCATTGAGTCGGATTTAAATTGATTTATTAGACTAGGTCGAAGATCCGCTGTGCATGCCATGTCATTAGAACCAGTAAAAAGAGAACTGTTCAGAAAGAAAAAAAAAGAACAAAACAAAAATTAAAATAGGACAAAAGAGAGAACTTTATTAAACTTGCGGGATAAAAGGGTTCACACTTTTACAAGACAAACGTAAAATTTGGATTACACCCTGGAATAATCCGGATAAAACAAAACACACAAAACATAAATCAAAACCTACTACCAAGACTCCCCTCGGACAGGAAGAGGAGTAACTGTCCAATTGTTGGTCTTGGCCTCAGGCCCCACAAACTGTATCTCTGTTCTGCTGGAACCTTCTCCAGCTTCTACCACACTAACATCAGCGAATAGCCTCTCAAAACTCTAATTTAGGTCCTCATTTATACTGATCACTGGTCCTAGAATCTTCGGGACCGGTGACCCCCTGGCACTTGCTTTGACAAAAGACCTTGAGAGACGTGGCATCGGCTTAGGCAGAAACCAGACCCTCTTCTTCATTTTTCGCGCTTGCTTCCTATCTGCTGCGGTTGGTTTGAACCCCAATCCGAAAGTTTCCAGATTTTTAGGAAGGGAGACAGGTTGGACAATCCCTTGAAGCTCGACTCCCAGGCCTTTTCCTAGCACAAATCCATTACCCAGCATTTCTGAGACCATCATGACTGTTGCGGAAGCTACCCTAGGGTGCGGGATGATTTATCCTTCAGAAATTTTGTTGGCCGACCCTGTATCGAAAATCTGGTAGACCCAAGGACCTTTGTCATCAGCGGTCTCTATGAAAGGTACAATGGCTCCGCCCATGGTGCACGTTGTATCCTCGTCGTGTAACACGACCTCTTGTCTTTCCCACTCGAACTTCACCATCTGATGTAGGGTGGAGGGCACCGCCTTGGATGCATGAATCCATGGTCGTCCTAACAGCAGGTTGTAAGATACTGTGGCGTCTAACACTTGGAATTCCATGGTAAACAGGACTGGACCGATGGTCAGTTCAAGTACAACATCCCCCATAGTGGCTGTTCCGTTTCCGTCGAACCCTCAGACACAGATACTATTCTTGTGGATCCATCCGTGGTCGATCTTTAGTTGATTCAGGGTAGATAGTGGGCAAATATTGGCACTTGAGCCGTTATCCACCAGTACTCGAGTTACCATCGAGTCTTCACATTTGACAGCTAGGTACAAAGCTTTATTATGCTCCGTACCTTCCATTGGCAGGTCATCATCTGAGAATGTTACCCTGTTCACCTCAAAAATCTTGCTGGCAATGGTTTCCAAGTGGTTTACAGAAATCTCATTGGGTACATGAGCTTCGTTCAATATCTTCATCAAAGCCCGTCGATGCTCCTCAGAATGGATCAGTAATGACAGCAACGAGATCTGGGCCGGTGTTTTTCTCAGCTGTTCGACCACGGAGTAGTCCTGCACTTTCATCTTCCTCAGGAACTCCTCAGCCTCTTCTTCGGACACAGGTTTCTTGGTTGCAACTGGGTTGGTTCTTCTTATCTCCACCGAAGCAAAACATCGACCTGATCGAGTCAGTCCTTGCGCTTCACAACTAACTTCTTCTACCTGTTTTCCTTTGTACATCACCACCGCCTTTTCATATTTCCAAGGCACAGCCTTGCTATCAATCATCGGCAGCTGGACTACAGGCTTTACGGTGACCAGTTCTCTATATGCCCCCTTTAACACAACAACAGGTGCGGGCGGAACCCCTGATATTACCAACTTGTTTGGCTCGGGTTTGCTTGTTATGGCGGATAGGCTCTTTCCCAATATCACTACTGGCTTGACGCTTTCTCCCTGTGACTGTACCTTCATTCCCCCACTGGCTGAGACTTCCTTCGGGGCGGCTTGGATCATCATCACTGTTTGTGAGGGTTTTTTCAACTCTCCTCCCTCATACACCAACTCAATCATGTGAGTCTCGTGGTGCACTGGTAGTGGGTTTTGGTTGATGTTAGGAGCTTCCGGTGCCTGGACCTTCGATCTTATTGGTGTCGATAAGATCCTGTATGGCATGCCTTAACTTCCAACACTTCTCGGTGTCATGCCCGAGCATCCCTGAGCAGTATTCACAACTTATTGATCGATCCAAATTCTGAGGTGGGGGATTTGGTTCTCGAGTCTGGACAGGACTAACCAAACCCAATTGCCTCAGCTTGTGGAACAAAACGGTGTAGGTTTCCCCCAACTCTGTGAAAGTTCTCTGTTTCCGCAACCTGTCATTCCTAGAATCCGAATTTCCCCGAAAGCCTGCCCCTGGAGGGTTTCTATATGCCCTTGGTGGAGGGTAGGTATTTTGTGGTGGCGTATATATGTTCTAGGGAACCGGCGCGCGCCATTGCGGGCGAACCGGATGCTGAGTGTATACTTGGGCCTGGTGTACGGAACAATGTGGTTCTCGAGGTGGATAGAAATTTTGTGGTGGGTTGTATGGGTAGTTTGACCTGTGAGGACTGGGTTGGTTGTAGTGTGGCCTGCCAGCCCTGGACCAACTGCTTGCCTCGATCGTGGCAACCTCTTCTTTCTTTCTTCTCAGTGCACCTCCCGTGCCGCTCTGAATAGCCTGGGTCGTGGCCTTAAGTGCCGAATAGTTCAAGATTTTGTCAGACCTCAGACCCTCTTCTATCATGACCCCTATCTTGACCACCTCATTGAAAGATTTACCAACTGTTGTCACCAAGTGGCCAAAGTAGGTTGGATCCAATGTTTGTAAGAAATAGTCCACCATATCTCCCTCTCTCATGGGAGGATCGACTCTAGCTCCTTGTTCTCTCCAGCGGAACCCGAACTCGCGAAAACTTTCCCCGGGTTTCTTCCCAGTTCTTAATAATGTGAGATGGTCAGGGACTATCTCGAGATTGTACTGGAAATGACCTGCAAAAGCCTGCGCCAGATCATCCCAAGTATACCACCTACTGGAATCCTACCTGGTATACCACTCCAGTGCAGATCCGCTCAGACTTTGGCCGAAATAAGCTATCAGCAGCTCATCCTTGCCTCCTGCCCCTCTCATTTTGCTACAGAATCCCCGCAAATGTGCCATGGGATCACCGTGTCCTTCATATAAATCAAACTTAGGCATCTTGAACCCAGCCGGGAGTTGGACGTCTGGGAAAGGGCACAGATCTTTGTATGCTACGCTGACTTGGTTGCCCAGCCCGTGCAAGTTCCTGAAGGACTGCTCCAGGCTTTTGAACTTTCTCAATACTTCATCCTGTTCAGGGGCCTTAGCCGGCTTCTCAATCTCTGCCGGCACTTCCAAATGTGGATTGTAAGCCTGTGGTTCGGGGGCATGAAACGTAGGCTCGGGGGGATAGTATTGTGTATCGTGAGCCTGAAACAATGGCTCACTGGTCGTTCTTTGCAAAGGGGCTGATGTTGGTCCCACAAAAATGGGAATATTGGGTGTTGGGAGAGGTTGATGGGGTGGTGGAGCTTGGGAATCATGAGGGCTTCTTTCTTGATGATAAAGGGGATTTGGGCGGCTTGTGGAAGGGCCGGAGTGAGGGTATTCTGGCATGTGTCCCAGTGTTTCAGGGCTCTTTTGTGTTTTTGCTATGGCTAGCTGCATTGCATTCATCTCTAGTCCCATCCTTTCAATCTTTTCCATCGCTTCTTTTAGCAACTGGCTCATCGGCCTCTCTTCCTCATTACTATTCTCTGAAGTAGTCATGCTTGTTGCTATCGGTCCTTTGGATCTGGTTTGATAGGAGTGTGTTGCCAGAGTTCTTTAACAACTAACATGTCTGGATCAGACAACAACAAACTTTGTTAGCGTTAGAGCTTAACAGATTTGATCACAACACATAGAGGATGCAATGCTCCTAGGCAGTTAACCGTTTCTACATGCTTCGCTTCGAACAACATGCGTCATCCCGGTTTGCTCATTTGTTCCCTTTTTATTTATTTTTGTATTTTCTCTTCTTTCTTTATTAAGAGCGGTCGAATCTTATGGGGATTGCCTACGCATCACGTCCCCGCGTGAATCAAACCAGGCGTAGTTCTGCACAAATGAGCATAAAAGCAAACAACCTTTTATTGTTGAAATGGCCTATTACAAACTACATTTTGCAAACGAAAGAGCAAACTTTAAAAATAAGCCTAGACTCAAAAATAGACCAGCAATCACCCTGATAAAAAAACAAGCAAAAAGTGCTAAGATACAGACTTTGACTTATGAGTACATTATGGTTTTGAAAATTGGTGTCCGCGAGGCGTCGTTCGGCCTTGCCACGGTCCTAGGTGCGAGATCCCTCTCAAGTTGCTCCAGCTCATGCATGGTCTGCTTGACATAACTCATCACTGCCGAGAGGATGGTAACGCTGGTCATGTTCTCACATCGTAGACATTGTCGGGTGATGGCATGGGCAATGGCCTTGATCCTATTTCTGGTTGCTTCTTCTCTATAAGTAGGCATTTTATCTGATCGCTGCACATCTTGAATACCTGAGCATCCTGGATATGCTGATTCTTCAGTTGCCGTACTTCTAACTTCATTCGGGCCAACAAGTTGTACCAGTATCTGCTCTCAATTTGGAGATCCTTGGCCTGATTAGCTGCTTTGATTTCAACTGTAGCCATCTCTCTCTTCATTTTAGCAATAGTTTTCTCGTGGTCGCCTTCCAATTGATTCAGGTATCGGCGATGCTTATCTGCTCTTGTATCCCACTGTGCCCTGAGCTTTGCTATGACATTTTCGGATTTCTCCAAACCATCTTGCCATTCCCTGATTTCACTTTTTAGCCTTTTTATCAGCTGCTCGTCTGATTGATTCCTTGGCTGTTTATCCGCATCCACCCTTATCTGTTTGATCTGGGCTCTGAGCATTTCGTTTTCCTGAATTAACCTGTTCCGCTCTCCCAGATTGGTAGCAACTTGCACATTGTGCTCATATTTCAAGCTTTCCATTTGTCGCTTCAACCTGCTGATTTCGGCGCAATAGCCTCTTTCCTTCGCTAACCAATCCCACTGCCTTTGCGATGACTCGGTGAAATTCTGGATGTGGGGTCTCTTAGTCGGACTTTCATGCTCAAATTCCCTTCTATACCATGCAAGGTAACCTGGCGCCGTCTCTCCTTTTGCTCGATCCCGCACGCAAGTATCTGATTTCAAATATTGACACTCACTCCAGATTTGGCGAATCTTCGCTTTTGGGAATTGTCCGTTAGGACTTATCTCAACTGCTTGAGTGCTAAGATCCTCCTCATGAGGTACTGTCTGGCATCTTCCGAACTGTCTCAAAACTCAGCAGGGTGCGTAAGGTTGAATGCTCTTAAGTCCCATCAGTAAGAAATGAGTTTTAGCTGCCGACATATATAGGATCTCATCAACAGGCAACCATCCTAGCGTCCATTGTATTTGGCTGGCAGTAAGAGCTTGAAAGAACGAGGTCCATGCCAGGACTCCTTTGGGCAAACTGATCTCTTTGGTTCTCGTGTAAAATTCTTCTATGCAAGTCTTTTCTGGGGAACCATGGCTCAAAATCTCGGAATGATGGCAGAGGTGCTCGGTCATCCATATTTGTAGGAGCAAGTTACAACCTTCGAAGAAATTTCCCCCAGCTTTACAAGCTGTAAGAGCTCGAAAGATGTCAGATACCACCATAGGTGCGAGAGTACTGTCATTTTGCGTGAGTAAAGTGCTGACGACCCCGAATATCTTCAAATCAATGTTTTCGTCTTTCCTTGGAAATACCAGAAGGCCCAGGAACATCATCATGAAAGCTAACCGTCTGTGTTTGTCCCACTTCTGACGAACACCTTTGCTGCACAGTTTGTTGATTGGATTATTGAATCCCCCCTCATGACCGTACCTATCATATATGAAGCATGGAGTACAAAATCCGGCTGCCAGATCCGGGTAGTGGACCGTTCTGGGTATCTTCAATGAATCTAGGAACCGATGTACCGTGACAACTCTTGGGGCGACCAAGTATTTTTGCCTCAACGGAAGTTCAGCATTCCCGATGTACCCGGCCATTTCTTCCAAAGTCGGGGTGAGTTCAAAATCAGAGAAATGGAAAACATTGTGTGCCGGGTCCCAGTAGGTAACCAAAGCTCTTATGATATCTCCCCGAGGCTGGATTTCCAACAAACCCACGAGACCTTTCAGATATTTCTTGACCTCATTTTGTCCTTCAACACCTAGATCATTCCACCATAGCCGTAACTTGACAGGGATTTTGGTTATTATTGAAAAATGTTCATTTTGCATCGTGCTCATCCTGCACATTTATTAAGGTGATTTTAACAAAATGACTTGTCTCAAAAATATTTTACAAAGGGGATGAAGTTTTGAACACGGCCTTTAAACACTTCGGGGACGAAGATTTTAAGGCTGTGTGGGTCAACTGGACAAAAATGCTAAACAAGACCCAAAGGTGGCTGTTTATGCAAAGTCAGCCTACCGGCGTCCCTTTTCGGGAACATTCGGCTATTTATGACAAAACAGCATCACCTGACTTATTTATGACTCTTTTAAAATTTGACACATTTTTTTTTATTTATTGATTTTGGCTATTTTAGGAAAAATGGGGTTGAACCCGACTAGGGTTGCCTACGTATCTCACATCTGGTGAGAATCAAACCGGCGTAGTTCGGGATATCGTGAATAGAGCAAATCAAATAAACCTAGAAAACGAGAATATATATTTTTTTATTATTTTTTTTCTTTTGAAAAGAGATAAAGACTAAAGAAAATATTTATTTTTTAGGAAATATTTGGACTATTAGTCTGAATTTATAAAAGGGGTACTACGAAAGAAACAACATTTTTGAATTATGAATTTTCTGTTTTTTTTTTTACTTTTAAATAAATACCTTCTCTTTTTTTTTGATTTTGAAAGTGATAAAAAGAAAATTTTTATATTATTATTATTTTATTTTTTTATTATTTTTTTTTTTAAAAAAAATCCAACTAGAAGTAATTTTTATATTATTTTCGACACTACTCTGACATTGATTTTTCCGAAAGAAGTAATTATCTCCCTACACTCCTATTTTTCCCTTTTATTTTTAGAAACCGGTCAGCATGCGGAACTGAAGCAAATAGATGCGCAAAACAAATAGGATGCAGCAGGATGGTCTTTTCATTTCAGGTTGCTAGTCCTAGATGGACCCAACCCCTGTGTTGAGTCCCCTAAGTCAAATGCAACATGATGCAAATAAGCGTTCCTACTAGGGATCCGGCATGAAGTTTCGTTATACTAGGTTCACAACCTGTGTATTTGTTCTAGACTGTGTACCCGAGCGGACAACTCGAGTCGAGGAGGGGGCTACGTATCGGGGACCCGCGGGATCGTCCGGCTTTGTAACTTGTCCGGCCTCTTTCTTATTTCAGGTATTGACACTAACAGAATAAGGAGTCTCGACCAGCGAGCTTCTCCCCGGAGGTAAGACCCAAAGGTGGCTGTTTATGCAAAGTCAGCCTTCCGGCGTCCTTTTTCGGGAACATTCGGCTATTTATGACAAAACAGCATCACCTGACTTATTTATGACTCTTTTAAAATTTGACACATCTTTTCTTTCTTTTTTTTTATTTATTTATTTATTTTGGCTATTTTAGCAAAAATGGGGTTGAACCCGACTAGGGTTGCCTACGTATCTCACATCCGGTGAGAATCAAACCGGCGTAGTTCGGGATATCGTGAATAGAGAAAATCAAATAAACCTAGAAAACGAGAATATATATTTTTTTATTATTTTTTTTCTTTTGAAAAGAGATAAAGACTAAAGAAAATATTTATTTTTTAGGAAATATTTGGACTATTAGTCTGAGTTTATAAAAGGGGTACTACGAAAGAAACAACATTTTTGAATTATGAATTTTCCGTTTTTTTTTTTACTTTTAAATAAATACATTCTCTTTTTTTTTTTTAATTTTGAAAGTGATAAAAAGAAAATTTTTATATATTATTATTATTTTTTTTTTAAAAAAAAATCCAACTAGAAGTAATTTTTATATTATTTTCGACACTACTCGGACATTGGTTTTTCCAAAAGAAGTAATTATCTCCCTACGCTCCTATTTTTCCCTTTTATTTTTAGAAACCGGTCAGCATGCGGAACTGAAGCAAATAGATGCGCAAAACAAATAGGATGCAGCAGGATGGTCTTTTCATTTCAGGTTGCTAGTTCTAGACGGACCCAACCCCTGTGTTGAGTCCCCTAAGTCAAATGCAACATGATGCAAATAAGCGTTCCTACTAGGGATCCGGCATGAAGTTTCGTTATACTAGGTTCACAACCTGGGTATTTGTTCTAGACTGTGTACCCGAGCGGACAACTCGAGTCGAGGAGGGGGCTACGTACCGGGGACCCGCGGGATCGTCCGGCTTTGTAACTTGTCCGGCCTCTTTCTTATTTCAGGTATTGACACTAACAGAATAAGGAGTCTCGACCAGCGAGCTTCTCCCCGGAGGTAAGAAGAGAAGGGTTTCAGCACAGTTTATATACAGTTCACATAAATCAAAGCGGTAAAAGCATCATTTAGCACATTAGGCATGTATCATGTAACAAAATCAGATAAAACCAAATATAACAATTCATCTAAGCTCGAATTTCTAACCCTGAACCAGTGGTTCTGGGTAAATTCCCCAGCAGAGTCGCCAGAGCTGTCACACCTCCTTTTTACGTACCCGCGAGGGTACAGGGGAGTTTTTCCAATTAAAGGACAATCGAGACGGGATTTGTTTATTTATTTCAGAGTCGCCACTTGGGAGATTTAGGGTGTCCCAAGTCACCAATTTTAATCCCGAATCGAGGAAAAGAATGACTCCATATTACAGTCTGCGTACCAGAAATCCGGATAAGGAATTCTGTTAACCCGGGAGAAGGTGTTAGGCATTCCCGAGTTCCGTGATTCTAGCACGGTCGCTCAACTGTTATATTCGACTTATTTATTTGATTTTAAATACAATTATGAACCATGTGCAAATTTTATCTTTTAACCGCTTTTGTCATTATTATTATTTTTACGAGAATTGCAACGTCGTGAAAACATATCTCGAACCACGTTACATCAATGTACCCGTGGTTATCGATATATCTCGACTCGGTTGAGATTTGGATTTGGGTCACATAAATGTGCACCCGAATTAAGGAAAATAAATGGTTAAAGGCGTGCCTAAAGCAACTAGCGTCTTGTTATTTTGGGGAAAGTCGTAAAAATTCGTTAAACGGCATATCCCGAATTCTAAATACTTTAATATATACATACATCTAGAGGGCCCCGCAGCTTTGTACATTTTGTTTGTCGAGGCTCGTCTCGTTCTATTTTTAAAAGGAATTTGCGACGTCATGGACATGCATCTCGAACCACGTCACAATCAATGTACCCGTGATTAGAACACATTTCGAATCCGTCGAGATTTGGATTTGGGTCACATAAATGCGCACCCGAATTTAAGAAGGTAAAATTATTAAATGCGCGCTTAAAGAGGCTATCGCGTTATTATTCTGGGAGGGTCGTGAGATTTACTAAACGACCCACCTTAGGGACTGAATGCTTCAACATATATATATTTAACAAGGGCCCCGCAATTTGTGCATTTTTCTTTATTTTTTTGTCGAGGCTCATCTCGTCCTTATTTTAAAAGGATATCCTATAGCAACTACGTTTCTTGTCGCGTTTGTCTCTACTAATTGAAAACAGTAGATAGCCCTAGTTAATTACATGCTTGCAAGTTATCTATACAGAATTCCGAGTGCTTGCACAAAATCAGAAGCACAGCCACGTACACAGTCAGCCGAGCAATAATTAAGGGCCCAAATCCAGCCCATGCGTGATGGACCAGACCTGGGCCATTGTTTGTTCGATGCAGGCCTGCTTGGTCTGTTTCGACCTGGGATCGACCTTCGTGAGGTTGAGATTGCAGTCTCCGTGTTCTTTGTCTTAAAACATGTTTTACCAGTTATATGAAGCAGTTTATCAGAAAGGAAAGAACTTAACTAGTAGAGTACGATTTTCATGCTTGGCCTACATTAAAGGACATACTACAAAGTTAAACTAAGTCTAAGATACAACCTATTTCATTGGGAATATTTTCACCTATCAGCATACATATATAAACTATCATTCAGCTAATCTATATTGATATACACTGGGCATACAGGCTACTTCTATTGTCAACACAGGAATGAAAATTATTATACAGTACATGATATCTAATGTAACAATCTATGTATGAAAGTCAACTTCAGGTCTTTTCTTTTTGTATTCATGCTCAATTTTCCAATTACATTTGACAGTGTATTGGTTGTGTACCTGGTATAGAGAACAAAAGAAGAAAGGAATGATCAGCTGGGTAGTATGCAACAAACACAGCAACAGCAGATACACAGCAACAACACAGCGACAAATCAACAACCACAAGTGCTTTCCACAGTCCACAGACAACCAGCAACAGTTTCCAGAACAAAGAAAACCAACAGATGGTCGAGCACCAAACAAGCAATCCCAGAAAAGAGTAGTGAAACAAAAGAAATAATAGAGTATTCGATGCAGCAACACCAGCAGTTCAACAATCACAAGCAGCTCAATTAGGGCAAACAACAGAACTTGGCCAAGACAGCTTGACCAATATGAATTCTTCTGTAGTTTTCAGACAGTGTTTGGTTACAGTGTTTCTGGAAATTTCCTTATATTTTTTTCAGTTTCCTTTAACTCACAAGACCTCTCTCAAGACTAAGTTTTTTTCAGAAGAACCTCCTCTTTTCGGCTCCAAAAAAAAAAATCCCCCTTTCTAATGGAAAGTCTACCTCTTTTATAGCCTAACCTTAACACTTTACAGTCTGTCTGACCACTCAAAATTCCCCCTCCCTGTTGTTTTTCCACTCACTCATTTTAAATAACAAAACTCCCATGAAATCCCTGACAGCCCCTCTCTCTTTTTGTTGTTAAAGTGTCATAATCTCTTGTTTATTTAACCAAAGTATGGGCAGCAGGAATATAATCTGACAGCATGTGCTGTCAGGCTATTTTAATCCAAAACAACTGACCATACGTATGCTGCCCACCATCTGAACTAAGTGAACATGGCATCCATTTAAGCTCAAAGTCTGAACTGCCATTATAACCTACCCCCTAGATGTTCTTTTAATTCAACTTTGAACAAAACCAATAGGCAATACAATTCAGTTCCTAATGGGATTCAAATACGATCACAGTAGAAATAAACAACACGGATCAAGTTGTTACCATTAATGACTGAAACTAATTGACGACATACATCGACTCGACTATATTAATCGTAACACATAACAACCAATCGTTCATATAAACAACACGTATAGAGTCCCGAATGACTTCAGACAACTTTGTTCAATCACTGGGAACCTATATGAATTAACTCATTTGACGACTAATTTAATTGACGATCATGTATACCACAGAATACATTCAGAACACACAGAAAATCAACTGACCCAATAAAAGGTCTTTGACATAGTTGGAAGAAATCCGAATGGAAAATAACAAAAGAAAATAACCAAACATACACAACGAAACATGCTGACAACTTAACTAGCAGTTGAATAAAACAAAAAGGAAAATAAAACTTACCAAAAAATGTCCAAACAAAACTGAACCAAATCTGACTCAACTTTGACCCTTTGAGGCCGAACAAACTTTAATCAGGGTGTTCTCACATGAGAACACCTTGATTAAGGTCTATTAGACCTCAAACCCCCGTTAAGGCTAGCCGGATTCCCCAGGTTCATGTGTTCTAAGGTCTGGATTTTCAGATCTGGTTTTTTAGAAGTTGTGGGTAGATTCGGACCAAACCAGGCCTGGTTTGGTCACGAGGGAGGTCAGGGGAGTGTCTGGTATGAAGATGGTGAGGTTTGGCATAGATCGAGTTTTGTCTCGAATCTTCAAATCCAGATTCGAGACGATGGGAGGTGATTTGAGGCTAGGGAGTAACAGATCCATGTTCAGGAGAGTGAGGGGGTCTTAGGGTGTTCAAGAGGGGGTCATCGGCGTTCATGCCGCCGGGTTCTGGTGAAAGGGGAATCAGGGCGGCTGCTAGGGTTTGGGGGGTTTCAGGCTTTGGGGAAGGAGATGAGTGAAGGGGGGGTTCGGATAGGGGGCGTGGGGTGTGATAGAAAGCTTATATATGGTCTAGGGGTTTAGATCTGAGCCGTTGGATCAGATGATCTCAACGGCTTGGATCTGATGGTGAGGGGTGAGACGAGGTCGTTTGGTATTAAAACGGGGTCGTTTGGGTTTAAGTGATGGGTTGGGTTGGACCGGCTAAACAGGTCGGGTTACGGGTGTGTATGTGGACCGTTGGATGGGTGTGTTTGAACGGCTCAGATCAACTTGCCTGAAACGGCATCGTTTGTATTGGTGCTTGGGCAGGCCGGATTTGGACTGGACTTGAGTGCCAATTTTGGGCCTATTTCGTTTCATTTTTGGGCCCAAACCGATTTTCAACTCTTTTCTTTTTGTTTTTTTCTAATTTTAAAACAAAAAATGAAAAATAACAAATAAATAGTAAAACAAATGAAATTAAAACAAACTACAATGTAACACTTCAACACCATTATCACACCAAATTAAAATGTTCAAGTAAGTTAAATCACAACCTAGAACGAACAATGCACATATATTTTTGAATTTTCTTTTAACTACTGAATTACGGTTTGATTACTATGACAGACATACCTTGTGTTTTGACTTATAAGATCAAAAAATGCAAAAAAAAAAATGGGATGAACCACAAATGACTAGCAGTACGTCATGAAAAATTGGAAAATTTGTACAGCGAGGTCACTGGTCACTATTTTTGTTTTCTTTTGGAGTGCTTGTCCGTGAAGCAAAAATCACGTGCTTACACTTTGTCTCTCCAATTTTGTTGTTTTACCTCTTATATTCTTTCCTTATCTGTAGTTTTTCTGTTGCAGCTATAACCTAGACGTCGAAGGTAATCCTCGATCTCAAAGAATGGGTCGAGAGCCTAGTATTACTGAGACCTTACTCCGAGCGTGCTTGGATGGAATTGTTGAAGGGTCAATGAGAGGCCCGCAATCATGGTAAGCCTCTTTCTTTGAATGGTTATCATTCTGACTACTTTCTCGAGCTTACTTGTGTTTTTTCTTTTGTATGCCTTGGGAAAGATGTGGAAATGAAGCCCCCAACTGAAAATCCATTCCCAACTACCTACTCCGAAGCAGGCCAAAGAGAAGAAGAGAAAAGGGGCTCCGGGTTCCTCGAACTCGAAAAAAAAAGCCAAAGAAAAGGCAAACCCGTAAACCTAAGGGAAGAATCATAGCTATATCTTTGGACTCAATGTGTCAGCTAAAAGGCGAGTCTGAAGATGAAGAAGAGGAATCAAATCTGACAGCCCGTATGCGGGCTGGTGTTTCGATATGAAAGTCCCCTAAATTGGAGGGGGTTGATAAGGGGGACTCGACCGAAATTCCTAAACCAAAAAAGTTGATGCCACTCCATCCCAAGCCTAGGTGGTCGAGGGAAAGAACAGGGGCGAGACCTCCCGATTGGCGGAAGATGTTCTGAGGGATGGGCTCCATGGGATCGATATTTCTAGGTCCCCTTAGATTTTAGACGCCACGCTTCGTGAGGCCAATATGTTGGAAGGTCACCCTTGCGAGGGCCCTCAGGAGGCAGTCGATATCCACAGCTTCTTGGATGGAGTCGAGTTTGGTGCTTTGGGAGATGTCACCAGGTTTGGTGACTTACCAGTGCCAAAGAAAACACCGTCATCGAGCGATGTTGGATCTACATTGAGCCCAAAACTAATGGACTGATTTCCGGCCCAAAGTATTAATCTCGATCGTAGGCGGAATATAGTGTTTTCTATACTAGAGGATGCCCGGGTCTTCTCTCCCCCTGTGGGGATTACACTCAGATGCTTTGTGATCGAAGAGGACCAAGCTGTGATGAAAGCGGTGGGGGCTGCTTGCCTATTCAATAAGGCCCAACATGCTCTGAATCAGGTAACTTCGATGATCGTTCCATTATCTCTTTTAAAATTATGATTGTAGGTAATTCTAACACCCCTTCCTTGCTCGTAGGCTTCGATGTTGCATCATGAGGCCTTCCTTGGAATTTGGGAAGAGCGCGAGGCTGAAGTTCCGGACTTCACTGAGAAGAATGACACTTACAAAATTCTTAGTGTGAAGCTTCAGGTAGATTTAGTGACGGCCCGGGATGAGCATGATGAAATGGCCGAACAGGTATTCCGAGTGCTACACGATAGTGAAGATGAATTGGATATAACGACTAATGATCCAATTCTACATGTTCGGTAGAGGCTCGAACAGATCAAGGATCTTCAAAAACAAGTAGATGTAATTCGAGCCGAGGCAGAAGAGTTCAAGAAGAATATGGACATCTTTGCCTAAAAAAAGGAGACTGTCCAAGTAGAGTTGGAGTCGGGAGACCGTGCAAGAAAAAATTGAGGACCTTCAGTCCCAGTTAGCTAACTTGGATAATGAGCTCGAAGTGGCCAAATCTGAGGTGGTCGTAGCCAACACTAAAGCCAATGTTATTGTGGCCCAGTATAAGGTCGACGTTGGGGCCATACAGGTGCAGGCCAAAAGCATGGTGGATCATGCAAAGTGGAAAGCTCGAAGGGAAGCCCTCGAGGAAGTCAATACTCAAGGCTTCGACATACGAGCTGCATTCGAGAATGCCAAAGCAGAGGAAGCTAGGGCTTGGAAACTAACCTTTCCCGAGGAAGACTCAGATAGTCTAAGTGAGTCTGAAGGTGGGGAAGATCTCAAGGATGGAGATGCTGCCTCCGATGAAGACCAGGCCACTTAGGCCTTTAGTTTTTTTTGTTTTTCTTTTGTATCTTTTTTAGGACATTTTGGCCGTTGTAAATTTTTTGGACCAGGCCAATTTGGCTCTTGTAAAAATGATCATTTTATATAAATATAAGACTTTCCTTCCACTTTTGGCTCTTACGTTTTTCCTTTGCTTTGTTATTTTTAATCACACAGGTTGAAATGCCTTAGCATGAGACAATAAGATTGTGTTCGAGGGTTCGACTAACCCTTGCCTTTATTAGATTTTTTGGGGCTTGATATTATCCAAGTTTTTCCCGAAAATGTCTTAAGCTTGTGACTTTGTCGAGGGTAGCCTTTTAGAACCGGTTCTGAAAGAATTTTTTATTTTTTGAAGGCCTATTTTCGTTATGGGTTTCAAAGTCTCCGAGCCGTGTTAAATTGGACTTAGACTTTTAGTTCGGGATTTGCCCTTTGGGCTTGTTTTCTCGTTATATTTTATCTAGGCTTTCCCGAGATAACAGTCCCCAAGTGGGGTGGCCATGGCCTTTAGAAAATGGGGAGTTGCCTATTAGGTCTTTTGTCATTGAGGCTCAATAATTCGATCTGTCTGGGTTTTATTTTTTGGACGGCAGTCCCTGTCACTCCTCCTTTTTACCCGCGCCCCGCAGGGGCGTAGGGGAGTTTTTCCAATTAAAGGACAATCGAAACGGGATTTGTTATTTAATCAGAGTCTCCATTTGGGAGATTTATGGTGTCCCAAGTCACCGGTTGGATCGCGAATCGAGGAAAAGATTGACTCTGTATTATAGTCCGCGAACCAGAAATTCGGATAAGGAATTCTGTTAATCCGGGAGAAGGTGTTAGGCATTCCCGAGTTCCGTGGTTCTAGCACGGTCGCTCAAATGTCATATTCGGCTTATTTATCTGATTTTAATACATGTTGAACCTATGTGCAAATTTTAACTTTTTACCGCTTTTATTATTATTATTTTTAACGAGAATTGCAATGTCGTGAAAACACATCTCGAACCACGTCACATCAATGCACCCGTGGTTATTGACACATTTTAACTCCGTTGAGATTTGGATTTGGGTCACATAAATGTGCACCCGAGTTTAAGAAAGTAAATTATTAAAAGCGCGTCTAAAATGACTAGCGCGTTATTATCTTTGTGGAGGGCCGTGAAATTCACTAAACGGCCCATCCCGGATTCTAAATGTTTCATTTTAACCATTTATTAAGGGCCCCGCAATTTATGTATTTTTGTTTGGTGAGGCTCGTCTCATTTATTATTTAAAAGGCAAACCTAAAAGCGACTATGATTTGCTATTTTTATTTTTGTCTCTAAAAAATAAAGAAAAGGCCCTAATTAATTAATACGTCAACAACCTTACTATGAGAAAGGTTGCCTCCAGCATTGGGCCTACAAGGACGTTTGCAGCCCAACGAGCCCGGGGTTCGAGCCTGGACGGGAACATCGCAACACGAATTTGGGCAGCCCAATCAACTCCAAACGAATCATCTGATGGCCCAGACCCAAACAGTACTTTATTTACATTACCATTACTGAACTAGTACTCGATTAACTTGGTATTTTAAACTATTGGGATACGGAAGTGAACTATATGAAATCCGGAGCTATTTGAACTTGTTTTTACAATTATTGAAACGAATCAATGCTTAAGAACTGTCATAAAAAAATAAACTAACACTAACCACTTTAATGATTCACGATTTCCTAATAGAACTGCTGAAGGACACATTGAGACTAAAACTCATTCACACCTATTTTATAACTACTGAAATTAAACATTCAAGGTAGGCCTTTTAACTAAGGTTCTAAAAGGACTACTGAAATCAAGTCACACTATACAGCCGTAGTAAACCATCCAGGGAAATTTTGGCAGTCTACTACAATCCCTATACAACCTGGTCATGTTTAAATTACTTGTTGAGAATGAAACCAAACGGCCACTCCAAGTTTTATCTTATACTACGCTAAGCGGATTCACAAAGGTCTTTAACACGAAATTAGCTTTGAATAGTCATGAACTACTCTGTACCATGAATTTGGCTACAACCAGTGCTCAACAGGTGCAAGAATTAGCTAACAAGGAATTAACTACAATTGATGATTTACTGGGAAAACCAATCCAAGAAAACTAAGCTATAATAATCTATAATCCAGTTATTGCATAGCCCAGTACAGTTTAGCCAACGCAACTATAAACAAGAGTCTAAACATCCTTAGCGAACAAAAACGTTCAAATATACAAATTAGAAATTGAATTAAATTAAAATCTTCAGGCTTCAATTATAAGTTCATCCTTTACATTTCAGCTTCACAATTATTGAAGTCAAGCTGTGTACCTGGAATTGGAACAGAAATAAAGTAGAAGAAAGATCAGCAGCAGTAATACGAGCAGCAATACAACAGCAGTTCAGAGCAGCAATTTGAAGTTCCAAACAACCACAAACAGACTCACCCGAGCTTGAGTCAAGCCAAGATTCTACTACAAAACTAATCTTTTAAACTCTCAGAAACTGACTTTAAGCTTTCGAAATTAGTTCCAAAACTGATTGCCTTTCAAAAGAACTCTCAAAAAACTCTCTAAACTCCTCAGAACATTGTTCAAAGACTGATCCAACTCTCCAGACTTTAAGCTTTAGAAACTGATTTTCAAGACCCTCTCTAACTGATTAAAAACTCTCAAAAGTGATCTCTGAAAACTTGAAGCAGAGAATTTTAAAATTGTTTATGATTCTCAGGGAACTGGGCTACTGGCTGAGATTTTTGACAAGTTAATTAAGGTAATGAAACAGTAAAAGCTCCCTCCACTCTCTTCCTTTAGGTCCTTTCAAAAGACTGATTCATAGCTTTTTTAATAGGCATATCATTAGTGCTCAAATCCACTAACATCTTATCTCTTCAATTCTTTTATTACCCCCATTACCCTAGTGCTTTTATTTTAATCATTAATGCCTATTTCAGTCCCTAAAATCAGCAAGTGTTTTTCCCACTATTATAATGTTCCTTGCCATTATTTAATTCAATTGGTATGGGCATGCTATATTTTAATCAATTCCTTTTAAGCCTCCACATACCATTATGTTTTGTTCCCACTAAAACATTAGATTAATGGTTAATTAAGTACTTTACTGACAGCTCACTAGCAAGACCATTTGCCAAACTTTTAAACTCCCCTCATTACCCTCCTGATATCCCTGAAACTACTGTCTTATCCCAATCCTTTTAAACCTGTATGAAACCTCAGCTATAACCAATTTAAGCCTATAAATTGACTAATGAACTAACTCCCAATCAACAACATTAGGACAATTCAACAAGGTCAGATTTATATCAGAACAAACTTAACAGAATAAACAAGTAGATTCGAATCATTAAACTCAATCACCAATTGAACTCAGATCAAATCTAACAGCATTTCAACCAAGATGGGGATTCAATGATTCAGGGCAATAGTCAGACTGGACTATTAAGGTCAAAAATTGATTCACACAGATGCATGAGAATAAGCTATCTATATTGGGAACAAATATAACTCCAAATTAACCTCGAACAAAATGCTGGAACAACAAGTATACTAGCTATGAGCCCTGAGGCTGAGAATACCAAGGTCAGAAGATAAAACAACATTCAATAACTTGAAGAGAACAACTGAACTATAGACATGAACGGACCAATTGACGAAAATATTTAATCGACTCAACAATTTATAGCATATGCTAATCAACATAAGCAAACTGGACCAAGAAAAAGGTCCGAAAGAGGAGAGAAATAAATCGAAAAGATGATGAAATAAAATGAAGCTTAAGCAGATAAACAACAACAAAAATAGAAAAGAAAAAGAAGAAAAATACCTCAAAATTACAGGCTAAACTCCAAACGGTTCCCATTTTAAACTTTGACTCGAACTTTTGAGGTCCAAATGGACCTCAATCGAGTGTTCTCGACTGAAAACACTCGACTAAAGTCGATTAAGAACCTCAAATTTCCCATTTACTCGGACAGGTTCCAGGTTTTGGCTCTCTAGGGTTCTTCAATCGATTTAAAATTCGACCAGTTCTAGCAAGATTCGAGCCAAAGTAGGGGTGGTTTGGGAACGAGGGAGGTCAGGTGGAGCTGGGGTGTGAACTTGGGACTGGTTAGGTAGGTTTAGGGTTTTGCTCGAATATTCGATTGAAGATTCGAAACAAACCGGGATGATTCGAGGTTAAAGGGGTAGGGATTTGTGTTGAGGGTGGTTAGAAGGTTCAGGGGTGTGAATTTGAGGGTCATCGGTCCTTAGGCCGCCGGGTTTTCAGGCAAGGGGAACGAGGGCGGCTAGGGTTTGGTGGATCGTTTGGTTCGTCTCTAAAAGAGACGACTAGGGGGGGTTCAGAAATGAGAGAGGTAGGGGATTGGGAGGGGGTTTGATAGGTTAGAGTTTAATCAATTGATTTCAGCCGTTGGATGATGGGAATCCAACGGCCAAAATTGATTTGTTGATCAAAATGGGGTCGTTTGGTAGCAACGGGGTCGGGGCGGGTATAGGAACGGGTAAGGGAGAGATGATCTTGGCCGTTGATGGATTGGGATGTACGGCTGAGATTGGACGTGACAGATACGACGTTGTTTGGACGTCGTATTGCCAGGTCGGTTGGACCGGGTAAAAGGGGTATTTGGACTGGGCCTGCGGACATATTGTTTGGGCCTGTAGAAAAAATTGGCCTAGTCTTAGTTTATCAACTCTTTCTTTCATTTCTTCCTTTTCTTTATTTTATTTTTTAATTATTAATTACCAAAAGTTCTAAATTAAATTTTAAAACCAAAATTAACTTAGGAAATACTAATTAACCCTTAATAATATTTATCACACAAAATTAAATACAAAGATATCACACAATTTGACATTAGACATTAAAAATGCAAAGTGCGTTACTGTTTAATTAATCCTAAATTGTAAATGCAGATGCAACACATATATTTTTTTTTGTATTTTTCATTAATTAAAATAGAATAAACATTCATAGACAAAATACAAATAATTATCCAAAATAACACAAAACATTTTTATTTTAAATTTTTAGGAGTAGTTCTTGTAGGGCAAAAATCACGTGCTCACAGCTGCCCCTCTTTGTCCAGAAACATGAAGAGTTTTCGTGCAAAGATAAAGTGAGCGGATACGAGCGATTTTTGTCCATTCAGCTACTCCGTGTGAAGCATTTTTGAAAGATTTGACCGAACCTCTGCTTCAAAGGTTTCCTACATATCCCTAGCTAAAAGGGAATCAGGTCAATGTTGTTTGGGAAGTTTTGGTAGCTGGGACTACCACGGAGCTGTGGTTTTACTGTTACTGCTATTGCTGCCGCTACTTACTAACCTCCTTATTATACCATGCTAAAAGAAAACAAGAAGCTAGACTAAACTATAGTCTATGAATTACAAAATCTTATCTAGATCTTCAGTCGTGCTCTTGTGTATCTTGTTGCTTGGACGTCTTGGTGACTGGTGTTTCCTCTGATGTTTCTTTCTTTCTGTCTTGACTCGTAGTCTTCTCTTGATTGTCGAATTTGAACTGCTTATTTCCTTCTTGTGATCTTCGAATTATTTTTCCTTCGAAGCTTGAACCGCCTTCTTCTGACTAGAGTTGCCTTCCTTCCGACTTCTAAACTTTAATTTATGCTGGGGATCTTTGTTGCAACCCTCCGCTCTCCGGGCGGGCTCCCAACTTCTACTACGACTTGAAAAGATAATACCTCCATTCTCCAGGAGGGCTCCTGACTTCAATAAACAATTTAAAGATAATACCTCCGTTCTCCAGGCGGGCTCCTGACTTCGACTACAACTTGAAAATCAACCTCCATTCTCCAGGCGGGCTCCTGACTTCGACTATAACTTGAAAATATAACAACCTCCATTCTCCAGGCGGGCTCCTGACTTCAACTACTTCTTAAAATATAACACCTCCATTCTCCAGGCGGGCTCCTGACTCAACAACTTCTTAAAAATATAACACCTTCATTCTCCAGGCGGGCTCCTGACTTAAACTACTTCTTAAAATATAACACCTCCATTCTCCAGGCGGTCTCCTGACTTCAACTACTTCTTAAAATATAACACCTCCATTCTCCAGGCGGGCTCCTGATTCAACAACTTCTTAAAAATATAACACCTTCATTCTCCAGGCGGGCTCCTGACTTCAACTACTTATTAAAATATAACACCTCCATTCTCTAGGCGGGCTCCTGACTTCAATTACTTCTTAAAAATATAACACCTCCATTCTCCAGGCCGGCTCCTCACTTCAACTACAACTTAAAAATGCGTTCTATTGTCGTTGTTCCTTCCTGCCTTTTGAACCATTTTCCTTCTAACTTGAATTATCTTCTTTCAGAACTGCTTCCCTCACTGGTGTTTCATTACTCTGAGAACTGCTGGGGATAACACCGGTGTTTCATTCAAAATATGTTATTTTCCTTCTTCAAAGACTACTTCCCTTAAAACTGGTATTTTCCTTCCTCTGGAACTACTTCTCTTAAGACTTGTGTTATCTTCCTCCCGAAATTGCTTTCTTTAAAACTTGTTTTGTCTTCTTCTGACTGCCGGGGATACCACTTTTCTCCAAACTTGTGTTATCTTCCTTCTTCTCCAAGTGGGTACCTGACTTCCAGAAAATTTTTAAAAATGAAAGAAAATTTTCTGCCCCAGTTTGACAATCTTTCTTGTGGCATGTCTTTCTATCATCAATAACATTTCCTGTCCCTGCTTAAAATCAAAGAGAATTTGTTAGTTTTAAAACGTAGGGATGCTCCTGCTGGGGACGGTTTTTCCCTTCGCTCTTTTCCATGCTTTGCGTTGTTCGACCACCTTGAAACTTGGCTGATAACTTCCGACCTTCTTGATGATTCTGTATTCACCAACCTCTCAACCGTTGTTTTCCACATTTGCTCCACACTGTCCCGAAATCTTAGACCAATCCATCATCTGGTCTTACAACGACGTCTTTCTCGTCCTATTACATTATCTTCACATGTCTTATCCCCATTTACCTTGCACCGTGTTGGCAACTGGTAGTTAGCTCTGAAAATCCTTCTTAAAAACAAACTACCACTGATAAAAAAAATGGAAAATGATGACTTCGAAAGATAGGACAAGCGAAAATCTTTCTGAACAATTGTTTGAATAGAAAATAACTTATCTGAATGGTATAACCGATTCCAATGGTCATGTCGTGCATTTTTGGATTAATCAACCTAGTCTATTTACATCAATCAATCTTTCTGATGTCCCTACTTTGTATTTCAAAGGTCCCGCAACCCATCTTCTTTTGCCGAAACAACATCTTTATTCTGCTTGATGTCTCAACGGATCCTTTCCATCAAGCTTATCTCGTTTGCTCCTTTTAATTCCTTGTCGCCTTATAGTGCCCTTCGAGGGGTTTTCACTAATAAGACTCTCTCATTTCTCTCAACTCCCGTCGCCTTATGGTGCCTATGAAGGTTTTCACCGATAAGACTCTCTCATTTTATTTCTCTCAACTTCCGTCACCTTATGGTGCCTGTGAAGGTTTTAACCAATAAGACTCTCTCTTTTTCTTCCTCTCAACTTCCATTGCCTTATGATGCCTGTGAAGGTTTTCACCCATAAGACTCTCATTTCCATTAATTTCCCTGCTTAGACCGGAGTATTAGCCTGATATGAATCACTCTATTTGCTCGACTTGGCATCTCTCGAAAACTGATCAGAAGGTCTTTCTTTGGACCGTAATGTGGGCTTTTGGATGGGATTAGAAAGAAAGGGTATCAAAGGCTCAAAATAATTTGACATGGGTTTAAAATTACAACTTTTGGAATCACATTTCTTATTATAAATACAACCTCTACCCCAGTTTCTTGCTTGGGGATCTTTTGATTTTTATTTTACTATGACCGAGCCGTAAAGCTGCCTACGTACCCTTAATAGGGATCAGGTCAAACGTAGTTCACACCTGAAATTCCTTGTTTGTTATATTTTCCACTTCTTTTCTTTTCTCTTTCCTTTTCTTTCTTTTTCTCTCTTTTTCGTTATTGATTCCAAAAGAGGGGTATGAAAGAAATAAATAAGGCTCAAAAAAGGGGGACAAAGGGTAAAGTGTTTAGATAGTAGAACAAATTGCCTTCATCACTTCAATCTTCGAAATAATGCCAAATACAAACAATCAACAATTATACCAAAGAAATCATACATAATATCTTTTTACTGCATCAGAATTGATAGCTATGTCTATGCATTTTCCTTCGATATCTGTTAAACATAAAGCACCATTGGACAATACTCTGGTTACAATGAATGGCCCTTGCCAATTCGGGGCGAACTTGCCTTTTGCTTCAGCCTGATGTGGAAGGATGTGTTTCAGCACTTGCTGGCCCACCTCAAACTTCCGGGGACGCACCTTTTTGTTGTATTCTCTTGCCATTCTCTTTTGATATAACTGGCTATGACACACAGCTGCCAATCGTTTTTCATCAATCAAGTTCAACTGCTCCAGACGGGTTTTGACCCACTCATCATCATCAATCTCAGCCTCAGCGACAATCCGAAGGGACGGGATTTCAACTTCCGCAGGTATTACGACTTCAGTTCCATATACCAACAAATAAGTAGTTGCCCCTACTGAAGTACGGACAGTAGTGCGATAAACCAGCAAAACAAATGGTAAATTTTCATGCCACTGCCTAGAACCTTCTACCATTTTCCGAAGTATCTTCTTTATGTTTTTTGTTGGCTACCTCAACTGCTCCATTTGCCTTGGGACGATATGGGGTAGAATTGTGGTGTGTAATCTTAAACTGTTGACATACCTCTTTCATCAAATTGTTGTTAAGATTAGCACCATTATCTGTGATGATCACCTTCGGGATTCCAAATCAACAGATGATATTTGAGTGAACAAAATCAACCACTGCTTTCTTGGTCACAGACTTGAAAGTTTTGGCCTCAACCCATTTGGTGAAATAATCAATGGCTACCAGAATGAACTTATGCCCGTTGGATGTTGCTGGCTCAATTGGTCCAATAATATCCATGCCCCAAGCGACGAAGGGCCATGGCGCTGACATTGTGTGTAATTCCAATGGCGGAGAATGAATCAAATCTCCGTGTATCTAGCACTGATGACATTTGCGCACAAAAATAATATAATATCGCTCTATGGTGAGCCAATAATAACCTGCTCGGAGAATTTTCATTGCCAAAACATATCCACTCATATGTGGTCTGCAGACTCCTGAATGTACTTCGGACATGACAGACGTAGCTTGTCTAGCATCTATGCATCTTAACAATCCCAGGTCTGGTGTTCTTTTATACAAAACTCCTCCACTCAAGAAAAATCCGCTTGCCAACCGTCGAATTGTTCTCTTTTGATCCCCCGTGGCTTGCACTGGGTTTATCCGCATTATGATGTATTCCTTGATATCATGGAACCATGGTTCGCCATCAAATTCCTCTTCAATCATGTTGCAGTAAGCATGTTGATCTCGTACTTGAATATGCAAAGGATCGACATAGGCTTTGTCCGGATGGTGCAGCATTGACGCTAGGGTAGCCAAAGCATCGGCGACCTCATTATGGACCCTTGGAATATGCCTGAACTCTACTGATCTAAACCATTGCCAAAGATCATGCAAGCATTGTCGGTATGGTATGAGCTTCAGATCTCGTGTTTCCCATTCTCCTTGAATTTGATGTACCAGAAGGTCCGAGTCTCCCAAGACCAAGACTTCCTGGACATCCATGTCTGCAGCTAACCTTAAACCCAAAATGCATGATTCGTACTCAGCCATATTGTTGGTACAATAAAAACGAAGTTAAGCCGTAACAGGATAGTGATGCCCTGTTTCAGAAATAAGCACAACTCCTATTCTTCCTTTCATGTTAGCAGCCCCATCAAAGAAAAGTTTCCAGCTTGGTTTTTTGTCCTGTTCTAGTTCATCAATATGCATCACCTCTTCATCAGGAAAATAAGTCCTTAGTGGCTCATACTCTTCATTGACCGGGTTCTCGGCCAAATGATCGGCCAGTGCTTGGGCTTTCATCGCAGTCCGAGTCACATAAATTATGTCAAACTCTGTGAGCAAAATCTGCCATTTTGCAAGTCTTCCTATTGGCATAGGCTTTTGAAAGATATACTTCAACAGATCCAAACGCCAAATGAGGTAGGTAGTGTAGGATGACAAATAATGTTTCAATTTCTGTGCCACCCAAGTTAGGGTGCAACACGTCCTTTCAAGGTGAGTATACTTAACCTCATAAGCTGTGAACTTTTTGCTAAGATAGTAGATGGCTTGTTCTTTCCTGCCGGTGGCATCATGCTGCCCCAGTACACAACCAAATGAATTTTCCAAAACTGTCAAGTAAAGAATCAGAGGTCTCCCTGGTTCTGGTGGAACCATCACAGGTGGGTTTGACAAGTAACCTTTTATCTTATCAAATGCTTCTTGACACTCATCAGTCCACTTGATCGCAGCATCCTTCTTCAACAGCTTGAAAATAGGCTCACAGTTGTAGTGAGCTGAGTAATAAACCTGCTGATGTAGTTCAACCTTCCTAACAGACTCATCACTTCAGTCTTGTTCCTCGGAGGGGGCAATTCTTGTATGGCTTTGATCTTTGATGGGTCCAACTCGATGCCTCGCCGGATGACTATGAATCCCAACAGTTTTCCGGATGGCATACCAAATGCACACTTGGCAGGGTTAAGCTTGAGGCTGTACCTGCGAAGCCTCTGGAAGAATTTCCTCAAATCCTCGATTTGGTCGGCCTGATGTTTTGATTTTATGATCATATCATCTACATATACCTCAATCTCCTTGTGTATCATATCATGAAACACAGTAGTCATCGCTCTCACATAAGTTGCCCCAGCATTTTTCAACCCAAAGGGCATTACTCGGTAGCAATAAGTTCCCCATGGCGTGATGAAGGCTATCTTTTCCGCATCTTCCTCGTCCATTAAAATCTGATGATACCCGGCATAGCAATCCACAAAAGATCCAATATCGCGCTTGGCACAATTGTCAATCAGAATGTGGATATTGGGTAGAGGGATGTTATCCTTCAGACTTGCTTTGTTGAGATTGCGGTAATCGACGCATACTCTGATCTTGCCATCTTCTTCGGCACAAGCACGACATTAGCCAACCAAACAGGATATCGGGTGATCCGGATAACCTTTGCATTCAACTGTTTGGTAACTTCTTCTTTAATCTTCACACTTATATCAGTTTTGAATTTCCTCAACTTTTGCTTGACGGGAGGGAATGCTGGATCAGTGGGCAATTTATGGACTACTAAATCAGTGCTTAAACCCGGCATGTCGTCATATGACCATGCAAAAACATCTTTGTACTCGATGAGTGCTTTGATTAACTCCTCCCGGATTTTTGGCTAGAGGTGGACACTTATTTTAGTCTCTTGGACATTGTCTGTGTCCCCTAAATTGACGGCTTCTGTGTCATTCAGGTTGGGTTTGGATTTTTCTTCGATGTGAATTAACTCCTTACTAATCTCTTAGAAGGCTTCATCCTCATCCTCGCATTCTGATTCGTAATCACAATCTACTTCTTGAACTAACATTTCAAAATCAGATTGATTTTTAAGACTGGGCTGAGGATTCCTTATGCATGACATGTCATTAGAACCAGCATAAAAAGGACTGTATAGAAAAGAAAAGAAAACAAAAAAGTAAACCATCAGGAATGATGAAGAAAAGGAAATTGTATTTCATTGAATAATAAAAGATAACAAAGTTTGCACACTCAAATAGACTGAAAAGAAAAACAAAAAAAAATGAAATCTGGATTACAACCCTGGAATAATCCGTACAGACTTAAAGGAAAATCAAAGCGAACTACCAAGACTCCTTCTGAGTAGGGAGAGGAGTAGCCTTCCAATTATTAAGCTTTTTTTTTTGCACGACAAATTGCACTTCCGTGTTGCTAGAACCCTCTCCAATTTCCACCATGTTCACACTGTCGAACAACTGCTCAAATATTTCAATCAACTCCTTGTCAGGATTAATCGCAGAACTGGGAATTGTTGTCACTGAGCGACTCCTCGTACTGGACTTGACAAATGAGCTGGAAAGATGTGGGACCGGCTTTGAAAGGACCCATGCCCTCTGTTTCAATTTCCTGGCTCTTTTTATATCTGCGGCTGTGGGCTTGAATCCTAGACCAAATGTTCCCAAGTTTTCAGGAAGAGATACGGGCTGTATGATGCCTTGCAACGCTGATCCCAAACCTTTTCCTGGGAAAAAACCATTCTTCAATATTTCATACGCTACCATGACTGATGCAGCATTTATCTTTGGATTCGGGATACATTTCCCCTCTGGAACTTTCTCGACTGACATTGCGTCAGAAACTTGGTAGACCCATGGTCCCTTGTCATCTTCCACTTCAATGAATGGCACAATGGTGTTGTTGTGAGCGCACAAATTATCTTCGCCGTGCACCACTATTTCCTGTCTGTCCCATTCAAACTTGACCATCTGATGGAGTGTTGATGGCACCGCTTTAGCGGCGTGAATCCATGGTCGCCCTAACAACAAATTGTAGGAAACAACTATATCTAGCACTTGGAATTCCATTGTGAATTCTACTGGACCTATGGTCAGCTCCAACATTATGTCCCCGAATGAGTCTTTGCCTCCGCCGTCAAATCCCCGCACACAGATACTATTCTTATGGATCCTCTCCTATTCTACTTTCAGCTTGCTTAGAGTGGAGAGAGGATAGATGTTCGCACTTGAACCATTGTCAACCAATACCCGGGTAACCGCGGCGTCCTCACATTTCACTGTCAGGTAAAGGGCTTTGTTATGCTCAGTACCCTCTACCGGCAATTCGTCATCGGAAAAAGTGACTCTGTTTACTTCGAAAATCTTGTTGGATATCTTTTCCAGATGGTTTACAGAGATCTTGTCGGGAACATGGGCCTCATTCAGGATCTTCATCAGTGACTGACGGTGCTCATCTGAATGGATTAGCAACGAGAGTAATGAGATCTGAGCGGGCGTTTTCCTCAACTGTTCTACAACAGAATAGTCATGCACTTTCATTTTCCTCAAAAAATCCTCTGCCTCTTCTTTAGTTACAGCTTTCTTTACCGGCGTTGAATTATCTTTACCTCTTCTTAATTCCTCGGGAGTAAAACACCTTCCTGAGCGAGTCAAACCTTGCGCTTCACAAACTTCTTCTTTGACTTCTTTCCCCTTGTAAATCACCGTCACCCGTTCATAATTCCAAGGAACAGCCTTGCTGTTGATTACTGGAAGCTGAGTTACTGGTTTTATAATAACAGGCTCTGTGCGAGCACCCTTCACGACCACAATAGGTTTACTTGCAACCCCTGGCACTAACACTTTAGCTTTCTCTGGTTTCACTGCAACAATGCTTGACGACCCTCTCTCGGCTATCACATCTGGCTTATCATCTACCCCTCTCAACTGGACCACTGATTTCCCACTGGTTACTTTTTCCTTTGAGCTGGATTTGCTGGAACGGATCATCATTACCGTCTGTGAGGGCTTCCTGGGCTCCTCCTGTTTGTGTATCAACTCAATCATGTGTGTCTCATGGTGAGTTGGCAGTGGATTCTGATTGATATTTGGTGCTTCTAGGCTTGAACCTCGATCCGATGAGTATCGATAAGCTCTTGCACAGCTGTTTTTAGTTTCCAACACTTCTATGTATCATGCCCAGGGACCCCTGAATAGTACTCATAACTCACCGAGTGGTCAAGATTTCTAGGGGGAGGATTTGGCATTTTAGGCTCAATTGGATTCAACATGCCCAACTGCCTCAATCTGTGGAAAAGACTGGTATATGATTCCCCCACTGGAGTGAAAGTCTTTTGCTTCTATGACCTTTCATTCTTGAGGGCTTGGTTTGGTCGGAAACTTGTCCCGCGGGGATTTCTGTAGGCCCTTGGGGGTGGATATGTGTTTTGTGGAACTGGGTATGGATTTTGTGGAGCCGGCGCACGCCATTGTGCGTGTGCCGGAGTTTGGGTATAGGTTTGTGCATGATGGACGGAAAAATGGGGATCTGGCGGTAGGTAGTAATGTTGTGGAGGGCTATATGGAGTGTAGGGGTAATTTTGGTGGTAGGGTCGTGGTTGGCTATAGTAGGGTGATGGGCCTCTAGATCCGTGCCAGGCTCCAGACTCAACAGTCGTGACATCTTCTTTCTTCTTCTTCCCAAGTACACCCCCAGTGCCGCTTTGAATGGCCTGAGTAGTTGCCTTGATCGTTGAATAGCTCATGATTTTGTTGGACTTAAGCCCCTTCTCGACCATGCCTCCCATTTTTACAACCTCATTAAAAGACTTGCCAATTGCGAACACCAAATGACCAAAGTAAGTTGGTTCCAAAGCCTGCAAAAAGTAATCGACCCTCTCGCTCTCTTTCATTGGGGGATTTACCCTTGCTGCTTGCTCCCTCCACCGGAAATCATATTCTCTAAAGCTTTCACTGTGCTTCTTCTCTAGTTTAGTCAAATATAGTTGATCTGGAATGATCTCAAGATTATACTGAAAGTGACAAGTGAATGCTTGCGCCAGATCATCCCATGTGTACCATCTTCCGTGATCTTGGCGGGTGTACCACTCCAATGCTGCTCTGCTCAAACTCTGACTGAAGTAAGCCATTAGCAATTCATCCTTTCCTCCGGCTCCCCTCATCTTACTGCAAAACCTCTCAAATGAGACACCGAATCACCGTGTCCGTTGTACAAGTCGAATTTGGGCATTTTGAACCCTGCCGGTAGTTGTACATTTGGGAATAAACACAGATCTTTGTAAGCCATGCTTACCTGACCTCCTAACCCTCTCATATCCCTGAAGGATTGTTCTATGCTTTTCATTTTTCTGAACATCTCTTCATGTTCGGGATTTTTGGCTGGTCTCTCAGCTTCTCTCGGGAGATCAGAACGTGGATCGTAGGGGTAAGTTTCAGGAGCTTTGAAGGTGGGTTCCAGGGGATAATACTGGTTGTCCTGAGCTTGGAACACGGGTTCACTGAGGGATCTATGGAGTGCAGCTGGTGGAGACATCACAAAGATAGGGGTGACTGGCGGAGGAGGGCATGGAATCGATTTTGGTGGTAGAGCTTGCGGCATATGAGAAGTAGTGCCATGGTAGTGTTGATAAATGGGAAAACCTGGATTGGTGGCGGGATGATCCTGAGACTGAGCTAATGGTGGGGTAAAAGTCGGGTTGGTTGGGTAAGGCGGTGGTGATTGCCCTTGGGACCAGGCCTGGTACATTTCGGTCATCTGTTGCTTAAGCTTGAACATCTCCTCTTTCATTTTATTGACGTCCAACTCCTCTACCTCAACACTAGTGTCGACCTCCGGGATAGACATGATTTCTGGTATTGGTCCCTTTGATCTGGTTTGGTAATGATAATGTGCCAGTATCCTCTAAATAAACTAACTTCTTGAGTTCTCTGGAAATCAACAAACTTGTTAGTTTTTAGGGTTTAACACCTATGCAATTACACGTTGGGATGTAATGCACCTAGGCAATTAACCATTTCTATCATGCATTTGCTTCGGTTGCGTGCGTCATTCCAACCTCTCACAATTGTGCTTCTTCTTTTAAACTTTCTTTATTCTATCCTTCTTCCCCCCCCCCCCCGTTTCCCTTTTAGTGGTGGTCGAATTCTATAGAGATTACCTACGTATCACGTCCCCGCATGAATCAGACCGTGTGTAGTTCTGTCAGATAAGTGTGCAAGTAAATAAAACATTTTTCGGATTTTTAGCTTTTATAAAACAGATGCTTCGATTACACAGACTCAATATCAATAAGTTTCAAAAGACCAACAGACTCTGACACAAAGACGACAAATAGACTCCGAAATCAAGCTATCATACTCTAAAGAAATGCAGACTCAGAACAAAAAGAAAATGCAAACCCAACATGACTCATAGAAAAAGGAAATACAGATTCAAACGGAAAATTATGAGAACATCAATGCTCTTGGTGTCCGTGGGACATCGTTTGGTCTCGTCACGGGCCTATGTGCAAGATCCCTTTGAAGTTGGTCCAATTTGTTCATTATTTGCTTAACAAAGGTCATCACTGCTGCAAAGAATGTAGTGCGAGTCATATCCTCACAAATGTGGCACTTCATAACGATGTAGTCAGCGATGTTTCTAATTCTCTCTCTTATGATGCTTTTATCTTGAAGCAACTGCCCTATTTACTGATTACGGGTTTCTAACATTCGAGAGTCATGAAGGTGTTGATTTTGCAACTGCTGCATTCCTTCCTCTATCCGAGCCATTAGATCATAACAATGTTCCCTATCAGCTTTGAAATCTTGAGCCTGCTTGACTGCCTCATTCTTGAGAGTGGCTATCTTTTTTCTTAGGATACTGATGGTCCCTTCATAAAACTGTACTCGTTCTTCTGCCTTCTTTATCCATTTCGCCTGGATTCTCACTAGACCAGCTTCAGATTTTTCCAGGTTTTCTTGATACTCGAGGGCTTTCTTCTTCAGACCGTTTATGAGCCTTTTATCAGCCCAGCTTCTCTCCGGGTTTCTTTTCATTTTCTGGATTTGAGCTTTGAGGACCTCATTTTCCTAAGCTAGTTTTTTCTTTTCTCCCTTGTTTGTAGCGGCTTGAACACCATTTTCAAACTGAAGCTCCATGACTTGCTTCTCCAATCTGCCTATTGTGGCTCTATACTCATGTTCTTTAGTCAACCAATCCCACTGTCCTTGCGACGCCTCGACGAATTCCTGGAGATGGGGTCTTTTGGCTGGCCTCCCAAACTTGATTTCTCTCCTATACCAAGCAAGGTATCCCGGTGAAACTTCACCTTTGGACCGATCACGTACACACGTATTCACCATTAAGTATTGACACTCACTCCAAATTTGGCGGACTGTTGCTTCATGAAATTGTCCATTGGGCCCGATCTCGACTACTTGGCCGCTAAGATCTTCATCTTTCGGAACTATTTGGCATCTCCCCAACTGCCTAAAAACTCGATAAGGGGTATAGGGCTGGATACTTCTGAGCCCCATCAAAAGGAAATGGGGTCCAGTGGCTGGCATATATATGATTTCATCCACAGGTAGCCATCCAAATGTCCACTCTATTTGGCTTGCAGTGACGGAACGGAGATGTGCTATCCATTCTGTGACCCCTTCTGGTCAGCTGATTCCGTCAACCCTCGTAGAAAATTCCTCTATGCATGTTTTCTCTGTCGACCCATAACTCATAAATTGAGGACAACGGCATAGGTGTTCAATCATCCACATCTGCAGCAACACATTGCACCCCTCAAAAAGGTTCCCCGGCTTTGCAGGCTGTGAGAGCGCGGAAGATTTCAGCTACTATCATGGGTGCGAGGGTGCTATTGGCCTGAGTAAGTAAAGTGCTGACAACCCCAGATACTCATATGTCAATGTTCCCGTCTTTTCTAGGAAACACCAGGAGTCCCAAAAAGGCTACCATGAATGCAAAACAGCTATGTTTTTCCCACTTAAGGCGGTTTCCTTTGCTACAGATTTTGTTTTCCGGCTTGTTGAACCCCCCTATGTGGCCATATCTGTTGTATATAAACCGCAAAGTACAAAAACCAGCCGTCAAGTCTGGGTCGTGGACCCCCTGCTTATTTTCAAAGAGTCTAGGAACCTGTGTACGACTACGGCCCTTTGAGCAATCAGGTACTGGTGTCTCAAAGGAACCTTGGGACACCCGATATACCCGGCTATCTCTTCCAATGTTGGGGTAAGTTCAAAATCTGAGAAATGAAATACATTGTGAGCCGGGTCCCAGAATGCGACCAAAGCCTTTATGATATCCCCCCTAGGATTAATCTTTAGCAACCCAATGAGTCCTCCCAGGTATAGCTTGACCGTGTCGCGCCCTGATTCGCCCAAGTCATCCCCACCACATGTGCAACTCCAAAGGGATCTTGTTCACTATTGTTACGTGTAAATTCTGACTTGTGCTCATTCTGCACAATTCACTCAAGGATAACATGGACACTTTTCTATTTAAAATAAAACCCGGTTTTGCCAATACGGCCTTTCAGCACCTTGGGGTCGAAGATTTTAAGGTTGTGTCGGCTAACCGGTGAAAGCCTTGAAAAAATGACCACAGGCGGCTGTTCTTGCAAAAATAGCCTTCCGGCGCCTTTTAGAGACATTCGGCTATTCCTAACAAGAATGGCATCACCCTAATTATTTTCAAGTAAAATTTTTATTCTTTTGGCTATTTTCGCAAAAAGTGAAGTCGGACCCGATGGGGGTTGCCTACGTATCTCACACCCTGCGAGAATCAAACTGGCATAGTTCGGGCTGATAAAACAAACTTCTTTTGAAAACAAGACTCCTTTTCATTGGCAAATAAAACTATCTTTCATAAACAAAACTTCTTTTTTTTTCCTTTTTTTTCTTTTTCATTTTGTTTTCATATTCAAAAATTCGACAGAGTTTCAACACTATTTGGACATTGGTTTTTTTCAAAACAGACGATTAACTCTCTTTAACCCTCGTGCCTCTATCTCTCTTTCCTCGAAATATTCAAAAGTCGGTCAGCATGCCAATCCGAAGCAAACAAATGCACAAGTAGCAAGTAAGATGCATTAGGATGATCTTTTGTCATTTTTGGTACACCTGTCCTAGACAGACCCAACCCCTGTGTTGAGCCTCCAAAGTTAAATGCACGTGATGCAAACAAACGTTCCTATTAGGGATCCGGCATGAAGCTTAGTTATTCTAGGTTCAAAACCTGGGCAGTTGTTCTAGACTTGTGTACCCGAGCGGACAACTCGAGCCGAGGAGGGGGCTACGTACCGGGAACCAAAAGGCCATCCGGCTTAGTAACTTGTCCGAGCCTCTTTCTTATTTCAAGGTATGACACTAACAGAATAGGGAGTCTCGACCAGGGAGCACATCCCTGAAGATGAGAAGAGAAGGGTTTCGTAACAGTTTATATACAGTTCAGATAATATCAAAGCGATAAAAGCAACATTTAGCACATTAGGCCCAAACATGTAATAAAATCAGATAACGGATAAAACCAAGTACAACAATTCATCTAAGCTCGAATTCTGAACCTCGAATCAGAGATTCTGGGTCTGGTCCCCAGCAGAGTCGCCAGAGCTGTCACATCTCCTTTTTACCCGCGCCCCGCAGGGGCGTAGGGGAGTTTTTCCAATTAAAGAACAATCGAAACAGGATTTGTTATTTAATTCAGAGTCGCCACTTGGGAGATTTATGGTGTCCCAAGTCACCGGTTAGATCCCGAATCGAGGAAAAGATTGACTCTATATTACAGTCCGCGAACCAGAAATCCGGATAAGGAATTCTGTTAACCCGGGAGAAGGTGTTAGGCATTCTCGAGTTCCGTGGTTCTAGCACGGTCACTCAAATGTCATATTCGACTTATTTATCTGATTTTAATACATGTTGAACCTATGTGCAAATTTTAACTTTTTACCGCTTTTATTATTATTATTATTTTTAACGAGAATTGCAACGTCATGAAAACATATCTCGAACCACGTCACATCAATGCACCCATGGTTATTGACACATTTCGACTCCGTTGAGATTTGTATTTGGGTCACATAAATGTGCACCCGAGTTTAAGAAAGTAAATATTAAAAGCGCGTCTAAAATGAGTAGCGCGTTATTATCTTTGGGGAGGGCCGTGAAATTCACTAAACGGCCCATCCCGGATTCTAAATGTTTCATTTTAACCATTTATTAAGGGCTCCGCAATTTATGTATTTTTGTTTGGCGAAGCTCGTCTCATTTATTATTTAAAAGGTAAACCTAAAAGCGACTATGATTTGCTATTTTTATTTTTGTCTCTAAAAAATAAAGAAAAGGCCCTAATTAATTAATACGTCAACAACCTTACTATGAGAAAGGTTGCCTCCAGCATTGGGCCTACAAGGAAGTTTGCAGCCCAATGAGCCCGGGGTTCGAGCCTAGACGGGAACATCGCAACACGAATCTGGGCAACCCAATCAGCTCCAAACGAATCATCTGATGGCCCAGACCTAAACAATACTTTATTTACATTACCATTACTGAACTAGTACTCGATTAACTTGGTATTTTAAACTATTGGGATACGGAAGTGAACTATATGAAATCCAGAGCTATTTGAACTTGTTTTTACAATTATTGAAACGAATCAATGCTTAAGAACTGTCATACAAAAATAAACTAACACTAACCACTTTAATGATTCATGATTTCCTAATAGAACTGTTGAAGGACACATTGAGACTAAAACCCATTCAAGCCTATTTTATAACTACTGAAATTAAACATTCAAGGTAGGCCTTTTAACTAAGGTTCTAAAAGGAATACTGAAATCAAGTCACACTATACAGCCGTAGTAAACCATTCAGGAAAATTTTGGTAGTCTACTACAATCCCTATACAGCCTGGTCATGTTTAAATTACTTGTTGAGAATGAAACCAAACAGCCACTCCAGGTTTTATCTTATACTACGCTAAGCGGATTCACAAAGGTCTTTAACACGAAATTAGCTATGAATAGTCATGAACTACTCTGTACCATGAATTTGGCTACAACTAGTGCTCAACAGGTGCAAGAATCAGCTAACAAGGAATTAACTACAATTGATGATTTACTAGGAAAACCAATCCAAGAAAACTAAGCTATAATAGCCTATAATCCAGTTATTGCATAGCCCAATTCAGTTCAGCCAACGCAACTATAAACAAGAGTCTAAACATCCTTAACGAACAAAAATGTTCAAATATACAAATCAGAAACTGAATTAAATTAAAATCTTCAGGCTTCAATTATAAGTTCATCCTTTACGTTTCAGCTTCACAATCATTGAAGTCAAGCTGTGTACCTGGAATTGGAACAGAAATAAAGTAGAAGAAAGATCAGCAGCAACAGTAATACGAGCAGCAATACAACAGCAGTTCACAGCAGCAATTTGAAGTTCCAAACAGCCATAAACAGACTCAGTCGAGCTTGAGTCAAGCCAAGATTCTACTACAAAACTGATCTTTTAAACTCTCAGAAACTGACTTTAAGCTTTCGAAATTAGTTCCAAAACTGACTGCCTTTCAAAAGAACTCTCAAAAAAACTCTCTGAACTCCTCAGAACATTGTTCAAAGACTGACCAAACTCTCCAGTCTTTAAGCTTTACAAACTGATTTTCAAGACCCTCTCTAACTGATTAAAGACTCTCAAAAGTGATCTCTGAAAACTTGAAGCAGAGAATTTTAAAACTGTTTGTGATTCTCAGGGAGCTGGGCTACTAGCTGAGATTTTTGACAAGTTAATTAAGGTAATGAAACAGTAAAAGCTCCCTCCACTCTCTTCCTTCAGGTCCTTTCAAAAGACTGATTCATAGCTCTTTTAATAGGCATACCATTAGTGCTCAAATCCACTAACATCTTATCTCTTCAATTCTTTTATTACCCCCCATTACCCTAGTGCTTTTATTTTAATCATTAATGTCTATTTCAGTCCCTAAAATCAACAAGTGCATTCCCCACTATTATATGTTCCTTGCCATTATTTAATTCAATTGGTATGGGCATGTTATATTTTAATCAATTCCGTTTAAGCCTCCACATACCATTATGTTTTGTTCCCCACTAACACATTAGATTAATGGTTAATTAAGTACTTTACTGACAGCTCACTAGCAAGACCATTTGCCAAACTTTTAAACTCCCCACATTACCCTCCCGATATCCCTGAAATTACTGTCTTATCCCAATCCTTTTAAACCTGTATGAAACCTCAGCTATAACCAATTTAAGCCTATCAATTGACTAATGAACTAACTCCCAATCAACAACATTAGGACAATTCAACAAGGTCAGATTTATATCAGAACAAACTTAACAGAAAAACAAGTAGATTCGAATCATTAAACTCAATCACCAATTGAACTCAGATCAAATCTAATAGCATTTCAACCAAGATGGGGATTCAATGATTCAGTGCAATAGTCAGACTGGACTATTAAGGTCAAAAATTGATTCACACAGATGCATGAGAATAAGCTATCTATATTGGGAACAAATATAACCCCAAATTAACCTCAAACAAAATGCTGGAACAACAAGTATACTAGCTATGAGCCCTGAGGCTAAGAATACCAAGGTCAGAAGATAAAACAACATCCAATAACTTGAAGAGAACAACTGAACTATAGACATGAACGGACCAATTGACGAAACTATTTAATCGACTCAACAATTTATAGCATATGCTAATCAACAGAAGCAAACTGGATCAAGAAAAAGGTCTGAAAGAGGAGTGAAATAAATCGAAAAGATAATGAAATACAATGAAGCTTAAGCAGATAAACAACAACAAAAATAGAAAAGAAAAAGAAGAAAAATACCTCAAAATTACAGGCTAAACTCCAAACGGTTCCCATTTTAAACTTCGACTCGAACTTTTGAGGTCCAAACGGACCTCAATCGAGTGTTCTCGTCTGGAAACACTCGACTAAAGTCGATTAAGAACCTCAAATTTCCCCTTTACTCGGACAGGTTCCAGGTTTTGGCTCTCTAGGGTTCTTCAATCGATTTAAAATTCGACCAGTTCTAGAAAGATTCGAGCCAAAGTAGGGTTGGTTTGGGAACGAGGGAGGTCAGGTGGAGCTGGGGTGTGAACTTGGAACTGGTTGGGTAGGTTTAGGGTTTTGCTCGAATATTCGATTGAAGATTCGAAACAAACCGGGATGATTCGAGGTTAAAGGGGTAGGGATTTGTGTTGAGGGTGGTTAGAAGGTTCAGGGGTGTGAATTTGAGGGTCATCGGTCATCAGGCCGCCGGGTTTTCAGGCGAAGGGAACGAGGGCGGCTAGGGTTTGGTGGGTCGTTTGGTTCGTCTCTGAAAGAGACGACTGAGGGGGTTGGAAATGAGAGGGGTAGGGGATTGGGAGGGGGTTTGATAGGTTAGAGTTTAATCAATTGATTTCAGTTGTTGGATGATGGGAATCCAACGGCCAAAATTGATTTGTTGATCAAAACGGGGTCGTTTGGTAGTAACTGGGTCGGGGCGGGTATAGGAACGGGTAAGGGAGAGATGATCTTGGTCGTTGATGGATTGGGATGTACGGCTGAGATTGGATGTGACAGATACGACGTCGTTTGGACGTCGTATTGCTAGGTCGGTTGGACCGCGTAAAAGGGGTATTCGGACTAGGCCTGCGGACATATTGTTTGGGCCTGTAGAAACAATTGGCCTGGTCCGAGTTTATCAACTCTTTCTTTTATTTCTTCCTTTTCTTTATTTTCTTTTTTAATTCTTAATTACCAAAAGTTCTAAATTAAATTGTAAAACCGAAGTTAACTTAGGAAATACTAATTAACCCTTAATAATATTTATCACACAAAATTAAATACAAAGATAATCACACAATTTGACATTAGACATTAAAAATGCGAAGTGCGTTACTGTTTAATTAATCCTAAATTGTAAATGCAGATGCAACACATATATATTTTTTTTTTGTATTTTTCATTAATTAAAATAGAATAAACATTCACAGACAAAATACAAATAATTATCCAAAATAACACAAAACTTTTTTATTTTGAATTTTTGGGAGTAGTTCTTGTAGGGCAAAAATCACGTGCTCACAGTCCCCGAATGTGGGAGTGATTATCCGAACTCTGGTTATAATCGGCCCTTGAGCTTGTTTACTTAAGCGATCGAAAGTATGGGATTGTAAAGCGGAAATTTTTCCCAGACATAAGATAGTTGAAAGGAAAGTACTTCTCTTTATTCTTGTAAAAAATAGTCAAACATGTGTGCATGTTTTATGCCAGGGCTCAAGCAATCTATATGGGCACGGTCCGCTTTGACCTTTTGGGCCTTACAATAAATCCTCCTATCGAAACCCTTCCATTTTGAAATAATTTCCTTGCTAGAACAATTCAATATCCGAGGATAATCCTCCCCAGTATTCGAGATTGATTGTAGAGAAATTTCGGATACTGTAAAGACAGTCTTTGATACCGATTCGTGATCGGCCTTTGATTCTAAGTTAGCACGATCTACTGTTGCCTTGGTAAAAACCTTTTCGAAAAACCCAATTGGGACAAAAATGGTTCAAGAGAAAAAGAGTGCAACGCGTGCTTTCAGACCTAAAGGCTACGTGGTGCTCCTTGTCCATAACCTGCAAGTGTTAGTTAAAAAACAGAAAGAATTGAAATTGGGTCGTACCTCAGCAGCATTATCGTTTAAGATGAGTTACGTTCCAATTGTTCGGTAGTTGATCTCCGTCCATCGATCCGAGCTTATAGGATCCTTTACCTATGATTTCGTGAACCTTGTACGGCCTTTCCCAGTTTGGACCCAATTTTCCTTCATTTGGATTTCGGGTAGGGGTGGGCATAAAATCCGAAAAACCGAATTCCGAACCGAATCGAATTAATTCGGTATTTTGGTTTCAATTTTTTCTGGTATTTTGGTATAATTCGGTATTGCATTTTCGATATTTCGGTACGGTTCTCAGTATTAGAATTTTGAAATTTTGGTATACCGAAATACCAAAATTGTAAAGTCTTTTTTTGGACCCTACCCACTTTTCCAATTGGAATCCGGAGTTAATGGAACCGAACACGATCTCTAACAATAATTTCAACGTCAAAAACTTTCGAAATTAATTTGGTTACATTGTGGCAGTCACTGCAGATTCGCAAATTCTTGAAAATGCTTATAGGAGTTCTCGGTTTCAGTTTCAAAAGTCCATAAGCAATGGCAAGTCTCTCACTGTGCAGTTTAAGCGACCGTCTCTTCCCATTATCAAGTTCATCAACCATTGATGCTTGTGACAAGTCAGGAACATACCCTGCTAAATTGAGTCTTTCTTCTATAACTCCAAAAACTTGTAAATTTCTCTAGTATGCAAATGAGAAGTATCTCCAGCAAAATAATTCATGGAAAATGCCATTAATTTCAATTGAACTAGAGCTCGGATCTTTTTCCGTAATTCTGTTTCTGTTTCTTCTTACACTTTTTTTTGTTTCTTTTTCGTTTTTTACGAGAAAATGATTATGGTTTTAACTAATGTGTGGGTATATATATATATACATATATATGTGTGTGTGTGATAATGTGGCTTTGCAGAGGTGGTAAACTAGTTATTTATATGGTGACAAAAAAGATCAACAAGCACTAACACTATGCTTAAACCGAAACCGTACCGAACCAAAATAATAAATACCGAACCATACCGAAATAATTTGGTACGGTATTTGGTATGTACAATTGATAAATCGAATACCGAAATGCCGAATCGAAATTCTTAAATACCGAACCGAAATACCGAATGCTCACCCCTAATTTCGGGTACTTAACGTGACCTTCCTCAGTAGTAAGTCCCCAATGTTAAACTATCGGAGGTTGGCCTTTTGATTGTAATACCTTTCGATCCGTTTCTTCTGGGCAGCAAATCGGACAAAGGCAGCTTCATGTCATTCATCTAATAGCTCCAAGCTTGTATTCATGGCTTCGTCATTCGATTCCTTCGTCGCATATTGGAATCTGATACTCGGCTCCTCGACTTCGACTGGTATTAAAGCTTCGGGCCCGTAAACCAAAGAGAATGGGGTGGCCCCAGTACTTGACTTCGAAGTTGTGCGATATGCCCAAAAGACTTTGGGCAAAACTTCTCTCCATTTCCCTTGGCATCGGTCAACCTTTTCTTGATGTTTTGAATTATGGTTTTGTTGGTCGATTCGGCTTGCCAATTCTCACTAGGGTGATAAGTTGTTGATAAGATCCTTTTGATCTTATGGTCTTCGAGAAATTTTGTCACCTTGTTGCCGATAAACTGTTTTCCGTTGTCACATGCAATTTCGGATGGTAATTCGAATCGATATATGATGTGGTCCCAAATGAAGTCAATGACTTCCTTCTCCTTGATCTTCTGGTAGGACTATGCTTCAACCCACTTAGAGAAATAGTCATTCATAAATAAAACAAATTGAGCCTTACCTGGTGCTGATGGAAGAGGGTCGACGATATCCATTCCCCACTTCATGAATAGCCATGGCGATAAAACCGAATATAGCAGCTCCCCGGGTTGATGAATCATCGGAGCATGTCTTTGACATTTATCATATTTTTGCACAAACTCCTTCGCATCTTTTTCCATATCAACCCAGTAATAGCCAGCTTTTATTACCTTTCTAACCAGTGATTTGATGCTTGAGTGGTTCCCGCATCTGCCTTTGTGGACTTCCCTCAAAATATACTCGGTATCTCCCGGTCCTAGACTCATTGCTAGTGAACCGTCGAACGTACTCCTGAGTAAGATTCTATCTTTTGACAAGCTAAATCAGGCTACCTTTATGCGCAGGGCCCTTGATTCCTTTGGATCTGAGGGAAGATTTTCGGTCTTCAAATATTCTATGTACTTATTTCTCCAATCATAAGTCAAGCTTGTGGAGTTTATTTCGGCGTGACCTTCTTCTACCACCGACCTCATAAGTTGTACGACCACCTTGAGTTGAGCTCCTTGTCTTTGACCGATGACCCTTGTTAGTTTGTTTGAGTCCACCAAACAGTAGAGTGAAGGGTCCTCTATGAGGTTATGCTGAGAATACTAGTAAAACTGTAAGTAAGTGAGACACAAGATTTTTACGTGGAAAAATCCCAACTCAAGGGGACAAAAACCACGACCTACACCTTGTAGGCTTTCAACTTCACTAACTTGTAAACACCTATTACAAGCCACTTTGTAATAACTCTATTACAAAAGATTCAACTCAACTAACTTGTGGCACTCTCACCACAAGCCACTTTGTGACTCTCTAGTTACAAAGACTTTGACTAACTTATGATATTCTCACCACAAGTCACTTTGTCACTCTCTAGTGACAAAGACTTTAACTTATGACTAAACCTAGTCACAACATATACTCAGAGAGTTTATGGATTTTACAAGAGGATTCCTAATCAACACTTCTAACTAAGCAGTTTAGGAGATACAATAAGAACATTCACAAAGTTACAACTCAACTAAGGACAACAACATACTAACTTTAGGAACTGGTCCGTAGTAGCGTTTAACTTTGTTCTTCAAGCTCGTGAGGATTGATTTCTCTGTTTTTGCAAAAAGCTTGAATAAGAAACAGAAATGTTCAAGTGATGTTTTGTATAAACTCATTGTTGATACACCTTGATGACATCACTTGAAATGATGTAAGCACTTTAGTTGGTCAAGGAATAAGTGGATACTGGAAACAGTGCAGTGCATGCAGAAACAGTACAGGCAGTCACGTCGCTTCCAGCTGTGTCCAATTGACTTTGTACTGCTGTACGGAAACCACAAAGGTATCAGGTCCTTGTTTGGTTTCCTATCTCCTGAAGCAATAACAGTTCACCTTTAGCTGGAATCCGTTAAACTTGCAGTATAGTCCAAGTAGGTCAAGTTCCCTATCTGGTTCTTAACAGTAAGTTTGTTAGATCATCAAAATATAAGGCAAGGACATTTAAAACCTATCAACCCTAAGTTTGTCAGGGCATCGACTTCGGTGTTTTGATCTTGGGGCACGTGCTGCAAAGTCCATTCTTTGAAATGATGCAACGTTACGTGTATCTTGTCCAAGTACCTTTGCATTCGTTCTCCATGACCTCAAATGTTCCATTTACTTGGTTTACAACCAGAAGGGAGTCACATTTAGCCTCAATCACCTCCGCTCCCAAGCCTTTGGCTAGTTCGAGACCTGCAATCATGGCCTCATACTCGGCTTCATTGCTAGTCAACTTTACAGTTCTAATAGATTGTCTAATTGTATTAATTATGGGAGGCTTTAGTACGATGCCAATTCCGGACCCTTTTACGTTCGAGGCACCATCCGTAAAGAGGGTCCAAATTCCTGAAGATGTTTCCGAGTTTACCAACAACTCCTTCTCGACTTTGGGTATTAGGGCCGGTGTCAAGTCGGTTACAAAGTCTGCCAAAATTTGGGATTTAATCGTCGTCGGGGGTTGATATTCGATATTGTACCTGATGATTTCGATGGCCCATTTGGCCAATCGTCCCAAGAGTTGGGTTTATGCATTATGTTTCATAAAGGGTAGGTTGTCACAACAATATAGGATGGCACTGAAAATATGGTTTTAGTTTCCTAGAGGCACTTAGCAAGGCGAGTGCCAGTTTTTCTATGTGAGGGTATCTAGTTTCGGCCTCACCTAAGGTCATACTAACATAATAAATCGGATATTGTATACCTTGTTCTTCTCGGACCAGGACTCCACTTACCATTACTTTTGATACTGCTAAGTACAAGTACAGTCGTTTGTCCGCCCTCGGCATATGAAGCAAAGATGGGCTCGATAAGTATCGCTTAAGTTCCTCTAAAGCTCATTGACATTCTGGGATCCACGTGAAGTTGTTCTTCTTTTTCAGTAACGTGAAAAATCGATGACTTCTATCGGACGACCACGAGATGAATCGACCCAAGGTTGCAATTCCCCAGACTAGCCTTTGTACAGCCTTCAAATTATCCACTATCGTGATATTCTTGATAGCTTTGATCTTATCGGGGTTGATCTCAATTCCTCGATTGCACACCATAAATCCGAGAAACTTGCTGTACCCGACCACGAATTCATATTTTTTTGGATTCAGCTTCATTTTGTACTTTTTCAATATACTGAAGGTTTCCTACAAATGCTTTAAATGGTCCTCTGGTCACAGGAACTTAACGAGCATATCATCAATATAAACTTTCATGATTTTTCCTATTTGTTCTTCGAACATTTGGTTTACTAACCGTTGGTAAGTAGCATCGGTATTTTTTAATTTGAATGGCATTATGTTATAATAGTACATGCCATATTTAGTGATGAAAGAAGTTTTTCTTGGTCGCCCTGGTTCATCTGTATTTGGTTGTACCCAAAATAGGCATCGAGAAAACTTAGAGTCTCATGGCCGGCCGTGGCGTCGATTATGCAATCGATCTTAGGTAGAGGGAAGGAATCTTTGGGGCATGCTTTATTTAGGTTTCTATAATCCACACACATTCTTAGTTTGTTCCCTTTCTTAGGAACCACGACTACGTTTGCTAACCATTCCGGGTATTTGACCTCCCGGATGGACCCTATTTTAAGGAGCTTAGTTACCTTGTCCTTGATGAAGGCACGTTTGATCTCGGACTAGGGTATCCTTTTTTGTTTCACCGGGCAGGTCCAATCTTAGTGAGGCCAATATGTTAGAAGGCCACCCTTGCGAGGGACCTCAGGAGGCGGTCGATATCCACAACTTCTTGGATGGTACTGGCAATGTTTACTGGCAGCGTTATTTCTCCCTTAGTAGTTTTTCTAGCCATGTTGAACCCATTCGGCACTCGGGCTACTGGTACGATCTGGTCTTGCAGGTCGATTTGTTCTATGATCCTTGATCATATGATGTTGGCTGAGCTACCTGGATCAATTAGCACACGTTTAGCTGTAGTTTTATTCATAAGTATAGAGATTACCAGTGTGTCATTATGAGGTTACATGATTCCTTCTGCGTCCTCGTCGTTGAAATATAGAGTCCCTTCTGTTAAGTAATCCCAAGTCCATTTTTCTCTCGTGATTGACACCTTCGTGCGTTTCATCATCGGACCTTTGGGAATATTGACCCTTCCGATGATCATATGGATGATGTGATTGGGTTTGTCTTGTCCATTTTGTTTGTTGGAATCCCTGTTTCTGAAGTGGTTCTTAGCTCGGTCACGTAGAAATTCTCGAAGAGACCGTCATTGAACAAAGGGGATACTTCCTCCCGTACTTGCCGACAATCCTCCGTCTTGTAGCCATGTGTGCCCTGATATTGCATATTTGGTTGGGATCCCTTTGTGCTGGGTCAGTTTGTAGGTCGAGGCCACTTGGTATCTTTGATGCATCCAATGGACAATACGATGGCAGCTGAGTCCACATTAAAGTTTTAATCCAACAATCGTGGTGCTTCTTTGGGACCGATAGATCTATCGAAGTCGTTTTTACTCATAAGTCCCCGTGAACTTTGACCTCGATCATTTCTCCTCTCATTTCGCGTAGAATTTTGGCCAAATCCGCTACATCTACGGTCTCCATTATAAGGTTGATATCGATCTCTATTTGACCTTGGTTCTCGGTCGGTATCCCTCTTGATTCTATCTACAGTCCTGATTAAACAGACTCAAAAGCAGCCCCCAATTGATCATCCTCAACCCTAATCTTCGACCGGTATCGATTGTGCACATCGGCTCAAGTGACAACTGGGTATTCGATTAAATTCTGCTTCAACTGTTGTGAAGCCATTGAACTTTGAACGTTGAAACCTTGAGTGAAAGCTTGAACATCCCAATCATCGATGACCGGTGGCAAATCCATTCGTTCCATTTGGAATCGAGATACGAATTCTCTGAGCATCTCATTGTCTTTCTACCTTACCTTGAAAAGGTCAGACTTCCTTGTTGCGACCTTAATGGCTCATGCGTGTGCCTTTACAAAAGAATATGCAAGTATGCAAATGAGTCAATAGAATTAGTCGGTAAATTGTGATACCATATCATAGCACCCTTCAATAGAGTCTCCCCGAATTTCTTCAGCAAGATGAATTTGATTGCGTCATCTTCCAAGTCATTTCCTTTGATAGCACATGTATAGGAGGTATCGTGTTCGTTTAGATCAGTCGTCCCATTATATTTAGGAATCTCAGGCATACAAAACTTCGTAGGGATAAGCTTCAGAGATGCACTCATGGGAAAGGTTTTTGCAAAAACTTTTTGGAATCTAGTCCTTTCAATATTTGTAGTTCTCCCGGGATCTGGTCGACCCTGGAATTATAGGTTTCCACCTTATTTTCATTTTTCTCGATCTTCTTTTCCCTTTGTCAATTCTTCGAGCATATTTATAATAGCAGGGTTGGTCTTCGATTCCTTTTCATTCGACCTCTTTGAAGTCGATTCGACCCTGTGTATGATTTCCTGGGATGGCTCGGGTTCTACCCTGCTCGGTGTGTGGTTATGACTTTGGAGTTGGGCTATTGCCTCCTACTGAGCCTGCAACATTTCGAAGATCACCCGCAAGCTGATCCTGCCATCTTCACCACCACGTGCGCTCTGAGTAGTTGATCAGGCATCCCCACGGATGTTGCTTTCGGGATTGACAACCAAATTTCCATTGATGGCTACATGTGAACTGACGTCAATTGCATATACATCCGGAATTCCATCGAGGCCAGCAGGGGGTACAATGTTTCCTGGTGCAATGTTCTCATTTTCGCCGTGGTGGCCGAGATCATTGTCAATGTGTTGAGGTGCTGACTGGGAGTTTGACATTTTTTAATACTGTAATCAAAGATACTTCAAAGAACAAATGTAAAATAATGTGTGTTACAGAAGTTTGTACCAGGTAATCACTATTATCCTTAGCTCCACGGTGGGTGCCAAACAACTGTTTACCCTAAAATCGAATAGCAATTGAATTTATACACAGTTTTAAAGATACATGATATAACTTGGCACAAAATAAGAAGATACGTAAATTGATATTGAAATTAACTTCAAATAGAAATAAAAGCAAATCAAAGGAAATGTATAGCTTAGGCTCTCGAGCTAGGTCGCCCTCGAGCCAAACGAGTATTTCACAGGAAAATATGAACAAAGTAACAGAGTATTGAGCTTAAGAGAAAGGTAGTATATTGCTTTGTATTGCATGAATATGATGATGTTTACAAATGATCAAATCCCCTTTATATAGTAGGGGAATCCTACTCTTGATACAATTCTAAATACAGTAAGAAATCTCATGATTGGCTAATTAATCGGCCTCTTCTTGATAAGTGCCGGGATTCATGTCGTGATCCTCTCCTGATTGCGGATATTTTGTCTTTCCATTATTCAACTCAGTAAGCTTCCCTCGATCTCCATCTTATTCGGTCTCGATCTTGGTCGATGTCGGTTTCGGTCGGCCTCAATCTTAATCGGTCTCAGGGTCTCGAGCTCGGCAACCTAACTTTTCACCATAGTTTGATATAATACGAGGCTGATCTTTGGTTTATCGCGCTCCAGTCTCGATCTGTCGCATAGAAAGGGCAAGCCCGAATTTGACCGTATGTAATTATGTAATGATCTTTCAATAAGGATATTGTGAATGGTGAGTTTTAATACAAGCCTTCTTTCGAAAAAGAGAATATATCAACTTTCCAATTGTTCTACATTTTCAGTTTTGATTTCTTACCAAATTTACAGGGCTAAAGTTAAAGGCAATGCTAATCTTGCTGACGAATGAGAATCGGAAATTTAGTACAATAGTATACTACTATTCGATTGTTTCTAACAAGACATATTACAATTATGGTCCGTTATACATAATTTCTTACTTTGATTCAACTAAGCACACATTTAACAGTCAATTAATACAATGTGTACTTTTAATCCTTCCATTAACAATTTGTACATTCGCAATTTTAACCAGTTTTTAGTTATTAACGCATGTGATTACCCATTTTTATGCTTATTATTATTTTATTTTTTTTGGTATTTCACTTCTTAATAAGTTAAACTTTTGCTAGATCTGTGGAACTAATTAAATGAGAAGACCTGATGTATACGTTCTACTTATTGAATGTTATATATGTTTCTTCAGATGTCACGAGAACCAAACATAGAATAAAGTTTCTAACAGGGATAGCTTTCAAATAATGATCAATCTATCTGCTCTTAAACACTAATTCCCAATTAGACTCTAGAATTAAAAAAAAAACATAGAATTTTTTCTCAAAAATAATACTAATGATCTTATATATAAAAAGTATAATCAGATAATTCATGGGACATGAAAAAAAAAAAAGAGCATCTATGAAATGAGCGACAGAGGATCCATAAAGAAGTAAAAAAGAAAGGGATAATCCAGGAAAAAGAACATGAGAGAAAACGTCTTATTATCTTGATTCATTGGCCACTCGTTTACCTATAAATACAATGTATAAGGGATTTAGAACACGGAGATAATTAATTTTATAAATAATGATATTGCTATTTACTTTTCTATTTTAAATGAATGCAGGTACTTGATGAAGTTGCCTGGCATCCCTAAGCTCAAATATAATTACATGGAGTAAAATGGGTAGCTGATCGATTAGCTATAGAGAGCACGACGAGAAAGCTGTTTAATACAGAGAGCAGAACGGGGTATCTATTCTTCCCGCGTATCCATATAAAGCTTATTTAGCATACGTTATAGGAACTAGAACCCCTTAAGTTGTAAGGATGCAGTTTATTTATTTATAATATGTTTTTTTTTTACCAAAAAAAGAAAAAAGGATAGATCATGTTCATACACCAAATATAATTTGTATAAACTACTGGGCAGATCACTTTTGAGATCTCATGCCAGCTTTGTTGTTATGCAGTTCAACTACTAGCAGCATATATTTTTGTACGGATGGGAATAATAATGAGACATATTCACCGTACACTAGGTGTACTTTTGCTAGGCTGTTGTCATTCTGGTGAAGTGTGGCCAAAAGCTCCCCATGAAACTTCCTTCTAGGTTACAAACAACAAGTATATTAAATAGGCCGTATGGGTTTGTTCGATATTTATTGTTATTTTAATAGCCAGAAGATTAATTATCTTTACCTATTTCATGACTTACTTTTGTATGTCAGCTGAGACAAGAGTTTTCTTGACGTATATTATTATGGTAAGTTCTTAGCAATTTCCTGTAGATATATCAAAGTTTGAATACTGCTGCACGCCTGAACGGGAAAAAGAATAAGATGATGATGTTGATCAGTGATTACGCAGTAAATGAAGTTGTTTACGATTTAATTTACACTGTCCTTCTATAAACCACGTCTTCTCTTTTTCAACAATTTTTGCGTGGTGCAATGGCATGACGTAAAATGTTTTTCATAAAAAGTTTATCGTCATAGAAAATTAATTATTTGTTAGGTATATATGGCATGCAAACAAGTCTTATATTAGAAGCTGATATGAGTGGAGATATTTATAAAGATTAACATGATAAAATTTAGCTCATAACAGATGAAAATAGCAAAAATAAAGGGTATTTCGGTGCACTAAACTTCTGCTATGCGCTGGGTCAGGGGAAAGACCGGACCATAAGGGTCTATTATACGCAGCCTTATCCTGTATTTTTGAAAGAAACTATTTTCACGGCTCAAACTTGTAATATCCTGATCACATGACGACAACTTTACGTCAAGGCTTTCTCAAAAATTACTAAACGAAATGCTGCCGCCCTGTTGTCGGCGTGTTATCTTCATTCTACAGTAGTTCTTTTTCTTTCAGTTTACTTGTTTCCACAGAAAAGGGACCTCGCCTTGCCTACCGTGCCATTAACGACGTAGATCAGCTTAATTTGTCGGCCACCTCCTTTTGCTTTAATTTCGCCCGAAAAAATTGATCTCTTCCATTTCGCATTCAAACCTATTTTTTGTTCTGTTGGTTTCACAACGGAGCCTTATTAAAATAATCTTTGACTTATGAGGTTCTCTATTGGCCCTTGTGTTGGTCATCTATCAGAATCTTTCATCTTCAACCATCCCATTGTACTAGGACAAGACTTGAAACGTTTGCAACTAATCTAACTTCAATCTTGAACAGACCATGCATATTTTTTTATTTCGTCTGATCTATAACATTTATCTTGTTATAATTGATAAAATTCATACTTATAATATAGAACTTTTACATTATTAATGTCTATATTCGTTAAAAAGAATACGTTAGTACCGAGGAATAGTTCTAAATTCTAATGAAAGTTCCCTGGAATTGGCAAGGCCTCCACAATATTATGATGACTCGATAGGTCATCTCATATTTTAGAACTAAATTCTGCATTCCGAAGCCTTAAATATTTTATTTTAGCCTTCTTCGATTTGCGTGCACTGTCCTAGTATTTTGTCCGAAAGACTTATATGTTAAAAACTGATAAAAATAAGTATTTTTGCCTTAAAAGTTAAATTGAGTTGAGTTTGGTCAATGTTTTGAGCAAATTGACACGGATCTGTGTTTCGACACTTTCGGTGGGTCCGTATCACAATTTGGGACCTCGGCGTATGCCCGAAATCGAATTCCGAAGTTCCTAGCTCGAGATATGAATTTTTGTTGAAAATTGAAAGTTTGAAAGTTAAATGATTTTAAGAATAGACTGATGTTTGACCTTGTTGATACCAGATCCGTATTCTGGTTTCAGAGCCCAGTATAGGTCCATTATAATACTTATAAGTTGTCTGAGAAATTTGGTGAGAAATGAGAGTAGTTTGACGTGATTCGGACGTCTGGTTGTGAAAATAGAAGTTTTAAAGCTTTCTTGAAAATTTCATTTGATTTGGTGTTCAATTCATAGTTCTATGTGTTATTTTGGCGTTGAATCACGCGAGAAAGTTCGTATCATGTTTTAGGCCTTGTGTGCATGTTTGGTTTAGAGCCCCGAAGGCTCGGTTGAGTTTCGGATAGGCTACGGGATGATTTGAACTTAGAAAATCTAGTTTTTTGTGCTTCAGCTGATATCTGGTGTGTTCTTCTTTGCGTTCGCAAAGGTACTCTCGCGAACGCGAAGAGTGAACTGGACCAGGGAAAGTTTTTTTCTTCGCGAACGTGAAGCCTGGGTCGCGAACGCGGAGCAATGGGGGCCTTACCCTTCGCGAACGCAACCAGCTCAACGCGAACACGTAGCATTAGGGACCTGAGGGAGTGGTCAGACATCCCTTCACCGCGAACGCGATCACGGGCTCGCGAACGCTAAGGCCACGGGACGTAGCCTTTGCGAACGCAATGAGGGATTCACGATCGTGTGATCGTGTAATCCTAACAGGTGCAGCTCTTTGTGAATGCGTCAGTGTTCACGCGAACGCGATGAACACCGACGCCCAGTGATAAAACAGTCCCATTACGGGATTTTTTGCCATTCTTTCAAAATTTCAAAACCAGAAGACTTAGAGGTGATTTTCTATGATATTTCTTCCCAATTTGTTGGTAAGTGATTCTAACCTTCTTTCTTTGAATTACCCATTACATTTCATGAGTTTTTAACCTAAAATCTAGGATTTTCATGGTGGAAATTGGGGGTTGGGGTAGAATTAGGGATTTTTATATAATTGGAATTTAGACCACGAATTGAGATCGGATTTCGAAACAAATTACATAATCGGGCTTGAGGGTATGGATAAATCGATTTTGGTGCGAACCTTGGGTTTTGACCAAGCGGGACCAGGGTCGATTTTTGACTTTTTGGGAGAAAGTTTGGGAAATCTTAATTTATGCATTATAATTGATTCATTTAGCAATATTTGATGTTAATGAATTAATTGTGGCTAGATACGAGTGGTTTGGAGGTGAATTCAAGGGAAAAGGCCCTGGTAGAGCTTTGAATTGACTGCAGAGCGAAGTAAGTGTTGTGTCTAACCCTGACTTGAGGGAATTAGGAACCATCGGACAATGTGTTATGTGATTCTCATGTGAGCGGTGTATATACGAGGTGACGAGTGCTTATACGCCGCCGAATTATTTGTTTTCCCTGATTTACTGGTTTTCCTTAATTACTTCCTTTCCTGTCTTAACTGTTACATGCTCTATATGTTTTTCATGTTTAATTGCTACTTGTTGTTCAATATCTTCTCCTGTTCACGATGTTAGTTCTTCCATAGTTTCATGACTCCCTGTTATTTGTTTAAGTTGACTTACTTGTACCTTCTAATTGTCAATTACGGAGACTTGAGGTACGACTGTTTAGCCCCCGCAGCTCCTAGAGTCCCCATCTTCTTTCTATTTAGATGTATATTTTCAGTCAAACAACTTGTATTTATTTCAGACCCTTATATGTATTATTCTAGAAGCCCGTGCACTTGTGACACCAGGTTCAGAGATTTGTAATAGATGTTTGGCTAGTTTAGCTTCTGCATTTACACTTAGAATATTTCAGTTATTTCAGTTCTTTATTAAGGTTATCATTTAAACTGTTAACAGAAGTAAATTGTTCTAACGTTGGCTTGCCTAGCAAGTAAAATGTTAGGCGCCATCACGGTTTCGACGGTGGGAATTTCGGGTCGTAACAAATATTGCATGAAATAACGTCAAGATTTTGGAAATATCGCGAAGTTTCAAAATGTTTAATTATCAACCTGTAATATTTAGATATGATTGTCCTAACTCTGTTGCATCTTTCATTTCATTTCTTCTGAAACAGTTACAAACTTTTGTTATTATAAGTCTACTTTCAAATACTCAAGGAGCAACCACATTATAGCATGAGTATTTCCAATCTTTTGGGCCGAGTTCGTATAACGTTTTGTTGTAAATATAGCACGGTATAGCCAGTTTTTGGATTGGTCATTCAAAAATAGCCAGCGTTTATGAAGTCAATGAAAAATAGTCACTATTTTGTTGCAACAGACATCGGTCCAGCATAATATACTGGAGTTCGGTGCACCTGTGTATGAACTCCAGCATATTATGCTGGACTGGTATACTTTGCTGACTCCAGTATAATATACTGGAGACTGGAGCACCGATGCTCCAAACTCCAGTATATTATACTAGACAATTATACTTGCTGGAACTCCAGTATATTATGTTGGAGTTCTAGTGTACTTATGCTGGAACTCCATCATATTATGCTGGAGTTCCAGCATACTTATCCTGGAACTCCAGTATAATATGCTGGAGTTCCAGCATATACTCCAGTATAATATATTGACGTATTTTCCGAGCTTTTAACAGTGTTTTCGCTCAGAATTATCTTTACATGAAAAGTGGCTAAATTTCGATTACTTTTAAAATTGGGCTATTTTTGAATGACCAGTTGTAAATCTGGCTATTTTTGAATTTCTCCCCGTTTTGTTGGAAGAAGGGGATCCCAGAAAATAACTCTCTTGAGGCCTCTAATAGGAAATCTCACTTATTGTTTTGGGTATTGATATATCATATACAAGTGACATACAATAAAGATTTTAGAAAATAAGAAAACAAGAGAGAAATCGGATATCAAAAGCTTTGGAAGAGGAAAGAATATGCAATTTTGGGATTATAACAGTGGAAGATTGAAAGAGAGAAATCGGATATCAAAAGCTTTGGAAGAGGAGTGAGTAAGCGAGATTTTTGAGTTAGAAAGATTTTGGGTATCAGTGGGAGAATTCTTAGGATGGGTAAGTACAAATATGGGTAATTGTTAAAGAAAGAGAAGAATCTTAAATGTATGGGATTATTTGTAACTGATACGCTGTATTTAAGGTATGTTTCATTTTTTCCTTTTTATGATTTTGTATAAAACTAGTAAATATAGGTATACAAAGTAATTAATATGAAACCTAAATAAAGATAGTAAATATGTTTCTATTATAGTATAACTAGGTAAAAATTCCTGTTTTGGAGATAAAGGCATGCGTCCAGAAGCCCATTGGACAAAAACTTCATTCCAGGTTGTAGAGAAAATGACAAAAATCCCTTATGTTTTAAGGGTAGGTATGCACTTAAAGGTAATCCACATTTAGAGATATAAATGTAATCCATTGAGTATGCACACTGAACAGTTTTTAAGTTTGTTAAAATTAACACTTTTGGTTTCAATATTTAACGTACAATGTCAGTTAGATTTAATAAAAACTGTGAATGAAAAAGAAAATTACTGGGAACTCACATTTAGAGGTATAATTTTTATAGTTTATGCTTTTTTTTAATCTATTTCTAGAGTCTTGTGCAAATTTTGAGCTGTAATTTCTACGATGTTTTATATCTTTTGAGTGTGTAGGATAGTTTTTTGTGTTGTATTTTTGGGATTTGATGAGATTTTGCTAATGTTTAAGGTTTAATCTTTCTTCTTGACGGTTCTCTTCAAATCTAACACAGATTTCGTTAACTATTTGACGAAAACCAAAGGTGTTAACCGAAGGACCAAAACTGCTAAGTACGTACTTAAAGAAATATTTTGAACTTAACCACAAACATAAGAGACTATTTTTGTCATTTCCTTCCAGATTGTATATAGTTCAGCCCTTACACTTCAATAAAAGTTTTTGCAACCTCACCTCCCATCCCCGCACCCTCAAAAGAGTTTTAAGTAATATATACTGAAGGTGTAAAAATATTTATATTAATTAGTGCAATTTAACTGGGCATAAGAAGTAATTAATTATGCGGATAGTTACATGTTATTATAGGTAAGTTTAATAAGATAGTGTGAAAATTCACTGTACATTAGTGCACACAACGTAAATTCAGAAAGATCCATTTTAATACTGCAAAGCCAATCATGAGCTGACAGTACGATGATTAATGAACTTACCTGCAAAAAATTGAAGCAAATAAATTTGCCAGTACATGTTACTCCATATATCTTTGGGACCATTTCAATTGCTTTTCTTGCTGTTCTCTTTTGTACTTTTTCCTTTTCTAAAATACCAACATTTGTATTGCCAAGTTCATTGGTAAGAATCAAGTGCACCAGGGACGGGCAACTGTACTTAAAACAGTGGTTTATGCAAGTACGGGCCTGATGCAATTTCGTTGAACTTGAAAAATGGCTAGAGCGAATTAAAGCAATAAATGGTCTATGAAGTGTTGTAAGATAATCATGAAAATTCTCTACTAGCTTGAGGCATGTTAATAACACTGTCTTTTAGGATATTTCACTGGTATTAGCATATTCCCGTAGTGTTAATACACAAATCCACCACTTTTGCCTTCCGCCTCCTTTATCATATGCATGAGACTACTCATTTTTTCTCTCTCTTTACAAGACACTAAAGGATAATTCCTTATAAAATAAAAAAGAAAGCTCTTTCTTTGTAACGATACGGCCGGTCGTTTTGAGAGTATTACCCCGATCCCCTATTTATTGCTTTCCCCCGTATTTTTTTTCTGCTTATGTGACTTGCCGGGAGGCTTTGTTCGTGGTTTCGGAGTGATTTGGGACACTTAGTCCCTAAAATGGAAGCGTAAGTTCTAGGATTTTTAACCGTAGTTGGAACTGTGTGAAGATATTTTATCGTTTTATAGTTATTTGTTGCAGTCTTGTTATTCAATTCTGTTTTTATTTTTATTATTCCGCAATTTGTTAGGCTTACTTAGACGTAGAAACTAGGTGCCGCCACAACGTCTTACGGAGGGAGATTTGGATCGTGACATTCTAATTCATATGATACACCAAAAATTACCCTTTATTTCTCAAACATGAAGGCCATTCAATCCCACGAGAGGACACATTAATCCATCATGTGAATATCCAAATGAGGTTTTTCTGGTTTGTAATGCCTGCCTTAAAGTTGTTGAAATGCTAGTTGTGTTAGATTTGGTATTTTTTTCCTTGTGTAGTTATGTATTAGTGGTTTTCAAATGTAAGTTATGAGCTTGATGTTGGCAGCTATAAGTTTTAGTATAATGCCATTACTTATTATCTTTCTTGTTGCTTTTGTCCACAAAAAAATGATATTCTACTAGCTGGTGTTGGATTGTAAAATAAACACCCTAACCACGTGTGAGTGAAAGAGACATCATCTAACAAACAATTTAAAGCGGAAATTTTGGGTGAAAAATGAACCGAACTACTCATCACCTCACTATTGATTGTTCCATAAACTAAGTTCCATTTGGTGCTAGCACAGTGACACGTTTGTTCTTCAAATTCTCGGTGCATTTCCTAGTTAGGTTATTACTTGGACATTATATATAGTGGTGTTAATCTACTCTCAAACAAGCACTAATGGTACTAATCATGAAAAAGGAAAACGAGAAGTGCCTTTAATAATAATCTAGGTAACTATGTGGATAAATAGGACATTCTTATCTTTAATCAGAGATTTCAGATTTTAAATTTGACAACGGAAAATACTTGGTGGAGAACAATTTCCCTTATAATGATTTTATCGAGATTGTTACTTTGAGCTAGGAAGAAGCTCGTACAGGAGCTTCAATGGAGGTTCTGGAATATTCCAAAGAGAGAAGAAAATATTTGGGAGGAGAGCAGATGAAGTGAAAATGTGAAAATGACTCTCATCTCATTTCCATTGTTACAACATGTATATGTATGTACACGTGGTAAAAATAAAAGACAGTTAATACAAGCTAATACAATCAACTTAGCTAACTAAGAGCTAATAACAGTAGCTACCTAGCCAATATCTAACAATAACTAAAACTAACTAAACATATTTCAATACCCCCCCCCCCCAAGTTGGATGGGAGGATCTCACAGCCAACTTGCCGAGCACAACATGATGTTTGACCCCTGTGAGTGCCTAGGTGAGGATGTCAGCTAATTGGTCAGTGGTGGCCACATGGTGAAGAGAAATCAACCATTCCTAAAGTTTGTTCCGTATAAAGTGATAGTCAACCTCAATGTGTTTTGTCCGTTCATGAAAAATAGGATTGTGAGCAATGTGGATAGCAGATTGGTTGTCACAAAAGACAGTAATGGGGCTGGATTGTGGAATAGTAAACTCTTCAAATAACTTGTTCAACCATACCAGTTCTCCTACCACTTTCCTGAGGGACCTGTACTCAGCCTCAGGTGAGGCTAAGGAAATGGTTTCTTGCTTCTTTGATTTCCAACTAATGGGACTGTCTCCAACCAAAACAATGTAGCCAGGGACAGACTTTCTAGAGTCAGGGCATGATGCCCAATCAGAGTCACAATAGGCAGCGATGGAACAATCATCGTTTTTGGAAAAAAATATACCAAGTGTGGGATCTGTCTTGAGATACATGAGGAGATGAAATGCTGCTGTCAAATGTGTATCTCTAGGTGCTTGTATGAACTGGCTGAGAAGTTGTACACTGTAGGCTATATCAAGTCGTGTGTTGGTGAGGAAGTTCAGCTTACCCACTAATTTTCTATAATATGTAGGATCTGGAAGAAGAGTGCCCTCATCAGCTTTCAACTTCACAGCAGGGTCAAGAGGAGAGGACAAACTTTTGTAAACAGAACAATCATATTCCTTCAGCAAATCTAGGGTGAACTTCCTTTGTGATATGATGACACCATCTGATTTGTAGAGAACCTCTAGACCCAAGAAGTAATAGAGTTTTCCCCAGATCCTTGATTTTGAATTGCTTATCAAGAAATGATTTCAAATTGGCTATCTTCACTGAATCAGTACCATTGATGATAACATCATCAATATAGACAACTACAAAAATAATGTGGGAAGAAGTCTTCTTGGAGAAGAGTGAATAATCATTCTCAGAGTGTCTATACCCTATTGATGATAGGGCTTCAGTCAACTTAGCATATCATTGTCTGCTGGCTTGCTTCAGCCCATACAGTGATTTATTGAGTTTACAAACTACCTTTGTGGACCAATCTGATCAATTAAGAGACCTGGTGGCACCTCCATGTACACTTCTTCATATAGGTCACCATGGAGGAATGCATTGTTTACATCAAGCTGAAATATATCCCAAGCTTTCTTCACAGCAACAGTGACTGAAACTCTAACTATTGTCATTTTGACAATAGGGGAAAAGGTCTCTGTATAGTCAATCCCTGCTTGTTGGGTATACCCCTTTACCACTAATCTATCCTTAAACCTTTCTATACTACCATCTGCTTTGTGCTTAATCTTATAGACTCATTTGCAGCCTATTGCCTGCTTTCCAGCTGGCAAAGGGTCTAAGTCCCAAGTGTTATTTGCATAGAGAGCCTCAAATTCCTGTGTCATGGCTGCTTGCCATACAGGACTGACTGTTTCCACTCCATATGAAGATGGCTCACTATCATAACAAACATTTGTCACTAAGTGCCGACTTTCAGAACATAGGGCATCAGGTGTAACATAACTGTAATTGGAGAAGAGTGCACTCAAAGAAGATGGATCCTAGGGAACATCAGGACGTGATGTGTTAGGTAGATTATAGATGTAATATGAAGGTATGTAGGGGTTTTATGGGTTCTACTAGTTCTTCTTAAAGAAGGTGAATCTAATTGGGTAGATGTTGGTAAATAAGGACTGAAAAGTTCATGTGAATTTGCAGGGGTAAGAGAATGGTGAAAAGACTAAAAGTTTGATGTGTGCATTGTAGTATCATTAGTGGGTGAGGATAGAGGGGATTGAGGCACATCTAGATATGTGATACTTGTAGGATTTTGAGCATTAGAGTGTGGACTTCCATTCTTAGAGTAAACAGGAAAAGAGGCTGGCGTGAGATTATTATACAGGGAGACATTCTTAGACTTTAAAGAGAAAGGAAAGACACTTTCATGGAAACTACATCTCTAGAGACATGAATCTTCCTAGTGGCTAGGCTTAACACATTTTGTAACCCTTTGTCCCAAAAGGATAACCCATAAAAACGTGAGGAGTGGTTTTGGGTTCAAATTTGTCACGCCCCGAACCTGGGCCTGGACGTAACACGGCACTCAGTGCCTGACTACATGTGACCGAGTGAACCAACTGGCTAGCTGAATCAACATGTGGTATCATAACATACTGAATTTGGAAGATAAACTAACACATGCTGATATACCGAAAGTCTGGATGATATAAATCAAAGTGCGGAAATACTAATACAATTCTGAAACATATTTGTAACCAACATAGCTTAATATGAAAGCCTGTGACTCTGTCTAACTGTTACTCTAGTCTATGAAGCCTCTATTTGAGTATTGAAAACACTGACTGTATGTGAATACTGAAGACTATAGCAATGATAATGCCCTGAAAGAATTGGGGATCACCAAATAGCTGGTACGAGAATCCTAGCGCTCTGAATCATCAACCTGTAAATCATTACCTGCATCGCGAGATGCAGGCCCCGGGCAAAAGGAACGTCAGTACATTTGAATTGTACTGGTATGTAAAATAGCTGAACAAAAGAACTGTCAACACTGAAACTGAACTGCTAGCTGATAAACTGATAACTGAACAAGGAAGTAAGGATGTGAATACTCCCTCTTCTGAATGATGAACAACCTGTTTATCTGAACATTAAACTACGGCTTCAGGCCCAATACGTATATATATATATATATATATATATATATATATATATATATATATATATATATATATATATATATATATATATATATATATATATATATATATATATATATATATATATGTGTGTGTGTGTGTGTGTGTGTGTGTGTGTGTGTGTGTGTGTGTGTGTGTGTGTGTGTGCAAAACTACGGCCTCGGGCCCAAGTATACGTATACATAACTACGACCTCAGGTCCAAAACACATAAAGCATAAACTGTGGCCTCAGGCCCAAATGCAGGTGTTCAACATTCAGGAATTTAAATCAAGAACTGAGAATCATACTGTAATATGTGATACTGAAATAATGAGCCATATCGACTTACATGATACTGGTATAGTGAATGGGATTAAACTGAGATGAGTATTCATAATAGGTTGATTTGTCATAATTGAAACTCATAGAATATCGAATGATTATGAAACTATGTCATCTAGAGAATATAAGTTCTACTTCTATTCATGGAACCAAGACATAATTACTTTCTGAGGAAACTAGTAATGTTCATGATGAATGGGACGTAGGGAGAATCATAGATATTCCCAAACCTAAAGAGTTAGCCTTACATACCTCAATTTGCCCCTTAGTGATACTACAATGATCCACACTACTAAGAACCTTCAATCTACAACAACAACATCCAATGGAACCCAATATTAGTAATAAATTCCATAACTTATGCCATTTAGGCATATTATCAAATACCTTGTAGGCATATAGATATTTACACCTCATAACTATAGTGTTGGTTCATCCAGCTATCACCATTAACCAACAATTCATTCCACCATCATTCCTAACAAATTTATAACTTCCAACAACATATGTATGACCATCCATTCACACCCAACCAACAAATCCTATCAAATAATCACCTTTAAATCCCTACCATGGTCATGCATTTAAATTGGAAATTTATGACTTCCAATCACCATACCATAAGTTGTAATACTTGATTCATACTCATAATTCCATAATAACACCATATATGTAAGTCTAAGGGTGTAGGATTACCTCTTGTAGACCAAATTTTGAAAGACAACTTTTGGGGTATTCTTGAGATTTTGAAGAAATCCTCTGAAACCCAATCAAAATCATGTTGTAACTAGTGATTGAGAAGTGAAATCACCACGATAACACACTTAAAAACTCACCTTAGGTGTGCAATTGGATGCCTTGGTTGAGTTGGGGGTGTAGAGGAAGCCCTAAGCTTGAGAAATGACTCAATTTCTCTTATTTCCGGTCTTTAAGATATTTAAAACCTTCCAGACGCGCGAGCTCGCGCGCTGGAGGCAGAATACTCAGCAAAAACGCGCGACTTCGTGCGAGACTTCGTGCTCTTGTTCGCGCTGGTGACACCTGCCCAGTAAAATTGTCATAACTTTCTGTATACACCTCCAAATAACGAACGTTTGTTGCGTTGGAAACTAGACTCAAAGAGATTTAATTTGATAGGTTGTGCATCACACAACTCACTGTATCCAGGTAGATATGCTCGCTCAAAGTGAGGTCTTGTGCATACTCATTTGCAAATTTTCAGCTATAATGAAAATTTTCAACTTGGCTTGGATTTAAGCCTCTCCTTAGACCCCAAATCACCTATAATATGCCTCGTACACTTATTATCATAACCACTCAATTACCATCACACTAATACTCGTTTAATGCATCCACAACCGATTCAAATTACGGGGTATTACATTATTTTCCCCTTGGGATCATTCGTCCTCGAATGATGGTCCTGGCTGCAACTACGACTATCTATGGTCATTAAATGGGTGTTATGGAGATATGAGAATACTGGAATATTATGAATACATGATTACTGACCTGTTGAGATACTGTACTGAACTGCATTGACTAAATATTGATCTGCCATGAATACGTGAATACTGAACTAACATGAATATCTGAATATTGAACTGGCACGAATATTTGAGAATTTAACTAACATCAATATCAAAGTACTAAGCTAGCATGAATCTCTAAGTATTGGATTGACATGAGTAGCTGAGTATTGAACAGACTTGAATATCTGAGTATTGAACTGCCATAAGTATCTGAGTACTGAACTGACATGAGTATTTGAGTGCTGGAAACTTGAATATTATAACGTTACACGCGAAATACTGGTTGTACCACCACTAATTCTGGTGGCAACTCCAACTCATAAGCTAATGGACCTATCCTTTGCAAGATTCTATATTGCCCAATATAGTAGGGACTATGCTTTCCCTTCTTCTTAAATCTCATAATGCCTTTTATAGGTGAACCTTTCAAAAACACCTAATCATCAACTTGAAACTCTAGGTCTCTATGTCGCACGCTCGAATAGGACAAATTTGGTGGCTCTGAGTTTTCTTCAAACGCTCTTGAATCAACTTAACTTTCTCTATAGTCTGATAGACCAAATAAGGTCCTAATAACTCCACTTCTCCAACTTCGAACCAACCAATTGGTGATCTACACCTTCCCCCACACATAGCTTTGTACGGTGCCATCTTGATACTAGAATGGTAGGTTATTATAAGCAAACTCAATAGGAGGTATGTGATCATCCCAATTACTTTTAACATCAAGGAAATATCCTCAATTAAATGAGCAATGCGCTCTGCCTGGCCATCTTTTTTTTTAGGATGAAAAACGTATGTCTAATCATTTCTGAAAGAACTTCTAAAAGTTCATTTTAAACTGAGCACCACAGTCCCAAATGACGGACCACAGAGTCTCATGTAATTAGACAATTTCCTGAATGTATAACTTGGTATAATCTTCTGTTGAATCTGTAGTCTTTACTGGCAAGAAATATGCTGACTTGGTAAGTCGATTTACAATCATCCAATCAAATCATGCTTTTAAAATGAGAAAGATAATCCCATTTATAAATTTCATATTTACCATCTCCATGCAAAATATGTGTATTCTGTGATAAAACACTAGGCTTTCTGCTGCTCGACTTTCACTTGCTGAGAATTAAGATAATTGGCCGCAAGTGTGCGACGTTCTTTTTCATGTAGTTCATCTAATCAATCTCCTTGGTAATGATGCATTTCTGGGAGACCTGGATAGAAATAATACCAGGAATTATAAGCTTCTAACATGATCTTCCCTTTTTAAGTCCATCTATGTCTGGAACACACAATCTTGGTACCTGAAAGTACCATCATCTCCCCCTTATTCGAAAGCCATCATCTTATACTTGTGAATCTCCTCTTTCAGCTACAACAAGTAGGGATCATCAAACTATTTCACCTTCACTTCGCCTACTAAGGGGGAACAAATCATATTCTAGACAACAACTCTGTCATCTTTTAGAGTCCGAAGTCGAACTCCTATCTTGGCTGGTGAACTTCTTTTACCAAAGTTCTCTTATCTACCGCAATCATGAGTTATACTTCCCACACTTTATCTTCTTAAGAACTTCCTGAAAACACTTATAGAATTGTTGTGAGCTAAGTCTTTAACCAGTACTCCGAAGACTAGAGTCTCGTGCAATGGCACTACCCTCGTGATACATAACTGGGCATGATTCTATAGCTTTCTGTGATCATTTTATCGTCAATAACTAAACTCGGTGATCATTCTACTCACTTTGTTTTTCTTACACTTGCTAGACATAATCCGTGTGGTAATTATACAATTTTCCCTCATTACCGAATTGATTTTCTTTTTCATATCCCATGCTACTATTCGAGTTTCAGATCTCCAACTGGACTTATTGAAAATTTTCACATCACCCCTTAGACCACAGGTCTTATACTTGTGGATCCTTCTCATTTTGCTGGGATCCAAATAACTTTCCTTATTCTCTGCAATTCTTTGTACTCTACGTCAATGCCGACTCATCTTCCAACTTACTTCTGAGAATTCTTTCTTACTAGGAAAAATTAAATTATTCACTTAACAGAAAGCTAATGTATTCACAGCTATCATATACAATCTTAATAATTTAACTCTGCTTACACTGTCAATCATGGAGAAACCACATTACGATAATTCCTAAAGGCTATTCTTCTATAGTTTGTGCTCTCACTTCTAGCTAATATTTTTTTCCCCACTGCTACTGTACTTCGAATTTAACTTAAACTCTTTGGGTTCTAACACACGTTCGGTATTTCAAACTGTCATCCACTCACTAGAGTTAACCTGGCTAAGTGAATCAAATGGTACCTCTACTAGCTCTGTTGAAAGTGCTAATTCACTGTATCTACTCAATCATACTCACTATTTTATTACTAACTACCTGCTAGCGTCATGTGTTCATGTTCTACTTTGAATAACTAAAGTGAAACATAAGGTTACTCCTAACTTCCCTCATCATCTGACCATATTATTTTGTCATGCACTATCATTCTTTTTGAACTATGCACATGGATCACACTTAGGGAAAGTTCATCTGTCTTAAACAAAATTGGAATATCTAACCCCAAACTTTCTATACACTTCAAAATCATATCAGATTATAAACCTCCAACCTAAACACATAGTCACATCAAGGGGAACTGTCATATCATTTATCTCACAATAATAGCCACTTCGTATATAAATTTACTAACATGGTACTTTCTAGTTCTGATTTGAATAAATATAAACAACTTAAAATCATTCCCTGAAATTCACTATTGGCTGCTCTTGGTTATCATTTCATACATCATATCTTCTAGTCATTTGCATGAATTGTATGAATCACATCTTTGGTAATAACAAACGTTTCTGACTCCTAGGTATTTTACCCTTAGGCTCTTTTCTGTCCAAAGCTATAGTGATCAATTCTATGCCCGCTGCAGTTGAATCATTATCCTAATACACCGTGGGGGATGACATACGGTAAATCACTTTATGTACCATCCTGTAAGTCTTGGGTCTTAATCCCTAAAACATGCGAAGATTTTGCTATAATCATTGTTACTTACATTCTCTTTGAGCATCCATATGCATCACTGTATACTCACAAGTCTCCAAAAATTTTGATACACTGGAAATCGGATATTTAGTAAACATATAACTGAATACTGGAGTACTGAATAACCATAAACTTGCTAACTGAGAAATTACTGAAAGACTGTATAACTGGTAACTAAGGTAAACTGATAACCATAAGACACGATAACTGCTTTTTTACTTTCTAATAAGGTTATGCTCTAATCTGTAACACTATCCATTGCATCCCACTTTTTACATCCTCTAAAGTCTCGTATTTACCAACCTGTACTCCATAATTATACCTCAATGTGAAATTATCCTCTCTAGGACTTTAGGTTTCTCCTGCGCGTCGCTTGGGCATCCAATACATTTGGAATTTGATAGAAAGAAAAGGTTATCTATTGCTCTAAGATTCGTGGCATGATCTAGAGTAGAAAGAAATGAGACAATCCTGGATGTCTTGGTAGTTAACCGTTTATATGAGTGGCCGGCACACACATATAAAGGAAACTCCACTGGACACGGCTTCATAGACTCCCTAGGACACTTGAACCTAGGGCTCTGATACCAAGCTTTGTCACTCCCCGAACCTGGACCTGGACGTAACACGACACTCGGTGCCTGACTACATGTGACCGAGCGAACCAACTGGCTAGTTGAATCAACATGTGGTATCATAACATACTGAATTTGGAAGATAAACTAACACATGCTGATATACCGAAAGTCTGGATGATATAAATCAAAGTGCGGAAATACTAATACAATTCTGAAACATATTTGTAACCAACATAGCTTAATATGAAAGCCTGTGACTCTGTCTAACTGTTACTCTAGTCTATGAAGCCTCTATTTGAGTACTGAAAACACTGACTGTATGTGAATACTGAAGACTGTAGCAATGATAATGCCCTGAAAGAACTGGGGATCACCAAATAGCTGGTACGAGAATCCTAGCGCTCTGAATCATCAACCTGTAAATCATTACCTGCATCGCGAGATGCAGGCCCTGGGCAAAAGGGACGTCAGTACATTTGAATTGTACTGGTATGTAAAATAGCTGAACAAAAGAACTGTCAACACTGAAACTGAAACTGAACTGCTAGCTGATAAACTGATAACTGAACAAGGAAGTAAGGATGTGAATACTCCCTCTTCTGAATGATGAACAACCTGTTTATCTGAACATTAAACTGCGGCCTCAGGCCCAATATGTATATATATATATATATATATAAATATGTATATATATATATATGTGCACAACTGCGGCCTCGGGCCCAAGTATACGTATACATAACTGCGACCTCAGGTCCAAAATGCATAAAGCATAAACTGCGGCCTCAGGCCCAAATGCAGGTGTTCAACATTCAGGAATTTAAATCAAGAACTGAGAATCATACTGTAATATGTGATACTGAAATAATGAGCCATACCGACTTACATGATACTGGTATAGTGAATAGGATTAAACTGAGATGAGTATTCATAATAAGTTGATTTGTCATAACTGAAACTCATAGAATATCGAATGATTATGAAACTATGTCATCTAGAGAATATAAGTTCTACTTCTATTCATGGAACCAAGGCATAATTACTTTCTAAGGAAACTAGTAATGTTCATGATGAATGGGACGTAGGGAGAATCATATATATTCCCAAACGTAAAGAGTTAGCCTTACATACCTCAATTTGCCCCTTAGTGATACTACAATGATCCACACTACTAAGAACCTTCAATCTACAACAACATCCAATGGAACCCAATATTAGTAATAAATTCCATAACTTGTGCCATTTAGGCATATTATCAAACACCTTGTAGGCATAGATATTTACACCTCATAACTATAGTGTTGGTTCATCCAACTATCACCATAAACCAACAATTCATTCCACCATCATTCCTAACAAATTTATAACTTCCAACAACATATGTATGACCATCCATTCACACCCAACCAACAAATCCTATCAAATAATCACCTTTAAATCCCTACCATGGTCATGCATTTAAATTGGAAATTTATGACTTCCAATCACCATACCATAAGTTGTAATACTTGATTCATACTCATAATTCCATAATAACACCATATATGTAAGTCTAAGGGTGTAGGATTACCTCTTGTAGACCAAATTTTGAAAGACAACTTTTGGGGTGTTCTTGAGATTTTGAAAAAATCCTATGAAACCCAATCAAAATCATGTTGTAACTAGTGATTATGAAGTGAAATCACCATGATAACACACTTAAAAACTCACCTTAGGTGTGCAATTGGATGCCTTGGTCGAGTTGGGGGTGTAGAGGAAGCCCTAAGCTTGAGAAATGACTCAATTTCTCTTATTTTCGGTCTTTAAGATATTTAAAACCTTCCAGATGCGCGATCTCGCGCGCTTGTTCGCACGCTGGAGGTAGAATACTCAGCAAAAACGTGTGACTTCGCGCAAGACTTCGCGCTCTTGTTCGCGCTAGTGACACCTGCCCAGTCAAATGGTCATAACATTCTATATACACCTCCAAATGATGAACGGTTTATTGTGTTGGAAACTAGACTCAAAGAGCTTTAATATGATAGGTTGTGCATCACACAACTCATTATATCCAGGTATATATGCTCGCCCAAAATGAGGTCTTGTGCATACTCATTTGCAAATTTTCAGCTATAATGAAAATTTTCAACTTGGCTTGGACTTAAGCCTCTCCTTAGACCCCAAATCACCTATAATATGCCTCGTACACTTATTATCATAACCACTCAATTACCATCACGCTAATACTCGTTTAATGCATCCACAACCGATTCAAATTACGGGGTGTTACAAAATTTGTCTCTGTGCACCTTAGGTACAGTAGGATAACAGAGGCATCCAAAGCTCCTCAAATGAGAGTAGTTGGGTTTCTTGTGATATAAAATTTCAAAAGACACTTGTTGTTCAAGTAGGTAGTAGGTAGTCTATTAATCAGGTAAGTTGCTGTCAAAATGCATTCTCCCCAATAGTTAGTTGGAAGTTTGGATTGAAACATGAGGGCCCTAGGAGTTTCAAGAAGATATTTCTGTTTCCTTTCTACTACCCCATTTTGTTGTGTGGAATATAAGGACAAGTTTTCTGGTGCATAATTCCTTTTATTTGATAGAAGGAGGTGGCTTTATGACTGGTAAACTCCAGTCCATTATCAGATCTGATGGTTTTTATAGTGGTGTTAAATTGGTTCTCAATCATGTTTATGAAAGCTTTAAGAGTTTGTAAGGCATTGCTTTTGTTGCTTAACAAATGAGTCCAAGTGGACCTACTGAAATCATCCACCAAGATAAGGAATTATTTGTAATTATTGTGTGTAGCAACATGGTAGGGGGCCCATATGTCAACATGTATCAATTGAAAAATATGGGTAGAGGTGCTGGTTCTTTGTGGAAATGGAAGTTTGGCTTGTCTAGCCATAGGGAAAATGGAGCAAATAAAAGGTTGTTTGGGTGAGAAGCTCACAGGTATTGAGGATATTCTTCTCATTTTGACAAAGGGAACATGGCCAAGCCTATTATACTACAAAATGTCTACATCATGTTTGTCTAATACATTCAAAGAGTCACTATTATTATTGTGAATGGAAGTATTTACATCTGTTGAATAAGACTGTAAATGAAAAGGACTACTAAAGACTCCACTATTGTACCGGCAGAAATAGAACAGTTGCAACAACAAATTGGAAGACTAGTATTTGAAACAGTATTTTTACCGTTTAGACACTTGGACAGAGGTAGTATAATCCCTCTCTGCTACTACCAATCACTTGAGGCTTCTTCACTGAAGAGGCCTGCAACAGACATAGTATATGAGTGATAAATACAATACACTTGGGATGTGTTGCAAGAGAATTGAGAGAAATTAGGTTGTACTTAAAGTATGGAACATAAAGGACTTTGTGTAGAGTAATTTTAGAATTGAGTATCACATCCCCAAATTGAAGCACTTTCACCTTGTATCCATTTGGTAGGCTTATTAACACAGGGTATGGTAATGTTTTTATGTTACTAAGTGTAGTTTTATTGAAGGTCATATGATTAGAGGCTCCTGAGTCTATGATCCAAAAGTTAATCTTAGATTCGAAATATTTGCACGATTGTTTGTCAAAATCAATAGATGAAGTACAGACCACAATACCTGCAAAGTTAACAACACCACTGGTGATATTAGCATTGCTAGGAGACCTTCATGTCTGAAAATGTTGTAGTAGATTCATTATCTGCCCATATTTCTCTTTTGTCAAACTGACACTCTGATTCTCACTGTGTAGGATTGGATCATCTTCCTTTTCCTGCATCAGATCAGCTGGGACTCCATGCACATTTGCCACAGTTCCTTTCCCTCTATTTAATTTGTGACCTTGAGTTTGACCTGAATTGTTTCCCTGATTGAACTATTGAGTGTTAGTGCTATTTGAGTCTTGATTATTATAAGGATTGTTTTGGGGATATCCATGTAATTTGTTATACTTGTCCTTTGTATGGCATGGCCTCTTGCAGTAGTCACAGAATGGTCGACCCTTGAAATGGCCTGATTTTGCTGTGTAATGTGTTTTGAAATTCTGAGCTCCAAAAGGATTTTGATGTTGTGAAGGTGCAGTGTTCACATGAAGTGAGGTAGACTCTAGGCTTAGTTGATTGTTTGGTTTGAACTCCCTTTGTTTTTCCTCTTGTACTAACAAAGGGAAGGCCTGCGCCAATGATGGTAAATGTTTCATCATTAAAATACTTCCTCGCATTGTTGTGTACACTTCGTTCAAGCCCATCAGAAACTGAATAAGTCGTCTGTCCTGTTCTACCTTATGCATATTGTCCTTTGACCGACACGTACAAACACAGGTGCACTGGGACTTTGCACTGAGATTGCTTAATTCTTCCCATAGCCTTTTCATTCACGTGTAGTAGGCAGTAATGTCCAAGGACCCTTGAACCAGATCATTAATCTCCTTTTGAATCTGATACAGCTTTACACCATTCGTTTGATCATATCGATCTTCCAATTTTCTCCATAATTCTACTGAATCGCTAACATATTCAACACTGTCAGAAATTTCCTTTGAAAGGGAATTGAGAATCCAGGAAGTTACCATGTCATCACATCTCTCCCATTGACGAAATTGTGGAGAATTGGGAGGAGGCTTCCTACAATCTCCATTTACGAACCATAATTTGTTTTTAACTGACAGGGCTCTCAATACGCTCCTTTTCCATGACCTATACCCAATTCCATCAAAAGAAACTAGTACTAGAGTCACTCCGGGACTATCCGAAGGATGAATGTATAGAGGACTACTTATATCAATGGCAGGTTGATCGTTCTTGCTTGTATTGGGGATGAGTTCTTCGGTTTGATCGATCACCATGAGAGAAGCTCTAGATGATGAAATTGACTAATTTCCTAAGCAAAACATTGAATAAATTGTCCAATTGTGCATAAAATGCCTTTACTTCGCACAAATATTGCAGCTCGAAATCGCAAAATCAAACCCAGCAGATGACGGAGAGAAAGAGGCCTTGAAGAAAAACTCCGACAGATCTTCGCCAAGGGTATCACGCCGGCTCTGATACCATATCGAGATTGTTACTTTGAGCTAGGAAGAAGCTCGTACAGGAGTTTCAATGGAGGTTCTGGAATATTCCAAAGAGAGAAGAAAATATCTGGGAGGAGAGCAGATGAACTGAAAATGTGAAAATGACTCTCATCTCATTTCCACTGTTATAACCTGTATATGTATCTACACAGGGGAAAAATAAAAGACAGCTAATTAATACAAGCTAATACAATTAACTTAGCTAACTAAGAGCTAATAACAGTAGCTAGCTAGCCAATATCTAACCATAACTAAAACTAACTAAACATATTTCAATAAATTTTGCTTGTGACTTATTAATAGGAGTGTTCGTAATTTATGACTATCTTATTTAACCAATAAATTATGCTAAAAATTATTCTCACGAACAGAAAATATCATGAATAGTGTAAAATACTCCTTCCACGCAATGAGAAGGTATTTCTTTTGGTATGTTTGGCAATGATTATGAAATAGGTTAACTCAATATTATCTTGAGTTTTACGGGATAGAGACTTAATTTTTTCTCTAGCCCATATAGAATAACTTCACTAATTCTTCTTGATATAATTTGCATTTTGATTTTATCAAAATTCAATGATCCATTAGAAGAATATACCCATCGATCATTAAGCATTAACTAGAGGGAAATTACCAGCTATGTCCATTTATAAGTAGCTCATTACGAAAATTGGGCAATTGATAAAATATTACTAATATTAGCCAATTAGTTATTTGTAGCAAAAAATATCAAATTTTTGCTTTGTTTTGAGTGGGTGTTATTAAAATAGATTGGGCACAACTTAAGGAGCTTGAATATCAGTTTTGGGATGATTTGGTGAAGTTTTGAGGTGGTTTAAATTGAAAATTCGGTAAAAATGGAACATGAAAAAATGATATGTGTATCACACTGTGTATCATTTGTATATTACATATGTATCATATTTGTATCTATTGTGTATCACATGTATATCCATGTATACCTGTGTGTGAGATACATGCATGATACATGTTTGATACATGTGTCGTAGAAGACTTTTTTGAACTCAATTTAATTACGAATTTTCATACAAAACCAGTCCAAATCACCTCAAATCTTCTTCAAATTTTGTATATTGACTTATCTATATATTTACAATGAATTTCAACTATACCCATTGAAAAAATTTCTTTTTTGTTTAGATTTTTGGAATATTGTATATATTTTTTGTATTTCATCACCTTATTTGCTACCTCATCCATAAAATTTTCTTTCCGTCTTGTATCTAGTGTTGCTAATCACACTTAAAAATATGGAAGGTAATTTTTGCATGTGATTCTTTGAGAGAAAGAACCCTATTATTTAGTTTTTCAATTTTTGTTGGCTAGTTTTGGTAAGTATATGATTAATGACTAGAGGTTGGTAAGTTGAAATTTATTTGGAACATTTGTGTAAGTTTCCCTTAACTAAAGTCTCAAACAAAACAATTATTGTGCTCCAGTCTTCAGAGTTTGGTAAATGGAAGATAAGTGTTGAGTTCAAATGGTTTTATCACGTTTCCCCAGCCAATAAATGGATGAATAATATTTTTCTTGACCTTTAACTTATAATTTTAAAGTATCACTAATTCAACAAAGCTAACTTAAATTCCAAATGGCCCTATTAAAATTCTTGTGCCCAATGATTTAACGTTTCATGGAATATAATTGTACCTCTGAATTAAGGCAAAGGAATGTTCTCGAAATAATAACTCATCGGTCAAGAATACATGATATGTTGTAACACTGATAATGATCTTTATAATATTTATTCTCAGTTCACAGACTTGAATATTAATGTCTTGACCAATGATAGCATGCTAGAACTATTAGGGGTTATTAAAGACCCTAAATTGAGGTCCCAAATTATTGATAAACTTCCTACAACTTTAGAGGTAGGAACAGAGGTGATAGGAATTCCGTCTGAGTTCCTAGATTAGTGATTAACTACAAGCCCCTTAATAAGGTCTTAAAATGGATTAGATATCTTATTCCTAATAAGAAGGATTTATTAGATAGATCACATGAGGCCATTATATTCTCGAAAGTTGATTTGAAATCACGTTATTGGCAAATTCAGATATCTGAATCGCATAGGTATAAAATAGCTTTTAATTCCTTGCCTTCAAAGAATTGTTTATAACAAATTTTGTCCTCTGATATAACTGAGGAATAAGTTGGTACATTGGATGATGTTCCTTCATCTTTTCTGGATTGTATAAAATCCATAAAATTCTTATATAAAGAATGGTCGGTATTACCTCCTGCTATATTAGCAGCGATTAATTTTTGATTTCCCATTTGGGCGAGAATATTATTCCCTCTACCATCGGTAGATGCCCTTCCTCTTCCTCGTTGTCGAAGGGGTCTGTACGTAGGCCTCATAATCTGTAAAAGTCAAAGAGAGAACTATTAGTTCATATATTCTCTTGTAAGAAAATCACGAAGGGTATTATCAGACCCTTTTTTGTATATTATTTCGAAATCAAAGGGGGCTAATAAAGCTTGCCACCTTGCAAACATTTGATTGGAAACATCATGTTATTATTAAAGAAAAACTTTGCAACTTGACAATCAATTTTTTACAAATTTCTGATTGTATAAATGAGTCTGAAATTTCATAACACATTTAACTATAGCAAGAATTTCTCTAGCTACTGTTGCATAATTTTTCTGGGAATCATTTCACTTTTTCGAGTAAAACTGAACAAGATATTCTTGTTTATCCATAGGAGAGAATTGTTTTAATATCCCACCATAACCAATATCAGAAGCATCGGTTTTCACAACTTTTGCCCAAATGGGGTTAGCAAGAGTTAAACATGGAAGTTTATTAACCTTTTGTTTAATTCTTTTAACTGATTCTGTATGACTCTCAGTCTATGCTTTCGGATTCTTCTTCAATCTATCACAAAGAAGAGCAGTATCTTTGGCTAAATCCTTTATAAAAGGAGAAATATAATTTAAGCTTCCTAGGAATCATTGAAGCTGGGTCTTATCAGTGATAACATCCGAAAATTTAGAAGCAAATTCAATACTTCTATTATTACTTTAAGAGGCTTACCTGAAAGTTTTATAGCAGCTCTCAGAGATGGTAGAAACCAGAACTGGAAAAAGTCTCTTATAGGGACTATGCAAACCAGTTTGGCCTATGGTCGTGTTTATTTTAATGCTTATCCCAATTTACAGATTTCTCTTAGTGATGAGAACTCTTTGAATGCTTTAATACTTAGCATTAAATTACATGGTTATGATTATTTTCCTAGTATAGAGGTTATATGTATCTGTTATAGAATTTATTTCATAGCAGGCCTGAGGGTTTTTGGTTTGATGAAATTGAGGACTTCCTTGCAAAATTGAAGGAAAGTGCCGAAGAATTTTCGGGGGAAAAAGACAACAAGGGAAAAAACAAGGCTTGAATTATTGAAGGCCCCATAGATCAATTATCAGGGTAATAGAAACAAACAACTTTAATAAAGAAGCGGACTCTCATCCTCAAAAGGAATCTACTTTTATAAAGCAGTCTGTCCGTTAGCAATTATAAGTGCTTTTACTTTATATCTTGTCGGTCATGTGTAAATCATTTTTGTCGGCCACAGAACTGTTTTAGTTTTGTTTGATTGTAACTGATCCATTGTATAAGGATCATTTCATTACTTAGAGGGTGGCAATTAGCCAACGCTCTCCCTTCTCTCTAGCTTCTCTTTCTACTCTAGTAAAGAACCCCTCTGTAGTCTTTCGGATAAGAAATAAAAATCGAAAGGTCACTTGGCCAGAAATCCAGTAGTCTCGGGCATTGTATTCTACTCTTACTTATTTATTATTTATTTTATCGTATTGTTTAGCCTAAATTATAGGCTAATCAGGTAAGTGTTAGACTTAGTATTCATAGGCTATTTACTAAGCATGTTTGGTGGCTAAGAGTCTACTGTATCACCCCGAGGAGGTCATAGGTTAAGAACTGGATAGACTAGGCAGCTATCAATTTCAACAGTAAACCTTGGTTAGACCAACCTAACCGGTGGTGCTCGGTTAAACCCGTTTAGTCAAAGTGGACGTTGAAGGGTTGGGAGGAGCACCGTGGTTTAAGGTTTACCTAGAGGTTAGTAGCTAGCCAGAGCTGAAGTTCTGATAATTTATTCCTGAGCTTCATCGAAAGCGAACCCTATCCCCATTGGTATCAGAGCCATGTTAGTAGAAAACCTTAGAAGCTAAGTCTAACACTATTTTCTTAATGAATATCATCAGGAAGAAGACTACTGTTAAAAACAGTAGGAAAGAGGATTATGAATTTCCCCAACAATTAGACTTGCTTAATAAGTGGACTATACCATTAGTCAAGCCTAAGGTAATATACCAGTTAGGTACTTTTGAAAAAATCGATTTAAAACAAGTAGTTAAAACTACTGAAGAGACTATCATTGTAGATAGTGACCATGCTACGTTCAGATTATTATCTGAAAGTGATTTAGCCCCTTATAGGGATTCACATAGATTCATACATATAGGCTTAAGGAAGGTCACTTTTAAGCCACTTACTTTAAGAGGCTTACCTGAAAGCTTTATAGCAGCTCTCACAGATAGCAGAAACCAGAACTGGAAAAAGTCTCTTATAGGGACTGTGCAAACTAGTTTGGCCTATGGCCCTGTTTATTTTAAAAATGGTTTTTGAGAAAATGGTTTTCATTGATGTCCTCTGATATAACTGTTCCATTCATATTGACCTATTGGAACATTAACTCCATTGGAAATACAGAAAAGATGAAGGAACATAATCCAATGTACCATTTAAAGTCGCTTATCTCGGGAGGTGGTTGGATACTCGCAGTAGCAATTTACTCCTTACCTTTAGTATCCTTCTACTGGATTTTCTGGATTTCAGCTATAAGCTTGTCCAATTTTTCATGGATCTTAGCAACCTATTCACCCAGAATACTAACATACATATTAGTATAGTTGTTTTGAGTGAGCATGATATTCAGATTATTGGCTGTTATTGCAGCAATATCATTTTCAAATATTTTTGAAAAGGCAATACAATAAACAATTTTATCCTTTTCCCCCATTTGAAAAGATTGTTGAGGTCGAAAAATGGCATTAACAATTTTCCCCCAAATAGAAGTAGAAAAATGGTTTTTGAGAAAATTAATTTTTTCTACTAGTTTGGAATTTTTCAAGTCCTGTTCAATAGTAAGGGAACAAATCTCATTCTTCAAAAATGCAATTTGATTGACTTTTGAAGAAATTTTATCAGAAATAATTTCGTTCAAAAATATTTGGATTGGCTGAGTTATAAACTCAAAAGTGATTCCTTTTCCCTTGTAAGTTCCAGTAAAACTTTTTGTATCCCAATGTGAAAAAGGCATCAATTTATGAAAAAATGGGACACCTAGTATTACGTCCCGATCAATATCTTTTACCAAAACAAAACTTTCTAGAATACAAGTATCATGTTGGCAAATGTAAGCCCTAGGTAATTTATATGAAATACCCATTTGACCACCACTAGCATTTTTTAAACGATGAGTGATTTTATAAAAATATCTGGAGGGTATTACTCCTTCTTTTACACAGCTTAAATCTGTTCCACTATCAAATAGAGCAATAAACTCTTTTTTGAAATTGTAATCAATTAAAAGAGTTATTTTTATCAAAAACTTTTGGGTGGCAAAATATTGTTCTTTTTGCAAAAATTCATCTTCAGAAAAATCAATGGCTACTAGTAAAGTATTAGCAGTATTTTCTTCCGAAGTACTAGCACCATTATTTGCTTTAGTAATATTAGTACTGAAATCTTTATTAATAACAATATCAGAATTTTCTAATTTGAAAATTCTTTCATCTAAGGCTATATTTGAAGCCTTTGGTTCCGAGATTTCTTTTTTGAGATAATTTATTTTAGTACCCAAATCTTGGACAGTAGCTGGCCTGTCAGGTTGGGACTTACTTTTAGTAAGCCTTCTGATCTCAGACATAGTGTAAGTTCCTTTTTGAGACGGAATTCCTTCCACCTCAGTTCCTACCTCTAAAGTTGTAGGAATTTTATCAATAATTTGGGACCCCAATTTAGGGTCTTTAATAACCCTTAATAGTTCTAGCATGCTATCATTGGTTAAGACATTGATATTCAAGTCTGTGATTTGGGAATAAATATTATAAAGATCATTATCAGTATTATAACACTGTTTCGAGCATTGTCCCCTATTAGAGGATTCTTGCTCATCATCAGAAGATGAAATATAATCTTCTTCTTGGAGGACTCGTAAGTCTTCACTAGTTGATGAATCATCTTCATCTCCATCAGAATTATCTGATGAGTAATTTAAAAGAATCTTACATAAGGATTCTTTAATATTGTCATCTAAATCAAGGTCTTTGATTTTGTCCTTGATTTTGCAGTCCTTTGCATAATGGCCTATTCTTCCACATTTATAGCAGGCCTGAGGGTTTTTTGATTTAATATAACCCTTTCTGGATTTATGAAAAACCTTTCTTTTTGGAGTCCGTTCATAACGTTTTTCAGTCGAACCCTTTTTCTTCTTGAAATCCTTCTTCATATGGGATTTTTTTTCTATTAGAGGGTATATCAATGGCGAATTACTCACAAAATTTGTCTAATTGTTATCTCTCAGTGAGACGATGTTTCTTAATTTGTTGGTTTAGCTTGATCTAATTACATAGAGTTAAACCTTCCTGAGTGCATATACTGAATAGTTTACCATATGAGTAAGTACCATAATTGATACTTATCTCTGTGCCTCTAAGGACCTTTCTGATCCTTTCAGCAAATAAGGGAGGGAGTCCATCTATGAATTTGGACTTCCAATGAGTATTATTACTCTCTGGTAATTCCATTACTCTAGATAAGAAAACATCTTTATACCATCGAAACGATGTAAGAGTTTTACACCTCAGATTCTGGAGCATAGTTCTAATGATCTCACTAATATCAGACCACCTTCCAAAGAAGTGCTCGATGATATTCATAACTAAAGAATAGACTAAGTTTTGGACAGTCTTATCCTCTTCAGTTTTGGTCGCATTCATTATTTGAAAGCGCTGGTCATGAGTGAGATAATTATCCCAGTAACCTTTTAGCTGGCCAGTAAATCCGGTTATAATCATTTCAGCAATTGCTCTATCTGTATTTTTATTAACTTTACAGATAGTGTTATACATAAGCATTTTATGTACTGTTGTATAGATTTGCCTTTCATCAAGGCCATCTATGTTACATTCATAGATATCTGACCCACTTTAACCTTGGTGGTAGTGGTCATTGTCCTATTCTTTTATTAGGACATCTTGTAGAGGTTGGTCTAGGATAATAAAATATTTTTTGGTATGATTTACGAGCATATTTTTCAGAGATTTTATTAATCTCGTCATCTACCTTTAGATTGTTAGGAGACGTATGCTCTAAACTTAGAGGGTTAGCTCTAAATTCACCCAACTTCTTAACGAGAAGTTCCTCAATGTCATCCAGACTTCTTAATTTAAAATCTCTTACCTCGGGAGGTTGTTGGATACTCATAGTAGCAATTTGCTCCTTACCTTTAGTATCCTTCTAAGGGGCTTGTAGTTAATAACTAATCTAGGAACTCCTCGTTCCTGTTCAGCATGCTTATTAACATAAAAAGCAGTGCAAGACCATTTGGACTTTGAGGGTCTAATTAAACCCTTCTGGTGCAAAGAATCAATTTCCTTTTTGCATAATTCCAAATAATTGGAGTTCATCTGACAAGGACGAGCCATACAGAGAAGTTCATTCCAATGCCCTTTGGTTTGAAAAATGCGCCTTTTGAATTTCAAAAAATTACAAATGATATCTTCTTTCCTTATACGGATTTCATAATTGTTTATATTGATGATATCTTGATATTTTCAAAAAATATTGAGCCCCGTTTTAAACATTTATATTTTTAAAAAAAAATTATTATTCAAAATGGTTTAGTTATATCCAAACCAAAAATGATGATTTTTCAAAATAACGTTAGATTTCTCGGTCATAATATCGAAAAGGGTAGAATTATTCCCATTAATAGAAGTATTGAATTTGCTTCTAAATTCTCGGATGTTATCACTGATAAGACCCATCTTCAACGATTCCTAGGAAGCTTAAATTATATTTCTCCTTTTATAAAGAATTTAGCCAAAGATATTGCTCTTAAACCTTCTTGAGTGCATACACTGAATAATTTACCATATGAGTAAGTATCATAATTGATACTCATCCCTGTGCCTCTAAGGACCTTTCTGATCCTTTCAGCAAATAAGGGAGGGAGTCTATCCTTTTCCCCCATTTGAAAAGATTGTTGAGGTGGGAAAATGGAATTAACAATTTTTCCACTAGCGAGCGTATAATCTCTTTCTAACACAGAAACATAGTTATAAACATGTTTAGATATAAAACAAGGAACAAAAGAAATAATCTTATTTTTCTTGCTAATATCCTCATAAAATCATGTCTAAAGAATTGGATTAACTCGCTATTCATGTTTTCATGAAATCATTTTCTGAAAACAGCTCATCTGGGTTTTAGAAATTCTTCTAAAACTAGTTTTCTTGCCAGTGAACCCGGACTAAAATCTATTTGGTTTTCAACCATTATTAACACCATTTAAATAATCAATTTCGGATGCAGTAGGTTCAAGGTCCGAATTAACCTTGATGATGTTATCTCTACTAATGCTGATATTGTCAATTCTATTATTTTCTTTAATTTGAGATGTGGAAGCTCTAGATGGAAAATCTACCACATAATCAATTGGAGAAATATAAGAAGAATTTGATATAGTTAGTCTAGATGATAAGCTGATATTATCAGTTTGCACGGGTTCATTGAACCTGATCTTAACAGTGCCATATGAGGTTTGTTCTATTTCTGTAACCTCAGTATTACCAGTGTTTCGAGGGGCAACTGCTTCCTCTATGACCCATTCCCTAGGGAAATCAATCTCATCCCATTTTGATAGGTCTTCTGGTGGTTACTTTGGATTTACCAAAGTTGGTTTCTATAAGAATGATTTTGTTTTTGAAATCCATAATTTTACACATAGGATTCAAAGTATATAAAGGTTTGAAATAAATTCTATAACAGATACATATAACCTCTGTACCAGGCAAATAATCATAACTATGTAATTTAATACTAAGTATTAAAGCATTCAAAGAGTTATCATCACTAAGAGAAATCTGTAAATTGGGATAAACAATAAAATAAACAGGGCCATAGGCCAAACTGGTTTGCGCAGTCCCTATAAGAGACTTTTTCCAGTTCTGGTTTCTGCCATCTTTGAGAGCTTCTATAAAGCTTTCAGGTAAGCCTCTTAAAGTAAGTGGCTTAAAAGCGACCTGTATTAAGCCTATATGTATGAATCTATGTGAATTCCTATAAGGGGCTAAATCAGTTTCAGATAATAATCTGAACATAGCATGGTCACTATCTACAGTGATAGTCTCTTCAGTAGTTTTAACTACTTGTTTTAAATCGATTTTTTCAAAAGTACCTAACTGGTATATTACCTTAGGCTTGACTAATGATATAGTCCACTTATTAAGCAAGTCTAATTGTTGGGGCAATTCATATTCTTCTTTCCTACTGTTTTTAACAGTAGTCTTCCTCCTAATGATATTCATTAAGAAAATAGTGTTAAACTTAGCTTCTAAGGTTTTCTACTAACATGGCTCTGATACTAATATGGCTAGGGATCGCTTCCAAATAATTTCCTTTTCTACTAACATGGCTCTGAAAGCATGGACTGAGAGTCATACAGAATCAGTCAAAAGAATTAAACAAAAGGTTAATAACCTTCTATGTTTAACTCTTGCTAATCCCACTTGGGCAAAGGTTATAGAAACCGATGCTTCTGATATTGGTTATGGTGGGATATTAAAACAATGCTCTCCGATGGATAAACAAGAATATCTTGTTCAGTTTTACTCGGGAAAGTGAAATGATTCCCAGAAAAATTATGCAACAGTAGCTAGAGAAATTCTTGCTATAGTTAAATGTGTTATGAAATTTCAGACTGATTTATACAATCAGAAATTTGTAATTAAAACTGATTGCCAAGCTGCAAAGTTTATCTTTAATAATAACATGATGTTTCCAAACAAATATTTGCAAGGTGGCAAACTTTATTAGCCCCCTTTGGTTTCGAAATAATATACAAAAAAGGGTCTGATAATACCCTTCCTGATTTTCTTACAAGAGAATATCTGAACTAATAGTTCTCTCTTTGACTTTTACAGATTATAAGGCCTACGTACAGACCTCCTCGACATCGAGGAAGAGGAAGGGCATCTACTGATGGTAGAGGGAATAATATTCTCACCCAAATGGGAAATCAAAAATTAATCGCTGCTAATATAGCAGGAGGTAATACCGACCACCCTTTATATAAGGATTTTATGGATTTTATACAATCCAGAAAAGATGAAGGAACATCATCCAATGTACCAACTTATTCCTCAGGTATATCGGAGGACAGCAATGAAAACCTGGAGGTTTATAACCAAAAGGACACAAAAGAGATAATTATTCTTTTGGAACAATCCGACCTTAAATGGAAGGATAACACATGGCAATTAATGACCAGGTACTTTGATACAACGTCATACGCTACTCCTACTTATAAATACAGGATGTATTACGAGATAATACTCTCAACCACAGGATCAACTGAAATTCAGTATTTCTATCCTGGAAATACCACAAAAACTTATAGTTTTTCGAAGATAATTATAAAGAAGGTAATACCTTCAGATGAATGGGGAATCTGTACTCGTAAGGATCAATAATACACTCATCCTGACTAAAAAGTCTCTGTTAAATTTAATTATTGGGACTATGTGGAAAGTTTTAATAAAACCTTTCTTTACGAGAATCCTCATAGGAAACACTCATGGTTTATCAAGCTTTGTTCTAATATGAACAATCAACAAGTTCCAAATTGGTTCTTTAAATGGTGGAAATTATATGGTCCATCACTAGAAATACTTTCTCCTATGTTCAAAAGTTTATATACTCAATAGGTAGATATATCTCCCAAAATCAATTCACTACAGAAAGATAATATCTTCAATGATGGCATAGCAGCCATGTACTTCTTTATAGAATTCTCAATTCCATAGATAATGAAATGGGATGTTCAAACTGGTTATATCGAAGAAGGAATTCCTTGCCTTTAAAGAATTGTTTATAACAAATTTTGGACTAAGCTAGTTCAGCCAGATCATCAAGGAAAGATTTAATAAATAAAATCAAGACCAAGATTGAAGAGTATAAAGACCAAGAGGTAACAAATATTGATGAAGGAGAGTTAAGCCCCTTCCAGCAGGTTACCAGGAAGCTCCAAATGAAAAAGGGAGCTATATCCAAGAAGGAAATCCTCGCTTCATATTGATCACCACTAGCATTTTTTAAATGATGAGTGGTTTTATAAAAATATCTGGAGGGTATTACTCCTTCTTTTACACAGCTTAAATCTGCTCCACTATCAAATAGAGCACTAAACTCTTTTTTTAAATTGTAATCAATTAAAAGAGTTATTTTTATCAAAAACTTTTGGGTGGTAAAATATTGTAGTTTTTGCAAAAATTCATCTTCAGAAAAATCAATGGCTGCTAGTAAAGCATTAGCAATATTTTCTTCCAAAGTACTAGCACCATTATTTGCTTCAGTAATATTAGTACTGAAATCTTTATTAATAACAGTATCAGAATTTTCTAATTTGAAAATTCTTTCATCTATGGCTATATTTGAAGCCTTTAGTTCCGAGATTTCTTTTTTGAGATAAATTATCTTAGTACCCAAATCTTGGACAGTAGCTGGCCTTGCAGGCTGGGACTTACTTTTAATAAGCCTTCTGATCTTAGGCATAGTATAAGTAAAAGTAGAATTCGATACCCGAGACCACTGGATTTCTGGCCAAGTGACCTTTTGATTTTTATTTCTTTTGCCGTATTGTTTAGCCTAAATGATAGGCTAATCAGGTAAGTGTTAGATTTAGTATTCATAAGCTATTTACTAAGCATGTTTCGTAGCTAGGAGTCTACTATATCACCCCGATGAGGTTTTAGGTTAAGAACTGGATAGACTAGGCAGCTATCAATTTCAACAGTAAACCTTGGTTAGACCAACCTAACCGGTGGTGCTCGGTTAAACCCGTTTAGTCAAAGTGGACGTTGAAGGGTTGGGAGGAGCACCGTGGTTTAAGGTTTACCTAGAGGTTAGTAGCTAGCCAGAGCTGAAGTTCTGATAATTTATTCCTGAGCCTCATCGGAAGCGATCCCTAGCCCCATTAGGTTCATTGAACTTGATCTTAACAGTGGCATCTGAGGTACATGAGGCCATTATATTGTCGAAATTTGATTTGAAATCAGGTTATTGGCAAATTCAGATAACTGAATCGGATAGGTATTAAACAACTTTTAATGTTCCATCATTTTTGGTTTGGATATAACTAAACCATTTTGAATAATAATTTTTTAAACAAATCTAAATGTTTAAAATGGGACTCAATATTTTTTGAAAACATCAAGATATCATCAATATAAACAATTATGAACAAGGTAAGCTTTATAGCAGCTTTCAGAGATGGCAGACACCAGAACTGGAAAAAGTCTCTTATAGGGACTGTGCAAACTAGTTTGGCCTATGGCCCTGTTTATTTTAATGCTTATCCCAATTTACAGATTTCTCTTAGTGATGAGAACTCTTTGAATGCTTTAATACTTAGCATTAAATTACATGGTTATGATTATTTGCCTGGTACAAAGGTTATATATATATGTTATAAAATTTATTTCAAACCTTTATATACTTTGAATCCTATGTGTAAAATTATGGATTTCAAAAACGAAACCATTCTCGAAATAATAACTTATCGAAATCTTAGAATGTTCTCGAAATAATAACTCATCGGTCAAGAATACATGATATATATTTTCTAATATCACTAAATTATTATTAATTAATATATATTCTTATCATAATTTATAATTTAACCATAGCAAATTGGTATAGTTTAGTGTAAACATTTGGTAAGGTAAAATTTTTACCCAATTCGAATTACAGTATTACAAGTATGTTATTAGTTTTGTGTGGAAACACAAAATTAGGAGGAAAATATAGAAAAACTGTTAGAAGAAAAAACTGAAAAAAACAGTAAACTATAAGAAATATTCCGAGTCCACAATTTGCTTGTGCGTCCTTAAGGAATTTTAACCCCCTCACACGTTGCCAAGGTAATGGATTAAATCCTCCCAGGAAGAAGCGAAATAAACCTTCCTGCAACAGTGGCAATACAAACTGCAGGATACCAATGAACTCAAAGAACGGAGCAAAATCACACTTACGAATTTGAGAGAGAGAGACTGCGAATTAGAATGCAGTATTTTCAGAAAGAAGAAAGTTCTGTAATGTTTTTGGTGTCTCAAAACCGAAGCCATGCCTCAGAATGTATAGGCAATTATTGGAAGAGCTGTGATGTTTGTTTTGGTAAAAAGTGCCTTTTCAGAAGTTTACGCCGCCTGCCGCGGTCCTACCGTGGTTACGCCAGGACCGTGGCCAGAGTGGCCCTCTGAATCTGCAGAAATGTTCTGGCGCGGTCCTACCGCGGTTACGCGAAGACCACGGCCAGACTATACTTCAGAATCTTCAGCAGTGATCTGGCATTTAATTAATTATTAAATAATTAATTAAATAAATTTTGTCCAAAAAATAATCTTATTGATCGATCATTTGACAAATCCAAAGCCAAAGCCGAGCCGAGCGAGTGATGACGACGGCCCGAGGGTTCATTCTCTTCAACTCCTTTTAAGAGCTCTAAGAAGTGATCCCATATTTATACACACAAGTGTAGTTGTCTTTCACCAACGTGGTACAAAGTTCATGACAAAAGCTCACTTAATTCAAATTTTTATTTCCCTCTATTTTATTTCCCACCAATTCCCAATTTACACTCTTAGACTTTAAAGCCCAATGCTTAATGTCTTTAAATCCCAATGCTTAAAGTCCAACAATCCCCCACATGAATGGGAATGGCTATAACAAGAATGATCATCGATGAAAGTTGTGTGATTTGCAAGTAAGGATTAATTGCATCTGGATAAGTAGGTTTCCCTTTGAACTTTCCGTAGTGAGCATATGTCGGATATACTCGGTCAATCGGTAGATTTGATATCTTTGAATCGTCGAACTTTAGTGTATACCTAGACAACCATATGTCACACAATCAACCCTTAACCGTCTTTTGGTTCTTATTGTTGTGTTCATTTCAGCCATGAACACCTTCTGGTTTCATAAGTGCGTAGAGAATTGGCCTTACAGAATTCTCATTAAAGCGGCTTCCACTTCACACTTACATAGGTGATTCCTAAATATGTAATCCTCTAGATTGACACTATTTGATAAATACCACATCAAACTTAGGTAATCATTAAAGAACGTGTAAAGTTCTATCCTTGTTACTGAACATTGTCTTCATCACGGGAAGGGACCAAAGATTTTACTTTGACAATGTTGAACCGGTCAATCACAACTTTGTTTGAGCTCCTTGAACCTAGATCTCGGAAAATCCAACATTCTAGGTAGAGTTACCTCCATGTTGACTTGTCCTCAGCCATAGTCCCATTCCTTTAGATGATTTATCAACTGCCTCTCTAGTTAAGCCTTTTGTAAGCGGATCCGCCACATTATCCTTTGATCTTACATAATCAATAGTGATAATTCCACTAGAAAGTAGTTGTCTAACGGTGTTATGTCTTCGTCGTATATGACGTGACTTTCCGTTATACATAACGTTCCCTGCATGTCCTATAGCAGCCTCACTATCGCAATGTATGCATATAGGAGCCAAAGGTTTTGGCCAGAATGGAATGTCTTCTAAGAAATTTCGAAGCCATTCAGCTTCTTCGTCGGCCTTATCCAAAGCTATAAACTCTTATTCCATTGTAGAGCGAGCGATGCACGTCTGTTTGGAAGACTTCCAAGATACTGCTCCTCCACTAACAGTAAAAACATATCTACTTGTGGACTTTGTTTCTGTTGAGACGGTTATCCAATTCGCATCACTATATCCTTCGATAACCGCAGGATATTTATTGTAATGTAAAGCGTAGTCTTGGGTATATTCCAAATATCCCAGAACTCGTTTCATTGCCACCCAGTGATGTTTGTTGGGATTACTTGTGAATCGACTAAGTTTACTTATTGCACAAGCTATATCAGGACGTGTATAGTTCATGATATACATTAAGCTTCCCAATACACGAGCATACTACAATTGAGACGTGCTTTCACCTTTATTCTTTATAAGATGATGGTTTAAGTCAATTGGAGTTCTTGCACTTCTAAATTCCAAGTGTTTGAATTTTTCAAGTACCATTTTCACGTAATGTGATTGAGAAAAATCTAGATCCTGAGGATTCCTCTAGATTTTAATTCCTAGAATTACATCGGCAACTCCTAAGTCTTTCATATCAAACTTACTAGCAAGCATACACTTAGTAGCTTGAATATCGGCAATGTCTTTGCTCATTATTAGCATATCATCAACATATAAGCAAACAATTACTATATGATTTGGAATATTCTTAATGTAAACACACTTATCCCATTCATTAATCTTAAAGCCATTTGACAACATTGTTTGGTCAAATTTCGCATGCCATTGCTTAGGTGCTTGTTTTAGTCCATAAAGGGACTTAACAAGTCGACACACCTTCTTTTCTTTTTCCGGAACCACAAATCCTTCAGGTTGGTTCATGTAAATTTTTTCCTCTAGATCACCATTTAAGAAGGATGTTTTTACATCCATTTGATGGATTTGAAGACCATACAAGGCGGCTAATGCTAATGCTATTAGCATCCGAATGGATGTAATTCTTGTTACCGGCGAGTATGTATCAAAATAGTCAAGACCTTCTCGCTGTCTAAATCTTTTGACAACAAGTCTTGCCTTGTATTTGTCAATAGTACCATCGTCTTTCATTTTCTTCTTGAAAATCCATTTAGAACCCAATGTTTTGTTACCTGGAGGAAGATCAACCAATTCCCAGGTATGGTTGCTCAATATGGATTCTATTTCACTATTGACAGCTTCTTTCCAATATTGTGCTTCTGAGGAAGACATTGCTTCCTTGAAGGTACGAGGCTCATTTTCTAGCAGGAAAGTCAGAAAATCTGGACCGAATGAAGTAGATGTCCGTTGACGTTTACTTCTTCTCGGATTTTCCTCATTGGGCATATCATTTATTATTTCCTCCCGAGGTCGTTTTGACTTTTGATAGGTCAATTCACTTTCCTTTTTATACGGATAAATAGTTTCAGAGAATTTAGCATTATCTGATTCTATTATCGTATTAATGTGAATCTCAGGATTTTCTGATTTATGAACCAGAAAACGATATGCCTTGCTATTGGTTACATATCCAATAAATACACAATCAACTGTTTTTGGACCTATCTTAACCCTTTTAGGTCTAGGAACTTGTACCTTAGCTAAACACCCCCACACTTTGAAGTATTTCAAGCTGGGCTTCCTTCCTTTCCATTTTTAATAAGGAATGGACTGTGTTTTACTATGAGGTACACGGTTGATTATTCGGTTAGCTGTAAGTATTGCTTCCCCCCACAAGTTCTGTGGTAAACCAGAGCTTATCAACTATGCATTCATTATCTCTTTCAACGTTCTATTCTTTCTCTCCGCAATTCCATTAGATTGTGGAGAGTAAAGGGCAGTTGTTTGGTGAATAATGCCATTTTCAAACATATTTCTTCAAACGGAGATTCATATTCGCCACCCTATCACTTCTTATCATTTTTATCTTTTTGTTTAGTTGTGTTTCAACTTCACTCTTGTATTGCTTGAAAGCATCAATTACCTCATCTTTACTATTAAGTAAATAAACATAGCAATATCTCGTGCTATCGTCAATAAAAGTAATAAAATACTTTTTCCCACCGCGAGATGGTGTTGACTTCATGTCACAAATATCTGTGTGAATTAAGTCTAAAGGACTTGAATTCCTTTCAACGGACTTATAAGGATGCTTAACATACTTTGATTCCACACATATTTGACATTTAGAATTAATGCAATCAAATTTTGGCAATACTTCTAAATTTATCATTTTTCGCAATGTTTTGAAGTTGACGTGACCTAAGCATGCATGCCATAAAGTGTTTGACTCAAGTAAGTAAGAAGAAGCATTAACTTTATTTATAGGAACTGCTATTACATTTAGCTTAAAAAGGCCCTCATTCAGGTAACCTTTTCCTACATACACATCATTCTTACTTAGTACAACACTATTAGAAACAAAAATACATTTGAATCCATTCTTGACAAGAAGTGAGGTAGACACAAGATTCTTGCGAATTTCTGGAACATGGAGAACTTGGTTTAGAGTCACAATTTTTCCCGACGTCATCTTCAACGCAATTTTTCCAACTCCTTCAATTTTGGCTGTAGACGAATTTCCCATAAAAATTGTCTCGTCGAGTCCTGCGGGGGCATAGGAAGAAAATAACTCCTTGTTAGCACAAACAAGGCGGGTGGCTCTAGAATCAATCCACCATTCTTTAGGATTTCCTACCAAGTTGCATTCATACGACATTGCACACAAGTCCTCCATTTCTTCAGCATTTTCAACCATGTTAGCTTGATTCTTCTTCTTCTTATCATTCTTTGGTGCACGACAATCCACGACCTTATGCCCAGATTTTCCACAGTTGTGGCAATTACCCTTGAACTTTTTCTTGCTCGGGTAATTCTTTGGCCCAGAAGCGTTCTTTCTTTTCTTATTTTGTGGCGCCTCCTCAACAATGTTAGCCCTTATTATTCTCGAGTTTCCACGTGACTTCTTTTCAGCATTTTTGTTGACTTCTTCTATCCTCAAACGAACAATCAATTCTTCAAGTGTCATCTCCTTCTGCTTGTGTTTAAGATAGTTCTTAAAGTCCTTCCACAACGGAGGTAACTTCTCAATGAAAGCGGCGACTTGAAAGACCTCATTTATGACCATACCTTCAATAATAAGTTCACAATTAATAACACGAAAAATCTTATTAATAAAATTATTGATTCGGGTCATACCTTCAGCAAGGAGATCATACACAATGACTTGTAATTCTTGGACTTGAGTTATGACTGACCTAGTGTCAATCATCTTGAAATCCAAAAACCTTGCAGCCACGAACTTCTTAACTCCGGCATCCTCAGTCTTGTACTTCTTCTCAAGCGCATTCCATAATGTTTTTGAAGTTTCCATGACACTATAGACATTGTACAAGCTATCTTCCAAATAACTCCAAATGTAGTTTTTGCACAAGAAATCAGAATGTTTCCATGCTTCAGTTACCACAAATCGTTCGTCATCCGGAGTGCCTTCAGCCAGGACCGGAGGATCCTCCTTGATGAATCGCTGCAAACTCAACGTAGTCAGATAGAAGAGCATCTTCATTTGCCAACGTTTGAAGTCAATACCGGAAAACTTTTCGGGTTTTTCTGCTGGTGCCATAGCATGAGCAGGAGTTGAACGGCTTGACGAGGCAGCAACACTCGTAACAGTAGCACCCGTTCCCGCAACATTTCCATTAGTTTGGTTTTCATTCGACATGTTTCTGTAGAGTTGGAAACAAAACAGAACTTTGTTAAATCAGTGAAGTTTTGATATCTTTAAACTGAATACCAAACCAAACACACAACACGTAACAATGGTGAAGTTTTTATATACTTCAAACCCGTACATTTCTTATTCCGGTAAAGTTTTGTTATACTTTAAACCGGACAGAACAATTATTGGAGTAGAAAGCACGAAGTCTTTAGTCTCCAAACAAGTATACAAAATATAGATAACAGTTTAATATATATATTTCAACACAGAACCGTTAGATTATATAAAATTCCTTAAGCTTGTTACTAGTTCTATGTGGAAACACAAAATTAGGAGGAAAATATAGAAAAGCTATTAGAAGAAAAAACTGGAAAAAAACAGTAAACTATAAGAAATATTCCGAGTCCACAATTTGCTTGTGCGTCCTTAAGGAATTTTAACCCCCTGCAGAAGGGTTCTGGCGCGGTCCTATCGCGGTTATGCCAGGACCGCGGCCAGACTATACTTTATATTGTAAAGTGTTTGAAATCTTTTTCCAACTGTCTGAACATTTTATTTTGAATTTACATAAATTCGTGAAAAGAGTCACCAATAAAAATCTTTTACTGTTTGAAATATCTTCTGCTTTTATTCTTTGGTTTCTCGTTAAATGTCAAGATCGAGTTTCTCAACTTTAATTTCACATTAAAAGGGAACATTAGTATTCAACGTACGATCCGTTCTGCATGTAGACAAACTCGAAGCTTGGATAAATGTATTACAAACGACCCGTCAAGAATAAACATGTTATTACCAAAAAAAATGTAGTGAGATAAATAATATCCATTCATTTTTAGTTTAAAAAAATCTCAATTTTTCCTTTCTGTGGGTTCCTAAAGCATGTGAACAATTTAATTACTAATGAGCTCGGTCTTTCCAAGCCACGGCCTATGATCCAATTCACAAAGACAAAATCCAAGAAACAAACAAACACCAATTAATTGGAACAAGGAAATAAGACAATGGAAGTAAACCTTAAAAAAAAAAAAAAAGAAGAAGCAAGGCCTTGGTTAAACACCAAAAAGGACAATCTTTCTAACAACAAATAAATGCTCATATTTTTTCCAAATCTTGAACGCAACAGAACATCCAATTTAAGCAAAAATCATATTCAACCTCAAATTCATGAAACATCCTAGTAAATAATGTTAGTAAACTGTATTTGTAAAATAATTCTGTAGAAGATAAAATAATATATAAACAGAAATGTAAACGAAACAGAATTTAATCTGAGCCCACTGAATTCACAGTGTTTCCTTAAGGAATTTAATCTCCTCCTAGTACCCAAGGTTGTGGATTATTTCCTCTTAGGATAGAACGAATTACATACTGATGTAGCGGTACTTCAAACTCCAGTGTTTCAGCGAACACAAAGATCATTAGCAAATCACACTTACTATTGCTTTCTTAGTAGTTAAAACAATGCAGAAGAAAGGAGGAGAAGTCAGAAATTCGTATGAAAAATCTGAGAGAATGGACTGCAATTTATAGCCCCAACATGTTGAGTTCAAATGAAGAGTTGTAACTCTTCAGAGGTCAGTTACGTAAAACGGCCATAAAGTAAATGGCAATTTACGCAAATTAAAACGGGCAGAGGAAACATTTTCCATTACAAAAACGGACGGGCAGAGTCAATAAAACTGATAATTTGGATTATTAATTTTTTGTTACAAACACGGATAATATTAAGTTAATATTTACTATTAACAAATAAATTTGGTCCAAAAAATTAATCAATCAATCGATCATTTGACCAAATCCGAAGCCGAAGCCGAAGCCGAGCGAGCGAGCGACGATGATGGCACGAGGCTTTCCTTCTTTTTATATCTTTAAGAGCTACAAGAAGAGAAATTATATATATTCCTATCAAAAACCTTTTTCTCTTCCAATATGGGACAATGTCCCATTGTTAAGGAGGAAAACTTAAAAATTTTATTTTTCCTCCATTTCCATTCACCCTCTTTTAAGCCTATTTTAGCTTAAAACCTCGACAATCCCCCACATTAATGAGGAATGGCTATATCACGAAAATATGCATGAAAAACTATGTGATTCGCAAGCAAGGATTAATCGCATCTGGATAAGTAGGTTTTCCTTTGAACTTTCCGTAGCGAACTTATGTTGGATATACTCGGTCAATTGGTAGATTTGATATCTTTGAACGGTCGAACTTTGGTGTATACCTAGACAACCATAAGTCACACAATCAACCCTTAACCGTCTTTGGTTCTCATTGTTGTGTTCGTTTCAGCCATGAACACCGCCTAGTTTCATAAGTGCGTGAGAACTGACCTAATAGAATTCTCCTTGAAGCGGCTAATACTTCATACTTACATAGGTAATTCCTAAATGTGTCATCCCATAGATACACTATTTTGATATACCCCGTATCAAATTTAGAAATCATTAAAAAGCCTTAATGCTTTATCCTTAGTACTGAACATTGTCTCATCACGAGAATGGACCAAAGTTTTAGGTGACAATGTTGAGCCGTCATTAATGACTTTATTTGATCTCCTTGAACCTAGATCTTGGGATCTCCAGTCTTCTAGGTAGAGTTACCGCCACAATGACTTGTTCTCGGCCATAGTCACATTTCCCTCGATGATTTCTCAACTACCTTTCTAGTAAGGCCTTTTGTAAGTGGATCCGACACATTATCACTTGACTTTACGTAGTCAATCATGATAATTCCTCTAGAGAGTAATTGCCTAATAGTTTTATGGCTTCGCTGTATATGACGAGATTTACCGTTATACCTAATGCTCCCAGCCCTTCCAATTGTCGTTTGACTATCGCAATGTATGCATATTGGTGCCAATGGTTTGGGACAAAATGGAATGTCTTTCAAGAAATTTTGGAGCCATTCAGCTTCTTTACTGGCTTTATCTAAGGCTATGAACTCAGCCTCCATTGTAAAGCGGGCAATACAAGTTTGTTTGGACAACTTCCAAGATACCGCTCTTCCACTAATAGTGAATACCTATCCACTTGTGGACTTAGAATCAATTGAATCGGTAATCCAGTTTGCATCACCGTATCCCTCAATCACTACAGGATATTTACTGTAGTGCAAAGCAAAGTCCTGGGTATGTTCTAAATATCCCAAAACTTGTTTAATTGCTATCTAATAAGATTGACCTGGATTACTCGTGTATCGACTCAATTTACTTATAGCATAAGCTATATCTGAACGTGTACAATTCATGATATACATTAAGCATCCCAACGCACGAGCATAATCTATTTGTGATATGTTTTGGCCTTTATTCTTTGCTAATGTAAGATTCACATCAATTGGAGTTTTTGCAACTTTAAACCGTAAGTGCTTGAATTTTTCAAGTACTGTCTTAATATAATGAGATTGTGACAATGCGAGACCTTGAGGAGTCTTATGGATCTTAATCCCCAGAATTAAATCAGCAACTCAAAAGTCCTTCATATCAAACTTGCTAGTTAGCATACGCTTAGTCACATTTATGTTGGCAATGTCATTACTCATTATCAGCATATCATCCACATATAAGCAAACAATGTCTATATGATTTGGAACATTTTTAATGTACACACATTTATCACATTCATTTATCTTAAAACCATTTGACAACATTGTTTGGTCAAATTTCGCATGCCATTGTTTGGGTGCTTGTTTTAGTCTGTAAAGGGACTTAACAAGTCTACATACCTTCTTTTCTTTACCTGGAACCATAAACCTTTCCGGTTGTTCCATGTAAATTTCTTCCTCCAAATTTCCATTTAAGAAGGTCGTCTTAACGTCCATTTGATGAATTTTAAGACCATAAACTGCATCTAATGCTACTAACATTCGTATGGACGTAATTCTTGTAAATGGAGAGTATGTACCAAAGTAGTCAAGACCTTCTCGTTTTCTATACCCTTTGACTTCAAGTCTTGCCTTAAATTTATCAATAGCGCCATCATCTTTCATTTTCCTCTTAAAAATCCATTTAGAACCCAAAAGTTTATTTCCATGAGGAAGATCAACCAATTCCCATGTATGATTGTTCAATATGGATTATATTTCACTATTGACTGCCTCTTTCCAAAACAATAATTTCGAAGAAGACATAACTTCTTTAAATGTTCGAGGCTCATTTTCCAATAACAAAGTCACAAAATCTAGTCCAATTGAAGTAGACGTTCTTTGACGTTTACTATGTCTTGGATCCTCCTAATTAAATATACTTTCTTTTGTTTCTTCCCGAGGTCGTTTAGATCCTTCACCAATCGACTCACATTCCTTTTTATACAGATATATACTTTTAAAAAATTCAGCATTATCTGATTCTATAACCGTATTATTATGAATGTCGGGATTTTCTGATGTATGAAGCAAAAATCGATATGCTTTACTATTAGTCGAATATCCTATAATAATACAATCAACGATTTTCGGTCCTATTTTTACCCTTTTGGGTTTAGGAACTAGCACTTTTGCCAAACACCCCCACACTTTAAAATAATTCAAGTTGGGCTTCCTTCTTTTTTACTTTTCATAGGGAATGGATTGTATTTTGCTATGGGGTACTCGATTTAGTATTCGGTTAGCCGTAAGAACTGCTTCCTCCCCACAAGTTCCGTGGCAAACCAGAACTTATCAACAATGCGTTCATCATTTCCTTTAATGAACCATTCTTTCTTTCCACAATCCCATTGGATTGGGTCATGTAAGGGGCAGTTGTTTGATGAACAATTCCATATTCTAAACATATTTCTTCAAAAGGAGATTCATATCCACCACCCCTATCACTTCTCATCATTTTGATTTTCTTGTTAAGTTGCATTTTAACTTTATTTTTATATTGTCTGAATGCGTCTATTGCTTCATATTTACTATTAAGTAAGTAAACATAGCAATATTGAGTACTGTCGTTACTAAAAGTTATGAAATACTTATTTCCACCGCGAGATGGTATTGACTTCATGTCGCAAATATCTGTGTGAATTAAGTCTAAAGGATTTGAATTCCTTTCAACTGACTTATAAAGATGTTTAACATACTTAGATTTCACACATATTTGATATTTTATTTGTCGCATTCAAACTTAGGTAATACTTCCAAGTCAATCATTTTCCGCAAGATTTTATAATTGACATGACCCAAATGTATATGCCATAAATCATTTGACTCAAGTAAGTAAAAAGAAGCTGAAATTTTATTTTTATTCTCAACAACCATTACATTTAGCTTGAAAAGGCCCTCAGTGAGGTGACTTTTTCCTACAAACATCTCATTCTTACTTATTACAACCTTATTAGATATAAAGACACATTTAAACCCATTCTTAACAAGAAGTCCAACAGAGACTAAGTTCTTTCTAATCTTGGGAACATGAAAGACATTGTTTAAAATCACCACCTTGCCAGAAGTCATTTTCAGAAATATCTTCCCACATCCTTCAATTTTGGCAGTTGCAGAATTTCCCATAGAAAGCGTCTCTTCGGTTCCAATGGGAGCATATGTAGCAAACGCTTCTCTAATGGTACAAACATGGCAAGTGGCTCCAGAATCAATCCACCACTCCTTAGGATTTCCCACCAGGTTGCATTCAGAAAGCATAGCGCACAAGTCATCAACATCTTCATGCTTTTCAACCATGTTTGCTTGAACCTTCTTCTTGTCTTTCTTCGGAGAACGACAATCTGTACATTTGTGTCTAGCTTTCCCACAGTTGTAACAATTTTCGTTGAACCGCTTCTTGCTTGGGTTGATTTTCGGTCTAGAAACTTGCTTCCTCTTTCTCTTATTTTGAGGAGTATCCTCAACAATATTTGCTCTCATTATTGTTGAGTTTTTACGACCTCTCTTTTCAGCAGCTTTGTTGTCATCTTCGATTCTCAACCGAACAATGAGATCTTCAAGCGACATGTACTTGCATTTGTGTTTCAAGTAGTTTTTGAAGTCCTTCCAAAAAGGAGGAAACTTCTCAATCATCGCTGTAACTTGGAATGTTTCATTGATGACAAGATCTTCAATGAAAATTCTGTTAGTAACAGCAATAAAATTAATACTTTCAACATCAGTATTAATTCGACTTATACCTTCAAGAAGGAGATCGTGAATAATCACTTGCAATTCCTGGACTTGGGTAATAACAGACTTGCTACCTACTATTTTGTAGAACAAAAATTTAGCGGTAGCAAATTTCTTAAATCCGACATCTTCAGCTTTGTATTTCCTTTCAAGCACAATCCATAGTTTTTTTGATGTCTCCACATTACTGTAGATGTTATGCAGATCGTCCTCCAATCCGCTAAGAATGTAATTCTTGCATAGAAAATCAGAATGATTCCATGCCTCAATCACGAGAAAGCGTTCATTCTCTGGAGTTTCATTGGGCAGAATAGAAACATCTTCCTGTCACGACCCTAACCCCGAACCTAGTCATGATAGCGCCTCTCGTGAAGACCAGGCAAGCCATACCAAAACAGAACACCTCATTTAAACAGTTAAATATCATAAATAGTTCTAAAACATGATATAATAACCATAATTTATGAAAATAACGATAACAATAGTAGAAACCATCCCGACACAGCCCAAACCGGGGTGTCACAAGTCATGAGCAACTAAGAGAAATCCTAATACAGTCTACTAATCACTAAACTCGATACAATAGTTGTAGGAACATGAAAATGATAAGATAAGGGAGGCACGGGGCTGCGGACGCCAACATCTACCTCGTAGTCTCCAAAAACATTGCCTGGACTGGGAGGATCAGCACTCAGGAGTGGACTCTGCGATGCCTGAATCTGCACACACGGTATAGGGAGTAATGTGAGTACTCCGACTCAGTGAGTAATAGTCACAAACTAATTCTATATCAAGCAGTAAAAACCACTTAAAGCAGTAAATCAGTGAAGAAGTCAAGTGAAATCTCTTTAAGTCAGGTAAAACAGGAAATTTAGCAGGTAAATAACAAGTAGAAATCCGCCCCTCGGGCACAGTCTCAATCCCTCAGAACAGTATCAGCTCCTCGGGCTCACTCTCATCACTTAGTGCTCATTCTCAGCTCTCGACCCATATATCTCTCATAATAACAGAAATCAGAATAACTGCTGCGGCGTGCAGCCCAATCCATATAGATAGTCGACTGCGCTCACTGGGGGTGTGCAGACTCCGGAGGGGCTCCTACAGCCCAAACGCTATATTGTTGCGGCGTGTAGCCCGATCCATATAAGTATTGTTGCGGCGTGCAGCCCGATCCATAACATATATAATATCCTCACCATTGGGTTCTCAACCCCTCTCAGTCATTTACCTCACAGCCTCTCGGGCACAATAATAGAAGATAGGGATCTCAGCCCACAAATTCCTCTCATTTAGGAATAGTATGTTAAAAACCCGCTCGAATCATTTAAAACAAATAGAAACATGACTGAGGATTTGTTTTTAACAAGTATAGGGAGGAAAATTAGTCAAAATCCCCGAAGGGTTCCAATAGTTGGCACGAATCCCAAATCTGACAATTAGCCCAAATCATGATGATAACAAATAAGTTTCAGTCAAATACATAGTAAAATCATCAGTCGGGACAGACCCAATCTCAATCCCCAGTAGTAAAAGACCCCACGCTCATCATCCAGTGCGTGTCTCACCTCAATATAGCACTACGATGTGCAATTCGGGGTTTCAAACCCTCAGGACATCATTTACAATCATTACTCATCTCGAACCGGCTACAACTCTAGCTCACGACGCCTTTGCCCCTCGAATTGGCCTCCACGTGCGTCGAGTCTATCCAAAATCAGAACGAATACGTCACAATATGACAAGGGAACAAAGTCCAAGCGAAAACAATAGAAAAATATCAAAAATCCTGAAATTAACAAAACCCGAGCCCCGGGCCCACTTCTCGAAACTCAGAAATTTTCACATTAACGGGTTCATTATCCTTCCACGAGTTCATACATATCAAAAGTTCTCAATTCCGACCTCAAATGGCCCTTCAAATCCCAATTCAAAAAGTTCAAAATCCCAAGCCCTAGTTCTTCCATTTTTAGCTTAAGTTCCATGAATTTCTAGGTTAATTTCACAATAGAATCACGTTTTAGGTTCATAAATCTTACCTCCAATCAATTATCCTTGAATCCCTCTTCAATTTCCCTCAAAGAGCTCTCAAAATACTCATCTATGGAGGAAAAATGGCTCAAAATCGCGGATGAAATATTTTATAAACTCACTGCCCAGTTCTAATATTCCTTCTTCGCGATCGCGGCCCAAGCCTCGCGATCGCGAAGCACAAATTTTAACTTCCCAAAAATAACCCTATACGAACGCGACTCAATCCACACGAACGCGAAGCTTCAGGCCTCACACTTACGCGAATGCATTCCCTCACACGCGAACGCGAAGAACAAACTCCACTGGGCTCCAAATCCTTATACGCGAACGCGACCCCCTCACTGCGAACGCGAAGAACCAATTCCTTAACCTTCTGCGAACGCGATCCTTCAAGCGCGAATGCGAAGGTCTAATTCCTGGCCTGCCAAAATCCTTCTACACGATCGCGACTAGCTCTACGTGATCGCGAAGGCCAAATTCTTCTGCAATAGCTGATGATCAATTTTTGCAACATTTCAATATGGAAAATGGTCCGATTGACCACCTGAAACTCACCCGAGGTCACCGGTACCTCAACCAAAAGTACCAACACATCCTAAAACCTCCTTCAAACTTGTTGCAATCATTAAAACACCTCAAACTACACCAAATCCATCAATTCACATCGAATTCAAGCCTAAGTTTTCTAAAAACTTTCGAAATACACTTTCGATCAAAAATCCACCCAAACCACGTCCGAATGACCTGAAATTTTGCACACACATCACAAATGACATAACGAAGCTACAGAAACTCACAGAATTTCATTCTGACCCTCGGATCACAATCTCACCTACCAACCGAAAATCGTCAAAATACTAACTTCGCCAATTCAAGCCTAATTCTACACCGGACCTCCAAAACTAATTCCGATCACACTCCTAAGTCATAATCACCTCTCTAAGCTAACCGAACCATCAGAACTCACATCCGAGCTCTCTAACACACAAGTCAACATCTGGTTGACTTTTCCAACTTGAACCTTCTTAAAAGAGACTAAGTGTCTCATTTCTTACCAAATCCACTCCGAACGCAACCTACTCAAATCGATCATATAAAACACGGATAATGAAGCATAATAAAGCAAAAATGTTGAAAACAGAGCGGTAACTCATGAGACGACTGACCGGGTCGTCACATTTCCTTCATGAACTTCTATAGACTTAAAGTCGTCAAGTAGAAGAACATCTTCTGCTGCCACCGCTTGAAATCAATCCCGAATTTTTTTTTTGTATTTTTCTGTCGGTGCCAATGCCGGTGTTGTTCGGCTTGTCGATGCATTGGCAATCACCATAGGAACAGTTTGGTTCCCATTGTCATTTGTTATTTCTGTCAAAGAATGACACAAACAAATGTTAAAATCACGTAGATTTTAATCTCCAATGGAGTAGAAAACCACAAAGGTTTTAGTCTCCAGAAAAAGTGAATATATCACAGATACAGAAAATAATTAAATTCCTTAAACTTGTTAGTAAATTGTATTTGTAAAATAATTCCGGAGAAGATAAAATACCATATAAACAGAAATGTAAACAAAACAGAATTTAATCCGAGCTCACCGAATTCACAGTGTTTCCTTAAGGAATTTAATCCCCTCCTAGTACCCAAGGTTGTGGATTATTTTCTCCCAGGATAGAATGAATTATACACTGGTGTGGCGGTACTTCAAACCCCAATGTTTCAGCTAACACAAAGATCAGTAGCAAATCACACTTACTGTTGCTTTCTTAGTAGTTAAAATAATGCAAAAGAAAGGAGGAGAAGTCAGAAATTTGTATGGAAAATCTGAGAAAATGGACTGCAATTTATAGCCCCAACCTATTGAGTTCAAATGAAGAGTTGTAGCTCTTCAGAGGTCAGTTACGTAAAATGGCCATAAAGTAAATGACTATTTACGCAAACACGGATAATATTACGTTAATATTACTATTAACAAATAAATTTGGTTCAAAAAATTAATTAATCAATTGACCAAATCTGAAGGCAAAGCCGAAGCCGAGCGAGCGACGACGATGGCGCGAGGCTTGACTTCTTCTTAACTCTTTAAGAGCTACAAGAAGAGCAATTGTATATATACCCATCAAAAACTTTTTCCTCTTCCAATATGGAACAATGTCCCATTGTCAAGGAGAGAAACTTAAAATTTTTATTTTACCTCCATTTCCTATTCACCATCTTTTAAGCCTATTTTAGCTTAAAATCTCAACAAATAATAATATAAAACATGACACCTTGCTAAATAACAATAACCCACACATCAAGTAATTAAGGAGACTTAGCACCTAAGAGAGCTCGAAAGATTTGCAGCTACTTAACCAAAATTTTGGTATCATACTGCCTAGATTTTACCAATTTAATATTTGATCGTCACAATTAAAATAATGTAAGAAAATCATGCTTAGAGCCTAATGGTAGCTAACAATAAAGGTTTGATAGGCAAAATTTATACGTAGGCTAAATCTTGAACGAAAGAACACTGAGTTGGATTAAATTTGTGTTGAAAAACTTGTAGTAATATTTCACTACTCAAACATCATAATTTGAGATAAAAATAAGCGAACTCATTTATTAACTAACAAAACTCATTCAATTTTACTTCAATAAGAGAAGATAAACTAATTTTAGTATCACAGATAGACAGGAAAATGATTGCAAATACTTTAGCACCCAAAGATTCAAACTAACAAACTCTCATTTAACCACAAACCAAGAAATGAAATAGAGGTAGGAGTAATAAAAAGGTACCTGTTAAGCCAAAATTTCTTAGTAACAGTTGAAGAATCAATAAATACATAAAATTTGATTCCAGATATCCGACGAGAACCAACAGCTACAATCAAAAACCTCAATCGGAATCACGGATTTGAACCTCCGGACGGCGAATTGAACCAGCTTCAAACCTCAACTCACATCCATTTTTTCGAAACCAAATCTGAAATCAAAGATGAATAAACAAAACTCTTTTTTTTCAAATTTGAAGTCGAATCATCACTCACTAAAAACACAGAAACGTTTCCTTTTTTTTTATTGTTTTCTGGAATTTTTAGGAAAAAGCAAAAATCAAATCACAAATTACAAAAAACTCTTTTCTTCAAAACCCTCAGATTTTTCTCCTGAAATTTCTCTCTCAACTCACATCCCACAACTTTATTTGTTTTCTTTTTTAAAATTTTTAAAAATGATTCAATCGAACCCTATGTAGGTTGCCTACGTAACATATTCCACATGAATCAGACTAAGCGTAGTTCTGAAAAAATAATGGATAAAATAAACTAAAAATAAAATCTTTTTGGATTTTTATAAGATTTCCTTTTTTTTGGTCTCTTTTTTCTATTATCTAGCTCTATTTTCTAATTCCAAAAAAAGCGGTATGAAAGAAAATAAATTAAGGCTCAAAAGGCGTAGAAAAATATAAAAATGTTTGGGGCAGCTGAATAACAACCACAATACCGTCAGAGGTTTCGAATTTGACTCCTAAAAAGAAATAAAAAAATTCTGGCGATTAATGGGCTTTATGCGGTGCAAATCCGAATTAGTTGGAACCCTAAAGTGGGTACCGAACAATAGGTGAAACCCAAAAAGAAGAAAAAAAGGTGACATCATGTTTGATTTATTATTATGTATGCTTTAGGTAAAAATAGCACGTGCTAGCCAGTTTTCGGACTGGTCATTCAAAAATAGCCAGCGTTTGCAAAGTCATTGAAAAATAGCCACTATTTTGCTGCAACACGGAAAGTTCCAGCATAATATACTGGAGATCGGTGCACCTGTATATGAACTTCCAGCATATTATGCTGGACTGGTATATTATAATGGAACTCCAGTATATTATACTGGAAGTCCAGTATACTTATGATGAAGCTCCAGTATAATATACTGGAGTTCCAATATATTATGCTGGAATTTCAGTATATTATGCTGGAGTATTTTCCGGATTTTGACAATATTTTTCTTCAAATTTATCTTTACATAAAAAATATCTAAATTTCGATTAATTTTAAAACTGTGACTATTTTTAAGTAACCACTTATAAATTTAGCTATTTTTGAATTTCTCCGTTGCTTCAGGTGACATACAAGATTCAGTTATATAAGCATTCAACCATAGAAGGATCATGTGTACTGTGATAGAGTAAAAAACACAAGGAAATATATTTTCTGACAAGAGTCTATTTTATTAAGACAGGGAAATAAAGATCATCCCCTTGCCTTGTGCCTTAATTTGGGGTCACATAATTCTTGAATCCACGGGCACGTCAAATATAAGCACAGCTCTATCTAAAGCATTTAAGAAACGAATCATTCACATGGAAAGAAGGCCATACTCAGTGACTAATCCTCCAACTTCGAGGAATCAAATTTAATTTCCATGTGTATTTGTTCTTTTCTTCATTGTAACTGCACAAACTTTAATAGTATTTGTTACAGTAAACCAAAAAGAAGGCAGTTAGAAGAAAATGATAATTGGTGTATACTGTAGTTGATGAAAATTGAATTAGAATGAAAATCCATAACAAATTTGGATTTAATACCAAATAAATATTGTGGGCTATATAATTGAATTAATTATATAAGTGCAATATCTATGGATTAAATAAATAAATCTTAATCTATTGGATTAAAGTGATGAGCCCACTTTATTAAGCCCAAGATTTTTATCTTCCTATAGGCCCAAATTGATGCCCACGTGTCAAATGACGTGGCGCGCCAAGTCAAACGGAAGAGCCTATAGGATCATGCCACGTGTCAAAATGACAAGGCATGCCAAGTCACACTAAACGGCCAATGAAATTGCGCCACATGTGCAAGTGACATATTCTGGCCAATTAAATGCGGTCATGTCACACTTCAATTTGATTGGTCAGAAAGAATTGTTCTTATCATAACTCCTCCCTTCCACAACTATAAATATGGGTCTTCATAACCTAGAAAAGATACCAGAAGTTATAACAAGAAGCAATGGGAGCTCGTGGATCAAACGCTGCAGATTTCTCTAAAAGCTACAAGCATTCAAGTGTTCTAAGGATTAAAAGATCAAGACGAAGATTCAAGAACAAGCTGCAAACCCTTAGATTAAAAATACATCAAGATCAAGATCAGACCTCAAGCACTTGGATTAAAGTACAATGGAATTCAAGATTAAGCTCAAAAGCTCTTTTATTTACTGTCGAAAAGTAGAATCAGAGGAATCATAGAGATTGTACACTCATATTATTTGAAATCAAATACTACGATTGTTGCAATATTTTTTGGTCCTGATTTTATTTTCTCGATGCAAATTTGTTATCTACAAATTTTGGCACGCCCAGTGGGTCAATCTCCACCTCTTGTCTCAATTTTTCAATCACCAAAGTTCAAGAACATTGAAATGGCTTCAAAGAAAATCAACTTTAGTTCAACTTCCACCAAGGCTGCTAATTCCAGGTTCTATGCTAATGTGGAAAGCATCCTTGATGTTACCTTTGGAAGTTTTGGACCAGTTACGAGGAGCAAATCAAGCTCGTTAGGACAACAAGCACCCCAAGTGTCGTCCGCATCAACCCCTATTTTCGGATCTTCATCTTCAAAAGGAGTAAGATCTTTCACAAATGCACCTGAAGGAGGAAGCAATGTTGATGAAAAGATCAAGAAAACTCTTGCTCTTCTTGACCTCTCTGGATCCAAGCACTCTGTTGTGAAGGAAGATGATGATGCTTCAAGTGATGGATCCTTCTCACTTACACCACATAGCGTGAGCCAATCAAGGATCAATCTGTGTGAGGATCCATGCTACTCTCCATCGTCCAGGACAATCATGCAAGTCATGGTGACAAACACTTCATCTATGGAGGAGCAGTTGGCAAACTTGACGGAAGCAATCGCTGGCTTGACTAAGTGCATGCAAAATCAAGATGCTAGAATCGACAAGCTAACAGATAGGGTGGGAATCTTGATGGAAGAAGAATCTACCCACGCACCTGGCAAGCTCCCAGAAGTTCCAGAGAGTGATTCTCCCTAAAGACCAGTAGCATCTGCTAAGGCTATCCATGTCTCATCTGAAGGGATGATTCCAATCGATCAACTGAAAGAGTTCATTGAAGGAACCATTAAGAACAATTATGAGGTTGCTGCCAAGTCCTCCCTTACATATGCAAAACCGTACACTGCAAGGGTCGACATGTTGAGGATGTCTGTTGGTTATCAACTGCCGAAGTTTCAATAGTTCTATGGAAAAGGTAATCCAAAGCAACCTATGGCACACTTCGTTGAGATATGCAACAATACTGGGACTTATGGAGATTACCTCGTCAAACAGTTTGTCCGCTCGCTAAAAGGAAATACTTTTGATTGGTACACAGACCTCGAGGCTGGATCTATTGATAGCTGGGATCAACTAGAGTTCCTCAATCGCTTTTATAGCACGAGGCGCACTGTGAGTATGACAGAACTTACAAATACTCGTCATCATCAACGAAAGGGTGAACCAATTATCGACTTTATCAATCAATGGAGCAATGCAAGCCTCAACTGCAAAAAGAAGTTTAGTAAAGCTTCTGGCATAGAGATGTGCATCCAAGGCATGCATTGGGGATTGCTTTACATCTTGCAAGGTATCAAGCCTAGCACATTTGAAGAACTTGCAACTCGTGCCCATAACATGGAATTGAGCATGGCCTCCGCTGGAAATGAAAGGCTGCCCATCTATGAACCTCGCAAAGGGAAGGATAAGCAAGAAGTCAGGAAGTGGGGAAAGTTCGTACCCAAGCCTGAAAGCAAAGAATCTATGAATGTCAATACATCACCTGTAAAGTTCACGACGAAGGTGAGCAAGAAGCAGAGTATGAAATCCACTTCTTTTCAAGAAAAGCCAAGAGGAAAGTTGACTCTAAAAGAAATACAAGAGAAGGAGTACCCATTCCTGGATTCTGATGTTCCAGCCATTTTTGAAGAACTCCTCGAGTTAAATTTTATTGAGCTTCCGGAGATGAAGCGACCAAATGAAGCTTGGAAAATGAATGACCCAAATTACTGCAACTATCACCAACTTGAAAGCCACCCTCTAGAGAAGTTCTTTGTCTTCAAGGACAAAGTTATGGACTTGGCCCATGAAAAGAAGATCGTGCTTGAAGATGAGAAGGCAAGTACGAACCAAGTCTCCATCACCTTTGGCTCATTCAGTCTAGACAAGTTATGCAGTTTAAAAGAAATCAAAGATGAAGGATTACTGGAGAATAACAAAGTCGAAGTAGACCGCCATGATGATGATGAAGGTTGGACATTGGTGACTCGTCGTAGGCGCCACAAAAAAGAGCCTACAAAAAGAATCAATAGAACAACCAACAAGGAAAATGATGGTGAAAAGGCCAAGAAGATGGAATCTAGTTATGTATTTGAAGAAAGCAAAAGTGGAGGTGCACCATCTTCAAAAGCCACGACATCTAGTGACCTTGGAGGAGTTCTTACCAAGTTGGTTCTGCATGAAGATTTCCCATGAGGGCATTGATGCCTCTTGTTGCCATGCCGACAAAGGGAAAGAAAAGAGTGATGACCTATTATTGACAACATCTTCGAAAAAGCTCGTCGAGTCCATTCCTTAAGAAGTTAATGCTTGTGAGAAAAAAGTTACGTTCATGAATGATGATCTCCTACTTGGTGACACACCTTATAACCTCCCATTATACCTGGTTGTCTATATACGTGATGAAAGGGTAAATCAAATTTTGGTTGATAGAGGATCCTCCATAAATATCTTGCCAATTTGCACTGTGAAAGAACTTGGTATTCCCATGAACGAACTCTTGGAAAGTCGTATGATGTTTAAGGATTCAACCAAGGGGGGCAAAGAGCCATAGGTGCGATCAGGTTAGGAATCATCATTGAAGATATGAAATCAAGTGCATGGCTGCATATGATTGATGCAAAGACTTCATACAACGTCTTGCTTGGAAGGACTTGGATACATGAGAATAAATTAGTTCTATCTACCTACCATCAATGTTTAAAATACTAGAAGGGTGAAGTCGAGAAGAAGATAGTTGCTGATGATGAGCCATTCACCGAGGCTGAGTCACACTTCGCCGACGCAAAGTTCTACTTGAAGAACCACATTGTGAAGGAGCTAAAAGATGATGATAGCATGAAAAGTAAGAATGACAATCCCACAACTAAGAGAGCAGAGGTGACTACCGGTGAAGCCAAAGCTATTACTTAGGAGGTACAACCCAATGTGAATAAATCTTATAGAGGGAATATTGTGTCTTATGGCAAGAAAGTAAGTCATGCGCACCAATATGTCCCTAAAAGGAAGAAAGATGAAGGTGAATCATCTAATCTCCAAACTAACATGCTAAAGGAGTTAACTCTTCCGGTAAAATAAATTGAGGTAGTAAAGTTGTCCTCAAAGGCACTTGCAGGGATTGTGGCCCAAAATCGTTTGCAGAATGTGGCACTCCCTATAAAGCGAATAGATGAAAGTTTTGATCCTAACGCTTACAGACTTTTTGCAAAAGATGGATACAATCCAATGAGACGTCAAAGTTAGGGAAGCTGCCATTAGAAGCTATGACGAGACAACCATGTGAAGGTTTGGATACAAGCAACCGTCATCAGTGCACATCTCCATAAGAAGGGCGAGAAACAATTATATCACTATAGAAGATGAATCGGCCACTTCTAACAAGTCTTCTGTCTTTGATCTACTTGGAAAATCACATGTGAGGACCTCCGTGTTTGAGAGATTGGGTCCATTAAAGAAGGGGAACAAGTTCCAAAGAAAATTTCAAAGCATAAGAACACCCCCTTCGCCCAAAATCCAAAAGATCTCTAAGGATTTCCAAAGTTTGGTTCCTTCTAGAATGAGGCGACAAACAAACTTGTGGTTTCATGTAAAGAAGTACTAAAGGTAAGACATATATTGTGGTCTACACTAAGGAACATGATGAAGATGAAGAAAGTGTGGGTTCTTCGTATCATGTTACTGTACAAGGCGAGAATGGTGTTCCATCTTCAATGGAGGATAACGCAGAATTGAAGGATGTTTGACCGTGTTATCACATATCCTTAACAATGGGGACCCTCAAGAAGATGAAGATGTGAAAGATGCTCCACCTGAACTTGAAGAAGGAGTGAAGACGACAGTTGATGCCTTAAAAGAAGTTAACCTTGGCACCAATGAAGAACCAAGGCCCACCTACCTAAGTGCTTTACTAAAAGTAGATGAAGAAAGCACTTATATGGAGTTACTCAAGGAGTTCAGGGATGTCTTTGCGTGGAGTTACAAAGAGAACCTGGCTTGGACCCGAAAGTAGTAGTCCATCACCTTACAGTCAAAAATGGTGTTCACCCTATTAAACAAGCTCAAAGGAGCTTTAGGCCAGACTTGGTTCCCTTGATTGAAACTGAAGTTAACAAACTCATCAAAGTTGGCTTTATTCATGAAGTTAAATACCCAATATGGGTTTCAAGTATTGTCCCTATAAGGAAGAAAAATGCCCAGATTCGAGTATGCATTGACTTCAGGGATCTCAACAATTCGTGTCCCAAAGATGAATTCTCGCTCCCTATTCAAGAGCTAATGATCGATGCTACTATTGGTTACGAGGCAATGTCTTTCATGGACAATTCATCGGGCTATAACCAAATTCACATGGCACCAAAAGATGAAGAGCTTACTGCATTCCGCACCCCCAAGAGTATTTATTGCTATAAGATAATGCCTTTTGGCTTGAAGAACACTAGTGCTACTTACCAAAGGGCTATGCAGAATATTTTTGACAATCTTCTACACAAAAATGTCGAATGTTATATTGATGACTTGGTGGTAAAATCAAGAGAGAAGGGCGACCACTTGATAGACTTGATAATGGTGTTTGAGTTTCTCCGAAGGTACCAACTTAGGATGAATCCATTGAAATGCGCCTTTGGAGTTACTTTAGAAAAGTTCCTTGGTTTCATTGTTCAACATAGGGATTGAAATTGATCAAGCCAAAGTAGATGCAATCTTGAAAATGCATGAGCCTCAGGATATTCACGAATTGAAAAGCCTGCAAGGAAAGTTAGTGTACCTTAGGAGATTCATGTCAAACCTAGCTGGGAGGTGCCAACCATTCAGTCGCCTTATGAAGAAAAGTGTCCCTTTCAAATGGGACCAAGCGTGTAGAAATGTCTATGAGAGCATTAAATCCTACTTGATAAAGCCTCCAGTTTTGGCAACCCCTACACTTGAAAAGCCGTTGATACTATATATTTCAGCACAAGAAAGGTCTTTTGGAGCGCTGTTGGCCCATGAAAATAGCGAAGGGAAAGAAAATTCCCTTTACTACTCGAGCATGATGATGACACCAAACGAGCTGAATTATTCCCCAATTGAAAAGTTGTGTTTGGCGCTAGTCTTCTCAATTCAAAAGTTTAAGCACTACTTTCAAGATCATGTTGTCAGTCTTGCTTCTAAGGCAAATTCCATCAAGTTATGATGTCAAAACCTTTCCTTAGTGATAGACTAGAATGGTGGTACCTCCCGTTTCAACAATTTGAAATCGTGTACATCCCTCAAAAGGCTATGAAAGGACAAGCGTTAGCGGACTTCTTGGAAGATCACCCTATACCTTATGATTGGGAGCTAACTGACGAACTACCTGATGAGGACGCTATGGACATTGAAGTTCAGCTTCCATGAAAGATGTACTTTGATGGTGCTGCACATCGCGGAGGAGCTGGTGCTGGTGTAGTATTTGTCACTTCTCAAGGTAAAGTTCTGCCCTACTCTTTTACGTTGACGCAACTGTGCTCTAACAACATTGCTGAGTATCAAGCACTAATACTTGGGCTTGAAATGGCTGTCGAAGTGAAGCGGTTAAAATTACAAGTCTTTGGTGACTCTCAGTTAGTGGTCAATCAGCTTCTAGGTAGTTACGAGGTCAAGAAATTTGAACTATGCCCATATCATGATTACGCTAAAAAATTAATGGGGTGGCTTAGTGATGTGACTATTCAGCATGTGCCAAGGAATAAAAAATAAGAAGGCTGATGCTTTAGCTACCCTAGCTTCATCGTTAACCTTGCCTGATCAAGCACAAGTTACTGTCTGCCAAAAATAAGTAGTACCACCGCCAAATGAGGCTGAATGTGAAGAAAATGAACTCAAGCATCTTGTCACTATTTCTAAAGTTAGGAAATAAGAATGGCGACAACCCATTATTGACTACTTATGCTATGGGATACTTCCAGAAAATCTGAGGAGAAGGACTGAAATCCGTCGTCGTGCACGTCGCTTCCTTTACTACAAAGATACTCTATACAGAAGGTCATTCAAGGGAATACTCTTGTGATGCTTAGGGGAAGAAGAAGCATTCCAAGCTTTGCAAGAGGCATATTCTGGGGTATGTGGGTCACACCAGTCTGGACAAAAGCTCCACTTCCATATAAAAAGGATGGGATATTATTGGCCAACGATGGTAAAAGATTTCTTGGACTACACTTGAAAATGCAAGGCTTGTCAATTCCATGCGAATTAGATTCATCAACCTCCTAAAGTGTTGCACCCAACTGTTGCATCCTGGCCGTTTGATGCTTGGGAATTGGATGTTGTTGGACCACTGCCAAAGTCCTCTGGTAGGCACCTATACATCTTGGCTGCAACTGACTACTTCTTAAAATGGGCTAAAGCTATTGCAATTAAAGAGATAAAGAAGGAAAATGTTGCAAGTTTTATCCGAGTAAACATAATCTATTGCTTTGGCTTTGTTACATAATAACGGATACTGGAAAGCAATTCGATAATAGGTTGATGAACAAGATTTTTGGATATCTTTGGCTTCAAGCAACATAACTCTTTGATGTATAATGTTACGTCCAATGGTCTAGCTGAGGCATTCAACAAAACTCTATGCAACTTATTAAAGAAAGTCGTGTCCAAATCAAAACGAGATTGGAATGGCCGTATGGAAGAAGCTCTATAGGCATATAGGACGACTCACCGCAAGACAATACAAGCGACCCTTATTCACTCATTTATGGAGTCAAAGCTGTCTTGCCACTCGAGTGTCAAATACCTTCATTACGACTGGCTATTCAACAAGGGATCACTGATGAAGAAAATGCTCGACTTCGATTAGCAGAGTTGGAGGCTCTTTATGAGAAGAGGCTGAAAGATCAATAGAGTCTTGAATGTTATCAAGCTCGATTGTCTCGTGCCTTCAATAAAAGAGTTCGCTCAAGATCCTTTCAAGTAGGATATCAAGTCCTTGCCGTACTAAAACCCATAATTAACTCCCATAAACTAATAGGGAAGTTCACTTCAAAATGGGATGGGCCATATGTCGTACAAGAAGCTTACTCAAGTGGGGCTTACAAGCAAGTAGATGCAGATGGCATGAGAATCAGCCCTATCAATAGCAAGTTTTTAAAGAAGTACTATCCTTGAAGTTGCAATGCTCCTTGACGCATGACCTAAAATACATGTTCCTACACTCCTGGCTCGTATGAGTCTAAAATTTGTATGGCCTCACAAAAAAAAAGAGTCATCTAGGTTGAAAATCTCGAAAGAGGCGGCCTAAGCAAAAGTTAGGACATATAAAATAAAAGTCTGCTATGTTGAAACCTCGAAAGAGGCAGCCTAAGAAAAAGTTAGGACATCAAAAAAATTAAAAACAAATAATAAAAGTAAAAACAAATTAAAAAAAATCACCCATTCTGAACTACGGTATGACTTGATCCTCTTCACCGAGGTATGTAGGCAGCTTAGAGTTTCATTCTGAGTTCAGTCGCATGAGTTCAAAAGATACATAGTGCCCCAACCATCGTTCAAATAAAGTACGATGGAATCTAACCCATTCAATCAGCACTTGAAAATCAAGCTGAGATATCATTCTTCTGTTAAGCTTTGTATCTTATTTGATTTAGAAGGGTGCAAGCTGCTATGGTAAAATGGTGTCTTTATTGAAGTGATGAAAATATTTGCATCAAAGTCTGGGGTTATCTATGTCTTTATGTTAGCATAATCTTCAAGTTTGTTGGACTTCATATCCGCTCACTGCCCAAAAAAAGGGAGGGGAGAGAAGAGAGGCGTCAAAAGGGAACACAAATATAAGAAGAGAGATTCATTGGCACAATGCTTCAAATTCAGTGAGACTTGAACCCAAGATGTTTGGTGAGAATGGAAATCTTGAAAATTTATTAATAGTAAGAAAAATTTCTTGTGATTTCGAGGCTACCATACTAAAACATAAAAGTATTGGCGAAGTCGCGCCAATCTGAAACTGTCAACGTGTCGGAATCTAAAGTTAGATTCAAAATAATATATGGGCCGATTCTCAAATTGTCTGATTTCGAATTTTGGATGTATCCTATATATTGAAGTCTATTTTCCATAAAAATCAAGCGGTTTATGATTTCGACATTCCTACATCAAGATATAAATGTTTTGGTGAAGCCACACAAGTTTGAAATATTCAGCTTGTCGGAATTTTACTTTGACTTCGAAATATTATTTGAAACTATCCTCAAGGTATTAAATGCTACATTTTGGAAATATTTTAGATTTTGAAGTCTAGTTTACAATAAATCAAACGGTTTGTAATTTCGACATTTCTACCCCAAGTTACGAATATTTTGATGAAACTGCACAAATCTGAAATTGCCAGCATAGTGCTATATAAAGTTGGTTTTAAAATGTTGTCCGGGACAATTCTGAAGGTATTTTTTTAAAAGGTTTTTGTTGCAAACTTTTTGTGAGGCCCCGTGAAAATTTCCATTCTAAACCCGAAAGCTCGTAGTGGCAATTAGGATCATGTGCTAGTGATGCGTAGAATTCTTCCATTCTAAACTTTTTTTGACTGATCTATGCTCTAAAAATTCAAGAAATAATTTTTTCCAGAAAAGTGCGATTCTGCGGTCGAGAATGCGGTCGCACATCAGGTATGCGGACCGCATAGTCGCCGCAAAGGTTGTCAATGTGTTGGTCAGTTTGAGGTCAACTATGCGGTCGATTATGCTATCACATAACTGATATGTGGACCGCATAGTCATCGCATAATTCCCTTGGTATTTTGTAAGAGGCAGTTCTGCGGTGCATTATGCGACCGCATAATGGGTATGAGGACCGCATTTATGCCGCATACCCAGACAGTGTGTTCAGGTTTTGGGGCGTGTTTTTGCAGTCCATTATGCGGACCGCATGTCGACTTTACGATCGCAGATCTGACTCGGGGCTCCAATTTTCTAAATTTTAAACCCGACCTCCTATCGTTATATTTGGTGTAATAGCCCATTTTGAGCCTATTTTCTGATATTTCTAGAGTGAGAGAGAGGGGTCTAAGTGAGGGAAAGTGCTTCTCATCAAATTACTCCATGATTCCTTGGTAAATCATTGAAGATAATCAAGTGAGGGACCTAAACCCTCATCCCAAGAGGTAAGGCTTCATCACCTCAGCTCTTATTTTTATACTTAGCTGTAAGGGGGTCATTACTGAGGTAATTCATTGGTATAAGAGTGGATTTCTTGCATGCATATCAAACCTTAGAGTGTTGAGGGGTAGTGAACTAAAAATAAAAGCGATTGGGGTATAGAATGATAGAAATTTCTTTCAAAAAGGGCCTAAAATCACAATGCCCCTTTAGTATTTGATAGTATGCTCAAAACAAGCTAGAATCTCAATCTCGTCTCTAATTCTCGGTTTAATTTGTAATTCTTACACAATAGATCGAAGTGCTAAAAGTTCCGAAATTTTGTAAGGAATAAGGAAAGCTTTATTGAGGTATGTATGGCTAAAACCCTGTCTTTGAGTATGATAAGATTAAATTGAATTGTTGTATTGATTGTTATTTCACTTGACTTGGTGATGCAACCTTATATGCGTGGAAACTGTGTCTCAAATTGATCAACGTGCTATTCTTGATAATTTGAAAAGGTGAAAGGACTATGAATCATGTATCGAAATGCTTAGACCTTAGATTGAAATTGAAGTGCATTATTGTGCTATTTACATGAAGTCTCATCTACGCCTACAACCTTATTTGCTCTTGTGTGCCATACTCTCTTGAATTACAAACCTAATATTAAAAATGGGAACAATGTGAACGTGAATTGTGGAATGTGAAAATTGTGGCCCCAAGTGCCGGTAAACCAATACATGTGCAACCAAAGATTGGAGTGAGATGAATAATGGAAAATGGTAACGCCTTGGTAAGGCGGCCTAGCTGAACGGGCCATGATCGGATGCCATGTCATATACACACGGTGGTTATGCATTGATGATTGAAACTGGAAAGTGTGAATAGAATATTGGTAACGTCTCCGGGAGACGGCTTAGCCGATCGGGTCGAGATCGGACTCCGCTCAAGATAGCGGTGGTAATGTGAACAATTTGGAACAGTATGAAATGCCCAACTAAAGGCTATGGAAACATGATGTGAAGGTTGTGTAATTCTTTTTTGTTGATTATGTTGTGATCGTTTAAAGCTTTGGAGTGATACCTGTGATTTCCTTATTTGTGTATGAAAGTTCTTTCTAGTTTGATAATATTTAGTTATACATACTAGTTCTATTCGATGGCACTAACGTCCCTTTTTCCAGGGGCGCTACGTCTTTAAATAGATGTAGGTGTTTCTATAGCAGGCAATGTTGGTCGTAGCTAGTGCCGCATCATCCTTTCAGCTGACTTGGTGAGCCCCACTTCGTTTCGGGGTCCTATTTCATCTATTCATCATGTACTTTGTATTTGAGGTATAGCTGGAGCCTTGTTACCGGCATTTCCATATTACATTACTCTTCAGTTGTGTTTAGAGGCTCCGTAGATAGGTTGTGGGTAGTGTCGGGTATTGGAATTAAAGTAGAAATATTGATGTTTGGCAAAGATTTATAAAACTTGTAATATTTCGATAATTATGATGTAAGCTGCTAATAGAAATGAAATGGAAGTTGTTAATGAAATACTTACTAAATATGAGTAATGGAGTCCATTTCCTATTTATTCATGAATTAGTTTGGGTAGAATGAAACCTAGCAGGCTTGCTCAGTCAAGTTTACTAGGTTGAGCTCCGGTCGCGCTCCTCGGTTTTTGGGGCGTGACACTTTTAAAGGTGTTTGTATTGAACTTTTAAAGGCATTCAAATTTTTACGGTTTTTATTGCGAACTTTTAAAGGTGTTCGTCTCTATAACGACCCGGCTGGTCGTTTCATGAGTTGCCGCTCTGGTTTTCCCCATTTCTGCTTCTTATTGCCTTGTTCAACTGTATTATGTGTTATCGGCTTGGTTGGTTCGGGTTCGGAGAGGTTTTGGTAAAGTTTGAGACACTTAGTCTCTTTTGAGTAAGCTTAAGTTGGAAAAGTCAATCGTATGTTGACTTATGTGAAAAATGGCTCGGATGTGAATTATGATGGTTTGGATAGCTTTAGGAGGTGATTTGGGACTTAGGAGCGTGATCAGAATGTGTTTTGGAGGTCCAGAGTAGATTTGGCTTAAATTGACGAAATTGGAATTTTGGAATTTTCTGATTGATAGGTGAGATTTTGATATAAGGGTCGGAATGGAATTTTGAAAGTTGGAGTATGTCCGTTGTGGCATTTGTGACGTATGTGCAAAATTTCAGGTCATTCGGACGAGGTTTGATAGACTTTTTGACCGAAAGCGGAATTTGGAAGTTTTTGGAATTCTTAGGCTTGAATCCAATGTGATTTTGGTGTTTTAATGTTGTTTTGAGTGTTTCGAAGGTTGGAACAAGTTTGAATGAGGTTATGGGATATTTTGGCATGTTTGGATGAGGTCCCGAGGGCCTTGGGTGAGTTTCGAGTGGTTAAACGGATCAAATTGCATGTTGAAAAGTTGCAGATTTTGGCTTCAGTTCTATTGCAGGTTTTCCTTCTTCGCGATCGCGTGAGGAGGATCGCGATTGTGTAGAGCTTTGGTAGGGGGCACTCCAGGTTATTCATCGCGTTGGCGTATCTAGAGTCGTGATCGCGTGAGTTGTGCAGGTGATGAATCGCGAACACATGGGTTAATTCGCGATCGCGTAGGTGTAAGACCATGTGCATCGCGTTCGCGTGGGAGATGATACGTTCGCGTAAAGTGAAATTTTGGGCCAGAGAAGTTTGTGTTTAGTGATCGCGATGGATTTCCCGCGATCGTGATTAAGTAAATTAAATAGTTGGGTAGAATGTTTAAAATGCCATTTTTGCGATTTTTGGCCTAAGTTCACCATTTTTGACTCGGTTTTGGAGCTTTTTGAGAGAGGTTGAAGAGGGAATCAAAGAGAACTTCTTGGAGGTAAGAATTATGAACTTAATACTCGATCCTATTGTGACTTCGACCTAATTTAAACATGAAATTTGGGGGATTTGAAGCCTAAAATTGGGGAGTTAGGGCTTGGAAATTGGAGACCTTAATCTAGGGATTTGAGGGGCCATTTGTGGTTGGATTTTTGTATTCTTGGTATGTATGAACTCGTGGGAGGATAAGGATTTCGTTGATGTGATTTTTATTGAATTTCGATACGTGGATCCGGGGGTCGGGTTGGACTGATTTCGGAATTTTTGGTATAATTTGATTATTTTCGCATGAGCTTAGTTCCCTTAGCATATTCTAATGTTATGATTCTGATTTTAGGTAGATTCGACGCGAGTTAAGGTCGAGGCGAGAGGCAAAGGCATCGCAGAGTAGTATTTCATCCGGTTTGAGGTAAGTAACCATTGTAAATCTGGACCTGAGGGTATAAAACCCCGGTATTTCGTATTATTTTGATAAATGAGGTGGCGCACATGCTAGGTAATGGGCGTGTGGGCGTGCACCGGTAGGGATTGTGACTTGGTCCGTTCCGTAGCGACTATTAAGCCGCGTATTTCATTTGAAATCTTACGATATTCCGTATTTTTTAGAGATTGATACTATATTTTGGGTTTTATGCCATGTTTGGGGTCTTGTGCAGACCTGTTGAGACCCTTCGGGGTATTTTTACTATTTTCCTCACTCTATTTTTTTTGAAAGCATATCCTCAGTCATATTTTACCTGTTTATTGTTTAAATCCGATTTTATCACTCTACTTCTTAAAATGTGAAAAATTGTTTGGGTTAAGTTTCCCTGATTTCCACTGTTATGCCCGAGTGTCTGTGAGGTTAATGAATGATAGAGGTTGAGGACCTAATAGTGAGGATTATATATATATGGATCGGGTTGCACGCCACAACAATATTATATGTATATATTATGGATCGGGCTACACGCTGTAGCGATACTTATATGGATCGGGCTGCGTGCCGCAGCGATATGACTCTTGGGCTGTAGGAGCCCCTCCGGAGTATGTACACCCCCAGTGAGCGTAGTCGACTATAAACTATGGATCGGGCTGCACACCGCAGCGGTTATTATGATTATTACTATTATGAGATATTATTGAGCCGGAGTGCTGAGTGTGAGTACTGTGTGACGAGAGCTGAGTCACGAGTGACTGAGAGGCTTGCCCGAGAGGCTATATTTATGAGTAATACCTTGCCCGAGGAGCCCATTTATGATATTTTTGCTGATTTCACTCTTCTTATATAATGAGCCTCTATCGAAAACTGCTAAGTAAATGATTTCAAAGTATTTCAATTGAAATTGAAGTTTTACAAAGTAACTAGCTATTAAACTGTGGAGTTTGACTTGATATTCTGTTGAATACCTTTACATATATGATTTTTAACTACTCGTCACTGCACTCAAACCTTATTTACTTAAGTTACTTACTGAGTTGGCGTACTCACATTACTCCCTACACCTTGTGAGTAGATCCAGGTGCCCGAGCGGCAGAGTGAGGGTCCCCAGCATTATCAAAGCTTACCGGAGACTGCAAGATAGCTGCACGGTGTCCGCAGCCTGCTTTCCTCCTTCCTATCTTAGTTTTATGCATTTTTAGACTTATTATGTATTAGTCAGTCAGATTGGGTTGTATTTAGAGGCTCTTGACTTGTGACACCGGATTGTTGGGCTGTGTTGGTATATTTTTGTACTATTTTCCGCGCAATTCAGTGATTTATATATTTCTTATGAAAATTCGAGACTTAATCAGTTTTAGAAGATGGTTTTATAAAAAGAATTCACTCTGGTTACTTATTTGGGTTGGCTTGCTTAGTATTGTGATAGGCACAATCACGACCGAGGTATTGGGGTCGTGACAGTCTCAAACTTTTAAAAGCATTCGAAGTTTTTAAGGCTTTTGTTCCGAACTTTTAAAAGGTGTATGTCTCGAACTTTTAAAAGTGCTTGTCTTGAACTTTTGAAGGTGCTCGTGGCGAACTTTAAAGAGTCCCCACTGCCGACTTTTAAAGAGTTCTACCACGAACATTTATGGATCTTCGCCATGAATTTTAAAGGTCTTCACTGCGAACTTTTAAAGGTTTTTACATGAACTTTTATGGGTCTTCGCCGCGAATTTTAAAGGTCTTTACACGAACTTTTATGGGTCTTCGCCGCAAATTTTAAAGGTCTTCACTGCGAACTTTTAAAGGTGTTCACCGTGAACTTTTAGAGATCTTGACCACGAATTTTTAAGGATCTTTACACGAACTATTATAGGTCTTCGCTGCGAATTTTAAAGGTCTTTACTGCGAAATTTTAAAGGTCTTCACCGTGAGCTTTTAGAGATCTTAACCACGAGCTTTTAAGGATCTTTACGCAAACTTTTATGGTTCTTTACCACAAATTTTAAAGGTCTTCATCGCGAACTTTTATGGGTTTCTGACGTAAATTTTAAAGGTCTTTGTCTCGAACTTATAAAGGACTTTGTAGTTTTATGAAGTTATTTCTAAAAATGAAAAAGATACAGCAGATTAAAACAAAAAAATAAAAGTAATTTTTTTTTACCTTCACGTCAATGCTTCCGAGTCCACAAAACTAGACTCATATAAATTGCAAATATGTGAATTGATATTGAACAAAGATAAGCGCATGGGATTTATATGGATTTTGAAAGGTAGCATTGAAAGTTCTTTCTTCGATGCGGGAGTAGTGCTAAGACGACAGAAGAATTTGTAACCAACGGGGATCAGTTGACTAGTAGACTTCAAGCAGGAATCAAATAAGCGGATCGTCACTTGGAGGAAATGACTCATCAGCGGCAACCGTATTACAATTGGAGTCAAATAGCAGAAAGCCATTTCAATAGGGAATCATTAATCATAAATTGAAGTTTTGGCAATGACTATACATTAAATAAATAGAAAAGGATCAAATATGTCCCTATACTATTAAAAAAGGTTTAATAATGCCCTCCGGTATACTATCAGTCTAAATATCCCTAATGTTATACTATCAGTCCAAATATATTTCTGACATCATAAAAGTGGTACAAACCTATCTTTCCTCCTTGAACTGTCTCCCTATGACAACATTTCAATACTATCTCACTATTATACTCCCATTTTCATCCCTTCCCCACAACCTTTCTTTCCCTTTCATTTGAATAAAATCACATATCATAGATATACAAACAAACTATATCAAAAGAAATGCTAACAGCTAAAGATAATATGAAACAATGTGAACCGAGAAAATTCTGATTTTGCTATTCAAAATTCATGCTTATACGAACGAAAATACATTTTGTTTTATATAAAAAGCTAAGCAAAGATACAAGCAAACTAGTTTAAGGTGAGAAAGAAAAACAACCTAGACACGAGAGTTAATTTTTATTGTTTTTTTCTCTTCGACCACATTTCTGGAAGGCTACCATTTTTTCTCTCTTTACCATTTTTTCAAACGCTGTAGATTTCTCTAAAAGCTACAAACATTCAAGTGTTCTAATGATTAAAAGATCAAGACGAAGATTCAAGAATAAGCTACAAGCCCTTGGATTAAAAATGCGTCAAGATCAAGATCAGGCCGCAAGCACTTGGATTAAAGTAAAATAAAATTCAAGATTAAGCTCAAAAGCTCTTTTATTTACTGTCGAAAAGTAGAATCAGAGAAATCATAGAGATTATACACTCATATTATTTGAAATCAAATACTAAGATTGTTACAATATTTTTCGGTCCTGATTTTATTTTCACGACGCAAATTTATTGTCTACATATACATTTTATTATATGGTGTACATGGACCAAATTGGTTCGATTTTTATCAAAATCAACCAAACCAACTATATCAGTTTGGATTGATTCAGTTTTGTCTGGTTTTTTCGTTTTTTCGATTTTTTTTGTTACATGAATTCTTTTCAATCTAACTTTGTTAAAGTTATAAATAAAATTTTGACAAGTGAATATATGTTTAGTAAAAATTTAAAAAATTTAATAAACATATGATCTAATATTATATTCTTATGGGAGAATTTTTTTAGTAACTCATGATAGTTATTTTGTTAGTTGTTTAACAATAATTTTTCGTTAATGTACACCTTCAAGATTAACCGAATTTAATAATTAAACATAAAAATCAAGATGATACCTAAATGATAATATATTTTGTTTAATTTTAAATTATCGAAATACCATTTGAAATTCATAAAAGATATGAGAAATCTTGACATATGAATATAGAAGAACAAAGAGATGATTGATGCATTTCAGTAACACTTGATGAGAAAGTGAAACAAACCATTATTTATAGTAAGTAAAAATAAATGTACTTCATAGTTCTATTAAATATTACATCTCATTGGAGGATCTCAAATATTTTTACATTTTTTAGAGAAAATTCAATATAAAGTTGTCAAACCGATGGGCCACGACGGATGCCCGAGTCTACCTGTCAAACATTCCTAAGCATGCGTCTAAGATATAAACCTGAATAACATCTGCTGAATTATGAGAATAATATATATGAAGGAAACCTGCCCGAAATGCATATGTACGTATATGTGCAACATACATAGGGGGAGCCGACAATGCTTCTATAGACAACTATATACCTCAAAACTGGAAGCCGGCAAGGCCACATACTATCTAACTAGACATGCAGTATATAGACCTCTAACAGAAATACAACTGTACAAAGACGGGACTGAGCCACGTCATACCCATATATGTATATAAGCATATCGTACCAAAATCAAAAGCAGATCCAAATCAAGTGGAGCACACCAAATCTCGCTGATCAAGGATCCTAAGAAGGGGGATGTCAGCTTGCCTACCTGCACCTGCGAGCATGTAACGCAGACCCCGAAAAATAGGGCATCAGTACGAATAATGTACTGAGTATGTAAGGCATGAAAATCAGTACATAAAAGATATAGATGAAACATGGGATAAGGAATTTTGCCTGTAAGTCTAAATAACTTTGTAAATCCTAAAACATGTAGCGTCATGCACGTGTGTGTAAATGTCGTGGCATGCATAGGTATAGGTGTACATAACATCATCAAACCTTTGAGGGAATCCCATTATATCATCTCGTCCACTGTGGGCAAAATCATCAACATATACCAGCTGATCAGGTGTGGTGCGTATATAACGCCGTAAATTTTTCCCGTATCCCATATAATATAATATACATATATACGCGTATATAATGCCATCTGGTCATGGGTAAATGTACATGTATAAATGTATGAAATGCATAAGAAATACATTAATTAGATTTCTCAATATGCCTTTCGGATAAACTTAATCAAATACATATTTTTCTGAGACCCATGAACAGACGATAGAATAATAAGACTTATGGGAGAATAAGAATATACACATATCTAGCATTTCTACGAATGGAGTAATTTATGAAAGTTGTGCATTTGCTCATTTCTTCCGTATAATTTGGATCATGCAAAAAAAAAGGGATGACTTTAACATACATGGAGTAGGAAATAATCCGTATAATATTCTTGTAGGAGAATTTGATTGCAAGAAATCTCGTTGCTAATGAAGTGTTTAGACCAGAACATTGTTGAAGATTTCATAAGAATTGCACATTCTGTATTTTTATTCCTAAGTTCTAATTTGTAGGAAATGACTAATGTTTCTTGATGTTAAGAATGCTAACGTTTCTTGATGAAGCTTTGTTAAAAACTAGGAAATAACTAACATAGGAAATGAAGATTTGTTTAAAAGCTTTTGAAAATGACAGAATGAGGGCATGAGGATGGCTAATTATCTTGATTATGTATATAAGACATAGTTTCTTTCTATCAATTCACTTTTTGTTGTAGTATGTTGCCACCTAATTAAAGGTGACTTGAGAGTCATTTTTTGGAAGGTGGCATTGCTGCCACGTTATTTGGGGGAGGAGGGTTAGTCTTATCTCATAGTTATTAATTAACTAGGTAATGTCACGTTACTCGATAATTAATCTTTTACCCGCATAATTAAGGATTATCTCAACTACTTAAAATACTACTTATTTTTAATATACTTTATACATCATACTATCGTGGTCCTATGGTATCTTGTATGGTACTAGTCCATAAATATCGGGTATTATCGCTCGACCCTTATTTTATCCTAAATCAGCAACCTTCAACGAAATTCATTTTCTTTAATTCGTGTACCTTTTATCATTCTTGACACTTACTTATCGCTTGTTATAAATAGCATAAATACGTTAACCTCAAGATAATCTCATCCCCGAGTCTACGTCGATTAACTAAAGACAAAACTTTAATGTACGAAAATGCGAGATGCAACATCTTCCCTCTTTAGAAACATTCATCCTCGAATGTTTAGTTCTCCGGGATCTATATAACCTTGGTAGAGTCGTCTTTGTACCAATACTACTACCAATTCTTCCTATAGAAACTCAATAATTGAATGTCACATAGGACCACAATCATTGATAACGACAATGGCCTCACACGATCAATGACAATAACTGACACAAGAATCCATAAACGTACCTTAAGGTTATGACATCTCAATCGGACCCTTCTCTGGAGGAGGAAATAAGTTGGGATATCTAGACTTCATGTCTTCTTTGGCCTCCCAAGTCATTTCTTCCTGATTGTTGTTTCTCGAAAGTACTTTCACCGAAGTTATGTCTTTAGTTCTCAATCTTCGAAGTTGTCTGTCTAGTATAACAATTTGAGTTTCTTCATACGATAGTTGCTCTGTGACCTGAACGTCATCAACTGACATGATTCTAGAAGAATCTCTGATAAATATGTGGAGCATAGACAAATGAAAGATTGGATGTACAGACTCCAAGTCCGAAGGCAAGTTTAACTCATGTGCTACCTGGCCTACCTTGCGTATGATCTTATATGGTCCAATGTACCGAGGGACAAATTTTCCTTTCTTTCCAAACCTCATGACACCTTTTGTCAGTGATACCTTTAGGTTTACCCAGTCGTCAACCTGAAGCTCCAAGTCTCGCCGTCGATTATCCGCATAAGACTTCTGACGACTTTGAGTTGCTAATAGCCTTTCCTGTATAAGCTTGATTTTCTCAATTGCCTGCGATACCAATTTTGGCTCATATAATCCAGATTCTCCAACATCAAACCACCCTATGGGCGACCTACACTTCCGTCCGTAAAGAGTTTCGTATAGAGCCATCTGAATATTGGAATGGTAACTATTATTATATGCGAACTCAATAAGCGACAGATGATCATCCCAGCTACCTTTGAAGTCTATTACACAAGCTCGTAACATATCCTCAAGTGTCTTAATAGCACGCTCAGCCTGTCTATCTGTTTGGGGATGGAATGTCGTACTAAGACTTACCTGAGTCCCCAATCCTTTTTGGAAGGACCTCCAGAAGTTAGCTACAAATTGAGCTCCTCTATCCGAGATAATAGATATAGGGACGCCATGTAGTCGTACTATCTCCTTAATATAAAGCCTTGCATAATCCTCTGCGGAATATGTAGTCTTAACGGGCAAAAAATGGGTTGAATTTGTAAGCTTATCAACAATCACCCATATCGAATGGAATTTACAGTGGGTAGGAGGTAAGCCTACGATAAAATCCATATTGATTACTTCGCATTTCCAAATCGGGATCTCCATAGCCTGCAATAATAATCGACTAGGTTTTTAATGTTCAATCTTATCCTACTGATAGTTAGGACACTGAGCAACAAACTGCGCTATATCATTTTTCATTTCGTCCTATCAATATACTTCCCTGATATCATGATACATCTTTGTTTCTCCTGGATGGATAGAATAATGAGAATAGTGAGTTTCTCCCATAACCTGCCGACGCAGCCCTACAACATTAGGGACGCATAATCGTCCTCGATATCTGAGAACCCCATATACTGTAATTTCAAATGGTGTATTCTCCTTCTGAGGGGTGGTATCCCTATAATGAACTAACATATGATCCTCTTAATGGCGTTCCTTTACTTCAGTTACTAAAGAGGATGTTGTCGTATCCTGAATAATAATTCCAATATCACCTGAGTCTAGTAACCGAACTCCAAGACTAGCTAGCTGATGAATCTCATGGGTTATTCACTTTTGTTATGGCAGTAAATATGATAGGTTACCCATACATCTACAGTTGAGGGCGTCGGCTACTACATTCGCCTTCCCCGTATGGTATAAAATATCAATGTCATAGTCTTTAAGTAGCTCCAACCATCTACTTTGACGTAAATTTAATTCCTTTTGCTTGAAGATATACTGGAGGCTTTTATGATTCGTATAGATATCCATATGAATGCCATACAAGTAGTGCCTCCACATCTTTGGTACATGAATCACTGCAGCTAACTCTAAATCGTGGGTCGGATAATTCTTCTCCTACTTTCTTAGTTGTCTAGAAGCATAAGCTACAACCTTACCATGTTGTATCAGCACACAAGCCAATCCAATGCCTGGAGCATCACAATAGATAACATAACCATCGGTCCCTTCTGTGAGCGTTAGAACCGGTGCTGATGTTAATCTTTCCTTCAATGCCTGGATACTCCGTTCGCAAGCATCGGTCCATTGAAACTTAGCTCCCTTCTGAGTTAACTTACATAGGTATTCTAATCTTTTACAATTCATGAAATTCCCCTCTTCGAAGGCCCAAACTTCATCGTTTATCTATCACAATTACGCCCTTATGCCACTACCAGGGCAACATTTCATCTATCCTAAATGTTACTAGTCTTAGACTCCTTTGAGTTCACTCAGGCTATACTGAGCCTTCTATAACTTAGAGAAACCATCAACTCTCTTATGAGCTTAACCCCAAGAACTTATCCATTCTTGTCACCTTTTCACTCATCTTTTCTTATCCTTCCTCGTGTCTTCCTAAAACCTTATAGCTCTACCATACTTTAGCTTGCAACCTACACATATCTATTTATTCTTATTCGCAACCTTCCTTCAACTTACTTGCACCATAGATTTCCTTATGTTATTCTGGAACATCAAGCGAGACACCACATATCACTTTGGTCAAAGGTGGTAAAAGAGAAGAAAATTCAATTACAAGTTTCCTGTAATAACCTGCCAAACGGAGAAACTACGAACCTCCATCGGTGTCGGGGGTCTAGGTCAAGTCTTTACTACCTCAATCTTTTGTGTATTCACCCGGATGCCTTCACCCAAAATGATATGCCCAAGGAAAGCTACAGAGTTCAACCCGAATTCATATTTAGAAAAATTTGCATATAACTTTCCTTTTTATAGGACTCTGAGCACAATACGCAAATGATCTGCATACTTCGCCTCTGAATGAGGATACACCAATATATCGTCGATAAATACAATTATGAACAGATCTAAAAAGGGCTTGAACACACGGTTCATCAAATCTATGAATACTGCTGGGGAATTGGTCAAACCGAACGACATAACACGAAACTTAAAGTTCTCACATCTAGTCTTGGATGCTATCTTTGGGATATTATTCTCCTTAACCCTTACCCGATGGTACCCGGACCTCAAGTCTATTTTTGAAAAATACTTGGCACCTTGCAATTGATCAAATAAATCATCGATCCTCGGGAGCGGGTACTTATTCTTGATCGTCACCTTATTCAACTGTCTATAATCAATACACATCTGTAAGGAACCATCTTTCTTCCTCACAAATAACACTGGTGCTCCCCACGGTGATGTATTAGGTCTGATAAAGCCTTTTTCATGTAAGTCCTTTAGTTGTTCCTTCAACTCTTATTATAACACCAATTCTACCCAACCAAGCGCCACGTACCTTATCCTTGTTTATTATCAAACTTATAACGGGCCATTACGGGCACCTCTATATATATAAGTAACAACATTAGGACTAAACTCGCAGAACTCATCTAAAAAGGAGGTTTATATGGATACATAAGGGCCAACAGGGCCGTAGGCATGCCATACCCAAAACTATATACATGATACTGTCTGTAGAACCTTTTAAAAAAAACATAACCATAATATATACAAGTCGGGACGGGGCTCCCTACGTCCTCATAAAACAACCTAACACATTCAGAATCCTTACTTGGTAGTACTCCAAGAAGAGGTGGAATTCACCAACCAAAAGCTGACACTTGGAGGAGGTCTACAGTAGATGGTCCTTGCCTCGTCCTATATGAGAACCTCGATCAGACACACTTCGAAGCAGAACCTTCATATCCTTATCAGTTACCTTCCTCCTCTTGGCCTGACTACTATCCTCTTCCTATGTTCCCATAATATACATAGATAAACCTTGATTGACGAATTTCCAAGAATGTGGACTATCTGGAACCTCAAAAGAGCTGGTGTCCACAAATACACTGACATAGTTTTGAGCCTGAGGGAGACCCGGCTGTGCCAATCCATGCACTACTCCCCTCATACCCTGATCAACAAGCTGTGATAATGAAACTAAGAGCCTTGGTGAGGTCAGAACTCCTCTCACCCCATCTGCTGTCGGAGTGGTCAAAACAGCTCGAACGGATGACTCATATGGATCCTCGGATGGATCCTCCTCAATAGAACCCATGATTTCCGATGGGTTTGACTCCATAGTGTAACCTATATCTCTTTTTACCACTTTCGTAGCCTTCTGACCCATACTAGGGGTTTGCGCCTGTGAGCACGTGATTTTTGCCCTATATGAACTACTCCCATAGATCCAAGAAAATAATTTTCTCCCTTTATTTGCAATTTTGTAGATTTTTGTAGCATTTTTCGTTAATTGTTTGCATTTGTGTGCGCGTGTTAATTTTGTTTAAATTATGAAAAATACAAAAATATGTTGCATTTGCATTTAGGATTTAAATTTGCATTTTTAAAAATTAATTAGTAATTTAGTTGCTTTACATAAATGGAAAAAATCATAAAAATAATTTATTTTTGCTTTTAATTTTAGTCTTGAATTTTGGTAGTTTTTCCTTTAATTTGGTTTTAATTAATTGTAGTAAGTATTTGTAGTAATTAATTTAATAAGATAATTTGGTTAGGAAATAATTTAGGTTTATTTTTAAATTTAATTTGAAAGAAATTAGAAAAAAAAAGAAATGAAAAGGAAAAGGAAATAGAAGAGGAAAATCTGTTTTGGGCCAAAATCAATGTAATTTCCTTCAGCCCGATTAAAATTTCCCCTTAAACTCACCCGTTCTAGGCCCAGACCCGCCTTCATTACCCGGTCCGCCCCCACTTAAAACCAAACGACCGCGTTTTGTTGGCATCCAATCTGAGCCATTGATTCCCTTCAAATCCGACGGCTGGGAACTGGGCATTGCATTACTATAAGAGTGTTCGAATCAAACCCCGCCCCCAGTCTAAACCCCCTCAGTTCCCATCTCGTTCCCTAATGTCTAAACCCTAGAGCCCGCCGTCCCTAAAATCTCCATCGTCTCTACCGGCGGCGACGCTCTGAACCACCTCCAAACACCACCAAAATTACATCCTATGATCCCCATCTTCTCCTCTTTCCAAATATCTGTTCAGCTACCCTCGAATCTGCCCAGAGCCTTTCGAATCTTAAATCTAAATGCGGAACCCTAAAATCTCCAAAGATGCAAATCAACCAGTGGATGAAGATTTGAGTTCGAATTGGACTTTTGTCACGTGTATTCATCGAGAACACATGATTAAGGTTTATTTCGATCCAAAATCGGATTCAAAGGGTTGTTTAGGGATTCTTTTTGTTCGTCTGGTTCGGACTGGTATTGATAGTATTTCCTTCTCTTCATTTTCATTTCCTTATCCTCTTCTATTTTTTCTTCGTTTCCACTGTTTCCTCAAAGTCATTTCTGCATGTGTTTCATTAATCCGGGCTTCATCATTAATTAGTACTTTTCTTTAAGTTTGTTGGGGTTCGTTTGTTCAGTTTATTTGATTTTCATTCAGTCTTGGGCCATAGAGGGCATTTGGTTCAGAAATTCATTTGAGCTCGAATATTTTTCTTTTACAATTAGTTGTTCTGCTTTTAGCTCCTTTTGCTGGATTTTTGAATTAGAATTGGGTCCAAAAGGGGGGGATTAAGCCGGGATTGACAGGCCCAGGGCTTGGGTTTGATGCTTGGGCCATCTTGACTCGGGTTGGTTTTTGCGGGTAAATAACTTAGGGATAAAGGGCAGTTTAGGGTTTGTAGATAAGGAATCTCTGAATAACTGAATGGGGAAGCTTCTAGGAAGCTGGAGTGTAGGTTAATTTGAATGTTTAATTTCTGAACTAAGGTCTCCTAAGCAAAAATGAAAACATAAAAGGGGGCAAAGTATAAAAACCGATACCTTCAAGTTGCCCTAATGCCTTGCTTATAAAGTCACCTTTGCTTGACATACAAGAAGGAGAAAATTAGAGACAAAAAAATATTCCTAAAAAACTGTAACGACTGAGTCTCTTTGAAAATTCTGAGTCCCATTGCTGAAAACTACTAAAAATTCTGTTTTGGTTTTGGATTTTGAGTCTTCTGTTAGCTAGAACCTTTGAAGAATTTCATAATCATATTGCTGGGGTTAAGAAATGGTTTGAATCTGGTTTGAAATTGGGTTTTGGGTCTGCTGTGTATTACTGTTTATTAGAGCTGGGTTTTGCTGTTATTTCCTATTGCTGGGTCTTGTTCTACTATTGTTCTACTCCTGCTTGGCCACTGATTTCTCACTTCTATTGTTTCCTTTCAATTTCCAGGTATCTCCCATTCCTTTGACATGTGAAATGGAAGAACAAGAGTTTATTCGATTGAACTTCAAGCTGTCATATTAGCTTGTGAATGTAGTGTCTTATATTTTCTGGAAATCAATAAGATTTTACAATTGGCTTGGTTTTCCTTATTACATTCTATTTCTTTCTGTTTCATCCTGAGCTTGGTTTGTAACTTTGGATGAACTATGAGCTTTAGCCAATTAGTATAGATGAGTTCGAGTTCTGCCCTTGTAGGAATGGATTTTTTAAGGCTATTGTAAAAACTCATTCGATTTTCGTAGGTTTGGGATATCTGTTTAGTTTCTGCTAGGATTAGTATTGACCCAACATTGATTTACATCTAAATGTGTTGGAAATGCCATGTAATGGTTTGCCTATTCATAGATTTTCGAATTTGATTTAAATTCTTGCCTTTGGTTTCCTTTAGAAAGTTTTGGGTCGTATAGCCTTGTTTAAATGTATTAGTTTGAAATCAGAATTTGGCATAGGTTTAGATCTTTGAATGTAAAAGGAGAAGCAATTTGTATGAACATTTGACTATCATTTTAGGAAGTTAATATCAGTATTAATGTGTGGGGGGTTCAAAGGTGTTTTATATGTGATTAAAGATATCTGTATTCATCCAAATTTTAAGATTGAGATGGGGGTCGTAAGGTTCATCTAAATGTTGTGTGTTGAACACGAAATTGGTCTGTCAGCTTTGATCCTGCGAGGCCCAGTTTTCCATTTGCCCGTTCTGCATTCTTGACTTGGGCTTCCCATTGGACCAGCTTTCCCACATAACTATCATAGTTAGTTCTACCCTTTTTAATGAAGCAAGTCGCTGGTTTAGGCCCTTTTGATGATAGAAACACCTAATTTTATTCTTTGTCAATCCATTAGTTGCTAAGTTTATTTTAATTCTGGCTTAAAATAGAACCCCTTTAGTCTTTATTAATTAACTAGATTCCTCCTGAATTATATTCGAGGTGTGCCGTTAAGTAAGACATAGTTATGGCCCTCACTTAAGTTAATATTTTTAGAAATCGAGGCGTGTCATTTAGTTGAATTTCCATGGCCCTCGCAAACTTGAAAGTACGTAGTTGCTTTAGGCGCGCTATTCTAAAAGTTACCTTCCTAAACTCGGGTGTGCATTTATGTGACCCAAATTCAAATCTCAACAGCATTAGATAAAATATGTCGGGGACCACGAGTACATTTATGTGACGCGGTTCAAGACGTGTTTTAAATAACGTTGAAATCTTTCCTAAAAAATAATTAATGAAAAGCAGTTCTAAAGTTAAAATTGTACCATAGGCTAAAACATGTATTAGAATCAGATAATTAGGCCAATAATAGCAGTTGAGCGACCGTGCTAAAACCACAGAACCCGGGAATGCCTAACATATTTTCCCGGGTTAACAGAATTCCTTACCCGGATTTCTGTGTTCACGGACTGTAAAACATAGTCAATCTTTTCCTCGATTCGAGATTTGAACCGGTGACTTGGAACACCATAAATTATCTCAACTGGCGACCCTAAACTTTAAAAAATAATCCCATTTCGATTGTCACTTAAATTGAAAAAAACTCCCTTATACCCTTTCGGGGGTGTAGTGAAAAAGGAGGTGTGACAGCTCTGGCGACTCTGCTGGGGACCCAAACCCAGAATCTCTGGTTCAGGGTTCAAGAATTCGAGCTTAGATGAATTGTTATATTTGGTTTTATCTGTTATCTGATTTTATTACATGTTTGGGCCTAATGTGCTAAATGTTGTTTTTACCGCTTTGATATTATCTGAACTGTATATAGACTGCTATGAAACCCTTCTCTTCTCATCTTCGGGGATGTGCACGCTGGCCGTGACTCCCTATTTTGTTAGTGTCATACCTTGAAATAAGAAAGAGGCTCAGACAAGTTACTAAGCCAGATGGCCTTTTGGTTCCCGATACGTAGCCCCTCTTCGGCTCGAGTTGTCCGCTCAGGTACACAAGTCTAGAACAAATACCTAGGTTTTGAACCTAGAAAAACTCAGCCTCATGCCGGATTCCTAGTAGGAACGTTTGTTTGCATCATGTGTGTTTGACTTTGGAGACTCAACACAGGGGTTGGGTCTATCTAGGACAGGTACGCCCGAAATAAAAAGACTATCCTGATGCATCTTACTTGCTACTTGTGCATTCATTTGCTTCGAATTTGCATGTTGATCGGCTTATAAGGAAAAAGTTGAGAGAAGGAAAGTCAATGTGAGGGCTGAGAGAGATAACTGTCTGTTTTTGAAAAACCAAAATATACTGAAACGCTATCGAAATTTCAAAAAAAAAGGGTTTTTTGAAAATAGTTGGTTTTTGTTTTGTCAAAATAGCCCGAACTACGCCAGTTTGATTCTCACCAGATGTGGGATACATAGGCAACCCCCATCGGGTCCAACTTCTCTTTTGCAAAAATAGCCCAAAAAGAACAAAATTTTAATTTATTTTTAAGCAAGGTGATGCCATTTTTATCCAAAATAGCCGAATGTCCCCAAAACGATGCCAGAAGGCTGTTTTAGCAAGAACAACCACCTTTGGTCTCTTTTTCAAATTTTTGGCCGGTTAGCAAGCACAGCCTTAAAATCTTCTCCCCGGAAGTGCTGAAAGGCCGTATTTGCAAAGCCGAGTTTTATTTTTGAAATGACAATTTGAAAAAATATTAACTTTTCTTAAGTCAAATGAGTTATGATTTTGCCTAATCACCGTAATAAATGTGCAGAATGAGTACGAGTCAAAATTTGCCATTAACAGTCATGAACAAGATCCCTTTGGAGCTGTGTATGTGGTGGGAAGATCTGAGTAAATCAGGGCAAGATAAGGTCAATCTATACTTGGGATGTCTCACCGGGTTGTTGAAGATCAGGCCTAGAGGAGACATCATAAAGGCGTTGGTTACATTCTGGGACCCGGCCCACTACGTGTTTCATTTCTCGGATTTTGAACTCACCCCAACTTTGGAAGAAATAGCCAGATATATTGGGAGCACGGAGGTTCCTATGAGACACAAATATCTGATTGCTCCAAGAGTCGTCGCTGTGCACAGGTTCCTAGATTCCTTAAAGATAAGCAGGGGGTCCACAACCTAGATTTGGTAGCTGGTTTTTCTACTCCGCAGTTTATATACCAACAATACAGACACATATGAGGGTTTAATAATCCAAAAAGCAAAATTTGTAGCAAAGGGAATCGCCTCAAATGGGAAGAACACATGTGCTTTGCTTTTATGGTGGTATTCTTGGATCTTCTGATGTTTCCTAGGAAAGATGGAAATATTGATTTACGGATAGCTGGGGTCATCAACACTTTGCTTACTCAGGACAAAAGCACCCTCGCACCTATGATAGTGTCTGAAATCTTCTACGCTCTCACAGCCTGAAAAGCCAGAGGAGACTTTTTTGAAGGGTGCAACTTGTTGCTATAGATGTGGATGATTGAACATCTATGTCATCGTCCTCAATATATGTGCTATGGGTCGACAGAGAAAAATTGCATAGAGGAATTTTATACAAGGGTCGACGGGTTTAGCCTGCCAGAAGGGGTGCGCAGAATGGATATCACATATCTGTTCCATCACTGCAGAGTAAATAGAATGGACGTTTGGGTGGCTTCCTCTAGATGAAATCGTATACATGCCAGCTACCGGACCTCACTTCCTCCTGATGGGTCTCAGAAGTATCCAGCCTTATGCCCCATACCGGGTTTTGAGATAGTTGGGGAGATGTCAAATAGTTTCAAAAGATGAAGACCTTAGTGCTCAGGTAGTCGAGATTGGTCCTGATGGTCAGTTTCGTGAAGCAGTAGTCCGCCAGATTTGGAGCGAATGTCAGTACCTGACGGCAAATACCTGTGTGTGCGATCTATCCAAAGGTGAAGTTTCACCAGGGTACCTTGCTTGGTATAAAAAGGGTAATTGAGTTTGGAAGGCCAGCCAAAAGACTCCATCTTCAAGAATTTGTCGAGGCGTCACAAGCGCAATGAGATTGGTTGGACAAAGAAAATGAGTATAGGGCTACCATAAGCAAGCTGGAAAAGCAAGTCAACGATCTTCAATTCGAGAATAGTTTGCAAGCTGCTGCGGATGAGGGTGAAAAGAAAAAAGTTAGCCAAAGAAAATGAGACCCTTCAAGCCCAGATTCAGGAAATGAAAATAGCAGCTGAAAATCCCGCCAGAAGTACAAAAGAAGAAAAGCTTATAAAGAACCTTAGGCAGAAGGTGAGTGAGTATGGTTTCAATTTGAACAAGGCAGAGGACGAATTAGCAAGGGCTTGACAAAGTTGGCTAAAAATGCGGAGGAACGAGAGCGCTTGGTTAAACAGTTAAAAGAGAAATATGACAATGAGGTTGTGGGGTTGAAGAAAAGGGTCACCATCTTTGAGAACAAAATGATCAAGCAGGCAAAAGACTTTAAGGCAGAAAGGGAACACTGTTATGCAACGATGGCACAGTTAGAAAGAGATCTGCAACAACTTCAAGAATAGAATCATATATCTGAACAAACATTGGAAGCTAGGGCCCAGCAGATTGGGCGTTTGTTGCAAGAAAAGGACATCATAAGAGAATGGGTCAGAAGGATTGCCGACTACATCACAATGAAATGCATAAGTGTGAGGACATGACTAGATCCATGTTTTTCGCCACTGTGATGACTTTTGTCTGTCAGATAATGGAAGATCTCTACCACATCTAAGGGGATTTAGCGCGTAGGCCCGTGGCGAGACCGAACGTGCCCCAGGAGCATTTGAGGCATTGATGTATTCATAATTTTTACTCGAGTCTGTATTTTCTTTCCGTTGGAGTCTGTTAGTTTGTTTTCGAGTCTGTGTTTTCATCTTGCCGTTGGAGTCTATTAGTTTTTGAGTCATTGTAATCAAAGCATTTTCTTTATATGAAAAATTTGAAAATCCCAAAATGTTTTATTATTTATTTTTACACTTATCCCCTAGAACTATGCAAAGATCTGATTCATGCGGGGTCATGATACGTAGGCAATCTCCATAGGATTCGATCATAACCAAAAAGAAAAGAGAGAGAAGAAAAAAAAGGAAAGAGAAAGGAAAAACAAGAGAGAAAAGAAAAAGAAAAAAGATAAAGAGAAAACAAGGAACTGTGCGGAGAAAACAATGGCAAAATAAGAGAGAAAATGAGAGAATAAAGAACAACGAGAAATTGAGCAAAGAAAGGCGGGATTGAAAAAAAAGAGAAGAAGAAAAGAAAAGAGAGGGAAAAAAAAGAAAAACAGAAGTCACAAACGGAAATAAAGAAAAGCTGGAATGACGCAAGCAACCGATCAGATGCATAATAGAAATGGTTGCCTATCTGTTAAACCCTGATCGCTAACGAGTTTGTTGTTGTCATCAAGCATCAGGCAGGTGGTTAGTTTGTGTGGCATTCTGGCAACTCACCCATATAACACCCGGTCCAAAAACAAGTCGATCATGACCAACCAGGAACTTGATGCGAGTGTTACCGATCCTTCGAGAAAGGGGGAAGAGTCAGATGTTAATTTGAAAGAAGAGATATATAAGCTGAAACAACAGATGGCCGAGATGTACCAAGCATGGGTAAAAGGTCACCCGCCACCACTTTACCCCGCTAACCCTGCCTTTATCCCGCCATTGGCTCAGTCCTAGGAACCTCCCACAGCCGATTCATCCTCGGGCTTTCCCATTTACGACCATTATCAGGGCACTACTTTCCAAACACCATAAGCTCCACCACCCAAACCAGTTCCATACCCTCCTCCATCCGCCACTCCTATTTTCGTGGCACCCCCACCTGCTACACTCCACCGATCCTCTAGCGAGCCCTTATTCCAAGCCCATGATAACCAATATTACCCCCCGAAGCCCACTTTCAAAGCTCCAGAACCCTATTCCTACACTCCTCATTTTGATCTCCCTGTGGAAACTGAGAAACTGTCTAAAATCCTGAACAAGAGGAGATGTTTAGGAAGGTTAAGAGCCTGGAACAGTCCTTCAGGAATATGTAGGGGTTGGGAGATCATGTAAGCGTGGCTTACAAGGATCTATGTTTATTTCTAGATGTTCAGTTACCGGTGGGGTTTAAAATGCCCAAGTTTGATTTGTATGATGGGCACGGAGACCCAGTGGCACACCTAAGAGGTTTCTGTAGCAAAATGAGGGGAGTTGGCGGGAAAGACGAGTTGCTAATAGCATATTTCAATTAAAGTCTGAGTGGTTCAGCACTGGAGTGGTATACTCGGCAGAATCATAGAAGATGGTATACATGGGACGATCTAGCCCAGGCATTCGCTTGTCACTTCCAGTACAATCTTAAGATTATTCCGGATCGGCTGCCTTTGACAAAGATTGAGAAAAAGCACAATGAAAGCTTCAGGGAGTATGGTTTTCGGTGGAGAGAACAGACAGCAAGGGTTGACCCTCCAATGAAAGAAAGTGAAATGGTGGACTATTTTCTGTAGGCCTTAGAACCTACTTATTATGGTCATCTAGTATCAGCTATAGGCAAGTCCTTCAATGAAGTGGTGAAGATGGGCGGTATGGTAGAAGAAGGGCTCAAGACAAACAAAATCATGAGCCATTCGGCTATTAAGGCAACCACCCAGGCCATTTAAAGTGGAACTGGGGAGTAATTGGAAAGAAGAAGAAAGAGGACGTGGTAACAATTGATTCGAGAGCTTGGTTCGGACCTAGGGGCTCACCTCACCACTACAATTAGCCTCGACCCGACCACTAAACTTACCCCATACCCCGTATAATCCACCCCAACATTACTACCCACCACCAGACCCCCATTTCTCTGTCCACCATACCCAAATATACATCCAACCCCCCGCCCATGCACAATGGCATGCACCAGCCCCACAAAATACCTACCCAGCTCCACAAAATACCTATCCACCCCCACGAGCCTATCGAAACCCTCCTGGATTAGGTTTCCGACCCACTCAAGCATTTAAGAGCGAGAGGTTGCAGAAGAAGAAAACCTTCACTCCATTGGGAGAGTCCTATACTAGTTTGTTCCACAGGTTGAGACAATTGGATATGCTGAGGCTGATCGAGCCAAAACTACCAAATTCTCCCCCGAGAAATCTTGATCATTCTGTAAGTTGCGAATATTGTTCTGGTGCTCCGGGGCACAACACGGAGAAATGCTAGCAATTTAAAAATGCTATTCAATAGCTCATTGATACAAATCAGATTGATGTCCATGCTCCAGAAGTGCCCAAATATCAACTAGAACCCATTGTCGGCCCATCATGAAACAAACATGATCGAGATAGTGCATAAGGGAGGGGAGCCTAAGAAACCTTCACAGACCATCATGATGATTCCGTCCAGTGAGGTCATGCTAGTTGAAAAGTCAACAATTGAGAAGCCAGTGATCAAGTTGAACGGGACAAATAGTGAACCATCTGCGGTAGTCAAGAGGGGGTCCTCAAGTGATGTCGCGGCGAAACAAGAAAGAGAAAAAGTGGTTGTGCCAGGGGTGGCGAACAAGCCTGTTGTAATTATGGAGGGTGCCCGCACAGATACCGTCATTATCAAGCCTGTAACCCAGTTACCGATAGTCGATAGCAAGTCTGCCCCTTGGAATTATAAACGGGTGACAGTAACGTATAAAGGGAAAAACGTTAAACAAGAAGTCTATGAGACTCACGGATTGACTCGGTCAGGGAGATGTTTTGCCCCCAAGGAGCTAAGAAAAGCTAAAACCTCCAAACATAACCCAGTGCTAGTAAATAAAGTTGTGACCGAAGAAGAGGCAGAAGAGTTTTTGAGAAAGATGAAAGTGCAAGACTATTCCATTGTGGAGCAGTTGTGGAAGACGTCTGCTCAGATTTCATTGTTATCATTGTTAATCCATTCAGACGAGCACCGTCGAGCCTTGATGAAAAACCTAAACGAGGCCCACGTTCCTGACAAAATCTCAGCAAACCATTTGGAAAAGATAGCCAACAAGATCTTTGAGGTAAACAGAATCACTTTTTCTTATGATGAGCTGCCCGTGGAGGGTACTAAGCACAATAGAGCCCTTTACCTTACAGTAAAATGCGAAGATTCCATGGTTACTCGGGTATTGGTCGACAATGGTTCTAGTGTGAACATTTTCCCTCTCTCTACTTTAAACAAGTTGAAAGTGGATGATGAAAGAATTCACAAGAACAATATTTGCGTTTGGGGATTCGACGGTGGAGGGAAAGATTCAGTCGGTGATATAGTGTTGGAGCTGACAATAGGACCAGTTGAATTTACCATGGAGTTTTAGGTTCTAGATATGGCTGTATCTTACAATCTGATGTTGGGTCGACCCTGGATTTATGCCGCCAAAGCAGTCCCATCTACCCTGCACCAGATGGTCAAGTTTGAATGGGATAGATAGGAAATAGCTGTGCACGACGAGGATAATTTGTGTGCTCCCAGTAGTGCCATTGTTCCGTTCATTGAGGTTGAGGACGATAAGGGGCCTTGGGTCTACCAGGTTTTTGACATGGTGTCGGTTGAGAAAATTCCAGAAGGGAAGTGTGTTCCAATTTCTAAGGTAGCCGCTGCATCATTCATGGTAGCCGTTGAAATGTTGAAAAATGGTTTTGTACTTGGCAAGGGTTTGGGTGCATCTCTGTAAGGAATCATACAGCCGGTGTCTCTCCCCAAAAATTTGGATACATTTGGTTTGGGATTCAAGCCCACAACCGCAAATGTGAAAAGAGCCAGAAAGTTGAAATAGAGGGCATAGTCCTCCCAAAGCCTGTCCCACGTCTCTCCAGATCATTTGTCAGGCCTGGCACCAAGAAACGCCCAGTAACAACAGTTCCCAGTTCTATGGTTGGTCTTGATAAGGAGCTGATTGAAAGGTTCGAGAAGTTGTTCGACGATGTGAATATGGTGGAAGCTAGAGAGGGTTCTAGCAAGGCGGATGTGCAATTTGTTGGCCCCAGTGCAAAGATTAACAATTGGGAAGCTACTCCTCTCCCTACCAAGAAGGAGTTTTAGTAGTTTGCTTTGATTTTCTTTCAGTTTATCTGGATTATTCCAGGGTTGTAATTCAGATTATATGTTCCGTATGTTTGGATGTATAAACCTTGTTATCTTTCAATTTCAATGAAATACAATTTCCCTTTTTCTTCATTCCTGATAGTTTTATTTTTGTTTTTGTTTTCTTCCTTGTACCGTTCTTTTTATGCTGGTTTCAATGACATGACATGCATGAGAAATCTTCGGCCCAGTCTTAAAAGCCAATCTAATTCTAAAATAGTAATTCAAGAAATAGAGTATGATGATAAATCGGAATATGATGAGGATGAGGCCTTTGAAGAGATTAGTAAAGAATTAAGCCATTTTGAAGAAAAACTCAAGCCTAACCTGAGTGATACAAAAGCAATCAATTTAGGGGACCTAGATAATATCAGAGAAACTAAGATAAGTGTCCATCTTGAACCTCAACTCAGGGAGGAGATAATTAAAGCATTGTTTGAGTACAAAGATATTTTTGCATGGTCATATGACAACATGCCGGGTCTAAGCGCTGACTTGGTGGTTCACAAATTGCCCACTGACCCGGCATTCCCTCCCGTCAAGCAGAAGTTGAGGAAGTTTAAAACAAACATGAGTGTAAAGATTAAAGAAGAGATCAAAAAGCAGTTTGAGGCAAAGGTCATTCGAGTCACGCGATATCCCACTTGGTTAGCCAATGTCGTGCCTGTACCAAAGAATGATGGTAAGACTAGGGTGTGTGTTGATTATCAAGATCTCAACAAGGCAAGCCCAAAGGATAACTTCCCATTGCCAAACATCCACATTTTGATTGATAACTACGCCAACATGAGATTGGGTGTTTTGTGGATTGCTATGCGGGCTATCATCAGATTCTAATGGATAAGGAAGATGCAAAAAAGACGACATTCATCACGCCATGAGGAACATACTACTATCGGGTCATGCCTTTCGGTTTGAAAAATGCTGGCTCAACTTACATAAGGGCAATGACGACCATATTCCATGACATGATACACAAGGAGATCGAGGTTTATGTGGATGATGTAATCATAAAGTCCAGAAAGCAGTCTGACCATGTCAGAAATTTGAGAAAGTTCTTCCAAAGGCTTCGCAGGTACAATCTTAAGCTCAATCCTGCCAAGTGCGCATTTGGGGTGCCGTTTGGGAAACTGTTGGGATTCATAGTTAGTCGTCGAGGTATTGAATTGGACCCGTCAAAGATCAAAGCAATCCAAGAATTTCTACCCCCAAGGAACAAGACTGAGGTGATGAGTTTATTAGGGAGGTTGAACTACATCAGCAGGTTTATTGCTCAGCTTACGACAACTTATGAGCCTATCTTCAAACTGCTGAAGAAGGATGATGCGGTCAAGTGGACAGATGAGTGTCATGAAGCATTTGATAAGATAAAGGGGTATTTGTCAAACCCACCTGTGCTGATGCCACCAGAACCGGGGAGACCTTTGATTCTGTATTTGACGGTCCTAGACAATTCATTTGGTTGTGTGTTGGGTCAGCATGACATCACCAATAGGAAGGAGCAGGTCATCTATTATCTAAGCAAGAAGTTCATATCTTATGAGTTTAAGTACACTCACCTGGAAAGGACATGTTGCGCCCTAACTTGGGTAGCACAGAAGTTGAAGCATTATTTGTCATCTTACACTACTTACCTCATCTCTCGTTTGGATCCGTTGAAGTATATCTTTCAGAAGCCTATGCCTACAGGGAGGCTCGCAAAGTGGAAGATCTTGCTAACAGAATTTGACATCGTCTATGTGACTCAGACGGCAATGAAATCCCAGGCATTGGCCAACCATTTGGTCGAGAATCCAGTGGATGAAGAATATGAGTCTTTGAAGACTTACTTCCCTGATGAAGAGGTAATGCATATTGATGAGTTGGAACAAGTAGAAGAGCCAGTTTGGAAACTTTTCTTTGATGGAGCTGCTAACATGAAAGGCGTTGGGATAGGAGCTATACTTATTTCTGAAACAGGGCATCACTACCATGTTAAGCTCAGCTTCGTTTCTATTGTACTAACAACATGGCTGAGTACGAGGCATGAATTTTGGGTTTGAGGTTAGCTGCCGACATGGGTGTCCAGGAAGTCTTGGTCTTGGGAGACTCAGACCTTCTGGTGCACTAAATTCAGGGAGAGTGGGAAACACGAGATTTGAAACTCATACCGTATCGACAATGTTTGCATGATCTTTGTCATCGGTTTCGATCAGTAGAGTTTAGGCATATTCCAAGGATCCATAATGAGGTTGCCGATGCTTTGGCTACTCTGGCGTCAATATTACATCACCCAGATAAGGCTTATGTTGACCCTTTGCATATTTAGGTCCATGATCAGCACGATTACTGTAACATGGTGGAAGAAGAACTGATGGTGAATCGTGGTTCCACGACATCAGGGAATACATCAAAATGGGAGTATATTCGGTATAATCCATAGGTGATCAAAAGAGAACAATTCGTCGTTTGGCAAGTGGATTTTTCTTTAGTGGAGGAGTTTTGTACAAAAGAACTCCAGATCTTGTATTGTTAAGATGCATAGATGCTAGACAGGCCACGGCTATCATGACCGAAGTGCATTCCGGAGCCTGCGGACCGCACATGAGTGGGTATGTTCTGGCAAAGAAAATTCTCCAAGCAGGTTATTATTGGCTCACCATGGAGCGAGATTGTATCAGTTTTATGCGCAAGTGTCATCAATGCCAAGTACATGGATATTTGCTTCATTCTCCACCATCTGAATTGCACACAACGTCTGCACCATGGCCTTTTGTCGCTTGGGGCATGGATGTCATTAGACCGATTGAGCCAGCAGCATCCAATGGGCACAGGTTCATTTTAGTAGCCATTGATTATTTCACCAAGTGGGTTGAAGCTAAAACTTTCAAGTCCGTGACCAAGAAAGCAGTAGTCGATTTTGTGCACTCAGATATCATTTGCCTGTTCGGGATCCCGATGGTAATCATCACATATAATAGTTCTAATCTCAACAGTCATTTGATGAAAGAGGTATGTCAACAGTTCAAGATTACGCATCGCAATTCCACCCCATATCGCCCTAAGGCGAATGGAGCAGTCGAGGCAGCCAACAAGAACATAAAGAAGATACTCCGGAAAATGATGGAAGGTTCTAGGCAATGACATGAAAAGTTGCATTTTACGTTGTTGGGTTATCGCACTACTGTTCGCACTTCAGTAAGTGCGACTCCTTATTTGTTGGTATATGGCAATGAGGTAGTGATACTCGCGAAAGTTGAAATTCCTTCCCTTCGAATTGTCGCTGAGGCCGAAATTGATGATGTTGAGTGGGTCAAAACTCGCCTAGAGCAATTGAGTTTGATCGATGAGAAAAGATCGGCAGCAGTATGTCATGGCTAGTTGTATCAATAGAGAATGGCAAGAGCATATAACAAGAAGGTGCGTCCACGGAAGTTTGAAGTGGGTCAACATGTACTGAAACGTATCCTTCCACATCAGGCTGAAGCAAAAGGCAAGTTCGCCCCAAATTGGCAGGGGTCGTTCATCGTAACGAGAGTGTTGTCCAATGGTGCTTTGTATTTAACAGATATAGAATGCAAATGTGTAGAAATGGCTATCAATTCTGATGCGGTCAAAAGATATTATGTATGATTTCTTTGGTTAAATTGTGTTTGTTTGTACTTAGCATGTTTTGAAGATTGGAATGACGACGTCATTTTGTTCTGCTATTTAAACACTTTATCCTTTGTTACCCCCTTTGAGACTTATTTATTTCCATTCTACTCCTCTTTGGAATCAGTAGCAAAGAGCAGAAACATAAGCGCGAAAGATAAGTAAAGGAAAAGAGAGAAAAGGAAAAATGAAAATTGAAAAAAAGAAAAAAAAGCAGAAAAAAAGAGAAAAAGAAGAAAGAAAAGAACAACAACAAAACAACAAAAAGAGAAAAGGAAGAAGAAAGAGGAATGAGAGAGTCACAACAACAAAGCAATTTCTATGACATGAACTACGTTCGACCTGATTCCTTTTAAGGATACGTAGGCAGCCTCACGGTTCGGTCCCATCAAAGTAAAAATTTAAAAGTCCCCAAGCAAAGGAACTGGGGCAGAAGTTGTGTTTGTTGTAAGAAATTTGATTCCGAAAGTTGTAATCTTGAACCCATTTGAATTGTTTTGAGCCTTTTGATACCCTTTCTTTCTAACCCTATCCAAAGCCCACATTAGGGTCCAAAGAAAAACCTTCCGATCAGTCTTCAAGAGATTCCAAGTCGAGCAAGTAAAGGTAATTCATATCAGGGGCAACACTCCGGTCCAAACAAGGAAATGAAAAATGAGAGAGTCTTATTGGTGAAAACCCTCGCAGGAACCGTAAGGCGACAAAAGCTGAGAGAAATCAAAAATGAGAGAGTCTTATCGGTGAAAACCTTCACGGGCACCTTAAGGCGACAGTGAGTTGAGAGATAAACAAATGAGAGAGGTTTGTTGGTGAAAAACCTTCGGGGCACCGCAAGCCGAACAAGGACAAGGTTTTGGTGAAGAAATTGGATTTTGAAGATCTCGGGGCATAAAGTACGGCCATTGAAAGTTGATTGATTGGATAGACTGGGCCGATTAATCCGAAATGCATGTCATGATCATTGGTGCCAGCTACTCCACCCAGATAAGTCTCTTTTCTTTTTCCTTTCTAGCAGTCACCCAGTTTTGGATTTTTCTTATCCTTAACTCTCAAAGTCATTGCATTTCATTTCTTTTGGGTTTTATTCCTCTAAGATGTTTTCAATGTCAGTTATGTTTTAGCAAATAAGAAAGGATTTCAAAGATCACTACCAACTCCCAAAATTGCACGAAGCACAATTGGCCAGAACATACCAAAGATAGTATGATGTGAAGTAGGATATAAAGTGCCAGCGAAAGTTACATCGGTAGAATGATTTAGTAATTTCATGGGAGATGAAGAGGTTCAGAAAAAGGGGTCAGAGACGTAAAACAACGGTTTGGGTATAGAACACTCGGGGTCATCCAGGGTCATGTGGGTTGAAAAGTCATTCAGAAAGTCAAACGATTCTTGGCCAGTTTGGGGAAGCCGGTCAAAGATAAGCATGGCAGCAGAGAGGCCACCATCATCAAGAATGCCATTAACTAACCACCACATTTTAAACTGACAAGATTTTTCTTTGACTGAAACAGGGGCAGGAAATTTCATTTATTTCGGAGAAACCCTTTGTAAGGAAAGGCAAGCACCAAACAGGTTTGACCGTAAATTCTCAGGACCCGCCTGGATAATGGGATTTAATTCGAAGTTCTCAGGACCTGCCTGGATAATGGGATTTAATTCGAAGTTCTCAGGACCCTCCTGGAAAATGGGACCTAGTTTAAAATTCAAAACAATCGTGAGTAGCAAGATCTAGCATAAATGTACCCCCAAAGGAATATAAGTTGGCATCTTTGAGATAGGATTCAATTAGGAGTTTTCAGGACCCTCCTGGATAATGGGACTTAGATTTAATACTTCCATTAGATAACAATATTTAGCGTAAGCTCTGTTGTAGGGTAGTGTAATTCAGCCGTAAAAATTGTCACTCTTAGGGTAATACTTGATTTTTAACTTTCAGGACCCTCCTGGATAGTGGGATGTAGTTTTAAGACCTTCGTAGATAACCAGATTTAGTGGAAGTCATACCTTTAGAAAACATAATTCAGCTTTTAAAAACTGTCATTTAACTAGGAGTTGTCAGGACCCTCCTGGATAATGGGATCTACCTTTCAAATTCTTAAAATATTCGATAAACACTCACATATGTGCCTAGCTACCAAACTGGGGCAGAAAATTTTCTTTGTTTTGTCTATTTTGTTGAAATCAGGCACCTACCTGGATAGCATGGGAATACAGTTAAAGTTCAGTAATCAGGCGCCCACCTGGAGAGCACGGGAATACAGTTCAAGTTCGGCAATCAGGCGCACACCTGGAGAGCACGGGAATACAGTTAAAGTTTTGGCAATCAGGCGCCCACCTGAATAGCACGGAATACAGTTCAAATTCGGCAATCAGGCGCCCACCTGGAAAGCAAGGGAATACAGTTAAAGATTTGGTAATCAGGCGCCCACCTGGAAAGCAAGGGAACACAGTTAATGCTTTGGCAATCAGGCGCCCACCTGGAGAGCACGGGAATACAGTTAAAGTTTTGGCAATGAGGCGCCCACCTGGAGAGCAAGGGAATACAGTTCAAGTTCAGCAATCAGGCACCCACCTGGAGAGCACGGGAATATAATTCCAGTTTTGGCAATCAGGCGCCCACCTAGAGAGCAGGGGAATACAGTTCAAGTTCAGCAATCAGGCGCCCACCTGGAGAGCATGGGAATATATTCCAAGTTTTGGCAATCAGGCACCCACCTAGAGAGCACGGGAATACAGTTCAAGTTTTGGTAATCAGGCGCCCACCTGGAGAGCAAGGGAGAACAACATCAGTTTTAAGGAAGGGGAACAATTTAAATGTCGGTAATCAAGCGTCCACCTGGAGAAAAGGAAAGCATATCAGATTATAATTCGAGTGCAGCAATCAGGCGTCCACCTGAAAAAAAGTCAAAGCATCTCAGATTACAATTCAAGTCGGCAACAAAGGGACTTCACCGGGAGAATACATGTCAACAAGGCAACAAGAACCACAAGATCAAGTTTGAAGATACAAATAGGTTTTTTGTAATGCATAGATCATAGTTTAGTCTAGCTTCTTTTTATTTTGACATGGTATAATAAGGAGTTCAGTAAGCAGTAGCAGCGGCAACAACAACAATGAAATCACAGCTTCATGGTAGTCCCAGCTACCAACACTCCCCGAACTACACTGACCTGATTCCTTTATAGCCAAGGATATGTAGGCAACCTCATAAGTAGGGTGCGGTCAAATCTTTCAAAAATGCTTCCCACGGAGTATTCAAACGGGCAAAAATCGCTTGTATCTGCTCACTTTATCTTTGCACGAAAACTCTTCGTGTTTCCGAGCAAAGAGGGGCAACTGTGAGCTCGTGATTTTTGCCCTATATGAACTACTCCCATAGATCCAAGAAAATAATTTTCTCCCTTTATTTGCAATTTCGTAGATTTTTGTAGTATTTTTCGTTAATTGTTTGCATTTGTCTACGTGTGTTAATTTTGTTTAAATTATGAAAAATACAAAAATATGTTGCATTTGCATTTAAGATTTAACTTTGCATTTTTAAAAATTAATTAGTAATTTAGTTGCTTTACAAAAATGGAAAAAATCACAAAAATAGTTTATTTTTGCTTTTAATTTTAGTCTTGAATTTTGGTAGTTTTTCTTTTAATTTGGTTTTAATTAATTGTAGTAAGTATTATTTGTAGTAATTAATTTGATAAGATAATTTTATTAGGAATTAATTTAGGTTTATTTTAAATTTTAATTTAAAATAAATTAGAAAAAAAGAAATGAAAAGGAAAAGGAAATAGAAGAGGAAAATCTATTTTGGGAAAACCAAACGACCCCGTTTTGTTGGCATCCAATCTGAGCCATTGATTCCCTTAAAATCCGACAGCTGGGAACTGGGCATTGCATTACTATAAGAGTGTTCGAATCAAACCCCGCCCCCAGTCTAAACCCCCTCAGTTCCCATCTCGTTCCCTAATGTCTAAACCCTAGAGCCCGCCGTCCCTAAAATCTCCATCGTCTCTACCGGCGGCGACGCTCTGAACCACCTCCAAACACCACCAAAATTACATCCTATGATCCCCATCTTCTCCTCTTTCCAAATATCTGTTCAGCTACCCTCGAATCTGCCCAGAGCCTTTCGAATCTTAAATCTAAAGGCGAAACCTTAAAATCTCCAAAGATGCAAATCAGCTAGTAGATGAAGATTTGAGTTCGAATTGAACTTTAGTCTCATGTTTTCATCGAGAACATACGATTAAGGTTTATTTCGATCCAAAATCGGATTCAAAGGGTTGTTCAGGGATTCTTTTTGTTCGTCTGGTTCGGACAGGTATTGACAGTATTTCCTTCTCTTTATTTTCATTTCCCTATGCTCTTCTATTTTTTCTTCGTTTCTCTATTTCGTTAAAGTCGTTTCTGCATGTGTTTCTTTGATTCGGGCTTCATCATTAATTAGTACTTTTCTTTAAGTTTGTTGGGGTTCATTTGTTCAGTTTATTTGATTTTCATTCAGTCTTGGGCCATAGAGGGCATTTGGTTCAGAAATTCATTTGAGCCCGCATATTTTTCTTTTACTATTACTTGTTCTGCTTTTAGCTCCTTTTGCTGGATTTCTGAATTAGAATTGGGTCCAAAAGGGGGAGATTAAGCCGGGATTGACAGACCCAGGGCTTGGGTTTGATGCTTGGGTCATCTTGACTCGGGTTGGTTTTTGAGGGTAAATAACTTAGGGATAAAAGGCAGTTTGTAGATAAGGAATCTCTGAATAACTGAATGGGGAAGCTTCTAGGAAGCTGGGGTGGGGGTTAATTTGAAAGTTTAATTACTGAACTAATGTCTCCTAAGCAAAAATGAAAACATAAAAAGGGGCAAAATGCAAAAACTGATACCTTCAAGTTGCCCTAATGCCTTGCCTATAAAGGCACCTTTGCTTGACATACAAGGAGTAGAAAATTAGAGACAAAAAAAATTCCTAAAAAACTATAACGGCTTAGTCTCTTTGAAAATTCTAAGTCCCATTGCTGAAAACAACTAAAAATTCTATTTTGGTTTTGGATTTTGAGTCTTCTATTAGCTAGAACCTTTGAAGAATTTCATAATCATATTGTTGGGGTTAAGAAATGGTTTGAATTTGGTTTAAAATTGGGTTTTGGGTCTGCTGTGTATCACTGTTGATTTGACCCAGCATTGATTTGCATCTAAATGTGTTGGAAATGCCAAGTAATGGTTTGCCTGTTCATAGATTTTCGAATTTGATTTTAATTCTTGCCTTTGGTTTCCTTTAGAAAGTTTTGGGTCGTATAGCCTTATTTAAATGTATTAGTTTGAAATAAAAATTTGGCATAGGTTTAGATCTTTGAATGTAAAAGAAAAAGCAATTTGTATGAACATTTGACTATCATTTTAGGAAGTTAATCTTAGTATTAATGTGTGTGGGGTTCAAATGTATTTTATATGTGATTAAAGATATATGTATTCATCCAAATTCGAAGATTGACATGGGGGTCCTAAGGTTCATCTAAATTTTGTGTGTTGAACACGAAATTGGTCTGTCAGCTTTGGCCCTGCGAGGCCCAGTTTTCCATTTGCCCGTTCTGCATTCTTGACTTGGGCTTCCCATTGGACCAGCTTCCCCACATAACTGTCATAGTTAGTTCTGCACTTTTTAATGAAGCAAGTCGCTGGTTTAGGCCCTTTGATTATAGAAACACCTAATTTTATTCTTTGTCAATCCATTAGTTACTAAGTTTATTTAAATTCTGGCTTAAAATAGAACCCCTTTAGTCTTTATTAATTAACTAGATTCCTCCTGAATTAGATTTTAGGAGTGCCGTTAAGTAAGACATAGTTATGGCCCTTGCTTAAGTTAATAATTTTAGAAATCGAGGCATGTCATTTAGTTGAATTTCCATGGCCCTCGCAAACTTGAAAGTGCGTAGTTGCTTTAGGCGAGCTATTTTAAAAATTACCTTCCTAAACTCGGGTGTGCATTTATGTGACTCAAATCCAAATCTCAACAGCGTTAGATAAAATATGTCGGGGACCGCGGGTGCATTTATGTGACGTGGTTCAAGACGTGTTTTAAATAACGTTGAAATCTTTCCTAAAAAATAATTAATCAAAAGCAGTTCTAAAGTTAAAATTGTACCATAGAGTAAAACATGTATTAGAATCAGATAATTAGGCCAATAATAGCAGTTGAGCGATCGTGCTAAAATCACAGAACCCGAGAATGCCTAACACATTCTCCCAGATTAACAGAATTCCTTACCCGGATTTCTGTGTTTGCGGACTGTAAAACAGAGTCAATCTTTTCTTTGATTCGGGATTTGAACTGGTGACTTGGGACACCATAAATTATCTCAAGTGGCGACTCTAAACTTTTAAAAATAATCTCGTTTTGATTGTCACTTAAATTGGAATAAACTCCTTTATACCCTTTTCGGGGGTGTAGTGAAAAAGGAGGTGTGACAGCGCCTGTCATATAATAGTAAATGCATTACTAAAAACATAAATAAGGTAAAGATTAGGAGTGAATACTTATGACTCAGTTCTATCACACAATCTGGATTAGAAAGAAAAGTAACCATCCTAAATATCTGATAGCCTCCTGTCTATAAGTGTGGTACACAACACACCCATAAACAAGACTCTACTAGACACGGTCTGTAGACAACTCTAAGACAGAATTTCTCTGATACCACTTTTATCATGACCCAAAACGATGGCCGCGACGGATGCCCGAGTCCTACCTATCAAACATCCCTAAGCATGCGTCTAAGATATAAACCTAAATAACATCTATTGAATTACGAGAATAATATACATGAAGAAAACCTGCCCAAAGGCGTATGTACGTATACGTGCAACATACGTAGGGGAGCGGACAAGGCTGCTATAGACAACTATATACCTCAAAACTTGAAGTCGACAAGGCCATAAACTATCCAACTAGACATACTAACTACAGACCTCTAATAAAAGTACAACTGTACAAAGACAGGACTGAGCCACGTCATACATATATATATAAGCATATCATACCAAAATCAAAAGCAGCTCTGGATCAAGTGGAGCACGCCAACTCTCGCTGATCAAGGATTCTAAGAAGGTGGACCGTCAACTTGCCTACCAGCATCTGCGGGCATGAAACGCATGCCTCGGGAAATAGGGCATCGGTATGAATAATGTACTGAGTATGTAAGGCATGAAAATCAGTACATAAAAGATATAGATGAAACATAGGATAAGGAATTCTACCTGTAAGTCTAAATAACTTTGTAAATCCTGAAACATTTATAGTGTCATGCACGTGTGTGTAAATGTCTTGGAATGCATAGGTATAAGTTTACATACCATCATCAAGCCTCTTAGGTCATCCCATAATATCATCTCGTCCACTATGGGCAAAATCATCAACATATACTAGCTGATCAGGTGGCGGTGCATATATAACGACGTAACCTTTTTCTCGTATCCCATATAATATAATATACATATATACACGTATATAACACCATCTGGTCATGGGCCAATGTACATGTATAAATGCATGAAATACATAAGAAATACGTTAATAAGATTTTCTACGGAATGCCATAAAACTCAATCTACCTTTTGGATAAACTTAATCAAATACGTATTTTTTTGGGACCCATGAACAGACGATTGAATAATAAGACTTATGGGAGAATAAGAATATACCCATATCTAGCATTTCTACGAATAGAGTAATTTATAAAAGTTGTGTATTTGCTCATTTCTTCCGTATAATTTGGATCATGCCAAAAAAAGAAAGAAGAGATGGCTTTAACAAACCTGGAGTAGGAAAAATCCATGTAATATTCTTGTAGGAGAATTTGATTGCAAGAAATCTCGTTGCTAATGAAGTATTTAGACCAGAACTTTGTTGAAGGTTTCATAAGAATTGCACGTTCTATATTTTTATTCCTAATTTCTAATTTGTAGGAAATGACTAACGTTTCTTGATGTTAAGAATGGCTAACGTTTCTTGATGAAGCTTTGTTAAAAGCTGGGAAATGACTAACATAGGAAATGAAGATTTGTTTAAAAGCTTTTGAAAATGACAGAATGAGGGCATAAGGATGGCTAATTATCTTGATTGTGTATATAAGACATAGTTTCTTTCTATCAATTCACTTTTTGTTGTAGTATGTTGTTACCTAATTAAAGGTGACTTAAGAGTCATCTTTTGGAAGGTGGCATTGCTGCCACGTTATTTGGGGGGAGGGGGGTTAGTCTTATCTCATAAGTTATTAATTAACTAGGTAATGTCACGTTACCCGATAATTAATCAATTACCCGCATAATTAAGAATTATCTCAACTACTTAAAATACTACTTATTTTTAATATACTTTATACATCATACTATCGTGGTCCTATGGTATCTTGTATGGTACTAGTCAATAAATATCGGGCATTATCGCTCGACCCATATTTTATCCTAAATCGGCAACCTTCAACTAAATTCGTTTTCTTTAATTCGTGTACCTTTTATCCTTATTGACACTTACTTATCGCTTGTTATAAATAGCATAAATACGTTAACCTCAAGATAATCTCATCCCCGAGTCTACATCGATTAACTAAAGACGAAACTTTAACGTACGAAAACGCGAGATGCAACATCCTCCCTCTTTAGAAACATTCATCCTCGAATGTTTAGTTCTCCGGGATCTATATAACCTTGGCAGAGTCGCCTTTGTAACAATACTACTACCAATTCTTCCTATAGAAACTCAATAATTCAATACCACATAGGACCACAATTATTGATAACGACAATGGCCTCACACGATCAATGACAATAACTGACACAAGAATCCATAAATGTACCTTAAGGTTATGACATCTCAGTCGGACCCTTCTCTGGAAGAGGAAATAAGTAGGGATATCTAGACTTCATGTCTTCTTTGGCCTCCCAAGTCATTTCTTCCTGATTGTTGTTTCTCGAAAGTACTTTCACCGAAGCTATGTCTTTAATTCTCAATCTCTAAAGTTGTCTGTCTAGTATAACAATGGGAGTTTCTTCATATGATAGGTTCTATGTGACCTAAACGTCATCAACTGACATGATTCTAGAAGAATCTCTGATAAATTTGTGGAGCATAGACATATGAAAGACTGGATGTACAGACTCCAAGTCCGAAGGCAAGTTTAACTCATGTGCTACCTGGCTGCCACGTTATTGGGGGGAGGGGAGGGAGGTTTAGTCTTATCTCATAAGTTATTAATTAACTAGGTAATGTTCCGTTACCCGATAATTAACCAATAACCCGCATAATTAAAAATTATCTCAACTACTTAAATACTACTCATTTTTAATATAATTTATACATCATACTATTGTTGTCCTATGGTACCTTGTATGATACTAGTCCATAAATATCGGGTATTATTGTTCGACCTGTATTTTATCTTAAATCGGCAACCTTCAATGAAACTCGTTTTCCTTAATTTGTGTACCTTTTATCCTTCTTGACACTTAGTTATCGCTTGTTATAAATAGCATAAATATATTAACCTCAAGATAATTTCATCACCGAGTCTACGTCGATTAACTGAAGACGAAACTTTAACGTACGAAAATGCGAGATATAACAAAAGTCTTAAAAGTATATATGAAAATTATATATTTATATGTCGGTTTGGTTTGGATTTATTTACTCAACACCAAACCAAATCAAACCAAACCTAATCGGATTTTTTAATCACTTTGGTTTAATTTTTCGGTTCGATTTGAACGCCCTTATGATATACCTATATACTTTTCTAATGTATTTAACTTCTATTTCGTCCTAACACTGTCCAATGTTTTTCTCCCCAGTCACGTGAGACATCCTGATCCCTCTTTCCCCTTCTTCTCCAGAACCACAAGATAAAAGTTAGAAAAATAAAAGAAAACATTATAATAACTATGTCTCAATTCCAAATATGATAGGGTGGTTTTATGATTTTCATATCGCTACTTTAAAAATACCTCAAGTACTAAATTTTTTTTATCTATTTGTTTACCGTGAAAATGGTAATAACAATTAAATTTGTTGATGGGACTCTAAAAATACGTGATCTATTTTTATGCTAGTTTGTTAAGTAGTTGATACTAAGTATATGAGATTTAGAGACGAAATAAAGTGAAGGAGGGAACTACAATCAAATCGATAGGTTGGTTACTCGGGGCCTCGAGCTTGCTGATTTGGAACCTCGAGCTTGATCCCAGGCTCGGCTACAAGCTATCGAGGGTAACTGCTATGTGACTAATAGTTATAGTAGGATTGACAGAGGCTCTTTATGGCCAATGATAAGCAATAAATAATGAACAAAATAAGAAGGTAATAAATGAAAGCAATAATATCAAGAGAGTATATGAGGGAGCAAAGAGAATGTTTTCTATATTTCTTGTGGAGCAATTGGAGTAATATTCGAACCCTTACAAAGTGTCAAAGACCCCCTTTTTATAGGAGGGGAACTTTAATATAGTACAAAAGCATTAATTACAAAAGTAGGGGGATGGGACAGCTAGATGACACCAAGCTCTACCAGTGCTAGTTGCATGCCTAGGGAGCTCTCCAGTCCCATCATGACCGCGTCCAACATTGTCGTTAGGCCAGGCGTCAATGATTTTCGAGGGAGGGAGATCGAACATAGCCTCGAGGTCTTGAGATGATCCCCTGGAATGCCTTGATGATGAGAAATTAGACCCTCCGATTTTGCCGTATACAAAGTCTCTGCGTTTCCTAGAACGAAGTGATATGAAACAATTTTGAACCTCCGTTCTGAGGACATCATTGTCGTGACGTCAGCCTATTAGGGCATTAAATGCCATGTCCCAAAAAATTGTGCAAGGGTCACCGTCAAATGTGACTATCGAGAGATTAACGAACTGTTATTGGCTCGCCCCTTTCGCTGCTTATGCAGTTCCTATAAATACATCAACCTTTTGACAATCCTCATTTTACCAAAATCTACAAATTCGCGAGTCTAGACCTTTCCCCTTCTACATTCTTCTTTTCCAATTTCTTAGAGAAAATTTTACCGTCGCAATGGCCAGAACTTCTAGGACGGTTCCTCGGCGGAACGAAGTCGCCTCTTCATCTTGGTCGTCTAAGGAGAAAATGAAGGTGATACCCACTCTAGGACAATGTACTCCACCCGATCTTGACATGTCGAAAGATTATATGATCGATACACCCCCCGCGACACCGGGCCGATGTGAACACATGTCCCGATACGTCAGTGTCGTGACCGATGCATAGACGGTAAAAAAGGACTGCCGATGGAAGAAGGCGGTCAAGGTGGAGATTCCTGGCCCTGATGAGAACATAATAGATTACAAAGAAGGTTTCCTCTATGTATATACTTATCCTTTTACTTTGAGTACAGCTAAGCCTTCCGGATCCCCTCCCCCGGAGATAGATCCGGTCATTCTCGACTTTTGCGACAAATATCAGGTTATGCTCGGTCAAATCTATCCCTCTTTTTGGAGGATAGTCTTGATACTCCGCTATTTCACTGATAAGGTTGAGGGCGATACCCTTACCCTGAATCATTTGATCAGGATGTACAACCCCCGGTTCTATCGAGGCTTGATTAGGTTTCATCATCGATCCAAGAAATTGTTTTTCTTGAGCACCGACGAGGAGAAAGATCGGGGATGGATGATTAGGTTCGTCCGGGTTAGAACCTCAGACATCATTCTGGCTTAGAGGATGCCTTTCCCGGAGAAGTGGAACATGCAACGTGAGTATGTTTTCCTTCGGACATGTTTTAAGATCTTCTTTCCTTTTTTCCAAAAAGATAACCTCTCTTTTGTTTTCTGCAGCTATCGCTTGGTATCCTGAAGTGGTCTCAGATCTGTTGGGGTGGATTGAGCGGTTGGACAAAAAGCTTCTGTATCTTACCCGGTCTTGGACTGATCTAGCCAAGACACGGTGGGTGGCCAAGGATCATGGTAAAGTTTCTCTCGCCGCCTACGTCTCAACCCTATGCTTTTCATGTACCTTCTTATGCTGACAAGTTGTGGCTGTTGTGCTCGTGTAGGCCTCGGCGAGAATATGCTGATGAGACCAACCCTTGGAGGCGTGACGTAAGTTTCAGAGTCTGCCGAGGGAAATAAAAGAAAGGGTAAGGAGGCTGCCAACCCTTCTGTGATGAAGAGAGCTAAGCTGCACCGGCCTAAAACTGCCACTAGGACCTCGGCTTCTACCTTTGAGGCAAGCCTCAGTACTGATGATGAATAGTGATAAGAGCGGGTACCGCTTGGAGGAGAGGCCGAGGACGGGCACGAAAACCCTGCAGGTACCCCGACTGGAAGCTACCGAATCGGGGACGACTGACTCAGGTCGGCCCAATAGACCGGAGGTAATCAAGAAGGGCGTCAGTGTGGCCTTGGAATCCATGATCGGGTTCGGCGCAGTTCCCATTGGGGGGACCGTTGCCGCTGGCCTTGAAGGGTCGGGACCCGAAGCTTTTTAGGAGCAGGAACTGCACTTTGGGGACATGGGCAATTTTATTTTCGGTTCCCATTTTAGTGGGAACGTCGATCTTGATGCTCCCGTCTCTATCAAGGCGGCTGAGAGGTTCATGTAATAGGTAATAGCTCCTTTAAGTATATTTCTTTTAACCTCGGGCATCTCTCTTCATTCTCCTAACTCTTCAATTTTGCTATAGTGTAAGGAGATGTACGAGCCTCTTTAGGCTTAACGAGGAGCTTTCGTGTCGAGAGAAGGAGCTCGAGAAGATGTCCTCGAGACTGCGAGAGTCAGAGGCTTGTTCTGTCCAAAAGAAGAAAGAGTCAGGCGAGCTCCCAGCTACTTTGGAGGGAGCACTCCAAGAAAAGGATGCTCTTGTCGAGCAGGTATTCTGTCATGCATGAGTTTTTCCCTTGTTCCCATAATTTGACACTGACCGGTTTGCTTTTCCTTTTCGTAAGTCGAGCAAAATGGCTCGCAGATTAGGCAACTGGATGTGGAGATCCTCGGGCTGAGGAGACAAACAAGGCGGTGACCTCGGAGTTGACGTCGACCCATGGTCTTCTCAAAGATGCTCAAAAGGAGATAACTAAGCTGGTTGTGGCTAAGTCCAAGATAGAAAGAGATGTAGCCACTTACCTGAAGAACGCAGCCACAACGCATCAAACGGTCCGTAATGTATCTGTAAAGGCTGAGCAAAAGCTGACTCGAGCCATCGAACATGCCAGGGCAGAGGCGAGGAAAAAAACATTGGAGGAGATCGAGGCCGGGGGTGTCGATCTATTAGTTGGAATCAATGAGGCCGGGGAGCTGGAGAGAAAGTTGGCACTTTTGATCGTTCCAGACAAAGATCCCGGAGATGGTTCGGGGGACAATGGTGATGAAGAGTAGCCTTGTGTTGCTTTAGTCCCCCTTTTCTGTGTATGTGCCCCCCGGGGAGTGAGTCTTGTTAAGACGCCCCTTGTAAATATATATTTTTTAGTAATGAAAAGAAAAGGATTTTTCTTCTCTCTATTTTTTCGTTCTCTTTACCTCGCTGCTCGAGCGGAGTTTACCTTAGACTTTAAGCATTAGCCTTTCAATAACCTTATCTGGAGCAACCGGGACCCCTAAATCGGGTCCTGCCTTGAAGTTAGGTCGGCAGCTTCTTTAGGGCCGGTGCAAGTGGTAGCGAGGAGCCCTTGAGGCCTCGTTACCTTTCGAATTTCATGGGATAGTTACATCCGAGCAATCTGGTGAAGGGACCCCGCGGTGTGCCCATCAATACATTTCCCTAGAAAAAGGGTGACGTTAACACGACCAGAATTAATTAGTTCTCTGGGCAGGCGAGTAGCCATTGCCGTACCTCTATATATTCATTCATTCACCTCTCAAGTGGAGATTTTGCTACTTTGAGTAACCATAGGACTTGGCGCTCTGTGCTTGTTCTCCCGTTGTTCCAACTCAAAATCTTTGCTCAAATTCATATCTCCCCCTTCTCATTGTACCATAGCTATGACTGATACGTCGCCCTCTGCCCACTAAAGGGAAGGGAGTCCTACTTACGTTCCGCATTCGGTTAGTGATACACCACCGGTGCCCGATGAACGGGCCTTGAGGTACCTTTACCCGAGGAAAGACGTTATGTTGGGGAAACCCCCTACTGTTCCAGGGCATCGGGAGCATGCATCGAGATTCATCTCGTCAGTGAGAGAGAAAAACCTCGAGATGATCAGAAAAGATTGCGGATGGGAGGAAGGCATGGTATTGCAAGTGCCTTCCTCCGAGGAGAGCATCATTACCTATGTCGAGGGGTTTTTGAGCGTGTATACGCATACTTTTGCGTCGAGTCCCCCCGATCGGGTCGTGCTTGAGTTCTGTTGGAGATATTAGGTTACCTTGGTGCAGGCTCACCCATTCCTTTGGAAAATAGTGCAAACGATAGATATTTCGTCGACAAGGCTGGGATTGAGTTTACCCTCAGTTATCTCGTGAGGCTATATCGGCCACTGCGCTATCGAGGTTTGATGGTTCTGCAGCGTCGATCCACCCGGGCTCCTGTCAGTAATAGTATAGAGGACGAGGACTGTGGATAGATGAACCGGTTCGTTCGAGTTCGAATGGTCGATATCATTCCTGGAGAGTTTCTACCCTTTCCTGAGAAATGGAACTCCACACGCAAGTATCGAACCTGCTTTTTCATCGTTTTGACTGGAGGCGGGCTCTGTGATGACATTTCTCTATTTCTTTTTCGTAGCGACTCCCTAGTTGCTGAACAAGGTCTCTGATTTGGCCGAGTGGTCTCACAAGCTGGCAGCCTGCTCTACTCACGATAGGCATAAGTGGCGAGACCTGTCCAAAGGGAGGTGAGAGGCAAAGCATCACGATAGGCGCCTGGCGACTTGTTTCCCCAAAACAGTGTTTTTCTTTTAACATACTAACTTATCCGCCACAGGTACCGGATATTTTTCTAAAATGAGACCGTGCTCTTAGAGAGATAAGGAGAGGCTGCCGACCTCGGGGTCGTGGGTCGATGACAAACGAAAAGAATCTCCGGGGTGCGGGGAGGCTCACAGCGGGGCGAGTCCTTCTCAGCGAATCAATAGAAGCGACTTGATCGATCATTCAGTTTCGGGAACTTCTGTTATCGAAAGGACATTCCCCATTTCTGCTGATGGCGCTTCGGGGGACACTAAGCCATTGGACATTAGGTCGGCTTTTAGTGAGCCTCAACGGCTCGGCTTTATGGTGAGTTTGGTAGCTGGCATGGGCTTATTCCGGCCTCATGCTTTTCCTTTCTTATTGAATTTTCTTTTGCAGGCCTTCGACAGGCTCAAATCCGAGCTACTTCGTTATGAGGATCGATTTTGGAGAACTTAGCATAGGGAGAAATCCCTTAAGCTTCTTTGTGAGAAAAAAGAAAACGAGCTGGTATCCTTGCGGTGCGAGGCGAGTCAAAGCCGGGACTGCGAAAGCTACCTCGAGAGACAGGTATCTTCTGTTTCATGTTGACATATGCTCCTTTTTTCATTTTCGGAGGTTAACATTTCGACATTTTAGCTGGAGAGCAAAACGGAGGAGCTGGAGCGGCTCTAGGGCGAAGTTGGTAGGGTTAAATGTGAGTTCGACAAGGTGGAAGCCCATGCAGATGCCCAAGGTGCAGCCAAGGAGAGTTCTTTGGCTAAACTTCCACCTTGGAGATGCAAATCCGGACCGCTCGTATGAGTGATTCTGCATGGGCGAACATGATCGCGAGGCTCGAGTCTGAGCTTTCGAAGGCGAAGGATGAGGTGGTAAATGCCCGGGCCGAGGCTGTGATGAGTAGCACGCGGCCTATTTGGAGAGCCCTGCCACTTCCAGAGCTGGGCTAAGGAGAATTTTTTATCGTACGAGCAGCAGTAAAGAGTATGCAAAGTACAAATCTCTGAGGAAAACTCTCGAGGAAATTCACGCCAGGGGTTTCGATCTTTCGGAGGAGATAGAGCAAGCCAAGGCGGAGGATAATGATTCCAAGTTCTTTTTGTCTGATGCCGAAGATGGCGAGGACGGGGCTGCCGAGCCATAGTCCCCAAGGGGGACGTTTGCTTTCTTCTTGTTCTTGTGTGTATAGCTTTCATAGTATATTGTAAACGGAACTTGTATTCTATTACCTGTGTGTATAAGAGGGGAAACTCGCGGTTTTGTATCTTCTAGATTTCTGTCTGCCAAGATTTCAGCCAGATCAATCTGATCTCTTGAGTTAGCAGGAGTCTTTAGATTTAACGATACAGCCCTGGGGCTTATTAGGCTGGCCCGGGGGGCTCTTACGCGCCTGATCAATGTGACATTTAAGATAAGCTGGCGCTTGAGCTCTTATGCTTTTGTTCAACCATTTTGGGTTCAGTCTCCGAGTCAGGTTTCGACTCGAGCTCATTTGACCCTCAGGCTTTTACGTTCGCATGGGTTGGCGATAATGGCTCCTATGCCTTTGACCGAAGTGGCCTTTTAATGTGAGCTGGTGACAATAGCTCTTACACCTTGGGCCAAAGTGGACTTTTAATGTAAGCTGACGACAATGGCTCTTACACCTTGGGTCGAAATGACCTTTTAATGTAAGCTGGTGATAATGGCTCTTACACCTTGAGTCGAAGTGTCCTTTTAATATAAGCTGGCAACAATGGATCTTACGATTTGCCCTTAGGCATATATAGTTAACTATTTTGGGTCCGATCTCCGAATCGGGTCACGACTCGAGCTCATTTTGACCCTCAAGTTTTCAGATTTCAAGCTGGCGATAGTGGCTCTTACACTTTCATTTGATGCAACCTCTTATGTGTGTGGCCCTAAGGCTTATTAGGCTAGAGACAATGGCTCTTACGTGCTTGGTTGATACGACCTTTTATGTAGGCTTTATTTTCCTCTTGTTAAGTATATTTGAAGTAATTTTTGCCTGGGTCGTCGTCGGTTCGGGAAGACCCTCGATTTCGAGCAGCTTGCGGCGATGTTTGAGCACCTCGGGAGGTTTTTCTCGGAGGCTAAGTAGCTCGAAGCCTGTTATTTGGAGTTGACATGGTCGAAGCGCTTTTTCCTATGCCAAGGGTAACCTGTTTAACCGATTCTTTCCGAAGCATATTAGGAGTAATTGAAGGTCTGTATGAGCTGGCGACAATGGCTCTTACACCTGGTAGCGACGGTTGGGCGCCCCCGAGTCACGTTAGTTTGGCTGGTACAACCGTGTGACCGGAGTCACCTATGTTTGGCCGGAGCCTTTGAGTCCCGAGTGAAGTAGTTTCGACATCTATATTGAGGGTATGCCTTTTTAGTGGTCTTACAAGTTCGATATATAGCCGAAACTTTTGGATCGAGTCTATGCCTTTAGTGAGGTCTTACAAGTTTTACATGTCGTTGAGGTCTTACAGGTTTTTCATGTCATTGAGGTCTAACAGTTTTTCATGCCGTTGAGGTCTTACAGTTTTTACATGCCATTAAGGTCTTACAATTTTTACATACCATTGAGGTCTTACGAGACCGAGTTTGCCCGTTCGGGGTCTTACGGTTTGGAGATCCCGACCCTGGGGTCGTGCGATTTTGGAGATATCGGCGGTAGTCTCCGAGTGTTCGGGGAACTTTCTGCCTTGGAGATGTTTCATGATTTTCATGGTGCCTCATTGAGGGATTATGAGTTTGGAGTTCCGACCTTGAGGTCATGTGGGTATCGAATTATTGACGCTAGTCTCCGAGTATTCGGGACGTATTTGATGGAGGAATCATTTTAGCAAAAATGTTGAGTTTCCTTTGGAGCATGAGATGCTTTGACAAAAGGCATTCTTTAATTGCTTGACACAAGTATACATAGCTTCTTTGTTGGGGGACCGACTATATAGGCACGGTTCGCAACTGTTTGGCTTGGTACATCATTTTACTAATGGGACCATGGGGGGATGCCCTCCAGTATTAGGGGTCGATTGCAAAAAGAAACCTGGAATACTTGTAGAGTCTTCCATAGGTAGCATGTGGATGTTGCCTCGTTAAAAACCTTATCGGTAAAAACCCTTATCGGAATAAAAACTCGGTCGAAGGAAAAGAGTGCAACGGATGCTTTAAAACCTTAAGGTCTTTAGGATTGCCAAAAAAAACCCTAAACCCTATTTTTGAGTTTATATATATTTTCTCTCTCTAGTGATTTCATGCACGTCTAGGGCATCCATGGCTGCTGCGAGAATTCCCTAGCCTTGGCTGTGGGAGAGGCAATCCAAAGCTCCATAGAAACACTTCCAAACATGGAACAAAAACAGTCATACGCTGCAAAAGTTCAGTCAAAAAAATCTACCACAGTTTTGTCCAAGATCGAGTTGAATCCAGTCAATATCGTTCATAGAGAACCTACGGTGGAATTCACCATTGAAGAGGTTAATGCATTCACCATTGAGGAGGGATTTCACCAAGCTATAATACTCAAGTTTTCATATGGAAAACCAGATTTGCAAGAATTGCGACAAGCGATACCTAAGCAGTTTGATGTCAAGGGGTACTGTAACGTGGGACAACTAGAATTTCGACATATATTGGTAAGATTTGATTTTTTGATAATTTTGTTCAGTTCCTGCCAAGAACAACTGGTTTTGTTAAGGCAAAAGGAGATGAATTCTTCTTTAGGACATTCCCATGGACAATAGGATTTAATCCTCGTGAAGAAACGTCAAGAGCAATTGTTTGCATTTCCTTACCAGATCTGCCTGCAAATTTCTTTGCAAAGAAGTTTTAATATCCATAGCATCAGCAGTGAGAAAGCCTCTTGTTGTGGATAAAGCAACTCAAGATCGAACACGACCATGTACGCCAAGGGTTAAGGTTTTGATTGATTTATTAGGCAAACATCCTAAGAGAGTTAGGATAAATATAGTGGACAAAAATTCTGGAAGAATAGTTGAACATTACCAGCAGATCGTGTTTGATAATCTATCAAAATATTGTACTTGTTGTAAACATCAAGGGCATGATGAAAAATCATGTCGTTGGAGGATCGAGGAAAATAGGGAAGGTTCAAATCTAGTGGATAAAGTGGAAGGCTTGGATAGTCTTGACAAATTAGTAGGAGATGTCAGGGACAATCTTAATGCCAAAAGGGTTGGGCAACTAGAAGTTGAGGTAGCAAAATAAACAATGGTTGCACAGCAGGTTTCACAAGTCGATGGAGGAAAAGAAATTGTTAATAAGAACAATGAAAATATGATGAATCCAGCTGCTAAGGAAAGCACTGTAGGTGATGTTTCAAAGGTTGATAAGGGTCCACCTCTACCTTCACAAGATGTGCCTGCTAGAACAACCTTAGCAAGAATCTCCAATGTTGTGAATCCAATTGTCGAAGCTTATGACAAGTTGGCTAGTGCTGCAAAAATTTTGTCAACTGGTATAAGCTCAAAGAGAGTTGTTGATCGTGTTGAGGTAGTTGTACAAATTAATAAGGATTTGACAGCTGTTGAGCAAGCTTCTGGGGATCAGCTACAGGAAGGTAATGTGGTAATAAATAATGGTAAGTATCCAAGTGTTAAGGCTATCAATTTAGAGTCTAAGCTACCACATAGTTTAGATGAAACAGAGAAATTGGAATTGGATCTACAGGTTACGAATACTGGTAATGCATAGGTTGAAAAAGGAATTGTTGATAGGGCAGCTGGAGAAAAAGATAATGGAGGAAAGGATAGGGTAAATGTAGGACCTATTTCTTTAACTGATAAAGCTGGTTCTGAGGCTAACTTTTCTCGAAAACTAACTGGAAGTGAACAGCAAAAAACTGGAAGGCAAATCTCTGTCGCAGAAGATGTAGCCCAGACTTCTGGGAAAGAAAAAGTTGAGAATAGGAGCATATTCTCCAGTAAAGCCAAAGCCTCATAGGGTAACAACATTGAGTCCCACGATAAAATTGAACATTCATGCTCCTGTTTTCACTCCCAGAAATTCCCCAACTGCTGCTATGGCAAATATAGAAGCTGGAACTTTGGGTCACACTGCTGCGACATCTACCAAGCAGATAGTTACAGTGGAAACTGCACATCAAAAGGTAGCAACACCTACAAATATTGTGTAGCAGCAACAAACAAATCCAAACATCTCAACTGCTAATGCTAATGATGATCGAACAACAACAGCAACTCTAAAATCTAGGCAGCAACAACTTGTGACAACCATTCCTGTTATCTCAGTAAAGGAAAGAAAGCTTCTTGATGCAATGGTAAGCTCCAATCCTTTAAATTCTTTACATCCTACTGGTGTTAGCACTGGTCGTGCAAGTAGAAGCAGGAATAAGTTGCAAGTCATAGCACAACAACAACAAAAGGAAATATTGGCAAATTCTAAGGATGGAAACACCTTGGTAACACAAGGTGTTGATGAAGACTTGCCAAATCTGGTGCTTGCGAGTAGATATATATATATATATGCAGAGTGGGAGGAAGATGACATCTTAAATCAAAGCCGGGCAGAGGCAGCAATAAAAGGTGATTTATCACCTATGCATAGCGGCAAAAGAAAGAAGTCACATACTAGAGAAAAAAGTTGGGACGGCAGGGTGAAAGAAGATGCAAATGTAAGGCAACTTCTAATGAGAATTGCCAAACAAAAGAAGATTACCCAAACTACACCTACAAAATCCAATCATTCAAAGAAGAAAGCATGAATTTTGAAGACATTTTGAAAAGGGTTGTTGATGAAGACAAGCGTCTACAAATTGAAGATTTCACAAGATTAGAGAAGAGAGAGCACTATAGTTGTTTCTTCATCTTTTTTACTCTACCATCACATTAGCATAGTTCTATGTAATATCATCACAGAGTATGTTATAAACTCTGTGATGATCATAGAATATTTAGTTCTAGATAGTTCTTTCTTTTACATACTTGTTAGTAGGTGAGGCTTTTTACTTTGCCTCAATAGGATTAGTAAAGTAAGGTTTAGCCCAGTTTGTGTTGCTCTTGTCTTATGCCTTTGGAAAGATATCCAAATGACTATGAGATTATATGCCCTGACTTTGTCGGCAGCTACACCATGATTCCTCTACATGAGGCTTCCATAAGGGCATTGTGAGGCGCAGAAGAGTGATTATATAGCCAAGGCATAGAGGCAACACTACTGGTGCTATTACCCTCTTATTTGTACTCTTCCTATGTGGTTCTTTTTGCTTTTTATTATTAATAAAACTACACCTAGGCACCTGGCTAGTGGATTGCTTAAAAAACCTTAAGGTCTTTGAGTTGGATCAGCGCATGGATTGCTTTAGTCGAGCGCCTGCGTAAGGGTCAGCACGAAATATAATATAAAACAAAAAGAAGATGTTCATACCTTAGTGGTGATGGTGCTTTCGAACCAAGGAAATGATCTCGCGGCTGCTATTTTTTGTCAATTTATCTCTTAGTCCCTCTGCTGGAGGGGACTTCAGCATTTTCAGCTAGTTGCGATCGTCTTAAAAGATCGTGTAGATGACATGTTGTGACTCGTCTGCCTTGTCCCTTTTGGCTATTTCCTTTTCTCAAGACCGATTTTTGGCTCGATCGCTAAGGAATTCCCAAAGATGGCTGTTGTCGAGTAACCGGGCCACTTCCTCTAGGAGTTGCCGACAATCTTCGATCCTATGCCCGTGCGTTTTGTAAAATTCGCATACTAAATTGTAGTTTCTTTGCAAAAGATCCGATTGTACAGGTCTGGGCCATATGGCGTCTCTGATTTTGCTGATGGCGAACATGATGTCCGATACATCGACATTGAAGTTGTATTCTGATAAGCGAGGCGCCTCTGTTGGCCTTGTGTTCCTATCGAACCCGACTCTATTGATAAGTCCCCAAGGGTTCTATACTCGGTCTATCCTTCTATCGTTGCGAGGCGGGTTGCGCCTCAGAGCGTTCCTTCTGTCTTCGGTGTACGGTTAGTATCTTTCTTTGTTTGACTTTGGCTCCTTCACCAAGAGTCTTCTCGGATATACTAAGCCCGAGAGGTCTCCCAACTGGTCATCTTCGGCCCTGATTTTTGACTGGTACCAGTTGTGGAGGTAGAACCAGGTCACAGCTGGATACTCGATCAAATTATATTTCAATTATTTTGAAGCCACCGAGCTTCGTTCATTCAGACCTTGAGTGAAAGCTTGCACTGCCCAGTCATCGGAGACTAGTGGTAGCTCCATCCGTTCTATTTGGAAGCGAGACACGAACTCTCACAGCATTTCGTTCTCTCTTTGCTTAATCTTGAAAACGTCGGATTTCCTTGTTGCTACTTTGATGGAACCGGCATGTGCCTTTATAAAAGAGTCTGCTAGCACGGCGAATGAGTCTATGGAGTTAGGATCTAGGTTGTGATAACACATCATGGCCACCTTCGAGAGTGTTTCCCCGAACTTCTTTAGTAAGACGGACTTGATCTCGGCATCCCTTATATCGTTGCCCTTTACTGCACATGTAGGCAGTAACGTGTTCATTAGGTTCCGAGGTCCCATTGTACTTTGGGAGTTCTGGCATTCTAAACTTCTTTGGAATGGGTTTCGGGGTTGCTTCCTCGGGGAATGGCCTTTTTATGAACTTCTTCGAATCTACACCTTTCAAGACCGGGGGCGCGCTCGGAATTTGGTCGGCCCTGGAGTTGTAAGTTTCGACCTTTTTGTCGTTGGCTTCTATCATCTTCTCACCTTACTCGATCCTCCTGGTGAGATCCTTGATCATTTTTACGATGGAAGGATCGGTCATCGACCCGTTATTGCTTGATCTCTCCGGTACCTATTCAGCTGGGGGAGCTGTCCCTGGTTCTACCGTACTAAGAGTTTTCTGTTGACTTTGTAGCTGAGCGATAGCTAGCTGTTGTGCCTGCAACATTTCAAAAATAACATGAAGGCTAACCTCCTGTTCTTCCCTCGCCGGGGTTTCCTGAGCTTCTTGTCGATCTCCTTGGTGCACACTATTGTTGGTGTGCGAGATAACATCGACGAGTTGAGTATCGCATGGGACCGCGTCTGCGGTAATTGGGTCCGGTATGTCCCCAGGGTTTAGTGGTGGAACACCAACACCTAGAACAGCCACATCGTTCTTTTCGTGATCCTCAGGATTGTTGTTTTCACCTCTGTTCACTGAGTTAGACATTTCGACCTGAAATCGAAGATCTTGGACAAGAAAAAGCGTGAAAGCTAACTTGCGTTATAGGACAAAACTAGCAAGAAAATAATCACTATTATTTTTATCCCCACGATGGGCGCCAAACTATTTACCGTGAAAATGGTAATAACAATTAAATTTGTTGATGTGACTCTAAAAATACGTGATCTATTTTTATGCTAGTTTGTTAAGCAGTTGTTGCTAAGTATATGAGATTTGGAGACAAAATAAAGTGAAGAAAGGAACTACAATCAAACCGATAGGTTGGTTACTCGGGGCCTCAAGCTTGGCGATTTGGAGCCTCGAGGTTGATCCTGGGCTCGGCTACGAGCTATTGAGGGTAACTGCTATGTGACTAACAGTTATAGTAGGATTGACAGAGGCTCTTTATGGCCAATGATAAGCAATAAATGATGAACAAAATAAGAAGGTAATAAATGAAAGCAATAATATCAAGAGAGTATATGAGAGAGCAAAGAGAATATTTTCTATATTTCTTGTGGAGCAATTGGAGTAATAGACGAACCCTTACAACGTGTCAAAGACCCCCTTTTTATAGGAGGGGAACTTCAACATAGTACAAAAGCATGAATTACAAAAGTAGGAGGATTGGACAGCTAGATGACACCAAGCTCTACCAGTAATAGCTGCATGCCTAGGGAGCTCTCCAGTCCTATCATAACCACGAGCAACATTATCGTTGGTTGTTCTTTTGTTGGGTCCAAATGCACACGTAAGTATACACGGTCCATAAGTAATAAAGTGATAAGAAAGTATCGTTTCCACGAGAATTTATAATCAACTATTATCCAATCTAAGCTATTTATAAATTTAATGCTCAAGTGAGTGTGAAAAAGATGATAGAGAATTTTATAACTAAATTACTATGAACTAAAATAATAAGCAAGCAAGAAAATAAGATCGCAAATAGAGCAACCAAACACTTAGGTAGAATTCAATGATATGGGGCTATTCTAGGGTTATGGGATTAACACCTCTCCTATTGCATTTTTCGGGTTGATCTAATCACTTGACTTATATAATTTGTTGATTAGCAAGGTTTATTATGATCGCGAAGATTTTTCGACGATTTGCTCGCCTATTCGAACCAACCTAAGACTATATGTCTATAGAACAAACTTGACAATACCACACGTATATTTTTTGTGCAAAAATAACCAAGTAAGGCAACTAGAATATGTTTATCCTAATCACGAATCTATTCTTTGATGCCCAGATTCAAGAACTTACTCTATTCAATCCTATATGCAATCTATAGTTCCCACTTTCGAGTTAAACTATAAATTCGTAGGTAGTACTCTATTGTTACCTACGCAATAGAATAATTAAGTGCAAGATTGAATAAATAAATTAATATGTTAAAGTCAAGCAAAACAATCAACCGTCAATTTACGATAGTCAAAAACGACCCATAACCCCATAATAAGAAGGTTCTTAACCACTCATGTTCATAACAATCATCAAAATATTGTTTTCAAACATAAAAGCTATGAATACTAGAAGAAGAATGGAAGAATTGATGAATTTCATGCTCCCTAGTGTTTTGTACTTATGTTCTCTCTCAAAGATGTGTCTCCCTTGCCAAAACAAGTTTAGGTTTGCTTTATACGAGTTGGGGGAATCTTAGGGTCAAAATAGCCGAGTTCCGGGAGAAATAGGACAAATTCACGTCGTCAAAATAACAAATTCACATGCTACCCAGGGCGCTACACTATCCAAATTTCTTACTTTGTTCCCTTTTGCTTCAAATAGTGCACTTTCGTCCTACATTACCTCCGGATGACTCCTAACATAAAAATACCACGAATTAGCGCAAATTATTACATTACACATTCGAAATCTACGAAACATGAGTAAACTACGAGGCAATATGCATATAAATATATATATACTTTAAGCCGAATATCAACACCCCACACTTAGACTCTTGCTCACCCTCGAGAAATGGAACTATAAACTACACCCCAACAATGTACATCTCAATTAGGGAGGAGCAATTCAATTTTTCAATCATACTCTACCTTTGACTATAATCGATACTGGCAATCAAGCATGAACTTACGAAATTCACATTCTTCCCGTTTTAGACATGCCTGAGTATACACAATGCAATTCAACCAATTCAAATAGCCTATCCATAACTACCCTACCTCAAGAGTCGTCTCATTACCGCTAAGCACCCTCAACTCGCGCACTCGCCCAACAAGAGAAGTTTACAACATTACCAATCTATCATGAGATCATGTGCCCTCACCAACAAATAAGAGAGTGAATATAGAAACAGTCCACACATTCAACTATGACTGAACATAACTTTAAGGACATCACACAATTGAACAAAAGTTGCTCACTCTCACAAAGAATTTCATGTGCATCCCGTGGTCGCACTATAAAATTGCCCTTAGTGTACATCTCTACTAATCTAAGCTAGTCAAATCTAGGATTAATTAGGACTTTATGGGTTTTAGGAATAGTGACTAATCCTCCTAAGTACTTTAATTCACTACACTCAAGAATTGAGCTTGTTTTCTTCTCAACCAACTCACTCGCCACAAACCATACACAATATAGTCCTTTCTTCAATTAAGCACTTCTATGTTCCCACTAGCATAAATTAGTGAGATTAGGAGATGTGTATTTCTTCTTTTCTTCTTGACTATCACATTATTTATAAATTTTTTTCTTGCAAATATTTTTCTCTTTCTCACCTTTTGTTTCTACACACACTCCATATATTAAGGTTCATCGACTAGCGGTATTTTTTACAACTTTAGCGCACCTTATGGGCCCTTCCATGGTTTCACTCAAAAACGACTTCCCAAATCTCTCACCTTACTTCTTTTAGCAATTAAGTGCTTTCGGAGGCAAAGGTTCAACAAGCTCAAATTACGAAATAAATCAGGATACGGCTTGTAATGTGGGTGCCAAGGAAAAGGTTTGTAGGCTCAATGGATCTGGTAACGAAAATTGTTTATTTGTAAGTCACAAACACATCTATGATCAAGCAAAGAAACACCTACGTCATCTCCTAGACTAGCACAACTTAATAATTTTACTTTGATTGACATACGGGGCAAGTTCTAGACTACACAGGATAGCACAGAATAATATAAATCCTCACACACACTTTGCACATGACTCAATCAAGACGGTTTTGTTCAACTCTCAAGTCAAGCACGCACATATAGTTGAGAAATTTTAAGAAATAATGGACTAAATGACATACAAGTAAAACAACTGAGAATAGGAATCACAGAGTAGGCTATTTATATTACTTAGGCATCATAATTCAAATCAAATATAATAGGAAGACAGAGTGCATGTCATAGCGTAACGTGTCAGCACCAAACATGTCAACAGGTATCTCAGAGCAACTCTGTTTCATCCTATCCTACTCTTAAAAAAGTAAAAACAAATACCTGATTCAAGCTACACCCTTGAAAAAGAACTGGCGCCCAAAGAAAAACCAAGGGATACTACCTAACTATTCTAAAAAACAAAAGAAACTCTTTTTGGTGCTTTTTAATCGGACCTTTATCCCTCAAGAAAGATGTCCAAGAGATCTATTGTCGGGAAAATTCCGAGCTTTATCTAATATTATATATATATATATATATATATATTCGTCTTTTTAAGTCTACTACTCTAAACTACACTACTTCTAATTACGGGTTATAAAGAAAAAATTAATGAGAAAAGATTTTCATACAATTACACTCAGAAAGTAATTCCCCACCCCACACTTATGACATGCATAGTCCTTGATGCATGATCACAGAAAAAATATTAAAACAAGGATGAGAAATATTTCCTGAGACCCTCTAGGACCTAGCTAGCACATGATCCTCAATATTAAAGATCGGGACAACCCCACACTTAAGCTCAACATTCTCATCAACATCAACTTCGGGTACTCGTACTTCCCCTAATACGCAAAATAAAAATAAACAAAATGTAACACTAAAAGGAATAAAAATAAGAATAAATAAAATACATGCTGGGTTGCCTCCCAACAAGCACCTTATTTATATTCATGGAACGAATCTGCTACTCTGCTCAGGCTAGGCACTTTCGCTTCCTCCTTTTTCCATGGAGTTTTGTCTTTTTGCGCGCTCTAGGAGGATCTCCTCTTTCCTCCCTGACCCTTTTCTCTTTTACCTTTATACATTCAGCTCGCAAGACCACTTCTTCTAACTCGATTTTCTTTTTCATGCATGTAGACTCCACATAAGGACCTTGCTCTATCAATTTTGATTCTACCATAGAGATCATGCACAAATCCTCATAATGCTTAGGAAGGTTAAGTGCCTTGTACACATTAAATGTGATTTCTTCATCATGCACTCTCACCTTTAGCTTGCCCTCCCTCACATCAATAAGTGCCCCTCCAGTAGCCAAGAATGGTTGCCCCAAAATAATTGGAACCTCCTCATCGGCCATGTAGTCATGAATAATGAAATCGGCGGGAAAGATGAACTTCCTCACTCGCAACAGTACATCTTCAATAATTCCTTCAGGCACCGCTAATGATCGATCCGCTAGATGTAGAGTTATAGTAATAGGCCTGGGGGCTCCAAAATTGAGCTGCTTGAACATTGATAGTGGCATTAAATTAATGTTTGCTCCCAAATTGCACAAGGCTTTACCAACCTCGTGTTTTCCAATCGCCAAGGGGATTGTAAAACAACTAGGATCCTTCAACTTAGGCGGGAGCTTACTCTGTACTCTAGCATTCCACTCCTCAGTAAGTGCAACAGTTTCAAACTTTGTCAACCTTTTTTTATTGGCCACAATGTCTCTCAAGTACTTGGCATATTTAGAAACTTCTTGTAGCACTTCTATCAAAGGTAGATTCACCCGCACCTGGCTTAAGATATCTAAAAATGTTTTGTACTTGGAATTATCTTTCGACTTTTGTAACCTTTGAGGAAATAGCGGTGGTGGCCTTACCTCTATCTCCTTCCTATATTTATCATCTTTATTTTCAGCTCTACCTCTGGTTGAGGTACCAATCTTTCAAAAACTTCTTCAGACACATACGTTTTAGGTGGTACCTCCTCCAATGCTTTCCCACTTCTTAGATTAATTGCTTGCACTTATTCAATGGGATTCTTCTGGGTATCACTTGGGAGTGCCCCATTAGGTCTAACATTCTGAGTGGAGGTGACTTTCCCAACTTGCCTTTACAAATTCTTGAATTCTGTCCGAAGTTGTTGATTATCAAGACGGAGTTGTTGATTATTAAACAAGAGCTTCTTTAACAATTCATTCGTATTATCCTCTGCATGTTGTGGTGGAGTCTATGGTATGCTAAAATTTCCTTGAGGCCTGTTACCATTCTGATTACCATCCCAAGAGAAGTTAGGATAGTTTCTCTAGTTTGAATTGTAAGTGTTCCCATACTGAGTATTCTGGTTCATCGGACCCCTGTTGTGATGCCCCATATAATAAATGGATTCAAGATTCAATGGACAGTGGTTACTAGTGTGGCCTTCTCCACATTCTCACAATATGTAGAAATTAGTTGCACATGTTGCGCTTATTGCATCTGTTTCACTTGTTGCATCATCATCTTATTTACTTGATTGACTAACTTTGCTATACCTGCTCTCATGGCTGAGAAATCATCAAGCTCAATAACACCCGCTGCTCTTTGTTTAAGTGTTCTCCGTGGTTCCTCGTCTTCTTGCCAATTGTTATCGTTAGTACTGAAATTGTTCAACAGGGTTTGGATTTCAGTGTACGTCCTAGCCATGCAACTATCTCCACAGGTTGAATCGAGATTCATCTTCGATGCTTCGTCTAACCCATCAACAAAAGTATGACCCAAGACTTCATCAGTCTGACAGTGATGTGGGCAATCTCTAAGTAGCTTTTTATATCTCTCCCAAGCTTGACATAGAGTCTCGCCATCTTTTTGTTGAAACCCCAGAATTTGGCTTCTCAATGACTTTGTTTTCCTTGTGGGAAAGAATTTGATAAGGAATTTCCGTGCTAGATCATCCCATGTTCAGATTGAGTTTGTTAGCTCTTTGTTCAACCACTCCTTTGCTTCCCCCAACAGATAAAAAGGAAACAAGATCAGTCTGACATAGTCCTTAGGGACGTTCGGATAGTTGTATGTATCTGTAATCTCCAAAAAATTCAATATGTGCCTCTGCGGATATTCACGTGACAACCCCACAAATAGCCCTGTGGATTGAATCAATTGCACCATGTGTTACTTCAGCTCAAAATGCCTAGTTATATCAGGCTTCACGATAGCCTGAGTCATGTTTGCGAGACTAGTCCTTGCTGCCTCAATTACCGATCTTTCTTTATTTTCTGCCATCTCGATTGGTTGTAGTTGGACTATAGTTTTTGCTCTTTCTTCCGCCTCCCTCCTTAACCTGTGTAAGAGTCTTTCGTGTTCAGGATCAGGAGGAGGAAGGTTGTTCAAACTGTTTCTTCTTCTTAGCATTCAAGGCAAACAACTGTAGAGTCAGAAACAGACAAATAGATTAACATTTGAACAAAACAAAGAAGAGGTTATTTCAAACAAATAACTAATTTCTACATCCCCGGCAATGGCCCCAAAAATTTGTTGGGTTCAAATGCACATACAAGTATACGTGGTCGACAAGTAATAAAGTGATAAGAAAGTATCATTCCTTTTCCTACAAGGACTTATGATCAACTATTGTCCAATCTAAGCTATTAATAAATTTAATGCTCAAGTGAGTATGAAGAAGATTATTATGATTTTTATAACTAAATTGCTATGAACTAAACTAATAAGCAAGCAAGAAATTAAGAATACAAATAGAGCAACCAAACACTTAGGAAGAATACAATGAGATGGTGATATTCCAGGGTTATGGGATTAATGTCTCTCCTATTCTTTCGGGTTGATGTAATCACTTGACTTATCTAATTTGTTGATTAGCAGGGTTTATTATGCTCACGAAGTTCTTTCGACACTTTCCTCACCTATTCAAGCCAATCTAAGACTATATGTCTATAGAATCAAACTTGATGAGAATGCATGTATATTTCCTACAAAAATAACCAAGTAAGGCAACTAGAGTATGTCTATCTTAATCACGAATCTATTCTCCGATGCCCAAATTCAAGAACTTACTCTATTCAATCCTATATGCAATTTATAATTCTCACTTGCGAGTTCAACTATAAATTCATAGATAGTACTCTATTGTTAGCTACGAAATAGAATAATTAAGTGCAAGATTGAATAAATAAATTAATATGATAAAGTCAAGCAAAACAATCAACCGTCAATTTACAATAATCAAGAACGACCCATAACCCCAGAATAATGAGGTTCTTAGATACTCATGTTCATAACAATCATCAAAACATTATTTTCAAATATAAAAGCTATGAATACTAGAAGAAAAATGGAAGAATTGATGAATTCCGTGCTCCCGAGTGTTTCGTACTTGTGTTTTCTCTCTCAAAGTTGCGTCTCCCTTGCCAAAATAGGTATAGGTTTGCTCTTGGGGTCGAAATAACTGAGTCGCGGGCGAAATATGACAAATTCACGTCACCAGTACCCAGGGTAGCGCGGGACGCTAGCCCTATCGCTGAAATTTTGTTCTTCTAGGATTTACGCCACAGGTAGCACCCCACGATACCCAGGGCGCTACACTGTTCAAATTTCTCACTTTGTTCCCTTTTTGCTTCAAATCATGTACTTTCGTCCCACATTACCTCTAGATGACTCCTAACATAAAAATACCACGAATTAGCGTAAATTATCACATTACACATCCGAAATCTACGAAACATGAGTAAAATGTGAGGCGATATGCATATAAATATACATACTTTAAGCCGAATATCATCTTTCATTAACAAAAGAAATTGCAATATCACATCATTCCAGAAAGGAATGATTCAAATGGAAAATGGCACGAAAGGGTGTAAAAACGCATTCAAGAATTTCGTATTGATCTGAAATATCAGTGCAACCAAATCAAGCAAAGCAAATGAATCGGGGGAATTAATAGTGTATGTCAAGAAATTACCATGGTCCAACTTCTATGATTTAAGAAGGGGTCGTTTGGTTGGGAAATAAACTATCCCATGATTAATTATTCTGAAATTAGTTATCTTGGGAATATTTATCCCACTCTTTTATAGAGATAAAAAAATGGAAATACTTATCCCACCCTTCCATAGAGATAAAAAAATACTATACCCCGGGATTAGTTATACCACGATATTATCCCAATCAAAAAAATAAACTTATTTCAAATTTAATCCCGAAATTAATTATCTCTTATCCCACGTACCAAACAAGCCCTAACAGGATAGATAAGAATGGTCATTTTCTTAAACAAGAAAGTCAAAGTTACGTCAACCCAAAATATAATGCTCCCATTTCTTTTACCTTGTGGAGCAGGAGAACTTCCTTTTTCTTTCTTTTTTTCTTTTTTTGTTTTTCACGCGGTGTCCGATATTTATATTGAAGCCCGATTAAATTTGGATTCGCGCCGGGAAATCCTACATTGAGAGTAAAGCGCTCCCCAATAAAGACGACTCCATACATAGGGACTCAAATTCGAGACTTCTAATTAAGGATGAAGGAGTACTTACCACTCCACCACAACGCTCGCTGGTGGAGCAGGAGAACTTCAAACCAAAAGATTTATATGCCATAAGCAAGTTCTTTTCATCTTTAGGTTTTTCCTTTTTTAATGTCATTAGCAAATAAATTGTTTCTTTAAGGAATCAAATTTGAGGAGCCAAATGACAAAGAGGCTAATATATAGGACACCCGCGCCTTGTACATTTAACAAATTGAGTCATGTTATTGCTTTTGAATTTCAGATTTATCATTAATATTTGAAAGATTTAACTTATATAAATTGTTAATATAATAAAATATTTTTACACTATAAATATAATTTAATAATCAGCTATATATAGTACGTTTTTTATCTTTTTTTTTTAATTATTAATTTTATTTTTATGAAAAAATACCTGTAAATATTTGAAATGACTTGTAATATAAGAACCTTTCACATTGTCAATATAGAAAAGTTACTCTTCCTATTTAATAGATAGTGCTAGTGTGAAAGGAAGTAAATGATCAACACATCATAAATAGGACAACTGGAGCAGTCTGGTTTTTAAAGAAAAAAAAAATTGCATGTGGGCTTTGCTTCAGTAAGCTTATGACAATCAAAATAATGCCATATTCAATGAAAATATGAAATCATTGATCTCAACTAAGCAACATACTTGGTGAAACCTTTGCATTTAAGTCCTTTATTTCATGCAATTAATTCCATAAATATTCTCACTTTAATTTTCTACTCCTCTAGCTAATTTATGTGTTTCTATGATAAAATATACAACAATCAAACCTATTTATAATAATACTTTTATATAATAACCATTCACTATAAAAAATAAGTTTTTCTTGGAATTGATCTTTTATGTTATGTTACAATATAAGTTCTTTATAGTAACACTTTACTATAATATTCAAAAAAATATCGGAATAAACGTGACTGTTATAAAAAGGTTTGAATGTACATATGTCATCACAACTTTTATGGACTTGATATAGGATTATCCATCTTAACTAGTGTATGTAAAAGATATGCTCAACGTTTCCTTTGTTTTATCTCATAATCTATGTATTTTGCTGTATTATTTTTTCTATTATCTTCCCTGCATAAATAAACTTAATCAAATGACCTTTAATTGTCATGAAGTCATGCATTTCGCTGAGGTATCGCCATTCACATTTTTGCAAGTAATCACTAATTATGCCAAATTTGAAGTTTAAAAACAAAAACAAAAAAACAGACTCTTGTTGTTTTTTGGTACAAAATATAGAAGATATCCTATAGTCCTTTTACGGCAGAACTCAGAATTACGCTATCTTTCAAGTACGGAGAGCCCATTTGGATTGGCTTATTTTAAGTGTTTTTAAGCCAAAATCGCTTTTAAGTTATTTTGTAGTGTTTGGATAAAGTGAAAAAGTATTTTTAAGCCAAAATGACAAAAATAAGCAAAAAACTAGAATTCCTGACTTATGGCTTTTGGCTTAAAAATCACTTAAAACAAGTTCATCCAAACGGGCTCTAAGTCTTCACGACATGCATCATTGCAATTGCATCCTTATTGAATGTGATTTTAGCTTAGGTCACCTTGAGATCTAGATCTGGAGCCCGAAACCAAAATATTACTTTTTTGGACTCAAAGTATAAAAATAAGTGAAAAACTAACTGATCACCAATTTATATATAACACATGTGTTGAATGCGCTATATCTTAACGGCACGTTTGTCCGTTAAAGCATAGCGTATGCAACATATGCGCTATATTTGAATTTTAAATTGGCAGTCAAAATATATATAGCGCATATACAGGATGCACTATACCAGAAGTTGAAAAGACAGGCAGGTACAGCGCATCCTATATATGCGCTATACCTACATAAAATATCGGGCCAGTCTTCTTCCCCGACCAGACAGAATCAAAACTCAAAAACGGTCCCCCCACCCATTTTTAAAAAAAAATCTCCATTGGAGCGCACCCGTCCCCCAAAAATCATGTCCTATCCGTATTTTAGCAAGCTAACATCGGATCCAAGGCGTTGTCGTGTAGTTGATCTCATCTATCGCTAGTTTAAGCTTGTCACGACCCAGATTTCCCACCCTCGGGAGTCGTGATGGCACCTACTAATGGGAGCTACGCAAGCCAAACCTTAACTACTTGCTACACTTTCATTTTTGCTTCTTTTAACAAATACAAGCCGATAATATGATAAAAGCAGAATTTTAAATAATTAAGCGGAAGTCGACAATTATATATCTTAAGGCTACGTCTATTACAACTTTTAAAACCTCATATACCCAAAACCTGGTGTCACAGTGTCACAGACTGTCTAAGAGTTACTACATACAAGGCCTGAAGAAATACAATACACTGTTTCTGAACAAAGAAAATGAAACAGGAATTAGAGATAGAGGGAGACGCCAGGGCCTGCGAACGCCTGCAAGTCTATCTTGGGTCTCTGAATGGACTGAAGGAAGCCCTCCAACTACAGTCCGAAAGCTGCTCTTGGATCTGCACACAGTGCAGAGTGTAGTATCAGCACAACCGACCCCATGTGCTGGTAAGTATCTGGCCTAACCCCGGCGAGGTAGTGACGAGGCTAGGACCAGACTCCAGATAAACCTGTGCAGTTATATAATATATGGCGGAAAATAAATAGGAATAAGCAGTTTAAAATGGGATGGGGGGTACATGCTTCGGGGAAACATATAAAGTCCAACAGAAACTTAATAAAATATGAAAGGACAACTCACTATCTACAACAATACAATAACAATACTGTTGTGGCGCGCAACCCGATCCCTTATCACTTAACATTGTTGCGGCGTGCAACCCGATCCAATATAATATTTGTTGCGGCGTGCAACCAGATCCAATATAATATCTGTTGCGGCGTGCAACCCGATCCAATATAATATCTGTTGCGATGTGCAATCCGATCCAATATAATATCTGTTGCGGCGTGCAACCCGATCCAATCTTGCTACAACATCTAACTACCTCAGCTATAACCAAGCTTGTTACAACATCTAACTACCTCAGCTATAACCAAACTTGTGACAATACCTAACACTAAGAATCATCAACCTAAACATCCGTAATATCAATTAAGAACACAATGCAGGGGGAACCACAACTCATAATAGCCCGGCAAGGGAGCAATATAATGATCTCTTCTCTTTCTTACTTTTACTTCACAATTCACTTTACGACTCGAACCAATACCCTAGAGTTTCAATTATCACTTATACTTTCACAATTCATTACACCACTGGAGCCAACGCTCCTCAACGTTCAAAGGTCACAATTCTTTTCCAAAACTTTACACAACAAGTATAAATCTTCACCAAGGCATGGATAATACAACGAAGTCATGAAAATCACAATATAAGACACCAATGTATAGATATTCGTCACCATGCCTATACGTCGAACTCAACAAGAAGCAAATAGCAAATAGGACACAACTCCTAATCCCTCAAGCTAAGGTTAGACCAAACACTTACCTCGATGCCTCGAACACAACTCAATCTTCAATTATAGCTTTACCCCTTGATTACACCACCAATTCGCTCGTATCTAGACACAAGTTACTTAATTACATCAATAAACGCTCAATGAATCAATTTTAATGCATGAAAATGAGTTTTCCAAAGTTTTACCCAAAAAGTCAAAAATCTTCCACGGGCCCACATGATCAAAACCCGAGGTTTGAACCAAAACCCGATTACTCATTCCCCCACGAACCTAAATATGTAATTTATCTTGAAATCAGACCTCAAATCGAGGTCCAAATCCCCAATTTTTGAAAAACCTAGGCTTTACCGAAAACACCCCAATTTTTCTAATGAAAATTATTGATTTGACGTTGAAATCGTGTTAAAAGATGCTAATGATTGAAGAAAACTAGTTAAAACAACTTATATTTGATTTGGAGAAGAAAGATTGTTTGGAAAATCGCCTCTTAGGTTTTTGGGGTTTTGATAAATGAAAATAACTGGAAATCCCGTGTATTTATACCCCTCTCAGGCCCCCTGTGAGCACCGCACAAAATGGACTGCGGCCGCACAGGCTTTCCTGAGGTATTGCTGGTCCAGTGCCTTGTGCGGACCGCACGAAATGGACCGCGGACCGCAAGAAATGAGCGCGCCTGTGAAGACTTGGCCTTGCTCACCGCAGATCGCACAAATCCCACTGCAGTCGCGGAGTCCCCACCGCGGCCGTGAAGTTTCCATCGCGGACTGCATGACCTGGCTTCAGAGACCTGCAACTTTTTCCTAAGTTCAAAACTTCCCAAAACACATCTGAAACACACTAGAGCCCTCGGGGCTCCTAACCAAACACACGTGCTAACTCAACAACATCATACGAACTCATCTGTGCGATCAAATTGCCAAAATAACCTCAATAACAATGAATCAAACCTCAAAATCAAGAATTTTTTTCTCGAACTTCATCAATTATCAAATTCAGCAATTTAGATCTGGATCACGTCAAACGTCGTCCGTTTTCAACCAAACATTACAAAAATAACTTAAATAATATATAAAACCTGTACCGGGCGCCGAAACCAAAATACAGGCCCGATACCACCATGTCCTAATCAAATTTCATTTAAAATTTCTTTAAACAATTTCAGAAAACAATTTTCTTTGAAAATTCATTTCTCGGGCTCGGGACCTCGGAATTCGATTTCGAGCATACGCCCAAGTCCCATATTTTCCTACGGACCCTCCCGGATAGTCAAATTATGGGTCCGGGTCCGTTTACCCAAAATATTGACCGAAGTCAAATTAGCTCATTTTATAATTAAAACTTATCATTTTTCACAGATTATCATATTTAAGCTTTCCGGCTACGCGCCCGGACTGCACATGCAACTCGAGGTGACTCTAAATGAGGTTTTCAAGGCCTCAGAACACGGAGGTTTCATTTTAAAAGAAGTGATGACCTTTTGGGTCATCACATTCTCCACCTCTAAAACAACAGTTCGTCCTCGAACGGACAGAAGAAGGAAGTACCTGAGTCGGGGAAAAGATGGGGATAACGGCTCCGCATATCGAACTCGGGCTCCTAGGTCGATGACTTAGGAGGCTGACCTCTCCACTGAACACGAACAGAAGGAAAACTCTTCAACCTCAACTGACGAACCTGCCGGTCTAGAATAGCTACCAACTCCTCCTCATAAGACAAGTCCTTGTCCAACTGGACAGTGCTGAAATCTAACAAGTGGGATGGATCGCCGTGATATTTTCGAAGCATAGACACATGAAACACTTGATGCACGACTGATAAGCTCGGCGGCAATGCGAGTATATAAGCCACCTCTCCCACTCGATCAAGAATCTCAAACGGGCCAATGAACCTAGGGCTAGGTTTGCCCTTCTTCCCAAATCTCATCATGCCCTTCATAGGCGACACTCGAAGCAATACCCGCTCACCTACCATGAATGCCAAATCTCGAACCTTGCGGTCGGCATAACTCTTTTGCCTGGACTGAGCTATACAAAGCCTATCCTGAATAATCCTGACCTTGTTCAAGGCATCCTGAACCAGATCCGTACCCAACAATTGAGCCTCTCCCGGCTCAAACCATCCAACCGGAGATCGACACTGCCTACCATATAAAGCCTCATAAGGAGCCATCTGGATACTCGACTGGTAACTGTTGTTGTAGGCAAACTCTGCTAAAGGCAAAAACTGATCCCACGAGCCTCTAAAGTCAATGACACAAGCTCGGAGCATATCCTCCAAAATCTGAATAGTCCGCTCGAATTGCCCGTCCATCTGAGGATGAAATGTTGTACTCAACTCAACCTGAGTGCTCAACTCTCGCTAAACTGCTCTCCAGAAACGCGAGGTAAACTACGTACCTCGGTCCGAAATGATAGATACATGCACATTATGAAGACGAACAATCTCCCGGATATAGATCTCAGCTAACCTCTCAGATGAATAGGAGACTGCCATAGGAATGAAATGCGCTGACTTGGTCAGCCTATCAACAATGAACCATACTGCGTGGAACTTCCTCCGAGTCTGCGGGAGTCCAACAACGAAATCCATAATGATCTGCTCCCACTTCCACTCGGGAAGCTCGATCCTCTAAAATAACCCACCAGGCCTCTGATGCTCGTGCTTAACCTGCTAACAATTCAAACACCGAGCTACATATGCAACGATATCCTTCTTCATTCTACGCCACCAATAATGCTGTCGCAAATCCTGATACATCTTCGCGGCGCCCGGATGAATAGAGTACCGGGAACTATGGGCCTCCTCTAAGATAAACTCTCGGAGTCCATCCACATTAGGCACACAAACTCGACCCTGCAATCTCAAAACTCCATCATCATCTAAGGTAACCTTCTTGGCACCTCCGCGCTGCACAGTGTCTCTAAGGACACATAAATAGGGATCATCATACTGCCGATCACGGATACGCTCCAATAAAGAAGAATGAGCAACCATGAAAGCTAATACCCAACTAGGCTCAGAAACATCCAACCTCACGAACTGATTGGCCAAGGCCTGAACATCCAAAGAAAACGCTCTCTCACCTACTGGAATATAAGCAAGACTGCCCATACTGGCTGACTTCCTACTCAAAGCATCGGCCACCACATTGGACTTTCCCGGATGATATAAGATGGTAATATCATAATCCTTTAATAACTCCAACCACCTCCTCTGTCTCAAATTCAAATCCTTTTGCTTGAACAAATACTGAAAACTCTTGTGATCCGTGAACACCTCACATGCCACGCCATACAGATAATGCCTCCAAATCTTCAATGCGTGAACTATGACTGCTAATTCTAAATCATGAACTGGATAGTTCTTCTCATGAATCTTCAACTGCCGCGAATCATAGGCAATAACCTTGCCATCCTGCATCAACACTACACCAAGCCCAATACGAGATGCATCACAATAAACTGTATAAGGCCCTAAACCTGTGGGCAAAACCAACACTGGTGTCGTAGTCAGAGCTGTCTTGAGATTCTAAAAGCTCGCCTCACACTCATCCGACCATCTGAACTGGGCACCCTTCTGGGTTAACCTGGTCATCGGGGTTGCGATAGATGAGAACCCCTCCATGAACCGACGGTAGTAGCCTGCCAATCCTAAGAAACTCCGAATCTCTATAGCTGATGATGGTCTAGTCCAGTTCTTGACTGCCTTAATCTTCTTCAGATCAACCTGAATACCCTATGCTGATACAACATGACCTAGAAAATGCAACTGAACTCAACCAGAACTCACACTTCGAGAACTTAGCATATAACTGGCTTTCCCTCAAGGTATGAAGAACCACTCTAAGATGATGCTCATGCTCCCCCCGGCTGCGGGAATTTATCAAAATATCATCAATGAAGACTATCACAAATGAGTCCAAATAAGGCCTGAACACTCGGTTCATCAAATCCATAAAAGTTGTTGGGGCATTGGTCAACCCAAATGACATGACCAGGAACTCATAATGCTCGTACCGAGTGCGGAAAGCTGTCTTAGGGACATCGGATGCCCTAATCCTCAACTAATGATAGTCAGATCTCAAATCAATCTTTGAGAACACCTTGGAACCCTGAAGATGATCAAACAAATCATCGATCCTCGGCAATGGATACTTATTCTTGATTGTAACCTTGTTCAACTGCCGGTAATCAATACACATTCTCATTGATCCGTCCTTCTTCTTAACAAACAACATCGGCGCACCCCACGGAGAAACACTAGGTCTAATGAAACCCTTCTCAAGCAAGTACTACAACTGCTCCTTCAACTCTTTTAACTCAAGCGGGGCCATACGATACGGCGGAATTAAATGGGCTGAGTGCCCGGAGCTAAATCAATGCAAAAGTTAATATCCCTATCGGGTAGCATACCCGGAAGGTCTGAAGGGAAAACCTCAGAAAACTCACGAACAACAGGCACAGAATCAATAGAGGGAACCTCGGCACTAGAATCACGAACATATGACAAATAGGCCAAACACCCCTTCTCGACCATGTGCCGAGCCTTCACATAAGAGATAACACTACGGGTAGAATGACTAGGAGTCCCTCTCCACTCCAAACAAGGTAAACCCGGTAAGGATAAGGTCACAGTCTTGGCATGACAGTCTAAGATAGCGTGGTAAGGTGATAACCAATCTATTCCTAATATAACATCGAAATCTACTATGTCTAGAAGCAACAAATCCACACAAGTCTCAAGACCCCTAATCACAACTATACAAGAGCGGTGGACTCGATCTACCACAATAGAATCACACACCGATGTAGACACATATACAGGATCACTTAAAGAGTCACTAGGCATAACCAGATATGGTGAAAAATAAGAGGACACATACGAGTACGTAGACCCTGGATCAAATAATACTGAAGCATCTCTATCACAAACCAGAACTGTACCTATAATAACTACATCTGAAGCTTCAGCCTCGGGCCTAGCTGGAAGAGCATAACATCGGGGCTGGGCCCCACCACCTTGGACTACATCTCTGGGATTGGCCTCCACCTCTAGCAGTTTGAGCTCCACCTCTAAATCCTCTACCTCCACATCTAGCACCTCTAGCCCCACCTCTAGCTGATTGGGCGGTTTGTGCAACACCTGGTGCCTGAACCATAGCGCGGGAACCCTGCTGCTGTGATTGAGTACCCACTAACCTCGGACAAGTCCTCCTGATATGACCATACTCACCATACTCAAAACATCCACCTGAGTGTTGTGACTGAGGAAACTGAGACTGACCCTGGCGACCCGAATGACCACTCCAAAAACTTTGGAGAGGTGGTGCACTGATAGGAGCTGGTGGTGCACTGTAGGACTGCTGATCCGAATACTACATTAGCGGACCACGCCTACCTGAAGCACCGTGAGAAACCTGAAGAGCTGACTAAAATGGCCTAGGATGATGGCCTCTACCATATGAATCTCTGCCTCTAAATGAGGCACCACTAAATCTACCCGAATAACGGGGCCTCTTATCTGACCCATGACCACCTTCCTACGACAGAACCACCTCCACTCTCTTGGCCACATTGGCTGCCTCCTAAAAAGATATCTTACTCCCAGTCTCCCTAGCCATCTGAAGACGAATCGGCTGAATAGACCATCAATAAACCTCCTCACCCTCTCTCTCTCTCTCTCTCTCTCGGTAGGAAGTATGACAAGAGCATGGCGAGCTAAGTCGATGAACCTGGTCTCATACTGGGTAACAATCATGGAACCCTGCTGGAGGTGCTCAAACTGCCTCCGATAGGCCTCTCTCTGAGTAATGGGGAGAAACTTCTCCAGAAATAACAATGTGAACTGCTCCCAAGTCAAGGCTGGCGATCCGGCTAGTCTCGCTAAGCAATAATCCCTCCACCAAGTCTTGGCGGATCCAGATAAGTGAAATGTAGCAAAATCGAACCCATTGGTCTCAACAATGCCCATGTTCCCGAGGACCTCGTGGCAGCTGTCTAAATAATCCCGGGGATCCTCAGTAGATGCACCGCTGAAATTAGAAGTGAAGAGCTTGGTGAACCTATCCAGCCTCTACAAAGCATCGGCAGACATAGCCACTCCATCGCCGGTCTGAGCTACCATACCCGACTGAACTGCTCCAACTGGCTGAATCGCTGGATTCTAAATCTGGGGAGCTACTTGCTTCGGAGTGCGAGTAGCAGGAGTCTGGGCTCCTCCTCCAGCCTAAGAGACGGCTGGTGCTACAGGAAGCAAGCCTGCTCGGGTGACACTCTCCATGAGGCCCACTAATAGTACCAGAGCATCCTGAAGAATTAGGGTAGCAATAAACCCCTCTGGGACCTGAGCTAGGCCCATCGGAGCTGCTGGAGCCGAAACCTCATCATCAAAGTCAACCTGAGGCTCCGCTATTAGGGCTGTTGCTCGGGGCTGAGCTCTACCCCTACCTCGGCCTCTGGCACAGCCTCAGCCTTGCCTCTACCCCTTGTAAGAGCTGCTGCTGGGGGCTCGGGCTACTAAGCGGTAGATGAGAAAGCGCGTGTTCTCGCCATCTGCAAAAGAACACAGTAGAAGTTCGATTAGCATTGAGGAACCAAACCGCATGATAGGAAAGAATAATGTGAAGTTTTCCTAACTCTTTAGCCTCTGCGGGATAAATACAGACATCTCCGTACCGATCCTTCAGACTCTACTAAGCTTGTCAATGAACTATGAGACCCATGTAACCTAGGGTTGTGATACAAACTTGTCATGACCCGGATTTCCCACGCTCGGGAGTCGTGATGGCACCTACTAATGGGAGCTAGGCAAGCCAAACCTTAACTACTTTCTACACTTTCATTTTTGCTTTTTTTAACAAACACAAGCCGATAATATGATAAAAGCAGAATTTTAAATAATTAAGCGGAAGTCGACAATTATATATCTTAAGGCTACGTCTATTACAACTTTTAAAACCTCATAAACCCAAAACCTGGTGTCACAGTGTCAAGACTGTCTAAGAGTTACTACATACAAGGTTTGAAGAAATACAATACATTGTTTCTGAACAAAGGAAATGAAACAGGAAATAGAGATAGAGGGAGACGCTAGGGCCTGCGAACGCCTGCAAGTCTACCTTGGGTCTCCGAATGGACTGAAGGAAGCCCTCCAACTACTGTCCGAAAGCTGCTCCTAGATTTGCACACAGTGCAGAGTGTAGTATCAGCAAAACCGACCCCATGTGCTGGTAAGTGCCTGGCCTAACCCCGGCGAGGTAGTGACGAGGCTAGGACCAGACTCCAGATAAACCTGTGCAGTTATATAATATATGGCGGAAAATAAACAGGAATAAGCAGTTTAAAATGGGAGGGGGGTACATGCTTCGGGGAAACATATCAAGTCCAACAGAAACTTAATAAAATATGAAAGGACAACTCAATATCTACAACAATACAATAACAATACTGTTGCGGCACGCAACCCAATCCCTTATCACTTAACATTGTTGTGACGTGCAACTCGATCCAATATAATATCTCTTATGGCATGCAACCTGATCCAATATAATATCCGTTGCGGCGTGCAATCCGATCTAATATAATATCTGTTGCGGTGTGTAACCCGATCCAATATAATATTTGTTGCGGCGTGCAACCCGATCCAATATAATATCTGTTGCGGCGTGCAACCCGATCCAATATAATATCTGTTGCGGTATGCAACCCGATCCAATATAATATCTGTTGCGGCGTGCAACCCGATCCAATATAATATCTGTTGCGGCGTGCAACCCGATCCAATATAATATCTGTTGCGGCGTGCAACCCGATCCAATCTTGCTACAACATCTAACTACCTCAGCTATAATCAAACTTGTTACAACATCTAACTACCTCAGCTATAACCAAACTTGTCACAACACCTAACACTAAGAATCATCAACCTAAACATCCGTAATATCAATTAAGAACACAATGCAGGGGGAACCACAACTCATAATAGCCCGGCAAGGGGGCAACATAATGATCTCTTCTCTTTCTTACTTTTAATTCACAATTCACTTCACGACTCGAACCAATACCCTAGAGTTTCAATTATCACTTATACTTTCACAATTCGTTACACCACTGGAGCCAACGCTCCTCATTGTTCACATGTCACAATTCTTTTTCACAATTTTACACAACAAGTATAAATCTTCACCAAGGCATGGATAATACAACGAAGTCATGAAAATCACAATATAAGACCCACAGTCATGCTTGACACCAACGTATAGATATTCGTCACCATGCCTATACGTCGTACTCAACAAGAAGCAAATAGCAAATAGGACACAACTCCTAATCCCTCAAGCTAAGGTTAGACCAAACACTTACCTCGATGCCTCGAACACAACTCAATCTTCAATTATAGCTTTACCCCTTGATTCCACCACCAATTCGCTCGTATCTAGCTACAAGTTACTTAATTACATCAATAAACGCTAAATGAATCAATTTGAATGCATGAAAATTAGTTTTCCAAAGTTTTACCCAAAAAGTTAAAAATTGCCCCCGGGCCCACATGGTCAAAACCCGAGGTTCGAACCAAAACCTGATTACCCATTCCCCCACGAACCCAAATATGTAATTTATTTTGGAATCGGACCTCAAATCGAGGTCCAAATCCCCAATTTTTGAAAAATCTAGGTTTTACCCAAAACACACCAATTTCCCCCATAAAAATCATTGATTTGAAGTTGAAATCATGTTAAAAGATGTTAATGATTGAAGAAAACTAGTTAAAACGACTTACATTTGATTTGGAGAAGAAAAGTTGTTTGAAAAATGAAAATAACTGGAAATCTCGTCTATGTATACCCCTCTCAGGCCCCTGTGCGGAACGCACAAAATGGAGTGCGGCCGCACAGGCCTTCCTGAGGTACTGCGGTCCAGTGCCCTGTGCGGACCGCACGAAATAGACCGTGGCCACACAGGTCTCCACCGCGGACTACAAGAAATCGAGCCCGACCATGAAAGCTTGGCCTTGCTCATTGCGGACCGCACAAATCCCACCGCAGTCGCGGAGTCCTCACCGCGACCGCGAAGTTTCCACCGCGGACCGCGTGACCTGGCTTCAGAGACCTGCAACTTTTTCCTAAGTTCAAAACTTCGCGAAACACATCTGAAACACACCAGAGCCCTCGGGGCTCCTAACCGAACACATGTACTAACTCAACAACATCATACGAACTCATCCGTGCGATCAAATCGCCAAAATATCCTCAATAACAATGAATTAAACCTCAAAATCAAGAATTTTTTTCTCAAACTTCATCAATTATCAAATTCAGCAATTTAGATACGGTTCACGTCAAACGACGTCCGTTTTCAACCAAACTTTACAGAAATGACTTAAATCATATATAAGACCTGTACCGGGCAGCGGAACCAAAATTCGGGCCCGATACCATCATGTTCTAATCAAATTTCATTTCAAATTTCTTTAAACAATTTCAGAAAACAATTTTTTTTGAAAATTTATTTCTCAGGCTCGGGACCTCGGAATTCGATTCCGGGCATACGCCCAAGTCCCATATTTTCCTACGGACCCTCCAGGACCGTCAAATAACGGTTCCGGGTCCGTTTACCCAAAACATTGACCGAAGTCAAATTAGCTCATTCTATAATCAAAACTTATTGTTTTTCACAGATTATCATATTTAAGCTTTCCGGCTACGCGCCCGGACTGTGCATGCAACTCGAGGTGACTCTAAATGAGGTTTTCAAGGCCTCAGAATACGGAGGTTTCATTTTAAAACAAGTGATGACCTTTTGGGTCATCACAAAGCTCCCAAATCATCAATTTTTCACAATTCAAAAATTTTTAAATCGAGGTATTCCGACTTACTTTTTGGTAAAACTCATGTATATAAAGTTCTTATTGGTTGTTTTTACTGTGTTGTATGTCTTTTTGTGATCGTTTTGTGATATAATTATTTTTTTTATTTTTTATCCGGATTAGTTTATTTATGTGCTAAAAATTATTTAAAATAATTATTGTTATTTTATTGAATAATTATTGTTATATGTGATTTTATTATTGTACGTATATTAATATGTGACTGTATTGTTGTTTAGTGCCCTTTAGTGTTATGTTGTGCCTTTAATTATTATGTAGTGCCCTTTAATGTAGTAAAACTGATAATAAATTTTAGCTTATGGTAGTTGACTTTGTTTATGACTATTTAGAGTAGTGTTACTTTAGTGCCCTTTAGATTACGTAGTCTAGAATAAAAATTACCTGCTCTCCTTAACAAACTCGGTTAGAGTACTCAATTATGGATATAATATATTAGTAGATAATTATCAAATATTAGATATGAATCATAAAATAATCAGTTGACGTTACAAAAGAGACGCTGCCAAAAATTTGTGCAAAATGTGGCAGTTAACAAATAAATCGTTACGAATGACACAAATTAAATATTATTTACTATTAAGTTTGTAATATTTTTTATATGAATAATTATTGAATATATATTGATTATTTATGAAATTGTAATATTTACTTCTGTTATAACCCAAAAAAAATTAAAAGAGAAGATAGTTCAAACAAAACCATGTAGAATTTTAGTAAAACAATATAGGAAACTAACATATGAAATATTATTATAGAAAAATTATCAGCTTAAGCATTTGTTATATGAATAATTACTAAAATATCTGTTTAGTTATTGAAATTAATTATTTAATTCTCTATTAACCCCAAAAATATTTTTAAAAAAAGATGATATTTCAAATTAAAACCCTCTCAAATTAAGTAAGGACAAGATCTTCAAGTTGCTCGTTTTCACTACACAATTAATAAAATAATGAGTTTCTCAAATTTATCCAAACATTATATATAAACTTTATCACTTAACTTACAAATCCTAATATGGTGATATCCCACGATGCACATTATCCTGTTGCTGATGGCTCCAGGATAGACCACCATGATCCAACACACTAAAACTGAACATATTCCAACTGTCAATTGGTTCATAACTTGTAAAATTCATATCTGGCCGGTACCCCCTTTGAAATATATGAGTATTAATACAAATATAATATATAAAAACATAATAATACAAAGGAAAATTGAAATTTACCACTCGACTTGTGGATTATGTAAACTTGGGAAGAAATTATGTCCTTGCTCCTCATTCGCCCGTGGAGATAAGTTTAGATCTGGCCAAACTCTTTCAAACGAAACCTGTTCGGATAAAACTGCTCCAAAAAAAATTACCCGATGATTGAGGGTTATCTCTATTTTGCGGAACCTCAATATTGCGAACGTCTTCAGATGTGACGTACATTTTCAATATTTTTATCACAAGAAGTTCCCGATGTTCATCCGGAGTCCTCAAAAAATATGTGAGAGGTTTATCGTCTTTGATGTTAAACTCAGCATAACAAGCAACCCCTTGCGAAGTAATACGAATATCTTCCGATTACTTTAATATTAACCAAACATTTTCTCACACTTATTTTTTTTACATAATAACGAAACCAATCTATCGTACTCCATTGTAAGTGGTAACTTAACAATACACTGTGGAGAACAACTATAGCGTACTGAGTTATTCTCCACCACAACCCCACCCCCCAATATAATAAAACTCTAATTTTTTGCTCTTCGGACATTATGATAAAATATAAAAAAAGTTAAGCAAACAAATATTTCGGAAGACCTGGAGGATCTTGAATGGATTTTTAACGAAACAATGAAACACCTTAAATAAGCAAAAAATCAATTCGAGGGCTCCAATAATTGAGGGTATAGCACATGCATGATATGCGCTGTATATGTGGCGCGTATTATGCATGCGCTATACCCTCAATTATTGGTGGGTCAGTAAAGTTCAAATCCATTAGTGGTGGGTCAGTAAAGTTTAAATATAGCGCATGTGTTGCACTTTAACGGGACAAACGTGTCGTTAAGGTATAGCGCATTCAACTCATGCGTTATATATAAATTGCTCATCAGTTGATTTTTTCACCTATTTTTGTATTTTGAGTTCAAAAAAGCAACACTTTGGTTCCGGACTCCTAGATCTGCACCATATATCTCCCACGGTACTTCTATATAAACAAATGTACTTAAGTTAGTACTAAGGCTACATTTAATATTTTAGTAAGTAGTACTATTTTTTAAGCATATCTAATTATGACTTAAAAATCTTCTTTTACAGTATTTCTTAAAGTTCGTACTTAACCGGATAATTAATGTCAAATAAATTACTATAGGGACTATAAAAGTCAAAACTAGAAGCAATGTGCCACTCATTTGGGCAGTGCACTAATTTTCTGTTTGAGGTAGTCTTCTTGTTCTTTATTTAAGTCCTGCTGAATTAATGATGCAACTATTTAGAAACTTAAACAGAATTCTTAAATGTTTTGGAACATGGGTTAATGACAAAAGAAAGTAATTTTGTTAAAACAATCTAAGAGTACTTGTTTGCACGTAAGGATTTACATTTCAAAACATATCTAAATAAGATATTTATTGTTCTTTGATACTTATAGATGTTTGATAGTCAACGATTTTCTTGCTAGGCAATTAGGAACTAAATAAAAATCCTCTCGAAAATAGCAACCATTTTCCTTCCATAAACTAATCTTCTTTTCCTGGTCAAATAATGAGAAAAAAGTTACAAGAATGACTATTTTCTTTTTGTACTAAGTAAGTTCTTTGAAAAAAAATGAGTTTTTTGTATACAGAAAATAGCAGTACAAGATATTCATTTCAATTATCTCTTCTTAATATGGTTATGAATATCTTAAGCTAGTACACTTATAGTAAAAAAATAACTCTTTTCTTATGGTAGCTCCTTAGGAGTATTTTGGATCTTAAAATTAATAAAAGCTTTGAATTTGATAGACAAAGTAGGAGTTATAGTTAGAGGTAAACTAGGTTAGAAAGAGATAATGATTATCTATTAGTCTCTTCTTTTCTTTTTGAAGTTGCCTGACTCCAATTGAATTAGCACATTTTCAGTGATTTTCCGTAATTTCCTCCAACCTTCCTTATTTTCCCTTTCTCTCTTATTTATCTTGTAGACATGGAATTTAAAATATTAAAGTAATTACTAATATTATATAAATATTAGTAGAAGAAAACCCCTAATTAACAACTACTTCAAAAGTTAATGCAGTTGGGTAAATTATAATTGTTACATATCGTTTCATAATGTATTGTATTGTATTGTACTGTATCGTTTGATGAATACAATGTTTGGATGGATTGTGTCGTTTTGCGGTCGTTTTATGGTATCATGCACCAGTAATATAATGAATAAACTTGCAATATTATAAAGAAAAATTATGAGATAGTATATAAAAAGATAGGGTAAATGATAAAATAAAATTATTTAATAATAATGAAGGGTGAGATTGAGAGAAAAACACAAGGAAACGACACGACCACACCAAATCGGTCGTTACATAAAGTGACACATTTCATCGTTACGTAACGACAGATTTAACGATACGATACAATAAAATTTAAGTAACAATCAAAACAAACATTGTATTTAAAGTAACAATACGATACGATACAACTGGTAACAACCATCCAAACAAGCTGTTAAGTTATGAATAAAACAATGAATTGAATTGTAAAGGATTTTGAAGACTGTTCAAAAATATAATTATGTTAAAAATTTCTTGAAAATCTCATACATAAAATAAGGTTCTCCATCTGTGAATCTGTCCGATCTTATGTGAAGATGCTTGACTGTTTTAAGAATTCTTTTTTTAAACTTATGGTAAAACATACCGAGGACATTTATGATATAAAACAATACTATTAAAAGTAAAAAAAAAATAAAGATGAAGTTATTTTAAAATATACGAACTTATCATTCATTTTAAGACAAATAAATAGAAAATGGTGTCAAATAAAATAATAGGTACTCCCCCGCAAAGTGCTAGCCATTATTAATTTGACATTAATAAATACAATATAAGAAGAAAAAAAAACGCTAAAGCCCAAAGTCAGAGAATACAAAAGCAGAAGTGAAACCAAGAAAAAAGAATCAAAATCAGCAGCAGCCAACTTCTCATAGAAATATACAAGATAGTTATTGGCATTGGGGTTGGTGGATATGCAGCAGAAGAAGAAAAGGTGGAGGAATTCAGTTCGAAAGGTGTTAAGTTGTGCCATTGCTGTAATAACTTTTGTGTCTCTGCTATCCGTACATGTTCATGTCCCTTCCTTTGATGTTACTAGCTTCCCTCACAACAAACTTCCTATGGTACTACAACAATCTTTCTACACTTTCTCTATTCTTCTTTATGTAATAAATGTTTCTTCAGCTTGTTTTTCCTCAGTTTTCTTGATCTTTGTTTTGACCATTTTTATTATTTCAATGTGTGTGTGTGTGTGTCTTATTAATATTTTACTTTTGATGTACATTGAAAAAATTGTGCATCCGTTTTGTCAATTTTGTTTCTTATTTCCATTTCACATTTTCCATCAAGCTACTGTATTCTTTTGGTGATTCTTGATATTAGAAAATACTTTCCAAAGTCTTTTGTTTGTTTTTTATATTTTTGGTTTGTTTAGGCGTTTTTGGCAATCTTGTGCATAAAACATCCTACATTCATGTAGGGTCCGGGAAGGGCCGCACTCCTAAGTTGTGACGTAGACAACCTACCCTAATGCAAGCATGAGTGGCTGCTTCCATGGCTCCAAGCCGTGATCTATAAGTCACATGGAGACAACTTTAGTGTTAGTTACAAGGCTCCCCTTTCTTGTTTAGACGTGTTTATTTATTGGGTTTATCCCATACCCCACTTGTGGGATTCCACGGGTCGCCGTCGATAGTTGTTATTTATTGGGCTTAAAACAGAGGTGAAGGATACAGAGATTAATGCGTATCGAGTTGTTATTATTGTCGTTTAGGATTGTTCAGTATGATTTTATTACTGATCTGTGGTGCCTAAATATTTGTAGCAGCATGAGTTGTCGTACCAAAGATTGAGCGGAGAGCGAAGCTGGATTGAAGAATTTGCTCCACCCCATTTCTCAAAAGCTCCTGTTACTGCTAGCAAGGTTGTATGTTCTTTCAAAGTATATTAAAGTTTTAATATCTCACTTTAAAAAAAAAAGATTTCTTTTCCTCTAAGTAAATTGAGAGTAGTTATATATCTTTCATGTTTTCACTCCTTTAGATTTGACAGTTGGATGGTGCAAATTGGAATTGGACCTTGGATAAGTTATGGAAACCGCCTCCAAATCGAGACTATGTTCGTTGTGTTGCACCAACTTCATCATATACTTGTAAGTCATTTCAGCTTTTTCCTATCAACAAATATTTCAAAATAGCTTTAGTCATCCTTGTAGCAAACATAAAATAGGATCATTCTGTTGCTTATCTTTCATAATAGTGCATTTAATCTCCAGCTCCTCCAGAATCTCGAGGCTACCTGCTCGTTCATACTAATGGTGGACTCAATCAGATGAGGGCCGGGGTCTGTATTTTTCTACTCCCTTAGATGTATCTTTTTTTGGAAATTTTTCCGCTAACAGTTTAGCCATACATGTGTTTATGCATAAGTTTGGTATGTCATTGTTTGAACTGAAAGCAGTTATTGTTGTTTTGTAGATATGTGACATGGTTGCTGTTGCTCGTATCATAAATGCTACTCTTGTAATCCCGGAGCTTGATAAGCGCTCACTTTGGAAGGACTCTAGGTCTGCAATGATACTTTTATTGTTCATGAGTGTCAACTTGCAAAGGAATAGTAGCATACTTTTCATCCTATTATGTTTAATCAGCAGAACTTGTGAATGTGTATACACTTACTCTTCTGCTCTTGAATTGCAGCAAATTCTCTGATGTGTTTGATGAAGACCATTTCATTAATTCTTTGGCAAATGATGTAAGGATTGTCAAAAAGCTACCAAAGGAACTTGCATCTGCAGCTAGAGCTGTTAAGCATTTCAGAAGTTGGTCTGGTGTAGATTACTATGAGAAGGAGATAGCTACCATGTGGGATGAATACCAGGTACATATCTTGCACTTTTTTCACACAAGGAAACCACAAAAAAGGAAAAAAACTTTATTATGGCTAATATATCCGAAATAATTTTGTAGGTAATTCGAGCAGCCAAGTCTGACTCAAGGCTGGCAAATAATAACCTGCCTCCTGATATTCAGAAGTTGCGCTGCCGTGCTTGCTATCAAGCCCTCCGATTTTCTCCCCAAATCGAAGCAATGGGAAAGGTGATCATGTTTGTTTATGCTTATTATTGTTTCTGTAATATCTCCACTGTTATATTGTCACAGTCTTTCATGTCATACACTCTTTTATTCGCAGTTGTTGGTAGATCGTATGCGAACCTATGGTCCATACATTGCTTTACATTTGCGCTATGAAAAAGACATGCTTGCCTTTAGTGGATGCACACATGATCTATCCCCAGAAGAAGCTGAAGAACTAAGGGCAATCAGGTAGGTTATTATGACACGAAGCTAACTCATGTTTGAAATTTAGAAGCATATGCTTGTAAGAAATGTCTTCTAGAAAGACAGAATGCACATGACTTAGACTATTTGAATTTAATAGCAAGTTGCTTTTATTTCATTATCGGAAACAACCGCTCTACTTTCACGAGGTAAGGGTAAGGTTTGCGTACGATCTACCCCTCCCAGACCACACTTTGTGGGATGACACTAAGTTTGTTGTTGTTGCTTTTATTTCATTGCCTTCATCATTTATAGGGAAAGCATCCCATGGTGGAAAGTGAAAGACATCGACCCTGTAGAACAAAGAGGCAAAGGCTATTGTCCATTATCTCCACGGGAGGTGGGGATGTTCCTTTCTGCTCTTGGGTTCACATCGAACACCCCGATTTACATTGCTGCAGGAGAGATATATGGGGGTGATTCCCATATGTCTGATCTACAGTCTCGCTATCCCTTATTAATGAACAAGGTTTGTTGTCTGCAAACTAACCTCAAATAGTTGTTTTATGTTTTTCTTATTTCTGTGATCATTATTTCTAAAAATTTAGGAGTCAATCACTGTGACAGTGGACGCCCATAAACTTATATTTTCTGACCTGCAAAGTCCTAAGATTGAAAGCTTTTATGAGCTACTAGATTAACCTCTAACACCAAATACCATCAATTAGCTTTAATATGAACACTTTCTTTTTGTCAAATATGTAAAATCAAACTACAGTTTAACGTTCTGTCACTAATATACATCGCTATGATATCCCTTAAGGTTTTCGTTGGTAGTTGTTTATTGAAAAAAAAACTGGTTCTGTTGCTGGTTGTTGATATCTGCTTTTGAAACCAAGTGTGAGATTCTATTTGGATCCAAAGAGAGAATGCAGTATAAGTGAGCAGGTATACTTACCTCAGCATATCCTGTTGAACATCTTTACTGAGCTAACTGATAGCTGTTTTGAGATATGGCTGATAGAAGTATTACCTTACAGCGAAATCATAATGTTGTAATTGTTGAGACAGACAGACAGCACTTTCAATGTGACTAGTAATGTTGCCAGCTTGGTAGTGTAGATTGATAGGTTGCGTGAGAAGCCAAACCTCCACTATGTTTCGAACCGTGTGCCACTAGACCTCGAGGATTTCTCGCTTATCAATAAAAAGGGAAAGTTCATCTATTGAACTGGTAGATTGTTCCATTTAGGAGTGGAAAAGTAAATTTGTCAAACCATATAGATTTACATGAGACTTGATGATTGAGCCGAGGGTCTACTGGAAACAACCTCTCTACCTTCATAAGGTAGGGGTAAGATTTGCGTACACATTCCCTCCCCAGATCCCATTTGTGGGATTTCACTTGGTGTTGTTGTTGAGACTTGATGATCGTGTCAAACTCTGTCAATATGGAAATTTCCATTAACTAAAGAAATGATATGAAAAGAAAAGTTAGATTCTTCTCAGCATTCACCTATCCTAGTAAAATCTACTCACTCTTCAAGACTAACTAATGGTTTACGTGACCCTTTTTCCCTTAATCAAAGGAAACGGATTTTGATGAAGTATTCCAAGATGTGTTCCTTTAACTTGAAAATGCATTTTTATTGTAAAGAACCCATCTCATTTCCTAATCCAATATCTTCCCCTTCATATCGACATTTACTGCCTGCTTAATTAAATGAACAATCTTTGTGTTTTGCAGGAAAAGTTGGCGTCTTATGATGAGCTTGAACCATTCAGCAAGCATGCATCTCAATTAGCTGCAATAGATTATATTGTGTCAGTTGAGAGTGACATATTCATTCCTTCGTACTCAGGGAATATGGCAAGAGCAGTTGAGGGACATCGTCGGTTTCTGGGGCACAGGAAAACAATATCTCCTGATAGGCAAGATTTTTTTTCCTGAACACGTTTTATCAATATCCTTTTCATGGAATACTCTGCTATCAAGATTCGAACTAGCTGCTAAATATTTTCATGGAATTGATCAGGAAAGCTCTCGTCCGGCTTGTCAACAAAGTTGACCAAGGTACAATGATAGAGGGGAAAAAACTGTCTGATCGCATTATTGAAGTTCACAGAACAAGGTATGTCAAAGTAAAATTTGTTATCCTAAGTGATGTTTAACTCATGACATGAATGCTCTTTTAGCCGTGGAAAATTTTAGTAATAAGATGTTTTTACAAGAATACTAGAATAGTAATAGTTACTGCTTGCTCTTATTCTTGTCCTATGTTTCTCGAGGCTGGTCATGTATTGTGGTGTATTTGACCAAAGGCCTGCAATAGGATTTTCATAGTCTGAAATTAGCCTTCCATTTTCACATTTATTTAAAGCCATAAAGGTATGTTATGTCAAGCTTTGTTTTGTTTGTATTGGGATTTGAATGACGGTCTGCCATTGGATGACCAAGATATTGCCTTTATGGATGCATAATCTTATCTTATTCTTCCTCTGCTTATAGTGGTTATATTGGTAATTTTTAACGATGAATCAATATAATATAACCTCAATAGTTTGTTGTTGGTTGCTCAGGCAAGGATCGCCTAGGAAGCGAAAAGGACCGATTTCAGGAAGGAAGGGAATGGATAGGTTCCGTTCAGAGGAGGCATTTTATGTAAATCCTTTACCAGATTGTTTATGTCAAAATGAGCCATCATACTCAAACAAGTCTCATGCTATCGTGTAAGATCATACTAGCATTGAAGCTCGACCAGGCATCAGCAATGCAGATGTATATATACAGACTTGGAGGTATAGATGATAAAAGAGTACATGATTTCTATTGAGATGAGACTTTCCATGCAGGGGAAGTTGATCAAATTGAATAAATAAGCAGTCATATATTATGTAGAGGGAGGGAGAAGCACAAGGGTGCACTTGTACATTGGAGCTTTTTCTTTTTCATTCTTGGACATTTTCAGTAAAAGAATAATATTGATTGAATCTTCCCTGCATGGTATATTGATGTTATAACTGACTCCATTGAGTACACCATGCACAAAATCCACTTTTACCTGACTACTGATACCCAGACTTGAGCAATTATTGCTGCTGCTTCTCTCTGTACTAAAGCAACAGAACTACAGATGTGGGTCTCAATGCATATTTGAAGCCAAGCCCCATAAGAGGTCACCTTGATATGAAACGTGATTGTAGTATTTAAACTCATGATCCTGCTATCGGAATTATGCACCAGTCCCTAGAACCTAAAACGAATTTGATAGATTCATTATTGATCGAAAAAGATTACTGCTGTTATTTCTAACGGTTTTGTCAAGGTAAGTTGGATTTCCTTTTCTGGTATAACAATATGTAAGTAATTGTTGCGTTTTATCGTCTTAATCTGTTGTATTTTTTACTATGTTATCCATTGGGGATTAGACGTTATATATGTTCTGCAACCACTGGAGGGTGAAGAACAGATATAGACCTGGTGCTGATGCACTTCATTTTGTTCATTCCTCCTGATAGATTTCAACTAATAGCAAAAATTTGTTTCTAAGTCTATCATAAAGCTTCTTTGTACAAAAAAGGTGCAGTGAAGTACGGGAGATCAGTAAACTTCCTTTCTGCAAGCTAGTTTGTAAATTGCTCATGACATCAAGACCGATTTGAACACACAAATTCGCAGATGTGATTTGATATGCGATGGAATAGTTTGGCTTCTTGTTGGGTTAAAACAGCATCGCCACGTTATGACTCAACACTGTATTATTACTAATATATAGAAGAGCGGGAGAAGCAGCTCAAGGTCGTCATGTGTGCTTGCTGCTAAAGGGTATTCTGGTCATTTCATACTGCTCCTAAATTTGGCTGAAAGCTAACGCGTGTGATCAATATGACAGCTGCCGCATTACTGATTTATCTGCGGTACTTCAGTATGACAGATAGGTCACTCTCTATCTCTATCGGTTCATCTTCTTTGTTTTTCTCTATCTGATTTGTATCTTTCACAGAAGAATTAAATAGGTAATTTCAAAGTGCAGAATTAAATTTGCTATGTTTTTTTCTCTCTTCGCTCAGAATTCCACAACCTTCTTCTTCGCTGTAAGAAATAATTGGTGTTTGGCTTGGATTTTTGTAGTTCCTTAGTTGCTAAATTGACATAATCACATGGTTGACAGTCACTGCTGATCTTCGCTCAGAATTCCTTTGGCTTCTGCTTCTTTCGTTGTAACAAAAAATTAGGGTTTTGTTTGGGGTTTTGCAGTTCAGTAGTTGCTCAATTGACATAATCTTATGGCTGAAAGGTTAGTTTATTGTTCTCTCTTTTTTCATTATATGTGACTATGATTGTTTTATTTTTGGGTTCTTGCTGATTTGTTGCTCGCAATTAAATTGTAATTTTATGTTAATTTTGTGAAATTCAAAAATAGCTAAAAAAGAAATTGGGATTTCCTTCGATTATCTAACGTTTAAGCTCTTTATTGCTTTGGTAGCGACTTTGCTATTCTGGAGATCATCCATTAATTGAAGTTCTCTGCACCTTCCTATTCAATATGGATTTTCCCAATAAGGAAAACTAACAAATACAGAGGATGACAATTGGTTGTCCATTGAGTTGAGATTATGGGTTCAAAATTTTAATATCAGTTGAAATTTTGGTGGTACTTTGGGCCACGCATAGGGGTTTAAACCAGCAATGTTCAATGTACTGATATGTAAACTTTCTTTATGGATAATCTAAAAATTAAGTCTTTCTTATGTATAAGAGGAAAGGATATTGATATGCTTCCTCTGAGATTTCTCTAACAAGCGAAGTTTTGTTTAGTTTATGAAAAGAGTAGTGAGAAAACTGAGATTTTAACAATTTGGAGGTCATTATGAGCTCATTGTATTTTTTTTTATTATTACCAAGTAATGTGAATATGAGCTCATTGTCTTTTTTGATAAAAAAAAAGTGAATTCTGAGCTAAGCTATATTCACTATTAGATTTGACAATCTATCCGGCCATAGAAACTGTGATGTTTAATTGTTAGCATGTAGGAAAGAACTCATATGGAGAAATTAAGTAAATACACACACACAGAGACTTGGTCATCTTTAATCTTTTGTGCACTCCCACAATTTTAGCGTATATTTAACTGGAAGTCTACAATGTTACCATCTTTCATTAAACTTTGTCAAGAACTAACTTAAAACATGAAGTCATGGAAAATCTTCATTTTTTTTTTTTGAGAAGGTAACATGAATGTTCATAGCTTATTTGTGGAACTGATTATAAAATTGTAATCCTAAGTGTATTAGCAGATAACTAATAAAGACTTCTATAGCAAATCTACTATAACTTGTTGCTATGCATCTCATTTGACTTCTAATTTTCTTGCATAGATTGTAGATATTGAACTAATTGATGGACTTCGATCAGTTCCTACAGTTACTTACATGAATTTTTTTAACCAAAAGTACAGAGTATACAAAAATAATGTACCTCTTCATCATCTCTGTTCTCACTTCTCTCATACCTTAAAGAGAAGGGAGATAAAGGTTGAAGATTTATTAAAAAGGTGGAAACGAAAGTAGAAAGCACTAATGAAACTATGTGAAAATAAGATCTGCCCTAAGCTTAGTCGCCCATAGTCTTCAAGATTGAGCATTACCAAAGACTGAAATTACCAAAGCAGTTCATAGAAACCATGCAATTACCAAAGCAGTTCATAGAAACCATACATGATAGTTCAAGTGACAAACTGCATTCCAGTTACCATGAACCTTTTTTTGGAAATTCATATTCCTCTTGCATCATAAGAACAATGGATACATCAGGAATTGTTGTCACCTTTTTATTGCATATTTGAACTTGGAAGCATAGATATATTTAAACAACATGACTTTGGGTCACCCAAAAAATATTTTGAATATGCTATTTCAAAAGTGGTTATCAAAGTATTCAATCTCCATGTGAAATTAAATATAACTACATGTGTATCTTGGTGAGTGATTATAAACATAATTTGAATGGGCAAAATGTAGCTGTGATGACCCGGCTAGTCGTCTCATGAGTTACCGCTCCATTTTCCCCATTTCAGCTTCTTTACGCTTCGTTATCCGTGTTTTATGGGATCGAGATGATTAGTTCGAGTTCGGAGAGGATTTGGTACGAAATGAGACACTTAGTCTCTTTTAAGAAGGCTTAAGTTGGAAAAGTCAACCGAATGTTGACTTATGTGTTAGAGGGTTCAGATGTGAGTTCCGATGGTTCGGTTAGCTTTGGGAGGTGATTTGTGACTTAGGAGAGTGATCGGAAGTGGTTTTGGAGGTACAGTGTAGAATTAGGCTTGAATTGGCAAAGTTAGTATTTTGGCGAATTCCGGTTGATAGGTGAGATTTTGATCCGAGGGTCGAAATGGAATTCCGAGAGTTTCTGTAGCTTCGTTATGTCATTTTGGACTTGTCTGCAAAATTTGAGGTCATTCGGACGTGGTTTGGTTGGGTTTTTGATCAAAAATGGAATTTGGAAGTTCTTGAGATTCATAGGCTTGAATTCGATGTGATTTGATGATTTTGGTGTTAGTCGAGGTGTTTTGATGATTGGAACGAGGTTGAATAATGTTTAGGATGCATTGGTGCTTTTGGTTGAGGTCCCGGGGGCCTCGGGTGTGTTTCGAGTGAGTTTCGAGCGAGTACGGACACCCCGGAACTTAGAAAAATGGAGGGAGCAGCAGTTTTGGCGCGGACCGCGCTCCTTTTCACGCTGGGCGCGCTGGCCTAGTGTTGGACGCGTCAAAGTGGCCGCGGCCGCGGTCGTGAAGACTGCAGGTTGCTGGTCCTACTTCGGAAGCTCATATCTTTTGATCCACAAGGAATTTTGAGGTGATTCAAAAACGAAAGTTATAGCCCTTCGTGTCTAGTTTCCAGAAAGGTAAAGATATCGCAATTTGGACATTTTTACGAAAGGTATGGCTAAATACTAAAGGTAAATACTAAAGGTAAATACTAAAGCATGTCCCTGTAGAGCAAGACCTGCGCGGGCGCGGTCGTTTTCGCGCGGACCCCGCTGGTTTTGCGCGGACCGCGGTCATTTTTGTGTGGTCAGCGGTGTCGGAATCCGAGGGGTACTCTATAAATACGAGGTTTTGGGTTTTACTTGATATTTTGACCTAGAGAGCTCGGATTTTGGCGATTTTTCGAAGGTTTTTCAAGAAATTGGTCGGGGTAAGTGATTCTAACTCAGATTTGGTTAGAGTACAGGAATCTATCACTGAATTCATCATTTAATTCGTGATTGATGGAATTTGGGAAGAAAATTGTGGAACCTTTCAAAAATGTAAAATGATGATTTGAAGAACCAAATGGTATCGGAATTGGATAATTTTGGTATGGTTAGACTCATGAGGGTATGAGGATTCTGAAAATGTAAATTTTACCCGATTCCGAGACGTGGGCCCGGGGCTCGGGTTTTGCTAATTTCGAGATTTTTGATATTTTTTTCGAATGTTTTCGCTTGGGCTTTGTTCCCTTAGCATATTGTGACGTATTCGTTCTGATTTTGGATATATTCGACGCGCGTGGAGGCCAATTCAAGGGGCAAAGGCGTCATGAGCTAGAGAATTAGCTAGTTCGAGGTGAGTAATGGTTGTAAAGGATGTTCTGAGGGTTTGAAACCGTGGATTGCACATCTTAGTGCTATATTGAGGCAAGATACGCGCTGGATGATGAGCGTGGTGTTTTCACTAATGGGGATTGTGACTTGGTCCATCCCGATTGATGATTTTACCGAATATTTAACTGAAATTCATTTGTTACCATCATGATTTGGGCTGATTGCCATAATTGGGCTTCGTGCCAACTATTTGGACCCTTCGGGAATTTTTATCATTGATTCCTTACTGCTTGACTTATTATTTGAACTCAGTCCTGTTGATATCTACTGTTTTACAAACTCAGCCACTTTTACTCAGATTTGAAACTTAAATGATATTTCTACATCATGTTTTGGGCTGAGAACTACTGTTTTACTAATGCCCAAGGGGCTTATGATGATTTCTGGACTAAGTGAGGCCGAGGGCCATATGTGAGGATATGCTGAGTGATATGAGGCCGAGGGCCTGAGATACTATTTATGCCATGCGGTGGCTTGAGTGATGTGAGGATATGTTGAGTGATGATGCCACGAGGTGGCTTGATATAGCACTTGGGCCATAAGGGGCCCCTCCGGAGTCTGCACACCCACAGTGAGCGCGGGTACCCATGTGATTTGAAACAGTGGTAACAATGACACTGTTTGATGAAAGTTGGTCAGGTAACAATGGCTGACCATTATGCTGAGTGATTGTGAGGTCGCCCGCGGGGCTGATACTATACTGAGAGTGAGCCCGAGGGGCTGATACTATGCTGAGCGATTGATACTGTGCCCGAGGGGCGGATTTCTACTTGTTAATTACCTGTTAAATTACCTGTTTTACTTGTTTTAAAAAGGAATATCGTTTAATTTCTTCACTAATTTACTGCTTTAAGTGATTTTACTGCTTGATATGGAATTGCTTTGTGCCTTTACGTGTTTTCATACTTTCAGCCATTATTTGTAATTATTACTCACTGAGTCGGAGTACTCACATTACTCCCTGCACCATGTGTGCCGATTCGGGTATAGCATAGTCCGCACCTGAGCGCTGATTCCTTCCAGGCTAGGCAATGATTTGGAGTTACGAGGTAGCTGTTGACGTCCGCAGCCCCTTGACTCTCTTATCCTCTATCATTTATGTTTTCTTCAAACTGTTGTATCGGATTCCGTACTTTGTAGACCTATAGTAGATTCTGTAGTAGCTCATGACTTGTGACACCCCAGTTTGGGCTGTGTCGGAATGATTCCTGCTGTTATTATCGTTAAATTCCACAATTTATGAGCATTATATTATATGATATTACTGTTTATGATGATTAACTGTTTAAAAGAGGTGTTCCGTTTTGGTCTGGCTGGCCTTGTCTTCACGAGAGGCGCCATCACGACCGGGTTAGGGGATCGGGTCGTGACAAGTTGGTATCAGAGCCTAGGTTACTTAGGTCTCACGAGTCTTGAGCAGGTTTAGTAGAGTCTCACGGATCGGTACGGAGACATCTGTATTTATCCTCGAGAGGGTGCAGAACCTTTAGGAAAAATTTCATATTCTTGAAACTCTTATCGTGCTTCCTTGATTCAGCTTGAAAAGTAACTCTTGAAATTCCTTCCACGTGTTCGTATGCGCGTATGAGCGCTCAGTATCAGATATGCATAAACAACTTGTGATTCCCCGATCGAGGGGCGAGATGTGATCTCTATGAGTTGATGTTGGGCCGGTCTGTAGGACTTGAGGTCGGATCTTTGCCTATGGCTTGAGCACCGAGGTGTTGATTGTGTGAGCAAGTGTTTTGAACTTATATGTTCGGTATTTCCCCTATTGGTTTGAATGACGGCTGGATAGCTACGTGATGAGTATGTCAATACTGCGAGATGTATCTATATGACTCGGAAGTGGCGAGGAAGGTCTGCTGGATGATAGATGAACCATTAAGTGTTTGATTTCCATTGTAATTGGATGTGTATCCCCGAGTTATGGGCGCGTGAATAATCTTTTCATGTCTCCTATTTGGAGTGAAGTAAATTTCATGTTACGGTATGCATTTGGACTCAGAAAGATTAAGTGACTGTGTAATGTGTATGGCAGTGGAAGGTATACAAAATGTTAATTGGAGGCAAAACAGGTGGGTTATCTCCTGCGGAGTGTTCTAAGGTGGTGTGATCCTTATGTTGGCTATTAGAAGATCTCATTTACAAGTGAAGAATATGCAATGAAATCTAAATTGTGCTGCCTAGAGAGTGGGCTTAACTGTTATGTGAGTGAATACAAGAATTGCAGAAGAGTTAAAAATTCCAGATGATTTGTGTTTCCACAAGCTTATGAAGGAGTGAGTTCAATCTCACTATGGTATTACAGCAACAATAGAGTATGTGCGTTATGATTTATTGAGTGCATTTTGTTATATGGCTTTGATCCAAGTTGGGGAGTTTACTATTAATTAAGTTGATTGCACGGTTAAGAGCTATATTGTTCCAATCTGCCACAGAGATGCCTCGGTATTATTCGATCCCGGTTCCACCTATTCTTGTGTGTCCTCATATTTTGCTCATTATTTGGGGTACGCCCCGAGAGTTTCTTTCTTTACCTATTCATGTATCTACCCCGGTGGGAGATACTATTGTTGTGGACCGTGTGTACCAGTCATGTATTGTGATTATTGGGGGTCTGGAGACCCGAGTTGATTTATTGCTATTGAGCATGGTTGACTTTGATGTTATTTTGGGCATGGATTGGCTATTTCCGTGTCATGCTATTCTAGACTGTCATGCTAAGACAGTCACTTTGGCTATGCCGGGTGTACCGCGGATCGAGTGGCGTGGTCTGACTGATTATATCCCTAGTAGAGTGATCTCATTCTTGAAGGCCCAACGTATGGTTGGGAAGGGTTGCCTTTCATATCTAGCATTTGTGAGGGATGTTGGAGCTGAGACTCCTAGTATTGATTCTGTCCCAGTTGTGAGGGATTTTCCCGATATTTTTCCTGCAGGCCTGCCGGGCATGCCATCGGACAGGGATATTGATTTTGGTATTGACCTGGTGCCGGGCACTCAGCCCATTTCTATTCCGCCATATCGTATGGCACCAGCAGAGTTGAAGGAATTGAAAGAACAGCTTCAGGAACTCCTAGATAAGGGGTTCATTCGGCCTAGTGTGTCCCCTTGGGGTGCACCGGTTTTGTTTGTGAAGAAGAAGGATGGCACGATGAGAATGTGCATTGATTATAGGCAATTGAACAAAGTAACAATTAAGAACAAGTATCATTTGCCTCGCATTGATGATTTATTTGATCAGTTTCAGGGAGCGAGGGTGTTCTCCAAGATTGATCTCTGTTCGGGTTATCACCAGTTGAAGATCAGGGATTCAGATATTCTTAAGACTGCTTTCAGGACCAGATATGGTCATTATGAGTTTCTTGTTATGTCCTTCGGGCTAACCAATGCCCCAGCAGCATTCATGCATTTGATGAACAGTGTATTTCGGCCTTATCTGGATTCGCTCGTTATTATATTCATTGATGATATCCTGATGTACTCGCGTAGTTAGGAGGAGCACGCGGAGCTTTTGAGAGTTGTGTTACAGAGACTGAGGGAGGAGAAGCTTTATGCAAAATTCTCCAAGTGTGAGTTTTGGCTCAGTTCAGTGGCTTTCTTGGGGCACGTGGTGTCCAGCGAGGGTATACAGGTTGATTCGAAGAAGATAGAGGCGGTCCAGAGTTGGCCCAGACCATCCCCAGCCATAAAGATTCGTAGCTTTCTTGGGTTATCAGGCTATTATCGCCGGTTTATTCAGGGATTTTCCTCCATTGCATCGCCCTTGACCAAGTTGACTCAGAAGGGTGCTCCATTCGTATGGTCGGACGAGTGTGAGGAGAGCTTTCAGAAGCTCAAGACAGCCTTGACCACAGCTCCAGTGCTGGTTTTACCATCAGCTTCAGGTTCATATACTGTGTATTGTGATGCTTCAAGAGTTGGGATTGGTTGTGTGTTGATGAAGGAGGGAAGAGTTATTGCTTATGCTTCTCGGCAGTTGAAGCCCCATAAAAAGAACTACCCCGTTCATGATTTGGAGTTGGTTGCCATCGTTCACGCATTGAAGATTTGGAGGCATTACTTGTATGGCGTATCTTGTGAGGTGTTCACTGATCATCACAGTCTTCAACATTTGTTCAATCAAAAGGATCTTAATTTGAGGCAGTGGAGATGGTTGGAGTTGCTTAAGGATTATGATATCACTATATTGTACCATCCGCGAAAGGCCAATGTGGTGGCCAATGCTTTGAGCCGAAAGGCAGTGAGTATGGGGAGTTTGGCATATATTCCAATTGGGGAGAGACCTCTTGCGGTTGATGTTCAGTCCCTGGCCAATCGGTTCGTGAGGTTGGATATTTCGGAGCCTAGTCGGGTGTTGGCTTGTGTGGTTTCTCGGTCTTCTTTATATGATCGCATCAGAGAGTGCCAGTATGATGATCCGCATTTTCTTGTCCTTAGGGACAGAGTTCAGCATGATTATGCCAAAGATGTGACCGTCGGTGATGATGGTGTGTTGAGGATGCAGGGCCGGATATATGTGCCCAATGTGGATGGGCTTAGAGAGCTGATTTTGGAGGAGGCCCATAGCTCGCGGTATTCCATTTATCTGGGTGCCGCGAAGATGTATCAGGATTTGAGGCAGCACTATTGGTGAAGAAGAATGAAGAAAGATATTGTGGGATGTGTAGCTCGGTGTCTCAACTGTCAGCAGGTGAAATATGAGCATCAGAGACCGGGTGACTTATTTCAGCAGATGATTATTCCCGAGTGGAAGTGGGAGAGAATCACGATGGACTTTGTGGTTGGACTTCCTCGGACTTTGAAGAAGTTCGATGCTATTTGGATGATTGTGGATCGGCTGACCAAGTCTGCGCACTTCATTCCTGTGTGTACTACCTATTCTTTAGAGCGGTTGGCAGGGATTTATATTCGGGAGATTGTTCGGTTGCATGGCGTTCCTGTTTCCATCATCTCAGATGAGGTACTCAATTTACTTCGCAGTTCTGGAGAACCGTGCAGAGAGAGTTGGATACTCAGGTAGAGTTGAGCATAGCGTTTCATCCTCAGACGGACGGACAGTCCGAACGTACTATTCAAATATTGGAGGACATGTTGCGTGCTTGTGTTATTGACTTTGGAGGTTCATGGGATACGTTTCTACCACTTGCAGAGTTTGCTTACAACAACAGCTACCAGTCGAGTATTCAGATGGCTCCATATGAGGCTTTGTACGGGAGGCGGTGTAGATCTTCGGTTGGTTGGTTCGAGCCCGGCGAGGCTAGACTATTGGGGACAGATTTGGTTCAGGATGACTTAGAGAAGGTGAAGGTGATTCAGGAGAGGCTTCGTACAACGCAGTCACATCAGAAGAGTTATGCAGACCGGAAGGTTCGAGATGTGTCCTACATGGTCGGTGAGAAGGTCCTGCTGAAGGTTTCGCCCATGAAGGGTGTTATGAGATTTGGGAAGAAAGGCAAGTTGAGTCCTCGGTTCATTGGGCCTTTTGAGGTGCTTCGGAGGATTGATGAGGTGGTTTATGAGCATGCTTTACCACCCAGCCTGTCGAGTGTGCATCCGGTATTTCATGTTTCTATGCTCCAGAAGTATATTGGGAATCCGTCTCATGTTTTGGACTTCAGCACGGTTCAGTTGGATGACGATTTGACCTTTGATGTGGAGCCAGTAGCTATTTTGGGTCACCAGGTTCGGAAGTTGAGGTCAAAGGATATAGCTTTAGTGAAGGTGCAGTGGAGAGGTCGGCCCGTGGAGGAGGCCACCTGGGAGACCAAGCGGGAGATACGAAGCAGATATCCTCATCTGTTTGAGGCTTCAGGTATGTTTCTTGACTCGTTCAAGGACGAACGTTTGTTTAAGTTGGGGAGGATGTGACGACCCGGCAAGTCGTCTCATGAGTTACCGCTCCATTACCCCCATTTCAGCTTCTTTACGCTTCGTTATCCGTGTTTTATGGGATCGAAATGATTAGTTCGAGTTCGGAGAGGATTTCGGGTGAGTTTCGAGCGAGTACGGACACCCCGTAACTTAGAAAAATGGAGGGAGCAGCAGTTTTGGCGCGGACCGTGCTCCTTTTCGCGCTGGGCGCGCTGGCCTAGTGCTGGCCGCGTCAAAGTGGCCGCGGCCGCAGTCGTGAAGACTGCAGGTTGCTGGTCCTACTTAGGAAGCTCATATCTTTTGATCCACAAGGAATTGTGAGGTAATTCAAAAACGAAAGTTGTAGCCCTTCGTGTCTAGTTTCCAGAAAGGTAAAGATATCACAATTTGGACATCTGTGGCGAATGTTATGGCCAAAATATTAAAGCCTGTCCCTGTAGAGCAAGACCTACGCGGCCGCGGTCGTTTTCACGCGGACCCTGCTGGTTTTGCACGGACCGCGGTCATATTTGTGCTGTCAGCGGTGTCGGAATCTGAGGGATACTCTATAAATACGAGGTTTTGGATTTTATTTGATATTTTGACCTAGAGAGCTCGGATTTTGGCGATTTTTCGAAGGTTTTTCAAGAAATTGGTCGGGGTAAGTGATTCTAACTCAGATTTGGTTAGAGTATAGGAATCTATCACTGAATTCATCATTTAATTCGTGATTTGAGATGAAATTTAGGAAGAAAATTGTGGAACCTTTCAAAAATATAAAATGATGATTTGAAGGACCAAATTGTATCGGAATTGGATAATTTTGGTATGGTTAGACTCGTGAGGGTATGAGGATTCTGAAAATGTAAATTTTACCCGATTCCGAGACGTGGGCCCGGTGCTCGGGTTTTGCTAATTTCGAGATTTTTGATATTTTTTCGAATGTTTTCGCTTGGGCTTTGTTCCCTTAGCATATTGTGACGTATTCGTTCTGATTTTGGATAGATTCGATGCGCGTGGAGGCCAATTCAAGGGGAAAAGGTATCGTGAGCTAGAGAATTAGCCAGTTCGAGGTGAGTAATGGTTGTAAATGATGTTCTGAGGGTTTGAAACCCCGGATTGCACATCGTTGTGCTATAATTAGGCAAGATACGCGCTGGATGATGAGTGTAGGGTTTTCACTACTGGGGATTGTGACTTGGTCTATCCCGATTGATGATTTTACCGAATATTTGACTGAAATTCATTTGTTACCATCATGATTTGGGCTGATTGCCATAATTGGTCTTCGTGCCAACTATTTGGACCCTTCGGGGATTTTTATCACTGATTCCTTACTGTTTGACTTATTATTTGAACTCAGTCCTGCTGATATCTACTGTTTTACAAACTCAGCCACTTTTACTCAGATTTGAAACTTAAATGATATTTATACATCATGTTTTGGGCTGAGAACTACTGTTTTACTAATGCCCAAGGGGCTTATGATGATTTCTGGACTAAGTGAGGCCGAGGGCCATATGTGAGGATATGCTGAGTGATATGAGGCCGAGGGCCTGAGATACTATTTATGCCATGCGGTGGCTTGAGTGATGTGAGGATATGTTGAGTGATGATGCCACGAGGTGGCTTGATATAGCGCTTGGGCCGTAAGGGGCCCCTCCGGAGTCTGCACATCCACAGTAAGCGGGGGTACCCATGTGATTTGAAACAGTGGTAACAATGACATTGTTTGATGAAAGTTGGTCAGGTAACAATGGCTGACCATTATGCTGAGTGATTGTGAGGTAGCCCGAGGGGCTGATACTGTACTGAGAGTGAGCCCGAGGGGCTGATACTATGCTGAGCGATTGGTACTATGCCCAAGGGGCGGATTTCTACTTGTTAATTACTTGTTAAATTACCTATTTTACTTGTTTTAAAAAGGAATATCATTTGATTTCTTCACTGATTTACTGCTTTAAGTGATTTTACTGCTTGATATGGAATTGCTTTGTGCCTTTACGTGTTTTCATACTTTCAGCCATTATTTGTAATTATTACTCACTGAGTCGGAGTACTCACATTACTCCCTGCACCATGTGTGCAGATTCAGGTATAGCAGAGTCCGCACCTGAGCGCTGATTCCTTCCAGGCTAGGCAGTGATTTGGAGTTACGAGGTAGCTGTTGACGTCCGCAGCCCCTTGACTCTCTTATCCTCTATCATTTATGTTTTCTTCAAATTGTTGTATCGGATTTCGTACTTTGTAGACCTATAGTAGATTCTGTAGTAGCTCATGACTTGTGACACCCCGGTTTGGGTTGTGTCGGGATGGTTCCTGTTGTTATTGTTGTTAAATTCCGCAATTTATGAGCATTATATTATATGATATTACTGTTTATGATGATTAACTGTTTAAAAGAGGTGTTCCGTTTTGGTCTGGCTGGCCTTGTCTTCACAAGAGGCGCCATCACGACCGGGTTCGGGGATCGGGTCGTGACAGTAGCTTATCTTATAACACTATATATTTGACATGTTAGAAGAAAAGAGGATACTTTACAGCTATTCACCAAAATAAGTTTAACTAATTATCTCATTGTTCATTTTCCAAGCCATCACTGAAACAGTGAATCTATCTATGAAGCTCTATTTAGAATTTATTTATTTGCGTACTTTGTTGATGCAGTTGTGGAAGTGCATTATCTACTACGCTCTATGACGAACTATTGTTGTTCATGTGGTGGATTTTGTATCTCTCTTTTCAGTTGGTAATAAGTTTTGTTAAGGCCAATCAATACTTGGTAAAAAATAAAAAAAATGTAATAGTTTGTATTTTCTACATTTTGACCTTTTAACAGCTCTGTTTCACTGTTTGATTTATTAGTTCATAGTAATTCTTTGCGGCATTTGGCAGTAGCTGCTTAAAATGATTTTAAAGTTCTTATGAACCATCATATTGCCTTATCTTGAGCAAGTGCAAGTTGCTCTCCCTCTTAGTTTGTTCAAGCACTTTTGCCTACAAATTTTACTTATTGTTGGCACTAAATCACACTAGATTTAAATCTTTTTCAGGAAACCACACAGTTTTTTGTTTCATTAGAGGGGCACTTAATTTTCACTATCTGGGAAGAAGATAACATCATCTAGATTAAATGGCATCTCTTTTCCTTAAATTTTTCTTCGATCGCATTTGAAATCGCATAATACAAAATATTACATTTTTGGTATAATACATACACTACTTTTCGTATACTTCTCTTAAAAAATCCTATTTCTTTTTGGCATGAATGCTATCTGATCTAATTAACTTTGAATTTGTACTAATCTCTCCCCCTATTACAAGATATTTCCATTGATAAACTTGTGATGCATCATAACAATGAAGTTTTCTAAAATAGGTTTATTTTTTTTGGGTTTATCTAATGTGTTCCCTTTTTTTGCACATCTAAAGGTACAACTTTCCTATGGCAAGAAATACTGAAGGTACTGCCAACGAGTCCAAAAATGAATCTAAGGTAAAAAAAATTTACTTTTCCCTAATGATAAAATTTATTTTTGTTGATTTATGATTTATTTTCGAGATTGTGGTTTCTAATTTTTTATTTGGATTTAGTTTGGAATGATAAACTAATAATCTTGTGTATGTTTGTAATGAAGATTTGGAGGGATAGGGCTATGTCTATTTTGGAACTTGTATTTTCAAAGGCTGTATTTGGCAAAATATTGGTTATATTGGTTCACCATTGCTCTGTGCCTCAGATAAATATATCTTGAGAATCCAAATTTTCCAAAACAGTGAAATAATTGTTAAAAGTTAATTCCTGAGTTAGCAGTTGAAAGGTCTACAAAAGAAAATGAGAAAGAATGAAGTTTCTTCTTTTCATTCTCTTAAGGCAACTAATAGTGCAGCTATGGCAGAGATTCTTTTTCATATTTTCAATAATTTCCTCTAATCAACTTAAAACTATTTGAAATTTGAAAATAATTTGTATTTCTTCCGGTGGTGTAACAACTTTAATACATTTAGTAATTTGACTATTTTTTGTATAAGTTATCAATAAATATTTAGAAGCTTCGTCTATCGTTGTGCTCTTCTTTCTATTTTACACTAAAACCATAGTCAATGTTCAAAGTTTCTGCCATATACAAAAACTAATTCTATAATAAGAAACAATTATAGTATTAATTCATTTGCTTTTCAGCGTTATCACTATTGAATTCTTTGTTTTGGTCGTCATCTTATTTGCCTAGAATAACAAATACACACTTTGAACTACAACTCTCTATATCTGTTTGTAGAACATTTCATATATAGAAATTGTTGTTATTGTAGCTTTGATGTTAAAGTTTTATAGATTGCTTGAACTGCAGATGTCAACTGTTAAAAAGCATTTACTGTCAGCTTGTTGTGCGCAGAAAAGGAAGCAACAGTACTCAATAGAAACCGTCTCTAAAATTAACCGTAGGAGACGTGATCTATACAAGCAGTTATCAGTTGATAAAAAAGAATTGATTTTAACGCGTCGTCGATCAAAAAAACTTGAATTAAAAAAGGGTTTGACTGCGCTGCTTGAATATACCAACAAGCTGCTGGGTTTGAGCTGCATACAGAAAAAACTCTGACGATAGTCGAGGCACCATGCATTGCTGGGAAAGGTTAGAAACCTAAAAAGATTTATTCGAGCAAAAGACACATCTACGTATACACTCTTTGTAGACAGAAATATATGCATGTATATATGTGTTCTTCGTCATAATTGTACTTAAATACAATTTGCTCTTGCTAAACACATTTGGATTTGCATATTAGCAGGTATATCTTCAGTTGTGGGGGCAGTAGTTGATTGTCACAAAGGAAAAAATATTACTAATCACTTCTCCGTTTTTGAACATGGTAAGTGAGTGAAAATATATTTTTCCAGCTTGACTGTACTCCCTTTTAATATATTAATTAGAACTATTTGTATGTTAGGTTCGACCTCTGGTGCACCCTGTGACCGACATCATGTAGAGATATCTACTATCATAAACAAAGGTTTGTCTCAATTTAATCTAGGTTTCTCTCAATTTAATCTCATAACACCACTTGCTGCCTCTCTCTTCTCAACACTAATATGATATATTATTGCAACTAATATACACAGGTTCTAAATCAAAAATAATAAGTTAGAACTGGAACATTAGAAAACTACCCACTAATGCAACCATTTTAAAAATTGTTCCAGACTGTAAATATTGTGGAGCAAAAGATTTAAATATGAGCCACCAACATTTTGTTGTAACAATAGTTCATTTAAGTTGACGTCACATGAAATGTCTAATGAACTCTTGAATTTATATTTAGGCAATACCAAAGAATCTGAACACTTCCGTACCTACCTTAGATTATACAACAATATATTTGTATTTACTTCCCTTGGAGTGAACTATGACAAAGTACTAGCAAAAAGAAACCAAGAAATTTATACATTTAGAGTACAAGGTCAAATGCATCACTTTATAAATGATTTAATTCCAACAAATCGGCGACCAAGAAATTTACAATTGTATTTTTACGATGAGAATGCAGAAATATTAAATCGAATACTTCGACAATCGATTGTTGAGAAGCTAATGGACATACTAAAGATAAATCCTTATTGTATCTTCTTGAAATATCTAATACATATTCCAGAATTATCAAACTTTTATATTGCATTGAGATGTGGCTCTGGCTTAGATCAACGAGTATATAACCTGCTAACTGTGTCAGAAGTAACAACATTATGGCTAGAACAAGAAACGAGCAATAATAGTTCTGCACCCCATATTCGAATTTATACTCACGGTAACAAAAGCCAATTAGTAAATTACTATTATAGTTACTATGATCCTTTGCAATATCCACTTTTAGTTCCTTATGGTCAAAACGGCTAGCATTGCGGTATTCCAAAAATCGTACAACTTAGAAATAAATTGAGAAAGAGAGCTTACTATGAGACTGAGTAGCTTCCGAGTGTCTCTAACATGTGTTCAATTGATGGACTACTAGATATAGAAGCGGATGTTCTGCAAAAGGGGAAACGAAAAAGAAATAATGTTTCTTGTCGTGAATACTACTGTTACAAACTCCAGATGAGAGACAATGAGGAAAACGGAGTTTTACATTCTGGTAGATTAATTCAACAATATTCAGTTGATGAATTCATAAAAGTAGAAACTCAAATATTAGATTTTGCCTCATTTAACCAAGATTTATTTCGGATTGATGTACTACAAGGACTTTTAGATATCTTGAGACTTGGCGAAAGAGAAGCTTCTAAGATAGGAAAACAAAACTTTCTTCCGACAAGTTTTACGGGTGGTCCGAGAGATATGCGTCAACGTTATATGGATGTTATTGCATTAGTGCAGCATTTTGGAAAGCCTGATATATTTCTGACCATAACATGTAATCCCTCTTGGCCTGAAATAAAGGAACATTTGCTCCCAACAGACGAAACTCAAGTTGTATTAAAATATTAATCCGACCACCTACAGTAGATAACAATGATGACCATTCTACATATAACATAGTGTATGACGAAATCATTCAAAAAGCAGTTCTATAAGTCTGTAGCTTTCTTCTTTATATTCCTGATTTAGCCTTATGTTCTTTATTTCAATAATTTTCTTGAGACTTGAGATAATTTCTCTGCAATTTACTATGTGCTAAATAAGACTTGGCTTGTGTATCTGCAAATCCTTCCTAAACTTTTACTCATCTGATATAGTTTTCTTATGCACAATATACAAATCAGAATATTTACATTGTGAAACTTTCCAAGATCAATAAGTCAAAGCATTCATCTTTGCAAATCTATAAATACAAAAGCTACTTGCATATTTATGTGATTTTTTTTCAACTCTGTGAAGCTGATCTGGCTGACATTTACATCAAGAAAAAAATAATATTTTTAACTCCGTTTGTGTTCAAATTATATTGTAACACAGCCGGTCCCAAGCCCGGATAAAGGAGGGGGGTCTATTGTATATTGGTAATAATAGTTGTATTTTATTTCTTTATTTGAATGTACTTACTGATTTCCTCTTATAAATTTTTATATATCACTATTCAATATGTTGGCGAAAAAAATCTATTGTTCGTTTAAGAAACGAAATGAGAAATAAGTTAAAAATTTATTCATCTTCTATTTTGATGTCTTTATGTTCCTTTACTGCTTACTAACACGTATAATCTGTGTTGCAGGTATTTTTAAGAGATCTTCTAAAGTAAATGTTTTCACAAGTTGGTACTAAAAGGTACTGTCACACTAACCAAATTTTAATATAGTAATTTCATTTTCTATCTTAGAGATTATTTCATTGTTTGATTTTATATGGATATCTTTGCATATTTCAATGATGTGATTAGTTTTACTACTAGAATTGTCCAATTAATCTTCTTTAATGTCTTTATTATATTCATTCAAGTATTATGAATACATACAAATAATTGACATCATATATATTTGATAGAAACTAAATGACCCAGTATTATTTGTTGCATCATAATACACGAGTTGATGCACAACTGTCGAATTGGTGTGACAGCAAAGGATAGGCTTTTGAAAATATTTACATAGCTGCGGCAGGTGGCTGTTGTGGAATTAAACAACCCTCAGGTTCCTCTTTCTCCTGAAACGTCTGTGCTAATTTTGATTGCTCAAGAAATTGAAATCATAGCCTTCTTCAACCTTGGTGTGAATAATAACAAGTGTGTTCTCTTGTGGGTTATTATATTATGGTAGTAGAATCGCAAATCAGTTTTTCATAAGCACCTCTAACTAAGGAAGATAGACAGTACTGATTTTGTCCAACTGTCAAATAATCTATGCCTTTCTAATGAACTTCTTGCATTGGCATCCCATAAGTCAAATAGGTTTGAATTTCTTGCCATTTTTCATTGGTCTTCAAATTACTGCATCTTTCTAGATAAAATTTCTCTGTTTTTCACGTCATTCATCTCCAAATTGCACCTTATAAAACAAAATAGGTATCATTTGTTTTATGGTACTTACTCGCTTTGTTCTTGAACTGTCTGGTCATGGTACATGCTTTGGTAGTATTCTTCCCTATTGAGTTGTAGCTTGTAGGTGGGATATTCATATAGATTGGCTTCAGTAATTAAGGTGAATTTTCAATTTTACTTCGCTTATGTGTAGCACCGGTTGATTTCAGACAACTACAATCTTGATTTTGTCGAGTTAAAATCATTTAAAGTGCATGGAATTAGGTTTAATAGGTACTTGAACTTATCCAAAAATAAATAAAAGAACAGGTTAACAAGCACATGATTATATGTATTTCTAGATATCTTCAATTGGATCTGCTTAGCATGACTTCTTTTCTGTTGAATTATGTCAAATTTCCATCCCACATCGGTGAGTTAAGGAGTTGGTGGGAAACTTTTCCCCTATAAAAGAAGGCTTAATGTTTAGGATTTAGACACACCTCTCATTTGCCTTCTCATCTGTTTAAGGCATTTGTATCTTCTCTCTTTAGTATTATTTCACTTGTATTTTTGGAGTGGAATAAAATATTGGTTGTGTCCGAGGAGTAGGCAAAATTAGCCGAACCTCGTAAATTCTGGTGTTCCCTTTATTGTTGCTTTGTTGTCTTATTTATTATTTGGTGGCTGTCATAAATTTTGGTATAGTAGTTGTGACTTATTCACACTCTATACATTTGGCTTCCGCAACAATTGGTATCAGAGCCAAGGTACTGTCTAAGTATGCTCTGTGGTTGCAGCATAGTCTGATCTTCCACATCAGAAAAGATTTATCTTGGTAACTGAGTCAAGGTTCTGTCTGAGTATGCTCTGTGGTTGCAGCTTAGTCTGATCTTCCACACCAGAAAGGAAATAATCTTGATTTGTGTCGTCAGCTATTAAATAATATTTGTGTCAAAGATGGGAGACAATAAACAAGAAGAATCTACATCAAGTGTCAACAATACGTCATCATTGGCATCTTCGCTTATGACAAGAATTGTGTCAAATGCGAAATTTGCGGTAGAAATATTTGACGGGTCCGGACATTTTGGGATGTGGCAAGGCGAGGTTCTAGATGTCCTTTTTCAACAAGGGCTAGATCTGGCCATTGAAGAAAAGAAACCAGATGTTATTGGAGAAGAAGATTGGAGAATTATCAACTGTGTTGCTTGCGGTACCGTTCGATCCTATCTTGCTAGAGAGCAGAAATATCCATACACAAAGGAAACTTCTGCAAGTAAATTATGGAAAGCACTGGAGGATAAATTTTTGAAGAAAAACAGTCAAAATAAATTGTACATGAAGAAGAGACTGTTTCACTTCACCTATGTTCCTGGTACCACGATGAATGAACATATCACCAGTTTCAATAAGTTGGTCACAGATTTGCAAAATATGGATACAACTTATGATGATGGTGACTTGGCCTTGATGTTGTTGGCGTCACTTCCTGATGAGTACGAGCACCTTGAAACTACTTTACTCCATGGAAATGACGAAGTTTCTCTCAGAGAAGTTTGTTCGGCTTTGTACAGCTATGAACAAAGAAAACGAGAAAAACAGAAGGGCGGAGAAGGAGAAGCACTATTTGTGAGGGGTCGTCCTCAAAGTCAAATGATGACAAAGAAGGGAAGATCCAAGTCAAGATCCAGACCCAGCAAAGATGAATGTGCCTTTTGTCGAGAAAAAGGGCACTGGAAGAAAGACTGTCCGAAGCTGAAGAATAAGGCCAAACATAACAATGGAAAGGCCATTATGGATTCAAATGTAGCTGATTGTGATGATTCAGACTTCTCATTAGTTACAACAGAGTCATTAACATCATCAGACATATGTTTGATGGACTCGGCTTGTAGCTATCATATGTGTCCCAACAAGGACTGGTTCGTGGAATTTCAAGAAGGAGAATATGGAGTCGTCCACACAGCGGATAACAGCCCTCTTACCTCATATGGCATTGGTTCAATACGATTAAGGAACCATGATGGAATGATCAGAACATTAACAGATGTTCGATATGTACCGGATTTGAAGAAGAATCCCATCTCTGTGGGAGCCCTAGAATCAAAAGGGTTCAAAATCATTGCAGAAAATGGAGTGATGAGAGTATGCTCCGGTGCACTAGTGGTAATGAAGGCTAATCGGAAGAATAATAATATGTACCGCTATCTTGGCAGTACAGTTATTGGGACAGCAACAGTGACATCCAGTGACGACAAAGAGGCAGAAGCAACCAAGCTATGGCACATGCGCTTGGGACATGCTGGGGGAAAATCCTTGAAAACTCTATCATATCAAGGATTGTTAAAAGGAGTCAAGGCTTGCAACTTGGAGTTTTGTGAGCATTGTGTTAAAGGGAAACAGACAAGGGTTAAATTTGGTACAGCGATCCATAATACTAAAGGCATTTTGGATTATGTACACTCTGATGTTTGGGGTCCTTCCAAAACACCTTCATTGGGTGGGAAGCACTATTTTGTAACCTTTGTTGATGATTTTTCCCGAAGAGTATGGGTGTATACAATGAAGAGCAAAGATGAAGTGTTGGGAATTTTTCTCAAATGGAAGACGATGGTGGAGAATCAGACAGGCAGGAGGATCAAGTGTATTCGCACAGACAATGGAGGTGAATACAAAAATGATCATTTCAATAAGGTCTGTGAAAATGATGGCATCGTCCGACATTTCACTGTTAGACATACACCACAACAGAATGGAGTGGCAGAACGTATGAACCGGACCTTGCTGGAGAAGGTACGGTGTATGTTGTCCAATGCTGGCTTGGGCAAAGAATTTTGGGCTGAGGCAATTACATATGCATGTCACCTCATTAATCGTCTACCATCTGCTGCTATTGATGGCAAGACACCATTTGAAAAATGGTACGGAAAACCTGCTGTAGATTATAACTCTTTGCACGTGTTTGGCTCAACTGCATATTATCATGTGACGGAGTCAAAATTGGATCCAAGGGCAAAGAAGGCTATTTTTATGGGAATTACTTCTGGAGTCAAAGGATATCGCTTATGGTGTCCTATGACAAAGAAAGTAATATTCAGCAGAGATGTTACCTTTGATGAATCTGCTATGGTAAATAAGGTAACAGAAGACACCAAACAAAATAAAGGTGCTTCTAAGCAGGTGGAGTTTGAGGGAAAATTTATTTTTCCTACACAAGAAGCAGAGGAGGAAACAAATGAAGATTACCCTCTGGAAGGAGAGCCAGTAAAGGAGATTCCAACTCAGGAACCTCAACAACAACTTGAATCAATAGCAACCAGCAGGCCAAAAAGAACAATAACGAAACCTGTTCGTCTCATAGAGACGGTTGCTTGTGCAACCTCAATTGTAGCTGATGATGTTCCTACTACTTATAAAGATGTTGTCCAAAGTTCAGAAGAAGATAGGTGGAGGATTGCCATGAATGATGAAATACAGTCCCTTCATCAGAATCATACATGGAGATTGGCCAATCTCCCGAAGGGAAAGAAAGCAATTGGGTGCAAATGAGTATTTGCAAAGAAGGAAGGATTTCCTAACCAAGTAGATGTTCGCTACAAAGCAAGATTGGTGGCCAAAGGATATGCTCAAAAGGAGGGAATTGATTACAATGAAGTGTTTTCTCCAGTTGTAAAACATTCCTCCATTAGAATTATGTTGGCTTTGGTAGCACAATTGGATTTGGAACTAGTTCAGATAGATGTAAAAACTGCGTTTTTACATGGAAACTTGGAGGAGGAAATCTACATGACTCAGCCAGAAGGATTCAAAGTTGCTGGAAAAGAAAATATGGTGTGCAAACTTGAAAAATCGTTGTACGGATTGAAACAATCTTCTAGACAATGGTACAAGCGATTTGACGAGTTTATGTTGCGGCAAGGGTACAAGAGAAGCAAATACGATCATTGTGTGTATTTGCACAAGCTTAAAGATGGTTCCTTTGTATATCTTCTCCTATATGTTGATGATATGTTGATAGCTTCCAAGAATTTGGAAGAAATTGATAAGTTGAAGATTCAACTGAAGAAGGAGTTCGAGATGAAGGATTTGGGTGAGACAAAGAAAATTCTTGGCATGGAGACAATTAGAGATAGACGTTCAAAGAAACTCTGTTTATCTCAAAAGGAATATTTGAAGAGAGCGTTTTGGCATAGATGACAAGACTAAGCCAGTTAGTACTCCACTTGCTTCCCATTTTAAGCTAAGTACTACTATGTCGCCAATGGATGAAGCTGAACGAGAGTATATGTCAAAGGTACCATACGCAAATGCTGTTGGTAGCTTGATGTATGCAATGGTTTGCACAAGGCCTGACATTTCACAAGCTGTTGGAGTTATTAGCAGATATATGCATAATCCAGGGAAGGAGCATTGGCAAGCTGTGAAGTGGATTCTACGGTATATTCATAATACTGTAGATGTCGGGTTAGTTTTTGAGCAGGAAGACAATCAGTCTGTAGTTGGATATTGTGACTCAGATTTTGCGGGTGATCTGGACAAACGAAGATCAACTACTGGTTATGTGTTTACTTTTGCAAAGGCACCAGTTAGTTGGAAGTCTACTTTGCAGTCAACAGTTGCTTTGTCTACAACAGAGGCAGAGTACATGGCTATTACAGAGGCTGTGAAGGAGGCAATTTGGCTTCAAGGATTGCTAAAGGAGCTTGGTGTTGAACAAAAAGGTATCACAATTTTTTGTGATAGTCAAAGTGCTATTCAATTAGCGAAGAACCAAGTTTATCATGCAAGGACGAAGCACATTGATGTTCGGTATCATTTTGTACGAGAAATCATAGAAGAAGGTGGAGTCACGGTGAAGAAAATTCATACTACGGAGAATCCTGCTGATATGCTAACAAAGGTGGTGACTGCGGTCAAGTTTCAACATTGTTTGGATTTGATCAACATTGTTGAACACTGAAAATTGAAGATGAAGACACAACCAAAATTTGTTACCGAGAGAAAATTGAAGATGTGGAATTTTGCCAAGGTGGAGATTTGTTGAATTATGTCAAATTTCCATCCCACATCGGTGGGTTAAGGAGTTGGTGGGAAACTTTTCCCCTATAAAAGAAGGCTTAATGTTTAGGATTTAGACACACCTCTCATTTGCCTTCTCATCTGTTTAAGACATTTGTATCTTCTTTCTTTAGTATTATTTCACTTGTATTTTTGGAGTGGAATAAAATATTGGTTGTGTCCGAGGAGTAGGCAAAATTAGCCGAACCTCGTAAATTCTGGTGTTCCCTTTATTGTTGCTTTGTTGTCTTATTTATTATTTGGTGGCTGTCATAAATTTTGGTATAGTAATTGTGACTTATTCACACTCTATACATTTGGCTTCCGCAACATCTCCTTCATTCCTTTTAAAAGAAAGACTAAGCATCTAACTATGTCATTTATATTCCATTTCAATAATTCGCACAGCGTGTTTTTCCCAAGTGAAGTGCTTATTCACCTTTTTTAGTGCCAAAAAGAATCTTTTTGCGCTTTTATTAGAATGGTGCTCAAAAATTTGCCATGCACTTATAACAAGTAACCAAAATTTCTGACAGCAATCAAAACTTCTGATTGGCACACTTAGTAATACTATGAATTAAAATGCTTAACAATTTAGATTTCACTTATTTCATAAGTACATCAATAGCAAATCGAGGACACAAGGTAGTTTTTCAAACTGTCATTAAGCGTCTATTTTTCCTTCTATACCATTTAACTATTGTCGTACATTTAATGGTTTATTTCTTTTTCCTGCTACATTATATTGGCTTAATTGTGTAGCTTGATAATTTGTGTGTGTTTACATACTAGAAAAGTAAAAATTGCTCTTGGATTTCTATCTGTTCATCCTTGTAGAGTGAAATTGCACCAGAAAATCATTTACTAAGCTTTGGGAGGATCAAGGATGAGCTTGATGCTCTGGCTCTTGACATTCCGAATGCAAAAGATAAATTCACGTCTTATGTGGAGCATGCTAAAGAAACAAACTAGCTGTTACCATTCTTTGGGTTATCTGACGATGCATCTTAAATGAGAAGATCATATGGATTAGCTTGTTACATCTCTATTTGTTGTTCATTGATTGCCTTCTCTAAGTAGCTTGTGCCATTTTGTGGGACTCGTGGATAGACACGATCTGTGCAGTTGTAATGAAGATTTGGAGGGATAGGGCTATGGTTATCTTGGAACTTGTATTTCCAAAGGTTTTATTGGTAAAATATTGGTTATATTGGTCTATCAGTGCTCTGTGCCCCAAATATATGTATCTTGAGAATCCAAATTTTCCAAGGTTGTGAAAATTATTGTTAAAAGTTAATTCTTGAGTTAGCACTTGGAAGGTCTATGAAAAAGAATGAAGTTTCTTCTATTCATTCTCTAGGCAACTAATAGTGCAGCTATGACAGTTTTCACTGTATTGGATATTAGATGGAACACCATTTCATTGGCACCAAAACATTTGGAAAAAAAAAAGTACAATGCTTCATATGTTGGGCCCGTGTCTAGTATCATATATATATATATATATATATGTACGGCAAGTAGCATAATGTTTGGGATGAGGTAGGGAGTGCTAGTGTAACGAGGAAGATAACGAGCGTGCAATGGTAAAATAAGCTTTTATTGCAGGATATGCTAATCCTTCGACCGAAAATATTTAAGTGTAACAGATTCTACTGGATATTCAACAAGTACAAGAGTTAGAATAGAGAAATGTGTATTCTAAAGTTAAGAAGGAAGGATCATGAACAATTCTCTTTTTAGCAGCAAACTCATTGTATGCTTAAACTAGTTCCATTGGAAAGGCAAAACTTTATTGATCACAATTTGTTCAAAGAGACCTCTCTATTCATTTGAGAGTTCAGATGTAACAGGGTTGGAACCAAAATTGCCGATTACAATGGTCCTGGAAAGGTGCCATTCTCCCTCTGCTCGTTCCATCTATCTATCTGCAGCCACAATTAAAGCAAAACATGTCATTGCCAAAAGGAAACAATTAAAAAAAAAGGCAGCAAAGAAACACCTTAAGTCTAAGCCTCAGTCGACCTATGAGACTTTTGAGGTCAAATATCACAGTGACCAGAAGTATCAAACTTGCCAACAATTCCCTTGCTCCCTCAAAATAATAGATAAAAGGCTGCTTTCACTCCTGTTTATTTCTCAAGAATAGTTTCATTGATTACCACGCCCTTTAACCATACCTAACCACTTGTTCATACAGAGATTCATACATATTCGAAATTATGTAGCATTGACTTGTTTAAACTCAGAAATTATGTTAGAGCAGGATTTTAATTTGAATCACAGCTTTTACCGCAGGCACAGAGCCAAATCTAACACAATCACAGCCCCAAGTATGGCTCAAAGATCTTCAGATCTGACCTGCAATAACCTACCATGCAATTGGATCACCACTCTATGAACTTTCAACCCATCAGCAAATTACAATCAATATCAACACCAACACAAAGCTCTAGGAGTGACCCACGACTACTAAATTTCTTAGACCAACTAAACTCCGCACCATGAGACCACTGCTAACATTCAACTCCCACCTCCCTCTCCACTTTCCACTCTAAACGCAATCAAGACAATGGAAAAATGAAAAGTGAAACCAGTTATCTCACCCTTATGATGAAAGTTGCATAATTTATCAAAAGTTGAAGAGATTTGTATAATCTACCGACGGAGGAGTGTCTACTAGTTCCTGTGAACCATATTACCTGATTACTGGCCAATCCACAGGCACCCATCTTATCCACCCCTTTGGATGAATTGCAGTGCTAGGATTTGAACACAAAGTCAATGGATATGGGCCCCACTGTATGCTAATTTCATTAACTCCTGAGAAGGCGTCATTTTGGATCACATGTCCAGACTTTTTGACAGCTCTGACCTTCTCCCATCACAGATGGAAGATGCTCACTACCCTCTGGCTCCTCTCTGCTGAGGGAAGGTGCTAAAGGCAGTCACTCTTATCACTCCCTACCCTATTCAGTTTGTACTCATTTTATCTCAAGTCAAACCCAGACCCCTCCTCTCTCCTGATTTAAGGATTTTATGGTCTCTGATTTGTGGGCATTATAGTCAGAGCTTCTCTGAAGGGGAGCCTTGGCGTAACTGTAAAATTCACGGGTTAAAGCCGTGGAAACAACCTCTTGCAGACATGCAGGGTAAGGCTGCGTACAATAGACCCTTGTGGTCCAACCCTTCCCCGGATCCCGCACATAGCGGGAGCTTAGTGCACCGGACTGCCCTTTTTTTATAGTCAGAGCTCCTCTATATACCCTCTTGGCCTCTTTACCACTGCAAATTTCACCTTCATACTTCTCATAATCTGAATAGTGTCCCTAATCCGTTTCTTCAATTTAGTTGCATAGACGGATTTTGTGTTGTATCTTAGGATCAATTGTCGAAAAAAGCACCGAGAATCATTACTGCGGACTTCGCGATTGCTAATAAGTAAATTTTGCATTCAAAAATCTTTGTTAATCCAATCAATACATTAACATTTCAAGTTATAGTGATTTCTATGATTAACAATTCAATTTCCAGATCAAGACAATCACTCCACTTTGGAACATGACTGCTTCCATCCAACCAAATCCAAGGGAAATTTTGTATATATAAGCGAGCTGGTGACTTCTACTTTACCCCATATTTGCCCAACGTTTAGTTGAAAGCAAGATTACGGCAAGCGTACAACCAAAAGCATATACATAGACACACATTATGTATATACATATTAATGTATATGTACACACACACATATACATAATCTGATCTTGCAAATGCAACATAGAAACAAACATACCCATTCACCAGGGCAAAGGGATCGGTAATATTTGGCAAACTTATCACATTCAGGAGCGCCTTCACCCTTTGCAGCTATGCATCTGAAAGGCAAACCAACCAAATATATTTGAGGCTACACCGATTGTTTACAAAAGTACATACAAATAGAAAAGAGCAATGGCCAGTATATTATGCAACTAGAATAGTCTCTTTGTAATTGAGCTAACAGTGTCTTTTTTGCTTCCATAACTTTTGTATTATTATGCATCTTCTTGATGCCAACAATGAAATCTATTATTACTTCATCAAAAAAAAGAGCAATGGCCAGTCTAGGTATATTTACTGACCGATGATATTCAACATATCTTGTGAAGCAGTGCCTTGTCTGATTCGTAGTAGGGAAACGGAAGTCAGCAGGCGCTGTCTCGAGCTAGTTGACAATCACAACAAGAACCACAACATAATCAAATGGATAAGATATAGCCAATATATAGAAGTCAAAATTGATTTTCCAGTCAATCTAACCTTGATCTCAGGGGTCTCATCCGCTGATTGTTGATCCCCATTCCCAGAAGTCTCGTCTTCAGTACTTTCAGTGCTTTCTTCACTGGCAGCCTCTACAGGAGGGGAGGGTTCATTAATTTCAGGTGCTGCTGTGTCAGAGGCTCCACTGCTTTCTTCAGGTGCAGCAGGGACAACTTCACTACTCTCAACCACTTGGGTTTCCTCAGTTCTGGAAGTAACTTCCTCAGATGGAGCAGTAGAAGAGGCCTTAACCTCAGTTTCTTCCACTGGATTTGCCACTGCGGTGGATTTCTCTTCTTTCTCTTTCAGTAAATATTGCTGCACATGCAGGATTTGGATAAAAGTTTGTCATTTGCTGAAAAGGCTTCTATCATGGAGATGAAAATCTCAGTAGAAGAACAAAGCGTTTTAGATGTGTCCTATACTAGAGCTATGGGAACCCAATAGAAGTATAGCCAATAAAAATAATTTCAGCGGGAGTGCCCACATTCATCTACAGTATCCAAACAATAGAAGACCTGAAGAGCTTACAAGCTCGTGAATAGGCAAAGGAGACATGCTAGAAAACCTTCTCCAAGTCACTATTAAATGGTTCCTAAAAAAATCATTTCGAATACATGGAAATGCCTACTCCAGCATAAAATGTTATTAGATGAGATTTAATGTACTTTTTTTATCTTAATATTTTTCCAGAGAAGAATCTAAATTGAGACGCATGTTGGCTGTTGCCATGTTAAAGTTAAACAATTAAAAGAGATTTGCATTTTAAGCATTTTTGTGAAATTGTCTTTCAAATAAAAGATTTAATTTTTGTCCAGTTACCACCTATCGTAGTAAACCTCCTTTCATTATCGGAATGAGCTACATGCCTCCTAGAAAGGGCCCAGGTGGCAGATAAATTTGGAGTTACATAGGTTAAACACAGTCGTAAGACATTTCACTATTAGTTTCAGTTACATCTTACGCAGACAACTTCAGACAAACTTCCGAAGCAAACATCATATAGAGGAAAGTCGCTTTCTTTGGCCTTCCTTTTTGTTTACTTTAGCTTTCCAAGGAAACAGTTTTTATACACAACTTTATACCAATCTACCCCAGACCCCACTATGTAGGATTATACTGGGTATGTTGTTGTAACTTTATACCAACCTAACGAAGGTATACAATATTTCCCTTGAACCAAACATACAGTGGAAATAGGCCACTTCCATTTTCCTTTCCCAGGGCCGAATAAGATGTTTTCCTCTTCACTTTTACACCTAGAGACCTTAATAGGCAAAAAAACAAATTCCACTTTAGTTGAGGATGGCAAACGGGGCAGGGCGGGGCAGGGTGCAGGTGAAGCCTATCCTGCAAAAGTTAACTCTCCCACCCTGCTTGGCATATTTCTCTATTATGACCCGCCCCATCCCTGCCCATTCTACCCCACTAAAGTTTTATCCGTTTTCCCTTATTTGCACAATTTAGCTAAACCTGACGAGTTTAACATGTCATTATTCTCTATATCACCCTGCGATGCTTTTTATTTTCAAAAACTTTGTTTTAATCCGCCCCGCATGTTGATTTGCCTTGCCGTGCCCATTCCTATCTCTAACTTTGGTCACTTTGTCATCTAAACCAAAATCCTATAGATAGAAAGGAAAACACCCAAAACCAAAGCCAATAAATCAATCAAATTAGAACTCGTAATAGGTGACGCATCCCATGACCATCAGCTGATTATTTGCTCTTATTTCCTCTCAAATTGAACCGATAGTCCGATACCCACAATTAAATTCTAAATCTCAGAAAAATAAACAAACATTAACTTGGATAAAAAATCATGCTGTCGGCTATACATGCCAATTATAATTGCCTAAGACTTATCCACCCCTCTTCCAGCGCTACTAATTAAAAGAATATTCGTTCAATATGCAAATCTATGAATCTAAACATGATTCAAAAAAATCAAACTCGTGAGCTTAAGAAACTTAAAAAAATATAAAATCAATCAACTAGGCGTAAATCCAAAATTAGTTGAGATCCGATGTATAAATAACATAATTGGGCCACGAAAAAGACTAAATTGATAAGAGGTGATGAAAGAGAAGCACCTCCGATAAAGATGGGGTACTTGAGTTGTCAACTTCGGCCATTGCCGCTGGATATTTGCAGACGGGCTTAGGTGTTTTGGTAGAAAGTTCGATTACAGGAACCTACTCTACGGAAAGTGAAGGCAAGAAAGGGGGAGGCTATCAGCCGTGAGACACGTTGCAGATATCGAGCTGCGGCCCGTGGGCCTAACAGTTTCGCTGTCGTTACTGGGCTTACTTAGCTTCCTAAGCTGGTTTCTTAGTTTGGAGGAAGTAGACCTTTTTAGGCAAAAAAATCGCAGAAATATGATATTAGTGGGAGTGGTCTTTCACTTATGACCCCTCACTATTGCTCATGGGCAAGCGAGGGACAAAATTTGTTAAAGTTGAAATTTTATTCATAAGGTAGGGGGGGATTCCATTTTGAGAGTTATTTTAAAGAATGAAAACTATTTTAAAGTTTAGCCGACTCAGGATAAACATTAACCATTGGGCTGAATTTAGGCTATTGTAGAACCTAACTTTAGACTCTGGCGAACTGAAGTTGACCTAAAGGTTTGAAGAAGAAGAAGAAGAAGAAGCAACAGCATAAGCAGTTTGAAGTTTACCAAAATTGACAAAACTTTAAATAGCTCTTAAAAATTGCATATGTTTTGAACATGGGTGCTCGAAGCTACAACCTGGTGTCATTTCAACTTGTAACTTTCATTTTCAAATATCACGGATCAAAGTTAAACTGATTAAGCGAGATACATATCTTACGTTCACTTATTTGGCACATAAATTTTTACCACTTTTAGATATAACTTTTGTGATTCTTTTATATCGTCCGGAGAAGGAGTGGTTTAAGCTATATTGTATCTCCGAATTACACGACAAGAATTTTATGGAGGCATTTCTATCTTTCCCTCTATATTAGATATCAGGCGGGGTCGCTCATATGGACCGACCCGGCCTATTTAGAAAGGATAAAGACATAAGGTTTAGAGAAATTAAGAGGTAACTTCCTTAAGGAGAAATTACAAAATAACACAATTATTTTTATTTTATGGTGAAAATAGATTTCATCATGGATGAACTCTCTTATCGTTTTGCAAGAAAAGAAACAAACATCCCTTTCTCTCCATCAATAGAGAAGTATTATTCTGTTGTTCTCTGAAAACAAAACACTCATATAAGAGAAGATATTTTGAGATCGGATAGGGATCCTCCAAGAAAAATTACCTGCTAAATTCCAAAAGAAAAAAATACCATAACAAGAATAAAGATAAAATGAGATGAAGTGTTGCATTTGATGGTGCTTGTTCTTCTTGTATGAGGTTTCTTTTTAGTTGCAATGTTATGAAAAGTACTCTAGAGAATATTTTCTATGGTTGCAAACACTATTATGATAATTTATTTGTATTAAATAGTAATCATTCTACTTATGACTATCATGTGAATTATGCATCATGGTATGCTAAATTAGGTCACATATGGCAAGATCGAGTAAATAGATTGGCTAAGGAAGGATATTAAGATTTGTTCCCCAGAATAGACATGCCAACTTATAAACATTGTCTTGTCGGAAGGATTACGTATAAACCATCAGGGAAGGCTAAGACAAATGAATGCTCATTATGATTAATCAATTTAAATGTCTGTGATCTAATGAACATAAAGGCTAGGTTTTTTGTGTCGCTTTTCATTATATTTGTCGATTATTTCACATACCTTCGATGATGTCTATTTGATTTCTTATAAATCTGAAGCACTTGAATGCTTTAAGAAATATTTGAATGAAGTTGAGAATCAATTAGACAAAAGGATTAAGACCTTAAGAACCGCTAAAGGGCGTGAATATCTATCAAACAATTTCAATAATTGTGTAATGAAAAGGGCATCACCAGACAGTTAATTATTCCTTACAAACCTCAACAAAATGATATAGCAGAAAGAAAGAATAGAACACTATTGGATATTATAAGATGCATGATCGCGCATACAAATTTACATATCTCCTTTTGGGGAGATGCGTTATTGACTGCAGCCTACATATTGAACAGAGTACCTTCTAAATCAATTTCTTCACTCTTTATGAGCTTTGGATTAGTGATAAACCAAACATAAATGATTTACAACCTTAAGGTTGTATTGCATATGTAAAAGATTCTTTTAGCATGCTTGGTAAATTAGGTCCAAAAGGCAAGAAACATATCTTTATAAGATATTCAGAACACTCCAAAGGGTATATGTTCATTGGTGAATTAGAGAATAGAAGTGTTACTGAGATTGACTCACAAGATATCACATTTCTGAAAAAAAATAATTTTCCAAAGAAGGGCGAGGTAAAGAATGGAGAACCTCTTTATGAAATGTTGAACTCAGATAGTCAACAAGTATCGTCTGACATGGTTGATAATCAAATTGATCAAGATCTTGTTCTCAATCCGAGTGGGAGTGGGAATTCTCAATCCCAAAATTCTTCTAACGAACCTGAATTTCAACTATGAAAGAGTACCAAGAAAAATATACCCAAATGTACTTATGAGATTGAAGATTATATTTTCTTGGTATCTCCCACAAAAATGAATGAGACAAAGTTTGTGACTCGGGCTTTATTGAGCCGTGAAAAAAATGAATGGATGAAAGCAATAAAATAAGAATTAGACTTCATGAAAATCAATAAAGTTTGGATCTATTTGACCTTCCGCCCGAGCCATCGGGAACAAATGGGTTCTCAAAGTTAAATACAAAATGAATGGGTCAATAGAACGATACAAGGCACGATTGGTGGCCAAAGGGTTTACTCAATAAGTTGGAATAAATTATGAGAAAATATTTCACCAGTTGTGAAGTTTACCTCAATCTACTTATTTTTGACTATTATTTCACGTTTGATTTGGAATTACACCAAATGGATGTGAAGACAGTTTTTCTCATTAGAGAACTAAACGAGAAAATCTACATGGAACAACCTGTAGGCTACACCGTTAAAGGCCAAGAAAGAAGATCTGTGAATTGAAAAGATCTATTTATGGCCTGAAATAATCTTCAAGGCAATGGTATTTGAGATTTCACAAGGAGGTAATCCATATGATTTTACCATGATCAATAAAGACCATTGCATTTATGTGAAGAAGTCCAACATAGTATTTGTAATTCTTTCTCTTTACGTGAACAATATTTTATTGGCCGAAAATAATATGGAGTATTTAAACTATTATGTCATGGCTTTTAGAGTCATTTGATACGAAGGATATGGGTAAGGCAGATTATGTCCTTGTAGTTAGGATTCAAAAAGTCTGTTTTAGAAAGTTATTGAGTCTATCTCAAGAAACTTATATAAAGAAATTTTGGAGCTTTTTTCGCATGAATAATTTCAAATCCATGGATACTCCTATAGCGAGAGGTGAAACTTTAACCCTTGAAATGTGTCCAACAGCTGAAAATAAAAAGAAAGACAAGTCTCAAGTTCTCTATTCAAGTGTCGTTGGAAGCTTGATATACGTTATAATGTATACTCATCCGAATATTTGTTATGCCATAGGTTTATTAAAAGGTATCAATCCAGTCACGAAATAGATCATTGGTAATAAATGATGAGGATCTCCCGATACCTAAAGGGAATTGCAGATTATTCACTATATTATAATGGAATAATTTATTCTTGAAAGATTATGCAAATATGAGAGACATCATGGCAAGTGAATAAATAATATTACAATACATACATGCACAAAAATGATAGTTGATCTTCTTACAAAATCAATATCTAAAGACATATTTGAGAAAAATATTGTGGCTCTAGGTTTGCGAAAGATAAGATAATGTTTATGTATTGTAAAATATTTTGATCAAAATAGTATACTCAACAATGTATTATTATTGAGTTTATTTTCATATTATGTATGCATGTGATGATATCCTTGTGAAGGATATAAGTGTGTCGAACAAGTCGCGAGATCTGCTCTCTCACACGGGCAATCACCTCTGACGTCAAGGAACGTGCAAAGATGAGACCTATTAGAACCTTGATTAGTGCAATATAATGTATATTTTTGGATAAAATGGTCGGTCTTGACTAGAGACTTATGGATTCCATGATCCTTAATGGCTTGTTTTATAAGTTAGATGCGAGTTTCTCTAAGAAATTGAATTTGAGGATTATTAAAGTAAAAAACTCGGGTTGGACATATGGAGATGTATAAACTACAATTTGTATGGTGTTGAATGAGTAAAGTAATAAGACACGCACGCCAATATAAGGTAGGAACACCGTAATATGTATTTCATACCACATGTGCTAGAGATCAGTGGGATAATAGAAGAATGAATCCCTACTTTTTTGTTGTGTGAGATCCCGAAAAATTATATTAATTTTTATTGGAATACCCTTTGACCTTAAACGGTTTCTTGAAGTGCCAATCGATGTTGCTATTTTAGCATGTCACTAATAGCCATGAGTGATTTGACAATGAAGTGTATGACTAGGAAAGTAGTTGATTTAAAACAGATAGATTCATTGACATTGGGCCTGACTCTTTGACATTGGCCGTGGCACGGCTGTGGCAAGGATTGGGCGTTATGGCCTTGCTATTGACCTATGTACGGGGAAAATAATCATGTGGGCAATGGGCAAGACATTGTCATATGGGCTGTTGTGGGAAAGTATTGGCTATTGTCTTGGAGCAAGCAAGGCATGCTTGGCAAAGACTTAACAATGTAGTGTGGGCAAGTCGGGGCGGCATGACATGGCATGCGCGCCAAAGTCAGTGGCACGAGCACTTTGGGTTGTAGTAATGACAAGTGCAGACTAAGCTAAAGTAAAACAATATGGGATGATGTCAAAAGCTTTAGATAGCTAAGACAAGGCTATGTGAAGCAAAATACAAGCAATGGAACGGGTGAAACAAGGGTTGACATGAACAAGGTAGAAACTCGACCAAGACATATGCGGGCGGTAGTGGCGTCGGGCGTGTGCAGCAAAGTTATGAGCAGTGGGTTGCGGGCAAGGCATTGGTGTGGAGCAATGTTAAAAGGGTCCAAGGATGGGCACAATGCCAGCCTTGGGCATGCAGCAGTTGGGCAGCAAAAACGCATATGTAGTGCACATGCCTAAGTAGTGAGAGGTTACCTTTTTGTAACTACTTGTACCCATGGTTGTTTTATGCTTGTATCCACCATAATTTCGTGTATATCATGGACTATATAATTGGGGATGTCAACGATAAGTTAGGAACTGATTTAGCATTAGCCCGCCAAGTGACAAAAGCTGTAGGCAATAAGTGTCAATGTGCTGTCAAGTGCTAAAGACAGCCTATGTGCTATAAATAGGTTCCTTTGGAATTAGTCAGATGGATGTAGAGAATTTTGTGTGAAATTTAAGAAGGGAAACAAGAGAGAAACGCAAGGGTTTCTAAGTGTTTTAAAATGGGCTAAGGTCGGGCATTGGGCCGGTCTTAGTATACAAGATCGACTTGTGATCTTGGGTAGACAAAGTGGGCTGTAAACGATTTGTATTCATAGCAAAGTGAGGGTTTCCTTTATAAGTGTTTGAATTAATACAAAGGTTAGGATTTTCCCATATTTGAGTGTGTTCTCTTTACGTTTACTGACTAAAATAATTCTAAGTACGAACTTGCTGAAAATTTGGCTAAGTGTTGGGAGGGCTGAGTCAAGTGCGAAACTTGACTGCCACATGGGTGTGACTTTGGACTAACTAAAATCGCCCTCGTGACAACTGGTATCAGAGCGGACCAAGGTTCATGGCGGTGGCAAGACGGCCAATAGCAGATTTTATTTTGCTATTTGAGAACATGGCTAGTGGCACAAGTGCTGAACTGCGCCAAAGGGTGGAACAGTTGGCTGCACTCGTTGGGAAGACTCTAGAAATAGGTGTTAATTCTTCTGTTCTTGCAATAATGGAACGTTTCGAGGCAGATTATATGGCGAGGCATGAAACTACGCTGGAAGAAATGGCCTTGGTATGCAAGGAAAAGGAAGAACTGCAAGTACCTTGCTTTATGTTTTGATGATCTAACAAAATTACAATCAAGAACCAGATAAGGAACTTTTTACACATTCTCAAGACCTTAAGATCGGAAGGTTCCAGTTTGGGATATGGCTCAACTCTTCAGAGTAAAAGGAACAACTGAGGGAACAGGTCACTTCCAGCTCCCGAGGTAACTATACGAAGTCAACTCTCCAGCTGAAAAAGTTGTTGCCTGCACACGTTACAATACAGGAACAGTGCAACAGTCAACTTTTTGTGGAAGGCTTTTTACTTACCTTGCTTACATCATTGTAAATAATGTCACACATGTATTATTAACATCAAGTAAGGTAAAACACATCACTTGAACACTTAGAGAATTCACTCAAGCTCTCTCACGTGACCGATCATCCAATAAGCAATTCTCAAAGTGCATCAAGAACAAAGAACAAAACAACTTCGACCAGTTCCCACATCAAGTTATTGTATGTCCTTAGTTGAGTTGTAACTTTGTTTTCAAGTGTAATTCCTACTTAGCTTATTTAAAAGTATTCTGTAGGAAACCCTTTGAAAATCTTAAACCCTTGTTTTTGAGTCTTGGCTAGATTTAGTTGAGTTGTAGAATCTTTGTAATAGAGTTATTACAAAGTGGTTTGTAATAGAGTATTACAAGTTGCGAGGGATTAAGAGGTTAATTCCTAAGTTGCATAGGTTATAATCTAAAAGTTGCTTAGTAGTGAAGTTGAAATCCTATAAGGGTAAGTCGTGGTTTTTAATCCCGTTGAGCTGGTAATTTTTCACATAAAATTCCTTTTGTCATTCATTTATTACAGTGTGCGTGTGTTCCGTTGAGCCTGATAGAGAACCTGGTTCTCTATAGAGTTTGGTGGACCCTTATATTCTTTCAATTGGTATCAGAGTAGGTTCTTTCTATCAGGTTAACACCTAGAAAGGATCCTCATGGCTGCTCCTCCAAACTTCAAAGAATGCCAGTCTAATTACTGACCATCTAGGTTTAATGGACAGTATTATGGATGGTGGAAAACTAGGATGCATGACGGACCCTTTTTCCCTACCAAGAATCTTGGCGACCCAGCTGTAGCCATTCCCAAGACAAGGAAGGAACTCAATGATGCTGATTGAAAGGTAGTAGAGAAGAATTTTCATGCAAAGAAAATTCTTGTTTGTGGCATTGGTCCTAACAAATACAATAGGATATCAGCATGTCAATCAACCAAGGAAATTTGGGAAGCTCTTCAGACAACTCATGAAAGAACAACGCAGGTTAAGCAATCCAAGGTAGACATGCTTACAACTAAATACGAGCTCTTTAGGATGAAAGATGATGAATCTATTCAAGATATGCATACTCGGTTCACCTCTATCATTAATGAGTTTCACTCTCTTGATGAAATTATTCCAAGAAATAAGCTTGTCAGAAATATTTTCAGTGTGCTGCCCAGTTCTTGGGAAAGAAAAGCGAACGCCATTATAGAGGCCAAGGACTTGCAGGAGCTAACCATTGATGTGTTTGTTGGCAATCTGAAAACATATGAAATGAAGAAGAAGAAGAAGAAGAAGAAGAAGTAGGAGGACAGTGAAAGAAGAGAGCCCAAAAGAGAGAAGAACTTGGTCCTCAATATAGACAACAATGGTACAAGTGATGTGGATAGTGACATGGCTTACTTGACAAGAAGATTCCAAAAGATGGTTCGCAGGAATGGAGGCATTCCAAAAGGGAGAAGTTCTAGCAAGCCAAAAAATCATGACCTCTGTCATAAATGTGGCAAGCCAGGACACTTCATCAAGGATTGCCCTCTCCTAAAGCAATATCAGTACAAAAACAACTTTGACAAAGTGATCGGGTCCAACCCTACACCACTATAGAGTGGCAAGAGCGGTCGATGCGACTTTTACCCGAAAAGGTCGGGATCGAATCCACAGGAAGCTAAGATATATTTGGAGTTGGATTCCTATCTAATCTAGCAATGTGTAGTGCTCTTGATTGCACTTCCAATCATTCTTTTGTTTGTTTGCTATTTCTAATTTTATACTAATGATGCACGAAATTAAGCTAAGTAGATATTTTTGTAGGGTTTTCTAAATTGGTAAAGAGGCATTAGGGAAGTGACTTACTCCTAGGTGAGTATCTAACGGGATCTAGAACTTAGGGAAATAATGTTATAGTTGGTATCATGATATAGCCAATGCACGTAGCTACTTACTCTATACCTCTCGGTAGTTTGAGTGACTTTGCCCTAATTGGCTTTCTCAAGCCCAATTGGGTGTTCACTTTGTGCAAGCAAAGTTGGCTTAAGTCGGGTATTACTATCTCTATATTTAATCCTTTAATTGGGTATCAATCTCTTGAATACACCCCAATTCCTTATTGGCCTGAATTTCCTAGACTTAAGCTCTCTTTCTCAAGAAGAGCTTAAGTCAAAAGGGCAAAATTAGTATTTGAAACCACCAATTCAACATAAAAAGCACAAATCAGGCCAAATATTAATCACCCACAAACATCTAAGCCCTAAATTAGAAGATCCATTAAATTCCCACACTAGGGTTGAGCCACAACCCTAGCTAATGGGTTTAGCTTCTCATAATTTAAGAAGAAATCATAGATTGAGATGAAATAGAAGCCATAAAATGTAATTACAATATAAGAATCTAAGATTAATTGTTAAACAAGCTCTAAAATTACTCAAATAAGTGAAAACGGCGGTTTCACATGCTCAGCTAAATAAAAGATGACCTAAAAATCTGAAAAAGAAGTATTTATACACAACTAAATTTTTCGGACAAAAATTTCTCTATGGATGTACCGCTGACTGTAGAAAATGGACCGCTGCAGCGGTGAGGCTACCGCGGCTGCATAATATCAAGCACGGACCGCAGTCTTCAATTTTTAGCTCAACTTCAGACTCTCTAAATCTTTCCTCCACTGACTGCGATAAAAGGACCGCTCTCGCGGTAGAGGTACCGCTGCTGTACAAAAGCACTGCGGTTAGCAGTAACCTGCAATCCCAAAAATGCAGCTCTTTGAATCTTGCCACTGCTGACCGTGAGATCAAGATTGCCTCAGTGGTGGATCCTCCGCATCCGCGGTTGATTTTCCACTGTAGCTCTCAGTTGACTCAGCTTTTGACTACAATCATAAAATAGACTAGAATTCCTAGTTATCAACTCCCCCAAACTTAAGCTTTTGCTTGTCCTCAAGCAAACAAAGTAATTCTCACCTCCTCAAGATAAAATAAAGGAAAATTTAGCTTTCCTAAAGTAACCCCATCAAGAATCAATTGGGACTAACAATTACCCTCAACTCTAATGTATTATCAACAATATACCACCTTTTAGCACCTTGGCTATAGTGCGACACAAAAGCATCAAGAGTTGACTCAACTCATCAAGGTAACTCTCTTATTACATTGGTCATTGTGGAACCCAAACTCATACTCCTCAACTCTCCACAAGCAAACCTCACTTTTAGATTGTAGCACTCAGAACGAGAATTGTGGAAAACACACTCATCTCTTTCAAAGGAAGGTCATAAGTTCGACTCTAAGTACTATAAGCTTGCCCTTTATGTGAGTCACCACTAATGTATGCTCACCCAACTCAAGATCATATAGGGCTTTTGTGGGGATGTAATGAAAGCTTTTGGTTCATGGTAGGATATGTTGGTCTAAGAAGGTTTCATCTTCCTTTAAGCACTTCATTTGCTTCATTTTGGCACATAGTTTCTTGACTCTTTGAGTCATTTACTTCTTCCTTAGGGGCTAGAGAGACACGCTGACACTTTTTCTTGTTCATTTCAATTTTTTTTCTCCTTTCCAATCTTTCCATGCCTTTCATATTTTGCTTGTATTGAATCCTTTCATTTCTTCTACATTGTTCACTTTCTTTTTGAATTTTTGGCTTTTCTTCATTTTGTACCTTTTATCACTTTTGCATTCCTCGTCTCTCCCCCCAAACTTAAGTGTTTGCCTTGTGCTAAGGAAAGATCGGGTGCCAAGAGAGGATCATTTTAGAATGAAAAAAGGCTTGTATCATGGTTATTGAAAGAATAAGGGCTATGACTCAACGGGGTTGACTAGGGATACCATCATTGGTAGGCTATGGATGTTTTCAAGTCTCAATTAAGATCAAAGAGAGCCTATAATCACTTCTCAAGTCGAGCTTCACTTAGGATTTCGCCTAGAAAAACATTCAGGGCAAGTTCTAGACTTATTGGCACGGGACTTGGACTTGCAAATCAATACCTCACCACACAAGCTATATGATTTCTAAAGAAACAGAGTTGGGGGCCCAAAACAACCTTAGCTAAGATTTTAGCAACACAAATGGTTCCGAGAAACCACTCGATAATTGTTTAGTCAACACAAGACTCTCAAGGTCACAACTATCACCATCATGTACACACCAATTTATTTTTAACCATAAGGTCAAAGGTAAATGTGTTAGGCCCAAGTGAAGCTTTGCCTGAGGCACCATTTCTTACTAACTGCTATTTACACAAAAACGAAAAGAAAAACAGACTCAAACCCTTAAGAAGATTATCATGCCATCCATCATCGGGAAGAGCCATCCGATTCATACAAACTCCATCTTTGGAAAGAACCGTGGAATTAAGAAAACCAAAGGCTTATTGATCATTGAAACTTGTAAAATAAGAAGCTACGAACCGAAAAAAGAAGCTATTAAATGAAATAAGAAGCTATACTATTAAGGGAAATTGCAAAAGAAGCTATGAAGTAAAATGCGGAAAGTAAATTAAATATGTACAATAGGGATTTAGATGAATATAAATGAGAGGGAATGAATATATACATGAGAGAGTAACTTTATATACAGACCAAGATCGAAAAATAATGAAAAGTGAAATAAATGGTAAAGTCATATACATACCAAAAGTGAAAAATAAGCATAAAGAAACAAAATAGTATCATAATTACAAACCAACTACAAATTCATCAAAGTAGGGCCACCCCCTCAAATAAAAGCTAGAATTGCCCTCAATGCTAAATAACCAAAAATAAGCTCAAAAAGAAGGGTAGAGAGTAAAGGAAACTCTCTATGGGTCCTCTATCTGCATCGGGTCCTGTGGCAGCATAGGGTCCTGTGGCTGGATAGGGTCTTGTGGCTGGGCGCCTGGATCACCTATCTCGGGGGCATGTGGCTGGATGGGAGCAACTTCCTCAGTTTCCACCAGTGCAATCTCTACATCATCAACCCAGGGCATCACTCTCCTCCTCTTGGGCTCTCTCTCAATCTCTTGCTCCTGAACTTACTCTGTCTAAGCCACTGGAGGCTAATCATGTAATAGTAGCTCCAATGGTAAGTGGTCTGCTGCCTTCATCTTCTCCACCTCCCTCCTTAATTTCTTCACAGACTCCTTCGAGGCCCAAGTCTTTTCCAGCTTCCTTGTTTGCTTGCTCAACTCCTGAAGTGATTTTCCTTGAACTGCTAGAGAATCCATTATAAGCTTTTGGTTCTCCAGGAGCACCTTCTGGTTGTCCAGAAGCTCTCTAAGAGACCTCTCTACCGAAGTAGGCACCTATGGCTGTGGGGGAACTGATTGGGTTGCCACCGAACTGGATAGCACAGTCAGCTTAGAAGTTGCTGCCTGCATCCAGTTGTTGATACTAGAGAGTGTTTGGATCAATCCTTGGGCAATCAATGGGTATGTTGAGAAGGATGGAATTTCGGAAGGCATGGAGGTAGATGGTCCAGAGGCACCCTACACCACTATAGAGTGGCAAGAGCGGTCGATGCAGCTTTTGCCCGAAAAGGTTGGGATCGAATCCACAGTTAGCTAAGATATATTTGGAGTTGGATTCCTGTCTAATCTAGTAATGTGTAGTGATCTTGATTGCACTTCCAATCATACTTTTGTTTGTTTGCTATTTCTAATTTTATACTAATGATGCACGAAATTAAGCTAAGTAGATATTTTTGTAGGGTTTTCTAAATTGGTAAAGAGGCACTAGGGAAGTGACTTACTCCTAGGTGTGTATCTAACGGGATCTAGAACTTAGGGAAATAATGTTATAGTTGGGATCATGATATAGCCAATGCACGTAGCTACTCACTCTATACCTCTCGGTAGTTTGAGTGATTTTGCCTTAATTGGCTTTCTCAAGCCCAATTGGGTGTTCAATTTGTTCAAGCAAAGTTGGCTCAAGTCGGGTATTACTATATCTAGGTTTAACCCTTAAATTGGGGTAATCAATCTCTTGAATACACCCCAATTCCTTGTTGTCCTGAATTTCTTAGACTTAAGGCCTAAGTCAAAAAGGCACAAATTAGTATTTGCAACCACTTATTCAACATAAAAAGCACAAATCAGGCCAAATATCAATCCCCCATAAATATCTAAGCCCCAAAATAGAAGATCTATTAAATACTCAAACTAGGGTCGAGCCACAACCCTAACTAATGGGTTTAGCTACTCATAATTGAAGAAGAAATCATAGATTGAGATGAAATAGAATCTATAAAATGTAATTACAATATAATAAACTAACATTAATTGTTAAACAAGCTCTAAAATTACTCAAATAAATAAAAACGGCGGTTTCACATGCTCAGCTAAACAAAAGATGACCTAAAAATCTGAAAAAGAAGTATTTATACACAGCTAAATTTTCCGAATAAAAATGCCCTTACGGAGGTACCGTTGATAACTGAAAGTGGACCACTGCAGCGATGAGGCTACCGTGGCCACATTAAATGAAGCGTGGACCGAGGTTTTCAATTTTCAGCTCAACTTCAGACTCTCTGAATCTCTCCTCCATTGGCCTCGATAAAAGGATCACTGTCGCGGTAGAGGTACCGTTGTCGCACAAAAGCACCGCGGTCAGCGGTAACTTGCAATTCCTAAAAATGCTACTCTCTAAATCTTGCCACCGTGGACCGTGAGATCAAGATAACTTCAGCGGTGGATCCGTCGCGTCCGCGATTGATTTTCCACTGTAGCTCATAATTGACTTAGCTTTTGACTTGTGCAGGTTTTACTCCTTTTTGAGTTGGTTTTGACTTTCTTGTCTTTTTTTGATCAAACACTGCAAGCAAGCACAATAAGTTAGCTTTTGGGAATACTTGTACACACTTTAAATCCAAAACTTAAGCAAAAAGAATCATAAAATAGATTAGAATCCTTACTTATCAACTCCCCCAAATGTAAGCTTTTGCTTGTCCTCTAGCAAACAAAGTAATTCCCATCTTCTCAAGATAAAAGAAAGGAAAATTCAGTTGTCTTAAAGTATTCTCATCAAGAATCAATTGAGCTAATGATTACCCTCAACTCAAATGCATTATCAACAATACACCACCTTTTAGCACCATGGCTATAGTGCAACACAAAAACATCAAGAGTTGACTCAACTCATTAAGGAAACTCTTTCTGTTACATTGGTCATTGTAGAACCCAAACTCATACTCCTCAACTCTCCACAAGAAAACCTCACTTTTAGATTGTAGCACTGAGAACGAGGATTGTGGAAAACACACTCATCTCTTTCAAAGGAAGGTCACAAGTCCGGCTCTAAGTACTATAAGCTTTCCCCTTATGTGGGTCACCACTAATGTAAGCTCACCCAACTCAAGTTCATATAGGGCTTTTGTGGGGATATAATGAAGGCTTTTGGTTCAGGGTAGGATATGTTGGTCTAAGAAGATTTCATCTTCCTTAAGCACTTTATTTGCTTCATTTTGGCACATTGTTTCTTGACTCTTTGAGTCACTTACTTCTTTCTTTGGGGCTAGAGAAGGGTAGAGAAAGGAAACTCCTTATGGGTCTTTTATCTACATTGGGTCCTGTGGCAGCCTGGGGTCCTGTGGCTGGGTGCCTGGATCACCTGCCTCGAGGGCCTGTGGCTGGATGGGAGCAACTCCCTCAGTCTCCGCCAGCTCAATCTCCACATCATCAATCCGGGGCATCACTCTCCTCCTCTTGGGCTCTCTCTTAATCTCCTGCTCCTGAACTTTTTCTGTCTGAGCCCCTGGAGGATGATCATGTAATAGTAGCTCCAATGGTAAGTGGTCTGTTGCCTTCATCTTCTCCACCTCCCCCCTCAATTCCTTCACAGACTCCTTCGAGGCCCGAGTCTTTTTCAGCTTCCTTGTTTGTTTGCTCAGCTCCTGAAGTGATTTTCCTTTAATTTCTAGAGCATCCATTATAAGCTTTTGGTTCTCCAGGAGCTTCTTCTGGTTGTCCAGAAGCTCCTTGAGAGACTCCTCTACCGATGCTGGAACCTATGGCTATGGGGGAATTGATTGGGCTGCCACCAAACTGGATACCACAGATAGCTTAGAAGTTGTTGCCTACATCCATTTGTTGATACTGGAGAGTGTTTGGCTCAATCTATGGGCAGTCAATGGGTATGCTGAGGAGGATGGAATTTTTGAAGGCATGGTGGTAGATGGTCCGGAGGCAGCATCTCGAATGGCAGTATGAGGCTGTGAAGTAGTGACTACCACTACCGGCTCTTCAGACTGGCCAGTAGAAGTAGTAGATTTGCCTTGGATCCCTTGGCTTTGGGATTGTCTGGACCCTTAAGGCTGTACCATGAAAAGGGCATCTTGGGTTTGACCTTGACATCAAAATTTCTTTTCTCCACCTCCTGATCTTCCAAGTATATGGTGAGGATGTTTGAAAAGGGGTACGATCTATCACGCTCATTGACCACTCTGGTTTTCACCCTAGACATGATATTCCCGATATTGATCGGGAACCCCGCCATAATAGCTGCCACTATAATCACCCAGGAGACCGACAAATATTTTTGTGAGTAGTGGGGTCTACTCTGCTGCATACAAAGGTCTCCCAACCCTTTGCCTCAAAGTTCAGGGTGTTCCTCAAGATAGGAACCCCTGTTGTTAATCATGCTGGAGTGGTATCCGGGAGAGCTAGGTATAATGCCAACGACGGGCAGGATGCCTCATCTATCGCCACCTTCTCCAAGTACAATGTCTCATCTTCTTCATTGAAGCCCAGGTATTCATTGATTGATTTCCCATCAAACTTGACTTTCAGGTTCCGCACCTTAGTCACTTTTGTGTCCTTTTTGATGCGGGAGGCATTGCCGTAGAATTCCTTGACTAGGTGCTCATTAGCCTCCGATACCTTACTAGTGAAGTAATCCCATCCCACTTGCTCATTGAAGTGTTGCTTCACGTTAGGGTTATGAGGTAGAAGATCTTACTCTATCAACTGGCACTCATGAATAAGTGACCTTAGAGGCCACCACTCCCGGAACTTGTGATATGCCAACTCACTGACAAACCTCCTTTGCCACACTTTAGGGTTTCTACTCATTTCCACACCCCAGGTTTGGGTCATACCCCCTCCCTCATCATCCGGTACCTCATCATCTATGGGATCTTGTCGAGGTGATGAAGCTGTAGGTGAGGTTGAAGCTGAAGACTCACTACCCTCTGCTGAGCTATCAAACGACTCAGTAGAAGAGGCAGTAGGAGAAGTAAGAGAGGTTGGGAGTGTAGGTTCATCTCTCAACCTATGTCTCTGTGGGAAGTCAAGTACATATGCTGGCACTGAATCAGACTCTGAGGCCTCATAGGAGGGCAAATACTCACTCCCCTTGAAATGGGAAGCAACTCTATCGGCAGCTCGACTTTCCCTTTTTGTTTTTCACCGCCTCCTCTAGATTTAAACATTATCTGCAAGTATAATCAGTTGAAAATTGTTAGTACGAATACTAGAAGAAGCAGTGCAGAAAAGTAGTAGAGCGGTTGACAGTGCTTGAACAAAACAACAAACCACGGACCGCAAAAAAGGGAGTACGGCCGCAAAGCCTGCACTGTGGATCGTGGAAAATGCATCACGACCACGGAGGTGTGGGGAATCAGACTACCATCTGATTCAGTTGCACCACGGATCGCGAAAAAAGGAGGGCGACCGCGGTAGTTGCACCACTATCTACGGAAAATCAACCGCGGCCACGGACCCTTGTTTAGACCTCTCTGAACTTGAGCACTGCGGACCGCGGAAAAAGCATCACAGCTTCGGAGAGGCACCGTTGTCAGCGGAAATTGCCAACACTGACCGTGGTTATCAGGACTTAAAATCTCAGATAAAACATATGATCGCGAACAACAGTAAATCAACTGCGGAAGTAAAACCAGGGCTCAGTTGTTACACCCCGTAGCATTACAATGATGTTACGCTTCGCAGTATTAAGTTACAACGATGTTGCACCTGAAAGTATTGTACGTTAAATTTATCGTAAGGTAATTAATATTAGTCCAAGTAAAAGATTATTTGGAGATTATAAGAATTCTGCTATTTTACAAGCGATTAATAAATTCATGAAGGTGAAAGGGGGAGCAAGTCAAAGGAAATGAATTTTGTCCAAGTTTGGCATTTTGGGATAAAATATGGGTCACGCATTATTACCCGATATTTATGGACTAGTATCATATGAGGTACCTCATGGCCATGATAGTAAAGTATATAAGGTGTGTTTAAAGTAAGTAGTATTATAAGTAATTTGGGATAATTTTTAACTATGTGGATAATCAGGTAATTGGTTAATTATCAGGTAACGAGACATTACCTAGTAAATTATAAAATTATAAGATATGATAAATGTCCCCCCCCCCAAAAAAACGTGGCAAAGAGCCACAATACAAAGAGGATGACTCTTACTAGTTTTGGGTTAGGTGGCACCTAACTACTAACTAAAAGACACCTCTTTCTCCCTTTTTAATTAACAAGTCTTGTAAAAGATTTTGGATACTACACTTCATATAACAAGAACGTTGCACTTCCAACCATTCAAAATCCTTCATAAACCAAACAACTCCAGTTACCCTTAAACAAAGTCTAAACGCTGCTACTCTCCAAAAAAAAATAGAACATTGAAATTTTCAATTTCAAATGAAGATTTGACCTAAATACTCCATTAAACCATGAAAAATCTTGCAAGGTTCCAACGAGAATTTTAGGAATCGTAGCAACGTAAAATTTTGCGGATCTAAAGGAGTACAATACAATCTTCTCCAGGTATGTTAAGACTAAGCTCTTCCTTCATTTTGCATGATCTCGTCATTACATAAGTTTGATAACGAGGCATAAAGAAAAATTCATATCCCGGAATTTACGTATATTTTGATAGTCTCGCAAATTTCGTATATTTTCCTAGTTTTGTAAGTTATAATATTCTCCTTATCGGGACTTCATATTTAATTGCGTATTTTCTTTTTCCAATCAAGAGAGCAGAGTGTTTATATATACAGTATTAAAAGTATTTTCATTACCATCGAGCTATAATCGATGGGCAGGCCCCTATTGGGCAACCTCTTATCAGACGGTAAGTTATATACCGAGCATACTGTGGCCGAGCGCTTATGAGCGAGCCCAGTTGGTCGAGATACAGAGCCTATTATAGTCGACCGCCTATGAGTGAGCCTACTACAGCAGAGCAGTTATATATATATACCAAGCCTTATAGGGCCGGACAACTATTTTACTTACTATATTGAGAGAGTTGAGTCAGTATCAGTAGGTAAGCATATCTTTAGATTATCTTTGACTTCCAGCTACTTGCAGTTCTTATATTATCAGTTCAATTTCAGCTTTCAGTATATTGCCATACATACTCAGTACATTATTTTGTGCTGACGTCACTTTTCTGGGGGCGCTGCATTTCATATGTGCAGGTTCAGACAGAAAGACGGGTAGGCCTCCTCATTAAGTGTTGGTCGAGTTCAGCTTGATCAGTACGTTCTCGAGCAAAGAGGGCCAGCTGTAAATGCCTAATTTTTGCCTTGTATATATATATATATATATATATATATATATATATATATATATATATATATATATATATATATACATGTATATATTTGTCGGGGAGCTGTTCTGATCACAATATATCCATCAGTAGAGGCTTGTAGACATATCCTATCAGTTAGTATAATATGTTGGGCTTGTAGGCCTTGTATATATATTTGGTTGGTTTGTCAGCTGCAATAATTATGACGGCCTTGTCGGCCCAGCTTCATATTGATATTTAGTCAGCATTCGCAGTTATCTTGCAATGTGTCCCATGGCCAAAGAATGAAATCACATGTTCAGAGTTCCTTAGTCGCAAGTTTGTATGCAAGGATAGGTGAGGCACCGGGTGCCGGTCTTGCTCCCAGGTTTGGGGTATGACAAAAGTGGTATCAGAGCAGTTCTGTCCTAGGGAGTCTACAAGCCTTGTCTAGTAGAGTCTTGTTTATGGGTGTGTCGTGCACCACACTTATAAGAAGGAGGTTACATGGTATTTAGGATTGTTACTCTTTCTTCTTACTCTAGATCGTATGGTAGAGCTCAGTTGTAAGAATTCAAATTCCTAACTTCTATTTTACTTGTAATAAGATGATAACATCCACAAAGACGGTTGGTAAAAGACATGGCTATGGAATAGTTGAGTCAAAGGAACTCGACTTTGCATCATGCTTATGATGAGTAACTGTGAGGCCTTCAGCAGATGATGTGTGTACTGAAAGGTGTAAGCCTCTTGATAATGAACCTTAAGGCAACAATATTTATCCACCTTTATGGTAAAAGACAATTCTTTCAAGAAGTAAAAAAAGCAAGGTGAATAAGGGTACGAGGTGCCCGGTTAATGAAAATTATCGGTATTATAGTTCCAGCAGAAAAAACATAAGCACTAAGAGTTACCCTCAACAGTAACCGCGGTATGTACAATTGGCTGTACCCATCTCAGTTATGCCCTATGGGGGCTAACAGGTGTAGTTTAAGAAAAAGACGGGACATCAGGACCTGGCTAGGGTTAGAATAAACCAAAATGGTGAATGAATTGTTTGTGTTAGTTGACATTTCCGAAGGATATTGCAAGTGTGCCACTAGATCTCCTTGTGAGACACTCAGATGGTACACTCTAAAATAGTATAGCCAGATATGAGTACTACAAAGACATGCACTATAAGCCTTGAAGGGATACATATTACCTTATTGTGGCTCGCGTCCCTAGTAAATCGAGAACGTTAAGCAACTTGAAGAGCCACTGGATGGAGCAAAGGGAAGCTAAAAGCAAAAGAATTTTTTGTTCGAGTTTTCAGAATAATGTGATAGGCATAAATGTTAGTGGGAAATAAGAAAGTTAATGAAGCATTATGAGTAAGATGTGGTACATGGAGGACAACGGTAGATCAAAAGATGACAATATTACAAAATCTATAGTCAAGTAAAGGAAGATACGAGAGGTGATAGGCCTTAGGACAACAAAAGAGTATAGGCCATACAGTCATGTCCTCATTTCGAGAAATAAGTTCGCAACTCTAGCGCGATTACCAAGAGGAAAAGTTAGACCCCAGAGTAATAGGAATCAGTATGGGCTAGTGAATAAGATAAACTAAATATGAATTAGGGACTGAGTAATTTGATAATAGTCAGCATCATGAGAATTTCAGATTGCGTTCCAGCCATAATAGAATGGACAACAGAAGAAGATTCATAAGAAATTCAGAGAAAGGTCATTCAGGAAAATGCTTCCCTAAAGCAAGAAATGTGAGCAAAGTTAAGCTTAAGGGACTGCATGTGCCAGTTGTGATAAGTGTCACCATCGGGAGTAAGGGAATTTGTCATCCTTGGTACAGAAGGATTGCTGCAAGGAGAGTAAGGATCATTGATGTTGAGAAACGACACCAAATATGAAGAGGTAAACATCTATAGGTAGATCCTCGTGGCTTTAGCTCTTAGTACACCCCAAAGGGGGGAATATGTAGCGATGTGGCATTAAGTCAGAATTAAGTGGTTCCAGTGACTATGGAATGGTAAATAAAGAATGCGATAAATGAAAGAGGAATGAGATGACATTTATCCAAATCTTACAGATACGCTACAATTCAAGAATATTGTGCAAGCACGACGTCAAGGGGAGGAAGTAAAGGTTCATGCCCGAGCTGTTATTAATAAATAAGGAGACAGTGCGAGACGTAAGTTAAGACAAAGGAAATAACCCAAGAAAGATTACGAGGAATATTGATATGAGAATGGGCCAACGAGTAGTTAGTAATTGGTCAGGAAGATCCCAGTTATGGCTAAATAGGAGGTTACAAACGAGTCATCAGATCGTGTAAGATAAACATAGTAGAACCCAATATGGAGAATTCAGCCTCGAAGAATATCATTATAATACTTGAGATATATTCAAACAAGAGTCGGGGTAGTTAAAGGTATTGTATGAGTATTACGGGAAACAAAGAATGTGTCACTAGGAAGGCAGTCAAAATATCAGTTCAGAAGCAACCATACAAGCACAAGGTCATGGAAGTAAGCAACTACGGATGATTATAGGTAAGTAAGGATATCAAAAGGTCTGTAATAAGCTCACAACTTTAAGAGAATCAAGGGTTCTCCCTAAGTACTACAACGAAAGACTAGCTGAGGAGATAAGAAAGAAGGCTTCAACCTAAGTACAACGACCTAAAGAGGAAATGGTCGTGTAACAACAATCTTGCAACAACATTGTAAGCATTCCAAAGGAAAGTGGCACCTACCGTGGCTAATGAACGGGAAGTAAGAATTAAAAGTAATATTCAAGATCATATGAGTTGTATGAAAACTCTGGCAAGTGTGGGCACTAAGATAAGCTAAGTATGGACGCAACAAAAGGGCAGAAATACAAGGAAAAGTAATAGCTTACATTGAAAGAAAGCTAAAATGAAACAAAAGAATTATTTGAGCAATGATCCAAAGTTCGTACGTTATGTATACACTCAAAATTTTGGAACATTATCTAGGCAACATATTTGTTGACAATCATACAACCATAGAAGACTCCGGTATAAGTTAAAAGAACGAATTGAGCCCAGGGCATAGACAAAGGATTGAATTATTAGAAGATTGTATCATGAATATTCAATAACGCCCATAAAAGGATAAGATAATAACTGATACCATGAGCCACAGATCGGAAGATAGCTTAAGCCTACATAAAGGCAGATCAGAAGGAAGAGGAAACCAAAGAATTACATTACCCAAGTAAATCAGGAGTCTGATTATTGGACCTAGAAAAATTATAGAAGTTGTGCTTGAGAAAATGACAGAATCACTTTTAATATCATATTTTCAAGAGAAATAACACAACAACCATAATGGCTCTACAAGGAAACCAGTTAGAAGAAGTACCAGCCTCATAAGAAGTCAATACAAAGCTCCCACCAAATTGTGTATGTACCAGAGATGTGAGTATTATAATAGAGCTTCAAGTTATGGACGTGAATTACACCTAGGTGGAAGGGAGGTCAAGAAAGAGATAGAAGATACGATGCGAGATTTTAAGGTAAGTAAGGTAAAAGTAAATAACGTACGAGATACTCAAAGGAAAGAGATCATGAATAGTCCAAACTTCGGATAGAAGGCTATAAGCACGGGATCCAATAACCGGGAATGATAGTGGCATCGTCGCCGGCATGTCTTCCAGCCTATGGTTTCTAAGTACTAAGAGATCTAGTTAAGAGAATAGAGAAAAGTTGGAGACGATGTGATGTCTCACTTGACGTTCCCGAATAATATAAGGAAATCTATGGTGCAAGCAAGTTGAAGAAAATTTATAAATGGATATGTAAGTAGAGCGACAAAGTTTTAAGGAAACATGAGTAAGGATGAGGAAAGACAAGTGAAAAGGTGACGAGAATGGATAAGTCTTTAGGATTAAGCCCATGAAAACAAGAAGAGCAAACAAGTTCTCTATGTTATACAAAGCTCACTATAGCCTTAATGAACTCAAAGAAGTCTAAGACTAATAGCATTTAGAAGGAATGAAATGCCGACCTGGTAATAAAATGAGGGTATAATTATGACAGATAAAGGATGATGTTTGGGCCTTTGTTTGAATAATTATTTGAAAAAAGAAGAAGAGAATGAGATAAGATTTCGCTGGTGGCACAAAATTAGGATACCCCCATAAGGTGAATCACATTGAGACACTATGAAATACGATTATGGGAATCGCTTCGAATATTCCTTGAGGTAACATAAGCCCTAGGGGCAAAGTATTACGTAAGAAGTTTCAAGTTATCAGTGGTATGTTGTAGATCAATATTGAGGTAAATCAACAATGGATGGACAAAAGTCACAAAGTATGAGATGATATTAGGCTGTCATTCTAAAGATAAGTAGTAATGAGGAAGCATTAAAGGACTTAAATTTATACATATGGAATAAGCAACGAGAGTAAGCTGGGATTTGGTAGCAGACATCAGCAACGATAAATTAAAGTAAGAGTTATGGCAGTAAATTCATATGGATGGCTAAACGGACCTATGCGATGAGATATAGCAATATTCGTTAATTCAACAAAGTACCGAGCGAAGAACTTCAGTATACTCATATATGCCCAAAGGGACATCTTATCAAGCTCTACATATGAAGCCTAAAGATTGGACATACTTACAAGGTCAAAATTGTACATGCTGCATGATGAAAGGTAGCAACAGTTATGAGATTGAAAGGATTCCAACTACAATTTGTGGTGTGAGAAGGAGGCCTAAGGGAGGAATGTGCTGGACTTTGGACTCATTCCTAAAACAGTCGCCTTGATGGAAACGGAAGTTCTAAAGTAGTCGGAAGATATAAGTTATGAAAATGATAATTCCATCAGTCAATATTCGAGGACAAATGTTCCAAAGGGGGGAATAATGTTATACCCCGTAGCATTACGATGATGTTACGCTTCGTAGTATTAAGTTAAGACGATGTTTCACCCTAAAGTATTGTACGTTAAATTTATCGTAAGGTAATTGACATTGGTCCAAGAAAAAGACTATTTGGAGATTAAAAGAATTCTGCTATTTCAAAAGCAATTAATAAATTCATGAAGGTGAAAGGGGGAGAAAGTCAAAGAAAATGAATTTTGTCCAAGTTTGACATTTTGAGATAAAATATGGGTCGCGCGTTAATATCCGATATTTATGGACTAGTACCATATGAGATACCCCATGGCCATGATAGTAAAGTATAAAAGGTGTGTTTAAAGTAAGTAGTATTATAAGTAATTTGGGATAATTTTTAATTAAGTGGATAATCAGGTAATTGGTTAATTATCAAGTAACGGGACATTACCTAGTAAATTATTAAACTATGAGATAGGATAAATGTCCCCCCCAAAAACGTGGCAAAGAGCCACAATACAAAGAGGATGACTCTTACTAGTTTTGGGTTAGGTGGCACCTAACTACTAACTAAAAGACACATCTTTCTCCCTTTTTAATTAACAAGTCTTGTAAAAGATTTTGGATACTACACTTCATATAACAAGAACGTTGCACTTCCAACCATTCAAAATACTTCATAAACCAAACAACTCCAGTTACCCTTAAACAAAGTCTAAACGCGACCACTCTCCAAAAAAAACATAACATTGAAATTTTCAATTTCAAATGAAGATTTGACCTAAATACTCCATTAAACCATGATAAATCTTGCAAGGTTCCAACGAGAATTTTAGGAATCGTAGCAACATAAAATTTTGCGAATCTAAAGGAGTACGGTACAATCTTCTCCAGGTATGTTAAGGCTAAGCTCTTCCTTCATTTTGTATGATCTCATCATTACACAAGTTTGATAACGAGGCATAAAAAAAAATTCATATCCCGGAATTTACGTATATTTTGATAGTCTCGCAAATTTCGTATATTTTCCTAGTTTTGTAAGTTATAATATTCTCCTTATCGGGACTTCATATTTAATTGCGTATTTTCTTTTTCCAGTCAAGAGAGCAGAGTGTTTATATATACAGTATTAAAAGTATTTTCATTACCATCGAGCTATAATCGATGGGCAGGCCCCTATTGGGCAACCTCTTATCAGATGGTAAGTTATATACCGAGCCTACTGTGGCCGAGCGCTTATGAACGAGCCCGGTTGGTCGAGATACAGAGCCTAGTATGGCCGAGCACTTATAAGCAAGCCTACTACGGCAGAGCAGTTATATATATACCGAGCCTTATAGGGCCGGACAACTATTTTACTTACTATATTGAGAGAGTTGAGTCAGTATCAGTAGGTAAGCATATCTTTAGATTATCTTTGACTTCCAGCTACTTGCAGTTATTATATTATCAGTTCAGTTTCAGCTTTCAGTATATTGCCTTACATACTCCGTACATTATTTTGTACTGACGTCCCTTTTCTGGTGGCGCTGCATTTCATGCATGTAGGTTCAGACAGAAAGACGAGTAGGCCTCCTCATTAAGTGTTGCTCGAGTTCAGCTTGATCAGTAAGCTCCATGCCTTTTGGAGTTGCCAGGTCTAGAACCTTATGTACACCTTGTATATATATATATATATATATATATATATACATGTTACAAGTAGGTCGGGGAGCTGCTCCGATCACAGTATATCCATCAGTAGAGGCTTGTAGACATATCATGTCAGTTAGTATAATATGTTGGGCTTGTAGGCCTTGTATATATATTTGGTTGGTTTGTCAGCTGCAATAATTATGACAGCCTTGTCGGCCCAACTTTATATTGATATTTAGTCAGCATTCGCAGTTGTCTTGCAATGTGACCCATGACCAAAGTATGAAATCACATGTTCAGAGTTCCTTAGTCGCAAGTTGGTACACAAGGATAGGTGAGGCACCGGGTGCCGGTTTTGCTCCCAGGTTCGAGGTGTGACATTAGCAAACCTAGGGTTTCTAATTTTCATGCGTTTTAGCAATAACATCAACATTATCAATCCCACTAGGTATTTAGTAACCAATTCTAACTATTTTAAGCCTAATCTAGTTAATACTACAAAACCCTAAGTCAAAATTAAAAGAAAAAAGGAAGAAGAAGAAATAAAAACTATCAATTAAAGAAAATAGGTACAAAATTAAAGAGTAAGGACTGAGTGGAATTACCAGATAAGAAATGTGATACAAATGAAGTTTAGTTCTTGTGTTTGTGCAAACTAGGGCGTGGATGAACAGTGGTGTAATTTGTTTGAGAGTGAAATGAGTGAAAAATGTAAAAGGCCTTATGACCGCCTATTTATAAAAAAATACCTAGGGGCCCACTAAACTTACCTAGCGCAGTCGCGGTAAATCATCGCGGTCCGTGTTGGTGTAGAACTGAAGGGCTACAATTTTGAGACCACCGCTGAGAGCAAAAAATGCTCAGCGACAGCAGTAAGCCACCACTGTCCGCAAAAATGCACTGCAGCAGCGGTTGAAACTTCAGAGAAGACCCATTTTGGACTTTTTAGCACCGCTGACCGCCATCAAATTCCTCCTCTGTGGTAAGGCCACCGCTGACCGCGAAAAATGGAGCACGGCTGCGGTCCAATCTTCATAGAATGAAATATTTCCAGCTTGACATGCACTGTATCAAATATCCCTTCACACATCTCACAACCAGTTAGTTCACCAACAAATCCTAACTACAAAGAAAATCAAAAAAAGAAGAAAAATACATGGGTTGCCTCCCAAGAAGTGCCTAATTTAACGTCGCGAGACGACATAGGCTACCATCAATCACTTGAGACGGACCATTGCCACCACGTGGCTGCCATCAAACTTTCCAAGATAATGCTTCACTCTATGACCATTAACTCTGAGGATTTCCCCATTTTTGTTTTTTAAATCAAGAGCACCAAACGGAGTCACAAGCACCACTTTAAAAGGTCCACTCCATTTTGACTTAAACTTTCCCGGAAACAGTCGTAACCGGGAGTTGAACAAAAGAACCAAGTCACCCACTTTGAATTCCTTACTATGGGCATACTTGTCATGTAAGTACTTCATCTTGTCCTTATACAAGGACGAGCTGGAATAGGCATGAAACCAGAACTCATCAAGCTTATTGAGTTGCTCCACCCGGAGATTTGCTGCAACAACCCATTCAATATTCAACTTCCTCAAGGCCCACATGTCCTTGTGCTCTAATTCAATCAGGAGATGTCAAGATTTCCCAAACACCAACTGGTACGGAGACATACCAATCAAGGTCTTGTAAGCAGTCCTGTACGCCCATAAAGCATCATCCAGTTTCTTTGACCAGTCAGTCCTATTTGCATTAACCATCTTTGATAATATGCTCTTAATCTCTCTGTTAGAGACTTTAACTTGCCCACTAGCTTGAGGATGGTAAGGGGTAGAAACCTTGTGATTGACACTATACTTTGCAAGCGAAGTGTCAAATGCCTTAGTACAGAAATGAGACCCTCCATCACTGATGATTGTTCTAGGAGTGCCAAACCGAGTAAAGATACTCTTCTTGAGAAAAGCCACAACACTCCGAGCCTCATTGTTGGGTAAAGCCACGATCTCAACCCACTTTGAAACATAATCAACAACCACCAAAATGTACGTGTTGCCACATGAACTCACGAAAGGTCCCATGAAGTCAATGCCCCACACATCAAATATGTCAACCACAAGAATAGTGGTGAGAGGCATCTCATCCTTTTTTGAAATTCTACATGCTCTTTTGACACTTATCACATCTCTTCACAAGCTCACCCGCATCCTTGTACAATGTAGGCCAATAAAAACCACATCAAAGCACCTTTGATGTTGTCCTCGCCCCACCATGATGACCACCGTAGGGGGAGGAATGATATGCATCCAGAATACTCATTTGCTCCTCTTCCAGAACACATCTTCGGATCACACCATCATTACATATTTTGAACAAGTAGGGCTCATCCCAGTAGTAATCCAAGCTATACTGTTTGAGCTTCTTCCTTTGGTTAAAAGATAGCTCAGACGGAACTATATCGGTCACAAGAAAGTTAGCAACATCCGCAAACCAAGGCATGCTATTCATAGATACGAAGAGGAGTTGCTCATCAGGAAATGAATCATTAATTTCGAGGCCATCACAAGGCCTCCCCTCCTCCTCCAAGAGGGACAAGTGGTTCACCACTTGGTTTTCACTCCCTTTTCGATCAACAATCTCAAGGTCAAACTCTAAAAGCAATAGAATCCATCTCATCAACCTCGCCTTAGAATCCTTCTTTGTTATCAAGTAGCAGAGTGTTGCATGGTCAGTATGAAATATCACCTTGGCACCCATGAGATAAGGCCTAAACTTCTCCATTGCAAACACAATTTCTAGCAACTCTTTTTCCGTCACCATGTAATTCACTTGAGCATCATTCATTGTTTTGCTAGCATAATACACCGGGTGAAACATCTTGTTTACTCTTTGAACCAAGACTGCTCCTACCGCAACATCTCTTGCGTCACACATGAGCTCAAAAGGTAATATCCAATTGGGTGTGGTAATAATGGGAGTGGTTGTCAATTTGTACTTGAGAAGTTCAAAAGCTTTCATACATTCCTCATTAAAAAAGAACTTGGCATCCTTTTCCAATAACTTGCAAAAAGGATTCACTACCTTAGAATATCTTTGATGAATCTTCGATAGAACCCCGCATGCCCAAGAAAACTCCTAACCCCCTTGAATGAAGTAGGAGGAGGAAACTTTGAGATCACTTCAATCTTGGCCTTGTCCACCTCTATACTGTGCTTTGAGATCTTATGGCGGAGGACAATGCCCTCATTGGCCATAAAGTGGCATTTTTCCCAGTTAAGCAGAAGATTGGTCTCTTCACACGGGGCCAACACCTTGTCAAGATTCTTCAAACATTCATCAAAAGAGTCACCCACAACACTGAAGTCATCCATGAACACTTCCAAGAGGTCCTCCACTATGTCGGTAAATATAGCTATCATACAATGCTGGAATGTAGCCAGTGCATTACACAAACCAAATGGCATCCTAGAAAAGGAAAAGGTGACATACGGACACGTGAAGGTGGTTTTCTCCTGATCTTCCAGAGCAATCAAAATCTGGTTGTAACCTGAGTACCCATCCAAAAAACAGTAGAAAGCACGCCCAACAAGTCTATCTAGCATCTGGTCAAGAAAGTGCAATGGAAAATGATCCTTGCGGGTCACTTTATTCAGCTTGCAGTAGTCCATGCACACCCTCCATCCGATGACAGTCCTGATGGAAATCAATTCATTTTACTCATTGGTAACCATAGTCATACCACCCTTCTTCGGCACACATTGAACTGGCAAAGTCCAAGAACTATCCGAGATGGGGTACATAACCCTTGCATCCAACCACTTGATCACCTCTTTTTTGACAACCTCTTGCATAGCCTCATTCAACCTCCTTTGATGTTCCACAGAGGTCTTGGCATCATCTTCAAGTATAATCTTGTGCATGCAAAAGGCGGGGCTTATTCCCCGAATATCAGCTAGAGTCCATCTAATTGCCTTCTTTCTTCTTTGGAGCACCTCAAGTGTTGCATCTACCTGCATGTTAGTAAGACAAGACAAAAGAATAACAGGTAAAGCTGAACTAAGGCTTAAGAATTCATACCTGAGATATGAGGGCAAAGGCTTCAACTCCAAAACGGGAGGTTCCTCAATTGAGGGGTTTGTTGGTGGAGTCTTTCTGTTCTCAAGAACCAAAGAGAGATTTCGAGGCTCATAAGAGTAAGAGCCCATTCCATGAAAAGCATTGACACACTCCACCCGACCTTCATCCTCATTTACATCAAGGTTCAACAATACCGCTTCTAGAGGATTCTCCACATTGATCATTGCACTAGTATCATCAACTATCACTTCCGTGACAAGATCCACAAAAGAGCAAACTTTAGTACTATTTGGCTGCTTCATTAATTTGCACACATGAAAGACCACTTTTTCATCACCCACCCGAAAGGTGAGCTCCCCTGCTTCCACATAAACCAGTGCCTTCCCAGTTGCAAGGAAAGGTCTTCCCAATATGATCGGAACCTCATAGTCGACCTCGCAGTCCAAAATCATAAAGTCAGCAGGTAAAATAAACTTGTCACCCGAACAAGAACATTATCAATAATACCAAGAGGCCTCTTCATTGTTCTATCCGCCATTTGCAACCTCATTGAAGTAGCTATCGGTTGACCAATATCCAAAGTTTTGAACACTGAGTAAGGCATCAAATTACTACTTGATCCCAAATTACACAATGCCTTTGCAAAATCTGCACTTCCAATGGTTCATGGAATGGTGAAAGCGCCGGGATCTTCAAGCTTTGGATCCATCGAGTGCACAATTACACTTACTTGATGAGTCATTTTGATGGTCTCACAATCCATGAATCTCTTTTTAGTCACCAAGTCTTTCATGAACTTGGCGTAACCCGGCATTTACTTAAGAGCTTCCACCAAAGGAACATTGATTGATAAGCTCTTCATCATGCCAATAAATTTCCTAAATTGGTTCTCATTCTTTTGCTTCGCAAGCGTTTGAGGGTAAGATGGAGGAGGCCTTGGCAAGGGAGACATAGCCTTGGGCACTACCGTTTTCGGTATGTCTATTACGTGTTCCCTAGACAGGTTCACGTCATCTTGAGTCTCCACCTCATTATCATTAATATTAATTCTCACTTCCGCATTCAAAATTCTCTTCACTCACTCGCTCATCAACTATAGGAACATCATCATCTTGTACTTCAACCTCATCACTCACAATTTTTTTGCTTAAAGGTATTCACATCACCACCTCGACCGCTTCTAGTAATCACCACCATTGCATGCCCGGTATTGTTCCCACCCTTCGGGTTTACTACCGTATCACTAGGTATAGCCCCCTTAGGGAAAGCATTCAAATATTGCGAAATATGGCCAAGTTGACCCTCCAAATTTCGGATTGAAGTATTGTGGGATGCCAACTAGGCATCAGAGTCGGCGTTCTTCTTCATCATTTGTTCAAACATCATCTCGATCCTTCCCATCTAATTGTTTGACAAGCTTTGACCTTGGGACGAAAATGGAGGTGGGTCATTTGGTTGTTGATACATCGAAGGCCTTTGAAAGCCTTGCCTCCGATTCCCTTGATTGTCATTGTTCCAAACCCCTTGGTTGTTGTTTCCTCCCCAATTGTTGTTGTTGCCATTCCAGTTGCCCTGGTTGTTCTGGTTGCCCTAATTTTGATTGTTGTTCCCCTAGTTGCTATTGCCTTGTTGGTTTTTATTCCCCCAATTTCCTTGTAGGTTAGAAGCATTGCCCCTTTGTCCTTGGTAATTGTTCATGTACTGCACTTCTTCACTTTGCTCATCATAGACATCATCTTGATTGAAACCACCACTACCTTGCTCATATTGATCCGGACTACCTTGATTGTTGACCTATTTGTCGCCTCTTATTGACCAACATGTTGACACCTTCCATAGCATTTACTTGTCTAGGAGATTGAACTTGTTGCAATTGAGCTTTTGCCAACCAGTTCATTGTTGTAGTTAACTCTGTTATTGCCTGGCCATAGAGCTCTTTGTGCAAGTTGATGACAGTGGGGATCACCCTGTGGCACATTAGCTCAACTTTTCCAAGTTGAGGAAGTATCTGCCATCTTATCCAATATCTCACACGCCTCAGTGTAAGGTGAGTTCATAAAATTTCCCCTGCTAGCTAGTTCACTAAATACTGATTAGTTGTGTTAATGCCACGGTAGAATGTCTGCTGAATCATTGCTTCGGTCATGTCATTGTTCGGATATTCTTTCACCATTGTCCGATATCTCTCCCAGATCTCATGAAGTGGTTCATTAGGTTCCTGTTTGAAGGCCAAAATCTCATCTCTCAAAGTCGCCATATGCCCTAGCGAGAAAAACTTAGCTATAAACTTGTCCGCCAACTCATCCCACATAGTGATGGAATGGTTGGGAAGCCTTTCGATCCAGTCCAAAGCTTTCCCTCTAAGTGAGAAAAGGAATAATCTCAATCTCAATGCATCCTCTGACACATTTGTTTGCTTGATTCCCTAGCAGGTATCCATAAAGCCTTTAAGATGTTTATATGTATTCTGATGGAGAGCACCTACGAAATATCCTCACTGCTCCAATAAGGTCAATATCACATTTGTAATTTGGAAATTGCTCGCCCGGATCCGGGGTGGGACAATTGCACTAGCATATCCTTCATTTGGAAGCACCCGAGGAGCCACTCTTTGAGGAGGTGGGGGAGGGTCTGGAACATTGTCATTGGCCTGGTGGCCTCGTCTTTGACCTTGAGGTACTATAGGCACTTCATCCTCACCATTATCACTTACCTCCTCCCCCGACAGAACATTTTCAAGAGGATGATTGTTTGCCATTTTGTACCTAAATTGATGACACTCACAAGTTAGTAACACAAAACAAGACACAAAACTAGTTAGATAGATAGCCAAAACCATTTAGCTCCCCAGCAATGGCGCCAAAAAGTGATCAGGTCCAACCCTACACCACTATAGAGTGGCAAGAGCGGTCGATGCGACTTTTACCCGAAAAGGTCGGGATCGAATCCACAGGAAGCTAAGATATATTTGGAGTTGGATTCCTATCTAATCTAGCAATGTGTAGTGCTCTTGATTGCACTTCCAATCATTCTTTTGTTTGTTTGCTATTTCTAATTTTATACTAATGATGCACGAAATTAAGCTAAGTAGATATTTTTGTAGGGTTTTCTAAATTGGTAAAGAGGCATTAGGGAAGTGACTTACTCCTAGGTGAGTATCTAACGGGATCTAGAACTTAGGGAAATAATGTTATAGTTGGTATCATGATATAGCCAATGCACGTAGCTACTTACTCTATACCTCTCGGTAGTTTGAGTGACTTTGCCCTAATTGGCTTTCTCAAGCCCAATTGGGTGTTCACTTTGTGCAAGCAAAGTTGGCTTAAGTCGGGTATTACTATCTCTATATTTAATCCTTTAATTGGGTATCAATCTCTTGAATACACCCCAATTCCTTGTTGGCCTAAATTTCCTAGACTTAAGCTCTCTTTCTCAAGAAGAGCTTAAGTCAAAAAGGCACAAATTAGTATTTGAAACCACCAATTCAACATAAAAAGCACAAATCAGGCCAAATATTAATCACCCACAAACATCTAAGCCCTAAAATAGAAGATCCATTAAATTCCCACACTAGGGTTGAGCCACAACCCTAGCTAATGGGTTTAGCTACTCATAATTGAAGAAGAAATCATAGATTGAGATGAAATAGAAGCCATAAAATGTAATTACAATATAAGAATCTAAGATTAATTGTTAAACAAGCTCTAAATTACTCAAAAAAGTAAAAACGGCGGTTTCACGTGCTCAGCTAAACAAAAGATAACCTAAAAATATGAAAAGGAAGTATTTATACACAACTAAATTTTTTTGACAAAAATGCCCATACGGAGGTACCGTTGACAGCAGAAAATAGACCGCTGCAGCAGTGAGGCTACCGCGGCCGCATAAAATCAAGCGCGGACCGCGGTCTTCAATTTTTAGCTCAACTTCAGACTCTCTGAATCTCTCCTCCGCTGACCGTGATAAAAGGACCGCTGTTGTGGTAGAGGTACCGCTGCCTCACAAAAGCACCACTGTCAGCGTTAACTTGCAATCCCAAAAATGCAGCTCTCTGAACCTTGCCACCGCAGACCGCGAGATCAAGACCGCATCAGCAGTGGATCCTCTGCGTCCGTGATTGATTTTCCGTTGTAGCTCTCAGTTGACTCAACTTTTGACTTGTGCAGGTTTCACTCCTTTTTGAGCTGGTTTTGACATTCTTGTCTCTTTTTGACCAAACACTGCAAGCAAGCACAATAAGTTAGCTTTTGGGAATACTTGTACATACTTTAAATCCAAAACTTAAGCAAAAAAGAGCATAAAATAGACTAGAACCCCTAGTTATCACAAAGCAACCAAGAGGAACCCGACTCCTGATAAACGCTTCAATAGGAAAAATGCCGCTGACAACATTGTAAAGCAAGCTCTTGCTTTATAGGGAGACTCCGCGAATCTGAAGAAGAAAATAATCATGGTAATAGTTGTTACACCTCCTTTTTACCACCCGAGGGTAATATAAGGGATTTTTTCCAATTAAAGTGACATTATTCGAAATGGGATTATTTTATTTATTTTTTAGAGTCGCCACTTGGAATAATTTATTTGGTGTCTCAAGTCACCGGTTTATTTTTAAATCCAAAATCGAGGAAAATTGACTTTATTTAAAAGTCTGCGAAACCAGAAATTCTAGATAAGGAATTCTATTAAACCGGAAGAAGGTGTTAGGTATTCCCGGGTTCCGTCGTTCTAGCACGGTCGCTTAAACTATTAAAATTGGCCTAATTATCTGATTTACTACATGCTTTAAACCTACTGTCCATTTTTAGCTTTATAACCGCTTTTAATTAATTTAAAACCTCTTTTTGAATTCATGGGATTATTTTCTTGAACAAATTGTTTTGGAACACGATGTGAATCACGCTACATGAAATGCACCCGCGTTTCACGACATTTTCATTTTACTAAAATTCGAAGTTGTTATGATCAGGTTACATGAAATGCACCCTCGAATTTGGGAATTAGGTACCACAACTACGTCATGGAAACCGTACCCGTAGCTATGATGATTTTATTATAAACCTGCCTAAGCAAACTATGAGTGCTTAAAAAAAATATTTTACTATGCTAAGTTAATACTTAATGTGAGGGCCATAAGTTATGGGTTTTGCTTGTGTATGCCATACCTCAATTTTATTTTAACAAGGTTTGCATTTCACTTAAGCAAGACTAAGGATACTCATATTTAAATCCTAATTTGAAGTTCAAACTAAGAATCTTTTAATCAAAGACAAACTTAAAGTGTGAAAGAGCTAGGCTTTTAAAATTATTTTTGAAAAGGAGTTTGGGCTTGGGCACTCATCACTTGATTAATTCAGGAAAAATTCAGCTTTGAAAAGCTGTATTTGGGCTCAAGGTTTGGCCCAGCAGAAAAGAACTCAAAGACTCTTGCTTCTAAAGGAGTTTTAATCAAACTTGCCCATATTGGGCTAATATCAGGCGGGCCCAATTGTAATTATCTAACATCTGGGCCTATCCACCTCTACCTTTAACCATTACTCACATATTTATAGCAGCTAAATTTTCAAATCGCTGTTTTAAACAGAAATAGAATTTAAAGATTAAACACGATTCTAAACTGAAAATTAATCAACTGATTTGTTTTGCGACATAAAAAAACACATACATGATTTATGATATAAAGAGGCTCCTCAGACTGACCCAAAGTTTGAACCTATAGACTAGGCCCAAATCATTTGAGGTTAGTCTTTCACTTGGGCAGCAGATTCAACCCAGTTTAATCGAATGAACAACTTTTCAGTTCTACTGAGTGGGCTCAAAGCCCAGCTCCTTTACATCACTACTGTTTTGTAAAATATAAAAAACACATATTTAAACTCTTAATGTATCTGTTCTGAATCCTTAGTACATGACATTAAAACCTGATTCATTACAGTCTTCGAATAAACTAAACAGCTTTTCAAAATCAATACCCTACATTAGGACTTATTACATAAAATAACTACATTAAAAGTTAAACTATTACAAATTTGCATGACTGACATCATAAAGAATTCCTGCCTCTTTTGGACGTGATTTATCCATTAGAGCTAGGTCTCCTCTTGTCAAAAACAACATGATTCCCAATTTTCAGCTTTTCAACCTACTGATTTGGCCAACTAGTGTTCAAATCTGCAGGTAGCAGCTCATAGCCAAATAGACAAAGAAAGAAAACGAATGGCTTTAAGTAAAGAGAAGGCCATCATATGATAGAAAGAAGAAAAAAAACATAACTAAAACTTCATAATCAGCGTTAATAACCAGAATATTTGGCTATAAGACAAAGCTATTTTTTTTTGCAAGATAAAACCACAAAAGCACTCATGTTTGACTAAGTTATTCATGCTAAATTATTTCAAACTTTAAACACACATAATCAAAACCAATAAAATGCATATCAAGGGTAAACTGCTGCTATCATAAAAGACATTCATTTCTACACATGCCATTTATAAATCTGATTTTATATAATTTCAACAAGTCATTAAGGCATTACATATAGAAAGAGCTGAGGTTAAATACCTAGAAATAGCAACAAAAATCAGCAACCAATAGATGACTAAAGTGGCTAAAAACTTAGAACAAGAGAGCAACAACATGACTCAAAATCAACAACCAAAATCAGGAACCAGACTTCTAACAAACAGCTACAACAGCTAAAACCAGTATACCCCAAGAAAAACCAAGAAAAACCTCCACTTCAAACCATGCTTCTCAGCTTATGGAGACAAGAAATAAGAAGTTTTGAATGTTTTTGGTTGAAATCAGAAGCCAAAGAAATCAATTCTCTTTTAAAAGCAGTAGCTAAACTTGAGCGAATATTTTTCCTAGGGTTTCTGAAATCTGATGTGTTTTTCAGAACCTTTTGTGCAGAGAATGATGATGAATGTGTGTGTGTGAATGAAGGAATGCTTTTCTTTTATAGAGTGTTTTAAAATGGCACAAAAAAGCATATTCTAACATAAAATTCTAAAAATCAGAATAGTACAGCATCTTGACAGGGGATAAAATGTCCAGCTATCTATTTTTAGCATCTTTTTTAAACCAATTTGGACAGTTGGTACACTTCTAAAACTTTCTTCTTTTAGATATTTTATTTTTAATAAAGTTCTGCAATCCCCTAAGTTTCTTTTTAGTCTAATTAAGTCCCTGTATATCCTACTGATATACAAATTCAGGACAAAGCCATAAATCAAATTAAAAGGGCAAACCGAATGATAATGATACAATGTTAACCTTGAGACTGACCTAAAAAACATTAATCTAATTAAACCTAAATAACACTGAATTCAAACGACTAATGCATCTATATTTAAACAAAACAGAATTGCAAAGATAAACTAAAAAGACCCTAAACAAATTCTGAACCTAACATGAAAGAACAATGAAACCTAATTAATCTAACTCATGCAATTGAATAATGAAATTCATGCATGCTTCAATTAACTTACCAAACAGAAACAAATGATCAACTAAGCAGTTTTGAATAAAGAAAAGAAAACCTAAAATTATAGCCCTAAAACATGCAGCTAAAGGAAGCAATTAACATGAAGAAGACAATTAACATGAAGAAGACAATTAACAAGAAAGTAAAATAAACAGAAAAGGAAATTGCCTAGGTTTGTTCCAAACTTGACCCTACTACGAACTCGGCCAAACTTCACAAGGCAGAAATGAACTCGACCTACCATTAATCGACTGTTCTTAAAAAGAACAGTTGACTAATGGATGCTTTGCGTTCACTTGACCAACCACTGACCAAGAAAAGAAGAAAAGGAAAATTCAGGTTTTTCCGGAATCTTAGATTAAAAATTCGACAAGATTGGGGCTGATTTGAGAGGAACCATAGGGATATTTGGGAAAAAGGAGAAGGGAAGGATTGCATGGTGTGAATTTGGTGGTGTTTGGGTGATTTAGGGTTTCGAAATTGATTTTTGGATTTAATATTCGAGGGTTTGGGTGGGGATTTTGGAGAAAAAGCTCGTGGATTTGGAAAGAGGAAGGGACCGGGGTTATGGGGTGTTAATTTAAAGGTGTTTGGAGCACCAGAACTGCCTTGAGGCGATTTCCGGTGGCGGTTGGCAGCGGAGACGGTGAAGCATCTTAGGGCGGCTAGGGTTTGGGGTTAGATACAAAGACAGTGAGAGATACAGAGTGATGAGAGGTCTTTGAAGGGGGGGGGGGTTTCTCGTTTTAGGATAGTTATATAGCAATTAAGAGGCTAGTTCGGAGCCGCTAGATCATAAAGATCCAACGATCGTGATTGAGAGGGAAACAAAATGGGGTCATTTCATATAAGTGGGGGCTGGAACGGGTATGACGATGTTGGGCTTGGATCTGGGTGAATTGGGATCGGATTTAAGCATAAAAATCAGCTCAAATTTAATTTTAAAAACTTTCTTCAATTAACCCTTTTATTTCCTTTTTTTTTAAAAAATCTAAATTAAATTCCTAAATTAATCTAAATTGTGAAGCTAACTAATTATCTAACTATAAAAATTAATTGATCTTAAATTAAAAGAGAAAAATCAATAACCTAAGAATTAAAAGGTAAAACATGTAACATGAGCTATTTTTATAATTTTTATTTTTCAATAAAACAAATAATTAACTAATTAATCCTAAAATATAAAAACAAAACCTAAATACAATGCATGGTATTTTTGATATTTTTCATGATTTTAATAAAAATTAAACGTGCACAGAAATGCAAGCAATTAATAAAAATCCTACAAAAAAATCCTATACAATGGCGAATAATTGGAAAAAATCTATTTTCTTGGATTTTATAGGAGTATATCATATAGGGCAAAAATCACATGCTCACAGCTGCCCCCTCTTTGCTCTAAAACACGAAGGATTTTTGGGCAACGATAAAATGAGCAATTACGAGCGATTTTTGCTTGTTTAAGACTCCTTGAGAAGCATCTTTTGAAAAAATGTGACCGAACCTTGCTTTAGAGGTTGCCTACATATCCTTGGCTATAAAGGAATCAGGTCAGTATATTCTGAAAGTTTTGGTAACTGGGACTACCGGAAAAATGTGATTTCACTGCTGTTGCTGTTGTTTCCGCTTGCTGAACTCCTTATTACACCAAAATGAAAAATAAAAAGCTAAACTAGCTAAGCCTATCAACTACGTTACAAGATTCCTATATAAAAACCTTCTAAAGCTTGATCTTGAGTCTTGGATGGTCCTTCCTACAGACTGTGATCTAAATCTTGATGCTTGCTAGTTGCACTCGCTGGTTCATTCTTCTTCAGCTTTTCGGATCAAGGCGGGACATGTAAAACTTGTGACTTCAATCATATCTTGGGCAGTCCGCATCTTTTCTCTGCTTCTATACGTAGAGTTCAACTTCTTTTCTTGTTCTTCTTTTCTTTTATTTGGGTTGAGACTTCTTCTTTTGGTCATCTCAAACCTTGTGCCTCACGATGAAAACCTGTTCAGGCACCAAAGCAAACAACGAACGAAATTTTCTGCCCTAGTTTTCGCTAGGAAAATTTTGTGAGTTATTGTAAAAAATCTAAACTATTTCTTTATTGAAAGCAATTAAAATCGGTATTGTGTATCCCTGAGGAAAAGAGATTAGGGAGTGAAGACCCTATATCTAAAATGCAATCACATGGGTATCGGAGGCCCTAAGTTGGGAAGATTACCAGGTTATGCTGGAAAATGACCGGGTTATGCCAGAAAGGTCCTCGAGTTATACCGGGAAAGTCATCGGATTATGCCGGAAAAGAAAAAAAAAGGTCCTCGGGTTATGCCAGGGAAGGTCATCGGGTTATGCCGAAAAGAAAAAGGTCCTCGAGTTATGCCGGGGAGGTCCACGGGTTATGCCGGAAAAGAAAAAGGTCATCGGGTTATGACGGGGAGGTCCACGGGTTATGCCGAGAAAGTCATCGGGTCATGCCGGAAAAAAAAGGTCTTCGAGTTATGCTGGGAAATAAAACGGTCCTCGGGTTATGCCGGGGAGGTCCACGGGTTATGCCGGGAAAGTCATCAGGTTATACCGGAAAAGAAAACGGTCCTCGGGTTATGCCGGGGAGGTCCACGGATTATGCCGGGGATCAACTAGGGAGTGGAACCATATAATGAAAAAGACTACCAGGTTATGCTGGGAGTGACTAAGGAATGTGACCCTATGTTGGAAAAAACGCAACTAGAGATTGGGGACCCTAGGCTACCATGATTTTGATTTTTTTTCTTCTTTTCTTTCTTCTTTCTTTTTCTTCTTCCTCCTTTTTTTTACTTCACTTTCATTTTATTTTACTTGACTTTCATTTTATTTAAGAGAATGAATGAAGATTTTAAAAGGACTTCCCTTTTCGGGTCAACTTTTTTGCTGCAGAACCGTTTCAGTTTCTGCGTGCCTTGCTTTTATTGCACCTGCTTCTTGCAGAGTTGTTTTGGACTGCACCTATTTTCCTGTTTTTAAATCAAAGAACAATTTGTAAGTTTGAAATGGTGGTTAGTTTTGTGGCCTTGATTGTTTTGATCACTTGATCTCTGTCTAACTCTTTTGATGAAAATCTCCATTGCTTGCTGGCTTTCTAGAGATCAGCTTCCTTTCTAAACCCAGGGATCTTGACATTCCAAAATTCCGCGTGATGGTTAGCCCATGCGGGGCTTTGGCCTTTTTATCTTATTTTGCCTTTATGGGCACTTGACTTTGGATTTCTTTCCTTTTCAATAATTTTGAATCTGGAGCATCAGCCAATCATGGGCCAGTCGAGATCGACTTGATGCACCTACTAAGGCTGGGTGCTTTTCCTTGAATTTTAGCTTTTGTTAAGCAGAACCCTGTAAAACCAATCTTGCCATCTTTTCTTTGTATTAGTTTCATAAGAGGATTAGACCGGAAGGGATTCAAAGAAAAGTAAACAAAGGACATGATAATGAATTTAATGAGAAGTGTCCCTTTCGAGGAAAGGAAAGAAGGACATATCTGGAGTGCATGCAGACTTTAATAGACAAGACATGCTTCTTGGACTAGATACCCAAGCTGCACAACCATCCAATCTCATAAAGACCCTTCATAATCCATATATCAAAACCGAGAAACCTTGCCAGGACTCTTATCAGTGCCGATGGTTATAAGTGATTCCCTTTTTTGATCAGTGGCGCCCTTTGCGAGTTTTCACCAACTGACCTCTCTCATTTCTCTTCTCACTGTCGCCTTATAGTGCTCTTTGCGAGTTTTCACTAACAAGACTCTCATTTTCAATTTCTCTTCTCACCATCGCCTTACGGTGCCCGTGTGAGTTTTCACCAATAAGACTCTCTCATTTTATTTCTCTCATTTGATTGTATCAAATCCAAAAAACCAACATCCTCCCATTTTGAACTTCTTTACCGATTGACTAGAAGGACTTTGAACAGGATTTAGGGTAAAAAGAGTTTGGATTGAATTACAACTTTAGAACCTTTCATGTGAACCGTCGTCGAACCATTACAAATTCTTCCCTAGTTTCAACTTTGGGGAAATGTGGATTTTTTTTTGGTGGGACTGAACCCCAGAGAGAGATCACCTACTGTCACACCTCCTTTTTACCTACACCCCCGAAAGGGGCATATAAGGGGGTTTTTTCCAATTAAAGTGACAATCGAAATGGGATTACTTATTAAAGATTCAGAGTCGCCACTTGGGATAATTTTATGGTGTCCCAAGTCACCGGTTTCAAATCCCAAATCGAGGAAAAGATTGACTCTGTGTTATAGTCCGCGAACACAGAAATCCGGGTAAGGAATTCTGTTAACCTGGCAGAAGGTGTTAGGCATTCCCGAGTTTCGTGGTTCTAGCACGGTCGCTCAACTGTTATAATTAGCCTATAATCTGATTTCAATACATGTTTTAGCCTATGGTGCAATTTTAACTTTATAATGGCTTTTATTTAATTATTGGGAAAGATTCAACGTCATCTAAAATACATCTTGAACCACGGCACATAAATGCACTCACGGTCCACAACACATTTTATCTAACATTGTTGAGATTTGAATTTGGGTCACATAAATGCGCACCCGAGTTTAAGAAGGTAATATTATTAAATAACGTGCCTAAAGCAACTAACGCGTTATTAACTTTGCGAGGGCCGTGGAAGTTTGTTAAACGGCACGCCTCGAGTTCTAAATATTTTAAAGAAAATAATTAAAGAGGGCCACGCAATTTGTGATTTTATTTGGCGCGGCGCACCTCCATTTATTCTAACTTGATCTAAGGTACCTTATGGAAATCTTAATGTCTATTTTTAAAAGAGTTCAAAGCCTATTATGTTTTAACTATTTGGTGGATCAGTTACCATCTCAATTCCGGGCCCAAAAGTAGCCCAATCTACATGAGTTGCGTGCAAGATGAAGCCTCTAAAATCGCTGAAGAGGACCATGGCAAGCCGGAATCGACTTGGACTCAAAGCAGGCCCAAATCAAACGGGAAAGAGGTCAGGGAATTACGTTCAAGCAATTACATAGAGGAAACATTTAATCTAAAGAAAGATGAATTGACAACTGATTTTAAATTTGCAGATTTCTTAACTTGAATCAAATGACCACAAAACTAACATTGTTAAACACCTAGTATCCACGGAATATATATACTTATGCCAACAAACATATTAATCCCATAATCATTCTCATGCTCTTACAATATTCCAAATTTCGAATTTATGCTAACATTTAAACATGATAGTAGAACCCTGAAGCCACTTAAAAGGAGACAGTTCCATTACAAATTAAGCTATTGGTGGTTTCCATGCTTCACGAACAACAGATCTCAATTATTAAAGCCCAACCAAACTACTATATGAGCGTCAAGCTTACACATACTAGGCAGTAATAGAACTCAACAATTCCCCAATCACTTTCTTCATTCAGATAACATGGCTTGCTAAATTGATCTATAACACTAAAGCTAAACAAACAACAAGATCTAGATACATCATGGTCTCCACAGTTCTCGATTAATTACAACATGAGAATTTGATTACTGAAATGGAATTTAACTGAGACTATACTATGAATAAATGAGGGAATGTAAATATCAGGCAAAGAAACAATGAGCTAAAATATAATGGTGCTTCCATTTCATCTTTGAGTCAGGCTTTACATCATGAAGAGTTTAGAACTTGTACCTGGAAGAAGATTGAATTAACCAAAAAGGAAATTGAGGATCAGCAGATTCAGTCAACAGCAGCAGAACCAAACCTCAGATTCAATACCAAGTATACCAATTCAACCCAAAAAATGATGTAAAATGGCCCAGAAAATAGTTTCAGTCCAAGCAGTGAACTAGAAAACCACAAACTAGACTCGACCTTAAGTCATTTCAACCCAAATGAAGCATAAACTGTTCGGCAATTGAAGACCTCACCATTTGAAGCAGAACAAATCAATAGAATAGTGATTCTACTGATTTTTAACCATTTCTGATTCTCTGAAATTTTTCTTCTTTTCAGCTCTTAGAAATCTATGAAAACGGTAAAATATTATGCAACCTGTGTAATCACTCGATTTTCAGCTCTCTATATCTCTCAGATTTTTCAGAATGTCTCCGCTGCCCCAAATGAGGAGAAAAAGGTCCTTATATAGGCCTATCTAATGCACCCCTATTTTAGCTAGCTATTTCCCATTTTAACCCTCTCAAAACCAATTGTTTTTACCCTCTTACCCCTCTAAGGATCTGAAAATTCATGCCCCCTAACAAACTCATGTTTATCCTATCTTCTAGAGCCTTTCCTCTTAATAGAATTGATTCCTTCCTGACCTTGAATCCCTGAATTACCCTTAGCCCAATCAATTATTACTAACCTTGCCCTTCCCCTTGAGCCCCCCTGAAGTTCCTAACTATTCACTTACCCCCTCTTAGGTTTAAAAAGAGTGACAAACAGGACTGACTAAACATAGAGGGCATCCAACGGATCAAACTGTGAATCAGTTCTTAAAGAAAATGCCGAAAACCTACTGGAAACAAATTAAAACATGAATCAAATCTTCAAGCATTCACACCAACATTTAAACAAGAACACTCAGTCATAAAACTTATCAATACTAAGCTAAACAATGATTTAAACTAAATTAAACAACATAGAACATTTAGCTTATTAACCATTAAAACAGAACGGAAGGGTCGAGATTTAACGGGAGAAAACAGGCACAAAAATTAATTAAAGTCTAAAATCTTAACATGAACTTCAAATTAAAGGCAAGAGGCGAGGAAGAAGATGAGTCGAACTTGAAAGAAAACTTAAAAGAAGTGAAGAATGCTTACCTATTTGGACAGAATTGAGACGGACATCAAACTGTTGGTTTCGTCCTCAATAATGGCACCCACTTGTTCGTTGTAAGAGCAAGTAAGTAGCATTATTGAGGGAAGAGACCTTAAAAAACAACCCCATGCCTGAGACAAACTCTTATGCACCGATTTAGGGTTCAACACTCTAGAACCCTAGATTTGACATTCGAGTAATTTTGGAGGTATTTGAAGGGAATTGAATGTGGATTTAGGATAAGGGGGATGAGGAGATTGTGGGGTGTGATTTTGGGGTAGTTTGGACGATTTAAGGTTTTAGTCGTTCCCCTTCAATTCAAGATTCGAGCATTTTAGTTGGGATTTGAGGGAAAAGGGGTGCAGATTTGGAAGGAGGGGAAAGAGAATAAGCTAGGGTGTAATTTTGGGGTTGATCGGAGCAACGCCTCCGCTGGAGGCGATTTCCGGCAGGCGGTGTACGGCGGAGACGGTGAGGGTTCTCTGAGGGGTGGGGTGAGAGAGACGTGCTTGGGGGGTAGGGTCATTAGGACAGTTATATATTAAATAACCCCAGCTTCCCAGCCGTTCAATCAAGGAACCTCGACGGCTGGGATTTGTTATAGGCAAAACGGGGTCGTTTGGTTATTACAGGGGACCGGACCGGGTTGGGGTGACTGGGCTGTGGGTTAGAGGTGGAAAATTTGGGCCTGGGGGTTTAATTTGAAGGCTGGCCCCAAAAATATGAAATCCTCTTTCATTTTTATTTCAAAACAAACTTAATTCAAAATTCCTTTTTTTTTCTTTTTCTTTTTTTTTCAAAATTTAAATAAAATCAAAATTAATTCCTAGAACTAAAATTTTTAATTAAAACTAAAATGATAATTAACCCAATTAATTAAAAACAAATTAACAGAAAAACTACTTAGAATCAAAGCTAAAATTAAAAGTGCAAATTAAACTAATTTTTTGTGATTTTTCCATTTTATGAAACAATTAATTTTCTAATTAATCCTAAAATGTAAAATCAAACCCTAAATGCAAATGCCAAGTATTTTTTGTTGGTTAAATAAAATAAACATGCAAAGACAAATGCAAACAATTAGCAAAAATGTCACAAAAATCCACAAAATTGTAAACACTGCAAGAAATTGTTTTGTTTTGAATTTATGGGAGTAATTCATATAGGGAAAAAATCACGTGCTCACACCTATGTATCCTCTTTGCTCGGAAACACGAAGAGTTTTTGTGCAAAGATAAGTGAGCGGATACGAGCGATTTTTTGCCTGTTTGAATACTCCGTATGAAGCATTTTTGAAAGATTTGACTGCACCCTGCTTATGAGGTTTCCTACCTATCCTTGGCTAAAAAGGAATCAGGTCAGTATAGTTCGGGAAGTTTTGGTAGCTGGGACTACCATGAAGCTGTGATTTCACTGTTGTTGCTGCTACTGCTTACTGAACCCCCTTATTACACCATGATAAAATGAAAAGAAGTTATACTAGACTATGATCTATGCATTATAAAATCCTATCTATATCTTCAGACTTGCTCTTGTGGTTCTTGTTGCCTTGTTGACTGGTATTCTCCTGGTGGAATCCCCTTGGTGCCACCTTGAATTGTAATATGAGATGTTTCCCTTTCTCCAGGTGGACGCCTGATTGCTGAAACTTGAATGTATTCCCTTGTTCTCCAGGTGGGCTCCTGACTTCTAACTTGAAATGTATTCTCTGCTCTCCAGCCAGGCGGGCTCCTGACTACTGACTTGAAATGTATTCCCTGCTCTCCAGGCGGCTTGAAATGTATTCCCTGCTCTCCAGGCGGGCTCCTGACTGCTGACTTGAAATGTATTCCCTGCTCTCCAGGCGGGCTCCTGACTGCTGACTTGAATGTATTCCCTGCTCTCTAGGCGGGCTCCTGACTGCTGAACTTGAAAAGTATTCCCTTGCTTTCCATGTGGGCGCCTGACTTCAACAAAATAGACAAAACAAAGAAAATTTTTCTGCCCCAGTTTGGGTATCTGGACACATGTAAGTGTAAAACAAACCGCATTACCAAATATCAATAAGAACTTGAAAGCTAAAACTTGAGTTATACTACCTTGTTCTCCGGGGGCTCCTGATTGCTGACTTAAAATGTATTCCTTGCTCTCCAGGCGGGCTCCTTACTGCCGACTTGAAATGTATTCCCTGCTCTCCAGGCGGGCTCCTGACTTCAACAAAATAGCCAAAAACAAAGAAAAATTTTCTGTCCCAGTTTGGGTATTTGGGCACACATGTAAGTGTAAAACGGATCATATTACCAAATATCAATAAGAACTTGAAAGCTAAAACTTGAGTTATACTCCCTTGTTCTCCAGGTGGGCTCCTGATTGCTGACTTGAAATGTATTCCCTGCTCTTCAGGTGAGCTCCTGACTGCTGACTTGAAATGTATTCCCTGCTCTCCAGGCGGGCTCCTGACTGCCGAACTCGAATGTATTCCCTACTCTCCAGGCGGGCTCCTAACTGCTAACTTGAATGTATTCCCTGCTCTCCAGGCAGGCTCCTGACTGCTGAACTTGAATGTACTCCCTACTTTCCAGGCGGGCTCCTGATTGCTGAATTGAAATGTATTCCCTGCTCTCCAAGCGGGCTCCTGACTTCAACAAAACAGACAAAAACAAAGAAAATTTTCTGCCCCAGTTTGGTGGCTGGGCACAGATGTGAGTGCAAAACTAAATCATATTACCAAGTATTACTAAGAATTGGAAAGCTAGGTCCCATTATCCAGGAGGGTCCTGACAACTCTTAACTAAACGACAATTTTAAATCTAAGCTATATCTTTTAAAGGCATGACTTCCGCTATATCTTCTTATCTAAGAAGGTCTTAAACTACTCCCTATTATCTAGGAGGGTCCTTAAAATCAAAGGTCAAGTTTTATCTTAAGGGTGACAACTTTCATGGCTGATTATACTACCCTACAGCAGAGTCTACGCTAAATGTTGTTATCTATTCAAAATCTTAAAACTAAGTCCCATTATTCAGGAGGGTCCAGGAAACTCCTAATTGAATCCTGTCTCGAATCATGCAAATTTTAAGCTAACTTATACTCTTTTGGGATACATTTATGCTAAATTATGCTATTTCCGAACTTTAAACTAGGTCCCATTTTCCAAGAGAGTCCTGAAAATCAAAAAATCAAACTTGTTTGGTGACTGCCTTTCTCCACGGAGGGTTTCTCCGAAACAAACGAAATTTCCTGCCCTTGTTTAATCAAAGAAAAATTCGTCAGTTTAAAATGTGGTGGTTAGTTGATGGAATTCTTTGTTGAAGGTATCTCCGTTGCATTGTTTTGTTTTGACTAGCTTCCCCGAACTGGCCCTGAACCACTTGACTTTCTGACTGACTTTCCAAACCCCATGACTTTGGATGACCCGAGTGTTCTATACCCAAACCGTTGTTTCACACCTCTGACCCCTTTAACTGAAACTCTGCATCTCCCATGAAATTACTAAATCATTATATCGATGGAACGTTTGCTGGCACTTACCCCACTTTACATCATGCTATCTTTGGTATGCTCTGGACGCACTGTGCTTTGCCATCTTGAAGCTAGTAGTGAGCTTTGAAATTCCTTCTTATTTGCTTAAATAGAATTAACATCGGGAACATCTTAGAGAAATAAACCCAAAAGAAATGAAATGCAATGACTTTCGGAATTAAGGATAAGGAAATCCAAAACTGGAAGACTATCTGAAGAGGAAAAAGAAAAAGGACTTATCTAAGTGGAGCAGCCGACACCAATGATCATGACACGCATTTTGGATTACTCGACCCAATCTGTCCAACAAATCAACTTCCAATTGCCACACTTTGTTGCCCCGAAATTTCCATAACCTGATTTCTTCAACCAAATACTGACTTTATTCATCCTGCGGTGCCTTGGAAGGTTTCCACCAGCAGACCTCTCTCATACGTTCATCTTTCAACTCACTTTCGCCTTACGATGCCCGTGAGGGTTTTCATCAATAAGACTCTCTCATTTTTTGATTTCTCTCAGCTCCTGTCGCCTTACGGTGCCCGTGAGGGTTTTCACCAATAAGACTCAAAGGAAATCTAACCATTTTTAACAAACTAATTAGAAGAAGATCATTACACTTAAATAACACGATCTAGTTATCAATCACAACCATGTTTTGACAAATATATTAAACCAAACTTCAAATCTATATGATAGCTATAAAACTGCATTTATAATCAATTTCAACTCATGCTTCTGGTTACATGTCAAATAGCATCCTTAAGGATCAAAATGTACCTGGAAAAAGGAGTAACAAAGAGGAAATGAGAACCAGTGAGATCAGCAACAGCAGTAGAACCCAGCAAACCAGAAAGTGAACCAACAAACCAATTTCTTAAACCAATAGATAAGATATAATGATCCAACTTCTAATTTCAGTCACTCAATGGACCAGCAGACCTCAAAACAAACTCGATTTTAACCCATCTTGACACCAGCTAACTAGAAAATTGTTTTAGCACCAAGAAAACCTCAAAGATCGCCAAAAGAAATCAATGAAACAGTGTTGTTCATAAGAATTTCTAGCTGTTTTTTTTTATTTTTTCTTTCTGAAAACTTTTATCTCTGAATCTCTATAGAATGGTAGAACTATGCAGCTTTTTTTATGATTTTTTAGCTCTCTAAATCCCTCAGATTTTTTAGAATGTTTTCCCTTCCTCAAATGAAAGGAATAAGGTCTTTATATAGGCATGCCCAAGGCAACCCTAGTTCAACTAATCAATTCCCTTTCTACCCACTTTTTTTTTGTTGTTTTACCCCTTTTTACCCCTCTCCAGCATCTGAAAATTACTCCCCCTAACAGACTTATCCTTATCCTCACCTCTAGAAGCTTCTTCCTAACAGAAATGATTCCCTCCCCCACCTAGAATTCCTGAATTTCCCTTTACTTGATTAGTCATTACAGCCCTTACCTGACCCCTTAAGACCCCTAAAATTTTTAGGTAGACAATTAAACCCTGAACTTCTTACAATATTACAAACATGATTAATCAAATACTAGGGCTTTACACGGATCAAACTATGAATGCAGAAAATCAACTGGAAAACAAATTGAAACATGAATCAGGAAAACAACACTCACATAACCATTGAATGAGTAATTTAAACAGACCTAAGCCTAATTAATCGACACAGAGCATTCGAACTTGTTAACCATTAACAAAGCACAAAGGTCGAGATTCAACAATTTGATTAACAGGAGAAACATGCGTAGAAATTGATTCAAAACAGAATCTGCGCATGAACTTCAAATCAAAGGAAAAGGGTAAGGAAGAAGCTGAATGGAAACTGACATAAAACTAAAGGAAGTCAAGAATTGCTTACCTTATTTGGACAGACTCAACAACAGACCTCGAACCTTTGATTTTCCCCTTCATTAATGTCACCCACTTGCTCTTAAAAAGAGCAAGTAAATAGCATTATCGAGGGACGAACCAAAAACACCTCGACCACTCTTCATGCAACAAGGGTCAGGACCCTGAACCTTAGACCTAAAATTTGACCAATTTTTGAGGCTTTTGAGAGCAATTTGAACATAGATTAGTGGAGAGGAGGTGGTGAAGGTTCAAGGGTGTGATTTTGGGGTTGATTGGGGTTGCGCCGCCACCGGAGGAACTTTGGCGGCGCTATAGTTTGCAGCTTCTGAGCAATATTCGAGAGAAAAGGGGTGTGGATTTGGAATGAGGAGAAGGAGAGGGAGCTAGGGTGTAAATTTGATGGCCATCAGAGACCTACCGCCGCCGTAGGGCGATTTCCGGCGGCGGTGCACAGTGGCATTACATTGGGGTCTTTGAGGGTGTTGGAGACGACGAGAGAGGGGGGGTAGGGTCGTTAGGACACTAATATATTAAATGACTCAGGCTTCTCGTCCATTAGATCAATCAACCTCGACGGTTGAGATCGACTGGGGAGCAAAACTACGTCGTTTGGTTAATGAGGAGATGGACTGGGTCGGGGAGGACTGGGCTGGGTCGGGGAGGACTGGGCTGGGTCCGGAATTGTTTGGGCTGGGATTTTAGGACGAGGACTGGCCCAATTTTAGGTCATTAAAGCAGACCCAATTTCCTCTTCTCTTTTTTTTTCAAAATTAAACTAATAACCCTAAATTAATTTTAAAGACCAAAATTAACCTACCAAATCATGTTAAACTCCAATTAACAATCAATGCTATTAATAAAATTCCAATTTAAAGAAAATTCACAAAATTCGAAGCTAAAAATTGAACAAAGCCAAAATAACTCAATTTTTTGTGATTTTTGTAATTTTTGAAAACTCCTAATTACTAATAAATTGTAAAAATATGTAAAATTAAATACTGAATTCAATGCATATTTTTATATTTTTCATGAATTAAAATGCACAGACAAAATGAAAACAATTAACATAAAACGCCACAAAAAAAAAACAAAAAAAAAGATTCACAAAATTGTAAATAACGAAAAGAAAACATTTTGTCTTGAAACTATGGGATTAATTCATATAGGGGAAAAATCATGTGCTCACAGTTAGCCCTCTTCGCTCGGAAACACAAAGAGTTTTCGTGCAAAGATAAGTGAGCGGATACAAGCAATTTTTGCCCGTTTGAATACTCCGTATGAAGCATTTTTGAAAGATTTGACCGCACCCTACTTCCGAGGTTGCCTACATATCCTTGGCTATAAAGGAATCAGGTCAGTGTAGTTCAGGAAGTTTTGGTAGCTGGGACTACCATGAAGCTGTGATTTCACTGTTTCTGCTGCTGCTGCTACTGCTTACTGAACCCCCTTATTACACCATGATAAAATGAAAAGAAGCTAGGCTAGACTATGATCTACGCTTTACAAAATCCTATCTAGATCTTCAAACTTGCTTTTGTGTTTCTTGTTGCCTTGTTGTCCTCTATTCTCTCGATGACATCCATTTGTGCCACCTTGAATCGTAAGTTGAGATGTTTTCCCCTTCTTCAAGTGGGTGCCTGACTGCCAGCTACGCCTTGATGATGTTTTTCCTTCCTCCGATTGGACACTTGATTGATGAACTTGAATGTATTCCCTGCTCTCCAGGTGGTCTCCTGATTGCTGAACTTGAAATGTATTCCCTTCTCTCCAGGCGGGCTCCTGACTTAAAATTTGAATTGTACTCCCTTATTCTCCAGGCAGGCTCCTGACATCAATTTGAAACGTAATCCCTGCTCTTCAGGCGGGCTCCTGACTTCAATTTGAAACGTAATCCCTGCTCTCCAGGCGGGCTCCTGACTTCAACTTGAAACGTATTACCTGCTCTCCAGTCGGGCTCCTAACTTCAACTTTAAATGTATTCCCTGCTCTCCAGGCGGGCTCCTGATTTCAAAATAGACAAAACAGAGGATTTGAAGGTTAAACTTAAATTGTACTCCCTTGTTCTCCAGGCGGGCTCCTGACTTCAACTTGAAACGTGTTTCCTGCTCTCTAGGCGGGCTCCTGATTGCTAAAATTGAATGTATTCCCTGCTCTCCAGGCGGACTCCTGACTTCAACGAAATGGACAAAACAAAGAAAATTTTCTGCCGCAGTTTGGAGGTTTGGCACAGATATAAGTGTAAGACGGATCACATTACCAAATATCAATACGAACTTGAAAGCTAAAACTTTGAATTGTACTCCCTTGTTCTCCAGGCGGGCTCCTGACTGCTAAACTTGAAAGTATTCCCTGTTTTCCAGGCGGGCTCCTGACTTCAACTTGAAAGTATTCCCTGCTCTCCAGGCGGGTTCCTGACTTCAACTTGAAAGTAATTCCTGCTCTCCAGGCGGGCTCCTAACTTCAAAATAGACAAAACAAAGAATTTGAAAGCTAAAATTAAATTGTCCTCCCTTGTTCTCCAGGCGGGCTCCTGACTGCTAAACTTGAAAGTATTCCCTGCTCTCCAGGCGGGCTCCTGACTTCAACTTGAAAGTAATCCCTACTCTCCAGGCGGGCTCCTGATTTCAAAATAGACAAAACAAAGAATTTGAAAGCTAAACTTAAATTGTACTCTCTTGTTCTCTAGGCGGGATCCTGACTGCTAAACTTGAAAGTATTCCCTGCTTTCCAGGCGGGCTCCTGACTTCAACTTGAAAGTATTCCATACTTTTCAGGCGGGCTCCTAACTTCAGTAAAATAGACAAAACAAAGAAAATTTTCTGCCCCAGTTTGGTGGTTGGGCACAGATGTGAGTGTTAAACTGAATCATATTACCAAATATTACTAAGAATTCAAAAGCTAGGTCCCATTATCCAGGGGTTCCTGACAATTCTTACCTAAATGACAATTTTAAATCTAATTTATATCTTCTAAAGATGTGACTTCCACTAAATCTTGTTATCTAAGAGGGTGTTAAGCTACATCCCATTATCCAGGAGGGTCCTGAAACTCAAAATCAAATCTTGTCCTAAAAAATAACACTTTTACAACTGAATTATATTACCCTACGGCAGAGCTTATGATACATCTTGTGATCTAATGGAAATCTTAAAACTAAGTCCCATTATTCAGGAGGGTCCTGGAAATTCCTAATTGAATCCTATCTCAAACATGCAAACTCATAAGCTAACTTATATTCCTTTCGGGGTACATTTATGCTAGGTTATGCTATTTCTGAACTTTAAACTAGGTCTCATTTTCCAGGAGGGTCCTGAAAGTCAAAAATCAAACCTGTTTGGTGACCGCCTTTCTCCGCGGAGGGTTTCTCCGAAATAACCAAAATTTCCTGCCCCTGTTTTAATCAAAGAAAAATTTTGTCAGTTTAAAATGTGGTGGTTAGTTGATGGCATTCTTTGTTAAAGGTCTCTCTTCTGCATTGTTTTATTTTGACTGGCTTCCCGCACTGACCCTGAACCGCTTGACTTTCCGACTGACTTTCAAAACCCCATGACTTTGGATGACCCGAGTGTTCTATACCCGAACCGTTGTTTCACACCTTTTACCCCTTTAACTGAACCCCTGCATCTCCCATGAAATTACCAAATCATTTTGCCGATGGAACTCTTGCTGGCACTTTACCCCATTTTACATCATGCTATCTTTGGTATGCTCTGGCCACGCTGTGCTTTGCAATCTTGAAGCTGGTAGTGAGCTTTGAAATTCCTTCGTATTTGCTTAAACGGAACTGACATTGGGAACATCTTAGAGAAATAAACCCAAAGAAATAAAATGCAATGACTTTCAGAGTTAAGGATAAGGATGTCCAAAACTGGAAGACTATCTGAAGAGAAAAAGAAAAAAAAACTTATCTGAGTGGAACAGCTGGCACCAATGAACATGACATGCAATTTGGATTAATCGGCCCAATCTGTCCAACCAATCAACTTTCAGTTGCAATACTTTGTTGCCCCAGAATTTCCATAACCTGATTTCTTCACCTCAAATCCCGACCTTGTTCATCCTGCGGTGCCTTGAAAAGTTTTCACCAGCAGACCTCTCTCATTCCTTCATCTGTCAACTCACTTTCGCCTTAAGGTGCCCGTGAGGGTTTTCACCAATAAGTCTCTCTCATTTTGATTTCTCTCAGCTCCCATCACCTTACGGTGCCCATGAGGGTTTTCACCAATAAGACTCTCTCATTTTGATTTCTCTCAGCTCCCATCGCCTTACGGTCCCCGTGAGGGTTTTCACCAGTAAGACTCTCTCATTTTTGACTTCTTTTCCCTCTTTGGACCAGAGTGCTGCCCTTGATGTGAATCACCGCTGCCTGCTTGACTTGGCATTTCCCGAAGACTGGTCGGAAGGTCTTTCTTTGGACCGTAATGTGGCTTTTGGATGGGTTTAGAAAGGAAGGGTATAAAAGCTCAAAACAATTTTATTGGGTTCAACTTACAACCTTTGGAATCAGATTTCTGATAACAACCATAACTTCTGCCTCGGTTTCTTGTTTGGGGACTTTTGGATTTTTACTTTGATGGGACCGAACCGTGAGGCTACCTACGTATCCTTAAAAGGAATCAGGTCGAACATAGTTCATGACATAGGAATTACTTTGTTTGTTATGATTTTTCTTCTCTTTTTCTTTCTCTTCTTTTCTTCTTTTGTTTTTCTTTTGTTGTTTTTTTTTTCTCTTTTTCCTTTTCTTTTTATTCCTTTCATTCTTTTCTTTTTTTCTTTCATTCTTTTCTTTCTCTTTCCATTCTTTTTTTTCTTTTCTTTCTATTTTTCTCCCCTTCCTTTACTTATCTTTTACACTTGTGTTTCTGATATTTGTTACTGATTCCGAAAGAGGGGTATGAAAGAAAACAAATAAGGCTCAAAAGGGGTGACAAGGGATAAAGTGTTTAGATAGCAGAACAAAATGCCTTCGTCATTTCAATATTCGAGACATGCCACATACAAACAAGTACAATCAAAGACAGAAATCATACATAGTATCTCTTGACTGCATCAGAATTGATAGCCATTTCTAAACATTTGCCTTCTACATCTGTCAAATACAATGCACCATTGGACAACACTCTAATCACAATGAACGGCCCCTACCAAATTTGGGGCGAATTTTCCTTTTGCTTCAACTTGACGAGGAAGAATGTGTTTCAATACTAACTGCCCCACTTCAAACTTTCGTGGACGCACCTTCTTGTTGTATGCTCTTGGCATTCTCTGTTGATACAACTGACCATGACACACTACTGCCAGTCTCTTCTCATCGATCAAACTCAATTGTTCTAAGCGGGTTTTGACCCACTCCTCATCATCGATCTCAGCCTCCACGACAATTCGAAGGGATGGAATTTCTACTTCTGCGGGTATTACTGCTTCAGTGTCATACACCAACAAATAAGGACTCGCCCCTACTGAAGTACGAACAGTAGTGCGGTAACCCATCAATGCAAACGACAGCTTTTCATGCCACTGCCTAGAACCCTCCACCATTTTTCGAAGTATCTTCTTTATATTCTTGTTAGCCGCCTCAACTACTCCATTTGCCTTGGGGCGGTACGGGGTAGAATTGCGATGTGTGATCTTGAACTACTGACATACCTCTTTCATTAGATGACTATTGAGATTAGCCCCATTGTTTGTAATGATCACTTTCGGTATCCCGAACTGGCAAATGATATTTGAATGCACAAAATCGACCACCGCCTTCTTGGTTACAGACTTGAATGTTTTAGCCTCTACCCACTTGGTGAAATAATCGATGGCCACCAGAAAAAATCAGTGCCCGTTGGACGCTGCTGGCTTGATTGGTCCAATGATATCCATTCCCCAAGCAACAAAAGGCCATGGTGCAGACATTGTATGTAATTCAGATGGGGGAGAATGAATCAAATCTCCATGCACTTGGCACTGGTGACATTTACGCATGAAATTGATACAATCTCGCTCCATGTGCGGTCCACAGACTCCAGAATGTACTTTGGTCATGATAGTCGCGGCTTGTCTGGCATCTACACATCTTAATAACCCGAGATCTGGAGTTCTTTTGTATAAAACTCCTCCACTGAAGAAAAATCCACTTTCCAAGCGACGAATTGTTCTCTTTTGATCACCTGTGGCTTGTACCGGATATACTCCCCATCGAGCTCTTCCTCCACCATGTTACAATAAGCATGTTGATCATGGACCTGAATATGCAACGGGTCAACATAAGCTTTATCCGGATGATGTAACATCGACGCCAGAGTAGCCAAAGCATCAGCGACCTCATTGTGGATCCTCGGAATATGCCTGAACTCTATTGATTGAAACCGTTGACAAAGATCATGCAAGCATTGCCGGTACAGTATGAGTTTTAAATCCTGTGTTTCCCATTCTCCCTGAATCTGGTGTACCAGAAGGTCCGAGTCACCCAAGACCAAGACTTCCTGGACACCCATGTCCACAGCCATCCTCAAACCCAAAATGCATGCCTCGTATTCCACCATATTGTTAGTACAGTAGAACCGAAGTTGTGCTGTAACAGGGTAATGATGCCCTGTTTGAGAAACAAGTACCACTCCTATCCCAATGCCTTTCATGTTAGCAGCCCCATCAAAGAAAAGTTTCCATCATGGCCTTTCAATCTGTTCCAAATCATCAATGTGCATTACCTCTTCATCAGGGAAGTAAGTCTTCAAAGGTTCGTATTCTTCATCCACAGGAATCTTAGCCAAGTGGTCGGCCAATGCTTGTGCTTTTATCGCTGTCCGAGTCACGTAGACAATGTCAAATTCTGTGAGCAAGATCTGCCACTTTGCGAGCCTTCCCATGGGCATAGGCTTCTGGAAGATATACTTCAACGGATCCAAACGAGAGATGAGGTAAGTAGTATAAGATGACAAATAATGTTTCAACTTCTGGGCTACCCAAGTTAATGCGCAACACGTCCTCTTAAGATGAGTGTACTTAACCTCGTAAGATGTGAATTTCTTACTGAGATAATATATGGCATGCTCCTTCCTGCCAGTGATGTCATGCTACCCCAACACACATCCAAAGGAATTGTCCAAGACTATCAAATACAGAATCAAAGGTCTCCCTGGTTCTGGCGGGACCAACACCGGTAGGTTTGACAAGTACCTCTTTATCTTATCAAATGCTTCCTGACATTCATTTGTCCACTTGACTGCAGCATCTTTCTTTAAAGATTTGAAGATAGGCTCACAAGTTGTCGTGAGCTGAGCAATAAGCCGGCTGATGTAATTCAATTCCGAACAGACTCATCACCTCAGTCTTGTTCTTCGGAGGTGGCAATTCCTGGATGGATTTGATTTTTGACGGGTCTAATTCAATACCTCGTCGGCTGACTATGAACCCTAACAACTTTCCAGACGGAACACCGAACGCGCCTTTTGCAGGATTGAGCTTGAGATTGTACCTGTAAAGCCTTTGGAAGAACTTTCTCAGATCTCTGACATGGTCAGACTGCTTTCTAGACTTTACAATCACATCATCCACATAAACCTCGATCTCCCTGTGTATCATGTCATGGAATATGGTCGTCATTGCCCTCATGTAGGTTGCCCCAGCATTTTTCAAACCGAATGGCATGACCCGATACGTTCCCCAGGGCGTGATGAATGCTGTCTTTTCTACGTCTTCTTCATCCATTAATATCTGGTGATAGCCCGCATAACAATCCACAAAAGAACCAATCTCATGTTTGGCACAATTATCGATCAATATATGGATGTTCGGCAGTGGGAAGTTATCCTTGGGACTCGCCTTGTTGAGGTCTCGATAATCAACACACACCCTGGTTTTGCCATCCTTCTTTGGCACATGCACTATATTGGCTAACCAAGTGGGATACTGAGTGACCCGAATGACCTTGGCCTCAAACTGTTTGGTGACCTCTTCCTTAATTTTTACACTCATATCAGTTTTAAATTTCCTTAGCTTCTGCTTGACAGGGGGGGAAAGCCGGATCAGTGGGCAATTTGTGAACTACCAAACTAGTGCTTAGACCTGGCATGTTGTCATAGGACCATGCAAAAACATCTTTATACTCGAACAGTGTTTTAAATATCTCCTCTCTGAGTTGTGGTTCAAGATGGACACTTATTTTAGTTTCCCAGACATCATCTTGGTCCCCTAAATTGATTGCTTCTATATCACTCATGTTAGGCTTGGTTTTTTCTTCAAAATGGCTTAATTCTTTACTAATCTCTTCAAAGGCTTCATCCTCGTAATATTCTGATTCAATATCACATTCTATTTCTTGAATTACTATTTCAGAATTAGATTGGCTTTTAAGAATGGGCCGGAGATTCTGCATGCATGTCATATAATTGAAGCCAGCATAAAAATAACTATACAAGGAAAAGAGGAAAACAAAAATAAAACTATCAGGAAGAGAGGAAAAGAGAAATTGCATTTCATTGAAATTAAAGATAACAGGGTTTATACATCCAAACAGACGGAACATAGAATCTGAATTACAACCTTGGAATAATCCAGATAAATCGAAATAAAATCAAAGTAAACTACCAAAACTCCCTCCTGGTGGGGAGAAGAGTAGCTTCCCAATTGTTAATCTTTGCACTGGGCCCAACAAATTGCACATCCGCCTTGCTAGAACCCTCTCCAGCTTCCAACACGTTCACATCGGCGAATATCCTCTCGAACCTTTCCATCAAATATTCAGCCACATCAACCACTGAAATGGGAACCGACGTGACTGGGCTCTTTCTGGTACCAGGCCTGACAAATGATCGGGAAAGATGCGGGACTAGCTTTGGAAGGTCCCATGCTCTCTGTTTCATTTTTCTGGATCTTCTCACGTCTGCGACTGTTGTCTTGAACCCCAGACCAAATGTATCCAAGTTTTTAGGAATAGAAACCGGTTGTACGATACCTTGCAGAGATGCACCCAAACCTTTGCCTGGCACAAAACCATTTTCCAACATTTCAACGGCTACCATGACTGATGCAGCAGCTACCCTTGGAGTTGGCACGCGCTTCCCTTATGGAATTTTATCTACCGATACCATGTCAAAAACCTGGTAAACCTATGGCCCCTTGTCGTCTTCAACCTCTATGAGCGGAACAATGGAATCATTTTGAACACACAAATTATCTTCTCCATGCACAATAATTTCCTGTCTATCCCATTCAAACTTAAACATTTGATGCAGAGTGGACGGAACCGCTTTGGCAGCATGAATCCAGGGTCGACCTAACAATCGATTGTAAGAAACAACCACATTGAGTACCTAGAATTCCATAGTAAATTCAACTGGCCCTATTGTAAGCTCGAGCACTATGCCCTTGACTGAATCTTTCCCTCCACCATCGAATCCCCGAACGCAGATACTATTCTTGTAAATTCTTTCATCATCCACCTTCAACTTGTTCAGAGTGGAAAGAGGGAAAATATTTGCACTGGAACCGTTGTCAACAAGTACCTGAGTAACCACGCAATCTTCACATTTCACCGTCAGATAGAGGGCTCTATTGTGCTCGGTACCCTCCATGGGCAACTCATCATCAAAAAAAGTGACTCTATTTACCTCAAATATCTTGTTAGCTATATTTTCCAAGTGGTTTATTGAGATTTTGTCAGGAACGTGGGCTTCATTCAAGATCTTCATCAAAGCCCGACGGTGCTCGTCTGAATGGATCAATAATGAAAAGAGCGAGATCTGAGCCAGTGTCTTCCTTAACTGCTCCACAATGGAATAGTCCTGTACTTTCATCTTTCTCAGAAATTCTTCTGCTTCTTCCTCGGTCACCGCTTTCTTCACGAACACTGGATTATCTTTTGAGGTCTTAGCTTTTATAAACTCTTCGGGGGCAAAGCATCTCCTGATCGAGTCAGACCATGAGTCTCGCACACTTCTTCTTTAACCTCTTTCCCCTTGTAAGTCACTGTCACTCGTTCATAATTCCATGGGACTGCCTTGCTATTGACTATGGGTAATTGAGTTACCGGTTTGATAATGACAGGATCTTTGCGAGCGCCCTTCACAATTACTATAGGCTTGTTCGTCACTCCTGGCACAACCACTTTTGCTATTTCATGTTTTCCTGCAACGTCACTTGAGGACCCCTTCTTGACCTCCACGGATGGTTCGTTATTTGCCCCGTTCAACTTGATCACATACTTCTCACTTATTGACTTTTCAAATGGCTTGGCTTCACTAGCCCGAATCATCATGACGGTTTGTGAGGGCTTCTTAGGATCCCCTCCCTTATGTACTATCTCAATCATATTAGTCTCATGATGGGCCGGCAATGGGTTCTTGTTGATATTAGGTGCCTCCGGGGCTTGGACCTCAATCCGATTAGTATCAATGAGTTCTTGATTAGCTGTTTTCAACTTACAACATTTCTCTGTGTCGTGACCCGGGGTCCCTGAACAATACTTACAGCTCACCGAGCGATCAAGATTTCTGGGAGGGGGATTCGGCAGTTTAGCCTCGATCAGATTCAACATACCCAACTGTCTCAGTCAGTGGAATAGACTAGCATATGATTCTCCCAATGGAGTGAAAGTCTTCTGCTTTTGCAACCTCTCATTCTTAAAGGCTTGATTTGGCCAAAAACCTGTTCCAGGGGGATTTTTGTAGGCTCTCGGGGGTGGATGGGCATTTAGTAGAGCTAGGTATGGATTTTGTGGAGTCGGTGCACACCATTGTGCGTGAGCGGGAGGTTAGGTATAGGTTTGTTCGTGATGGACGGAAACATGGGGATCTGGCGGTGGGTAGTAGTGTTGTGGTGGACTATATGGAGTGTAAGGGTAAGTTTGGTGGTAGGGTCGAGGCGGGTTGTAATAACGTGGAAGGTTCCTGGATCCAACCCAAGCTTCCGACTCAATTGTAGCAACATCCTCTTTCTTCTTCTTCCCGAGTACACCTCCAGTACCGTTTTGAATGGCCTGGGTGGTTGCTTTGATTGCTGAATAACTCATGATCTTGTTGAACTTGAGTCTCTCCTCAACCATGCCTCCCATTTTTACAACTTCATTAAAGGACTTTCCCACTGCTGACACCAAGTGACCAAAATAAGTGGGTTCCAAAGCCTGCAAGAAATAATCAACCATCTCACTTTCTTTCATCGGAGGGTCAAACCTCGCTTCTTGCTCTCTCCAATGGAATCCATATTCCCTGAAGCTCTCACCGGGCTTCTTCTCAATCTTTGTTAATGACAGACAGTCTAGGAGAATTTCGAGATTGTACTGAAAATGGCAGGCAAAGGCTTGGGCCAAATCGTCCCATGTGTACCACCTGTTGTGATCTTGTCTGGTATACCATTCTAATGCCGATCCACTCAGTCTTTGGCTGAAATATGCCATCAGCAACTCATCTCTTCCGCATGCTCCTCTCATCTTGCTACAAAATCCTCTTAAGTGTGCTACTGGGTCACCATGCCTGTCATACAGATCAAACTTGGGCGTTTTGAACCCTGCTGGTAACTGAACATCTGGGAATAAACATAAATCTTTATAGGCCACACTTACTTGACCTCCCAATCCCCTCATATCTCGGAACGATTGTTCTAAGCTTTTGACCTTTCTGATCATCTCTTCATGCTCGGGATTTTTGGGTGGCTTCTCGGTCTCTGCCGGGAGATCAAGATGAGGGGTGTAAGAATATGGTTCTGGAACTTTGAAGGTTGGTTCAGGGGGATAGTACTGGTTGTCATGAGTTTGGAATAGAGGTTCACTGGAAGATCGGTGTAATATAGCAGGTGGAGGTGCCACAAAAACGGGTGTAATTGGTGGGGGGTATGGGACTTGTTTGGGTGGTGGAGCTTGAGAAGTATGGGAAGTGGCGCCATAGCATTGTTGGTAAAGGGGAAAGGCTGGAGATGAGTTCACAGTGGGAGGCTCCGGAGGTTGGGCTGATGGTGGGGTATAAGTAGGGTTGGCGGGATAAACCGGTGGTGGATGCCCATTTGCCCAGGCTTGGTACATTTAACCCATCTGCTGCTTTAACTTATACATCTCTTCATTTATTGCATTAACATCTAGTTCTTCCATCTCTTTTGACGGGTCAACAATACTTGTCTCCGGTTCTTGGTTGGCCATATTCAGCCTGTCTTTTGATCGGGTGTTGTATGAGTGAGTTGCCAGAATGCCAATAAACTAACCACCTGCCTGGAGTCAACACATCAAACAACAACCTTGTTAGCGATTAGGCTTTAACAGATTGGTAACCACACATTGGGCATGAATGCACCTAAGCAGTTAACCGTCTCTATTATGTATTTGATCGGTTGCATGCGTCATCCCGGCCTTTTCTTACTTTCAATTGCAAACTTCCCCCTTTTCTTTTCTTTTCCTTCCTTTCACTCTTGACTCTATTCTCTTTTTGTTTTTATTCTCTCTTGATTTCTTATTTTCTCTCTTTTCTTTCTTGTTTTTCCGCTCTTTTTCTTTTCTTTACTCTCTTGTTTTTCCTCTTATTTTCTTTCTCTCTTTTTCATTTGGCTACGGTCGAATCCTATGGAGATTGCCTACATATCATGACCCCGCATGAATCAGACCAAGCATAGTTCTTGGAGATAAAAAATAATAAAATACTTTTTGGAATTTTCAAATTTTTTCATAATAAGACTCGAAAAGAGACTTAAACGAAAACTAACAGACTCTGATGAAAGACGAAATACAGACTCGAAAAACAAACAACCCACACACTCTAATAAAATAAATACAGACTCCAAGACAAACTGGCAGACTTTAATGGAAAGAAAATACAGACTCAAGAAATCACGAATACATTAGTGCCTCAATTGCCCCTGGGACCTGCGGGGCACCATTCGGCCTTGCCGCGGGCCGACTCGCTAAATCCCCTTGGAGGTGGTAGAGATCTTCCATTACCCGGCGAACAAAAATCATCACAGTAGCGAAGAACATAGATCTAGTCATATCCTCACAGCTACTACACTTCATCGCGATGTAGTTGGCGACCCTTTGACTCGCTCACTTATGATGCCCTTCTCTTGCAACAAACGCTCAATCTATTCGGTTCTGGCTTCCAAAGTTTGTTCGGCTACCTGGTTCTGCTCTTGGAGTTGTTGCAAGTCTCTTTCTAGTCGTGCCATTGCCGTATAACACTGTTCCCTTTCAGCCTTGAAGTCTTTCGCCTGTCTGATTGTTTTATTCTCCGTGGTGATGACCTTTTTCTTTAGTCCTGCAACCTCATTGTCGTACTTTTCTTTCAACTGCTTAACCAGGTGCGCTCGTTCATCTGCGTTTTTAGCCAATTGCTTTCGAGCCCTGGCTAGTTCACTTTCTGCTTTGTTCAAATCGAAACTGTAGTCATTCACTTTCTGCCTCAGGTTATTTATGAGCTTTTCATCTTTGGCACTTCGGGTGGGGTTTTCTGCTGCTATTTTCATTTTTTTGAATTTGGGCTCGAAGGGCCTCATTTTCTTTGGCTAATCTTTTTTTTTCTCCTTCGTCCGCCGCGACTTGCAAGCCACTCTCGAATTGAAGCTCTCTGACTTGTTTTTCCAATTTTCCTATTGTGACCCTGTACTCATTCTCCTTAGCCAACCAAGCCCACTATTCTTGTGACGCCTCAACGAATTCCTGAATGTGAGGCTTTTTGGCTGGTCTTTCTGGTTCGGCCCTTGCAGTGCTCTTCTTTCTATACCAGGCAAGATAGGCGGGTGAGACTTCGCCTCTAGATAGATCACACAGTCGAGTGTTCACCGTCAAATACTGGCATTCATTCCAAATAGAACGAACTGTTTCTTCATGAAATTGGCCGTCAGAACTAACCTCGACCGCATAAATGCTAAGATCTTCATCTGGGTGCATCACCTGGCACCTTCCCAACTGTCTCATCACCTGGTAAGGAACGTAAGGCTGGATACCTCGCAGACCCATTAGGAGGAAGTAAGGACCAGTGGCGGGCATATACACAATTTCTTCAACACGAAGCCAACCCAATGTCCATTCTATTTGTCCCGCAGTGATGGAACGAAGGCAAGATACCTAATCTCCGAACCCCTCTGGCGGCTTGAACCCCGAAGTCCTTGTGTCAAACTCTTCAATGCAACTTTTCTCTATGGACCCGTAACTTATATACTGAGAGCAATGACATAGGTGCTCGATCATCCACATTTGTAATAGCAAATTGCATCCCTCGAAGAAATTTGCCCCAGCTTTACAAGCTGTGAGAGCTCGGCATATCTCAGACACTATCATAGGGGCAAGAATGCTCTTGGCATTGATAATTAGGACCTTGACGACTCCGGCCACCTGCAAATCGATATTCCCGTGTTTTCGGGGGAACACCACAAAGCCTAGGAAAGCTACCATGAAGGCGAAACGCCTATGCTCATCCCATTTTGTTCGGTTTCCTCTGCTACAAACCCCGCTTGCCGGATCGTTGAACCTTCCTACATGCTCGTACCTCTGATATATAAAATGTAGAGTAGAAAAACCATCCTCCAACTCGGAATACGGGACTCCCTTGCTTATCTTTAGCAAATCCATGAACTTGTGAGAGTTAACGGCTCTTGGAGCGATCAGGTACTTATGCCTCAGCTCTTCAGTACTTCCTATATAACCTGCTATTTCTTCCAAGGTTGGGGTGAGTTTAAAATCCGAAAAGTGAAATACGTTATGGGCCGTGTTCCAAAACGTAACCAAAGCCTTTATGATATCTCCTCTAGTTCTAATTTTCAACAACCCGATCAGAACTCCCAAATGTAGATTGATTTTATCTTGCTCCGATTTTCCCAGATCCTCCCACCACATATGCAGCTCCAAAGGGATCTTGTTCATGACTGTTATCGGCAAACTTGGACTCGCTGCACATTTATTAGGGTGATTAAGCAAAAATCAAGACTCATTTGACTTAAAGACAAAATTGACCCTCTTTTTTTATCTTTTTCTTCATTTAAAATAAAATCCAGTTTTGCAAGTACGGCCTTTCAGCACCTCGGAGACGAAGATTTTAAGGTTGTGTTGGCTAACCGGTGAAAACCTTGAAAAAATGACCACAAACGGTTGTTCTTGCAAAAACAGCCTTTCGGCGCCCTTTTAGAGACATTCGGATATTTCTGACAAGAATGGCACCACCCTAATTATTTTTTTAAATAAAAATAAATTTTTTGTTCTTTTGGGCTATTTTTGCAAAAAAGAAAGTTGGACCCGATGGGGGTTGCCTACGTATCCCACATCCGGTGAGAATCAAACTGGCGTAGTTCGGGCAAATAAAACGAACTATTTTCGAAAACAAAACTCCTTTCTCATTTTTTAATTCGTTTTCTCTTCTTCTTCTTTTCCAAAAATTCGACAGAGTTTCAACGCTATTTGGACACTGGTTTTTCTTTAAACAGGTGATTCACTCCCTTAACCCTCTACACTGCTATTCCTTTCCCAAATTCTCTCCTTTCATTCCAAAGCCGGTCAGCATACAAATCCGAAGCAAATAAATGCGCAAGTAGCAAGTAAGATGCATTAGGATGGTCTTTTTATTTCGGGTGCACCTGTCCTAGACAGACCCAACCCCTGTGTTGAGTCTCCAAAGTCAAAATGCACATGATGCAAACAAACGTTCCTACTAGGGATCCGGCATGAGGTATTGTTATACTAGGTTTAAAAACCTGGGTTTATTTGTTCTAGACCTGGCTTACCCGAGCGGACAACTCAAGCTGAGGGGGAGCTGCGTACCAGTAACCAAAAGATCATCCGGCTTTGCAACTTGTCCGAACCTCGTTCTATTTGAAATTTGACACTAACAGAAAGAAGTCACGACCAGCGTGCACTCCTCAGGAGGGAGAAAAGAGGGGTTTCGTAGCAGTTTATATATACAGTTCAGATAATATCAAAGCGGTAAAAAGCAACAATTAGCACATCAGGCCCAAACATGTAATAAAATCAGATAATAAATAAAGCCAAATAATAACAATTATTCTAAGCTCGAATTCTGAACCCTGAACTAGAGATTTTGGGTTCGCTCCCCAGCAGAGTCGCCAAGCTGTCACACCTCCTTTTTTACTACACCCCCCGAGAAGGGTTTATATAAGGGAGTTTTTTCCAACTTAAAGTGATAATCGAAACGGGATTATTCATTGTTAATCAAATTCAGAGTTGCCACTTGGGATAATTTTACGGTGTCCCGAGTCACCGGTTCAAATCCTGAATCGAGGAAAAGATTGACTCTGTATTACAGTCCGCAAACCAGAAATCCGAGTAAGGAATTATGTTAACCCGGGAGAAGGTGTTGGCATTCCTGAGTTCCGTGGCTCTAGCACGGTTACTCAACTGTTATATTCGGCTTATTATCTGATTTTAATACATGTTTTATCCTATGCTTCAATTTTAACTTATTAACCGCTTTTATTCATTTTTAAAAGAAAATCGCAACGTTATTAAAACACGCCTCGAACCACGTCACATAAATGCACCCGTGGCTTTCGACATATTTTAACATTGTTGAGATTTGGATTTGGGTCACATAAATGCGCACCCAAATTTAAGAAGGTAATATTACTAAACTAACGCGCCTAAAGCAATTGCGCATTTTTAACTTTGCGAAGGCCATGAAAATTTACTAAATGGCACACCTCGAATTTCTAAAATTTAAAAGAAGTAACCAAACGAGGGCCAAGCATTTGAGATTTGTTTGGCTTGGCGCGCCCCAAATTATTTAAAAGTTTTATGCTAACTCGTGAGGGCCATAACTATTTTGTATTGCCTAGTATGGAACACCTCCCTTACGTGAAAGCCCAATTAGTTAATAAAATAAAAATGCACAATTTCTAATTATTCAAATATGACTTGTCTGAGAGCTAAGGGACAATGCTAATTATTCATCGGGTGAATGCTGAGCACAATTGACGAAGGGTTCATTAACAAATTGTTTGGAGATTTGAGAGTGATTGGAGGAGTCGATATCGAGCCCAACCAGCTGCATAGAGCAGATCAGTGCTCAAAACGTCAAGCTTGGGGTCCATATGAGCCTAAATCCAACAAGAAATGATAATTAAAGAAATCAATGAAACAGTGTTATTCATCAGAATTTCTAGCTGTTTTGTTTTTAATTTTTCTTTTTGAAAACTTTTTATCTTTGAATCTCTATAGAATGGTAGAACTATGCAGCTTTTTTTTTTAGCTCTCTAAATCCCTCAGATTTTTTAGAATGTTTTCCCCTCCTCAAATGAAAGGAAGAAGTTCTTTATATAGGCATGCCCAAGGCAGCCCTAGTTCAACTAATCAATTCCTTTTCTACCCTCTTTTTTTGTTGTTTTACCCCTTTTTACCCCTCTCCGGCATCTGAAAATCACTCCCCCTAACATACTTATCCTTATCCTTACCTCTAGAAGCTTCTTCCTAACAGAAATGATTCCCTCCCCCACCTAGAATTCCTGAATTTCCCTTTACCTGATTAGTCATTACAGCCTTTACCTGACCCCCTAAGACCCCTAAAGTTTTTAGGTAGACAATTGAACCCTGAACTTCTTACAATATGACAAACAGGATTAATCAAACACTAGGGATTTACACTGATCAAACTATGAATGCAGAAAATCAACTGGAAAACAAATTGAAACATAAATCAGGCAAACAACACTCACAGGACCATTGAATGAGTAATTTAAACAGACCTAAGCCTAATTAATCAACACAGAACATTCGAACTTGTTAACCATTAACAAAGCACAAAGGTCGAGATTCAACAATTCGATTAACAGGAGAAACATGCATAGAAATTGATTCAAAACAGAATCTGCGCATGAACTTCAAATCAAAGGAAAAGGGTAAGGAAGAAGCTGAATGGAAACTGACATAAAACTAAAGGAAGTGAAGAATTGCTTACCTTATTTGGACAGACTCAACAACAGACCTCGAACCTTTGATTTTCCCCTTCAATAATGTCACCCACTTGCTCTTAAAAAGAGCAAGTAAATAGCATTATCGAGGGACGAACCAAAAACACCTCGACCACTCTTCATGCAACAAGGGTCAGGACCCTGAACCCTAGACCTAAAATTCAACCAATTTTTGGGGCTTTTGAGAGCAATTTGAACATAGATTAGTGGAGAGGAGGTGGTGAGGGTTCAAGGGTATGATTTTGGGGTTGATTGGGGTTGCGCCGCCACCGGAGGAACTGTGGCGGCGCTACGGTTTGCATCTTCTGAGCAAGATTCGAGAGATTTAGGTGTGATTCTAGGGAAAAGGGTGTGGATTTGGAATGAGGAGAAGGAGAGGGAGCTAATATGTAAATTTTATGGCCATCGGAGACCTACCGCCGCCGTAGGGCGATATCCGGCGGCGATGCACAGTGGCGTTACGTTGGGGTCTTTGAGGGTGTTGGAGATGACGAGAGAGGGGGTAGGGTCGTTAGGACACTAATATGTTAAATGACTCAGGCTTCTCATCCGTTAGATCAATCAACCTCGACGGTTGAGATCGACTAGGGAGCAAAACTACGTCGTTTGGTTAATGAGGAGATGGACTGGGTTAGGGAGGACTGGACTGGGTCAGGAATTATTTGGGCTGGGATTTTAGGATGAGGACTGGCCAAATTTTGGGTCATTAAAGCAGACCCAATTTCCTCTTCTCTTTTTTTTTCAAAATTAAACTAAAAACCCTAAATTAATTCTAAAGACCAAAATTAACCTACCAAATCATGTTAACTCCAATTAACAATCAATGCTATTAATAAAATACCAATTTAAAGAAAATTCACAAAATTCGAAGCTAAAAATTGAACAAAGCCAAAATAACTCAATTTTTTGGGATTTTTGTACTTTTTGTAAACTCCTAATTACTAATAAATTCTAAAAATATATAAAATTAAATCCTAAATGCAATACATATTTTTGTATTTTTCATGAATTAAAATGCACAGACAAAATGCAAACAATTAACATAAAACGCCACAAAAAAAACAAAAACAAATTCACAAAATTGTAAATAACGAAAAGAAAACATTTTGTATTGAAACTATGGGAGCAATTCATATAGGGCAAAAATCACGTGCTCACATCATGTCGTGGAATATGGTCGTCATTTCCCTCATGTAGGTTGCCCCAACATTTTTCAAACCAAATGGCATGACCCTATAATAGTACGTTCCCCAGGGCATGATGAATGCTGTATTTTCTGCGTCTTCTTCATCCATTAAGATCTGGTGGTAGCCCGCATAACAATCCACAAAAGAACCAATCTCATGTTTGGCACAATTATCGATCAATATATGGATGTTCGGTAGTGGGAAGTTATCCTTGGGACTTGCCTTGTTGAGGTCTCGATAATCAACACACACCCTGGTCTTGCCATCCTTCTTCGGCATAGGCACTATATTGGCTAACCAAGTGGGATACCGAGTGACCCGAATGACCTTGGCGTCAAACTGTTTGGTGACTTCTTCCTTAATTTTCACACTCATATCAGTTTAAAATTTCCTCAGCTTCTGCTTGACAGGGGGGAACGCCGGATCAGTGGGCAATTTGTGAACCACCAAGCCAGTGCTTAGACCTGGCATGTCATCATAGGACCATGCAAAAACATCTTTATACTCGAACAGTGTTTTAATTATCTCCTCTCTGAGTTGTGCTTAAAGATGGACACTTATTTTAGTTTTTCGGACATTATCTTGGTCCCCTAAATTGATAGCTTCTGTATCACTCAAGTTAGGCTTGGGTTTTTCTTCAAAATGGCTTAATTCTTTACTAATCTCTTCAAAGGCTTCATCTTCATCATGTTCCGATTCAACATCACACTCTATTTCTTGAATTACTATTTATGAATTAGATTGTCTTTTAAGACTGGGCCGGAGATTCCGCATGCATGTCATATCATTGAAGCCAGCATAGAAAGAACTATACAAGGAAGAAAGGAAAACAAAAAAAACTATCAGGAAGAGAGGGAAAGAGAAATTGCATATCATTGAAATTAAAGATAACGGGGTTTATACATCCAAATGGACGGAACATAGAATCTGAATTACAACCCTGGAATAATCCAGATAAATTGAAAGAAAATCAAAGCAAACTACCAAAACTCCCTCCTTATGGGGAGAGGAGTAGTTTCCCAATTGTTAATCTTTGCACTGGGCCCAACAAATTGCACATCCGCCTTGCTAGAACCCTCTCCAGCTTCCAACACATTCACATTGGCGAATATACTCTCAAACCTTTCCATCAAATCTCCATCCACATCAACTACCGAACTGGGCACCATCGTCACTAGGCGCTTTCTGGTACCATGCCTGACAAACGATCGGGAAAGACGCAAGACTGGCTTTGGAAGGGCACATGCTCTCTGTTTCATTTTTCTGGTTCTTCTCACGTTTGCGACTGTGGGCTTGAACACCAGACCAAATGTATCCAAGTTTTTAGGAAGAGAAACCGGTTGTACGATACCTTGCAGAGATGCACCCAAACCCTTGCCCAGTACAAAACCATTTTTCAACATTTCAACAGCTACCATGACTGATGCCGCAGCTACCCTTGGAGTCGGCACGCATTTGCCTTCAGGAATTTTCTCTACCGATACCATCTTAAAAACCTGATAAACCCATGGCCCCTTATCATCTTCAAACTCTATGAACGGAACAATGGCATTACTAGGAACACACAAATTGTCTTCGCCATGCACAACAATTTCCTGTCTATCCCATTCAAACTTAACCATTTGATGCAGAGTAGACGGGACCGTTTTGGCAGCATGAATCCAGGGTCGACCTAACAACAAATTGTAAGAAATGGCCACATCGAGCACCTGGAATTCCATAGTAAATTCAACTGGCCTTATTGTAAGCTCGAGCACTATGTCCCCGACTGAATCTTTCCCTCCACCTTCGAATCCCCGAACGCAGATACTGTTCTTGTGAATTCTTTCATCATTCTCCTTCAACTTGTTCAAAGTGGAAAGAGGGCAAATATTTTCACTGGAATCATTGTCAACCAGTACCCGAGTAACTACGGAATCTTCACATTTCACCATCAGATAGAGGGTTCTATTGTGCTCAGTACCCTCCACGGGCAACTCATCATCACAAAAAGTGACTTTGTTTACCTCAAATATCTTGTTAGCTGTCTTTTCCAAGTGGTTTACTGAGATTTTGTCAGGAACGTGGGCTTTGTTCAAGATCTTCATCAAAGCCCAGTGGTGCTCGTCTGAATGAATCAATAATGATAAGAGCGAGATATGAGCCGGTGTCTTCCTTAACTGCTCCACAATGGAATAGTCTTGTACTTTCATCTTTCTCAGAAACACTTCTGCTTCTTCCTCGGTTATAGCTTTCTTCACCAACACTGGGTTATCTTTTGAGGTCTTAGCTTTTCTCAACTCTTCGGGGGCAAAGCATCTCCCCGATCGGGTCAAACCATGGGTCTCACACACTTCTTCTTTAACCTATTTCCCCTTGTAAGTCACTATCACTCGTTCATAATTCTATGGGACTACCTTGCTGTTGACTATGGGTAATTGAGTTACCGGTTTGATAACAACAGGATCTGTGCGGGCGCCCTAAACAATTACCACAGGCTTGTTCCTCACTCCTGGCACAACCACTTTTGTTCTTTCATGTTTTCCTGCAACGTAACTTGAGGACCCCTTCTTGACCTCCACAGATGGTTCATTATTTTCCCCGTTCAACTTGATCACAGACTTCTCATTTGTTGACTTTTCAAACGGCTTGGCTTCACTAGCCCGAATCATCATGATGGTTTGTGAAGGCTTCTTAGGCTCCCCTCCCTTATGCACTATCTCAATCATATTAGTCTAATGATGGGTCGGTAACGGGTTCTGGTTGATGTTGGGTGCCTCCGGGGCTTGGACCTCAATCCGATTAGTATTAATGAGCTCTTGAATAGCTGTTTTCAATTTCCAGCATTTCTCTGTGTCGTGACCTGGGGTCCCTGAATAATACTCACAACTCACCGAGCGGTCAAGATTTCTGGGAGGGGTATTCGGCAACTTAGCCTCGATCGGACTCAACATACCCAATTGTCTCAGTATGTGGAATAGACTAGCATATGATTCTCCCAATGGAGTGAAAGTCTTCTGCTTCTGCAACCTCTTATTCTTAAAGGCTTGATTGGGCCGAAAACCTATTACAGGGGGATTTCTTTAGTTGTTTAGAGTCGTCACTTGGGATAATTAATGGTGTCCCAAGTCACCGGTTTTAAATTCCGAATCGAGGAAAAGATTGACTCTGTATTACAGTCCGCGAACCAGAAATCCGGGTAAGGAATTCTGTTTACCCGGGAGAAGGTGTTAGGCATTCCCGAGTTCCGTGGTTCTAGCACGGTCGCTCAACTGTTATAATTGGCCTATTATTTGATTTCAATACATGTTTTAGCCTATGGTGCAATTTTAAATTTATAACCGCTTTTATTTAATTATTTTGAAAGATTCAACGTCATCTAAAATACGTCTTGAACCACAGCACATAAATGCACCCGCGGTCCACGACATATTTTATCTAATGTTGTTGAGATTTGGATTTGGGTCACATAAATGCGCACCCGAGTTTAAGAAGGTAATATTATTAAATAACGTGCCTAAAGCAACTAACGCGTTATTAACTTTGCGAGGGCCGTGGAAGTTTGTTAAACGGCACGCCTCGAGTTCTAAATATTTTAAAGAAAATAATTAAAGAGGGCCACGCAATTTGTGATTTTATTTGGCGCGGTGCACCTCCATTTATTCTAACTTGATCTAAGGTACCTTATGGAAATCTTAATGTCTATTTTTAAAAGAGTTCAAAGCCTATTATGTTTTAACTATTTGGTGGATCAGTTACCATCTCAATTCCGGGCCCAAAAGTAGCCCAATCTACATGAGTTGCGTGCAAGATGAAGCCTCTAAAATCGCTGAAGAGGACCATGGCAAGCCGGAATCGACTTGGACTCAAAGCAGGCCCAAATCGAACGGGAAAGAGGTCAGGGAATTACGTTCAAGCAATTACATAGAGGAAACATTTAATCTAAAGAAAGATGAATTGACAATTGATTTTAAATTTGCAGATTTCTTAACTTGAATCAAATGAACACAAAACTAACATTGTTAAACACCTAGTATCCATAGAATATATATACTTATGCCAACAAACATATTAATCCCATCATCATTCTCATGCTCTTACAATATTTCAAATTTCGAATTTAAGCTAACATTTAAACATGATAGTAGAACCCTGAAGCCACTTAAAAGGAACAGTTCCATTACAAATCAAGCTACTGATGGTTTCCATGCTTCACGAACAACAGATCTCAATTATTAAAGCTCAACCAAACTACTATATGAACGTCAAGCTTACACATACTAGGCAGTAATAGAACTCAACAATTCCCCAATCACTTTCTTCATTCAGATAACATGGCTTGCTAAATTGATCTATAACACTAAAGCTAAACAAACAACAAGATCTAGATACATCATGGACTCCACAGTTCTCGATTAATTACAGCATGAGAATTTGCTTACTGAAATGGAATTTAACTAAGACTATACTATGAATAAATGAGGGAATGTAAATATCAGGCAAAGAAACAATGAGCTAAAATATAATGGTGCTTCCATTTCATCTTTGAGTCAGGCTTTACATCATGAAGGGTTTAGAACTTGTACCTGGAAGAAGAATGAATTAACCAAAAAGGAAATTGAGGGTTAGCAGATTCAGTCAAAAGCAGTAGAACCAAACCTCAGATTCAACACCAAGTATACCAATTCAACCCAGAAAATGATGTAAAATGGCCCAGAAAATAGTTTCAGTCCAAGCAATGAACTAGAAAACCATAAACTAGATTCGACCTTAAGTCATTTCAACCCAAATGAAGCATAAACTGTTCAGCAATTGAAGACCTCACCACTTGAAGCAGAACAAACCAATAGAACAGTGATTCTACTGATTTTTAACCATTTCTGATTCTCTGAAATTTTTCTTCTTTTCAGCTCTTAGAAATCTACGAAAGCGGTAAAATATTATGCAGCCTGTGTAATCACTCGATTTTCAGCTCTTTATATCTCTCAGATTTTTCAGAATGTCTCCGCTGCCCAAAATGAGGAGAAAGAGGTCCTTATATAGGCCCATCTAATGCAGCCCTATTTTAGCTAGTTATTTCCCATTTTAACCCTCTCAAACCCAATTGTTTTTACCCTCTTACCCCTATAAGGATCTGAAAATTCATGCCCCCTAACAAACTCACATTTATCCTATCTTCTAGAGCCTTTCCTCTTAACAGAATTGATTTCTTCCTCACCTAGATTCCTTGAATTACCCTTAGCCCAATCAATTATTACTAACCTTTCCCTTCCCCTTGAGCCCCGCTGAAGTTCCTAACTATTCAATTACCCCCTCTTAGGTTTAAAAAGAGTGACAAACAGAACTGACTAAACACAGAGGGCATCCAACGGATCAAACTGTGAATCAGTTCTTAAAGAAAATGGCGAAAATCTACTGGAAACAAATTAAAACATGAATCAAATCTTCAAGCATTCGCACCAACATTTAAACAAGAACACTCAGTCATAAAACTTATCAATACTAAGCTAAACAATGATTTAAACTAAATTAAACAACACAGAACACTTAGCTTATTAACCATTAAAACAGAACGGAAGGGTCGAGATATAACGGGAGAAAACAGGCACAAAAATTAATTCAAGTCTAAAATCTGAACATGAACTTCAAATTAAAGGACAGAGGCGAGTAAGAAGATGAGTCAAACTTGAAAGAAAACTTAAAAGAAGTGAAGAATGCTTACTTATTTGGACAGAATTGAGACGGACATCAAACTGTTGGTTTCGTCGTCAATAATGTCACCCACTTGTTCTTTGTAAGAGCAAGTAAGTAGCATTATTGAGGGAAGAGACCTTAACAAACAACCCCATGCCTGAGACAAACTCTTATGCACCGATTTAGGGTTCAACACTCTAGAACCCTAGATTTGACATTCGAGTAATTTTGGAGGTATTTGAAGGGAATTGAATGTGGATTTAGGATAAGGGGGATGAGGAGATTATGGGGTGTGATTTTGGGGCAGTTTGGACGATTTAGGGTTTTGGTTGTTCCCCTTCAATTCAAGATTCTAGCATTTTGATTGGGATTTGAGGAAAAAGGGGTACAGATTTGGAAGGATGGGAAAGAGAATAAGCTAGGGTGTAATTTTGGGGTTGATCAGAGCAACGCCGCCGGCGGAGGCCATTTCCGGCAGGCAGTGCATGGCGGAGACGGTGGGGGTTCTCTGAGGGGTGGGGTGAGAGAGACGGGCTTGGGGGGTAGGGTCATTAGGACAGTTATATATTAAATAACCCCAACTTCCAAGCCGTTCGATCAAGGAACCTCGACGGCTAGGATTTGTTATAGGCAAAACGGGGTCGTTTGGTTATTACAGGGGACCGGACCGGGTTGGGGTGACTGGGCTGAGGGTTAGAGGTGGAAAATTTGGGCCTGGGGGTTTAATTTGAAGGCTGACCCCAAAAATATGAAATCCTCTTTCATTTTTATTTCAAAACAAACTTAATTCAAAATTCCTTTTTTTTCTTTTTCTCTTTTTTTTCAAAATTTAATTAAAATCAAAATTAATTCCTAGAACTAAAAAAAACTAATTAAACCTAAAATGATAATTAACCCAATTAATTAAAAATAAATTAACAGAAAAACTACTTAGAATCAAAGCTAAAATTAAAAGTGCACATTAAACTAATTTTTTGTGATTTTTCATTTTATAAAAAGATTAATTTTTTAATTAATCCTAAAATGTAAAATTAAACCCTAAATGAAAATGCCAATTATTTTTTATATTTTTTGTTGGTTAAATAAAATAAACATGCACAGACAAATGCAAACAATTAGCAAAAATGCCACAAATATTCGCAAAATTGTAAACACTGCAAGAAATTATTTTGTTTTGAATTTATGGGAGTAATTCATATAGGGAAAAAATCACATGCTCATACCTACGTATCCTTTCGGAATCAAGTCGAACGTAATTCAGGGAAAATTTATTTTTGATTTTAGATTTTTCTTTTTTACAAACATTTTCGGGTTCCAAATTAGGTAATCAAAGAAAGGTAACCGGCTAAAAGGGTTAGCAAAGGGTTAAAGTGTTTGGGTAGCGAGAATAAAAGCCTTCGTCAACCAAGCGGAGAATCTTGGTATTGCAGAATGGTTAAACGTAATACCTTTTGACCGCGTCTGCATTGACAGCTGTTTTCGGGTCATTTCCTTCAATGTCTCCCAAGTACAACGCCCCTTTCGGCAACAATTTTCTTATAATGTATGGACCTTTCCAGTTTGGAGTGAACTTTCCTTTTGCTTCCTTGTGATGCAAGAGAATACGTCTCAAAACAAGCTGCCCCACTTCAAAGTTCCTAGGCCACACTTTCTTGTTGTAGGCATGGGCCATTCTTTGTTGATACAACTGCCCGTGGCAAACTGCGGCCATTCTCTTTTCATCAATCAAGGTTAACTATTCTAGACGGGTCTTGACCCATTCACTGTCCACAATCTCAGCTTCAATGATGATTCGAAGAGATGGAATTTCAATTTCTGCGGGTATTACGGCTTCAGTTCCATAAACCAATAAATAGGGTGTTGCCCCAACTGATGTGCGCACAGTTGTGCGATATCCCAACAATGTAAAAGGCAACTTTTCATGCCATTGCCTAGAACTTTGGATCATTTTTCTAAGGATCTTCTTGATGTTTTTGTTTACTGCTTCAACGGCACCATTAGCTTTAGGCCAATAAGGGGTGGAGTTCCGATGTGTGATCTTAGATTGTTCGCATACCTCCCTCATCAAATGACTGTTCAAGTTTGCAGCATTGACCGTAATGATAGTTTTAGGAATACCAAAACGACAGATAATGTTGGAATGCACAAAATCCACCACTGCTTTCTTAGTGACGGCTTTGAGAGTGACTGCTTCGACCCACTTTGTGAAGTAGTCAATGGCAACTAATATGAATATGTGCCCATTTGAAGCTTTTGGTTCGATTGGCCCAATGACATCCATACCCCAAGAAACGAACGACCACGGTGCTGACATAGGATGTAATTCAGAAGGTGGTGCATGAATCAAGTCACCGTGTACCTGACACTGATGACACTTTCGGACAAAACTGAAGCAATCTTTTTCATAGTCATCCAGTAATAATCTGCTCGAATGATCTTCTTTGCAAGGACGTATCTATTCATATAGGGCCCACACACTCCTACGTGCACTTCATTCATGATTTTTCCGACCTCTTGGGCATCCACACATCTTGAAAGGTTCAGATCTGGAGTCCTTTTGTACAAGACTTCTCTGCTCAAGAAGAAACCATTGGCGAGCCTTTTAATGGTTCTCTTTTGGTCTCCACTAGCTTGCTTGAGATATTCCTTTGTTTTCAAGAATCTTTTGATATAATGATACCATGGGTGAACATCTCATTTCAGCTTAATTGTATTACAATAACCATGTCTTTCTCAGATTTGTATTTCTAATGGGTCAATGTGGATATTGCCTGGATACGGCAACATCGAGGCCAAAGTAGCTAGTGCATCAGCTAACTTATTGTGAAACCAAGGAATGTACCTGAACTCGATGGATTTGAACCGTTTGCTAAGATCTTCCACATGTTGCCTGTATGGAAGAAGCTTGATATCCAGTTTCCCATTCACCTTGAGCTTGTCAGATATTCAAGTTAGAATCTCCCATAATTAACAAATTCTTCCACATCCTGATCGATTTACATGTTCATGCCCATAATGCAGGCTTCATACTCGGTAGTGTTGTTCGTGTAGAAAAATCGAAGTCGGGCTATGGCTGGATAGTGCTGACCGGTGGGTAAGATCAAAATTGCCCCAATCCCGAAACCTTTTGCATTCACAGCTCCATTGAATAACATTTTCCAAGCGTTAGTGTCCTTTGGAATTACCTCTACTGAATTTACTTCCTTGTCCGGATAGTAAGTACTCAAAGGCTAATATTCATCATCAACATGATTCTCAGCTAAGTGATCCGCCAAAGCTTGAGCTTTCATCGCTGTGCGGGTGACATAGACTATGTCGAACTCGGTGAGCAGAATCTGCCATTTTGCTAACCTTCCCGTGGGCATCAGCTTTTGGAATATGTACTTCAAAGGATCAAATCTGATCATGAGGTAGGTGGTGTAGGCCAACAAGTAATGCCTAAGCTTTTGAGCTACCCAAGTCAGGGCGCAACAAGTTCTTTCCAGCAAAGTGTATTTGGCTTCATAACTAGTGAACTTCTTGCTCGGGTATTATATGGCTTATTCTTTCTTCCCGGTCACATCATGTTGCCCGAGAACACATCCAAAGGAATTCTCCAACACTGTCAAGTACAAAAACAAAGGCCTTCCCAGCTCAGGTGGAACCAACACTGGTAGATTCGACAAATATTCTTTGATTTTGTCGAAAGCTTCCTGACACTCATTTGTCCATCTAATCTCCGCATCTTTCTTCAGCAATTTAAAGATGGGCTCACACGTGAAAGTCAATTGAGAAATGAATCTGCTGATGTAATTCAACCTACCCAGCAGACTCATAACCTCTTTCTTGGTTCTAGGAGGAGGCAAATCCCGAATAGACTTTATCTTTGTTAGATCTAGCTCAATGCCCCTCCGACTAACTACAAACCCCAAATGTTTCCCAGAAGGTACTCCAAATGCACACTTAGCTGGATTTAACTTTAAGTCATACTTACGCAGACGCTCAAAGAACTTTCTCAGATCCCGCACATGGTCGTCTTGCGTTCTTGATTTAATGATCACATCATCCACATACACCTCAATTTACTGGTGCATCATGTCATGGAAAATATTAGTCATAGCTCTCATGTAAGTTTCCCATGCGTTCTTCAAACTGAACGGCATGACTCTGTAACAATAAGTACCCCAAGGTGTGGTGAAAGTCGTCTTTTCTGCATCCTCTTCATCCATCAGGACTTGATGATACCCAGCATAACAATCTAAGAAAGACTGTATCTCATGTTTGGCACAATTGTCAACAAGGATGTGGATGTTTGGTAATGGAAAGTTGTCCTTGGGGATCGCTTTGTTCAAATCCCGATAGTCAACACACACTTGGATTTTCCCATCTTTCTTTGGCACTGAGACCACATTAGCCAACCATGTGGTGTATCGGACCACTCGGATCACACCCGATTTCAGCTGTTTGGTGACTTCTTCTTTAATCTTATCACTGATATCCATTTTAAACTTTCTCTGCTTTTGTTGAACAGGGGGTAACCGGGGTAAGTTGGCAATTTGTGTACCACTAAATCAACACTCAGTCCTGGCATATCATCATAGGACCAGACAAACACTTCTTTGAATTCGAACAAAAGTTGGATCAATGCATCCCTAGTTCTTTCCTTAGTGTGAATGTTTATCATGGTTTCCTGGACCTCTTCTAAACTACCCAAATTAACTAGCTCAGTTTCATTTAAGTTTGTCTTAGGCTTATTCTCAAATTGTTCCAATTCTCGGTTTATTTCCCTAAAAGCCTCATCTTCATCATATTCTGGTTCTTGGTTCATTATTTCACAGTTAGACAACATGTTAGGATCTGGGCATGAAGTCTGCAAGCATGTCATGTTATTTAAGTCCGCATTATTAGAATTGAAAGAAGAAATAAGAAAAATAACAAAATTAGAAATAATAAAGAAAGAGATTCATAGACAATGAAATTTTGATTTCATTTCATTGAATTTGAAGATAGAAAAGTTTACATTGGAATTTTAAAGACAATAAACTAAAGACATTTGAATTACACCCTAAAATAACTCGGAATGCAGAAAAGATGGCAAGACTAAACTACCAAGATTCCTGCCTAACTGGGAACGGAGTAGCCTTCCAATTTTGAAGCTTGGCATTGGGCCCTATATACTGAACCTCAGTAGTGCTTGAACCTTCACCCGGCTGGACCATATGAGCCTCATATAACATTTTCCTCATTGCCCCACAGATGTCCTCAATTTCTTCGGCTGTGAAGGCCTCATCTTCTTCCTCTATGTACCCTGGTTTAACAAAAGTTCTGGCGAGATGTGGGACCGGCTGAGGTAGAACCCACCCATCATTCTTACGTTCTTTAGCCCATTTCACGTCGGTTTCTGTAGCTTGGAAGCCGACACTAAAGAAGTTCTTACTGGCAGTCAAGGTGATGGGCTCCATAATGCCTTGCAAAGATGCCCCGAGCCTTTTCCCGAGCTTGTAGCCATGCCTTATCATCTCACTGCCAACCATGATTGATGCGTTGAACAAGAAAGGTTGAGGACACGGGGTTCCTTCCTCACATTGGTTCGCGACCACAATCTCAAATGCTTGGTAGACTATGTGCTCGCTACCTTCTTTAGCCTCCAGATATGGGACTGATGGGTCCCTGTAAATTGATTTCTTATCTTCTCCATGAACCATAATTTCCTGATCTTCGTGTTCAAACTTAACCATTTGGTGTAGAGTGGAAGTTATGGCCCCTTCCGCATGGATCCAAGGCCTTCCTAGGAGAAAATTGTAGGAGGTGTCCATGTCCAAGACCTGAAATGTCACTTCAAAATCCACAGAACCGATAGTTAAGATCAAATCAATCTCCCCTATTATGTCTCTCTTGATGCCGTCAAATGCACGCACACAAACATTGTTGGGCCAGATTCTCTCAGTCTCAATTTCCATTCTTTGCAAAGTTGAGAGAGGGCAGATGTCAACCCCAGATCCGCCATCCAACATGACTCTTTTCACATAGTATCTTTCATACTTAACAGTCAAATGAAGAGCTTTGTTGTGGGAAACCCCTTCTGGAGGCAAGTCATTTCGTCTGAATGATATCCGATTGACTTCAAAAATTGTTCCGTCATTCTTTCCAATTGCTCAACAGTGGTGTCAATCGGAACATGTGCTTCATTGAGGGTCTTTATCAACACTTTTTTATGCTCATTCGAACTTATCAGTAGAGACAATAGTGAGACCTGGGAGGGAGACTTTTTGTGTTGGTCAATTACATCATAGTCCGAGGTTTTCATTTTTCGGAAAAATTCCTCGGCCTCTTCAGCACTGACTGGCTTTTTAAGCAGAAAACACTTCTTTTTGGCATTGTTCACTTCTTCCAGATTGAGGTACTTCTCAGACGGGTTTGTTTCATTCACTTCCCCTATGATTTCTTTTCCCTTGTACGCCACTACCGCTTTGTTGTAGTTCCAGGGGATGGCAGTAGGATCCTTCATGGGCTTCTATGGTGAGCGGCTGATAACCACGGGCTCAGTCAGCCTAGGTGAAATTACCAGCCCCCGCACCACATAAATCCCCTTTTGGTACGTACGTCTTTAGTACCATCAGCGTGACCTTGTTCTGCTCAAACCTTTTTGGGGGACTCAACACAAATTGTTCTTTCATGGGTGCCATGGGAACATATAGAATGGCATCTTTAGGAGGTACTGCCCCAGTCTTGGTTTCCACAACCTTTTCTACATTTTAAGGAATGGATTTGTTTTTCTTCTCATCCTTAGCTTGCTTTGCTGCCATTTTGGGCTTCTTTTCAACATCGGCAATAGTAATGATAGCTTTCAAAGCCGGGTCAAACTCTTTGTCTTCACAGATCATCCCAATAATCGGCCCGTTGTTGTGAGCTGGTAATGGGTTGTTGGTTACATTGGGGAACTCTTCATCCCTTAGCACTACCCATTTTTGTTCTATCAGATTTTCAACCGCCCTTTTTAGGTTCCACCAATCCTCAGTATCGTGACCTTCTTCCCCTGAATGATAAGCACATCAGGTACCATATCGGTAGGAGGGAGACTCTGGATTTTGCCTGTTTGGAGGTACGGGCTATAACAGACCCATTTGGACCAACTTTGGGAAGAGGCTGGAATACGACTCACCAATGGGTGTGAAATTTGTTCTTCTGGGTGGCTCACGGGCACAGGCATTATATGGAAAATTATTTTGTGGGGGACGGGGATTATATGGAGCTTGGTAAGTAGGGTTGTTTCTAGGAGGTGGAGCTCGGTTTTGGTTAAACTGTTGTTGTGGCCGAGCATATGGCTGGGCATTCATCACCGTATAAGGCTGAGGAGTCATAGCATAAGCCTCATCCTGGTTAGGATAATAATGTTGAGGGGTGTTTGGAGGGAAGTAACCTCGGGGCTGATGGGGTTTCTCAAACTTGAAGCCGCCATTGCCACTTCTTCTTTCTTTTTCCGGTTTGTCGCACCCCTTGACCCACTCTGGATAGCTTGAGAAGTAGCTCTTATAGCCGACTGGCTTAGGATGCGACCCATTTTCAAATCATTCTCTACCATTTCCCCAATCTTTATGGCTTTCGCAAATGACTTGCCCTTAGTGGACATCATGTTTTGGAAGTAATCAACCTCTTGGGCTTGCAGGAAGACACTGACCATCTCGGTCTCATCCATCGGGGGTTTCATCCTGGCAGCTTGTTCACGCCACTTGACGGCGTACTCTCTAAAGCTCTCTGAAGACTTCTTTTTTAGATTAGATAGAGAATTTCTATCTGGAGCTATGTCTATGTTGTACTGGAATTGCCTGACAAAATATCGAGCCAAATCATCCCATATGTCCCAGCGAGATATGTCTTGATCCATATACCACTCGGATGCAATGCGGACTAGACTCTTTCTGAAATAAGCCATTAGGAGTTCTTCTCTTCTGCCTGCCTCTCTTAATTGATTGTAATACCTCTTGAGGTGGGCTATGGGATCCCCGTGTCCGTCATACTTTTCGAACTTGGGAGTCTTATAACCAATGGGCAAATGAACATGTGGGGACATACATAAATCAGCGTAGGATACGCTCTTCTGGACACTTAAACCTTGTATATTCTTGAGGCTTTGTTCCATGCTTCTCATTTTTCGAGTGATTTCCTCTTGCTCGGGATTTTTTGTAGCTCTTTCGTGACCCGTGATAAACTCATACCGAGGTTGTTGAGGGTAGGAGTTTAGGGTGACATGAGTCGTGTCCGATGGAAAGAGCGGTGTTTGGAAAGTAAATGATGATGGCTCAAAACTTGGCCTGGGCAAGGTTGGCTGTATCATAGCTGAATTTGGTGGTGTGGTGAATATGTTGGAAGACACTCCCGAAACTAGAGCCTAGGGGCGAACCTCAGAAGATATTCCGGTGAAATGGGCTGACATAGTGGGGTATCCGAATGGGGTGGTCAGGTAATTTATGGGGATGTTGGAGGTCCCACTTGTTCTGGGAATCAGTTCAGGAAAACCAAGTATTGCATTAGGCGGCTTTCTACCGTTAGACCAAGTTTTCCATATTTCCAACATGCGGAGGCGCAATGCCCTGTTCTCTTTAGTAGCCGCTGACTCTGACGTCGGGATCACCGACAACGGGCTATTATCTGAGGGGGTAATTACTGGTAGCTGAATTTCTGACGTCATTTCAGCACTTCCTTTGGAACTTGTAAAGTACGGGTGCGAAGCCAAGTTACCACAAAACCAACCACCTTAAAGAAAAGAACCTAATCTCAACAGCAGACACGACAAACCAGTTAGTTTGAGGCAATGAACACATAGGGTATCACACGTTGGGATGCAATACACCTAACAGTTAAACACTTTTCTACATATTCTACAATGGTTGCATGTCTCATCCCAGCTTTGGTCTATCCCCCAAACCTTTGCATCTTTCTTTTATTTTTGGCGCTTTTATTATTTGCTCTCTGTTCTTTGCACTCTCTCATTGTTTTCTCTCTTGTTCTTGTTTTCTCTCTTTTTCTTATTTTCTCTTCTTTTTTTTCTTTTTTTCCTCTTTTATTTGAGTTATTTAAAACCATGACCGGATCCGATAGGGATTGCCTACGTATCACGATATCGCGTGAATCAGATTATCATATAGTTCAAGGAATAAATGCGGAAATAAAAGAAAGAAACAGTTTTGTTTTTTTTTTTTAAAATTCTCATTAAAACTTATAATTTTTCTATTACAATGACTCTATCATAGCTTTCTAAGAATTGAAAAACTAAAAATAGACTCGAAACAGACTCTAGACATGGAAACTGAAATACATACTCGAAAAGAAAATCAAGAATACATAAGTGCTTCTACTCCAAGGGCCCATGGGACATCAGTCGGTCTCGCCATGGGCCTACGTACAAGATATCCTTAGAGGCGATCTAGGTCATCCATTATTTGGCGAACAAAGGTCATCACTGCGGCGAAGAAGGTAAATCTAGTCATGTCCTCACACTCATGCATTTCATGACGATATAGTCAGCAATCCCTCTAATCCTCTCTCTAATGATGCCTTTTTCTTGGAGCAGGCGCCCAATTTGTTGAGATCTAGCTTCCAAAACTTGGGTGTCATTAAGGCTTTGCTCCTGCAATTGTTGTATGTCCTCCTCCAATCGGGTCATCAATGCATAACAATGTTCCCTCTCTGCTTTGAAGTTCTTTGTTTATTTAGCCATTTCATTCTCAAGGATAGTTAGCTTTTTCTTCAGATTTGCGACTTCTCTAAATATTTCCCTTTCAGTTGTCGAACAAACTCTGCCCGTCCCTCTGCGTTCTTTGCCAACTGTGCCCGAGCTCTTGCCAGACTACCCTCAGATTTTTCCAAATCATCCTCGTGCTTAGATTTTCCTCCTAAGACTGTTTATGAGTTTTTCATCCGTTGGCCTCCTTTCCTAATTCTCAGCAGCTATCTTCAGTTTTTGGATCTGGGCTCGAAGGGCTTTATTTTCTTGGGCCAACTTTTTCTTCTCCCCTTCATCAGCATCAACCTATACACTACTATCAAATTTGAGATCTCTGATTTGCCTCTCCAATTTGCTTATCTTGGCCCTATAGCTTGTCTCTTTTGCTAACCAATCTCATTGCTCTCGCGCCCCATCAGTGAACTGTTGGACATGGGGCCTTTTGGTGGGCTGTTCAGGCTCTTGATGGATTTGAAACCTCTTACCATACCAGACCGTGTAACTAGGCTCTAGCTCACCCTTGGACAAATCCCGTACCCGAGTCTGTGGCTACAAAAACCTACACTGATGCCAAATCTGGCGAACCTTATCTTCCAGGAATACAGCTTTTGGACCTAGTTCAATGACTTGTCGACTCAATTCTTCATCATGAGGGACAGTTTGGTACCTGCCTAGCTGGCGCAGAACCCTGTGTGGAGCATACGGCTGAATACTCTGAAGACCCATCAATAGAAGAAAACACACTTCGACCAACATATAGATGACTTCAGTGAGCGGAAGCCAACCGAATGTCAACTCAATTTTGTTTGCAGTCAAAGAACTCAAATGTGTGAACCATGCGTCTGTACCTTCTGGAAACTCATGACCCTCTATCCGGTTTTCATGTTCTTCAATGCAGTTAAGACCAGTCATACCATAATTTATGTACCCCAGACGATGTCAAAGGTATTCTTCTATCTAAAGTTGTAAAAGCATGTTACAACCCTCAAAGAATTTTCCCCCTGCTCGACAAACAGTTAGAGCTCGATAAATCTCTACTAGGATCATCGGTACAATAGTGCCATTAGCCTTTTTAATCATGAAATCGGTCATTCCTACGAGCCCCAACTCTATATGTCCATCTTTCCTCGGGCAAATTAAGGTGCCTAAGAATGCTACTACAAAGGCGAATCCCCGACGTGCTTCCTATTTGCCTTTGTTCCCTGAATGAGTTAGACCTGTGTCCGGAGCCTCAAAACCGAGGGGATCCCCATAACGACGATACAGGAAGTAGAATGTGCAAAATTTCTCAGCCAAATTTCCATCTTTGACTTCCCGACTGATACTCAGAAGGTCCAGAAACTTGTGAGGAGTCACCGCTCTTAGTGCCATGTCACGACCAAAAATCTCAACCCGGTCGTGATGGCGCCTCTCGTGAGGACAAGGCCAGCCAATCAACAAAACAGTACATCTCTTTATAATTACTTAGTAGGAATAAGTCTAAATCATGGGCAATATAATCTTAAATGTGAAATAAACGTGATAGAACAAGGAAAACCATCCCAACTCAGCCCGAAATCGGGGTGTCACAAGTCATGAGCTACTACAAAGTTTACTAATATTTTACAAAGTCTAGAATTATCATAAATAACAAAGATAAGGGAGAAAACGGGGCTGCGGACGTCAACAGCTACCTCGTTACTCCTAGTCACCGCCTGGCCTGGAAAGAATCAGTGCTCAGGAGCGAACTCAGCTCTGCCTGTATCTGCACACATGGTGCAGGGAGTAATGTGAGTACTCCGACCTAGTGAGTAATAAAAATAATTAACGACTGAAAACATGAAATCTCATAACGGCACAATATAGCGCAATCCCAAGCAGTAAAATCAGTTATACAGTAAAACAGTGAGTATCAAATAATTTTTCTTCTAAAACAGTAAAGACAAATAATTTTCACAGTAAGGATAAATCGAAAGCTTGCCCCTCGGGCTCAATATGTAAATCTCAGTATAGTATCAGCCCATCGGGCTCACTCCCAACTCACCAGCACACAACATCATCCCCTCGGGCTCACTCCCAACTCACCAGCACACAACATCAGCCCCTCGGGCTCACTCCCAACTCACCACACATAAGCAACGGCCTCTCGGGCCCACTCCCAACTCACCTGGGTACCCTGTGCTCACTGGGGGTGTGTACAGACTCTGGAGGGGCTCCTACAGCCCAAGCGCAATATCAATAGGCCTGAAAGCCTTCATACATCACACACGAGGCCTGAAAGCCTCCTCACATCACTCAACATATCCTCACGTATGGACCTCGGCCTCAATCAGTCCAGAATATAATCATAAGCCTCTTGTGCATCAGTAAAACAATAGTGCTCAGCTCAACAGCATTATAAATATCATTAAATCTCGAGTTGAGTATAAATGTAGCTGAGTTCACAAAATAATATAATTCAATTGGACTAAGTTCAAATAATATTTCAATTCGTGAGGAAAATAGTGATGTAAATTCACAAAAGATTTCAGATAATTGGCACGAAGCCCAAATATGGTAATAAGCCCAATCATAGTGAAAAACAATAAATCTTTATCAATTACGCAGTAAAAATATCAATTGGGATGGACCAAGTCACAATCTCCAATAGTAAATGACCCCGTGTTCTTCATACAACGCGTGTCTCATCTCAACATAGCAGTATGTTGTGCAATCCGGGGTTTCAAACCCTCAGTGCATCATTTAAAATCATTACTCACCTCAAGACGGTCCAATATCTACTCCGCTATGCCCTTGCCTCTCAAATTTACCTCTTCGCGCGTTGAATCTGGTCAAAACCACAACGAATACATTACAATAGGCTGAGGGAATATAACCCAATCGAAAAGACTCGAAAAATATCGAAATTCACGAAATTCGCAAAACCCGAGCCCCGGGCTCACGTCTCGAAAAATTACGAAAGTCACATCACCGGATTTCTCGTCTTGCCACGAGTCCGTACATATAAAATTTACCAAAATTGGAGTTCAAATGACCCCTCAAATCTTCAAATCTTATTTTAAAATCCCTAGGCCTAAATCTTCAATTTACTCCTCAAAAACATGTAATCTAATCGGATTATTCGATGATAATTCAATATTATGGAGTAGAAATAAACACAAGTGACTTACCCAAAGATTTCCCAAGATTTCTTGCTAAAAATCGCCCAAATTCCGAGCTTGGAAGTCAAAAAAAATGACCAAACTCGGACTGCTGGACATTAAATCTGTCCAGAAATTTTTGGAACTGTTCACGCGGGGGCACTGTTCATGCACGTGAGGTCACTGGTCACTGTTCACTGTTCACCCATGCGGTTACTGTTCACTGCTGCAGAAAATACAGCAGATTTTAAGAAATTTGCAGCACAGCCATTTTTCACTAAAATGGCTCTAACTCCATCATACAAACTCGGAATTAGACGATTATTATTCCTATGAGTCACAAATAATAATACGAACACAACACTTCAATCTAAACTCAATTCAGAGCTCGTTTGCCCAGTTCAATACCCATTTCGCTCGTTAAACAATTAACTCACATTTCACGTCAAAAACCCAATCGCGACTTGATGAAATTAAACCAAAATTTCCAGATCAGTCCTATAATTCATGATTTAAACTCTGGAAGTCTCAAAATCAAATTTGGATCTCTAGAACTAAAAATGAACCTTTAGATCATTACATTTATGCTCAAAACGGCAAAAATCTTCCAAAAATGACCCGTTGGGCATCCGAAACACACCCGAGGCCCCCGGGACCCCGACCAATAATACCAACCAGTCTCAAAATACATTACGGACTTGCTCGAGGCCTCAAATCACATCAAACAACGCAAATCATGAATCAACCTCCAATCCAAGTTTTATGAACTTTAGAATTTCCAACTTCTATTTCTGATGCCGAAACCTATCAAATCACGTCCGATTGACTTCAAATTTTGCACACAAGTCCAAAATGACATAACTAAGCTACATAAATTCTCGGAATTTCATTCCGACCGTCGGATCAAAATTTCACCTATTAACCGGAAATCGCCAAAATACTAACTTCGCCAAAATGAGCTAATTTCTTCACTGGACCTCCAAAATTAATTCCGATTGCGCTCCTAGGCCTTAAATCATCCCCCGAAACTAATCGAATTATCAGAATTCAATTCCAAGCCCTCTAACTCACAAGTCAACGTCTGGTTGACTTTTCCAAACTAATTCTTCCTTAAAGAGACTAATTGTCCCATTTCATACCAAACTCGATCCGAATTGACTCAAATTCACCAAGTACATATTGAAACATGAATAAGCATTTAACAGGGAATACGGGATGAACATGAAATGATGGTTCGGATCGTTACATTCTCCCCAACTAAAACAAACGCTCGTCCTCGAGCGAGTTAAGAAACATACCTGGAGTTTCAAATAGGTGCGGGTACCTGCTCCGCATCTCCTTCTCGGTCTCCCAAGTAGCCTCCTCCACGGGCCAACCTCTCCACTATACTTTCACTGATGCTATATCTTTTGATCTCAATTTTTGAACCTGTAGACTCAAAATAGCCACTAGCTCCACATTATAAGTCAAATTTTCATCTAACTGTACTGTACTGAAATCTAAAATATGAGACGGGTCCCCAATGTACTTTCGGAGCATGGACACATGGAATACCGGATGAACACCCGACAATCTAGGCGGCAAAGCAAGCTCGTAATCCACCTCTCCAATCCTCCTAAGCACCTCAAATGGTCCAATAAACCGCGGACTCAACTTCCCTTTCTTTCCGAACCTCATAACACCCTTCATCGGCGAAACCTTCAGCAAAACCTTCTCGCCCTCCATAAATGACACATCTCGGACCTTCCGGTCCGTATAACTCTTCTGAGGGGACTGAGCTGTGCGAAGTCTTTCCTGAATCACCTTCACCTTTTCTAAGGCATCCTGGACCAAATCTATCCCCAACAACCTAGCCTCACCGGGCTCAAACCAACCCACTGGAGTTCTACACCGCCTCCCATATAAGGCCTCATACGGTGCCATCTGAATACTGGACTGATAGCTGTTGTTGTAGGCAAACTCTGCAAGTGGTAAAAATTCAACCCAAGAACCTCCAAAATCAATCACGCAGGCACGCAACATATCTTCCAATATCTGAATAGTACACTTGGACTGTACGTCCGTCTGAGGAGGAAATGCTGAACTCAACTCCACCTGAGTGCCCAACTCGCGCTGAAAAGTCCTCCAAAACTGAGAAGTGAACTGAGTACCTCTATCTGAAATAATAGTAACTGGAACACCATGCAACCGCACAATCTCCTGAATAAAGATCCTAGCCAGCCGCTCCATAGAATATATGGTACACACCGGAATGAAATGCGCTGACTTGGTCAGCCTATCCACAACGACCCAAATCAAATCAAAATTCTTCAAAGTCCGAGGAAGGACACTCACGAAATCCATAGTAACTCTCTCCCATTTCCACTCAGGAATAATCACTTGCTGAAGCAAACCGCCCGGTCTCTGATACTCATATTTCACCTGCTGACAGTTGAGACACCGAGCCACATATCCCACAATGTCTTTCCTCATTCTCCTCCACCAGTAATGCTGTCTCAAGTCCTGATACATCTTCGCAGCACCCGGATGGATGGAATACCGCGAACTGTGGGCCTCCTCAAGAATCAAATCTCTAAGCCCATCAACATCGGGCACACAAATATGGCCATGCATCCTCAATACGCCATCATCACCTATAGTCACATCTTTGGCATTATCATGCTGAACTTTGTCCTTAAGGACAAGCAAATGCGGATCATCATACTGGTGCTCTCTGATGCGATCATATAAGGAAGATCGAGAAACCACACTAGCCAATACCCGGCTAGGCTCAGAAATATCTAACCGCACCAACTGATTGGCTAAGTCTGAACATCAACTGCAAGAGGCCTCTCCCCAACTGGGATGTAAGCTAAACTCCCCATACTGACTGCCTTTCGGCTCAACGCATCGGCCACTACATTGGCCTTTCCCGGATGATATAGAATGGTAATATCATAGTCTTTAAGTAACTCAAGCCATCTCCGCTGCCTCAAATTAAGATCTTTTTGTTTAAATAAATGCTGAAGACTGCGATGATCAGTGAATACCTCACAAGATACGCCATATAAATAGTGCCTCCAAATTTTTAAGGCATGAACTATAGCAGCCAACTCCAAATCATAAACAGGGTAGTTCTTCTCATGGGGCTTCAACTGACGAGAAGCATAAGCAATAACTCTACCCTCCTGCATTAGCACACAACCAATCCCAACTATGGAAGCATCACAATATACCGTGTATGAACCTGTAGCTGATGGTAACACCAACACTGGAGATGTGGTCAGAAGTGCCTTGAGCTTCTAAAAGCTCTCCTCACACTCACTGGACCATACAAATGGGGCACCTTTCTGAGTCAACTTGGTCAAAGGCGATGCAATAGAAGAAAACCCCTGAACAAATCGGCGATAATAGCCTGCTAGCCCAAGAAAACTCCGAATCTCTGTGACTGAGGACGGTCTAGACCAACTCTGCACTGCTTCTATCTTCCTTGGATCAACCTGTATACCCTCGTTGGACACTATGTGTCCCAAAAATGCCACAGAACTTAGCCAAAATTCACATTTGGAGAATTTTGCATAAAACTTCTCCTCTCTCAGTCTCTGTAACACAACTCTCAAATGCTTCGCGTGATCCTCCTAACTACGCGAGTACACCAGGATATCATCAATGAATACAATAACGAACGAATCCAGATAAGGCCGAAATACACTGTTCATCAAATGCATGAATGTTGTTGGGGCATTGGTTAGCCCGAAGGACATAACAAGAAACTCATAATGACCATATCTGGTCCTGAAAGCAGTCTTAAGAATATCTGAATTCCTGATCTTCAACTGGTGATAACCCGAACGGAGATCAATCTTGGAGAACACCCTCGCTCCCTGAAGCTGATCAAATAAATCATCAATGCGAGGTAAAGGATACTTGTTCTCAATTGTTACTTTGTTCAATTTCCTATAATCAATGCACATTCTCATTGTGCCATCCTTCTTCTTCACAAACAAAATCGGTGCACCCCAAGGGGACACACTAGGACGAATGAACCCTTATCTAGGAGTTCCTGAAGCTGTTCTTTCAATTCCTTCAACTCTGCTGGTGTCATACGATATAGCGGAATAGAAATGGGCTGAGTGCCCAGCACCAGGTCAATACCAAAATCAATATCCATGTCCGGTGGCATGCCCGGCAGGTCTGCAGGAAATACATCAGGAAAATCCCTCACAACTGGGACAGAATCAATACTAGGAGTCTCAGCTCCAACATCCCTCACAAATGCTAGATATGAAAGGCAACCCTTCCCAACCATACGCTGGGCCTTCAAGAATGAGATCACTCTACTAGGGATATAATCAGTCACACCACGCCACTCGATCCGCGGTACACCCGGCATAGCCAAAGTGACTGTCTTAGCATGACAGTCTAGAATAGCACGACACGGAAATAGCCAATCCATGCCCAAAATAACATCAAAGTCCACCATGCTCAATAGCAATAAATCAACTCGGGTCTCTAGACCCCCAATAATCACAACACATGACTGGTACACACGGTCCACAACAACAGTATCTCCCACCGGGGTAGATACATGAATAGGTAAAGAAAGAAACTCTCGGGGCGTACCCCAAATATTGAGCAAAATATGAGGACACACAAGAATAGGTGGAACCAAGATCGAATAATACCGAGGCATCTCTGTGGCAGACTGGAACAATATAGCTCTTAACCGTGCAATCAACTTAATTAATAGCAAACTCCCCAACTTGGATCAAAGCCATATAACAAAACGCACTCAATAAATCATAACGCACATACTCTATTGTTGTTGTAATACCATAGTGAGATTGAACTCACTCCTTCATAAGCTTGTGGAAACACAAATCATCTGGAATTTTTAACTCTTCTGCAATTCTTGTATTTACTCACACAACAGTTAAGCCCACTCTATAGGCAGCACAATTTAGATTTCAACGCATATTCTTCACTTGTAAATGAGATCTTCTAATAGCCAACATAGGATCATACCACCTTAGAACACTCCGCATGAGATAACCCACCTGTTTTGCCTCCAATTAACATTTTGTATACCTTCCATTGCCATACACATTACACAGTCACTTAATCTTCCTGAGTCCAAACTCATACCGTAACATGAAATTTACTTCACTCCAGATAGGAGACATGAAAAGATTATTCACGCGCCCATAACTCGGGGCTACACATCCAATTACAATGGAAATCAAACACTTAATGGTTCATCTATCATCCAGCAGACCTTCCTCGCCACTTCTGAGTCATATAGATACATCTCGCAGGACTGACATACTCATCACGTAGGTATCCAGCCGTCATTCAAACCAATAGGGGCAATACCGAACATATAAGTTCAAAACACTTGCTCACACAATCAACACCTCGGTGCTCAAGCCATAGGCAAAAATCCGACCTCAAGTCCTCCATACCGGCCCAACATCAACTCTTAGAGATCACATCTCGCCCCTCGATCGGGAAATCACAAGCTATTGATGCACATCTGATACTGAGCGCTCATACGCGCATACGAACACGTGGAAGGAATTTCAAGAGTTACTTTTCAAGCTGAATCAAGGACGCACGATAAGAGTTTCAAGAATATGAAATTTTTCCTAAAGGTTCTGCAGCCTCTCGAGGATAAATACAAACGTCTCCTTACCGATCCGCGAGACTCTACTAAACCTGCTCATGACTCGTGAGACCTAAGTAACCTAGGCTTTGATACCAACTTGTCATGACCCAAAATCCCAACCCGGTCGTGATGGCGCCTCTCGTGAGGACAAGGTCAGTCAATCAACAAAACAGTACATCTCTTTATAATTACTTAGCAGGAATAAGTCTAAATCATGGGCAATATAATCTTAAATGCGAAATAAACGTGATAGAACAAGGAAAACCATCCCAACTCAGCCCGAAATCGGGGTGTCACAAGTCATGAGCTACTACAGAGTTTACTAATATTTTACAAAGTCTGGAATTATCATAAATAACAAAGATAAGGGAGAAAACGGGGTTGCGGACGTCAACAGCTACCTCGTTACTCCTAGTCACCGTCTGGCCTGGAAAGAATCAGCGCTCAGGAGCGAACTTAGCTCTGCCTGTATCTGCACACATGGTGCAGGGAGTAATGTGAGTACTCTGACCTAGTGAGTAATAAAAATAAATAACGACTGAAAACATGAAATCTCATAACGGCACAATATAGCGCTATCCCAAGCAGTAAAATCAGTTATACAGTAAAACAGTGAGTATCAGATAATTTTTCTTTTAAAATAGTAAAGACAAATAATTTCCACAGTAAGGATAAATCAAAAGCTTGCCCCTCGGGCTCAATATGTAAATCTCAGTATAGTATCAGCCCCTCGGGCTCACTCCCAACTCACCAGCACACAACATCAGCCCCTCGGGCTCACTCCCAACTCAACAGCACACAACATCAGCCCCTCGGGCTCACTCCCAACTCACCACACACAAGCAACGGCCTCTCGGGCCCACTCCCAACTCACCTCGGTACCCTGCGCTCATTAGGGGTGTGTACAGACCCCGGAGGGGCTCCTACAGCCAAAGCGCAATATCAATAGGTCTGAAAGCCTTCACACATCACACACGAGGCCTGAAAGCCTCCTCATATAACACTCGAGGCCTGAAAGCCTCCTCACATCACTCAACATATCCTCACTATGGCCCTCGGCCTCAATCAGTCCAGAAAATAATCATAAGCCTCTTGTGCATCAGTAAAACAATAGTGCTCAGCTCAACAGCATTATAAATATCATTAAATCTCGAGTTGAGTATAAATGTAGCTGAGTTCACAAAATAATATTATTCAATTGGACTAAGTTCAAATAATATTTCAATTCGTGAGGAAAATAGTGATGTAAATTCATAAAAGATTTCAGATAATTGGCACGAAGCCCAAATATGGTAATAAGCCCAATCATAGTGAAAAACAATAAATCTTTATCAATTACGTGGTAAAAATATCAACTAGGATGGACCAAGTCACAATCCCCAATAGTAAATGACCCCGCGCTCGTCATACAACGCGTGTCTCATCTCAACATAGCAGTATGCTGTGCAATCCGGGGTTTCAAACCCTTAGTGCATCATTTAAAATCATTACTCACCTCAAGATGGTCCAATGTCTACTCCGCTATGCCCTTGCCTCTCGAATTTACCTCTTCGCGCGTCGAATCTGGTCAAAACCACAACGAATACATTACAATAGGCTGGGGGAATATAACCCAATCGAAAAGACTCAAAAAATATCGAAATTTACGAAATTTGCAAAACCTGAGTCCCGGACCCACTTCTCGAAAAATTACGAAAGTTACGTCACCGGATTCCTCATCTCGCCACGAGTCCGTACATATAAAATTTACCAAAACCGGAGTTCAAATGACCCCTCAAATCTTCAAATCTTATTTTAAAATCCCTAGCCTAAATCTTCAATTTACTCCTCAAAAACATGTAATCTAGTCGGATTATTCGATGATAATTTAATATTATGGAGTAGAAATAATCACAAGTGACTTACCTCAAGATTTTCCAAGATTTCTTGCTAAAAATCGCCAAAAATCCGAGCTTGGAAGTCAAAAAAAATGACCAAACTCGGACTGCTGGACATTAAATCTGTCCAGAAATTTTGGTACTGTTCACGCGGGGGCACTGTTCATGCGCGTGAGGTCACTGTTCACTGCTCACCTGCGTGGTTACTGTTCATGCGCGGGTACTGTTCACTGCTGCAGAAAATACAACAGCTTTTAAGAAATTTGCAGCACAGCCATGTTTCACTAAAATGGCTCTAACTCCATCATACGAACTCGGAATTAGACGACTCTTGTTCCTATAAGTCACAAATAATAATACGAACACAACTCTTCAATCGAAACTCAATTCGGAGCTCGTTTGCCCAGTTCAATACCCATTTCGCTCGTTAAACAATTAACTCACATTTCACGTCAAAAACCCAATCGCGACTTGATGAAATTAAACCATATTTTCCAGATCAGTCCTATAATTCATGATTTAAATTTTGGAAGTCTCAAATCAAATTTGGATCTTTAGAACTAAAAATGAACCTTTAGATCATTACATTTATGCTCAAAACGGCAAAAATCTTCCAAAAATGACCCGTTGGGCATCCGAAACACACCTGAGGCCCCCGGGACCCCGACCAATAATACCAACCAGTCCCAAAATACATTACGGACTTGCTTGAGGCCTCAAATCACATCAAACAATGCTAAAATCATGAATCAACCTCCAATCCAAGTTTTATGAACTTTAGAATTTCCAACTTCTATTTCCGATGCCGAAACTTATCAAATCACGTCCGATTGACTTCAAATTTTGCACACAAGTCCAAAATGACATAACGAAGCTACAAAAATTCTCGGAATTCCATTCCGATTATCGGATCAAAATTTCACCTATCAACCGGAAATCGCCAAAATACTAACTTCGCCAAAATAAGCTAATGTCTTCACCGGACCTCCAAAATTAATTCCGATTGCGCTCCTAGGCCTTAAATCATCCCCCGAAACTAACCGAATCATCGGAATTCAATTCTGAGCCTTCTAACTCACAAGTCAACGTCCGGTTGATTTTTCCAAACTAATGTTTCCTTAAAGAGATTAATTGTCCCATTTCATACTAAACTCGATCCGAATTGACTCAAATTCACCAAGTACACATATTGAAACATGAATAAGCACTTAACGAGGAATACGGGACGAAAATACAGGAAACGACGGTTCGGGTCGTTACATGCCACTAGGTAACGGCTCCTGCGATTCCCACTAAGGCCCGCATAGCCCGTTATTTTCTCAAGTGTATGAGTCAGCTCAAAATCAGAGAAATGGAATACATTATGTGTCGGGCCCCAAAAGGTATTAAAGCGTCAATTATATCCAATCTCGGTTTAACCTTCAAAAGACCAATGAGACCACCCAAAGCTTTTATCACAACACCTTTGCTGACCTCCCCTAGGTCATTCCACCATATATGGAGCTCTAGCAGGATTTCCTCTACAACTTTAAAAGGTTCATTTTCCATAGTGCTCATCTTGCACATTTATTTAAAGTGATCGGTTAAAAACCATGATTTATTTTGACTCAAAAGAAGATTATCAATTTTTCAAAATCGTAATTCAGAACAAAAGCATTTTTTCAAATACGGCCCTTCAGCACCTCAGGAAAGAAAATTTTACGGCTGTGTTTGCTAATTGGCCAAAATTTGAAAAAAAAAAGACCATAGGTGGCTATTTTTGCAAAAACAACCTTCTAGCGCCCTTTTGGGGACATTTCAGCTATTTAGACAAAAATGGCATCACCTAACCTTATTTGTGACAAAACGACAATATTTCAGATTTTTGGATTATTTTTGCAAAAATGGGGTTAGACCCGGTGAGGGTTGCCTACGTATCCCACATCCGATGGGAATCAAACTTGCGTAGTTCAGGCAGTTTTGATGCGATAGAAAAACATGAAGTACTTTTTGAAACAATTTTCCTTTTTCCTTTCCTTTTTTTCAAAATTTCGGTAGAATTTCGGCATATATTGGACACCAGATTTTCCAAAGACGGGTAATTATCTCTCTCGTACCTCAATTTGATTTTTCCAACTTTTCTCCCTTTTTTAGAAGTCGGTCAACATGCAATCCGATGCAAATAAACGTACAAGTAGCAAGTAAAATGCATTAGGATGGTCTTTTAATTTCGGGTACACCTGTCCTAGACAGACTCAACCCCTATGTTGAGTCTCCAAAGTCAAATGCATGTGATGCAAATAAGCGTTCCTACTAGGGATCCGGCATGAGGCTATGTTATACTAGGTTTAAAAACCTGGTTGTATTGTTCTAGACCTGGCTTACCCGAGCGGACAACTCGAGCCGGGGGGCAGTGTACCAGGAATACAGAAGTTTCACCGGCTTTGCAACTTGTCCGAACCTCGTTCTAAAATTGGGATATGACTCTAACATAAAATAAGTTACACGAAGTGAACACTTCCCAGATGATTTAGATGACTCAGAGAGAAGAAGGGTTTCGTAACAGTTTATATACAGTTCAAACAATATCAAAGCGGTAAAAAGCGAAATTTAGCACATTAGGCTCAAACACGTAAAAATTAGATAATAAATGAAAGCCAAGTATAATAGTTATTCTAAGCTCAAATTCTTGAACCCTAAGTTCTGGGTTTTGATCCCCAGCAGAGTCGCCAGAGCTGTCACACCTCCTTTTTACCACCCGAGGGTAATATAAGGGAGTTTTTCTAATTAAAGTGACATTATTCGAAATGGGATTATTTTATTTATTTTTCAGAGTCGCCACCTGGAATAATTTATTTGGTGTCCCAAGTCACCAGTTTATTTTTAAATCCCAAATCGAGGAAATTTGACTTTATTTAAAAGTCTGCGAAACTAGAAATTCTAGATAAGGAATTATGTTAACCCGGGAGAAGGTGTTAGGCATTTCTGGGTTCCGTGGTTCTAGCACGGTCGCTTAAACTATTAAAATTGGCCTAATTATCTGATTTACTACATGTTTTAAACCTATTGTGTATTTTTAGCTTTATAGCCGCTTTTTGGATTCATGGGACTATTTTCTTGAACAAATTGTTTTGGAACACGATGCGAATCACGCTACATGAAATGCACCCGCGTTTCACGACATGTTCATTTTACTAAAATTCGAAGTTGTTATGATCGGGTTAAATGAAATGCACCCCTGAATTTGGGAATTAGGTACTACAACTACGTCACGAGAACCGTACTCGTAGCTATGATGATTTTATTATAAACATGCCTAAAGCAAACTACGAATGTTTAAAAAAGATATTTTACGATACTAAGTTAATACTTAATGTGAGGGCCATAAGCTATAGGTTTTGCTTGTGTATGGAAAACCTCAATTTTATTTTAACAAGGTTTGCATTTCACTTAAGCAAGACTAAGGATACTCATATTTAAATCCAAATTTGAAGTTTAAACTAAGAATCTTTTAATCAAAGACAAACTTAAAGTGTGAAAGGGCTAGGCTTTTAAAATTATTTTTGAAAAGGAGTTTGGTCTTGGGCGCTCATCACTTGATTAATTCAGGAAAAATTCAGCTTTGAAAAGTTGTATTTGGGCTCAAGGTTTGGCCCAGCAGAAAAGAACTCAAAGACTCTTGCTTCTAAAGGAGTTTTAATCAAACTTGCCCATATTGGGCTAATATCAAGCGGGACCAGTTGTAATTATCTAATGTCTGGGCCTATCCACCTCTACCTTTAGCCATTATTCACATATTTGTAGCAGCTAAATTTTCAAATCGTTATTTTAAACAGAAATAGAATTTAAAGATTAAACACGATTCTATACTGAAAATTAATGAACTGATTTGTTTTGCGACCAAAAAAACACATACATGATTTATGATAAAAGACTGATCCAAAGTTTGAACATATAGACTAGGCCCAAATCATTTGAGGTTAGTCTTTCACTTGGGCTGCAGATTCAGCCCTCTTTAATCGAATGAATATCCTTTCAGTTCTACTGAGTAGGCTCAAAGCCCAGCTCCTTTACACCACTACTATTTTGTAAAATACAATAAACACATAATTAAACTCTTAATGTATCTGTTCTGAATCTTTAGTACATGATATTAAAACCTGATTCATTATATTCTTCAAATAAACTAAACATCTTTTCAAAATCAATACCTTACATTATGACTTATTACACAAACTAACTACATTAAAAGCTAAGCTATTACAAATTTGCCTTACTGTCATCATGAAGAATTCCTGCCTCTTTTGGACATGATTTGTCCATTAGAGTTTGGTCTCATCTTGTCAAAAACAACATGATTCCCAATTTCCAGCTTTTGAACCTGCTGATTAGGCCAACTAGTGTCCAAATCTGCAGGTAGCAGCTCATAACCAAACAGACAAAGAAAGAAAACAATGGTTTTAAGTAAAGATAAGGCCATCAGATGATAGAAAGAAGAAAAAAACATAACTAAAACTTCATAATCAACATTAATAACCAGAATGTTTGGCTATAAGACAGTTTTTTTTTTGCTAGATAAAACCACAAAGACACTCATGTGTTGACTAAGTTATTCATGCTAAATCATTCCAGACTTTAAACACACATAATCAAAACCAATCAAATGCATATCAAGGGTAAACTACTGCTATCATAAAAGACATTCATTTCTACACATGCCATTTACAAAACTGATTTTATATCATTTCAACAAGACATTAAGGCATTACATATAGAAAGAGCTGAGGTTAAATACCTAGAAAGAACAACAAAAATTAGCAACCAATAGATAACTAAAGTGGTTGAAAACTTAGAACAAGAGAGCAGCAACAGGACTCAAAATCAACAACCAAAATCAGGAACCAGACTTCCAACAAAGAGCTACAGTAGCTAAAACCAGTATACCCCAAGGAAAGCCAAGAAAAACCTCCACTTCAAACCATGCTTCTCAGATTATAAAGACCAGAAATAAGAAGTTTTGAATGTTTTTGGTTGAAATAAGAAGCCAAAGAAATCAATTCTCTTTTAAAAGAAGTAGCTGAACTTGAGAGAATATTTTTCCTAGGATTTCTGAAATCTGACATGTTTTTCAGAACCTTTTGTGCATAGAATGATGATGAATGTGTGTGTGTGAATGAAGGAATATTTTTCTTTTATAGAGTGCTTTAGAATGGCATCAAAAAAGCATATTCTAACCTAAAATTCTGAAAATCAGAATAGTACAGCATCTTGATAGGGGATAAAATGTCCAACTATCCATTTTCAGCATCTTTTTTAAACTAATTTGGATAGAAGGTACACTTCTAAAACTTTCTTTCTTTAGATATTTTATTTTTAATAAAGTTCTGCAATCCCCTAAGTTTTCTTTTAGTCTAATTAAGTCCTTATATATCCTAATGATGTACAAATTCAGGACAAAATCTATAAATCAAATTAAAAGGGCAAACAGAATGATAACGATGCAATGTTAACCTTGAGACTGACCTAAAAAAACATTAATCTAATTAAACCTAAACAACACTTAATTCAAATGACTAATGCATCTATATTTAAACAAAACAGAATTGCAAAGATAGACTAAAAAGACCCTAAACAAATTCTAAACCTAACATGAAAGAACAGTGAAACCTAATTAATCTAACTCATGCAATTGAATAAAATTCAGGCATGCTTCAATTAACTTACAAAATAGAAACAAATGATCAACTAAGTAGTTGTGAATAAAGAAAAGAAAACCTAAAATTATAGCCCTAAAACATGCAGCTAAAGGAAGCAATTAACATGAAGAAGACAATTAACAAGAAAGTAAAATAAACAGAAAAGGAAATTACCTAGGTTTATTACAAACTGGACCCTACTACAAACTTGGCCAAACTTCACAAGGCAGAAATGAACTGGAACTACCATTAATCGACTGTTCTTAACAAGAACAGTCGATTAATGTATGTTTTGGGTTCACTTGACCAACCACTAACCAAGAAAAGAAGAAAAGGAAAATTCAGGTTTTTTCGGAATCGTAGATTTAAAATTCGACAAGATTAGGGATGATTTGAGAGGAACCATGGGGATATTTGGGAAGAGGAGAAGGGAGGGATTGCATGGTGTGAATTTGGTGGCATTTGGGTGACTTAGGGTTTAGAAACTAATTTTTGGATTTAAGATTCGAGGGTTTGGGTGGGGATTTTGGAGAAAAAGCTCGTGGATTTTGAAAGAGGAAGGGACGGGGGTTATGGGGTGTTAATTTGAAGGTGTTTGGAGCACCGGAACCGTCATGAGGCGATATCCAAGAGCGGTTAGCGGCGGAGATGGTGAAGTATCTTAGGGCAGCTAGGGTTTGGGGTTAGATACAGAGATGGTGAGAGATACAAAGTGATGAGAGGTCTTTGGGGGGTGGTCTCATTTTAGGATAGTTATATAGCAATTAAGAGGCTAGTTCAGAGTCGTTGGATCATAAAGATCCAATGCTCGTGATTGAGGGGGAAAGAAAACGGGATCGTTTCATATAAGTGGGGGTTGGACCGGGTATGTCAATTTTGGGCTTGGATTTGGGTGTTGGGACCGGGTTTAAGCATAAAAATCAGCCCAAATTTAATTTTAAAAACTTTCTTCAATTAACCCTTTTATTTCCTTTTTCTTTTTTTTTTAAAACCTAAATTAAATTCCTAAATTAATCTAAATTGTAAATCTAACTAATTATCTAATTATAAAAATTATAAAAAAATTACTCGATCCTAAATTAAAAGAGAAAAATCAATAACCTAAGAATTAAAAGGTAAAAAATGTAAAATGAGCTATTTTTGTGATTTTTATTTTTTAATAAAATAAATAATTAACTAATTAATCCTAAAAATGTAAAAACAAAACCTAAATGCAATGCATGGTATTTTTGACATTTTTCATGATTTTAATAAAAATTAAATGTGCGCAGAAATGCAAGTAATTAATAAAAACCCTACAAAAAATCCTATAAAATGGCGAATAATTGGAAAAAATCTATTTTCTTGAATTTTATAGGAGTATTTCATATAGGGCAAAAATCACATGCTCACAATAGTTCAATGATGGCAGTGGAAAGTGAAGCAACTGAGTATGATTCAATCTTTGCCTTGATGGCTCAGTCTGATGATGGTGATGATGATGATGAGGTAAATTTTTTGGATATTCAGAGAAATCTGAAATCTTATTCTCTAAAAAAAACTCATATCATTAGCAAATGTGTTAACTGATGCTTATCACAGTCTTATAAATGATAAAGATACTTTGATTGTACAGTTAAGAGAAGTAGAATAGACCAAAGATGACCTAGTAGTCGTTGTAGTTGATCTAAAAGAAACAATTGAGAACTTGAAGAAAGATAAGGATGCCTTAGATGAAAAAATTGCAAATATAGAATAAGAAAGAGATGATCTAATAGTTGTTATGGTAGACCTTAAAGAGACCATTGAGAGTGTAAGTAGGGAAAAAGATGTATAAATTGAGAGAGTTGCTAGCATTGAGCATGAGAGAGATGACCTACTAGTGGTGGTAGTGGATTTAAAGGAAACAATTGGGAAACTTAAAATGAAGAGTAGGCTTGAAAATTCTCAAAAAGGAAAGGAAGTTGCAAGCGAGGCACACATTAATCTTGAAAGTGAGTTAAATTCAGTGAAGTCTAGTTTGTGTGTTGAGCTTGAGTAAAACAAACAACTTCATGAAGAACTAGGTAGAGTGAAGAGTTATCTTGAAAAATCACTCAAGTGGAACTGGTCTTCTGATGCTATCACTACCATGTAAACCAACAATGGGGGAAACATGTAGGGGATTGGGTTTCAAAGGGAAAATATTCCCTACAACCCTCATAGCAAGTACGTTGTTGTACCTGACAATTGGTTTTTCACTCACTGCGGTAACAATGGGCACCTTAAAGAAAACTGTAAGGCCAAATTTCAGTCACAGTAGAAAAATAAATCTTTTGCTGAAAAAGTAACTATTGGTAGAGAACCTGGTCCCTCATATAAAAAATGCATGATGTCTGCATGGACCAAAAGATCCCTCACTCACCCCTTTCCTCATTACAATGTACCTAAATTAGTTTGGGTTCCTAAAGCTAACTAATGATTTTCTTGTGCAGGGAACAGTGAAAGGAAGTAGCCTACAATGGTACATGGATAGTGGTTGGTCAAAGCATATGACTGGAAGTACAAATAATTTCCCTTCACTTAAGGCCCTGCAAGGAGGGAATGTATCCCTTGGAAATGGCAATAAAGGATACATTATGGGAGTTGGAAGGATTGGGAAGTCTCTCTCTCACTCAATCAAAAATGTGTACTACGTGAACGGGTTGAAGTACAGCTTGTTAAGTGTTTCCCAAATCTGTGACAAGGGAAACAAGGTGGAATTTGTGTCAAAAATCTGTACAGTCACAAACCTGGTGACTGGTGAGGTGGTGCTAGTGGCAAAAAGATATACGAATATCTATGTTGCTGATTTTGAGTCTTTGAAGAATGGTGATCTAAGTTGTCTAAGTGTTGTTGATGATGATGATGAATTATGGCACAAGAGGCTGGTTCATTCAAGTTTCACGTTGCTGAACAAGTTATTCAGGAAGGACCTGGTTCGTGGTCTGCCAAGTCAAGCTTTAAGGATCACAAAGTACGTGATGCATGTGTAAAAGGGAAGCAGGTTAGATCCTCATTCAAACCCAAGAAGGAAGTCAGTACCTCCAGGCCACTTGATCTTCTTCACATGGATCTATGTGGACCTATTAGGGTGGCAAGAAGGGAAGGAAAGAAATACATCATTATTATAGTGGACGACTACTCCAGATTCACCTGGACATTATTTCTCAAAACCAAGGATGAAACCTTTGAAGTGTTTGTTGCCTTCATCAAAAAGATTCAAGTGAAGATGGGTAATAAAGTAGCCTGCATTAGGTCTGATCATGGGACAGAGTTTGACATTGTCAAATTTAATGAGTTTTGCACTGAAAATGACATCACTCACAATTTTCCAGCTCCAAAAACACCTTAACAAAATGGTGTTCTGGAGAGGAAGAATAAAACTCTTGAAGACATGGCAAGAACAATGCTAATTGACACTGGGATCGCAAAGTATTTCTGGGCAGAAGCTGTCAATACTGGTTGGTACTTGGTGAATAGGTGCATGATCAGGTCCCTTCTAAACAAAATTTTATATGAACTGCTGACTGGAAGGAAGCCCAAGCTGACACATCTAAGGACTTTTGGGTGTAAATGCTTTGTTCACAACAATGAAAAGGAAGCTCTTGGAAAATTTGATGCCAAAGTGATGAAGGAATTTTTCTGGGATAATCATCTCAAGGCAAAGCTTACAAAGTATACAACAAAAGGACTCAATGTGTTGAGGAAAGTATACATGTGATCTTTGATGAAGCTCACCTCTCCTGTGAGAAGGACACACGTGTTGACCAAGATGGAGAGCCCTTATCTGCTCCAGGTGAAGTGATTGACATGGAAAATAGAAAGGCAAACATGATAAGCCATGTCAAGGAATTCAGTGAAGATGATGCAAATACATATCCATCCATTGGAGAGGAACCTGTTCCCCCGATTACAAAACTGAAGCTGAAAATAGAGTTGTTGATGCAATCCAAGGTACTCCACTTACTGAAATAAGAAGTGCCCAAGAACCTCAATCAGACATACCTGGGTCTTCTACCAATAAGATTCAGGTACCAAACTGGAAGCCCAAAAACTCACATCCTCTTGACAACATAATCACCCATCTCGATTCAGGAGTTCAAACCAGATCAAAAGCAAGAGACTCACTTGCCTTTTCAGCCTTTCTTTCCCAAATAGAGCCCAAAAATATTAAAGAAGTGTTGAAAGATGCACTCTGGATCACAGCCATACAAGAGAAGTTGCATCAATTTGAAAGAAATAAGTTATGGCACCTGGTTCCTCGACCTGCAGATCGAACTATCATAGGAACCAGGTGGGTATTCAGGAACAAACTTGATGAGTTTGGAAATGTAACAAGAAACATGGAAAGGCCTGTAGTTCAAGGCTACACTCAGGAAGAAAGGATTGATTATGATGAAACATTTGCTCCAGTAGCTCGAATGGAAGCCATTAGAATTCTTATTGCCTTTGAATCTCATATGGAGTTCACATTGTTCCAAATGAATTTCAAAAGTGCATTTCTAAATGTCTATATGAAAGAAGAAGTCTATGTCAAGCAGCCTCCTAGTTTTAAGTGTCACAAGCATCTTGAGCATGTGTTCAAACTGGACAAGGCATTGTATGGGTTAAAGTAGGCTCCCAGGGTTTGGTATGAAAGGTTGTCAAAATTCCTTCTAGAAAATGGCTTTGCAAGAGGGAAAATTGACAACACTCTTTTTCTGAAGAAACGAGGGAGAAACCTGCTCATTGTTCAGGTGTATGTTGATGATATCATCTTTGGAGCCACAACTGACTCTCTTTGTGAAGAATTTGCAAAACTCATAGGGAGTGAATTCAAGATGAGTAGGATGGGAGAATTAAATTTCTTCTTAGGAATTTAAGAAACAATCTCAGAAGGGAACATTGATAAGTCAGTAGAAGTACATCAAGGAGCTGCTGAAAAGGTTTGACATGGAAGCATCAAAAGTTATCCACGCCCCTATTGCCACAGCTACCCTCCTAGACATGGATGAACCTAGTTCCCCTGTAAATCAGACCATGTATAGAGGGATCATAGGGTCACTCCTGTATCTCACTGCAAGTAGACTAGATATTGTTTTCAGCGTGGTTCTCTGTGCAAGGTTTCAATCTAATCCAAAGGAATCTCATCTGAAGGCTGCCAAGAGAATACTGAGATATCTCAAAGGAACGCAGGACATATTTCTCTAATATCCCTCAAGTGATATCTTTGATCTTATTGGGTATGCTGATGTTGATTATGTAGGATATCTAGTGGACAGAAAAAACACGTCTGGAATGGCACATTTCCTGGGTTCTTGACTAATATCATGAGGTACAAGGAAGCAAAACTTTGTGGCACTCTCAATTGTAGAAGTAGAATATGAGGCAACTGCCTCTTACTGTGCTCAGTTGTTGTGGATCAAGCAGCAGATCGAAGACTTTGGAAGTTCTCAGACTTTGTGCCTATCTTATGTGACAACACAAGTGCACTCAATATGGCCAAAAATCCAGTCCAACATAAGAGAACCAAGCACACTGTTGTGCGTCATCACTTCCTTAGATACAATGTTGAAAAGGGGCTTATTTGCATGAAATTCTACAACACAGAAGATCAAATTGCTGATATATTTACCAAAGCCCTAAATAGAGAACACTTTGAGAAAAATCGTCTAGCATTGGGTTTGATAAAAACCAATTGAGAACCTGATCCCTCAATGATTGGCTATGAAAGAAATGTTTAGGTAAAATTAGCTAAAAAGTATTTTCTGGCAAAGTCTAACTCATCTTTATACCATTACAGATAGACACGTTTGATGATTATAGTGAAAATAAATAGTTGAGGCAGTATACGCTGGTAAAAAGGGCAAAGCTTACAGATGCAAGATTAGTCAGGGAACCTGGTTCTCCTGACACAGATTAGTAGTTTTTCTATTCTCTCATGTACAATTTTGAACGGTTAAAACAAGTTCCACGTCATCAGCATGTCAGTTTTTAGTCTTGTGTCTTTTGAGCCTAAACGTCTCACCCATTAATGATTAACCAAACTCCCCAAAACTGCTTCCCTTTCTAACCGGTCCCTCATCCATCATAAATACATCTATCATTGTCATAGCACTATTCACATCAACCCTTCAAACTTGTTTCTTCTTTGTTCTCTCTTCAGTCTACCAAATCCTTTCTCTTCTTCTCATCAAGGCTGAAAATCAAATAACCTCTAGTGTTCCAAGCAACACTCCCACTAAATCCTCGCCAGTTAAAATACCAACACTAGACTCCTCTCTCCATACTATTGCTATCCAAAACCCTAGGATAGAGTCACCCCCACATTCTGTCTCCTCTCCTACCCAATCGAGTTCTGGCTCTCAAAGGAGTCGCAAAATATCGACTCACAAAAGATTTGTAGCTCAGAGCTCTTCTCCTACTTTGTTAGAAAAAGGGGATGAAAAGAGTACTGCTGACAATGAAGAAAATCAGGAAATCTCAAGTTCTCATATGGAAGAAAGGTTAAAGGTAGATCAAACTGAGGGGTTCGAGAACGTTGACTCAACAAATACTGTAACGGATCTCGTGTCCACAGGTAACACTCCTACCTCTCCTGAGATTCCCATGGACCTACAAGAAAAAGAAGCTATAGAAAACATGTTGTCCATAGCTAATGAAGGGGTTATTATCGAAGAAGGTAAGGATGGGTTTGAGACTTAGGGGGAAGAGTCTAAGGTTGTGGAAGAGGGTAAAGAGCTTGTGCCTGTTGAATCATCGGCACAGGAAGGTGCTACTAGGGAACCTACTAGAGGAACTGATCCCTCTTCGGAGGATCCAACTCAGGTGTCCTCTTAGGAACCCCGGGGCAGTACTGACCCTGCTCCCTCTCCTCATTTAGATGTTGAGCCTCTGAGTGTGGTTTTGCCTGAGATGAGACCTGTGTCTGAAGAACAAAAGGAGGATAGTGAAGAAGATTTTGATGATTTTCCAATTGCCAGTTTGCCTAGGCGTAAATCAGTTGTTGATGAAGAGCCAACTCCTAAGAGACCCACTACAAGGTTGTAAAAGACGGAGACTCTTTAGTCTACGCTTAAGAATAGTCAAACTAAGTCAATGAGAAGAAAATTAGTGAATGATGGCAAAGTTATGAATGAGAAGATAGTGCCTGTTGTGAATGTGGATGAGGAAGAAGATGAGGAACCTAGTTCATTGACTAGAAAGGTCTCACAAAAGCATGGTCTCCCCAAGCCTAAAAGGAGATCTTTTGTGTTTGGTAAAAGTCTGAATAAGTTTGATAATGTTGTTGCTAGTGAAAATATGGTAAAATAATCTAGCAATAAATCTGTGGAAGTGTCTGGTGCTGTTTTGATGGAAGAATTGGGTGAAAAATCTGTGAAGTCTGATGACAAAGGGAAGAATATTCGCAAGCCTGCTAAGAGAAAAGTTGACACTAATGAGGAACCTGGTTCCTTAAAGAAGGCCAGAGGTGGTGATCCAAGGAGTGCTAGGAAAGCGAGATTGAGAAGACAAAAGGTGCTTTGGGGTCGCACATATGCACCTGATATCTTGGAAGATGTTGGTATGAGACAGTTGCTTGAGATCTGTGAGTTCCAACAGTGCAGGTACCTGTTCACGAGTGATGCTACTAGGGTGTATGAGGAGGAAGTTCAAAGTTTCTATGCCGACTTGTCCAAGGTTGAGGATGATCACATCTGTGTCTTGGTGAATGGAGTTAATATGGTAATGGACTCTACCTTGTTGGGGTCTATTCTTGGTGTGCTTGCTGAAGGGTTGTCTAGTGTTCAGGGAACCTGTTCTTAAAACTTCAGAAATGGAATCTTGAAGGACAAAGCGGCTCAGCATGGGGAACGGATTCAGGCCTTCCTTCATGTATACCAACTGCTATTTGAGATGGTGAACAAAATATTGCTGCCTCGAGTTGAGAGAAGATATATCACCTCTCGCATAGACCTGTTCCTCATGGAAGCACTGGACAACTTCACTACCATCAATCTGCCTGGGATCATGATAGAGTACATGAATAAAGTGGCAGACTTTAAAGATGGTAATCATGGGTTGTCGTATGGGTTTCTACTCACCAAGGTCTTTGAGCACTTCAAGGTTCCTCTGGGACAAGTTAAAGTGGGCACCAAGAAGCAAACTTTTTCAGAAGCCACTCTTGAAGAATGTGAGTGTATTGAGAAAGTTGGAGGGGTTGGAAGCACTTCTACCATATCTCAATTGATAAATGCTCAAAACAGTGCTACTACTGAGATAAGGCAACTGAAAGCAAGGAATGCTATCCTTGACACTCAGTTAAGTGAGCTGCAAGAGGCACCTGGTTCCAGTAGCTCCCAAAGTGAAGAGGTTGCTTGTCTGACATAAGAGAATGTTGATCTCAGGAAACAAGTGGAGGAACTGAAAGAGAGACTGCTCAATGAGCAAATGTAAAAAAATGCTCGAATGGATTTAGTCCTCCAAACCCTTGCCTCTGTCTCTAAGCCCTCTCCTTCTAGTGCTCCCTAAATAGTGTCCCCTCAGAGTCAAATCTTCCCTCAGTATCAGTTCTTGTGATGATTATTAGTGGTATTTTTTGTTGATCATTCTAACTTGTGGATATGGTAGTAACATTGACTCTACTCCTGTTTAAAAGTCCAAATTATGTTAATGCAAGCTTTTCCCTTTTTGTTGCTTATATCTTGCTTTTATGCTCTATTTTTAGTCATGATTGTGTGCACATAAGTGGCATGAGTTAACTTAAAGCTAGACTTCTTTATTGCTTAAAAGCTTGTTATTGATCTTTTTAAGATGCCAAAAGGGGGAAGAATAATTGCATAATTGTTTTATGATGTGCACTGATTAAAAGGGAATGCAGATTCAGGGGGAAACCTAAGGTCTTTCTGGTTCATTATCTGGCTCTTAAAGGTTCTTTGTACGATTTTCAATTATGAGTTTGTCATCATCAAAAAGGGGGAAATTGATAGGTTACAAGTACCTTGCTTTATGTTTTGATGATCTAACAAACTTAGTATCAAGAACTAGATAAGCAACCTGTTACACATTCTCAAGACCTTAAGATCGAAAGGTTCCAGTTTGGGATATGTCTCAACTCTTCAAAGTCTAAGGAATAGCTTGGGAACAGGTCACTACCAGCTCCGAGGTAACTGTACAAAGTCAACTCTCCAGCTGAAAAAGTTGTTGCCTGCACACGCTACAGTATAGGAATAGTGCAGCAGTCAACTTTTCGTGGAAGGCTTTTTACCTACCTTGCTTACATCATTGTAACTGATGTCACACATGTATTATTAACATCAAGGAAGGTAAAACACATCACTTGAACACTTAGAGAATTCACTCAAGCTCTTTCACGTGACTGATCATCCAACAAGCAATTCTCAAGTGCATCAAGAACAAAAAACAAAACAACTACGGACCAGTTCCTACATCAAGTTATTGTATGTCCTTAGTTGAGTTGTAACTTTGTAAGTTCTTCAAGTGTAATTCCTACTTAGATTATTTAGAAGTATTCTAACTCTTTGTAAATCTTAACCCTTGTATTTGAGTCTTGGCTAGATTTAGTCGAGTTGTAAAGTCTTCGTAATAAAGTTATTACAAAGTGACTTGTAATAGAGTAATACAAGTTAGTGAAGGATTAAGAGGTTAATTCCTAGGTTGCATAGGTTGTAATCTAAAAGTTTCGCAGTATTGAAGTTGAAATCTTACAAGGGTAGGTCTTGGTTTTTAATCCCGTTGAGCTGGGAATTTTCCACGTAAAATTCCTCTTGTCATTCATTTACTGTAGTGTGCGTGTGTTATGTTGAACCTGATAGAGAACCTGGTTCTCTATAGAGTTTGGTGGACCCTTATATTCTATCAAGGAAGAACTATGTGAGGAGGTGATTCTACTCGAAGGGCATTATAAAGCATTGCCCCTAGAAGTGATGATTGCACCAAGGTGAGAATTCCGGAGCCAAAGGCTTATGGTGGTGCAACCTGAAAAATTTATTATGGGATATGGAGTAGTATTTCCAGGTTGCTCATGTGCTGGACGATGACAAGGTGACCATTACACCTATGTATTTGATTGATGATGCAAAGGTATGGTGGCGTACGCGAGTTGTGGAACTGGAAAGTGCTGGATTGCCCAAAATTGAAACTTGGGATATGCTGAAGAAGAAATTAAAATCTCAATTCCTTCCAAGAAACTCGTCATGGGTTGCGAAAGATGGATTGTGTCGCTTGAAACAAAGTGGCATAGTGAGGGAGTATGGAAAGGAGTTCTCATCCTTGATGTTGAATGTGAGTAATATGGTAGAGGAAGACAAGATGCATTACTTCATGAGCGGATTGAAGGGATGCGCGTAATTAGAGTTGAGAAGGCAGAATGTTCAGAGCCTCTCTACTGCTATTGTGGCGGCAGATTCATTGGTTGACTTCAATTTAGGTGATGACCCAGCTAAATCTTTGCATTCAAAGTCTGATGCAAGGAAGAACAAGCAAGGAAATGGAAGAAAAGTGGAAAAGTCCAAGTTGCTAAAGATGACAGGTATGCCAATAATGGGAGGCAGGCTGAGACTTCCAATGTCAAGGAAAAAAGTGACAAATTCAAAGGATGCTTTACGTGTGGTGGAAATGTTCGGTGCAGGCCAGGGTGAATGTTGTGTTGGCTACAGAAAAACAAGATCAAGTGGAAGAAACAAATACCATTATGGCAGATGTGAATGGAGCAACAGGGGCATTGTATGTCAACAACCCCTTGGGGCTCATAAACTAAGTTGGCTCGACGAGGACGTCGATTTCAAAGGATGCAAGTGGTTTTTAGGGGCCTGAATCTTTGACAACAGGCATGGCATGGTTGTGGCAACGATTGGGGTGATGAACTTATCATTGACCTATGTGCGGGCAAAATGATCAAGCGGGTAATGGGCAAGACATTGTTATGTGGGTTGTTGTGGGAAAGTATTGGCCAAGGTCTTGGGGCAGACAAAACATCTTGGCAAAGGCTTGAAAAGGCAATATGGGCAAGTCAGGGCAAAATGGCATGTCATATATGGGCAAGTCAGGGCATTATGGCATGTCATACGCGCCAAAGCCAGTGGCACGGGTACTTTGGGTTGTGGCAATGCCAAGTGCGGGCTAAGCTAAGGCAAAACAATGTGAGATGATGTTAAAAGCTTTAGATAGCTCATACAAGGTTTTGTAAAGCAAAATACAAGCAATGGAATGGGTAAAACAAGGGTTGACATGAACAAGGCAGAAACTCGGCCAAGACATGTGCAGGTGGCAGTAGCGTTGGGCGTGTGCAGCAAAGTCATGAGTGGTGGGTTTTGGGCACGGCATTGGTGTGGAGCAATGTCAAAAGGATCCAAGGCTAGGCATAATGCCAGCCTTGGGCGTACAGCAGTTGGCCAGTAAAAGCGCACATGCAGTGCACATGACAAAGTAGTGGGTGGTTACCTTTTTGTAACTACTTGTACCCATGACTACTTTATGCTTGTATCTCCTATCATTTCATGTAGATCATGTCCTATGTAGATCGGGATGTCAACTAGAAGATAGGAACATAATTAGCATTAGCCCGCCAAGTGAAAAAAGTTGTAGGCAACAAGTGTCAATATGTTGCCAAGTGCCAAAGACGGCCTATGTGCTATAAATAGGTGTCTTTGGACTTAGTCAGATGTATGTGGGGATTTTTGTGTGAAATTCAGTAAGGGAAACAAGAGAAAAATATGAGGGTTTCTAAGTGTTTCAAAAGGGGCTAAGACTGGATATTAGGCAAGTCTTTGTGTGCAAGATAGACTTGTGATCTTGACTAGATGAAGTGGGCTATGAATGACTTGTGTTCATAGCATAGTGAGGGTTTCCTTTGTAAGTTTTCGAATTAATACAAAGTTGGGATTTTCCCGAATTTTATTGTGTTCTCTTTACGCTTGCTGCCTAAAATAATTCTATGTACAAACTTGCTGAAAATTTGGCTAAGTGTTGGGAAGGCTAAGTCAAGTGCAACTTGACTGCCACGCGGGTGTAATTTTGGGCTGACTAAAATCGCCCATGTGTCACTTACCATGAAGGTATTGAGTATAATTGTGGATACAATGTTATACATGAACTTGAGTTCACCTCTTTAGAGGATAAGGGATATGGTAAACAACTAGTGGAGTAGCAAATGATGTCTGCGGTATTGCGAGTAACAAGATCCTCATGTTAGTAGCGAATCCTTTCCGTATGTGGTTGGATTTCTACGTAGAGCTTTTGTACAACCTTAATAGGTATGAAATATTATAACTTTATATGCTCGCAGGTCGCACGAACTATTTGTCAGTATGAATGTGTGTTATCGTTGTGATACTAGACAGAGTCTTGCCCATATGAACCGACTCGACCCATTTAGAAAGGATAAGGACATAAGGTTTAGAGAAGTTAAGAGGTAACTTTCTTAAGGAGAAGTTATAAAATAACATAGTTATTTTTCTTTAGTAGTGAAAACAGATTTCATTATAGATGGACTTTCTTCTCCTTTTGCAAGAAAAGAAACAAACATCAGTTTCTATCCATCAATAGGGAAGTGTTCTTCTCTTGTTTTCTAAAAACAAAACACTCACATAGGATAAGATATTTATTTTGTGGCATTAAACGTCATTTTCTAGTAAATTGGAGTTCGACTTGGGGCAATTTTTTTGGTGGTGAGTTCAATAATCTCCATTGTGCTAAAAGGTACACAATTCGTTGTTCTCGCCCCTCGGTTTAATCTAACATTCTTTTTTTGGTAAACAAACAATTTTGTTCACCGATCGGTCCTTAAAATTTTGTTTTTCTTTTCTATTTTCCTTTTTTCTTTTGGGCAGGTTAACGAGGCTCAGTTAAGCGAAAGAGTGACGGAAAGGGGTTCGCTTTTAATTGACAGTTTATAGCCCGTTTAGCCAAGCTGCAAAAACCAGCTTATTTTGAGAAGTACTTTTTTTCAAAAATGTTTTTCTCAAAAGTACTTTTGGTGAGAAACAGTTTGTGTTTGGCTAATTAATTTGAAAAGCACTTCTGAGTAGCAATTAGTGTTTGGCCAAGCTTTAAAAAACTGCTTCTAATTGTATTTTTTTCAAATGTGCTTCTCAAAAAAATACTTTTGGAGAGAAGCTACTTTTTTCTGCTTCTCCAAAACTGTTTTTGTTTCTCCTCAAAAGCACTTTTTTCTTTTCAAAAGCTTGGCCAAACACCTCATTTTTGGCCAAAAATGCTTTTGGCAAAAAAAAAAATTACTTTTGACCAAAAATAAGTTTGACCAAACTGGCTATTAGTTCCGGTGGTTAGGCTCTTATTGGATTCTTTACACAATAATAGTAAGCAAAAGAAAATAGATGCCTATTAACTTTTCGAGAAAAGATTGTTGATTTTCTCTCTCTACTCACTTGTTTTTATTGTTTTTCTCAATTACTTTACTTACTGTTTATCGCATTGCTGATGCTCTAACCTATAACAAACGATCATAGAGAATTTTCCCTCTACACTAATCTGTCGGTTTTTTAAAGTCGAAGGGGGAAGGGGAGAGAGTGGAGGATATTTCCTTCAAGAGTTTTTGTAATTAAGTACTCCAATTGGCAGGCAATTTCGAGGAACTAGCAAGACTTTTTCTAGTCCTGCTAATCCTTCAGTGAGTTTGTTTTTTTAGTTAGAATCATTACCAAGTTTGGGACTCAACAAATGAGAATTTGATACCACCCTGATTAAACAAGTATGATCGTTCTCCTTTACCAACCTAGCCAGCAGTCCAGTTATATTCATTAAAGAAATTCTGTTTAAATTAAGTCATGAATATGTTATGAGCTAATATTTCTGATCTAGCAGCCTCATCCATTAAACTTATAGTCAACTAAAAGATTTGTTCATAAAAAAGTTAACAACCCCAAACCAACCAAAAAGCATAAAGCACGCCAACTGAACTACTACCAAGTATCAACCTCCAACAAACAGCACATAATACCCTGGCCTAACAATTTATTGTGGTTGTGCAAGAACTGATTCCTAAACCAGATTCCATCTAACAATGATTAATTGGACTTAGTTTTGAACTCTGGTACTGGTAAGCTCATTGAATATTGGGTACCTCACCAGTACAGGTACTCAGATAACTATATACACCAAAGATAAGACATATGAAAAGAGATCATATAGCATTTTAAAAAAAATATCTACTAGTCTCCCCCGCTTCATTGACTTGTAGACCACACCCTTGGATAAGTACTTTCTCAAGAAAGACTTTCCTCTATTTATCATATAGCCAGAATTACGAGGGAAAAAAAGGAACAAGCATAAAAGAAAGTTTGAATGCGATCTGATTGAGTATCACTTCGGTGTACCATTTGATATATATCCGGTTCAAAAATACAACTGAAATACTTTAATAGAAACAAAGCACCAGGAGCACATTAAAATAAAGATGAAATCATTGAACATCAATAATCAGAGTTTTTATTGCGAGGATAAGAGAACGCTAAAGGGAAACCACAGTAGAAAGGAAATAAAAGGAAACAGCTTCTCCCAATAAAAACCATCAGGCAGAAGTCAAAAGACAATTTGAGGGGCAGTTCCCTCACTGTTGTTCATTGTCAGTTTTGGTTTCCTTGATTTCATCAGCGCCATCATCCTGTATCACAAGCAGAAATGTAAAACTATCAATATTTGGCCAACGCTTTTTTGATTCAAAGGCAAGAACTCTAGTAATACAGCTAACAGACAAGAAGGAAACAAACACAAACAAAGTAGCAGAGTTATCTACCTGCATATCAGAGGTCCAGAGAGTAAGATTGTCACGAAGCAGTTGCATGATCAAAGTGCTATCCTTGTAAGACTCCTCTCCCAGTGTGTCCAATTCCGCAATTGCTTCGTCAAAGGCCTAGCCATAAATCAAAAAATATAAGATGAAAAGGGAGATACACCGACCAGGAAAACTAAACATTAATCTTGATTAGTTGGGCTCAACATTAATTCCTTTTTGGCCTAAGTCAAATCAATTAAGCAACTAGGCAACAATTCCAAACAAAACTCCAACGTAATTGTTATGCTTTATTCAGGCTTAAATCATTCCAGAAAGGGCCTTATTCAAATCTAGATGAAATGACAAGAGATTCATACCTGTTTAGCAAGATTGCAGGCACGATCAGGAGAGTTCAAAATCTCATAATAAAACACAGAGAAGTTGAGAGCCAGTCCAAGTCGGATAGGGTGAGTTGGGGCAAGTTCAGCATTTGCAATATCCTGCAAGCATTCAGACCAAAATGCGCAAATTTGAAGATAAGCAACATAATCTTTACTCATACAGGGAAAAAAATAAGTGGACCAAATAGATGTCATGGATAATTTTTTTTAAAAGAATGACCTTTAGTTATGTGAAATAGCAATCCGAACATTGTCACATAAATTATGACAGATAAATATTACTTTTTAACAAGACTAGATAAACGATAAATTTTGATAATATTTTAAAATTTCATTAACTACTTAACACTACGTATTTTTTTATTACAAGTTACAACCCATAACGACAAATAACCGAGTCTTAATGAATTGTAGCAATAAGCCCCCCACCCCCCACCCCTACTTATCATACCCATCGTGTATTTAGGGTGGGATTGCACTGGGTGTGTTGTTGTTGTTATTTTATCAATACAAAATAGCATAGATATTCATAAATAAAATACAAAATATTTATAGGGTTATTTTTTTCTATTCAAATAAATGTACACAATAGATCATTTCTTTCCATGAAAAATTATACTTCAAGTTGTTCACCCCAACCCTTTCTCAGCAATAACTTGGTCGTTCAGGGCCTTCTTCTTTAGTCTAGACACCTTTTTCTATTCGGAAATAATTTAAAAATAAGCATTCAGAATTTACATTTAATGACATAACTTGTTTGGACCAAATTAATATAAAGTTTATCTTTTTACTTGTAGAGGAAAAATGAAAAGATATGTCAAACTCTCGCCGCTATTCATTCAAGTTCGTGGGCCGAAGATACATTGTAGCTCTAGGGACCTAAGTTCCATAATATCTTATGAAATTCCTATCACTAATTCAACCCAAAACAAAACCTAATTAACATCAATCTCGGGGGAAATTAGATAAATCCAATCTGAAAATAATCATCAATGGGAAAATCTACACAAATAGATCCATGAAAATTCATCAATTCAAACATATAAGAACAAAGACGCTATACCTGAGCGGCTTTGTAGGCGGAGAGAGTACTCTCAGCGGCTTCCTTACGTTCAGCACCAGTCTTAAACTCAGCCAAATAACGATGATAATCACCCTTCATTTTAAGGTAAAATACCTTAGAATCACCAGCTGAAGCAGAAGGAATAAGACAAGAATCAAGGAGCTTGAGAATGCCATCACAGATATTGGAGAGTTCAGATTCAATCTTAGATCTGTATTCCTGAATGCATTTCACATGGTCCTCGTTACCCCTCGACTCCTCCTTCTGTTCGATGGAGGAGATTATACGCCACGAGGCTCTACGAGCCCCGATAACATTCTTGTACGCCACGGAGAGGAGATTTCTCTCCTCTACCGTGAGTTCCTCTGACGTCCCTAGGGAAGTCGAAACTTTCTCCATGAACGATACCATTTCCTCATATCTCTCGGCTTGCTCGGCAAGCTTCGCCATGTACACGTTCTCCTCACGCGCCATAATGAATTCTAATTAGGGATCTCTTTTCTTTTTGGTTGTGTTGATGTTTGAATTTTTGAGATCTGGGGAGTTTGTGTGTTTTCAAGTGGATTTAAAACTTGTGAGAACAAAGGGCATTTTGCTGTTGGACTTTTTTAGGGATGGGAGAGATTTTAGGAATTTTTTTCTTTATATTATTATTATATAATCCCTCTGTTTTAATTTACGAAAGCATGGAGTTTAAGGAAATAGAGAAGACTTTTGATCTTGTGGTCTAAAATGAGACACATATATTATGTGTGGTTATAAATCCTTGTGTAAAAGTAAATTATTTCCAAATAAGGAAAGGGGTCATTCTTTTTGGCACGCACTAAAAAGAAAATAGGTTCACATAAATTGAAACGGAGAGATTATTATATTATTTTATTTTTAAATATATTGGTGTTTTGGTAGGTTTAATATGAGCCGTTGGATTAGGAGATTGACAGCTGGATTTTGGAAGCCGTGATTGGACGGATATGGGCCGAAATTGGGCTACGTGGGTTGTCACGTCCGGCCCGTATTTTGACCAATCAATGTCTGTTCTTAGCCGTTGTTTTTTTGGTTGATTTTAACTATGTGATGGAAGAATGATTCTAAAATAATAAGTCGCCTGCCACTCACCTCTCTTGTGGAAGTCGCACAATTATTTTAATTCTTGGAAGGGGAGGCTTTGTGGTGTGGACAAATTGGTATTTGCGTTGTAGGAAAATTAAGAGCCCGTTTGTGTATTGGTCAAAATCTGATCGTTGTGGTTAACCTAATCAGGACTCCGTCCAAATGGCGGGGTAAGGAAAGACGCTATGATTTGCTCCAAATCACGTACTCACAGTGCCCGTTAAGTCGAAGAACAATACTCAGGGAACGACGAAAACGGACGTGGTATGAAGATGCTTTGACTCAAAAACATAGCAAGGACTCCATGACTATATATAGGGAGGGGACCTTCCTACAAAGGGGGTTTTTTTCTCTCTTTCCTCTCCTCTATAATCTTCTTAGCGAAAAGAAGACAAAACAATCTTCCATTGATTATGTAAAACAGTCATCTCCATCAATTAGTGAGAGAAGAAATGAAAAACCTCAATAAGATTGATCGCCCCTATTTCATCTTATGCATCATTTTCTGATTTGCTTATAGATCTGGAATTTATTATGCTTGACTAAGATTTACCTCTTCATCTTCATTAATTAATTTAATCAAAAAGGTTTCGATATCTTTTGGTCAAACAGTTTGGCGCCGTCTGTGGGAATTTCTTAGTGAAATTTCCTAGTCCCTTCCAGATCAAAAATCGTAAACATGATCGCCCGCCATAAAGAGCGGTAAGTAAACCTCACATGCTAACCTAGATCATGATGCTACATGCAAACGGAAGCCACAACCAGCATCCTCCCCCGCACGTCGGGCAGCCCAGGAATCAACCAAAACAAGCCTAAAATCGCGCGGGGCCAAGGCACGAAAAAGGAGAGGAAAGAGAATTGAATACAGCTGTCGAATTCAAAAGCCACCGCCTCATCAGCCATCGAAACACCAAGCAAAATGATAGCAACGCTACAAATCCACCCTCATCCACCAACTCCCCGAATCGGGGAAAAGGGAATATCATGTTGGCCCACCTTCCGATGTTCACTCAAACAGGAACGCGAGTGCCGCATGGGCAAATGAGCGAAGAAACATCTCAACTGGAAAATGAGAAGTTACTACAAAACAACCGAAATATCGTCCGCCTGATGACCCAACTCTCAAAAAATAAAATTGGGACTCATCAAAGGATATCCAACTCTCCAAAAAAAGCTAGGAACAGCGATGGGTTAACATTTCGACGAAAGTTCGAAATAACACCCTTAAGGCCAAAGGCCTTCGCCGAAAAGAAGAGTTCGACCTCGATTGAATAACGGCGAGTTAACATTTCGACGAAAGTTCGAAATAACACCCTTAAGGCCAAGGGCCTTCACCGAAAAGAAGAGTTTGACCTCGATCGAACAACGACGGGTTAACATTTCGACGAAAGTTCAAAATAACACCCTTAAGGCCAAGGGCCTTCACCGAAAAGAAAAGTTCGACCTCGATCAAACAGCGACGGGTTAACATTTCGACGAAAGTTCGAAATAACACCCTTAAAGCCAAGGGCCATCGCCGAAAAGAAGAGTTTGACCTCGATTGAATAGGGACGGGTTAACATTTCGACGAAAGTTCGAAATAACACCCTTAAGGCCAAGGGCCTTCGCCAAAAATAAAAAAAGTTCGACCTCGATCGAACAGCGACAGGTTAACATTTCGACAAAAGTTCAAAATAACACCCTTAAGGCCAAGGGCCTTCGCCGAAAAGAAGACTTCGACCTCAATCGAACAACGACGGGTTAACATTTCGACGAAAGTTCGAAATAACACCCTTAAGGCCAAGGGCCTTCACCGAAAAGAAGAGTTCGACCTTAATCGAACAGCGACGGGTTAACATTTCGACGAATGTTCGAAATAACACCCTTAAGGACAAAGGCCTTCGCCAAAACTAAAAAGAGTTTGACCTCGATCGAACAACGACAGGTTAACATTTCGACGAAAGTTCGAAATAACACCCTTAAGGCCAAGGGCCTTCGCCGAAAAGAAGGGTTCGGCCTCGATCGAACAGCGACGGGTTAACATTTCGACGAAAGTTCGAAATAACACCCTTAAGGCCAAGGGCCTTCACCAAAAAGAAGAGTTCAACCTCGATCGAACAACGATGGGTTAACATTTTGATGAAAGTTCAAAATAACACCCTTAAGGCCAAAGGCCTTCGCCAAAAATAAAAAGAATTCGACCTCGATCGAACAGCGACGGGTTAATATTTTGATGAAAGTTCAAAATAACACCTTTAAGGCCAAAGGCCTTCGCCAAAAATAAAATGAGTTTGACCTCGATCGAACAGTAACGGGTTAACATTTCGATGAAAGTTCGAAATAACAACTTTAAGGCCAAGGGCCTTCGACGAAGAGCACATTTCAACCACGAATCGAACAATCACGGATTAGTATTTCGACAAAAGCTCGAAACATCCTCGGGGTCAAGGGCCATTCTAAATAAAAAAGGGGGAGGAAATAAAATTGGGACTCACGACGGGATAATATTTCGATATAAATTCGAAAATAACATCCCTGCGGCTAAGGTCGCTACCAGAAAGAGCATTCGATGCCATCCGAACCCAGATGGGACAGTGCTTCGACACAAGTTCAAAAATATTGCCCGACAGCTAAAGTCACCATCGAAATCCTACTCAATCCGTGTGTCGTTAGATTCCTTAAGAATTGGGAACTTGCCACACAGAGATATACTTCTTTGCACCAGAGTTATGAAAAGCAAAAATAGGAAAAGAAATATAAGAGACATAAAACAATGAAAAAATTCCTCGTTATACTTAGCTACTACGCAAACAGTTGTAGGTTACATACGACCAAACCAACAGAATCCAAGAAAAAGCAATAAACAAGCAGGAAAAAAAAAAAGAGAAAACGAACAAAGACAACAATTATTTTCACTCGGCGTCACCGTCGTTGCCCTCTTCACCACCATCTCCAAGAAGTTCTCCTTCATCATCACCACCTTTACCGACCTCGGGCGTCGTAGGGTCATACCCATAGTTAATATGAGCCTCTCGTTCCTTCACTCGTGCTCCTTCATATGCAGCTTCGGGAACACTGCCTGCCTCCCACAAACTCTTATAGATATCCCGCTGGGCTTCAGCATAAACCCAAAGCTCGTGGAAATGACGGGTAACAACAGCGGAGGAAGATTTGACTTGAGCCAACAGTTGCTCATTTTCGGCCTCAAGAGCAGCAACCCAGTCCCCTAAGGTCTATGCCTCCCGGCCGATCTCTCTAATATGTTCCTCGAGCCTCGCCTCCCTTAGTGTAGCCGTCGCCCTCTTCGATTCCTGCTCGGATTAGAGAATGCGGACAGTGTTCTCCAGAGCCGCCACCCTCGTCGAAGTCGATGACCAAGCACTCTCGATGTTCTCCAACCCGGCAACCTTTCTATTCAACTCGGCCAGTTTTCCCATCCACTCCGCGCTCATCACCTCGACCCTGATAAGATTCTGATCCATCTCAGAATGCATCGACCTCAGCTTTCCCTGAAGATATTCACACTCTGCAGCAACCCCTTTGCCCAATTCAAGCTCTTCGTCCTTTACACGAAGTTGCTCCTCGAGTACGCTACTCCTGCGAATAGCCTGCATTTACTGCTGATCCCTCTTCTCCAACTCCTCACCGAGGAATCGATCACCAGGGTTCGCCTTTAGCCGCTCGTGCATCTCACGACATTTATTGTGATAGCGCCGATATTTCTCCAACATCGTCAGGAAAATCTTGGTCGGAGTGTCGGCCCTATGAGCGTTCTTAATCTCCACCATGTACGTCTGAAAAACAAAAAGACGGTCTAAGGCCAAATCGTCCAGAAAAATAAAAAGAACATGAAAGAAAGGCGAAACGTACCCTCAAGCCCATAGCGGCCACTTCATGCATCGAGTCAATATCAGGAAGGTTCCGAAGAGCCTCGCTCTCAGCAGCAGAACACAAGAGGTCAAACTGCGGCACCAGGTCCTCCGTATCTCCTAGAAGTTTGATGTCCGATGAGATCTAAAGAATACGGGTCGGGCCTCCCACATGAACCACCAAACGGGTAAGACCCTCTTCAAACATCCTAACATCATCAGGATCAAGATCAGACTCAGATTCGTAGTCGTCGACCACGATACCTTTTCCTCTTTCTGCGGCCGAGGAGGAAGCACGACCAGGCACCAAGGACGAAGGCCCATCCAAAACAGTAACAGTGGCCTCAGGAGTCTAACCCCCCGTCGTGGCAGGTTGTTGATCAATCATAGCGGCAGGGATCTCCGTCAGTGAGGCAGACGCAATGGCTGGCTCTGTCTCTACAGGCGGAAGGCATCAACTCCCACCTCAAACACCGTCAAGGGAAGGTCTTCCTCTATATGTATCACGGCCGAATGAGCCGTTTCAGACTTCACTCACCTCCTCTTTGATGGCCCCTCTCCTTCTTCGGTACGGGAAGATTCCTCTGCTGGGTAGGTAACCGGGGTCGGAATCTCAGTTCGAGGGGTAGCCTCCGTGCGTACGACCACAACCATAGATTCAACTAAAGCGGCCCTCGACGAAGGTCGGGTAGTAGACACTGAGGCAGGATGAGCGGACAATGTAGGTTAACAAAAAGCTAGTGGAGGAGCCCTCGCCCTCCACACTCTCCTGACATCGACGAACATCACATAAGAAACAAAGTAAAAAAGGGGAGGGGGAAGAATAACAAACAAAAATGATATTACTCACCAATGAGGGCTTGCGTCCATATTTCTCGTAAAAGGATGACCATGTGTAAATCCCCGTTGTATGATAAAGGATGACATTCACCCACTCACGGATACCGTCAACGGGTGTAGGGGTAGTTTCGCGACTGTGAAAACAAAAGAACAAATTTCAAATATTGACCAAATGGAAGTGGTCGAGCATTATTCTGACCAAAAGTATAAAAACTTACGCGCAAAGTTTCATTTCTCAGAGAACCCTAAAGGATCTACCACAACGTGCTCGGTCCGCACGTAGAAGTAATTCTTGTAGAAACGATAATTGGCTCTATCATCCTATCTGCACGACCAGACTCTTCATCCCTCGGTAGCACATATGAATCATTATGCTACGAATGAGTTGAGGAGCAAAGTTATTAAGCATGTTCCTCAAAGTGATCTCCCGGCGAGCAAGCTCCACAAACTTGAGCAGCATGAGGAACAATTTATATAGGTACGGCGTAAGTTGAGTCGGGCATACCTCGCAAAATCGGAAAAAATCTACAACCAAGAGAGGAAGATGGAGGGTGTACCCAACAATAAAGGGGTAGGCGTAGAACGTGCAGTACCCTAGGCAGTCAAAATGGACTATGTCGTCCCCCACCGCCGGCAGCATTTTGACGTGGTGAGGGATTCCCCACCTGGCCTTCAATTCTGTGATCCCTTCCGCATTTATAACAAATAGAGCAGGTTCCGGCTCTTCCCCGGCGGGACTGTGGAAATCGTTCCATGGTCTCCCAAGGTTGGGCAAGATCTCAGCCGCTGTCGGAACCTCCTCATCTTCTACTACCTCTACTCCTCCAGTGACAAGAACATTGCTTTCCGGCACCGGAGTTGTGGCAGGTTGGTTAGCACGAGAAGAATCACGAGCCATTTGTATCGATTTGACTAAACAAAGAGACATGAGAAAGAGGAAGAGACTAGGCAAAAGTTCCTAGTTAACCAGAGAAAGTCAGAAATCCAAAGTATCAGGAGAAGAGAAGACTCGCAATTTTCTTTCAAGAAAAGATAGAGAAGTGTGTCAATCGAATAGTACCTTCCTTCTATTTATAAGAAACATAAATTATCCGATCACGAAATCCAGGAGTCGCCAATCGAAGTTGATAGGGCACGAAACGGTTCAATCCCCTGGGAACGTGTGTCATAATGGTGGTAACCACGAATGCCGTTTCAAGTTGAACGATGCTTCGATTCCGAAACGACCGCAACGGTCCAAGGGTATCTCAAAAGCATCGTTGTATCACTTGAATCTAAAAATCATACCCAAGGGGTAGATAGTCAGATTTCTCTTAGATGAGCAAAAATCATAATACGTCTACCGGGCCCGACAAGAGACGACCCCGGCAGACGGAAGGACTAACTGTATTGGTCAAAATCTGACCGCTGTGGTTGACCCAACTAGGACCCCGTCCAAACGGCGGGGTAAGGAAAGACGCCATGATTTTCTCCAAACCACCTACTCACAGTGCCCGCTAAGTCGAAGAACAATACTCAGGTAACAACGAAAACGGACGTGGTATGAAGATACTTTGACCCAAAAACATAGCAAGGACTCCATGACTATATATAGGGAGGGGACCTTCCTAGAAAGGGGGATTTTTCTCTCTTTCCTCTCCTCTGTAATCTTCTTAGCGAAAATAAGACAAAACAATCTTCCATTGATTATGTAAAACAGTCATCTCCATCAATTAGTGAGAGAAGAAATGAAAAACCTCAATAAGATTGATCGCCCCCATTTCATCTTATGCATCATTTTCTGATTTGCTTATAGATCTGGAATTTATTATGCTTGACTAAGATTTACCTCTTCATCTTCATTAATTGATTTAATCAAAAAAGTTTCGATATCTTTTGGTCAAACAGTTTGGATGGACTTATTTTAAATAGCTTTTAAGCCATAAGTCTTTTTAAATGATAGTAATAATATCCGAGCTAGTTTGCGCAAACATAAACTTCAGATATCTACATGCTTGTCTGCAATTACCTGAGTTCATAATTAGCATATGGTAGCAATTATATGTATAAACAGTCGCTATCTTTTAATTTCCATTCTTCTACTAGAAGGAAAGAGAGTTCAAAAGTAGATAATTATAACACTATCGATATATAAAAGTTAAATTCGGGATATATTTATGACAAAAGGTACAAATCAGAAATACGCATGTGTGTTTGTTCATTATTTTTTGTTATATTATGGCAAGAATATCGTTCGAACGGTGTGGACAAGACTACAAAAACAACCGGACGAAATAGTACCGTCCTTGATACCACAATCACCAGTTGCCATTCGTCATTTTCCTTGTCAAAAATGGCGCAACACTAAGGATTTATTTAGTAGCTAAAAAAGTTTCAACTCTCTCTATAACCTAATAAACTTTTTTAATTCTTTCCAACAACCTTCCGCATTCTTCATCCATGTCCTTTGATTAAGCTACAGAGTTAAAGAGTCAAAATAGAAGCTAGGCTTATTATATCCAACACCAACCAATCCATCCCATCAGCCGCCCCCCTCCCCCCCCCCCCCAAAAAAAAAACAAAGAAAAATGTCTTTTATATTATAAAATATTATATTATGTAGTGAATATCTATAGCTCCTAAAGAAGTTACTCTCACTACTGTTCTCCGTTAACCTCTCACTACTTATTACCATTATGGTTGTCACTCTCACACCTCTATAACATCCTTCATGATTTTTCCCCGTGATCTCAATAGCTAATATCATGTTCATGACATTCCTTTGTATTACCTAAATATCATCCTATAAATAGAGAGTTTGGGCATGACATTGTACACACTTGAATATGTGAAAGAAATAAGAATCTCTCATCTTTTTGTCCTTACATTCTTGTCTATTTTCTTGTTTTATATTATTACTTTGAGTAAAGTTTCTTAACACGTCAACAACACAAATGTCTCATTTCTTTGTCAAGTTGTGGTAGGTGTTTCTTAACTTTCACGGCTTGGTGTTTCTTAACTTTCACGTCAGGTAACTATTTGTTTATCTGTTTTCACATAAAATGGTAAGTCTCTATGAATTTTTAGTTTACTATATCACAATATATGATCAAAGTCCAACTGATCTAATAGGATTACTAGGCTTCACATAATAACAGAGATATACATAGACTATATGATATATTCTACAGCAACTTGGTCGGTGTTTACTATCATCAATGTATAGTCTGTACATGCATGTTTGTATACGTTAACTTGATACATTAACATAGCACACCAATGCTGCTTAACTTGTGTGTATATTTATTTAAATCGTTTAATGTAATGTGCATTGTTTCCATTCACTGGATACAATTATGTTACTTTTTTTTTTTATATCAACAAATTTTACATCATTTGTTACACATCCACTACTTATTTGCCAAATTTAAAGGCTCCAGGGTGAGTTCCTATGCACTTTGGCCTATTTATGTCATTGGTTGAGGATAAGACGGTGTGTTTCAAGTCCCATCGCACCTTAAGGATAAGACACCAGGTTTAAGTCATAGTACAACATGATAATAAGACGCTGGGTTCGATTCCCAATGCATTATGGCTTATCATACCTTTATATGAGCACTACATTGGATTTGAGTCTCAATGCACCATATTGATGATATAATGATGAATAAAGAAAAATAATGGCAAAATATATAAGTTGTTACCTGAACTATAGACCAAATTCCTGTTACACATCTTCTAACGACGAAAAATCATTTTACACATTCAACCTTTCTGAAGTGTGTCTATTACACACCACTTTGTTCTTGACCAGTTTTCTAAATTATGTGTAATATCATGCACCAATAAAGCTATGACACGTGTCAATTTAAATAAGATATAAATAAAATACTTAAAATTACAATTATATCTCTTAACCAAGTTCCCTCGTTCAACTGTTTCTCTTATCCGATGAATAATCTCCATTGCCGCTAACCAGTAGAAGGAAAACAGACCATCACAATCCAATTCAAACAAACACACAAAAGCCTAAGCTAACTATTGCCTTTTTATTTCTGTATAATTGTGTTCAGCTCCTAGCTTCTTGTGCATTTTATTCTTAGAAATATCGAGATTCAAAATAGAAAAACTCAAGAAAGTGAGTGGAATTAGAAATTTTCAGATACGCAATAAAGACTGCAATGGAGTTAGCAGTGAGTCAAACACAAGTGCATCATTGATGCTAAGGCTACAAGCTATATTTCTCAAGTTAAAGAGCAGCAAAGACATCAAAATTATTATTGGTTTCGTAATAAATTCCCCCAAGATCTGCATTAAATTGTCAAAAATTTCATCAAAAAGTTGCTACACCACCACTGGCCACCAATTCACCGCCGTCTTCTCGGATCATTAAAATCTAAACCATCACCTTAAAGAAACATAAGGTCATAAACAAAAGAATAAGTAAGATTATTGAAAATGTTATCATATTTTTGGGGAAGAAGACAAGGGAAACAACTTTTGGGTTAGAAAAGTATAAGGTAAGGTTCCTTCAAAATAGGGTTGAGGTTGGTGGCAGCGGACAATGAGTAATGTCGCCCAAATTCACACCATTAATTGAGCTTGTGAAGCGGTCGATGCAATTATAATTATTCGACGTGAGTCGGGGTCGATTTCACAGAGAGCTTATATTGGATTAGGTATATATCTAGATTAAGTGTATGATATGCCCAAGATGCACTTTCACTTGTTTTGTTATTTCTTTCTACTTCTAATTTTTATGCTAATGTTTGTAAATGAAAAGCTAGAGAACAATATTTTTGGTGTTGTTGTTTTTCAAGTTTATAAAAGATCTAGGGTTGTGACTTCCACCTAGGTGGTTACCTAATGGATTGTAGGCTCTAGGGCAGGTTTAATTGGTCGGGGTCGTAATCTAGCAATCACATGCAATTACCCACTCAATACCTCTTGGTAGCTAGAGTGATTTTATCCCAATTTGGCTTTCTCAAGTCCAAAAGGATATTGCACAAAATAAGTGATAAATGCTCAAGTCGGGTCTTACTATCTCTAAATTCAACCCTTTAATTGGGCCTATCAATTTCTAGAGTTCACCCAAATTCCTTGTTAGCCAAGTTTTCCTAGGCTTAGCCTCTATTTCTCGAGTAGATACTAAGTCAATTAGGCATGAATCAATATTTACAACCATTAATTCTTAAATTCAAGCAAAAACTAGGCTAAATATCACTAACACAATCACAAACAAGCTCTAAATCAAACACTCATTAAGTACCCACACTAGGGTTGGGTCACAACTCTGTCACACCCACTTTTTTACAAACCTCACTTAACCCTCTTAAAAATAATAAAAGGATTTTGTAAAGCTCTAAAGGGGTTTTCAACTAGAAAGTGACAAAATTTGTGTTCAAAAGGATTAACTCAAAGTGTCGCCACCTGGTATTTGATTTCGGTGTGCCAGGCCACCGGTTTTTTAGAAATAATTTTCCTTTCAGAAACACTTTGGACTCAAAACTAAGTCGGCACCAGAGATTTTAGGTAAGGGGGTTCATTTGACTCGGGGAGAAGGTATTAGGCACTCCCCAAGTCCCGTAACTAGTACGGTTGTACACTTGATCTAGTCGGCTTTTAGAATATTTGAATTGAGGTAAAACAAACATAGAAAAATAAACACACAAAAAGGCTCAACGTCGTCCCCACCTAATAAAAAAATAAAAATAAAAATAAAATACTGCAAGCTCTACTTTTGGCCTCCAAATACAAGTACTACGGGGCATTCCCCAAAATAAACTATATACAAGTCCTTCAGGGCATTCCCCGGATAAATTTAACTAAGGGAACGACCTCTCGCCTCAAAATTAACAGAAGTCCTAAGGCTTGCCTGCCCAAATGTGGTCGGCCTAACATGCAGCGAATACTAATAAAACGAGAATAAGTAAATAAGAGAAAAACTAAAAGAAATTCAACTCGGGGTCATGTTCTTTTAACTTATCATTTTCATGTATTTAGACCAAGCCCAATTCCTAAATAAGTAAGCAAATTAACACTAATGGGCTAAGTCTTTCTCCCAACTCCCACGGCCCAATTCAAATCTTCGTAAACCAACTTACACATATTGACACATTTCGGGTATTCAAGAAAGAGAAACATACCATACTACAAGCTAACAGGTGAAAGATACTAATAAAATAACAGCATGAGACAAAACAACTAAAGGTGAATTAAAGGCATGATAAGGGCCCTAGGAAAATCCATTCGTAGCCCCCGTCTATTATTCTTGGAATTTTGGACTTCCGTCTATTATTCTTGGAATTTTGGACAAGACCAGTAGCCATCAGTGGAATTTTAACCTTCCCAATTCATTTTCAAATACCATAAATTCAGCCCCTATCCCAGTAGCACATATCTTGTTCATGACTAAACTCACATGTCAATTGTGAAGGCTGAATGCAATAGTAAATGATTTTAAACCCATCAACGTATAAGTTTACTCTCTGTATCAAAGAATTATCCAAATTCAATCTTCAACATAAGTGACATAAGTTTAAATGATCAGAATGCATCACAAGTAAGCTTGGAGCATGAATTTGAACGTAGAGCACAGGGAAGTCAAATATGAAACTGTCACACTTAAACCGACCCTAATAGTTCAAACATGGTTCATGTTAAAGACTGGAGAAGTTCAGCAGAAGAAAATAAAACCAAACTAATCACCTAAATCAAAGCATAGAACTCTAAGTTCTCATTTAATTATTCTAGAACTAATTAACCAATTGAAACCCCACACCCAAATGTAGCAAAACTCAAACGAAGCTAGATTTAAATGACAACAGATGAGCACAAAGACACATGAATATAAAAAAATGTGAAAAGGACAAGAAAATCTCCTTAAATCAATTCTCAATTCGACTCCGGCGTGGACCTGTTCCTGCCGACATTCAATCTCTTCCTCTCTTTTAATTTATGCCTAGACCAATTAAGTTAGATTAAACAAAAAGAAAACTCAAACAGTCAAGTACAAATTCTAACAGAAGAGAGATTAGGCGAACAGGCTAATTTCGAGTTTAAAGCGCACAAATCACAGAAAAACAGTAAGAAAAGAAAAGAACCTGAGAAATTTAAGTTTCCTCTTGATAACAGAGAGTTAAGGGAATCAGCTACAAAGCTTCAAACTTAAAAGGGCACTCGAAAATGCAGCAGCTAGATCGAACATGAACCGCGAGTTTCGAACACTGAACGACAACTCAAATCAGCTTCAAACCTCAATCGATTCCCATCCTTGAAGTTAGAACCCAAGAGAAGAAACTGAAACCATTTTTTTTATATTTTCTGAAATTCGGATTTTACTATAAAAAAAACAGAAACCCCTTTTCCAAAACCCTAGAACCGTTTTCTGTCCCGAAATTTCTGTCCAAAAAAAAAACCCCAATTTCTGTCCAAGAACTCCAAATATATAGCCCCTCTCGAACCTTCTTCTCCTCTTCTCCAAGAAATCGTGTGGGACCATAAAATAAAATCCGAAAATCCCCTTTCACAAACAAAAATCGGAAAAATGAAAACTTTGGACAAATTTTTTTTCATCCAACGGTTCCCAGTCTTCCAAAATTTATTCAAGGGTTCAGATTTTTGTTTAGAAAAAGAAAAATAAAGGAAGGAAACGCGTGACAATGATGAATCTTGGTACGGAATGCGTGACGTGGAGGAAGGAGGGAAGAGAGGAGGGGACCATGAACTCGTTAAGTGAACTCGCCGGTTTTCCGGCGAGTTGGAGGCGGGCAGAGGGCTGGGAATGGTGAGTGCGCCGTTTGGGGGTTCTCTAGGGTTAGGTTTTGGTTAACAAAAGTTATAACTAGGTTTAAATATTAAGGTGAGGATAAATCTTGGCCATTGGATGAGAAAGAATGAAGGGCTAGGATTTAATCCTTATTTTAGAGGGCTGATGGGTTATTGGGATTGGGCTATCTTGTTTGGGCCTCAAAATTTCGGAAAGAGATTTTTACCTATCTATACCATATATCAAACCTTATTACATTCATTGTTTAAGGATTGTGTTAATTACATTTAAGCATACCAAATTACCTTTTATATACCATAATTCAAATTAAGGGTATAATTATTCCTTCATTTATTGTAGGCGTGATTTTAGGACCGTATTTTCACGTTATTTCGTTTACCCGCCTCTCTCTCCTCCCACCCCCCACACCCCCTACGATTTACCTTCAGTTAATTCCCCCCACCCCCACGATTTACCTTCAGTTTTTCCTCCATTCTCGTACAATCTCTTCTCACCCACAATTACCATCACTTTCTTCTCCACTTAATTACCTTCAGTTGTATCCCCCACGATTTGAATTCACTTCCATCTTTGTCTTCAACTCCTAAATCATGAAAAAAACCAACACTCCCCCAAAAAAATCATCAAAAGCTATATTAGCTGATATTCCAACCTTTGATTTGGGTGTTTTAACACCAAAATCACCACCAAAAATCCCACAAACGACGCATGCAAGTGAACAAACTACTGGTATTTCATCTCCTAGACAAATTCGTGCGGAAATGAGAAGCAAGCATTTGCACGATGTTGATGTTGGTAGAGTTGATAAACTAGTCGAGAATCAACTCAAACGCAAGGGGAAAGAGTTGAGTGTAGATGACGATTTTGTAGATGATTCCCCCAAAGTTCCATCTGTGAAAAAACACAAGGTCTCTCCTTCTTCATCAAAACCAAAAAAGAAGAAACCCTAAAAAAAAGTACCAAAATTGGTTCACCAAAAAATTTCAATAAAAGTAAACACTATTTATGTTTCCTCACTATTTTGTAGTTTGATTTTGGTTGTAAAAATCTGTTGTTCAAGTGTTAATTTAATGTTCAAGTGTTTTTTGGCCAAATGTGGTATTGTCCTAATTTTGTAGATTATTTGTCGCAATTTTGTAGGTTTAATGGAACTGTGATTATTAGACAGTGTATAACTGTAGTTAGTTTGTAGTTGATTTGTAGTCTGATCGTTAAATTGTAGAGATGATATTTATCATTGCAACCTGTATTGCTGCTACATTTAACTTCATTCTAAATACAATTAATCTACATTTTGTGAGTTACTTGAAGTAACTGTTACATTCTGTAGATAATGTTTACACGTGCATTGTTCTTCTTTGATTGTTCAAGTGTATTTTGGTAAAATGTGGTGTTGTCCTAATTTTGTAGATTCTTTGTCTCAATTTTGTAGTTTAATTGGAACTGTGACTCTTAGACAGTGTATAAATGTAGTTAGTTTGTAGTTGATGTGTAGTCTGATGGTTAAATTATAGATATGATATTTTTTATTGTAGCCTGTATAGCTCATATATTTAACTTCATTCTAACTACAGTTAATCTACATTTATGTGAGATACTTGAAGTAACTGTTTTGTAGATTCTTTGTCTCAATTTTGTAGTTTAATTGGAACTGTGACTCTTAGACAGTGTATAAATGTAGTTAGTTTGTAGTTGATGTGTAGTCTGATGGTTAAATTGTAGATATGATATTTTTTATTGTAGCATGTATAGCTCATATATTTAACTTCATTCTAACTACAGTTAATCTACATTTATGTGAGATACTTGAAGTAACTGTTTTGTAGATTCTTTGTCTCAATTTTGTAGTTTAATTGAAACTTTGACTCTTAGACAGTGTATAAATGTAGTTAGTTTGTAGTTGATGTGTAGTCTGATGGTTAAATTGTAGATATGATATTTTTTATTGTAGCCTGTATAGCTCATATATTTAACTTCATTCTAACTACAGTTAATCTACATTTATGTGAGATACTTGAAGTAACTGTTTTGTAGATTCTTTGTCTCAATTTTGTAGTTTAATTGGAACTGTGACTCTTAGACAGTGTATAAATGTAGTTAGTTTGTAGTTGATATGTAGTCTGATGGTTAAATTGTAGATATGATATTTTTTATTGTGGCCTGTATAGCTCATATATTTAACTTCATTCTAACTACAGTTAATCTACATTTATGTGAGATACTTGAAGTAACTGTTTTGTAGATTCTTTGTCTCAATTTTGTAGTTTAATTGGAACTGTGACTCTTAGACAGTGTATAAATGTAGTTAGTTTGTAGTTGATGTGTAGTCTGATGGTTAAATTGTAGATATGATATTTTTTATTGTAGCCTGTATAGCTCATATATTTAACTTCATTCTAACTACAGTTAATCTACATTTATGTGAGATACTTGAAGTAACTGTTTTGTAGATTCTTTGTCTCAATTTTGTAGTTTAATTGGAACTGTGACTCTTAGACAGTGTATAAATGTAGTTAGTTTGTAGTTGATATGTAGTCTGATGGTTAAATTGTAGATATGATATTTTTTATTGTGGCCTGTATAGCTCATATATTTAACTTCATTCTAACTACAGTTAATCTACATTTATGTGAGATACTTGAAGTAACTGTTTTGTAGATTCTTTGTCTCAATTTTGTAGTTTAATTGGAACTGTGACTCTTAGACAGTGTATAAATGTAGTTAGTTTGTAGTTGATGTGTAGTCTGATGGTTAAATTGTAGATATGATATATGTTGTATTTGTCATGTAGTTATATATAGATTACTGCTTCCTTTTTATGCAAAATACTAATGTTCATTAATTTTATATTTTCTACAGAATGGACCTTACTTTGCACAATAAAATATTGATTATGGTGTGCTTAGATTCCACAGTTTGTGTGATCCTGGCATACCTAGCCAGATACAAGCTTTACTCTCTCCGAATGCTTTAAGGGTTTTCAGAAAAACTTGTTTTGGTTACTTATTAGGTCTCCCCACAATCTGTATGCAAAACCAATCACTTCATCTTCTGATGAAGTATGAATTGACAAAGTCTACTGACTCATATTTTTCAGTACTATTTAAGGGTGAAAAATTGAATTTTTCCTTGAGAGAATTTGGGTTGATAACTGGTCTTAATTGTGTAAATAAGTTTTCAGACTATGGTTACACTTCCACCTATGTTAGCCCTTTAATGAATACATATTTTCCGAACAAAGAAAGGGTTGAGAAATGGCATTTGAAAAATGTAGTGACTAATAAAGCATGGGCAAACTATATGGATGCGGTGAAGTTGTGCATTCTTTATATGTTGGAATTTTTTGTTTGTCCTTCTGATAAAGACCATGTGACTTTCATAGACAAGTTTATGTTCTTTCTAATAGAGTCTGGTAATTTTGAGTCATACCCATGGGGTATCAAATCCTTCAAGCAGGTTATTGAATCTGTCCGACATCGTCTTAATCCCCATGTACATTCTTATCTGATACGGGGATGCTCATTAGCCTTGCAAGTGTGGCTATATGAGTGTTGCTCGTCAGTCAGCACCGAGCTTGCTACGAGATGTTCTGAATCTATACCTCGCATTTTAAGATGGTCAGCTACAAAGGGGCAGATTTGGTTAACTGCAATTGAAGAGAAGATGATCAAGCCTGAGTGGATCAAGGTATTTTTTTCCACTTTTGTATGATGCTACAATTACATTCATAATAACTACATTGAATCTACATTTTTTTTGTCACTTGAATTAACTGTTATTTTCATCATTCAGTTCACAAACATGATTGAATCTGGAGAAGAGCTTGGAGTGCTTAATCTGCCAGACAAGATTCAATATGAAGATGAACATGGTGCTCAACCATCACATGTTCCAACTGCTGCTTCTCCATCATTTGAACCCAAATATACAGATTGTCAAGAGGACATTGAATCTGTCAGTAGCAAGCTCATGAAGTTGGAAAAGGGGATTGTGCAGGTATTATGAATAACTACAATATATTGACATAATTTGCTACATTGTGACTTCATTACATAACAATTATAGTATGTTATACATTGTAGTTAATTTGTGGTATAAATCTATAACAATTATAGTTTGTTGAATTGTAGTGTAACTGTAGCAGTTAGAATAAGATTACCAACTAATTATATATTTAATTTTTAGGTTGATGGAAAGTTAGATGCCTATAGGAAGGCTGTTTTTTAGGAACTCTCAAGCCTTCGAGAGTTCATAGATCAATCTTTGAAGGGTGTTATGAATGTGATAAACAAGAGGTTTGATTTGGACGAGTCAAAGGTAAGAATTTACATATAATTTTGTACTAAGACTAATTAAGACATATGAATAAAGTAGTCTCAAATATTCCCCAAAATTGTAGTTTGCTGGTAGTTCAACAAAAAATAATTACCAACATCAAGGAGAGAACAACCAGCAATTCCAGTTCAATGCTGGTGATCAACTGCATGAAAGCACAAGCAATACAGGTATCTACAAAATTCCTACATACATATCTACAAATTTCAAGACAACATTATTTAATTATACTAATCATTTTTTTACTATGTGTTGCAGCTACAATTTCTCCAGAACATTTTCAACCACATGTTGACTTATATCCTGACTTCCAAGAAGCAGCTGAGGCATATAAAGCAGGTACAGAACCATTCCTTCATTACAATAAGGTTTTTATGCAAAATTTTAATAATTTACACCTTAACTACATATTCCTACATATATCTACAATTCTCATTTCCAATTATTCATTCAAGCTGAAGTTTCAGCAGAACATCTACAAGGAAATATTGAGGAAGAACCAGTAATTGATGAAGTAGCTGAGGCACAACAAGCAGGTAATATATTCTCTATATTCTCTATAACTCCATAATACTGTTCATATCTACATAGATCTACACTTATCTACAGAAGGTGAAGTTCCACAGTCGCCAATTCATGGTGTGACTGTGACTGAAGTTGTTCCTGAAGGCATTGATAAAAAAGTTGTTCCTGAAGGCATTGACAACAAAGGTTTGACATTGGATGACTTTGAGCTGCCAGAAAACTTATCACAGTTGGTCATGTATGGCGAGCCCATACCAGATGAATCAACCCCTGTTCATCCCGGTAGAACCAGGCAACCGGGAAAACATGCACGATCACCTTTCACATCTTTGTATAGTTCTGGAGGCAGCACATCTGTTGGACCTAAATTTTTTTACCTCAAGCACCCCTTCACAAGTGTCATAGGTGAAAATGTAGATCCTGAATTGACAGAAAGGTTCACCAACTGGTTATACATTTGTAGTGATAAAGTATCTAGGAGGTATGAATGCTTCATTTTACACTGTCTGTTCACCATTTTTATACTTTAAAATTGTAATTCATTTTGTCAATTTTTTGTATTTGATATTTTTTTGTTATTACAGGAGGAAATATTACTTTTCCAAGAAGGATAACCAAATCAAGCCTTGGTTGGATTTTGGTTGTGAAAAGATTGATAAGAAGGACTGGTTTTATGACCTTGCTCACCCCGGACAAGTCATCAATAACACGGTAAGTATAAAGAACAGAATCATTCACAATATCTGTTTTGTCTTCAGCTGTGTAGTGTAATTGTAGTTTATTTTTCAGCTATGATGTGTAATTGTAGTAATATTGTAGACAACATATATATGTTACTATATTTATGTCTCAGCTGTGAAATTTTGCTTTTTATGGACCTTATGTATCATATGTGATGATGATTGTATGTACAAACTGGAATTTTGGTACTTTTGACTGACTTGGAATCTCTGTGTACCACAACTGTAGTTACCTTGTAGTAATATTGTAGAGCTTGTGATTGTGCCTATTAATATTAACTGTAGGTTGAACTTGCTGATTATTGGGACCTTAAGTTAGGTGGTATGTTTCATTTGTTCCTCTGTATAGTGAATAAATATAGACAGTGCATAAATATAGTTAATGTGTAGTTGTTTTGTAGTCTGATGGGTCAATTGTACATATAGTACTTGTTCACTATGGTTCATACAAACTACAATTAAATTACATTTTGTGAGGTACTTGGACTAACTGTTATATTTCTTTAGTTATAGTGTAGCTAATTTGCAGCAATCTGTTAGAGTTTTTAATAAATTCAAATTGTAGTTAATCTGTAGCTGTCTTGTAGACAAGTGTGGTTACACCGTACCTTATTGTATATGTTTATTCTATTTTGGCAGCACATTGATGTTATTATGTATTATCTGCGAAAAAGAGGCAAATATGGCCCCAACAATAATACTAGGTTCACAACCACGGATTGCTTGTTCAAGACAAAGATTGAAAGAATCTATGACAAGTTCATAAGTTCTCCACCGGAACAAAGGTATTCGGTTGTTAAACCCGAGGATGATGTTGGAGAATATATTCTTGGGTACAAAATTCTTGCTAATGTTGACTGGGATCTTGTTGACTATGTGCTCATACCTGTGAACCTTGTAGAGAACTTCCATTAGTTGTTGCTAGTTTTTGACATAAAGGACAGACAACTTTATGTTTATGATTCCATGGTGAGAGCAAACCGTCATAAAACAGTTGAGACATTGGTTGACAAGTTTTCAATCATTATCCCTCTGTATTTGTCATGCACTGGTTTCTATGGTAAACGTAAAGACATTAACTTCAAGACCACAAAGGCATACATCGAGAAACCAGTTACAGACCCTCTCGACATACAATGGATGGTTGCTGAGATTCCACAACAAAAGGAAGGCTCAGTGTAAAAAAATAATCTCCCTTTCTATATGTTTAATTTTTTTATTTTAATCATTTGTTATATAATGAAAAATTCTCATCTTATGCAGCGATTGTGGTGTATTTGTGGCTGCATTTGCGGAGTATGTTAGCCTTGGAGATTTGGCAATCCCAAAGGAAGATCTTTTTGATATTGACCAACACCGTAGACGCTATGGAGCTCTACTGTGGGACTATGCAACAAAGAAGCAAGAAGATGGGTCAATCAGTGAGAGTGAGGTTACTGGCAGGCTAGCAAGGAGGAAGGGTGCTCTGGCAAAAAACGAGAGGACTAGAGTGCAACGAAAGAAGAAATAGACTATTGTGTTCCTAGTTTGGTCTGTGAAATTTGGTAGTTGAATTGGAAAACAATGTAGGAAATATGTCGTTTTGGTTTTCTACAACACTTTTTGTTGATTACATTATACTCGAGTACTCTGATTACATTTTTACAGCAACAACTTTGTCTTACAATTTGACTTTAATCTTCAAGTTATTTTTATAAATACCTTCAAGTGCCAAGTAATATCTGTATATAACTGTCATTTGTTACACATCATAAAGATAAAATAAATACAGGAATCATATAAATAATTTAGCCATCTTTTATCAACAAGGTTTATCAAAAAAATTCAATTTATCTACATTTAAACTACGTCAAACTACATTTTAACTACAACTCCTCTACATATGAATAACAGGACTACAGTTCTAACACAGTTAAACTACATATTCACTACAATCTGGATACAATTTACGTTGAATGCATTCTTTATTAATATCAGTTTTTTTGTATACAGTAAATATTAAAGTTTAACTATTCTATAAAAAAAATAACTTTAGATGCTTGACAGAATACATAAAAACATAAATAGTGCAGATACATAAATTGATGTTTATACTTCTTATTCATCTTCAAAAACATAAACAATTACACAAGAAAATCCGATAATTTGAGCTCACTAACATTTATTTTGAATAACTATTCTAACTACATGATATTCATTTCTTTTTCGGCGCATTCTTGCAAGTTCTTTTGTTATGCCCTTCACCTCCACAATTGCCACATGACACCTTGTATTTCTTTGACTTTATTTCATCAAATGTTTTATATCTTTCCTTGTGAGGTCTCCCTGGCTGCCTTTTATCTCCCGCCGGTGGCTTTACTACCTCATCCAAAATATGTTGTGGCACATCCCATTTGCCTTCATCAGGAAGAGGATTTACTGGCATTTCATAGGTAAGCAGAAGGCTCTTCCTTGTGTAATACGGAGAGCAATAGTTTTCGTATGTTTCATTCCTATGCTTTAATGCTGCCAAAGCATGCGCACATGGAAGTTCATCAAGTTGGAATTGTCCACAGCTACATTTCTTGTTTTCTAGACACACAATGTACCGCTTCACACCATCTAACACAGTATGTATATGATCTGTTGAAGCCCTCACCTACAATTGAAGACCAAACAGAAATAATAATACATCAATCATTAAAATGGATTATCAACAATTTACCTACAAATCAGCAACAAATATATTACAGCTCATCTACAAACTATTATTACCGACAATTTGACTACAGTTTAACTACAATCTGGAAAAACTGCAGCTAGTACTTTTTTGATTCTACTGCACCAAAAAAAATATCTTACCCTTAGTTTCTGAGATAATGTACTGTTGTCTTCCAATTCTTTGTTGTATTTGTGACCAAGGTATGTGAAAGTACCCTTTGCCTTCGATAACTTTTCTTTTGTCCAACGTTCAAGAAGAGTCCTCATATACTCAAATAGATCAAATATTGGAAGCTCTCTTGCATCTTTTGTTACAGCATTCAACGACTCGGCAATGTTTGACGTCATAGTAAAAGTTCTATTCACCGTTGCATGTACTCTTGACCATCTATGATAGCCAATATCATATAGGTAAGACTTTACACGCAGGTCTACCTCTTCAATCTTCAACATCCTTTCATTAAATTCATCCAGAGTGTATGACCGTGCTGTAGCAAAGTACAATTCATGTAATTGTAGATGTCCCTTCTTGAATTTTGACCTTATATTTGTCCATATATGCCACATGCAAGAGTAGTGTGCCAATCCCGGATAGACAACTGATGTTGCCTTCAGTATACTCTCATGCCTATCTGAAACAACACACATTGAAGGTCTTTCACCATATGCCTCCTTGAATTGCTCAAAGAACCACTTCCAAGACGCGTCGTTTTCATAATCAACCACAGCATATGCCAAGGGAAAAATAGTACCTACATTTTTAAGATATAAAATATGATTAAATAACAACTACAATATATATTGAGAAATATAGACATGTTAACTACATTCTTTTATATAACTACAAAATAACTACAACATAACTACAATTTAACTGCATTTTAAAGACTGTCTACAAAATAAGTACAAAATTATTCCATTATTTACCTACTGCATCCATGGTGCTTGCTGTCAACATAATCCCCCTGTAGGCTGACTTTAAGAATGTCCCATCAACCACTACTACCGGCCTACAATGTTGCCAACCATTTATTGATGTATAAAGAGCAACAAATGCGTATAAGAAGAATTCATCTGCTGCCTTCTTCAATTTAACAACAGAACAAGGATAATTCTTCTCAAGAATATAAAAATATTTGGGTAATTTGTTGTAGGAGTCACACGGATTCCCTCTCAAAAACTGTAAAGCTTTTTCCTTTGCTCTCCATGCTTGCATGTAGCTTAGGTTCAGTACATGTTCGGATAACATGTCAGTTTGTATGTCCTTTAGTGTGTAAATAGTCTTAGGATCACAATACTTTGGAACGACCATGCTACCAAGTACTGCTGCAGTACGTTTGCGCTGTATGAATGTTTCGTCCATTAGGCAACATGTGTGTTGACGGCTGAAAATTCTTATCTTAACATTGCCGAATCATTAATTGACATTGCCTTGAAATGCCATTTACAGTTTTCAGCAACACATATAAGCCAGTAGCTACAAAAGAAATACAATATTTACACAAATTTATGAAAAAACTACAATTAACTACAAACTGACTACAATTTAACTACAATTTATAAAACCCACCTATCTTCAATCATACATTGATTTTGCTGATATATTATCCACAAATAACTACATACCTTCTATGACTAGATCTTTTTACTCTGAACTGGAACTTGTGCATCACTGAATAATTCTTCATTGCAGCAGCTACTGTTTGCTTGTCCTGATAAACTTGTCCTTCTTCAATATATGTTTGCGTAGATTCAGTTATTATTTCACTTTGATATTCCTCTATAGTTGGTGAGGATGGAAATTCAAGTAAGTTTAGGGATCCAGACGAACCTGAAAACAATAAATTCATAATATAGTTTCTATGTAGATAATTTTGAAAGCAACATTGCTTTATCCTTTTCAGTACTATGTGAGCTTTGTAGTTTAATTATAGGTAATTGTAGTAATATTGTAGATAACATAGTAACACCATAACTCTCTGCAATGTCGAATCAAACATACCTGCACTGGTGCTTTCATTGTTGATTGCCAATTCCATATTGAAATCTCTTACGCTTATACATAAAGGATACGAACCTAAGTTTTTATTCTCCTTTTTGGTTTCCATGTACACACGAACCCCCATATCATTCCTAATCTCCATTGGAGGACAATTCTCGTTCACAATGTATTTGATTTCTATAATTTTATCCGATGTATCAATCGATAATTGTTCTGCAATTGTAGAACTGAGAATTCCGTAGCTTGCATTATCATCTACCACAATGGCATCAACTTCAAAATCTCTAAATCTGCCATAGTTATCCCAATTACCATTCGATTTCAGTATTATTGGGATTTTTGACATGATTTCGTGTAGTTGATAGGAAAAAAGACGAAGAACAGATATAGTTTCTACAATTTGAGTACTGATATCGACGAAGAGCAATTTTGTACAATTTGAGACGAATAATAGATATAGTCTCTCTTCAGTAATTGTACAATTTGATTGCGTTTTTTGTTGTAGCTGATATCAACAGAGATCTCTTTCTGTTGAGGAAGGAGAGAATTACACAACTGGTGCCTTCATCAGATCTGGTGCCTTCATCAGGAAGAGAGATCTCCTTCAGTTTCAAAATTCGAATAAAATCGTTGACAGAATCACATCAGATATGGTGCCTTCATTTTAGGGCTTTTTTAATGGCAAAATCTACCTATTTTTGGATTGGTATATAATTTGTAGTAAAAGTGTGGACTACATGGGTAAATACCAAATTATGAACATTTTTGGTAATAAGATTTAATATATGGTATAGATAGGTAAAAATCCCTTTCGGAAATTGGGCCTTTGGTGCTGGGTAACTGGTTGTCCGATTTTGGGCTATTAATCCCACAAAATTAGCTTTTCTTTTGGCCATTTAATAAACTTAAAGGAGATGTAAATCCTTCTTAACATAAGATAAAATGTGACGAAATGCTAAATTATCCTAAACAGACTATAGTAAACTATATTATAATATGGTGCTACTTTTGGTATTTTTTGAAAATATATTAATATGAAAGTATATATAAAAAAAGAAGTTAAAATCATCGTAAAAATGAGAATATACGGTTATAAAACACTAATGGCCCTAAGTTAAAGATAAGAAAAATATATAATGAAATTATTTTTTGTGTTTTCAAATTTTTGTGCCTTAAAGATAGAATTAAAATTAATAATGAAGTGAAATCCTATAGAACTAAACTCAAATAAATACCTCAAAAATACTAGGACTATTAAAGGTAATTCTAAAGTGTGGGTCAAAAATTACATGTCTACAAACCCTAGCTAGAAATTTAGCTACTCATAGAGAAAATTGAAGAAACTAAAGAAGAAACTAAGATAAAATTCATAATAGATGATTAAGGGAAGAAAATCTAATGTTAAAATGTTAAACTACTATAAAGTTACCCAATACAGTAAAGAAAAATGGCTATCACTTCTCAGATATTCAAAACTTAACCTAAAAATGACAAAAAATCTATTTTTATCCAGCTAAAATAATCAGACAAAATTTCCCTTGCGGAGGTTGTGCGGATGCACAATTCTGTGTACGGTCCGCACTTTGAAGGTAACTTGACAGGGTGGCCTTCTGTGGCCGCATAAATCTGGGGTGTGGCCATACTTCCTTTGATTGTACGGACCACACATTTCTAAGTGCGACCGCACTCTTGATCTTGGGTTGGAACTTGGTACTTTCTGCGGACTGCACATTTATAAGTGCATCCGCACTTTTGCCTTCTGCGACCGCACAATAATAGTACGGTCCACACATCTTCAGGCCCCTAAAACACAACTCTGATTCTTGTCTTCTATGATCGCACAATAATTGTGCGGTCCGCACTTTGTGAAGGAACTCTATCAGTGGCTCTTCAGAGTTTTGCGGCTGCACACAGGATTATGCGGTCCGCACTTTGGTCCTTTTTATCTTGTTTTGGTCCTTGTCTAATTTTACTCCTTTTTGAGTTGATTTTCATTTCTTTGGCTCGTTTCCCAATATTCCTACAAGAAAGCACATTTTATTAGTTTTTGGGAATACCTTTAAGCAATTTTAAGCTAAAACGAAAGTAAAGGAGTGCAAATAAATAGTCAGAATCCCTATTTATCAACTCACCCAAACTTAAGCTTTTGCTTGTCCTCAAGCAACTAAGGTAATTCCACCTCCACAATAAAAAGGATATTTCAGCTGGCCTAAGGTGAATCAATCACACATCAATTGGGACCAATAATTACCCACAATACGTATGGATTATCAACAATGCAATGATTTGACTTTTTGAGTACAATAGTTCTAATGTGACACTAGAGCATCAAGAGTTGACTTTATTCATCAAGGAAGCTCGCTCTATCATGTAGGTCATTGTGGATCCCAAACTCCTCCTCATATACTCTTCGTTAGCATATCTCACTTTAGAATGTAACACTCAATTCAAGGATTGTGAAAAGTTCGCTCATCTCTTTCAAAAGAATATCCTAAGTACGACTCTAAGTACCATATGATTGCCCCTCATGTAAATCACCACTAATGTAAGCTCACTCAACTTGAAATCATGTAGGACTTTTTCGGGATATAATGATGGCTTTTGGACCTAGGTAGGACTTGTTGGAATACAATGGGTTCATCTTTCCTTAAGTACTCTGTTTCCTCTTTTTTTGGATCATACTTTGTCGACTCTTTGAGTCATTTTCTTTTTTCTTGGGGGAACTAGAGAGACATAATGTCACTCTTTCTTGGTCATGATATTCATTTTCTCCTTCTCTATTTACATCATGCCTTTCATCCTTGTTTTTCTTTGAATTAATTCAACTCTTTACTTTATTCACTTTCTTTTTTGGCATTTTCCTTTTTGTTCTTTCTTTCTTTTCTTTGCCTTCCCTTTTTTTTCATTTCTTTATCCTTCTTTGTACCTTTATATCATTTTCAAACTCCTCATCTCTCCCCCAAACTTATGTCTTAGCCAGTTATTTCTCAAGAATGCTAAGGAAAGATCGGGTGCCAAGAGAGGGTCATTACAAAACGGATAAAGGCTTGTAACATGGTTATTGAATGAAAAAAGGGCTTGGGCTCAAATGGGTTGACTAGGGATATCACATTGGTAGGCTATGGAAGATTTCAAATTGGATCAAGGAGATCTTACAATCATTTCTCAAGCCAAACTACAATTAGAATTTTGCCTAGAAAAACATTCGGGGCAAGTTCTAGACTATTAGCATTGGTATTTTGACTTGCAACTAAATATCTCACCTCTCACGCTGCTGGATTGCTAAAGAGAATGGAGTAGAGGGCCCACAACAACCCTAGTTAAGATTGAGAATCACAAATGGTTCGATAGAACCACTCAATGACTTCTTAAGTCAACATAAGAGTCAAAAGGTCACAACTAGAGCTATTTTCTGCCAACAACTTATTTTTAACCATAAGGCCGTAGATAAATGTGTTGGTACCAAGTGAAGCATGCTTGAGACCCTTTTATGCATTACTACTGTTTTAACCTAAACATAAAAAACGGGCTCAATCTATTAAGAAGGTTGTCACGCCATCCACTATTGGGAAGAGCCACCAGGTCACACAAAACCCACCTTTGGAAAGAACTGTGGCATAAAGAAAAATAAAGGCTTATTGTTCACTCAAATGTAAAAAAGAAGCTAACAAATCAAAAAGAAGCTATTAAAGTAAATAAGAAGTTATATGATTACGAAAAACAAACTAAAGAAGCTATAAAATAAACTAATGAAGGTAAGACAAATGAATATACAAATCGAGGGGAATAAAATATATACATCAAAAGAGAGGGAGGAATATATACATAATGAAAGACAAAATAAAAATAAAATAAAAAGAAGAGTATTAAAGTTATTACATGTCAAATGTAATCAAAGTCATCCAAAATAAACCAAAATAGACCACCCCTCTAAATAAGAACAAGCATTGTCCTCAATGCTTAACAACAATCAGAATAAGGAAGGGTAGAGAGTTTAGAGAACTCCCTATGTGGTCTCAGTGTGCATGGGGTCATCAGCATCCTCTAGGTCCGCCAACTGGATCTCATCATCCTTCGGTCGGGGAATAACAGGGTTTGAGAACATCTGCAGCATCTCCTCAGCAGTGTGGGAAGCAAGGTCTGGCTCCTCAAATTGGCCAGTTGCTGCCTCTGATGGCTCCAGCACTGATGGTACTGCTAGTGCTAACCCATCATCAAATCAAGCGGTATATCTCTGGCAGATGCTATCTTGGCCACTTCTTTTCTCAACCTATCCACTGATTTCTTCGAAGCCTGAGATTTCCACATCTTCTTTTCCTGTTTGCCCAACTCCTCAATGATTGTCCCATGAGCCACCAATGTATCCATAATGGTTTTCTAATTTTCCAGGATCTTTGACAATGTTTCCTCCATAAACGGAGGTACCTATGATGCTGCTGAGGCAAAAGACTATGCTGAAACAACACTGGATATGTCAGACTACTTTGAAGTAGCTGTCTGCATCTAGTTGTTGATACTCGCTAATGTCTAGAAGACTTGCAGTGCTGTGAGAGGATATGTGGAAGAGGCAGGCACTGACACTGATGTAGATGGTCTAGAAGGAGTGGGTGGTGGCATGTCAGCTGTCTCAGTGGAAGGACTGGCTGCTGTAGAAGGCATGACAACTGTAGAAGGCTCAGTACCAGAATCTGTAACCACCACTGTTAGCTAATCAGATTTGCCACGGGTGGTAGTTGCTTTACCCTTGAATTTTGGGTTCCCGGGTCCTTGCAGAGAGTATTATGAGAAGGGCTTTTTGTCCCTCACCTGTGTATCAAATCTCATCGGCTCCACCTTAGCATCCCTAAAGTATTCGGTGATGGTGTTTGGATATGGATAAGAGCTCTCACCCTTTCGGACAACCACTGACATGTTGGCCGACATGATGGTACCCACATTAATTGGGTACCTGGCCATGATAGATACCACCAGAACTGCACGGGGAAGTGCAAAGGTTTGACACCCTTTTGCTTCAAAATTGAGGATGTTCCGTGCAATTGGAACTCCCGTTGTGATCCACAGTGGTGGTAGTCCTGGAGCTGCTAAGAACTCAGCTACCCAAGGGTGAGCGGCATCACCCAAAGCAAGATTCTCCATATACTAAACTGGTTCTACTTTCTCAAATCCCATATAAATATTCAATGCGCACTGATCAAAACGGACCTTCAGATTCCGCACTTTGGTACCTTTCTTGATGTGTGCCACATTGGCATAGAATTCACTTACCAAGTGCTCATTTACATCCATGACACTCTGGGTGAACCACATCTACCCCTTGCGCTCCCTGAACTGCCGAAGGACATTTGGATTGTATTTATCCAAATCCTTCCCTAAGAATTGTCGCTCAACTATGAGCGATCTCTGGGGCCACCATTCTCTGAATCTGGTGAAAGCCGTCAAACTCACAAATCGATCTTCCCAAAGCTCCTTCTTCTTCGACCTCTCTAGGCCACCCACTCTAGTGTCACATCCTCGACCATCATCCAGAACATCAACATCATCATCTACGGTGATAGGTCCTGTGGCATTACTTTTGTGTTTTGCAATTTTTACACAAATCAGGACATGGCATTTTCAATTAAACAGGATTACTGATCTACCCAGGCCCTAATTAACATAGATGATATTACCCATATGATTCTAAGCACACATAATTAACAATTGATATTTTAGGCCTAAAAATAACCCTAACACAAAAAAACTAAGTGAAATTGAAAAATCTAAAAATGTAATGAACATACCAGTAATGAAGGATGCAAGGAAGAATCTAGACAGATGAAATGAGGGTGAAGAGTGAAACAATTTGAAGTGCAATGTGCTTGCATAGGCTCAAGAACTTAGAGTATGTAAAGTTGTGAATAGTGTACTGAGGTTCTATTTATAGGTTGACCAAGTCGTGCAATAGTTAAGCTGAGCGCGACCGCACAATTTTGAGTGCGGTCCTCACTCTTTACCTGGACCTTGCTGGAACTCTACGGTCCGCACAAAAGTGAGTGCATCCGCAAAATTTATGCGGACCGCACAATTTTATGTGCGGCCGCATATTGGCTACGAATTTTGACATACCAACGTCAGAGAACTTGCACTTTTGGTCTTCCAGTTGTGCGACCGCACACAGAATTGTGCGGCCGCAAAGTGATTTCTACTGTTGCAATCAAAATTGTGCGTTTCGCACAATTAATGTGCGGTCCGCACTTTTTCAACACTTAGCCAATTTTTATGATCCAGTCCCTACAATGCACATCCATTCTTGCATACACTTCAAAACTAGTTAGTACAATATAAAGCCTATCTAATGTAGAAGAAAAAGAAAAAGACACATGGGTTGCCTACCAAGAAGCGCCTGATTTAACGTCGCGGCACGACGCAGATTACCAATCATTTCAAATGAAGAACCGCCATGATGTGGCCATCATCAACCTTGCCAAGATAGTGTTTTACCCGGCGCCCATTGACTCTAAACACTTTATCATTCTTATTTTTCAAGTCCAATGGATCGAATGGTGTCATGCCAACAACTTCAAATGGGTCACTCCATTTTGACTTTAACTTTCTCGGAAACATCCGTAATCGAGAATTGAACAATAACATAAGGTCACCTTCTTTGAACTCCTTGTTTCGAATGTACTTGTCATAGAGGTACTTCATCTTCTCCTTATATAGAGACGAGCTTGTGTAAGCATGGTATCGAAATTTATCTAGCTCATTCAATTGTGTCACCCTTATGTTGGCGGCGACATCCAATTCAAGATTAAGCTTCTTCAATGCCCACATAGCTTTATGCTCAAGTTCCGCCGGAAGACGACAAGCCTTCCCAAACACTAATCGATATGGAGACATCCCAACGGGTGTTTTGTAAGCCGTCCTATAGGCCCATAAAACATCATCAAGTTTTGTTGACCAATTTGTCTGGTTGGCATTCAATGTCTTTTATAGAATACTCTTGATCTCCCGATTGGAGACTTCCACTTGTCTGATTGCTTGAGGGTGATAGGGGGTCGAGACTTTGTGAGTGACACCATACTTGGTGAGTAAGCTATCAAGAGCCTTGTTGTAAAAAAGCAAACCAACATCACTTATGATAGCCCTTGGAATACCAAATCTTGTAAAAATGTTCTTCAAAAATGCCACCACACTTCGAGTTTTATTGTTGGGTAAAGCCACGGCTTCAACCAATTTTGACACATAGTCCACAGATACCAAAATGTAAGTGTTTCCACAAGAGCTCACAAACGGTCCCATGAAATCAATGCCCCACACATCAAACATGTCAATTTCCAAAATGGTGGTGAGGGGCATCTCATTCTTCTTAGAAATCCCACAGACCCTTTTACATTCATCACAACGCTTGACTAGATCACTAGCGTCCTTGTAGAGAGTAGGCCAATAGAATCCACAACTCAACACCTTTGTTGCCGTTCTAGCTCCACCATGGTGACCACCATACGCTGAAGAGTGGAAAGCCTCAATAATTTCCACTTGGTCTTCCTCAGACACACATCGTCGGATCATACCATCGGTACAAATCCAGAAAAGATACGGTTCATCCCAATAATAGTCATTGCAATCCCGTTTGAGCTTCTTCTTTTGGTTTGAAGAGAACTAATTCGGTACAATGCCACTCACAAGATAATTTGCTAAGTCGGTGAACCATGGAATCCCGGTCATTGAAATAGCTAGAATCTACTCATCGAGGAAGGAATCATTGATCTCTAGTCCATCATATGGCCTCCCCTCCTCCTCCAATCGAGACAAGTGGTCCGCCGCTTGATTTTCAATACCTTTTCGGTCTTGAATCTCTAGATCAAACTCTTGCAATAGAAGCACCCACCGCATTAAACTCACCTTTGAATCCATCTTGCTCATTAAGTACCGAAGCCCCACATGATCGCTGTGGACAATCACCTTTGTACCCATCAAGTACGGGCGGAACTTTTCTACAGCAAAGATAATAGCAAGTAGCTCTTTTTCAGTCACTGTATAATTGACTTGGGCATTATTCATAGTCTTAGTAGCATAGTAGACTGGATGGAAGATTTTGTTGATTCGTTGCCCCAAAACTGCTCTAACCTCCATATCACTTGTGTCACACATGAGCTCAAAAGGCAAGCTCCAATCCGGTGCAGCGATAATAAGAGTAGTTGTCAATTTGAACTTGAGCAATTCAAATGCCTTCATGCAATCCTTATTGAATTGGAATTTGGCATCCTTCTCCAAAAGCTTATACAAAGGTTCGCCACTTTAGAAAAATCCTTGAATTGGCGATAGAACCCCGCATGACCCAAGAAACTCCTCACTCCCTTCACGGATGTAGGGGCGGAAGTTTAGAAATCACTTCAATTTTGGCCTTGTCAACCTCAATACCATGCTTTGAAATTTTATTGCCAAGGACAATGCCTTCCTCGACCATGAAGTTATATTTCTCCCAACTCAACACCAAGTTTGTCTTCTCACATCTTGCCAAGACCTTATCCAAATTGTTCAAATAATCATCAAAAGATTTCCCAACCACAGAAAAGTCATCCATGAAGACCTCAAGAATATCCTCTACCATGTCCATAAAGATTGCCATCATACACCTTTGAAAAGTTGCAGGTGCATAACCCAAATGGCATCCTTGAGAATGAGAGCGTACCATAAGGACATGTGAAAGTAGTTTTCTCTTGATCCTCCGAAGCAATAAGAATTTGATTGCAGTTGGAATACCCATCGAGGAAACAATAGAAAGCACGGGGGGCCAACCTATCAAGCATTTGATAAAGGAAGGGTAGTGGAAAATGATCTTTTCTTGTGACCTTGTTGAGCTTGCGGTAGTCCATACACACCTCCATCCGGTCACCGTTCTTGTAGGAATCAACTCGTTCTTGTCATTGGTAACCACATTCTAGCCTCCTTTCTTTTGGACACATTGCATTGGAGAAGTCCATGAACTATCGAAAATGGGGTAAACAACTCTAGCATCCAACACTTTATGATCTCTTTTTTGACCACCTCTTGCATTGCTTCATTTAGCCTCCTTTGATGTTCAACAAAGGGTTTGGAACCCTCCTCCAAAATAATCTTGTGCATGCAAAAGGTGGGGCTTATACCCCGGATATCCGCCAATGTCCATCCAATTTCTCTTTTCCTCCTTTGTAGTACCTCCAATGTGGACTCTACCTGCATGTTAGTCAAACAAGAGGAAAGAATAACCGGTGAAGTAGAAGAAGGGCTAAGAAATTCATACCTGAGATGTGGAGGCAATGACTTTAACTCCAAAGTGGGAGGCTCCTCGATTGAGGGCTTTGTTGGAGGAGTTTTCCGGTTTTCAAGATCTAATGATAACTTACGGGGTTCATAAGTGTACGATCCCATTCTTGCAATGCATTTACACATTCCACATAGCCTTTCTCCTCATCATTATCAAGGTTGAGCAAAGCGGCTTCCAAATTATCCTCAACATTCATCTTGCATCATCAATAATCACATCGGTCACCAAATCCATGAACGAACAAACTTCATTACTATTCGGATGCTTCATAGATTTGCACACATGGAAGACCGCCTTTTCATCACCTACCCGAAAAGTGAGCTAACCAACTTGCACATCAACAAGAGCCTTCCCCGTAAGAAGGAAAGGTCTACCCAAAATAATAGGTACCTCATAGTCCACTTCACAATCAAGAGTCACAAAGTCCGCCGGAAGGATGAACTTGTCAACACGAACCAACACATCATCAATAATAACCAAAGGTCTATTCATTGTACGATCCACCATTAGCAACCTCATGGAAGTGGGTCTTGGTTGCCAAATTTCCAAAGTTTTGAACATCGAATATGGCATCAAGTTGATACTCGCCCCAAGATCACATAAAGCTTTGGCAAAGTCGGCACTTCCAATTGTACATGGGATTGTGAAAGCGCCCATATCTTCCAACTTAGGAGAAATTGAGTTCCCAATTGCACTCACTTGATGTGTCATCTTAATAGTCTCACAATTCGTTGACCTCTTATTGGTCACCAAGTCCTTCATGAACTTTTCATATCCCAGCATTTGTTCCAAGGCCTCAACCAACGACACACTAATAGAGAAACTCTTCTGTCGTGCCCCCTTTTTCCTCCATGGAGAAAGTCCGGGTTCCGACATTCATGGGGGTAACTCGTTTCCTTTTGGGAATTGGGTATTTGAAGAGTCGCCACCTAACGAATTAAGGTGCATTAGGGCACCTAGAGTAATTAACTCATGTAACTAGTTTGCATTACCAGAGATTAGTGTAAGGGCTCGAAATAACCTTGAAGGGAATGTGTTAGGCACCCCTCGCGGTCCACAACGGTGTGTCCCGACCGAACTTATACTTATGAACTAGTCCTTTAACAAATAAATAGTTTAAACACATAATTACAAATAAGAGTAGGTTTTGGACATTACATGACTCAAATAATGAGACAAAGGAAAGACTTGAACAAACTGTGTACATATAGAAAAGTAAAGTTTAAGCAAAGGGAATTTGGGAAGGAGGGGTCCTAGGTTGGTTAGTTTACAGGATCACCCCACGCAATGCCCGGTAAACACTCCTCAATGAGGGGCTACACGTGACATTAGCGCGTAGTTATCATATCCCTTTTCTACCCATTACCCCACCCCTTAGTGGTTATCAAACGAGTTTTTATTTAACGAACTCTAAGTGTGCTGCTACCCGTCCCTTCCTTGTGGTCCCGGAGAAGTTTAGGACCTCTAAATCTAGGCAGCTCTAAACAATCCCTAAGGTGTTTTAAAAGGAGAAAATTCTAGGCGACAGGCAAGAACACATAGGACTTAACAGATAAATGCAGAAGGAAGTAGTTAAGAGGCCCAGGTTTACCTCCATAAATAATGCACATAAGCAGTACGTCTCAAACACAAACAAGAGTAGTTTTTATTAGAGAAAAGACCTAAACAAGATATCTAAATGGATGTCAATGCACAAAAATATGCAACTTTGTTTTTTATAAACTTGACAGTAAGGTCCTAATTAGTTTGCCTACTGATTTTAAATCTGTAAGTCACTAAGCAGTAAACACAAACAAAAACAGTTCTCCAGTTTTATACATATTGATTACCTAAGGCTTACCTACGCGTGTGATCATGCATAATAGTTACATAATCATTAACAGTTCAAGAGTTGTTTCTTGCCTAAAGCATGCTGAGAATACATGGATTGTTACCAGTTTTATTTGAAACAAGGCGATCATATGTGAGACTATTTTTACATCCTTTGATGATTAGTAGTTTAACTAGGTGTGGCTAAGCAAATGCAAACAGAGTGCCTAATACATAATTTCTAAATGCACAGAAATGACAGTTTTTATGACAATGATATTTAAATTAACAGAATTCCTAAAGCATGATCTCTAAATGCACAAAAAGAGTTACAGAATTGTTAAGACATGATTTCAGGATGTGCAGGAGTAACAACTTTTATGTTAATGCTGTTTATTAACCTAGGAGCAGGATTTCTAAGTGATAAACATGTATTAGTGTCAAATGAGATGCTGAAGCAGTATACGTGAAACCTAAGAGCATGATATCTAGTGCAACGATTTGAATGTATTGGTCCTAAAGCAGGGATTCTAATGCAAACATAAATAAGGTAAAGACTATAACATGCTTTCTACCCCAATGATATTAATAGAAATATATAATTACCCTCCCCATTTCACTAGTCATCCCCAATATTCGTTTATAAATAATTATTACTGACCAGCTGAATAAATTACATAAATAGATAAAGGAAAAGAAGAAGTTACACTATAGGGAGCCTGAAGCAGGCCCAAATATACCAAACTGTCCATAGCCTCATATGCCAAAGTTTCATAGCCTTTCTTATGTCTGGGTGTGTCAGAGTTCCCTAAGGACCCCAAGGATCCCGGGTAGTGCTCACACCCAGACTTCATAACCAGAACTGAGTAAGTGCAATGTGGAAGAGCCAGCTCTAGCGCATCAGAGTTCAGAGGGATCTCACAAGGATCCCAAGGCAGTCACACACTATAGGGGTAGAACTTAAGGACCTAAGAGTAGAATGAGAGTGCTTGACATAGTTTTGAAAAGATTTTAATAGGAAAGAAGTATTTGAAAAAGACTTAGTTGAAGTAGTTTTATAAAATATGAGACTTGTTCAGTAAAACAGTTTTTGACAAGAGTTGTGTAATCACACAAACAACAGATCAAACATAGAGCCAAAACAGGTTCAACAACACTCAAATAACAACCCTTCACACATGGGTAATTGGGGCTGGGAACACATAATACATGTAAACAGAAGTCTTTGCAATTAAGGGGGCAGCTAATAGTACAAATAGTAAGACACAGATTCAGAGGTGCTAATTGGAACATAGTTATAGAATCAGAGGTGATTTAGGGGGTTCATGGGATGGGGGATAGCTAATGATACAACACAGCAAGAATTTTAGAACCAACATAGAATCGGACAACTTAGGGTAACAAAAATTGCTTTGCAAAGAAAAGTTCATACTAGAGACTAAATAGCAAGTAAACCAACATTCAAAAATAGGGTAGAGTCAAATTTAGACAGTCTACAAGTTCATAAGACATGCTGATCTTAGAAAGAGGTAGGACATAACTAACTGTCACGCCCCAACCTTAGGAGGCGTGGCTGGCCTCCGGTGCCGCACTGGCCGAGCGAACCACTCTGAAACTCATTCATTCCTTTTGTAACTATCATGGAAAAACATAGCCATAACTCGTAATTTACAATTGTAAGTGAACAATATTGTATCTCTGAATCATTTTTTCGTAAAACATGAATATATATTTGCCGTCAAGGCCTCTGATATACTATACAAAATAAACCTCTGTCTACAAAGCCTCTAAGATTATTTGACTTCAAATGGGATAGGGTACCGGCCTACCCATAAGTCTGTAGCAAAACTCTGACACGGTAACTCATAGACTCGGCTGCACCCTGAATAAGGTGGAGTCTTACCGATCATTCGTTGAATGCCTATCTCATCTACTATAAGGGCTCATCAAACTGATTGTCTATACCTGCATGCATGAATACAGCGCCCCCAGGCAATAGGGACGTCAGTACGAATAATATACCGAGTATGTAAGGCACATAAATAAGTACATAAAAGACATGGAAGAAATATATAGTAAATGACTCAACCTGTAAATCTGGATAACTCTGTAAATCATGAAATACTTATAGTGTCATGCATATGCGTATGAATGTCATGTCGTGCATAGGTACATGTGTCATAACAACATCACGCCTCTGAGGGTATCCCATCATATCATCTCAGTCACTGTGAGCAAATCATCAACATATACCAGTTGATCAGGTGGTAGTGCATATATAACGCCATAACCTTTCCCATATCCCATATATATATATACGCGTATATAACGCCATCCGGTCATGGGTCAATATGCATGTATAAATGTCATCTCGGCCACTACGGCAAATCATCAACATATACCAACTGTTCAGGTGGTGATGCATATATAATGCCATAACCTTTCCCATATCCCATACATACATACATACATACATACATACATACATACATATATACGCGTATATAATGCCATAACATCATCACGCCTCTGAGGGCATCCCATCATATCATCTCGGCCACTGTGGGCAAATCATCAACATATACCAACTGATCAGGTGGTGATGCAAATATAACGGCGTAACCTTTTCCCATATCCCATATACATGTATATACATATATACGCGTATATAACGTCGTCTGAGTTATGGGTAAATGCACATGTATAAATGAATGCAACGCATAATGAAGTAAGTCAATATGATATGTTGGATAAACTTTATCAACTGCGTATTATTCTGAGACCCATGAACAAAAGGTATAATAATATGAAACATGGAAATTCAAGAATATATGCACCTCTAACACTTCAATATCTCTAAACTTCAATGAATATTTAGGCTTAACATGTCCAACTTGTGAGTTCTAACTCAATATGCACAAATTAAGTTCACATGTTCCAAGTGATCCTTTTCCCTGTATGACTGAAATTGTTCAGCCAAAGTTTGTATCATATTAGGGAGGCTTTCATTCAAATGGTTGGCAGTAACATTTTTACTTCAATTTCTATCCTTTGATCACTTAATAGATTTAAACCAAAGTCAAGTACACCCCCAAGCTATAATAATCTACACCTATTAATTTATCATCATCTTTCAGCACCACGATTATATCCAAAGTTTCAAACACTCGGAACAAAGAAACAAATGATAAACTAGCATAAATAGTGTTACTAATTACTCGATATCCACTATCCCGATATTTTTGAAATATTGATGCTATAGCTTTAATTTTAAGTGGGGGCATGCTAACTTAATCCAAAAGTAATTACCTAGTTGAAAAGCTGTAATATTTTGATAAAGAATGCTTCTTTTAAACTGAGAGGACGCTCATTCACCCCATCCGTAACCGAGCACAGAAGAGGACTTGAATTTGTTAGATGCCAATGAATTGGGTAAAGTATGCTTTGTTCCAAATTCATTCTTTAAATTATATAGGATGATGCCCACAACAATGACGATATATGTAATACTCTATTACCTTGAATTCTTCTGTCAGATATAAAGTAGTACTCCCTCCGTTTCATATTATATGAGTTAGTTTGACTTGACACGAAGTTTAAAAAAAAAAGAGAAGACTTTTAAAATTTGTGGTCTTAAAAGCTTAAGGGGTAAAAAGTTTGTGGGGCCATGACATTTGTGTGGCTATAAAAGCTTCTCATTAAGGATAAATGAGTAAAATGAAAGAGTTTAAAGTTGAATTATTTCCAAATTTAGAAATGTGTCATTTATTTTGGAACAGACTAAAAAGGAAAGTACCTCATTTAATATGAAACGAAGGGAGTACTTAATAAGGATAGAGTGTGTAGGATTGCATATAGGTGTTCGTAACATGCAGCGGAAGACAATAACAATCCTAGACAGATCTTTTCGTGTTTAAAATCTATTTACATGTCAAAGATCGGATCTGAGACGTACCTGGTAAAGAAAGCCTCGTTTCAGAATTTTCTTCGATAGTGCGAAGACTCTATGCGTATCCACACCGAGATCGATCCTTGCTATCAACTCTTAGATCAATGAAACCCGTGAACAAATTGAACAAAAAACTTGTGTTGAAATTTTTCTCAAAAACTTCAACTTTAAAATAGAAAGAACAAGAAACTAAGTTTTCTTATAAAGTATATTTCTTGGTTTTGCGACATCTTAGAATAACTCGCTTAGCCAGGTTAATTGGGTGAAGCATATATATATATATATATATATATATATAGTCACCAATCCTTTCCCTTACAGCTTGTTTGGATGGTTGTTTCATATCGTTTCATAATGTATCATATTGTATTGTATTGTATTGTACTGTATCGTTTGATGAATACAATGTTTGGATGAATTGTGTCGTTTTGCCATCGTTTCATATTATCACGCACCAGTAATATGATGAATAAGCTTGCAATATTATATAGAAAAATTATGATACAGTATATAAAAAGGTAGGGTAAATGATAAAATAAAATTATTTAATAATAATGAAGGGTGATATTGAGAGAAAAGGACAAGGTAACGACGCGACCACACCAAATCGGTCGTTATATAAAGTGGCACATTTCATCGTTACGTAACAAAACGATACGATACGATAAAATTTAAGTAACAATCAAAACAAATATTGTATTTAAAGTAACAATACGATACAATACAATTGGTAACAACCATCCAAACAAGGTGTTGGGTTAAAGAAAAAGACCAAGGCCGTTGGTCACATGAAGACCAATTCAATAGTTGGCATTTTCCATAATTCTTATAATTGGAAAATCAAATCCCATTCCTAATGGGAATTGCGTGATCGTCAGGTCCCTTTTGTGGACTTTACACGTGAGTCCAATTCTAAATTGGATTCACTAATTAGTCTCCATTAATCTTTATATATTTCTTATATATATAAATATTATTTTTTATATATATCATATATATTTCATATATATATTTATATATATATATATATATATATATATTTTAACCAAGAGATATAATTTAATTTTTTATTCTAAATAGAAAACTTCAATTTGTTCATAATATTAATTATATCCATGTGCTAGCATATTTCATTTGGACTAATATTTTAATTTATTTGACTAATTAAATACTCTAATTTAATTATCAAACACTAAAATAATTAATCCTTTAGCAAAGATTAGAACACTCGTTAGTGTGCGACCCCATAAGTTCAACACTAAGCCGATAGTAAATTGATCACATCAATATACTAATCAAGGGTGGCGTCTAGCAACACTCCTTAATGATCGGATAACATGAAGTATACAATTTACTCTGAAGAACCCATAGAAGAATAATGTAGTAATTCCTTCTGTCCTTATAGCTCTGGATCACCCTAGGATATGGTTCAACTGTCAAATCCTAATAGGCGACCAACTATGTGTTCATGTCAAATATAATCGACCATTAAATGACCTAAGAAACTCATTTCTTCTTTCATTCAATTCCCCTGGCCAAGGTCTTAGCTTGGTCGTTTATAATTCATGACGACATGGAGCTTAAACTCATTACCAAGAGTTGACAGATTCCATCTTGATCAATCACTAATTCTACAAGCATTTAATCATACCCAATATCCTTTCAACTATCGCCCTAGGGCAATAGGTGTCTGGTATCAAAGCACAATAAATAACTTATCAATTACTATGACGATCTCAGGTCAAACAATTTTTTTACATCACATTCTTCAAGAGAATATCCTATTGATAGTTTATGGTAATTCTAACCATTAGGAATTAACCAATGAGTCGGTTCAATGATCATATCTCTATATGCATCATCTATCTATGTAATTTAGTTAATGAGATTAACTAATCTTTATCCCATAAAGATGATCACATAAATATTGATCTAACCGAATTACTAATTTCCAAATTAATAATCTTACGATTAAGAACAAATTTAGATTAAATTATAAGAAACTTTACTCTGAATATCATGATCTCCATCACGATCACAAGTCTCAAAATTTAATCAAGGACCTTATCAAATAAATCAAGCAATTAATAACAATGATAAATGGATATCAAATGCCATATATATATTTTATATTAAATAACGTTCACAAAAATATGTTCAAATCATCAAATATGATATTGGATCTAGGGCATATCTACTATATCCTTAACAATCTCCCACTTGCACTAGAGCCAATCGCTCTTGTACTTCATCCCAATTTCCACTTGTGCTTGTCAAACTCCTTTGCGCCAAGAGCTTTAGTGAATGGGTCTGCAACATTTTCCTTTCCATCAACCTTTTGAATCTCGACGTCTTCACATTCAATGATCTCTCTTATCAAGTGATACCTTCGCAGAACGTGTTTGGACTTTGGTGTGATCTTGGTTCTTTTGCTTGAACAATGGCTCTAGTATTGTCACACAACAATGGAACCGCACCTTCTACTGAAGGAACCAAGTTCAGTTAAGAACTTTTTCATCCATACAGCTTCCTTAGCAGCTTCACTAGCTGCTATATATTCTACTTCAGTCACTGAATCAACTACTGTAGCTTGTTTGGAACTTTTTCAACTCACCGCACCACCATTTAAGGTGAATACAAATAGATTTGCTATCATCTCTATTTGAAGAGAAACTTTCATCAGTATAACCTTCAAGTTTCAACTCAGAATCTCCATAGATGAGGAATTGGTCTTTAGTCATTCTTAAGTACTTAAGAATGGTCTTCACCACCTTCCAATGTTCTTCACCAGGATTTGCCTGATATCGGCTAGTCACTTCAAGTGCATAAGCCACATCAGGACGTGTATATGTCATGATATACAAGATAGCTCCCACTGCACTAGCGTATGGGATCCTACTCATGCGTTCTCTCTCTTCAGGTGTTTTAGGACAATAGTCATGAATAACAACATAAGTAATGTGAGAATTCTAATATACATCTGCATATATGATCACGCCCAACTATGCCTTATAAAAGGACAATGCGGACGTTGCAAATATAACCTGAGTATTTATGCCCAGAGTTGAATCCACAGAGAATTAAACCTATCAATTACTTTCGTTGGACTTACTAAATTCTTTAGAATCAACTTCCCCAAACGTTGTGAATAACAGTTGATGGTATATTTAATAACTAAGATTGAAAGTCAATAAACAGTTGTAAACTAAATATGCTTAAGTTGTGAACAATAATGAGAAGGTTCTAAGGTAGTGATTTCCCCTATTGATGGAATCCCTTCTGTTTATGTTTCATATAGATTTACCAACACATCTCTATCAACCATGAACACTCTTTTTACCGTGAATCTCTACCAAGTAATCATGATAATTTACTAGACGCACTCTCCCGAGATACGCTAGCTGGCTTTGTTTATTACAGTTCACTTTAGATTGCACCCAAGACTTCGTTATCCCTAATCCCACCTTTAAACCCGCAGTTATAGATCCCTCTTATACTTTGGGAGTGGTGTTGTTCAACAATCACCTAAATATGCACTCTCTCCTGAGTTATGCATACTAAATAGGCACAGCTAATTGAGGATCCTGTCAATTAACTACAACAAACACGTAGTTGAACAAATAGAGATTAAATTGGCAAACTATATTAACATAATCAAGGAGTTCATCCTTCAATAGGTTCCATCAAAACCCTAGACAAAAGATTTAACTACTCATGACAATGGGTAAATAAACTATGAAAATATTCATGATCAAAATTGCAAGAAAAATAAAGAGAAGAAGAAAAAATGATGTTTTGGGTGATCTCTCACACTTGTTTCTCTTGCCAAAGTACTTTCTATAATATTACATGCTTCCCTTGGACGATAACTATTGTTTAATATAGGGTTTTGGGCTAAAAATCCCGTGTTTTGCACTTCAGTCCCTCAATTTTTCGCTTCCTATCGCGGTCCTACCGCGGTTACGCCAGGACCGCGGCCAACTAGCCTCTCAGAATCCACAACAGCCTTCTGCCGCGGTTAGACTGCGGTTACACCGGGACCGCGACAGTCCATCTCCACTTCTGGTTTTGCTGCCTTCGCGTGGTGCACTTAGCGGATATTGTAAGATTGGCCTCTTTTTCTCCGTAATTGATCCCAAAAGTACTCCATAGACTTCTTTTATTGTATATAGCATGCAAAGCATGAAAAGCACTAATCAGAGCATTTTGTTATCACTTTTTACCATAAAAACTATACAAGAAGGTGGTTCTTTAGGGCCTAATTATAGTCCAATTCACCTATTATCAACACCCCACACTTAAATCTTTGCTCGTCCTCTAGCAAGTTGAACCACACTTCTAGGCCTAATCGTTCGATACATTACCCAGTTTATGTCACACCCGCCATTATGAAAGAACAACCTAAGCAGTGCAACAGCCACACCTCAGATGAAGACTCTAATGCCATGCCACACTCGTGCTTACTCTAGTTGCTCTAAACAGAGGTGAAAACTCACTTTTTCCTCCTGAGTCACATGCCCTCACATCACAATTCTGAGAGAAGTTCCACACATATAAAGTCAAGCAACAAGGAACTATAGATAGAACGAATCCACTCACTCTCAGAAAAGAACATTCATATGCCACACAGATACACCATACGCTTGCCCTTAGTGTAATACTCTACTAATCGAGTTGTTCAGTTCAAGATCAAGAAGTCTTTATTTGGTTATAATGTAGGCTAAGGGACGGGTAGGATATATTTGGATTTAGTGGCTAACCTCCCTAAGCACTTTTAATACAATCGTTCCCTTTATTCCAATTTCCATGTTCAACCCAATCATTCTTCCACACTTGTTTCATAGGCTACCCCCACTTTTCTTTAGGTGCAACTGGACTTTTTTTTCTCTTTTTTTTTCTTTTTTTCATAGCCATTGAACCATTTAAGTATTTTCCTGATTTTCCTTTTCCCACTCCATTACTACCCCACACTTTGACTTTTATATGCTCTTTAACGATTCAAGTGCTTCTAGGAGGTACGGGTTCAAACAGTCAAACTATTCAAACACAAGGATGTAGGTTATTGTAAGGTTATCAAAGAACATGCTTCAGACTCGAAGGGGTTAACTATGGCAATATGTACAGGTGGATTCATAATTATACAGGCTACACAAGGAACTGCCTCAATCATCTCTAAGGCCAAACAACTTCTATTTCTCTTTGCAAACACACAGGGCAAGTTCTAGGTATCGCATGCAAGCACAAAATACAAGTATTATCTCACACACACTTGGCATGTAACTCATTCCGAATTAGTTTGTCAACACACTCACGTGAGCATTCAAGAAAAGACAAGGTGTGCAGAATTAAGGCATAAAATTAAGAGTCTACAAACGAGCCTAGATGCCGCACCCTCAAGTTTGTTTTCATTATTTGCAGGTGTGTACATTATGGGTTGCATTCTTGCATTCACCCATCTTGGTCCAATAGAGTCCTAAGGGTCCTAAAAATATTAAAGAAAAATCTATCTAACCCAGTTTAAGAAAAGCCCTTGGAAAAGAACCGTGGTCAAAAGAAAAACCAAGGAGGAATTACTACACTAAAATACAAAAATAATCTAAATGGACTACTTCCCTCAAGAGTACTGTCCAAGTGGTCCGTCCTCGGGAAGAGTCTCCTACTTTTATTTATTTTACAACCAATGTATATGTACACTAACAATACACCACTAAAGCAAGTCTTCCACCCCACACAAAAAGAATATGGCATGTCCCCATGTCATAACACAAATAAAGTGCAGAAGAGTAAGAAGACTTCCCTGAGCGTCACTCGGAGTCTGAGACAGTGCTGGGATCCACATGACAAGCCCTCCCCAAAGCACAGAACCAAGCTATCATTCGGCTCTCAGACCTAGCCTGCCGCTGAGACATGACATCCATACACACATGTAGGCCATCCATCAAGGAGCGAAGATCTGCCACCTCTTCCTCCAAAGAATGCAACATGGGTCGGCTGGACTGTGATCTAGAGAACCCTGCCCCAGTATGGGGTCGCCGAGAGGATCCGGCTCCATCATAGGATCTCCTGGATGGTGCCATGGGTGCTGGGGCGTCATCCTCATCATCAAGCTCAATGGTTATGGGTGCATCTCTTCCCACTGTGATCTTTGAAGCTCTGAATGCCGCTTTTGCGGGCAAAGCTCCATCTGTAGGGTTGGTGGGGACACCATCCAGCAGACACAACCTCGTCACAAGTGAGTGGAAGTAAAACCCCTTAGATAGCAGAGGTGACCGAAAGATCATTTCACCCCCAATAATTCTCGCCACATCAAAGTCTTTCTTGGTGATGAAGCACCACACCAATAGAGCCCGTAGGTGGTTTACATCTGTCGTGTTGCCCGTGGGTAATAACCGGCTGCAAATAATGGTGAACCAACACTTAGCCTCATATGTGAACGACTTGGAGTGAAGGGTAATGTTTTCCTGTAGCCAGATTGGTTGACCCCCTGTGCAGATTGTCTCAATCATAGTGTCCCAAGTGACCCCTTGGGCGTCGTGGTAATGATCAATGTCACCAGTGAACTGGGGCAGCTGCAAGACCTGGCAAATCTTCAGAATTGAGGCATCTACCAGCCTGCCCCGCACAATCACAGACCGGCACAAATTTTTCGGGCAGTTCGCGTAGAACTCCCGGACTATCATCGGGTTTGCCGTCTCAGGTTCATCAAACAAGAACTCCCTCTCCCTCCGTCTGATTCCCTCATACATGTCTGCTTTTTCCATACAGAGGATAGCCCTGTCAACAGGAATCTCAGGGATAAAGTTTTTGGTGGCCTTAGCATGAAACGCGTCCTCTGCCTCCTGTGACTGGAACCTGGTGGCATCATATATTGGCATTTGGGAAGTGCTTGCCGAGCTCTTTCGCGTTTTTCGGGCCATATTACCTCCAGACAATTCAGGGTAACAATCAGATACATCCTAACATGTGCCAGTCGGATGGGTACTCAGACTTCGCCACCTGATGGCACCAAACAGTTTCCTTTTGACAATCAATGCCAGTATACCCAATTAGTAAGGTGCCCAAAGTTGACAACCTCCGTTAGTGCCCTCACACCACTATTAATTCTACAATTCCGCCATATAATACCCCACATAATCTCCCATAAGCAAATCATGCCAAATGCTACCACCACCACAAACTAAGAAGGGCACAAAGTGCTCCAAAATTTTACAACACACCCCCAATTTTTGGCCATTTAGACCCCTACACCAAGATTCACTCTAAAAAATTTGTTTAGGCCTCCAAACCTTCTAAAAATCGCCCCCAAGTTAAGCACAATGAACACCCAACCATTTAAACATCAATCATGGCCAAAAAAAGCAAATAATGGAGAAAAGGAAAGAAAAGAAAGAAAGAGAAAATAAAAATAAAAAAAATTTACACTAAAATACTACACTACATTATGTAAAAGAAATAGAAAAGAATAGAGAAGCTTACCTTGAGGATGAATGGAAGGGATAGGTGGTGGAGAGAGAAAGATGGAGAAGAAAGGAGGGGCAACAATGGGGGTTTGAGGGATAGGAGAGTGTGAAAGAGAGGAAAAGAAATAAGGGTATGGGGGAATAGTGGGGGGTTAGGTTTATTAAAAAGGGGGGAAAAAGGAAAAAAAAAATTCTGCACTTACCTGGCCCGCGCTGGTCTGCCGCGGTTACGCCAGGACCGCGGTAGACCTCCTTTAGAGGGGGTATTTGACCGCGATTCTACCGCGGTTACGCTGGGACCGCGGTAGACTTCTTTCAGAGGAGGTCCTTGACCGCGGTCATTCTTTCAGAGGAGGTCCTTGACCGCGGTTATGCTGGGACCGCGGTCTGGGCGTGTTCCTGCTACTACTTTTTTTTATGCATTACACTTACAACACATTCGTGGGTTGCCTCCCACGCAGCGCCTGATTTAACGTCGCGGCACGACACAGATGAGCGCATTTAAGGCTCGCTCGACCTCTATGGTTCAGTCAGGTGTAGCTCAGAAACTTCCTTTGGTTCGCTCATGCCCACATATAGTTTCAATCTCTGCCCATTGACTCTAAATGTACGGGAGTCTTTCTCTGTGGCAATCTCGACAGCACCTGAAGGGAAAACTTCGACCACTCTAAATGGTCCAGACCATCATGACCTGAGTTTACCCGGAAATAGCCTTAATCGTGAGTTATAAAGCAACACCATATCTCCAGGATTGAAATTTCGCTCCACAATGTTCTTGTCGTGCAACCTCTTCATTCTTTCCTTGTACAACCTTGTGCTCTCAAAAGCAAGATGTCTGAACTCGTCGAGCTCATGCAATTCTATGATTCTCGTTGTGCCCGCAGCCTCGATGTCTAGATTTAGCTGTTTCAGTGCCCACCACGCTCTATGTTCAAGTACCACTGGCAATTGGCAGGCCTTCCCGAACACCAGCTTATATAGTGACATACCAATCGGTGTTTTAAAAGCAGTTCTATAGGCCCAGAGTGCATCATCTAACTTTTTTGCCCAATCAGTTCTTGTGGCGTTCACAGTCTTGGTTAGCACACTCTTTATCTCTCTGTTGGACACTTCAACCTACCCACTAGTTTGCGGGTGATAAGGGGTAGCTACCTTGTGGCGTACATCATACTTTGCAAGCAACTTCTCGAAAGCTCTATTACAGAAGTGAGTGCCTCCTTCACTGATAATTGCTCTTGGTATCCCAAATCTGGTGAATATATTCTTCTTCAAAAACCCCACCACCACTCTTGCATCATTAGTGGGAAACGCTGCAGCTTCTACCCATTTGGACACGTAATCTACAGCAACAAGTATGTACTTATTGCTATAGGAGATGACGAAGGGACCCATGAAGTCAATCCCCCAGACATCAAACACTTCCACCTCTTGAATTGGGTTCATGGGCATCTCATGGCGACGAGAAATGTTCCTGGTCCGCTGACATTCATTGCAGCCCTTCACCCATTGGTGCGCATCTTTAAACACTATTGGCCAAAAGAATCCGGCCTCAAGTACTTTCGCAGCTGTCCTGACCCCTCCAAAATGTCCTCCATAAGCCGATACGTGACAAGCCTGCAAAACAGAAGATTGTTCTATCTCGGGGACACACCTCCGGATCATATTGTCAACACAAATTCTAAACAGGTAAGGCTCATCCCAATAATACATGCGGCAGTCACGATAAAACTTTTTCTTTTGTACAGATGAAAGGTCATAGGGAACTATACCGCAGGCCAGGTAATTTGCAAAGTCTGCATACCATGGCGCTTCCTCAAGATTAGTAGCGAGCAGCTGCTCGTCTGGAAAGGTTTCCAGAATCTCTTCAACCTCAACTGTATTTTTAGCTCCCTCAAGTCGTGATAGATGATCAACAACTTGGTTCTCTGTGCCCTTACGGTCACAAATTTCAAGGTCGAATTCTTGCAGCAGCAACACCCAATGAATCAGGCGCGGCTTAGACTCCTTCTTCTCAATCAAGTACCTGAGAGCTGCATGATCAGTGTATAAAATTACCTTAGAACCAATCAGATATGATCTGAACTTGTCGAAAGCAAACACCACAACCAACATCTCCTTCTCAGTCACAGTATAGTTCAGCTAGGCTCCATTAAACGTTCTACTAGCATAGTAGATTGGATGCATCAGCTTGTCCTTCCGTTGTCCCAGCACTGCCCCCACTGCGTAGTCACTGGCATCACACATGAGTTCGAATGGTTGCTCCCAGTTGGGGGCAACAATGATAGGTGCTGTGACCAGTCTCTTTTTTAGCTCCTCGAATGCTACCCTGCAATCATCAAAAAACAAGAAAGGGTGATCTTTTTCTAACAACTTACAGAGAGGGTTGGCAATTTTTGAGAAGTCTTTTATGAATCTCCGGTAGAAACCGGCATGCCCAAGGAAGCTTCTGATTGCTTTGACTGAAGTTGAAGGAGGTAGCTTTGCTATTACATCCACTTTAGCACGATCCAACTCAATTCCTTTGCTTGACACCCGGTGCCCCAAGACTATGCCTTCTTGTACCATGAAGTGGCACTTCTCCTAGTTCAGAACCAGGTTAGTCTCGATACACCGTTTCAGCACTCGCGTCAGATTTATCAGGCACTCATCAAATGAATTCCCTACCACTGAGAAGTCATCCATGAACACCTCCATTATGTCCTCTACCATGTCAGTGAATATGGCCATCATGCACCGTTGGAATGTGGCGGGTGCATTGCATAGGCCAAAGGGCATCCTCCGAAAGGCATAAATGCCATAAGGGCAAGTGAAAGAGGTCTTCTCTTTGTCCTCCGGTGCAATGGAGATCTGGTTGTATCCTGAGTACCCGTCCAAAAAACAGAAGTGTGACCTCCCTGCCAGTCTGTCTAACATCTGATCAATGAAGGGAAGTGGTCTTTCCGGGTGGCTAGATTTAACTTTCTATAATCCATGCAAATTCTCCAGCCCGTGACTGTTCTTGTAGAGATCAATTCATTGTTATCATTCTTAACTACCGTCATGCCACTCTTTTTAGGTACACATTGAACTGGGCTGACCCAGCTGTTGTCAGAGATTGGGAAGATAATTCCCGCATCTAACCACTTTATTACTTCCTTCTTCACCACTTCCTTCATGTTAGGGTTCAGCCTTCTTTGGTGTTCCCTGGAAGGTTTGTGTCCCTCTTCTAGTAGAATTTTGTGCATACAATAGGCGGGGCTGATCCCCTTTATGTCTGCCATGGTCCAACCAATGGCAGTCTTGCACTCCTTAAGTACCTGCAAGAGTTGTTGCGCCTGCACATCTAACAAACTAGATGAGATAATAACAGGTAATGTGGAGTTAGGTCCAAGGAATTCATACCTGAGATGGTTGGGCAATGGCTTTAACTCCGGATTTGGTGGTTCTTCGATAGATGGCTTGGCTGGAGGAGTTTCTCGATTTTCTAAGTGCAAGGGCTCAATTTCTAGAGTTCTATCCCAGAACCCTCTACCCTCTAATGCCAACACCCATTCTGCCAGTTCCTCTCCATTCACCTCATCCAAATTCATTAAACATGCCGCAAGGGGATCCTCAATGGTTAGCACCTCATCATCAGTCTCCACGATTACATCCACGACATCAATAAGTGAACAATTGGCGAATTCACTTGGTCGCCTCATAGATTTTTGCACATTGAATGTTATCTCCTCATCGTTCAATCTCATCTTGAGCTCCCCGGTTTCACAATCAATAAGAGCTCTCCCTGTGGCCAAGAATGGTCTTCCCAAAATTATGGGAATCTCTTCATCCACTCTGCAGTCTAAGATCACAAAATCTGCAGGGAACACAAATTTCCCTACCTGAACTAGCACATCATCCAGTATACCAGAGGGTCGTTTCACTGTCCTATCAGCCAGCTGCAACAACATAGAGGTGGGTCTAGCTCTTCCAATGCCCAACCTCTTATAAATCGCCAGGGGCATAAGATTGATGCTGGCCCCCAAATCACACAGTGGTTTAGCAAAAGCAAAATTACCAATAGTGCATGGAATTGTAAAGCTCCCTGGGTCAGACAACTTTTCTGCAATTTGTCTAGTCACCACTGCACTACATGTCTGAGTAAGAGTAACTGTGGCCAAGTCTTGGAAATCAAACTTTCGGGACATCAAGTCCTTCATCATTTTTGCATACCCGGGCATCTCCTTCAAAGCTTCAATCAATGGTATGTTTACCTGGATTTGTTTTAGCATTTCGAAGAACTTCTTGTATTGTTCCTCCTTTTTGTACTTAGCCAGCTTCTAAGGGAAAGGTGCAAGAGGGCTCTTTTTCCCAATCAACTGGGATTGATCCTTATCAGCTGCTACATCAACTACTGGTTCTTGGACTGTCTCAACTTCTTTCTCGGTCGCATTCTGGATGCTATTTTCTTCCTGGGCTGGCTGGACTGGCACTTCCATCAATTTCGTTGACTCATCCAACTCAATGGGCACTGGTATAAGTGTCTCAGCTTGTCTAGTTTCTCGAGCCCTCTCTTGCTCTATATCTAGATCTCTGCCATTACGTAGACTTACCGCCATCAGCTGCTTTGGGCCTTGATCTTTTGGATTTATCTGGGTGTCTGCAGGCAGTGTCCCATGAGGACGATTGTTCAGAGACATAGAAATTTGGCCCACCTGCACTTCAATATTCTTGATTGCTGCATCATGTGCATCCACTCTCTCATTAATCTTTGCATTAGACCCAATAACCTGCTGCATCATTGCCTCAAGTCTAGCAAACCCACCTTCCTATCTTCCACCATGCTGCTGCTGAGGAGGGTGATACCCCTGCTGCTGATTTTGATTATTATATCCCTGTGGCCTTGGGTAAGGTGCCATATTGTTAGGGGGTCTCATACCTCCCATGTTTCCATTGTTGAACTGTGGATGGACTGGCCTGTATTGCTGATTTTGCTGGCCCCAATTCTGACCACCATGTCTCTAGCCTCCATAATTAGACACATAATTCATGTCTTTAGGGTAGTGATGATGATCATGTTCTGCATTCCATTGGTTACCGATTGGCTGACTAATGCAAGATGCGCACAAGCCCCCATTGGTAGTATCTACGATGTGTACATGTTGCTTCTGCCCTGACTCTTCCACCTTTTTGGTGAGTATACTCATCTGTGTCAATAAGGTGGCCATATTTTCAGCCATAGAGTTGGATAGATCTAAGGGCACTGAGTAAACCACTGGAGTGATAGGTGCATTCCTGGTTGTCCATCCCAAATTTTGTGCCATCTTGTCAAGCAGACTCTGGCCTTCTCTCCATGTTTTGCTCAAAATGCTCCACCAGCTGAAGCATCAACAATGTTCTTCACGCTATCTGACAATCCCATGTAAAACCACTGCCCCAACATCAGATCTGGAATACCATGGTGCGGGCATATAACCAGCATCCCTTTAAAGCGCTCCCATGTTTCATGCAGTGTCTCCATTGGTCTCTGTTTAAAACTCAAAATTTCATCAATTTGTTGAGCAGTCTTATTGGGTGGGTGGAACTTGTTATGGAATTGCCTGACTAACTCATCCCAAGTTGTTATAGAATTTATGGGAAGTGAGTTTAGCCAAGTATGGGCAACTCCTGTCACGAAGAATGGAAACAATAACAGCTTGATTGCTTCAGGAGTTACGTTGGGTTGCCTTTGGGTTTTGCAGATAGAGAGGAAGTTCTTCAAGTGTTGCTGAGGATCTTCAACTTGCGACCCCGAAAATAGTCCCTTGTTCTGCAACAAGTGCAGCATGTTATTCGTAATTTGGAATGACTCAGCCTGTATCTGTGGAACTACAATGGCTGTGGATAGATTTTCAGCTGTGGGTTGTGCCCAGTCATAGAGAGCAGCCTCTGGCACTATTGGTACCGCTGGGTTTTCCTCATGATCCCCCATGACTGTTTCGAAGTGTGCAATTGTTGGTTGTTGTTTGTTTTTCCGATTATCCCGATTCAAGGCCTTGAAAACTTTCTCGGGATCTGACAATGCTTCAAATACTTCACCAGATCTCGATGAGTTTCTAGGCATACACTTCTTTCAATTGTAATTGATAACACCGTTAATTCCCTGGCAACGGCACCAAAATTTGATCACGCCCAACTATGCCTTATAAAAGGACAATGCGGACGTTGCAAATATAACCTGAATATTTATGCCCAGAGTCGAATCCACAGAGAATTAACCTATCAATTACTTTCGTTAGACTTACTAAATTCTTTAGAATCAACTTCCCTAAACGTTGTGAATAACAGTTGATGGTATATTTAATAACTAAGATTGAAAGTCAATAAACAGTTGTAAACTAAATATGCTTAAGTTGTGAACAATAATGAGAAGGTTCTAAGGTAGTGATTTCCCCTATTGATGGAATCTCTTATGTTTATGTTTCATATAGATTTACCAACACATCTCTATCAACCATGAACACTCTTTTTACCGTGAATCTCTCCTGAGTAATCACGATAATTTACTAGACGCACTCTCCCGAGATACGCTAGCTGGCTTTGTTTATTACAGTTCACTTTAGATTGAACCCAAGACTTCGTTATCCCTAATCCCACTTTTAAACCCGCAGTTATAGATCCCTCTTATACTTTGGGAGTGGTATTGTTCAACAATCACCTAAATATGCACTCTCTCCCGAGTTATGCATACTAAATAGGCACAGCTAATTGAGGATCCTGTCAATTAACTACAACAAACACGTAGTTGAACAAATAGAGATTAAACTAGCAAACTATATTAACATAATCAAGAAGTTCATCCTTCAATAGGTTCCATCAAAACCCTAGACAAAAGATTTAGCTACTCATGACAATGCGTAAATAAACTATGAAAATATTCATGATCAAAATTGCAAGAAAAATAAAGAGAAGAAGAAAAAATGATGTTTTGGGTGATCTCTCACACTTGTTTCTCTTGCCAAAGTACTTTCTAAAACATTACATGCCTCCCTTGGACGAGTTCTATTGTTTAATATAGGGTTTTGGGCTAAAATTCCCGTGTTTTGCACTTCAGTCCCTCAATTTTTCGCTTCCTATCGCGGTCCTACCGTGGTTACGCCAGGACCGTGGCCAACTAGCATCTCAGAATCCGCAACAGCCTTCTGCCGCGGTCCGACCGCGGTTACGCCGGGACCGCGACAGTCCATCTCCAGTTCTGGTTTTGCTGCCTTCGCGTGGTGCACTTAGCGGATATTGTAAGATTGGCCTCTTTTTCTCCGTAATTGATCCCAAAAGTACTCCATAGACTTCTTTTATTGTATATAGCCTGCAAAGCATGAAAAGCACTAATCAGAGCATTTTGTTATCACTTTTTACCATAAAAACTATACAAGAAGGTGGTTCTTTAGGGCCTAATTATAGTCCAATTCACCTATCATCAACACCCCACACTTAAATCTTTGCTCGTCCTCGAGCAAGTTGAACCACCTTCCTAAATCTATATCTATAGATCTTTATTCCTAATATATAAACTGCTTCTCCCAAGTCTTTCACGGGGAACTGTTTAGATAGCCAAATCTTGGTACTTTGCAATGCAGGTATGTCATTCCCTATGAGCAATATATCATCAACATACAACACTAAAAATATAATTGTGCTCTCACTAACCTTTTTGTACACACAAGGTTCTTCTTATCATCTAACAAAATTAAACTTTTCAATTGTCTTATTAAAGCGAATATTCCAACTTCGAGAAGCTTGCTTTAGTCCATAAATGGATCTTTGTAGTTTGCAAATTTTATTATGATCAGACGAAGATGTGAAACCTTTAGGTTGTGTCATGTACACATCCTCTTCTAGCTCACCATTAAGGAAAGCTGTTTTTACATCCATTTGCCATATTTCATAATCATAGTATGCTTCTATAGCAAGCAAAATCCGAATAGATTTGAGCATTGCCACGGGAGAGAACGTCTCGTCGTAGTCGACTCCTTTTTTCTAACGATATCCCTTGGCAACAAGACGGCTTTGTAGGTCTCCACCTTTCCGTCTGCTCCAATCTTTTTCTTAAAACCCCATTTACAACCTATAGGTTTTATATCCTTTGAAGGTTCAACTAAAGTCCATACTTTATTTTCTTTCATGGATTCCATTTTGGATTCCATGGCCTTTTGCCACTTCTCATAATCAGAACTTTGTATAGTCTCTTCATAGGTCTTAGGGTTTTTATCATTATGATCAACCTCATTTGATACATCATCTTGTACTATTAAATTTAATCTAGTTGGTACATGACGTTCTCGTGTAGACCTTCTAAGAGGTACTTGTACAACATGTTCACCTTGTGATGGATTTGGTTGTTGTTCAATTTGGTTTGGAACTGGTTCATTAACCTCTTCTTGAACTTCATTTAGTTCTTGAACTTGAACCGTTGAAGATGACAACTTCCTTGGCAACTTCAAAACATCCAATAAAGGTTCTTCAACTTGGGTCTCATGATCTTTATATTGTGTTGATTCATTAGTTTCTTGAATTTCATCAAGTTCTATTTCTCCATTATAATTTCCTTCTAAAAGAAATTCCCTTTCCTAAAAGGTTGCTCCTCTGGCCACAAACACTTTATGGTCACAAGGGTAATAGAAATAATATCACATTGTTTCCTTGGGATACCCAATGAACCTACACTTATCAGATCTTGAGTCAAGTTTATCAGACTGTAGTCTTTTAACATAAGTTGGATAACCCCAAACTTTAATATGTTTAAAGTTAGGCTTACATCCTTTCCATATCGCATATGGTGTTGTAGAGACTGACTTAGTGGGAACTTTATTAAGTAAGTATGTTGTTGCTTCCAAAGCATATCCCCAAAAATTTATTGGAAGATCAGTGAACCTTATTATAGATCTCATCATATCTAATAAGGTTTGATTTCTCAATTCAGACACACCATTGTGTTGTGGTGTTCTTGGAGGTGTCCACTGTGAGAGAATCCCATTCTCTTTGAGATATTTGGTAAAATATTCACTAAGATATTCTCCACCTCTATCAGACCTTAGTATTTTGATACTTTTACCAGTCTGTTTCTCAACTTCACTACGGAACCTTTTGAACATTTTAAAAGATTCAGACTTGTGGTTCATAAGATACACAAATCCATATCTTGACATATCATCAGTGAAGGTGATGAAGTAAGAATATCCACCTCTAACTTGAATTTTCATGGGCCCACAAACATCTATATGAATTAGTCCCAATAATTTAGAAGCTCTTTTTCCACTTCCAGTAAATGGAGTTTTGGTCATTTTTCCTTTGAGACAAGATTCACAAGTTGGATATGATTCAAAATCATACTTGTCAAGGTACCCTTTCTTGTGCAACTTGTTAATTCTTTTCTCTCCAATATGACCAAGCCTACAATGCCAAAGGTATGTATGATTTACATGATAATCTCTTTTCCTCTTAAGACTTGAAACATGCATAAACGAATTAGCATTCACATTAGGTAAGACATAAATATCATGTTGGAGATAGCCATTCATATATAAATTATCACCATAATTAATAGAGCAAATACCATTGCCTATAATAATACGAAAACCATGTTTGTCTAACATAAAAGCTAAAATTATGTTCGGAATAAATTTAGGAACGTAATAACAATCATCCAACATAAGTACTTTCCCCATAGGCATTATTAAAGAAATTGATCCTACAGCTACGGCCGCAAATTTTGCACCATTTCCAACTTGTAGATTAACTTCCTTTCTTTAGCCTCCTACTTATCTTGAACCCTTGCAACATATTGCAGATGTTATAACCACTGCCAATATCTAATATCTACAGTGAAGAATTAGTAGTAGCTAAAGAAACCTTGAAAATATTTTTCATTAATGTCTCGCCTTGTTTCTTGTCCTTTAGAGTTGCAAGATACTCCTTGTAGTTTCTCTTCCAATGCCCTTTCTTCATACAATGAAAACATTCAGCATCATTTACTGACTGTAAGATCAAATCTTCAGAAAGCTCTTTACCAAGCTTGTACCGCAATTTCTCATGTTCTTCGGTAAGAAAAATTATATAATTGACAAGGGGTTCAACTGGAGATTTTTCAATGTCCAACTGTGTATCAACCATCTTCTTAAGATATTCAATGATTGCAATTGGATCCATATTCTGATGTTTCCTCTGGAGTTCAGAACTCATAGAAGCGAGAATGATGTGTTTAATAGCAAGGCATTCTTCCAAGTGTTTCTGATAAACCTTGGTGCCTTGATCATCATTCTATGGTGGGATTATCTTTGCAGGCTTATCGATCATATCAATAGGCTTTTCATGCATGAGAACAATTCTCAAATTTCTATACCAGTCATCAAAGTTTGGTCCTACCAACTTGTTGGTCTCAAGTATTTCACGCAGTGATATAACAGACATATTGAGAGATCTAAAATATAGAAAAGAAAAGGCAATACTATAAGAACATATTTGCATATATCATAAAGACATGGACTTTTATCTAAATGATATTTCCACTGATTATTTTAAACTATTTACCCTCATTATAGTTTACGAAATCTTTATTTCTGTTAGTGGAGTAAAGGAATCCTTTAACAATATGTATGAGCCCCTTGGAAGTCAAGTTGCTTCTCACATATATTTTAAAGGTAGGTGCTCTTAGAAATTGTATCCCCATACAATTTCCTTAAATAGCACTATGTCAAATAGTCCCCTGGTAGTCAGGTCCTATTGGCATAGTTGAGTTCAACCATCATGATAGCAAAGAACTTATTAAATTTTACACTCCCCGGGTAGTCCAGGTGTCTAGTAAAAAATTGAATAATTCTTTCAATCCATGCATCTAATGCGATAAATAATTTTAACATATTCTCGAACTATAAGTCTGCTGGTAGTCAGGCCGCTCCTTATAAACAAGAAATAAGTAAAATTATTTACTTTGATGGATAGCTCTATAATAAAATATCTTATATTTTATTATTTAAGAACTCAAAATTTAGTAGGAGGGAATTGTTACTAAAATAATTTTTAATAACATGAAGATCAAATCTTTTATAGCATGTGAATATAGTTCAAGTTGTCTACATGCTTAGTCCTAAAATAATTTACATCACATGTAATAAATAATTCAAAATTATGTAATGAACAAGCACGTGACATAAAAATGAATTCAACATCTTCTAACATATTTATCTTATATATCACATATATCACAAAAAAATAATCCATGCCAGAATATTATTATTAATTAACATCTCATGAACTAATAACAATTAAAATAACAGTAGAATCCAATAACCTATTATAGATTACCATCGTATCCAATACAAAATTTCAAATTCAAGTTACGAACTATCTCAATAGTTTCAAATTCAAGTTACGAACTATCTCAATAGTTTAACTTATATATATATATTATTCACAATAAAATTATATCAATCCATATGCATTCAAACAATTTGACTATTGCATAATACACATGTATTATGGTTTGAACTTTTCATAATCTTAAAATATTTCGTAAAAAAATTTGTGACACAATAAACCACAGCTCTGATACAGTACTTTAAAATAGAAAGAACAAAAAACTAAGTTTTCTTGTAAAGTATATTGCTTGGTTTTGTGGCGTCTTAGAATAACTCGCTTAGCCAAGTTAATTGGGTGAAGTATATATGTATATATATAGTCACCAATCCTTTCCCTTTAGGTTAAAGGAAAAGACCAAGGCCGTTGGCCACATGAAGACCAATTCAATAGTTGGCATTTTCTATAATTCTTATAATTGGAAAATCAAATCCATTCCTTACGGGAATTCCGTGATCGTGAGGTCCCTTTAGTGGACTTTACACGTGGGTCCAATTCTAAATTGGATTCACTAATTAGTCTCCATTAATCTTTATATATTTCTTATATATATAAATATTATTTTTTATATATATCATATATATTTATCAACCAAGAGATATAATTTAATTTTTTATTTTAAATAGAAAACTTCAATTTGTTCACAATATTAATTATATTCTCTGTGCTAGCAAAGAATATAATAATATTTCATTTGGACTAATAATTTTAATTTATTTGACTAATTAAATTCTCTAATTTAATTATCAAACACTAAAATAATTAATCCTTTAGCAAAGATTAGAACACTCGTTAGTGTGCGACCCCATAGGTTCAATACTAAGCCGGTAGTAAATTGATCACATCAATATACTAATCAAGGGTGGCGTCTAGCAACACTCCTTAACGACCGTATAGCATGAAGTATACAATTTACTCTCAAGAACCCGTAGAAAAATAATGTAGTAATTCCTTCTGTCCTTATAGCTCTGGATCACCCTAGGATATGGTTCAACTGTCAAATCCTAATAGGCGACCAACTATGTGTTCATGTCAAATATAATCGACCATTAAATGACCTAAGAAACTCATTTCTTCTTTCATTCAATTCCCCTGGCCAAGGTCTTAGCTTGGTCGTTTATAATTCATGACGACATGGAGCTTAAACTCATTACCAAGAGTTGACAAATTCCATCTTGATCAATCACTAATTCTACAAGCATTTAATCATACCCAATATCCTTTCAACTATCGCCCTAGGGCAATAGGTGTCTGGTATCAAAGCACAATAAATAACTTATCAATTACTATGACGATCTCAGGTCAAACAATTTTTTTACATCACATTCTTCAAGAGAATATCCTATTGATAGTTTATGGTAATTCTAACCATTAGGAATTAACCAATGAGTCGGTTCAATGATCATATCTCTATATGCATCATCTATCTATGTAATTTAGTTAATGAGATCAACTAATCTTTATCCCATAAAGACGATCACATAAATATTGATCTAACCGAATTACTAATGTCCAAATTAATAATCCTACGATCAAGAACAAATTTAGATTAAATTATAAGAAACTTTACTCTCAATATCATGATCTCCGTCACGATGACAAGTCTCAAAATTTAATCAAGGACCTTATCAAATAAATCAAGCAATTAATAATAATAATAAAAGAATATCAAATACCATATATATTTTTTGTCAAATAACATTCACAAAATTATGTTCAAATCATCAAATATGATATTGGATCTAGGACATATCTACTATATCCCTAACAGAGTGAACTGAGTGTTGGAGTACAAGAAGACATGACTAAGATTTTTCGAACACATGAAGCGCGAGGGTTCTTGTAGAATTTCGTACTAGGAAAATAAGCCAAATTCACCTCAAAGCTACGTGTCTCACTGCAATTTATGCTTCCTTCAAGAAATCCCGATTCACACGTTTATCTGGAGTAGGAAAAAATCAATATTTATGTCCCATAGCAGAAAAGGTGAGAATTTCCAGGAATATTAACGGATTTCTCTGAAAGGAGTTCAGAATTTGTAGTAAAGAGAAGATATTCAATCCAACCAACATCACCGTTTGTGCCAACTCTTTTGTTACCATAACCAAAAGGATTAGCAGGACCCGCTTTGTCCTTCTCACACTGCGGCAAATTAAAGAACTTAACAGCTTCACCTTATAATTTGGTCATTGTTTCTTTAGGAACATCATGATTGAAAACCTTAAAGAATCCAAATTCTTGACATGCTGTAATAATATGGAATTTAGCTTGAGGGTCTAACATGTCTATCACTGGAATATTACATCAGAAGTATACGGTTTGCATGTTTTAATGTGAGAAGAATTTTCAAGAATTGGTTTAGATGAAACCACCATATTTGTATTTTCAAGATTTCTTTTCTTTTTCTACGAGGAAGAACAAAGATTTTTGGTTTTCTTGCATAAGTCACAAGTGTATTAAGGCAAAATTTTGCCACGTTTTGTTTTTATCCAAAATGTTTTGGGTAATTGCTAATTACCCGCATAATTAAGAATTATTTTAACATAAAATACTACTCAATTTTAATACACTTTATATATACTATCATGGTCATGTGGTACCATGTTAAATAAATACATACACTATTATTTTATTAAAATATCCATGTAAAAATACATATATTTTCTCAACTTCTAATTGTCCTAATCTCATATAAAGAGTACAAATTTTCGTATGCTTAATTCTTAAAATAGTAAAAAGATAACATTCTTTTCTAGTGAGAAAATAATTTATATCTTTATAATAAAAAAAAATCTCATAAACTTTTCTCATATTATGTGTATAATTTAAAACATAATCGAAAGTATAATATTAATAACTATATAAAATCTTTTTTTTTTCATTTTTCATTTTTTTCAAACTATTTTACAAAAATGTTCCACTCAAAATACCATATCAAAATGTATCCAATGGTATCAAGGTTGTCAAACTTACGGGGCGAAACACTAACAAGCTACGTGGAGCAATAGGTCAATTACATGTTGAACATCAAAACAATAGATAGAAACAGATTAGGAATATGATAAACCGAAGCAGTAGGAAACACATTGGTTTGAGAGCTTGAATTTAAAATCAGAACATACTAGTAAAGATAGTAAACACAAGGTGAAGAAAAGGAGAGTGTAATAATTAGCTTTGGTTTGCAGCCGGCTAATTTAGTAACAATGGTAAGTAATAGAAGAAAGCAGAAGAGCTTTTGAGTGTATGAGAGATGTGAACTAATATGAGTTCGTGTGTCTGTAAGACTGTAGAAGAGAGCAATATATATAGTAGTTTGAAAGCTAGGTAAATAAGGTAAGAGTCAAAATTGTTCAGTAATTATAGAACTCAGAGTAAAATCAGTCCAAGTCTTCCCTTAATTAAGGGAATTAGTTCAAACGGTAAAGAGCAGGTGACAAGTAAGGAAAGAAATCATACATAGCTGGAGTATAACAAATAAGGAAAGACTTCAAACAGTGCAAGTATAGAACAAGTAATTAGGTCTAGGTTCAGAAAGTCCTAATTAAGGAAACAATACTAAGAATCAGTAAATAATGTAGTCAACCACATAATAAGGCAAGAAGATAATTTAGAAGTCGGAAATCAACACAGAATATCATCATATGAAATCAGTAAAGGGTATCAATCACAGGAAATCAGGGACTCAAATAAAAGTAGTACTGATTAAGGGAAATTAAGATAAATTTCTATGAATAAACAAAAATAGACATAATATAGGCAAGAAGAATCAAGTCAAAAACCCTAATATGCACAATAGGGTAAAATTACGGAGACTCAAAACATATTCATGAGAAATAGATATTCGGAAGAATAGAATGAACAAATCAGCAAAGACAGACTCAGGATTATAACGTAGTGTTAAAACTAGGGTTTTAACATAACAAAATGTGATTAAAAAGAAGTTTTAATAGAAAGCCGTTTAAACATATGAGAATCAGAGAACAACTTTAAAAGACCAGAGATATGTTTTGAAGAAAAGTTCTAGAAACCCTAAAGGGAAAATAAAGTGACGCTTTAAGAAATCGAAAGGTTTTTCATAAAAAACAAAAATAGTTCAGAAAAACCTCAGATATGTTACAGATCTAAGAGGTACAGGAGAAGAGATTAGGGTTTTCTAGAAAAATAACCCAGAAATAGAGAGACCGGCTTAGAAACCCATAGGTTTAGCCGGAAAATAAAAAAATCTTACTCAATCAGGCCATGGTGGCCTGAGAATGGTGAGGACAAGCCCATGGGCGAGTGAACGGCCACTCTTGAGGACCTCAGGATAGCAAGAGTTCCAGTCATGGGGAGGGGGCCATTAGGGCTAGGAATGGTGATGAACCACCATAATCAACGGCGAGCAAGCAATGGCAGGTGGAAGCTGTGGTTAGGGCAGAGGGAGCTTGAGAGAGAATGAGAGGAGTGACGGCAGGTGAAGATGAGAGAATGATGGTTTGGGGGGTAGGTCGTTTAGGTTAAATTAGGTAAGAACGAATCTGGGTCTTTGATCAAAATTGATCAACGACCAAGATTTAATCAGATTGGGTCGGGTAGATTTAGGAATTGGGCTTGGGGTATTGTGCTGAGTATGATTAGGTGTTTGGGCTGGTCTAATTAGGCTAAAATTGAAATAGAATAGGCTATTTGTTAAATGCACGATTCAAATTAGTTAAAATAATTTATAAAATAGCTAATAATTATAAAAAATAAATTTCATGCATAGAAAATAGTTTAAAATAATTATTTAGTATTTAAAAATACAAATGATTAATTTCTGGTGAAAAATAGCATAACATTATATGCATGGACTATAATTACAATGTTATTGCAATTATAACCAAAAGGTACCTAATTGGCTATTTAGGGAATAATTTGGCCTCAGTAGGACCATAAACAAAAAATTAAATCAAGAAATGCTTTTTGAAATCATTTCTGATGCAATTTTATAATTACTTATTAGAAACAAAATACTGGACAAATTAATAAAAATGTAGGAAAATTATGGAAAAATACCAATTGCTATGAATGCATGATTTTGAAGGTATATATGCAATTTAAAAAAAATATTTGGAAAAAATTAGGTATCAACAGTTGCCTCTCTTTACCCGGAAAGGATGAAATAGTTGTCGGGTAAAGATATGATGGCCAATTTTGACCGAACGAGACGGTTTGGGATATTTAGGCCGCACCCTGGCTTCTGACCTACCTACATATCTCTAGTTTTACAGGAATCAGGCTGTATGTAGTTCCAGATTCGTCGGCGAAGTATACCGGTGAAATCATCACAAAAACGGACGCAACATCTAGGGATGGGCGGATGAACGGTTTATGGGGGAGATCAGGTTTGATATAGTTGAGGGAACTGGAGTGGGATCGCTCCCGCTGGGATAGTCGTTGCTTACTGGGTTTCCTGCAAATAAGAATACTACAAGCATATATTGTGCATAAAATTTAAACATGATGCAGGTTCCCATTGGACTATAAAAGTTGTCTTTGGACGGTTAAAGATAACGTCCTTGGACCATGACGTCCAGGGCCATGAATTATTTAGTGAGGGATTCACAGGCCATGAAATGATGTTCTCGATCCATGACAATGGTGCCTCTGAACCAAGATGCATTTGAATAATGATATGCAAATTTGAGGGATCCTCAGGCCATGACATGGTGTCCTTCGGCTATGAGGATGGTGCCTTTTAGACTATGAGGCCTTTGGATAGATTGGCAATATTTCAGCCCATGATATGCAGTAATATGATGTTAACAAGACAAGGCTTAGTATTGTGAAATGAAAGGCAGAGCTTAGCCCGATTGAAAACCGAATAAATAGTACTTAAAATAGAGCAATATTTGTGCAAAGAGGGACAATGCTTAGTCCCATGCAGATGGGAGGCAAGGATTAGCCTCATGCAAGTATGGAGGCAGGGATTAGCCTCATGCAAATATGGAGGCATGGATTAGCCTCATGCAAATATGGAGGCAAAGATTAGCCTCATGCAAATATGGAGGCAGGGATTAGCCTCGGCAGATATGGAGGCAAGGATTAGCCTCATGCAAATATGGAGGCAGGATTAGCCTCATGCAAATATGGAGGCAGGAACTAGCCTCATGCAAATATGGAGGCAGGGATTAGCCTCATGCAAATATGGAGGCAGGGATTAGCCTCATGCAAATATGGAGGTAGGGAATAGCCTCATGCAGATAGGGAGACAAGGATTAGCCTCAGGCAAATACGGAGGCAGGGATTAGCCTCATGCAAATACGGAGGCAGGGATTAGCCTCATGCAGATAGGGAGACAAGGATTAGCCTCATGCAAATATGGAGGCAAGGATTACCTCATAAAAATATGGAGGCAGGGATTAGCCTCATGCAAATATGGAGGAAGGGATTAGCCTTATGCAAATAGGGAGACAAGGATTAGCCTCATGCAAATATGGAGGCAGGGATTAGCCTCATGCAAATATGGAGGCTGGGATTAGCCTCATACAGATATGGAGGCAAGGATTAGCCTCATGCAAATATGGAGGCAAGGATTAGCCTCATGCAAATAGGGAGGAAAAGATTAGCCTCATGCAAATAGGGAGGAAAAGATTAGCCTCATGCAAATATGGAGGCAGGGATTAGTGTAGACATGTGATATTTGACCCTCCCCAAGATTTTTCTTATTTTAGCATGTAAATATTTAATTTAGGCTCAATATAGCTATTTCAACTCATTTTTACTCTTTTACTTTATTTTACTACAAGAAAATGAAAATTACAAAATAAATATTTTTATTTTATGTACCTTTCATAAAGTACAAAAAAAATACAAAAAATAGTACCTTAATTTTATCTTTATATAATCTTGAAAAATACAAAAAATATGTATTAGTTTCATGTTTTAATGTAGTTTAGTTTAATTAATTAGACTTTATTTTTGCATCATGTAGTATAGTTATCTTATATTGAGGGAATTTAGTTATGGTTTTAATTAATAATTTTTGGAGTATTCTTAGCCCAAAATTGAAACACAAAGAAAAGACATGGTCCAACCCAATTACCCTTGGTTCATTCTTCCCAACCCATTAGCCCATTTAAGTGCAAGATTTAATCCTAGCCTTCTATTTCCTTTTAATCCAATGGCCATCATCTTTTCCCACTTCCATATAAAATACCCAATTATAGAAACCCTACCCCAAGTCTTCAATTCATAGACCAAAACTTAGACTAAAAAAATGGCAGCCTTGATCTTCGGATTCAATGCTTGAAAAAGGATCCCTAAGTTAGCCGCACCTTCTAATTTTCTCGGAATTCCTTAATCATCATCGCCACATTCCGTCATTCTTTGGCTTCAAGTCTTTATTCTATTTCAGAATAATGACAAACATGACTAATGGAAATTCCACCTCATGAGCTCAAATTCACATTTAAAGTGAAGGAACAAAGTTCACGTGCATTTCATCTAGTTAATATCACTGACCAATATGTAGCTTTCAAGGTGAAGACCACTTCGCCTAAGAAATAATGTGTCCGCCAAATATAGGTGTTATCAAACCAAAATCGACATATGATTTCACAGAGAAGATGGAGTTTCGTTTGAGTCGAGGTTGATTCCAGTGCCTACGAGAGGTTCCGGTTTGCAATTTTGGTGTTTTGGTCCAAGGATTGTTGCTTGTTTAGCCCGATTGATTTGCAGTTTTCAGCTTGGTTCATCAATAAAAGGTCAATCTCTCAATTTTCATTCTCATTTTATTGTGTTATGATAGCTTGGTGCGTGTGTTGGTTGATTTGTGATTCTACGTTGTTTGAGTAGTATGTCTTAGTTTTCATTTAAATTGTTTTAATTAGTTTTATTTCGATTGTGATGTATGTAGTTTTGGTTCTTGAATAATTGCTTTTAGTTGGGTAGATGGAAAAATTGGAGTTGTTTCTTTCTTGGCGAGGAATAAGAATGGGCCATAAGGTGTGTCTTGAACTATAAAGAGTCTTGGCCAAGTAATAAATCATGTTAGCTATACTTTGGCCCCAATAATATCTTGTTCATAAATTTGGCTTTATAACAATCTCAAAGATTAGGAAAATAATTCAAATGCGTAGTTGCTTTAGGCGCGTAATTTAAATTTACCTTCCTAAACTCGGGTGTGCATTTCATGTGACCCAAATCCAAATCTTAACAACGTTAAATAAAATGTGTCTTGGACTGCGGGTGCATTTCATGTGGCGTGGTCCAAAGACGTATTTTAGATGACGTTGAAATCTTCCTTAAAATATTTAAAGCGGTTTAAAGCTAAAATTCACATAGGTTTAAAAGTGTTTTAAAATCAGATAATTAAGCCGAATATAACAGTTGAGCGATCACGCTAGAACCACGGAACTCGAGAATGCCTAACACCTTCTCCCGGGTTAACAGAATTCCTTACTCAGATTTCTGGTTCGCGGAGTTAAACAGAGTCAATCTTTTTCTCGATTCGGGATTTGAACCGGTGACTTGAGACACTATAAATTATCCCAAGTGGCGACTCTAAAACTTTTAACAATAAATCCCGTTTCGATTGTCCTTTAATTGGAAAAACTCCTTTACACATCACCTTACGGGGGTGTAGGTAAAAAAGGAGGTGTGACAGCTCTGGCGACCCTGCTGGGGGCTGAACCCGGAATCTCTGGTTCAGGGTTCAAGAATTCGAGCTTAGAATAATTGTTATAGTTGGCTTTATCCATTATCTGATTTCGTTACATGATTTGGGCCTAATGTGCTAATTGATTGCTTTTACCGCTTTGATATTCCGTGAACTGTATATAAACTATTGCGAAATCCCTCTTCTCTCTGTCTAAATCATGAAGAAGTGTGCACTTCGTGTGACTTCTTTTCTGTTAGAGTTATATTCCAAATTTAGAACGAGGTTCGGACAAGTTGCAAAGCCGATGAAGCTTCTGTATTCCTGGTACGCTGCCCCCCCTCGGCTCGAGCTGTCCGCTCGGGTAGGCCAGGTCTAGAACAATAAACCCCAGGATTTAAACCTAGAAAAACACAGCTTCATGCCGGATCCCTAGTAGGAACGCTTGTTTGCATCATGTGCATTTGACTTAGGGGACTCAACACAGGGGTTGGGTCCGTCTAGGACAGGTGTACCCAAAATAATAGACCATCTTGAGGCATCCTATGTGCTACATGTTGCATTTCTTCAAGGATAAAAGGGTCATTTGGCAGACCAATGATAATTGAGGGAGAATGAAAAAAAAGAAAAAAAGAGAAAAAAGAGAGGCTGAAGTGTGAGGATGAAGCGAGTAGGGCCCAATTATATTTTTGTTACATTTTATTAAGAAAAAAAGAGCATGGAAACTTCAAAAAGATTTTGTACTTCTTATCATTATTTCAAAAATCAAAAAAATCGAAAAAACATAAAAGAAAATCCAAAAAGATTTTATATGTTTCATCATTTTTCGAAAAAAAGAAAGAAAAAATGTGTTTTCTATATGTCAATTGTATTTTCTTTATTATTCTCGCCCGTATCCAATCTGCCCGAACTACGGATACCTAATTCTCGTCTTTCGGGGCGTGATACGTAGGCAACCCACATAGGTTCCGATCTTCCTAGTAAATCTTAGGTTCTTGGCTTTGCGGGGTCATAGCCAAATTTTGCACTTCTAGCCACCTTTGGCCAAATAAGCCAGTTTGCAAAAATAGCCTCAACCATGTCTCCCATGTGTCCAGTAGGGAGTGTTATTGTCTCACATAGTGTTGATTTAAAGTTTTCTCATACAGGTGTGAATTTATTTACCGAAGTTTGAGCATGACAGACACCCCGTGACCATCCGGTCAGGATCGCTCAGTCAGGAGTTGCTTGAAGAGATTTGTTTTACTTTTAAGTTTTGAGTCTGTTCTTCATTTTGTGTCGTCTTTTACTTTCTAGTTTTGTACAGTAATGTCAAGCCTTTTGTTATTGTATTTTCTGCTTTATATTTGAAAAATATGCTGTAACTCAAAAATCCAAAAAAAAGAGATGTTGCATTTTATATTTCGTTATAAATTTTCTTTAGAATACTAATTCTAGAAATGAAAAAAATATTTTGAGGTTGTTTTCCTTTAGGCAATTAATATCTAGGACTTAAAATGAATTATTTTTATATTTTCTTTAGTATATTAGGACCAAAATTCAAAAAAAAGAAGAAGAGAATTTTCTTTTAGTACTTCTTTAAAAGCTTTCTTTAAGGTGTTAATCCCAAAATCCAAAAAGATTTTCTTTTGAGGTGTTACTTTGGGAAATTAGTGAAAAATGAAAAAAAATTCTTTTATTTTCATTAGAACTTTAGGATATTGTATATAGAAAAAATACTTTATCTTTTGTTTATCATTAGAATTTCTTTTTTAGGTAATCAAAATTGAAATCCAAAAGCATCTTGTTTTATCTTTTTCATTGCTCGTTTCGAAAATATATATATGAACGTTAAGCTTGAGTTTAGAATAAGTTATAGAACATTAAGTCTAGAAAATTCAAAAAAGAGATTTGTTTCTTTTATTTCCCTTTTCTCGTCAGAGTAGTCTTTAAGGTAAAAGGAAAAAGAATGTTAGTTTGTTTCCTTTATTCCCGATATTCCAGAACTACGCAAAGGTCTGATTCATGCGACGTCATGATACGTAGGCAACCTACATAGGGTTCGATCGAATCATTTTTTTTATTAAAAGAAAAAAGAAAAAGAAAATAAAATTAGAAAAGATAAAAAGAGATGAAATTGTGGGATGTGAGATATGAGAGAAAGAAAGAGTGATGATTAAAAAAAAGAGAAATGAAGGAAAATAGGCAAGCCAGCAAGTGCTAGAAAAGCAACAAAAAAGAGAGAGAGAGAGAGAGAGAGAGAGAGGTTGAAATGAACAAATCGGGATGATGCCAACTGACCTTTGTACCCTCGAAGTCATTTTAGAACCGATAACTGTGGCTAGGTGCATTGCACATAAAGTGAGATTATCTTATGTTAAATACCCTAACGCTAACATGATGGCTTCATTTTGTTATATTCATAGCAGAAGGGTGGTTGGTTTGTGGTTTTAAAGTGGTAACTCTTCTCTGCAACATAAAGTCAAAAGGAAATGGTAGACAACAATAGAACTGAGTTGGTTGATACCGGTGCTCGAAAGCAGTTGGTTGAACAGGACAATGGGTTGGTTGAAGAGGTAAAGATGTTAAAAAAATACATGGCTGACATGTAACAGGAGTGGATGACTGGGAAGCACCACCCCCGCTACCACCTAGCTTCCTAGATGCTACCCTTACCCAAACTCCGGACACAATGTTAGATGATCCTCCACACTCTCTAGATCCACCTACTTATCTCAAAGCTCATGATGCCCAATATTACCCCTCAGAGGTTGCCCACAAGGTTCCTTACTCATACAAACAGGGCCCAAAGGATGAGCCTCATGTTGAAAATGAAAGGTTAACAGGAAGAAAAGGGAAAGATGGGGCACCTAGGAGGCTAAAAGGCATAGAACAGTCCTTAAAGAACAAGCAAAGAATGGGAGGCCAGGGAAGCGTGGCTTACAAAGAATTGTCTGTGTCCCCTGACCGCAGGGTTTAAAGTGCCAAACTTTAACTTGTATGATGGGTGTGGAGATCCGGTAGCCCACCTGAAGGTTTATTGCAGTGAAATGAGAGGTGTTGGAGAGAAAGATGACTTGATGATGGTGTATTTCAGTGAGAGCCTGACTGGGGCAGCTTTGGACTGGCATGCTCGTCAAGATGCTGGTAAGTGGCCTACATTGGGTGACATGGCTCAAGATTTTGTTCGATACTTTCGATATAGATCAGGTGTTACCCCAGACCGCTCCTCCCTATCTAAAATGGAAAAGAAGCCGGAGGAAAGCTTTAGGGAGTTTGGGCTCAGATGGAGGGAGCAAGCTGCTCGAGTCAATACCCCGATTGGTGAAGAAGAAATGGTTGAGCTTTTCCTACAAGCCCAGGGGCCCACCTACTTCAGTCATTTGATCCCGGCCTTGGGAAAGCCTTTCAAAGATGTGTTAAAAATTGGGGAGCTGGTAGAAGAGGGAATCAAGTCAGGTAAAATCATGAGTTGTTCGAAAGACATTCAGAACATCCCAGTAAGCTTGGGTGGAAGAAAGAGAAACAGAAAAGATGATCCGATGGGTTTTCCTGATCAACACTTCCAGCCTCGACATCGTCCCCGTGGATATCCTTGTGCGCCAGATGATCCTCCCCAATGCCACTTCTCTCCACAGAACTCCCGAAATCGTACATCACTTCCCCAGTACCCAGCTCCACAAAATACCTATCCACCTCCACGAGCCTACCGAAAACCTCCTAGATCAGGTTTCTGGCCCAATCAAGCATTTAAGAATGAGAGGTTGCTGAAAAAAGAAAAGGCTTTCACCCCTATTAGAGAATCATACGCCAGTTGTTCCAAAAGTTGAAGCAATTGGACATGTTGAAGCCGATTCATATAAAAATGCCAAACCCTCTATCAAAGAAGTTTGATTTTTCTCAAAGGTGCGCATATTGCTCAGATGCCCAGGGGCATGACATAGAGAAATGTTGGAATCTGAAGAAAGCAATTCATAAGCTTATTGATGCGGGTGACATTGTCGTGCAAAATCCAGATGCAGCAGACACTAGCCAAAGTTCATCGCCTGTTCATAATGAGATGCATATGGTGAGAATGATTTGTTTTGAAAAGGAATATGAGAATTCTTTTGAGATCCTCGAAGGTCCACGCGCTGCAAAGTTTTCAGTGCTATCAGAGGTTGATCTTAAGAACGAGCCAGCAAAGGGAACCCAAAAGCAATTTATTAAGAACAATGTGATGGAGGTTTGTGAGGGTCCTAGTAATGTTGATGCGGAATTCAGTGGCTAAGATGCCGAGATTGACAATTGGAAAGATGCTCATTTCTTGGTTAGTCAGGGAGGAGTTTTGGTGGTTTATTTTGTTGTCATTTCTGTTGTCCGGATTATTTCAGGGTTGTAATCCGGATATTATCTTGTGACTCAAACCCTTATATCCTTTTATTTTGCCTAGTTTGTTTAGTCATAGTATCCCGTCTAGTGTTGTCTAGGTTTGTTCTAGGTTTGTGATCCCATTTTATTTTGTTTGTTTTGTTGTTCAAACCCTTTCACCATCTGTCTAATGCAATTTTTTGTTTTTTGTAATTTTTAGTCATTTTCATTTAGTTCCCTTTTCTTTTTATAGTTCTTTTCCTGATTGACTCTAATGACATGACATGCACGCGTAATTCTCAACCTGGTTTTAAAAATCAGTTTAGTCACGAAGCAACAAAATAATGTTGAAGATGTAGGGGCATTTGAGGGATATAAGTGAAGGCATTTTGAGATCACTTCAAGCCCGAATTGTGTGAAACTGGGGTAGATAGAACATAAAAATACACTATTGAAATGCATCATGCTGCATCGGGTGAAGATAACAGCAAGTTTTCCCCAAATTTGTAGGGGGTCGTTCGTGGTAGTGAGAGTGAGAGTGTTGTCCAATGGTGCTTTGTATGTAACAGATGTAGAAGGCGAATGTGCGGATATGGTCATCAAGTCTGGCGCAATCAAAAGATGTTACGAATGTTTTCCTTGGTTTGTTTAATTGTGTTGTTTGTACTTGGTATGTTTTGAAGATTGGAATGACGAAGGCATTTTGTTCTGCTATCTAAACACCTTATCCTTCGTTACCACCTTTGAGCCTTATTTATTTTCTTTCATACCCCTCTTTCGGAATCAGCAGCAAAGATCAGAAACACAAGCGTGAAAGATAAGTAAAGGAAAAGGAGAAAAGAAAAGAACGAAAAGGGAGAGAAGAAAAATGAAAATCAAAAAAACAATAAAGAAAAAAAAGAAAAAAAAAAGAGAAAGAAAAGAATGAAAAGAAGAAAAACAACAAAGAGAGAAAAAGAAAGCAAAAAGAGAAAGAAAAGAAAGAGAAAAGAGAAAATCACAACAAACAAAGTAATTCCTATGTCATGAACTACGTTCGACCTGATTCCTTTTAAGGATACATAGGCAGCCTCACGGTTCAGTCTCATCAAAATAAAAATCCAAAAGTCCCCAAGCAAGAAACTGGGACAGAAGTTGTGGTTGTTGTAAGAAATATGATTCTGAAAGTTGCAATTTTGAACCCATGTGAATTGTTTTGAGCCTTTGATATCCTTTCTTTTTAACCCTATCTAAAAGCCCACGTTACGGTCCAAAGAAAGACCTTCCGATCAGTCTTCGAGAGATGCCAAGTTAAGCAAGGAGAGGTAATTCATATCAGGGGCAACACTCTGGTCCAAGCAGAAAAAATAATGAAAATGAGAGAGTCTTATTGGTGAAAACCCTCACTGGCACCGTAAGGCGACGGGAGCTGAGAGAAATAAAAAATGAGAGAGTCTTATTGGTGAAAACCCTTGCGGGCACTGTAAGGCGATGGTAGGTTGAGAGAAAGAACAGAATGAGAGAGGCTTGATGGTGAAAACCCTTCAGGCACTACAAGTCAAATAAGGATTGTGAATCAGATTGGATAATCGGAGCATTGAAGTCCAGTTTCACGGTTCAGGGGTATAACAAGAGTTGAACATCAGACTTGTTTGACAGATTAGGCCACTTAATCAACATGTGCATGTCATGGTCATTAGAGTTGGTATCCACATCTGATAGGTTTCTACTTTGTAGTTTTCTTGTTAGGAATCATCTCTTTCCTTTGTCCTTTACTCTGTTCCTTTTGTCTTGTTTACTTCTTCTTCCTGAGTCCGTTTGGTCATAATAAGTGAGAAATAACTTCAAAATTTGTCACTAGCTTTCCAATTGCACAAAACGGGATCCGGCCAGCACATCAAAGTGGCATAAGTTAGGAAAGAACAACAAGCGCACTGAGTTGGTAGCAATCAACATGCTTTGGAGTCCATGAGAAATACAAAAGTTTGGTATATTTCAATTTGTGAACAGTGCAACAGACAGAGGATGTTGGGTGAATGGGTCAAAGGTATTTTCTGTGATGAGATCAACAAAGAAAGTGTTTAACCAGTGACAAGCAAGGTATTCCAAGCAGAAATCAAAGTTATCGTGACAAGTGAGGGAACAGTAGACTTCAAGGCCAAGGCCAGTGATTTAAGTCAGGAAGGAACAACATGCACACTAAGTGGATGACAATTAACGTGCTTTGGAATTCATGTCAACACAAGAGCACAATGCAACAGATGGAGGGTGTTAGGTAGACAGATCAAAGGTATTTTCGGTGAAACACAAAGGTTGGTAAATGTCAGTTCATGAGCAATGCGACAGATAAAAGGAATTGAGTCTAAACGGAGAAGAGGTATTTTCTGTGATTAGTCAAGGAACAAGGAAGGTCTTCGAGTGGAAATCGGTTATCATGAGAAGTGAAGGAGCAACCGCCCTCAAATTCAAGGCCACAAACCAACCACCATATTTTTAAACTGACAAGTTTTTTCTTTGATTTGAAACAGGGGCAGAAAATCTTGTTTGTTTCGGAGAAACTCACCGCAAGGAAAGGCAAACACCAGACAGGTTTGACCATAAACTCTCAGGACCCGCCTGGATAATGGGATTTAATTTAAAGTTTTCATGACCCTCCTGGAAAATGGGATTTAGTTTTAAATTCAAAACAATTATGAGTAGAAAGATCTAGCATAAGTGCGCCCCAAAGGAACATAAGCAGGCTTCAAAGTTTACATGTTTGAGATAGGATTCAATTAGGAGTTTTCAGGACCCTCCTGAATAACGGGACCTAGCTTTAGGATTTCCATTGGATAACAAGGTTTAGAGTAAGTTCTGTTGTAGGGTAATATAATTTAGCCGTGAAATTGTCACTCTTAAGATAAAACTTGACTATTGATTTTCAGGACCCCCTGGATAATGGGAGGTAGTTTAAAATTGGCTTGCATAACAAGATTTAATGGAAGTAACACCTTTAGAAGATATAACTTAGATTTAAAATTGTCTTTTAGTTAAGAGTTGTCAGGACCCTCTTGGATAATGGGGAGTAGTTTAAGACCTTCTTAGATAACAAGATTTAGTGGAAGTCATGCCTTTAAAAGATATAGCTTAGATTTAAAATTGTCGTTTAGTTAAGAGTTGTCAGGACCCTCCTAGATAATGGGACCTAGATTTCAAATTCTTAGTAATATGATTCAGTTTAACACTCACATATGTGCCCAACTACCAAACTAGGGCAGATTTTTTTTTTGTTTTGTCTATTTTGTTGAAATCAGGAGCCCGCCTGGAGAGCAGGGAATACATTCAAGTTTAGCAGTTAGGAGCCCGCCTGAAGAGCAGGGAATACATTCAAGTTTAGCAGTCAGGAGCCCGCCTGGAGAGCAGGGAATACATTTCAAGTCAGCAATTAGGAGCCCACCTGGAGAACAAGGGAGTATAACTCAAGTTTTAGTTTTCAAGTTCTTATTGATATTTGGTAATGTTGTTCGTTTTACACTTACATACGTGCCCAAATACCCAAACCGGGGCAGAAAATTTTTCTTTGTTTTTGTCTATTTTGTTGAAGTCAGGAGCCCGCCTGGAGAGCAGGGAATGCATTTCAAGTCAGCAGTCAGGAGCTCGCATGGAGAGCAGGGAATACATTTCAAGTCAGCAGTCAGGAGCCCGCCTGGAGAGCAGGGAATACATTTCAGTTCAGCAGTCAGGAGCCTGCCTGGAGAGCAGGGAATACATTCAAGTTTAGCAGTCAGGAGTCGCCTGGAGAGCAGGGAATACATTTCAAGTCAGCAGTTAGGAGCTCGCCTGAAGAGCAGGGAGTGCATTTCAAGTCAGTAATCAGGAGCCCGCCTGGAGAACAAGGGAGTACAATTCAAGTTTTAGCTTTAAAGTTCCTATTGATATTTGGTAATATGATCCGTTTTACACTTACATGTGTGCCCAGATACCCAAACGGGGGCAGAAAATTTTATTTGTTTTGTCTATTTTGTTGAAGTCAGGAGCCGGCCTGGAGAGCGGGGAGTACATTTCAAGTTCATCAGTCAGGAGCCCGCCTAGAGAGCAGGTAATACATTTCAAGTTCAGCAATCAAGAGCCCGCCTGGAGAGCAGGGAATACATTTCAAGTCAGGAGCCTACTTGGAGAGCAGGGAATACATTTCAAGTCAACAGTCAGGAGACCGCCTGAATAGCAGGGAATACATTTCAAGACAGCAATCAGGAGCCCACCTAGAGAACAAGGGAGTATAACTCAAGTTTTAGCTTTCAAGTTCTTATTGATATTTGGTAATGTGGTTCGTTTTACATTTACATATGTGTCCAGATACCCAAACTGGGCCAGAAAAATTTTCTTTGTTCTGTTTATTTTGTTAAAGTCAGGCGCCTACCTGGAGAGCAAGGGAATACAATTCAAGTTCATGAAATCAGGCTCCCACCTGGAGAGTAAGGGAGTACATTCAAGTTCAGCAGTCAGGAGCCCACCTGGAGAGCAAGGGAATACAGTTCAACTTCAGCAGTCAGGCGTCCATTTGGAGAAAGGGAAAGCATCTCAAAGTACAATTCGAGTCCAGTAATCAGGTATCCACCTGGAGAAAGGGAAAGTATCTCAAATTACAATTCAAGTCAGCAACAAAAGGAGCTTGCGGAAAAAATGCGAGTCAACAGTCCGAGGTGATCAACAGAAGTTAGCCACAATAAAGAAAAAAGGAGAAGGGCAAGAAGTTCATCCAAATGCAGAAGTTGATGGAGGATGTGAACTGCTTAAGACATGGTGGAAGTCACAAGCACTACATGTCCGGTCTTGATCCAAAAGCTGAAGAAGAACGAGATAGCACCTGCAGCTAACAAACGCCAAGGTTCAAATCTAAAGTCTGCATGAAGAACCATTCAAAACTCAAGATCAAGCTTCAGAAGACTTATAGATAGGAATCTTGTAACTCATAGTTGAAAGGCTTAGTTAGTCTTTTTCATTTGATTTTTGATGTAATAACAGGAACCGCGGACCGGAACCTCGGCAGAACGGCACCTCGACCGACTGTCCACCTCGGCATACTCCATCTCTCACTCGCCTCTGAACTACACGTGGCCTGATTCCTTTATAGCCAAGGATATGTAGGCAGCTCAGATACCAGAGCTCGGTCACATTCCTCTCTCTCTTAGTTTTAGTCTCTCCAAATAAGGGTCGGGTTTTGTCTAGTCGTTCTTTGTTTGAAAATACTTCGTCTTTCCAGTCAAAGAGGGGCAGCTGTAGACATGTGATTTTTGACCCTCCCCAAGATTTTTCATATTTTAGCATGTAAATATTTAATTTAGGCTCAATATAACTATTTCAACTCATTTTTACTCTTTTACTTTATTTTACTACAAGTAAATGAAAATTACAAAAAAAACAATATACAAAAAATAGTACCTTAATTTTATCTTTATATAATCTTGAAAAATACAAAAAATATGTAATAGTTTCATGTTTTAATGTAGTTTAGTTTAATTAACTAGACTTTATTTGTGCATCATGTAGTATAGTTATCTTATATTGAGGGAATTTAGTTATGGTTTTAATTAATAATTTTTGGAGTATTCTTAGCCCAAAATTGAAACACAAAAAAAAGACATGGTCCAACCCAATTACCCTTGGCTCATTCTTCCCAACCCATTAGCCCATTTAAGTGCAAGATTTAATCCTAGCCTTCTATTTCCTTCTAATCCAATGGCCATCATCCTTTCCCACTTCCATATAAAATACCCAATTATAGAAACCCTACCCCAAGTCTTCAATTCATAGACCAAAACTTAGACTAAAAAAACGGCAGCCTTGATCTTCGGATTCAATGCTTGAAAAAGGATCCCTAAGTTAGCCGCATCTTCTAATTTTCTTGGAATTCCTTAATCATCATCGCCACATTCCGTCATTCTTTGGCTTCAATTCTTTATTCTGTTTCAGAATAATGACAAACATGACTAATGGAGATTCCACCTCATGAGCTCAAATTCACATTTAAAGTGAAGGAACAAAGTTCACGTGCATTTCATCTAGTTAATATTACTGACCAATATGTAGCTTTCAAGGTGAAGACCACTTCGCCTAAGAAACAATGTGTCCGCCAAATATAGGTGTTATCAAACCAAAATCGACATATGATTTCACAGAGAAGATGGAGTTTCGTTTGAGCCGAGGTTGATTCCAGTGCCTACGGGAGGTTCCGGTTTGCAATTTTGGTGTTTCGGTGCAAGGATTGTTACTTGTTTAGCCCGATTGATTTGCAATTTTTAGCTTGGTTCATCAATAAAAGGTCAATCTCTCAATTTCCATTCTCATTTTATTGTGTTATGATAGCTTGGTGCGCGTGTTGGTTGATTTGTGATTCTACGTTGTTTGAGTAGTATGTCTTAGTTTTCATTTAAATTGCTTTAATTAGTTTTATTTCGATTGTGATGTATGTAGTCTTTGTTCTTGAATAATTGCTTTTAATTGGGTAGATGAAAAAATTGGAGTTGTTTCTTTCTTGGCGAGGAATAAGAATGGGCCATAAGGTGCATCTTGAACTATAAAGAGTCGAGGCCAAGTAATAAATCATGTTAGCTAGTCTTTGTCCCCAATAATATCTTGTTCATAAATTTGGCCTTATAACAATCTCAAAGATTAGGAAAATAATTCAAATGCGTAGCTACTTTAGGCGCGTAATTTAAATTTACCTTCCTAAACTCGGGTGTGCATTTCATGTGACCCAAATCCAAATCTTAACAACGTTAAATAAAATGTGTCTCGGACTGCGGGTGCATTTCATGTGGCGTCATAAAGCCCCCGAAAATTTGCTTAGTAATTTAAGACTTCGTGGTGCCAAGGTAGGCTAAATATTTTATCTTGCGTACAAATGAGGATTAAGGATATTATGGATATCCATTGGATATATTAATAAGTGTATAAGTCATATTAGAAGTGAATTGGGGTCTAAGGAGAGGCCTAAGTCTAAGCCAAATTATAAAATTTCATAATAGACGAAAGTTGCAAATGAGTGCGCACAAGACCTCACTTGGGACAATTATATCTCTGGTTATATAAGGATTTGTGTGACTCACAGTCTATCAAATAAAAGTTCTTTGAGTCTAGTTTCCAACGCTTCAAACCATTCATCATTCAGACATTCTTACACAAAGTTATGAACAAATTACCAAAGCAGCGCAGAAATTTGAACTACCGCGGCGCCCCATGCGGCGCCCGGCGCGCCGCGCCAGTAGTAATTCCAGTATGGTCCGAAATTTCATTTCTAGACACATTTTGCATAGACGCCCCGTGCCCCACGGCTCCCCACACGGCGCGGCAGTACAAAAAAATGGGTTTTTTAGACCCGAACCCCATTTCATTTAACTTGATTGAGTTTTATTTTTGGGGACATTTCTGGTATTCTAGAGTGAGGGGAGAGCGATTCTAGAGAGAGGAAAGGGGAAAACTAAAGATTTCACTACTCTTCCTTGAATCACACCTTGAAATCGCATCAAAGGGTTGCTAAGGCTTCAAAGAGGTAAGAATTTCTTTTCCCCAATTCTTCAACTTTGAGATCTAACTAGAAATGGGTTATTAGTAAGATGATTCTTAGATGTGAGAGTATTCATTATTCATGCATGTACAAATTAGGTTTGTGGGAAAATTGTTGAATATAAACAAGTAAAGATTGGGTTGGGAAATGAAGAGAATCTTGTAAAAGAGATTTGAAATCAAGATGCACAACTAGTAATTGATAAAATTCTCAAATGAGCTAGAATTATGAATATCATCCTAATTTGTGTTCAAATTTTGTTATGTCTCAAAATAGATTGAAGTTGCTAGAATTTCCGGAATATCGTAGTAATTAAAGGAAAGATCAAGAAAGGTATGTATGGCTAACTTTGACCTTTGTAAAGTCACTTTGTTTGGTGTATGAATATTTGGTATGTGATATCTACGTGGATTATTTGTGGAATTCTTGTGATTGGTTTGATTTGATTGATCGTGGTTAAGTCTCCCAATATAATGGTGTACGTAATTGGCAATAAACCAAATGTGTGATTGTGAATGTGTTATGTGGTAAGAGTTGAGAAACAAATGATGGAAGGAAATCGTAAATGATGCAGTTGGAACAACTGTGGTAAGAACATATATGGCTTGTATTGGCAATTATCGCGGTGACATAAAATGCATATGAGTTGTTGAATATGATGGAAATAGTATTGATGGCTATAGAAATTCTTTGAGAATTGTTGTTGTTGTTCTTTGTGAATTGTTGTTGTTGTTGTTGTTGTTGTTGTTGTTGTTGTTGTGTTGTTTGTGAATTGTGATTGTTCGGTGGGATCGGGTTGCGCGCCGCAACACGAAGTAATAAGGTGTGGGTTGTGGTGATAAGGGTGACCGAGGTAATAAGGGTGGCCGAGGTAATAAGGGTGGAAAAGTGATCCAAATCACTATTGAAATGAAAATATGAGAAAGTTGTGAAATCATTGATGTGAAAATGTTGAAGGGGAAATGGAGAGATTGTAACTTGTTTGGCTTGATGGTTTTCTTTCATGTGTATTTAATTGTTGGTTCCATGACTACTTGTTACTTGTGTATGGTTTGAGTTTACTTAGGGCAAGTTTGTTCATACATACCAGTACAATTCAAATGTGCTGACGTCCCTTTTGCCGGGGGCGCTACATTCGTGTTATGATTGTAGGTGGATCCATAGCAGGTACTCCAGTCCACCGACCGTATCTCCCCTTCACTTTATGACAAAAGCATTGGTGAGCCCTTTTCCTCCCGGAGCCTTGCGTGGCTCATGCCGCTTTTTATTTCGGAGTCTTGTTTTGGTTTTTGGTGTAAGGTATAGCCGGAGCCTTGTTACCGGAAAGTATTGTATCACTCTTTTGTATCTCTAGAGGCTCCGTAGACAGGAAATGTGGGTTATGTACTTATGTATTTTGGGCAGTATAACTTGTAAACCACGCTAAGTAACTATGTATGCTATGTAAATCTCGTAAGAATGTGTTTAAATTTATAAATGGCTATTTCACTTGGTTAATGGGAAATGGAAACGCGGGGTAACACGTGGAATAGGAAAGGCACCCAGGTCCGCTTGGCTGGGGCTGCCCGGTCGAGCGCCGGTCGCGCCCCTCGGTTTTGGGGCGTGACAAACTTGGTATCAGAGCCTAAGGTTTTAAAGTGTCCTAGGATGTCTCGGAGCCGTGTCTAGTAGAGTCCTTCTTATTGGTGTGTTGTCGACCACATCTATAAGTTGGAGGCTACATGGACATTTTAGGAATGTTACTCTTCTTCAACACTCCAGATCGTGCGATAGAGCTTGACTATGAGATTGTCTTCTAACATGTGCTTTACGTTTCAAGGTAAGTTTAAATGATCTTTCGTCTATTCGAAGTAATGTTGTCATATGACATGACAAATGGGCAAAGGCCTGAATATTAAGGAGATGGCATATGTATCATGATGAACGAATGGTACGAATATATGAGACACGTACATAGTACCAGAAGCATACTTTATTCAAGAAAATTTTTAAAAATGATTACCACCTCCAAAGCGACATTGACTTGATAAATGAGACGTGAGCTTATACGGCATATGTGATAGTGTGGGAAGTATGTATATGATCCTAAGGTGTAAAAGAAAATTTGTTAGATAAGCATGTGATATATGTAAGGCATGACTAAGAGAGTAATGAAAAACATGTAGGTCTCTTATGAGAGACAAGAAGTTATGAAAGGAGAGTCAATTGAACCCACGATGAGAAGACCCATATACAACGAACTTTATAAAAATCCAGAAGTGTACGAAGTGATATTACACTCCTAAAGGATATTGACATGAGGAATTGGAATCCCAAAGCTGTGTGGCTGAATAAGAGTAGAGAACTTATGAGGTTAATACCATTATGACTTCAATCTCCCTAATAGTCGAACATATATGTGAGGGATAGAGAAATGAGACATATGTCCATAAGGTTGCTAAATTCAAGACTTGTGTCAAAATCCGGGACATTCTCCCTAAGTGGGGGAGGAATGGCCATAGTAAGGCCACTTAAATACAACGAAACAAGAGTAAGACCATATAGATATGATGTTTGAATATTTTGTTGAAGACATGCACAGTTTAGAAAAGTGATAATGGATGACGTGATTATCTGAAAGGATATGCTAATGATAGACCGCTAGTACCCCCAAAAAGGTGGAAGGTTAAGGAAGGTAAATTCCTAATACATGGCATTGTGAATGATAGGGTCAACGACCCTAGAAACTAAGAATATGTTTGTAAAGGGATTTTATATTTGTTAGAGGGTCAGGAACAATGGAACCTAAGGAAGTACTATAGGTCAAATGTGGAAGGTTGCGAGTTTTTAGAATGGGTTAATCATAGATTTGCGATTTAACCAAAGTTCCAAGACGTTAAGAGAGGCGGACGAGTGGGAAAACTAAATGTGATGCTACGAGAACCCAATAGTTCATTTGGACTTAATGGAGAGCCTTTTAAAGATCTTACAAGAAAGTAAGTGATAAATGATACACGGATTAAAATACTTTCCCACGGGTGTCCCAATAAGTGTTGAGAGACGAGCAAGATGAATTCCTAACTCAGGCGAAAGGACCACGTAACATATGGAGGAATGCGTAGCTATTCCTTAATTAGGAAGAATGAGGCGAGAAGAAATGGGGAGAAAACCTAGAAATTGAGATGGTCATGGTTATCACAAAATATCTTGTATTAGAATGGTGGACTCGCTTAGAGCATAAGTGTTAATAAAAGTTATAAAGGACTAACCATAATGCACCCGACTTGGGTGACACCTAATATAAACTAAAGGATCTAGAGACAGTTCATGTCTACATACAATGGAAAATGAGACTAGTGGAGGTGAAGTTGTGGTATGATAAACTCACTAAACCAGCCACAATGATATTACAAGTTCACGGGAGGTAGACAAGTGCGGGGCACAATGAGGCTATCAATTATGCACTGTGAGCAAAAATAGAATGGGAATGAGTATTCCAGTTAGAAAGAAAAGATGGTACCAGCATATTGTTTGGGCTAGTGGAGCTTTCTGAATTGGATATGTATGAAGGGTGTTGATATGTGTTTTGGGAAGTGTTGAACAGTAAAGAGAGATCATGAGAATGTTCACAAGGGAAAGTGGAGTGCTTTCTTAAATCCTATAAGCACACAAGGAGGAAAGAGGATGACCAGGAAAGGTCTAAGCACAATGTTACACTAGATTTGATGCAATGTCGTGCATGTTGATGATATTAAGGTGTGTGCGCAGGCTAGAAGATGTTATTCCTTTGAAATAGAGGGTTCTATAAGAAAACTCATTCAGTAATGTCTTTTGTTGAGAATTTGGAAGAGTTAGTTTCAAGTATTCACAGGAGATTGTAACCATATCAGGGAAATTATTGTAGAACTCGATTCGTGGGAGGTCTTATGTAAGAGAAATGTGATAAAGATGTTCCACTAATGATGCAACATGTTAAGGTGATAGTTTATGCTTCTAGGCAACTCAAAAATCATGAAAAGAACTATCCAACTCATGACTTAGAGCTTGCAACGACGGTGTTCGCACTAAAGATTTGACGACATTATCTATACGGGGTCCATGTGGATGTATTCACGGACCACAAGAGCCTTCAATATATTTTCAAGTAGAAGGAGTTAAATCTAAGGCAACGAAGATGACTAGAATTACTCAAGGACTATGACATTGATATTCTCTATCACCCGAGGAAGGCTAATGTTGTGGCAGACGCTCTTAGTCGAAAATCCATGGGAAGTTTGACTCATTTGGAGGCATATCAGAGACCGTTAGCCAGGGAGGTTCACCAATTGTCCAGTTTGGGAGTTCGCCTTGCAGACTCTAATGAAGGAGGAGTAATTGTACAGAATGGGGCTGAATCATTGCTCGTGGAAGAGGTGAAAGAGAAGCAATTTAACGATTCGTTGTTAGCACATTTGAAGGAGGAGATTCATAAACACAAGACCATAGCTTTTTCTGTTGGCATGAATGATGGTACCCTACGGTACCAAGACCGCCTGTGTGTTCCTGATATCAACGGTCTTCGGGAAAGGATCATGGCAGAGGCTCACACTTCCAGGTATTCCGTGCACCCAAGTTCTACAAAAATGTATCATGATCTCAAGGAAATTTATTGGTGGAACAACATGAAGAGGGATGTGGCGGATTTTGTGGCGAAATATCCAAATTGTCAACAAGTGAAGGCCGAACATCAAAGGCCCAGTGGATTGGCTCAATGCATAGAAATTCCGACGTGGAAATGGGAGATGATTAACATGGATTTTTTGGTAGGGTTGCCGTGCACTCCGCGCAAATTTGACTCAATTTGGGTGATCGTGGATCGACTCACGAAATCAGCGCATTTCTTGCCAGTTAAATCTACCGACACAGCGGAACAGTATGCTCAGCTGTATATCAAAGAAATAGTCAGGTTGCATGGCACTCCAGTCTCAATCATTTCAGATCGTGGGGCTCAGTTTACAACCCACTTTTGGAAGAAGTTTCAGCAAGGTTTGGGTACGCAGGTAAACGTTAGCACAACTTTTCATCCACAAACCGATGGGCAAGCAGAGCGGACTATTCAGACGTTTGAAGACATGTTACGTGCTTGTACTATTGATTTAAAGGGTAGTTGGGATGACAATTTGCCGCTCATAGAATTTTCTTACAACAACAGCTTCCATGCTAGTATCCAAATGGCACCGTTCGAAGCATTGTATGGTAGGAGATATAGGTCTCTCATCGGATGGTTTGAGGTTGGAGAAGCAGAATTGATAGGGCCGGACCTCGTGTATCAGGCCATGGAGAAAGTCAAGCTTATTAAAGAAAGGTTGAAAACTGCTCAAAGTCGCCAAAAATCCTATTTGGATGTGCGTCGCAGAGATTTGGAGTTCAAAGAAGACGATTGGGTATTCTTGAAAGTTTCCCCAATGAAGGGTATCATGCGATTTGGAAGGAAGGGAAAATTAAGTCCGAGGTATGTCGGACCATACAAAATCATTCAAAGAATTGGTCAGGTGGCATACAAACTCGAGCTACCACCCGAGATGTCATTGGTACACCCGGTCTTTCATGTGTCTATATTAAGGAAAGTAGTAGGGGATCCGTCCACCATCACGCCAATCGAGACTATTGAGGTGAATGAAGAGCTATCATATGAAGAAGTCCCAGTTGCCATTCTTGATAGGCAAGTTCGAAAACTGAGAAATAAGGAAATTGCATTCGTGAAAGTATTATGGTGGAACCAGCAAGTTGAGGAAGCCATTTGGGAAGCCGAGGAAGAAATGGAAAGAAGTACCCACATTTGTTTGAATAGTTATATAATAGCTTTCTTGCATTTGGTTCCTATAAACTCTTATCTTTTGATTTGATCTATGTTAAACTATTCCATTTTGATTATGTATATTGCCTATGCGGCCGTGGTTGGTGTTGAATAAGTTATGTTATGTCTATGGAACATGAATATGCTGTTAGGATATGTATCTGGGGCCCTCTGACAGGTGGATAGTCCTAGTTACAAAGGAAGCTCTGGTGAAATTTTCGGAAATTTAAGGAGTTAGCCAAATTCGGGGCTGATAATATATTTCATAATGTGAAAAGCAGAAGTTACATAAGGATGACTAATGAATGAAACTTGATCCTCATTCGAGGACGAATGATCTTAAGCGGGGGAGAATGTAAAGCCCCAAGAAATTTTGCTTAGTAATTTAAGACTTCGTGGTGCCAAGGTAGGCTAAATATTTTATCTTGCATACAAATGAGGATTAAGGATATTATGGATATCAATTGGATATATTAATAAGTGTATAAGTCATATTAGAAGTGAATTGGGGTCTAAGGAGAGGCCTAAGTCTAAGCCAAGTTATAAAATTTCATAATAGACGAAAGTTGCAAATGAGTGCGCACAAGACCTCACTTTGGACAATTATATATCCAGTTATATAAGGATTTGTGTGATGCACAGCCTATCAAATAAAAGTTCTTTGAGTCTAGTTTCCAACTCTTCAAACCGTTCGTCATTCGGACATTCCTACACAACGTTATGACCAAATTACCAAAGCAGCGCAGAAATTTGAACTACCGCGGCGCCCCATGCGGTACCCGGCGCGCCGCGCCAGTAGTAATTCCAGTATGGTCCGAAATTTCATTTTCAGACACATTTTGCACAGACGTCCCGTGCCCCACGGCGCCCCACGCGGCACGGCAGTACAAAAAAATGGGGTTTTTAGACCCGAACCCCATTTCATTTAACTCGATTGAGGTTTATTTTTGGGAAAATTTCTGGTATTCTAGAGTGAAGGGAGAGCGATTCTAGAGAGAGGAAAGGGTAAAACTAAAGATTTCACAACTCTTCCTTGAATCACACCTTGAAATCACATCAAAGGGTTGCTTAGGCTTCAAAGAGGTAAGAATTTCTTTTCCCCAATTCTTCAACTTTGAGATCTAACTAGAAATGGGTATTTAGTAAGATGATTCTTGGATGTGAGAGCATTCATTATTCATGCATGTACAAATTAGGTTTGTGGGAAGATTGTTGAATATAAACAAGTAAAGATTGGGTTGGCAAATGAAGGGAATCTTGTAAAAGAGATTTGAAATCAAGATGCACAACTAGTAATTGATAAAATTCTCAAATGAGCTAGAATTATGAATATCTTCCTAATTTATGTTCAAATTTTGTTATGTCTCAAAATAGATTGAAGTTGCCATAATTTCCGGAATATCATAGTAATTAAAGGAAAGATCAAGAAAGGTATGTATGACTAACTTTGACCTTTGTAAATCACTTTGTTTGGTGTACGAATATTTGGTATGTAATATCTACGTGGATTATTTGTGGAATTCTTGTGATTGGTATGATTTGATTGATCGTGGTTAAGTCTCCCGATATAATGGTGTACGTAATTGGCAATAAACCAAATGTGTGATTGTGAATGTGTTATGTGGTAAGAGTTGAGAAACAAATGATGGAAGGAAATCGTAAATGATGCAGTTGGAACAACTGTGGTAAGAACATATATGGCTTGTATTGGCAATTATCGCGGTGACATAAAATGCATATGAGTTGTTGAATATGATGGAAATAGTGTTTATGGCTATAGAAATTCTTTGAGAATTGTTGTTGTTGATCTTTGTGAATTGTTGTTGTTGTTGTTGTTGTTGTGTTGTTTGTGAATTGTGATTGTTCGGAGGGATCGGGTTGCGCGCCGCAACACGAAGTAATAAGGTGTGGGTTGTGGTGATAAGGGTGGCTGAGGTAATAAAGGTGGAAAAGTGATCGAAATCACTATTGAAATGAAAATATGAGAAAGATGTGAAACCATTGATGTGAAAATGTTGAAGGGGAAATGGAGAGATTGTAACTTGTTTGGCTTGATGGTTTTCTTTCATGTGTATTTGATTGTTGGTTCCATGACTACTTGTTACTTGTGTATGGTTTGAGTTTACTTAGGGCAAGTTTGTTCATACATACCAGTACAATTCAAATGTGCTGACGTCCCTTTTGCCGGGGGCGCTACATTCGTGTTATGATTGTAGGTGGATCCATAGCAGGTACTCCAGTCCACCGACCGTAGCTCCCCTTCACTTTCCGCCAGAAGCATTGGTGAGCCCTTTTCCTCCCGGGGCCTTGCGTGGCTCATGCCGCTTTTTATTTCGGAGTCTTGTTTTGGTTTTTGGTGTAAGGTATAGCCGGAGCCTTGTTACCGGCAAGTATTGTATCACTCTTTTGTATCTCTAGAGGCTCCGTAGACAGGAAATGTGAGTTATGTACTTATGTATTTTGGGCAGTATAACTTGTAAACCACGCTAAGTAACTATGTATGCTGTGTAAATCTCGTAAGAATGTGTTTAAATTTATAAATGGCTATTTCACTTGGTTAATGGGAAATGGAAACGTGGGGTAACACATGGAATAGGAAAGGCACCCAGGTCCGCTTTGCTGGGGCTGCCCGGTCGAGCGCCGATCGCGCCCCTCGGTTTTGGGGCGTGACAGGCGTGGTCCAAAGGCGTGTTTTAGATGACATTGAAATCTTTCTTAAAATATTTAAAAGTGGTTTAAAGCTAAAATGCACATAGGTTTAAAAGTGTTTTAAAATCAAATAATTAAGCCGAATATAACAGTTGAGCGACCGTGCTAGAACCACAGAACTCAGGAATGCCTAACACCTTCTCCCGGGTTAACAGAATTCCTTACTCGGATTTTTGGTTCGCGGACTGTTAAATTGAGTCAATCTTTTCTTCGATTCGGGATTTGAACCGGTGACTTGGCACATCATAAATTATCCCAAGTGGCGACTCTGAAACTTTTATCAATAAATCCCGTTTCGATTGTCCTTTAATTGGAAAAACTCCTTTATACATCACCTTACGGGGGTGATGTAAAAAGGAGGTGTGACAATTAGCCTCATACAAATATGGAGGCAAGGATTAGCCTCATGCAAATATGGAGGCAGAGATTAGCCTCATGCGGATATGGAGGCAAGGATTAGCCTCATGCAAGTATGGAGGCAAGGATTAGCCTCATGCAAACGTGGAGGCAAGGATTAGCCTCATGCAAATGTGGAGGCAAGGATTAGCTTCATGCAGAGAACAAATAGCAAATAAGAGTAGTATATGTCATAGCTAGAGATATATTTTGTGTCTAATGGCCTGATTGATAGTAATCTTGCTACGTGTATATATTTGCGGATGCTATCGCTACGTCAGATATGCTTGCGTTCAGAGAAAAATTGTAAGTTTTGTGAGGGGAGGTTGGTTCGTGCCTTCGTTTGCTGGCATTTCTTTTCTCCGTTCTGGAGGCCTTTTCGAGTTTCCCTGGGTAACACCTGACTATCACGGAAATAGAGTTTTTGAAAATATGCACTTATTGATAAAAATAGAGTCATTTTAGATACGTTTTGATATATCAAGTGATTTTTAGATGAACTAGTGACTGTAACACATCTCAAAGACACTACAGCTCTCTTAAATTGGAATTTTGAGGGTCCTCCTCAAAATTCTGCCCCAGTTTGGTAGATGATCTTTTGACTGTTTGCAGATAATAGGCCTTGCTGAACCTTCTTCGAAATTTTGAGAGTCCTTCTCAAAATTCTGCCCCAGTTTCTTAACCAATTTCTAACTTTTTGGCATGCGATGGCGTCGACTGGACTTGCTCCGGAATTTTGAGGGTCCTCCTCAAAATTTTGCCCCAGTTTCTGATCTTGGGGAAATGGAAATTTTATTATAATATGACCGAACCCATAAGGCTGCCTACGTATCTCCTCTTAAATGGGAATCAGGTCAAGCGTAGTTCAATTACATCAAATGAGGAAATGTAAATAATCTAAGCATAGTATCTCTTGACTGCATCTGAATTGATTGGTTTTGGCCAGATTTCTCCATCCATTTCTGCAAGTATGAGTGCTCCTCCTGTTAGCACCCTGTGAACCATGTACGGAACTTGCTAGTTGGGAGAGAATTTCCCTTTGGCTTCATCTTGATGAGGGAAGATCTTCTTCAGCACCAACTGTCCTGGTACAAATTGCCTTGGTTTGACCCTTTTGTTGAAAGCTCTGGACATTCTGTTATGATAAAGTTGGCTGTGACGCTCTGCGTTCATCCTCTTTCTATCGATAAGGGTCAATTGTTCATAGTGGCTCCTTATCCACTCTACATCGCTGAGTTCAACTTCCTGTATGATTCTTAAAGAAAGAATCTTTACCTCGGCTAGAATTACGGCCTAGATACCATAAACCAACATGTACGGAGTTGCTCCGGTTGATGTGCGAACTGTAGTGCGGTATCCCAATAAAGTAAAAGGTAGCTTCTCATGCCATTGTTTGTGGTCTCTACCATCTTCCTTAGTATCTTCTTGATGTTTTTATTGGCGGCTTCTACGACTCCATTCATCTGAGGTCTGTAGGTTGTGGAATTCTTGTGCTTGATTTTAAAAGTTTCACACATGGCTTTCATTAGATTACTGTTGAGGTTGGCGGCATTATCACTAATAATGGACTCGGGAACTCCGAATCGGCAAACAATTTGATCCTTGACAAAATCTGCGACAACTATCTTGGTTACGGCTTTGTAAGATGCCGCTTCTACCCATTTTGTGAAGTAATCAATGGCTACCAGAATAAACCTGTGTCTGTTTGAAGCAGTGGGCTCAAACAGACCAATAACATCCATTCCCCAGGCGGTGAATGGCCAAGGAGAGCTTGTTGCATTGAGCTCATTTGGCGGCACTTTTATCATATCCGCATGCACCTAGCATTGAAAGCATTTGCGGACATACTGTATGCTATCCATTTCCATGGTCCTCCAAAAGTAACCGGCCCTAAGTATCTTCTTAGCCAAGACGAAACCATTCATGTGCGGGCCACAAGTCCCATCATGTACATCCTCAAGTAGCTTAGAAGCTTCCTTCGCATCGACACATCTTAGCAAACCCAAATCAGGAGTTCTCCTGTATAAGTTTCCTCCTGTGGAAGAAGTGATTGGACCATCTCCGGAGTGTGTGCTTCTGAGTGTGATTTGCATGCTCCGGATATTCTCCTTTTGATAAATATTCCTTGATGTCATAGAACCAAGGCTTTCCATCTGTTTCTTCTTCAACATGAGCACAATATGTCGGTTGATTATGGATCTTCACTGGAATGGGATCAATATAATTCTTATCCGGATGTTGTATCATAGATGACAAGGTGGCCAATGCATCGGCAAACTCATTCTAAATTTTAGGCACATGTCGGACTTCTATCTTCGTGAACCTCTTTCTTAATTCCTGCACATGGTGTAGATATGACAGTATCTTGGAATTCTTGGTAACCCACTCTCCTTGTACCTGATGCACAAGCAAATCTAAATCACCGATTACTAGCAACTCTTGAATGTTCATATCGACTACCACGTTGAGCCCTAGTACATAGGCTTCATACTCTGCCATGTTGTTGGTGCAGGGAAATCTGAGTTTAGTAGATACCGGATAATGTTCACCCATTTCTGATACCAAAACTGCTCTAATGCCCACTCTTCTGAAATTAGCAGCTCCATCAAAGAACATCCTCCAACTGTCGTATGCTTCGGTAATGTCTTCTCCTACAAATGATACTTCTTCATCAGGAAAATACGTCTTCAAAGGTTCGTATGCTCCTCCCACTAGATTTTCAGCAAGGTGAACTGCCAATGCTTGCCATATGACCACCTTTTGAGTTATGTAGACAATATCGAACTCACTTAACAGTATCTGCCATTTGGCCAACTTTCTAGTCGGCATGGCTTTTTTGGAATATGTACTTCAGAGGGTCCATCCTAGATATGAGGTATGTAGTATAGTCATAGAAGTAATGCCTCAATTTCTGAGTTTTCCAGGTCAAAGCACAACAAATGCGTTCAAGCAGAAAGTACCGTGCTTCATAAGGTGTGAACTTATTACTCAGGTAATATATGGCTTGCTCCTTTCTTCTTGTCTCGTCATGTTGTCCCAAAACACATCCGAAGGCTCCATCTAATACAGATAGATAGAGTAGCAAAGGTCGTCCAGGTTCTGGCAGGACCAGAACTGGTAGTGTGGACAAGTACTCCTTGATCCTGTCAAAAGCTTTTTGACAATCCTCTATCCAACTTGTTTCGACATTTTTTTCTCAGCATCTTAAAGATGGGCTCACATATGACTGTGGACTGTGCTATGAATCGATTGATGTAGTTGAGATGTCCTAGGAAGCTCATGACGTCCTTTTTGCTCTTAGGTGGTGGCAATTCCTGAATAGCTTTGACTTTGGACGGATCCAGTTCGATCCCGCGCGACTGACAATGAATCCTAGTAACTTTCCTGCGGGAACCCCGAATGCACATTTTGCGGGGTTCAGCTTCAAGTTGTACCTCCGTAGCCTATCAAAGAACTTTCTCAAGTCCTCTATGTGATCTGTGGCCCTCTTGGATTTGATAATGATGTTGTCCATATACACCTCTATCTCCTTGTGTATCATGTCATGGAAGATGGTTGTCATGGCTCTCATGTAAGTAGCCCCGACATTCTTCAGACCAAATGGCATCATCTTGTAATAGTATACGCCCCAAGGTGTAATAAAAGCTGTTTTCTCTGCATCTTCTTCATCCATCCAGATCTGGTGATAACTCACAAATCAATCTACAAAGGATTGGAGTTCATGCTTGGCACAATTGTCGATCAAAATATGTATGTTTGGTAGCGGGAAGTCGTCCTTGGGACTTGCTCTGTTTAAATCACGGTAGTCAACACATACTCTGACCTTCCCATCCTTCTTCGGAACTGGCACAATGTTAGCTAACCAAGTTGGGTACTCAACCACCCGGAGAACTTTGGCTTTGATCTGCTTGGTAACTTCCTCCTTAATTTTCAGGCTCATATCTGGTTTGAACTTTTGGTGTTTCTGCTTGACTGGCGGACACATGGGATTAGTAGGCAACTTATGAGCCACTATAGACGTGCTCAAGCCGGCCATGTCATCAGATGACCATGCAAAAATGTCCTCATATTCCTTTAGAAAGTGGATGTATTCTTCCTTCCCTGTTGGTGACAAGTGAATGCTGATGCAGGTATCCTTGACAGTCTCGGCGTCCCCCAAATTTACTGCTTCGGTTTCGTCCAGGTTGGACTTAGGCTTATTCTCAAAGTTTTCAACCTCTCTAACAACTTCCTCGGGTATCTCATCTTCTTCATCTGAATCACTATCATCATGTTGCATTGCCTCATTACATGTCACAGTCACTGGTTCATCAGGAAAAGTAATAACAGCGTTGTAGAAAGAAAAAGTATAAAAATAGTAATGAATAATAAAGAGCAAATGCATTTGATTAAAACCGAAAAATCATCATTTAGACAAGTACGGCTCGGTAAATCGAGCATTTATTTTGAAACAAGTAAATGTTAAAACAAAATTACTAGAAATCTTAAATGCCTAGAATGGCTATAGAAGTAAAATCTACCAAACTACCTAGGGACCCGACATGCTTGGGATAGTGTGGCAGTCCAATTCCCGAGAACGGTTCCCTTTTTTACGGTCTGAATAGTGAGGCCTTCTTCCTCCTCCTTCTCAATTATGGCACTGCAGTCCATGTCCTCATCCTCTAAGAACAAATTCTTTAACCCAGCTAGTGCTTCCTCTTCTGTAATCCCCTATATCATATCAGCTTGGTGAAAAGCTTGTTCCAAGCGTGCCCACTGGTTGCTCGAGAGGGTAGTATGGTCCACGCTATAGAGGCGACCAATTTCTATATTCTTGCCATGTGTACTGTATTCGAGCTGAAAGGTGCTACCATGATTTTTCAGCTGTATCGGTTTACTGATACCTTGGAGGTTCTTTCCCAACCCTCCGCTAGGTTCATATCCAGACTAGGCCAATATGTTTTCTATTTTACTGCTCCACCATTTATCCTTCTCGATGGTATTGACCCGTTCAATGTGATGATAGGTTTCCCCTCCTAGACTTCTTCTATATCCAATGGCTGGGATGGTTTGACTGGTGTAGATGGGGTTACTTTCATCTCCGTGAATGATCACCTCCTGACGATTCCATTCGAACTTCACGGCTTGATGTAGTGTGGAAGGAACGGCTCCAGTAGCATGGATCCATGGTCGGCCCAACAGAAGATTATATGAGGTTGGTATGTCGAGAACCTAAAATTTGACATCGAACCAAGTTGGCCCCATCTATAAGCAAAGGTTGATTTCCCCGATCGTGGCCCTTTGGGACCCATCGAAAGCTTTCATGTTCATGTTTCCTACCCGTATTTCATGAAAACCTTTGTCCAACCTTTTCAAAGTGTCTAACGGACAAATATTGAGGCTTGAACCTCTGTCAACCAAGACCCTGGCAATGAATTTGTCTTCAAATTGCACTGTAATATGCAATGCTCGATTGTGATTCAACCCCTCAGGCGGTAGCTCATCTTCGTGGAAAATGATCTTATGACTTTCTAATACTTGCCCTACCATATTGGTCATTTCTCCGCCGATGATGTTATTGGGTATATAAGATTCGCTCATTACTTTCATTAAAGCGTTCTTATGTGCCTCTGAATTTTGCAACAATGACAGGATAGATATCTAAGCTGGGGTTTTGTTCAGATGGTCAACAACGGAATACTCCTTTGCTTGTACTTTCCTCCACAGGTCATTTGGCCATGTCTCAATGATAGGCTTCCTGGTAGTGGCATCCTTACTTGAACCTCCCAAATGTTTGAGTGTATAGACTCTTCCAGTTCTAGTCATTCCTTGTGCAGCATTAGATTCCTCTACCTTGGCCTTTCCTTTTCACGGAGCCTCCTGTTATAACCCATATTTACGTACGTTAGTTCATGCCATAAGGTAGTCGATGTAAATCCATGAAGATATTATCTTTAAGATGATAAGAAGTTAATCTTATTGGTCTTAAATGATACAAGGTGTATAAGGGTGGTTAACAAGTATTAGAAGTTAAACGAATCAAGGATGTTGTCAGCCGTATTTTCGGGTAAACCTAGAGGTTCTTAATACAATCAAGAGGTCGTATTTTAAGGTATTTGAATCATATAATATCTGTATCATAAGTCTTGAAGTCAAAAGAGATATGAAACAAAGGTCGACAAAAGTTGTCGCAACTTAGGTTCATAATTTTACTTAAATATTAGGTCAAATGTTACTAACTTTTCTCTCAATTTACAAGGAATTACGGGGTAATCTACCCATCAAAATAAAGATCTATGAGTCTAATTTCCAACTCATTAAGCCGCTCATCAATACAATATTGGAGTAGAGAGATATAGGCATTTTTGCAAGACTGCACAAGCTGCTAGTTGACAAGTAGGTGTGTCACCTACTTGGTTAAATGATAGCCCAAAAATAGGAAATATCGGGTCGGACAAAGAGCCCATTTAAAGGGTTATATCCTTCAATATAACCCTCATTATATATCACAAATAACCAAACCTAAACCCCTGCAATCTTTCTCCCAAAAATTATCCACAAACCCTAATCAATTTTCCCTCTCTTTCAAGTTCTAATTGGGGGTAAAACCTAGAGTTTGAAGAACCAAGGGAAGGGCTGATTTATCAAACAATTAAGTAATTTTACTGCTCTCTTTCATACATTTCTTCTGTTGTGAATTCATGGTAATTCGTTCTATACATGTAAGAACTCACGGGACAGTGATCGAAAGCCGTGAGTTTGAGCTATTCACTTGTAGCGGACTGTTTTGTGATGCTGTTGGGCTGCGTGTTTTACTACTTTTTTGTGGAGTTTTGGAGGAGGAAGGGTGTGGATAAACACCATATAGATTTAGGGTTGTGGGCTGGTAGTTATTCGTAACATTTTCAGGTCATTTGACACGACTACGGTGGCTATCGTATGTATGAAATGGTTAGGTTGTGCGTGGACTGTTTTGGGAGGCTCAATATGATTATTATTGATGTTTTTTGGGCTGTTTGGTGATTTTTTTGAATTGTGTGAAATCATATATATAGGGGAGGTGCTTTCCCTTTCATCGTAAAATAGTTTGTGGTCGATACATAATAGTTATGACGCTTAAATAATAATGATAATATCGTTTCTCTTATTGTAGACTAAGGAGTCGTGACAATTGCATAGCTTGAGATTGGGGCAGTATATACAAGGCATGTGAGGCTATCCCTTTAATTCTTTTGCACGACTCCTATTGTACATAATGTAATGAACGAGCTTCCAAAGATACTTTACTCTTAGAATCTAGCAATACTTACATTGTTTCCCCTCTTATGGAACGATTGATGTTAATGTGCTTCTCTTATTCTTATGTTATCAATGTTGTTGGTACATCCTGATTATTATAAGGTTCATAGTGAAGAGTTAGTCCTAATAACGTGTACAGAGGATACCGACCTTACGTCACTCCGAAAGGTTTAGAACGTGATTCCATGAGTCGAGCATGCATTATATATATGTATCTATCTTACTCTACCGAGCCACGCTATAGTCAGTCGGGTACGGCACCTATTGTGCAACCACTGATCTGTTGGGTTTTACTGAGCTCCACGTGGCCAGGTACGATACTACCGAGTCTTATGATAGCTGGGTACGTTTTACCGAGCCTATTACGGCCGGGTACAATGTGATGATGATGATGCCCACAGAGGCGTATATTTTAAAAGTTTATGTATATATACATATGTATCATGCATTTCATGTTAGTAGCCCTCAGAGGTATGCAGATGTTACAAGTTGTATATTTTCTATCCCTGCTTACATTACTATTCGTACATATGGTTCCGTGCCTTACATACTCAGTACTTTATTCGTAATGACGTCCTTTTATTTGTGGACGCTGCATGTCGTGCTGCAGGTCCTAATAGACAGGCAGGTGCAGCTCCCCCACTACAGTAGGCTGTCCAGTTCAGTAGTGATTGGCGAGATCCCTTCTCCGGACTTGCCATGGTCTTGGTATGCATTTTTGTTATTGACATTATGGGTATGTCGGGGCCCTATTCCCGCTATGTTGCAGCATTTATGTTCCTTTAGAGGCTCATAGACAAGTGTCGACTCATATATAGTTTGGTATACCTTGTCAGCTGAATTTTTATTGTATAGTCTTTCATGGCAGCGTGGTAGCTCGTACCTTATATATAGTTTCTTGATTGTCTAGTCATCCCATGTTATGTATGTTCATGCCATCATATTTTATTGTTGATTGTCCATGATCCATTTCTACCATTTATATTGATCTCGTCAGCCCTAAAAGATAATAAAGAAGGATAGAAAAAATATACGTTGGTGCTCGGCAAGTATGGTCGGGTGTTAGTCATGGCCCTCCAGTTTAGGTCGTGACAAACTTGGTATTAGAGCAATTCTGTCATAGGGATTGTCTATGAGCCGTGTCTAGTAGAGTCTTGGTTATGGATGTGTAGCGCGCCACATTTATAATCAGGAGGCTACATGACATATAGGGTTACCTTCTTCCTGAATCTAGATCGTGCATAGAGTTTAGTCGTATGCGTTCATCTCTAATATTCACCTTGTTTTCTTTTAGCGATGTCTTCCACTAGGAAGCAAACAATTAGTAGATGGCTTGATACAGCTGCGGTAAAGGGTACCAGTCAGGTGCCCCAAGCCAGAGCAGGCCAAAGTGAAGCTCAGAGTGAGATGTTGTCTCATACCTCATATACTCCATCTCCTCCAAAGGAAATTAGCAAGCACCCAGCACCAACTGTTCCTCCGTCTGGCACTACAGACCAGGATATGCATAATGTAGTGTAGTGTTGACTAGCTTGGCAGCTGCTCAGGTTCAGAGGTAGAATACCGGTATTGTTGATAAACCGATTAGTATGAGAGTTCGTGATTTTATTAATCTAGACCCTCCAGTGTTTACTGGAGCAGACCCCAAGGAGGAACCGCAGATTTTTATTGAGCAGGTTCATCGTACACTGTGGGTTATGCATGCTAGTGATACAGAGGCAGTAGAGTTGGCTTTTTATCGGCTACGGGGTTTAGCGGTTCTCTGGTATGATAGTTGGGAGAGATCCAGGGGTTCGAACGCTCTTCCAGCTGTGTGGAAGGAATTTTCTGAGGCCTTTCTTCGTCACTACTTGCTAGTTGAGATACGATGAGCTAGATATGATAAGTTCTTGAACCTTAGACAAGGTAATATGAGCGTGCGAGAGTACAGTATGCAGTTTGATTCTTTAGCAAGGTATGCTCCCCATATGGTGGCCGAGATGAGTGATAGGGTGCATCTGTTCGTGAACGGATTGGGACCATATCTAATAAATGAGTGCACGACAGCCTCATTGGTGGAGGGCATGGATATTTCTCGTATTAGGCTTATGCCCAGACCCTAGAGGATCGTAAGCGCCAGCAGAGGGCAGATATGGAGCAGGATAGGGGCCAGCGTAAGAGGGCGAGATTTACAGGGTATTCTGATGACTTCAGAGGCAACGTCAGGCCTCAGTCTTCGAGGAGTTCGGCGCCTCCTGTAGCTAGTGCTCCTCTACAGTTTTAGAGGCCTCGATATGATCGATTTACCTATTTTGGTCTAGGTCAGAGTTCACGGGAATTAGGCTCGCAACATTATAGGGATACTAGCCAGACGAGAACCCTAACACCACGTTGTGATCAGTACGGCAAGGTCCACTTTGGACTGTGCCATCGAGGTTCTGATACGTGCTATTCTTGCAGACAACCTGGCCATATGAATGTAGGATTGTCCTAACAGAGGAGGTGGTAATATGGCTCAACCGACTGGATCTGTGTTTGTTTCTTCCTTATCAGTTCGACCTCCAACACGGGGTTTCAGCAGTCAACAGGTTGTGGTAGAGGTAGAGGTGCAGTTCCGAGTACGAGTGGTGCTCAAAATTGAACCTATGCTCTAGTAGGTCGACAGGATCTTGAGTCGTCTCCAGATGTTGTTACAGGTATATTGTCTGTGTTTTCTTATGATGTATATGCACTGATTGATTCAGGATCTACATTATCATATGTTACACCCTTTGTGGCTAATAAGTTTGGCATTGAACCTGAGTTGATAAGTAAACCCATTGTGGTATCTACTCCAATAGGAGACTCTGCGATTTCTAGAAGGGTATATAGAGATTGCACTGTGATGATTTGTCGTCATCAAACCTCAACAAATTTATTTGAGTTAGAAATGGTTGATTTCGATGTGATAATGGGAATGGACTGGTTGGCCTCATGCTATGCAAATGTTGACTGTCGTACGAAGATGGTTAGGTTTCAATTTCATGGTGAACCCATCATTGAATGGAAGGGGAACATTGTTACACCGAAAGGTAGGTTTATTTCCTATCTTAAGGCAAGGAAAATGATCTCAAAAGGTTACATTTATCATCTCGTTCGCGTTAGGGATGCATCGTTCGCGTTAGGGATGCAGAGGCGAAGCCGCCTACTCTACAATCAATCCCCGTGGTCAATGAATTTCCAGATGTTTTCCCAGATGAACTCCCAGGCCTTCCTCCTGAAAGGGAGATTGAGTTTAGCATTGATATGTTGCCTGACACTCAACCGATCTCTATCCCTCCATACAGAATGACCCCGGTAGAGTTGCGAGAGTTGAAGGCGCAGTTGAAGGACTTGCTGGATAAGGGTTTCATTAGGCCTAGCACTTCACCTTGGGGTGCACCAGTTTTGTTCGTGCAGAAGAAAGACGGGTCATTAAGAATATGTATTGATTATTGATAGTTGAATAAATTTACTATAAAGAACAAGTATCCACTTCCAAGGATTGACGATCTTTTTGACCAACTCCAGGGTGCCAAGTATTTATCCAAGATTGATTTACGTTCAGGGTACTATCAGGTGAGGGTTAAGGAGAAGGATGTTCCAAAGATAGCCTTCTGGACAAGATATGGGCACTTTGAGTTCTTTGTGATGTCGTTCGGGCTAACAAATACCCAAATAGCTTTTATGGATCTCATGAATACTGTATTCAAGCCTTATCTTGATGTGTTCGGATTGTATTCATTGATGACATTCTGGTGTATTCTCGTTTGGAAGCGGAACATGCAGGCCACTTGCGGATAGTATTACAGACGCTTCAAGATCATAAGTTATATGCTAAGCTCTCCAAATGTGAATTATGGCTGAACTCAGTAGCACTCCTTGTCCATGTGATATCTTACGAGGGTATTAGTGTCGACACTTAGAAGATCGATGCATTAAAGAATTAGCCGAGACCTACAACACCATCAGAAGTTCGCAGCTTCCTGGGGCTAGTAGGATATTATAGGTTATTTGTAGAAGGGTTTTCCTCTATATCCGCACCATTGACTAAGTTAACACAGAAAGCTACCAAGTTCCAGTGGTCTGACGCTTGTGAACGTAGTTTTCAAGAGCTGAAGAATCGATTGACATCCGCACTAGTGCTCACTCTTCTTGAAGGAACAGAAGGTTATGTGGTATATTGTAATGCCTCAGGTATAGGTTTGGGGTGTGTATTGATGCAGCATGGGAAGGTGATTGCTTATGCATCAAGACAATTGAAGAAGCATGAAAAGAATTATCCAACCCATGATTTGGAATTGGATGCAGCAATATATGCTTTGAAGATATGACGACACTACTTATACGACGTCCATGTTGACATCTACACAGATCACAAGAGTTTACAAGACAACTTCAATCAGAAGGAGTTGAATTTAAGGCAGTGTAGGTGGCTTGAATTACTGAAAGACTACGACGTCGAGATATTGTATCATCCCGGTAAAGCCAATGTTGTGGCAGACGCTCTCAGTCGTAAGTCAATGGGGCGCTTAGTACATATTGAGGCTGGTAGATGGGGGTTGACTAAAGAGCTTTATCAGTTAGCCAATATGAGAATCAGATTGTTAGACTCTGATGACGGAGATGTTATGGTACAGAATATATCAGAATCTTCTTTGGTAGCCGAGGTAAAAGCACGACAATATGTAGATCCTATCTTAGTACAATTGAGAGAGAGTATTCAGCAGTGTAAAATTATGGCTTTTAAGATCGGAAGAGATGGGGCACTGAGATACCAGGACCGATTATGTGTGCATAATGTAGTAGGATTGCGAGAGAAGATTATGAATGAGATTTATCCATCCATCCTGGATCAACAAAGATGTATCATGATGTCAAGGAGCAATATTGGTGGGATAACATGTCAAGGAGTAGTATTTGTAGCCCGGTGTCCCAATTGTCAACAAGTAAAGATAGAATATTAGAAACCCGGTGGATTGCTTCAGAATATAGAGATTCCGACCAGGAAATGGGAGGTGATTAATATGGACTTCATTATTGAATGTTCTCGCTCTTACCATAAGTTTGACTCCATCTGAGTGATAATTGATCGACTTACAAAATGTGCCCATTTTCTGCCAGTTAAGACAACTTACACGACTGAAGATTATGCGAAGTTGTATATCAAGGAGATTGTTAGGCTTCATGGTGTGCCGGTATCTATCATATCAGACCAAAGAGCTCAATTTACGGCTAACTTTTGGAGGTCTTTTCAGAAGGGTTTAGGCACACAAGTGAATCTCAGCATTGCATTTCATCTACAGACTGGCAGACAGGCTGAAAATACCATTCAGACACTGGAATATATGCTACGAGCATGTGTTCTAGATTTTAAGGGAATTGGGATGACCATCTTCCACTTATAGAATTTGCCTACAATAATAGCTACCATTCCAGTCTTAAAATGGCCCCATATGAGGCACTATACGGGAGGAGATGTAGATCACCAGTTGGATGGTTCGAAGTCGGTGAAACCGAATTATATGGGCCAAATTTGATTCACCAAGCCATTGAGAAGGTGAAAGTGATACAGGAGCGATTGAGGATGGCACAAAGCAGGCAAAAGTCTTATTCCGATGTCCGACGTCGTGATCTAGAGTTTGAGGTTGGTGATTGGGTTTTCCTGAGGATCTCACCAATGAAGGGTGTTATGCGTTTTAGGAAGAAAGGTAAGCTGAGTCCAAGGTATATCGGGCCGTATAAAATTCTTCGACGAATTGGACAGGTTGCTTATGAGTTAGAATTGCCATCTGAATTGGAATTTGTCCACTCGGTATTCCATGTATCTATGTTGAGGAAATGTATTGGAGACCCTTCTCGAGTCATCCCTATCAAAAATGTACAAGTTACAGTGGATCTATCATATGAAGAAGTGCTAGTGGCTACAGTAGATCGACAAGTCCGCAAACTGAGAACAAAATATGTAGCTGTCGTCAAAGTATTGTGGAGGAACAAGAATATGGAAGAAATTACATGCGAAGTAGAAGAGGAGATGAAGTCTAAATACCCTTACCTATTTTAGAATGAAGATACAAGGATGCTGGTGGAACGCAAAATACATTAGAAGGTGAAATGGCTCTATGAGGTAAGCAATAACTTGAGAATACTCTTCCTTAATACAATATGGTGATATTCAGATAATGTACATATCCATAATGCTTTGTGTAGCCTTGTGAGATCATACGTTGGGCTTAACTGCTTGCAAGCTTTGCTAGTGTCCATTTTTATCGGGGAAAATTGACCGGAAATTTCCGTTGGAATCCAGGATGATTTTGACTCCCCATAAACCCTTATATTCGAGGACAAATGTTCCTAAGGGGGGGAGGGTGTTACAACCCATATTCACGTATGTTCGTTCATGCCATAAGGTAGTCGACGTAAATCCATGAAGATATTATCTTTAAGATGATAAGAAATTAATCTTATTGGTCTTAAATGATACAAATTGTGCAGTGTATATGCAATGTTGAAGAGCCAGCTCACACCCAGACTTCATAACCGGAACTGAGTAAGTGCAATGTGAAAGAGCCAGCTCCAGCACATCAGAGTTCAGAGGGATCTCACAAGGATCCCAAGGCAGTCACACACTTGAGGGGTAGAACTTAAGGACCTAAGAGTAGAGTGAGAGTGCTTGACATAGTTCTGAAAAGATTTTAATAGGAAAGCAGTATTTGAAAAAGACTCAGTTTAAGTAGTTTTATAAAATAGGAGAATTGTTCAGTAAAACCGTTTTTGACAAGAGTTGTGTAATCACACAAACAACAGATCAAACATAGAGCCAAAACAGGTTCATCAACACTCAAATAACAACCCTTCACACAGGGGTAATTGGGGCTGGGAACACATAATACACGTAAACAAAAGTCTTTGCAATTAAGGGGGTAGATAATAGTGCAAATAGTAAGACACGGATTCAGGGGTGCTAATTGGAACATAGTTATAGAATCAGAGGTGCTTTAGGGGGTTCATGGAATGAGGGATAGCTAATGATACAACACAGTAAGAATTTCAGAACAAACATAGAATCGGACAACTTAGAGGTCGTTTGGTAGCTGGTTAGAAGAAAGGTTATTCATGTATAAGGGGTAACATAACTTATACCATGTTTGGTAGACATTAGTTATTTTGTATAAAATTCTGCATAACTAATACCATGTTTGATTGACATTTTTCAATTATGCATAAATAATACATGTATAAGTTATGACTCAATCTGTGTATTATTTTATGCGGGGTAGAAGATGGAATTAGTAATACATGGATAAAATACTGAAATGACAAATTTACTCCGATCACTTTACACATAAGGCTTCCTTAGATGTATCGATCTGTATCAAACTTTTGGATAGCAAGAATGGAGATAGCGATGCCTCACTGCTAGGCTCTTCCTCTTCTCAATCTATTAAGAGACAAAATCAGTAAATTGACATATATTTCTCTGATCTAGCGCCTACAGATTGTTCTCTCATTCAGGTAAGAAGTTTTTGAAACACTAAACTTTTCTTTTCTTATTTCTTCTCCTTTTATTTTTTCCTCTTGTGAATTTGCTGAGAGATGAATTTCTGGAAGAAACTTTAATTTTTTTCAATATTTTCAAGTAAAGTTGAAGTTTTGAGTACACCCAAATTTTTTATACGGGTTCTATTTGTTTGTTAAAAGCAAAAAAAAAATTCTTTCCAATAAAAGGGGGTTCTTGTATAATCAGTTTCTTTAGCTTAAAAAATTGCAAGATGAGAGCAACCTTGACTTTGTGTTTGAAGTATTGTTATTTCTTTGAAGATTCAGAAACATCAAAGATCTAAAGCATGGTGATTAATTAAATAATAAAAAATGTTACTCTAATAAGACTACTTTTGGTTGATAAGACTCCAGAAACATTTGTTTTTGTGTAGCAATTGTGAAATCTATATGTCTAGGAGAAGAAAATAAGAACTTAAAAAAAGTTTCTTTAATATGCAATGTATGTTTCACTATATATGCTCAGTTTAATAATGATTTTGCATCTTTTAATGCAAATAGGAGTTTATGGATCCTCAACAATTATGCGATATCGAATGTTTTATCATCCTTGAGGAGATTGTGGTGCAATCTTATATTGTCCTTATTTGTCTTTTTATGGATATTTACAGCATGTTCTTAAGAACATAAAGTAGAAATAAACGGGTTAGATATTGCATGAGTGCTAGAATCCCTAAAATCCTGTCTTATCTAAATTTTATTATCCGTGACAATGATACTATATGTATTGATAAGCGTAGGATGGATAGAAGTGCCTTTCACATATTAGCTACCTTAGCCAAGGACGTTGGAGGGTTGACGAATAGTACAAATATGTCTAGTAGTGAAAAGTTAGCAATGTTCTTAAATATTTTGGCTCATCACGAGAAGAATAGGTCTATCAAGGTTGATTATATTAGATCAGGGTGGAGTGTAAGTCAAGCCTTCAATGAATGTTTAAGAGCTATTTTCAAACTAACTCCATTGTTAATTGTTAAACCTAAGACGATGCTCGAAGATGAGACTGATGACCGATGGAAATGGTTTAAGGTTGGTAAATTTCAGTCTAGCATTTGATTAACTATAGAAAGATTTAAATATTATTATTAAAGTATTTTATTGATAACTCTATTTTAGTATTTAGACTTCAATTTATTTTATAGGGTTGTCTAGGTGCATTGGATGGTACTTACATTCCCATTAGAGTTCCATCTATACATAAACCAAGACACAGGACCCGAAAAAGAGATATAACAACTAATGTATTGGGGGTTTGTGATAAAAATCTCAACTTTATCTATGTATTACCTGGTTGGGAGGGATCGGCTGCTGATGATCGTGTATTGCGAGATGCAATTGTATGAAGGAATGGTTTGAAAGTACCCGAAGGTATGCTATATACACACACCTATCTATTCCAATTAAGAAAATAGATTAATATTTCTAAGTAATTATATCTTTTTTTATACTTTTTAGGTAATTATTATTTATGCGACGGAGGATATACAAATGGAAATGATTTTCTTTCACCCTACCGAGGATATAGATACTGGCTAAAGGATTGGCAAGATGACAATCTACCACCTCGATACCGAGAGGAGCTCTTTAATATGAAGCATGCTAGAGCGCGTAATGTTATTGAAAGAGCATTTGGTATATTAAAAGGACGTTGGGGAATTCTTAGAAGTCTTTCATGGTACTCAGTTAAGGTCCATAATAGAATTATTATTGCTTGTTGTTTGATATACAATTTCATTCGAAGAGAGATGAATGTCTACCCCTTAGACGTGGAAATGGAAAATCATATGGAGCATCAACATAAAAATGAAAATATTAATACCGTTGAACCATCTGATGAGTGGACCACTTGGAGGGATGAGTTAGCTCAATATCTGTGGAATGAAAGATCTGGAAATTAATCCTTGTAATTCTTAGATTACCTTTGTAAATAGTAGTAGCTTCATTGTTCTGTGAAGAAAAATAGTGAATCTTTTTGTATGTCTCACATTGTTGTTTGTGGAGACAAATAGTGAAACTTAATGTATCTTTGACAACATCTTTTTGAAGACAAGTAGTAAGTCATTATGTATGCCTCAAATTATTTTTTGGCAGATAGAAAATCTTTATGTATTTTTATAGATTGAAACGACTAGTTTCACAACAATACCATCTAATGGAGCTTCAAAAAGGACAAGAAAAACAACATCTAAGCCTCAAAGGGTATGGCCTCTAGAAGAGGAACTCACTTTTGTAGATGCATTAAAAGAATTGTGCGCTAATGGTTGGAGAGGAGATAATGGAACTTTTAAGAACGGACATTTAATGGAGTTGGAACGCTACATGCATGCTCGTCATCCTAATTCCGGATTGAAATCTCAACCACATATCGATTCTAAAATAAGAGCATGGAAGAGGAGTTATTCAAGCATATCGTTACTAAAGAGTCGAAGTGGCTTGGGATTCCAATATAGTGATGGAACTATCTTAGTTGACCATCCAAAAGCTTGGGATGACTTTATAAAGGTGAATTACATCTTTTTAAATTATTAGTGAAATATTGCTAGTTACTTATGCTTTTTCTTGGTAAATATGATCTATGTATTTGGAATATTGCTAATTATTCTTGTATTTCTTTTTGTTTCATTAGATTGATCCACTTGCCAAGTCAATGAACTCGAAGAAATGGCCATTATTTGCTGATTGGGAAGAATCATTTGGCAAGGATAGAGCAACTGGAGAGTTTGTTGAGGGTCCGAAAGATGCCGTTGAAGAAATAGAAAGAACTGAAGCTCAGAAAACTCCTAATGACATGTATTTGGATTTACTCTCGTTGTGGATGATGAAGATAATGATGGGGATGCTCCAGCCATAGGAGGAGATTAACCTGCTTAAGAGGAACCTAATATACCAACTGGAGCAGCACAAAGTCCATTTACTGCTCAAGAGGAACCTAATATATCAACTGGAGCAGCACAAAGTTCATTCACCAGAACAACTCAGAGTGGTGGAACCCAACAAACTCAGAAACAAGGTAATAATTCTAAGGCATCATCTTCTAATGCTAAAGAAAAAGGTAAATGCAAAAGAAGAAGAAGAACAATTGAGGATGAGAATGAGACTGTTCTTAAAGGTCTAGTGGATGTGATGAAACAATTTACTGAAAGTCATGATAAAAGAATGGGTGCTTTAATGATAAGTTAGGGGAGCGTGACTTATCTGATATTCGTGGTAAGATCTTCTCTATCCTTGTATCGCCAGCATTTGAGTTATACAGCTCGGATCAACGAGTCAAGGCAGCAATGGGAATTACTTAAGATGTAAAAAGAATGGAATTCTTTTTAAGCGTGGGTGAACTTGATTGTTAGACCATGGTGTGGATGATTATTAATGACAAACTTTAAAGATTTCAATGGTTTTTATTTTGCTACTTTGTGATATCTGAATGTTGTATTTTGTTACCTCGTCAATATCCACAAATGTAAATATATGTGGATGTTCTAGCCTTAAAGTAGGTTGTTTTTGTATAACAAATGCACATAGAAATTTGCTATATTTTGACGTTAGTGTTTTGTGAAGTAGCCAATAGTAATTTGGAATTATTTTCAGCTGGTGTTTACTTTGGTGGACAGAGTAGTTCTCCTTTGGGTTCTTTTTGTTGAATATATTTTTTATTAATTTGCTTATTGTTTGTCTTGGTTTTGGATGTTTGTCAAACTACATGACATCAAACAGTAGTATGATATAGTAATAGTGACAAAAAGTGCAATCCATTTTAAATTTTAATGTTGTTCAGTTGTAAAAGAAAAATTCTTTGGTATCCGAGTGATTTGGATTTCTTATGTTTCTTTATGAAGAGGGGATTAAAGTTCTACTGTTAACCTTGTTAGTTGGTGCATGATAATTATTGATTGTTTCTTGTTTATTCTTTGTTCTTCCAAATTGTGTTGTGATTTATAGGATTTTGTTTCTGCATCCTACTTCCTTGCTATAGCCGTATATGCAAGGGTAGAGCCATAAGGTGAGGTTCAGGTTCGGCCAAACCGAGTAACTTTAGTCCAAATCGAGTAAGTTCAGTCTGAGTTGGATCACTTTGGTAGTCACTCTACTACGTGCCCAATTTCATTAATTTAACGATATGGATTGTGTAAGTTACGAATATAAATAATAGAATACTAGTCTTGTCTAAATTGTTGCATCATATGGCTTTTGATAGTGTAAATTGCATTTTACCGATTTAATTACATTGCTTTCACTTGCCAACTATATACCTTGTCTTGTCTCATTTTTAAAGAACAAACTACCAAAAGCAAACTAGAGAAGCTACTAGAAAATGGAAATACCAAAACTAAGAAGTGAAAATCAAGTATGCCTAAACTTCACATAGTTTAGTAGTATGACGAAGAAGTGAAAGTAACACACAATGTTCCTAACTAAATTGTTGCTTAAATAAATGGAAAGAGAGAAAAAACAATGCAAAAGAAGGCCAGGGATATAGTTGTAAACAAGCATTTTACTTTAAATTTATATAATGTATATCAATTTCTAATACAACAAACCAAACATTCAAAAAAATAATCTCTGCATAACTAATCCATGCATAACTAATATCTGCATAACTAATCCCTGCATTACTTATCCCTGCATAACTAATCCCTCCATAACTAATACCTGCATAACTAATACATGTATAACTAATACCTACATAACCCAAACGACCCCTTAGGGTAACAAAATTGCTTTGCAAAGAAAGGTTCATACTAGAGACTAAATAGCAAGTAAACCAACATTCAAAAATAGGGTAGAGTCAAATTTAGACAGTCTACAAGTTCATAAGATATGCTGATCTTAGAAAGGGGTAGGACATAACTAACAAGCTAGGTGGAGCAATAGGTCAATTACATGTTGAACAACAAAACAATAGATAGAAATAGATTAGGAATATGATAAACTGAAGCAGTAGGAAACACATTGGTTTGAGAGCTTGAATTTAAAATCAGAACATACCACTAAAGAGAGTAAACACAAGGTAAAGAACAGGAGAGAGTAATAATTAACTTTGGCTTACAGCTGGCTAATTTAGTAACAATGGTATGTAACAAAAGAAAGCAGAAGAGCTTTTGAGTGTATGAGAGATGTGAACTAATGTGAGTTCGTGTGTCTATAAGACTGTATAAGAGAGCAATATATATAGTAGTTTGAAAGCTAGGTAAATAAGGTAAGAATCAAAATTATTTAGTAATTATAGAACTCAGAGTAAAATCAGTCCAAGTCTTCCTTAATTAAGGGAATTAGTTCAAATGGTAAAGAGTAGGTGATAAGTAAGGAAATAAATCATACATAGCTGGAGTATAACAAATAAGGAAAAACTTCAAACAGTGCAAGTATAGGACAGGTAATTAGGGCTAGGTTTAGAAAGTCCTAATTAAGGAAACAATACTAAGAATCAGTAAATAATGTAGTCAACCACATAATAAGGCAAGAAGATAATTTAGAAGTCGGAAATCAACACAGAATATCATCATATGAAATCAGTAAAGGGTATCAATCACAGGAAATCAGGGACTCAAATAAAAGTAGTACTGATTAAGGGAAATTAATATAAATTTCTGTGAATAAACAAAAAAGACATAATATATGCAAGAAGAATCAAGTCAGAAACCCTAATAAGCACAATAGGATAAAATTACAGAGACTCGAAACATATTCATGAGAAACAGATATTCAGACGAATCGAATAAACAAATCAGCAAAGACAGACTCAGGAATATAACATAGTGTTAAAACTAGGGTTTTAACATAACAAAATATGATTAAAAAGCAATTTTAATAGAAAGTCATTTAAACATATGAGAATCAGGCAACATTAAAAGACCAGAGATATGTTTTGAAGAAAAGTTCCAGAAACCCTAATGGGAAAATAATGCAACGCTTTAAGAAATCGAAAGGTTTTTCATAAAACAAACGAAAATAGTTCAGAAAAACCTCAGATCTGATACAGATATAAGAGGTACAAGAGAAGAGATTAGGGTTTTCTAGAAAAATAACCCAGAAATAGAGAGACTGGCTTAGAAACCCATAGGTTTAGCTGAAAAATAAAAAGATCTTACTCAATCGGGCCATGATGGCCTGAGAATGGTGAGGACAAGCCCAAGGGTGAGTGAACAGCCACTGGTCCCTTGAGGACCTCATGATAGCAAGAGTTCCGGTCATGGGGAGGGGGCCATTAGGGCTAGGAGTGGTGGTGAACCACCATAATATATGGCGAGCAAGCAACGACGGGTGGAAGCCATGGATAGGGCAGAGGGAGCTTGAGAGAGAATGAGAGGAATGACAGTGGGTGAGGATGAGAGAATGAGGGTTTGGAGGGTAGGTCGTTTAGGTTAAATTAGGTAAGAACGAATCTGGGTCGTTGATCAAAATTGATCAACGGCCAAGATTTAATCAGATTAGGTCGGGTAGATTTAGGAATTGGGCTTGGGGTATTAGGCTAAGTATGATTAGGCTAAAATTGAAATAGAATAGGCTATTTGTTAAATCCCAATTCAAATTAGTTAAAATAATTTATAAAATATCTAATAATTATAAAAAATGAATTTAATGCATAGAAAATAGTTTTAAATTATTATTTAGTATTTAAAAATACAAATGACTAATTTATGGTGAAAAATAGCATAAAATTATATGCATGGGCTATAATTGCAACATTATTGCAATTATAATCAAAAGGTGCCAAATATGCTATTTATGGAATAATTTGGCCTTAGTAAGACCATAAAAATAAATTAAATCAAGAAATGCTTTTTGAAATTATTTGTGATGCAATTTTATAATTATTTATTGGAAATAAAATACTGGACAAATTAATAAAAATGTAGGAAAATAATGGAAAAATTCCAATTGCTATTAATGCTTGATTTTGAAGGTATATATGCAATTTAATATTTTTTTTTTGGAAAAAATTGGGTATCAACATCTTCATCATGTCAATGAACTTTTTAAATTGGTTCCCACCATTTTGCTTGGCAAGCCTTTGAGGATATGGAGGAGGTGGCCTTGGCATTGGTGCCTTAGCCTTTGGCACTACGGGTTCCGGTATGTCAACAATATGCTCCCTAGACGGGTTCACTTCTTCTTGAGTCTCCTCCACATTGTCATCAATATCAATTCTCACCTCATCAGTTGCTTGCACTTCATTGCGTGGCATCTCATCTTCTTGTACCAATTGTTCATCATCCACAATCTTCATTTGGTTTGAGATGGTTTCATCCCCACCTTTTCCACTTTTTGTAGTCACGGCCATAGCATGTCCCGTGATGTTCTCACCCTTTGGGTTCACCACCGTATCGCTTGGTAGTGCCCCCTAAGGACGAGTGTTCAAACCTTGCGAGATTTGGCGTACTTGAACTTCCAAATTGCAAATTGAAGTGTTGTGAGAAGCTAGTTGAGCATCAGAGTCGGAATTCTTCTCCATAATTTGTTTAAACATGTTCTCAATTCTACCCATCTCATTGTTGGAAGATCTCGGACCTTGAGAAGGATAGGGAGTTGGGTTGCTCGGTTGTTGAAACATCGTGGGCCTTTGAAAACCCGACCACCGGTTGTTGTTGTTCCACCCTCCTTGATTGTTACCTCCCCAATATCCTTGATTATTTACACTCCAATTACCTTGGTTATTTTGGCTATTCCAATTTCCTTGATTGCCTTGTGATCAAGGCCAGATTCCATCTAAAGTGGAGTTGTGTATTTGTTCATATTTGCACTTCTGAACATTTTTGGTTTTGATATTAATTCTACTTTTATAATACTACAATGCTAAATTAGGCTAAGTAGAGCTAAGATTAAACTATTGAGAATTGATCAAATAGATAAAAGACACTATGGTAGTCACTTTCTCCTAGGTGGTTAATTGACGGATTCTTGAGTCTAAGGCTAGATTGTCACATTTGGGGAGTATGATATAACCATTGCAAGATTTTACTACTCTATACCTCTCGGTAATTCGAGTGATATTGCCCAAATTGACTTTCTCAAGACCAATTGGGTATGCAAATTTGTGCAAGCAATTGAGGTTCAAGTCGGGTATTACTATCTCTAGGTTTAACCCTTTAATTGGGGCTATCAATTTCTTGAATACGCCTCAATTCCTTGTTGGACCAATTTCATGGACTTAGGCTCTCTTTCTTAAGAAGAACCAAAGTCTACTAGGCATAAACTAGTGTTTGCAACCACTAAGTCAACATTCAATCCCTTAATTAGTCCAAATATCAAACACCCATAGACAATCAAGCATCAAAATATAAGACCCATCAATTACCCACACTAGGGTTGAGCCACAACCCTAGCTAATGGGTCTATCTACTCATAATTATAGAAGAAAACAAAGAAATAGATGAAGAAAAGCCCATAATAATTAATTACTAAATAAAACTTCAAGATTCAATGTTGAAACTAAGCTAAAATTACTCAAAATGGTAAAAGAAATGAGTTCACGAACGCAACTATACGTCCAAAACTATTTGATGACCTATAAATGGGAAAAGAAATTATTTATACTAGGCTGAAAATTCTGGACAAAAATACCCCTTCGGGGTTAGTGCGGACCGCATAATCGAGTGCGGCCGCACTAAAGCTCTTGGTTTCATTAATATGCTCTCTGAACTTGGGCTTTACGGACCACACAAAGTCGAATGCGGCCGCGGTGGCTTCCATTGCGGTCCGCACAAAAATGACCGCGGACCGCATTGGCCAGTTCCTCCAAAATGCCACCTCTCTAAACCTTGGCTCTGCGGACCGCACGAAATCGAGTGTGGCCGCAATGAACCCAATGCGGACCGCACAAAACCCTTTGTGGCCTCATTGCCTTATGGCCTGAAAAGCATCATCTCTCAACTTCATCTTTGTAGACCACACAGAATGGTGTGCCATCGCACTAGCCCTGCTTGACTGAGCTTGATGTTGTCTTGGTACTTGTGTAAGTTTCACTCCTTTTTGAGCTGGTTTTTGACACCTTGCCACCTTGTTGATCAAACCTACAATCAAGCACAACTTTTGAGCATTTGGGACTATTTTGTACACATTTCTAATCAAAACTTAAGCAAGAAGGAGTGTAAAATACATCATAATCCCAAGTTATCAACTCCCCCAAACTTAAGCTTTTTCTTGTCCTCAAGCAAAAAAAATAAGACTCACCCCTTAAGAGAAAATCCAAGAAATTTTAGTTGTTCTAAAGTGACCTCATCTAGCATCAATTGAGACTAACAATTGCCCTCAATTCAAATGAACCATTAACAACATTCACTCGTTTAAACACCATGGATTTAGTGCGACACAAGAGCATCAAGAGTTGACTCAACACATCAAAGAAATTCTTTCTATCACTTTGGTCATTGTGGAACCCAAACTCACGCATCCTCAGCTCTCCCTAAGCTAACCTCACCTTTGGGATAGTGGCACTCAGAACGAGGTTAATGGAACTACACTCAATTCTCTCAAGGAAAAGTCACAAGTCCGGCTCTAAGTACTATATGCTTGCTCCTCATGTAAGTCACCACTAATGAAAGTTTCATTCAACTCAAGATCATATAGGGATTTTGTGGAGACATAGTGAAGACTTTTGGTTTAGGGTAGGAAATGTTTGGTCTGGTTCCATCTTCCCTTTAGCACTTCTTTTGCTTCATTTTGGCGCACATTCACTTGCCTTTTTAAGTCATTTCACTTCTTTCTAAGGGGTTAGAGAGACACACTGTCACTCTTTGTTGTTCATTTCAAATCTTTTCTTCTTTCTCAACTTTCCACACCTTTCATTCTTTGATTTTATTGAATCCCTTCACTCATTTCTACTTTGAACATTATTTTTGTCTTTTTGCTTTTCTTTCTTTTTCATTGCCTTTATTTTTCTTCATTTTGTACCTTTTTACCACTTTGTTGTAGTCCTCGTCTCTCCCCTCAAACTTATACTTTTGCCATGTGCTAAGGAAAGATCGGGTGCCAAGAGAGGGTATCTTTTAGTAGGGATTTTATCATTGGTAGGGAAAAGGTCTAAGGCCCAAAAGGGTTGACTAGGGATTTTATCATTGGTAGGCTATGGAAGTGTTCAAGCTATTATTTGGATCAAAGAGAGCCTATAATCATGTCTCAAGTCAAATTACACTTAGAATTTTGTCTTGACAAACATTCAGGGCAAGTTCTAGACCAATGGCTCGGGACTTGGACTTGCAATGCAATTTCTCACCACACAATCTATGAGATCACTAAAGACACAGAGTCGGGGTCCCACAATAACCTTAAATAAGATTTGAGCACACAATGGTCCCGAAAAATTACTTGATGAATATGGTCAACACAAGAGTCTCAAGGTCACAACTTTCACCATCCTATACACAACGATTTGTTTTTGACCATAGGATCAAAGGCAAATGTTTTAGGCCCAAGTGAAGCCTTGCTTGAGGCACCCTTACCACTAACTACGAAAAAGCTAAAAAAGAAAAGAGAAATAGACTCAAACCCTTAAAAAGGTTGTCATTCCATCCATCATCGGGAAGAGCCACCCAGTTCACACAAATTCCACCTTTGGAAAGAACTGTGGCATTAAGAAAACCAAAGGCTTACTGCAAAAATCTAAAACAAGAATCTACGAACATAAATAAGAAGCTAAGAAAGAAAAAGTGCGAAAAGTAAAATGAATATGTACAAGAGGGGATTTAATTGAATATACAATAGGAGAGATGAATATATACAATAGAACATAACTTTTATATACAAACCCAAGGTAAAAAGTGCGAAAAATGTAATGAAATACTGAAATTATATACATACCAAAGATAAAAAAGAAATAAAGAAATAATTCATATATACAGTCATCCAAATCCAAATAGGACCTACCCCCTCAAATGAAAGCTGGAATTATCCTCAATGCCAACTAAACAAAATAAGCACCAAAAATAGAGGATACAGAAACTCCCTATGGGACGTCCGTCAGCATGGGATTCTGAGTAGTCTCTGGGTCCTCTGTATGCGTGGGAACCTGAGACTGGCTCCCTGTGACATGTGGCTCTACTGTTGGGACCTGGGCCTGGATAGGCTCCTGGGCTGCATCCTGTGGCTGACTGGAGGAAGTCTTTGGTAGGTCCGCTAACTGGATAACTGCATCATCAGACTGGAGAATCACCCTCTTCCTCTTAGGAGGCCTCTCAGACTACTCTAGCTAGGGATGGGCTGGTGGCATAGAGTCATGTAGTAGCAAATCCAAAGGCAGGTGATATGCCTTCAATCTCTCCACCTCGACCCGTAACTCTTTCCTGGACTCTTTGGAAGCCCGAGTCTTCCTCATCTTCTTAGCTTCCCTAGCAAGCTCCTTGAGAGCCTTTCTGTGTGAATCAACAGCTTCAGTGAGCAATTTCTGGTTTTCAAGGATCTTCTTCTGGTTGTCCAGAAGATCCTTGAGAGGGTCCTCAATGGACTGTGGGACCTGTGGAGGAGGAGGTGCTGACTGAACTGTCACAGTAGTAGATAATACAGACAGCTTAGAAGTAGTTGTCTGCATCCAGTTGTTGATTCTAGTGAGGGTGTAGTCAATGGATAGGCAATGGTGGAGGGTATCTCTGGATCTGCTAAAGTGGATGGGCCACGGACTTAGTCTGCTGAAGTGGAGGGAGGCTGTGGAGTAGTCACTACCACTACTGGCTCTTCAGACTGGCCAGTTGAAGTAGTGGATTTCCCCTTGAAGTGCTTGCCTTTAGGGTTGTCATTACCCTGTAGGCTATACCATGATAAGGGTGCCTTTGCCTTCACTTTCACGTCAAATCTGCGCTTCTCCACATTTTGGTCCTTCGGGTACATGGTTAGGAAGTTAGGGAATGGGTAAGACCTATCACCCTCATTCACTACCCATGTAATGACCCGGGACATCACATTCCCGACATTGTTCGGGTACCCCGCCATGATGGATGCAACTAAGATCACCTGGTGGATTGGGAGTGAGTTGTCAGGGTGGTAGGATCTAGCCTGCTGCACATAAATTTCTCCCACCCCTTCGCCTCGAAGTTCAATGTCCTCCTCAATATCTTCACCCCCGCAGTCAACTACTCGGGGTGGTACCTTGGATTGCCAAGTACTCCTCCAACCACGGACGAGCTTCTTCACCCAACTTCATTTTATCCAAGTATAGGGACTCATCCTCCTCTATGAAGCCCAAATAGTCATTAATGGTCTTGCCATCAAACTTCACTTTTAGATTTTGCACTTTGGTGACCATGGTACCCTTTTTGATGTGGGCCACGTTGGTGTAAAATACTTTCACCAAGTGCTCATTCCCATCATCTACCTGCCCTATGAAGTAGTCCCATCTAGCTCTTTCTCTGAATTGCCTCAGCATATTGGTATTGTGAGGCAAAAGATCCCGGGTGATAATTTTTCTCTCAAGCATTAACCTCTTTTCTGGCCACCACTCTCTGAATTTGTGGTAGGCAATCTCACTGACGAACCGGTCCTCCCATGCCTCTGGGTTCCTAGTTCGCTCAACCCCACCAACTTGAGGCTCACCCCTTTTGCTTCTCCCCCTTCTTCTGCTACTGCATCCTCTCTGGATAATGAAGTTGTAGGAGAGGTGGAGTATTCATTTCCATTACCGATAGCTAAGCCCTCAGATGACTCAGAAGATACGTGCACTAAAGCTTGGGCAGTGGGGGAAGGTGGAGGTGTATCTCTTAACCTGTTTCTCTACGGCCAGTCAAGAATGTACTCTGGCACAGAGTCTGATGATATATCCTGGGAGGGCTCAAACTCACTCCCTGACCGGTCAATGGCCCTGTCTGCATCTTTTATAATCTTCCTTGTGTTTTTTATGTTTTGACGGACTTGTAGGGTCAACTTTATCATCTTTTGTTTCCCACCCCAGGAGGACTCTCCTCTTCCTGGTTGTTTAGCACATTTGCCTCTTGATTTTACCATTGTCTGCAAAGAACATTCATTCAGACTGTGTTAGTATCCAGAAAAACAATGCAATTCACAGTTGCAGAGAAAATGTTGCAGATAGTTTTAATCTTGTAGAGTTCGGACCGCACAAAACGCAGTGCGGCCGCAAAGAGGCCATTACGGACCGCACAAAATCCATTGTGATCCGCACAAAGGTGGGGTTCAGACTACCCACTCTCTGAAACTATGCACCGCGGACCACACAAAATGCCAATGCGGTCCGCATTGAGGCACCACGGACCGCACAAAATGCAATGCGACCGCGGTCCTCACTTATCAAAATGCAGAACATAGTTCACCGCAGTCTGCACTAAATGGCATTGCGAACTGCACAGGGGCACGGCAGACCGTACAAATTCCACCGCGGTCCGCACTGAGTACCTAGTAGCAGCACCAACCTAGGGTTCATGATTTGTTCAATTTTAGTCCAGTTTTTCACCTATTGAAGAGTCTCTAAGTGTTAGTTCAGCCTTTTAACTACCTAATCCTAATTAACACAATATTTTAACTACCCTGGGCTATAAAATCGAAGGGAAAACGAGAAGGGAAGAAGAAAAACTAAAAAAAAATTCAAAGAATATACATAAATTAAATAACTAAGAAGAAGTTAATGTTACTAGAGATGACATAAATTGTTGAGTAATGAACTTGAGCAGTTAATTTTGTGCCGATTAAAGATATGAACAGTGTATTTTTGTGTTCTCAGAGTGAAAAGTTCGAAAAGTTCAAAAGGGAGGGCCTCAGGTCCTATTTATAGAAAACGGTCCTGGGGCCCAGCTTACCTACCCACCGCGGACCACACAAAAGGGCACCGTGGTCCGCATTGCTCAAAACCATAGGGTTCAGACAAGTCAACCACTGCAGTCCGCATAAAGTATGATGTGGCCGCAGTGGACTACCACGGACCTTATAAAATGCAATGCGGCCACGGTGGTAAACTTCAGAGAACCCTAACTTTTTCAAATCACTAGTGCGGTCCACATTGATTTCTTGCCCCCGCACTGAGGTCTTTGCGGCCACACAAAATGGCAGTGCGGTCCGCATTGACAACTTCAGAGAGTGGTCATTTTCCAACAACCTTTTTTTTGCACTACATCAACACAATCCTACAGCATCTCACAACCAGTCAGTCCAAAAATAAATCATACACTACAATGAAAATCAAAGAAAAATAAGAAGAAAAACACATGGGTTGCCTCCCAAGAAGCGCCTGATTTAACGCCGCGGCATGACGCAGGTTACCATCAAATCATTTGAGATAAAGAAGTGCCACCACGTGGCTGTCATTAATTTTTCCCAAGTAGTGCTTGACCCTGTGCCCATTCACTCTGAAAACTTCCCCTTTTTTGTTCTTCAAATCTAGTGCACCAAACTATTTCACAAACACCACTTCAGAAGGTCCACTCCATTTTGACTTAAGCTTTTTCGAAAACAGACGTAACCGAGAGTTGAACAAGAGAACCAAATCACCCACTTTGAACTCCTTGCCATGAGCATATTTATAATGAAGGTATTTCATCTTCTCCTTGTACAAGGACGAACTGGAGTAGGCATGGAATCGGAATTCGTCAAGTTCATTAAGCTGCTCTACACAAATATTTGCTACCACAACTCATTCAAGATTTAATTTCCACAAAGCCCACATAGCCTTGTGCTCTAACTCAACCGGTAGATGGCAAGCTTTACCAAATACCAACCAATACAGAGACATACCAATTGGAGTCTTGTAAGCAGTCCTATAAGCCCATAGAGCATCATCTAACTTCTTTGATCAATCGGTCCTATTTGCATTGACCGTCTTTGACAATACTCTTGATTTCCCTATTTGAGACTTCAACTTGGCCACTCGCTTGAGGATGATAAGGAGTAGAAACTTTATGGTTGACACCATACATTGCAAGCAAAGTGTCAAAAGCTCTATTGCAAAAATGAGACTCCCCATCACTTATGATTGCACGAGGAGTGCCAAACCTTGTAAAAATTCTCTTCTTGAGAAATTCAACAACACTCTGGGCCTCATTGTTGGAAAAAGCAACGGCTTTAACCCACTTTGAAATATAGTCAACCGCCACAAGAATGTACGTGTTCCCACATGAGCTAACAAACGGGCCCATAAAATCAATGCCCCATACATCAAAAATATCAACCTCAAGAATGGTATTGAGAGGCATCTCATATTTCTTCTTCCACCCGCTCTTTGACATTCGTCACACCTCTTCACAAGTTCACTTGCATCTTTGTACAAAGTTGGCCAATAAAACCCACAACTAAGAACATTGGAAGCCGTCCTCGCCCCACCATGATGGCCACCATAGGGAGAGGAATGACAAGCCTCCAAGATACTCAATTATTCTTCCTCCGGGACACACCTTTGGATCACACCATCCGTGTAAATCTTCAACAAGTACGGCCCATCCCAATAGAAATCCAAACTATCTCGTTTGAGCTTCTTCCTTTGGTTAGAAGAGAGCTCACACGGGATTATACCAGTTACAAGAAAATTAACAACGTTCGCAAACCATGGCATACCATTCACCGACACCGAAAGGAGTTGTTCGTTAGGAAATGAGTCATTGATCTCTAGGCCATCACAAGGCCTACCCTTCTCCTCCAAGCGGGACAAGTGATCCGCCACTTGGTTTTCACTACTCTTCCGGTCCATAACCTCCAAATCAAACTCTTGAAGTAACAAGACCCATCGCATTAGTCTAGTTTTGGAATCCTTCTTCGTCATCAAGTACCAGAGTGCGACATGATCAGTATGGACTATGACCTTGGCACCCATAAGATACAACCAAAACTTCTCCATTGCAAACACAATAGCCAAAAGTTCTTTCTCGGTCGCCGTGTAGTTCACTTGAGCGTCATTCATTGTCTTGCTCACATAGTACACCGGATGAAACATTTTGTTCACTCTTTGACCCAAAACCGCCCCAACTGCAACATTGCTCGCATCACTCATGAGCTCAAAGGGAAAGCTCCAATTAGGTGCGGTAGTGATAGGAGTGGTGGTCAACTTATGCTTGAGAAGTTCAAAGGCTTGCATACATCTCTCATCAAACACAAACTTGCCATCATTTTCCAATAACTTGCACAAGGGGTTTACTACCTTCGAAAAGTCTTTGATAAATCTCCGGTAGAACCTCGCATGCCCAAGAAAACTTCTAACTCCCTTGACAGAGGTAGGGGAGGGAGCCTTGAAATCACATCAATTTTTGCTTTATCTACCTTAATACTGTGCTTTGAAATTTTATGCCCAAGAACTATGCCATGTTCTACCATAAAGTGGCATTTCTCCTAATTAAGAACAAGATTGGTTTCTTCACAACGGGCCAAAACTCTATCAAGATTTTTCAAACACTCATCAAATGAATCACCCACAACAGCGAAGTCATCCATGAACACCTCCAAAATATCTTCCACCATGTCAGTGAAAATGGCCATCATACACCGCTAAAACGTAGTCGGTGCATTACACAACCCAAAAGGCATCCGAGAAAAGGTAAAGGTATCATATGGACAAGTGAATGTGGTCTTCTCCTGATCTTCCGGAGCAATCAAGATTTGGTTGTACACAGAATACCCATCCAAGAAATAGTAGAAGGCATGCCCAGCAAGTCAGTCTAACATTTGGTCAAGAAAAGGCAATGGAAAGTGATCCTTGCATGTCACTTTATTCAACTTGCGGTAGTTTATGCACACCCTCCAATCGGTGGCGGTTCTGGTAGGAATCAGCTCATTTCGTGAATTTGCAACCAAGGTCATGCCACCCTTCTTCGGTACACATTACACTGGCGAAGTCCAAGAGCTATCAGAGATGGGGTACACAACCCCGGCTTCCAACCACTTGATCACCTTCTTTTTCATCACTTCTTGCATTGCTTCGTTCAACCTCCTTTGATGTTCCAAGGAGGGCTTTGCATCATCTTCCAGAATAATCTTGTGCATACAGAATGTGCTTATCCCCCGGATATCAGCTAGAGTCCATCCAATTGCCTTTTTTTGCTTTTGAAGTACCGCCAATGTGGCATCAACCTGCATGTTAGTAAGACAAGAGGAAAGAATAATTGGCAAAGTAGAACTAGGTCCGAAGAACTCATACCTAAGGTGTGGAGGCAACGGCTTCAACTCCAACACCGGAGGCTCCTTAATTGAAGGTTTTATTGGTGGAGTCTTCCGATTCTCAAGGTCCAAAGATAGTTTTCTAGGCTCATAAGAGTAAGATCTCATCTCATGTAAAGCATTCATGCACTCCACTCGACCCTCATCATCATTGACATCAAGATTCAACAATACAGCCTCCAGAGGGTCCTCCACATTGATTATTACACTGGTATCATCAACTATCACTGCTGTGACAAGGTCCACAAAAGAGCACACCTCGGAACTGTTGGGCTGTTTCATTGACTTGCATACAGGAAAGATCACTTTTTCATCACCCACCCGAAAGGTGAGTTCCCCTGCTTCCACATCAACTAAGGCTTTCTTAGTAGCAAGGAAAGATATCCCCAATATGATTGGAACTTCATAATCCACCTCACAATCCAAGATCACAAAATCATCTAGCAAGATAAATTTGTCCACCCAGACAAGCACATCATCAATAATACCCAATGGTCTCTTCATCATTCTATCTGCTATTTGTAATCTCATGGAAGTCGACCTCGGTTGCCTAATACCCAAAGTCTTGAAAACTGAATAGGGCATCAAGTTGATACTCGCCTCCAAATCATATAGAGCCTTAGCAAAGTCCGCACTCCCAATGATGCAAGGAATGGTGAAAGCACCGGGATCTTCAAGCTTCGGGGGCATTGAATGCACTATTGCACTAACTTGGTGGGTCATCTTTATAGCTTCACAATCCATAGATTGCTTCTTTTTCACCAAGTCCTTCATGAATTTAGTATAGCCCGACATTTGTTCAAGAGCTCCACCGAAGGCACATTAATCGATAAGCACTTCATCATGGCAATGAACTTTTTAAACTGATTCTCATTTTTCTGCTTCGCGAGCCTTTGAGGATAAGGTGGAGGTGGCCTTGGCAAAGGAGCCTTAGATTTAGGCATAACCAGCTCTGGCATGTCTATTACGTGTTCCCTAGATAGGTTCACGTCATTTTGAGTTTCCACCTCGGCATATTAAATATCAATCCTCACTTCTTCATTCACATTCTCATCAATCACATTTTCAACTACCAAAGGAACTTCATCTTCTTGCAGCTCAACTTCATCACTCAAAATTTGCTTTTGTTTGGAGGCATTCACATCACCGCCTCGTCCACTCCTTGTAGTTACCGCCATAACATGATTGTTCCCACCCTTCGGGTTTACTAATGTATCACTTGGTAGAGCACCCTTAGGGCGAGTATTCAAGGACAGTGTGATTTGGCCTAACTGAACCTCCAAATTTCTAATTGAAGTATTATGGGAAGACAACTGAGCATCGAAATCCGCACTCTTTTTCATCATCTATTCGAACATCATTTCAATTCTCCCCATGTCATTGTTGGAAGAACTAGGGACTTGGGATGCAAATGGGGGCGGATTGTTTGGTTGTTGGTACATCGGGGGCCTTTGAAAGCCTTTCCCTTGGTTGCCATTATTCCACCCACCTTGATTGTTGTTACCACCCCAGTTGTTGTTTTTCCCATTCCAATTACCCTGATTCTTCTGATTATTGTTCTTATTGCCCCAGTTGGAGTTTTGGTTGTTGTTCCCCTAATTATCATTGCCTTGTTGTTGTTGATTACCCCCAATTGCCTTGCGACCTCCATTGTTTTTGGTTGGAAGAATTGCCCCTTTGGCCTTGATAATTGTTCACGTATTGCACCTCTTCATTTTTTCCATCATAACTATTATCTTGGAACCCACCACAATCATTGTCAAATTGTTCCAAATTCCCTTGGTTCTGTTGACCTCATTGTCTTCTTTTGTTGACTAGCATGTTAACACCCTTTATAGCATTTACTTGGCGAGGATTTTGAACTTGTTGCAGTTGTGATTTTGCTAATTGGTTCATTGTAGTTGTCAACTCAGCTATAGCCTGCCCATGATCATGTAACTCCTTGTGCAAATGAGTGACCGTGGGGTCACCCTGAGGCACATTGGCTCTACTTTGCCAAGTAGAAGAAGTGCCAGCCATCTCGTCAAGAATGTCACAAGCCTCATCATAAGACAACTTCATGAAGTTTCCCCCAGCAAGTTGGTTCACTATGCATTGGATTGTTGTGTTAATGCCCTGATAGAAAGTCTGTTGGATCATCGCCTCAGTCATATCATTGTTGGGGCATTCCTTTACCGTTTTTCTATAACGCTTCCAAATCTCATGCAAAGGTTCAATGGGCTCATGCTTGAAATCCAAGATCACATCTCTCAATGCTGCCATATGCCCCGGTGAGAAAACTTTTGCAATGAACTTGTCCGCTAACTTATCCCAAGTAGTGATGGAATGGTTGGGAAGTCGCTCAAGCCAATCCAATGCCTTCTCTCTAAGTGAGAATGGGAAGAGTCTCAACCGAAGTGCATCCTCAGACACATTAGTTTGCTTGCTCCCCCAACAGGTATCCACGAACCCCTTAAGATGTTTGTAAGCATTTTGATTGGCGGTGCCCGTGAAATACCCACGATGCTCCAGCCATGTTAGCATCATATTGGTAATTTGAAAATTGCCCGCCCGAATCCGGGGTGGGACAATTACACTTGCATAGCCTTGGTTTGGAAGCACTCGAAGAGACACTCTTGGAGGTGGCAGGGGAGGGTCTGGAATATTATCATTGGCCTAGCGGCCTCTCCTTTGTCCTTGAGGTACAATAGTGACCTCATCTTCAACATTGTCATCTACTTCCTCCCCCGGCGGAAGATCTCCAAGAGGTGCGTTGTTTAAGTTTGCTTCCATTTAGTACCTGAAGTTGTGACAAACACAAATTAGTAACAAAGAAGGAAAGAAGAACAATACACAAAACTATTTAGATAGATATCCAAAACTGTTAGTTCCCCGGCAACGGCGCCAAAAAGTGATCGAGGCCAACCCTGTACTCTATTGAGTAGCAAGAGAGGTTAAAGCAATTTTTAACCGAGAAGGTCAGGATCGATTTCCACAGGGAGCTAGATATTGGAGTTGAGTTTCTATCTAAAGTGGAGTTGTGTATTTGTTCCTAATTGCACTTCTGAACATTTTTGGTTTTGATATTAATTCTAATTTTATAATAGTACAATGCTAAATTAGGCTAAGTAGAGCAAAGATTAAACTATTGAGAATTGATCAAATAGATAAAAGGCACTAGGGTAGTGACTTTCTCCTAGGTGGTTAATTGACGGATTCTTGAGTCTAAGGCTAGATTGTCACATTTGGGGAGTATGATATAACCATTACACGATTTTACTACTCTATACCTCTCGGTAGTTTGAGTGATTTTGCCTGAATTGACTTTCTCAAGACCAATTGGGTATGCAAATTTGTGCAAGCAATTGAGGTTCAAGTCGGGTATTACTATCTCTAGGTTTAACTCTTTAATTGGGGCTATCAATTTCTTGAATACGCCCAAATTCCTTGTTGGACCAATTTCATGGACTTAGGCTCTCTTTCTCAAGAAGAACCAAAGTCTACTAGGCATAAACTAGTGTTTGCAACCATTAAGACAACATTAAAACCCTAAATTAGTCCAAATATCAAACACTCATAGAAAATCAAGCATCAAAACACAAGACCCATGAATTACCCACACTAGGGTTGAGCTACAACCCTAGCTAATGGGTCTAGCTACTCATAATTATAGAAGAAAACAAAGAAATAGATGAAGAAAAGCCCATAATAATTAATTACTAAATAAAACTTCAAGATTCAATGTTGAAACTAAGCTAAAATTACTCAAAATGGTAAAAGAAATGAGTTTACGAGCACAGCTCTACGTCCTAAACTATCTGATGACCTAAAAATGGGAAAAGAAACTATTTATACTAGGCTAAAAATTCTGGACCAAGATACCCCTGCAGGGCTAGTGCGGACCGCACAAAATCGAGTGTGGCCGCACTAAAGCTCTTGGCTTGATTAATCTGCTCTCTGAACTTGGGCTTTGCAAACCGCACAAAGTCGAGTGCGACTGCGGTGGCTTCCATTGTGGTCCGCACAAAAAGGATCGTAGACCGCATTGGCAAGTTCCTCCAAAATTCCACCTCTCTGAACCTTGGCTTTGCGGACCGCACGAAATCGAGTGCGGCCACAATGAACCCAATGCGGAATGCACAAAATCCTTTACGGCCACATTGCCTTGTGGCCTGAAAAGCATCCTTTCTGAACTTCATCTTTGCGGACCGCACAGAATGGTGTGCGGCCGCACTGGCCCTGTTTGATTGAGCTTGATCTTGTCTTGGTACTTGTGCAAGTTTCACTCCTTTTTGAGCTGGTTTTTGACACCTTGTCACCTTGTTGATCAAACCTGCAATCAAGCACAACTTGTGAGCTTTTGGGACTATTTTGTACATATTTCTAATCAAAAATTAAGCAAGAAGGAGTGTAAAATGCATCATAATCCCTAGTTATCACCTTGACTGTTCCAATTGCCTTGGTTGTTTTGATTGTTCCAGCCACCTTGATTGCTTGAATTCCAATTTCCTTGATTTCCTTAGGGTCTCCATTGTTGTTGACTTGGGCCTTGACTATTGTTTCTTTGCCCTTTGAAGTTGTTCACATATTGTACTTCCTCCTCTTACTCATTGTATTGTCCATCTTGATCAAATCCGCTATCAACTTGCTCATAATTTTCAAACCGATTTTGCACTTAAGGACTTTTTTGCCTTCTCTTGTTTACCATCATACTCACTCCTTCCATTGCATTTACTTGCTTGGGACCTTGCACTTGTTGAAGTTGAGCTTTGGCTTGTTGATTCATTGTGGTGGTCAACTCAGTAATTACTTGCCCATGATGATGCAATTCCTTATGTACGTGAATCACATTTGGATCGCCTTGAGGAACATTTGCTATACTTTTCCATACCGATGAAGTATCCGCCATTTCATCAAGAATCGTACAAGCTTCCGCATACGAAGTTGTCATGAAATTTCCACCGGCAAGTTGGTTGACCACGCATTGATTGGTTGTATTGATTCCCCTATAAAAGTTTGTTGAATCATAGCCTCCGTCATGTCATTGTTTGGACAATATTTCACCATATCACGGTATCTCTCCCATATCTCATGCAAAGGCTCATTTGGTTCTTGTTTGAAAGCTAGAATCTCATCCCTAAGAGTTGCCATATGTCCGGGAGAAAACAACTTAGCAATGAATTTCTAGGCTAATTCATCCCATGTATGGATAGAATGATTTGAAAACCTCTCCAACCAATTTAATGCCTTCCCCCGTAGAGAGAAAGAGAATAGACTCAATCGCAAGGCATCCTCAGAGACGTTGGTTTGTTTATTCCCAAGCAAGTGTCAACAAACCCTTTCAAGTGCTTGTATGAATTTTGACTCGGAGCCTCGGTGAAGAATTCTCGTTGTTCCAATAGTATAAGCATTACATTTGTGATTTGAAAGTTGCTCGCCCTAATGCGGGGAATGACTATGGCACTTGCGTATACTTCATTTGGTAACACCCGATGTGCTGCCGCTCTTGGAGGAGGTGGGGGAGGAGCGGGAACGTTGTCTTGAGGCGGGTGGCCTCGTCTATTTCCTTGAGATTCAAGAGGAACCTCATCAACTTGGTCATCATCCCCGTCATCCCCCAATGGCATGTTTCCAAGAGGATCATTGTTGTTGAGAGTCATTGTATCACCTACAATTGTTTCACGAAAAGATTAGTAACTTGGAAGTAAAAAAAGACAAATCACACACAAAACCAAATATATTGCTAAATACATTTTTAGCTCCCCGACAACGGCGCCAAAATTGATGTCGCCCAAATTCACACCACTAATTGGGATTGTGAAGCGGTCGATGCAATTATAATTTCCCAACATGAGTCGGGGTCGATTCCACAGAGAGTTTATATTGGATTAGGTATATATCTACACTAAGTGTATGATGTGCCCAAGATGCACTTCCATATGTTTGATTGTTTCTTTTTACATCTAATTTTTAAGCTAATGTTTGTAAATGAAAAGCTAGAGAACAATATTTTTAGTATTGTTGTTTTTCAAGTTTATAAAAGATCTAAGGTTGTGACTTCCACCTAGGTAGTTGCCTAATAGATTGTAGGCTCTATGGCAGGTTTGATTGGTCGGGGTCATAATATAGCAATCACACGCAATTACCCACTCAACACCTCTCGGTAGCTAGAGTGATTTTTCCTAATTTGGCTTTCTCAAGTCCAAATGGTATTGCACAAACCAAGTGATAAATGCTCAAATCAGGTCTTACTATCTCTAGATTCAGCCCTTTAATTGGGGTAATCAATTTTTTGAGTTCACCCTAATTCCTTGTTAGCCATGTTTTCCTAGACTTAGCCTCTCTTTCTAAAGTAGAGACTAAGTCAATTAGACATGAATCAATGTTTGCAACCATTAATTCTTAAATTCAAGCAATAACTAGGCTAAATATCACTAACCCAATCACAAACAAGCCCTAAAACAAACACCCATTAAGTGCCCACACTAGGGTTGGGTCACAATCTTATCTAGAAATTTAGCTACTCATAGAGAAAATTTAAGAAACTAAAGAAGAAACTAATATAAAATTCATAATAGATGTTTAAGGGAAAAAAATCTAATGTTAAAATGTTAAATTATAACAAAGTTACCCAATATAGTAAAGAAATACGGCTATCACTTCTTAGATGTTCAAAACATAACCTAAAAATGATAAAAAGATTTATTTATACCCAACTAAAATTATCGAGCAAAATTGCCCCTACGGAGGTTGTGCGGACCGCACATTTCTAAGTGTGGCCGCACTCTTGATCTTGGGTTGGAACTTGGCACTTTTTGTGGACCGCAAATTTATGAGTGTGGCCGCACTTTTGACTTCTGCAGCCGCACAATAATAGTGCAGTCCGCACATCTTCAGGCCCCCAAAACACAACTCTCTGATTCTTGTCTTCTGCGGCCGCACAATAATTGTGCGTTCCACACTTTGTGAAGGAATTCTATCAGTAGCTCTTCAAGGTTTTGCGGCCGCACACAATATTGTGCGGTCCACACTTTGGTCCTTTTTGTCTTGTTTTGGTCCTTGTCCACTTTTACTCCTTTTGAGATTTTCGTTTCTTTGGCTCGTTTTCCAATATTCCTGCAAGAAAGCACATTTCATTAATTTTCTCGAATACCTTTAAGCAATTTTGAGCTAAAACGAAAGTAAAAGAGTGCAAATAAGTAGTCAAAATCCATACTTATCAGTGAGTAATTAAAGAAAGGTGTTAAAATTATTATTTTTAGGATAAAAATTTAAATTTGTGACACGTGTATGTCATGACCCAAAATCTACCGTCGTGATGGAGCCTATCGTGGAACTAGGCCAGCCTCAACTTAACAACCCATCACAGCGACAATAAGTTTGAAAATATAAACGGAAGCATTTGACATTTAAAGAAAACTGTTTGAAAACATAAAATATCCCAAATTACGATACAATTCAGCCCAAAACCAAGGTGTCACTGAGTACATGAGCGTCTATACCAGAATATAGTCCGCTACAGCGTCTAGAGAAATAAATTGAAATGCGACAAATGATAAAGAAGGAGAGTCAAGCCCTGTAAATGTCGTGCAGCTACCTCAACAGTCTCCAAACTTTGAAAAACTCAATTAGCAACCGCCCTTGCGACCGGTATCGCCTGGATCTACACACGAGGTGTAGGGAGTAACGTGAGTACACCAACTCAGTACGTAACGAGTCCAAACTTTGGACTGAAAGGTAGTGACGAACTCAACCGCAACAGATATAATGGAAATAAATGTGAAACGTAGGCATGCTTTCAAGTTAAATAGACAGCTCAAAGCAATAAAGTAAATACATATCTGAACAGTGTAAGGTATATAACTCAACTACCTCTACATGCCAATGCACATACTGTATGAAATGTACCATGTGACTCGGTACTATATATGGCCATTCGGCCTAGGGAAATCCATCCCAGAACATATACAACACTGACTATAAGTAACCCAGTACCGAGGAAAAAGGGCAATCCAAGCCTGTGGAGAAATCCATCTCCACGTATTAAGTACTTCGGACAAATCCATGTCCAGGGAAATCCATCCCTCAATAGTATCATTTGTGCTTACTGGGGGTGTGTTACAGACTCTAGAGGGGCTCCTACAGCCCAAGCATTATCATAATCATCAATATAACTGTTGGGGCTTGCACCCCGATCCCATAACTGTCACTCATAACCAGGCTCTTGGCCTCACTCAGTCATCAACCTCTCTAGTCTCACGCACGAGCTCACAATGTTATGAAAACAAACTTAGAACAATGATATGGTGAATCAATAAATAACTAAGACTGAGATATGATATAAAAATGCATGAACATGACTGAGTATGGAATATTAATGAAAACATGATTTACAGCTCAGTCATGTTCATGAACACTTTATCACATAAAACCTAAATGCATGATAAAGTTTTACAATGATATCATGTAAAATGCATGAACATGACTTAGATACCACTAAGGGTCCCAACAATACCGACATAAAACCTAAACATGATATCTAACATGATTTACAGCTCAATTACTTTATCACATAATGAAAACATGGATATCAACGGGATAGAGTCACTAAACGGTGCCATGGAATCACCCTGTTCACAATTCTCATAGTGCATGCCCGTCACTTGGCATGTGCGTCACCTTAATACCAATCACATGACATATGATTCGGGGTTTCAAACATTCACAACCAAGTTTGAAAGTGTTACTTACCTCAAACCGAGCAAAATACTACTCTATAATGCCTTTGTCTCTCAAATTGGCCTCCTAACGCCCCAAATCTAGCCACAAGCAATACAATACGATCAATATAGGCTAAAGGAATCAAATCCACAAGAAAAATACCAAATTATAGACAAAAATCTGAAATCGGCTCAAACTCAGCCCCCGGGCCCACGTCTCGAAATCCAATAAAAGTCACAAAAACCCAAAAGCCCATTCAGTCACAAGTCTAACCGTACCAAATTTACTCCAATCCGGTAATAAAATCTCATTCAAAACCCCAAAATTCTAACTCAAGAACACTTCATCTTCTTCCCCAACTTTCCACCCCAAATCACAAACTAAATGATAAAATCAAAGATAAAATCATGGGATTTAACCAAAATCAAGCAAGAAACACTTACCCCAATCAACTCCGCGAAAATCCCTTCAACACTCGCCCAAATCCGTGATTTCTAGCTCAAATATGAAAAATGGACTCAAACCCTCGATTTTGAATTTAACACTGTCTGCCCAGATTTCCTTCTTCGCGAACGCGACCGTCCTCTTACATTTGCGTAGACCAACTTGACTGCCTCTCCACGTTACTCTTCGTGAACGTGACACATGCCTCATGAACGCGATGCTTTACTAGCTCAAACCTTCGCGAACGCGACCATCACCTCACGAATGCTTAGAATAAGGATCTGGGGTTCCTAACTGCCTCACTCCTCTTCGCGAATGCGGCCCTGCTTCCTAGTTCGTGATGCACACGTAGACCATACCTTCGCGTTCGCGTCCTCTCCTTCGCGAACGTGAAGAACAAAATCTCACCACTCAGAAAACACTCTTCGTGAACGTGAGGTTCCTCTCGCGAAAGCGTAAGAGGAAACCAAAAAAATGCAGCAACAGACATCAGTTGGCTCACCAAAGCCAAAAATGATCTGTTAACCATCCGAAACTCACCCGAGGCCCTCGGGACCTCAACCAAACATACTAACACGTCCCATAACTTCATACAAACTTAGTTGAATCTTCATATAACCTCCAATAACATCAAAAACACGAATTACACCCAGATTCAAGCCTAATGAACTTAGAAATTTCCGAATTCTACAAACGACATCAAAACCTTCAAATAAAGTGCGATTGACCTCAAATTTTGCATACAAGTCATAAATGACACCACAGATCTAGTCAAGCTTTCGGAAATCCAATCCGACCCCGATATCAAAAAGTCCACTCCAGGTCAAACTTTTCAAATTTCCAACTTTTTGCATTTCAAGCCTAATTCTTCTACAGACCTCACTTAACGAAGCTGACGGAACTATCAAAATTCAAATCCGATGTCGTTTACACATAAGTCAACATTCGGTCAACTTTTCCAACTCAAGCTTTCAAATAAGAGACTAAGTGTCTCAATTCATTCTGAAATCACTCTAGACCCAAACCAACTAACACGGTAAGTTACAATACAGCTGTAGAACACAAAAGAAGCAAAAAATGGGGGAACGGGGCTACAACTCTCGAAACGGTCTGGATTGTTACATCCTCCCCCTCTTAGACAAACGCTCGTCCTCGAACGGGTCTAGAAACATACCTGGAGCCATAAATAGGTGTGGATATCTGCATCGCATCTCCTGCTCGGTCTCCAAAGTAGCCTACTCCACAGGTTGACCTCTCCATTGCATGTTCACTGAAGCTATATACTTTGACCTCAACTTTCGAACCTGCCGCCCCAAAATAGCCACCGACTCTACATCATAAGTCAAATCACCATCCAATTGAACCGTGCTAAAATACAAAACATAGGACTGATCACTGATATGCTTCCGGAGCATAGAAACATGGAATACTAGATGCACACTCGACAAGCTAAGTGGCAAGGTAAGCTTGTAAGCCACCTCCCCAATCCTCTGATGTACCTCAAAAGGCCCAATGAACCGAGGGCTCAACTTGCCCTTCTTCCCGAATCTCATAATGCCCTTTATGGGTGAAACCTTTAGCAGAACATTCTCCACAACCATGTAAGGCACATCACGAACCTTCCTGTCGGCATAACTCTTTTGTCTTGACTGCACCGTGCAAAGCTGCTATTGAATCAATTTAACCTTGTCCAAAGCATCCTGAACCAAGTCAGTACCCAATAGCCTAGCCTCGCCCAGCTCAAACCAACCCATTGGAGATCTACACCGCCTCCCATATAAAGCCTCATATGGGGCCAACTGAATGCTCGACTAATAACTATTGTTGTAAGCAAATTCCGCGAGTGGTAGAAACCGGTCCTATGAGCCCCCAAAATCAATGTCACACGCATGTAACATGTCCTCCAATATCTGAATAGTGCGTTTGTACTGTTCGTCCGTCTGAGGATGAAATGTTGTGCTCAACTCAACCTGAGTGTCCAACTCTCGCTGCACGGCTCTCCAAAACTATGATATGAATTGTGTGCCTCAGTTTGAAATGTTAGAAACTGGCATACCGTGTATGCGAACAAACTTTCTGATGTAAATCTCAGCCAACCAGTCGGAAGAATAGGTAGTACTCTCAGGAATGAAGTGCACGGACTTGGTCAGCCGATCCACAATCACCCAAATAGCATCAAACTTCCTTGAAGTCTCTGGAATCCATGGTGATCTGCTCTCACTTCCACTCTAGAATCTCCATCTTCTGAAGCAAGCCACCTGGCCTCTGATGCTCATATTTTACCTGCTGATAGTTGAGATACCGAGCTACAAACATAACTATATCTTTCTTCATTCTCCTCTACCAATAATGTTGTCTCAAATCTCGGTACATCTTCGCGGCACCCGGATGGATGGAATACCGCGAGTTGTGGGCCTCCTCTAGAATCAACTCCTAAAGACCATCTATATTGGGCATACATATCCGGAAATGCATCTTAACACCCTATCATCTCCAATAGTCACATCTTTGGCATCATCGTGCTGAACCTTGTCCTTGAGGCCAAGAAAATAAGGATCATCACATTGGCGCTCTCTAATGCGATCAAATAAGAAAGACCGAGAAACCACACAAGCTGGAACCCCACTAGGCTCCGAAATATCCAATCTCACTAGCTGGTTGGCCAAAGCCTGAACATCAACCGCAAGAGGTCTCTCCCCAATAGGAATAAATGCAAGACTGCCCATACTCACTGCCTTCCTACTCAAGGCATCGTCCACCACATTGGCCTTTCCCTGATAATACATAATAGTAATATCATAGTCCTTTAGCTTCTCCAACCACCTCCGCTGCCTCAAATTGAGATAATTCTTCTTGAACAAGTGCTGGAGGCTATGACGATCAGTAAACACCTCACAAGACACAACATAGAGATAGTGCCTCCAAATCTTCAACGCATGAATTATGGCAGCCAACTCCAAATCATGAACATGGTAGTTCTTCTCATGGGGCTTCAACTAGCGCAAAGCATAAGAAATCACTCTAACCCCGCATCAATACATACCCAATACCGGTTTGAGAAGCATCACAATATATTGTGGTCAAGGCAGTCTTCAGCTTCTGAAAGCTCGCCTCACACTAGTCTGACCACCTAAAAGGAGCACCTTTTTGGGTCAATTTGTTCAAGGGTGATGTAGTAGAAGAGAAACCCTGCACACACTGACAGTAATAACCAGCCAAGCAAAGAAAGATCTGAATCTCTATAGTTGAGGACAATCTGGGCCAACTCAGAACTGCCTCTATCTTCTTTGGATCAACCTGAATACCCTCACAGGACACCACGTGCCCCAAGAATTCCACTGAACTGAGCCAAAACTCACACTTAGAGAACTTAGCATAGAGTTTCTCCTCCTTCAGCCGCTGCAACACAATTCGCAAATGTTGGGCATGCTCTTCCTGGCTAGAAGAGTACACCAGGATATCATCAATGAATACAATAATAAACGAGTCGAGATATGGCTAAAATACATTATTCATTAGATGCATGAACGTTGTTGGGGCATTGGTCAGCCCAAAAGACATCACAAGGAACTCATAATGACCATAACGGGTCCTGAAAGCTATCTTAAGGATATTCGAGCCCCGAATCTACAGCTAGTGATACCCTGACCTCAAATCAATCTTGGAGAACACCCTTTCTCCCTGAAGCTGGTCAAATAGATCATCAATACGAGTCAAATGATACTTGTTCTTGATTGTGGCTTTGTTCAACTGCTTGTAATCAATGCACATTCTCATGGTAACATCCTTCTTCTTCACAAACAAAGCCAGAGCACCCCAAGATGACACACTAGCCTAATAAACCCCTTCTCAAAGAGTTCCTAAAACTTCTCCTTCAACTAAATCGGTGCCATACTGTACGGTGGAATAAAAATGGGTTGGGTGGCCGACACCAAATCAATACCGAAGTCAATATCCCTGTCTAACGGCATGCCCGGTAGGTTTATAGGAAACATATCTGGAAAATCTCACACCACCGGAACAGAATCAATAGTAGGGGTCTCTGCACTGACATCCCTCACAAAGGCCAAATAAGAAAGACAACCCTTCTCAACCATCCGGTAGGCCTTCAAGAATGAAATCACCCTACTAGGAACATAGTCTAAAGAACCTCGCCACTCAATCCGAGACAACCGCGGCATTGCCAACATCACAGTCTTAGCGTAGCAATCTAAAATAGCATAATAGGGAGACAACCAATTCATACCCAATATCACATCAAAATCAACCATACTAAGCAGTAGAAGATCAACTCTAGTCTCCAATCCCCCGATAGTCACTGCACACTACTGGTATACGTGGCCTACAACAATAGTATCGCCCACCGGAGTAGATTCATGAACAGATAAAACTAAAGACTCATGGGGCATATCCAGATAATGAGCAAAATACGATGATACATATGAATAGGTGGAACCAGGGTCAAATAATAAAGAAGCATCTCGGTGACATACTGAGACAATACCTGTGACTACTGTGTCTGAAGCAATAGCATCTTATCTGGCAGGGAGTGCATAGAAACGGGCCTGAGCGCCACCTGATCGGCCTCCCCCTCTAGGGGGACCCCTAACTGACTGACTTCCACCCTGAGTTGGCTGGGCGGGTGGTGAAGTAATTTGTGCTGAAGTCGAAGGCTTACTCCTCTACTGAGATGAACCTCCTGTAAGGCGGGGATAATACCTCTTGATATGACCCAAATCTCTACACTCAAATCAACCTCTACCGGCTACTGGAGGTGGGGACTGTAGGGAGCCCCGAGCACCGGGATGCACGCTAGAAGAACCTGACATAGATAAACCCTGAGCTGATGGTGCATGATTCAAACTCTGAGTTGGAAGGGCATTGAGAGATAAGTGGCCCTGATGAGAACTGTGAGAACCATGGCCAGATGATGTACCACGGTGAACTGGGCAAGTTGTCTGAGCATGCCTGTAAGGACGACCTCTGTCGTGGTAGAACTAACCTCTAGAAGGAACACCATCAAAACTACTTGATCCACGAAGCCTCTTGGCCTCCCTCTCAACCCGCTCCTGGTGGCGAATAGACTCTATCTCCCGAGCAATGTCAACAACCTCCTCAAATGTAGCATCAGACACCCTCTCTCTAGTCATAAGTATCTGCATCTGATATGCGAGGCCATCAATGAACCTCTTGATCCTCTCCCTATCCATGGGAACCAACCAAACAGCATGATGGGCTAACTTAGAAAATCTCATCTCAAACTACATCACACTCATATTGTCCTGACATAACTCCTCAAACTATCTGCGCAGCTCCTCTCTACGGGACTGCGGCACATACTTCTCCAGGAAGAAAACGGAGAACTACTGCCATGTAAGGGGCGATGTACCAACCGGCGTACGCCTCTCATAAGCCTCCCACCAAGTGAAGACAACTCCAGTGAATTGAAAAGTAGTGAACGAGACCCCACTGGTCTCCAGAATACCTGCTATATGGAGAATCCTCTAACATCTATCCAAAAACCCCTGGGCATCCTTGCCCTTTGCACCGTTGAAAGTCGGAGGCTGAAGTCTACCAAACCTCTCCAATCTACACTGCTCATCATCAGGCATGAAAGGAACCATATTGTCCTGAGCAGCTGCAGTCAGCTGGGCTGGTAGTGCTCCCGGTGTTTGAAGTCCCTGCACCACCTGCTTAGGTGTGAGGGCGGCGGGAGTCTGAGTGCCTTCCCCGGCCTGAGAAGTGGCTGCTGTAGTAGAAACAGAGACCTCCTGAGCAAGACTGGTGCACATGGTCAAAATCTAAGCTAAAGCTGGGATAACAATAGGCACAACTTGTGGTGCATCTACAACTAAGACATGATCCTGGATTGGGGCAACTAGTGGACTTGCAGGTGCCGCCTTAGCTGCTGTGCGAGCTGCACCCCTGCCCCTACACGGCCTCTACCACGACCTCGGCCTCTCGCGGCCCTAACTGGTGGTACTGGTGGTTGTCCGTCCTGCCCGGTAGCACATGTCCTCACCATCTATGAGAGAATAGAATAACAGAAGTTTATTTACCATAATCAACAGATTCACACGACAAGAATTCAAGAATGTGAAGTTTATTCCTAAGGGTTCTACAGCCTCTTGAAGATAAGTATAGACGTTTCAGTATCGATCTGCAAGACTCTACTAAACCCGCTCATGTCTCGTAAGACTTATATAATGACCTAGGTTCTGATACCAACTTGTCACGATCCAAAATCTACCGTCGTGATGGGGCCTATCGTGGAACTAGGTCGCCTCAACTTAACAACCCATCACATCAATAATAAGTTTGAAAATATAAATGGAAGCATTTGACATTTAAAGAAAACTGTTTGAAAACATAAAATATCCCAAATTACGATATAATTCAGCCCAAAACTGGCACTGAGTACATGAGTGTCTAAACTAGAATACAGTCCACTACAGTGTCTAGAGAAATAAACTAAAATGCGACAAACGATAAAGAAGGAGAGTCAAGACCTGCGAACGCCGTGCAGCTACCTCAACAGTCTCCAAACTTTGAAAAACTCAATCAGCAATCACCACTGCGACCAATATCACCTGGATCTGCACACGAGGTACAGGGAGTAACGTGAGTATACCAACTCAGTAAGTAACGAGTCCAAACTTTGGACTGAAAGGTAGTGACGAACTCAACCGCAACAGATATAATGAAAATAAATGTGCAGAAATGTAGGCTTGCTTTCAAGTTAAATAGACAGCTCAAAGCAATAAGGTAAATACAGATCTTAACAGTGTATGGTATATAACTCAACTACCTCTACATGTCAATGCACATGCTGTATGAAATGTACCATGTGCTCCCACTCTCAAGTGCTCAATCACTCGGTACTGTATATGGCCATCCGGCCCAGAAAAATCCATCCTGGAACATATACAATACTGACTATAAGTCACCCAGTACCGAGGAAAAAGGGCAATTCAATCCTGTGGAGAAATTCATCTCCAGGTATTAAGTACTTCGGACAAATCCATGTCCAGAGAAATTCATCCCTCAATACTCCTACTACTCATCTCCATTAACCTCCCATTACTTCTTACCATTATGGTTGTAACTCCCACACCTCCATAACATTATCTATGATCTTCCCATGATCTTCCCCCATGATCTCAATAGTTAATACCATGTTCATGACATCCCTTTGTATTACCAAAATATCATCCTAAAAATAGAGAGTTTGGGCATCAGATTGTACACACTTGAATATATGGAAGAAATAAGAATCTCTCATCTCTTTCTCTTTACATTCTTGTCTATTTTTTTATTTTATATTATTATTTTAAACTAAGTTTCTTAATATTTAAACGTTTGTTTTACTTTTGGTTTTTTAATTTATATGGAAAAGGTCCTGTATAAGTTCCTGCTCTTCCATTTTTGCAACTAGAAATGTGAATATCTCTATTCGAAATTAGTAGCATTTTGGTTTGATATGACTATATAATAGATTGTCCAAATCTCGTTTGGTATGTAAACTTGACGAACTTATATTGCATGGTTTGTGCAACGCCCTTGTAGACGGCTTAACAATGCTTTCCTTTCAAATGCTCCTTATACACCTCAACTCTGCAAGTGACTTTTGACTCACTTCAGAAAAGAAAAAAAGAAAAAAACTTATTTTCTTGGTTTTGTTGCATAAGTCAAACAAAAATACTAAGTGGTCGTTTGGTATGAGGTGTTAGGTCGGATAAGATTTGGAATTATATTTATACCTTGTTTGGTTAGAGGTACAAATTTATCCTAGTATACCATTAATTGTGGGATTATATTATTCCATCTTTTATGTGATATAAATTAGTAATGACATTATAATCCCGGTACTACTTTGTCCCGTGAGAAACACAATTTCAATTTCCTGTCACGTTCTTTCCATCTTCTTGATTTGTTACATATCCATAATTGTGGAGGGAAGTGTTTGCGTGGAGTTGGAGGAAAAGATATATCTCAAAGAGAGTAAATAAATAAGGATATTATTTGCTTATTTATCAACTATCTGCAATAAATTAAAGCAATGTTTAATAAAATGATATATTATTTAAATACTTTTAATTGTAAAAAGTTGTAATATGTGGTACTTTTATGTCGTTCTCAATTGTTTAAATTTTACTTTAGAAAATAAAAAATTTAATGTCCAAATAAAACAAAAAATTTAAACATTTGACCGTTGCATTCTGGAGATTTGCACCAATAGGATCTTTCCGTGTCACCGTTTTAGTTTTGAACTCATTTTAAGAACTTTTAGAAAAATAGATTCACGGCCAATAGATAGCAAAATCCTAATGAATGGTCAAAATTTAAATTGATGGGTAAAACTTGCAAATTACCAAGATTTGTGGCCAAATCGCAGATCAAAATAGCTAGCATTTGGCCACAACTCCTGGTAATTTTAAGCTGATGAGCAGAAATTGTCTTTTCAGTGTCAAACATCCTATAGAATGCGAGATTCTGGAGCGCCAGAATTTGGTCATTAAATTTTGAGTGTGAAAATTTCACCACCAAGGGTTTTGCTTCAAAATTGGTCCAAAATAAACTTCAAATTTGATATCCAACTTTCTAATATCAATCGCAAAAATTTACAGTGGTTCAATCCAAAAATTTACAATGATTCAACCCAAATATTCAGAGAGTCTACAAAGTTTTTCCAGCTCAACAAAACGGAGCAATAGTGTTATTTAATTTTTCTTCAACCAAACAAATCCAAATCAATAAGGATAGATGATATATAAGCTCAAGGAACGTTATCCACTCAGTTTGAACCACAAATAAGCAATGAGTTCGAAAAAACTTACTCATACCTGATGTATACGCCAAATCTAGTTAAGTTAACCATAGGAAATAAACTAATATCTACTAGAGGTTTTGTTTAAGTAAAAAAAATTAAGAAAAGATAATAAACAGTCCTAATATAACTGAATGTTATCATTGCTCTTTGTGTTTTTTCGATTTCAGATTTTTAAGTCTTTGGTTAAGCTTATTAAACTTATCTACACGCACGGTGGTATAATATGATATTATTTACAAAGGAGCTCTTACACATCTTGAATAACCTTATAGGATGATTCCTTTGAAAGCTAAGTTTTCTTATAGTTAACTTCATTGCTACGTGTTAGAGCTAAGTAGAAAAGTTATCGCTGCCTTTGTTGAATGCATTTAACAGTGATTAGTTTTGTGATTTCATAGCTAATTTTTTGTTAAAGAAGAGATGAATGATCTATTATAAGTTAGTGTGGAAAGGAGAAAACCAGTATATTTTTGGCTTTTTAAGATCCTGAAAATATCAATAAGATAGTATCATACTTATATTCTCGTATTGTACTTATCAGAATATATTAAAAAATTATTTAAGTAATACAATGAGGGTCATGTACACGCAGCAAACATTTATTTAAGAAAAAAGGAGGAGAATTGGGGTGCTTAATGGGAAATGTGTTAGCCCTAATTTGCTCGCTCACGATAGTGTCTTCCTTTCGATATATTTTTTGTGGAACAACAAAAATATATAGCTATATTTAAGATTATTATTATTATTATTATTATTATTATTATTATTATTATTATTATTATTATTATTATTATTATTATTATTATTATTATTATATAAAAAATAGATGGAGTTAACTATGATTAAATACTACTAGTTATATAATTAAATAAGGTGACAAGTGTCATTTAATTATTGGCTTGGTGTATACACCGGGTGCGAATAAGTTTTTTCCCAATGAGTTATCAATTTTTTGCAACATATATTTCATTCTTTTTTAATTTTAGTTGTGCTCATAATCTATTGGAAAAGAATGAGGAGGAAGAGGAATTAAGCAGATAGAGAAGAAGGAGGAAAAGAAGAATAAGGGAGAAAGGAGAGGGGAGAAAATGTGGAGAAGCTCTGCCGAAATTTATATTTGCACAACTTCTCGTAATTGAGTCAAAAATTAAACATTATTTCTTAAGACCATCATTTCGTGAAAATTCTGGGTCGCGATCTGAATCTCTTCATATTTTGGAAATGGATAAGAGTATGTGCACCCGTAACCAATTTTCGCTTGGAATGAATTAAATCATATTTAGTTTGAAGAAATGGATTTTGGATTTTGAATATGAAAAGTGAGTGTATTTCAAGGGGGCTGTTGTTAGAAAAACTTATTTTCTTCTCCCAGAGGCTCTTTTATATGTTAATTTCATGGAGTAAATTAAAATATCATATAAAATAACCATTGTTGCAAGCCTGAAGAAGTTGATCGTGAATTTCAAATACGAAGTGAGTTTAAATCAAGTGAATGTTGCTGAAAAAGCTTGAAACCATTAAAAGATAGTTTGACATATTATTTATGTTTTGATATTTCGCACTAAAGAAAGAAAGAAGGATGTTTGAGAAACATAATATGCCTGAATTTCATGCATAAATGACTAAAGTTTCATGAAGTTCAGTCAGATATGCCTGAGATTTGGATGTAAATACCTAAATCTCAGTGTAGACATGTGATTTTTGACCCTCCTCAAGACTTTTTATATTTTAGCATGTAAATATTTAATTTAGGCCTAATATCGTTATTTTAATTAATTTTGACTCTTTTACTTTATTTTATTACAAGAAAATGAAAATTACAAAAAAAAAATAGTTTCATTAATGTTTTGTAGTCATTTTTAATCTTGAAAAATACCAAAAATAGTTTTGTTTTAGCGGTCAGTCTTATTTTAATAGTATTTTACTTAAGTATGATTAATTAATAAATGAAATCGCATTTTTAATCTTGTTCACCGAGAACAAATAATTTTGGGCTCAAACAATTTATTTTTAGGCTTAATTTTCGAACCTAGCACGTAATAACCCAACTCAATACCCCTAAAATCCTAGACTTAAACTATAAAAGGACCTAAGACTCTACACATGACCAATCCGCTGTTTTTCTCAAAATAAGAACCCCTCACAATCTCATCTTCTGGAAAAAAGCTAACCAAAAACCTTGAAGATATATACACAAAAACCAATCAGCCGTATTTGACCAGAAAAAGGTTAGCGCCGTATAATTCCAAAAAAAATCCAGCACTGTCAAATGCAGCCGAAATTTGATTTTTGAAAATCCGTTCGAGTCAAGAGGTTTTCTAGTTCGAGTCCCGGCACCGGCATTTGCTTGTATTTCCAAATAGAGAATCGTTAAAGGTTGTTGAAGGTCCATCTCCTCTTTCTCCTTAATGTTATTGTTTTAATTATTTGTGAATATTTGGCTTGATACATTTATGGACCATATCATGTTTGCTTTACCTTTTCTTGTTATTTGGGTTTTATTATTCTTGTCTGCTATAATTCCATAATTTGACATCTAATTGTCTTCTGGTGACATTACTGGATTGAGCATGTAGTTAGTTAGGCTTGAATAATTATTTGTTATTATTATTGTTATAATTTATATAAAAAAAAAAGGAAAAAGAATAAAGAGGAAGAATGAGTTGTTCGAAACGTCATGGAAATTTTATTTCGAAATAATGTGTTGTGTGTCGTTGGAGGTTAATTGAGAATGTTAGTTGTTCAAAATAGTACCGGGTCTTGGTATTTGGACTTAATAACTCCAAAGACTTTGAGTTGACAGGATAAATATGAATTTTGGACTTGGAGGACATGTAGCTTGTTTTAGGCACAATAATAAATTATTGTGGTTGTGGGTACGGTTCCCGTGATATGGTTACGATACGTGAATCTTAATTTGGGGGTGCATTTCATGTAACCCAATTATAACAATTTCGAATAATAAAACCTTTTGGAATAATTTGAGGCGTGTCATGCCAAATAAAACCCCTAAGCCCATGACCCTCATATAATTAATACTAACTCTTTGAAAATCGAGGTATGCCATCAATTGAATCTTCCAAGGCCCTCGCAAACCCTGTTATTAATTTGAAATTTCGTAGTTGCTTTAGGCACGCTGTTTAAATTGATTTTCTTTTATTTATTAAATTCGGGTGTGCATTTCATGTGACCCAATTTCAATTCTTAACAACGTTAAATAAAACGTGTCGCGAACCACGGGTGCATTTCATGTGACGTGGTTCAAGGTGTGTTTTAAATAACGTTGAATCTTCCTAAAAAGCGGTTAATAAGCTAAAATGCACATAGGTTTAAAATGTGTAATTAAAATCAGATAATAGTCTAATTATAATAGTTTAAGCGATCGTGCTAGAACCACGGAACCTGGGAATGCCTAACACCTTCTCCCGGGTTAACAGAATTCCTTACTTAGAATTTCTGGTTCGCAGACTTCAAAAGGACAGTCGAATTTCCTCGATTTGGGATTTAAAATAAACCGGTGACTTAGGACACCAATTAAAATATTCCAAGTGGCGGCTCTTAAAAATAAATAAATAATCTCATTTCGAATAATATCACTTAACGTGGAAAAACTCTCTTATACTACCTTCGGGTGTGTAAAAAGGAAGTGTGACAGCTCTTGCGACTCTGCTGGGGACAAGAACCCAGAACTTTTGGTTCAGGGTTCAAGAATTCGAGCTTAGAATAATTGTTATATTTGGCTTTATTTATTATCTGATTTTATTTACATGCTTGGGCCTAATGTGCTAAATATTGCTTTTTACCGCCTTGATATTGTTCAACTATATATCAATTGTTGCGAAATCCTCCTCTCTCTGAGTCTTCTAAATCATATGGGAAGTGTGCACTCGTGTGACTTCTCTTCTATTAGAGTCCTATCTCAATTTTAGAACGAGGTTCGGACAAGTTGCAAAGCTGGTGAAGCTTCTGTATTCCCGGTATGCTGCCCCCCTCGGCTCGAGCTGTCCGCTCGGGTAAGAAGGTCTAGAACAAATAAACCCAGGTTTTTTAAACCTAGAATAACATAGCCTCATGTCGAATCACTAGTAAGAACGTTTGTTGCATCACGTGCATTTGACTTTGGGGACTCAACACAAGGGTTGGGTCCGTCTAGGACAGGTGTACCCAAAATAACAGACCATCTTGATGCATCCTACGTGCTACATGTTGCATTTCTTCAAGGGTAAAAGGGTCATTTGGCGGACCAATGATAGTTGAGGGCAAATGAAAAAGAAAAAAATAAAAAAAAGAGCGTAAAGTGTGAAAATAAAGCAAGTAAGGCTCAGTTGTGTTTTCTGCCACATTTTTTGTTTTTAAAAAAAACATGAAAAATTCAAAAAAAAAAAAATTGCACTTTTTCATCATTTTCCGAAAATCGAAAAATCAAAAAAAAAAAAAAAGAGAAAATCCAAAAAGAGGTTACATGTGTTCATCATTTTTCAAAAAAAAAAAGACAAAAAAATATCTTTTTCTCTAAATTAGTTATTTTTTTTATTCTTGCCCGTATCCAATTTGTCCGAACTACGCATACCTGATTCTCGTCTTTCGGTGTGTGATACGTAGGCAACCCACATAGGGTCCAGTTTTCCTAGTAAATCTTAGGTTCTTGGCTTTGCGGGGTCTTAGCCAAATTTTGCACTTCTAGCCACTTTTAGGATACTAGGACTAAAAACTCAAAAATGAAATTTTTCTCTTTTGATATCTCTTTACAAGTTTTCTTTAAAATATTAATTCCAAAATCTAAAAAGATTTTCCTTTGAGGTTCTTCTTTCGGAAATTAATAAAACAAAAAAAATATTCTTTCTATTTTCACTAGAACTTTAGGACATTGTACATAGAAAGAAAAAAATATACTTTATCTTTTGTTTATCATTAGAATTTCTCCTTTAGGCAATCAAAAATTGAAATCCAAAAATATTTTGTTTTATCTTTTTCATTGCTTGTTTCGAAATCTTGCGTTAGGTTATCAAATGAAAATTTAAAATATTTTTCTGTGGTTTATTCTTTAGATTTCCTTCCTGAAAAAAAAAAGAATCAAAAAATATTTTTCTCTTCTAGGATTTTTTCCTTAATAATTTCTCATAGAGTATTTGTTTCAAAAAAAGATATATGCTCGTTTAAGCTTGAGTTTAAAATAGTTTATAGAATATTAAGTCTATAAAATTCAAAAAAAGAAGAAGAAGAGATTTGTTTCTTTTATTTCCCTTTTCTCGTCAAAGTAGTCATTAAGGTAAAAAAAGAAAGAAAAAAAACGAAAAAAGAAATTGAGAAGTTAATTTGTTTACTTTATTCCCGATCTTCCCGAACTACGCAAATATCTGATTCATGCAGCGTCATGATACGTAGGCAACCTACATAGGGTTCGATCAAATCATTTTTTAATTTTATTAAAAGAAAAATGGAAAAAAGAGAGAAAAGAAAAAAGGGATGAAGTTGTGGGACGTGAGAAATGAGAGGAAGGAAAAGAGCGATAATCAGTAAGAAAAAAAAGAAGGAAAATAAGCAAGCAAGTGCTAGAAAAAGAAAGAAAAGAGAAAATTGAAATGAACAAAATTGGGATGATGCCAAGTGACCTTATGACCCTCAAAGTTATTCTAGAACCGTTAATTGTTGCTAGGTGCATTGCACGCAATATGATATTTTTAGTTGTTAAATGCCCTAACGCTAACAGGATGACCCCATTTTATTTTTTTATATCTTCATTGAGCAGAAGGGTGGTTGGTTTGTGGTTTTTAAGTAACTCGTACATACAACACAAGATCAAAGAGCAAGATAGCCATGGCTAGCAAAGACTTGGACACAGGGGTTATTGATCCATCTAATGGAATTGTTGAATCAAAATCTGAGTTGAAAGAAGAGGTCTTAAGGTTGAAAGGACAGATGGCCAAAATATACCAAGCCTGGATTAGTGGGCATCCTCCGCCATCAACTCCTACTAAATACACTGAAAGCCTTGTCACCATTCCGCCAGTGTCACAAATTCAGCTTTCCACTGCTACTGATATCACCCCACAAACTTTTCACACTCTACCCGCCAAAACCACCTCATATCCTGCTCTTTTGACCACTCATGCTCTTGTAGCTCCTCTTCCAGCTATTTTTCCTTGATCCTTTAACGAGACTGTGTTCAAAGTCCCTGATGCCCAACACTATGCTCCAGAACCAACTTTCAAAGTCTCGGATCCATACTCTTACGCTCCTCATTTTGAGCCTCCCAGTGAAACTGAAAAGCCTGCTAAGATAGTGGAGCAAGATGAGATATCCAGGAAGGTGAAAATCTTAGAGCAGTCTTTAAGAAACATGCAAGGGATAGGGAGCCAGATGAGTGTGGCTTACAAAAACTTGTGCTTGTTTCCTGACATCCAATTGCCTGTTGGGTTTAAGATGCCGAAGTTTAATTTGTATGATGGGCGTGGAGATCCAGTATCCCATCTGGAGGGTTATTGTAGTAGAATGAAAAGTGTTGGCGGAAAAGATGAGTTGTTGATGGCATATTTCAGCGACAGCCTGACTGGGGCAGCCTTGGAATACACGTCAAGATGTCAGTAAGTGGCCTACATGGCATGACATGGCTCAAGATTTTGTGTGACACTTTCAGTACAATATAGACATTGCCCTAGACTGCTCCTCCCTATCTCAGATAGAAAAGAAACCCAAGGAAGTTTTAGGGAATTTTGGTTCAGATGGAACGAACAAGTTGCTCGGGACAGTCCTCACATTGATAAAAAAGATGTTCCTGAGCCCTGCCAATGACAGGATCTAGTGGGCATTCCTACTAAATGCTTTTAGCCTCAATATCGACCCCATGAACATCCCCAACCTCTACATAATCCACCCCAGTATTATCCTCTGAATAATGTCCGGTCATCTGTCCAACCACTGGGTCACTCCAAAAGGCGAGCACGAGCACCGCAGAATCCCCACCAGCCTCCACAAAATTTTTAAGTGCCCTATAACCCACATTCAAGCTAAGGGTGTAGAAGGGAACAAAGGTTGAAAAATAATTTTACACCAATAAGAGGGTCCTATGCAAGTTTGTTTGAGATATTAAAGCATTACAACATGATTGCACCTATTCCTCTAAATTATATAAACTCTCGTGCGAGGTGCTTTGACCCTGCTAAAAGGTATGAATACCATTCTAATGCCCAGGGACACAATTTTGAAGATTGTCGTGCTTTGAAAAGGGAAATAGAAAGAATGATTCAAGAAGGAATAATTGTGGTCCAAGGCAGTAATACCCCAAGTGTCACACATAATCCTCTACAGGTACGTGACAACACGCAGATTGTTGGGATGGTTTGCAATAATGAAGGGTTGGTCAAAGGAGTCAAGAAGCCACTTGGTGAAGTTAATGATATTGAAATTGGTAATGATTTTGATAATATTGAAGTGGAACTCAATGGCTAAGATGCCGAGCTTTTTAATTGAAAAGACGCTCATTTCTTGGATAGCCAGGGAGGAGTTCTGGTGGTTTATTTTGTTGTCATTACTGTGGTCCGGGATATTTCGGGGTTGTAATCCGGATATTGTCTTGTGACTCAAACCCTTCTATCCTTTTACTTTGCCTAGTTCCTTTAGTCGTAGTAACTCATTTAGTGTTTGTCTAGGTTTGTTTCGGGGTTGTATCCTAGTTTATCTTGCTTGTCTTGTTGTTCAAACCCTTTCACCATCTGTCTAATGTAATTTTCTGTTTTCTGTTATTTTTAGTCATTTTGTTTAGTCCTCTTTTCCTTTTATAGTTATTGTCTTGTTGATTCTAGTGACATGACATGCACGCATAATTTTCAGTCTGGTTTTAAATGTTAGTTTAATCATGAAGCAATAAAATAATTTTGAAGATGATAGGGACATTTGAGGGAAATAAGTAAAGGCATTTTGAGATCATTTGAAACCCGAACTATGTGAAATTGGGACAGATAATTTGAAAAGTTAATAGGATGACAAGAATTCGTTAAAGGAGAGTGCATCCCAGACAATTTGAAACGAGCTATTTTGAGTTCAAGTGCACCTCAAGTAACAAATTAAATCCAAGAGAGTTTACTCTGAACTGACGGAGGGTATCCATTGTGAAGAAAAATTACCTAATGAGAGTTCTGTACTTGACAAGGCACTAAAAAATAGTAGAAAGCATATCAGTGATATCATTGTCAAAGCTGTAAAAGAAATGTTGTGTGTGCTCTTCCTTTTTCATTTCAAGTTGCATGTGTTGTACTTGGCATTTCCAGAGATTGGGAGGCCCTCTTTCAGTGTGATGACCCGACCAGTCGTCTCATGAGTTACCGCTTAGTTTTCCCCATTTCTGCTTCTTTATGCTTCATTATCTGTGTTTTGTGGTATCAAGTTAGTCGGATCGAATCCGGAATGATTTTGGTAAGGTTTGAGACACTTAGTCTCTTTTAAGAAAGTTTAAGTTGGAAAAGTCAACCGGATGTTGACTTGTGTATTAGAGGGCTCGGATGCAAGTTTCGATGGTTCGGTTAGCTTTGGGAGGTGATTTATGACTTAGGAGTGTGATCAGAATGGGTTTTGGAGGTTTGGACTAGTTTTAGGCTTGAATTGGCGAAGTTGATATTTTGGCGATTTTCGGTTGATAGGCGAGATTTTGATATAGGGGTCGGAATAGAATTCTGAGAGTTGCAGTAGCTCCGTCGTGTCAATTGGGATGTGTGCGCAAAATTTTAAGTTATTTGGATGTGGTTTGGTCGGGTTTTTGATCAAAAGCGAAATTCAGAAGATTTTAGAAACTTAGGCTTGAATCTGAGGTGTTTTAGTTGATTTGATGTTGTTTGAAGTGTTTTGATGATTGGAACAAGTTTGTATAAGGTATTGGGTTATATTTGTGCTTTTGGTTGAGGTCCCGGGGGCCCCGGGGTTATTTCGGATGGTTAACGGAGAGGTTGGAATTTTGTTGCAGCAGCTGATATTGCTGCTTCTGGTATTTTCGCACCTGTGGATTGGGGACCGCAGGTGCGATGCCGCATATGCGAAAGAAGGGCCGCAGAAGCAGATTTTGAAAGGATGTCAGGAATCGTAGAAGCGGACAGGATGGCCTCATCTGTGGAGTCGCAGATGCGGAAGACTTATCGCAGATGCGACTTTTGGGCTGTTAGTGATTTTTGCAGAAGCGGAGGATTTAACCGCAAATGTGGTTTAAGGACCGCAGATGTGGAAAGGCCTGGGCAGAACACATAAGTTATTTTATTCGCGAGATTTAGCCATTTCACCATTTTTGACTTCGGCTTGAGAGCCTTTTGGGCAATTTGAGAGGGGGATTTCAAGAGAACTTTATTGAGGTAAGGAATTTTGACCTAAAACTTGTTCCTCTGCTATTATTTCATGGATTAGAGCTAGAAATTATGGAAAATCAAAGGTTAAAATTGGGGAAACTAGGGCTTGAGAACTTAGGCCTTTAATTGTGGATTTGAAGGACCATTTGGGGTCGGATTTGAGAACTTTTGATATGTATGAACTCGTGGGGGAGATGAGGAATCTATTGATGTAAAAATTTCTGACTTTCGCAACTTTGTCGATTTGGCAGGCTATTATCATCGGGATGTTCAGGGATTCTCATCTATCGCATTGACCTTGACCAAGTTGACTCAGAAGGGTGCTTCATTTGTATGGTCGGACGAGTGTGAGAAGAGCTTTCAGAAGCTCAAGACAGCCTTGACCACAACTCCAATATTAGTTTTGTCATCAGCTTCAGGTTCATATACCGTGTATTGTGATGCTTCGAGAGTTGGGATTGGTTGTGTATTGATTCAGGAGGGTAGAGTTATTGCTTATGCTTCTCGTCAGTTGAAGGCCCATGAGAAGAACTACCCCGTTCATGATTTGGAGTTGGCTGCCATAGTTCGCACGTTGAATATTTTGAGGCATTACTTGTACGGCGTATCTTGTGAAGTGTTCACTGATCATCGCAGTCTCCAGCATTTGTTCAAGCAAAAGGATCTTAATTTGATGCAGCGGATATGGTTGGAGTTGCTTAAGGATTATGATATCACTATATTGTACCATTCGGGAAAGGCCAATGTGGTGGCCGATGCTTTGAGCCGAAAGGCAGTGAGTATGGGAGTTTGGCATATATTCTAGTTGGGGAGAGACCTCTTGCGGTTGATGTTCAGGCCTTGGCCAATCGGTTCGTGAGGTTAGATATTTCGGAGCCCAGTCAGGTATTGGATTGTGTGGTTTCTCGATCTTCCTTATATGATCGCATCAGAGAGCACCATATGATGATCCGCACTTGCTTGTCCTTAAGGATAGAGTTCAACATGATGATGCTAGAGATGTGACCATTGGTGATGATGGGGTGTTGAGGATGCACGGGCCGGATCTGTGTGCCCAATGTGGATGGACTTTGGGAGTTAATTCTGGAGGAGGTCCATAGCTCGCGGTATTCCATTCATCTGGGTGTCACGAAGATATATCAAGATTTGAGGCAGCACTATTGGTGGAGAAGAATGAAGAAAGATATTGTGGGATTTGTAGCTTGGTGTGTCAATTGTCAGCATATGAAATATGAGCATTAGAGACCGGGTAGTTTGCAACAGTAGATGGATATTCCTAAATGGAAGTGGGAGAGGATCACTATGGACGTTGTCGTTGGACTTCCATGGACTTTGAAGAAGTTCGATGCTATTTGGGTGATTGTGGATCGGCTGACCAAATCCGCGCACTTCATTCCTGTGTGTACTACCTATTCTTCAGAGCGATTGGCAGAGATCTATATCCGGGAGATTGTTCGTTTGCATGGTGTTCCGGTTTCCATATTTCAGATAGTGGTACTTAGTTTACTTCGCAGTTTTGGAGAGCCGTGCAGAGAGAGTTGGGTACTCAGGTTGAGTTGAGCATAGTTTTTCACTCTCAGATGGATGGGCAGTCCGAGCGCACTATTCAGATATTAGAGGACATGTTGCGTGCTTGTGTCATTAATTTTGAAGGGTCATGGGATCAATTTCTACCGCTTGCAGAGTTTGCCTATAACAACAGTTACCAATCGAGTATTCAGATGGCTCCATATGAGGCTTTGTATGGGAGGCGGTGTAGATCTCCAGTTGGTTGGTTTGAGCCCAGTGAGGCTAGGCTATTAGGGACTGATTTGGTGCAGGATGCTTTGGAGAAGGTGAAAGTGATTCAGGAGAGGCTTCGTACAGCGCAGTCGAGGCAAAAGAGTTATGCTGATAGGAAGGTTCGAGATGTGTCCTACATGGTTAGCGAGAAGGTTCTATTGAAGGTTTCACCCATGAAGGGTGTTATGAGATTTGGAAATAAAGGGAAATTGAGTCCGCGGTTCATTGGGCCTTTTGAGGTACTTCAGAGGATTGGGGAGGTGGCTTACGAGCTTGCTTTGCCACCCAGCTTGTCGAGTGTGCATATGGTATTTCATGTTTCTATGCTCCGGAAGTATATTAGGGATCCGTCTCATGTTCTGGATTTCAACACAGTTCAGTTGAATGATGATTTGACCTATGATGTGGAGCCAGTAGCTATTTTGGGTCGTCATGTTCAAAAGTTGAGGTCAAAGGATATAGCTTCAATTGAAGTGCAGTGGAGAGGTCGGCCCGTGGAGGAGGCTACCTGGGAGACCGAGCGGGAGATGCGGAGCAGATATCCTCACCTGTTTGAGGCTTCAGGTATTTTTCTTGATTCGTTTGCGGACGAACGTTTGTTTAAGTTGGGGAGGATGTGATGACCCAGCAGGTCGTCTCATGAGTTACCACTCCGTTTTCCCCATTTCTGCTTTTTTATGCTTCGTTATCCGTATTTTGTGGTATTGGGTTGGTCGGATCGAATCCGGAATGATTTTGGTAAGGTTTGAGACACATAGTCTCTTTTAAGGAAGTTTGAGTTGGAAAAGTCAACCGGATGTTGACTTGTGTGTTAGAGGGCTCAGATGCGAGTTCTGATGGTTCGGTTAGCTTCGGGAGGTGATTTATGACTTATGAGTGTGATCGGAATGGGTTTTTGAGGTTTGGAGTAGTTTTAGGCTTGAATTGGCAAAATTGATATTTTGGCAATTTCTGGTTGATAGGCGAGATTTTGATATAGGGGTCGGAATTGCAGTAGTTCCGTCATGTCACTTGGGATGTGTGCGCAAAATTTCAGGTTATTCGGATGAAGTTTGGTCGGGTTTTTGATCAAAAGCAGAATTCGGAAGATTTTAGAAACTTAGGCTTGAATCTGAGGTGTTTTAGTTGATTTGATGTTGTTTGAAGTGTTTTGATGATTGAAACAAGTTTGTATAAGGTATTGGGTTATGTTTGTACTTTAGGTTGAGGTCTCGGGGGCCTCGAGGTGATTTCGGATGGTTAACGGAGAGGTTGGAATTTTGTTGCAGCAGCTGATATTGCTGCTTCTGGTATTTTTGCACCTGTGGATTGGGGACCGCAGGTGCGGCACCGCATATGCGAGAGAAGGGCCGCATAAGCGGATTTTGAAAGGATGTTAGGAATCGCAGAAGCGGACAGGATGGCGCATCTGCGGAGTCGCAGATGCGGAAGACTTATCGCAGGTATGACTTTTGGGCAGTTAGTGATTTTCGCATAAGCAGAGGATTTAACCGCAGATGCGGTTTAAGGACCGCAGATGCGGAAAGGCCTGGGCAGAACACATGAGTTATTTCATTTCGCGAGAGTTAGACATTTCACCATTTTTGACTTCGGCTTGAGAGCTTTTTGGGCGATTTGAGAGGGGGATTTCAAGAGAACTTCATTGAGGTAAGGAATTTGGACCTAAAACTCGTTCCTCTGCTATTATTTCATGGATTAGAGCTAGAAATTATGGGAAATCAAAGGTTAAAATTGGGGAAACTAGGGCTTGAGAACTTAGGCCTTTAATTGTGGATTTAAAGGACCATTTGGGGTCGGAATTGAGATCTTTTAATATATATGAACTCGTGGGGAGATGAGGAATCTATTGATGTAAAAATTTCTGACTTTCGAGGTGTGGGCCCGAGGGTTGGATTTGGTAATTTCGGGATTTGTGCCCTTTATTAATTGTTTTCGCTTGGGCTTTGTTCCTTTAGCATATTTTGACGTCCTCGTTCAAATTTTTGGATAGATTCGACGCGCGTGGAGGGCGATTCGAGGGGCAAAGGCATTGCGAGCTAGAGATTTAGCCGGTTCGAGGTGAGTAATGATTGTAAATGATGTTTTGAGGGTTTGAAACCCTAGATTGCACATCGTAGTGCTATATTGAGGTGAGGCACACGCTTGATGACGAGTGTGGGGTCATGCACTATTGGGGATTGTGACTTGGTCCGTCCCGATTGATGATTTTACCGCGTATTTGATTGAAAACTATTTGCTTTCATCATTATTTGGGCTGAATGTCATTTTGGCCTAGTGCCAACTATTTGAACCCTTCGGGGATTTTTATTGATATTTCCCCACTGTTTTGACTTTATACTTGAATTCAGTCATGTTATTTAACTGTTTAAAAAGTGAATTGGGTTTAATTGGCTGGCCATGTCTTCACGAGAGGCTCCATCATAACCGGGTTCGGGTTTAGGGTCATGACATTCAGCTACCCAAACACTTATACCATTTGATACCCTTTTTAGCCTGTACTGGTTTTTTGACCTCCCCTCTTTTGGAATCAAGTTAGAGTCATACGAAGAAAAAAAAAGTTCATGTCCCCATAGGTTTATTATAGAAAGTTCATTCCAAAAGGAAAATTCAGAAAAGAAAAGAGAAAAAAAGAGATAAAGAAAAAAAAAGAAGAAAAAAAAGAGAAAAAAGGAAAAAGAAAAAAAAGGAAAAAAAGAAGAAAAAAGGGGGGAAAAAGAAAAAAAGGGAAAAGGCAAATAGTAACAAAAAGTAGTCTTGTGTACTACGTTTGACCTGATTCTTGTCACTACAAGATACGTAGGCAGCCTTATGGTTCGGTCATACCAAATAAAACATTTCATAATCCCACAAAGTCGAGAGTGAGGCAGTTCTTTCTTAGTAACTCCATCAAAAGAAAAAAAAGAAAAAAAACAAGGGAAAAAAAGAGAATCAAACCTTGTTTTAGAAATTGGGGCAAAAATTTTATAATAGATTCCAAAAGTTGTAAATAAATTAACCTCATTGTCATAGTTACTTTGAGCCTTTATGATATCCTTTCTTTCTAATCCTGTCCAAAAGCCACATTACAGTCCAAAAAAGACCTCCCAGATAATCTTTGAGAGTGCTGAGTTCAGACATGCCAAGGTTATATGATGTTTTTACCATGGTTAATGCCTTATCATCTGCAGAATCAGAGGAAATAAGAAGAAAAGAACAAAATGAGAGAGGCTTATTGGTGAAAACCTTCATAGGCACCATAAGGCGATGGTGAGTTGAGAGAAAGAACAAAATGAGAGAGGCTTGATGGTGAAAACCCTTCAGGCACTACAAGTCAAATAAGGATCGTGAATCAAATTGGATAATTAGAGCATTGAAGCCCAGTTTCACGGTTTAGGGGTATAACAAGAGCTGAACATCATACTTGCTTGACAAATTAGGCCACTTAATCCAACGGTGCATGTCATGATCATTAGAGTTGGTATCCACATCTAATAAGTTTTTACTTTGTAATTTTCTTGTTAGGAATCATCTCTTTCCATTGTCCTTTACTCTGTTCCTTTTGTCTCATTTACTTCCTCTTCCTGAGTCTGTTTGGTCAGAACAAGTGAGAAATGACTTCAAAATTTTCCACCAGCTTTCCAATTGCACAAAAAGGGATCTGGCTAGCACATCAAAGTGGCATAAGTCAGGAAAGAACAACATACGCATTGAGTTGGTAACAATCAATGTGCTTTGGGATTCATGTGAAATACAAAGGTTTGGTATATGCCAATTCATGAACAGTGCAACAGATCGAGGATGTTGGGTGAATGGACCAAAGGTATTTTCTGTGATAAGGTTGACAAAGAAAGTGGTTAACCAATGACAAGCAAGGTCTTCCAAGCGGAAACCAGAGTTATCATGGCAAGTGAATGAGCAATAGACCTCAAGGCCAAGGCTAGTGGTTTAAGTCAGGAAAGAATAACATGCGCACTGAGTTGGTAAAAATCAATGTGCTTTGGGATTCATGTAGAATACAAAGGTTCGGTAAACGTCAATTCATGAGCAAAATGCAACAGTTAGAGGATGTTGGGTTTGAACGGATCAGAGGTATTTTCTGTGAAAAGGGTGGCAGAGAAAGTGGTTAGTCAATAAACAAGTAAGGTCTTTCGAGTTGAAATAAAAGTTATCATGGGAAGTGAAGGAGCAATCACCCTCAAAGTCAAGGCCACAAACCAACCACCATATTTATAAACTCACAAGTTTTCTTTGTTTGAAACAGAGACGAAAATTGTGTCCAAATCAAAGCTTGGAAGTTTGACTTTTTTTTTTCAAGTGTCGTGCCCAAATTTTGTCAGAACAAAGGCGGTTTGAGAAGGGGAAAGAAAAATTTATTCGATCTACAGGAATCCTCCATGAGGAAAAGCATGGTTCAGGGGCAAGGAATTTTGTTCGTTCTGCAGAGATCCTCCAGGAAGAAAGCATGGCTCAGGTAAGTTCATTCTCGGCTTTTTAGGACCCTCCCAGATAATGGAATTTAATTTGAAGTTCTCAGGACCCTCCTAGACAATGGGACCTAGTTAAAATTCAAAACATTCATGAATAACAAGATCTAGCATAAGCTCTACCTTGAGTAAATATAAGTTGGCTTTGAAGTTTTCATTCTTAGGATGAGATTCAATTTGAAATTTTCAGGACCCTCCTGAATAATGGGACATAGTTTGAGACCTCCATTAGATGATGAGATTTAGCATAAGTTTCACCTTTAGGAAGTTGAGTTTAGCTTTAAAGTTAGGCACCCACCTGGAAAATAAAGGAAAACAATTCAAGTTTTAGAGGGAAGGAATACAATTCAAATGTTGGTAATCAGGCGCCTACCTAGAGAATAAGGGAATTCACTTCAGAATGCAATTCAAGTCAGCAACAAAAGAAGCTCGCAGCAAGAATGCGAGTCAACAGTCCGAGGTGATCAACAGAAGTTAGTCACAATCCAGAAGAAAAAAAGAGAAAGGCAAGAAGTGAATCCAAATGTAGAAGTTGATGAACAATGTGAGCTACTCAAGACATGACTGAAGTCACAAGCATGGTGTGGTGTCCTGGTTTGGTCCGAAAAGCTGAAGAAGAATGAACTAGCACCTGCAACTAGCAAGCGTCAAAGTTCAAATCCAAAGTTTTCATGAAGAACCATTCAAGACTCAAGATCAAGCTTCAGAAGACTTATAGCTAGGAATCTTGTAACTCATAGTTGATAGGCTTAGTTAGTCTTTTTTATTTCTTTTGATTTTGATGTAATAACAGGACCGCGGACCAGAACCTCGACAGAATGGCACCTCGATCAGCTCTCCACCTCGGTATACTCCATCACCTCACTCACTTCTGAACTACACGTGACCTAATTCCTTTATAGCCAAGGATATGTAGGCAGCTCAGATATCAAGGCTCAGTCACATTCTTCTTTCTTTTAGTTTTTGGTCTCCTTAAATAAGGGTCGGGTCAAAAACCTGTCTAGTCGTTCTTTGTCTGAAAATACTTCGTATTTCCAGTCAAAGAGGGGCAGCATGTGATTTTTGACCCTCCCTAAGATTTTTTATATTTTAGTATGTAAATATTTAATTTAGGCCTAATATCGCTATTTTAATTAATTTTGACTCTTTTACTTTATTTTATTACAAGAAAATGAAAATTACAAAAAAATAGTTTCATTAATGTTTTGTAGTCATTATTAATCTTGAAAAATACCAAAAATAATTTTGTTTTAACAGTCAGTCTTATTTTAATAGTATTTTACTTAATTATGATTAATTAATAAATGAAATCGCATTTTTAGTCTTGTTCACCGAGAAAATATAACTTTGGGCTCAAACAACCCATTTTTAGGCTTAATTTTCGAACCTAGACCATAATAACCCAAGCCCAATACCCCTAAAACCCTAGACTTAGACTATAAAAGGACCTACACCCTAAAGACCTAAGACTCTACACATGACCAATCCGCCGTTTTTCTTATAATAAGAACCCCTCACGATCTCATCTTCTGGAAAAAAGCTAACCAAAAACCTTGAAGATATATACACAAAAACCAATCAGCCATATTTGAAAAGAAAGAGGATTACACAAAAAAGGTAACCAAGACCCTAAGGCTGCTAGGAGCTAAAAATACAGAAAGATACAAGAAAAAAGGCTGAAGATCAGAAAAAGGCTAGCATCGTATAACTCCAAAAAAAAGAGTCTGGAACCAAAATGTGGTTCTTTTGGACTCAAACTACACAAATAGGTGGTAAAAATTACCTTTTTATATATAGTGCCATATTACCTGGCACTATATACTAACAGTAACAGAACCGTTAATGTATAGCGCCAGGTATTGTGGCGCTATACTGTAAAAGCTGACATGGCCAGGTATAGCGCTACAATACCTGGCGCTATATAGACAGCATTAATGTATAGCGCCAGGTATACTGGCGCTATACATAGATTTCTTGGCCCCACCAATAATTCGTGACTTCAATAATTCAAAAGCGTATAGTGCCAACTTTTCGGGCGCTATACCTATATAAACAAAAATTCCCGGCTAGCCATTTCCTATATAAAGAGGTTAGGATTGTATAGAAATTCATTCAAAAATTTTGTTACCTCTTGTTGAAACGTTTATTATTCTTAAATTCTCCAGCATTTTTTCATTATGTCTGAAGAGCGTAGAATAAGAGTTTCATTATATTGGGGGGATGAGGTTGTGATGGAGAATAACTTTGTGGGCTACAGTTTACCTGCTCAGTGTCATGTTAAATTACCACTTACAATAGAGTACGATAAATTGATATCGTTGTTATGCAAAAAACTGAGTGTGAGGAAACGTTCAGTGATACTTAAAGTAACCGGAAGATATCCGTATTCCGTCACTCCGCAAGGGGTTGCTTTTTACTCGGAGTTTAACATCGACGATGATGAAACTTTGAGTGATTTTCTGAGGACTCCGGACGAATGTCGGGAATTTCTTATAATCACAATGTTGGAGATGTACGTGAAGGTCGAAGACGTTCCAAAAAACGAGGTTGTGCGTAGCAGAGATAACCCCCAGTCATCGAGTGGTTATTATGGAGCAGTTTTTGCCGGACATGTTTCGGATGAAAGAGTTTTCCTTGATTTAAACTTATCACCGCCGGTGAATGAGCAGCGAGAAAATAATTTATACCCTGCTTTTCATAATTCACAAGACGAGTGGTAAACTTCAATTTTCATTTGTGTTAATTATGTATATTTTTGGCGTATTGAATTTGTATTAATGCTCATATATTTAATAGGGGGCACCGGCCGAATATGAATTTTACAAGTGGCCCATCCGGTAGTCATCACTTAATTGAAAACGCCCATTATGAAATTTCATCACATTACGACTTGTAAGTAAAGTGATATAGCTATATGGAAATCATTTATTAATTCAGTAGCTTATATTTTTGTTGGTTGTGCAGTGAAAACGAGCAAGTTGAACCACCCGTACTCACTCAATTGACCGAAAACAAGGTATTACATCGGGATTTGGCAGATGCACAGAGTGAGGAACAAAACAGTGATTACGATAACAATGTCGATGAATCCGGAGACGAGACACCCTTTTTTCGTGAGGATGGTGATGAGCAGGATGAGGAGGAAGGACCTGATTTGAAGAGAGACCCCCCTAGACGAAGAGTGTATGAGTCTGAAGTGTCGTTTCATTCAAGGGAGATTCCTTACATTGATAACTTGCCAATCGTGCCGGATGTGGAAGCTCTAACAAGGGATTTTGATGAAATCCGGACAGCAATGTGGGATGAGTCTAGACCAACGGTGCTTGCAAAGAGGATGCTTTTTCATGATAAAACGTGCTTAAGCAGGGCTTGTAAAATGCACAACGTAAAAGAGTGTCGTGAGATGCAGGTATGGGAGTCAAGTCCGATGGTATACAAGGTTGTTTGCCGCAGGTGGTTTTGGCCATGTAATTGGATGTTGCGTGCGACCAAGAAGAAGATAGGTATGTGGAAAGTGGGTAAATACATTCCCACACACACATGCGAAATGGACACATTCAACGGGAATCACTTTAACTTGGATATTGACTTGATTTCTCTTGTACTTATTCCGCATATCGAAGCGTCCATAAGGTATACAATCAAAGAGTGCATTACATCGGTCCACCAGGAATATGGCCATACCATTATGAAAAGAAAGGCATTTCTCGGGCGCAAACGAGCGTTTGAAATTGTCTACGGTAATTGGGATAAGTCATTGCATCTCTGCTAAAGTACATGGCCGCACTGTAGCACTTTAACCCCGGAACAGTTGTTGAATGGAAGCTTGAACAGAGTTCGGGAACACCAGAATACATATTCAATTACGTGTTCTGGGCGTTTAAGCCAACAATTGATGATTTTTCGCATTGCCGGCCAGTAATATCCATAGACAGAACTCATGTCTATGGAAAGTATGATATCAAGCTATTGATATCTGTGGCAGTAGATGCTAATGGACAGATATTTCCTCTAGCTTTTGCTATTTGTGCCAATGAAAGCACAGAGACATGGACGCTATTTTTGAACCACATGAAAGAGCACGTTGTCAAACAGCGTTCAGGTATTTGTCTAATATCTGATCGGCACGATGGTATATTAAGTTCTGTGGAGAACTTGCCTGCATGGCAAGAACCTTATGCATACCACCGTTACTGTGTGAGGCACTTTAAGGCCAATTTCCAGAAGTCACATCCCAACAAGGATCTACATGATTTGATGTGGATGGCAGCAACAGACCACCGACAACATAAATTCCGGAGGCATATGGATTCTATCAGGAAAGAAGACGAGGCAGCCTATCGTTGGTTAATGCAACATGACTCTAAAAAGTGGACGTTGCATGCGGATGGTGGCAGACGATGGGGAATTCTTACTACAAACGTGTTAGAGTCCTTCAATGGGTTATTGAAGTCAGTAAGAGGATTGCCCGTCACAGCCATAGTGCGGATGTCATTCAAGCAGATGGCAGAGATGTTTGTTCAACGATCTGTAGCTACAACGGAATTGATGGAGAGGGGTGTTGAATTTATACCAATGCATATGAAGAGCTTTGAGAAATACAGATGGCGAGCACATTGGTATTCATTTTTGTAGTATGATAACGAAAGAGGTGTTTTTGAAGTTCGCACTGCTATCCATAATAATCGGGGTAATAATGTACATACTGTAAATGAATCTGTAAGGTTATGCTCCTGTGGGAAATGGTCCATCTGCCACATGCCTTGCTCACATGTCATCAAGTGTTTTCAACGTGTTGGTTATGCGGAGACCAACTATGTTGATCAACAATATAGTGTTTCCAAGTACCTAAACATATATAGTGGTCAGTTGCAGCCAGTGGGTGCTGAGCATTATTGGCCTCCGGAACCATTTAAAATGGTGTGTAACAAGCCTATTTGCGTAAAAGACAGGTGCAGAAGAGAACACGTATACGGAACCAAATGGATGTTAGTGACACCGTTTATGCGTGCAAATGTGGTATATGCTCGCAAACAGGACACGACCGTCGTAAATGTCCTTCAGCTGGTTTGGGTGGCAAAACTAATCAAGCTCGTGGTGGGTGTTCTTCTAGTGTACCTAACTACCCATGAGTTGATGTTGTAATAATTAGTTGTTATATCTATGTTGCAAGATTTATGAAATAAAATTATGCTTGTTAACTATTATTTGTACTTTCCCATTTTACCTATTTAAATAATAATTTAATAAAATTATCTGTATATTTATTATGTGTGTGTTGTCTTGTCGAACTGAAAAAGCTGACCAGCTGACATAAAGTTGTCTTGTCAACATCATGATATTTAACACGCAAAGTATAGCGCCATTAGATAGTACGTTATGTGTGTGTTGTCTTGTCGAACTGAAAAAGCTGACCAGCTGACATAAAGTTGTCTTGTCAACATCATGATATTTAACATGCAAAGTATAGCGCCATTAGATAGTCCATTATGTGTGTGTTGTCTTGTCGAACTGAAAAAGCCGACCAACTGACATAAAGTTGTCTTGTCAACATCATGATATTTAATACGCAAAGTATAGCGCCATTAGATAGTACGTTATGTGGGTGTTGTCTCGCCTATAAATAACGGGCTCATTGTAGTTATGTTGTGTGCTCAAAATTTACTAAAAGCAAATATTTTATTAAAGGTAAGGTTTTTTTTTACTAAAAGCAAATATTACACAAATGGATGAACCTCTTCGTCCACCAAAGTGCAACTGTGGAAAGCATGCTTGATGCAAAATTGTTGGGAAGGTGGTGAAGTTGGACGCCGCTACTGGCACTGTATGAACCAGTTTTACAAGGTTCCTGGCGAACCTATTTGTGATTTTCAAGAATGGGCTGATGAACCATGTTATCAGGAATGTTATAGAGAACAACTCCAGTTTCTTCATAATATGTGTTTAAGACAACAGGAACATGAAAAAGAAAGCAATAAAATTATTGCAGACTTGAGGGCGAACCTGAAGGAGGTGGGAGAAGAAAAATGGAAAACACAATGGAATTGTAAAGCACAAAAGGATCGAAAAAAATATAAACTGGAACTTGCGGAGGTGAAAGCGAAACTGAAAGAGGTAGAAGAAGAAAAAGAACAACTGGAAGAACGATTTAAGTGGTTGGAGCGGAGAATAAATAACAACCGGGGCTAAACATTGGCATGTATGTGTTTAGTGTATTTTTCATATTTCATGTATTTTTATTATGTTGGCCTGCTATATTTGTGTTTGTGATTGTGTTTGTACTGTAGTAATATTTTCCTTGTGTGTTGTACTAAATTTTATTTTAATTGAAGTAGAAGTTAAGTTTAAGTGTTTGTGTTGTACTAAATTGTATTTTATGAAACTATCAAACAAATGGAGAACTAAAAAAAGTAATGTGCATATTCGATTAAATAATATTGTTAATGTATATAAAAATATTATTTACACCATGTCAATGTGTCCCGCATCCAGTGTGTCTCAATGCAGCCGCTGGCCTGAGGCGCATCCCCTCCCGCCCGGGTACGCTATCAGGATCATCATCATCAAGTCGTCTCCTTATAGCTGGATGCGGCGTAGGATGACATGTATCAGTGGTGCTGTCATCTCCAGTAGAAGGCTACATAATATTATGAAACTTAGTATAGAAAACTACATAACAATTCACAACAATTTATATTGTCTTACCATCATCATCTCTCGATCCTGAATGTAGTCATCTGTCGCTGCATCGCATGAAGCCTTAAAAAGGAAATTCATAAAGTTAAAGAAAATAAATAAGTTACAGTTAACACAAATTCAAATTCAATACTAATAAACTCATACATGCGCATGTGATGTGGAGCCATAACTGAGTCGGTGCCCACTATAAAAATCTCGGGTCGGTCGATCCTCAACAGTGGTAGACAGGCCTGGGAAGTATCTACCCCAATCCACTCCTTGAATATCCGAGCCCATGATCAATAACTGACCCGATGGGGTCACCTGCGATGGCACTGGAGTGTGATAAATTCCAAGGCTGTAAGACGACATGTCCGTCTCATGCATGCCACCTGCCATATCAGCAGCAACATCATCAGCAGGAGCCTCAACGCCCCCTTGCTGGGGACCACCTCCTCTCCGCCCATGACCACATCGTCCGGCACCACCAGCTCGTCGGGCACCACCAGCTCGTGGGATACCACGGCCTCGCTGGTACGTTGTTGGGTCCATATAATCAGCCTCGTGTTCCAAACGGTTATCCGATCGGGCTCGCTGCAGTGTCTGCGCAACCACATCCATGAATCGATGACTATACTTCTGCATGGCCACAGGATCGTGGACATAACTCTGCATCGCTGCCCCATATGATAAACGTTATGCAATCCAATCGCATGCACAAAGTAAATAATATAAACTACATATTTGGCACTAAATTATAGCTATATAACTAATAATAACAGAAAACATACCAGCGCCTCGTGTCTCCCGGCGTATGGGACATACCGACCATGTGCCTGATGAACTGGGTTCCCGATAAAAAGCCGGGAAATAGTGCGATACCATGCCATATAACGTGGAATAGGAAAGTGCTGCGGAGGTGGGGTCAAGTCCCCTCGCCTGTCCCAGGTACCCAACCGCTCGTTAAGCCATGCCATAAATGTGTTGTCTGCCCTGGACCGATCATCCCTCTCATAATGTAAAGCATGCCATGCAGGCAGAGTCGGTATAGGCTGCGACAAGCCAAACTGACGAAATACCCGCTCGGAGGCATGATGCTCGACAATATCGAGCCAAATGAGCGGGACAGAAGCCCTCCAAATATGTCGGCCAAACCTGCAATACGCTGGCAGGGTACCTATCACCTCATCGGTGTACGACGTCCAGATGAACTATCAAATAAGAACACAAACCGTTAGTGCGCATCACTAAGTTAATCTATAACAGGTAAGTTTAGTTAGACATTCACCTGTGCGTCTTCCAGCAGATCCAACACATCCCTGCAGAGGGGGAGATTATGATGGGCATCATACTCTCGTGCAAGAGTACAGCGCATAACCCACCTACAGGCTAGAGGGAGTTGCGGAATTTCTACATTAGCCGGTAGCTGTGGTAGAAGTGGCTGAAATTGCAGAAATCGCTCCCAGACCCAAACCTAACATACAAAGTTGACGTAAAGTATAAGATTAACTATAACTTGGTAGAATTGTAACTAAAGGACATATTATTTGAATATGTTGTCACCTGTAGAAGTGGCAAAAAGCCACCAACGTCTCTCTGTGTACCGATGCAAGCCCGACACATCTGCCTGTATAGATATGAGATGACAGCACCACCCCAGCTGTACAAAGATGTATCCTCGAACCGGGCAATATGATGCAGAAAACGGAGTCTCACTAGGTTCCCCGAAGTGTTCGGGAACAAGACCCCCCCAAATAGAAGGAGCAATAGCAGCCTCGTATATCGCTGTACATCCACCTCCGCAGACTCATCGGTGATAGTATGGTGGATCTGCACCATGTGGTCTCTAATGGGGACCAACTGTATACGATTGGACCCAGACGCTACTGCCTCGTCCTCCGGCATGAAACCCGTGAGCATGTGCAGCATATCCCAATTTGCTTGCCGCGAATAATATCTCATGGTCGCAGGCAGTAAAACTAGCAAGCCATCAGCGGACATGCCATATAAAATCTCAGCGTCCCGGAGTGTGATGGTGGCCTCGCCGATGGGCAAATGGAAAGTGTGCGTCTCCGGTCGCCACCGCTCAATCAAGGCCGTCATCAAAGCATAGTCGAGCTGTATCCGGCCAATCCTAATAATCCTATAAAATCTCATCTCCTCCAAGTAATGTACCACGCGGGGAGGACTCAAAAACTCCCACAATAGATCCACTCTCCTAGCCCGGAAAGTCTGCGTAAGCAACTGTCCGTCCCATATATACTCGGATCTATGCTGGGGCTGTAGAGCTAATAGATCCAACGTCCGGGGGTCGGGATGTATAGTCGCGTCCATGTCGTCAACTGTAAACTATCATTAAACTATCATTATTAATTATGTGTTTATTATTATAATTTAAATTCATATTTTTTAATAAATTATAATAAAAACACATTATATATATATATAATTTGTACAATTAAGTTATTATAAAATATGAATTTAAATTATAATAAAAACACATAATTATATATATATATATATTATATATATATATATAATTATGTGTTTTTATTATAATTTAAATTCATATTTTATAATAACTTAATTGTACAAATTATATATATATATAATGTGTTTATATATAATTATGTGTTTTTATTATAATTTAAATTCATATTTTATAATAACTTAATTGTACAAATTATATATATATATAATGTGTTTTTATTATATATATATATATATATATATAAAATTATGTATTTTTATTATAATTTAAATTCATATTTTATAATAACTTAATTGTACAAATTATATATATATATATATATATATATATATATATATATATATATATAATAATGTGTTTTTATTATAATTTAAATTCATATTTTTTAATAACTTACTTGTACAAATTACTAATTATGTGTATTGATACAATTATTAACTTAATTGTACAAAGTTTGCATTTTCAACTACCAGTATAAGATACTTAAACAAAAGAAATTTTAAGCTAAAATACTACACATTACTACGCTACAATGCTCTAAATTTTACTACGCTATAAGGGTCTACGTTTTACTACGCTAAAAAGGTCTGGATTTTACTACGCTAAAAAATAATCTAAACTAAGCATAAACAACAAATAAATTTAATTGCAAATAAAATACAAAACGGAATTAAAAAACATATATATAAATCAGGATATTAATAGACAAATTTATTTTACTAATTTATATTTTTTAGAAAACACTAATATTAAATCCGGATAAATTTAACATGCTAGTTTCGAAAAAAATACAAAAACCGAAATAAAACACATACAAATCAAGTAATATACATTATTATAAATGTTTCAACTTAAAATAAATCGAAATACCTCGATTTAGAATTTTGGCAAAGCAAAAAGATTGAAATTTTGACTCCGAAATTGTGAATCAACAATAGCACGAAACTCTACTCGAATGTGGGACCCTTTTTCTTCGAGTTTTATGTGTCGGGGGGACCCAAATTTTTTTTTAAAGAAAATGGCAGAAACGGTAGGGGACCAAGAAGAGGGGAAGGGTTTTAAAATAATGGTGGATGGAATCGGAGAAGAAGACGGAGGGGTATAAAAAATCTATGTATAGCGCCACTATACCTGGCGCTATACATTAATGTTGTATATATAGCGCTAGGTATTGTGGCGCTATACCTGGCCATGTCAGCTTTTACAGTATAGCGCCACAATACCTGGCGCTATACATTAACAGTTCCGTTATTGTTAGTATATAGCGCCAGGTATTATGGCGCTATATATAAAAAGGTCATTTTTTTACTACCTATTTATGTAGTTTGAATCCAAAAAAATAACATTTTGGTTCCGTGCCATCACTGTCAAATGCAGCCGAAATTTGATTTCTGAAAATCCGTTCGAGTCAAGAGGTTTTCCGGTTCGAGTCCCGACGCCGGCATTTGCTTGTATTTTCAAATAGAGAATTGTTAAAGGTTGTTGAAGGTCCATCTCCTCTTTCTCCTAAATGTTATTGTTTTAATTATTTGTGAATATTTGGCTTTATACATTTATGGACCATATCATGTTTGCTTTACCTTTTCTTGTTATTTGGGTTTTATTATTCTTGTCTGCTATAATTCCATAATTTGACATCTAATTGTCTTCTGGTGACATTACTGAATTGAGCATGTAGTTAGTTAGGCTTGAATAATTATTTGTTATTATTATTGTTATAATTTATATAAAAAAAGGAAAAAGAATAAAGAGGAAGAATGAGTTGTTCGAAACGTCATGGAAATTTTATTTCGAAATAATGTGTTGTGTGTCGTTGGACATTAATTGAGAATGTTAGTTGTTCAAAATAGTATTGGGTCTTGGTATTTGGACTTAATAACTCCAAAGACTTTGAGTTACTAGGATAAATATGAATTTTGGACTTAGAGGACATGTAGCTTGATTTGGGTAAGAGGGGTTGCTCTGATGGTAAGCAACCCCCACTTCCAACCGAGAGGTTGTGAGTTTGAGTCTCCCCAAGAGCAAGGTGGGAAGTTCTTGGAGGGAAGGATGCCGAGGGTCTATTTGGAAACAGTCTCTCTACCCTAGGGTAGGGGTAAGGTCTGCGTACACACTACCCTCCCCAAACCTCACTAAGTGAGATTATACTGGGTTGTTGTTGTTGTTGTAGCTTGATTTGGGCACAATAATAAATTATCGTGGTCATGGGTACGGTTTTCGTGGCATGGTTACGATACGTGAATCTGAATTCGGGCGTGCATTTCATGTAACACGATTATAACAACTTCGAATAATAAAATCTTTTGGAATAATTTGAGGCGTGTCATGCCAAATAAAACCCCTAAGCCCATGGCCCTCATATAATTAATACTAACTCTTTGAAAATCGAGGTGTGCCGTCAATTGAATCTTCCATGGCCCTCGCAAACCCTGTTATTAATTTGAAAGTTCGTAGTTGCTTTAGGCGCGCTATTTAAATTGATTTTCGTTTATTTATTAAATTCGGGTGTGCATTTCATGTGACCCAATTTCAATTCTTAACAATGTTAAATAAAACGTGTCGTGAATCACGAGTGCATTTCATGTGGCGTGGTTCAAGGTGTGTTTTAAATAACGTTGAATCTTCCTAAAAAGCGGTTAATAAGCTAAATGCACATAGGTTAAAATGTGTAATTAAAATCAGATAATAGGCCAATTATAATAGTTTAAGCGACCGTGCTAGAACCACGGAACCCGGGAATGCCTAACACCTTTTTCCGGGTTAACACTTTACTTAGATTTTCTGGTTCGCAGACTTCAAAAGGAAAGTCGAATTTTCTCGATTTGGGATTTAAAATAAACTGGTGACTTGAAACACCAATTAAAATATTGCAAGTGGTGACTCTAAAAAATAAATAAATAATTTTATTTCGAATAATGTCACTTAAAGTGGAAAAACTCTCTTATATTACCTTCGGGCGTGTAAAAAGAAAGTGTGATACTCAGTTATATATGCTTGAACTTCATACATAAATGCTTAAAATTTAGTATATATGTGACCTTCCAATTTGTCTTTCTCCGCTTCATACTTGCCAATAATCCTACAAAATCAGAAGAAAATTATCGGAAGTTTTGGCCTTGGCAAGCCAAATTACGGATGGGTATGTCAAAAATTTGCTTGCACAATCAATATATAAAACTTCAAAAAATAAAATTAACTTCAAATGCGGATTTTTGTAACTTCAAATTCTCTGTGTCTAAAGTTGTTTTTGAAGTGTCTAGACTTATAAAAATTCGTAGTTAGGCCATGATTTAAATAGAGGCCCCAAGATCGGCTATATGGGCACTTGCCTGAGTCCGAAACCTAAATGCCAATTTTTTGGATTCAAAATACATTTTTACTGCCCAAAAAAAAAAGATATTTTTCTATATATAACGCGGTATTATATCGCGCTATACTTTAATGGTGTTTGTGCCGTTAAAGTATAGCGCGGTATAATATCGTGTTATATATAACGCGGTATTATAATACGCTATACCTGTTAAATAAAGAGACCATCTTCTTCCCCACGACAGAAACAGAAAACGCCCCATTTTTAATTCAAAAGCACCCGCGCCCCCCCCCCCACACCCACCCCCTCTTTTTCTCCAAAAATAATCCGAGTGGACTCCACCCGTCAAACAAAAAGATAAGATTGTAAGACCCGCATCTTTTATTGTTGTGGTTTCCTCATTTCAGGCTCAAAATTTTAATTTTTCGACTTTTCTAAAAATATTAATCAAGGTATTCCAATTTAATTTATGTCGTAACTCGTATAATAATGCATATTAGTTGTCTTGAATGTGTTTCCAAGTTGTTTTGTATTTTTAAAAAAATAGTTAAAAATTGAGAAATAACTTTTCTTGTTAATAAAAATGGTCATAAATTTCTTTTACTGTTTTATATGTAATTTCGTGAATGTTATGTTACTAAAATATGTTTGTTATTTTTATTTAGTTTAGATTATTTATTTGCTTAAAAATTAGTGCGCCCTTTTAGCGTAGTAAAATATAGAGTCTTTTCGCGTAGAATCTCTGTAGTTTAAGTATCTACTATATTGATAGATCAAACACAAACTCTGTCCAATTACAATTTACAAAATGAATTATTTAATTTATAAATCAAACACACAGAATTATGAAAAATATTGAAATTGACACATATAAGAATTCAGGATAGCTTGGTGCTACTGGGCCTCAAATATTGAGCCTGGAACCCATAGGTATATACTTTGTCCAATTAAAAATTAATTATTTAATTTTTAAAACAAACACACAAAATTATAAAAATATTGAAATTGACACATATAAGAATTCGGGAAAGCTTGGTGCTACTGGGCCTCAAATATCGAGCCTGGAATCCATAGATATATACGCTGTCCAATTAAAAATTAATTATTCAATTTTCAAAGCAAACACACAAAATTATAAAAATATTGAAATTGACACACATAAGAATTCAGAAAAACTTGGTGCTACTGGGCCTCAAATATCGAGCCTGGAACTCATAGATATATACGCTGTCCAATTAAAAATTAATTATTTAATTTATAAAACATACAAAATTAAGAAAATATTAAAATTGACACACATAAGAATTCAGGATAGCTTGGTGCTACTGGACCTCAAATATCGAGTCTGGAACCCATAGATATATATGTTGTCCAATTAAAAATTAATTATTTAATTTATAAAACAAACAAAATTATGAAAAGTATTGAAATTGACACACATAAGAATTCAGGATAGCTTGGTGCTACTGGGCCTCAAATATCGAGTCTGGAACCCATAGATATATACACTGTCCAATTAAAAATTAATTATTTAATTTATAAAACAAACAAAATTATGAAAAGTATTGAAATTGACACACATAAGAATTCAGGATAGGTTGGTGCTACTGGGACTCAAATATCGAGTCTGGAACTCATAGATATATACTCTGTCCAATTAAATAATTAAATATTAATTATTTACAAAACAAACACATAATTAATATTGTTTAATTTACAGTAGACGACATGGACATGCCGCCTGTGCATCCTGGACCTCTCTCCTATGAGCTATTAGTGTTACAAGGCGATCATAGGTCCGCCTATGTATGGGAGGGAGAGCTACTGGACCAAACTCTCCGCGCCAGGAGAATGGACGACTTGTGGGACTTTATGAGGGGCAGATATTTCCATCCACGTGTAGTCCAGCGCCTGCGGGATACGGGCTTCTATAGGATTTTTCAGAACGGGCGGCTGCAGCTCGACAGGTGTCTGATCACGACCTTGATAGAACGGTGGCGACCGGAGACGCACACTTTCCACCTGCCCATTAGTGTGGCCACCGTCACGCTGCAGGATGTTGAGGTTTTTATATGGGCTGCCTGCTGATGAACTGGTTGTTGCACTGCCTTAGTATATAAGATCTATGTCGCATGCCCAGTATTTGGACTTACTGCAGCAGTTCACTGGTTTCAAGCCACAAGATGAGACTGCAACTTCAGGGGCCAGTCGTATGGCTTTGACAGCTATTAGACAGCATTTGGAGATATTGCACCCCGACATCACCGGCGAGACAGATGATCTACATATTCACCGGTACACGAGGTTGGTGCTGCTCTTTCTTTTTGGGGTTGTCTTGTTCTCGAACACTTCGGGAAATCTAGTGAGTTTGTGATTTCTACATCATCTTCAGCAGCTAGATGATTTACCCCAGTACAGCTGGGGTGTTGCTGTTCTCGCTTACTTGTACAAGAATATGTGTCGGGAAAGCATGGGCACCCAAAGCGACGTATGTGATTTTCTGCCATTTCTATAGGTGACAACATATTCGAATACTCTGTTCATTACTTCCAATTCTATCTAGTCAAAAAAATTCTTAAACTTTACGTCAACCTTGTATATTAGGTTTGGGCCTAGGAGTGGTTCCTGTCGTTGCAGCCACCTCTACCACCATTACCTCTGGATATAGAACCTCCATTTCTCTTTCTAGCTACGAGGTGGGTTCTCCGGCGTGGAAATTATCGAGCCATTGATTCTCATCATAATCTCCTCCGTGTTAGGGATGTGTTGGATATGCTGGAGGGCGCACAGGTAAATGTGTACCTAAACTTACTTGTTATAAATTCACTTGTGTTGCGCATACTTAGTTTTATGTTATTATTTGATAGTTCATCTGGATGCCATATAACAACGACTTGATAGGTGGCATGCCCGATTATTGCTCGACCGATCGACTGATATAGAGCACTTCTGTCCCGCTAATGTGCCTCAATATTGTGGAGCATCATGCCACAGAGCGAGTACTTCGCCAGTTTGGCCATCCGCAGACTATACCGATGGGGCCTATATGGGAGGCTACATATTATCAGCAGGATGATCATTCGAGGGGGGACGACGCATTTGTATCATGGCTAGAGGTGCAGGTCCATACTTGGGAGGGGCGAGAGGACCTAATTCCGCCCCCACCTTCACAGATCCAGGCGACGACTATTTAGATGTATATGTTCTGATACCGCCGCGTTACCCGACTTTTTATTGGGAACCCCATTCATCAAGCTGGCGGTCGGTACACCAATGTCGAGAGGCACGAGGCACTGGTATGTTATTTGGTATTCTTACTTATAACTGTGATATAGCATTTTGTAATTAATATTTTAAATATTATGCAGGCTATTGGTCATTATTTATTCTACCAGTTGGGACTGTAGATGCAGCAGCATCCCGGCGATCCTGCGGTCGCTGAGTATGGCCGGCAGGTGACAGAGCTGGCTCTTCGATCCAGACAGGGCGAGCACTTAGATCATGACCCTGATTATGTGGTGCCAAAGCACCACCAGCGGGGTAGGCCTGTCGCACGCCTGAGGGGACGGGGACGAGGCAGGGCTGTCCCACGAGGCGGGGGTGCCCCACGAGGCAGGGGTGCCCCACGAGATCGTTGGGGCTGGCGAGGAGGTGGTCCCCAGCAAGGAGGCGTTAAGGCATCTATTGAGGCACCTGATGAGGATTTTGGAGCTGATCAGGCGGATTACATCCCTCAGCAAGACGAGCCTCCCAGCAGCATGCCGTCGTACAGCCTTCAGTTGGAGCTGCCAGAGGTGACCCCGTCAGATCCATTGTTGATCACGGGCACGAGCTTCACCATAGATATAGAGTAGTTCTTTTTAGGCCCATCGACTGTAGATGAGGATCGGCCGACTCGAGATGTGGATGGTGGGCGCAGATTGAGTTTTGGCTCATCGTCGTCGGGTGCGGCGGATCTATCATAGGCGTAGGTATGTTTGTATTACTATTAAATTTTAATTTGTTTTTTCCTCAATGATTTGCCATAAATTAATTTTTAATTTTCTTATTAAGGTTTCATCCCAGCCCGTCACGGAGGCCACTTTGCGCGATGCTGAGGACACTACGGATGCTTATATTTAGGAGCCGACGAGATCATGGTAAGAAAATATTTTTGACTTAACACGTACATTACTAATATATATTTTCATATACTGAGCTTACTTATTGTTTTGTAGGTTGCTGATGAACTGACGACCCCTTCTACCGACCCTGCCATCCCAACTGATGATCATGCTGCAGCGCATCCTCATATAAAGAGGTGACGTGATGAGGATGGCCCTGATAGTGTATCCTGGCGGGAGGGGATGCGATTCAGGCCAGCGGCTGCATTGAAGCACAAGGGCTGTGGGACTCATTGATTTTATTTTTTTGTATTTTATGTAAATAATAACAATAATTTTTTATGCTTACATAATATGCGCATTATGTTTTTATTACCCAGTTTTTTCTTTATTTTAACAGTACAACACAAACACAAACATAGAAACTTAACATAACTTAAATTCAGTACAACTAGTGAAAACATATGACAGGGGAAATATAAAGATACACTACTACGTTCAACACATACATGTCATTGTTTAGTCACCACCGCTTAGTAGTCTCTACTCCAACCACTTAAATTTTTCTTCTAGCTTATTTTTTTCTTCTTCCACCTCTTTGAGTTTCTCCTTCAACTCCGAAACTTCTTGTTTGGATTGTCGCTCTCTTTCCCACTGTTTCAAACACAAATAATAAAGATACTACAACTTTTCTTTATAGTATTTCTACTGACAGGGTCATCAATCCATACCTCAAAATTGCAAGTAGGTTCGTCGGGAACCCTATAAAACTTGTTAATACACGCCCAGTAGCGGCGTCCAGCTTCACCATCATCCCAACAGTCTTGTACCATGCATTTTTTACCGCACTCGCACCTTGGCACATAAAGGGGTTTAGACATTTGTTAAAGCATAAAGAAAAACCTTGCTTTTATTGAAATATTTGCTATTGGTTATTATCAGAAAATAACTAGAATGCGCCCGTTATATAGGCAAAACAACATACAAAACGTAGTATAGTACCACGCTATACATATTCACTTTTTCTAAAACGAAACAGTTTTTTCGCAGTCGGTGAGCTTTTTAGACCGACAAGACAACACACAAAACATAGTATTGTACCGCACTATACATATTCACTTTTTCTGAAACGAAAAAATATTTTCGCAGTCGGTCAGCTTTTCAGATCGACAAGACAATACACAAAATGTAGTATTGTACCGCGCTATACATATTCACTTTTTTGAAACGAAACAACTTTTTTGCAGTCGGTCAGCTTTTCAGACCGATAAAACAACACACAAACGTAGTATTGTACCGCTCTATACATATTGACTTTTTATGAAATGATATTACTTTTTTGCAGCCGGTCGACATTTCATACCGACAAGACAACACACAAAATGTAGTATTTAACCGCACTATACATATTGATTTTTATGAAACGAAATAGTTTTGTCTTGATTTATCCTTTTATTATCTTTTATTTTTATGTATGTTGCTTTAGTTATGGTTGTTGTGGTTTTATCTCTTCGAATATTATGTAATAAAATTTCAATCTTCATATTGATCTTCTTTACTAACACCAATAAGTTGAATGTTGGAACTATCATATCATCATCCCAATTCAAAAGGTCATGTTAAAAAATAAGATGTAACAAGACTAGGGAACATAATTATATTTGATAGATATTGCAACATAAACAAGTACAGACACTTATTAAAAAAATATTATCCTTGATAGTTGGGTACATTAGACGAACATGCACAAAGAGCTGGATTACCACCGCCACCCAGACCAGTTGAAGGACATTTACGACGGTCGTGTCCTGTTTGTGAGCATATGCCACATTCGCGCATAAACGATATTACCAAAATCCATTTGGTTCCGTATATGCGTTCTCTTTTGCATTTGCAGCTTACGCAAATAGTCCTTGTTACACAACATTTTAAATGGTTCCGCGGTTAATAATGCTCAGCACCCAATGGCTGCAACTGCCCACTGTATGTGTTTACGTATGCAGCAACACTGTATTGCCTATCAACATAGTTGGTTGCCCCTAAACCAACTTGTTGAAAGCACTTCATGGCAAGTGCGCACGACATGTGGTAGATGGTCCATTTCCCACATGAACACAACCTGCTGGCTTCATTCACGGTTTGTAGATTATTTCCCTGATATCCGCGAATAGCGGTGCGAACTTCAAAAACACCCCGGTCGTGATCATACTGTAAAAATGAATGCCAATGTGCTCGCCTCCTGTATTTCTCAAATATTCTCATCGGTATTGGCATAAATTGAACACCCCTGTCCATCAATTCTGATGTAGCTCTATGCCTTTCAACAAACCTCTCCGCAATCTGTTTGAATGTCATCCGGACCATGGCAGTGACCGGCAATCCACATGCAGACTTCAATAAGACATTGAATGACTCCGACACATTTGTAGTCAGGGCTCCCCATCGTCTGCCACCATCAGCATGCAATGTCTACTTGTGAAGCTCATGTCCCATCAGCCAATTATAGGCTCTTTCGTCTAATTGCCGGATCACTTCCATATGCCTCGTGAATTTGCACTACTGGTGCTCAGTTGCAGCCATCCATATTAAATCATGCAAGGCTTTATCGGGATATTTCTTCTGGAAATTGGTTTTCAGATGCCTCACATAGTAACGATGGTATGCATATGATTCCTGCCATCCAGGCAAATGTCGTACAAAAATTAAAATATCACCATGCTGATTGGATATTAGACAAATACTTGAACGCTGTTTGACAACGTGCTGCTTCAAGTGGTTCAAAAAAAGCATCTACGTCTCTTTGCTTTCATTGGCACAAATGGCAAAAGCTACTGGAAATATTTGTCCGTTGGCATCTACTACAACTACGATCAAAAGCTTAATATCATATTTTCTATAGACATGAGTACCATCTATGAAAATTACCGGATGGCAATGCACAAAACCATCAATTGTTGGTTTAAATGACCAGAACACATAGTTAAAAATATATTTCGGTATTCCCGAACTCCGCTCATGCTTCCATTCAACAACAGTCCCGGAGTTAAAGTATTTCAGTGCGGCCACGTACCTGGGTAAAGATGAAAATGACTTATCCCAGTCATCATAAATAATTTCAAATGCACGTTTGCGCCCGAGATATGCTTTTCTTTTAGTTATAGTACACTCATATTCCTGGTGGACGGATTTAATACACTCTTTGATCTTGTACCTAATGGACACTTCCAAGTGTGGAGTCAAGACAAGAGAAATCAAGTCTACATCCAAGTTGAAATGATTCTGATTGAATGTGTCCATTTCACATCTGTGGGTGCTAATATATTTATCCATTTTTCATAACCCTGTTTCCTTCTTGATCGCACGTAACATCCAGTTACAACCCATAAACTGTCTACGACATACAACCTTGTATAACTCCGGAGTTGACTCCCTTACTGTCATCTCATGACACTCTCTTACGTTGTACATTTTTACAGCCCTGGCTAAGCGAGCTTTATCGGGAAAATACATGCCCTTTGCCAGTACTGTTGGTCTAGACTCATCCCACATTGCTGACCGAAATTCATCATCATCCCTTGTGAGGGCATCCACATCCGGCATACTTGGCAAATTATCAAGATAGGAAATATTCCGCTCATGAAATGGCACGTGAGACTCGTACACTCTTGGTCTAATGAGAGGTGGAGGAGCATGCTCCCTCGTCAGCTCAGGTTCGACATTCACTTCCTCCTCCTCATCACCCTCGTCAGGGAAGAGTGTGTCATCTCCAGACTCATCGGCATTGTTGTCATAATCACTATTATCTTCTTGACTCTGCACATCTGCCAAATGGCGAGTAAATACGTCGTCTACAGGCAACTGAGTGAAGTCAGGACCATCAAGTTGCTCGTTTTCACTGCATAAAAAGAACAAAATGATAAGTTGCTCAAATTGATAAATATTTTACATATAACTATATCACTTCTCTTACAAGTCGTACTGCGTTGACATTTCATGATGGACATTTTTTTGTTGGTGATGACTCCCGGATGGACCACCGTGACCCAACACGCCAGAGCTACGCATATTCGAACTAGGCATGGGGTCATAACTTGTAAAATTCATATCCGGACGGTATCCTTGTGAAAAATATGAGTGTTAACGCAAATTAAATTCAATAAAAAGTAACATCGTAACAGAAAAGAAAATTGAAGTTTACTAGTAGTCTTGTGGATTATGTAAAGTAGGAGAGAAATTATTTCCTCATTCGCCCGCAGAGATAAGTTAAGATCCGGCCAAACTCTTTCAGCCGGAACATTTTATATTCCCTGTATTCATCCAGAATTCGCAAAAAATCTCTAAGAGTTTCATCATCTTCGATGTTAAACTCAGAATAACAAGCAAACCCCTACAGAGTCACATAATATGAAAATCTACCGGTTACTTTAAGGTTCACCGAACGTTTCCTCACACTCATTTTTGTACGTAGCAACGATACCAATTTATTGTAGTCCATTGTAAGTGGCAATTTAACATGACACTATAAAGATGAACTATACCTCATAGAGTTATTCTCCATTAACATCTCACCCCTCCCCCTCCCCCTCCCCCCCCCAATATAATGAAACCCTTATTTTTGGCTCTTCAGACATTATGAAAAATGCTTGATAACAAGAAGAAAAGTTTGAACGGAAGTTAGAATATTTTTTGAATGGGATTTCATAAAATCCTAATGCCTTTAAATAAGGCAATGCCTAGCTTTGGGGGCTGAAGACGCGCTATACCCATTTGAATTATTATTATGTCAGTTAACCGCATGAGACTTATTGGTGAGCCCACAAACATGTATTGCATGGTATTATACCGCACTATATATATTTGAATTATAGTTATGTCAGTTAAATGCAGGAAACTAATTGGTGGGCCCACAAACAGGTATAGCATGGTATAATATCACACTATATATAACGTTGTATTATACCGGTTTATACTTTAACGACAGAAACACCATTAAAGTATAGCGCGATATAATACCGCATTATATATAAAAAACATTTTTTTTTTGACAATAAAAAGGCATTTTAAGTCCAAAAAGTTGGCAATTAGGTTTCGGACTCCACTTGCCTCGGCAGGATGGTTGGTGACTTAGTTCCCCAAATAACCCAACTTGGAAGGTTTGTAATCTTGTCAATAATTCCAATCAAGATGGGTCCACCAATACCAATATACTGCAAATCTTAGTACATTCCAATGCCCAGGTACTTGGTACGTAGTCTATCTCGTGCTTGTCTCTCTCTACTTTTTGCTTTCTTGTCTTCATTGGGTTAGTGTTAGCTAGTGTCACTTTTGCAGAAAGTACACTGAGCTGATCAATGACTAGACAAGTACAGAATTTACTACTAATACGAACACTACACTTTTTCCTCAGTAGGTATTGAAGAAAAAATTGAAACCCTTTTTCTTTTTCTTTATAATGGAGCGTTATGAGTTTGTGAAGGATTTGGGTTCTGGTAATTTTGGAGTAGCTAAGCTTGTTAGAGATAAAATTACTAAAGAGCTCTTTGCTGTGAAGTTCTTTGAAAGAGGCCAAAAGGTCGCAGATTTGATGCCATCACTTTATTTGGGGATTTTAGTACTAATTTATTTATTTATTTATTTTTGGCTAATCACAATTTTCTCTCTTTCGAGGTCTGCAGATTGATGAACATGTACAAAGGGAAATTATGAATCATAGATCACTGAGTCATCCAAATATTATCAGATTCAAAGAGGTATAGTACTCAGCCTCTTACTGTTGGAAATGTTTTATTTTTTATTATTTGTTGCTCCGTCCGTTCTCTTTTACTTGTCTAGCTTGCATGTATTAAGTGTTTATTTTATAAATTATCCTTGTTAAATCTAAATTTGACTATTAGTACTCCGATTAGTTTTAAGGGTAGAAATGAAAAATTATTAATTAGTTCTTTCTTGATTTGCTAAAATGGACAAGTAATAGGGAACAGATCGAGTGTTTCAGGTTCATCTTCTATGACATTATTTCCTTATTAGTCAAAGGATAATAGTTTTCTATATTTGAGAACAATTTAACTCTAAACTTTTATTTTATCCTTAATTGCATGCTTTTATAGTCACAAAAGAATCTCATGGCATGTTTAAAATAACAAATTTCAAAAGTCTTTCATTCCTTTTTAAATATCCTGTGGTGAGGAGGGAATATTTATCTTAGCCGATTCCTCTGGGAAGCCTACTCTGTCTAATGAAGTAAAACATGTAATTTAGCATCAACTACATTTTTCAGTTCTGTTTATGGCTTATTCATATGAGTGAACTTCACACCTCTTCCAGGTATTGCTGACACCTACTCATCTAGCAATAGTAATGGAGTACGCTGCAGGCGGAGAACTCTTTCAGAGGATTTGTAAAGCTGGAAGATTCAACGAAGATGAGGTATTAGACGATAATTAGAGTGATAACTTGGCTAGATCAAATTTACATTTTACATATTTCTGGTGATTAACTTCTGACAAATAACTTGTGCTTGTTTGTTATATTCGGATTTTTGGTGCAATTTCTTTTTTTCTCAGTGTGGGGGACGGGGGATCATGCTTGTTATTTACCAATCTTCAATCCTGGGTACTGACATCTTAAAACTTTAAACGAAGAATGGATGTGCTTCCAAAATTCTCATGTTTTGAGGTCGTTATTCTCATATATTTGCATGTATATGTATGTATGTTGTCTATATGCTTGCGCGCACACACATACATGTACATACTTATACTGCTCAGTGCAGAATGCTTTCTATTCAAATTTCAAAGCTTGTAATTGTGTATTTTAAATTGTTTATATATTTGGTTTTTGGTCAGGCCAGATTCTTCTTTCAACAATTGATATCAGGGGTTAGCTACTGCCATTTCATGGTAAAACATCAATACTTCTCATGTTCTCAAGTTTCAACTAGTTTGTGTTTTCCGTGGACCTATTTTATTGATATTTTGCTTCAGCAAATCTGTCATAGAGATCTCAAATTGGAAAATACATTACTGGATGGAAGTGCTGCACCACGAGTCAAAATATGCGATTTTGGTTACTCCAAGGTCAATAATCTTTTGGCTAACCTTATATTCCTGACTACTGTTCCAGATTTTTGTTAAAATCCAGTTTAACGGCTTCACTTGTTTGCAGTCATCTGTCTTTCATTCTCAACCTAAGTCCACCGTAGGGACACCAGCTTATGTTGCACCGGAGATCTTATCAAAGAAAGAATATGATGGAAAGGTACTACTCGTGCGTTCTCAAACCAACTATTTCACGATGTTTGTATCATTTAATTGCATTTCTCTCTTGTTAATTCTTGAGTCAATAGGTGGCTGATGTTTGGTCTTGTGGAGTCACTTTATACGTAATGCTGGTTGGAGCTTATCCATTTGAAGATCCCAGTGATCCAAAAAATTTCAGAAAGACTATTTCTGTAAGTACATGGAAATAATTACACATGAATTATGATAGATAGTGAAGAACTTGATCTGACTTATGAAAAGAGATTAAAAAAAAAAGGAACTGTTCTGTTTTGAATGTTGTAAAAGCCATTTTCCGCAGCACTTTGATTGAGTTAACTCTCCATAACAGAGAATATTTAGCGTCCAGTACTCAATTCCACAACATGTCCAAATCTCCATGGAGTGCGGGCATCTCTTATCCAGGATTTTTGTGACAGATCCTGAAAAGGTAAGAAAATTTCTGCCAAAAATTTATATCATTATAAATCTTATACGTGAAATGTTGTTCATAACTGTTTGAGCAACACGATCATGAAACACATTAGCTTGGACATGCCTCCATGTTTTACTCTTGTTTTGAATGTGTTCGGAGTAGTCCAATAATATTGTTGGTTTGCTGAATTCTCTTGTAGAGAATAACCATTCCGGAAATTAAAAAGCATCCCTGGTTTTTGAAAAACTTACCTGTCGAATTCATGGAAGAAGGACGACACGAATGCGTTGATGTAAATAACCCGAGTCAGAGCATGGAAGAAGTATTGGCAGTAATAGAGGAGGCAAGAATTGATTTGCGGGTTCCTAAGGTTGTAGCAAATTCATGTGAAGGGAGTATGGAACTTGATGAATTAGATGATGAAGATATTGAAACAAGTGGTGATTTTGTTTGTGAATTGTAATGTGTGGGCAATGCTGTAACTTACCCAAAGAGAATGAGTCTACACTACAATGCTGTAAATTTAGTTCCCAATGTTATAAATTCCTCGCTCCTCAGCAACTGACTCTGAGTTCTCTATGTGGTGATAGGTGCTGTTTTTTACTAGCTAGGTGGAACTTCTTTCCTTCGTCATTGGAATTGATGGTTTCCTATAACCCAGATAATAAGGACAACAAACTGAAATGCAGGAAGTAGGGTGGCAAACGGCAGGGTCGGGTCGGGTCGGGTATGAGCATGTCAAAAACAGATAAATTATCTGATCCGACCCATATTTAATAGGATAAAAAATGAATTATTATCCATGACTTCTTGAATATGATCACTTTTGGGAGAACTCTTACTCTCCCAACCTTGAGGAACCCCCAATTTGAGGCTTTACAAATGTAAAAGTTAAACTCAATAGTTATTCATTTTCTAAGTGGATAATATAGTTTTTATTTATATTTGAATCGATTTTAAAAAATTTATTATCCAACCCATTTTTAATGGATAATATGGGTGGATAATTATTTTCTTTATTCATTTTATCACCACTAGCAGGAAGTAGCATATGATTTTATTTTAATTTTAAAAAGAAGTATTATAAGCAGTACGGCATTTTCAAAAACTCTTGGCAAATATTCCTTTCCAAAATTGTGGCCTGCTTTTGCGAGTTGGTCTGCTATCATGTTTTGCTCTCTGTACGCGTGTTCGACTACAGGGTTACCTAGCTGGCCCAGATAGTACCTGCAATCAGCAATTAAGTTAGAGAAATCAATATTTTGAGAATGTAATAATAGTATAAGATCCTTTGCATCCACGTCCACCTCCAGAGGTGCAATGTTATTTTCATAAGCTAATTTCAAGCCATGTGTTAATGCATAGAGCTCCGCAAAAATGGTTGAATCATGTGGTGCAGATCCTGAGAAACCTAAAATCCATTCAGCATTGAAGTTCCTAATTAATCCTCCTATGCCTGTCGTATTAGCTGAAAAAGCTCCGTCTATATTAAGTTTATAACAAAGAGCAGTTGGAGGATTCCATTTGATATTCTTAGCTGGTTTTATTTTACGATTAGTCTTACAAGTATAAGAAGCTAAGTAAGTAAATTCCGCTGCTTGTTGAGTAATATGATTATGGAGAATATTAACTCTAGTCATGTTAAACAGGTTATCGTTTCGTGTAAGCCAAATATTCCATAAACTAATAGGTAAGTAAATTTGAGGGTTGATGTGGAAAGGAAGGTTGGAGTTTTTATTAAAAATGAGTTCACGTGCCCAAGTATGTGTGCATGGCAGATTGGTAATGTGACTAATAAGGTGCATGAAGCCCAAGTCTTGCCAATATTTTCTAGCATTTAAGCAATCGAGAAAAATGTGTTTAATAGATTCATCTTCCCTTTGACAGTAAAAACAAGTAGCATCCCGAATAATATTAGTGTTTTTTAAGTAAAGTCTGGTTGGTAACCTATTATGGCAAAGAAGCCAAATAAAGGTTTTAAATATTGGATGGATAGGGAGTTTCCAAATCCATGAAAAAGTATGAGAGTGAGTCGTAGAAGACTGTGTGTCTACCTCAAGTGTGGTATACATAGAATTAACAGTAAATTTGCTAGTTTGAGTTAGACCCCAGTAGATTAGATCTGCTTGATTGCGAAAGTGGGATACGTAAGTAGCATCCATCAAACGATTAATATTATGCCCTAGGTCAAAAGGAATTATTTCCTTATTCCATCCCATGGGATTAAGTATTTGAGAAATTGTTAGACTTGTTTGTTCCAAAGTTGAGGGGCCTTGGATCATAGAGCGCAGCGTTGTGCCTGGCTTTAACCAAAGGTCGTCCCAAACACTAATATGCTTGCCATCTCCTATTCTCCATTTAATACCCATTTGGCAAAAGTTACAGCCTATTAGGATGTTATCCCAAGTTTTGGAATTATTCAACACAGTATTTTTGTGGATGTATTTGTTAATAAGAATCCTTGACCACATTGCTTGAGGAGATTGGAAAATTCTCCAAGCAAGGCCTGCAAGTAAAGCCTTATTTTTTTGCCCTAATTTTTGAATGCCCAGACCACCTATAACTTTTGGGGTTGTTACAACATTCCATTTGAGAAGATGCATTCTCTTCTTTGTTGAGGTAGTGCCCCAAAGAAAATTCCGCTGGTATTGCTCCATTTTATTGATAATATGTTTAGGAATTTGAATATACTGCATAATATGATTAGGAAGGTTATTCAGAGTAGATTTAATAAGAGTAGAGCGACCTGTCATAGTTAAAAAATTAGTTTTCCATCCCGCTAATCTATTCTTAACATTATCTAGAAGGAATTGAAAGTCCTCGTTTTTAGGTCGAGTATTGAACATAGGAAACCCTAAATATTTACCAAACGAAGTCCCTTCCTTAATAGAAAAAGTCTCTATAACAAAATTTCGGCCAGATTGGGAGCTATTCTTGGAGAAGTAAGCCTTAGATTTTTCAAAATTAATTTGTTGACCGGAGCAAGAGGTATAGTGGTCTAGAACATCAACTATTGCATGACAACTCTTAGTAGTAATTTTAGAAAATAAAACAATGTCGTCCGCAAATAAAAGGTGTGAAAGTTGTGGCCCATTTCTAGATAGGCAAATGGGTTTCCATTGTAGGTAATCTACTGATAATGAAATACTACGTGAGAGCATTTCCATACACATTATGAATAAGTAAGGCGATAAAGGATCACCCAGACGAATGCCTCTTGTCGGAACAAAATATGGAGTCCTAGAACCATTAATTAAAATAGAAACCGAAGTTGTTGTAACATATGACATGATTAAAGTAATCAGTGAAGCAGGAAAATTAAAATATATAAGTGTACTCCGAATAAAAGACCATTTCAACCTGTCAAACGCCTTTTCTAGATCTAATTTCAAAAGCATGTAAGAAGTTTTACCTTTAGTATTCCTAAAATAGTTTAAACTTCCTATACTATAATAGCATTATCAGAAGCTCGTTTACCTTGTTGAAAACTAATTTGAGTAGGTCCTATTATCTTAGCAATGATAGGTTTTAGCCTATTTACAATTAGCTTGGTAATCAACTTATACAAAGTATTGCATAAGCTTATAGGACGATATTGTTGAATAATAGCAGGGTTCTTTACCTTAGGAATAAGACATATAAAGGTTTGATTTAATTCGTAAGGCATTTCCTTGGTATTAAAGATGTCTTGGCAAAATAAAGTAACCATATTGCCTACATCTGACCAAAATTTTTGATAGAAGAAAGGATGAAGTCCGTCTGGACCAGGTGATTTATAGGGTTTAAAGTTGAATAAGGCACTTTTAATCTCATGTTGTCCAAGAGGCTCCTCCAACTGCTGATTTTCATATATAGAAAGATTAAAATTATAAGAATCATTGTAATTTTTATTAGAAGTTAATTGCCCAGTTGTGAATAGTGTTTGATAAAAAGCAATAATATGCTGCTTTAGGTCATCTTGATGGAAAATCCAATTGCCCACCAAATCTTGTAGTCCAAAAATTCTATTTCGCCTACGTCTATGAATAATAGTCATATGGAAAAATTTTATATTCGCATCACCCTCATTTAACCAATTGATACGAGATTTAATTTCCAAAATTCCTCCTCTAGACGTAATATTTTACTATATTGCATAGAAAGATCTATTTCCAAATTTTGCAGGAATATACTAGAAGGATAATGCACCGAAGCTTGAATTCCTGCCAGTCTAGCTAATAAAGTTCTTTTTTGTTGAAAAATATTCCCAAATTGTTGTTTCTTCCAAAGGGTAGCAGCAACCTGGAATAATTTTGTAGTTTGAGGCAAAGAATGAACCCCTGACCAAATGTTACGAACTAAAGCTGGAAAATGTGGGTTAGATGCCCACATTGTTTCAAAGCGGAATATTTTTTGTGGTATCCTGGGAGTGGGCTCTAGTGTAATTAGAAGGGGGCAATGATCCGAATAAGTTCGTGGGAGATGCTTTACCACAGCTTCTGGATACAAATTTAGCCATTCATAGTTTGCTAGAAAACGATCAAGCCTCTCTAGAATTGTGTTACCATATCTACGCTTATTAGTCCAAGTGAAACGACTACCATGAAAGCTGAGGTTTAATAATTTACAGTAATTTAAGTAATTAACAAACTTATCTACTATACTATTTCTTATAGGAAGACCACCAAATTTCTCCCTATAGTTCATAATTTCATTAAAATCACCTCCTAATAACTATGGCATATCAAGAGTATTTTGTAAATTAATTAAACTGTCCCAAAGTAAATTTCTTAAATGAGAATGAATACTAGTATAAATAGCAGATAACAACCATGGGGGTTTATTAGAATATACCTGGACTATACAATGTATCTGTTGCTCAGAAATTCTCATCTCTGTCACCTTGATGCCCTCCTCATTCCATAGTACCACTAGTCCCCCTATTAGCCCGTTAGCAGCAACTTGTGACATATGAGTGAAGTTAAAGTCATCACGAAGCCTTGAGTGGTCATGCATGTGTGTTTCAAGTAAGATTGCTAGCACAGGTCTGTGATTATCTAACAAAGACCTAAAGTGATGCCTAAACTTAGGATTGTGCGATCCCCGACAATTCCAAACTAAGAAATTCATATAGGAACTAGGATTGGAGATCTGCCCTATTGGAACTGGAGTCCTCGGAGTGACAAGAGATGTCATCTGCTCCAGACTCACTGCCTGAGAGGTCTGATGAAGTGTGGGAATAATGACCATAGCATATTTCCCGACTTCTAGATTTATTGTTTGACGAAAGTTGAGGCTGCATGCTTCTAGATCGGGTGGACATTTGAGAACAAATTTTTTTTCGTACTGCTCTTTTAGGTTGTAAAGTAGTATCCCCTTTAGTCACCAGAACTCTGTTCTTGTTTCCCTCATCTCCGCTGGTATTTCTGGCAACTCTTGCCTTGTTGGACTGTCTAGTATGTGTGGTGAGGGTGGTGGTGTTTATGGGGGAGTCTCCTGTAAACTGAAGTTGTCCATAGGACTTAGAGGGCTGGCATATGGGGAGAGTGGGTTGAAGGAGTAAATTGACTGGAACCATGGAGCAAACACCTGGCCTATATGGTGTGGAGGGTAGAAGGGCATCAGGTTGATTACTGGGTTCCCATGCAGATTTGCTGGGTTCATGGGATAAGACCAGTGTTGAGTCGAAGTGGAGGCTTGGTTCTCTAATACTAATGGTGTTTGAGTGGTGAACCATTGGTTCTGAGTATAAGCTCCCATCCCTAGACGCATTCCCTCTGTTACAATCTCTGCTAGGTGGGAAGGATTTTGTATTAGGAGAACAATCTCCTGACCGTTCATCTCCAAAGTGAATATCAGAGCATAGCCCTGTAAACCCATCTCCAACCAAGACTGAAGTGGATGGTCCATGGAGATGACTTGAGAAGTGTAAATCATCGGGGTTGAGATGTGTGGCATTTATGGCCCCTGCATGATCAGTCGAGGTAGGTGAAAAAGTTGATTGTTGGTTTGAATGTTCTCTTGCATGGACATGTAATGACTGGTTTTTGGAAAGGATGGACGCTGCATCTTTAGAGGTAGTAGAAGCAGTTTGGTGGTGACTCTGTATTTGAGCAAGATTTTGATACTGATTTACTAAAGATTGATTAGAAGCAGATGTGGTAGAAGATGTGGGCGTGTGAATTAAGTGAGTGGAGTAGGTGGTTCTCACATGATGTGTAATGATTATGTTTGTAAGGATAAGTGTGTTTTTGGTCTACGTTATCTAAGGGTACTGTAGCATGTAAGAGTGTTTTGGTTTGGCTTACTACTGGTAGGGATGTGTCAAGTAGGGACAAAGCCAAAGAGGATTTGTCAAGTAAGGATTGATCAGGTGAGGTGTCTGGAATACTACGTGGAACAAGCTGCTGAAGTGGCTGTGTTCGGTTAAGGGGCGTGGTAGAATTTTCTAGACATGGTAAAGATTGGAGTGGTAACTTTAGGTCAGTAATTATTTGAGAGGCAGCTCGTTGATTAGTAGTAGGAAGAGGTGAACCTATGTTTTGTATGGATTGGCCAGTAGGGTGGAGCTATATAGCAGGTGGTGGTGTTATTTGTGTGCTACTGTCCACTTTATGACCCTCATTTGTTGGGCTTGCATGAAAACTAGGTGGCCATTCGCTATTTGGGTCCAAGTTGTTTAGACAGCCGAAACTATTGATACCATCTTTATTGGGCTTAGTGGGTACGAATTGATCAGTATCTTTCTAGCACAAATGTGGCCTGGTAGGGTTAGGGTACGTACCTGGTCCAAGTTGCTGTCTTGGTGGTGCTGCTACTGCCACCGCCTTGTTCATGGAGGGTTTGGAGTTCCTGGTAACATAGTTAGATCTTCTTGCAAACTCAACGATGTTCCACTCACTTCCTTGTGCCCCATCAACCTGTAGTTGAGGTGATGAAGTTGTTGCCTCCATAGGTGAAGAAGTAGCAAACGTACAGTTTTGTTTGGCATGTCCAAAGCGTTCACAATTCATACAGAGTAGGTTTAGACCCTCATATTGAATTATTTGCCTATGGTGACCTATATTGACGTGCATTTTCAAAGGCTTTTCCAAAGGTACCTCGATACATATTCGTGCATATCTTCCCCTAGTGGTAGATGAAGTGCACAAATCTATCTTAAGTAGTTTTCCCAACTTCGACCCCACTCGTTGTAGTATTTCCAGATCATAGAACTCAGTCGGAAGTTTAGGGAGCCTCACCCATAGAGCAGAGTATGTAAGTTGAGTAGATGAAGCGATGAATTTAGGTTCCCATCGACGAACAGATAAAAAATGGCTCAGAATGAACCATGGACCACCATGAAGAGCCTTGATCATATTCTCCTCCTTTTGATATTTTATGAGAAAGAAATCAGAGCCTAAATCAATAAGAGGAAGTTCCTCTGTTGGCTTCCAAAGATCTAGGAGTTTATTTCTTAGAATATGATGGGCAATCTTTCTTCCAAACAACTTTGATGACTGAATATTTCCAGGGTTCATATAAACGAGATTTATCATTAAAACACCGCTTGGCAAAATTACGGTGGCAATATGAATCGCTGATATCCGTGTGTAACTAGTTGTCATGATGATAATTCCAATAGGATGACCATGACAACTGTAAATACTAGTAGTAGTTTAGGGTTTTGTAATACAACAATGGTTTGTGATAGAGTGCCAGTTAGGCCCCAGCCATCTGTACATGGTTATTAAATGCTAATACATATTATCTTTTCAGACAAAAAAAAAGTCTTGAGAAAAGGAAAAAAACAAACAAAGAAGGACTAGATGAAATAATTGAAGTACGAAGTTTACCATTTTTTTCCCTTTCTATTGGTGTACGACTTTTTCTATTTTTTGTGTCTTCAACAGGCCTTAGAAGGAAAGGAGGATAACCCAGACAGTTTTCTTGATCTTTCATTGGTTAAACAGAGACACCTTGATGAAAGTATAAGAGGGGGTGAATTGCCGATTTTTCTTTTTCTATCCTAAATAGTTTACTAGTTTACCAATTAGTCGACTGAAAATAAAAACAGAATATAACTGAAAGCAGAAGTAAAGTGCAGGAATTAACGACATCCAAATTTTATACTTGTTCGGATTCAATGTGATTCCTACTCCAGTCCCCTTGGGTTGCAAAGGTGTTCTCTCTTCAAAGCTCCTTGAAAGTTTTGTACAATTGTGTTGATGTTATCTCTGAACACCAACTCACTTTTGAATCTAGTACACTTGTGATATTTTCGATACAATGCTCACCAATATTTTTCTCTCTTTTTTCTCTCTACTGATTACACAGTAAAATTTGTTAAGATTACAATGCTTGTTTGGAGTAGAACAAGTATGATCAAAGTATATGATTCTTCCTTGATAATCTGCATTATATACTTGAGCTTGGCTTGACGTATCTTTGGCAGACCGTTGAGAGATTTGCAATCTTAAGGGAATTGATTCTTGGAGTTGAATCTGTTATGATTCATTGAAAGAATAAGTGCGGAGCTTCTGTAGATGGTCCTGACTGCTGCTCTTTTCCTTCTTTGAAAAAGGATCCCCTATAATTAGTTCTTAAGTTGTTCCTTGATCCATGAGATTAATAGCCTTCCTTTTCGACACATATCTTCAGTAATCAGGGTAGGCGCAATTTTAGTCCAGATCTCTATAAATCTTGGTCCTTCGTTCTTTATACCCATTATCCTGGTTGTCATATCGCTTTAATCTTGGGCCTTCCTTTCTTGCTTCTGTTGATAGATCTTTTACCTTCGTTCTTTACTCCTTCCTTTCTTGTCTTCATCCGTACATCATTGATTTCATGCACACAATAATATATTATTTTTCATCATTGAAATTTAAATCTAACAATCTCTCCCTTTTTGATGATGACAAAATAACATATATAAAAGCAGTTTACTTCCCTGTTTAGTCGACTCCCGCCATGATGTGGTCGACTCCTTGGTTGACTCCCCCTCAACAATATAGTACTTGCTAAATACTTGTAGTCGACTCCCCCTCAACAGGACAGCCATAAAAAAATTCTTGCTACTTGTCTACCTGCATTAGAAACTCATTTCTCCCCCTTTTGGCATTGGCAAAAAGGATTACAACATTATGCAAACATAGAACAACAAAATAATATTGTAGACAAAAATATTGCAAGCAAACTACGCAATCATAAGTGCAGTGATAGGCATACAAAGATAGTGAGAGTTCAACAAAGAAACATCTAATGAATGGTGAACTAGTCCAAAATAGCAAAAACAATTGCCTTATCCACCGATTCACAACTAACGACGCAGAAAGTAAGTGAGAGTATTGCAAATAGCCTCATTCAGACGATCAAAGCTAGCATTCACTGAAATAGACAAACCATCGATCATGTCATGCACCTCCTTGAAAGCTTTGACTACATTTTCTGCTAACTTGAGAATCTTGACCCTTCTCTTTGATACATCTGCCCCTGTCTCCTTGGAGATGGCATGAATATCCCCAATGGTTGATTGAGTTGAGGCAAAAAGGTCCTTGATGATGGTCAGTTTGTTATCAATGACAATCAATTTCTCTACAAGTTCGAGATCACTCACACCTAGGTGGGAACCAGATTTGGCTTTCAATTCAGTCTGAAAAATCTTGATCTCTCCTTCCTGCTTCTTTACCCAGGTACCCTTAGCACAAACATAACCCAAATTTGCAAAAGCTCTAGAGTTATAAGATTTGGCGACAGAGACAAAGGGGTAATCGAAAATATAGATGTTATGGGCTTTTAGGAGATGAGTGATAACCATACCATAAGGAAGACTAGTGGGGTCATAAGCACTTTCAATCATTAAATTTATAACCCAGGAGGACAGTTTGATTTTAAGCTTGGTCACTATACAATAAATAAAAAAGTAGTATCTCATTGAGATAAAGTGGAGAATGAACCAGTGCGAGGGAGAATGGTTGTTTGCTACAATGTGAGCGAGGCCCTGAGTGTCAAAACTAACATCACTGGGGCTTACCTGGTTAGGAAGGGAATCAGAGGAATAATCAGCTATGCAATGCTTTACTTGATCAAAGGTAATTTCAAAATTTTCAGGCCAGGTATTTTTGAAAAGCATGGGAAAACCAAAATATTTACACTGAAAAATTGAGTCAAACATGGCACACGCTAGAAGAATGCGATTTCCTAGAACTAAAGATTCCAACTTATCAGACTTGTTAGAACGGAGAATAGCATAAAACATCCTAACTATGGATTCATAGACTTTAGGAGGAGGTAAAGAGAGTAAATTTGAGCAACCTTGGATATAAAAAAACTCTTTTACCTTACAGTTGAGGGCTTGCATTTCATTCAGATCAATCACTCTATCATGGGCAGTAGGCTTCTCTTTGAGGATAATGAAGGACTCCCTATTTGGAGTATCCGTGAAATTGATGTCTGGATCTAGAGTGCTTGAGAGATCTATTTTGGATTTCTTAGGGGTGAAAGATTTAGGAGGTTCTTCCATGGGTCGTTTTTCAAGGGCTTTCTCGTTCATACGACGAGTGTTGTCAAACAGCTCTGCCTGAAAGGAGGGAAAACCTTCAGAATGATCGGAACCTAAATTTACTGGTTCTGGGGGCTGAGAAGAGGGTTTTTTCATGGAACGAGTACTTTTTCGGGTGGAGGCAGAATGACTTTTTGAGATTTTCGCCATTGAAGAGTTTTGGAGAAGGGTTTTTGAGCGATAGGACTGATGAATGAAGAATGTGAGTTATTGAGCGGGTTAAAAAGAAGAGATTTGACGGTTAAGTACAGAAAAGGAAAAAGTGTCAGTGAAAGGATATGATGATTGATTTTCCTTCCTAGAGAGTTGTGACTAATGGAAAATGGGAGGAAAAACAGAGGCACACAATTAATGATCTCTTACACAAAAGGAAACATTAGCCATATAAAGAATTAAAATTAACACATAAGTCCTAATTTTTGAGATTAAACGAAACAATTCCAAGTAATTCTCTCAAAGTGCAGAATCTATCTTCAAGCAAGGGCTTTGTAAAAATATCTGCTGGTTGATCAATAGTGCTAACAAACGTCAATTTTATATCTCCCTTAATGACATGATCTCTGATGAAGTGATGCTTAATATTTATATGCTTGGCTCAAGAACGATGCACATGGTTTTTTGAAAGACATATAGCATTAAAATTAGCACAAAAATATTTGAATAAGTTTAAAAGATAATTCATAGTAACCTAATTGAGCACAACGCTGTCCAATGTCAATATACTTTGCCTCAATTATGGACAGTACAACTGAGCCTTGTTTATTGCTGTTCTAGGATATTAATGCCTTTTCCAGTGATTAACATGTTCCACTGGTGCTTTTCCTGACTTCTCTATCTCTTACATGATCAGTACCTGAAAAATCTTCAAGATTAAAATTATTAGATCGTGGATACCATAGTCCATAAAAAATAGTTCCGATTAGATAACGAATTATCCACTTTACTACTGTCAGATGCAATTCCTTAGGAGCTGACTGAAACCTAGAACACTTACACACACTGAACATGATATCTGATCGACTAGCAGTTAACAACAACAACAACAACAACAACAACAACCCAGTATAATCCTACTTAGTGGGGTCTGGGGAGGGTAGTGTGTACGCAGACCTTACCCCTACCCTGGGGTAGAGAGGCTGTTTCTAAATAGACCCTCGACATCCTTCCCTCCAAGAACTTCCCACCTTGCTCTTGGGTAGACTCGAACTCACAACCTCTTGGTTGGGTAGCAGTTAAGTAAAGTAAAAAGCCAACCATCCCACGATAATTTGTTTCATCCTCTGAATTTCCTTTCTCGGCTTTGTCAAGACTTGTTGAAGGAGTCATTGGTATACCAATTGCTTTAGCATTGCTCGTGCTGAATTTTTGAATCAACTCATTTGTATACTTGGTCTAACAAATAAAAATTCTCTTCTCATATTGTGAATTTGAAGTCCAAGGAAAAATGTGAGTTCTTCCCTCATACTCATTCCAAACTCACTTTCTAGAGGATATTTTGATAAATAACGCAATATCTACTTTACCTCTTGTGAATCCATGATCAGTTAGGAATGAACTAAGCATTTCGTACCAGGCTCTAGGAGCTTGTTTGAGTCGATACAAAGCTTTAGTCAACTTATACACATGGTAAGGAAATTGTGAATTTTTAAAACCAGGAGGTTGTTTTACATATACCTCCTCATCAATAAAGCCATTTAAGAAAGAAATTTTAACATCCATTTGGAAAAGTTTAAAACCTTTAAAGAATGCATATGTAAGAAGAATACGAATTGATTCTAACCGGGCTATTAGAGCAAAGTTTCATCATAGTCGACTCCTTCCTGCTGTGAATAGTCTTGAGCTACTAATTTGGCTTTGTTTCTGACTACCTTTCCATCCTTGTTTAACTTGTTTCTGAACACCCATTAGGTTCCAACAAAATTAGCATTTGCTGTCTTAGGTAACAGTTCCCAGACTTGATTCTTGTCAAATTTGTCACAGCCCAATTCCCGAACCCTGTCGTGATGGCACCTCTCGTGAAGACAAGGCCAGCCAGACCAAAACAGAACACCTCTTTTAAATAGTTAAATATCATAAACAGTTTTAAAGCATGCTATAATATCCATAATTTGAGGAATTAATGATAACAACAGTAAAAACCATCCCGACGCAGCCCAAACCGGGGTGTCACAAGTCATGAGCAACTAAGAGAAATCCTGATATAGCTTACTAATCACTAAACCCGATACGATAGTTCTAAGAACATGAAAATGATAAGATAAGGGAGGCACGGGGGCTGCGGACGCCAACAACTACCTTCGTGATCTCCGAAACACTGCATGGACAGGAAGATCAACACTTAGGAGCAGACTCTGCGATGCCTGAATCTGCACACACGGTGCATGGAGTAATGTGAGTACTCTGACCCAGTGAGCAATAATTATAAATAATGACTGAAAGCATGAAAACACGTAAGTGCACAAAGCAATTCTATATCAAAGTAGTAAAAATCACGTAAAACAGTAAATCAGTGGAGAAGTCAAGTGAAATCTCTTTAAATCAGGTAAAACTTGAAATTTAGCAGGTAAATAACAAGTAGAAATCTGCCCCTCGGGCACAGTATCAATCACTCAGAACAGTATCAGCTCTTTGGGCTCACTCTCATCACTTAGTGCTCATTCTCAGCTCTCGACCCATATATCTCTCATAATAACAGAAATCAGAATAACCGCTGCGGCATGCAGCCCGATCCGTACATCACTGCGGCGTGCAGCCCGATCCATATAGATAGTCGACTGCGCTCACTGGGGGTGTGCAGACTCCGGAGGGGCTCCTATAGCCCAAGCGCTATATTGTTGCGGCGTGCAGCCCGATCCATATAAGTATTGTTGCGGCGTGCAGCCCGATCCATAACATATATAATATCCTCGCCTTTGGGTTCTCAACCCCTCTCAGTCATTAACCTCACAGCCTCTCGGGCATAATAATAGAAGATAGGGATCTTAGCCCACAAATTCCTCTCATTTAGGAATAGTACGATAAATCCGGCTCGAATCGTTTAAAACAGATAGAAACATGACCGAGGATATGATTTTTAACAAGTATAGTGAGGAAAATCAGTCAAAATCCCCAAAGGGTTCAAATAGTTGGCACGAAGCCCAAATATGGCAATTAGCCCAAATCATGATGATAACAAATAAGTTTTAGTCAAATACGCAGTAAAATCATCAGTCAGGACGGACCAAGTCTCAATCCCCAGTAGTAAAAGACCCCACGCTCATCATCCAACGCGTGTCTCACCTCAATATAGCACTACGATGTGCAATCCAGGGTTTCTAACCCTCAGGACATCATTTACAATCATTACTCACCTCGAACCGGCTACAACTCTAGCTCGCGATGCCTTTTCCCCTCGAATCAGCCTTCACGCGCGTTGAATCTATTCAAAATCAGAACGAATACGTCACAATATGCTAAGGGAACAAAGCCCAGGCGAAAACAATCGAAAAACATCAAAAATCCCGAAATTAGCAAAACCCGAGCCCCGGGCCCACTTCTCGAAACTCAAAAGTTTTTACATCAACGGGTTCCTTATACTCCCACGAGTTCATACATATCAAAAGTTCTCAAATCCGACCTCAAATGGTCCTTCAAATCCCAATTTAAAAGTTCAAAATCCCAAGCCCTAATTCTTCTATTTTTAGCTTATGTTCCATGAATTTCTAGGTTAATTTCACAATAGAATCACGTTTTAGGTTCATAAATCTTACCTCCAATCACTTCTCCTTGAATCCCTTTTCAATCTCCCTCAAAGAGCTCTCAATATGATCAACTATGGTGGAAAAATGGCTCAAAAATCGTGGATGAAGTATTTTATAAACTTACTGCCCAGTTTTGGTATTTCTTCATCGCGATCGCGGCCTAAGCATCGCGATCGCGGCCTAAGCATCGCGATCGCGAAGAGCAAAATTCCACGACTCCAAAAATACACTGTGCGAACGTGATGACTTCACTGCGAACGCGATGCTTGATTTCCCAGGCCTGTGCGAATGCGACCCAACTGATGCGAACGCGAAGAACAAAAACCACTGGTTCCCCAAATACTTATACGCGAACGCAAAACACTGCATGCGAACGCGAAGCACAAGATCAAAGCCCTCCGCGAACACGAGACCTCAAACGCGAACGCGAAGGCTAAACTCAAGCCAACCCAAAATCCTTCTACGCGATCGTGATGGACCTCCAAAACCAATCCCGATCACACTACTAAGCCATAAATCACCCCCGAAGCTAACCGAACCATCGAAACTGTCATCCGAGCCCTCTAACACACAAGTCAACATCCGGTTGACTTTTCCAACTTGAACCTTCTCAAAAGAGACTAAGTGTCTCATTTCTGACCAAATCCACTCCGAACGCAACCTACTCAACTCGGTCATATAAAACACGGATAACGAAGCATAAAAAGCAGAAATGGGGGAAACGGAGCGGTAACTCATGAGACGACTGGCCGGGTCATCACATCGTCCCCAACTTAAACAAACGTTCGTCCTCAAACGAGTTAAGAAACATACCTGAAGCCTCAAATAGGTGAGGATATCTGCTCCGCATCTCCCGCTCGGTCTCCCAGGTAGCCTCCTCCACGGGCCGACCTCTCCACTGCACTTTCACTGAAGCTATATCCTTTGACCTCAACTTTCTCTGCATGGCTCTCCAAAACTGCAAAGTAAACTGATAGGTCAAATCATCATCCAACTGAATCGTGATGAAGTCCAAAACATGAGACGGGTCCCCAATGTACTTCCAGAGCATAGAAACATGAAATACCAGATGCACGCTAGACAAGCTGGGTGGCAAGGCAAGCTCATAAGTCACCTCCCCAATCCTCCGAAGCACCTCAAAAGGCCCAATGAATCGCGGACTCAACTTTCCCTTCTTCCCAAATCTCATAATACCCTTCATGGGTGAAACCTTCAGCAGAACCTTCTCGCCAACCATGTAGGACACATCTCGAACCTTCCGGTACGCATAACGCTTCTGTTGCGACTGCGCTATACGAAGACTCTCCTGAATCACCTTCACCTTATCTAAGGCATCCTAAACCAAATCTATCCCCAATGGCCTAGCCTCGTCGGGCTCGAACCAACCAACTGGAGATCTACAACGCCTCCCATAAAAAGTCTCATACGGAGCCATCTGAATACTCGACTGGTAGCTGTTATTGTAGGAAAACTTTGCAAGCGGTAGAAACGCATCCCATGAACCTCCGAAATCAATAACACAAGCACGCAACATGTCCTCCAATATCTGAATAGTATGCTCGGACTGTCCGTCCGTCTGAGGATGAAATGCTGTGCTCAACTCCACTTGAGTACCCAACTCTCTCTGCACGGTTCTCCAAAATTGGGAAGTAAACTGAGTACCCCGATCTGAAATAATAGAAACTGGAACACCATGTAGCCGAACAATCTCCTGAATGTATAACTCTGCTAACCGCTTTGAAGAATAGGTAGTACACACAGGAATGAAGTGCGCGGACTTGGTCAGCCGATTCACAATCACCCAAATAGCATCAAACTTCTTCAAAGTTCGTGGAAGTCCAACAACAAAGTCCATAGTAATCCTCTCCCACTTCCACTCGGGAATAACCATCTGCTGAAGCAAGCCACCCGGTCTCTGATGCTCATATTTCACCTGCTGACAATTGAGACACCGAGCTACAAATCCCACAATATCTTTCTTCATTCTTCTCCACCAATAGTGCTGCCTCAAATCCTGGTACATCTTCGCGGCACCCGGATGAATAGAATACCACAAGCTATGGGCCTCATCCAGAATCAACTCTCTAAACCCATCTACATTAGGCACGCAAATCCGGCCCTACATCCTCAACACCCCATCTTCACCGATGGTCACATCCCTGACATCATCATGCTGAACTCTGTACTTAAGGACAAGCAAATGTGGATCATCATACTGGCGCCCTTTGATGTGATCATATAAAGAAGACCGAGAAACCACACAAGCCAACACCCTACTGGGCTCCGAAATATCTAATCTCACAAACCGATTGGCCAAGGCCTGAACAACAACTGCAAGGGGTCTCTCCCCAACTAGAATATATGCCAAACTCCCCATACTCACTACCTTCCGGCTCAAAGCATCGGCCACCACATTGGCCTTTCCTGGATGGTATAATATGATGATATCATAATCCTTAAGCAACTCTAACCATCTCCGCTGCATCAAATTAAGATCCTTTGCTTGAATAAATGTTGAAGACTGCGATGATCAGTGAATACCTCACAAGATACTCCATACAAGTAGTGCCTCCAAATCTTCAATGCATGAACTATGGTAGCCAGCTCCAAATCATGAACAGGGTAATTCTTCTCATGGGGCTTCAACTGACGAGAAGCATAAACAATAACTCTACCCTCCTGCATCAATACACAACCAATCCCAACTCTCGAGACATCACAATATACGGTATATGAACCTGAAGCTGATGGCAAAACCAATACTGGAGTTGTGGTCAAAGCTGTCTTGAGCTTCTGAAAGCTCTTCTCACACTCATCCGACCATACAAATGGAGCACCCTTCTGAGTCAACTTGGTCAAGGACGATCCGATAGATGAGAATCCCTGAACAAACCGGCGATAATAGCCTGTCAACCCAAGAAAGCTATGAATCTCTGTGGCTGAGGACGGTCTGGGTTAACTCTGAACCGCCTCTATCTTCTTTGGATCAACCTGAATACCCTCGCTGGACACCACGTGTCCCAAGAAAGCCACTGAACTAAGCCAAAATTCACACTTGGAGGACTTTGCATAAAGCTTCTCCTCCCTCAGTCTCTGCAATACAACCCTCAAATGCTCCGCATGCTCCTCCTGACTATGAGAGTACACCAGAATGTCATCAACGAATACTATAACGAACGAATCCAGATAAGGCCAAAATACACTGTTCATCAAATGCATAAACGCTGCTGGGGCATTGGTCAACCCGAAAGACACAACAAGAAACTCATAATGACCATATCTGGTCCTGAAAGCAGTCTTAAGAATATCTGAATCCCTGATCTTCAACTGGTGATAGCCCGAACGGAGATCAATCTTGGAGAACACTCTCGCTCCTTGAAGCTGGTCAAATAAATCATCAATGCGAGACAATGGATACTTGTTCTTAATTGTTACCTTGTTCAATTGCCTATAATCGATGCACATTCTCATTGTGCCATCCTTCTTCTTTACAAACAGAACCGGCGCACCCCAAGGTGACATGCTAGGCCGAATGAACCCCCTATCTAGGAGTTCCTGAAGTTGCTCCTTAAATTCTTTCAACTCTGCTGGTGCCATATGATACGGCAGAATAGAAATAGGCTGAGTGCCCGGCACCCGGTCAATACCAAAATCAATATCCCTGGCCGATGGCATGCCCGACAGGTCTGCAGGAAACACATCGGGAAAATCCCTCAAAACTGGAACAGAATCAATATTAGGAGTCTCAGCTCCACATCCCTAACAAACGCTAAATATGAAAGGCAACCCTTCCCAACCATACGCTGGGCCTTTAAGAAAGATATCACTCTACTAGGAACATAATTAGCCACACCAGGCCACTCGATCCGCGGTACACCCGACATAGCCAAAGTGACTGTCTTAGCATGACAGTCTAGAATAGCACAACACGGAGATAGCCAATCCATGCCCAAAATGACATCAAAATCCACCATGCTCAATAGCAATAGATCTACTCGGGTCTCCAAACCCCCAATAGTCACCACACATGACCGGTACACACGGTCTACAACAACAGTATCACCCACGGGGTAGATACATGAACAGGTAAAGCAAGAAACTCACGGGGCGTACCCAAATAATGAGCAAAGTATGATGACACATAAGAAAAAGTGGAACCGGGATCAAATAATACAGAGACATCTCTATGGCAGACTGAAACAATACCTGTAATGACAACATCTGAAGCAATAGCATCTGTCATGCCTGGAATAACATAAAGATGAGCCTGGCCACTACCTGATCGACCTCCCCCTCTAGGGCGACCCCTGGCTACCTAACCCCCACCCCTAGCTGGCTGGGCGGGTGGTGAAGTAACTGGAGCAGAAGTCGAGGGCTAACCCCTCTATTGAAGCTGACCATCATGAAGTCGAGGGCACTGCCTCCTTATATGTCCAAACTCTCTACACTCATAACAACTACCCGGTGCTGTAGATGGGGACTGAAGGGAACCCCTGGCACCGGAATGACCAGTAGAAGGACCTAGCATGGAAGAACCTTGGACTGATGGGGCATGTGACGAGCTCTGGCTGGTAGGGCACTAAGTGATGACTGGCCCCGCTGATATACATGATGATCATGACCCGAAGATGCCTCGCGTTACTCTAGACGGGCCGACTGAGCGGGCCTGAAAGAACAACTTCTACCATGCTGGAACTGGCCCCTCGAAGGAGTACCACTATAACTGCCCGATCCTCGAGGCCTCTTGGACTCCCTCTCCTCTCAATCCTGACAGCGAACCGTCTCAATCTCGCGCGCGATATCAACCACCCCCTCGAACGTATCACCCAACACCCTCTCTCCGGTCATAAGAATACGGAGATGATAGTTAAAGCCATCAACAAATCTCCTGATCCTCTCACGATCTGTCGGAACCATCCAAACGGCATGACGGGCCAACTCAGAAAACCTCGACTCATACTGTGACACAGTCATATCCCCCTGTCTCAACCACTCAAACTGTCTACGTAGCTCCTCTCTGCAGGACTATGGCACATACTTCTCTAGGAAGAGAATGGAGAACTGCTGCCAAGTAAGGTGCGTTGCACCCACAGGCCTACACCTCTCATACGCCTCCCATCAAGTGAAGGCAGTCCCAGTAAACTGAAAGGTGGTAAATGCCACACCACTAGACTCAAGAATCCCTGCTGTACGGAGCATCCACTGACACTTATCTAGAAAACCCTGGGCATCCTCGCCCTCAACATCACTGAATGACGGAGGCTGGAGTCTACCAAACTTTTCAAGATGATGCTGCTCATCATCCGGCATAACCGGAACAACAAACGCCTGAGCTGGTGCAACTGGCTGGGCTGGAGGTGCCCCTGGTGTCTGTAGTCCCTGTACTACCTGCTCAGGTGTGCGAGCAGCAGGGGTCTGATTGCCTCCCCCGGCCTGTAAAGTAGCTGCTGCTGCTATGGTGGCTGAAACTGCCTGAGCCAAGACAGTGCAAACTGTCAAGATCTGTGCCAAGGCCTCCTGTAGACCCAGGATCATGATGGGCACAGCTGGTGCCTGAACTGGTGCTGCTAGAGCCTGATCCGGAGCTGGGGCAGCTGGTGGATCAACAGGTGCTGCCCTCGCTGCTCTACCTCTACCACGACCACGACTGCGTCCACGGCCTCTGGTGGCCTCAGTAGGTAGCACTGGTGGTCGTCCACCTCATCCGGTAGCTCACGTCCTCACCATCTGTTAGAGAATAGAATAACATAAGTTTAGTTCTCGGATCAACAAGGTCGCACGACAAGAATTTCAAGAATATGAAGTTTTTCCGAAAAAGGTTCTACATCCGCTCGAGGATAAATATAGACGTTTTCGTACCGATACGCGAGACTCTACTAAACCCGCTCATGACTCGTGAGACCTATGTAACCTAGGCTATGATACCAACTTTCCACGACCTAATTCCCTAACCCGGTCGTGATGGCGCCTCTCATGAAGACAAGGCCAGCCAGACCAAAATAGAACATCTCTTTTAAACAGTTAAATATCATAAACAGTTCTAAAGCATGATATAATATCCATAATTTGCGGAATTAACAATAACAACAGTAAAAGCCATCCCGACACAGCCCAAACCGAGGTGCCACAAGTCATGAGCAACTAAGAGAAATCTTGATACAGTCTACTAATCACTAAACCCAATACGATAGTTCTAAGAACATGAAAATGATAAGATAAGGGAGGCACGGGGGCTGCGGACGCCAACAACTACCTCGTGATCTCCGAAACACTGCCTGGACGGGAAGATCAGCACTCAGGAGCGGACTCTGCGATGCCTGAATCTGCACACACGGTGTAGGGAGTAATGTGAGTACTCCGACCCAGTGAGTAATAATTATAAATAATGGCTGAAAGCATGAAAACACGTAAAGGAACAAAGCAATTCTATATCAAAGCAGTAAAAATCACGTAAAGCAGTAAATCAGTGGAGAAGTCAAGTGAAATCTCTTTAAATCAGGTAAAACTTGAAATTTAGCAGGTAAATAACATGTAGAAATCTGCCCCTCGGGCACAATATCAATCACTCAGAACAGTATCAGCTCTTCGGGCTCACTCTCATCATATCGCTGCGGCGTGCAGCCCGATCCGTACATCGCTGCAGCGTGCAGCCCGATCCATATAGATAGTCGACTGCGCTCACTGGGGGTGTGCAGACTCCGGAGTAGTATGATAAAAAATTCCTCTCATTTAGGAATAGTATGATAAAACCAGCTCGAACGTTTAAAACAGATAGAAACATGACCGAGGAGATGATTTTTAACAAGTATAGTGAGGAAAATCAGTCAAAATCCCCGAAGGGTTTAAATAGTTGGCACGAAGCCCAAATATGGCAATTAGCCCAAATCATGATGATAACAAATAAGTTTCAGTCAAATACGCAGTAAAATCATCAGTCGGGACGGACTAAGTCTCAATCCTCAGTAGTAAAAGACCCCACGCTCATCATCCAGCGCGTGTCTCACCTCAATATATCACTACGATGTGCAATCTGGGGTTTCAAACCCTCAGGACATCATTTACAATCATTACTCACCTCGAACCGGCTATAACTCTAGCTCACGACGCCTTTGCCCCTCGAATCGGCCTCCACACACGTCGAATCTATCCAAAATCAGAACGAATACGTCACAATATGCTAAGGGAACAAATCCCAAGCGAAAACAATTGAAAAATATCAAAAATCCCGAAATTAGCAAAACTCGAGCCCCGAGCCCACTTCTCGAAACTCAGAAATTTTTATATCAACGGTTTCCTTATCCTCCCACGAGTTCATACATATTAAAAGTTCTCAAATCCGACCTTAAACGGTCCTTCAAATCCCAATTTAAAAGTTCAAAATCCCAAGCCCTAGTTCTTCCATTTTTAGCTTAGGTTCCATGAATTTCTAGGTTAATTTCATAATAGAATCACGTTTTAGGTTCATAAATCTTACCTCCAATCACTTCTCCTTGAATTCCTCTTCAATATCCCTCAAAGAGCTCTCAAAATGATCAACTATGGTGGAAAAATGGCTCAAAAATCGCGGATTAAATGTTTTATAAACTTATTGCCCAATTCTGATTTTCCTTCATCGCGATCGCGGCCCAAGCCTCGCGATCGCAAAGAGGAAAATTCCATGACTCCAAAAATACACTATGCGAACGTGATGACTTCACTGCGAACGCGATGCTTGATTTCCCAGACCTGTGCGAACGCGACCCAACTGATGCGAACGCGAAGAACAAAAACCACTGGACCCCCAAATACTTATACGCGAACGCAAAACACTACATGCGAACGCGAAGCACAAGATCAAAGCCCTCCGCGAATGCGAGACCTCAAACGCGAATGCGAAGGTTAAACTCAGGCCAACCCGAAATCCTTCTGCGCGATCGCGATGGACCCTACGCGATCGCGAAGGCTTAAAACCTGCAACATCTGGTCAGCCAATTCTGCAACTTCTCAAAGCTAAAAATGGTCCGATTGACCATCCGAAACTCACCCGAGGCCCCTGGGACCTCAACCAAACACACCAACACATCCTAAAACCTCATTCAAACTTGCTCCAATCATCAAAACACCTCAAACAACATCAAATTACCCAAAATTCAGCGGATTCAAGCCTAAGTTTTCTAAAACTTTTGAAATACGCTTTCGATCAAAAACCCAACCAAACCATGTCCGAATGACCTGAAATTTTGCACACACATCAAAAATGACATAACGAAGCTACAACAACTCTTAGATTTCCATTCCAACCCTCGGATCAAAATCTCGCCTAACAACCGGAAATCGCCAAAATACTAACTTCGCCAATTCAAGCCTAATTCTACACTGGACCTCCAAAACCAATCCCGATCACACTCCTAAGACATAAATCACCTCCCGAAGCTAACCGAACCATCAGAATTCTCATCCGAGCCCTCTAACACACAAGTCAACATCCGGTTGACTTTTCCAACTTGAACCTTCTCAAAAGAGACTAAGTGTCTCATTTCTTACCAAATCCACTCCTAACGCAACCTACTCAACTCGGTCATATAAAACACGGATAACGAAGCATAAAAAGCAGAAATGGGGGAAACAGAGCGGTAACTCATGAGACGACTGGCCGGGTCGTCACATCGTCCCCAACTTAAACAAATATAACTTGTACCCAACCAGAGTCTTTTAAGGCTTCATTAATCTTCTTTGGCTCAATTTGAGAAATGAGTGCAATGTTTGCCTTCTTCTTGAGAGCTCCCCTAGTCTTCATTCCTTCGTTTGGATCCCCTATGATAAACTTCTAAGGATATTCTAGTTCACTTCTCCATTCATTTGGTTGCGTTCCAACTATAGGAGTAGTTGACTCTTGTTGTGGTTTAATATGGTTACTAACAGCTTAACTAGTCGACTTCGTGACTATGTCTGTACTATCAGTCGACTATTGTGACTTGTTTGTCTGTGATGCTTCTTGACTGATATCTTCATCACTTGAAATGATACCTTTCTCGGCCATAACATTATTGTCATCAAATATAGCATGCACTATTCTTCTACAGATAAAATACATTTATTTTAAACTCTAAAAGATTTACTGTTAATAAAATAACCGAGAAAAATACCTTCATCACTCCTTGGATCAAACTTTTCAAGGTTGTCCTTACAATTATTGTGGATGAAACATTTACTTCTGAACTGATGGAAGTAGCCTATATTAGGCCTTTTACGTTTTCATAATTTATATGGAGTCTTCTTCAGGATGAGTCTTATGAAACATTTGTTAAGTATATGACATGCCGTGCTTATTGTTTCTGGCCAAAAATGATTTGGCAATAAATGTTCTAATATCATTGTTCTAGCCATATCTTGCAGAGTTCTATTCTTGCGTTAAAGTAACCCATTCTGTTGTGGTGATCTTGGGGCTGGAAATTATAAGTATATCCTTGATCATTGTAGAATTCTTCAAAGGCTATGCTTTCAAATTCTCCTCCGTGGTCACTTTGTATGGTTGAGATGGGATACACCTTTTCTCTTTCAATTTTTTTGCAAAAAATCTCAAAATTTTTCAAAGCTTGATCTTTATGAGGTAAGAAAATTACCCATGTAAAACGTGAGTAATCATCAACAATAACAAAAACATATCATTTACCTTCAATGCTAGAAGTTCTAGTAGGTCTAAACAAGTCGATGTGAAGTAATTGTAGGGATTGGCTTTAGACACAATGTCTTTGTCTTTGAAAGAGTTTCTGGTTTGTTGCAAGATGGCACACATCACATACATGATTTCTAAAAAAATGAGTTTGGGAAGGCCAATAACCAGATCATGCTTGGAGGGTTTTTCAATTAAATGCATGTTTGCATGGCCAAGCTTTTTATGCATAGCCATGGATCATTAGATAAGGATGCCAAACAAATATGACCATCTAGGTTTTCAATGTCATCTTGAATGTATACATTTCCATACCTTTTTCCTGGCAGAATAATTTTACCTGACTCATCTTCAGTGGCACACCTTGTTTTCTTGAATTTAACTTCATATCCAGAATCACATAGTTGACTTATGCTCAAGAGATTGTAGTTGAGTCCATCCACAAGGTATACACCTGTAATATCATAGTTTTTGCTGAATGGCACTGTGCCGGTACCAACGATCTTTCCTTTTGAATCATCACCAAATTTGAAATTTCCTCCATTTATTTTCATGACTTCTTTGAACAGATTTTTGTCACCCGTCATGTGATTGGAACACGCAATGTCTAAATACAATTTCCATTTTCGACTCTTTCTGTGGTGTTCCTACAAAATAGAATTATCACATTCTTTTAGGTACCCAAACTTGCTTGGGTCCTTGTTGGTTAGTTCCACTAGGATCAGTTTCCAAATCCATCCTAAAATATTAGATTTACGAAATCTACAGAAGGAATATTTATGTATATCCTTGTTATAGTAATGACACATAGGCGTTGATCCAATTTTTGATTTACCACTGGTATTAGTACTTGCGGACTCACTTCTAACATGTCTTTTCCCAGTTGACTTGTAAGTCACTTGGTTAGACTTGATAGAACTGTGACTGTTGGATTTTTGCATGCCATTAAGTTGCAATTCCAATTCCCGAACCTCATCTTGAAGAACGCCTGTTTCGATTTTAGACTTCAAGTTTGAGTTCCCAGTCCTTCTTTTTCTATTGAGTCTCTTTAATTCATTTATCATTTTTGAGACTCCTTTAGAGTAAGATCAAGAATATCCTACAATTCATTATATCTGTCACAGTTATATGGACTTACCTCACTTGTTTCACCTCGTGCCATGAAGCAATTTTCAGTATCTTCTTTGCAATCATCGTATGATGCATCTCCTTCAGTCCAGCAACCAGAGTATTTGTTTATATCATTTTTCCAAAATAGTCATGAAACACAGGTTTGTTATTTCTTCATGTTCTGAGCTATCTTCATCACTCTAGCTTCCGAATGTTTATTGAACCCTCTAGAGACCTTTCTTTTAAGATCCCGATATTTAGCTTGAACATGTCCATACCTTCTACATTCAAAATATTTTTCATCATTTTTGTCTTGTTCATTGTATTGTTTGGTTCTTCTAGATGACATCCTTCTCTTTTTTTTTTTGTATTTTTGTATCTTCTCATCAATCCATTCGTATTTTTTGACACCATGACAATTTCTTCTTCAAGAGCTTATGCGTCATCATCAATATCGATCTCAAGTCCTTCTGTTGTAGATTTGAAGGAGACTGTTTTTTTCTTCTCTCCCTGACAAGACTGTTTTTTTTCTTCTCTCCCTGACACGTTTTCTTGAGATGTGTTTTTTCAAATGCTAAGAGATCTCCACGTAGTTCATCATATGACAGTTTGTCCAAATCTTGAGATTCAAGTGCAACTAACTTTGTTTGCCATGTGGTAGACAAACTTCTTAGGATTTTTCGAACCTGCTCACCACTTGAGTAAGGTTTAACAAAGGCTTTCAGATCGCAAATAATTTTTCTAAATCTTGCAAATATTTTCTCAATGGATTCACCTTGATTCATCTGGAGAGTTCATAGTCGTGAACTAACAAATTTATTCGTATTTCTTTCACTTTGCTAGTTCCTTCATAAGTGACTTCCAGTTTATCCCACATTTCCATTGTGGTATCACAACTTGAAATTTTTTTATATTCTTCTCCACTTATAGCATCATAGAACAAGTTTCGTGCCTTAGCATTAACTTGAACAACAACCACTTGCCCGTCAGAGTAGTCATCTATATCTTCAGGATCAACGGGTGGTTGTCCTGATACTGGAAGAGGATAGTTTCCCTTTTGATAACATGCCATACTTTGACATCATAGGCCTTCACATAAATTTCCATGTGCACCTTCCAATGAGAGAAGTAGTTTCAATTGAAATATGATGGCCTTACTTGCGATGTCCCTTCTTGAAAGAGTGCTCCAATAGTTATTTGGTTTGACATGATCTTTTCTTACTAGCTGTTGGGCAAAAAAAAATATGTGAGATCTGCTCTGATACCAATTGAATGTACAAGGGGGGAGGGGGTGAATTGCCGATTTTTCTTTTTCCCTTGTGTTGGAAGGGTGTTCTCTCTTCAAAGCTCCTTTAAAGTTTCGTAAAATTATGTTGATGTTATCTCTAAACACAACCTCACTTTTGAATCTAAGTACGCTCACGATATTTTCGATACAATGTCTCATCAATATTTCTCTCTCTCTCTCTCTTCTCTCTACTGATTACACTGTAAAATTTGTTAAGATTACAATTCTTGTTTAGAGTAGAACAAAGAGTATGAAGTTGGTATGATCAAAGTATAAAATTCTTCCTTGATAATTTGCATTATATACTTGATCTTGGCTTGACGTATCTTTGGGAGACTGTTGAGAGATTTGCGATCCCAAGGGAATTGATACTCGGAGTTGAATCTATCAAATATAAGATTGTTGAAAAGTCTATCCAAAAAAATTACTTATTTTACAAACAAAATCTATCACCCAATAGAATTATAAAGTTACCGCGATGATGTACAACTACCGGTTTCACGACCCGGAACTCCATCCTTGGGATTGTGATGACGCCTAACATTTCGCTTGTTAGGCAAGCCAATGTTAGTTAAATTACTTAACCAATTTTTAACCATTCAAATCAAATAATTAATAGAAATAAACTGTAAAAGGCGTGATCTAAACATATCCCAAAATATGGAGTCACGAATACATGATCATCTAGAGTGCTACAGATAAAGTCTGAATAAAATACAACTGTCTGAAACTAAATAAACAGTAAACTGGATGAAGAAAGGGACCTTAGGGCTACGGACGTCGTGCTTCTATACCTCAAGTCTCCACTGCAGCTGAATCCAAGCAAAGACACTACTAAATGTCGATGGGACAAACACCGAGATCTACGAAAGAAGTGTAGAAGTGTAGTATGAGTATAATCGACCCAATGCACTCCCTATGTGTCGAGCCTAAATCTCGACGAGATAGTGACAAGGCTATGACAAGACACCTACATAAATCTTGTAAAAGTATATACATAAAGCAACAAAGTAACAAGTGCGACAACTAAAGATTAACTGGGAGGGGACAAATGAAAGGGAAGTGCTAAAGAACGGCAAGTACAAAATCACCAAAAAACCTTTTTCCAAAAAGAAAGAATATCATTGATCAGGTATCCAAGTAAAGCAAAGAAATCCATAATGGCACAACATCACCCTTCATGCTTTTATTCTCATCCTCACCATGTAATATTATAAATAAAATGGCAGGGAATCACCCTTCATGCTTTGACTCTCAACCTAACATGATGTGATAAATGATAATAAGCAATCAAATGCACGCCATCACCCTTCGTACTTTAATCCTCACAATCTCTTAAATAAATAATATTGTATTCAAATAAGGTATGACAAACCCTTTGTACTTTTCACTCTTCCTCACCAAGCAACAACATTAATTCAAAATAGCAAAACAAGGTGCGAAGATATTTCTCTTCAATCTTAGTGTATTGATAATTTATCTCAACTTTTAAATTCCAACAACTCCAAAACAACCAATAGATATAAAGGCGAATAATTAAATAAGTAATAATCTAACTACGACATGAGAAACATAGTCATTGAACCAACATATTATAATAAAACAATTTCACACGCATGTTGTATCCCTATAACAACGTATATATGTTCGTCACCTTACATATACGCCGTCCCAACACGTAATTCACATAGCAAATAGATCAACAACTCCTAATCCCTCAAGTCAAAGTTAACCACGATACTTACCTCACTCCGCAACAAAATCAAATGCTCAACAACGGATTTTTCTTTAGAATTAGCCTCAAAACCAATCAAATTTAGCCAAATATAGTTTAAATAATTCAAAATAGGCTTTAGAAACTACACATGAGTGAAAAAGATTCAATCTTTAATGAGTTTGAAAAAAGTCAACCAACGTCAACCCTAGGCCCGCTTAGTCAAAATCAGAGATTTGGACCAAAACCCAATTACCGTTCACCCCCCAACCCGGTTATGTGATTTGTTACGAAATACGACCTCATTTTGAGGTCTAATCTTGATTTCTCAAAATCCCCAATTTCTGTCCAAATTCCTAATTTCTACCACGAAAAATCCTATATTAAAGGTTAAAATTAATAGGTGTTTATGGAAATATAACAAAACAAGTTAAAATTCACTAACAAATGGATTAGGGACGAAAAACCTCTTCAAAATTGCCTCTAGGTCGAGCTCTAACTTCAAATTGGTGAAAAATGGTTCGAATCTCGTCTTTTAGATATTTAATACCTGGGTGTTAGATGTTCTTCAAGTTAGTGAAGCACTTTACGAGGTCACAAAGAACTGCGGCCAAAAGGCTTTCGCGTTCGCGAGGTACCCTTCGCGTTGGCAAAGGATTAGCTCCCTCCCTTGCCTTCGTGTTCGCAAGCTGTGATGACCCAAAAGGTCATCTTATATTTTAGAACTCGATTCTGCGCTCCTAAGCCCCAAAAATCTCGTTTTAACCCTCCTTGATTTGTGCGCGTAGTCCGGGCGTAGTTCCTGAAAGCTTTTATGTTAGAAAGTTGATAAAAATAAGAAATTTTGCCTTAAAAGTTGATTTTAGTTGACTTCAGTCACTGTTTTGAATAGACGGACCCGGACCCATGTTTTGATGGTCCCGGTGGGTCCGTAATGAAATATGGGACCTGGGTGTATGTCCGGAATCGAATTTCGAGGTCCCTAGCTCGAGATATAAATTTTTGTTGAAAATTGAAAGTTTGAAAATCTAATGGTTTTAAGAATTGATTGATGTTTGGCCTAATAGGTACCGAGTCCGTATTTTTGTTCTAGAGCCCGATACAAGTCAAATATAATATTTATAACTTATCTGTGAAATTTGGTGAGAAACAAAATTGGTTTGATGTGATCCGGTTGTGAAGTTAGAAGTTTTAAAGCTTTCTTAAAAATTTCATTTGATTTGGTGTTTAATTCATAGTTCTAGGTGTTATTTTGGCGGTTTGATCACGTGAGCAAGTTCGTATGATATTTTAGGACTTGGGTGCATGTTTGTTTTGGATCCCCGAGGGCTCGGGTGAGTTTCAGATTAGGCTACGGGTTGTTTTGGGCTTAGGAAAAATCTAGTTTTTGGCTTCAGCTGTCATCTAGTGTTTTCTTCTTCGCATTGGCGAAGGAACTCTCACGAATGCGAAGAGTAAACCGGGGCAGGATGAGTTTCTTCTTTGCGAACGCGAATTTTGGGTCGCGAACATGAAGCAATGGCATCATTACCCTTCGCGAACGCGACCAATCTCTAGCGAACACGTAGGCATGGGACCTGTGGGAGGGAAACCGATCAATACTCTTCGCGAATGCGGCACAGGGATCTTGAACGCGTAGGATGGTGGGTATAAGCCTTCCTGAACGCGAAGGGTATCTCGCGAATGCGTAGGCTATTTGAGCCGCTGCTTTACGATCGCGGCAGGCCCTTCGCGAACGCGAAGTTGGCCTGACGCCCAGACTTTAAGACATTTCAAAAACGGGATTTTACCCATTTTTCATAAACTCTCCATTAGAGCTCGCCCTAGGTACGATTTTGAAGGGAAAACTCAGCACCAATTCATAGGTTTGTACTCCTTAACTCATTTTCTTCCATTTCTTACATCACCCATTGAATTCCTAACCCTAATCTTTGTTCTTTCATGGTAGAAAACTAGGGATTTAGGAAGAATTGGGGATTTTTGCAAATTGGAGATTTAGACCTCAAATTGAGGTCGGACTCCAAAACCAATTATATATCCGGGCTCGTTGGTGAATGGGTAAATGAATTTTGGTCCGAACCTCGGGTTTTGACTAAGCAGGCGCGAGGTCGATTTTTGACTTTTTGGGGGAAAGTTTGAGAAATCTAAATTTATGCATTATAGTTGATTCCTATAGCAATAATTGATGTTATTGAGTTAATTGTTGCTAGATACGAGTGGTTTGGAGGTGGATACCAGAGAAAAAGCGGTAATTGAGCATTGAGTGGCCCGTGGAGCATGGTAAGTGTCGTGTCTAACTTTAACTTGAGGATTAGGAACTCTTGACTTATTTGCTATATTAAATCCATGTGAACGGCATATAGGTGAGGTGACGAGTACCTATGCGCCGCCAATTTAACTTTTTTTGCCTGTTTCTTTCCCGTTCTTCCTATATTGTCTTTTTCTTGCCTTAACAGCTACTTGATTTACTTGTATTCCCATGCTTAATTGCTACTTGATAGACATTGTTTCTCCTTGTTGAAAGTATTAGTTATTTAGTAGCTTCATTGACTCATGTTATTTGCTTAAGCTAGTTATCGGTACTTTGAAGGCATATTCTGGATTGGTCTCGCTGAGTAGTATTACTTGTGTAAAGTCTCATAGGGTATAAGCTTCCTAATTGTTTTGGTTTGAGGTTTAGACTTATGAAGGATTATGTGATTTGAATTCTGAAATTTTTGTACTTGCTGAATAACTGATACGGAAATGGTGGGATCAGGTTGCGCGCCACAACAGGTGGAATAAGGGTGATATATCGAGGAGGAATAAGGGTGAAATGAGATGTATGGTGGGATCGGGTTGCACGTCGTAATAGGTATAATAAGGGTAGATTGTGGTGAAATAAGGGTGAACTGTGATTATGATTATTGTGATATGGTGGGACGGGATTGCACGCCACAACACTTTTATTTATACTCTGTTGTTTATGTTAACAAGGGGAAATAAGGAAGGAATATGAGATGTAGGGTGGGATCGGGTTGCACGTCGCAGCAACCTATATGCTTATATTTTTCCTTGACTATGATAGCTAAATGGTAGTCCTAAATTGCACTTAAGGATTGGTAATAGCGTAACAACTAATGATATGCTTCGAGAACTGTATTCACTTCTTGCGAGTTACTCCTCTATTTTATCCTATCTTTCTTTCTGCTTTTATTATACACTGTATGTAGGTATTATTGTGATTACCCTGCCGTAGCCTCATCACTCCTTCATCGAGGTTAGGCTCGGCACTTACCAATACATGGGATCGTGTCACGACCCAAGTTCGCCATCCGTAAACTGTCATGACGGCACCTAGTCTCTACGACTAGGTAAGCCTAACAATTTCGAAAAGAGAAAACAAATGTGGAAAAACTAATTAAAACTGAAGATAAATAAATATAGAAATGTTTAAGGTGCCGCTCGGCATATACAAAATAAACTCTCAAACTGGAACAACTCCCAATACCCGAAATCTCATGAAAGCACAAGCTATGGTTATTACATAGTGTTCTAACTCTAGAATATCTAAATCAAAGTGAATACAGAAGGGCTATAATTACTAGAGATAATGGAAAGGGACTCCTCGGTCTGCGGACGTGGCAGATATACCTCAAAGTCTCTAGAGGATAGCCTCACCTCAAGGATGATAGGGCTGAGCCGAAGAACCTGGATCTGCACATGAAAAACATGCATAGAAAGGGCATGAGTACACCACGGCGGTACTCAGTAAGTGCCAAGCCTAACCTCGGTCAGGTAGTGACAAGAAAAGTCAGGGCCCTATTGAATATAGATGAAAAACAAGGTAAAACAGTCTAGAATATGACAGTATAATTAAATGCTAACAGTATGAAGTAACACAGGATAAAAGGAATAACAACAACTATAACAGAGACAAAATAATCACAGAAGGAATACAGCTCAACACAGAGATAATAATCAGGGATCTCCCAGGATACCGTCTTGTAGTCCCCAAACGTAAATACGCGGGGATCACTCAATATCCCGAGGATCTCTTAGTATCCTCAATATGTATGCTGGGAATCTCTTGATATCTCGAGGATCTCTTAGTATCCTCAATATACGTGCTGGGAATCTCTCGGTATCCCGAGGATATCTTAGTATCCTCAATATATGTGCTGAGGATCTCTTAGTATCCTCAATATATGTGCTGGGGATCTCTTGGTAACCCGCACTACAGTCCAAATCAATATATGTGCAGGGGATCTCTTGAAATACAAATCCATAGTCCCAAAGTATACATGCAGGGGGATCTCCCGGGATACCGTCCCGTAGTCCCAAAGTAAACACACAGCAGCAATACGGAGAATATTCAGTTCAATCAAATTTCATACCAAGGTAAACAGATATTTCTAACCTAGCATGCTGCACATAACTCAAATAAAGTAGTTTGATCAAGTAAAACAATTAAGTCAATTAGACATGCTTACCTAAGCTAATAGTAGGCTTAAATTACAAGTAGTATAAACAGGAAAGGAAACACCGTTATAGTTACTTAATGAAACAAAAAATTTCAACAATTAGCACAAGTACACACTCGTCACCTCACGTACAAGGCATCTCAAATATCAACAATACAAATCCTAATGGGAGTTCCCCCCACAAGGTTAGGCAAGCCACTTACCTCGAACCAGCTCAATCAACTCGAAACCACGTTCTTGCCACGAGTATTCGACTCCAAATGGCCCAAATCTATTTAAAGTAATTGCATAATGTAAATATAACTTCAAGTAACTAATTCAACTAATTAATTCTAAGCTAATACGCAAAATTAGGAAAAATGACCAAAATGCCCCCCGGGCCTAAGTCTTAGAATTTGGTAAAATTTACAAATTCAGAATCCTCACACTCTCACGAGTTCATTCATACCAAGAGTACCAATATCGGACCTCAAATGATCCCTCAAATCACTACTCAAAGCTCTCTAATTAACCAAGTCCTAACCCCCAATTACCGCTGATTTTCCTTCAAATTTCATGCTTACAATGATAAAAATCACCATAATAACGAGCTTATGGACCAAGGACCTTACCTCAATGAATCCCCTTAAATATCTCCCTTGAAAATGCTCCCCAAAGCTTCTTCCCGTTTGAAAAGAGATGAAAAATGACTCAAATTCGTGAAGGCATCTATTTATATGTTCTGCCCAGCGATACCGCATCTGCGGTCCAATCACCGCACCTGCGGAACAGCTCTTGGGCATAATCAATCGCTTATGCAGTTTTTCGTTAATCCACTTATCCGCACCTGCACCCCAGGCTCCGCATTTGCGGGCTCGCAGGTGCGACACACCTTCCGCATCTGTGGCTTCTAGCTTCTTCGCCTGTGGCCGCATCTGCAGCTTGATCTCTCTTCTGCAGTCATCGCACCTGCGGCTCCCTAACCGCAGGTGCAGTTATGACAGTAAGATCAGCAGCTAAAGCTGCTCTAACAATCTCCCAAACTCCCCGTTAACCATCCAAAATCATCCTGAGGCCCCCGGGACCTCAACCTAAAGCACGAACAAGTCATATACCACTATCCAAACTAATACCAATCTTCGAAACACCTAAAACAACATCATCAACAACAACAACAACAACCCAGTGTAATCCCACAAGTGGGGTCTGGGGAGGGTAATATGTACGCAGACCTTACCTCTACCTCGAGGGGCAGAGAGGTTGTTTCCAGGAGACCCTCGGCTCGAAGAGGCAACAAGAGACATTATATTAGTACTATCAATATACTCATAATAAAACAACATAAAATACCATAAAAACCATAACATAACATAAATACCATAAAAAACAAAGTAACATCAATATAAGAGATATAGGAAATACGAGAAAGATGTAAGGTATTAATACACAGAAGATAAATCCCATCATCAGTAGTTGATCAATAGCAATCTAAGACTAATTCCTAACTGGCTAGTCTCACTCTAGTGCGCTGTAAAAAAGACATCACAATTTCCCCTAACCTACAACCTTAATGCTCGATCTCCACAATTCCCTGTTTAGGGCCATGTCCTCAATAACCCTAAGTCGCGCCATATCCTGCCTGATCACCTCTCCCCAATATTTCTTAGGTCTCCCTCTACCTTTCCTCGTACCCACCACCGCCAGTCGTTCACACCTTCTCACCGGTGCATCAGTGTTCCTCCTCTGAATGTGCCCGAACCATCTGAGTCTTGCTTCCCGCATCTTGTCCTCCATGGGGGCCACCCCCACCTTCTCTCGAATATCTTCATTTCTAATCTTATCCTTCCTTGTATGCCCGCACATCCACCTCAACATCCTCATCTCTGCAACTTTCATCCTCTGGATGTGTGAGATCTTCACCGGCTAACACTCGGTCCCATACAACATAGCAGGCCTAACCACTGCCCTATAAAATTTACCTTTAAGTAACAGTGGCACTTTCTTGTCACACAGGACTCCCGTCGCTAACTTCCATTTCATCCACCCCACCCCTATACGGTGTGTGACATCCTCGTCGATCTCCCCGGACCCTTGAATAAACGACCCCAGGTACTTGAAACTACCCCTCTTAGGGATGACTTGAGAATCAAGCCTCACTTCCACTCCTGCTTCCGTCGGCTCTGCCCCAAATTTGCACTCAAGGTATTCCGTCTTCATCCTGCTCAACCTGAAACCTTTGGACTCAAGGGTATGTCTCCAAACCTCTAACCTCTCGCCGACTCCGCGTCGTGTCTCGTCGATTAGGACTATGTCATCAGCAAATAGCATGCACCATGGAACCTCCCCCTGAATATGATGCGTTATAGCATCCATCACCAGGGCAAATAGGAAAGGGCTGAATGCAGACCCTTGGTGCAACCCCGTAATAACTGGAAAATAATCTGAATCGCCTCTTGCTGTCCTAACCCGAGTCTTAGCTCTATCATACATGTCCTTAATCGCCCTAATGTAGGCAACCGGGACCCCTTTAGCCTCTAAGCATCTCCATAAGACCTCCCTAAGAACCCTGTCGTACGCTTTCTCTAGATCGATAAACACCATGTGGAGATCCTTCTTCTTATCCCTGTATTGTTCCACCATCCTCCTAATAAGGTGGATAACTTCTATGGTAGATCGCCCCGGCATGAACCCGAACTGGTTGTCTGAAATAGACACCGTCATTCGCACTCTCATTTCTACCACTCTCTCCCAGACTTTCATGGTATGACTTAGTAATTTAATACCCCTATAGTTGTTATAGATCTGGATATCGCCTTTGTTCTTATACAACGGGACCATTGTACTCCACCTCCACTCTTCGGGCATCCTATTAGTCTTGGATATAACATTAAGCAACTTAGTAAGCCATTCCAAGCCTGCTCTACCCACACACCTCCAAACCTCAACCGGAATTTCATCTGGTCCGGTAGCTCTACCCCTTCTCATCTTACGCATTGCCTCCATGACCTCATCGACCTCAATGTCCCGACAATCACTTAGTACATGGGGGCTTTCGGCGTTCCTCAATTCATCTAGTACAATATCCTGATCCCCTTCCTCACTTAGAAGTTTATGAAAGTAGGTCTGCCATCTTCTCTTTATCTGGTCATCCCCCAACAAAACTTTGCCGTCCTCATCTTTTATGCACCTCACTTGGTCCAAATCCCGAGCCGTCCTCTCTCTCACCTTAGCGAGTCAGAGTAACTTCTTATCCCCGCCTTTGTTCCCTAGTTCCTCATACAAACGAGCAAAAGCTGTCGTCTTTGCCTCTGTCACTGCCATCTTTGCCTCCTTCCTAGCTACCTTATATCTCGCAATGTTCGCTCTCTTCTCCTCCTCTCCAGTGCTCCCCACTAACCGCAGGTAAGCCACCTTCTTCACTTCTACTTTACCTTGTACAACTGCATTCCACCACCAGTCTCCTTTGCGGCCACCGGTGCGGCCTGAAGATACCCCTAACACCTCTCTCGCCACCTTCCTTATATAGTCCGCCGTTGTTGACCACATAGTGTTTGCGTCCCCACTACTTCTCCAATCTCCCATTGCCGAAAACCTTCCTTCCAACTCCTGGGCTTTAACCTTAGTCAAGGCGCCCCACCTAATCCTCGGGCGGCCTCGTACTAACCTCTGTTTCCTTCTTATCATAATACTAACGTCCATCACCAAGAGCCTATGTTGCGTTGCAAGGGTCTCACCTGGGATAACTTTGCAATCCTCACACAACCTTCTGTCGCATCTCCTGAGGAGGAGATAGTCAATTTAAGTCTTCGCCACCGAACTTTGGTAAGTAACTAAATGCTCCTCTCGCTTCGGAAAACTCGAGTTTGCAATCACTAGATCGAATGCCTTGGCAAAATCCAGCAGTGAGATGTCCCCTCCGTTCCGTTCCCCGAAACCAAAGCCGCCATGCACCTCAGTATAACCACTTGCAGACGACCCAATATGGCCATTGAAATCCCCTCCTATGAATAACCTCTCGGAAGGTGGAATACTACGGCCTAAAACAACATCAAAACATCAAATTAACCACGGATTCAAGCCTAAGAACTCTAAAAATTCCAAATTCTGCTTTCGATCAAAAAGTCTATCAAACCTCGTCCGAATGACCTAAAACTTTGCACACACATCCCAAATGATACAACGGACCTACTTCAATGTTACATCCTACAATATTACATCAATATCACGTCCCACAATACTACATTACGACGATGTTGCACCCTGTAGTGTTGTACGTTGAATTTCTCATAAGGTAACTGACATCAGTCCAAGTAAAAGATTATTTAGAGATTATAAGGATTATGCTATTTCACAAGTGATTGGTAAAGATGAAAGGGGGAGAAAGTCAAAGAAAACTAATTGGTTAATAAGGTGTACTACATGATCATGCTAGTAAGGTGTACAAGATATGTTAAAAGAGAGTAGTATTTTAAGTAAGTTGAGATAATTTTTAATTATGCGGGTAATTGATTAATAACCGGGTAACAGGACATTACCTAATTAATTGGGGATATATTGGATAAGTATTATAAAGCATGAGGTGACAGCCCCATGCACTTGGAATGACTCATATCTCAATTTGATAGGTGGCATCTAAGTGTTGCAATGACACTTACGTACAAAATCCAAAAAGATTAAGGTCTAAGGAAGCTAGAAAATATATAGAAAATTGTACAAATGATGCAATCTCATGGACTTATTAGCATCACCCAAAATGCAACTTCTCTTCGTTTTCTTGATGACCATGTGCCAAAGTTTTCAGATGTGTTCTTTAAGGAAACAATGCAGTGCACAAGTGAGCAAGGTATTGAACAAATGGTAAATATCGATCCACTTAATTGTGATGATAAGACTATACCTGCTCCATCTCAAAAGGGCTTCAAGGATACGACAATGATTGAGTTTGACGCTATGCGACGAGCTAATTCTACATTAGAAGATTTTTTATTATTTTATGTTTCACAAAATGGATCCTTACCAGCCCCAGTCTATAATCAAATACCTACCAATACTTTCATTCAATGAAAGTTACATTTATCAGACTTGCTTAAGCTCGCGGGTGAAGCTCAAGAATATTATACGGATTTCTTTCTTACTTCGATTCGCCGTTACGTGTTGTCGTAATTAACGGTGTTAGAGGAATTGTTAAGAAAATTGGCTCAGGTATTGTCACGACCCAATCCCCGAACCCGGTCGTGATGGCGCCTCTCGTGAAGACAAGGCCAGCCAGACCAAAACGGAATACCTCTTTTAAATAGTTAATCATCATAACAGTAATAACATATAATATAATACTCATAAATTGCGGAATTTAACGATAATAACAGCAGGAACCATCCCGATACAGCCCAAACTGGGGTGTCACAAGTCATGAGCTACTACAGAATCTGCTATAGGCCTACAAAGTACGGAATCCGATACAACAGTCTGAAGAAAACATAAATGCTAGAGGATAAGCGAGACAAGGGGCTGTGGACGTCAACAGCTACCTCGTAACTCCAAATCACTGTCTAGCCTGGAAGGAATCAGCGCTCAGGTGCGGACTCTGCTATACCTGAATCTGCACACACGGTGCAGGGAGTAATGTGAGTACTCCGACTCAGTGAGTAATAATTACAAATAATGGATGAAAGTATGAAAACACGTAAAGGCACAAAGCAATTCCATATCAAGCAGTAAAATCACTTAAAGCAGTAAATCAGTAAAGAAATCAAATGATATTCCTTTTTAAAACAAATAAAACAAGTAATTTAACAAGTAATTAACAAGTAGAAATCCGCCCCTCGGGCACAGTATCAATCGCTCAGCGTAGTATCAGCCCCTCGGGCTCACTCTCAGTATAGTATCAGCCCCTCGGGCTACCTCACAATCACTCAGCATAATGGTCAGCCATTGTTACTTGACCAAATTGCATCATACAGTGTCATTGTTACCACTGTTTCAAATCACATGAGTACCCGCGCTCACTGTGGGTGTGCAGACTCCAGAGAGGCCCCTTATGGCCCAAGCGCTATATCAAGCCACCTCGTGGCATCATCACTCAGCATATCCTCACATCACTCAAGCCACCGCATGGCATAAATAGTATCTCAGGCCCTCGGCCTCATATCACTCAACATATCCTCACATATGGCCCTCGGCCTCACTCAGTCCAGAAATCATCATAAGCCCCTTGGGCATTAGTAAAGCAGTAGTTCTTAGCCCAAAACATGATGTAGAAATATCATTTAAGTTTCAAATCTGAGTAAAAGTGGCTGAGTTTGTAAAACAGTAAATATCAACAGGGCTGAGGTCAAATAATAAGTCAAGCAGTAAGGAAACAGTGATAAAAATCCCCGAAGGGTTCAAATAGTTGGCACGAAGCCTAAATATGACAATCAGCCCAAATCATGATGATAACAAATAAGTTTCAGCCAAATACGTGGTAAAATCATCAATCAGAAAGGACCAAGTCACAATCCCCAATAGTGCACGACCCCACACTCATCATCCAGCACGTATCTTGCCTCGATATAGCACTACGATGTGTAAATCCGGGGTTTCAAACCCTCAGGACATCATTTACAACCATTACTCACCTCGAACTGGCTAATTCTCTAGCTCGCGACGCCTTTGCCCCTCGAATTGGCCTCCACGCGCGTCGAATCTATCCAAAATCAGAACGAATACGTCACAATATGCTAAGGGAACAAAGCCCAAGCGAAAACATTCGAAAAATATCAAAAATCTCGAAATTAGCAAAACCCGAGCCCCGAGCCCACATCTCGGAATCGGGTAAAATTTACATTTTCAGAATCCTCATACCCTCACGAGTCTAACCATACCAAAATTATCCAATTCCGATACCATTTGGTCCTTCAACTCATCATTTTATATTTTTGAAAGGTTTCACAATTTTCTTACCAAATTCCATCTCAAATCACGAATTAAATGATGAATTCAGTGATAGATTCATGTATTCTATCCAAATCTGAGTTAAAATCACTTACCCCGATGAATTTTTTGAAAAACCTTTGAAAAATCGCCAAAGTCCAAGCTCTCTAGGTCAAAATATTAAATAAAACCTAAAACCTCGTATTTATAGGTACCCCTCAGGTATCAGCTAGTGCGGGCCGCACCAAAATGCACGCAGTCCGCGCAAGCCAGTGCGGTCCGCACAAAGGCAACGTGCGGCCGCACAGGCCTCTCTCTGCAGTGACAGGCTTTAGTATTTTGGTCATAACTTTTTTTACAAATGTCCACATTGCGATGTGTTTACTTTTCTGGAAACTACACACGAAGGCTACAACTTTCGTTTTTGAATTACCTCAAAATTCCTTGTAGATAAAAAGATATGAGCTTCCGACGTAGGACCAGCGGATCGTTCCCCACCGCGGCCGCACACCATTTTGTGCGGTCCGCATGACACCTACCGCGACCGTACACCACTTTGTGCGGTTCGCACAACACTCAACGCGGGCACACCTATTTTTGTGCAGACCGCATGGATGAGTTCTGGGGCCTGCAACCCCTGTAGACCTGCTACAACTATGATTTTTGCACTAAAACATCCCGGAACCTACCCGAAATTTCTGGAACTTTAAACCAATTGTACCAACACATCTCATGACATCGTTCAAACTTGCTCAAAACATTCGGAACGCTCACAACAACATCAAATCACCAATTTAACATAGGATTCAGGCCTAAGAACTCCAAGAACACTTAAATTATGCTTTCGATCAAAGGTCTATCAAATCTCATCCGAATGACCTGAAATTTTGCACACACATCCCAAATGACACAATGAAGCTACTGCACTCTCGGAATTCCATTCCGACCCCTATATCAAAATCTCGCCTATCAACCGGAATTTGCCAAAATATCAATTTCGCCAATTCAAGCCTAAATCTTCTCTACAACTCCAAAACCCATTCCGATCGCGCTCCTAAGTCACAAATCACTCCCGAAGCTAACCGAACCATCGGAACTCACTTCCGAGCCTTCTAACACATAAGTCAACATCCGGTTGACTTTTCCAACTTAAGCCTTCTTAAAAGAGACTAAGTGTCTCATTTCTTACCAAGTCCTCTCCAAACTCGAACTAATAAACTCGATCACATAAAACACGGATAACGAAGCGTAAGGAAGCTGAAATGGGGGAAATAGAGCGGTAACTCATGAGACGACTGGCCGGGTCGTCACATCCTCCCCAACTTAAACAAACGTTCGTCCTCGAACGAGTCAATAAACATACCTGAAGCCTCAAACAGATGAGGATATCTGCTCCGTATCTCCCGCTCGGTCTCCCAGGTAGCCTGTTCCACGGGCCAACCTCTCCACTACACCTTCACTGAAGATATATCCTTTGACCTCAACTTCCGAACCTGGCGACCCAAAATAGCTACTGGCTCCACATCAAAGGTCAAATCATCATCCAACTGAACCGTGCTGTAGTCCAAAACATGAGACGGATCCCCACTATACTTCCGGAGCATAGAAACATGAAATACCGGATGCACACTCGACAGGCTGGGTGGCAAAGCAAGCTCATAAGCCACCTCTCCAATCCTCCGAAGCACCTTAAAAGGCCCAATGAACCGAGGACTCAACTTGCCTTGCTTCCCAAATCTCATAACACCCTTCATGGGCGAAACCTTCAGCAAGACCTTCTCACCGACCATGTAGGACACATCTCGAACCTTCCGGTACGCATAACTCTTCTGACGTGACTACGCTGTACGAAGCCTCTCCTGAATCACCTTCACCTTCTCTAAGGCATCCTGAACCAAATCTGTCCCCAATAGTCTAACCTCGCCGGGCGCGAACCAACCAACCGGAGATCTACACCGCCTCCCGTACAAAGCCTCATATGGAGCCATCTGAATACTCGACTGGTAGCTGTTGTTGTAAGCAAACTCTGCAAGTGGTAGAAACTTATCCCATGAACCTCCAAAGTCAATAACACAAGCACGCAACATGTCCTCCAATATTTGAATAGTACGCTCGGATTGTCCGTCCGTCTGAGGATGAAACGCTGTGCTCAACTCTACCTGAGTATCCAACTCTCTCTGCACGGCTCTCCAAAACTGCGAAGTAAACTGAGTACCTCTATCTGAGATGATGGAAACAGGAACGCCATGCAACCGAACAATCTCCCGAATATAAATCCCTGCCAACCGCTCTGAAGAATAGGTAGTACACACAGGAATGAAGTGCGCAGACTTGGTCAGCCGACCTACAATCACCCAAATAGCATCAAACTTCTTCAAAGTCCGAGAAAGTCCAACCACAAAGTCCATAATGATTCTCTCCCACTTCCACTCGGGAATAACCATCTGCTGAAACAAGCCACCTGGTCTCTGATGCTCATATTTCACCTGCTGACAGTTGAGACACCGAGCTACAAATCCCACAACATCTTTCTTCATTCTTCTCCACCAATAGTGCTGCCTCAAATCCTGATACATCTTCGTGGCACTCGGATGAATGGAATACCGCGAGCTATGGGCCTCCCCATAATCAGCTATCTAAGCGCATCCACATTGGGCACACAAATCCGGCCCTGCATCCTCAACACACCATCATCACCGACGGTCACATCTCTGGCATCATTATGTTGGACTCTGTCCCTAAGGACAAGCAAATGCGGATCATCATACTGGTGCTCTCTGATGCGATCATATAAAGAGGACTGAGAAACCGCACAAGCCAACACCCGACTGGGCTCCGAAATATCCAACCTCACGAACCGATTGGCCAAGGCCTGAACATCAAACGCAAGAGGTCTCTCCCCAACTGGAATATATGCCAAACTCCCCATACTCACTGCCTTTCGGCTCAAAGCATCGGCGACCACATTGGCCTTTCCCGGATGGTACAATATAGTGATATCATAATCCTTAAGCAACTCCAACCATCTCCACTGCCTCAAATTAAGATCCTTTTGCTTGAACAAATGCTGAAGACTGCGATGATCAGTGAACACCTCACAAGATACGCCATACAAGTAATGCCTCCAAATCTTCAATGCGTGAACTATGGCAGTTAACTCCAAATCATGAACGAGGTAATTCTTCTCATGGGGCTTCAACTGCCGAGAAGCATAAGCAATAACTCTACCCTCCTACATCAACACACAACCAATCCCAACTCTTGAAGCATCACAAAACACAATATATGAACCTGAAGCTGATGGCAAAACCAACACTGGAGTTGTGGTCAAGGCTGTCTTGAGCTTCTGAAAGCTCGCCTCACACTCGTCCGACCATACGAATGGAGCACCCTTCTAAGTCAATTTGGTCAAGGGCAATGCAATGGATGAAAATCCCTGAACAAACCGGTGATAATAGTTTCCTAACCCAAGAAAGCTACGAATCTCTGTGGCTGAGGACGGTCTGGGCCAACTCTGAGTCTCCTCTATCTTCTTTGGATCACCCTGTATACCCTCGCTGGACACCACGTGCCCCAAGAAAGCCACTGAACTGAGCCAAAACTCACACTTGGAGAATTTTGCATAAAGCTTCTCCTCCCTCAGTCTCTGCAACACAACTCTCAAATGCTCCGCGTGCTCCTCCTGACTACGCGAGTACACCAGAATATCATCAATGAATACAATAACGAACGAATCCAGATAAGGCCGAAATACATTGTTCATCAAGTGCACGAATGTTGCTGGGGCATTGGTTAGCCCAAAGGACATAACAAGAAACTCATAATGACCATATCTGGTCCTAAAAGCAGTCTTAAGAATATCTGAATCCCTGATCTTCAACTGGTGATAACCCGAACGGAGATCAATCTTGGAGAACACTCTCGCTTCCTGAAGCTGATCAAATAAATCATCAATGCGAGGCAAAGGATACTTGTTCTTGATTGTTACTTTGTTCAATTGCCTATAATCAATGCACATTCTCATCGTGCCATCCTTCTTCTTCACAAACAAAACTGGTGCACCCCAAGGGGACACACTAGGCTGAATGAACCCCTTATCTAGGAGTTCCTGAAGCTGTTCTTTCAATTCCTTCAACTCTGTTGGTGCCATACGATATGGCGGAATAGAAGTAGGCTGAGTGCCCGTCACCAGGTCAATACCAAAATCAATATCCCTATCCGGTGGCATGCCCGGCAGGTCTGCAGGAAAAACATTGGGAAAATCCCTCACAACTGGGACAGAATCAATACTAGGAGTCTCAGCTCCAACATCCCTCACAAATGCTAGATATGAAAGGCAACCCTTCCCAACCATACGCTGGGCCTTTAAGAAAGAGATCACTCTACTAGGGATATAATAAGTCATACCACGCCACTCGATCCACGGTACGCCCGGCATAGCTAAAGTGACTGTCTTAGCATGACAGTCTAGAATAGCACGAATAGCCAATCCATGACCAAAATAACATCAAAGTCCACCATGCTCAATAGCAATAAATCAACTCGGGTCTCCAGATCCCCAATAATCACAACACATGATCGGTACACACGGTCCACAACAACACTATCTCCCACCGGGGTAGATACATGAATAGGTAAAGAAAGAAACTCTCGGGGCGTACCCAAATAATGAGCAAAATATGAGGACACACAAGAATAGGTGGAACCGGGATCGAATAATACCGAGGCATCTCTGTGGCAGACTGGAACAATATAGCTCTTAACCGTGCAATCAACTTAATTAATAGCAAACTCCCCAACTTGGATCAAAGCCATATAACAAAATGCACTCAATAAATCATAACGCACATACTCTATTTTTGCTATAATACCATAGTGAGATTGAACTCACTCCTTCATAAGCTTGTGGAAACACAAATCATCTAGAATTTTTAACTCTTCTGCAATTCTTGTATTCACTCACACAACAGTTAAGCCCACTCTCTAGGCAGCACAATTTAGATTTCAACGCATATTCTTCACTTGTAAATGAGATCTTCTAATAGACAACATAAGGATCACACCACCTTAGAACACTCCGCAGGAGATAACCCACCTGTTTTTCCTCCAATTAACATTTTGTATACCTTCCACTACCATACACATTACACAGTCACTTAATCTTCCTGAGTCCAAACTCATACCGTAACATGAAATTTACTTCACTCCAGATAGGAGACATGAAAAGATTATTCACGTGCCCATAACTCAGGGCTACACATCCAATTACAATGGAAATCAAACACTTAATGGTTCATCTATCATCCAACAGACCTTCCTCGCCACTTCCGAGTCATATAGATACATCTCGCAGTACTGACATACTCATCGCGTAGCTATCCAGCCGTCATTCAAACCAATAGGGGCAATACCGAACATACAAGTTCAAAACACTTGCTCAGACAATCAACACCTCGATGCTCAAGCCATAGGCAAAGATCCGACCTCAAGTCCTCTAGACCGGCCCAACATCAACTCATAGAGATCACATCTCGCCCCTCGATCGGGGAATCACAAGCCGTTGATGCACATCTGATACTGAGTGCTCATATGCGCATACGAACACATGGAAGGAATTTCAAGAGTTACTTTTCAAGCTGAATCAAGGACGCACGATAAGAGTTTCAAGAATATGAAATTTATCCTAAAGGTTCTGCAGCCTCTTGAGGATAAATACAGACATCTCCGTACCGATCCGCGAGACTCTACTAAACCTGTTCATGACTCGTGAGACCTAAGTAACCTAGGCTCTGATACCAACTTGTCACGACCCAATCCCCGAACCCGGTCGTGATGGCGCCTCTCGTGAAGAGAAGGCCAGTCAGACCAAAACGGAATACCTCTTTTAAATAGTTAATCATCATAACAGTAATAACATATAACATAATACTCATAAATTGCGGAATTTATGATAATAACAGCAGGAACCATCCCGACACAGCCCAAACCAGGGTGTCACAAGTCATGAGCTACTACAAAATCTGCTATAGGCCTACAAAGTACGGAATCCGATAAAATAGTCTGAAGAAAACATAAATGATAGAGGATAAGCAAGACAAGGGGCTGCGGACGTCAACAACTACCTCGTAACTCCAAATCACTGCCTAGCCTGGAAGGAATCAGCGCTCAGGTGCGAACTCTGCTATACCTGAATCTGCACACACGGTGCAGGAAGTAATGTAAGTACTCCGACTTAGTGAGTAATAATTACAAATAATGACTGAAAGTATGAAAACACGTAAAGGCACAAAGCAATTCCATATCAAGCAGTAAAATCACTTAAAGCAGTAAATCAATGAACAAATCAAATGATATTCCTTTTTGAAACAGTAAATCAGTGATGAAATAAAATGATATTCCTTTTTAAAACAAGTCAAATAGGTAATTTAACAGGTAATTAACAAGTAGAAATCCTCCCCTCGGGCACAATATCAATCGCTCAGCATAGTATCAACCCCTCGGGCTCACTCTCAGTACAGTATCAGCCCCTCGGGCTACCTCACAATCACTCAACAAAATGGTCAGCCATTGTTACCTGACCAAATTGCATCATACAGTGTCATTGTTACCACTGTTTCAAATCACATGGGTACCCGCGCTCACTGTGGGTGTGCAGACTCCGGAGGGGCCCAGCGTTATATCAAGCCACCTCGTGGCATCATCACTCAGCATATCCTTACATCACTCAAGCCACCGCATGGCATAAATAGTGTCTCATGCCCTCGACCTCATATCACTCAGCATATCCTCACATATGGCCCTCGGCCTCACTCAGTCCAGAAATCATCATAAGCCCCTTGGGAATTAGTAAAACAGTAGTTCTCAGCCCAAAACATGATGTAGAAATATCATTTAAGTTTCAAATCTGAGTAAAAGTGGCTGAGTTTGTAAAACAGTAAATATCAACAGGACTGAGTTCAAATAATAAGTCAAGCAGTAAGGAAATAGTGATAAAAATCCCCGAAGGGCTCAAATAGTTGGCACGAAGCCCAAATATGGCAATCAGCCCAAATCATGATGATAACAAATGAATTTCAGTCAAATATTCAGTAAAGTCATCAATCGGGATGGACCAAGTCACAATCCCCAGTAGTGAAAGACCCCACGCTCATCATCCAGCGCGTATCTTGCCTCGATATCGCACTACGATGTGCAAATCCGGGGTTTCAAACCCTCAGGACATCATTTACAACCATTACTCACCTCGAACTAGCTAATTCTCTAGCTCGCGACGCCTTTGCCCCTTGAATTGGCCTCCACGCGCATTGCATCTATCCAAAATCAGAACGAATATGTCACAATATGCTGAGGGAACAAAGCCCAAGCAAAAACATTCAAAAAATATCAAAAATCTCGAAATTAGCAAAACCCGAGCCTCGGGCCAACATCTCGGAATCGGGTAAAATTTACATTTTCAGAATCCTCATACCCTCACGAGTCTAACCATACCAAAATTATTCAATTCCGATACCATTTGGTCCTTCAAATCATCATTTTATATTTTTGAAAGGTTTCACAATTTTTTCCCCAAATTCCATCTCAAATCACAAATTAAATGATGAATTCAGTGATAGATTCATGTATTCTAGCCAAATCTGAGTTAAAATCACTTACCCCGATGAATTTCTTGAAAAACCTTCGACAAATCGCCAAAGCCCGAGCTCTCTAGGTCAAAATATTAAATAAAACCCAAAACCTCGTATTTATAGGTACCCCTCAGGTATCCGCTAGTGCGAGCCACACCAAAACGCACGCGGTCCGTGCAAGCCAGTGCGGTCCGCACAAAGGCAACGTGCGGCCGCACAGGCCTCCCTCTGCAGTGACAGACTTTAGTATTTTATTCATAACGTTTTCTACAGATGTCACAATTACGATATCGTTATCTTTCTGGAAACTAGACATGAAGGGATACAACTTTCGTTTTTGAATCACCTCAAAATTCTTTGTAGATCAAAAGATATAAGCTTCCGAAGTAGGACCAGCGGATCGTTCCCCACCGCGACCGCACACCATTTTGTGCGGTCCGCATGACACCTACCGCGGCCTCACACCACTTTGTGCGGTCCGCACAACACTCAACGCGGGCGCACCTATTTTTGTGCGGACCGCATGGGTGAGTTCTAGGGCCTGCAACCCCTGTAGACCTGCTACAGCTATGATTTTTGCACTAAAACATCCCGGAACCTACCCGAAACTCCCGGAACTTCAAACCAATTGTACCAACACATCTCATGACATCGTTCAAACTTGCTCAAAACTTCGGAACGCTCACAACAACATCAAATCACCAATTTAACATAGGATTCAGGCCTAAGAACTCCAAGAACTCTTAAATTATGCTTTCGATCAAAAGGTCTATCAAATCTCGTCCGAATGACCTGAAATTTTGCACACACATCCCAAATGACACAATGAAGCTACTGCAACTCTCGAAATTCCATTCCGACCCCTATATCAAAATCTCGCCTATCAACCGGAATTTGCCAAAATATCAATTTCGCCAATTCAAGCCTAAATCTTCTCTACAACTCCAAAACTCATTCCGATCATGCTCCTAAGTCACAAATCACCTCCCGAAGTTAACCGAACCATTTCGGAACTCACTTCCGAGCCTTCTAACACATAAGTCAACATTTGGTTGACTTTTCCAACTTAAGCCTTCTTAAAAGAGACTAAGTGTCTCATTTCTTACCAAGTCCTCTCCGAACTCGAACTAATAAACTCGATTACATAAAATACGGATAACGAAGCGTAAGGAAGCTTAAATGGGGGAAATGGAGCAGTAACTCATGAGACGACTGGCCGGGTCGTCACAGGTATATTAAGGTTATCCCTTCTTTCTTTTGGCATGATCCATACGATATGAACGAAACGTGCAAATGCACAAATTCCATAAGTGACTCTACTCATAGAAGTAATAGAAATATCTATGTTCTTTAATTCCCATGTGTCATAATATTTTATCATCTATTCATGGGTCTCAGAAAAATACGAAAGTTGAAAAGATGTTACTTTATGATATTGCTCAAGAAACAAAGTGGCCTTATGACTTCCGAATGATTTTATTGACGTACTTTTCATGCATTGCATTCATGTGCATTGACCCATGACCAGATGACGTTATATACGCATATATATGTATATGGGATATGGGAAAATGTTACGGCGTTATATATGCACCACCACCTGATCAGCTGGGATATGATAATGATGTTGCCCACAGTGGCCGAAATATGATTCAAACGGCGTTATATACGCATATATATGTAAATATGATTCAAACGGCGTTATATACGCGTATATATGTATGTATATATGTATATGGGATGTGGGAAAGGTTATGGCATTATATACGCACCACCACCTGATCAGCTGGAATACGATGATGATTTTGCCCGCAGTGGCCGATATGATATGATGGGACGCCCTCAGAGGCCGATGATGTTATGAAACATGTAGCTATGCACGACATGACATTCATACACATATGCATGATACTAAAAGTAACTTATGATTTACAAAGTTATTCACATTTATAGGTTGAGTCATGTACTCTATATGTCTTCCATGCCTCTTATGTATTTATTTATATGCCTTACATACTCAGTACATTATTCGTACTAACGTCCCTTTTGCCTGGGACGCTGCGTTTCGTGCCCGCAGGTCCCGATAGACAGGTCGAGAGCCCTCCATGTAGGCTATCAGCTCAACGGAAGATGTTGGTGCGCTCCATTTGCTTTGGAGTTGCTTGTTTGGTTAGTATGAGTTAGATGTATATTGTTTGGTATGGCGGGACTATGTCTCGACCTTTATGATATTTATGTATTCTTAGAGGCTTGTAGACATATATCATGTACGTGAAAGATTGTACGGCCTTGTCGGCCTATGTTTTGAGTTTATAAATGATTATGTTGGCCTATTAGGCCCATATGTCACATGTATATGATGATGTAATAAGAAAGATGCGTTACGTTGGTATTCGGTTGAGTAAGGTACCGGGTGCCCGTCGTGGCCCATCGGTTTGGGTCGTGACATGCGACTTCCGGAACTCCATTCTGACCCCGATATCAAAATCTCACTGCTGAACCGGAAACTTCAAAAATTCAACTTTCGGCATTTCAAGCCTAATTAAGCTACGGACCTCCAAAACACAATCCGAACACGCCCCTAAGCCCGAAATCATCCAATGGAGCTAACAGAACTGACAAAATTTCATTCCGAGGCCTTCTTCACACTGCTTCGACTACGATCCAAATTGTAAAACTTAAGCTCTCTTTTAGGGACTAAGTGTCCCAAAATACTCCGAAACTCAAAACCAAACATCCCGACAAATCAAAATAGCAGAAACAAACACAGGAAAAACAATTAATAAGGGGCCAAGGCATTAATTATTAAAACGACTAGCCGGGTTGTTACAGGTCGGTTGTACTAATACTGAACTCTACACTTCCTGTGCAGATTTGGGAGTAGGTTCGGGGTGATCGAGAGGTTGGCTGTAGGATTCACTTGCTTGGAAACCCAAGGTAGTCCTGTTGGCGTCCGCAGGCCCTGGTGTCCCCTTCTATACTTCATACTTTACTGTTTTCTTTATTTTGCACAAAGTTGTATTTTCTTTCGGACAAACACTTGTAGTAAAATCTTAGAATGTTCGTGAATTGTGACTCCGAATTCTAGGAAGTAATAGTATATAATCAGAGTTGTTATTTATTTACTTACACATACATTTCAACTTGTTTTAGCTTGTTTATTGTTAATCATTGAAACGTAAAGGAATTGGCTAATAAATCTCTAACGTTGGCTTGCCTAGAAAGTGTGATGTTAGGCACCATCACGGTCCCGATAGTCGTGTTCGCAAAGGATAAGCCCCCCCCTCCATTACTTCTCATTCGCGACTCAGTCCCCTCGTTCACGAAGAACAAATCTGCCCCAGCCCCAATTTCCCTTTGAGATCGCAAATAATAAAGCACCAGACATCAGAAACAGCTGAAACCCAGCAATTCCTAAGTCCAAAATGGTCCGTAGCATTGTGCTCCAAACCAAACATGCATACAAATGTAATAACAGCATACGAACTCACTCGCGTGATCAAAATACCAAAATAATACCTAGAACTATAAGTCAGACGTCAAAATGCATGAAATTTGAAAGAAGACTCATGAACTTCTAAAATCACAACCAAGCGTCCGAATCTTATCAAACCAACTCCGATTTGGACCAAATTTTGCAGAAGAGTTTCAAATAGCAAAACAGACCTATACCAAGTCCCAAAATCAATATCCGAACATGATAGCCATAAATTCAACCTACGATCAAACCTTGGAAATTTTCAACTTTCAAATTACTAGCTTTCGGCAAAAGAAGTCAAATTAACCTAGGGATCTTCGATTTTAATTTCAAGCATATATGCAAGTCTAAAATCAAACTACGAACCTATCGAAAGTAACACCGATCCGAGATTGTTTACATAAAATGTTGACCATAGTCAATTCAAGTTATTTTTAAAGCCAAAAATTTTATTTTCTTCAAATTTTTGCATACAAATTTTCCGAAAAAAAAACGGGTTGCGTACGCAAATCAATAAATGTTAAATGAAGCTAATAGAGGTATCAAAATACAAAAATAAGGGCTCGTACTCAAAATGACCTATCAGGTCGTCATAACTGGCAGCGAGATGTTATATAGATACATGTTGCTAAAGCAATTTGGCACAAATTCTGATGATGATTTACAACTACAACTACTGATGATGGGTTTGGGATGATTCCTCCACTGATCTCAAGAGACTACTGATATTTTTCGGAGCAGACTTTGTTCCTTAGGTCTTTGAGTTTGCTAAAGCTATTTGGGGTTTTAGGAGTTTTACATATATTATAATTAAAAGATAAAAAGTAAAAAATAAAATAATAGTGTTGGGCAAACTTAGTTAAATAACGGGGGGAAAAGAGGAGAAAGCAAAAAACCCGACTCAACAAATATTCTTAACCCAAAACCCATCGCCAAAGGTACGTCCATTGCAACTGTTACAAGATCGTTGCCAAAATTAACCCTATGACAACGGTTCCCACATTAAGCAACAGTTTTGTAGCTAAAGTGTCTTAAAAGCATTTAGACCCTTAGGCAACGATTACAACTGTTACCATAAGCTACCTATTGCAATGGTTATACAACCGTTGTAGGAAAAATCGTTGCCATAGACCCAATTCCTAGTAGTAGGTACTTAGTTTTCGTGGCAAGTTGGGGTACCACTGAAGTATATTTCTGTGGCAACCCTTTTTCGTGGCAAGTTGGGATACCACTGAAGCATTTTTCTGTGGCAGCCAGGGTTGCCACTTAAGCATCTTTTTCTAAAAAATAAATACTTGAAAGTTGTATTCTTACTAGTTGTCCAACAACATAAATATTATAAGAAAAACACCACCAAATATGCTTAAATAAAATAATATAGGAACTTTTTATTACCAAAATTGGTCTATGTAACAAAGTGTCACGACCCAAAATCCATCTAATCATGATGGTACCTAATCCAACCCGCTAGGTAAGTCAAATAAGAATCAACATAATTTTACTGAAATTTATATGAAGTCAATAAGTGGAATAACTGAATTTTTGAAAAACAACCCAAGGATTTGGAAGTACAAGTCACGAGCCTCTAAGAATTTGATTTATAAAACTGACATGAAAATAATACAACACTTGTTTGAAGTACACATAAATAGAATTTAAGTCCTACACTACCCTAAACAAGAGGTAGCTTGAGTCTGGAACACTGGAACGCCTTCAATACCAGGCTTTTTCTTTCACAGCTACGCAACTTCAAGATTTGCAAACACGGTGCAGAAATGGAACATGAGTAAAACTGACCACATATACTCAATAAGTATCTTGACTAACCTCAGTGAAGTAGAAGCGAGATTTTAAGTTGAAAGATACTCACTCAAAATTTTACCTGTGCATATGATAAGCAGAAAGAGTGATACAAGAAAGAGATACAAATAAACACGTAGTAAATGACACGAGAACACAAATAACAGAGGGCCTCATAATATCGTCACGTCTCAGTCTCACAACACAATATGAAAACAGAAAACAATAGGCAAGAATAACCATAATTTACTTTCTTCGTTACGGCGTGCATCTGGATCCACAAACATATATAAAGAAGATGTCTTCTCTGTTTCGGCGAGCAACTCAATCCATAATTATGTATATAAATTGTCTTATCTGTTGCGACGTGCAACCTGGTACACAATATATATCATATTAATACCGTTGCGGCATACAACTCGATCCACAATATATATTTTAAATATCGTTGCGGCGTGTAACCCTATCCTATATATCATATGCATACCGTTGCGGCGTGTAACCCGATCCCATTTATCATATCAATACTGTTGTGGTGTACAGGCCGAAATACAATAATCAAATATCAAATCGTTGCGGTGCATAACCTGATCCACACACACACACACACACACACACACACACACACAGATATATATATATATATATATATATATATATATATATATATATATATATATATATATATATAAATTCATATGTAACTAGTCTATAACACGAGCATAGAAAATTTACAATGTAATATCAAGAAACACTAACACACGGAAATCAACTAAGAATACAAACTCAACAAAATAAGATAAGCAACACAACATCACAAAGGTAGGCTCCCACATATAAAGGCAAGGCTTCCACTAAGCATAAACACACAACCAAACTAAAAGTCATCCAATCCGGTTAAGCAAAGGGAAGTAGAACATGAAACAAGGAAGAATGTATTTCAAGTAAGAACATGAATCAAATGAAGGTATTCAATATAAATGAAATCATGTAGCATGTAGAAGCATGTAGCAAGTGAAGACATTTAACAAGTAAAAGCATATGGTAGGTCGAATAATGTGATAAGTGAATACATGTAGAAAGTGGAGGCATGTAGTGAATGAAGACATGTAGCAGGTTAAGACATCTAACAAGTTAATCACATGACAATTAGAGGCATATAACGTGTATGGGCTAATAGCAAGTAAGGGCAAGAATTAGAAGAGGACATGTAGCAAAAGTAAATCAAATAAAAGAGTAAGGGTAACAGTAATAGACAAGGTAAATACATAGCTATAACTATAACAGGACAAAGGAAAATCACAAAGGTACTATGTAAGGAACTCAAACGGAATGTATCATACCAATAACAATCATTAATAGAACCAATGAAAAAGGGGCATGTAAGTACTTAACAAATAGGTAATCATAACTAAAATCCAGCTTCCTTTTCTTTCGCACGGTAATAACCAACAAACCAATCTCATTTCGAAGCGCACGGAAATACTCATCATGCCAATATCATATCAACCGCACATAAATAATCCTCTTGCCAAATGTAGCCTTAAGGCCCCAATCCTCATACATATTACGGATAAAGAAACTCAGGAAGCAAGACAATATCAGGTATAAATGGGTGTTCACGATGCTACGGTCAATTAAGTATGCAAACAGTCCGAAAATAACACAATAAATAATTTTTAAGATATCATATGTTTTAACATGATTTCTAACACAGTTAATTGAGTTTATTAATCTTAGAATCAAATTAATCATAGAATCAAATAAAGCATAAGTCAAAGAATCACCAAGTTCACCAAAGCGCAAGAAAGCATATAATTTCCCCCTCTCGAGCATGAAAAATTATGGCACATGCATATACGCTCATCACCTCGTATATGCATCAACCCTGCATGTAGAAAAAAATATTATTTAGTAGGAAATATTTTCTCAACAAAACTAGGCAAGACACTTACCTCAAACAAGCCAAATCTATACACTAAAAGCACCATCCCGCTCAAATCGACCTCCGAATGTCTCAAAACTAGCCAAACACAACTCAAAATCATCAAATAATGTCATTGAAAACAAACCCAAATAATAAAGGTCGAATCTTTAATCAAATACTCAAAGTAAACCAAAAGGACAATCCAAGCCCCACCCCCAAATCTGACAAACTCACAAATTCTGATATGCCATTCGAATACGAGTTCAACCATACTAATTTCACTTAATTCTGACTCTGAATTAATGTTCAAATCTCAAATTTTTACTTGAGAATTGTTTAGACAAAACCCCCAATTTCTCTTCTTGATTCATCATAAAGGCTAAAATCGAAGATGGAATCATGTAAAATAATCAAAACCGAATCAACAATATTTATCCCAATCCATGTGGTAAACATTCTCTCCAAAATTACCAAAATCTGTGCTCTATAAATCATAATGTGATAAAATAACCAAAACATTCGAAATAAAGTACTTATAGATTTGCTCCTGGTAAACCATTCGCGATCGCGGGACCAGCTTCGTGATCGCGAATCAAAAACATAACTGCCCATTGAATTACCCTTCACGTTCACGACACTTACCTCGCAAACGCAATGCACAACTGAACTGAACCTACACGAATGTGGTGTAGACTATACGAGCGCAAAGAAGACACCACCAACTCCCAGATCCTTATACGCAAATGTGACATACCACCGTGAACGCGATGACCAAGCCTCACAAAGCTACGCAAATGCGAGCCTCCTTCCACGAACACAATAAAGAGAAATACCCATCTCCAATTACACATCGTGAAGGACATCGACAACAATAGAAACCAGTAACACAACATGATGGAAAATGGTCTGAAATTGAATCCAAAACATACCTGAGCCCCTTGGGACCCCATCTGAACATGCCAACAAGTCCCAAAACATAACACGAACCTACTCGAGGCCTCAAATCACGCATAATACATCAAAACCATGAATAACACCTCAAATCAAGTTTAATGAACTATTGAACTTTTAACTTCCAAAACGCGTGCTAAGTCATATCAATTCAACTCAAAATGAGCTCAAATTTTGCACACTAGTTCCAACACATAATGAACATATTCCAACTTCCAAAATAGTAATCCGAACACGATAACATCGAAGTCAACTACCGATCAAACCTATAGCTTTTCAAACCTTTAAATTGCTAACTTTTGCCAATTGTAATCAAAACCTTCTAGGAACTTTCAAACACAAATTCGGACATACGCCCAAGTCCAAAATTACCATCCAGACCTACCTGAATCATCAAATCTCCAATCCGAGGTTAAATATATAAAAGTGAAACTCGGTCAACTCTTTCAACTCCAAGCTTCTCAGTGAGAATCATCCTTCTAAATCAATTCCGAACTGCTCAAAAACCAAAGATGACGATACACGCAAGTCATAATATACCATACGAAGCTACTCTTGACCTCAAATTCTAAACTAAATGCAAATGCTCAAAAAACCGGTCGGGTCATTACATTCTCTCCCACTTAAACATATGTTGGTCCTCAAACATGCCAAAAGTCATTCCAAAGCCATCAAATCTCGACATAACCTCTCCATACCTATGCCCGTGGGTGATCTCATGTTACCCCAATCCATGTAAGCCTGACAGCGCAACTTAACTGAATACCTTACTTTATCCTTAGCCCATAAACCATAGAACCCAATCCTCAATATCCGAAACTCATTGTAAGACCCGAATCTTGCACCAATACATTGTATTAGCCTGTACAAGCTGAATTAAGCCATAACCATAACCCAAGGTATAATCACATGATATTCCACATAAATCAGAACAAACCCGGTACCGTTAATATACTTCATATCAAATGAAACCTTGTTTCGGACCTTCGTGATGCTGCTAATGATAAAACAAACATTCAGGAACTTGTATCCACCTATGAAATCATCAAGTAAAGAAGTTCTCTCGTATGACAAAGACCATTTCCAAATTCTGAGTTGAAATATGGTATCATTCTTCCAAACTTTCATCTCAGGCCTAGAAACCTCATTCCACTCTAATACAAGCAGCCCAACTGACAAGTCACACCAAAAGCCACATGGAACCTCGCACAATGCGGTCTGTACACCCAACAAGCAATAACTCAGATATATGCAAAAATGGAAAGAAAATAAGGTACAGGGACTATCCAACAAGTACAACTGATGTAACAACAAAAGCATAATTTCATGAACTCATCCCACAAATGGAAAATAAAACACGAGATAAACACAAAGAAGGGTATCCCATATAACTCCGTTGGGGCACGCAACTCGATCCCAAATATATCAATCCACATAGGGATACCCATCGAGCCACAATGCTCGGGCTCACTAATCACATATGCGTCAACATCAAGCACGATAGAGTGCACAATTATAATTGTGGAGAGATTAATATGCATAATACAATATAGAAAAAGTCAAGCCATCTATTGTGCAACAAGCAATTAACATCACGAGGGCCATCTCGCCCATATCACCATAAGGCCTAAACGGGATTACAACATGCATGCGAATAATCATGTAACCTCACAATTTGTCATAGCATAAGGGAGAAACATATAACATAGACCAGAGCATGAATAACATCTATTCTGCCCGATAATATACCCACGATAACAATTGCATGAGAATAAGCAAATCTGATCCAATATAAATCACACATTCTCATTAGGCCAACAATTAGCCCCCAGACCAATCTTGATCATTCCTAAATAGGTATAAAACCTTCTAAAAGTCCATAGCAACCTATCCGTAACATATACCATTAACCAACCAAATCTTACAAACCTCACGGTCCGTAACCAAGAAATAGTCTGCCTACGAGAACATCTAGTCTCTAGACCTCATGAATACCGAAATATCCATATCTGATCTTAACTCCACTACTCAAATAGCTGGTACATCATTCATACTCCATCATTAAACAGAAAATACCCACATAGATATTTTGCATCACGCAACAAAACCCAAACCTCAACAACCCAAAACCAGACGATCACCATAACACTAGTTAAGCATTTGCAAGTCAAAACACAAGGCACCTTCTGAAATGCACACTCTTCTCAAGCGACATCAAACAGTGCCAACATTCTCTTAAACATCCGAAATCGTCTGTGCTATCAAGAACTCATATCATGCCCTTCGAAAATAAATCGCAACCTTGTACTCAAAACTTTTAATCCCACACGGAGAACCACCACTATCCTACTAACTCGTGAAAATATGAAAATCACAATCAACTCTGAACCACAAGTAAGTCGATCACCTCGTCAACTGAGAACCTTCCATTTAACTCAATCCAGGATGGCATATCCACTTGCCACACACCTCTTATACCCGTAGAAGACACCAACCCCAAGCCATGGCCAAAACCATCGTATATTCTTCGAAATATGCTAACACATAATCGATCCATCAGAACTGATTTCCTCTAAGTCAACTGAGTCACACAAACTGCCAAACCCAAAGCAACTCAATCTGATATGCTCCTTGTGAAGGAACCTTCTGCAAATCCGAAGGCGTTTCATACATCTCTTTAATACTACTATGTAGAATCATTCTTGATATAGTAAGTACCACAAATCCTGACACCATTCACTACTGATCTCGAGCTCTAACCATATACAAATCATAAAATCCTCAAATGCCACATACGAATCTTGAACTCATCAGAACCTTGTAGTCTCCCACCTCGCTCTAAATCATCCCTGATGAAACCATTCTCAAATCATAGCCAATAAGCACATCCTCATCCGAGAACTAATATAATACATGACCGTGCAATCCGATCGTCAATAGCAGGCTCCTTCACTTGGCTCGAAGCCTAACACATTGTCTATAACCCATAGCACCCCTCCTTCGTAGTTGCCCCTGCCTCGCATTGTTAATCAGCTGAATACTTCATAAACTTATGTAACACATGTCATAATACACTCAGAAGACTCTACCGAGCGCATACTCATCCTCGTGACAGTCAAATCAATTTTCTCAAATGCTCCAAAATGATATTATATGCATTCCATTGAATAGAGACCTCATACGAAACACACAACCTAAAATTGTCGAGAAGGTGATAACGCACCGGCTGGACTCAAATCAACACTTTCCCATGACCCCACCATATTCACAACAACTAGGCAACCAATTAATCTTCTCAAGTCTGCACTCGTCGACAAGATATAAAAATTTGCTTCATCATACAAACGAACAACTGGAAGATCTACCTACACATCCGCATCAAAGGCTGAACAACACATTGCGACAATAATCAAGCATCCACAACACTTCACAGCCCATCCGCAACATCACAAGGTCTTCAGTGCCTAATGATACTTAGTGCTCAGCATCGCATATGAATGAATATTTAGGATCAAAGTCACAGGTTTCAAGCTGAAACAATTTGCACGATATGTAAGGAAAGAAGGTAAGTTTCCTAAATTCCCTGTAGCCTCCCGAAGATAGATGTGGACGTTATCATACCAATCCGCAAGACTCTACTAGACACTTGCTCATGACTCGTAGAAACTATGAACCTAGGGCTCTGATACCAACTTGTCACGACCCAAAATCCACCTAGTCGTTATGGTACATAACCCAACCCGTTAGGTAAGTCAAATAACAGTTAACATAATTTTATTAAAATTTATATAAGGTCAATAAGTGAAATAACTGAATTTCTGAACAACAATCCATGAATTTGGTAGTACAAGTCATGAACCTTTAAGAATTTGATTTACAAAACTAATATGCAAATAATACAGCATCTATTTGAAGTATACTAATAGAATTGAAGTCCTACACTACCCTGAACAAGAGGTAGCTTAAGTCTGGAATGCTAGAACGTCTTCAATACCAAGCTTCTTCTTCCACATCTACTTAGCTCCAAGATCTGCACACAAGGTGCAGAAGTGTAGAATGAGGACAACTGATCCCATATACTCGGTAAGTATCTTGACTAACCTAGGTGAAGTAGTGGCGATATTTTAAGTCAAAATATATTCACTCAAAATTTTACCTGTGCATATGATAAGTAGTGTGAGCACGAGATTTTTGCCCTATATGAATTACTCCCATAAATTCAAAACAAAATAATTTCTTTTCATTATATGCAATTTTGCGAATTTCGTGGCATTTTCTATTAATTATTTGCATTTGTCTGTGCATTTCATTTTGTTTAATTAATGAAAAATACAAAAATATGCTGCATTTGCATTTAGGATTTAATTTTTGCATTTTTGAAATTAATTAGTAATTTAGTGTTTTATAAAAATGGAAAAATCACAAAATAGTTCATTTTGGCACTTTAATTTTAATTTTTTGAATTTTGGTAGTTTTTCTTTAATTTGGCATTTAATTAGTGGTGGTAATTATTATTTAGAATAATTAATTCAATTTGATCAGATAATTTGATTAGGAATTAATTTAGATTTTATTTAAAAGAAATTAAAAGGAAAAATTGAAAAAAAAAGAAGAAAAGAGAAAACAAAGGTGTGGATCAGATTTTGGGCTGAGTTGTATTTCAATTCTTAAGCCCAAATTGGATCTTCCATTAAAACCCGCCCAATCCAGACCCATCTCCACCCCTGACCCGGCCCAAATCGCCCCTAAACCCGACCCACGTCCCAAATAAATGCACAAGAGATACATAGAGACCCCATGCACTAAATCCCAAACGAACACTGTTCCTCCATCATTCTCACTCGAACTAAGCCCCAAATTCAGTCCATATTCGGGCGAGTGAATCCCAAATCCTTAACCCACGCGTCCCTCCTTCTCTCATCTTGTTGTTGTTAACAGTTTCTGACGCAAGATTCCCCTCCCCTATCACTCGCTCGAATTCGAGTTTTATCGCACGATTGGAAGGTTCTGGAGACGAGATGCTGGATGAGTGTGAGGCGTTGGATTGATTTCACTCAATCCAAGCCCCATATTCATCAAGGATTGGTCTTCAAAAGAAGCCTTATCCGATTTTGTGAAGGGGGACTGGAAAAATTCTTTTTTGGAAAAAGGTTGAAAGGCGTCTTGAACTGATGGTTTTCGGGGTTGATTTTCTTCTTTGAAGAGTCCTTTCAAAGTTTAAGAGAAGCATATATACAAAGTTTTCTTATTTTCTGAATCCAAAATTTGAGTTCTAAGGAGATAAAAATTGAAGTTAAGGCTTGGTTTTCTACTGTCGTCTTGTTGATTTGCTGCTGAACCTCGCTAGGATTTGGAGTCAAAGGTGTATTGTTGATTCTATAATTGTTAAAAGAAGTTTGAAACTTCAGGTTCAATTTCTTTCTCTCATGTAACTCTGTTTTTTTAGCTGTTCTTGAGCTATGGAATTTCTGAGTTTGCATCTCTTTGTTGCTGTCATGTAAGCTTGTGTGGGATTGAATCAGTGAATTCGAGTTTAGTTTCTTATTGGTTTGTGACTAGCTGAGAGTTCTTTTGTAAAGTCTGTCGAACTATGTCGATTTTCTTTGATGTATTGTGGCTAAAACCTTGGTTCGACTCTGTTTGTTGACATGGTTTGGACTTAAAACCAAAGGTTGAGGTTCAGTTGTGTGAACTGAGCTCAACCTTGAAGTTCTGGGAATTGAAAAAATAGCTTCTCATTTCTACTTTAATCCTAATTCATTGAGTGTTATTATTTGAGAAACTTGAGTCGAGTATTTGAGTTGGTAGCATTTTCGTGTTGAGATCTGAGTCCGACCATGTCTGCTTGTTGAGAATATGATCTTACTTTCTTCATCAAAAAAGAATATGATCTTACTTTGCATCAAATTGTTCCTTTGTTTCATGTCGAAGTGCATTCTGATCTTCACGCTGTAAGAATTATGCATCAGCTATATTCATGAAGTAGTTTCCTTAGAATTCTTGTCTGTTTTCTGGAGCTAGTGCTGAAATATGCTATTTAAATCCTAAAGCTCAGTCTTGGTAATTCTGCTTGTGTTCTTAGGGTACCAATAGTATCTGGGCTGAATCTTAATGATCCATGTAGTATCCTATTATGTTCGATTTTAAAACCTGGCGCAAAGCTGCATTGGCTCATGGTCTAAAGTGGTTTGTAGATTAATTGTTCTACTGATTGTACATATTCAGATTGCTCCATTTTCCTGCTCTTGTTCGAGAATGTGTATGCCTTGTTTATGCTACAAGACTTCTGCTCTTTCGAGCTGTTGAAGAAGTCAATTTGAGCTGTTGTTCTGAACTTTGATGAATTGAGTTAGCCTGCCCTATTTTGCACTATCTAGGAAGCCTATCTACACAACATTGAATGAAAGATTCTGCACTGTTTGGCTGCAGCAACTCTGATTTACTAGTAGTTTATGTGTCTATTTGAGTTCTGCTTGGTTTTGCGATTGCTAATCAGCCAAAGGAAATCATCAGCAGGGCTACTGTGTTGTCTGCCTATCTGGTAAGTCTGGTAGCCATGAAATCTTGCAGAAGCCTCCTTGCGCATAAGTTTGGTTGAATTTTGTTGGCTTTCCATATCTGTGCTCATGAACCTTCTATCCCCTCATTCAGGGAAGACAATTTCCTATGTTACTACTTCCCTCACTTGAGATTACCTTATGAGGTATGCCAACTTTAATAGTTCAGTCATATAGGATCTGAAATGGAAATCTGTTGCTGTCACTCTTAGGCCTAATGAATCTCATTGATATTTGTTGGCTTTGTTTGAAAGAACACTATACCATGTTGGATTGAATATCTTGGTTTACTTAAAGATCTGGTGTGAATCTGGATCATTGTGAGAATCTTATAGTAATTATGTCTCCAAGTCCAGAGTAAACTGAGAGTAGCTTCTTAAGGTATATGTACACTCTTGTTAGTGTATTGGTATTTAAGAAGGCATGAACAAGATTATCAGTCCCTGTATATAGTAGAGTGAGGATTTAACCATGTGCGTAAACTTCTGATTGCTCTGCATACTGTCTAAATAGTGGTTAAGGTACTGTCTTTCGTTATGGTTTGTGATTAACCCATAGTTTCTTGCACTGATTATCCATGTTTGGTATTTTTCTTGGTTTTGCTATGGGGTTTCCTTGACAATAAACAAATGAGTTCTTTCTTAAGAGATCTGAATTGGTTGTACTTTATTATACGATTTCGAGGCTATTTTGAGTTATATATGTGGGCAGACATAGGTTATAGGTATACTTCACCTGTTATGTAAAATAATATATCAAATTCAACTTCTCCCTCAGAGTCGTAGTTTTATGGTTCAAGTATGCTTTTCTGGTGTTAAGTGATCAACAAGTTCTGTTTCCATTTCATTTTGTTTCGTATCTATGCCATCTCTGATCTGATCGATTTGGCTCAAAATATTACCAAGCAGCTTATCCTTCTTTTGAACAGATTTGAATAGTCTGCTTCAGGCACGTAATTAGTTTATCATGGCCGCGAGTATGGTTCCTGTGACGTAGTTGTGGTACTAAATTTCGAAGTGGCTTTAATTATGAGTATCCATAGATATGAAATCAGTTGAATAGATTTGTGGTGCGTCGTGCCAAATAAAATCTCAAAATGCACGACCCTCGCTTAATTAATATCTTAATTTCTTTAGAAATCGAGGCGTGCCATTTAGTGAATTTCCATGGCCCTCACAAATTCAAAAGTGCGTAGTTGCTTTAGGCGCGCTATTTTAAAATTACCTTCTTAAACTCGGGTGTGCATTTCATGTGACCCAAATCCAAATCTCAACAACGCTAAATAAAATGTGTCGTCGACCGCGGGTGCATTTCATGTGGTGTGGTTCAAGACATGTTTTAGATAGCGTTGAAATCTTCCTTAAAGTAATTAAAAGCGGTTTAAAGTTAAAATGCACATAGGTTCGAAAGCATTTTAAAATCAAATAATAGGCCATTTGTAACAGTTGAGCGACCATGCTAGAACCACGGAACTCGGGAATGCCTAACACCTTCTCCCGGGTTAACATAATTCCTTACCCAGATTTCTGGTTCGCGGACTGTAAAACAGAATCAATCTTTTCCTCGATTCGGGATTCGAACCGGTGACTTGGGACACCATAAACTATCCCAAGTGGCGACTTTGAATCTTTAAATAAATTAATCTCATTTCGATTATCACTTTAAGTTGGAAAAAACTCCCTTATATACATCTCTTCGGGGTGTAGTGAAAAAGGAGGTGTGATAGCTCTGGCGGCTCTGCTGAGGATCGAACCTAGAATCTCTGGTTTAAGGTTCAAGAATTCGAGCTTAGAATAATTGTTATAGTTGGCTTTATCCATTATCTGATTTTGTTACATGATTTGGGCCTAATGTGCTAATTGATTGCTTTTACTACTCCGTGAACTGTATATAAATTGTTGTGAAACCCCTCTTCTCTCTGAGTCTTCTAAATCATGAAGAAGTGTGTACTTCGTGTGACTTCTATTCTGTTAGAGTCATATTCCAAATTTAGAACGGGGTTCGGACATGTTGCAAAGCCGGTGAAGCTTCTGTATTCCCGGTACGCTGCCCCCCCGGGCTCGAGCTATCCGCTCGGGTAAGCCAGGTTTAGAACAAATAAACCCGGGTTTAAACCTAGTATAACAATACCTCATGCCAAATCCCTAGTAGGAACGTTTGTTTGCATCATGTGCATTTTGACTTTGGAGACTCAACACGGGGGTTGGGTCTATCTAGGACAGGTGCACCCGAAATAAAAAGACCATCCTGATGCATCCTACTTGCTATTTGTGCATTTATTTGCTTCGAACTTGCATGCTGACCGGCTTATGAATATTGGGAAAAGTTGAGGAAAGAAAAATAGTAGTATGAGAGTTAATCGCCTGTTCTGAAAAAAAACCAATGTCCAAATAGTGTCGAAACTCTGCCGAATTTTTTGAAAAAAAAAATAGAAAAAAAAAGTTTTCGTTTTCAAAAAATAGTTTTATTTGCCAATGAAATAATAAAAAAAAAGAGTCTTGTTTTCAAAAATAGTTTGTTTTATTCGCCCAAACTACGCTAGTTTGATTCTCACAGGGTGTGAGATATGTAGGCAACCCCCATCGGGTCCAACTTCCTTTTTGCAAAAATAGCCCAAAAGCCCACAAATTTTACTTTAATTTGAAAATAATTAGGGTGATGTCATTCTTGTTAGAAATAGCCAAATGTCCCTAAAAAGGGTGCCGAAAGGCTGTTTTTGCAAGAACAACCAATTTTGGTCACTTTTAAAGGTTTTGGCTGGTTAGCCGACACAACCGTAAAATTTTCATTTTCGAAGTGCTGAAAGGCCACGTTGGCAAGGCCGGATGTTTTGTGAAAATTTTGAAAAATTGTCATTTCTCTTAAGTCAAAATTACTCATGGTTTTCTTTCAATTAAAATCACCTTAATAAATGTGCAGGATGAGCATAAATCAAAATGAACCTTCCTCAGTCCGTGAAGAGATCCCTTTGGAGCTACATATGTGGTGGCATGATTTGGGAGGCGATAGCAGGAAAGTTGTGACAAAAGCATTGGGCGGTCTTATTGGTCTCTTAAAGGTTAATCCCAGAAAACACGTGATTGAGGCCTTGATACCATTTTGGGACCCAGCACATAATGTGTTCCACTTTGCGGATTTCGAGTTAACTCCTACATTGGAAGAGATAGCAAGCTATGCCGGTTTCGAGGGGAATCTTAGAAGTCAATACCCGGTAGCACCAAGAACAGTGACCCCTCACAAATATTTGGACTTGTTAAGCATCAGTCGGGACATCCGAGACGGAAATTTGGCCAAAGGATTTTGTACCTTCTACTTTTTGTATCAACGTTACGGGAATCCCCGTGGCTTCGAAATGCCAGATACCGGTCTTACTCACGCTGGAAATCAAGACAAGTGGGAAGCTCGGAGAGGATTAGCTTTCATAGTGGCGTTCCTGGGTATTTTGGTTTGCCCGAGAAAAGACGGGAACATAGAGATAGGGCTAGTAGGGATAGCCGACTTTATGATGAAAAAGGCGAATGGGACTATAGTGCCGCTGATCTTGGCAGAAATTTACCGAGCTCTCACTCTCTGTCGAGAAGGAGCAAAATTCTTTGAAGGGTGCAATGTGTTGTTACAAATATGGATGGAGGAACACCTTTGCCACCGTCCCGGATACTTGAATTGCAGTATGAATGGCCTCGAGTGCATTGAAAAACATGAAAAGCGAGTAGAGGGTTATGAGTTTCTAGATAGTACGGAAGCATGGCATGCTGATTTGAGATCTTTGACCGCAAATAAGATCGAATGGACATTCGGTTGGCTCTCGGTCGACGAAGTAATCTATATGTCATCTGAGGTGTGTTTTTTGTTGTTGATGGGTCTTCGGAGTATCCAGCCTTATGCTCCGCACAAAGTCCTACGTCAGTTAGGACGATACCAGACCATCCCATACAATGAAGATTTGAGTCAGCAAGTCATTGAGTTAGAGCCAAAAGCTACCTTTCTAGAAGGAAAAGTGCGTCAGGTTTGGCATTAGTGCAGATTCTTAGGGCCTAATACTCAAGTGCGAGATCTATCTAGAGGCACGGTAGAGCCTAATTATACTGCTTGGTATGGTAAAAGATCCCGAGTTCAACATGAGCTCGAAAGGCCCGCAAAAAAACACCATGTCCAACAATTCACCGACGGAGCATAAGTGCATTGTGACTGGCTGACCAAAGAAAACGAGTACAGGGCTACCATAAGCAAACTGGAAAAGCAAGTCAGAGAACTTCAATTCTAGAATATCTTGCAAGTCACGGTGGATGAAGGAGAAAAGAAAAAGCTAGCCAAAGAAAATGAGGCCCTTCGAGCCCAAATTCAGAAAATGAAAACAGCTGCAGAAAATCCAGCCCGAAGTGACTGAGATGAAAAACTCATAGCTAACCTAAGGTAGAAAGTAAATGACTATAGTTTTGATTTGAACAAAGCGGAAAACGAACTAGCCAAGGCTCGAAAGAAATTGGCTAAAAACGCAGATGAACGAACACGCCTGGTTAAGCAGTTGAAAGAAAAGTACGACGATGAGGTCGCAGGGTTAAAGAAAAGGGTCATCGCCATGGAAAACAAAATGATCAAACAGGCAAAAGACTTCAAGTTTGAAAGGGAACATTGTCATACAGCACTGGCACAATTAGAGATAGATTTGCAACAACTTCAGGAGCAAAATCATGCGGCTGAGCAAACTTTGGAAGTCAGGGCCCAGCAGATTGGGCGTTTGTTACAAGAAAAAGGCACCATAAGAAAGAGAATTAGAAGCATCGCCGACTACATCGTTATGAAGTGCCAGATTTGTGAGGATATGACTTGCACTACCTTCTTTGCAGCAGCAATGACATTTGTTAAATAGATAATGAACGATTTGGATCGACTTCAAAGGGAGCTTGCATATAGGCCCACGGCGAGACCGAATGATGTCCCGCTGGCACTAGGAGCATTGATGTATTCATGATTTTTCCGTTTGAGTCTGTATTTCCTTTTTTGTTAGCGTCTGTCAGTCATGTTGAGTTTGTATTTTCTTTCTGCTAGAGTCCATCAAATTGTTTTCGAGTCTATTTTAGGAGTCTGTATTTCATCTTTGCATCGAAATCTGTTAGTCTTTTGGAATTTGTTAGTTTTAAGTTTTGTAATGGAAGCATTTGTTTTTTTTTATGAAAACTGAAAATCCCAAAAATGTTTTATTTCGCACTTATCTCCAGAACTACGCTCGGTCTGATTTATGCGGGGTCATGATACGTAGGCAGTCTCCATAGGATTTGACATAACCAAAAGAAAAAAGAGAGGAATAACAAGAGAGAAAAAGAAAGGAAAAATAAGAGAAAGAAGCAATGGCAGAACAAGAGGGAAATAAGAGGATAAAAACAAAGAAGAACAAAGGCCAGAATGAAAAAAAAAGAGAAAGAAAAGAAGAAAAGAAAGAAAAGCCGGGATGACGCAAGCAGCCGATCAAATGCATGATAGAAACGGTTAACTGCTTAGGTTCATTCATTCCCCAAATTTGTGATTACCAATTTGGTAAAACCCTAACCACTAACAAGGTTGTTAGTTCAGACAGGTGGTTAGTTGATTGGCATTCTGGCAACCCAGTCATACAATACCTGATCAAAAGACAGGCTGAATATGGCCAACCAAGAACCGGAGACAAGTATTGTTGACCCGTCAAAAGAGGTGGAAGAACTAGATGTTAATGAAATGAGGGAAGAGATGTATAAGTTAAAGAAGCAGATGGCTGAAATGTACCAAGCTTGGGCCAAGGGGCATCCACCACCGGTTTATCTCGTCAACCCTGCTTATATCCCACCATCAGCCCAACCTCCGGAGCCTCCCACTGTGAACTCATCTCCATCCTTTCCCCTCTACCAACAATGCCATGGCGCCACTTCCCATACTTCTAAAGCTCCACCACCCAAACAAGTCCCATACCCTCCCCCACCAATTACACCTGTTTTTGTGGCACCTCCACCTGCTACATTACACCGATCTTCTAGTGAACCCCTATTGCAAACTCACGACAACCAGTACTATCCCCCTAAACTTACCTTCAAAGTTCCAGAACCATATTCTTGCACCCCTCATCTTGATCTCCCGGCAGAGACTGAGAAGCCACCCAAAAATCCTGAGCATGAAGAGATGATCAGAAAGGTCAAAAGCTTAGAACAGTCGTTCCAAGATATGAGGGGTTGGGAGGTCAAGTAAGTGTGGCTTATAAGGATTTATTTGTTCCCAGATGTTCAGTTGCCAGCGGGGTTTAAAATGCCCATGTTTGATCTGTACGATGGTCATGGTGACCCAGTAGCACACTTAAGAGGATTTTGTAGCAAGATGAGAGGAGCAGGTGGAAGAGATGAATTGCTGATGGCATATTTCAGCCAAAGTCTGAGTGGATCAGCCTTAGAATGGTATACCAGACAAGATCACAATAGGTGGTACACATGAGACAATTTGGCCCAAGCCTTTGCCTACCATTTTCAGTACAACCTCGAAATTATCCCATACCATCTATCGTTGACAAAGATTGAGAAGAAGCCTAGTGAGAGCTTCAGGGAATATGGATTCCGTTAGAGAGAGCAAGCAGCGAGGGTTGACCCTCCGATGAAAGAAAGCGAGATGGTTGATTATTTCTTGCAGGCTTTGGGACCCACTTATTTTGGTCACTTGGTGTCAGCAGTTGGTAAGTCCTTTAATGAAGTTTTAAAAATGGGAGGCATGGTTGAGGAAAGACTCAAGTCTAACAAGATCATGAGTTATTCAGCAATCAAGGCAACCACCCAGGCCATTCAAAACGGTACCGGAGGTGTACTCGGGTAGAAGAAGAAAGAGGATGTTGCTATAATTGAGTCGGGAGCTTGGGTTGGATCTAGGAACATTCCACGTTACTATAACCCGCCTCGACCCTACCACCAAACTTACCCCCACACTCCATATAGTCCACCACAACACTACTACCTACCGCCCGATCCCCATTTTTTCGTCCATCACGCACAAACCTATACCCAACCTCCCGCTCATGCACAATGGCGTGTGCCGGCTCCACAAAGTCCATACCTAGCTCCACAAAATACACATCCACCCCCGAAAGCCTACAGAAATCCCTCTAGGACAGGTTTCCGGCCAAATCAAACCTTTAAGAATGAGAGGTTGCAGAAGCAGAAGACCTTCACTCCTTTGGGAGAATCATGTGCTAGTCTATTCCATCGACTGAGACAGTTGGGTATGTTGAATACGATCGAGGCTATACTGCCGAATCCCCCTCCCAGAAATTTTAACCGCTCGGTGAGTTGTGAGTATTGTTCAGGGACCCCGGGTCACGACACAGAGAAATGCTGGAAATTGAAAATAGCTATTCAAGAGCTCATTGATACTAATCGGATCGAGGTCCAAGCCTCGGAGGCACCCAACATTAACCAGAACCCGTTATCGGCCCATCATGAGACTAATATGATTGAGATAGTGCATAAGGGAGGGGAGCCTAAGAAGCCTTCGAAAATCATCATGATGATTCGGGATAGTGAAGCCAAGCCATTTGAAAAGTCAACAAGTGAGAAGTCTGTGATCAAGTTGAATGGGGAAAATAACGAACCATCCATGGAGGTCAAGAAGGGGTCCTCATGTGACGTTGCAGGGAAACATCAAAGAGAAAAAGTGGTTGTTCCAGGAGTGACGAATAAGCCTGTGGTAATTGTGAAGGGTGCCCCCACAGATCCTGTCGTTATCAAACCGGTAACACAATTATCGATAGTCAACAACAAGGAAGTCCCATGGAATTATGAACGAGTGACAGTGACTTACAAGGGTAAAGAGGTTAAAGAAGAAGTGTGTGAGACTCATGGTTGACTCGATTAGGGAGATGATTTGCCCCCGAATAGTTGAGAAAAGCTAAGACCTTAAAAGATAATCCTGTATTCGTGAAGAAACTGGTGACCGAGGAAGAGGCAGAAGAATTTCTGAGAAAGATGAAAGTACAGGACTATTCCATTGTGGAGCAGTTAAGGAAGACACCGGCTCAGATTTTGCTCATGTCATTATTGGACCATTCCGATGAGTACCGTCGGGCTTTGATGAAGATCTTGAACGAGGCCCACGTTCTTGACAAAATCTCAGTAAACCACTTGTAAAAGATAGATAACAAGATATTTGAGGTAAAAAGAATCACTTTTTCTGATGATGAGTTGCCCGTGGAGGATACCGAGCATGATAGAGCCTTCTATCTGACGGTGAAATGTGAAGATTCTATGGTTACTCGGGTACTTGTTGACAATGGTTCCAGTGCAAATATTTTCCTTCTTTCTACTTTGAACAAGTTAAAGGTGGATGATGAAAGAATTCACAAGAATAGTATCTGCGCTCGAGGATTCGACGGGGGAGGAAAAGATTCAGTCGGGGACATAGTGCTCGAGCTTACAATAGGGCCAGTTGAATTTACTATGGAATTCCAGGTGCTCGATGTGGCTATTTCTTACAATCTGTTGTTAGGTCGACCCTGGATTCATGCTGCCAAAGTGGTCCCGTCTACTCTGCACCAAATGGTTAAGTTTGAATGGGAAAGACAGGGAATTGTTATGCATGGCGAAGACAATTTGTGTGTTCCCAGTGATGCCATTATTCCATTCATAGAGTTTGAAGACGACAAGGGGCCGTGGGTTTATCAGGTTTTTGACACAGTAGTGGTAGAGAAAGTTCCTGAAGGGAAGTGCGTGCCGACTCCAAAGGTAGCTGCTGCATCAGTCATGGTAGCCATTGAAATGTTGAAAAATGGTTTTGTACCGGGCAAAGGTTTGGGCGCATCTCTGCAAGGTATCGTACAGGCGATTTCTCTTCCTAAAAACTTGGATAAATTTGGTCTAGGGTTCAATCCCACAGTCGCAGACGTGAGGAGAGCTAGAAAAATGAAACAGAAAGTATGGGCCCTTCCAAAGCCAGTCCCGCATCTTTTTCGGTCATTTGTCAGGCCTGGTATCAGAAAGCGCCCAGTGACGGCAGTTCCCATTTCGGTGGTTGATGTGGATGAAGATTTTATGGAAAGGTTCGAGAGGATATTCGATGTGAACGTGTTGGAAGCTAGAGAGGGTTTTAGCAAGGCGGATGTGCAGTTTGATGGGCCCGGTGCAAAGATTAACAATTGGGAAGCTACTCCTCTCCCCACCAGGAGGATGTTTTGGTAGTTTGCTTTGATTTTCTTTCAATTTATCTGGATTATTCCAGGGTTGTAATTCAGATTCTCAGTTCCGTCCATTTGGATGTATAAACCCCGTTGTCTTTAATTTCAATGAAATGCAATTTTTCTTTTCCTTTCTTCCTGATAGTTTTATTTTTGCTTTCCTTTTTCCTTGTACAGTTCCTTTTATGCTGGCTTCAATGATATGACATGTATGCGGAATCTCCGGCCCAGTCTTAAAAGCCAATCTAGTTCTGAAATAGTAATTCAAGAAATAGAGTGTGATGTTGAATCGGAATATGATGAGGATGAAGCCTTTGAAGAGATTAGTAAAGAATTAGGTCATTTTGAAGAAAAACCCAAACCTAACCCGAGTGATATAGAAGCAATCAATTTAGGGGACCAAGATAATGTCCGGGAAACTAAAATAAGTGTCCATCTTGAACCACAACTTAGAGAGGAGATAGTTAAAACACTGTTCGAGTATAAAAATGTTTTTGCATGGTCCTATGATGATATGCCAGGTCTAAGCACTAGTTTGGTGGTTCACAAATTGCCCACTGATCCGGCATTCCCCCCTGTCAAGAAGAAGCTGAGGAAATTTAAAACTGATATGATTGTGAAAATCAAGGAAGAGATCACCAAACAGTTCGATGCAAAGGTCATTCGGGTCACTCGGTATCCCACTTGGTTAGCCAATGTAGTGTTTATGCCGAAGAAGGATGACAAGACTAGGGTGTGTGTTGATTATCAAGACCTCAACAAGGCAAGTCCCAAGGATAATTTCCCACTGCCGAACATCCATATATTGATCGATAATTGCGCCAAACATGAAATTGGTTCTTTTGTGGATTGTTATGCAGGCTACCACCAGATCTTAATGGATGAAGAAGATGCAGAAAAGACGGCATTCATCATGCCATAGGGAATGTAATGCTATCGAGTCATGCCATTTGGCTTGAAAAACGCCGGGGCAACCTACATGAGGGCAATGACAACCATATTCCACGACATGATACACATGGAGATCGAGGTTTATGTGGATGATGTGATTGTAAAGTCTAGAAAGCAGTCTGACCATGTCAGAGATTAGAGAAAGTTCTTCCAAGGCTTCGCAGGTATAATCTCAAGCTCAATCCTGTAAAATGCGCGTTCGGTGTTCCGTCTGGAAAGTTATTGGGATTCATAGTCAGCCGACTAGGTATTAAATTAGACCTGTCAAAGATCAAAGCTATCCAGGAGTTGCCGCCCCCAAAGAACAAGACTGAGGTGATGGGTCTATTGGGAAGATTGAATTACATCAGCCGGTTTATTCCCCAGCTTACGACAACGTGTGAGCCTATCTTCAAATTGTTAAAGAAAGATGTTGCAGTCAAATGGACAGATGAATGTCAGGAAGCCTTTGATAAGATAAAGGGGTACTTGTCAAACCCACCTGTGTTGGTCCCACCAGAACCAAGGAGACCTTTGATTCTGTATTTGACAGTCTTAGACAATTCATTTGGATGTGTGTTGGGACAGCATGACATTATCGGTAGGAAGGAGTAGTCCATTTATTATCTCAGCAAGAAGTTCACAACTTACGAGGTTAAGTACACTTATCTTGAGAGAACGTGTTGCGCCCTCACTTGGGTGGCACAGAAGTTGAAGCACTATTTGTCATCTTACACTACTTACCTCATCTCTCGTTTGGATCCATTAAAGTATATCTTTCAGAAGCCTATGACCACAGGGAGGCTCGCAAAGTGGCAAATCTTGCTCACAGAATTTGACTTTATCTATGTGACTCGAACTGCAATGAAGGCACAGGCCTTGGCGGACCATTTGGTCGAGAATCCGGTAGATAAAGATTATGAACCTTTGAAAACTTATTTCCCCGATGAAGAGGTGATGCACATTGATGAGTTGGAACAAGTTGAGAAGCCGGGATGGAAACTTTTCTTTGATGGGGCTGCAAACATGAAGGGTGTGGGGATAAGAGCGGTACTTATTTCTGAAACAGGGCAGCACTACCCTGTTACGGCCCAACTTCATTTTTACTGTACCAACAACATGGCTGAGTACGAGGCATGCATTCTGGGTTTGAGGTTAGCGGTGGATATGGGTGTCCAGGAAGTCTTGGTCTTGGGAGACTCGGACCTTCTGGTGCACCAGATTCAGGGAGAATGGGAAACATGGGACCTAAAACTCATATCGTACAGACAATGTTTGCATGATCTTTGTCAACGGTTTCAGTCAATAGAATTCAAGCATATCCCAAGGATCTATAATGAGGTTGCTGATGCTTTGGCTACTCTGGCTTCAATGTTACATTATCCAGATAAGTCTTATGGGACCCTTTGCAGATTCAAGTCCGTAATCAGCAAGCTTACTGTAATATGGTGCAAGAAGAACTTGATAGGGAGCCATAGTTCCATGATATTAAAGAATACATCAGGATAGGGGTATATCCGGTACAGGCCACAGGTGATCAGAAAAGAACAATTCGACGATTGGCAAGTGGATTTTTCTTCAGTGGAGGGGTATTGTAAAAACGAACTCCAGATCTGGGATTGCTAAGATGCATAGATGCTAGACATGCCACAACTATCATGACGGAGGTACGCTCCGGGTTTGTGGACCGCACATGAGTGGGTATGTGCTGGCAAAGAAGATTCTCCGGGCAGGTTATTATTGGCTCACTATGGAGCGAGATTATATCAGTTTCATGCGAAAATGTCATCAGTGCCAAGTGCATGGAGATTTGATGCATTCTCCACCATCTGAATTACATACAATGTCTACACCATGACCTTTTGTTGCTTGGGGAATGGATGTCATTGGACCAATCGAGCCAGCAGCATCCAACGGGCACAAGTTTATTCTGGTGGCCATCGATTATTTCACCAAGTGGGTAGAGGCTAAAATATTCAAGGCTGTAACCAAGAAGGCGGTGGTTGATTTTGTGCATTCAAATATCATTTGCCGGTTTGGGATACCGAAGGTGATCATTACAGACAATGAGGCTAATCTCAATAGTCATCTGATGAAAGAGGTATGTTAGCAGTTCAAGATTACACATCACAATTCTACCCCGTACCTTCCTAAGGCGAACAGAGCAGTTGAGGCAACCAACAAGAATATAAAGAAGATACTTCGAAAAATGGTGGAAGGTTCTAGGCAGTGGCATGAGAAATTGCCATTTGCATTGCTCGGTTATCGCACTACTGTCCTTACTTCAGTAGGGGCGACTCCTTATTTGTTGTTGTATGGCATTGAAGCACTGATACCTGCAGAAGTGGAAATTTCATCCTTTCGAATTGTCGCTGAGGCTAAGATCGATGATGATGAGTGAGTCAAAACCCGTCTGGAGCAATTAAGTTTGATCGATGAAAAGAGACTGGCAGTAGTGTGTCATGGCCAGTTGTATCAACATAGAATGACAAGAGCATACAATAAGAAGGTGCGTCCACGGAAGTTTGAAGTGGGTCAGTTAGTATTGAAACACATTCTTCCTCATTAGGTTGAAGCAAAAGGAAAGTTCGCCCCAAATTGGCAGGGGCCATTTGTTGTAACTAGAGTGTTGTCCAATGGCGCGTTATATTTGACAGATGTAGAAGGGAAATGTGTGGAGATGGCTATCAATTCTGATGCAGTCAAGAGATACTATGTATGATTTCTTTGTTTGATTGTACTTGTTTGTATTTGGCATGTCTCGAATATTGGAATGACGAAGGCATTTTGTTCTGCTATCTAAACGCTTTATCCCTTGTCACCCATCTTGAGCCTTATTTGTTTTCTTTCATACCCCTCTTTTGGAATCAGTAGCAAAGATCAGGAACACAAACGTGAAAGATAAGTAAAGGAAAAGAAGAAAAGAAAAGAACAAAAAGGGAGAGAAGAAAAATGAAAATCAAAAAAAAAAGGAAAGAAAAGAAAAGGAAAAAAAGAAAGAGAAAGAAAAGAATGAAAAGAAAAAAAAAGAAAGAAGAAAAACAACAGAAAAGTGAAAGAAAAGAAAGAGAAAAAGAAAATCACAACAACAAAGTAATCTCTATGACATGAACTACGTTCGACCTGATTCTTTTTAAGGATACGTAGGCAGCCTCACGGTTCGGTCTCATCAAAATAAAAATCCAAAAATCTCCAAGCAAGAAACTGGGGCAGAAGTTGTGGTTTTTGTAAGAAATCTGATTCTGAAAGTTGTAATTTTGAACCCATTCGAATGGTTTTGAGCCTTTTATACCCTTTTTTGCTAATCCCATCCAAAAGCCACATTACGATCCAGAGATAGACCTTCCGATCAGTCTTCGAGAAATGCCAAGTCGAGCAGGTAGAGGTGATTCATATCAAGGGCAACACTCTGGTCCGAATAGGGAAAAGAAACCAAAATGAGAGAGTCTTATTAGTGAAAATCCCCACAGGCACCGTAAGGCGACGAGAGCTGAGAGAAATCAAAATGAGAGAGTCTTATTGGTGAAAACCCTCATGGGCACCGTAAGGCGAAAGTGAGTTGAGAGATGAACGAATGAAAGAGGTCTGCTGGTGAAAACCATTCAAGGCACCGCAGGATGAACAAGGTCAGGATTTGGGCAAAGAAATCAGGTTATGGAAATTTCGGGGCAACAAAGTATGGCAATTGAAAGTTGATTGGTTGGACGGATTGGGCCGATTAATCCAAATTGCATGTCATGATCATCGGTGCCAGCTGCTCCACTCAGATAAGTCTCTTTTCTTTTTTTCCCCTTCAGATAGTCTCCTAGTTTTGGATTTTCTTATCCTTAACTCTGAAAGTGATTGCATTTCATTTCTTTCGGGTTTATTGCTCTAAGATGAGCCCAATGACAGTTCGGTTTAAGCTAACAAGAAGAAATTTCAAAGCTCACTTCCAGCTTCAATATTGCAAAGCACAGTGCGGGCAGAGCATACCAAAGAAAGCATGATGTAAAGCGGGGTAAAGTGCCAGCAAGAGTCCCTTTGGCAAAATGATTTGGTAATTTCATGGGAGATGTAGAGGTTCCGTTAAAGGGGTCAGAGATGTAAAATAACGGTTTAAGTATAGAACACTCGGGTCATTCAGGGTCACAGGGTTTTGAAAGTCACTCGGAAAGTCAAGTGGTTCAGGGCCAGTTCGGGGAAGCCAGTCAAAACAAAACAATGTCGCGAAGAGACCTGCAGCAAGAGTGCCATCAACTAACCACCATATTTTGAACTGAAATTTTTTTTCTTTGATTGAAATAGGGGCAGGAAATTTCGAATGTTTCAGAGAAACCCTCAATGGAAAAGGCAGTCACCAAACAGGTTTGATTTTTGATTTTCAGGACCCTCCTGAAAAATGAGACCTAGGTCAGAAATAGCATAATCTAGCATAAGTATATCCCAAAGGAATATAAGTTGGTTTAGAAGTTTGCATGATCGATATAGGATTCAATTAGTAGTTCTCAGGACCCTCCTGAATAATGGGACTTAGCTTTAAGATTTCGATTAGATAACAACATTTAGCGTAAATTCTGTTGTAAGGTAATACAATTCAGCCATGAAAGTTGTCACTCTTAAGATAAAATTTGACTTTTGAGTTTCAGGACCCTCCTGGATAATGGGATGCTTTAAGACCCGCTTAGATAACAAGATTTAGCGGAAGTCACACCTTTAGAATATATAACTTAGATTTAAAATTGTTATCTAGGTAAGAGTTGTCAGGACCCCCCTGGATAATGGGACCTAGTTTTCAGATTCTTCGTAATATGATTCAGTTTAACACTCACATATGTGCCTAGTTACCAAACTGGGGCAGAAAATTTTCTTTGTTTTTGTCTATTTTGTTGAAGTCAGGAGCCCGCCTGGAGAGCAGGGAATACATTTCAAGTTTGAAGTCAGGAACCCGCCTGGAGAACAGGGAATACATTTCAAACTAGCAATCAGGAGCCCGCCTGGAGAGCAGGGAATATATTTCAAGTCAGCAGTCAGGAGCCCGCCTGGAGAGCAGAGAATACATTTCAAGTCAGCAGTCAGGAACCCGCCTGAAGAGCGGGGAATACATTTCAAGTTCAGCAGTCAGGAGCCCGCCTGGAGAGTAGGGAATACATTCAAGTTCAATAGTCAAAGTGTCCACCTAGAGAAAGGAAAAACATCTCAACGTGTAGTTGGCAGTCAGGCATCCACCTGGAGAAAAGGAAAACATCTCAGATTACAATTCAAGGCGGCAACAAAAGGATTCTACTGAGAGAATAGAGGACAACAAGGCAACAAGAAAACACAAGAGCAAGTTTGAAGATCTAGATAGGATTGTGTAAAGCATAGATCATAGTCTAGTTTAGCTTCTTTTATTTTTGACATGGTGTAATAAGGGGTTCAGTAAGCAGTAGCAACAACAACAACAACAACAGTGAAATCACAGCTTCATGGTAGTCCCAGCTACCAAACTTCCAGAACTACACTGACCTGATTCCTTTATAGCCAAGGATATGTAGGCAATCTCTGAAGCAGGATGCGGTCAAATCTTTTAAAAATGCTTCCCATGGAATATTCAAAAGGGCAAAAATTGCTCGTATCCACTCACTTTATCTTTGCACAACTCTTCGTGTTTCCGGGCAAAGAGGGAAAGCTGTGAGCATGTGATTTTTGCCCTATATGAATTACTCCCATAAATTCAAAACAAAATAATTTCTTTTCATTATCTGCAATTTTGTGAATTTCGTGGCATTTTCTATTAATTATTTGCATTTGTCTGTGCATTTTATTTTGTTTAATTAATGAAAAATACAAAAATATACTGCATTTGCATTTAGGATTTAATTTTTGCATTTTTGAAATTAATTAGTAATTTAGTGTTTTATAAAAATGGAAAAATCACAAAATAGTTCATTTTGGCACTTTAATTTTAATTTTTCGAATTTTGGTAGTTTTTCTTTAATTTGGCATTTAATTAGTGGTGTTAATTATTATTTAGAATTAATTAATTTAATTAGAAATTAATTTAGATTTTATTTTTAATTTTATTTAAAAGAAATTAAAAGGAAAAATTGAAAAAAAAGAAGAAAAGAGAAAACAAAGGTGTGGATCAGATTTTGGGTTGAGTTGTATTTCAATTCTTAAGCCCAAATTGGATCTTCCATTAAAACTCGCCCAATCCAGACCCATCTCCACCTTTGACCCGGCCCAAATCGCCCCTAAACCTGACCCACGTCCCAAATAAACGCACAAGAGATACACGGAGACCCCCATGCCCTAAATCCCAAACGAACGTTGTTTCTCCTTCGTTCTCACTCGAACTAAGCCCCAAATTCTATCCAGATTCGGGCGAGTGAATTCCCAAATCCTTAACCCATGTGTCCCTCCTTCTCTCATTTTGCTGTTGTTAACGATTTCTGACGCAAGATTCCCCTCCCCTCTCACTCGCTCGAATTCGAGTTTTATCGCACGATTGGAAGGTTCTGGAGACGAGATGCTAGATGAGTGTGAGGCGTTGGATTGATTTCACTCAATCTGAGCCCCACATTTATCAAGGATTGGTCTTCAAAAGAAGCCTAATCTGATTTTGTGAAGGGGACTGGAAAAATTCTTTTTTTGGAAAAAGGTTGAAAGGCGTCTTGAACTGATGGTTTTCGGGGTTGATTTTCTTCTTTGAAGAGTCCTTTCAAAGTTTAAGAGAAGCATATATACAAAGTTTTCTTATTTTTTGAATCCGAAATTTGAGTTCTAAGGAGATAAAAATTGAAGTTCAGGCTTGGTTTTCTACTGTCGTCTTGTTGATTCGCTGCTGAACCTCGTTAGGATTTGGAGTCAAAAGGTGTATTGTTGAGTCTATAATTGTTAAAAGAAGTTTGAAACTTCAGGTTCAATTTCTTTCTCTCATGTAACTCTTTTTTTAGCTATTCTTGAGCTATGGAATTTCTGAGTTTGCATCTCTTTGTTGTTGTCATGTAAGCTTGTGTGGGATTGAATCAGTGAATTCGAATTTAGTTTCTTATTGATTTATGACTAGCTGAGAGTTTTTTTTGTAAAGTCTGTCGAACTATGTCGATTTTCTTTTATGTATTGTGGCTAAAAACTTGGTTCGAGTCTATTTGTTGACATGGTTTGGATTTAAAACCAAAGGTTGAGGTTCAGTTGTGTGAGCTGAGCTCAACCTTGAAGTTCTGAGAATTGAAAAAATAGCTTCTCATTTCTACTTTAATCCTAATTCATTGAGTGTTATTATTTAAGAAACTTGAGTCGAGTATTTGAGTTGGTAGCATTTTCGTGTTGAGATCTGAGTCCGACCATGTCTGCTTGTTGAGAATATGATCTTACTTTCTTCATCAAAAAAGAATATGATCTTACTTTGCATCAAATTGTTCCTTTGTTTCATGTCGAAGTGCATTCTGATCTTCACGCTGTAAGAATTATGCATCAGCTGTATTCATGAAGTAGTTTCCTTGGAATTCTTGTCTATTTTCTGGAGGCAGTGCTGAAATATGCTATTTAAATCCTAAAGCTCAGTCTTGGTAATTCTTCTTGTGTTCTTAGGGTACCAATAGTGTCTGGGCTGAATCTTAATGATCCATGTAGTATCCTATTATGTTCGATTTTAAAACCTGGCGCAAAGCTGCATTGGTTCATGGTCTAAAGTGGTTTGAAGATTAATTGTTCTACTGATTGTACATATTCAGATTGCTCCATTTTCCTGCTCTTGTTCGAGAATGTGTATGCCTTGTTTCTGCTATAAGACTTCTGCTCTTTCGAGTTGTTGAATAAGTCAATTTGAGTAGTTGTTCTGAACTTTGATGAATTAAGTTAACCTGCCCTATTTTGCACTATCTAGGAAGCATATCTGCACGACTTTGAATGAAAAATTCTGCACTGTTTGGCTGCAGCAACTCTGATTTACTAGTAGTTTATGTGTCTATCTGAGTTCTGCTTGGTTTTGCGATTGCTAATCATCCAAAGCAAATCATCAGCAGGGCTACTATGTTGTCTGCCTATCTGGTAAGTTTGGTAGCCATGAAATCTTGCAGAAGCCTCCTTGCGCATAAGTTTGGTTGAATTTTGTTGGCTTTCCATATCTATGCTCATGAACCGTCTATCCCCTCATTCAGGGAAGACAATTTCCTATGTTACTACTTCCCTCACTTGAGATTACCTTATGGGGTATGCCAACTTTAACAGTTCAGTCATATAGGATCTGAAATGGAAATCTGTTGTTGTCACTCTTAGGCCTAATGAATCTCATTGATGTTTGTTGGCTTTGTTTGAAAGAACACTATACCATGTTGGATTGAATACCTTGGTTTACTTAAAGATCTGGTGTGAATCTGGATCATTGTGAGAATCTTATAGTAATCATGTCTCCAAGTCCAGAGTAAACTGAGAGTAGCTTCTTAAGGTATATGTGCACTCCTGTTGGTGTATTGCTATTTAAGAAGGCATGAACAAGATTATCAGTCCTTGTATATAGTAGAGTGAGGATTTAACCATGTGCGTAAACTTCTGATTGCTCTGCATACAGTCTAAATAGTGGTTAAGGTACTGTCTTTCGTTATGGTTTGTGATTAACCCATAGTTTCTTGCACTGATTATCCATGTTTGGTATTTTGCTTGGTTTTGCTATGGGGTTTCCTTGACAATAAACAAATGAGTTCTTTCTTAAGAGCTCAGAATTGGTTGTACTTTATTATACAATTTCGTGGCTATTTTGAATTATATATGTGGGCAGACATAGGTTATAGGTATACTTCACCTGTTATGTAAAATAATATATCAAATTCAGCTTCTCCCCCAGAGTCGTAGTTTCATTGTTCAAGTATGCTTTTCTGGTGTTAAGTGATCAACAAGTTTTGTTTCCATTTCATTTTGTTTCGTATCTATGCGATCTCTGATCTGATCGATTTGGCTCAAAATATTACCAAGCAGCTTATCCTTCTTTTGAACAGATTTGAATAGTCTGCTTCAGGGATATAATTAGTTTATCATAGCCGCGTGTACGGTTCCCGTGACGTAGTTGTGGTACTAAATTTCGAAGTGGCTTTAAATATGAGTATCCATAGCTATAAAATCAGTTGAATAGATTTGAGGTGCGCCGTGCCAAATAAAATCTCAAAATGCACGTCCCTCGCTTAATTAATATCTTAATTTCTTTAGAAATCGAGGCGTGCCATTTAGTGAATTTCCATGGCCCTTACAAATTCGAAAGTGTGTAGTTGCTTTAGGTGCGCTATTTTAAAATTACCTTCTTAAACTCGGGTGTGCATTTCATGTGACCCAAATCCAAATCTCAACAACGCTAAATAAAATGTGTCGTGGACCGCGGGTGCATTTCATGTGGCGTGGTTCAAGACGTGTTTTAGATGGCGTTGAAATCTTCCTTAAAGTAATTAAAAACGGTTTAAAGTTAAAATGCACATATGTTCGAAAGTATTTTAAAATCAAATAATAGGCCAATTGTAACAGTTGAGTGACCATGCTAGAACCACGGAACTCGGGAATGCCTAACACCTTCTCCTGGGTTAACCAAATTCCTTACCCGAATTTCTGGTTCGCGGACTGTAAAACAGAGTTAATCTTTTCCTCGATTCGGGATTCGAACCGATGACTTGGGACACCATAAACTATCCCAAGTAGCGACTCTGAATCTTTGAATAAATTAATCCTGTTCCGATTGTCACTTTAAGTTGGAAAAAACTCCCTTATATACATCTCTTCGGGGTATAGTGAAAAAGGAGGTGTGACAAGTAGAAAGAGCGATATAAGAAAAAGATACAAATAACCACATAGAAAATGATACGAGAACACAAATAACAGAGGGACGCACAATATTGTCACGCCTCAATCTCACAACACAATATTATAGCAGAAAACAATAGGCAAGAATAACCATAATTAGTCTTTTCCACTGCGGCGTGCAACCCGATCTACAAATATATATATAAAGAAAATATCTTCTTCGTTGCGGAGCGCAACCCGATCCACAATTATATATATAAATTATATTCTCTATTGCAACGTGCAACCTGATCCACAACATATATTATATCAATGATGTTGCGGCGTGTAACCCGATCTATAATGTAGTAAAAATATCATTGCAACGTGCAACCCGATCCCATATATCATATCTATATTATTGCGGCGTGCAACCCGATCCCATATATCATATCAATACCATTGTAGCGTGCAACCCAGTCCCACACAAATAATATCTTTTCAGTTGTGATGCACAACTCGATTCATACATACATACATACATACATACATACATACATACATACATACATACATACATACATACATACATACATACATACATACATACATACATACATACATACATACATACATATATATAACTATTCTACAACAACCAAGCACATGAAATTTACGACGTAATAACAAAAAACACTTACACGCAGAAATCAACTAAGAATACAAACTCAACAAAATAAGATGAGCAACACGACATCACAGAGCTAGTCTCCCACATATAAAGGCAAGGCTTCCACTAAGCATAAACACACAACCAAACTAATAGTCACCCAATCGGGTTAAGCAAAGGGAAGTAGAACATGAAACAAGGAAGGATGTATTTCAAGTAAGAACAGGGATCAAATGAAGGCATTAAATATAAATGAAATCATGTAGCACGTAGAAGCATGTAGCAAGTGAAGGCATTTAACAAGTAAAAGCATATGGTAGGTAGAAGAATGTAATAAGTAAATACATGTAGAAAGTGAAGGCATGTAGTGAATGAAGACATGTAGCACGTTAAGGCATCTAACAAGTAAATCACATGACAATTAGAGGCATGTAACAAGTATGGGCTAATAACAAGTAAGGGCAAGGATTCGAAGAGGACATGTAGCAAAAATAAATCAAATAAAAGAGTAGGAGTAACAGTAATAGACAAGGTAAAGACATATCTATAATTGTAAAAGGACAAAGGGAAATCATAGAGGTACTACGTAAGGAACTCATCATACAAAACAACAAATAATAATAGAACCAAAGAAAAAGGAGCATGTAAGTACTTAACGAATAAGTAATCATAACGGAAATTCAGCTTCCTTTTCTTTTGCACGATAATAACCATCAAACCATTCTCATTTCAAACTGTACTCATCGTGCCAATATCATCTCAACCGCATGGAAATAACCTTCATGCCAAACATATCCCTAAGGCCCCAATCCGCACACATATTATGGATAAATAAACTAAGATAGCAAGACAATATTAGGTATAAATGGGTGTTCATGATGCTACGGTCAACTAAGTATACAAATAATCTGAAAACAACACATTAAATCCTTTTTAAGATGTCATATGTTCTAACATTATTTCTAACACAGTTAATTGAGTTTATTAATTATAGAATACTTTTATACATATGGAAGTACTTTTTCTTATCAATTCGCCGTCATAAAAAAATAGTCAAATTTGGTGACTACTATTTTAGTGTTCACCCTCTCATCCCAAACTTACCCTTTTTCCACGGAAGCCTCCTCACTTTATTGTTCTTCATGAGTGGGAAGAAAGCAAAATCTTTCTTCTCCAATACCAATTCGGGAATACTAGGCTAAACATGTAGCCTAGCCGTTTCACTCGTCAAAAACATGCTTAGTTGAATTAAATAAAGCATGAGTCAAAGAATCACCAGGTTCATCAAAGCACAAGAAAGCGCAAAATTTCCTCCTCCGGTGCATGAAAAACCATAACACATGCATATACGCCCGTCACCTCGTATATGTATCACCTATGCATGTAGAAAAATAATATCATTTAGTAGAAAACATTCCCTCAACAAATCTAGGCAAGACACTTACCTCAAACAAGTCATATTGTTATACTAGAAGTGCCATCCGTCTCAAATCAACCTTAGAACGGCTCGAAACTAGCCAAAAGCAACTCAAAATATTAAATAATGCCATAGGAAGCAAATCCAAATGACAATCAAATACTCAAAATCAACCAAAAGTTCAACTCGGTCCCGCACTCCATAATCTGACAAAACTCATAAATTCCGATAACCTATTCGAATACGAGTTCAAGCATACCATTTTCACTCAAATCCAACTTTGAATCGATATTTAAATCTCATGAGAGAACTATCGAAAAATTTAGACTAAATTCCCAATTTCTCTTTCAAATTCATCAAATTAAAGGCTAAAATCGAAGATGCAATCATGTAAAATAATCAAAACCGAGTAAAAAAAATACTTACCCTAATTCATGTAGTGGAAAGTCTCTCCCAAATTGCCCAAATCTGTGCTCTATAATTCAAAATGTGATAAAATAACCAAAACCTTTTAAATAAAGTACTTATAGATCTGCTCCAGGTAAACCCTTCACGATAGCGGGACTAGCTTCCCGATCGCGAAGCACAAACTTAACTGCCCACAAAATTATCCTTCGTGTTCGCGGCACTTACTGTACGAATGCAATGCACAGCTGAACCGAACCTATGCGAACGCGGCATAGACCACCCGTACGCGAAGAAGACACCACCAACTCCCAGATCCTTATACGCGAACGCGACATACCACTGCGAACATGATGACCAAGCCTCACAAAGCTACGTGAACGCGACCCTCCCGTCAAGAATGTGAAGAAGAAAAATATCTAGCTCCAATTACACACTATGTGATCGTGGCCAGTCCTTCGTGATCATGAAAGACATCAGCAACAACAGAAACCAACAACACAACATGAAGGAAAATGGTTCGAAATCGAATCCGAAACATACCCGAGCCCTTCGGGACCCCGTTTGAACATGCCAATAAATCCCAAAATATAGCACGAACCTACTCGAGGCCTAAAATCACCCATAACAATATCAAAATCACGAATCGCTACTCAAATCAAGCTTAATAAACGATTGAATTTTTAACTTCCAAAACTCGTACCGAATCATATCAAATCAACTCGGAATGACCTCTAATTTTGCACACATGTTCCAACTAACATAACAAACATATTCCAACTTCTGAAACAATAATCCGAACGCGATAATATCGAAGTCAACTACCGGTCAAGCCTATGAGCTTTCCAACCCTTCAAATTGCCAACTTTTGCCAATTGTAGCCAAAACTTTCTAGGAACTTCCAAACACAAATTGGGGCATACGCTCATGTCTAAAATCACCATCCGTACCTATCGGAACCATCAAAACTCCGATCCAAGGTCAAATGCACAAAAATTAAACTTGGTCAGCTCTTTCAACTTCAAGCTTCTCAAGTGAAAATCATCTTTCTAAATCAATCTTGAACCACTCAATAGCTAAATCTGACGATACACGCAAATCATAATATATTATTAGGGTTGTACATAATTTGGTAAATACCAAATTACCGTACCAAAATAAAAAATTTTGGCATTTGGTATTCGATATTTTGGTATTCGGTATGGTATTTGGTTTAATTTTTTAAATAGTATTAGGTATGGTGTTTGATATTTTAAAATGAAATACCAAAATACCGATACCGTACCGAAATATATATTATATTGCACAATACCATATTATTAATTATAACATAAATATAAAAAATCTAAAATTTTATTTTCCTTTATTCTCTAAGTTCATCAATTAACTTTAAGGAAGATACAAGACATTTCTAATGATCAAATTTATTCTTATATGTACAATTTTCTCTCTCTCTGGGTTCATATTTACTGATTTTGGACAATTGTTCTTCAACAAACGTTTTTAGTTTTATACTTTTGAGTACTTTAATTAAGAATATTACAGTGTATGACTTTATGCACTAGTTAGTATTCAAACCGAATAAATCGAAGTTACTCAATCCGAATAAACCAAAATCGAAAGGAGAAAAATCGAACCATACCGAATTTAATTAGGTACGGTATTGGTAGAGCATTTTACGAAGCTGAATACCGAAAATACCGAATCGAAATGTCTAAATACCGTATCGTACCGACCGACGAATATCCCTACATATCATACAAAGCTACTCTTGACCTTAAACTACCGAACTGAATGCAAATGCTCAAAACGACCGATCGGATCGTTACGCAAAGTATACAACACTCCATAATACATTGTAATCGCACATAAACCTGAAAAAAAAATCAAAAATTTCAAGCTCCTCCTTGTCCAACATCATTTCACTTGTTGAAGAACCTTGTCTTTGCAATTTTAGGAAAAAAATGCGATGAATCATTATTATAACCCTCACAACAAAAGCAACATTTACTTATAATATAGCAATTGGAGCAAATTTAGATCAAATATGTGAAGTAAATATCAAATCCAACTAAAATTCATATCAAATTGTATATCTAATAGACTTATGGAATGAACAATATCAATAACCACGGTTCGTTGCACCAGTATAAACCTTCATCTCTACCTTGAGCATCATCCTTTTTATGGCATTTATCTAATCCCGAACTGATCGAAACTAAAGACTTCTTGCTAAACATATTTTCGTTTAGCAAAAGTAACTTCTAATGTTTCAAAAGTTTGGCTAGACAAGTTACAAATTGACAAGACAACTAACTAGACCATGCTACCGTAAACCAAACACAATTTGCTTTTAATTTGGACCTAATTCGAAAAAGGAAGGGAAAAAACGTCCTAAATTTCACATCAAACTTCCTTTTTTCCCCTTCATATAGCTATGTCACGACCCAAAATCCGTTAAGGATCGTGATGGCATCAGACATTACTGCCAGGCAAGCCAACACCAAAAAATTAATTAATTCCGCATTTTAGTATTTTTAAAATCATTTCTTTTCCTTACATTAAAAAATAAATAATGAACTTAACCAAGAAAATAATGATGTCTTTAACAAATTTAAATACAAAATAATCCCATAGTCATCCCAGAACCCGGTATCACAAGTGCATGAGCAATTTCTAGGAAATAAAATGTAATACAATAACTGTCCGGAATACAAATTGGACAGAAAAAAAAGTACAATACTCTGAAGGAGACTTTGCTGGATGCGGGTCGTCTCGAGAGATACAGCTCACTTAAGTCTCCGTATCAACCATGCCGCTGCGCCCAACGAGGCAACTAGACATACATGTGTCTGTGCAACAAAAATGCACAACAAGTGTAGTATGAGCACGAAAACAACGCATACCCAGTAAATATCCAGTCTAACCTCGAAGAAGTAGTAACGAGATGTCGACTTCGACACTTACTAGTGGTCCAATAATATAATCAGTCATGGATTTATTAAAACAACAGTAAACTCAAGGGAATCATGTCGCAAGTAAACAATCCTTTTGATAATAAGAGATTTCCATGTTCATATTTCCTCAATTATCAATTTATCTCAGGCCAGGGAGGCAATATCATTATATATAATTTAAAGGCAAGCAATACAAGCATGCGCAAATCATGCTGAGGTCGTACGACCTAATCCAACATAATATTTAAACTGTGCACTGCCAGAGGATCGGATGACGCGAGTCATAGATGCATCTATTACCCCGCGCGCGAATCATGCTTGCGACTCGGTCAAATATAAATAAACACATCAAACAGTCAATCAAGAATTCATCAGGGAAACAATTACCCAAGAAAATGACAACTTCTCTTTAACGGTCAAGAAAGTGATGTTTAATTTCTTTAGAAATTTATTTACCAATTTGATTTGATTTAAGCAATTTAAATTGTCAATAAAGTTATAAATATTTCAAGTATAGCATGCTTTCGGGTCCTAGACTACCCAGACATAAGCATAATAGTAGCTACGCACGGACCTTTGTCACCTCGTGCATACGTAGGCCCCACAAATAGAAGCACATATTTAATTATTTCACATATGGGGATAATTCCCTCTTACAAGGTTAGAAAGGTGACTTACCTCGCTCCGAAATTCAATAACTGGCTTCCAATCCCTTCCAACGACTCAAACCAATGCCCAACACTCCAAAGCTAGCAAATAATGGGCAACCCAATGAAAATATACTCTAATACTTATAACAATTCAATTTATATAAATTTCCAACTCCCGCTCGAAAAGTTGACAAAATCGCCCTCAAACCCATATGCCCGGATTCCGAAATATTTTGAAGAAAACATTTACCATAACCTCACGAGCTCAAATATATAATTTACTTTCAACTTCATACCCCAAATTCGTGGTAAAAATCCAAAATATAAATTTCTAGGTCTTCTACCCAAAACCCAAAATTTCTACTAATTTTTATGCCCAAATCCATATATAATCCAAGTATTTAACTTGCAATAGCTGGGAATCACTTACCTTGACATAGATGATAAAGATGGAGCTCCAAAATCGCTCTAAGACCGGCTCCCATGATGGAAAATGAAATAAAAATGGCCAAGATCCCGTTTAAAATAATTCACTGCCCAGAAAATCCTTCTTCACGAACGCGGCACAACCCTCGTGATCGTGAAGCGATACCAGATAAGCTTCAAAAATCACCTTTCGCAAATGCGAGTCCCAGCTCACGAACGCGTAGTTTCACTAGGAAATCCCTTCACGACCGCGTACACCCTTTGCGAACGCGAAGGCTTAAAATATATAGGCCCAGTTTCCCTCTTTCCTTCTACGCGTTCGCGATTGACCATTCGCATTCGCATAGTCAACTCAGCCAACCCCTTCGCGTTCGCGACCTCCACTTCGCATTCACGAAGGCCAAAACTAGCAGCCTCAAACTTTCCTCTTCGCGAATGTGGGAGTCTCTTCGCGTTCGCAAAGAAGGAAACCAAATACCAGATATCAACAATAACCAATCACCTGAATTTGGTTCGAAACCACCCCGAAACACATTCGAGGCCACCGGGACCCCGTCCAATCATACAAACCAGTCCCATAATATAACACAGACCTAATCGAGGCCTCAAATCACATCAAACAATATCAAAATCCTAAATCACACCTCAATTCAAACTTAATGAACTTTAGAATTTCAAACTTCTATACTCGATGCTGAAACCTATCAAATCACGTCCGATTGACCTCTAATTTTGCACACAAGTCATATTCGATATTACGGACTTACTCCAACTTTCAGAATCGGAATCCGACTCCGATATAAAGTTCACTTCCGGTCAAACTCTTCAAAAATCTTCAAATTTCTAACTTTAGCCAAATGACTCCAAAATATCCTATGGACCTCCGAATCCACTTCTAGATGCGCCCCCAATACCAAAATGACCTACAGAGCTATTCCTAGGCTCGGAATCCCAAACGAACATCGATAACACTAAAATACACTCCAACCCAAATTTATGAAATTCTTCCAAAAATGCTAACTTCTACAATAGGTGTCGAAACGCTCCTGGATCGTCCAAAACCAGATCCGGGCATACGCCCAAGTCCAAAATTATCATACGTACCTGCTCGAACCTTCAAATTCTGGTTCTGAGGTCGTTTACTTAAAGTTCCTATCTTAGTCAATTTTTCCAACTTAAAGCTTCCAAAATGAGAATTTTCCTTCCAAATCAACTCCGAACTTCCCGAAATTCAATTCCGACCACGCATGGAAGTCATAATACCTGAAGTGAAGCTGCTCATGGTCTCAAACCACTGAACGATGCGCTAGAGCTCAAAACGACCGGTTGGATCATTACAAGATAGTCACTTGTTGGTTTGTTATAAAAATGAACTATTACTACTAAACGAAATAATGGAGGGAATTTTTTGATGAATTTTTTATTTTTATTTTAGAGCACACTTGTTAAGTGTTCCGTTTATTATTAAAAAGAAAGCACGCTTTAAAAGCGTTGTATATAGATTAATAAGTGTTGCTAAATATTTTATGATTTGACAACACATACCGGTAACCAAAAGATCATCCGGCTTTACAACTTGTCCGAACCTCGTTCTATTTGGGATATGACACTAACAGAAAGAAGTCACGCCAGCGTGCACTCCTCAAGAGAGAAGAGAGGGGTTTCATAGCAGTTTATATATACAATTCAGATAATATCAAGGCGGCAAAAAGCAACATTTAGCACATTAGGCCCAAACATGTAAATAAAATCAGATAATAAATAAAGCCAAATATAATGATTATTCTAAGCTCGAATTCTTGAATCCTGAACCAGAGATTCTGGGTTCTTGTCCCCAGCAGAGTCGCCAGAGCTGTCACACCTTCTTTTTCTACCCCCAGAAAGGTATAAGGGAGTTTTTTCCAACTTAAAGTGACAATCAAAATGGGATTATTTATTTATTTGAAATTCAGAGTCGCCACTTGGGATAATTTTATGGTGTCCCAAGTCAGCGGTTCAAATCACAAATCGAGGAAAAGATTGACTCTATATTGCAGTCCGCAAACATAGAAATCCAGGTAAGGAATTCTGTTAACCCGGGAGAAGGTATTAGGCATTCTCGAGTTTTGTAGTTCTAGCACGGTCGCTCAACTATTATAATTGGCCTATTTACTTGATTTTAGTACATGTTTTATCCTATGGTGTAATTTTAACTTTATAACCGCTTTTATTTAGTTTTAAAGAAAAATTGCAACGTAATTTAAAATACGTCTTGAACCATGTCACATAAATTCACCTGCGGCTCTCGATATATTCTTTCTAACATTGTTGATATTTGGATTTGGGTCACATAAATGCACACCCGAGTTTAAGGAAGTTAATTCAAATTACACGCTAAAAGCAATTACGCACTTTCAAATTTGTGAGGGCCATGGAAAATTCTACTAAATGGCACGCCTTGATTTCTAAGGACAAGCAAAATTAATTAAACGAGGGTCATGCAATTGAAATTTTTTGTTCGGCACGGCACACCTCGAGTCTAATTTCAAAGGATTGTGCTCAACTAAAACAAACGACGGATGTTCAAGATTGTCTCCTAAACTACTTTGAGATTATTGATTGTGAGGCTTTTGAATTACCACGGTGGAAATTATTGAGCTTTTTTTTTTAAATTTTTTTTGCCATTTCAGAAAAAGGCCAAATAAGAAAAATCAAGGTAATAGACCCAATTCTCTTGTAGCATGTACCCATACCCAACAACCTAAATCAGGCCCCATAGCCCACTAGCAGTAAACCCAAATCTCTTTTCATTATTTAACTTAAGTAAAATAAAAACATCATATCTCAATCTACCAATGAAACTAGACAAGCTTAATACTAATAAATAATTCATCTCAATAAATAAATAACTGTACAAAACTCATGATTTTTGGAAATTTGATACTGCATTCACAAATAAATAACAAATTAATTTTTTTTTCAAACTATCTTATTATAGGAATTCACCTAACATCTGAAAAAATAAGCCAACCATACTTTTGCAATGGTAAAGCTGGGTTCATCCAGCCAAACAGTAAATAATATACTATCTTTAAAAGTGAAGAGACACCAATTCATTCATAAAAGGAAGTATCGAAGCATATTCAAGATTTTTACATGATCTTCTACTAACACTTAAATACAAATTAACATATTAATGAATAATAAATATTTATTTCATAACAATATCTAGGGAAACTCACCGCAAAATAATAATGAAATAAAAGGAGAACTGGAAATGAACTTTCAAAATAGCATTCCTCATTAAATGCTCTTTTGGCAAAAAATTTACAGCAATAGTTATTTGATGCGAACAGAGACCGGAATTGACGCCGAAAAACTCGAAGACAACCTCGACTATTTTTGCGGTGGTTTTAAATCAAATCGGCTTTGGTTTTTGGACTGATTTACAGCTGGGTTTGAGTTATTTGCAAGTGGAAGAGAACTCGCCGGAGATGGCGGAACTCCAGCGAACAACAATGAGTCGGAGGTTGGGAACAGTGGCTGCTTTTGTTTGGTGTAGAAGAAAGGTTACAGTGGCTTGAGGTTTAATTTTTTATGGGAGTTTTCAAGATGATGAGGACGGCTGATGCTTGTTATGGTTGAAGAAGAAGAAAGAGAAGGTTGTCTTGAAGACGATGAGGTCTAGGGTGTAGGGGTCGTTTCTTTTGAAAAACGGCGCTGCCCTTTTTAGCTCTCTCCAAAAATTATTTTGTGTGTGTATTTTTCGTCCCTTGCTGCTGCATTTTTTATCAGTTGTTTCGCAGTCTTTTTTTTCTTTAGGGCTCTAGGGTTCATCCTTTTTTTTTTTTTTTGATATCCTCCTATGTATGAAAGAAGATATATTTATACACTCCATTTAATATGTGTGTTTGGCCACCAAGAAAAGGTTTTTGGGTCGGGTCATGTACGCGTGAAACCCAACTAAAGATAAGGATGATGGAAAAATTGACCGGGTGAGGGAATCCTATGCATGTATAGCGTGAAAGAGAAGATATTTCATGGAAAGGGTATATGCGGATCAAAATACCAAAATATGGGACAAAAAGAATAAATATAGGCAAGAAATATTCCTATTTTGGTAACTGCATATGTATACGAAAAGGATAAGAAACCTTTTGCCCATGTGAATTTTGTTACGCAAGTCTGCCCATATTTTATGATTTGCATGTGCACATATGGTTTGTTTTCTTTTCAATTTTTGATAAAATTCAAGAAAAATTCATAACGAACGAGAAGACTAACAAGCTAACAAAAAAGATTTCAACTTACAAGAAAAACTAAATAGGAAAGTGTTAATTAATCCTACTACAAAATAAGGAAAAGCCGAGATATAAAAATTAATCCTATTTTAAGATCCTAATGAGAACGGGACTATTTTGTGATTTTCCTTTTTCTTGTAATAAAATAAAGTAAAATAGTCAAAATTAATTGAAATAACTATATTATGCCTAAATTAAATATTTACGTGCTAAAATATGAAGAATCTGAGGGTCAAAAATCATATGTCTACAATTCCTAGAAAAAAATTACTAACAATGATTAATCTGAATAACATCAGCAGAAATAAAAGGACTTCTCTATAAATTAGCTTACCTTCACTTTTACAAAAACCACATCCACAAAAGCAGATCGCTCCTCCTTTTTAAACTTATCAAAAACTTCTTTCACGATTGTGCTTCTTTCTTTTTCTGCATGTCTTTGAACCTCCATCGTTAATCTCTAGAATAGATACACAACAAAATTTAGATATAGAACAAAACTTCAGCTCAAAAACATGTGTACTTTTACAAAACACAAAACCAAAAAACTTCAGATGAAAACTTACAGAACATATTGTGTCGAGTAATTCATTGTCATCAAAGTCACTTGCAGAACGGTTAGAACGACTTTGGGTACGAGATGATTCACCAATAAAAAGAGTTTGATTCACTTCTTTTGATCGACTCCGACTACGTGGTGATTCACCAATAACAGGAGTTCGATTCAATTCTTTTGATCGACTCAGAGTACGTGGTGATTCACCAGTTGAAGGACCCGCGTTAAGTATCTTTGAACGAATCCGGCTGCATGGTAATTGGCCAATTAAAGGCATTGAATTCAATTCCTCTTCTGTAGGAATTATATCCAATACCCTAAAGCTGCAATATTTCTGTTTAATACAAAAAAGTATATTATGAGAAGAAGAAAACTAATACATCAACATATTAATACAAAGACAAAAAAGTAACTTACTTCATGATTACTGAACATCTCAAAAAGTTCGGGAAATTTAGGCTCTCCTACACATACATAACGTAACATCTTGGGAACCTGAGGGGTATCAAGGTACTCATCCTCTCTTATATACTTCTCCCGAATATCTGGGAAGCGCTCATAGAACCAAGCACATAACAGATAAGGAAATCCACCAAGTTTATACTCAGTTGCATAGAATTTGTTCTGCTTGTCCAATGCATGTTTCAGTGAGTAAATGAGTTTCTCATAAGCCACATTACCCCAAGGATATTCAGCACAAACCTTATCATCTTCAACAATAGATGCATAGTCCTCCATCACAGATGACTCGGTCTTTTTTCCAAACAAAATAGACTCTACAACAAGAATTTCCATAAGCTTCACAGCATCATCATCGCTCTCGCATACGTGTATGTGATTCACAGCACTCTTTGGAATTTCATTCCGAGTCATAAAATCTCGGATATCCTTCAAAGTCACACCCTTGGACTTACCAAAATAGCGCTTTAGAATATTGCTCTCTCGATTAATTGGTTTTTCAATATTATGTGTTGTGATCCGCAAACCACACATAATGTGAAAGTCTTCAAGGGTGAAGGAAACATCATGGCCAAAAATCTTGAAACTAATCGAGTCTCAATCATTCGTGAATATTCGAGAAAGACACAGACAATGAACCAAATTCATGCTGTATTTGAAATTCTCCATAGCCATAATGTATCGAAATGTACCATTATGAAGCTTATCTCGTTGTGTAGGAGTCAAGAAAGTTGCAATTAATTTCTTCAAATCGTGGTTCCCCGTCCAGTAACCCTTAGAGTTAAACCAATCTCGAAACTCAAAATATCTTTGACCTGGTCTTGTAGGTGGAGGAGCAGGGAGATAAGGACCTGGGGGTATTACAGGTAGTCTAGGTTCTTTAGGTGCATTAGCTGCTTTGCGTACTTTAGCTGCATTAGGATCTTTAGGTGCTTTAGGTGCCATCTGTTCAAAAAAAGTAAAACATACAAAAAATAATATCAGGACATTATCAAAAAGATCAGTTAAAACTTCAATCTCTAAGAAGACTGAAGTTCGACAGTTACAAAACAAAACTTTAGATCTAAAGCTGAAGTTCGCCAGTTACAAAAACAAAAACTTCAGCTCTAGAGCCGAAGTTCGGCAGTTACAAAAACAAAACCTTCAGCTCTAGAGATGAAGTTCACCAGTAACAAAACACAAAAACTTCAGCTCACCAATAACAAAACACAAAAACTTCAGCTCACCAGTTACAAAACACAAAACATTCAGCCCCATGCTGTAGTTTTTACAAAAAAACAAAACACAAATTCAAATCCAAAAATAATGCCAAAACATGAAAAAAAACTTCAGCTCCTATCTAAGGAATCATCACTTTAATAGTATCATCTATTTAACTCTCAAAATATTTTAAAATTTGGACGTTTAATCACTGAAGAATTTATAGAATTCTCATCAACAATATAAAAACTCGTTTAAAAAACCTAAAAACACAATCGTAAAAGTAAAACTAGTGCACTTATCAAACTAAACACTAAGAAACTATTTAATCATAAATACATGACTATCAAAACCAAAACCAGAAAAAAAAACCCAAAAAATCGTAAAATAAAACCCAGAAAATTAATGCAATGTACATGTGATTAAATCGTATTGTGGGAACAACGACGAATAGCAGTTGAAAAATCAAAACAACGACGAAAACCCTTTGATTTCAGAAAAGAACAAATCAAAAATGTGAATAACAGGAGAGAGAGACAGAGACAGTAAAGGACTAGCGTATACTTGGAGAGAAAGTAGTCTTTTAATGAAGAAGGACAAAATAGTCTTTTTAAAAGGCTTTTAACAAAAAAACGGGTACGAGTGCAAACAGAAAGACAAAGCGGCTACCGGTTAAAAAGGGGCGCCCTATTGCAATTTTTACAAATTAAAATGGGATAAACCAACCCAAAACTAACTCGTCCTTCTAATATACAATTTATAATATAAAAATATAAAATTAATCTTAATTAATCAAACTAAACTATATTAAAACATGAAACTATTTTTGTGTTTTCAAGATTATATAAAAATAAAAATAAGGTACTATTTTTGTATTTTTTTAAATTTTATGAAAGGTACATAATTTTTTTTTTTTTTTTTTTTCATTTTTTTTTGATAAAATAAAGTAAAAGAGTCAAAACTAATTGAAATATTGATATTAGGCCTAAACTAAAAAATTTACGCTAAAATGGGTGAAATTTCGGGGAGGGTCCAAAATCACATGTCTACAAATATAACCATTTAAATATTACCAATACAAATCCTTAAACATAAACTACCCAGAACTGGTGTCACAATTTCACAAACAGTCTAGGAATACTACAAATAAGAGTACGAAAAATAAATACAACGCTATCTCTGAAATACATAAATGAAACAGGATGAAAGGATAGAAGGAGATGCCAGGGCCTGTGGACACCTGCAGGACTACCTCGGTTCTCCGAATGGACTGAAGGCAACAACCCAAAGCTAAGGTCCGTATGCTCCAATGCCGGGATCTGCACACAGTGCAGAGTGTAGTATCAGCACAACTGACTCCATGTGCTGGTAAGTGCCTAGCCTAACCTCGGCGAAGTAACGACGAGGCTAGGACCAGACTACCAAATAAACCTGTGCAGTTAAATCATACACAGCATGTGCAGTTAAAAGCAAAGCTTTACAATTAAAGATAGGAAGGGGGGAGTCATGCTGCGGGGAACAACAAGTAGCAACAAAAACCAACAGTTAAATGTAAAGAACACCATAACTCAATTATCAGTAGAAATCAGGAAAATCAAAGACAAGTGCACGGCATCACCCTTCGTTCTTTTACTCTCGTCCTCACCATAAAATCAATATAATTGATACGACATCACCCTTCATGCTTTTATCTAACATAATCATGGCACGGAATGATCCTTCGTGCATTATCACTCATATAAAGGCACAGAATTGTACATCGTGCGGCACGACATCACCCTTCGTGCATTAACACTCTCTCACAAATATCATACACGGCATCACCCTTCGTGCTTTAACAATCTCTCACAAAAATCATACACGGTATCACCCTTCGTGCTTTAACACTCTTCCGTACCCAAACAACATTCAGAAAGCAATAAGGGCAAGGGAATCAATAAAATCACAATACAATCCGGGCAAGGGAACAATAGTACAACAATCATATCCCGGCAAGGGAAACAATATCAAAACTGTAACATCCTCGCAAGGGAGATAACCATAAAACAACAACATCTAGGCAAAGGAGACAATCTCATAAGCCTCTTTTCTTTTTCACCTTTACTTCACAACTGAATTCACAATTTGAGCCAATGCTCTATAATGTTCAATTGCCAATTATACTTCCACAAATCTTGCTCAATAGTAGAAATCATCACATAAGGTATGAACAATACAAACGGAGTCACATTAATCATAGTATAAGACGCACGGGCATGCTTGACACCAACGTACAGATACTCGTCACCATGTCTATACATCGTACTCAACAACTAGCACACAGAAAATAGGACACAACTCCTAATCCCTCAAGCTAAGATTAGACCAAACACTTACCTCGATGCCACGAACACAATTCAAGCCTCAACTACAGCCTTACCTCTTGATTCCACCACCAATTCACTTGTATTTAGCCACAAGTTACTTAACTATATCAATAAATACTAAATGAATTAATTCTAGTGCATGAAAATAAGTTTTTCTAAAGTTTTTCCCAAAAAGTCAAGAATCGACCTGGGCCCACATGGTCAAAACCCGAGGTTCGAACCAAAACTCGATTACCCATTCACCCACGAACTCAAATATATAATTTATTTTGAAATCGAACCTCAAATCGTGGTCAAAATCCCCAAAATTAAAAAATCCTAAGTTCTACCCAAAACACCCAATTTCCCCCATGAAAACCCTTCATTGAGTAGAAATCATGTAAAAAGATGGATTAGATTGAGAGAAATGAGTTAGAAATGACTTACAAATGATTTGGAAGAGTAGTTGTCTTTGAAAAATCGCCCAATGGTGTTTAGGTTTTGGGAAGGTTTGAAAAATGGCTAAAAATACGTCTAAGTTTCAATTAACTGGTCTCTGATGTCGCAATTGCGACCAGGGTTCCAATTAGAAACTGTTGACTTCACAAATGCGAAGGTTTTGTCGCATTTTCAACACTGAAGGAATCTGGTCCCCTTCGCATTTGCGAGGGAACATTCGCAAATGGGATATCGCATTTGCGATAAATACGTCGCATTTGCGACCAAGGTAGCCCAGGTCATCTTTCGCATTTGCGTTGCGAAGCCTGCAGACCTGCAACATACCGACAATTTTCTAAGTCCACATTTCACTCAGTGGCCTATCCAAAACTCACCCTAGCCCTCGGGGCTCCAAACCAAACATGCACGTAATCCATAAACATCATATGGACTTTCTCGTGCGATCAAATCATCAAGATAACATCAATAACTATGAATTTAGCATAAAAATCAAAGAAAAATCTCATGAACTCTTAAGTTCAAATTTTAACAACTGAAGGTCCGATTCACGTTATTTCAAGTCCGTTTCCTACCAAATTTTACAGGCTCGACTTAAATCACATATAAGACATGTACCAAGATCCGGAACAAAAATACGGGCCCGATACCATCAAATTCAATTACATTCAAATTTCCAAAAACAAAATTTTCAGTTAAACAATTTTTTTCAAAAATTCATTTCTCGGGCATGAGACCTCAAAATTCGATTCCGGGCATACGCCCATGTCCCATATTTTCACGGGTCCGGGTCCGTTTACCCGAAATATTGACCGAAATCAACCTAAATTCATTTTAAAAGCAAAATTCATTATTTTTCAAAGATTTTCACATAATGGCTTTCTGGATACATGTCTGGGCTGCGAACACAAATCGTGGTGAGACAAAAAGGAGGTTTTAAGGCCTTGAACATAGAATTTATTTCTAAGATCACAGGTTGAAATCCGTTGAATCTAAGGAATACTGACTGATTTTCGACTGACTTCAATTCGTCGATAAAAGAGTAGTTGCCAACATCTAGCGACCGAAGTCGGTCGCAAATACCGACCTAAGTCGGTCGCAAATATCGACCGAAATCGGTCGGTAGAAACAACCAAACTTTGACCAACTTATCTAACACAAGATGTTGGAACACTAAAAATACCGATCGAAATCGGTAGGTATGTTGGAAAATAATTTTTAATTATTTTACACATTAACGATTGATTTCAGTCAATATTTTAATTTTTTATTATTTTAAAAATTGTACCTTTTCGACCAAAGTCGGTCGATATTATTAAAATATATTACATTTAAAATTACAAATTCTAACCGGTAATGTTATATTTTTGGGAATTTAATTTTAACATTTCTGACCAACTTCGGTCGGTATGCGATTGGTTTTCTTGGTATAAATTAGGCAGAATACAGCTGCACCACCTGCCAACAACTAATAACAACCTATAATAGCTGCATTACATTACTGCCATCCAACCAATAACAGTAATGTTGCCATTCTACCAATAACAACAATAATAACAACTATAGAGTGCATCATACAACCAGCCAAGATCTTCAGTGATCATCTTTGTAGTCTGATGACTAGGTATGAATCTGCAACATAGCAATTATATTAAATAAATAATACTGTCACGACCCAAACCCCGCTCTGGTCGTGATGGCACCTCAAATGAAGATAAGGCCAGCCAACAAACTCATATAGCCTTTTCAAAAATAGTTAAACATTAATAAACAGTTTAAATATGATTTAATGATATAATTAACGGAAGCACAACCCGACACAGGCCTAATTGGGGTATCACAAGTCACGAGCATCTACTAGGGTATAAATACAACTGAAAGCCTGGAGTGTACAAATACAGACTAATGAAATGAGGAGAGAGAAAAGCAGTGCTGCGAACGCCGGCAGCTACCTTGCTAAACCCTGATGACTCTGCCTCCGATCAACCAAAACATACCTGAATCTGCACACAAGGTGCAGGGAGTAATGTGAGTACTCCAACTCAGTGAGTAATAATAATAAATAAAGTCTGAATTTAAGAAATCACGTAAAAATACAAGGTATTCCATACTGAAGCAGTAAAATCACTTTAAACAGTAAAGCAGTGAGAAATCAAGTGAAAATCCTTTTTTTTCCAACAAGTAAAGCAAGTAGTTTTCAAGTGAGTAACAAAAATAATAGAAATGTAAACAGCCCCTCGGGCAAAACATGTATAACAAACCGCCCCTCGGGCATAATATCAACAGAACCAGCCCCTCGGGCTCAATATCAGAACAGTGCCAACCCCTCGGGCTCAATATCAGAACAGTAACAGCCCTTTGGGCTGAATATCAGATCAGTAACAGCTCCTCGGGCTCACTCTCATAATAGTATCAACCCCTCGGGCTACCTCACAATCACTCATATCATCCCCTCGGGCATAGTATCAATCACTCAGAACATGGGTACCCATGCTCACTGTGGGTGTGCAGACTCCGGAGGGTCCCCTTACGGCCCAAGAGCTATATCAACCCACCTCGTGGCATCATCACTCAGCATATCCTCACATCACTCAAGCCACCGCGTGGCATATAAAGTATCTCAGGCCCTCGGCCTCACATCACTCAAGCCACCGCGTGGCATAAATAGTATCTCATGCCCTCGGCCTCATATCACTCAGCATATCCTCACATATGGCCCTCAGCCTCACTCAGTCCGGAAATCATCATAAGCCCCTCAGGCATTTGTAAAACAGTAGTTCTCAACCTAAAATACCATTTAGAAATATCATTTGAGTTTTCAAATCTGCATAAAAGAGGCTGAGTTTGTAAAACAATAATTATCAACAAGACTGAGTTTAAATATAAGTCAAAACAGTGAAGAAATAGTGATAAAAATTCCTAAAGGATTCAAATAATTGGCACGAAGCCCAAGTATGGCAATCAGCTCAAATCATGATGATAACAAATAAGTTTCAATCAAATATGCGGTAAAATCATTAATCGGGATGTACCAAGTCACAATCCCCAGTAGTAAAAGACCTCGCACTCATCATCCAGCGCGTGTCTCACCTCAATATAACACTACGATGTGCAAATTCGGGGTTTCAAACACTCAGGACATCATTTACAATCATTACTCACCTCGAACTGGCTAATCCTCTAGCTCGCGATGCCTTTGTCTCTCAAATCGACCTCTGAATGTCTCGAATCTAGCCACAATAATTCGATTCAGTTAATAAAAATTATAGGAATTAATTCCATATGAAATTCTACATTTTCCATTAAAATCCGAAATTGCACTCAAATTCTCCCGTGGGGCCCACGTCTCGAAACCCGACAAAAATTACGGAATATGAAACCTCATCCAACCACGAGTCCAACCATACCAATTTTATTAAAATCCGACATCAACTCGACCCTCAAATCTTCAAATTAAACCAAGAGGGTTTTCAAGATTTTCCCAACTAAAATCACCAATTAAATGGCAAAACTAGTAATAGATTCGGGTAATCTAACCCAAATTAAATTAAGAACACTTATACCATTGTTTTCTCTAAAAATCTCCCGAAAGTCGCCTCTCCCCGAGCTCCAATTTGGTAAAACTCTATTTTCAGAACTCAACATTTTGTCCAGAGTTTCCGTGGTTACTGTTCACGCATTTTACTGTTCATGGGTACTGTTCACGCAGGTGCGGTTACTGTTTACACGTGCGAAAAATGCAGAAACTGCCCAGAAAATTGCAGCAACTTTTCTTTTCACTAAAAAGGCTCTAACTACATCATACGGACTAGGAATTCGATGATTCTTGTTCCTATGAGTCACAAATAATAATACGAACATAGACCTTCAGTTGGAACTCAATTCGGAGCTCATTTGCTCAATTCAATACCCATTTCGCTTGTTATATAATTAACTCATGTTTCGTGTCAAAAACTCAGTCGCAACTTGATGAAATTAGACCAAACTTTTCAGATCAGTCCTATAATTCATTATCAAAATTCCGGAAGTCTCGAAATCAAATTTCGATCTCTAGAACTAAAAATTGACCTTTGGATCATTACATGCTTATGCTCAAAACGGAAAATCTTTCAAAAACTCTTCCAAAACATATCTGAGCCTCATGGGACCCCGACCAAACATGCCAACACACTCCATAACATAATTCAAACTTGTTACAACCTTCGGAACGCTCAAAACAATATCAAAACATCAAATCACCCTCGAATTCAAGCCTAAGAATTCCAAAACTTTCAAAATCTGAATTCGATCAAAAAGGTCAACCATATGACGTCCAAATGACCTGAAATTTTGCACACACATCACAAATGACGTAACGAAGCTACAACAACTCTCGGAATTCCATTTTGACCCTCGGATCAAAATCTCACCCATCAACCGGAATTCGCCAAAATATTAACTTTGCCAATTCAAGCCAAATCCTTCCACGGACTTCCAAAATGCATTCCGATTGCGCTTCTAAGTCATAAATCACCCAACGAAGCTATCCAAATCATAAAATTTCTGATCCGAGCTCATATACAAATAAGTCAACTCTTAGTCAAACCTTTCAAATTCAAAGCTTTCAACTAAGACTGTTCCTTCAAATTCATTCTGATTTTTCCTCAAAACCAAAAACAACAATCTACATCAGTCATAATACGTTACATGGGGCAAGTCATGCCCGAGAACTGGAGATCAAAGTGCAAAAGTTCAAAACAACTGGTCGGGTCGTTACAAATACTAGCTATTATAATTCAAAAAAAATAAAGAAGTAATAAATAAATCTTATCCATTTCCCTCAAGCCTAATTGCCACACCCCAAACCTGGGTCTGGACATAATACGACACCCAGAGCCCGACTACAGGTTATCGAGCGAACCAACTTGCTGGCTGAATCAACATTTGATATCATAACATACTGAATGCGAATAATAAACTAACGCATGCTGATATACTGAAAGTCTAAATGATATAAATCAAGTGTAGAGACACTAACATAAGTCTGAAACATATATGTAACCAACATTGATTAAAGTGAAAAGCCTATGACTCTGTCTAACTATTACTCTTGTCTACGAAGCCTTTATGTAATTTTGAGAACACTCACTGTCTGTAAATACTGAAAGACTCTAAAGTAATTATAATGCCCCGAAAGAACTAGGGCTCACCACATAACTGGTACGAGGATCCTAGCACTCTGAATCGTCAAACTCTAAATCGTTACCTGCATCATGAGATGTAGGCCTCGAACGAAAGGGATGTCAGTACATTTGAATTGCACTGATTGTAAAGCAACTGAAAGAAAGAACTATATGTTGAAACTTAAACTGAACTAATAACTGATAACTGATAACTAAAATGATAATTGAACTGAACAAAGAAAGTAAGGATATGAATACTCCCTCTTCTAAATGATGAACCACTTGTTTATTTGAAAAAATAAAATGTTGTCTCATGCCCAATATATATGTGCACAAGCTGCAGCCTTGGGCCCAAGTAAACGTATACATAACTGCAGCCTCTGGACCAAAGATGCATAATGCATAAACTGTGGCCTCAGGACCAAATAAAGGTGTTCAACATTCAGGGATTTAAATTCAGGAACTGAGAATCATACTGTAATATGTGATGCTGAAATACTGAATAATACTGAGTTACATGATAATGGAATACTAAATAGGACTAGACTAAGACATGTATTCATGAACTGATTATGAAAACTAAACTTCAACTATTTATGACATGTTGAGTAATCTAGACTGACACTCATGGGCCTCAAATCCAAGTCTATATTGATTACGCACTTAGCTCACAATATTTTGAATGAAAGTCATGAATGAGTTACGAAGCTAGAGAATAGAAGTTCGGCAACTATTCAAGGAACTAGGCTTAACTACATTTTTTAGGCAATAAGTAACATTGTAAAAGAAACGTAGTGTAGGAAAAATCATTAACATTCCCAAACATAGAGAGTTAGCCTCACATACCTTAGCTTCCTGCTCTTGAGCGTATTACAACATTCGCCAACCCTTTCAACTTTAATCTATATCAATACAAGTCAAAGGAATTCCATATTAGCAATAATCTCATGTTTTTGTCACTTAGGCATTTTATCAGTCACTTGGTGGCATAAATCTTCATAGTCCTTATTAATGGTGTTTCTACACCCAACAAAACGTTCTCTTTCTCCTAGGGTTTCTTTTCTCAACAATGATGTCCTAATCGAATATCTAATGATTTGGAGGATTTATCCATGTTAATAAGGTATTGAAGAATTAAAATTAACTTAGAATCACATTAGAACATAATTGGACGGTGGAGGGACCTTGGAGGAAGTTAGGTTCTTGAGAGCTCCTCTTTCTAGAGCATATTTTTGTATTTTGCGTTGTAGGGGATGAAGTAGAGCTTTCAAAATGACCCCAAGGTGCGCTCCCATGCAGATAAAGTCCCAAAAGCATAGTAAGGGAAGTAGCACTGCCACAAGTGCGCAGCCGCGCACGGGACCAGTTGGGCGCACACCTGGGCACACAAATTGCGTATTGTTCTGTAAAATGCACATAACATTTTTCTAAAAGGTTCGTTAAGGCTCCACAATATATAATTGGAAAGTTATTTCAAAGGGATACAACTTTCATGTTTTGCGTTTTCTCAAATTCTTAACAGAACTCCATAAAATCAGGCTGAAATACAAACCTTCCATAAACTTAGTCGATTTTATCGAATCTTATGCACCTCACTCTCTGTCTTGATTCTAAAGAAACTATTTCCACCCATAATCATCATAATAGGACTTCATATGTCTAAAATATCACATTAATACTTATTTAACACATCCAACCCTAGTCTGAATTTACCGAGTAGTACAATGATGATCATCCTATGATATCGATCATACTGCACTACATCTGGATCGTCATCCTCCGGTGTATCTGAAGCATGCATAGAAAGGGAGGCATCTGGCTCAGCGCTAATATCCTAAAGGTAAAGTCTAGAAATACTAGGAGAGGAACTGCATGGAGATAGAGACAGGGTCTCTTAGTGGATCAATTGAAAATTTAATTATATTCGATTAAAACTCACTATAACACATTTAAAAACAAAATGGTTCTATAATATGTAGTGTCATATTAATACTTAAGTTGTTGCTACAACTTAAGTATTAATGTAATAACCCGACCAGTCATTTTGAGAGTTGTAGAGCCATTCCCCAATTTACTTCTCATTTTATGCTTAATAGTTGATATGTGACTTGCCGGGGTGGCTGGTTCGGGTCCGGTGAGGTTTTGGAATGAGTTGAGACACTTAGTCTTAAAGTTGGAAGCTTAAGTTGAAAAGATTAATTGGATGTTGAATTGTTTGTAAATGGCTATGAATTGGAGTTTTGATGGTTTTGTTAGGTCCATTGGGTGATTTTGGACTTAGGAGCGTGTTCAGATAGTGATTTGGAAGTCCGTAGTTGAATTAGACTTGATGTGGCGAAACTTTCCAAGTTTGACCTAGAGTGGATCAGATTGGTGTTCCGAGAGTTGGCGTAGGTTTGTGGTGTCATGTGTGACTTTTGTGTAAAAATTAAGGTCATTTGGAAGTGATTTGATAGGTTTCAGCATCGAATGTGGAAGTTAGAAATTCAAAAGTTCATTAGGCATGCATGGTTGCGTGATTCGTGGTTTTAGCGTTGTTTGATATGATTTTAAGGCTCTACTAAGTTTGTATCATGTTTTAGGACTTGTTGAAATATTTGGTTGAGGTCCCGAGGGCCTCGGGTGGTAAATATATGAAAAATGGGACTTAAAGAATTGCTGAAGCTGGGAGCTTTCTTGTGTGATCGCACCTGTGAGGGTATTGGCCGCAGGTGCGACTGATGTAGCATAGGTGCAGAGATGGGTTGGCCTAGGATGTGACGCATGTGTGAGAGGTCTTCCGCATCTGCGAACTCGCAGGTGCGAGCAAGGGTCTGCAGAGAAGTGGAGAGTAGGCTATCTTCACACAAGCGGATCGAGGGTTGCAAAAGCGCTTCTGCAGGTGCAGAACTTGGAGCACAGGTGCGGACCCTGTGGACTTAAGTGATTTCCGCTGAAGTGGAACTCCTAACGCAAAAGCGATTCCGTAGGTGTGAAAGCACTGGGCAGTGTTTCAAATACGAGAGTTCCATGATTTTCATCATTTTGGACATTTCAAGCTCGGGCTTAAGCAATTTTTAGAGGGATTTCGAAGGGATTCTTAAGGTAAGTCACTTGTGGTTAAATTTATTCAATAATTATGCTTCCCAATTGAGTTTCCCACCTAGTTTGTGTACTTTTGAGGTGTAATTTTGGAAGTTAGACGCTAGGTATTTGCAGAGCCTAATTCGGGGATTTGAGTGCCGATTTGGTGTCGGATTTTGGTAAATTTGGTATGGTTGAACTCGTGGTTGAATGGGCTTCCCGATTTTGTAAATTTTATTGGATTTCGAGACGTGGACCTGGGGCCAACTTTTGAGTTGACTTGTTGACTTTTGATTAAGAACTTAATATTTTCTTATGGAATTGATTCCTTTAGCTCATGTTGATTGTATCAAACTGATTATGGCTAGATTCAAGGCATTTAGAGGCTGTTTCGCGAGGCAATGGCTTGTTGGAGTAGAGTTTTGTACAGTTTGAGGTAAGTAACACTTCTAAGCTTGGTTTTAAGGGTATGAAACCCCTAATTATGAGCTATGTGATTTATTTTGAGGTGACGCGCATGCTAGGTGATGGGCGTGTGGGCGTGCACTATAGAAATTGAGATTTAGTCAATTCCTTGGAACTGCGTAGCTATTTTATCTGAACATTTTTGTTGTACTCTTTGTGTTAGAGCACTTGAGTTGTGATTCATGCTAGAAATCATGCTTAGGATATATGATGGTAGTATTGAGACCCACAGTGGTCGTTCTTTGTTATTGAGTTATCAGTTTAACTGCAGTTGTGTATTCAGTCAGATTCATCATTATGTGTCTTATCTCCGTCTATGTTATCATATATTGTCACATCTCGTATCATCGATTAGAGTTGCTTAGAATGAGTGTTGTGAGATCGAGACATTGGAGAGATTGGTGACTGAGTTGGGGCCTGAGTGCCGTGCTGTAAGTGATATCTATAAATAAGTGGATCTTGATGCACACCGCAACATGCCTTATAGCTATATATATGTGGATCGGGTTGCATGCCGCAACAAACCTTATGGCTATATATATGTGGATCGGGGTGCACGCCGCAACGAGCCTTATTTCTATATATATGTGGATCGGGTTGCGCACCACAACATGCCTTATCGCTATATGTGAATTGGGTTGCACACTACGGCATGTATCGTATAGTGTTGAGTGATTGAACATGACGAGCAAGAATTGAGACGGTAAGATTGAGTGCTCTAAGAGTGTGAGTACTTGGGATTTCACTGTGTTGCATCAGATACAATATTCACATTGGCATGTAGATATGGAGACGTCATACTCTTCTAATAAGTCACACTTGGCATATTTTATCTATGCTAAACTTAATTGTTGAACCTAGAAGCATGCACACTTTTCTGTATTGTTAAACTCTGTATTTTTACTGTATTGTTTGATCTCGCCACTGCTTTCAGACCATATGTTAGACTTGTTACTTATTGAGTTGGTTGAACTCATGCTACACCCTGCACTTCGTGTGCAGATCCAGGTATTTTCGGGCATGACAGTTGTTGATTCCTGACATTTCATCAATTTAGAGATCATCGAGGTAGTTGCCTTAGCTTCTGCAGACCTTGACTCTCCTCCTTTATCATTTAGACTTGTTTATACTGTTCTACTTTGCTAGATAGTGTTCCACTAGTTAGACTATGTTGTGATGTAGATGCTGATGTACTCCGTGACACCCAGATCTTTTGGGAGAAATTTTGTACTGAGTTACAACATTTATATTTGGTGTTTACGAAATTATTACTTATTTAAACCAATTTCTGTATATTTGTGATTTAAAATATTGGTATGTGTGAGACGCCGACTTGCCTAGTACCATAATAGGCGCCATCATGACATGTCGGGTTTTAGGTCGTGACAAGTTGGTATCAGAGCCTAGGTTACATAGGTTTCACGAGTCATGAGCAGGTTTAGTAAAGTCTTGCATATCAGTATGGAGACGTCTGTACTTATCTTCGAGGGGCTGCCAAACCCTTAGGAAAACTTCACATTCTTGTATTCTTATTGTGCGTATTTGTTAATTCTGGGAACTAAATATCTGTTATTCTATTCTCTCACAGATGGTGAGGACACGTGCTACCAAACAGGACGGACAACCACCAATACCACCGGCTAGGGCGACGAGAGGCCGAGGTTGTGGTAGGGGCAGAGGTGCATCTCGTACAATAGCTATAGCAGCACTTGCAGATCTACAAAATGCCCAGCTCAGGAGCAGGTTCCAGAAGTGGTTGAGCCGGTGGGACCAACTCAGGCACCAGCTTTGCTTATTGTGATTCCAGGCCTTCAGAAGGCTCTGGCCCAAATATTGGTTGTTTACACTGGCTTTGCTCAGGAGGTCTCAGTTCCGGCCGCAGCAGCCACTTCTTAGGCCGGGGGAAGTACTCATACTCCCACCGTCCGTACTCTAGAGTAGGTGATGCAGGGACTTTAGATACTGGGGGTACTACGAGCCCAGTTGGTTGCAATTTCTTAGGCTTAGGTGTGTCCCGTTATGACTGATGATGAGCAGAGAAGAATAGATAGATTTGGGAGGCTCCAACCTCCATCATTCAGTGGGGCTGAGTCCGAGGACGCCTAGGACTTCTTGGATAGGTGCCAACGGATTCTTCACATGGTGGGTATTCTGGAGACCAGTGGGGTCTCATTCACTACCTTTTAGTTTACTGGGGCTGCCTTCAGATGGTGGGAGGCCTATGAGAGGTGCAGGCCACTCGGTGCAGCACAACTTATATGGCATGAGTTCTCCGTTCTTTTCTTGGAGAAGTTCATGCCACAGACTCGCAGAGAGGAGCTGCATAGACAGTTTGAGCAGCTACGTTAGGATAGCATGTGTGTGACCCAGTATGAGATGAGGTTTTCAAAGTTGGCTCGTAACATAGATTGGTTTTTTTCCACTGAGAGGGAGAGGATTAGGAGGTTCAGGCCTCACCTATTGTCACGACCCAAAATCTCACTTGTCGTGATGGCGTCTATTGTGGGACTAGGCAAGCCTCAACTCAGCATCTCAACATAGTAGAACTTTTAAATAAAGGCAGAAGCAGTTAATATTAAATAAAACCTTTAAGAATAGAATATAACTCCAAAAGTACAAAGAAATCCATCCCCAAAACTCGGTGTCACTGAGTGCATGCGCATATAAATGATAACAACATCCGACTGATAAAACACTGTATGAAAATATAGAACAGTAGAATATGAAAGGAAAGGAGAGTCAAGGTCAGCGAACGCCATGCAGCTACCTCAATAGTCTTCTGTGTCTGACTCCTCAATCAGCAACCACCGTGACTAGAAGTGCCTGGATCTATACACGAGGAAAAGGGGTAACGTGAGTACACTAACTCAATAAGTAATAGAAATAAATAAGGAACTGAGAAGTAGTGACGAGCTATGCAAATACAGTTATCTCAATAAGTTTCAAATAAGAGTAGTCAGACTTTCGATTTAACATTTTAAGTCTCATCAGTGCGTACTCAAATAAACCAGATATTAAATATTCTAGAAATATGTACGATAGGGACAAATAGCAACTAAGTGTAGCAATTAACTGAAAACAAATATGGCCTCTTGATAACTAGGAATTTTGACGTGTTTTATACTCCTTCATGCTTACGCTTTGATTATAAATTCTTACAAAATAATCCCAAAAGGCTCATAAGTTGTGCTTTATTGTAGGTTTGATTAACAAAGTGACGAAATGTCAAAGATCGGCTCAAAAGGAGTGAAACCTGCTCAAGTACCAAAGACAAGGCAAACTCAGGACAAAAAGGCCTAGTGCGGCCACACTACACTTTGTGTGGTCCGCACTAGGGGATTCAGAGAGCTAGAAAACCGAGCTTCAAGGCAGTGTAGCCGCATTAGATCTTGCGCGGTCCGCACTAAAGGTTCCGCGGCCGTATTGCCATTATGTGCGGTCCACAAAAGAGAAGATCAGAGAGATGTAATTTGACAAGGATCAAGCCAGCTCAGTCCACGGTCATTTTTGTGCGGACCACATTAGAGTCCTCCGCGGCCGCGGTCCATTTTTGCACGGTCCGCGGAGCATGAGTTCAAAGAGCCAAGACTTCAATTCCAAGAGCCTAGTGCGGCCGCAGTCCATTTTGTGCGGCCCGCACTAACCCCGTAAGGGCATTTTTGTCCAGTTTTTCCAGCTTAGTATAAATAGAACATTTTTTCATTTTTAGGGTATCAGTTATTTCCAAAACGAAGCTGCGCTCACGAGAAGCTATTGTGTAGTCATTTTTGGCATCTTAACTTAGATTTAACAATAGATTCTCTGTATTTACATTAGCTTTTAATTAATATGTCTTGTTCTTCATCTATTTCTCTATTTTGTTCTTCACGCATGAGTAGCTAAACACATTAGCTAGGGTTGTGGCTCAACCCTAGTGTGGGTAATTGATGGGTGTTGTGATTTAAGGTTAGATTGACTATGGGTGATTGTTATTTGGGTCAATTTTATGGTTTAATCTATGAATTGGTGGTTGCAAACACTAGTTTGTGCTAAGTTGACTTGGCTCTTCTTAAGAAAGAGAGCCTAAGTCTCCAAAATTGACCCAACAAGGAATTGGAATGGACGCAAGAGAATTGATAGTCCCAATCAAAGGGTTAAACCTCAAGAGAGTAATTACCCGACTTTAAACCTAGTTGCTTGAGCTAATTTGCCTACCTATTTGGTCTCGAGAGAGTCAATTGGTCAAAATCACTCTCTTTACCAAGAGGTGTGAGCATGGGTAAAATTGTGCAACGGTTATAGCATATTTCCCCAATCATGTCAATCGAGCCTTAGAAACATTTACCCGTCAATTAGCCACCTAGGTGAAAGTCATTACCCTAGTGCCTTTCTACTCATTAGATACAAATCTAGCAATTTTCTCATTAGCATAATTTAGTTCTAATTAGTAATTGATAATATTAGTTTGTTAAAGAAAAATCAAAAGATGTTTGGAAATGACATTTGGAACAATTACACAATCTCAATCTAAATAGATACTCGACTCCATTCCTAACTCCCTGTGGAAATCGATCCCGGCCCACAAATCGGGTAAAAGCTATTGTGAGCCTTTCTTCCTACTTTTTAGTAGTGCGGAGTAGGTAGTGATCAACTTTTTGGCGCCGTTGCCGGGGAGTTAACGGTTTTGGCTATCTATTTAGTTAGTTTTGTGCATTGTTCTTCTTTTTTTCTTTGTTACTTACTTGTTTGTGTCATTACTCAGGTACCAACATGGCTTTAAACAATGCTAATGACCCTCTTGGAAACGTGATAGCGGGGGAGGAGGTAGATGATATTGAGCAAGATGAGGTTCCTCTTGCACCTCAAGGTCAGCGGAGAGCCCGGAATGCCAAAGCTAATCCAAATGACAATATACCAAATCCTCCCCCGGTTCCTCCAAGAGTGGCTCCCAGAGTATTACTGAACCAGGGCTACACAAGTGCTATTGTCCTACCCCGAATCCGGGCGGACAACTTTTAGATAACCAATGTGATGTTGACCTTACTTGAGCAACGTGGGTACTTCACAGGTGCTGCAAATCAAAATGACTACAAACATCTCAAAGGGTTCGTAGATATATGTTGGGGGAGCAAACAGACGAATGTGTCTGAGGATGCATTGAGATTTAGACTTTTCCCATTCTCACTTTAGGGAAAGGCATTGGATTGGCTCGAGAGACCCCCCAACCATTCCATCACAACTTGGGATAAGTTGGCGGATAAGTTTATTGCCAAATTCTTCTCTTCTAGTCATATGGTGGCACTTCGAGATGAAATATTAGCCTTCAAGCAAGAGCCAACGGAACCTTTGCATGAGATTTGGGAGCGGTATAGGACGATGGTAAAGGAATGCCCAAATAATGATATGACCGAGGCCATGATCCAACAAACCTTCTACCAGGGCATAAATATTACAAACCAATGCATTGTGAACCAATTGGCCGGGGACAATTTTATGAAGCTTTCTTATGATGAGGCATGTGATGCACTTGATGAAATGGCGGACATTTCTTCAGCATGGTAGAGTAGAGCAAATGTGCCTCAAGGTGACCCTACAGTTATCCATTTGCACAAGGAATTACATGATCATGGGCAAGCGATAGTTGAGCTTACGACTACGATGAATCAATTGGCTAAGGAACAGTTGCAACAAGTTCAGAATCCTCGCCAAGTGAATGCCATGGAAGGTGTTAATATGCTTGTCAACAAGAGAAGGCAAATGAGGCAACAAAATCAATGAAATTCTGAGCAATTTGTTGATGAATATGATGGGTGTCAAGATGATGGTTATGATGACCAAAGTGAAGAGGTACAATATGTCAACAACTATCAAGGCAATATAAGCAACTCTTCAAACCAACAATGGTGACCCCAAGGAAATTGGGCCAATCAACAACGAAGTGGTGGCAATTGGAACAACAACAACCAAAACAACAATTGGGGTAATCAAAACAACAACCAAGGCAATTGGAATGGAAATAACAACAATTGGGGCAACAACAACAATTAAGGTGGGTGGAACAACAATGAAAACCAAGGCAACTGATGGCAAGGCTTTCAAAGGCCCCCAATGTACCAACAACCGGACAATCCACCCCCTTTCCCTTCTCAAGGTCCTACTTCTTCTGGTAATGATATGAGCAGAATTGAAATGATGTTCGAGCAGATGATGAAGCGGAATGCGGATTTGGATGCACAGTTAGCTTCTCACAACACCTCTATCCGAAACATAGAGGTGCAATTAGGCCAAATCTCTCAGTCATTGAATACTCGCCCGAAGGGTGCTCTACCAAGTGATATGATAGTGAACCCAAAGGGTAGGAATAATCATGTTATGGCGGTCACAACAAGAAGTGGGGGAGGCGGTGATGTGAATGCCTTTAAGCAAAAACATGTCGTGGATGATGATGTTGAGTTGCAAGATGATGAAGTCCATTTGGTAGTTGAAGATGTGGTTGATGAAAATATGAACAATAAAGTGAGGATTGATATTCAAGAAGTCGAGATGGAAACTCAAAATGATGTGAACCTGTCTAGGGAACACATAATTGACATGCTAGAGCCGATTGTGCCAAAAGTCAAGGCTCCTTTTCCAAGGCCACCTCCACCTTATACTCAAAGGCTCGCAAAGCAGAAGAATGGTAATCAGTTTAAAAAGTTCATTGACATGATGAAGAGCTTATCTATTAATGTGTCTTTGGTGGAGGCACTTGAACAAATGTCGGGTTATGCAAAATTCATGAAAAACTTGGTTACAAAGAAGCACTCTATGGATTGTGAAACTATAAAAATGACTCACCAAGTTAGTGCTATAGTGCATTAAATGGCCCCAAAGCTTGAAGATCCTGGTGCTTTCACCATACCTTGCACCATTGGAAATGCGAGTTTTGCCAAGGCTCTATGTGACTTGGGAGCTAGTATCAATTTAATGACCTTCTCGATTTTCAAAACTTTGGGTATCGGGCAACCTAGGCCAACTTCAATAAGACTTCAAATGGTGGATTGATCGATGAAACGACCTTTGGGAATTATTGATGATGTGCTTGTCCGAGTGGACAAATTCATTTTGCCGGCCGACTTTGTCATTTTGGATTATGAAGTGGACTATGAGGTTCCTATTATCTTGGGCAGACCTTTCCTTGCAACGGGGAAGGAATTGGTTGATGTTGAAGCGGGTGAGCTCACTTTCCGAATGGGAGATGAAAATGTCATTTTCCATGTTTGCAAATCTATAAAGCAACCCAATAGCACCGAGGTGTGCTCATTTGTAAACCTTGTAACAGCTGTGATTGTGGATGATACCAGTGCTATGATCAATGTGGAGGATCCTCTTGAGGTCGTGCTATTAAATCTTGATGTCAATGAGGATGCACGTAGAGTGGAGTGCGTGAATGCATTACCTGGGATGGGCTCTTATTCTTATGAGCCTAGAAAATTGTCTTTGGATTTTGAAAACCAGAAAACTCCACTAACAAAGCCATCAATTGAGGACCCAGCGGTGTTGGAGTTGAAACCACTTCCTCCACATCTTAGGTATGAATTCTTGGGCTCAAATTCTACTTTACCAGTTATTCTTTCTTCTTGCCTTACTAACATGCAGGTTGAGGCCACTTTGGCGGTTCTTCAAAAGCGGAAAAGGGCAATTGGATGGACTCTAGCTGACATTCGGGAATAAGTCCCGCATTTTGTATGCACAAACTTATCTTGGAGGATGATGCAAAGCCTTCCTTGGAGCATCAAAGAAGATTGAACGAGGCTATGCAAGAAGTGGTGAAGAAAGAAGTGAGCAAATGGTTGGATGTCGGGGTTGTGTACCCTATTTCTGATAGCTCGTGGACTTCTCCGGTGCAATGTGTACCGAAGAAGGGTGGTATGACTATAGTGACCAATGACAACAATGAACTTATTCCTACTCGGACAATCACAGGTTGGAAGGTTTTCAAGGACTACCGGAAGCTAAACAAGGTGACCCAAAAAGACCATTTCCCATTGCTATTCCTTGACCAAATGCTTGATCGTCTCGCGGGGCGTGCTTTTTATTGCTTTTTGGATGGTTATTCGGGGTATAATCAAATCTTAATTCCCTCGGAGGACCAAGAGAAGACCACTTTTACTTGTCCGTATGGAACCTTCGCTTTCTCTCGGATGCAGTTCGGATTGTGCAATGCTCCGGCGACATTTCAAAGATGCATGATGGCTATTTTCACCGACATGGTGGAAGATATATTGGAGGTCTTCATGGATGGTTTCAGTGTGGTTGGTGATTCCTTTGAAGAGTGTTTGGGTAATTTGGATAAAGTATTGGCCCAGTGTGAAGACACAAACCTCGTACTCAATTGAGAAAAATGCCATTTTATGGTTGAAGAGGGTATAGTGTTGGGTCACAAAATTTCAAAACGAGGGATTGAAGTTGATAAAGCCAAGATAGAGGTGATTTCAAGGCTTCCTCCCCCCATTTCTGTCAAAGGGGTGAGGAGTTTTCTTGGGCACGCGGGTTTTTACCGGAGGTTTATAAATGATTTTTCAAAAGTGGTACACACCTTGTGCAAGTTGCTAGAAAAAGATGCAAAGTTTGTGTTCGATGAGGGATATATGCAAGCATTTGAGCTTCTCAAGCTTAAGTTGACTACTACCCCGATCATTACCGCACCAAATTAGAGCTTGCCTTTTGAGCTCATGTGTGACGCAAGTGACGTTGTGGTTGGGGAAGTTTTGGGTCAAAGGGTTAACAAGATGTTTCATCCGGTGTACTATGCAATCAAGACCATGAATGAGGCTCAAAGAAACTATACAGTCACTGAGAAAGAGTTGTTGGCTATAGTATTTGCAATGGAAAGGTTTTGGCCGTATCTTATGGGAGAAAAGTTATAGTGCACACCGATCATGCCACCCTTAGGTAGTTGATAACAAATAAAGACTCCAAGGCAAGACGGATGAGATGGGAGTTACTACTTCAAGAGTTTGATCTAGAAATTGTGGACCGGAAAGGTAGTGAGAATCAAGTGGCGGACCACTTGTCCCGTTTGGAGGAGGAGGGGAGGCCTGTGATGGCCTTGAGATCAATGATTCATTTCCCGACGAACAACTCCTTGCGGAGTCAATGAATGATATGCCATTGTTTGCTGATGTTGCCAATTACCCTGTGACTAGAGTAATCCCGTGTGAGCTCTCTTCTAACCAAAGGAAGAAGCTCAAGCGGGATAGTTTTGGATTTCTATTGGGATGAGCCATACTTGTTCAAGATTTGCACGGATGGTGTGATTCGTAGATGTGTCCCGGAGGAAGAACAATTGAGTATCTTAGAGGCTTGCCATTCTTCACCCTATAGTGGCCATCATGGTGGGGTGAGGACCGCCTCGAAAGTTCTTAGTTGTGGATTCTATTGGCCCACCTTGTTCAAAGATGCGGGTAATTTTGTGAATAGGTGTGATGATTGCCAAAGAGCAGGAGGAATTTTAAAAAGGGATGAGATGCCTCTCAATACCATTCTTGAAGTGGATATCTTTGATGTTTGGGGCATCGATTTCATGGGTCCATTTGTTAGCTCTTGTAGGAATACTTACATTCTAGTGGTGGTTGACTATGTCTCAAAATGGGTTGAAGCCATGGCTTTGCCTAACAATGAAGCTCGGAGTGTTGTTGCATTTCTTAAAAAGAGCATCTTCACAAGGTTTGGCACTCCTCGTGTGATTATTAGCGATAGAGGGTCTTACTTTTGCAATAAAGCTTTTGACACGTTGCTTTCCAAGTACGGTGTCAATCATAAGATTTCGACCCCTTATCATCCTCAAGCTAGTGGTCAAGTGGAAGTCTCCAACAGAGAAATCAAAAGTATCTTGTCAAAGACGGTCAATGCAAATAGGAGTGATTGGTCGAAGAAGTTGGATGACGCTCTATGGGCTTATTGGACGGCTTACAAAACTCCGATTGGGATGTATCTGTATTGGTTGGTGCTTGGGAAAGCATGCCATCTTACGGTTAAGTTAGAGCACAAGGAAATGTGGGCTTTGAGAAAGTTGAACCTTGAATGGGATGTTGCAGCTTATCTTTGTGTGGAACAACTCAATGAACACGATGAATTTAGATTCCATGCCTACTCCAGTTCGTCCTTGTATAAGGGCAAGATGAAGTACCTTCATGACAAATATGCTCGTGGAAAGGACTTCAATGTAGGTGATTTGGTTCTCTTATTCACCGCCCGGTTACGTCTGTTTCCGGGAAAACTCAAATCCAAATGGAGTGGACCGTTTGAAGTTGTGTTTGTGACCCCTTTTGGTGCTCTTGATTTGAGAAACAAAAATGGTGAAGTCTTCAGAGTTAATGGGCACCGGGTCAAGCATTATCTTGGAAAGTTTGAGAACAGCCACGTGGTAGCGCTCCTTCATTTCAAATGATGTGATGGTAACATGCATAGTGTCGAGATGTTAAATCAGACGCTTTTTGGGAGGCAACCCATGTCTTTTTCTTCTTGTTTTCTTTGATTTTCTTTGTAGTGTAGGATTGATTTTTGTGCTAATTGGTTGTGAGATGTTGCAGGGTTATGTTGATGCAGTGTAAGACATGATGGAAAAATTGAACAAGTCTCTGAAGTTGCCAGTGCGGCCTCACTACACTTTGTGCGGACCGCACTAGTGTGAGCCAATATGAGGACTCTATGAAGTTTTCCACCGCGGCCTCATTACATTTCGTGCGGACCATGGTGGACCTCTGCGGCCGTGGTCTGTTTTGTGCGGACCGCAGAGGTTGCCTTCTCAAACTTTTTCTGAACAAACCCGCCGCGGACCGCGGTCCATTTTGTTCGACCGCGCTGGTAGGTGAGAATGGGTCCCAACGGTCATTCTATAAATAGAACCGAGGGACCCCCTTTTACATTTTTCCCATTTTTAACTCTCAGAGACCTAAAGTAATGTTCATCTTTCTTCTTTTGATCATACTTGCGTATTTGCATTGCCTTGATTCAGACCATTTCAATACCTGGTAACATTTCACCCAAGTCTTTTTAGTTTAATTGTTTAATTTCATTTTAGCTTTATTTCTATTACCTGGTAGTTTCTCCTCCCGTATTTCTTCAGTTTTTAGGTTAGTTCAATTCAAATGATGATTCTGGTGGACTTCTTGAGTATAATGTAGTGGGTAAATTGAGTAGGGACCCTAACTAGGTGTAAATTTGAACTAAATAGCTATATCTCGAACACTAACTCAGTGCCATAACTGGGCACTCTTTGCGGACCACGGTCAAGTTTGTGTGGTCCGCGGTGCCCTAGTGCGGTCTGCATTACCACTTTGTGCGGACCGCGATGATGAACTTATGCAAGCTGACTTTAAGCTCATTTTGTGCGGTCCTCACTGGCCCACCGTAGCCGCGGTACTACTTTGTTTGGTCCGCGGTGGTCAGATTCAGAGGGGGGTATTCTGAGTCCCACCCCTTTGCGGACCGCAGTTGTTTCTGTGCGGTCCGTAGTGGTCTCAGTGCGGTCGCACTCCTTTTTGTGTGGTCCGCACAGGCCATATTCTGCAACTATTTCTACAATTGTGTTATTCTATTCTGCAATACTAACTGTCTCTGCTGATACTAACAAAGTTAGATGCTTGTGCTTGCAGACAATGGTTACTCAAAGAGGAAGAGGCTCAAAACAACCCGGGAGAGGTGAATCCTCCCAGAGAGGCAAGGGCAAGAAGATGATCCAACGCACTCCCCAAGTGAGAGAAAGTATAAAAAAGATGCGGAAAGCAATTAAAGTTACTGATAGAGCTTGTGACCAGTCGGGGAGTGAGTACATGCCTTTCTAGGATATTTCCTCTGATTCTGTGCCCAAATATGTCCCTGACTGGCCCGGGAGAATGAGATTGACTGATGATACTCCTCCACCCACAACCACTACCCAAGCAGCAGATCATGTCTCCACTGAGTCATTTGAGGGCTCAGCAGACGGCAGTGGCGAGTACTCCACCTCCCCCACAACTTCATTATTCGGGGAGAGTGCAGGCGGAGGTGTTAAGGGAGATGAGGAGGTACCTGACGGGGGTGAGCCTCAGGTTAGGAGGATTGCCCGTACTAGGAGACCCGAAGTGTGGGAAGACAGGTTTGTAAGCCAAGTAGCATACCACAAATTCAGGGAGTGGTGGCCAGTGCGAAAACTGATTTTGGAGAGGAGTTTCGTATATAGAGATCTTCTACCCCTAAACCCCAATATGCATAGATAGTTTAGAACAAGAGTGGGGTGGGAGCACTTTATATATGACTGCGGGGAGGCAAATGAACACTTGGTCAAGGATTTTTACTGTAATGTGGCCCACATTGTCAAGGGCTCCAAAGTGACTAAGGTTCGAAACAAAAAGGTGTTGTTCGACGGGAAGTGTCTGAATGAATATTTGGGCTTCAATGAGGAAGATGATTCTTTCTATATGGAAAAGCTGGAGATGGGTGAGGAGGTCCATACATGGTTAGCTCAGTACTTGGCAATCCCAGGTACCGTTCCGGAGTGGTTGACTGTTGGGGTCAAAATATTACGGAGGACCCTAAACTTTGAGGCTAGGGGTTGGGAGACGTTTGTGTGCAGCCAATTAGACCTTACTTCCAATGATCAGACTCTACCTCTCCACCGGGTTGTCCTAGTTGCTTCCATCATGGCAGGGTATCCCATCAATGTGGGGAATGTGATGTCCCACATCATCTCGATTGTGGGTACTGAGAGTGAGAGGAACTACCCTTTCCCCAACAACCTGACCATGTACTTCAGAGATTTGAAGGTAGAAAAGAGGCGGTTTGACATCAAGGTCAAGGCTACAACTCCATTCTTGTGGTATGACTTGAGGGGACCAGACAACCCCAAGGACAAGAGCTACAAGGCACCTGCTTCTGCCCCAACTGGCCAGTCTGAAGAGCCAATTGTGGTAGAGGCCCCCATTAAGCCTGCCTCTACCTCTACTGAGATGCCTGCCGGACCCTCCACTTCAGATATTCCTCCAGGCCCTTCTATATCAGCGGTCCCAGAGATTCCATCTACTCGGGCCCATCCTATCACTTCCCACCAGATGAGCCAGATGCTTCAGAGTATAAACAATTGGATGTATATTGCATCATCCAAGTTGTCTACCTTGACCTCCACCATTGCAGCTCAGTCAGCCCCTCAGCCAGCACAGGTCCCACAGTCTATAGAGGATGCCTTGAAGAAGATAATTGAAAACCAGGAGAAGATCCTCAATACCCAGACTGATTTGGCAAAGGCAGTGGATTCACATGGTAGGGCTCTGAAGGATCTCTCCAAGGAGCATAAGAAGTTGCGCAAGACACAGACTTCCAAGGAGTCTGTGAACAAGCTACGGGCGGATGTGGATAGACTGAAGGCAGACCAGCTGCCTTTAGACTTATTGTTTGAGGACCCAGGTCCAGCAGCAGAGCCACAGCAGGAGCAGGAGCAACTACCTCTGAAGAGGAGGAGGATGATCCCGAGCGCAGATGATGCCTTCATCCAGTTGGCGGACCCACCGGAGGCTTCTTCCAATCAATAATAGGATGTATCTGATACACAGCCTGTCCAGGTCCAAGCCCAGGTCCCAGCAGCTAAGCAGCAGGATACCAGGAACTAGTTTGAGGTTCCCGAGCATACAGAGGACCTAGGGACCGCCCATGATCTAATGCAAACGGACATGGCTTAGGGAGTCTTCATATCCTTCCTCTATTTTATTTTTGGTGCTTATTTGATTTAGTTGGCATTGGAGACAATGCCAGCTTTTATTTGAGGGGGTAAGCCCTTTATCTTTGGATGATTGTATATATACTGATTTAGTTTATGCTTTTATGATTTTCATTTTGTCTGTATATAATCCTACATTTAGTTACTTTTATCGCACTTTTTATCTTTTATTTGGTCTGTATATAAAGTTACATCTTTGTATATATTCATTCCCCATTGTATATTCAAATCCCCTATTGTATATATTCTTTCTATTTTCACAAAATTTTTCGTTTTGTTTCGTTTTTGGCGCTTTCAATAAACCTTTGGTTTTTCTTAATGCCACGGTTCTTTCCAAAGGTGGAGTATTGTGTGAACCGGGTGACTCTTCCCGATGATGGATGGCGTGACAACCTTCTTAAGGGTTTGAGTCCGTTTTTGTTTTTGTTTTTGGTAGTTTATAATTAAGGGTACCTCAAACAAAGCTTCACTTGGGCATAACACATTTGCCTTTGATCCCATGGTCAAAGACAAAATGTTGTGTTTAGGATGGTAAAAGTCATGACGTTGAGACACTTGTGTTGACCAACAATCATCAAGTGGCCTTTCAAGACCATTGTGTGCTCAAATAGTATCTAAGGTTGTTGTGGGCCCCGACTATATGTCTTTAGAATCCTTTAGCTCGTTTGGTGAGAAATCGAATTGTGAGTCCAAGTCCCGAGCTATTGGTCTAGAACTTGCTCTGAATGTTTGTTGAGGCGAAATCTTAGGTGAAATTTGACTTGAGAAGTGATTATAGGCTCTCCTTGATCCAAATGATAGTTGAACAATTCCATAGCCTACCAATGATATGATCCCTAGTAAACCCTTTTGAGCCTTAAACCTTTTTCTTTCAGAAACCATGATACAAGCCTATACCCGTTCTAAAAGATACCCTCTCTTGGAACCCGATCTTTCCTTGAGCACATGGCAAAAGTATAAGTTTGGGGGGAGAGACGAGGAAGGGAACAAAGTGGTAAAAGGTACAAAAGCGAAGAAAAGGAAAGGCAATGAAAAAGAAAAAAAAAGACAAAAAAAGCCCAATATGAAAAAGAATAAAAAGGGATTCAAGAAAAGCAAAAGAGAAATGTGAAAGTTGAAAAAGGAGAAACGTTTTGAATTGCATGAGAAAGAGTGACAGTATGTCTCTCTAACCTCTTAGAAAGAAGTAAGATGACTCAAAGAGTCAAGAGAATTGTTCCAAATGAATCAAAAGAAGTGCATAAGGGAAGATGGAACCCACTTAGATCTAAACATGTCATACCCTGAACCAAAAGCCTTCACAATGACTCCACAAAAGCCCTATATGATCTTTAGTTGAATGAAGCTTGCATTAGTGGATACTTACATGAGGGGCAAGCATATGGTACTTAGACCCGGACTTGTGACCTTTCCTTGAGAGAGATGAGTGAATTCCTATTGACCTCGGTTTGTGTGCTAATACTCTAAAAGGTGAGGTTTGCTTACCGAGAGTTGAGAATATGTTAGTTTGGGTTCCACAATGACCGAAGTAATTGAGAGAGTTCTTTGATGTAATGAATCAACTCTTGATGTTCTTGTGTCACACTTGATCCATGGTTTATCAGAGGTTAAATGTTGTTAATGATTCATTCGCATTGAGGGCAATTGTTAGTCCCAATTGATGCTTGTTAAGGTTACTTTAGGATAGCTGAAAATACTTTGATTTTCCCTTAAGGGGTGGGTCTTATTTTGTTTGCTTGAGAACAAGCAAAAGCTTAAGTTTGGGGGAGTTGATAACTAGGAATTTTGACGTGTTTTATGCTCCTTCCTACTTACGCTTTGATTATAAATTCTTACAAAAAGTCCCAAAAGGCTCATAAGTTGTGCTTGATTGCAGGTTTAATTGACAAAGTGACGAAATGTCAAAGATCGGCTCAAAAGGAGTGAAACCTGCTCAAGTACCAAAGACAAGGCAAACTCAGGACAAAAAGGCCTAGTGCAGCCGTACTACACTTTGTCCGGTCCACACTAGGGGATTCAGAGAGCTGGCAAATTGAGCTTCAAGGCAGTGAGACCGCATTCGATCTTGCGCGGTCCGTACTGAAGGTTCCGCGGCCGCATTGCCATTATGTGCGGTCCGCAGAAGAGAAGATCAAAGAGATGTAATTTGACAAAGATCAAGTCAGCGCGGGTCCGTGATCATTTTTGTGCGGACCGCTTTAGAGACCTTCGCGGTCGCGGTCCATTTTGTGCGATCCGCAGAGCCTGAGTTAAGAGAGCCAAACTTCAAGTCCAAGAGCCTAGTGCAGCCGCAGTCCATTTTGTGTGGCCCGCACTGACCCTGCATGAGCATTTTTGTTCAGTTTTTCCAGCTTAGTATAAATAGAACATTTTTTTATTTTTAGGGTATCAGTTATTTCCAGATCGAAGCTGCACTGGTGAGAAGCTATTGTGTAGCCATTTTTGGCATCTTAACTTAGATTTAACGATAGATTCTCTGTATTTACATTAGCTTTTAATTAATATGTCTTGTTCTTCACCTATTTCTCTATTTTCTTCTTTAAGCATGAGTAGCTAAACCCATTAGCTAGGGTTGTGGCTCAACCCTAGTGTGGGTAATTGATGGGTGTTGTGATTTAAGGTTTGATTGACTATGGGCGTTTGCTATTTGGGAGAATTTTATGGTTTAATCTATGAATTGGTGGTTGCAAACACTGGTTTGTGCTAAGTTGACTTGGATCTTCTTGAGAAAGAGAGTCTAAGTCTCCAAAATTGACCCAACAAGGAATTGGGATGGACTCAAGAGAATTGGTAGTCCCAATTAAAGGGGTTAAACCTTGAGAGAGTAATTACCCAACTTGAGAGTGGGTAAAATTGTGCAACGGTTCTAGCATATTTCCCCAATCATGTCAATCGAGCCTTAGAAGCATTTACCCGTCAATTAGCCACCTAGGTGAAAGTCACTACCCTAGTGCCTTTCTACCCATTAGATACAACTTTAGCAATTTTCTCATTAGCATAATTTAGTTCTAATTAGTAATTGATAATATTAGTTTGTTAAAGAAAAATCAAAAGATGTTTGGAAGTGACATTTGGAACAATTACACAATTCCAATCTAAATAGATACTCGACTCCATTCCTAGCTCCCTGTGGAAATCGATCCCGACCCACAAATCGGGTAAAAGCTATTGCGTCCCTCTCTTCCTACTTTTTAGTAGTGCGGAGTAGGTAGCGATCACCTCTCAAGGCAACAGTCACTCAGCTCATCTCAATAGCTCAAACACTCGGCTCTCACCCTCAATAATCATACTCAATAGGTACCTGCGCTCACTGGGGGTGTGCAGACTCCGGAGGGGCTCCTTCAGCCAAGTGCTATAAACTGCACGGACAACTCAATTGTTGCACGGACAAATCACATGCTATCATATACCTGTGCTCACTGGGGGTATGCAGACTCCTGGAGGGGCTCCTTCAGCCCAAGCACTATAATCTGCACGGACAACTCATGTGCTGCACGGACAACTCACATGCTATAGTATCAATATTTGGATCCGCACGGACAACTCACCTGCTGCATGGACAACTCACGTGCTATAATATCAATATCTCACAACTAGGCCCTCAGCCTTACTCAGTCATCAATCTCTCCAGTCTCTCGGACTCTCAGAAATAATATAAACAGCCCAAATAGAAGTAATATCATGTATCAAAATAGCATGTGTGTCACCTCCAAAATAGTCATACGACACAATGTCCGGGGTTTTATACCCTCAAGACCAGATTTATAACTGTTACTTACCTTAATCCGAGCAAAATCCTACTCACAATGCCTTTTCTGCTCAAATCGGCCTCCAAACATCCTGAATCTAGTCACAATTAACTTGATTCATTCAATACATATTCTAGGAATTAATTCCATATGAAAATACTAATTTCCCAACAAAATCCTAAATTAACCCAAAAATCACCCATGGGGCCCATGTCTCGGAATACGACAAAACTCACAAAATACAACAACCCATTCAATTACGAGTCCAACCATACTAATTTTACTCAAATGCGACTCCGAATCGTTGTTCAAATTTTGAAAATTCATTTTTATGGAATTTTAGAAAATTCATCCATTTCTCTTTAAATATCAATAATCTAAACCAAAAATGAAGATTTATTCATGGAATATAATCACAAGGGATTCAAGAATACTTACCCTAAGAATTACCGTAATTTCTCGCTCAAAAGTGCCCAAAATTCGAGCTTGGAAGTCCAAAAAATGAGAAAACCGGACTGCTTATCCTTTACACTGTCCAGAATTTTTTGATTACTGTTCACGACACTATTTACACGTGCTAATGTTTAGGGGAACTGTTACAGCTACTGTTCAAGCTGCTATGAAAAAAATACAACGGCTTTTCTTCAAGTCTAAATTGATCCGTTAACCTTCCGAAATCCACCCGAGGCCCTCGGGACCTCAACAAAATACATCAACCAGTCCTAAAACATCATACGAACTTAGTCAAAATTTCATATCACATCAAATAATGCTAAAACTGCGAATCACACCCCAATTCAAGCCTAATGAAACTAGGAATGTCCAACTTCTATATTCGATGTAAAAACCTATCAAATCAAATCCGATTGACTTCAAATATTGCATACAAGTCATAAATGACATAACGAAGCTATAAAAATTTTCAGAACTGGATTCTAACCCCGATATCAAAAAGTCAACCCTCGGTCAAACTTTCCAAAAATCTTCTATTTTTCAACTTTCGCCAAAATGCACCGAATTATCCTACAGCCTTCCAAATCCAAATCCGAACATGCGCCTAAGTTTGAAATCACCATATGAAGCTATTGGAATCATAAAAATTCCAATTCGAGGTCGTTTGCTCAAAAGTCAAATCTCCGGTCAAACTTAATTAATCTTTAGCCTTATATTTCTAGATTCTGTTAAATGAAGATAATTTGATCTAGGGACCTCCGAATTCGATTTCGGGCATATGACCAAGTCCCAAATCATAATACGGAACTACCGGAATGGGCAAAACTCGGATCCGAGTTTGTTTGCTCAAAATATTGACCGAAGTCAACTCAGTTGAGTTTTAAAGGTCTAATTCATAATTTAATCCATTTTTCACATAAAAACCTTCCGAAAAGTTATATGGACTACGCATGCAAGTCGAGGAATTATTGATACTGCTTTTCAAGGTCTTAAAATACCGAGATGATTATTTAATTTAAAGATGGCATTTTGGGTCATCACACATATCAGTTGCGTTTGCTTATGACTTGGAAGAGTGTATCAAGTGCTACGTTCGACGAGGTGGTCGATATTGCTCGGCTGATAGAGATGGTCTATAGTTAGGAGCATGAGAAGAGGGAGGCTAAGAGGCCTCGTGGTTCGGGTGGTTTTAGTGGTGTTCCTTCTGGGGCAGTTCCACCACAATAGAGGTTGTCCTTATAGGGCCACTCAAATGACTCGTCCAGTTCATCGTGGTGCATTATTTATCCATGGTTCATACAGTGCCCATCCGGGTCAGTCATCTCTCAGTGCTCTCCCAGCTTAGAGTTCGTTCCATGCTCCTTCAGTTTAGGGTTCATCTGCACTGGGTTCTTTTAGAAAGTATTCTGGTTCTCGGGGCCCGATTCAGTCCCAACCACCATTGTCAGATCGGGGCCGCTATGAGTGTGGGGAGCTTGGTCATATCAGGAGGTAGTGTCTCTGCCTCTTGGGAGGTCCAAGTCGTAGAGGGTCCAGACTATGACTTCAGCACTAGATACATCACCACCTGTCCAGCTATTTTGGGGTGGGGCTCAGGCAGCTAAGGGTCGCCTAAGAGGGGGAGACCGATCAGGCCTGATTCCATGTTATTCCTGCCATACTAGATGCCACAGCTTCAGACACATTGATCGCATGTATTGTCTCAGTATGCTACAGGGATGCTTATGTATTGTTTGACCCTGGTTCCACGTATTCATATGTATCATCGTATTTTGCTCATTATCTAGATATGCCCCGTGAGTCCTTAATTTCATCTTTTCATATATCTACTCCAGTGGGCAATACTATTGTTGTGTACAGTATATACCGTTCATGTGTAGTAACTATTAGGGGATTGGAGACTAGAGTTGATCTTTTATTGATTAGTATGGTTGATTTTGACGTGATCATGGGTATGGATTGGTTGTCTCCATGTCATGCTATTCTGGATTGTCACGCTAAGACCGTGACATTGGCGATGCCGCAGTTCCCAAGGATCGAGTGGAGCGGCTCTCTAGATTTTGTTCCTAGCAGAGTGATTTCATATTTGAAGACTCAACGAATGGTTGGGAAAGGGTGCTTATCTTATTTGGCATTTGTGAAGGATTATCTTGTTGATACTCCTACTATTGATTTTGTTCCGGTGGTGCGAGACTTTCTGGACGTGTTTCTTGCAGACCTGCCGGGCATGGCGTCTGACAGGAATATTGACTTTGGTATTGATTTGGTATCGGGCACTCAACCCATTTCTATTCCTCTGCATCGTATTGTGCCAACTGAGTTGAAGGAATTGTAAAAAGCAGCTTTAAAAACTTCTTGATAAGGGATTAATTAGGCCTAGCGTGTCACCTTGGGGTGCACCGATTCTGTTTGTGAAGAATAAGGATGGTACTATGCAAATGTGCATCGACTATAGGCAGTTGAACAAAGTTACAATCAAGAACAAGTATCATTTACCGCTCATTGATGACCTATTTGACCAGCTTCAGGGAGCGAGAGTGTTCTTTAAGATTAATTTGAGGTCTAGGTATCACCAGTTGAAGATTCGGGACTCGAATAATCTAAAGATAGCATTCAGGACCCGTTATGGTCACTATGAGTTACTTGTGATGTCATTTGGGCTGACCAATGCCCCAGTAGCATTCATGCATATGATGAACAGTGTATTTCAACCTTATCTCGATTCGTTTGTCATAGTATTGATTGATGATATCCTGGTGTAATATTATTGCCAGGAGGAACATACCCAACATTTGAGGATTGTACTACAGTGGTTGAGGGAGGAGAAACTTTATGCCAAGTTCTCCAAGTGTGAGTTTTGGTTTAGTTCAGTGGCGTTCTTGAGGCACGTGGTGTCCAGTGAAGGATTTAAGGTGGATCTAAAGAAGATAGAGGCGGTTTAGAGTTGGCACAGGTCATCCTCAACTACGGAGATTCGGCTCTTTCTCGGCTTGGCCAGTTATTATCATCACTTCGTGGAGGATTTCTCGTCTATTGCTATTACACCCCATAAATTTAACAACCTTGATATCGTTATATATATATTTGATATGGTATTTTGAGTGAAAATTTTTTCTTAAAAGAAAAATATGATTTTATATAGTTATTAATATTACTACTTTCGAATATATTTTAAATTATAGATATAATATTAGAAAAGTTTATGAGATTTTCTTTAATATAAAGATATGAATTATTTTTTTCACAGAAAAGAAGGTTATCTTGTTACCCTTTTAATAATTAAGTGTACGAAAATTTTTACTCTTTATATGAGAGTAAGAAAATTATAAGTTGAGAAAATATATATATTTTTACATGGATATTTTAATAAAATAATAGTGTATGAATTTAATTTATATGGTACCACATGACCGTAATATTACGGTGTATAAAGTGTATTAAAAATACGTAGAATTTTAAATAATTTAACACAATTCATAATTATGTGGATAATTGATTAATTACCGGGTAATGAAACACTACCTAATTACCTAATAAGTAGATAAAAAATTAAAAATTTCCCACCCCACCCCACGTGGCAGCTTGTGCCATTCAATCAAATGACTCATTATCAATTGTTATGTGTCACATAAGGAATTTGATGGCAAAAATCATTCCTTAAGTACTGACCCACTCACTAGGCTATATACAATCACCCCCTGTTATACAGTTGAAAAATCCACCATCAATCTTGAGGCTTGGGGAAACTGAAACAGAATACTAAATGGAGATTATAGTGACGAAAATACTCATAACATCTTACTATGATATTGTGAGGAGGAATATATATGATTTGGTTCCAAAAGCTATTAGGCATCATCTGGTCAATCATGCTAAGAGGCATCTTCTTGGCACGTTCATAGAGAAATTATACCGAGAGAACCTTTTTGATGATTTGCTGCAATTGACGTATATTAAAGGGATTGTCCAGAGAATTGGCTCAGGTATATTAAGGTCATCTCTTCTTTCTTTTTGGCAAGATCTAGGTTATACAGAAGAAACGAGCAAATGCACAGTTTTCATAAACGACTCTATTCATAGAAGTACTAGGGGTCTCTATGTTCTTGATTCCCCATGTGATATTTTATTGTATTTTTTGTTCATGGGTCTTAGAATAATACACAACTGATAAGGTTTATCCGAAAGGAATATTGAGATTATTAACATATTTTCATGCATTTCATTCATTTATACACGTACATTGACCCATGACCAGATGGCGTTATATATATATATATATATATATATATATATATATATATATATATATATATATATATATATATATATATGGCGTATGGGGAAAGGTTACGACGTTATATATGCACCACCACCTGATCAGCTAGTATACGTTGATGATTTCGCCAACTGAGGCCGAGATGATATGATGGGATGCCCTCAGAAGCTTGATGATATTATGTACGCATATACCTATGCATGATATGACATTTATATGCATATGAATGACATTATAAACATTTTATGTTTCATAAAGCTATTCAGAGTTATAAGTTGAGTCCTCTACTCAATATTTCTTCCATGCTCTTTATATTTTTATTTATATGCCTTACATACTCAGTACATTATTCGTACTGGCATCCTTTTGTTGGGGACACTGTATTCATGCCTGCAGGTATAGATAATCAGTTTGACGAGCCCTCATAGTAGACGAGATTGGCATTCAGCAAAGGATCGGTAAAACTCCACCTCATTCGGAGTGCAGCTAAGTCTATGAGTCATCGTATCTGAGTTTTGCTACAGACTTATGGGTAGGCCGGTACCTTGTCCCATTTGATGTTAAATAATCTTAGAGGCTTTGTAGACAAAGGTTCAGTTTGTACAGTATATCAGAGGCCTTGACGGCCCATATGTATTTATGTTTTAAGAACGATAGTTTATTGATACAGTGTTTCCCACTTATAGTTGTACATTATCAGTCGTGGCCATGTGGGCCTATGATAGTTACAAAAAGGAATAAGTTTAGCTTACTCGACCTATGTATGTTCTAGGTTTGGTCGAATGATCATGAGTTACAAAATGGTCCGCTCGGGCCAGCACGGCACTGGATGTCAGCCACGCCTTCCCAGGTTTGGGGCGTGACAAAGTGGTATCAGAGCGGGTCGTGTCCCAGGGAGTCTACAAAGCCGTGCCTAGTAGACTTTTACTTATGGGTGTGTTGCGTACCACATTTATAATTGAGAGGCTATAGAGCATTTAGGAAATGTTACCCTTCTTTTGTTTTCCAGATCGTGCCATAAAGCTGAGTCGTAAGAAGTCAGTATGAAGCTTTTGCCAAATTTTGTATGCATCAGAGGTGCAAGTATTACAGTAGAGATTTATGGCGTAATTTTCACCTATGTTGAAGAGAGGTTATGAAAGAAATAGAAGATATAATGATTAGCTGCTTTCAGCTTGTTGCTTCTTACGCTTTGACCCTTTTCTTTGTTTCAATAACTAATTCTTTAACTCCATATTGATTGGCGGACAACAAAAGATAAATGGTCGGTAATATATGTTGATTGATAATAAAATGAATTGAAAAGAATTGTAATGTTGGAATACTGAGAACTGAGATATGTCTTATGATTAACTATGTTCTAAACTTCTTGGTGGTTTTTATAGGAAGGAATTGTTTTAAGAAGATTTATTACAACTTATTTCATGGGAATTGGGTACATCTTTCCCTGAGCGTAACAGTGGTTGTGCTTTCATTTTCATTGGGTGGCCAATGTTGGCAATAGTTTTGGTGATTTGTTTTGGGAAAACGTAAAATTGTGGTGTTACAAAAGTTTCATTTTGATGTTGACTTTCTATATGAAAAACACCATTCATAAGTAGTTGGGTATTGGGTAAATTGCTTGAAAATACAATTAGTTGTCTACAGAGAATAATTGGTAGTGGTTTAAGGGGCCTTTTCATAATCAAGGCTTTCTGAAGTCACATTTGCGGTGATCGTTAAATTTGAAGGAGATCGAAAATTTTGAAAATTCTCTCGGAGTTAACATTCGAGGACGAATGTTCTAAAGGGGAAAGGATGTTACACCCCATAAATTTAACAACCTTGATACCGTTATAGATATATATATATATATATATATATATATATATATGTTTGAGTGGAACTTTTTTTGTAAAAGGAAAAAATAGTTTGAAAAAATAAGATTTTATTTAGTTATTAATATTACTACTTTCGAATATATTTTAAATTATACACATAATATTGGAAACGTTTATGAGATTTTCTTTAATGTAAAGATATGAATTATGTTTTTCACAAGAAAAGAAGGTTATCTTGTTACCATTTTAAGAATTAAGTGTACAAAAATTTGTACTCTTTATATGAGAGTAAGAAAATTATAAGTTGAGAAAATATATGTATTTTTACATGGATGTTTTAATGAAAAAATAGTGTATGAATTTATTTTACATGGTACCACATGACCGTAATATTATGGTGTATAAAGTGTATTAAAAATACGTAGAATTTTAAATAATTTGAGATAATTTTTAATTATGTGGGTAATTGATTAATTATCGGGTGATGGGATATTACCTAATTACCTAATAAGTAGATAAAAATTAAAAAATTTCCACCCCTATCCCCCGCGGCAGCTTGTGACATTCAATCAAATGACTCATTAGTCAATTGTTATATGTGTCACATAAGGAATTTGGATGGCAAAAATCATTCCTTAAGTATTGGCCCACTCACTAGGCCATATACAATCACCCCTGTTATACAATTGAAAAATCCACCATCAATCTTGAGGCCTGGAGAAACTGAAACAGAATACCAAGTGGAGATTATAGTGACGAAAATACTCATAACATCTTACTATGATACTGTGAGGAGGAATATCCATGATTTGGTTCCAAAAGCTATTATGCATTATCTGGTCATCTATGCTAAGAGGCATTTTCTTGGCGAGTTCATAGTGAAATTGTACCGAGAGAACCTTTTTGAAGATTTGTTGCAATTGACCTATATTAAAGGGATTGTCCAGAGAATCGGCCCAGGTATATTAAGGTCATCCCTTCTTCTTTTTTTGGCATGATACAAGTTATATAGAAGAAATGAGCAAATGCACGGTTTTCATAAACGACTCTATTCATAAAAGTACTAGGGGTCTCTATGTTCTTGATTCCCCATGTGACATATTATTCTATCTTCTAATCATGGGTCATAGAATAATACACAGCTGATAAGGTTTATCCGAAAGGAATATTGAGATTATTAACATATTTTCATGCATTTCATTCATTTATACACGTACATTGACCCATATATATATACGCTCGTTACACACACACACACACACACACACACACACACATATATATATATATATATATATATATGGGGGGGGGGGGAAATGTTATGGCGTTATATATGCACTACCACCTGATCAGTTGGTATATGTTGAGGATGTTGCCCACAGTGGCCGAGACGATACAATGGGGTGCCCTTAGAGGCTATGATGTTATGTACATACAAACCTATGTATTACATGATTTTATACGCATATGCATGACATTATAAATATTTCATGATTTACAGAGCTATCCATACCTACAAGTTGAGTCCTTTATTCCATGTTTCTTCCATGCTCTTTATATATTTATTTATATGCCTTACATACTCAGTACATTATTCGTACTGACGTCATTTTGTTGGGGACGCTGCATTCGTGCCTGCAGGAATAGATAATCAATTTGATGAGCCCTCATAGTAGACGAGATTGGCATTCAGCGAAGGATCGGTAAGACTCCACCTCATTCGGAGTACAGCCGAGTCTATGAGTCATCGTGTCTGAGTTTTGCTACAGACTTATGGGTAGGCCGGTACCCTTTCCCATTTGATGTTAAATAATCTTAGAGGTTTTGTAGACAAAACTTCAATTTGTACAGTATATTAGAGGCGTTGACGGCCTATATGTATTCATGTTTTAAGAACGATAGTTTATTGATACAGTGTTGCCCACTTACAGTTGTATATTTTGAATCGTGTCCATGTGGGCCCATGATAGTTAACAAAAGGAATAAGTTCAGCTAACTCGACCTATGTATGTTCTAATTTTGGTCGAACGATCATGAGTTACAGATTGGTCTGCTCAGGCCAGCACGACACCGGGTGCCAGCCACGCCTCCCTAGGTTTGGGGCGTGACAATTGCATCACCTTTGACCAAATTGACCTAGAAGGGTACCAGTTTTAGGTGGTCGGATGAGTGTGAGGAGAGCTTTCAGAAGCTCATGACTGCCTTGACCACAACACTAGTTCTAGTTTTACCTTTAGCTTCAGGCTCTTATACAATGTATTGTGATGCTTTTCGGATTGGTATTGGGTGTGTCTTGATGTAGGGGGTAGATTAATTTCTTATTCTTCACGTCAGTTGAAGCCGCATGAGAAGAACTACCCTGTTCACGATTTGGAATTGGCTTCTATTATTCATGTATTGAAGATTTGGAGGCACTATCTCTATGTTATGTCTTGTGAGGTATTTACAGATCGTCGGAGTCTCCAGCACTTTCAAACAGAAGGATCTAAATTTGAGACAACGAAGATGGTTGGAGCTGCCAAAGGACTATGATATTAGTATAATTTCGGAAAGGCCAATGTGGTGGCCGATGCCTTGAGTAGAAAGGCGGTTAGTATGGGTAGCCTTGCACTCATTCCTGTTGGTGAGAGATCGCTTGTAATTGATGTTCAGGCCTTGGCCAACTAGTTCATGAGGTTAGATGTTCTGGAGCCCTGTCGGGTTCTAGTTTGTGTGTTTCTCGGTCTTCTTATTTGATCGCATCAAAGAGCGCCAATATGATGATCCATATTTGCTTGTCCTTAAGGTCACAGTTCAACACGGTGATGCCAAGGATGTTACTATTGGGGATGATGGGGTGTTGAGGATGCAGGGTCGGATTTGTGTGCCTGATGTAGATGGGCTATGTGAGTTAATTCTTGAGAAGGCCCATAGTTCGTGGTATTTCATTCATCTAGGTGCCGCAAAGATATAACAAGACTTGAGGTAGCATTATTAGTGGAAGATAATGAAGAAGGATATAATGAAATTTGTAGCTCGGTGCCTAAACTTCCAGCAGGTAAAGTATGAGCATCAGAGGCCGGGCGGATTACTTTAGAGGTCTTGAGATTCCGGAGTAGAAATAAGAGCATATCACCATAGATTTTATAGTTTGTCTCCCACGGACTTCGGGGAAGTTTGATTCTATTTGGGTAATTGTAGATCGGCTGACCAAGTTCGTGCATTTCATTCTAGTTGGGAGAACCTATTCTTCAGAGCAGTTGGCTGAGATTTACATCAGCGAGATTGTTTGCCTTCACGGTGTGCTGATGTCAATCATTTTAGATCGGGGCCTGCAATTTACATTGCAGTTTTGGAGAATAGTCCAGCGTGAGTTGGGTAACCAGGTTGAGTTTAGTACACCATTTCACCCTTAGACAGACGGACAATCTGAGCTCACTATTCAGATATTGAAGGATATGCTCTGTGCTTGTGTCAAAGATTTTGGAGGTTCTTGGGATCAATTTCTGCTGCTCGCAGAGTTTGCCTAACAAACCAACTATCGATCGAGCATTCAGATGGCTCCGTATGAGGCTTTGTATGAGAGACGATGTTGATCTCTGGTGGGTTGGTTTGAGCCGGGTGAGGCCAGGCTATTGGGTGCTGACTTGGTTTAGGATGCTTTGGACAAGGTTAAATTGATTCAGGATCAGCTTTGCACGGTGCAGTCTAGGCAGAAGCGTTACGATGATATGAAGGTTGTGATATTGCTTACATGGTTGAGGAGAAGGTACTTCTTAAGGTTTCACCCATGAAGGGTGTTATGAGTTTCGGGAAGAAGGGTAAGTTAAGCCCTCGGTATACTAGGCCGTTTGAGGTGTTATAGAGGATTGGAGAGGTGGCTTACAAACTTGCCTTTCCGCCTAGTCTGTTGAGTGTGCATCCAGTGTTCCCTATTTCTATGGTCTGGAAGTATGTCGGTGATCCGTTTCATGTTCTAGATTTCAACACGGTTTAGTGGGATGGTGATTTGACTTTTGATGTGGAGCCGGTACCAATTTTGGGTCGACAGACTCGAAAGTTAAGGTTAAAAGACATAGCTTTAGTGAAGGTGAAGTGGAGAGGTCAGCTGGTTAAGGAGGCTACTTGGGAGATCGAGCGGTAGATGCGGAGCAGATATCCACACCTATTTGAGACTCTAGGTACGTTTCTAAACTCATTCGAGGACGAACATTTGTTTAAGAGGGAGAGGATGTAACGACTCGGCCAGTCATTTTGAGAGTTGTAGCCTCATTCCCCCATTTACTACTCATTTTATGCATAATAGTTTCCATGTGACTTGCCGGGGTAGCTGGTTCGTGTTCTGAAGAGGTTTCAGAATGAGTTAAGACACTTAGTCTCAAAGTTGGAAGCTTAAGTTGAAAAGGTTGGTCGGATGTTGACTTGTGTGTAAATGGCTCCGAATTGGAGTTTCGATGGTTCCGTTAGTTCTATTGGGTGATTTTGGACTTAAGAGCCTGTCCGGATAGTGATTTGGAGGCCCGTAGTTGAATTAGGCACAAAATGGCCAAAGTTGGAAATTTAGATGTTTGACCGAGAGTGGAATTTGTAGTTATCGGGCTCAGATTGGGGTTCCGAGAGTTGGTGTAGGTCTATGGTGTCATGTGTGACTTGTGTGAAAAATTTGAGGTCAATCGAACGTGACTTGATAGATTTCAGTATCGAAAGTGTAAGTTAGAAGTTCAAAAGTTTATTAGGCTTGAATCGATATGCGATTACTGGTTTTAGCATTGTATGATGTAGATTGAAGGTCGACTAAGTTCGTATCGGGTTTTAGGAATTGTTGGCATATTTGGTTGATGTCCCGGGGGCCTCGGGTGGATTCTGGGTGGTTAACGGATGAAAAATAAGACTTAGAGCATTGTTGAAGGTAGGAGCCTTCTGGTCTGATCGCACCTGCAATGGTATTGGCCACAAGTGCGGGTGATGTAGTGTAGGTGCGGAGCTGCGATGGCCTGTGGTGTGATGTAGGTTCGAGGGGTCTTCCACATCTGCAAGCCCGCATGTGCGAGCAAGGCTCCGCGGATGTAGAGAAGTGGAGAGTAAGTTGTCTTCGCAGAAGCGGTTCGAGGGTCGCTGAAGCGCTTCCGCAGGAGCGGAACTTGGAGCGCAGATGCAGACCCTGTGGACTTAAGTGACTTCTGTAGAAGCAGAACTCCTTTCGTAAAAGCGTTTTCGCAAGTGCAGATATTTGGCCTGCAGGTGCGAAAGCACTGGCCAGTTTTTATAATACGAGTGTTTCGTGATGTTCATCATTTTGGACATTTCAAGCTTGGGCTTAGACGATTTTGAGAGGGATTTCGAAGGGATTCTTGAGGTATGTCACTTGTGGTAAAATTCATTCAATAATTATGCTTTCCCATTGAGTTTCCCACCTATTTTGTCTGCTTTTGAGGTGTAATTTTGGAAGTTAGAGGCTATGGATTTGGAGAGCCTAATTGTGGGATTTTAGTGATGATTTGGTGTCGGATTTTAATAAATTTGGTATGGTTGGACTCGTGGTTGAATGTGCTTACAGATTTTATAACTTTTATTAGATTCCGAGACACGGGACCCGGGCCAACTTTTGAGTTGACTTTTTGACTTTTGATTAAGAACTTAGTATTTTCTTATGGAATTGATTCCTTTAGCTCATGTTGATTTTATCGAACTGATTGTGGCTAGATTCGAGGCATTCAGAGGCTATTTCGAGGGGCAAGGCTTGTTGTAGTAGAGTTTGCACAGTTTGAGGTAAGTAACACTTCTAAACTTGGTTATGATGGCATTAATCCCTGAATTATGTTCTACGTGATTGATATTGAGGTGACGCGCATGCTAAATGACAGGCGTGTAGGCGTGCACTGTAGAAATTGCTATTTAGTCGATTCCCTAGAACTGCATAGATATCTTATCTGAACATTTTTGTTGTACTTTATGTATCAGCACACTTGAGCTGTGATTCATGTTAGAAATCATATTTAGGCTATATGATTGTACTATTGGGACCCACAATGGACGTTCTTTGCTATTGATTTATCTATTTAATTGCAGTTGTGTACTCATTCAGATTCATCATTACGTGTCATATCTCAGTCTCCATTATTGTATATTGTCATATCTCGTATACTTGATTAGGGTCGCTTAGCATGAGTGTTGTGAGCCCGAGAGACTGGAGAGATTAGTGACTGAGTTATGGACTGAGTGTCGTGCTATGAGTGATATCTATATATATATGTGGATCGGGTTGCACGCCATAACAAGAGTTATGACTATATATATGTGGATCAGGTTGCACGCCGCAACAATCCTTTTGGCTATATATATGCGGATCGGGTTGCACGCTGCAACAGGCCTTATGACCATATATATGTTGATCAGGTTGCACGCCGCAACAAGCCGTATGGCTATATATATGTGTATCGGGTTGCACATTACAATAGGCCTTATAGCTATATGTGGATCGGGTTGCACGCCACAGCAGGTATCGTATAGTGCTGAGTGACTGAGCATGATGAGCAAGAATTGAGATCGTCAGATTGAGCGCTCTAAGAATGTGAGTTCTTGGGATTTCATTGTGTTGCATTACATACGTTGTTCACATTGGCATGTAGATATTGAGATGTCATACTCTTCTTATAAGTCACACTTGGCATATTTTATCTGTGGTAAACATGATTGTCGAACCTAGAAGCATGCCTACTTTTCTGTCTTGTTAAACTTTGTATTTTTACTATATTGTTTGAGCTCGTCATTGTTTTCAGACCACAGGTTAGACTTGTTACTTATTGAGTTGGTTATACTCACGCTACACCCTCCACTTCATGTGTAGATCCAGATATTTCCGGGCATGGCGGTTGTTGATTCCTGATATTTCATCAGTTCAGAGATCATCTAGGTAGCTGCCTTGGCGTCCGCAGACCTTGACTCTCCTCCTTAATATTTTAGTCTTGTTTATACTATTCTACTTTTCTAGACAGTGTTCTATTGGTTAGACCGTGTTGCTATGTAGATGTTCATGTACTCTGTGACACCCAGATCTTTTGGGAGAAATTTTGTACTGAGTTATGATGTTTATATTCATTTTTATGAAATTCTTACTTATTTAAACCTATTTCCATATATTTTGGATTTAAAAAATGTTGGTATGTGTGAGACATCGGCTTGCCTAGCTAGTACCATGATAGGCGTCATCACGACATGTCGGGTTTTGGATCGTGACAATTAATATAGCACTAGATCTTATACACTAATGAAATATCCGAGAAAAATACTAATAAGGTGATCGAGAATAAAACATTCAAGACTCTCTGTCACGCCCCAACCTTGGGAGGCGTGGCTGGCACCCGGTGCCGCCCTGGCCCGAGCGAACCACTCTATAGCTCATTCATTCCTTTTGTAACTATCATGGGCCAACATGAACATAACTCATAATGTAAAATTGTAAGTGGGCAAATGTTATATCAATGAACCATCGTTCATAAAAACATGGATACATATGGGTCGTCAAGGCCTCTGACATACTGTACAAATTGAACCTCTATCTACAAAGCCTCTAAGATTATTTGACATCAAATTGGACAGGGTACCGGCCTACCCATAAGTATATAATAAAACTCTAACATGATGACTCATAGATTCGGATGCACTCCGAATAAGGTGGAGTCATACCAATCCTTCACTGAATGCCAATCTCGTCTACTATGAGGGTTCGTCAAGCTGATTGTCTATACCTGTAGGCATGAATGCAGCATCCCCAACAAAAGAACGTCAGTACAAATAATGTACCGAGTATGTAAGACGGAACTAAAACATAACAGTAAGTCATCATTAATTAAGGACATGGAAGAAACATGGGGTAAATGACTCAACTTATAAGTCTGGATAGCTCCGTAAATCATGAAATATTTATAATGTCATGCATATGCATGTGAATGTCGTGTAATGCATAGGTCTGTACGTACATAATATCATCAAAACTCTGAGAGCATCCCATCATAATCATATCATCTCAGTCACTGTGGGCAAAATCATTAACGTATACCAGTTGATCAGGTAGTGGTACGTATATAACACCATAACATCAGTATGAATAATGTACCGAGTATATAAGGCGGAACTGAAACATAACAGTAAGTCATCATTAATTAAGGACATGGAAGAAACATGGGGTAAATGACTCAACCTGTAAGTCTAGATAGCTCTATAAATCATGAAATATTTATAATATCATGCATATGCGTGTGAATGTCATGTAATGCATAGGCCTGTACGTACATAATATCATCAAGGCTCTGAGGGGAGGGCATTCCATCATATCATCTCAGCCACTGTGGACAAAATCATCAACGTATACCAGTTGATCAGGTGGTGGTGCGTATATAACGCCATAACCTTTCTCATATCCCATATACATATACATACATACATATATATATGCTTATATAATGCCATCTGGTCACAAGTCAATGTACATGAATGCAATGCATGAAAAGTACGTTAATAAAATATATATATAACGTCATCTGGTCATGGGTCAATGTGCATGTATAAATGCATGAAATGCATATGAAATACATTAATAAAATCTCTCGGTACGTCATAAGACCATTATGCCTCTAATTAATATTACGAAATAAATTTTACCAACTTACGTATTTTTTAGACTCATAAACAGATGATAGAATAATATGATATATGGGAGAATAAGAATATACACATCTTTAGTATTTCTACGAATAAAATCATTTATGGAAGTTGTGCATTTGCACGTTTCGCTTGTGTCGTATAGGATCATGCCAAAAAGAAAGAAGGGATAACCTTAACATAACTGAGATGACTCTCTTAACAATAAGAATGGAGAAAAAAGGAGCTTGAATGAAACACGATTTCTCGGTAGTTCGTGACTTCTTCTCATAACAAACCAGAGTTCTCACCATAATTCAAGTTGCTAAGATGGATAATCCAGTATCAATTGAAGTATAAATAATCAATTAAGGAACAGTGATATTACTTAAGAAAATACCAGCTAACAAGTCATAGCCAAAAATCTCTACACTCCCTGGTCTTTTAAAGCGTAAATTGATGTCAGCCACAAGCTTGTATTGAGCCTTTGATCAATGATAGTAATTTATCATACCTGTATGCCAAATACTACGGTACTTGTGTATTTTTGTGGCTTTAATTCTATGCCTTTCAAACTTGATTTCCACAGTTCAACAACGAGAATCAACCAATTTGGCACCAACAAAAATGATCGGCCAAGAAAATTGATGAACAGTAGCAACACTTCAAGTTTTTGGACCAAATAGTGCGAACAACCAATATTTCTATTTGATATACTCATTTCTCTAAATGCTACCTTACAAATAGCATTAAGAGTCACCAAATTTGGAATTGGAGGGGCTGGCACGTGGGGGTAGGGTGGAGAAATATTAATCTTATCCAATAATCAATTAATTAATTAGGTAATATCCTGCTACCCAGTAAATAATTTATTACACGCATAATAAAGAATTATTTCAAATTACTTAAAATTCTACTTATTTTTAATACACTTTATACATCCTACTATCGTGGTCATGTAGTATCATACAAAATAAATACATACACTATTATTTCATTAAAACATCCATGTAAAAATACATATATTTTCTCAACTTCTAATTTTTCTAATCTCATATAAAGAGTATAAATTTTCGTACACTTAATTCTTAAAATGGTAAAAAGATAACCTTCTTTTTTTGTGAAAAAAAATAATTTATATTTATACAATAAAGAAAATCTTATAAATGTTTCTCATATTATGTGTATAATTTAAAACATATTCGAAAGTAGTAATATTAATAACTATAGAAAATCATTTTTTTTCAAACCATTTTTTTCTTATAAAAATGTTTCACTCAAAATACCATATCAAATATATATATAATGGTATCAAAGTTGTTAAACTTAAGGGGTGCAACACTTTCTCTCTGTGTGTATATGTATACACACAAAATTTATATTGTTAAATAAATATAGATTGTAAATAACAATAATTTAAATTCATCTTATAGAACTGTACATTTTGTTTTTACATGTGTTCTAGTAAGTTTTAATCAAATGATTACTTATTTTTTGTTAGCTATAGAGAATCTTTTTAAAGTTCAACGATTAAGATATTGATTAGAATTTGCAAGCGATGTCAAAGAGTTAAAGTAATTTAACCTCGGAGATGCTAGCTATCATAGAGTGGTAATATTGACTGCCATTATTCGGTAACTCTTCTTTGTGGATATCATTGGAGTCAATTACATGCTCTTCATATCTGCTGTAGTACTGGAACTAAAAGAGAATTTGATATATTTAACAATGACGATGTGGAGCTGGATATCACCCAAAACTTTGTCATCATTTGCAGAGCTATTGCTGATAGTGCTAAAATCATATAGTACTTGCTTTGCCCCAGTCCAAATTATTCTTCCTCTCCATAGATGGCCAATATATTTTTCAGAAAACAGTAGAAATATAATATACTACGTAGTACTTTTTCTTCCCAGTATATTCTTTACATTGTTATAATTTATATTTCGTTATTTAGCCCATCTTACTGTTTAACAAAAAATCTGAGTCCTTGGTCAAAGCTAAAAAGAAATTCGGGTTACTGATAATTAGGAGACAAAAATAAAATACTTTTGAGAACGATGGTAAAAAAGCAAATAGATGTGTATTTCAATAAATTCTCAATAGTATTCCGTGTCCTTACAAATGATGATACTTCTTCCTTTTATAGATAATTCTAGGTAAAGGAATGAAGCCTCAGCTTTAATGATATAATCATGAGTAATAAATGATATTAAATAAGCCGTTATACAATCATTCCTATTAAATACCGACTTCATAACGTATCAAGTATTTAATAATGAATTTGGACTCCTTTCTGTCACCAGATCTTTGCTTTCAGTGCCTTCTATCCGTTGGCTGTAGATAATTTAAATTGGTACGAGACTCGTATCTATACGTCGTCTCGTGCCTATTTAAATTCTTCTTCCCGTGGCTGTTTCCATCCGTGCCTCTTAGTCAATTGCTGCGCTTTGACCATTTAACTAATCCACGTGTCATGCCACATCATCTTTTAATATAAACTCAGTTTTTTCCCAATACAGATAGTCCCCCCACTTTCCATTTTTTTTATCAATTAAATAATTGGGAAGTGGATCTTCATGTAAAAGGAATTTTTACCGTAATTAATGCTCATGACAGTACTAACGTCTCATCGGTCTTTTTCATTTAATGTTCTGCCCATGTGTCATTTTCTAATTGATTCCACTATTCATACTCGTTTTCGAGACTTCTTCACTCTCACTATTTACGAAGTGATAGCTGCCTTTATTATAGGCTTTTCATCATTATACTTTAAAAAGTTGACGGTTCCCATTTTACACATAACTTTGTCTTCCTTTGTCTTCTTCACAAATCTTCAGCACATACTTCCTTCTTAACAATGTCTTCTTCAAACCCTAACCGTAAAAAAGTTCCAATTCTAGATCAGTTCCCCAACGCCCCTGTTAGACATAGAAGAGGCGGAGGAAGTAGGCTTCGAACAGGGTTAGAATCTATGCGAGGCAGCTCCTCTGGTTCTTCTTCAAGGAGTTCTATCCCAAAAGCCCCTTCTTCTAAGAGTAGGGAAATTCTTGATCCTTCTCAAGAACCCTCAGTTGATGATATAGTTCCCGGCGATTTGTCTTTTGATAGTGACAAAACGTCTCTTCAAAAATAAATTAAAAATTTAGAAAGAGCCGATACTTACCCAACAATAGTAACCGAACTTACAATCCCCACCATAAGAAGAGATTGTAACTGGAAGGATAGTCTCCGAATGTCAATTCCTTCCCCAAATCAAAGAATTTCCTCTTTTAGAAGTGGGTATTCTTCTGTTTACACTTACCCCTTCACTTTAGGTTTCAATCCTCCGATTGACCCAGTTATTCTCGATTTTTGTCGTTTCTTTACAATTTGTTTGGCCCAAATCGGTCCATTGGTGTGGAGAACAGTGGCTTGTTTGAGATATTTATCTTCCAAGGCCAATGTCAATTTCACCTTTTCTCACCTCATTCATCTATACCATCCTAACTTAATACGCCATGGGGGTTTTACCTTAACTGCAAGGAGCAAAAAGGTTTTGGTAAATCCTGAGGATGATAAAGATCGTAGATGGTATATTCGTTACGTTGCTGTCCGTACAGTGGACTTGATTGGTGAAACAAATATTCCCTTCCCTGAGAAGTGGAATTTTGAACGTAGGTTTCCTTTTATTTACCATACTTACTTTTGAGAATTTCAAAAGAAAGTTGTTTTTTAATCTCGTCCCTTCTTGGTTTTTTGTAGCAACCATGGGAGATGTGGAACTTATTCCCAACTTTCGTGGTTGGGTAGACTCACTTTTGAAGATTGCTTCTAGGGAGCAAAGAACTTGGAAATCAATTTCTTCCTTACATGGCTGGAAAGTCAAAACACACGGTATCCCCTCTTTTAAAAAATTTTGTTTTACATGTTAAGCACTTTTTCCTCAAGTTTAATCATGTATATCCATTCTTTAATCAGGATTTGGCATTAGAGGAATGACAGCTGAAGTAGCTATGGCCATTTGCATGTCTGCGAATGCTGCTCTGGATTTAGATAAGGCTCGAGCCTTGTTGCCTAAAAGAAAAGCTACAAAGGAAAGTTCTGAAGAAGAAGAGGAGGGTACCTCCCTAATTACCAGGCCAAGGGCCAGGAGACGAATAATCATTGATAATGAAATTGAAAACACTCCTGCTCGTACCTCCGCCACCGAGCCTGTTTTGATTCAATCTGATGAGGATGCCGAACCAAGAGATAATAATGAGTCAATTCAATACCTTTTTGACAGTGGTTTCGGGAGTGGCGAGCTCGGACCTGTTTTTTATGAAGCTCCTCTTTCCTCATTTGTTCCTATTTCCTCCATTCCTCTGCCAGCCATAAGTGTTTCTTTACCAGCTTTGACAACTTCCGTTTGTTTGCCAATTTCTACCGCTCCTATATCTGTTCCCTTGGCTGCTTCGACCGCACCTGCTTCCGCTCCGGTGTTGGTTTCTACATCTTTTCCCTCCATTCCTTCCGCTGCTCCTCTTCCCTCTGTTCATCATACAGAGACAGGTTCTAGCAGCGGAAATATGACAATGAGAAGTGTTACTTTGGAGGTTCCTGCCAATCATAGCCTCCTGAGAAAGACCGGCAGAGCCGATGTTTGGCTCGAATCTCTAATTGGAGATATCGAGAAGAAGAAGATGGAGAGCCATAGCTGCTTAACTTTGATGAATGATGTAGTTCATTCTACTTTGAAGGTATTTCTACCAACAAGTTTTTTTTTTTTTTAAATTATCTTCAATCTCTCATTTCCATGACTTACCTCTGTAGGCTAACCTTATTGGCACAGAATTAATAAGAAGAATTTCCTTACTAGAAAGAAAAGCTCGTGAGTCTGAAAAGTCTGTCCACGAGGCTGAGGAAATAGCTAGGGGAGCCCAACTTGAAGCAACCAATTGGAAGGAGCAGTTCGAAAATGCTCAAGGGACCATAGAAGAGTTGCAAGAAGATAAAAATCTCCTGGAGCAGCAAAACCGTGGTTTAACTTCTGAACTAGCAACCGTCAAAGCCTCTTCAAGCCAATTGAAAAGAGACAAAGAGCTTTTGGAATGCTCTTTGTCAGAACAATTATCCAGAGCTAGTGAAGAAGTTAGAGAGCTGAAGGCACTTTTGGCTAGAAAGGAAGAATATGCAGGAGAGTTAGTGCAAAGCTTGACTCAAGCTCAGGCTGACTTACAGACTTCTTCTGACGAGATTCATGCCTTGAAGATTTCTCATGCTTCTCTTGAAGCTTCCCTTGATTCCCATTTAGCTGAAAATCAAATTTTAAAAAACGATCTTGCTATGTGGGAAAGGGAATATAGACTTCTAGAGGAAAATTTTAACATAGAAGTGAGTTGGGCTTTCCTGAATTCTCGTCGTGATGCTTTGACGGAAGCTGCTCAAGAAGGTTTTGACTTGCAGTCTGAACTGGCCAAAGTCATAGATACCATCGAGAAAAGCCAACAGTCTACTGATACTCCTTCTCCTGCCCTTGAAGTTCCTGGAACAGAAGAACTTTTAAATGAGGAAGTGAATACTACAGCAATTGGGATTTCAATTCCTGCTTCATCTGAAAATGTTGCTATTCCAGCTTCAGAGGGTGAAACTTCTACAACCCAGTCTGTGGAAATTGAAGCTTCCGTGACAACCCCCTCAATTGAATGATGGTTTTATCCCTTAGATTTTTAAAGGATTTTTTGGTGAAAGTCCCCAGTTATCATAATGGGGCACTTGTATAAACTTTTATTGACTAAGTTTCTACTTAGTCTTTTTAATTATATCAAGAAGTTTTGTTAGTACTTCAATGTGTTCTACTCTTGCCTTTTCCTTACTTATTTAGGACTTATAGAATAGTTTAGCATTTTTATCCTTTGAAAATGCTTTATGATTCTTCCCATGACTTATTGACATGAGGCTTATAAAAGAGGGCCCTTTTATTTTATCGACACTTAATGAAGAAGACGTCTCAACTTCATAATGGTGTTAAAATACGATGAAAGTAATAGGAAAACACACGTTTTGTATGAAACAACTTTGGCAAGTTTTCATTCATAAACTTTTAACAAGTGTTTGACTGTTACATGTATTACAATACATCTACAACTTTTCTCGTAACTGTTTTTCTTGTAACAGATTTGTAAATAACATAAAATAAACAAGGTTTTTCTTCATAACCTGTTTCAGTACATAGTCATGACCCTATCTTTACATGTTAAGAAGGGTTTGAGAGGTGACTTTGTTTATGAGTTTGAGAGATGACTCTGTTGTTCTCATTAATGCTGAAGACTTCGTAACTTTTTCTCAACACTTGCTTCTTTGTGGCCGATTTTTGTTCGATACTCGTATCTGTTTCTCTACACCTATCTGTGTATAATATGTAGTCCCCCAAGTGTTTGAGCGGTGAAGTATGAAGCCTCGAGCACTTGTTTATTTCTTTTATTTTGGCCCTTTTCCTGAAACAGAAAGATATACGGGACTCGACGATGCGATTATAGATGAAGACTGCCTAACTCGTGTGTATTTCCATCAGATTAATTGTAACCCTGGGCTAGGAATTTAAGAATACTCCATTTTGCCTTGCAGGTTGTGACTCATCATTTGGCACGAGTTAGGATATTTTGCCTAGCATCTAAAATCGTTAGTAAAATATTAATAAACCAAGAGAAGAATTTTAACATGATGATACCTGACCGTATGTACTTTCTTAAAAGTAATATCTTTTTAAGTGGACAGCATTCCAATGTGAGGGTAAAACTTTACCATCCATTATTTCCAACTGGTATGCTCCTTTTCCCGCAATGCCACGGACTTTGTATGGTCCTTCCCATGTTGGACTTAGCTTTCCTGAGTTAACAGCTTTTGCAGATTGGAACACTTTTTTAAGCACAAAGTCCCCAATTTTGAAAAATCAGAGGCGTGCTTTCCTGTTGTAATATCGTTCTATTACTTGCTTTTGTGCTGCCATCCTTATCAAAGCAGCTTCTCTTCTTCCTTCAAGTAAATCTAGGCTAACCCGCATCTCCTCATTATTGGATTCCTCCGTTGCCTGATCGTACCGTGAGTTTGGCTCACCTATTTCAACTGGATTTAAGGCTTCCGTACCATAACCATCGAAAATGGTGTTTCTCCAGTGCCTGTTTTGGTCGTTGTACGATAAGCCCATAGTACTCCGGGTAACACCTCAGGCCAATTACCTTTTGAATCTTGTAACCTCTTTTTCAAGTTATTGATAATAACTTTGTTAGTTGATTCCGCTTGTCCATTCCCCACTGGATGATATGGAGTAGATGTTATTCTTTTGATCTGCCAACTTCGAAGAAATTCTGTAACTTGTGCTCCAATGAATTGTGGTCCATTGTCACATACGATCTCCTTTGGTACTCCAAAGCGGCATATTATATTTCGCCATATGAAGTCTTTAACTTCTTTTTCTCGTACCTGTTTAAATGCCCCTGCTTCTACCCATTTAGTGAAATAATCTGTAAGTACAAGTAGAAATTTTACCTGACCTTTTGCTTGTGGAAGTGGACCTACGATATCCATTCCCCATTTCATAAAGGGCCAAGGGGCTAAAACAGGATGTAGTAACTCAGCTGGTCTGTGCATATTATTGCCGTACCTTTGACATTTATCACACTTGGACACGAAACTGGTTGCCTCTTCTTCCATCTTAGGCCAATAATATCCTGTGCGAATTAACGTTCTTACCAGTGACCGTCCTCCTACGTGATTCCCACAATGTCCTTCATGTACTTCTCTCATGACATATTCGGTTTGAGAGGGACCGAGACACCTTGCTAGTGGTCCGCCGAACATCTTTCGATAAAGATTACCTTGATATAAACAATATCGTGCAGCTTTTTTGCGAAGCGCGTAAGCCTTTCCTTTGTCATTAGGCACAGTTCTGTGCTGTAAAAAGGCAACAATTTCATTTCTCCAATCCCATGTTAGATGATTAAAATTTACCTCGTTTTTGTCAGGTTCAAGAACAGAATGAAATAGATGTATGACTGAAGCATCTATATTGTTTGCCACGTCTGCTGCGGATGCAAGGTTTGCTAAAGCATCTGCCTCTACATTCTCATCTCTTGGGACCTGCACTACTTTCCAAGTTTGGAATTGCTTTATTAACTCCCGTACCTTTGCGAGGTATTCTTGCATTCGTGACTCTCTGGCTGTGTAAGTCCCCAGCATCTGATTAACCACGAGTTGAGAATCACTCTTGATTATAATCTGTGTTATGCCGAGTTCTCGTGCCAATTCTAAACCTGCAATTACAGCTTCATACCCTGCTTCATTGTTAGTTATAGAATAACATTTTATAGCCTGTCTAATGGTCTCACCCGCAGGTGGTACGAGGACTATTCCTAAGCCTGCCCCTTTTACATTAGATGAACCGTCAGTGTATAAAACCCAAGTCCCCGGGTTCGCACCATTAAAAACTAATAATTCTTTTTCTGCTTCTAAATGCATCCCCTGGCTAAAATCAGCCACAAAATCAGCTAGTACTTGAGACTTTATAGCGGTCCTGGGTTGATAAATAACTTCATATTCACTTAGTTCTATATCCCATTTTGCTAATCTTCCTGAAAGTTCGTGTTTATGCAAAATATTTCGAAGCGGAAAAGCAGTAACTACAACAATGGGATGACATTGAAAATAAGGTCTTAACTTTCTAGATGCCATGACTAAAGCTAATGCTAATTTTTCTAGCTGTGGGTATCGTGTCTCAGCTTCCAATAAGGACTTACTTACGTAATAAATAGGAGATTGTTTACCTTGGTCCTCGCGAACTAAAACAGCACTTACCGCGACTTCAGATACGGCCAGATAAATGAGAAGTTTTTCCCCTACCTTCGGTTTTGCCAACAACGGTGGTTTTGACAAATAAGCTTTCAAATTTCTAAGGGCTTGCTGACAATCTTCATTCCATTCAAAATGATCTTGCTTTTTAAGTGTAGAGAAAAACTTAAAACACCTTTCTGAGGATTTGGAAATAAATCTCCCCAAAGCTGCAATTCTTCCCGTTAATCGTTGTACTTCCTTTTTATTAGTAAGGATATCTGGGATTTCTTCTATTGCTTTGATCTGAGAAGGATTCACTTCAATACCACGGTTAGAAACAAGAAAACCCAAAAACTTACCTGATGCAACTCCAAATGCACATTTTTCTGGGTTGAGTTTCATATTAAATTTTTGCAAAATTTCAAAAGTAATAGATAGATGAGAAATATGATCATGAAATTGCTGGGTTTTGACGAGCATATCATCTATATATACCTCCATTGTTTTCCCTAAATATTCTTGGAACATTTTGGTGACCAACCTTTGATAGGTTGCCCCAGCATTTTTGAGACCAAAGGGCATTACTTTATAACAATAAGTCCCCCTGTCTGTGATGAAAGAATTTTTTTCTTCATCACCAGGATCCATTTTGATTTGATTATATCCTGAGTATGCATCTAAAAAACTTAAAAGTTCATGACCTGCAGTCGCATCAATTAGTTGGTCTATATGTGGTAAGAGAAAGGAATCTTTTGGACAGGCTTTATTTAAATCAGTATAATCTACACAAACACGCCACTTACCATTTTTCTTAGATACAACCACCGTGTTAGCTAACCAAGTAGGATATTTTACCTCACGGATTGATCCGATTTTTAATAATTTTTGGACTTCATCCTGAATCACCTGGTTCTTGAAAGCACCTTGTTTCCGTTTCTTTTGCTTTATTGGTGTGAAAGAAGGGTCCTCGTTGAGTTTGTGAGTCATCACATTTGGTGGTATCCCTGTCATATCAGCATGGGACCAAGCAAAGCAATCTAAGTTAGCTTTTAAAAATTCGATTATCATACCTCGCATGTTCGTGTTTAAATTAGCCCCGATATAAACCTTCCGTTCAGGCCGTTGATCAAATAACATCACTGCATCAAGCTCTTCAATCGTCGTTTTGATGCTTTCATTCTCTTCAGGTTCTTGAATTGTGTCAGGCCTTGAGTCCAAATCTGTTTTCTCTTGTTCAGTTGAAGTTTGATCTTTTTTACCTTCAACTGTTTCCTGTAATTGTTATTTTTCTTTATTTACGGCGCTCGTATTTGTTACAGCGTTGACATTTCTGGCCATCTGCTGATCCCCACGAATTTGACAAATTCCCCATGGTGATGGGAATTTGATAACCTGATGCAGGGTTGATGGGACAGCATCCATATCGTGTATCCATGGCCTTCCCATGATCATATTGTAGGCCATTTCCATATCCACTACCTGAAATTTAGTTTCCTTCACAACACCCATAGCAAAATTTGTTAGTATTACCTCACCTTTGGTTACTACACTTGAATTGTTGAAGCCTGACAAGGTGTGCGTCTTGGGTAACATTTTGTCTTCAGCTTGCATTTCCCGCAGTACCCTTAGTAATATAATATTTACAGAACTTCCTGGATCAATCAAAACTCGTTTTACATTAGTATCATGTACAAGTAAAGATATTACCAGTGCATCATTATGTGGAGTTGTCACTCCTTCGGTATCTGCGTCATCGAACGAAATGCTTTCATTGTCAAGGACCTGCCGCACCCGTTTCCCGTGTGTAATCGTTACCTTAGAAACCTTGTTGGAAGCTGTGTAAGTTATGCCATGAATATCTTCTCCCCCGCTTATGACATTCACTGTCCTCTTGGGTGAAGGAGGTTGTGGTGGTTCTTGTCTGTTTTTCATATAAGCTTGTTTTCCTTTCTCACTAAATAACTCAGTGAGGTATCCTTGCTTCAATAAATGATATACTTCACTCTGCAGGAATCTGCATTCTGAAGTTTTATGCCCGTGATCGTTGTGAAATTCGCACCAATGATCCGGATTGCGTCTACTTGGATTTGACCGCATCTCTTTCGGCCACCGTACCTTATCTCCCATGCTTCTTAAAATAGCTACGAGCTCGGAGGTAGAGACGTTAAAATTATATCCACCGAATCGTGCCTTTAAACTCCTGTCATCATCACGTGATTCTTGCCTATTCCGGTCATTCCTGAACTTTGAAGAAGAGCCAGAATCCCGGTTCCTTGACTTTTGATCGTATTGCTGGTTATCTTGCTTCGACCGTGGGTCCTTTCCTGCGGGTCCCATATATGGATCGTATCTGTTTTTATCTGATTTTTTTCGGAATCTGACCTTCGGGTACCGCCCCTTTCTTCATGATGGAGCTTAGGTACGGTATCTTCTTCGATTCGCAGCTTCGTGCTATACCTGTTGTAAACATCATTCCATGTAGTTGCAGGAAATTCTCGAAGACTTTCTTTGAGTCGTCTCGTGGCTTCAGAACTTTTGTCATTTAAATTACTTGCAAAAGCTATAGCAGCCCAATTGTCTGGCACACGAGGTAGAGTCATTCTTTCACGTTGGAATCTATCAACGAAGTTTCTAAGCAACTCCGAATCCCCTTGTTTGATTTTGAAAATATCTTCAATCCTTTTCTCAACTTTTTGTGCTCCCGAATGTGCTTTAATAAAAGAATCTGCAAGCTCAGCAAAAGAATTAATAGAATTTTCAGATAAAAGAGAATACCAGGTTAATGCACCCTTGGTGAGTGTTTCTCCAAATTTCTTGACCAATACTGATTCAATTTCTTGTTTGGTCAAGTCGTTGCCTTTCACGCCGGTTGTAAATGCAGTCACGTGGTCACGTGGGTCTGTAGTACCATCATATTTCGGGATGTCAGGCATTTTGAATTTTTTCGGAATTGGAAGGGGAGCAGCACTAGGCTTCCATGGTTGTTGTGAGTATTTGTCCATGTCTACTCCTTTTATTACAGGTGGAACTCTAGGGATTTGTTCTATTCGCTCATTTTGTTCCTTCAGCTGTTTCTGCAAGGTTAGTACTAAATTTTGCAAATATGAATTATTTAAATTACCTGGTCCCCCTTCTTGTGGTTCACTGGGGGTTGCTCCGTTTCCAGAATTATCAAGACCAGAACGGGGGTTCTCCAATGTGTTATTATTAGGAGTTGGTGTAGGTGGCGCAGCAGGCAATCGACTAACAAGTGCCTGAAGAGCTTTGCCGACTTGTGCATCGATTAGCTTTTGCAAAGCTTCAGTTGTAACTCCTTCAAAATGTTCAGATTGCTCTTGTTGATCAGCACGGGATTCAGTAACAGGAGTGCCTTCACGAGATTGACGTGGTGAATTTAAAGGAGAGGGAACCACGATATCTTGATTTTGATGTATTTGATTCTCATGGTTTCCCAATGTGTTGTTACTGTTGTTGTCGGCGTTGTTGTTTGACATGGTGACGATAATAGATAAGATATAGCTTAAAAGGAAAGATTATCAGATTCCCGGTAACTGAACCAATTTGTTTAACCAAAAATCTGAGTCCTTGGTCAAAGCTAAAAAAGAAATTCGGGTTACTGATAATCAGGAGACAAAAATAAAATACTTTTGAGAACAATGGTAAAAAGTATATAGATAAGTATTTTAATGAATTCTCAATAGTATTCCGTGTCCTTACAAATGATGATACTTCTTCCTTTTATAGATAATTCTAGGTAAAGGAATGAAGCCTCAGCTTTAATGATATAATCATGAGTAATAAATGATATTAAATAAGCCGTTATACAATCATTCCTATTAAATACCGACTTCATAACGTATCAAGTATTTAATAATGAATTTGGACTCCTTTCTGTCACCAGATCTTTGCTTTCAATGCCTTCTATCCGTTGGCTGTAGATAATTTAAATTGGTACGAGACTCGTATCTATACGTCGTCTCGTGCCTATTTAAATTCTTCTTCCCGTGGCTGTTTCCATCCGTGCCTCTTAGTCAATTGCTGCGCTTTGACCATTTAACTAATCCACGTGTCATGCCACATCATCTTTTAATATAAACTCAGTTTTTTCCCAATACACTTACCTGAAAATCGATCATTAATTGCTGATAATCATGCCGATGACACAAAACAAATTGCAAAACATGGACATAAGAAACTGCATTTGCGTGACAAGATCAAATTAAACGTGACAACAGCTCCAGCCTTGATTCTGCATTTACAAAACCATGAAGCGCGGGTCCAACAAGGGACATGATGATCCCTAAAACGTATTGGCGATTCAATTCTCCTTTAGGCTTATCTCCATTCTTATATACGCTGCCCTAATATGTCATCAAAACCACAACATTTATGGAATAATGTGTGTGAACTTCGGTTTCACGATAAAATACGAGAAAATTGATGTGAAAGAAAGCAAGTGATGTTGAAGCAAGAAGGGCGGAACATGAATATAAGACCTGCCATAAGTATAGAGGCAGTTACAAACACCAAGAAGGAGACCTAAAATGGCACTAGCTATTGCTAATTTAGGTGTTGACTAATACATATCAATTAGTTTTTGTTTTATCTTTTTTCCTTCTTTTTGCATAAGAAATGGAAATTGGCAAAATCAAGACTGGGAGCCCCACTGTAAGCAAAAAAACTTGCAGCCATTTCCTTTTTCCACCATGCAAAAAGTACATCCTAACAAGTATGCTATTTGGCCAGCTGCCATAAAGGCAAAGTTCATGTCTTGATTGTCATGAAATTCTTGAGTTTCCTAGCTAGACTTACAGTTTTCGCCCTTTTGGTCTCTGTATGTCCCTTTCTTTTTCTGATGTACTCTTGAGAGATATGTGTGATTGAGATATTTATTCTAGTTAGAGCTACAAGATATGAGACTCTGCTCATTTACGTTCAATCAGTATGACAACTCATGTTTACCCAACTTGTTTGGTGGAAAACACATTTGAATATAAACAATAAGAAAGAATTGAAAGCTGGAACCAAGTTCTACAACATTATCACTACGGGCATGTATGACAGGTAGATAAAATTGGGTTTCAGCTTATAGAAATCATGTTACTAGGAAATCCTTAAGCGTGGAGTCTTAACTAATCCAATAGAGTTCTCTTAAATTGTATAACAAAGTTCTTTTGCGGTCCAACAAGCAGGTGAAGACCATCTTCCATTTATGTACATATGCTGGCATAGTTAGTTCGGTGTTAGTTAGTAGTTAGCTGTACAGATTTATTAGTAGTTAATTACTATATGTTAGTTATCAGTTAGTTAGAAAATACTCGGTAAAATAGTGATGTACAGCTCATATGAAAGTAAGTGGAAATGATTTTCCCAGAACTCTCTTCTCCTCCTCTGTTCCATAACTCTCAATTGCCTCTAGAAACTTTCATGGCTTCATCTCAACATGGTATTAGAGCTACAGCAGTGAATTAATCACGCAATTTGTGTTATTGTGACTGTAGATTGTTTGAGTTTCACTCTTTGGAATCCCTCGATTGAAATTTGTGTTGGCTTCTGATCGAACAATGCCGGACTCTTCGACTCCGACAACGGCGAAGGTCAAAATCAATCATACTCATCCTTCATTTGTGCATCCATCGGACACCCTAAGCTCTATGTTATTTCCGGTTCAGCTCCAGGGATTCGATAATCACGCATTATGGAGGAGGTCGATGAGAATTGCGCTTCAAGCTAAACGAAAGCTAGGGTTTGTTACCGCTGCTTGTACTAAGGAGTCGTTTCCTACAACATTGCATGAGGATTGGAAGACATGTACTGCTATTGTCCTCTCTTGGATTATGAATACAGATTCACCATATCTACTTGGTGGAATCGTTATGCTTCAAATGCACACTTAGATTGGAAGGACCTTCAAGAGCGATTTGACAAAGTCAATCGCATAAGAATTTACGAGTTGCATCGTGCAATTGTAACAATTTCGCTAGGGACTGATTCTGTCTCAATCTATTTCACAAAATTGAAGGAGCTTTGGGCTGAATTTGATTCTATGGCACCCTCTCCAAATTGTAGCTGTGAGAAATCAAAGGACTATGTTGAGTATCTTCACCAACAATGATAACTTCAATTTTTGGGAGGATTGAATGACTCTTATGCTGAAGCGAGGAGGGAGATACTAATGAGGAATACTGAGCCGACCTTGAATCAGGTCTATGCAATATCATAGAGGATGAGAGTCAGAGAGCAAATTCTACTTAGAGCCTTGACACTCTTGCAGAAGGAAACTATATAGTTGCTCTATGGATAACTAAAGTGTTGCAACAAAAGCCTAAGAGAACATTTAATGAAAGAAACCACAGTATACAATGCGAGTGCTATAGATGAAAGGGCACAACAAAAGAATATTGTTATAAGTGTTGCGGAAGCCAAATGTATATAGTGTGAATAAGTCACAACTACTATACCAAAAATTATGACAGCCACCAAATAATAAATAAGACAATAAAGCAACAATAAAGGGAACACCAGAATTTACGAGGTTCGGCTAATTTTGGTATAGTAGTTGTGACTTATTCACACTATATACATTTGGCTTCCGCAACAATTGGTATCAGAGCCAAGGTACTGTCTAAGTATGCTCTGTGGTTGCAGCATAGTCTGATCTTCCACATTAGAAAAGATTTATCTTGGTAACTGAGTCAAGGTTCTGTCTGAGTATGCTCTGTGGTTGCAGCTTAGTCTGATCTTGACTCAGTTACCAAGATAAATCTTTTCTGATGTGGAAGATCAGACTATGCTGCAACCACAGAGCATACTTAGACAGTACCTTGGCTCTGATACCAATTGTTGCGGAAACCAAATGTATATAGTGTGAATAAGTCACAACTACTATACCAAAAAGCAAGCCGAACCTCGTAAATTCTGGTGTTCCCTTTATTGTTGCTTTATTGTCTTATTTATTATTTGGTGGCTGTCATAATTTTTGGTATAGTAGTTGTGACTTATTCACACTATATACATTTGGCTTCCGCAACAATTGGTATCAGAGCCAAGGTACTGTCTAAGTATGCTCTGTGGTTGCAGCATAGTCTGATCTTCCACATCAGAAAAGATTTATCTTGGTAACTGAGTCAAGGTTCTGTCTGAGTATGCTCTGTGGTTGCAGCTTAGTCTGATCTTCCACACCAGAAAGGAAATAATCTTGATTTGTGTCGTCAACTATTAAATAATATTTGTGTCAAAGATGGGAGACAATAAACAAGAAGAATCTACATCAAGTGTCAACAATACGTCATCATTGGCATCTTCGCATTTGACACGTTGCGGAAGCCAAATGTATATAGTGTGAATAAGTCACAACTACTATACCAAAAATTATGACAGCCACCAAATAATAAATAAGACAATAAAGCAACAATAAAGGGAACACCAGAATTTACGAGGTTCGGCTAATTTTGCCTACTCCTCGGACACAACCAATATTTTATTTCACTCCAAAAATACAAGTGAAATAATACTAAAGAGAGAAGATACAAATGCCTTAAACAGATGAGAAGGCAAATGAGAGGTGTGTTTCAATCCTAAACATTAGGCCTTCTTTTATAGGGGAAAATCCCCCCCAAACTTAACTCCCAACCAATGTGGGACTTTGGCATTTTGCCAAACTTCAACAAATCTCCACCTTGGCAAAATTTCACATTTTCAATTCTCTCTCAATAACAAATTTTGGTTGTGTCTTCATCTTCAATCTTCAGTGTTCAACAATGTTGATCAAATCCAAACAATGTTGAAACTTGACCGCAGTCACCACCTTTGTCAGCATATCAGCAGGATTCTCTGTAGTATGAATTTTCTTCACCGTGACTCCACCTTCTTCTATGATTTCTCGTACGAAATGATACCGAACATCAATGTGCTTCGTCCTTGCATGATAAACTTGGTTCTTCGCTAATTGAATAGCACTTTGACTATCACAAAAAATTGTGATACCTTTTTGTTCAACACCAAGCTCCTTTAACAATCCTTGAAGCCAAATTGCCTCTTTCACAGCATCTGTAATAGCCATGTACTCTGCCTCTGTTGTAGACAAAGCAACTGTTGACTGCAAAGTAGACTTCCAACTAATTGGTGCCTTTGCAAAAGTAAACACATAACCAGTAGTTGATCTTCGTTTGTCCATATCACCCGCAAAATCTGAGTCACAATATCCAACTACAAACTGATTGTCTTCCTGCTCAAAAACTAACCCGACATCTACAGTATTATGAATATACCGTAGAATCCACTTCACAGCTTGCCAATGCTCCTTCCCTGGATTGTGCATATATCTGCTAATAACTCCAACAGCTTGTGAAATGTCAGGCCTTGTGCAAACCATTGCATACATCAAGCTACCAACAGCATTTGCGTATGGTACCTTTGACATATACTCTCGTTCAGCTTCATCCATTGGCGACATAGTAGTACTTAGCTTAAAATGGGAAGCAAGTGGAGTACTAACTGGCTTAGTCTTGTCATCTATGCCAAAACGTTGAAGTACTCTCTTCAAATATTCCTTTTGAGATAAACAGAGTTTCTTTGAACGTCTATCTCTAATTATCTCCATACCAAGAATTTTCTTTGCCTCACCCAAATCCTTCATCTCGAACTCCTTCTTCAGTTGAATCTTCAACTTATCAATTTCTTCCGAATTCTTGGAAGCTATCAACATATCATCAACATATAGGAGAAGATATACAAAGGAACCATCTTTAAGCTTGTGCAAATACACACAATGATCGTATTTGCTTCTCTTGTACCCTTGCCGCAACATAAACTCGTCAAATCGCTTGTACCATTGTCTAGAAGATTGTTTCAATCCGTACAACAATTTTTCAAGTTTGCACACCATATTTTCTTTTCCAGCAACTTTGAATCCTTCTGGCTGAGTCATGTAGATTTCCTCCTCCAAGTTTCCATGTAAAAACGCAGTTTTTACATCCATCTGAACTAGTTCGAAATCCAATTGTGCTACCAAAGCCAACATAATTCTAATGGAGGAATGTTTTACAACTGGAGAAAACACTTCATTGTAATCAATTCCCTCCTTTTGAGCATATCCTTTGGCCACCAATCTTGCTTTGTAGCGAACATCTACTTGGTTAGGAAATCCTTCCTTCTTTGCAAATACCCATTTGCACCCAATTGCTTTCTTTCCCTTCGGGAGATTGGCCAATCTCCATGTATGATTCTGATGAAGGGACTGTATCTCATCATTCATGGCAATCCTCCACTTATCTTCTTCTGAACTTTGAACAACGTCTTTATAAGTAGTAGGAACATCATCAGCTACAATTGAGGTTGCACAAGCAACCGTCTCTATGAGACGAACAGGTTTCGTTATTGTTCTTTTTGGCCTGCTGGTTGCTATTGATTCAAGTTGTTGTTGAGATTCCTGAGTTGGAATCTCCTCTATTGGCTCTCCTTCCAGAGGGTAATCTTCATTTGTTTCCTCCTCTGCTTCTTGTGTAGGAAAAATAAATTTTCCCTCAAACTCCACCTGCTTAGAAGCACCTTCATTTTGTTTGGTATCTTCTGTTACCTTATTTACCATAGCAAATTCATCAAAGGTAACATCTCTGCTGAATATTACTTTCTTTGTCATAGGACACCATAAGCGATATCCTTTGACTCCAGAAGTAATTCCCATAAAAATAGCCTTCTTTGCCCTTGGATCCAATTTTGACTCCGTCACATGATAATATGCAGTTGAGCCAAACACGTGCAAAGAGTTATAATCTACAGCAGGTTTTCCGTACCATTTTTCAAATGGTGTTTTGCCATCAATAGCAGCAGATGGTAGACGATTAATGAGGTGGCATGCATATGTAATTGCTTCAGCCCAAAATTCTTTGCCCAAGCCAGCATTGGACAACATACACCGTACCTTCTCCAGCAAGGTCCGGTTCATACGTTCTGCCACTCCATTCTGTTGTGGTGTATGTATAACAGTGAAGTGTCGGACGATGCCATCATTTTCACAGACCTTATTGAAATGATCATTTTTGTATTCACCTCCATTGTCTGTGCGAATACACTTGATCCTCCTGCCTGTTTGATTCTCCACCATCGTCTTCCATTTGAGAAAAATTCCCAGCACTTCATCTTTGTTTTTCATTGTATACACCCACACTCTTCGAGAAAAATCATCAACAAAGGTTACAAAATAGTGCTTCCCACCCAATGAAGGTGTTTTGGAAGGACCCCAAACATCAGAGTGTACATAATCCAAAATGCCTTTAGTATTATGGATCGCTGTACCAAATTTAACCCTTGTCTGTTTCCCTTTGACACAATGCTCACAAAACTCCAAGTTGCAAGCCTTTACTCCTTTTAACAATCCTTGATCTGATAGAGTTTTCAAGGATTTTCCTCCAGCATGTCCCAAGCGCATGTGCCATAGCTTGGTTGCTTCTGCCTCTTTGTCGTCACTGGATGTCACTGTCGCTGTCCCAATAACTGTACTGCCATGATAGCGGTACATATTATTATTCTTCCGATTAGCCTTCATTACCACTAGTGCACCGGAGCATACTCTCATCACTCCATTTTCTGCAATGATTTTGAACCCTTTTGATTCTAGGGCTCCCACAGAGATGAGATTCTTCTTCAAATCCGGTACATATCGAACATCTATCAATGTTCTGATCATTCCATCATGGTTCCTTAATCGTATTGAACCAATGCCATATGAGGTAAGAGGGCTATTATCCGCTATGTGGACGACTCCATATTCTCCTTCTTGAAATTCCACGAACCAGTCCCTGTTGGGACACATATGATAGCTACAAGCCGAGTCCATCAACCATATGTCTGATGATGTTGATGACTCTGTTGTAACTAATGAGAAGTCTGAATCATCACAATCAGCTACATTTGAATCCATAATGGCCTTTCCATTGTTATGTTTGGCCTTATTCTTCAACTTCGGACAGTCTTTCTTCCAGTGCCCTTTTTCTCGACAAAAGGCACATTCATCTTTGCTGGGTCTGGATCTTGACTTGGATCTTCCCTTCTTTGTCCTCGTTTGATTTTGAGGACGACCCCTCACAAATAGTGCTTCTCCTTCTCCGCCCTTCTGTTTTTCTCGCTTTCTTTGTTCATAGCTGTACAAAGCCGAACAAACTTCTCTGAGAGAAACTTCGTCATTTCCATGGAGTAGAGTAGTTTCAAGGTGCTCGTACTCATCAGGAAGTGACGCCAACAACATCAAGGCCAAGTCACCATCATCATAAGTTGTATCCATATTTTGCAAATCTGTAACCAACTTATTGAAACTGGTGATATGTTCATTCATCGTGGTACCAGGAACATAGGTGAAGTGAAACAGTCTCTTCTTCATGTACAATTTATTTTGACTGTTTTTCTTCAAAAATTTATCCTCCAGTGCTTTCCATAATTTACTTGCAGAAGTTTCCTTTGTGTATGGATATTTCTGCTCTCTAGCAAGGTAGGATCGAATGGTACCGCAAGCAACACGGTTGATAATTCTCCAATCTTCTTCTCCAATAACATCTGGTTTCTTTTCTTCAATGGCCAGATCTAGCCCTTGTTGAAAAAAGACATCTAGAACCTCGCCTTGCCACATCCCAAAATGTCCGGACCCGTCAAATATTTCGACCGCAAATTTCGCATTTGACACAATTCTTGTCATAAGCGAAGATGCCAATGATGACGTATTGTTGACACTTGATGTAGATTCTTCTTGTTTATTGTCTCCCATCTTTAACACAAATATTATTTAATAGCTGACGACACAAATCAAGATTATTTCCTTTCTGGTGTGGAAGATCAGACTAAGCTGCAACCACAGAGCATACTCAGACAGAACCTTGACTCAGTTACCAAGATAAATCTTTTCTGATGTGGAAGATCAGACTATGCTGCAACCACAGAGCATACTTAGACAGTACCTTGGCTCTGATACCAATTGTTGCGGAAGCCAAATGTATATAGTGTGAATAAGTCACAACTACTATACCAAAAATTATGACAGCCACCAAATAATAAATAAGACAATAAAACAACAATAAAGGGAACACCAGAATTTACGAGGTTCGGCTAATTTTGCCTACTCCTCGGACACGACCAATATTTTATTTCACTCCAAAAATACAAGTGAAATAATACTAAAGAGAGAAGATACAAATGCCTTAAACAGATGAGAAGGCAAATGAGAGGTGTGTTTCAATCCTAAACATTAGGCCTTCTTTTATAGGGGAAAAATCCCCCCAAACTTAACTCCCAACCAATGTGGGACTTTGGCATTTTGCCAAACTTCAACAAATCTCCACCTTGGCAAAATTCCACATTTTCAATTCTCTCTCAATAACAAATTTTGGTTGTGTCTTCATCTTCAATCTTCAGTGTTCAACAATGTTGATCAAATCCAAACAATGTTGAAACTTGACCGCAGTCACCACCTTTGTCAGCATATCAGCAGGATTCTCTGTAGTATGAATTTTCTTCACTGTGACTCCACCCTGGCCAGACTTCAGGAGTTGCAGGAGCATGACATATGACCTTTACACCAGAGCAATACAATCAGATACTCAAGATGCTGACCAAATACAATACCTCCACCTTAACAGCAAATATGGCAGGTATTATTAGATCATTTATGGCTACTTGCATAAATCCTGAATGGATAGTTGACACATGAGCTACTAATCATATGTTTTCTAGTTCTAAAATATTGTCTCATTTGTGCATACACCTAATAATGAGTCAGGGATAGTACATTTACCAAATGGATCTTAACTTCCTTTAGCACATATTGGTAGATGCAAACTGATCAAGGGGAAATCTCAAGAGTTCTCTGTGTGTTTGATTTTAAGTATAATTTCCTATTTGTATCCAAACTTACTAGAGAACTGAATTGGTGTATGGCATTCTTGCTTGATTTCTGTCTCACATAGGACCTTCACACTAGGAAGGTGGAGGGGACTGGTAGACTAGTTAATGATCTTTACTATTGGGATCACAAGCAGTGCAGTAGGATGGCTCACTCAGTAGCACTGCACATGAGAAGTGATGAGGAGATTTGGCACAGGAGACTAGAACATGTCCACCACAAGTGTCACGACCTTAACCCCGAACCCGGTCGTGATGGTGCCTCTCGTGAAGATAAGGCCATCCAGACCAAAACAGAACACCTCATTTGAATAGTTAAATACCATAAATAGTTCTAAAACATGATATAATAACCATAATTTGCGGAAGTAATGATAACAACAGTAGAAACCATCCCGACACAGCCCAAACCGGGGTGTCACATGTCATGAGCAACTAATAAATCCGAATACCAGTCTACTAGATACGAAATCCGATACAGAAGTTCAAGGACATGAAAATAGTAAGATAAGGGAGGCATGGGGGCTGCCGATGCCGACAACTACCTCGTAGTCTCCGAAAACACTACCTAGACTGGGAGGATCAGCACTCAGGAGTGGAATCTGCGATGCCTGAATTGCACACATGGTGCAGGGAGTAATGTGAGTAATCCGACTCAGTGAGTAATAATCATAAATAATGGCTGAAAGCAAGAAAACACATAAAGGCACAAAGCAATTCTATATCAAGCAGTAAAAATCACTTAAAGCAGTAAATCAGTGAAGAAGTCAAGTGAAATCTCTTTAAATCAGGTAAAACGGGTAATTTAGCAGGTAAATAACAAGTAGAAATCCACCCCTCGGCACAGTGTCAATCACTTAGAACAATATCAGCTCCTCGGGCTCACTCTCAGCTCTCGGCCCATATATCTCTCATAATAACAGAAATCAGAATAATCGCTACGGCGTGCAGCCCGATCTGTACATCTCTGCGGCGTGCAACCCGATCCATATAGATAGTCGACTGCGCTCACTGGGGGTGTGCAGACTCCGGAGGGGCTGCAACAGTCCAAGCGTTATATTGTTGCGGCGTGCAGCCCGATCCATATAAGTATTGCTGCGGCATGCAGCCCGATCCATAACATATATAATATCCTCACCATTGGGTTCTCAACCCCTCTCAGTCATTAACCTCACAACCTTATCGGGCACAATAATAGAAGATAGGGATCTCAGCCCACGAATTCCTCTCATTTAGGAATAGTATGATAAAACCGGCTCGAATCATTTAGAACAGAGAGAAACATGACCGAGGAAATGATTTTTAACAAGTATAGTGAGGAAAAATCAGTCAAAATCCCCGAAGGGTTTAAATAGTTGGCATGAAGCCCAAATATGGCAATTAACCCCAAATCATAATGATAACAAATAAGTTTCAATCAAATACGCGGTAAAATTATCAGTCGGGACGGACCAAGTCTCAATCCCCAGTAGTAAAAGACCCCACGCTCATCATCCAGCGCGTGTCTCACATAGCACTACGATGTGCAATCCGGGGTTTCAAACCTTCAGGACGTCATTTACAATCATTACTCACCTCGAACCAGCTACAACTCTAGCTCGCGATGCCTTTACCCCTCAAATTGGCCTTCACATGCGTCAAATCTAACCAAAAGTAGAACGAATACGTCACAATATGCTAAGGGAACAAAGCCCAAGCGAAAACAATCGAAAAATATCAAAAATCCCGAAATTAGCAAAACTCGAGCCCCATGCCCACTTCTCGAAACTCAGAAATTTTTACATCAATGGGTTCCTTATCTTTCCACGAGTTCAAACATATCAAAAGTTCTCAAATCCGACCTCAAATGGTCCTTCAAATCCCAATTCAAAAGTTCAAAATCCCAAGCCCTAGTTCTTTCATTTTTAGCTTAAGTTCAATGAATTTCTAGGTTAATTTCACAGTAGAATCACGTTTTAGGTTCATAAATCTTACCTTCAATCACTTCTCCTTGAATCCCTCTTCAATTTCCCTCAAAGAGATCTCAAAATGATCAACTATGGTGGAAAAATGACTCAAAATCGCGGATGAAATAACTTATAAACTTTTTGCCCAGTTCTGAATTTCCTTCTTCGCGAACGCGGTCAAACTCTTGCGTTCGCGATGCACAACTTATCTTGACCAGATTTTCCTTCTACGCGATCGCGACATAGGACTTACGAACACGATGCTTTGCCTAGGCGACCCTTCGCGAACGCGACATCACACTTGCGGACGCGAAGCACATTTCACTTCTAATACCCTGACTCGAATTCTTCTATGCGAACGCGACAGTAACCCTCGCGAACGCGAAGAGATAAATTGTTGCAACTGTTGAGATCAATTTTTCTGCAACTTTCGAAACTCAAAAGTGGTCCGATTGACCACACGAAACTCACCCGAGGCCCTCGGGACCTCAACCAAAAGCACCAACACATCCTAAAACCTCATTCAGACTTGCTCCAATCATCAAAACATCTCAAACAACACCAAATCCATCAATTCACATTGAATTCAAGCCTAAGTTTTCTAAAAACTTCCGAAATACGCTTTCGATCAAAAATGCAATCAAATCACGTCTGAATGACCTGGAATTTTGCACACACATTACAAATGACATACCAAAGCTATAGCAACTCTCGGAATTTCATTCCGACCCTTGGATCAAAATCTCACCTACCAACCGGAAATCGCCAAAATACTAACTTCGTCAATTCAAGCCTAATTCTACACCGGACCTCCAAAACTAATTTCAATCACACTCCTAAGTCATAAATCTCCTCCCGAAGTTAACCGAACCATCGGAACTCACATCTGAGCTCTATAACACACAAGTCAACATCTGGTTGACTTTTCCAACTTGAACCTTCTCAAAAGAGACTAAGTGTCTCATTTCTTACCAAATCCACTCCGAACGCAACCTACTCAACTCGATCATATAAAACAAGAATAACGAAGCATAATAAAGCAGAAATGAGGGAAACGGAGCGGTAACTCATGAGACGACTGGTCGGGTCGTCACAACAAGATATTACAATAAATGCAAGTAGTACAAAAGTATGATAAAGATAAAAGTAATCCTTGTTCAATTCTTCCATTAGCCAAACAAACTAGACTACCATTTCCATAAAGTACTAGTAAAGTAGCAAGTCTTTTTGATTTAGTGCATGGTGATGTTTGGGGACCTTATAGAGTGCCCACTTATAATGAAAATAGGTATTGCTTGACTCTAGTGGAGGATCATAGTAGACTGGTTTGGATTTTCCTGTTAAAGTTGAAAAGTGATGTCTCAGTGTAATGAAGTATTTACTACTTCTAATAAAAACTCAATTTAATAGATCTGTCAAAGTTTTCAGAAGTGTCAATGGTAAAGAATTTATTAATTCTCATTCCTGATATTTTCACCACAACAGGGATCATATATTAGAGTTCTTGTGTTCACACACCCCAACAGAATAGGGTGGTAGATGATCCACGTCTAATCCACACTCAATAGTGAGTGAAAACGGTCGTTGATATTATAGTACCCAACAAGAGTCGGGGTCAAATTTCACAGGGAATTTGTGTAGGATGCTAGGGTAGATACTTGATGAGAGTATGTGAAACAACTCAATTGCGCTTCCAACAAAGGGTGTTTGTTTTCCAATTCCAAAATTAACACTCATAAATTTAAACTAATTAGAAGAAACTAGAAAGCGAATAATTATTTTTGATGTTTTTAATCAAATGGGAAAAATCCTAGGGATGTAACCTTCGCCAAGGTGTTAACCTAATGGGTAAATCATGTTAATTCTTGTTTTGTTGATCGGGATGTATCATAATTCTCAACTCTCAATTACTCACTCAATACCTCTCGGTTATAGAATAGTTATGCCCAAATTAGCTTTCTCATGTCAAGTTGGGTATCAATTCAAACAATTGATATGAGCTCAAGTCGGGTTTTTTCTATCTCTAGTTCAAACCCTTTAATTAGACTAGCCAAAACCTTAACTAGACCACTTTCTTGTTACCAAGTTTTTCTAGACTAAGTCCCTCTTTCTCAAGTAAGAACCAAGTCAAATAGGCATGAATCAATGTTTGCAACCATTAATTCTAGAAATAATGCATAAACAAGACTAAATAATAAATACTCAATCATAAACAAGCACTAAAATTAATAACCCATAAGGTTTACACACTAGTAGGGTTACAACCCTAGAGAAAACCTAGCTACTCATGCTAGAAAGCGAATAAAACAAAGAAGATTAAGTAATTAAAGCCTTAAACTAAGATTAAATGATAAAACTAGTGATTCTTTACCAAAAATAGAGAGACTTGACATCACCGAAAGATGACATCACTCCTTTTTGTTCATTTAATTCTTTTTCTCCTTTGATGCTCATACTAGAGATAGTTGCCTCTTTTTTATTTCATCAGCCTTCCTTTTTATTCTCTTTTGTTTTGGCATTTTTCTTTTTATGTTTTTCTTTTCTTGCATCCTCTTTTCATAAAGGTCATTTCTTTTCTATTTTTGGTACCTTAATACATCTTTTAGATTCCTTAACTCCCCCTTCCTCCCCCCCTCCCCCTATACTTATGCCTTAAGCCACTTACTTTAGAAAAGTGTTAAGAAAGGTCTATGTGCCAAGAGAGAATTGTAGACAAAATGGGTAAAGGCTTGTAGTATGGTTACCAATAGAGAAAGAATAAAGGCTCTGTCGGGTTAAAATGCAGCATATGAAGTCTAAAAGTAATAAAGTGATAAGAAAATATTGTTCCCACGAGGATTTAGGATTAACTATTTGCCAATCTAAGCTATTTATATATTTATTGCTCAAGTGAGTGTGAAGAAGACGATTGTGATTTGTATAACTAAATTACTACGAACTAATAAGCAAGCAAGAAAATAAGATCGCAAGTAGAGCAAACAAACACTTAGGAAGAATTCAATGAGATGCATATTCCGGGGTTATGGGATTAATGTCTCTCCTACTGTATTTTTCGGGTTGATGTAATTGCTTCACTTATCTAATTTTTTGATTAGCAAGGTTTGTTATGCTCGCGAAGTTCTTTCGACATTTCGCTTGCCTATTCAAGCGAACCTAAGACCATATGCCTACATAATGGAACTTGACAAGAACACATGTATATTTCTTTCAAAAATAACCAAGTAAGGTAACTCGAATATGTCTATCCTAATCACAAATCTATTCTATGATGCCTAGATTCAAGAACTTGCTCTATTCATCCTTATATAAAATTTATAGTTCTCATTTTCGAGTTCAACTATAAAATTGTAGATAGTACTCTATTATTAGCTACGCAATAAAATAATTAAGTGCAAGATTGAATAAACAAATTAATATGATAAAGTCAAGCAAAACAAGTTGTTCTAACTATTGCTTCATTTTAACATTCAAGGTGAACACCTATAGAGTAAGAAATAGTCAAATAGATTAACACCTGAACAAAAATAAATAAGGGCTTATTTCAGACAAATAACTAATTTCTAAATCTCCAGCGACAGCGTTAAAAACTTGTTAGGTCCAAACACACATGTAAGTATATGCAGTCGACAAGTAATAAAGTAATAAAAAATATCATTCCCACGAGGATTTATTATCAACTATTTGCCAATCTAAGCTATTTATATATTTAATCCTCAAGTGAGTGTGAATATGCTGATTGTGATTTTTATAACTAAACTACTACAAACTAATAAGGAAGAAAGAAAATAAGAGCGCAAGTAGAGCAAATAAACACTTAGGAAGAATTCAATGAGATGGAGATATTCCAGGGTTATGGGATGAACGTTCTCCTATTGCGTTTTTCAGGTTGATATAATCATTTGACTTATCTAATTTGTTGATTAGCAGGGTTTATTATGCTCGCGAAGTTTTTTTGATGCTTCGCTCGCCTATTGAAGCCAACCTAAAACTATATGTCTATAGAATCAAACTTGATAAGAATGTATGTATATTTCCTGCTAAAGTAGCCAAGTAAGGTAACTAGAATATGTCTATCCTAATCACGAATCTATTCTTCGATGCCCGAATTCAATAACTTACTTTATTCAACCTTATATGCAATTTATAGTTCCCACTTTTAAGTTCAACTATAAATTCGTAGATAGTACTCTACGCAGTAGTATAATTAAGTGCAAGATTGAATAAACAAATTAATATGATAAAGTCAAGCAAAATAATCAGTTGTCAATTTACAATAGTGAAGAACGACCCATAACCCAGAATAATGAGGTTCTTAGTCACTCATGTTCATAACAATTATCAAAATATTATATTCAAACATAAAAGCTATGAATACTAGAAGAAGAATGGAAGAATGAATGAATTTCGTGCTCCCGAGTGTTTCGTACTTGTATTTCTCCCTCAAAGTTGTGTCCCTCTTGCCAAAATAGGTTTAGGTTTAGTTTATACGAGTTGGGGGTGTCCTGGGGTCGAAAAAATTGAGTCCCCGGCGAAATAGAACAAATTCATGTCACCATCGTCCAAGGTAACATGGGGTGCTAGCCCTAGCGCTAGAGTTTTGGAGCTTCTGACTTGTGCGCAACAGGTAGCACCCCAAGCTGCCTGTGGCATTACTTTGTAATGTTCTTCCTTTTCTTTCCCTTTTCGCTTCAAGTCACGCACCATCGTCCAAATTATCTCCAGATGATTCCTACACACAAAAATACCACTAATTAGCACAAACCATTATATTACACATCTAAAATCTATGAAACATGAGTAAAATACGAGGCAATATGCATATAAATATACATACTTTTAGCCGAATATCAGGCTCAAAGGGTTTAACTAGGGATAACAAGCATTAGGCGCAATAGAAAGCTCAAATGGACCAAGAAAAGCCTACAATAATCTTTCAAATCAAGCAAACCTAGAATTTCGCCTTGAAACACATTCGGGGCAAGTTCTAGACCATCCACTCAAATACTTGGACTAGCAACAAAAATTACCTCATCTCTCATGAAGAGGCCATGCATGACCCTAAGTGGATTGAGGCCATGGATCAAGAACTGAAGGCATTAAATGAAAACAAAACTTGGAGTTTTGTAGATCTACCTGCAGGCAAGATAGTTGTAAGATGCAAGTGGGTGTTCAAAGTCAAATACATTGTGAACTGTGAGGTGGAAAGATTTGCAAGGTTGGTGGCCAAGGGCTACACACAACATGAAGGTCTTGAGTATCAGGAAACTTACTCTCCTGTAGTCAAGATGGTGACTATCAGAGTTATTTTGTCTCTAGCAGCTATGCATGAATGGAAGCTTCATCAGATAGATGTCTTCAACGCTTTTTGGCAAGGGGACTTGGTGGAAGATGTGTACATGATTCCACCACATGGCCTTGTCAGCAAGGGGAGTATCAACAAGTCTATAAGCTTCAAAAGTCCTTGTATGACCTCAAACAGGCCTGTATATAGTGTAACCTAAAGCTTATTGAGGCTTTGACTGCTTTTGGGTTTGTACAAAGCCTCCATGAGTACTCTCTTTTCACCAAAAAATCTGGACAAGATCAGATTTTTGTATTAGTGTATGTTAATGATATCTTAATCAGTGGCTCCAACCCCACTATGATAGAAGCTGCAAAACTCATGTTACAACACTATTTCAAGATCATGGACCTGGGGAGATGAAGTACTTCCTTGGCCTTGAAATTGCTAGAAGCAAATGGGGAATTCTAGTTTGCCAGAGAAAATTTGCACTGGATTTGATTGGTGATCTTAGCTTAGCTGGATTTAAAATAGCAGGCACTCCATTGGAGGTGAATCAAAGGCTCACTAATATGGAATTTGATGAAGAAGAAACATGCACTGGTAGACAAGATGAGTTGTTGAGTGATCCTACCAGCTATTAGAAATTGGTAGGAAAGTTACTTTATCTCACTTTGGCCAGACCAAACATAGCTTATGCTATGCAAAATCTGAGTCAATTCATGCAGGCTGGGTAGTGAGGTATCTAAAGAAACCAATGGAAGGGGCTCTAAGGGTAGTGAGGTATCTAATGAATGCACCAGGCTGGGTATATTGTTATCCGCTAAGGCTTCATCACAACTCACAATACATTGTGATGGATATTGGGCTACTTGCCCAATGACAAGGAAGTGAGTCAGTGGATTTGTGGTAAAATTTGGAGATTCCTTAATCTCTTGGAAATCAAAGAAGCAAAATATCATTTCAAGAAGCTCAGCGGAGGTAGAATACAAAAGCATGGCAAATGCAGTGGCTGAGATAGTTTAGTTAGTGAGACTATTCAAGGAGCTAAATTTTGATGTGGATTTACTAATGGAGCTATTCTGTGATGACAAAGCAGAAATTCAAATAGCAGCAAATCTTATATACCATGAAAGAACTAAGCACATAAAAATTAACTGCCACATCATTAGAGAGAATGTGCTAGAAGGCCTTATTCATACGGTCCATGTTCCTTCCACTCTGCATCTAGCAGATATCCTGACAAAAGGACTTGGTAAATCACATCATGGTTACTTTTTGTCCAAGCCGGGAGTGTTAATCGCTTCTCAACACACAGCATGAGGGGGATGTTAAGAGGAATGATGACGTGGCATAGTTAGTTAGGTGTGAGTTAGTAGTTGGCTGTACAGATTTATTAGTATTTAATTATTTGTTAGTTATCAGTTAGTAGAAAATGCACTGTATAAATAGTGATGTACATCTCATATGAAAATAAGCGGAAATATTCCAGAACTCTCTTCTCCTCCTCTGTTCCATAACTCTCAATTGCTCGGGCTAGAAACTTCCATGGCTTCATCTCAACAGCTACATTATGCCCATTTCTTTTTGTCTTCGACCGGTCGTAAAAGGAAAGAAAAATAACTAAGATAATATATGTCTGAGCTTTCACTGCTTGAATCCAACAAGCAGGTGAAGACCATCTTCCATTTATGTACATATGCTACATTAATTATGCCCTTTCTTTTTGTATATTCAGTGGCAGAGACACCTTGAATCAAAGTAGTGCCATCCGACATCGTTTCATATAATTTATTTTGTTTAATAGGCTAATTTTTTTTTTTATATATATTAATAATAAACATGCATACATAATAGGCTGCCAACACCAATAGGAAGTAAAGCCTTCAATAGCGCACAGCGCCAGATCAGAACTTGTGTACAAGCCGAATTAAAATAATAGGTCGACATTATTTACCAAAAATTCTGCATAAAACCAATGAAAATTACAAAGGTAATAATTTACTCAAACTTGGTCTGGCTGAGTCGCGTGTTTAGTTTTTGTGACCTTTAAGCTGGCCTTATATTCACCATAGAAATAAGAGGCGAAACCCCAAAGACACATAGCTAAAGCCATCCACTTTTCTGCATTGAAGCTTTCAGGTAAGAACATCACAGCAAAGATCTGTTGTACTGGAACTAGAAGAGAGTTAACTATCCCTGACAATAGAGCTGAGGAACTGAAGATCAGTCCAAGATTTCCAATAATCATAATTTGCAAAGCTATTGCTGATAGTGCTAATATCATATAATACTTGTTCTGCCCCAGTCGAAATTCTCCAGCCTCTCTATGGATGGCCTGCATATATTTTAAAAAATATAGTAAAATGCATGAAGTCATATCCCACTTGATTATCTTTGAAAACAACTAGATATGTAAAAGCTTTATACTTTTCATTCTAAACCAAAAAAAGCTCATTTCATTGAGACTCTACTTTTTTCATTTCATATTACTACATCTTTCCACTATTTATGGCACTCTTTCTTCTTTACTTTTTGACGATCCCCTCGTGATCATATTTGAAAAGAACTAAATAAAGGATCTTTATAAAAGATTGTGTTTCACTCTGAACCTAGAAAGTTCTTGTCAGTGTAACTGATCAGCTTTTTTCCTATTATACATATTCCACTAAATTGATGATAATCCCTCTGTTTCAATAAAAGGGAAGTTTAAATTGGTAGAGTTTAAGAACTAAATATAAACTTTTGAAACTTGTGGTCAAAATATGTCATAATGTTTGTGTGATTATAAAACTATTAAAACATATATCTTTAAACATGACATAACATATATGTTTATGTAGTTATAAAAGTTTCTCATTAGGGCATGTATAAGATAAAGTTAAAAATGTTAATTGTTTGCAAATTTAAAAGTGTGTCGTCCATTTCAGAATAAACTAAAACTAAAGTATGTAACATAATCTGGAATAGAGGGAGGGAGGGAGAGCATATTATTTTAATATATTTCTCACAACTATTTGTAATAATTTTCTTTCATCTATCTATTCAACTTTTGAATATAATATGATGATTTCTTTATCATACTAATTTATCATAGCACAAATAATTTAACTTCTATATGATAACAGTGTAAGCTTTTGTAAACAACCTATTGTAACAGATTAAAGTACTACTCTGATAAAATGGAGGTAGTAGTACGTTATTATGAATATCAACATGTCTACTGAAATTTTAGAGACAAATATAGCCTAAAAAGATGTTATAGTAGTAATTCTATACCTGAAAATCTTCATTAATAATCATGGCGACGACACAAAACAAAGTGGAGAAGATGCATATAAGAAACTGCATTTGCATGACAAGATCAAACGTAACAACAACTCCAGCTTTGATATGGCTATACTCCACCCCTGCATTTACAAATCCATGAAGAGCAGCACCGACAATTGTCATGACAAACCCTAAAACGTATTGACGATTCGACTCTCCTTTAGGCCTATCTCCATTCATGTGCAGCCCTAATATGATTGATCCAAATGTCATCAAAACCACAGCATTTATAGAATAATGTGTGAACTTATGTTTCACGAAAAAATAAGCGAAAATCGCCGTGAAAGCCAGTGATGTTGAAGCGAGGAGGGAGGAAATTGAAACGGGAAGATAAGACATGCCGAAAGTGTAAAGGTAGCTACAAACACAAAAAAGGAGACCTAAAATAGCACTGGCTAATATTAGTTTTGGTGTGAGTATAACTCTATTAGTTTCTGTTTTAGCTTTTCTTCTTTTTGCATAAGAAATGGCAATTGGCAAAACCAAGATTGGAAACCCTGCTGTAAGCAAAAAAGCTTGCAACCATTTCCTTTTTCCACCATGCAAAAAGTAAATCCTAACAAGCATAACACCTGCTATTTGGCCAACTGCCATGAAGATGCAGTTGATGAAAACAAGCAGTGTTTTGATTGACATGAAATTCTTGAGTTTCCTAGGCTTACATTTTTCCCCTCTTGCTTCCCTTTGTATGTCCATTTTTTTTTTTCTCTACTCTTGAGAGATTTCTGTGTTATCAAGATATTTATTCTAATTAGAGAGATTTCTGTGTTATCAAGAAATGAGACTGCTCATTTGCCGAAATAATTAATTGAACGGATAAGACAAAGAGAGAAAGCGTAATCTAACTTTTATACCATCTACATCTACATATATAATAAAGGTGGGAATGAGATGTGGCATCTCTCCTAATTCAGAAAATATATTTATCTATTTTCTCAATTTTTTGGGGTTCTTCTCATTTTAAAACTATATATTTAATTTTTGAACCCAATTTTTTTTTTTTTAATTATAGCTCCATAATAAATAAGGGAAGAGAGAAAACAATAATACCATAACTAAAAGATGTCCGTTTTTAGCTACCAGATCAATCTTGACCAATTATTATATCCGTTTCAATTCGTTATTATGATCCTATTATTACTAATTAATGCACCAACACTAATTCTATTACAATTGCTCTGCCTAATTTTACGTTACAATTTATTCCTGTTATACTCAATGAAAGTTACAAATTGAATTGGTTTACTATAAATATAAGCAAATCTTTTCCATCACATAACTTTCGTTTATTGTTCCTTATCAATCCTTCACTCTGTATAAGAAATCTTCTTCTTTTTTTTTAAAACTCTTTTTCCAGTTATTCGCATTCTTACCCCAGTTATTATTTTGACACAAATTGTGTGCATAACTTTTATTGACTAGGAAATGGAGTGGGAGAGTAAGGAAGAGAAGTGCATAGATATTATTTTTGGGAGTATGGATTCAAATTCAAGTTTTCTACAGAGGTCATATTACTATAATGGTTTGTTGCATAGTTTGCTACAGAGGCTATATTTTCTCAACCAGAAAAATTGAGAAAATATGTTTAATCTATATGCTCTCAAAAGCAAATGAGAACCTAAAAAAATGTGATTATTTTTTCAGTTCAAAACAAACAATACGATTTGTGTGCATATGCAAATAGGAGATAGAAGGAACTTAAAAGGCACTCAACTCAATTAGTAGGGCTTTTGTTCGGCAATTTATTCAAATTATCCTTGCTTCTCGCGTTCTCCGTGTGGTTGCGGCTATATTTATATATCTCAAATTGTGGTTTTTTCTTTATTTCTCTCTATTGAGTTTATGGAGTAATTAGTGATAGTGTGTGTTGGAATGGAAGGAGCAATTAATCAAAAATTCAATTTTTAAAGATTTTCCATAAGATTAATAGGAGGAGGAAGAGGAATTGATTTGGTTATTTATGGAAGGATAATTTTTTATGTTACGGCGTGATTGAATGGTATTTATATGAGAAAAAAGTAAACAAGAAAATTTTAAAAATGTGTATTTTGATTTACAACTTATAATATATTTTATTATATATGTAAAAATATATGAGTGATATTCTATATATATATATAGAAAATGACTATGATATTTGGATGAGAAGGCTAATAAAACCTAGAATAATAGTTGCCGCCACTTGGATCATCGCAAATGTTTACAAGAAGGACAATAGAATTCTGGCATTTTGAGCTGTCTAATTTTTTGGTCTCTCTAAATTCAAAAGGATAAATTTGAACGAGGCATAACACATTATAAGAGCAATATCAATACGGAAAAGAGAATAACTCTTGAGAAACATTTAAGTGCTGATGCACTTTGTGAGATGAGAAAAAAGGTGGAAAAGAAGGAGGTATACTAATATATGTTAGAAAGTGATATTTGAATTTTTTAAATATGGTACATAAATAAAGGAAAGTATAAGGAAAAAAATAATCAAGAGAGAAATTAAAATTTTGGATTTTTCATGAGTTAGTAGGAGGAGATCGGTAATAGAAATGATAGAAGGGTGTAAATACGAGAAAGAAAAGCAAAAAAATAAATAGAGAAGATAAGCAAAGGTAAGTAAATGAAAAAGAGGGCCAGAAATTGTGGGAAGTGGAAGATAATATTGGAATGAATATAAGATCGTAAAAATAATAATAGATAAACAAGAAAAATAATGAAAGGAAAAAATAAAATCTCAAAATGCCAAAATAGTAATGAGAATATAGTAAAAAAAACTTTTTTGCTTTTTCTTCATTTCTTAAAATAGAATAAAGTCTATTTTATTTTTTATTTTTATGAAAGTAAGGAGAAGAAAATCAACAATTGGACATAGATTTATCCACTTCCTAAAATTTTGAAAATATAAGTTTCGAACTTAAATATATCTATTAGAAATCTTAAGAAAATAATCATGATAGGAGGCCAAATTAATTTTAGTGCCTCCAAGAAGTAGAGAAAATAAATTTTGACCACACCATTTAATTTATTGGATATAATTATTTATCAAAAGAAAATAAGACTAAATCGATTGATTACTTTTGTTATTTTTTATTAACATATTAAAAATTGATCAAATCGTTAACTTAACTACGCGAAGCGTGGTCAATTCACTAGTAGGAGTAATAAATTAAAAGATTCATACACTATCAGGTTAGGTGAGATTATCTATGAGTAATTATTGCTAACAATAAGTAAAACAAGTTGTGTAGAAAATAAGACATGCAATTGCTACATGTAACGGCCCGGCCGGTCGTTTTAAGAATTTACGCTCTGATCCCTTATTAACTACTTTTTCCGTATTTGTTTCTGCTATTTTGATTTGTCGGGATGATTTGTTTTGAATTTCGGAGTGTTTTGGGATACTTAGTCCCTAAAAGAGAGTTTAAGCTTTAAAATTTGGACCGTAGTCGGAGTAGTATGAAGACGGCCTCGGAATAGAATTCCGTCAGTTCCGTTAGCTCCGTTGGGTGATTTTGAGCTTAGGGGATTGTTCGGATGATGTTTTGGAGGTCCGTAGCTTATTTAGGCTTGAAATGCCGAAAGTTGAATTTTTGAAGTTTCCGGTTCGATAGCGAGATTTTGATATCGGAGTCAGAATGGAATTCCTGAAGTTGGATTAGTTCCATAGTGTTGAATGTGACATGCTTGTAAAATTTCAGGTCATTCAGACGAGGTTTGATAGAGTTTTTGATCGAAAGCGGAATTTGGGATTTCTTGGAGTTCTTAGACTTGAATTCGATGTTAATTTGGTGTTTTGATGTTGTTTTGAGCGTTCCGAAGGTTGGAACAAGTTTAAATGACGTTTTAGGATTGGTTGGCATATTTGGTTGAGGTCCCGGAGGCCTCGGGTGTGTTTCGGATGCTCAACAGGTCATTTTTGGACTTAGAAAATTGCAGATTTTCTTCTGTTGTGTTGCAGAGAGAACCTTCATCGCGAGAGGGTTCTCGCGTTCGCATAGAGCATCTGGGTGAAGCAGCTGAATCGTGCTTCGCGTTCGCGATGATGTCCCGCACTCGAGAAGGTATGGAGACTTTGGTCTTCGCGTTCGCGACATGGTCCTCACGTTCGCGTAGGATCCGCTAGTGTAAGCTACGCGTTCGCGAAAGAGGAAGACTAGCCAGTGGATTTTTGTGCATCGCGTTCGCAACAATGGTCTCGTGTTAGTGAAGAAGAACGTGTCTGGGCAGAACATAAATTTCAAAATCGAGGATTTTGAGTTCATATCACAAAATTGAATTGGGAGCTCGGTAGAAGGCGAATTTTGGAGAGATTTTCGGAGAAAGTTTGTGGGTAATGATTACTAACTCCTTTTTTCTTATAACCCATTAATCTAAACGTGAATTCATCATCTAATTTCAAATTTTGGGTGAGAAATTAGGGAAAATTTTGAAAAGGTTCTTAGACCTAATTTGGGGTTTTGATTAAGATTTTGGCATCGGATTTGGATAATTTTGGTATGGTTAGACTCGTGAGTTAATGGGGGTTCATAATCCGTAACTTTTACCCGATTCTGAGACATGAGCGCGGGGGACTTTTTGGCCGATTTTCTTAATTTCGCGTGTTAGCATCGAATTAATTAGTGGAATTAGTTACTTGAAGTTATATTTGCATTATGCAATTGATTTGAATAGATTTGGCCATTTGGAGTTGAGTACTCGTGGCAAGAGTGTGGTTTCAGGTTGATTTTGAACCGGTTCAAGGTAAGTGGCTTGCCTAACCTTGTGTGGGGAAACTCCCCTTAGAATTTGGTACAGTTGATATATGAAATGCGGTGAGGTGACGAGTGTGTATGTGCTAATTATTAAAAATCCTATTTTCATTAAGTAACTATAATTTTGTTTCCTTCCATGTTTATATTACTTGTAATTTAAGCCTACTGTTAGCTTAGGGAAGCATGTCTAATTGACTTAATTGCTTTACTTGCTCAACTGCTTTATTTGAATTTTGTGCAGCATGCTATGTTAGAAATATCTGTTTTACCTTTGTATGAAATTAGATTTAATTGAATACTCTTCGTGTTGCTGCTGTGTTTACTTTGGGACTACGGGCGATATTCTGGTAGATCCCCCTTGCCTATTTATTTGGGACTATGGATTGTATTCTGGTAGATACCCCTGCACATTTATATTGGAACTACGGAACTGCACCCGGTAGATTTTCCCGGTACTAGATACTTACATTTGAGACTACGGATCGGGATTCCGGTAGATCCCCGCGCACTATGAGTTGGACTACGGGACGAAACCCGGGAGATCCATTGGATATTTATATTTGGGGATTATAGGACGGTGTCCTGAGAAATCCCCGATTGCTATCTCTGTGTGGAGTTACTTTCTTATCTGTAATTTTCTATCTGTTGTATTTGTTGTTATTCTTATTATCTTGTGTTACTTCATATTGTTAGCATTTAATTATATTGTCGTATTCTATATTGTTTTACCTTGCTTTTCAGCTATAATCGGTAAGGCCCTGACCTTCCTCGTCACTACTCGACCGAGGTTAGGCTTGACACTTACTGAGTACCGCTGTGGTGTACTCATGCCCTTTCCACACATATTTTTCAAGTGCAGATCCAGGTTCTTCGGCTCCGCCCTACCATCCTTGAGGCGAGGCGATCCTTCAGAGATTTCGAGGTATATCTGCCGCGTCTGCACACCGAGGAGTCCCTCTCCATCCTCTCTTGTAGTTACAGCCCTTCTATATTCACTGTTTTAGACATACTGGAGTTAGAGCACTATGTAGTATCCTTAGCTTGTGATTTCATGAGATTCCGGGTTTTGGGAAGTTGTTCAGTTTTTTGAGATCTTGTGTTAGTGTACGCCGAGCGACATCTCAAACTATGCCGAGCGGCATCTCAAACGCTTCTATATTTGTATATTTTTAGTTTTTATTAGTTTCTCCCCATTTTGTTTCTTTTTCCGCAATTGTTAGGCTTACCTAGTTGTAGAGATTAGGTGCCGTCACGACAGTTCACAGAGGGCGAACTTGGATCATGACACTACAACACATTAAATGACATGCAATTGCTCTAACAAATTAAATTTTATATTGTGATAATGTAATTTTTATACTAACAATGTCTATAATAAGTTAAATCAGGATATGAATAAGCTTTGGACGTGTAAAATAATAAATAATTATCGTCAAATGGAGAGGCTGGTTGTTGCGCAAGCCACTTATGTAAAGGAAGAAAAGTAGAACATCCTAGTAATAAGTGACTAGAATATCGATCAAAGCATTGTTAATTAATTCAAATGAAATCTTATAGTGTCAAAGTTAGATATTCTCCGTTTTAGCAAAAAGTAATGCCAATAATGCTAATTAGGGGTTCATAAAAATTCGAAAAACCGAACCAAACCGAAAATCAAATCAAACCGATAAAAAAAGTTGATATTTTTTTGTTTGGTTTGATTTTGGTTTTGAAATTTAAAAACCGATCAAATTTGGTTTGATTTTGGTTTTAATAAAAAAAATTCGAACCAAACCGAATATAAGAGAACCAAACCGAATATAGGAGTAGCTATTTTAAATTTAGAAGTACACCTATATATATGTATACTTTTATACAAAGTTTCAAATTTTTTATAGTAAATGTTAATCGTTTGCACTTTTAGTACAGTTCTTTACCTTTACATTCTAGTTTGATTGATAATTTTCTTTTGTTAAGTGTAAGAATCTATTCATGTTAAAAATAATATATTTTTAATTGAGTTCTTAAATTATTCATCACTATTTGATTCAATTATCATCAATATATCTTGGTAAATAATAGATTTCTCAAAGGGCAATTGATTTGATAGTGTTACGTTGAAAATGTGGTCGCCGAAATGTGTTTTGATAGTGTATGTCTTATATTTAAGAAAAACTGACAAATAACCGAAAAACCCGAAAAACTAACATAAACCGAATTGAGAAAGAACCAATTTAATTGGTTTGGTTTGGTTCTAATATTTGAAAAACCGACTTACTTGATTTGGTTTCTTATTAGGAAAAAATCAATCCAAACCGAACCATGAACCCCTCTAACGCTAATTATTGCTATGGTTACTCTTTTGATTACGTCACTACTCTCTTTTTGTAATCTAGATAATTTGGAAAAGTTTCAATTGTGAAAAAGTGGATTACCACTAAGGTAACCACTATTCTGCTCCTTGTTTTTCGTACAAAAGAAAAATGTACACTGTTATATATAGATCATTCAATTATATGATAAGTGATGTTTGTTTACCTTTTTTATTGTTGAATCCTTCCATCCTGGCTTTCCTCTCCTAGCTACTGTCGTGCATTAAAAACAAAATAACAGAGGAGGGATGCATAAATTTGTAACCTCCAATTCTAACGGTCGTTACACGCTTGAACTTGTTGGCTATCTTGAATGGAGTTCAAGCTCAACTGCCAAACAGACGTGTCGTGGAAGGCTTCGAAACTGAAGGGAGAATAGTAATTTTGAATAGAAAAAGTATTTATGGCTATTATTGATGGCATTTGGTATTTTGGTAGTATATTATGAATTGGCTAATATTGACAGCATCTTTTGCGCTAAAAGGCCAAAATGGATAGTTTTTCCTTCGGAAAATATATTAGTAAAAATGGCATGGGGTAGCCACTATTTAAGGTGATATTTATTCTTTATCAAGCAATTTTAATGTTGAGTAAAAATAATCACTACTTTATCAAAATTAATATGAAAAGATATTTTTACCCTTTCTTCCATTGCTTTTCTTCTCAAACCCTCGCTTCTCTCTCTGCATCGAATACATTGGCTCTGGTTTCTTGATTAAGAACTAAACAAGCTGGGTGTACCTTCCTCTACAAACTTAGACTTACAAGATCATAAATTAAGGATTGCTAGTCCTTAACTTACAGTAACAAGCTCATACGTTAAGGACGCTTGGTCATAAACTTAGAGTTGGAAGTTCAAAAATTAAGACACTTGGTCCTTAACTTAGAGTTACACGCACATAATTAAGGACATATAGTCCTTAACTTAGAGTTACAAGCACAAAAATTAAGGACAGGTAGTCCTGAACTTCGAGTTCCAAGTTCTAAATAAGGACATGTAGTCCTGAACTTATACTTACAAGCTCATAAAATTAAGGACAGTTAGTCCTGAACTTATAGAACAAGCTCATGAATTAAGGACAGCTAGTTCTGAACTTACCGTAACAAGCTCATAAGTTAAAGACACTTGGTCCTGAACTTTATGAGCGGAAGGGTATTTTTTGTCCGAGCGGGTAAAGTTTATTAAAGTAATAGCTAAAGACTAAAAATATTTTAAATAATAGCTTAAAAATAAATATATGTATTATTAGTGGCTAGTTGTGCACTTCTCCCAATATATTGCTGTGTATTGGGCCTGCTTAACTCTGAGTGGTCCATCATCTCATAATTAGATTTGGGTCCAAAATAAGAACTTCTCAGTTGCAGTTCCAAGAGTTGGCCCATTATCCCTCAGCTTCATGAGGTGAGACGCACCAGGCCTAAGTTGGGCTTGACTTTCTCTGTACTGGAGGTTTGATCTCCTCGTTATTCGGGGCTTTTGTATCTATACCCACTTTTTGTGTCACGTTTTAATTTGTATCCGTTTTGCAAAAAAAATTGCAAGCGTACCCGCTTTTCCGCATAACTCCAGCATATCGGACTGAAGTAGTCGGACCTGAAGTTTAGCTCTAGAGCTGAAGTTTTTGTTTTGTAACTAGCGAACTTCAGCTCTAGAGTTGAAGTTTTTGTTTGTAACTGGCGAACTTCAGCTCTAGAGCTGAAGTTTTTGTTTTTGTAACTGGCAAACTTCAACTTTAGAGCTGAAGTTTTTGTTTTTGTAACTGGCGAACTTCAGCTCTAGAGGTGAAGTTTTTGTTTTTGTAACTGGCGAACTTCAGGCCTAGAGCTGAAGTTTTGTTTTGTAACTGGCGAACTTCAGCCCTAGAGCTGGAGTTTTGTTCGGAAAAATCCCTCACTGTAAGCACGTGATTTTTGCCCTATATGAGAATTACTCCCAAAAAAATCAAAAATAAAATGATTTTTCTTTGGTGTGCAATTTTGTGATATTTTGTGATATTTTGAATAATTATTTGTATTTGTCTGTGCATGTTTATTTGCTAAATTAATAAAAAATACAAAAATATGTCGCATTTTGCATGTAGGATTTAATTCTACAATTGTTAGTAATTAAATTTGTTATACAAAAATTAAAAATTACAAAAATAGCCATCGTTTGCATTTTTAGCATTTAATGTCCAAATATACAATTTTATGCTTAATTAATACTTAATTGTGCGTTAATTGTTATTGGGAGTTAATTTGCGCTTTTATAACTTAATTTAGTTCTCAATAATAGTTTAAGTATTTTTATAATTTAGTTTTAGAAAAATAAAAGAAGAAAAGAGAGCGAAAATATAAAGAAAGTCGGAATTGGGCCTCTTCTTCAATTTCAAGCCACATGCCCAAAAAAAAATGGCCCAATCTTCCCTACGACCCAGTCCATTTCGAACTGGGGCGACCCAGTCCATAACCCAAAAGACCCAAACCCCTTTTGTCTTACATTTTACAAAACAAAACAAAAATTAAAAGACAAGAAACCCTAAAACTAAAGAAAACATCCGCCCCCACACCCATTTTTGCTCTTTCTTCTCCAAAAGCTCAAAGACCCCATCCATGGCTGCCCTCGTTACTTCCCTTCAAACTCGACGACCATGGCTTCTTCAGTTGGTGCTGCTGCTCTTTCTTCTTCCTCGACCTCACCTTCGTCATCTTCTCCGCCATTGTTGCGTCGACCATAGTTGCTCACGCAGCTGTTACTGCGCTGCCTTCGGCCTCATCAGCCTCGTCCAGTTCCCCCCCGTTGCTGCACCTTCACGATTTAGCGAGCAGCCATGACTGCGACGAGCTGCGACGAGCAGCCATGAGCGTTCAGCTGCGACGAGCTGCGACGGGCAGCCATGAGCGTTCAGCTGCGACGAGCTGCGACTAGCAGCCATGAGCGTTTAGCTGCGACGAGTTGCGACGGGCAACCATGAGCGTTCAGCTGCGACGATCTGCGACGAGCAGCCATGAGCGTTCAGCTGCGACGAGACTGCTCCAAACGGATGATGATTGCTCCAGCTTCGGCGTGGACATGGATACCATTGCACCACCTCAATATCGAGCAGCTGTCCGTCGACCTCCCCGTCGACTTGGTCGCCCCTGCTTCTCCTTTTCCTCCAGTGATGCTGCGTCGAACCCCCATTGTTACTGTTGCGACGTTGCTTCAGTCAAGTTCTTAAAGTCGTTTGTTCGTCGTTAAGTTCGTTGTTGAGTCCGGGCAGATTTATTCCCATTATTGAGGGTTATCGAAACAGTCCATACAATCGAATTCGTCGCTGTTCATCTCCGGTTAGTAGATTTTTGAGTTTTATTTTGTCCGTATTTTGTTTTGATATTTTCGAATCTAAAATCGGCAAATGTTTGTTTTGTTCATGTTTATGTTTAGATATTTGATTTTTGGTCTTGTTCATGTTCATGTATTTTTGTTGAATTAATTTTCAGATTTCAAATGGAAGTTAATTAGTTATTTTTCATGTTTATTTCATGTTTGTATTGTTGTTTAAGTGAACATTTGTTATTGTTTAAGTGAGTATTTGTTAGTTTGATGTTTGTTAGATTCAAATTGAAATTTAATTAACTATTTCTTCAATTTGTTTCATGTGTTTATGTATTGTTAGAAATTGTTAATATTGTTAAGTTTAAGCTTAAGTTCATAATTGTTTATTCGTCGATCTTGTTATTTGTCTAAAAGAATTTAGTTATGTTTAGAGAAATATGTTGGTTTAATCGTTTAAATCCATCATGTTTGTTGTTTAAAATAGATTTAATTCATGTTCATACTTTGTTTGATTGTTCTTGAATCCGAAATTTGTATAGCTTGATTTTCTTGTTTACCATTTGTGATTATTTCTTGAATTTGTCTCATAAAGTTTAATATAGGAAATGTTTTTGTAATGTTGTTAGAGTAGTTGATTTTAAGTTCAATATTATTGAATTTAGAAATCTAAATATACTTGTTTGTTGTTGTTGTTGAATCCGAAAATAGGATTGTTTGTTGCTAAAATTTTGTTCAATCAAATTTTAGTTGTTCTTTGTTGTTCAATTTGTGTTCATGTGATTTGTTGTTGAAATGTTGTTGAAATCATGTTCATGTGCTTTGTTGTTGAAATGTTGAAGAAATCATGTTCATGAAATTTGTTGTTTGAACATTGTTAGAAATTGATCATATTGTCTATATTTTGGTTAAGTTTGATTAATTGATGTGTTATACCTGATGGGTAGTTTGGTAAATTTGTAATACGTTCAGGGGTAGTTTGGTAATTTCAGTAAGATCGGAAGGGGTAGTTTAGGAATTGTACATTTTGTAATTGTTTATTTGAAGCATGAGAGACAAAATGAAATGGGGTGGGTTGTGATATGATTATTTAATATAAAGGGGGGACAAGATTTAATTTAAGGGGAATCTTGCATTATTTTAAATGAAGTATGGGGGACAAAATGAAATGAGGTGGTGCGATATGTTTATTTAATGTAATGGGGATGAGTGGAAAGATAATGGGTTGGGTAGAGAAAAAGTATGGATTTTAATTAATTGAAAGGTTTATGGGATGAGTTATAAAAGAGAAGTCTTGAAATCAGATAGAAGGGGGACAGACAGAAAAAAAGAGAGATTAGAGAAAAAAAGAGCTGAACATTTATTCCGAAAAAAAAAACATTGAAACTCTCAAGAAAAGAAAAAAAAAACCTACAAAGAAAATAAAAAAAAAGTTGAAAATTAGAAGAGAAAGTAGTACACACCTGATAAATATTCTGGTATACTGGTGTAGAAATTAAGGGTTGAAGATTAACTAGCCTTTCAAAAATCTGAAAATTTCCCTTGGTTTCTGTTCGTTATTTTCGGCATTCCTGGATTTTATTTTGAATTTTTCAAATCTGTCACTGGGATTTCCGTTGACTGGTTATTGCTGGTTATTGTCGCTGTTGCTGTGTTACGTATTACGTTGCTGACTTTCTTCTTCTTGTATTGACAATATCAGGTACACAACTGTAATTTTGGCATTTTGTAAGCTGAAATGAAGAATGGAGTGTTAAATTTTTAAGTTAGTTTAATTTTTTTTTGTATTGTATTTAGGTCATTATTCTGTAAATCACTGTCATTTGGCATAATTAGGCATATTATAGCGACATATTAAATAATGCCTTAACCAGATTATTAGGAAATATATTTAAGCCCGGTTATTAATTAAAACTGTTTAATAACAAAAAATAGAAGAAATAACGTAAAAAATGGCGTTATTGAATCGGTTTGGCAAAAATTAACTAAATTCCTTATTCATAAGGTTTTTCGTCAACGATAAGTTAATCGGAATCATGTAGTCAATTTCAGTTAAAACATGAATTAGTTTGCGAATAAGTATTAGGACATGATGTGAATTAAAACAAAGTTAGTTAAGGTTAAATTGTTTAATTTTTTTAGAAATATGGTTTAGTAATCAAGTTTTTTTTTTCTTTCAATTTTCAGTATTTGTAAATAATTAGCTTCAATAAGCTTAAATCTTACTAACAATTTGAATTTTAATCCAACTATGGGATAATTAGTTTTTTTTTTTATTTTTTATTTTTTATTTTTTGACTATTCCATGTTGTATTTATGATTATAATTTTTATTACTTTCTGTTAATATTTGTTTTTCTCTTCTATTTAATATGTTATTTTCAAGAATGTAGATATTGATTTTATATTTATAGATAAACTTAGTAATAATAAAAAAGTAGTCATTAAAGGATATTCTTAAAATAAGGAAGGATTTTGCTAAAAATAAATAGATGTAAATAATACAAATTTACAGGATTATCCAATCTTATTTATTTATTTAATTATTTTTTTAAAAAAATTACTTAGAATTTGGGATGGATTGTTTAGTGAATTTCACTTCCTTCCTCAAAGATAATGACGCGCTAGACTCTTTAGGCGCGATTTAATTAATTTTACCTTCTTAAACTCGGATGCGCATTTCATGCGACCCAAATCTAAATCCTAAAACATTGAATAAAAATGTGTTCCGGATTGCGGGTGCATTTCATGTGACGTAATCCAAAGACATGTTTTAAACGATGTTCACAATTTTTTTTTAAAATAATAATAATAATAATAATAAAGTGGTAAAAAGTTAAAATTGGCACATCGGTTCATAATTGTATTAAAATCAGATAAATAAGCCAAATATGACAATTGAGCGACCGTGCTAAAACCACGGAACTCGGGAATGCCTAACACCTTCTCCCGGGTTAACAGAATTCCTTATCCGGATTTCTGGTACGCAGACTGTAATATGGAGTCATTCTTTTCCTCGATCCGGGATTAAAATTGGTGACTTGGGACACCCTAAATCTCCCAAGTGGCGACTCTGAAATAAATAAATAAATCCCGTTTCGATTGTCCTTTAATTGAAAAAAAAAACTCCTACGCCCTTCGCGGGATCGGAAAAAGGAGGTGTGACAGCTCTGGCGACTCTGCTGGGGACTAGGACCCAGAATCTCTGGTTCAGGGTTCAGAATTCGAGCTTGGAATAATTGTTGTATTTGGCTTCGTTTGATTTTGTTACATGATCTGTGCTTAATGTGCTAATTAACTGCTTTTACCGCTTTGATATTATGTGAACTGTATATAAGCTGTGCCGAAACCCATCTCCTCTCTGAGTCTTCTAAATCATGAAGAAGGGTGCACTTCGTGTGACTTCTTTTCTGTATAGTGTCTAAATTCCCAATTTAGAACGAGGTTGGATAAGTTGCAAAGCCGGTGAAACTTCTGTATTCCCGGTACGCTGCCTCCCCCTCGGCTCGAGCTGTCCGCTCGGGTAAGCCAGGTCTAGAACAAACACCCAAGTTCTGAACCTAGAATAACTCAGTTTCATGCCGGATCCCTAATAGGAACGCTTATTTGCATCATGTGCATTTTGACTTAGGGGACTCAACACAGGGGTTGAGTCCGTCTAGGGCTAGCAACCTGAAATAAAGACCATCCTGATGCATCTTATTTGTTTTATGTGCATTTATTTGCTCGGTCTTGCATGTTGACCGGCTTCTGAGTCTCGGGAGTGTAAAATAATAATAATAATAATAATTTAAAATAAAATAAAATAAAATAAAATAAAAATAGCAAGTGGAGAGTTAGATGATTAATTTAGAAAAATCAGTGTCCAAGTACTGTCGAAATGCTGCCGAAATTTTGAAAAAAAACATATATATTTTTACTTTTAGAATTGTTTGTTTGCCTAGAAAGCAGAAAGTGTGTAGGAATAAGTCTTTTATTTTAATTTGCAAAAAAAAAAAAAAATTTCCTTTTAATCTCAAAATCCCAATTATTTGTTTAAAAGATATTCAAAATAAAATTCAAAAATATTTTTTTTTGTAGTATTTCTTTCATAAATTCAGAATATTAGTTCAAAAATATTTCCTTTCTCCTTAAAAGTTTTTTCAAAAAAAAAAAAAAGTTAAAATCCAAAAATATTTCTTTAGAATATAGATAGTTTTTAAGTCAAATAAAAGTTTTTCCTTCTTTAATCACTATAATAAATGTGCAGGATGAGCACAAGTCAAAATGAACCATTCTCAGTGTGTAGCGAGGTCCCTTTGCAACTCCACATGTGGTGGAATGATATGGGAAAGGATAGTATAAAGATAGTGGAAAGAGTTTTGGGAGGTTTTGTCGATCTGTTGAATATCAAGCCAAGGACAGATATCATCGAGGCTCTAATACCGTTCTGGGACCCAACACGCAACGTGTTTCGTTTTGCTGACTTTGAACTTTCACCTACACTAGAGGAAGTCGCCGGATATGCGGGGTTGAATGGGAAACTAAGAGGGCAGTATTTACTTTCACCAAGACCAGTATCTCCGCACGCGTTCTTGGATTTGCTAAGCATTAGTCGGAAGGTGCAGAATGATGATTTGTCGAAGGGATGTTGTACTCTCCAATTCTTGTATCAACGGTACGGAATTCCTCAGGGTTTGGAAGAACCAAACCTCGGATTAATTCACACTGGGAACAGAATCAAGTGGGAAGCAAGACGTACTTTGGCATTTGTCACAGCATTTCTGGGAGTTGTGGTCTGTCCCCGCAAAGATAAAAAAAATAGAGATAGGCCTTGTAGGGATGGCCGATGTTGCAATCAAAAGAACCGACAGTACTATGGTTCCTTTGATTTTGTCCGAAATCTACCGAGCTTTAACTATATGCCGAGAAGGAGGCAAGTTCTTTCAGGGATGCAATCTGTTACTCCAGCTGTGGATGCAAGAACACCTCCATCACCGAGTGGGATACATGAACCACGGGTTGACTGAGAGAAACTGCATTAGCGGCTTTGAGAAACGAATGACAGGCGTCATATTTCCCGAAGGCGTCGAAGCATGGCTTGCACAATTGAGGTCAACAACAGCTGACCAAGTTGAATGGGCATTTGGGTGGTTGAATGATACTGAGGTAATATACATGGCGGCCGAGGAATGTTATGTTCTTTTGATGGGACTTCATAGCATCCAGCCATATGCTCCTCATCGGGTATTGCGCCAACTAGGAAGATTTCAGGTAATTCCCACTGATGAGGATCTAAGCAAGCACGCCATTGAGTTGAGTCCAGGAGTCGTGTTCCCCGAAGGAAAAATTAGAAAGCTGTGGCACGAATGTACATTCCTTGAACCCAAGACTATGGTTCGAGAGCTGGCTAAGGGGGAGGTAGACCCAAAATACGATGTTTGGTTCGGGAAAAGGTTTCAGATTCGTCAGAGGCCTGCCAAGAGAGCTCACGTACAACAATTTACGGATGATTCGCAGGAACAGTGGGGCTGGTTAGTAAGAGAGGAAGGCTACCGGGTTGAAATCGGGAAGCTGAAGCGACAAATTGAAAGGCAAATGTTTGAAAACAATGTTCAAGTAGCCTCAGAGCAGGGTGAGAAGAACAAATTAGCTAAAGAAAACCAGGCACTGAAAGCCCGAATTCGCCAAGTCGGTAAGAGTGATAGCGACCGACAGAAACGTCGTTCTGATGAAAGGTTGATAGCGGAATTGAGAAATCAAGTCAGCCAAAGCCGAGAAGACTTGGAGAGATCCCAGGCTTGTATAACAAGAATGCGGGTCAGGTGGGCCACAATTACAACATCACGGAGAGAGCACCTATGGCAAGTAAAAAAGGGACTACGAAATGAGTGTTGCGACATTGAGAGAGATAAACTCCATTCTCAATAATCGGGTCCTCAAACAAGCCCGGGATGCTAGAACAGATAGAGAACGCTGCTATGAGTCGATAGCCCGGATGGAAGAACAAATGGAGAGGTTCCAAGAGCAGCTCATTGACAATACTCGAATATTGGGACTAAAGAATCAACGGATAGAACAGCTGTGCATAGAGAGGGATAGAATCAGGGGTAGGATCAATGATATAGGGCGCTATATCACCACGAAGTGCCTAACATGTGAAGAGATGCCTCGTGATATCCTTTTTGCCTCAGTCATGGGTTATGTCCATCAGATCATGGAGGAACTAAAAAGCTTGCAAAGAAGCCTGGCCCCCAAGCCCGCGGAAAGGCCGAATGATGCCTCGCGGGCACCAAAATTCAAAGCTTTAATGTATCCCTAGTTCAATCTTGCACTTGTTTGTTTTTCGAGTCTGTTGTCTACCCATATGATTTTTTTTCAAACATTCTCAAAAAAAAAAAAAATTATATATATATATATGAAGTCTGTATTTTTTTTGTGATGGCTTTTAATAGCATTATTTTGAGTAAAAAAAATAATAATAAAAAAACTTTGGTCTTATGGCACGAACTACGCTTGGTCTGATTCGTGCGGGGTCACGGTACGTAGGCAATCTCTATAGGATTCGACCGTAATTAAAAAAAAAAAAAGAATATATATTTGTCAGAGCAAAAATAAGCCGGGATGATGCATGCGGTCAGAGCAAAAGCATGTTAGAAATGATTAACTGCCTAGGAGCATTGCATCCCCCTAACGTGCAATTACAATATCTGTTAAGACTCTAACACTGACAAGTTTGTTGTTTTTCCAATCAATATCAGTTAGTTGTTAGAGCGTACTGGCACCGTACCATTATCAAATAAGATCAAAAGGTCCTATACCAGAAAGCATGACTGGGTCAGACAACAGCGTTGAGTCAGAAAAAACGGCCAATCAGATGCTGAAGGAAGCCCTGGAGAAAATGGAAAAAATGAGGCTAGAAATGAATGAAATGCAGATAGCCTTAGCTAGAGCCCAGAAGGGGCAAGAACTACCCGTTACTCCTACCCTCCAACCAGTACACACACCAGAATACCCCTCTCCCGGTCCTTCAACAAGTTTCCCAAGCCATCACTATTATCAGGGAAGAGAGGCTTATGATTCCCAAGCTCTACCACCCACTCAAAACCCTCCTCCACCAAATGTTCCCGTCTTTGTGGCACCTCCCCCAGCTCCACTACATAGATCATCCAGTGAGCCGCTATTCCAAGCTCACGACACCCAATATTACCCTCCCGAACCCACTTTCAAAGTGCCTGAGCCATATACCTCCTCTCCCGATTTTGAAATCCCAGGAGAAGTTGATAAACCGGTTAAGAATGCAGAACAAGAGGAGGTGATTCGTAAAGTCAAAAGCCTGGAGCAATCCTTCAGGAACATGCATGGTTTAGGAAACCAAGTTAGTGTCGCATACAAAGATTTGTGCCCTTTTCCTGATGTACAGTTGCCTGCGGGGTTTAAAATGCCGAAGTTTGACTTATATGAGGGGCACGGTGACCCAGTAGCCCATCTGCGTGGTTTCTGTAGCAAGATGAGAGGGGCTGGGGGAAAAGATGAGTTGTTGATAGCATATTTCGGGCAAAGCCTGAGCGGGTCAGCGCTAGAATGGTACACGAGGCAAGACCCCGGCCGATGGTATACATGGGATGATTTGGCCCAGGCATTCATCGGCCATTTTCAATATAACCTCGAAATAGTCCCTGATCGTCTGTCATTGTTGAAACTAGAAAAGAAGCCTGGGGAGTGTTTTAGAGAGTTTGGTTTCCGCTGGAGGGAACAAGCTGCAAGGGTTGATCCTCCTATGCGGGAGAGTGAGATGGTAGATTACTTCTTGCAAACATTGGAACCTACCTATTTTGGTCATCTAGTGACATCTGTCGGGAAGTCGTTTAATGAAGTGGTAAAGATGGGATCCATGATTGAAGAAGGATTGAAATCTAACAAGATCTTGAGCTACTCGGCGTTGAAAACAACCACCCAGGCCATCCAAAGCGGTACTGGTGGTGTGCTGGGGAAGAAGAAGAAAGAAGAAGTTGCGGCAGTTGAAGCTAATGTTTGGTCCAAGCACAATAACCGTCCACTCTACTACAACCAACCCAGACCCCATCACCCAAACTATCAATATACCCCATATGGTCCACCGCAACACTATTATCCACCACCAGAACTACAATTTTCTATTCACCACGCCCAGACCTACACTCAACCCCCAGTGCACTCGCAATGGCATACACCAAGTCCCCAAAATACACAGCCACACCCACAAAACACCTATCCACCTCCCAGGGCTAACAGACCAGGAACCAGCTTCCGCCCAAACCAAGGTTTTAGAAATGAGAAGGCCCCAAACAAAAAAACATTTACTCCGCTGGGAGAATCTTACACTTCTCTTTTCCACAGATTGAAACAGTTGGGGATGCTGACCCCAGTTGAATCCAAAGCACCAAATCCTCTTCCCAGAAACCTGGACCACTCTGTCAGCTGCGAGTATTGCTCAGGATGCCGGGGCACGATACTGAAAAATGTTGGAAGTTGAAAAACGCAATCCAAGAGCTCATTGATAATCGTCGTATTGAGGTACAGGCTCCAGAGGCCCCGAACATCAATCAAAATCCGTTACCAGCGCATTATGAGGCCAACATGATCGAACTGGTACATAAGGGGGCAGAGCCTAAGAAACCTTCGCAGGTGGTTATGATGATTCGTTTTACGGAAACCAAAGAAAAGACAGTGAGTGCAAGGCCAGTGGTTCAGTTAAAAGCAGTAGAAGACAAGCCAGTGCTAGTAATGGGAAAAGGACCGTTTGTGGCCGAGAAAAAGCAGGATCCAGTCAAGATAGTGGTACCAAGGTCAGTATCCACGCCCGTGGTGGTTGTGAAGGGAGTCTATGTAGAGCCGGTTGTCATAAAACCGGTAGTCCAGTTACCCATGGTTGATAGCAAAGCCGTACCCTGGAAATATGACAAAGTAGTGGTGACATACAAAGGAAAGGAAATTGAGGAAGAAAGTTGTGAAGCATAGGGACTGACCCGGTCAGGACGTTGTTTCGCCCCTGAAGAGTTGAGAAAAGCTAAGGGCGCAAAAGACAATCCAGTGCCAGTTAAAAAAGCTGTAACAGAAGAGGAAGCAGAAGAATTTCTGAAAAAGATGAAAGGACAAGATTATTCCATTGTTGAGCAACTGAGAAAAACACCGGCCCAAATCTCGTTGTTGTCATTATTAATTCACTCTGATGAGCATTGCCGAGCTTTAATGAAGATATTGAATGAGGCTCATGTGCCTGACAAAATCTCAGTAAACCATTTAGTGACAATTGCCAACAAGATCTTTGAAGTGAACAGGATAGCATTTTCTGATGATGAATTGCCTATGGAAGGCACAGAACACAACAAGGCTCTCTATTTGACGGTCAAATGTGAAGGTTCAATGGTTACTCGGGCACTAATCGATAACGGGTCGAGCGCTAATATTTGCATGTTATCCACATTGAACAAGTTAAAGATTGATGAGGATAGAATCCGCAAATATAGCATTTGTGTTCGAGGGTTCGATTGAGGGGGAACAAACACAGTAGGGGATATTGTACTCGAATTGACTATTGGCCCAGTCGAGTTCACGATGGAATTTTAGGTGTTGGATGCTGTAGTATCCTATAATCTTTTGTTGGGTCGACCGTGGATTCATGCGGCAAAAGCCGTGCCCTCCACACTGCACCAAATGATCAAATTCGAGTGGGACAGACAAGAAATTGTGTTACATGGGGAAGATCCCACATGCGCCGTGAATGATGCCATTATACCCTTTATAGAGACCGAAGATGATAAGGGGCCATGGGTGTATCAGATCCTCGACACGGTTCCGGTGAGCAGGTTGCTTGAGGGTAAAAGCATGCCATGTCCCAGGGTGTCATCTACGACCGTCATGGTAGTATCAGAAATGTTGAATAACGGGTTCGTGCCCGGGAAGGGTTTGGGGGTTGAACTGCAGGGCATTACTCAACCTGTGTCTTTGCCTAAAAATCTGGACACCTTCGGGTTAGGGTTCAAACCAACAGCAGCAGATGTCAGAAAGGCCCGTAAATTGAAGAAGAAAGCTTGGGTGCTCCCTAAACCAATTCCTCGATTGTCCAGGTCCTTCGTCAGACCGAGTATTAAGAAACAATCATTGGCAAAGATGTCAGGTTCGTTAATTGAGGCGGATGGGAATTTGGATAAGGTGTTTGAGAAAGTATTTGCTGAAGTAAACATGGTTGAGGCCGGAGAAGGGTCAAGCAGAGCAGACATACAGTACATCGGACCACATGCTAACATCAACAATTGGGAAGCTACTTCTCTTCCAGTTCGGAGGGAGTCGTGGTAGTGGGTTTTGTTTTCCTTTTGTCACCTGGATTATTCCAGGGTTTGTAATCCAGTTGTTATGTTCCGTCCGTTTGGATGAGTTAAAACCTTGTTGTCTTTACGTTTAATGAAATGCAATTTTCTTCGTCCCTAATTCTCTTTCCATTTTCTTTTCTTTTCTTTGTACAGTTCTTTTTATGCTGATATCAATGACATGACATGCATGAGGAATGTTCGGCCCAGTTTTAAAAGCCAATCTAGTTCAGAAGTAATAATACAAGAGATCGAGTGTGATGATGGGATGGATTGTAATAATGATGAAGCTTATGAGGAAATTAGTAAAGAATTAAGTCACTTTGAAGAAAAACCCAAACCTAACCTAAATGACACAGAAGCAGTTAATCTAGGGGACCAAGACAATGTACGGGAAACTAAAATAAGTGTTCATTTGGAGCCACAACTCAAGGAGGAGATAATTAAAGTATTGCATGAATACAAAGACGTTTTTGCATGGTCATATGATGATATGCCGGGTCTAAGCACCGATTTGGTGGTTCATAAATTGCCCACTGATCCAGCACTCCTCCCTGTCAAGCAGAAGTTGAGAAAGTTCAAAACAGACATAAGTGTGAAGATCAAAGAAGAGATCGCCAAGCAATTTGAGGCAAGGGTCATTCAGGTTACACGGTACCCCACTTGGTTAGCCAATGTCGTGCCTGTGCCAAAGAAAGATGGCAAGACCAGGGTGTGCGTCGATTATCGAGACCTTAACAAAGCAAGCCCAAAAGATAATTTCCCACTGCCCAACATCCATATACTGATCGACAATTGTGCCAAACATGATATTGGCTCTTTTGTGGATTGTTATGCGGGTTATCATCAGATTCTAATGGATAAGGAAGATGCAGAAAAGACGACATTCATCACGCCGTGGGGAACGTATTGTTATCGGGTCATGTCGTTTGGTTTGAAAAATGCTGGGGCAACTTATATGAGGGCCATGACAACTATCTTCCATGATATGATACATAAAGAAATTGAGGTATATGTGGATGATGTGATCGTTAAGTCCAGACAGCAATCTGACCATGTCAGAGATTTGAGAAAATTCTTTCAAAGGCTTCTCAGGTACAATCTTAAGCACAATCCTGCGAAATGTGCTTTCGGGGTGCCATCTGGGAAGTTGTTGGGATTCATAGTTAGCCGGAGAGGTATTGAATTAGACCCGTCAAAGATCAAAGCTATTCAGGAATTGCCATCTCCAAGAAACAAAACCGAGGTGATGAGTTTGTTGGGAAGACTGAACTATATCAGCAGGTTCATTGCTCAGCTCACGACAACATGTGAACCAATTTTCAAATTGTTAAAGAAAGATGTCGCGGTCAAATGGACTGATGAATGCCAGGAGGCTTTTGATAAGATAAAGGGGTATTTGTCAAACCCACCTGTGTTGGTCCCACCAGAACCAGAGAGGCCTTTGATTCTGTATGTGACAGTTATGGACAGTTCATTCAGTTGTGTACTGGGGCAACATGATGTTACGGGCAGAAAGGAGCAGGCTATCTACTATCTCAGTAAGAAGTTCACATCTTACGAGGTCAAGTATACTCATCTGGAAAGGACATGTTGTGCCCTAACTTGGGTGGCACATAAATTGAAACATTACTTGTCATCTTATACCACTTACCTTATATCTCGCTTGGACCCATTGAAGTATATTTTCCAGAAACCCATGCCCACAGGAAGGCTTGCAAAGTGGCAGATCTTACTTACAGAGTTCGACATTGTCTATGTGACACGGACTACCATGAAAGCACAGGCATTAGCCGATCACTTGGCTGAGAACCCCGTTGATGAAGATTATGAGCCTTTGAAAACTTATTTCCCTGATGAAGAGATAATGCACATTGAAGAATTAGAACAAGCTGAGAAGTCGGGATGGAAACTTTTCTTTGATGGGGCTGCAAATATGAAGGGTGTGGGAATAGGAGCAGTACTTATTTCGGAAACAGGTCAGCATTACCCCGTTACAGCTCGGCTTCGTTTCTACTGTACAAACAACATGGCAGAATATGAGGCGTGTATATTGGGATTGAGATTAGCTGTGGATATGGGTGTACGGGAAGTCTTGGTCATGGGTGACTCGGACTTACTGGTACACCAGATTCAAGGGGAATGGGAAACACGAGGGACTTGAAGCTTATACCGTATCGACAATGTCTGCATGAGCTTTGCCAGCGTTTTCAGGCCATAGAATTCAGACACATTCCAAGGATTCATAATGAGGTTGCTGATGCTTTGGCTACTTTGGCGTCAATGTTGCACCATCCAGATAAGGCCTATGTTGATCCATTGCAGATTCAAGTCCGTGATTCAGCATGCTTACTGCAATGTGATAGAAGAGGAAATCGATGGAGAGCCATGGTTCCATGATATCAAAGAGTACATCAAAGCGGGAGTGTATCCAACGCAGGCCACCGGTGATCAGAAAAGAACAATTCGACGGTTGGCAAGTGGGTTTTTCCTTAGTGGAGGAGTACTGTACAAAAGAACGCCGGAGCTCGGTTTGTTGAGATGTATAGATGCACGGCAGGCCACAACTATCATGACTGAGGTGCATTCCGGAGTTTGTGGACCACATATGAGTGGGTATGTTCTAGCAAAGAAGATTCTCCGAGCAGGTTATTATTGGCTCACGATGGAGCGAGATTGTATCAGTTTTGTGCGTAAGTGTCATCAATGCCAAATACATGGAGATTTGATTCATGCTCCACCATCAGAATTACATGCGATGTCTGCGCCATGGCCTTTTGTCGCATGGGGCATGGATGTTATTGGGCCAATTGATCCAGCAGCATCAAATGGGCACAGATTTATCTTGGTAGCTATAGATTATTTTACCAAATGGGTGGAAGCGAAGACATTCAAGTCTGTGACCAAGAAGGCTGTAGTTGACTTCGTGCATGCAAATATCATATGTCGGTTTGGGATCCCAAAGGTAATCATCACAGATAATGGGGCTAATCTTAATAGTCATTTGATGAAGGAGACAGGTGAGCAGTTTAAGATTGCTCACAGGCACTCTACTCCGTACTGTCCCAAGGCAAATGGTGCGGTTGAAGCGGCCAATAAGAACATAAAGAAAATACTTCGGAAGATGGTTGAAGGATCTAGACAATGGCACGAGAAATTGCCTTTTGCATTGTTAGGATATCGCACCACTGTGCGTACCTCGGTAGGGGCGACTCCTTACTCATTGGTATACGGTACCGAGGCGGTAATACCCGTAGAAGTGGAAATCCCATCTCTGTGAATCATTGCAGAGGCTGAAATCAATGATGATGAATGGGTGAAAAGCCGTCTTGAGCAGTTGAGTTTGATCGATGAGAAAAGATTGGCATCAGTGTGTCATGGCCAACTGTACCAACGAAGAATGGCAAGAGCATACAACAAAAAATTACGTCCAAGGAAATTTGAAGTCGGGCAATTAGTACTGAGGCGGATCTTGCCTCATTGGTCTGAGGCAAAAGGAAAATTTGCCCCAAACTGGCAAGGACCATTTGTAGTAACCAGAGTGTTGTCTAATGGAGCATTGTATTTGACAGATGCGGAAGGAAAATGTGTAGAAATGACCATCAATTCCGATGCGGTCAAGAGATATTATGTATGATTTCTTTATTTTTCTAAATGTATCTGTTCGTATTTGGCATATCTTAAAGATTGAAATGATGAAGGCATTTTGTTCTGCTATCCAAACACTCATATCCCTTGTTATCCCCTTCGAGCCTTACTTATTTTTCATGCACCTCTTTCGGAATCATCGGCATTATCAGAGAACACAAGTGTCGAACATAAAGAAAAAAAAGGGGAAAGAAAAGAAAAGAAGAAAAGAAAAGAAGGAAAAATGAAAAAAAAGGGAAAGAAGAGAAAACATAACAACGTAGTCTCTATGAAGTGAACTACGTTTGACTTGATCCCGAAAGGGTACGTAGGCAGCCTTACTCCGAGGTTCAGTCATACCAAATAGAAATCCAAAAATCCCCAAGCAAGAAACTGGGGCAGAAGTGGTGATTGTTATGAAAGTTGGATTCCGAAAGTTGTAATTTGAACCTGTTTGAATTGTTTTGAGCCTTTTATACCTTTCTTTCTAAATCAATCCAAAAGCCTACATTACGGACCGAAGAAAGACCTTATGATCAGTTTTGAGAAATGCCAAGATGAACAGGTAGGAATAACCCACGACAGGGGCAACACTCTGGTTCGAGCAAGAAGAACAAAAATAAATGAGAGAGTCTTATGGGTGAAAACCCTCACGGGCACCGTAAGGCAATGGGAGCTGAGAGAAAAATAAATGAGAGAGTCTTGTTGGTGAAAACCTTTACGGGCACCTCAAGGCGAAGGTGAGATAAGAAATGGAAAACTGAGAAAGGTATGTTGATAGAAACCGTTTCGCGGTACCGCAGGGAAACAAGGTGAAGGTCTAGATAAATCAAACAAGTGATGGATGTTCTGGGCAATGAGGTACGGCAATTGAGAGTTGTTTGTTTGGACAGATTGGGCTGATTAATCCAAAATGCATGTCTTGACCATTGGTACTAGTTGTCTCGTTCAGATAAGTTTCTTTTCTTTCTCTTTTCAAACAGTCATCTGGTTTTGGATTCTTCTTATCCTTAACTCAAAAATCATGGCATTTCATTTTCTTTTGAGGGTTTTATCTAGCTGAGATGTTTCAGTGCCAGTTTTGTTCAATGCAAGCAGAAAGGACTTCAAAGTTCACTACCAGCTTCTAGAATTGTAAAGCACAACGTGGTCAGAGCATGTCAAAAACAACTTGATGTCAAGTGGAATACAGGGAATTAACGGAAGTTTCATCGGTAAAATGATTGGGAAATGTCGTGGGAAAGGCGAAAGCTCAAACAAAAAGGTCAGAAAAGTGAAATAACAGTAGAGGTGTAGAACATTTAGGTTGCCAGAGGTTGGGAAATTTAAAAGTTGGTCAGAAAGTCACGCGGTTTAGGGTCAGTGCGTGGAAATTAGTCAACACAAAGCAAGGCAGTGGAAGGATTTTTCAGCAAGAATGCCATCAACAAACCACCGTTTTAAACTGACAAAATTTTCTTTGATTGAGCAGGGGAAGAAAAGTTAGTTGTTGAAGAGGAATTCTCCAGGAGGGAAAAACAAGCACTAATCAGGATAAATGCAAGTTGTCAGGAGTCCGCCTGGAGAACAGAGACGTACTTTTTTAAGTTTGACATCAGGAGTCCGCCTGAAGAACGGAGACATACAGCTTAAATTTTAAAAGTCAGGAGTCCGCCTGGAGAACAGAGACATACTTTTCAAGCATTGAAGTTGGGAGCCCACCCAGATAACAGAGGCATACATTCAGTCTTTACATTTCAAGAGTTGAAGTTGGGAGCCCGCCCAGATAACAGAGGAATACATTTCAGTCTTTTCATTTCAAGCATTGAAGTTGGGAGCCCGCCCAGATAACAGAGGCATACATTTCAGTCTTTTCATTTCAAGCATTGAAGTTGGGAGCCCGCCCAGATAACAGAGGCATACATTTCAGTCTTTTCATTTCAAGCATTGAAGTTGGGAGCCCGCCCAGATAACAGAGGCATACATTTCAGTCTTTTCATTTCAAGCATTGAAGTTGGGAGCCCGCCCAGATAACAGAGGAATACATTTCAGTCTTTTCATTTCAAGCATTGAAGTTGGGAGCCCGCCCAGATAACAGAGGAATACATTTCAGTCTTTTCATTTCAAGCATTGAAGTTGGGAGCCCGCCCATAGAACAGAGGCATACATTTCAGTCTTTTCATTTCAAGCATTGAAGTTGGGAGCCCGCCCATAGAACAGAGGCATACATTTCAGTCTTTTCATTTCAAGCATTGAAGTTGGGAGCCTGCCCAGATAACAGAGGCATACATTTCAGTCTTTATATTTCAAGCATTGAAGTTGGGAGCCCGCCCAGATAACAGAGGCATACATTTCAGTTTTTAATTTTCAAGTGTTGAAGTTGGGATCCCGCCCATATAACAGAGGAATACATTCAGTCTTTAATTTCAAGTATTGAAGTTGGGAGCCCGCCCATAGAACAGAGGCATACATTTCAAGATCAAGTCAGAGGACAATAAAACAGAAGGTTACAACAAGAATCCTCAGCAGGAAACAATAAAATCCCAGCACCGAGAAACAGAAGGTCACAAGAGGTCCCAACACAAATTCAGGCGCATGACTCAAAAGGAAGAAAAGACGCATTTTGAAAGAAGCAGCTGGTGAACATTAAATCATGCCCAGCATAACAAGTCTGATGAAGATAATCGCGTCCCCGGAGGAACCGCCAAAAAGCTTAATGAAGAAAGCCATGTCCCCAGCGGACCGAACAAAATGATGAAAACTGGTATTCAAAAAAGCCAAGGGCCAGAAGTCTTGGTAAAAAGGCACCAGAGGAAACACAAAACGACAAAAAGCAAGGCAACCGGAGCAAGGGGGAAAACAGATAAGATTCTGTAATTTCTAGCTTAGTCTAGCTTCTTATTTTTTAAAGCATGGTGTAATAAGGAGGTCAGCAAACAGTAAAAGTAGCATGCAACAGCAGTAACAATGCAGTCTCATGGTAGTCCCAGCTACCAAAGCTTCCTGAACTACATTGACCTGATTCCTATTTAGCCCAGGATATGTAGGAAACCTTTAAAGCAAAGGTTCGGTCAAATCTTTTTCAAAAAAAAAATGCTTCAATGGAGTACTCGGAAGGGCAAAAATCGCTCGCTTTATCTTTGCACGAAAACCCTTCGTGTCTTCGGGCAAAGAGGGGCAGCTGTAAGCACGTGATTTTTGCCCTATATGAGAATTACTCCCAAAAAATAAAAAATAAAATGATTTTTCTTTGGTGTGCAATTTTGTGATATTTTGAATAATTATTTGTATTTGTCTGTGCATGTTTATTTGCTAAATTAATAAAAAATACAAAAATATGTCGCATTTTTCATGTAGGATTTAATTCTACAATTGTTAGTAATTAAATTTGTTTTACAAAAATTAAAAATTACAAAAATAGGCATCGTTTGCATTTTTAGCATTTAATGTCCAAATATACAATTTTATGCTTAATTAATACTTAATTGTGTGTTAATTGTTATTGGGAGTTAATTTGCGCTTTTATAACTTAATTTAGTTCTTAATAATAGTTTAAGTATTTTTATAATTTAGTTTTAGAAAAATAAAAGAAGAAAAGAGAGCGAAAATATAAAGAAAGTCGGAATTGGGCATCTTCTTCAATTTCAAGCCACATGCCCAAAAAAAAATGGCCCAATCTTCCCTACGACCCAGTCCATTTCGAACTGGGTCGACCCAATCCATAACCCAAAAGACCCAAACCCCTTTTGTCTTACATTTTACAAAACAAAACAAAAATTAAAAGACAAGAAACCCTAAAACTAAAGAAAACATCCGCCCCCACACCCATTTTTGCTCTTTCTTCTCCAAAAGCTCAAAGACCCCATCCATGGCTGCCCTCGTTACTTCCCTTCAAACTCGACGACCATGGCTTCTTCAGTTGGTGCTGCTGCTCTTTCTTCTTCCTCGACCTCACCTTCGTCATCTTCTCCGCCATTGTTGCGTCGACCATAGTTGCTCACGCTGCTGTTACTGCGCTGCCTTCGGCCTCATCAGCCTCGTCCAGTTCCCCCCCGTTGCTGCACCTTCACGATTTAGCGAGCAGCCATGACTGCGACGAGCTGCGACGAGCTGCGACGAGCAGCCATGAGCGTTCAGCTGCGACGGGCAGCCATGAGCGTTCAGCTGCGACGAGCTGCGACGAGCAGCCATGAGCGTTCAGCTGCGACGAGTTGCGACGGGCAGCCATGAGCGTTCAGTTGCGACGATCTGTGACGAGCAGCCATGAGCGTTCAGCTGCGACGAGACTGCTCCAAACGGATGATGATTGCTCCAGCTTCGGCGTGGACATGGATACCATTGCACCACCTCAATATCGAGCAGCTGTCCGTCGACTTCCCCGTCGACTTGGTCGCCGCTGCTTCTCCTTTTCCTCCAGTGATGCTGCGTCGAACCCCCATTGTTACTGTTGCGACGTTGCTTCAGTCAAGTTCTTAAAGTCGTTTGTTCGTCGTTAAGTTCGTTGTTGAGTCCGGGCAGATTTATTCCCATTATTGAGGGTTATCGAAACAGTCTATACAATCGAATTCGTCGCTGTTCATCTCCGGTTAGTAGATTTTTGAGTTTTATTTTATCCGTATTTTGTTTTGATATTTTCGAATCTAAAATCGGCAAATGTTTGTTTTGTTCATGTTTATGTTTAGATATTTGATTTTTGGTCTTGTTCATGTTCATGTATTTTTGTTGAATTAATTTTCAGATTTCAAATGGAAGTTAATTAGTTATTTTTCATGTTTATTTCATGTTTGTATTGTTGTTTAAGTGAACATTTGTTATTGTTTAAGTGAGTATTTGTTAGTTTGATGTTTGTTAGATTCAAATTGAAATTTAATTAACTATTTCTTCAATTTGTTTCATGTGTTTATGTATTGTTAGAAATTGTTAATATTGTTAAGTTTAAGCTTAAGTTCATAATTGTTTATTCGTCGATCTTGTTATTTGTCTAAAAGAATTTAGTTATGTTTAGAGAAATATGTTGGTTTAATCGTTTAAATCCATCATGTTTGTTGTTTAAAATAGATTTAATTCATGTTCATACTTTGTTTGATTGTTCTTGAATCCGAAATTTGTATAGCTTGATTTTCTTGTTTACCATTTGTGATTATTTCTTGAATTTGTCTCATAAAGTTTAATATAGGAATTGTTGTTGTAATGTTGTTAGAGTAGTTGATTTTAAGTTCAATATTATTGAATTTAGAAATCTAAATATACTTGTTTGTTGTTGTTGTTGAATCCAAAAATAGGATTGTTTGTTGCTAAAATATTGTTCAATCAAATTTTAGTTGTTCTTTGTTGTTCAATTTGTGTTCATGTGATTTGTTGTTGAAATGTTGTTGAAATCATGTTCATGTGCTTTGTTGTTGAAATGTTAAAGAAATCATGTTCATGAAATTTGTTGTTTGAACATTGTTAGAAATTGATCATATTGTCTATATTTTGGTTAAGTTTGATTAATTGATGTGTTATAGCTGATGGGTAGTTTGGTAAATTTGTAATACGTTCAGGGGTAGTTTGGTAATTTCAGTAAGATCGGAAGGGGTAGTTTAGGAATTGTACATTTTGTAATTGTTTATTTGAAGCATGGGAGACAAAATGAAATGGGGTGGGTTGTGATATGATTATTTAATATAAAGGGGGGACAAGATTTAATTTAAAGGGGAATCTTGCATTATTTTAAATGAAGCATGGAGGACAAAATGAAATGGGGTGGTGTGATATGTTTATTTAATGTAATGGGGATGAGTGGAAAGATAATGGGTTGGGTAGAGAAAAAGTATGGATTTTAATTAATTGAAAGGTTTATGGGATGGGTTATAAAAGAGAAGTCTTGAAATCAGATAGAAGGGGGACAGACAGAAAAAAAAAGAGAGATTAGAGAAAAAAAGAGCTGAACATTTATTCCGAAAAAAAAAACATTGAAACTCTCAAGAAAAGAAAAAAAAAACCTACAAAGAAAATAAAAAAAAAGTTGAAAATTAGAAGAGAAAGTAGTACACACCTGATAAATATTCTGGTATACTGGTGTAGAAATTAAGGGTTGAAGATTAACTAGCCTTTCAAAAATCTGAAAATTTCCCTTGGTTTCTGTCCGTTATTTTCGGCATTCCTGGATTTTATTTTGAATTTTTCAAATCTGTCACTGGAATTTTCGTTGACTGGTTATTGCTGGTTATTGTCGCTGTTGCTGTGTTACGTATTACGTTGCTGACTTTCTTCTTCTTGTATTGACAATATCAGGTACACAACTGTAATTTTGGCATTTTGTAAGCTGAAATGAAGAATGGAGTGTTAAATTTTTAAGTTAGTTTAATTTTTTTTTGTATTGTATTTAGGTCATTATTCTGTAAATCACTGTCATTTGGCATAATTAGGCATATTATAGCGACATATTAAATAATGCCTTAACCAGATTATTAGGAAATATATTTAAGCCCGGTTATTAATTAAAACTGTTTAATAACAAAAAATAGAAGAAATAACGTAAAAAATGGTGTTATTGAATCAGTTTGGCAAAAATTAACTAAATTCCTTATTCATAAGGTTTTTCGTCAACGATAAGTTAATCGGAATCATGTAGTCAATTTCAGTTAAAACATGAATTAGTTTGCGAATAAGTATTAGGACATGATGTGAATTAAAACAAAGTTAGTTAAGGTTAAATTGTTTAATTTTTTTAGAAATATGGTTTAGTAATCAAGTTTTTTTTTTCTTTCAATTTTCAGTATTTGTAAATAATTAGCTTCAATAAGCTTAAATCTTACTAACAATTTGAATTTTAATCCAACTATGGGATAATTAGTTTTTTTTTTTATTTTTTTTTATTTTATTTTTTGACTATTCCATGTTGTATTTATGATTATAATTTTTATTACTTTCTGTTAATATTTGTTTTTCTCTTCTATTTAATATGTTATTTTCAAGAATGTAGATATTGATTTTATATTTATAGATAAACTTAGTAATAATAAAAAAGTAGTCATTAAAGGATATTCTTAAAATAAGGAAGGATTTCGCTAAAAATAAATAGATGTAAATAATACAAATTTACAAGATTATCCAATCTCATTTATTTATTTAATTATTTTTAAAAAAAATTACTTAGAATTTGGGATGGATTGTTTAGTGAATTTCACTTCCTTCCTCAAAGATAATGACGCGCTAGACTCTTTAGGCGCGATTTAATTAATTTTACCTTCTTAAACTCGGATGCGCATTTCATGCGACCCAAATCTAAATCCTAAAACATTGAATAAAAATGTGTTCCGGATTGCGGGTGCATTTCATGTGACGTAATCCAAAGAAATGTTTTAAACGATGTTCACAATTTTTTTTAAAAAAATAATAATAATAATAATAAAGTGGTAAAAAGTTAAAATTGGCACATCGGTTCATAATTGTATTAAAATCAGATAAATAAGCCAAATATGACAATTGAGCGACCGTGCTAAAACCACGGAACTCGGGAATGCCTAACACCTTCTCCCGGGTTAACAGAATTCCTTATCCGGATTTCTGGTACGCAGACTGTAAAATGGAGTCATTCTTTTCCTCGATCCGGGATTAAAATTGGTGACTTGGGACACCCTAAATCTCCCAAGTGGCGACTCTGAAATAAATAAATTAATCCCGTTTCGATTGTCCTTTAATTGAAAAAAAAACTCCTACGCCCTTCGTGGGATCGGAAAAAGGTGGTGTGACAGTGATGAAGAGGTTCTGCTGAACTACAGATTGAGCAATTCGGAGCACATACCATCGTGGTACATTCCAGTTGAAGAAAAGGATTAAAGGAGGTGGAACTAAGATCATTATGATGGATGCATATTGAGTTCTGAAACATATATAAACAAGCATGTTTGATTTACCATTGCTCAGGCCAAGACAAAAGGAAGGCATTAATTTTGGTATGAGTATCAGCTTAACTAGTAATAACATTTATAGCTGACAAAGAAATTTTGCCAAGATATCGTCTTGCTGATTCCAGATAGAGTTGAACTTTGCCAGATCACGACGAATGGTTATATTTTCCCTTAGTTACAGAAAATAAAATGACAACAAATATCCAACAGATGAAACTGAACGTAAAAGGAAAGAAGAAGAAGAAGAAGAAAACGAAGGAGAAGAAGGAGGAGGAGAAAGGGGGCTGAAGTTGTTTAAAAAGTGGGTACAAGTTAAAAGTTTTAAAAAAATGAGTATAGGTTAAATGAGGGCGACCAAATAGGGAGCCCCGTGCAATTTTATTCGTTATTCACATTCCTAGCCTAACACATTGGGGTAAGTGCACTGATAGTCATTCTTGGGATGCTATTTGGGAGAAATTCAAAAATAGTCAGATTTATAATTGGTCATTCAAAATAGTCATAGTTTCAAAAGTTATCGAAATTTAGCCACTTTTCATGTAAAGATAAATTTGAACGAAAACACTGTTCAAAATCCGGAAAATGCTCTAGCATAATATACTAGAAGTCCAGTATAATATACTGGATGCTGGAGTCCCGGTATACTTTGCTGGAACTCTAGTATATTATACTGAAGCTAGCAAAGTATATTGGTCCAACATAATATGCTGGAAGTTCATACACAAGTGCACCGAACTCTAGAGCTGAAGTTTTTGTTTTGTAACCGGCGAACTTCAGCTCTAGAGTTGAAGTTTTTGTTTGTAACTGGCTAGAGCTGAAGTTGTTGTTTTTGTAACTGGCGAACATCAGCTTTAGAGCTGAAGTTTTTGTTTTGTAACTGACGAACTTCAGCACTAGAGGTGAAGTTTTTGTTTTTGTAACTAGCGAACTTCAGCTCTAGAGCTGAAGTTTTGTTTTGTAACTGGCGAACTTCAGCCCTAGAGCTGAAATTTTGTTTTGTTCAGCAATGTGTGATGAAGAGGTTCTGCTGAACTACAGACTGAGCAATTCGGAACACATACCATCGTTGTACATTCCAGTTGAAGAAAAGGATTAAAGGAGGTGGAACTAAGATCATTATGATGGATGCATATTTAGTTCTCAAACATATATAAACAAGCATGTTTGATTTACCATTGTTCAGGCCAAGACAAAAGGAAGGCATTAATTTTGGTGTGAGTATCTAATTAAGCTTAACTAGTGATAACATTTATAGCTGACAAAGAAATTTTGCCAAGATATCGTCTTGTTGATTCCATATAGAGTTGAACTTTGCCAGATCACGACGAATGGTTATATTTTCCCTTAGTTACAGAAAATAAAATGACAACTAATATCCAACAGATGAAACTAAACGTAAAAGGAAAGAAGAAGAAGAAGAAAACGAAGGAGAAGAAGGAGGAGGAGAAATGGGGCTGAAGTTATTTAAAAAGTGGGTACAAGTTAAAAGTTTTAAAAAAATGAGTATAGGTTAAATGAGGGCGACCAAATAGGGCGTCCCGTGCAATTTTTACTCGTTATTCACATTCCTAGAGTAAGTGCACTGATAGTCATTCTTGGGATGCTATTTGGGTGAAATTCAAAAATAGTCAGATTTATAATTGGTCATTCAAAATAGTCATAGTTTCAAAAGTCATCGAAATTTAGCCACTTTTCATGTAAAGATAAATCTGAACGAAAACACTGTTCAAAATCCGAAAAATACTCCAGCATAATATACTAGAAGTCCAGTATAATATACTGGATGCTGGAGTTCCAGTATACTTTGCTGGAACTCCAGTATATTATACTGGAGCTAGCAAAGTATATTGGTCCAGTATAATATGCTGGAAGTTCATACACAAGTGCACCGAACTCCAGTATATTATGCTGGATCGGTCTCTGTTGCAACAAAATAGTGGCTATATTTCAATGACTTGGAAAACACTGGCTATTTTTGAATGACCAGTCCGAAAATTGGCTAGCCCGTGCTATTTTGATATGCTATTTAGAGATTAATCAGTATTTATTTTATCCTGAAATTCTAAATTAAAAATCTTAACTACATATAATTCAGGAGAAAAATTGAACTGAAAAACTGAAATTCAAGAAACATTGGTTAATTCCTAAATAGCAGCCTGTTAGAGTGGCTAGCTGGTGTCATTTCTACTAACACCTTCATTGGCTCTCGAATAACAACCAAAATAATACTACAATAAATTAAAAGAGGTCAAATTACAAAAATAGATTAATAATGAAGTTGAATGGCTTAATTCTGAACAAATTAAACCCTATTATCTTCCTGGAAAAAAACTTCCCAACATTCTATAATTTCACCAAACCAATAAATATATAAGACGTCTTTTACAAATATCTTATATCTTACTCTGGATAATAAATGTATGTTAATTTTTTTTCTTTTCTTTTTTGTGGGGAGGGGAAAGATATAGAGAATTAAAAAAGAATTAGAGTTTGCACTGATAGAGGTTCTTTCTTAAAACTCTTGATACTTTTATCCAGTACAATACCAAAGCAAAAGAAATAATTAAACTAGCTAGCTATTCCAGTAAAGAGGTAAATTGGTTGAGAAGATTAGTTTACCATCTGACTACAATCTTCATGCCCTTCAGAGTTCGGATCATAAGTTTTTGTTCCACATGCACCAAGGAACAAAGCTTCGGAGATAGTGTATAGGATAAAATTGGTTCGTAATAAATGGCCGAATGATAGCATGTCATGTGGAATCGAAGACAGGTAAAAGGTGAAGCCAAGTAACTACTAGTACCGGGAACAGCAAGCTGCAATTAATATCGGATAAATACCGACGGGAGCCTTGTCAATGGGAACGGTTTGAATGTTTGCCATCGGACATCATTCAATGAAAAGTATTCCCTAATATTAAATGGACAGTCGTTGCAGAGAGTATTTATATTCATGTCCTGCCGTTACATATTCTTCAATGGCAAGTTTATTATCATTTAAGGGGGGGCTTGATCCTGGGATCTTATTTCTCTGGGTGCAACTATAAATAGTAGGCTCAATAACCATTGTAAGCGAAATTCTTGGCAAAACTTATGCTATATTTCATTCTCAAGCTTAATCAGATAACTTTATTTGCTCTTTTACATTATTCTTATTTCAGTCCTTGGAGGCATTGCTCTCGGAGCCAAGCTTGTCATTTCCTTCGCTTTTAACCGCTAAGTCTTATTTTTATACATGTTTATTTATCATTTTGGATCAGGTCATGGCATAATTAAAGCAAGCATTATCAGGGCCGCCTCTCATGACAGGATCATGTCATGGTATAATTGAATCAAGCATTATCAGACGCTTCCAACAACACAAATGGAAAGGTTCCGGCTCCTCCTGCGTTCCTGCAAATCAAACAACTCAAAAAGTTAATAAAAATACCCCGAGGGGTGAGGTCAGCTTCGATGGTGTCGGAGTGAACGAAAGAGGATCTAGTAACGATAATAGTAATTATCCCTTCAAAATTGAGCTCATGAGATTTATGAGGGAAATGAACGAACGGATGGAACAAAATGCTAAAGAGTTGGATCAGATTCCAGGCACATCACCAGTTTTGAAGGGGACAAATTCAAAAAAATATACTCAGTTGCCGTTTAAAGTGAGCGCATCACCTGAGTTAATTCTTAAGAGGTTTAAGATGCTGGATATACCAAAAATGATGGAAATTCGGACCCGTAGGTGCACATCACAACTTATACCACGACTGTGAAATAAAATGATTTGGTTGAACATGAGATCGAATCGGTTCTACTGAAGAAGTTTGGAGAAACCTTCATAAAGAGGCCCTGACATGGTGTTTACTCTTACCCAAACATTTAATTGATTCTTTTGAGATGCTTTAGATTGCTTCTTAAAGGCCCATCCTGGGGCCAGAAAGGTCCAGGCTAGGAAGGAGGACATATTTAGGATCACATAAGGTGAGTCTAAATTATTGTGGGAGTTCGTAATTAAGTTCGAGAAAGAATGGATATTGCTACCGGTCATACCAAATGAGTGGGTTGCCGAGGCATTCACAAAAGGTTTGAACCCAAGGAGCTCCAACACCTCCTGAAAGCTGAAGGAAAGCCTGCTCAAATTCCAAGTGACTATATGGGAAGATATTCATAATCGTTACAAGTTAAAAGTAAGGATAGAAGATGATCAGCTCGGGTTTTCGACATCAACCAGAGGACGTGACCGAGACAAGAACCAGGATAAGTTCAAAAGTGATTTCGATACAGATCGACGGTCTTCTAAAGGTCATTTCTTGCCTTATGAGAGAGCCAAGGGACGTTGCACCAAAGGGTTCCGATCCTCGATTATGTTTGCTCCTGATAGAAGGACCAATCGCGGTCGGAGCAACAGATTGTTACAAGGAAAAGAAGTACCAGGGGCCCAAAATTCCACATATCCCAGGTTATTGGATTTCAATTTCAACATAGCGTATTGGAATTAGTATCAGCAATGAGGAATATTAAAGAAGCATAATTCCCGAAGCCAATCAGATTCGATCCCATCCAGAGGGATCCTAACCTATAGTGCGAGTATCATGGTACTTAGGTCCATAGAACTATGGACTACCAACATCTTTGTAAAGAGGTGGTAACGTTATTCAAAACTAGCCATCTCAGGGAGTTCTTGAGCGATCGGGCCAAGAACAATTACGGCCGTAGCCGGGACGACGCAGATCCCTTGAAGATAGGAGAAAAACCTCATCGGTTGACTATCAACACAATTTTCGAAGGGAATAAAATCAATGGCGTGACCTTCTCGGCATCCAAGAAAACAAAGATATCAGTGACCCAAAACAAGAGACTCTATGAAGTCACAGAAGACCACATCACCTTCACGGATGAAGACGTCGATGGACTTCTTTTACCACATAATAACGCTATGGTAATTTCTCTCAATGTGTTATATTTTTATATTAAGGGTGTTTTGGTTGACCTAGGAATTTCAGCCAACATTATTCAATGGAGAGTGCTGAAACAAGCAAAGTTAACCGAAAACATCATTTCGGCAACAAAGCTCCTCACAGGATTCAATTTGGCAAGTGTAACAACCTGAGGAGAGATCCTGCTTCCCACAAATGCCGAAAGGGTAATCAAGACCACCTTAGTCGAGGTAGTAGACAACGGCATGGATTATAATATAATCCACGGAAGGCCATTGTTACATTAGATGAAGGATGTATGATACGCTCAAATTACACTTTAATTAAATAGTGTAAGGCGGTCGATGTCAAATATAATAACCAACAAGGTTAGAGTCGAATCCCACAGGGAATAGGTATGAAAAGGTTACTCAAATAGTGTGTTACTTGACTAAAGTCGTAACTCTATTTGGTTAATGGTAACAAGAGTATGAATTGAGTTTGGTTTGAAGAAATAACTAATTGTGAAATTGAGAATGTAAATAATTTGATTAAAGAAACCAAGGTTGTGTCCCCTTCAATGATGTGTAATACTCTCGGTGTTAATATGATATATTTCTAATGGAAGGTTCTTTTGATATGCAAATGATTTCTAAATGACTACCCAATATTTTCCAATAGTTGGGTAGTATTTTCTCTTTATGATTTATTCAAATATAAAAGAGTTGCAATTAAGAACAATCAATATATGCCAAATAAATTCACTTATTCCTAAGCGATTCTATTAAACAAGGTTTAAGCCTTGAGTCTTTGATATTTAATTCTACCAAATTCTAACTCACTTTCCCAAGCAAAGTAAGAATTTAATGGCACTTGTTAATGTTTGCAACCACCAACAATAAATGAAGAATGAGAAGTAAATAAATATCAACCAACCATTATACATACATTCAATGTTAAACACCCATTAACATAACACCCATTCAGGTTCCACAACCTTAGTATTTAAAGTTAGCTACACATACTAGAATACAAAAGGAAGAGAATATTTCATGCCATAAAGCTTACAAAGTGCAAGATTTTTCACCCAAAAGCTTCCAAAAGAGAGGAATAATAAAGCCTTGTATTGTAGCTCCAAAATCAGACAAGCTACCCCCACAAAACCCCAATAAATTTATTTATAGCGGGTCAAAACTCGGGACTAATTTGGACAAAAATACCCTTTCCGATTAAATATGTGATCGTATATCTGTCGCATAACAGACATGCAGTCCGCATTCTTGACATAGCCATCTCATTTTCAAACCCTAGGTTATGCGATCGCAGACTGGACCACATTTATTGCACTGGGCTTTGCCCACAAATCTATTCTGGTTTGCGATTCCCTTGAGCATTCTGCGATCCGCATGTTGGATTTGCGATCGCATGTCCACATTTGCGATGCATTTTGATCTTTTCTTGTCATTTTGTGGCTTTTTGATTTCATTTCCATGCTCTTAAGTCTGCAAACCTTATGCACTGCAAAAACACTAAGATTACATAAGCATAAAAGATAATTGCATCTAAAACATGCTAAAATCTAAGCAATTTGTATTAAATGTGCCGAAATTCTCAAGCACATCAATACCCCCAACTTTAACTCTTGCTTGTCCTCCAGAAACTAAAACGACACTATCATATTCTACACTCCATCTAAAAAGATATGAAACAAAAGTGAACGTGGATGGTGTTCATTGTCAGTACTACAAGCATGAAATTTTGATTGTTTTACCCTTCCTGAACCATCAATATTTACAAAGAAACTAATCAACTTGTGAAACATTGAGCCTCGACCAATTTGACAAAATGTTACCCTCAGCTGAGTGCACTTGCATTTGACTCAAAAACTCAACTTCTGTCCAACCTCACAATTCATATGCCCTCACTAGAAAGAAAGTCCAAAACTCACAACATTTACAATGTCAACAAAAAGGGACGAATTCACAAATACACTCACTCTCACAAAGAGTTTCAAGTGTTACAATATACTATACCATAGACTTACCCTTATTTTAATTCATCGCTTTATTCTAAGAACGTTTGGCTGGAGATCCCATAAGGACTTTTTAAGCTTGTAATGTAGGTTTAGGGAAGTGTCGGATAAGCATTTGGGTACAAGTGACTACACCCTCCTTGAACACTACTCACATTTTTTTTCTTGTTGCTCTTTGCTTCTTTTCAAACAACATAGCCTTCATTAGCTTCTACTTTTCCAACATTGAGCCACCTCAACTACCTCTTTTATTCTCCTCAAGACTCCTTATGTATATATACTCACAACTCTTTTTTTTCTTCTTTTTGTTTCACATGTTTTACTTTTGGAGCTTGAGTAGTTTCACATTTTGAGGTACACTTTCCTACACTCACTGCACAACCTTGCCAATTTCTGGCTTGACACCATACCCCCAACTTAGGCTTTTAGCCTCATTCTCAATGTTCAAGGAGGGACGGGTTCAAAAGAGGGAATTATTTTACATAAAGGGAAAGGTTTGTAATGAGGTAGCCAAAGAAAAGGTTAAAGGCTCAAATGGGGTGACTAGTGATACTATCTGTACAATGGGTGGCTGGAAATGCTAACTGGTTTTTCAAAAATCACAAAGATGGCCTAAGGTCATTTCTCCAACCAAATGTAATTATTATAAGCATAAAAAAACCAACTGGACAAGTTCTAGATGGCAGAAGTAAACACAAGAATTATTTACACAAAGACTTACACACATGGCACACGAACTGTTTGGCTCACATAGTTTAAAGCCCTCGAGTCAACACTTGGCAACTTAAAGCTTTCATAATATATACATGTATAACTCTAGGTAGACATAAAGTCATAGAGCGAGCCTCAAGTTCACATAGTTGATATCTTTTTTTAAATTAATGGAAGGGTATAAGCTATATATAGGCACACATGCTTGAAACTAGATAATTACACCAAACCAGCCAACATGCTTCATTCTACTGTCCTGGTTCTACTATTATACCCTTGGAAAAGAACCCGACGAAGAAAAACCAAGGGGAAGTCATTGATAATTACTAAAGCTGGACATGCAACTATCTACTTGTTTTTGTTTTTTTGTTTTTTACACACAAGGATAACTTATGTACTAAAACCACAAAACACCAATATATACAGAATCAAAAAACACAAATAAATACAAAAGTTGGCTTATATAGCACAAAAACATAAACATGTACAACAGTTGCCAATTTTACAAAAATATATACAAGGCTACCCCCCTAACTAAAAGGCATGCATTGTCCCCAATACATAAGAACGTAAATAGAGTTTAGGGGCTCCATGAGGCGCACTAAGCGCTATGGGAGTCGGAAGCCAGCTGAGTAATTGTAGGGTCACCCTCTGATGCTGAAGCTGGGACCGATGAGATCTCGGCCTGAGGAGTGACCTCCACTGATGGACGAGGGATATCTGGCTGACCCAATACTGGAGCTGGGGCCTGTGAGCTGCTAGCTTCGCCCGCTGATGGCTGAGTGGTCAATGGATCTGCTAGGGCGACCATATCTGCTAGCGAATGTGCTATTGCCACCTGAATGGCTGCTTCTTCATCATCCTCAACTGTTGAGGCAACAACCTGTTTGCCCTTCTCCTGAGGGCCATCATCCTCCTCGGACCATGAATCCTCCTCATACTCTCCCTTGTCTTCCTACTCACCTTCGGACTCTACAGAGTGCCCGGAATCTTCCTTAGAAGGAATATCAATATGTGTAGAGGGAGCTGGAGGCTGGGAAGCCCCAACAATCGGAGATGCAATATCTGTCATTAGTGTGGAGAAATCAAGAGCCAGGCCTGGTGCTACTGTGTCTACTCCCTGCTCTCCTTCCTTGGGCGGGAAGGATGATAGATCGAACTCCAAAGTCTGCATCTTGTGGAGCTCAGTCTTCATAGTGGCAACTTCCTCCCGGAGCTTTGGCAAGTCACTAACCTCTCCTCGCTCTATCTTCTCAACTCTCAACTCAAGATATTGCAAGCGATTCCCATAAGATGTCTGCTACTGCTGGAGAGCCGTCACTGAAGACTGGATAGGAGTCAGGGCTTGCTTGATGAGGGTAGGGAGACTCTTCAAGAGTTGGTCTACCTAATCATTGGCATGTTGTGCTAAGAGACCTAGCCTCGAGACAGCTGGCAGTGCAGTAGAGGGCTGAGCAATGGTGGACTGAGAAATGGACTGTGAAGTGGAAGAGGATGCAACTGTAGCCTGAAGAGACACCAGAGTCTTGGAATCTAAGGGTTCTACATCAGTAGGAACCTGAGTCTGAACCTCTGGGGGAGCAACATTTGTTGCATCATTGATGCGCGTGATATCAATATCCTTCAGCGCCTTCCCTATCTTGTTAGTGTGTGGCATGGTAGGGACTTTCATAGCCTTATAGAGGGATGTGATCAAGTAGGGGAATGGAAGTGACATAACTGTCTGTTTTTCCCGGATCCCTATCTCTCAGAAGATAAAATCACCCACATCAATCTTGATTCCCGCCATAATGCATGCAATGATAAGAGCTTTCTCAATGCTTATGTCAGTCTCGTTTTTGGACGGTATCAATCGAGAGGAGACAAAGCTAAGCCAAAATCTACCCTCTCGTGTGAGATCCTCCTTGAATATTTTATGCAATGGGTTGATCCAAGCAGGGGTCCCCTTGGCTATCACAGAAGCTATCCAGCTACGCTTATTATCCCGATTTGCCCATTTGGCGACATACTGTGCTGCACCCGGGCTCCAATCAGGGAAGTAAAACTCATTGATGGTCTCACTGTTGCAGAACATGCTCTTCTCCTGAACTAACACAGTGTCATAGAAAACCCTGTTACGCTTGTGGTGAGCAGTCCTGGAGGCTCCATATGAGGCATAAAATTCACGGACAAGAGTTTCATTATAGTCATCAGGCAGCTTAGTGAAGCACTCCCATTTTCTTGCTTTGATGTTCTCCCATATGTGTGGGTACTGCTCTTGTAGCCCATTTAAGCTCAGTTGTTTTTCGGCCAAGATTTTTCTTTTGGTTAGCCCTTCTCTATAAAGCTCCCTGGACCCTTCGACCCCAAACCTAAGCTGGAAGTCATCTCCTCGTTTCCTTCTTGTCTCAACTTATAGGTCAACTTCGAGCAAGGTTTCCTCCTCATTAGACTGGGAGGGAAGTGTAGCAATAGGGTCCGGTCGCGAACGTTTTGCTTGTTGAGTTTGACGACTGGAGGAGGCCCTTCTCTGGGCAGAGTCTGGATGTTTCCTGGGACCAATATCTGCACAGAAATGAGACATGAGCAACATGGTAGGCATTAATGAAAAGACAACAGAAAAACTTAAGAATGCGACACGTTATGCGGTTGCATAACCACTATGCGGACCGCAAACTCTCAGGCTATTCAAATGATGTAAGTATGCGATGGGTTATGTGATCGCATAACCTCTATGCAGTTCGTATTACCATCGCATACCTGATTGCTCAGAAAACAAAATCACAAAATATGATCGCAAAATCCACTGCAAAGTTGGATATGCGATTGCAAAATGGCCGCAACCAGCATATTATTAAACTGGGTATTCTGTGTCAGTATGCGGTGACTTTTCAGTCTGCATATCAATTATGCGATTGCAAAGTCGCCGTATTTTGTCATCTTCCTCAGCCTGCTAGTGTTTGCTTTTTTGACAGAAATGTGGACCGCATTTTAATTATGCGAGCCGCAAAATTCATCACTCCCAACGATTGAACTTAATTCTCAACAAAGGAAAACCTAATTTTTACTACCCAGCACCCCAAAGCACACTACTTAACCAAAATCACATTAAGAACAGATATGTAACTACAAAACACAAACAAGAAGAAAAAGAAAACAGGAAATTGAAACAAAGACAAAATTGAAATTAAAGCATACAAGGATGAAATCGGAGCAAGGAAAACATATCAGTGATGAGTTTATGAGCACACTTGGGAGATGATTTCACAGGTGTTTGCCTTACGTTCGTGATGCACTACCCGGTTTTCCTTCTCTGTTCTTTTATTTTTTTTTCTTTTTGTTTTTCATTTTGTTTTGTTTTTGATAAAAAATAAAAAAAAGTTTTCTTTTTTGTTTTGAATAAAGAGATGCGAAGGACGTACCTGAGCAATTTTCGATGGGTAAGTTACCGCATAACACACTATGTGACCACATAAGTGTCATGCGGTGGATTCAATTGCGTTGCTGGATGGCCAAAAATTCGGTGCACTATGCGATTGCATAATGGAAATGCGGTCCGCAAAGTGCACCACCTTGTCGCAATTTTATCACCAATTTTAACAAAATACATTGTATGGGTTTGCTACCACAATTCGGTCCGCATAGTGAAAATGCGAACGCATATGTGTAACAAAATTCCCAAGGTGGTTTTTCGTCCCTTTCTCATGCAATCTTACCCAGTGTTATGATCTTTTGAATCCCTTGCACTCTAACACACACTTTAAATTTCTCAATTAAATTTATCTAGCAAAAATTAAAAATTTAAAGGCCAAAAAGGGTGTTACCACACATGGGTTGCCTCCCATGAAGCGCTTGATTTAACGTCGCGGCACGACGAAGTTGGCGTTCCTTAGGATTCACTCGTTGCTCGGGCATGGACCATTATTGAGAGAGAACTGCTCCACCAAATCTTTTTCTCCATCTGTGCCCAAGTAGTGCTTGACTCGCTGGCCATTCACTTTGAAGGTTCGGAGCCTATCCTCCGATTCTAGATCCACAGCTCCAAAAAGGGAGACATTGACCACCTTGAACAGACCGGACCATTTCGACTTGAGCTTGCCCGGAAACAATTTGAGCCTTGAGTTAAAGAGTAAAACCAAGTCACCCGACTTGAACTCCCTCTTCAAGATCTTTTTGTCGTGGACAAACTTCATCCTTTGTTTATACACAACTGCACTTTCATATGCATGAAAACGGAATTCCTCCATTTCATTGAGTTGAGGTAACCTCAAATATCCAACTTCAGCCCAGTTCAAATTCAACCTCTTCAAAGCCCACATGGCTTTGTGTTCCAGTTCTACTGGTAGATGACAAGCTTTGTTGAAGACTAACCGATAAGGAGAAGTGCCAATAGGAGTATTGTACGCCATGCGATATGCCCACAATGCGTCATCTAGATTCCTTGACCAATCGGTCCTGTTTGCATTGACAGTCTTTGCTAGAATGCTCTTTATCTCCCGGTTGGAAACTTCAACTTGGCCACTTGATTGGGGATGGTAAGGTGTGGCCACCTTATGCTTGACGCCATATTTCTCTAGTAGCCCCGTGAAAGCCTTGTTATAGAAATGAGACCCTCCATCACTAAGAATGGCTCTAGGAGTGCCAACCCGAGTGAATATGTTTTTCTTTAAGAACGCGGTAACACTTCTTGCCTCATTGTTTGGTAAGGCAATTGCTTCAAGCCATTTGGACACATAGTCCACAACTACCAAGATATATTTCATCCCACAAGAGCTTACAAAGGGACCCATAAAATTAATTCCCCAAGCGTCAAAGATTTCTATCTCCATCACAAAGTGCATTGGCATTTCATGCCTCTTGAAGATTGATCCTTGCCTTTGGCATTGGTCACAAGCCTTGACCATTTGATTGGCATCATGATAGATCGATAGCCAAGAATAACCATATTCAAGCACCTTAGCCACTGTTCGATTTCCCCCATGATGACACACAATCGGTGAGTCGTGGCATGCCTTTAGAATTGGAATAATCTCTTTTTCTAGAACACACCTTCTGATGATGTTGTCAGCACAAACACCGAACAAGAATGGTTCTTCCCAATTGTATTGCCGACAATCTCTCAAAAACTTTTTCTTTTGATAGGATTCCTATCCATCCGGAATAAGGTCACTAACCAGGGAGTTAGCAATATCGGCATACCAAGAAGCAAAAGTGCTATATAGTGCCAATATGTGCTCATCTAGGAATGCATCATTGATTTCAAGATCTCCCTTTGGTCTCCCTTCCTCTTCAAACCTTGATAAATTATCCGCTACTTGATTTTGAGTTCCCTTGAGATCCTTGACTTCGAAGTCAAATTCTTGCAACAACAAGACCCACAGAATTAACCTAGGCTTCACATCCTTCTTTGCTATGAGATAGCGAAAAGCAGCATTATCTGTGTACACTATCACCTTGGATCCCAACAAATAAGCCCGGAACTTCTCAAAGGCATAGACAATGGCAAGAAGTTCTTGCTCAGTCACCGTGTAATTCATTTGCGCTTCATTGAGTGTCTTGCTTGCATGATAGACCGGGTGGAGAGCCTTGTTGTGACGTTGGCCAAGTATTTCTCCAATAGCTACACCACTAGCATCACACATGAGCTCGAAAGAAAGAGACCAATCGGGTGTGACAATAATAGGTGCCGTGGTGAGCTTTTTCTTCAATTTCTCAAAGGCTTTGAGGCATTTCTCATCAAACACAAATTTGGAATCTTTCTCAAGGAGTTGGCACATAGGATTTGCAGTCTTGGAAAAATCCTTGATGAAACGCCTATAAAATCTGTCATTCCCCAAGAAACTTCGAACACATTTAACGGAAGTAGGTGGAGGAAGCTTGGAAATAATCTGGAACTTTGCCCAGTCAACCTCTATGACATGTTTTGAAATTTTATGCCCCAATACAATGCCTTCATCCACCATGAAATGGCATTTCTCCCAGTTGAGCACAAGGTTGGTCTCTTCACATCTCTTAAGCACTTGTCTAAGATTGTTAAGATAGTGCTCAAAAGAGTCACCTACCACCGAGAAGTCATCCATGAAAACCTCTAGAAAATCCTCCACCATGTCGGAGAAAATAGACATCATACATCTTTGAAAAGTAGCCAGAGCATTGCACAAACCAAATGGCATCCGACTAAAAGCAAAAGTTCCATAAGGGCAAGTGAATGTTGTCTTCTCTTAGTACTCCAGTGCTATGTTGATTTGGTTGTAGCCGGAATATACATCGAGAAAGCAATAGAATGACCTTCCCGCTAGCCTATCAAGCATTTGAACAATAAAAGGCATAGGGAAATGGTCTTTGTATGTGGCACTATTGAGCTTCCGATAATCCATACACACCCTCCATCTGGTCATCGTTCTTGTTGGAATGAGCTCATTTTTATCATTTTCAATCACGGACATGCCTCCTTTTTTCGGCACACATTGCACCGGGCTCACCTAAGAACTATCGGCAATGGGGTAGGCTACCCCGGCATCCAACCACTTGATGATTTCTTTCTTTACCACATCTTGCATGGATGGGTTCAACCGTCGTTGATGTTCCACACTTGGTTTCGTCTCACTCTCTAATTGGATCTTGTGTTCGCAAATTCCAAGGGGAATCCCTCAGATATCCGCAATTGTCCATCCAATAGCTTGCCTATGCTCCTTCAAGACTTCCAACAATTGTTCTACCTGCACATCATTCAACAAAGAAGAAACGATTACCAGTAAAGTATCATTTGAGCCAAAAAATTTATACCTCAAGTGTGGTGGAAGTGGTTTGAGCTCTAATTGCGGTGGCTCAATAATAGAAGGCTTTGCGGGAGGAGTGGCTATATTCTCCAAGTCAAGAGAGAGCTTTGTCGGAGCATAAGTGTAGGACCCAAGCCCATCCAATGCATTTACCGATTCCATATATCCTTCCATATCTTCAACATCAAAGTTCACCAAAATAGCCGACAACGCCTTACCAAGGCATTGTTCTTCCATCTTCATTTCAACCGCATCTTCAACTTCATCAACAACATCAATCACCGAGATTCTCTCATATTCATGTGGTAGTCTCATACCCTTTCTTGCTTGGAATGTGATCTCTTCATCATTTACACGAAATTTGATCTCATTCTGTTCCGAATCCATTAGTGCTCTTCCTTTAGCTAGGATTGGTCTCCCCAAAATGATAGGGATCTATTTGTCAACCACACAATCAAGGATTATGAAATCGGTGGGTAAATGAAACTTTCCCACTTTAACATGTACATCATCAACATTTCCTACCGGTCTCTTTATGGAATGATCGGCCATTTGCAATCTCATACTTGTAGGCCTTGGCATACCTAACCCTGCTTGCTTGTAAATGGCAAGATGCATCAAGTTGATGCTAGCCCCATTATCACAAAGGGCTCTTGCAAAATCATGTGCCCCAATAGCACAAGGAATGGTAAAAGCTCCCGGGTCTTTTTTCTTTTGAACGGTAGATGTTGCAATGATGGAACTAACCTGGTGAGTCACATTAACCACTTCCGTTTTGGTGGCTCTCTTCTTGGTAATCAAATCTTTCAAATTTAGCAAAACCCAGCATATCTTGAAATGCTTCCACAAATGGAATATTCACCGATAATTGCTTGAGAATGTCATAGAATGTTTTGAGTTTGCTATCATCAACCTTCCTAGCATGTCTTTGAGGGAATGGAGGAGGAGGTCTAGGAATAGGTGGTAGAGTTTTTGGTGTCTCGTTTACCTTTTCTTTTACCTCTTCCTGGTTTTCTTGTTGCACCTTCAACTCTTCCGGAACCTTTTCAACTTCAACAACACTTGGCTCTTCAACCTTAACTTCATGTTTGGACTCTTCAACTTCAACCACTTGTTCACTCCCTCATTGTAGTACCTTCCCACTTCGAGTAGTAATATCCATGACATGAGAAGTTGGACCACTCCCACTACCCTTGGTGTTCGTAATTGTGTCACTTAGAAGTGTCCCTTTTTGCTTCGGATTTTGTTCCCTAGAGAGGTCTTTCATTTGCATCTCCAATTTTTGAATGGATGTGGTATGAGAACCAACAAGCTCGGTCATATTCCTCATAGAAGTGTCGGACTTCTCTTGATTTTGCAGTACCCGTTCAAGCATACCTTCAAATTACCTTGACCCTTTGGAGGAACATAAGGGTTTGAACTCCGATTTGGGAAGTTGTTGTTGTTCCAATTACCTTGATTTGAGCCGTCTTATTCATTTCTCCACTGTTGGTTGCCTTGCCCTTGTGGGTGAGGCCTCCATTGATTTTGTTGTAATTGACCTTGGTATTGTTGCCTTTGACAACCTCCTTGAGAGTTGTTGACATATTTTGCCTCCTCAAAGTCTTCATTTGATATGGGTTGCACATCTTCCACCACATCTACTTTCTTCGTTTGGCTTTCTGTGAACATCTTTGTCAACATATTGACATTTGTGGAAAGCCCTGCAATCACTTGATCCCTCTCTTGATTTTCCTAGATCATGGTGGTCAAGGAAGGAGATCCATATGCAATTCCACCCGTGGTGTCCTCTAAGCGCCATGCTTGATTCTGCTTTGCCATTTTGTCTAGTATTTGTGTGACCCTTGCAAATGATTTATCCATGAAAGATCCGTCAGCTGCATTCTTAGCTATAGATTGGTTTATAGGATCCAAGCCCATGTAGAATTTTTCCAATAAAATAGAATCCGTAAAACCATGGTTGTGAGACCTCACCAAATATAACTTGAACTGATCCCATGCCTCATGTAGATGTTCTCCTGGTACTTGCTTGAAAATGAAAATTTTATCCCGGAGCTCAGACTTCTTACTTTGCGGGAACCATTTAGCTAAGAATGCCCGGACAAGTTCAGGCCAAGAATGAATGGAGTTTGGTGGCATATTCTGAAGCCATTTCTTTGCATCCCCAGCTAGTGAGTACTTGAAGCACCTCAACCTTAGAGCATCATCAGAGACGATGTTCTGCTTATGCATCGCACACATACCCAAGAAGTTTCTAAGATGTTGTGTCGGATCATCATCAGTGGAATTCTTGAAAAATCCCTCTGCTTTGAGCATAAGGATTAAACCATGTTCCACCTTGAAAGTTGCAGCGCCAACGGCCGGAGGTACAATAGTATTTGTATGCTCAATGTACTCCTCTATGTCCGCAAAAAGATTTTCTTCCATTTTTGCCTCCATTTCTTCTTCAAATTCGGCCATATTTTCCTATCAACACCAAGCAAAACAAGCAAAGTGTGATGGAATAGACTAAGACGTAAAGTAAAGCACACACTAATTAGTCATTTCAAAATCGTATTTCCCGATAATGGCGCCAAAATTTGATACGCTCAAATTATACTTTAATTAAATAGTGTAAGGCAGTCGATGTCAAATATAATAATCCAATAAGGTTGGGGTCGAATCCCACAGGGAGTAGGTCTGAAAAGGTTACTCAAATAGTGTGTTACTTGACTAAAGTCGTAACTCTATTTGGTTAATGGTAATAAGAGTATGAATTGAGTTTGGTTTGAAGAAATAACTAATTGTGATATTGATAATGTAAATAATTTGATTAAAGAAACCAAGGTTGTGTCCCCTTCAGTGATGTGTAATGCTCTCGGTGTTAATATAATATATTTCTAATGGAAGGTTCTTTTGACATGCAAATGATTTCTAAATGACTACCCAATATTTTCCAATAGTTGGGTAGTATTTCCTCTTTATGATTTTTCCAAATATAAAAGAGTTGCAATTAAGAACAATCAATATATGGCAAATAAAACCCACTTATTCCTAAGCGATTCTATTAAACAAGGATTAAAGCCTTGAGTCTTTGATATTTACTTCTACCAAATTCCAACCCACTTTCACAAGCAAAGTAAGAATTTAATGGCACTTGTTAATGTTTGCAACCACCAACAATAAATGAAGAATGAGAAGTAAATAAATATCAACCAACCATTATACATACATTCAATGTTAAACACCCATTAACATAACACCCATTCAGGTTCCACAACCTTAGTATTTAAAGTTAGCTACACATACTAGAATACAAAAGGAAGAGAATATTTAATGCCATAAAGCTTACAAAGTGAAAAATTCTTCACCCAAAAGCTTCCAAAAGAGAGGAATAATAAAGCCTTGTATTGTAGCTCCAAAATCAGACAAGCTGCCCTCAAAAAACCCCAATAAATCTATTTATAGTGGGTCAAAACTCGGGACAAAATTTGGACAAAAATACCCTTTCCCGTTAAATATGCGACCGCATATCTGTCGCATAACAGACATGCGGTCCGCATTCTTGACATAGCTATCGCATCTTCAAACCCTAGTTTCCAAGTCTTCATCGCATTCACGTTTTGCGGTCCGCATTGCAGATGTGCGATCGCATTTTGCGTCGCATTTTCCACCTTCAGCAACCTTCATGACGAATTTGCGGTCCATTATGCTGCTTGCAAATAGGTTATGCGATCGTAGACTGGACGGTATTTCTTGCACTAGGCTTTTCCCACAAATATATTGTGGTTTGCGATTCCCTTGAGCATTTTGCGATCCGCATATTGGATTTACGATCTCATATCCACATTTGCGATGCATTTTGCTCTTTTTTTGTCTTTTTGTGGCTTTTTGATTTCATTTCCATGCTCTTAAGTCTGTAAACCTCATGCACCGCAAAAACACTAAGATTACATAAGCATAAAAGATAATTGCATCTAAAACACGCTAAAATCTAAGCAATTTATATTAAATGTGCCAAAATTCTCCGGCACATTAACATACCCTCAACATATCATTAACTGCTAAAATTCCCGACCTCGGAGGGAAACAAGCAGATAACAAGAGATCAAGCGGCAACAAGAGAGATGAACGAAGTGCTGATTTCCAGCAATAAAGGGAAGGAGCTCAAAAAATAGTAATTATAGGAACCAACGCCTGTTGTCGTGTTAAATGGAGATAATAAAGGTGAGGAGTCATCGGAATCCCACCAGGTACCGAGATACTTTCAGGTACTGGAAGAGACAGACATAACAAAATCCACTACAAAAGAACTCGAGCAAGTGGCTTTGTTCAAAGAATTCTTGGAAAGAAAGTTTCACTTGGGAACCAGACTCAACCCCGAACTAAGGTTAGGATTTATTAATTTCCTTAAAACTAACGTTGATTCTTTTGCATGGTCGCACTCGGATATGACAAGTATCCTATTAGAGGTAGTCGTGCACAAACTAAGCCTGGACCCGAATTTCCCTCCAATAGCCGAGGTCAGTAACAGGTTTGTTAAGGAATAGGTAACTCGACTACTCGACATCGGTTCAATCCGGGAGGTAAAGTATCCCGAATGGTTATCTAGTGTAGTTGTAGTTCCAAATAAGAATAACAAGTTTAGAATGTACGTATATTATAAAGACTTGAATAGGCGTGCCTTAAAGACTCCTTCTTATTGCCATAAATTGATCAAATGATTGATGCAACAGCCGAGTGTGAGTTAATGAGTTTCCTTGGTGCCTATTTCGGGTACAATCAAATCAAGATGAACCCGGAGGAGTAGGAAAGAACTTCATTCATAACGAACTTTGGCACATATTATTATAAAGTGATGCTCTTCGGGCTTAAAAATGTTGGAGCCACTTATCATAGATTTGTTAACAAGATGGTCGAGAAGAAAATAGGAAAAATAATAGGTATATAGATGACATGTTATTCAAGTCTTTGAATGCAGGTGATCATTTAAAACACCTCCAAGAAACCTTCAATATCTTGAGGAAGCATAACATGGGGGTCGGCTCTGGTAAGTTCTTGGGGGTTTTTGGTCTCACATATAGGGATCAAGGTGAATCTCGATAAAATCAAATCCATCAAAGACATCTTGGAGCAGTTAATGAGTGTAAAAGAAGTACAAAGGCTAACCGGAAGATTGGCCGCTTTAAGTAGGTTCATCTCTCGATCCTAAAAAAAAAGTCATCACTTCTTCGCACTTCTGAAGAAGAATAACAATTTTGAATAGACTCCGGAATGCCAGCAGGCCATGAAAGATCTGAAATGTTACCTATCAAGCCCCCCTCTACTATCAGAACCAAGGGAAGGTGAATAGTTGTTGATATAACTAGCTTTTTCGGAAGTGGCGGTAAGTGTCGTTCTAGTCCGAGAAGACGAAGGACTTGAACTGGCCAGGGGGCTTGGCTCTGAGGTCATAGAGATCAAATGTGATTCCCAACTGGTAGTAAACCAAGTGTATAGTTTTTTCGACACAAAGAAGGAACACATGCAGCAGTATGTGAATAAAGTCCAGGCATTGCTTGCACGATTTAGGGAATGTTCGATCACACACATTCCGATAGAAGAGAACGTGGAAGCAGATGCACTGGATAATTTGGGGTCGTCTACGGAGATGAAAGGATCTGAATTTTGTACTATCGTTCAACTTCTACACTCGGTATTGGATGTGGATGTCTATTGTTAAGTGAACACAACCAACCTAGTCTAAAACTAGAGAAATGAGTTCATCGAATATCTTTGGCATGGCAAATTGCCTGAAGACCCAAAGGCATGTCGAGCATTACGCACCAAGGTAGCTCGTTACTGCCTCATGGGTGGGCAATTATATAAAAGATCGGACCAAGACCTGTTGGCCCGATATGTAGGAGTCTCATAGGCAGATTACGTGATGAGAGAGGTCCATGAAGGAATTTGCATGAACCATTCTGGTGCAGATTCATTGGGACTAAAGCTGGTTAGGATAAGATACTACTGGCTCCGAATGGAACAAGACGCAAAGACGTTCATTCAAAAATGTGACAAATACCAGTGTTATGCATTTTTAGTGCACCAACCGGTGAAATTCTTGCATTCGGTCCTGTCCCCATGGCCATTCATTAAATGAGGGATGGATATAGTTGGTCCGCTGCCACCAAGTCTCAAAAATGTAAGATTCCTTTTAATTTTGACTAATTACTTCACTAAATGGGTTGAAACACGTCCTCACCAAAAGATAGGAGAGTGGGAAGTGGTCGCTTTCTGTGGGAACACGTAATCTGCCAATTCGGAATACCGAAGAAAATTGCATGCGACAACAAAACACAGTTCATTGTCTCAAAAGTCACAAATTTCTTGAAGACTTAAAAATCAAACGGATTACATACTCACCGTACCATCCGAGTCCTAATGGGAAGGCGGAGTCGACCAATAAGGTGATTATCCAAAACCTCAAAAAGAGGTTAGAAACTGCTAAAAAGCAAGTGCCCCAAATAGTTACCCGGCGTGCTATAAGCGTATCGGACAACAGCAAAATCAAGCACGAGAGAGACACCTTTCTCTTTCGTATATGGTGCGGAAGCTCTGATCCCGATGGAATTAGGGGAACCAACCTTATGGGTTGTTCAAACAATCGAAGAAGCATATAATGAAGCATTGCTGGTGAAGCTATATCTGCTCGATGAACGCAGGGACTTGGCACACTTGAGGATGGTGGGTCAAAAGCAAAAGATGGAAAGACACTATAATCGAAGGGCCAATCCCCATTACTTCAAAGTAAGAGACTTGGTATTAACAAAGGTAACTCAGAACACTCGAGAAATCAACGATGGGAAGCTGGGTCCAATATAGGAAGGACCCTACGGGGTTTCAGCTGTCACCGGCAAAAGGATTGTACGATATGAAAAATCAAGATGGAGCCAAATTTTCCATCAATTAGAACGTGACTCACCTCAAAAGGTATATTGCCGATGGATCCTATCTATGCTGAAAGTATGCGCTGTACTCTTTTTACCTGTGACCAAGTTTTGTCCCAATCCAATTTTTATAGCAAGGTTTTTAATAAGGCAGCAATGAAAAACATGTTATGAAGGGAGTGTCATCGGCAAAATTAAGACCTTTAAATGACAAGGCGTTGAGATCATAAACCACTATGGTATGGTTAAATAGTCTTTGGCTCGATGGCAAGTTCCTAATGGCAAACAAAACTTGCCATCGAACCAAAGACTATTCAACTATTCACGAGTTGTTTTCACCGACAAAGCAAGAATTCCAGTGTTCCAATCTGCATACTTCACATTCGAATACTAGGGGGAATAGTATTATATACAGCAGCAAGAATGCCACGAAAATCGGGGACTACGAGAACCGGGAACAAAAATGTCTCGTTGGGACCGGGGACTGCATTTCCAGCCCCGTAGAAAAAAGTTTTACAAGTTAGCTACATTTGTTGGAAGTTTCTTTTTTAAAGATTGAAGGAATAAAATTAAGTCCTTTTATCTTTATCTTGCTTCTTATCCAAATGATGACTTGATTTTATCATTTGCAAATTAATAAAAAACTTCGAATTCTTGTGCTGGAATGAACAGGAGACGTCCTCTTCAAGATCATTGTAAACATAAGAGGGTCCTCTCTTATGAAACCCTTATAGTAAATGGCTGATTCCGGAAGAATTTATGCCCGGAATCAGAAGCTATCAGATGAAAATGTGCTCGAAGCTTTACTAATTTAATGTAAAAAATGTGTCTTACACAATACTTAAGCAAAATTCTTATTTGTCAAAAGTGCCAAACTCGATAAAAAGTTTGGCATACTTACAAAAGTAAAAATAAAAATAAATGAAAAAATCTAAACATTATCGCCACCAGAGCTCAGGGAAGAGAGAAATCTACGCAACCCCTCCTCCCTCCAGGGAAGTGGCCGAATCAGCCGCTAATTAGGGACCTAGGCCTTCATTATCATTCTCTTCAGTTTTTTCCTTGATTACCGGATACTCGAAACCGCTACATGAAGAGTCAGTTGCGTCAGGCTGAGCAGGGAGATGTTCTCGAGCAGTTAACTCTACTCCTCGGGCCTTGGCGATGCAATTACCAAGGTAAACGATGCTCGCTATGGCCTCCTCCAAGGTTTTTCTCCTTATATGATACATAGCTTATGTCTTTTTAAATACGAGGGAATTCTCTAGGTGTTGGAGCTTTTCCTTAAGCCTGTCAACCTCGGCCTGAAGGCCATCCCTCTAGGATCTTGTGGCGTCGAGGCTAGAATCAAGATCACGGATTGTAGAAAAGTGAAGCCGGTTTTGCTCCATGATCTTCTTGAATCTCTCGTCCATCCTAGCCCTCTTCTCCTTGGCGGCATTAGCCTCCTTGGTTTTGGAGCTCAAGTCTTCCTCCAAGTTATTCACCTATTCACCAGAGGTAGACTCACGCTTGGCAAAAGCAAGAAGAACATCTTGAAGCTCAACCACTTAGCCTTACCATCTTGGAGTTGTGGGTGTAATTGAGTGGCTTCATAGCTGTAGGCCATCTACTGCAACCGGGCCTCAAGCTCACGTTCGGAGAAAAGTCTTTTTGTTTTTTATCAAGAATCAATCTCTAAAGTCCCTCAGAAGCAAGGAAGATATCCTACAGAAAGTATATCGAAGTTAAAAACCCCGTTATAACAGATAAGTAGAGAGCAAGAAATAAGAGATAAAGTACGATACCGCTGCCACATTATGCATTACACTATTAAACATGCACTCCCCCGAAAGAGAGTGTATTTTCTTCCTATCATTCTCTTAAGCCAGCGGCTTCAAGTACTTTTCAAGCTCCATCGGCCTGGACAACAGATAACACCCCTTCTAAACCAAAAGAGTGGGACTCCTCCTCCCTCGGGGATCTGAAGAAAGGGGTAAATAATTGTGCCCCAAAATCCCATGGTCAGGAGATTGGGGAGGAGAAGTACCCTCTTCTCGAGGGTCTATTGCCAGTCAAGGAGATGCAGCGGATGTTGGTGGAGAAGGTATAACTGGTGTAGAGGAGTGTGGAGTTGTAGGTGGAGAAACAGTTGTAGCAGGAGCAACACTGATTATTAGTTGCTTCATATTCGAAGGCAGAAGAGGCCTAGGATCTGAGTTCCGTGGATCAGAAATAGCAACGGGGACAGGACAGCAGGAATTAGTATTATCTACCACATCTATCTCACCCTAAAGAGCTTGGACCTCTTCTACGATCGGGATGTAAATCTCCCCCGGCTGAGCCTCCGGTTGAGTTGATGAAGATCATTTACTCCTTTGAATGGAAGCCTCCCCATAACTAGATTCCCCTCCAACTTCAATAACCATAATGACAGTGATTGTCTCGGTCGCGGCCTCCACAAGGTCAACCAAAATATCCACCTCAGGGTAGGTGACAGAACCCTATGGGAGTCCTGAATCAAGCAAAAAAATGGAGTTAGCAAAGGTTACTTGTATTCATACGAAGATGAAAGGAAAAAAGGCTCGGTTTTACCGTGTTTCTTAGCCTTCCACCCATAGTTGGGAGCCATTTTCTTCTACTGGCAGGTTTCTGGAGTTTTAATATTTAGAATATTTTGAACCTACTGGTCCAGGTCGTGAACCTGCAGTGGTGTCCACCGGGTAGGTATATCAATGGAAACAAAGAGATCAACAATGACGAAAAATGGTCTTTCTATGAAGGAAATGAATGAATAAGTTACAAACTTACCATAATGATTCCATGATTCAGGGAAATATAGAGTTGTTGCTGGGATGATATCCCTGGTAGCGATGGTGACAAACCGTTCCATCCATCCACAATCACTGTCATCATCCATGCCGGTGAGAAGGGCATAATGGCCACATTTGCTGAAATTTATTATTCCCTCACGAAAGAATTTGGGGGAGAAAGATTCATCATGTGTGTCAAGGTTAGGGTTTCACCGGTCTCCGTGCATAACCGGCGTAGGCAAGCCACAATTTTCCATATAGATAGGCCTACTTGTGCCAAGAAGACCTAGTATCGATGGCAGAAATCCAAATTCATGGGGTCGAGCCCTCTGCTCCACGAAAAGGGACCCAAGGTGTTACATATAAATATACGTAAAACCTTCCTTGGTGAAGGTAATCCGCTCTATCAAATCCAGAGCAAGGATGTTATGGTCTGAGCAGTTGTAGTCCTCCTTCACAACAACAATATTGGAAGGGCGAATAGAGGATAGGTACTTGCTAACGACCCAATTATGTGAAGACATAGAGAGGAACTTCTTTTGGAAGTCATTGACGATACTCAGGTGTTTGGAATCATCAAAGTGCCATTTCGGAGTTATCTACACAAAAGTCAAATTCTGGTCTACTCTTACCTCTTAAGCTTCTAAAACAATAATCCTTCTTCCAAATTCACCTCGAATCATCCGAAAACTGAACTCGGCCACACACGAAAGTCATAACATATAATACAAAGCTGCTAGAAACCTTAAGCCGACGAACGGTATGTTAATTCTTAAAACGACCGACCGGATCATTACATAAAGTTTTCAAGAAAGAAAGAAAAGACGGATTTACGAGTATAATCAATTACAATTTCATTGACGTGTGATTAGGAGAGCAACAAAAATTATGATTTTAAATATGTTATAATTACATTATCTTAAGCATATTATTGAGGTAAAATGACATGTGTAACATTAATTATTTTTTTTCAAAATATACAGCGATAAAATTTTATTTGAAATAGAACTGAAAAAGAAAGAGTAATTAAATTAAAGAGAGATGTAAGAGAGGAAAAAGCCTCATTGACAAAGTTAGTTTTCTACCGTTGGGCGTTGGCAAGCAGTTTCTTATCATATTTTTTTTTGAACTGGAAAAGGATACTTATATTATATCATAACATAGGTAGGGCTAAAGCCCGTTAACATTGTCATTAGTACATATGCCTTCATAACATAACATTATGCCTCGTAAGGCATTATCATTCCCTAGAGCAGTTATACGACCACATTGGTCACTAGAACAGTTCCTAGAATATACATACCCAACCTGATCCTTGTCATATATATCTACAACAAGTTCCGGCGGCAAAACAAAAGTACATAATGTATTGTAGCTAGTTTGCATTAATGCTGCCTTTTCCAAAAGATTTGCCACCATATTCTATTCGCAGAAGGTATGCTTCAATGATATTGTCCCCTGTCTGGATGCCTCCTCCATTAACAACCTGCATTCGTAAATTAACTTATTGTTAGTAGGGTAATCTTCACTAATGACACGTATGACCTCTGTGGCGTCCGTTTCTACTTCAATGGGAATGTGTGTTCCCTGATAATTAATTATAATGCATGTCGAAGAGCTTGGAGTTCTATTTGTATTAGTGAGGTTGCTTGAATTTTCTTTGAAAAACTTGTCTTCCATTTCCCCTTGTAGTCACGAACTACTCCACTTATGCCCCCTTCCAGATAGTTGCTTTTGAATGCACCATCTATATTTACTTTGAACCAACCTTTCGGTGGCCGCTCCCATTTGACATCAATCCTTATGACATTGTTGCTAGTAGTGTTCTTGCTTGTAAGTAATGTGTATTCAATTGTTTGATGAATAATCTTTTTAACAAAGATGTGAGAGGTTTGGTTGTTGATGTTATTATGGTTTTTGTTGTTCCAAATGTCCCAAAAGGCAAATAGTAGTACATCTTTCCAAGTTACATGTGCCAAAGAAATTGTTGGAGTTGTGTTCAGTAGTAACTCTAGCCAGTTATTAGTTATCCCATTATTGTTAATGGATACTCCTAGGGTTTTCCATAAAGTCCGAGCTATGTGGCATTTCCAAAAGATGTGGTATATGGATTCATTGTTGGCCTTACATATTGGGCATGTTGGATCAATATTAATACCAATTTTAGCAAGGTAGCCTCTTGTTGGCAGTCTCTTATGGTAGAGTTTCCAAATGAAAAATTTAATCTTATTGGGGCAATGTAGCTCCCAAATCCACTTAAAGGTATGTGTATGGGGTTTTTGGTCATCTATTAGCTTATAGGAAGAGGATGTTGTGAATATACCATTACGGTTAAGACTCCAAATGAGATTGTTTGTGTGTTTGCTTTGGCAATCTTGATGGAGGGCATGTATACTGTTTGTGACTAGTTGAGGGAGATGAAAAGAAATTTTTCCTAAGTCCCAACCTTTGTTATCCCAGATATCACTAATAGTTAACTTGTCCTCATTTTTATTCAAAGGCCCTGAAATATTATTATGAAGACTTTCAATATTTGGAATCTAATTGGAGTCCCAAATAATCATATTGGAATGTCTATCTACTGTCCACCTAATTCCCTTATGGCATATAGTCCAACCAGTTAGGAGGCTTTTCCAAGTGATTGAGGAGACATTTATTCTCTTGCTTTTTCCATAAACGCTAATGAGTATTTTAGCCCATAAGGAGTTAGTATTAGTAAGGATTCTCCATGCTAAGCCTATTAGGAGTGCTAAGTTTTTTGATTTAGCTTTCTTGATGCCCAAACCTCCATTAAACTTAGTGTTTGTGATTGTATTCCAGCCAATTAGGTATAGTTTCCTCTTATCCCTCGTAGTTCTCCATAGGAAGTCTCTCTATATCTTGTCTATTTCTTGTAGTATTTTTGTAGGAATGAGGTTTATTTGCATAAGGTGGTTTGGCAGTGTGTTTAGAGTAGAGGTTATTAAGGTGCACCTCCCCGCCATGCTAAGCCACATAGCATTCCAATTGTTTAATCTAGCATGCATTTTATCAAGTAATGGTTGGTAATCCTTATGCTTAGGGTAGTTATTTAACATTGGAAACCCTAGGTAACTACCAAAAGTATTACTGATGGTAATCCCAAGCATGTGAGTTGCCATGTCCTTCATGTGTTTATTGCAACTTCTAGACATGACCAATTTAGACTTGCCTTTATTGATGTTTAGGACAAACACATAACTAAAATCCTCCATGCATCTGTTGATAGTATTAAAAATTTTCTGCTTAGCTTCACCCATAAGAGTTAAATCATCTGCAAAAAACAAATGAGACAAGGGTGGCGTCCTAGGATTAAGTTTTATAGGCACCCATTTCCTTATATCTACTTGGTGGTTAATATTTTTGGAAAGCATATCCATACAAAGTATGAATATGTAGGGTGACATGAGGTCCCCTTGTCTAATGCCCTGTGTCGGAGTGAACTCCTTAGTTTTGTTACCATTAACTAAAATTGAAATTCTACTTGTAGTAATGCAACTAAGGATAAGGTCACGAATTTTTCTAAGAAATTAAAAAAACCTAAGAGTCCGATAGACATAAGACCATTCCAATTTATCGAACGCTTTTTCCAAGTCAAGCTTTAGAATGAAATTTTCCTTTCCTTTGCCTAAATTAAATTTTTTTAGAACTTCTTGGATGATGATAGCATTATCACTAGCTATCCTACCCTTTATAAAGCTAACTTATTCGATATTGATCAATTGGTTAAGAAAAGGATTGATTTTGTTGGCGATCACTTTAGTGATCACCTTATAGATCATGTTACAAAGACTTATTGGTCTAAAGTTCCTCAGGGTATTAGCGTTTTTAATTTTCGGAATCAGGCAGAGATAGGTCTTGTTGATCTCCTCGGGCATTTTTGAAGTTTTAAAAATGTTTGGCATAGATTGATTACCTTGCTTCCTAATATGTGCCAAAATCTTTGGAAAAAGAATGGGTGTAATCCATCAGGACCTGGTGCCTTATATGGCTTGAAAGAAAATGTGGCTTTTCTAATTTCTTGATTTGTTAAAGGCTTGTCTAGGATTGAGAGATCACTTGAAGTGAAATTGGCAACATCATTTTTAATGAATTTCCGGTCAGACCTATCGTGAGATGTTGTAAAAATGTTAGAGAAGTACTGTGTTACATGGTTTATTATGGAGGATTGGTCTTTAATCCAATTTCCTGAGTCGTCTTTAAAGAACACAATATTGTTTCTTCTCCTCCTATTAGTAGCTTTTATATGAAAAAACCTAGTATTAGCATCCCCTTCATTTAACCAATTAACTCTAGATCGAATTTTCCAGTAGTCTTCTTCCAATTTTAGAATTGTATTATACTCCTCAATTAGATTTGTTTCTAGGTCTTTAAGGAAATAACTGGTTTGGTAATTAGTAGATTTTTGAATCCCATAAATTCTTTTTAGAAACTTTCTTTTTCTTGCAATAATATTCCCAAAGGTCATATTTTTCCGATCTAACACATTTTTTGGAAGGATTCAGTCCCTCCCATTGGGTCTTTATTTTCCCAGCTAGTAGATACAAACCGGCTGAAATCCGGATGTGTGCACCAATATGTCTCTATTCTAAAAGGTCTATCCTTATTAGAATTTATTCTATTATTGAGGTTAACAAGTATAAGATTATGATCTGAATGGGTTTTTGGGAGGTGAGTTATGGTTACGTTGACATAGGCTTATAACCATTCATCTTTTGAGTAAATCCTATCTAGCCTCTGCATTATCAGACCCTTTCTTTTCCTACGATGGTTTGATCAGGTGTACTTACACCTTTTAAAACCCAAATCAACTAGGTTACAATAGTTTAGGCAATCTGTTAAGGAACTTGCTCTTTTTTGATTTATATTCTTACCCCCATATTTATCACTAGTACTAATAACTTCGTTGAAATCACCTCCCACTAACCAAGGGCCTTTGTAGTGGTCGTAGATACTTCTTTGATTATCCCATAACATACACCTATGATGAATATCAGTACTAGCATAAATTGCAGTAAATAACCACAACAAGGTTTTAGGTTTTACCTCGATCATTGCATGGATGGCTTGCCCATTCTAGTGAAGTTGTTGACTGTCACTACTTCGTTGTTCCATAGAATTACAAACCCTCCACTTTGGCCTACTGATGGAACCTCTATCATCTCAGTAAATCTAAATGCCTCAAGGATAGATAAGTGGATCTCCATTTTTGTTTCCAAGAGTGCAACCAGACAAGTTCTGTGGGTGTCCATGAGTTCTCTAAAATTCCTACTGAAGTTTGCATTATTTGCACCTCTAACATTCCAAATTATAATATTGTTAGGCTGATGCATGGGGATGTTATTAGGGGGGTTGTTGTTTGGAATCATCCTGAGCGACGGAACTAATATCACTACATTCTTCCCCATAGTTGGGTCCTGTGGAGGTCGAATGTCCAATGAGCATTTGTACAGTGTCACTGGGCAACTGAAGATAGACTTCCTATCTATCATCTCCCTGAATATGAGTATTTTTACCTCACTTAGGCTTGAAAAAGCCACTGCTGGCTCCCTCAAGTATGGCAAGTTTTCCATCTCCTCTCCTTCCTCCTGTATCCCTGCTTGGTTTGGCATATTGGATCTGGTTGTGGGTCGTGTTGTTGGTTATGCATTGCCTGGGCAGATCATTGTGTGAACACTGGATTCATGAGTATTAGATCCTCCGGAGCAAAAAATGGAAGATTTAGAGGTGGGTTTTGGAGTATCTGCTGGTTGGGGTCGTGTGGAATGTTCCACATTTGTTGCATGTTGTTTACTAGGTTTTGGTTCATTGATTGGGCTAGTGGTTGGAGAATGTTGTTCATCCACATTTGGTTTACGTAATTGTTCATAGCTAAGCTCATCCCCTCTGAGATTAACTGGGCTAGGAAGTGAGTGTCCTGGATTATGAAAATGGATTCCTGCCCATTGATCTCCATGTTGAAGGATATTGCATGGCCTTGAAGCCCTAGTTCTACCCACGATTGTGGTATGTGGTTGGGTGGGCTTGGTGGCTGAGCATAGATCGCCGGATTTGAGGGGAATTGGGGTGGAAGATTTGGTAAATTGTTCATGGTTGGATTTCGAGAGAGATGAATCAGTTGTATTATACGATATCTTCTCCTTAGTATTAGTGGAGGTCTTGCCATTTTGGTAAGCTTGTGTGTTTATAGGAGGAGTGGTAGGAAGGTGATTGGGGTGGGGGGTCGTTAATTATTACTTCCATTTGTATAGCTTGGGCAGACTGTTGCGTGGTGTATTTATCAAAATCTTTCATGGATATATCTTCCGCCACTTGTCTACTTTTGTGTTCCAAGTGTTTTAGGGAGGATTGGTCGTGAGGGTTGGGACATGCATGCTGAGTAAGAGTGTTATTATTAATAGTTATGTAATTATTATTAGTAGAGTAATTTATTACTTCTTTGCTTGCCGAATTGGTGGTTGTATGGGCGATATCTAATTCCATAGCATTAAGCAAAAGATTTTGTTCATTAACCATGCGTGGAATTGGTGCCACTTCTGTGACATTTGTAAGGAGGACAACTTGTTCTTCATGCAAAATATTTGTGTTTTGAATTTCTTTTTTGTTTTCCTTTTTTCCAAAAACCTTGTGCTGCTTAACTGGTTTAGCTAAACTGCATTCACCCTCATCATTCTGTTTAGTAACTTGATTTTTGTTAGTAAAAATTTGTTCATTATTAAGATCAGATTGTAGTGTGCTTGGTAAGTTATTTGGAATATTTGTTAGTATCTGTTTGTTAATATAACTTAAAGGCTGAGTATTGAAATACTTACCTGACACAACATCATCTATTCGAACATTTATACCTGGGGATATGTTTGCACTAGCCTTGGCCATGTGTTGATTGGCTATCTTAGCTTTGCCTTTCCTAGGGAACGAGACCGTCATCCATTCCCCTGCTTGCTCAGTTTTGGATAGGGGTGGCTGAATGTCTGATTGGCCTCCCTTTGCTTCAGTTGGTATGGTGACTTGTTTACAACACAGATTTATGTGTCCCAGCTTGCCATATGTTTTACATAGGATATCATCACCTTCGTATAAAATAGGTTGTTTATGTTGGCCAATTTGAAGTTAGTTTTGTACTGGTTGGTCGAGAGGCTACTCCATACACATTCTAGCATATCTCCCTCTTAACGTGGCTGAGGTGCATGTATCTACTTTGAGCAATTTGCCAATGCAGTTGCCAATTCTTGATAGTATAATTCCATCGTAAAATTCCGTGGATAACCGGGGGTGACAAACCCACACAGCTGTAAAGCTTTGGTGAGCTTCTTTGGCCACAAAATTTGGTACCCATTTTTGGATGGAAAGAAAAAATTCATTAATGAACCAGGGTCCATTATGTAGTATTTTTGTCATATTTTCTTCCCTGGCCAATTTGACAGTGTAATAATCTTCCCCAAGGTCGATGAGAGGAAAGTTCTCATTTATTTTTCATATGTCTTGTAGTTTTTTTTAGGCAGTGATGCACTATTCGTTTACCTATAAGCTTTATGATGACTGAGAATTTCCAAGGACTGTACACACGTGTAATATCCTCCTCAGTCAGAATTATTTGCTTCAATTTGTTTGTTAGCATCCCTGAGCTCGTGGCATCCAAATCTGTTTATTGTATGTTCATGGGTTGTGTTGCGATATCTTCAACTGGTGGAGTAATATTGTTGTTGATGAAGAACTCATTCTGTAGCAGGGTCTCCTTATAGGAGGGTGTGTTTGGGGGTTGAGGATTGAGTTTATCTGGTGGTTTTGGAGGAATGTAATTGTGGATAGTAGAATGTTTTTTTTAGTGAGAGGTCGCTCATTCTCTCTATTTTTTCATACCCTTTAACTTCTTTTGAATTTGTTGTTGTATAAAGGATGTAAGTCACTACCTTGATAGTGCCCTAGTTTCTTATCATATTAATAACGGATTCAGATAACTTTTTTCAAGTTTGTATAGCTTAATTGTGTTTCAGAAACCAATCATGACGGTCAAGAGTTTGGTACTTAGAATATGAAAAGGTCATCTTGCCGGCCATATTATTGGAACAAAATTTCAACTGTATGCAGTGTACAATACGTTATAGAAAAACATAGGAGATCTTTAAAATCAACTTTATTAATTTTCAGAAAGGAGAAACATACATGCAATAAAGAATTTTGTAGAATCCATTTTATTTCTCAGCAGGGTCTGTTCTTTCATGAATACAGGCTATACACGCAAATTCAATCGAACGAACAAATTTTTTTTGAAATTTCATATCAAAATGTATCAATAATTCACACTAGTGTTTTGCAAGTTGAGGTTTTTGGGTCCCACATAGCCGGAAGCAAATATTTTCTACGATGCACCCCGTCCGCATTGTAGCTAGCACCAGTTTTTTTATCAACCAACGTCTCACCCGGGAACCCGGGGAAAGCGCCCGACCCAAATATCCCGGTGCAAGCAGACACAGCTTCTAATGGTGCGTTAGCTGGGCCCTGGTGATATCCGCCATCAAACGGGTTCGTTACAGTACACGCTAATACTGTTGCTAGGTTGATCACCATGCCGTCCACTCCAACATCGCCATTTGGAGCAACCAAAGGCGGCGTTTGTGGTCCGACGATTGGCTTATAGAATGGCCATGCACATTGACCCGGACATTGGCTTGCCCAGTTACCCACCCAAGCGTATGCAAACTTGTTTCCCTTCATCCGTCGAGTCCATCCGTGCATGCCCCGCCTTCACAGAACAATTCAGAGTTTTAACCTAGTAGTGAAGCTTAAGTGTTTAAATTTCTATCCTGTGTAAACTGTCTAATTTGACCATAGTTTAGAAGCATAGATGAGTCTGTTGTTCCTGGGACTTGTCTACAAAGCCAGGTTATGCTGTAATTCTTTCAGCTTGATAATAAGTCTATTCACCAAAAAAATTTAAAAAATTACTCTTACAATTTCTATTTATGTGAAGTAGTTTAATTGGGCATATCGATTCTTGCAGCTTATAATTTTAAATATGCCCCGAGATTTTTATGGCTATGAAAGCAAACCATTAAGGTTAAAATAGAAAGTTCAAAGTTAAATTGTCTTCAAATATAAAAATTTAGTACAGTACATTATTTTTTTTAAAAAGGCTGATAAAAGTAATAGTATAACGTGGAGGGCAGACTTTATTGGATAATTCATGTTATTCTAATACATAAAGAGGGATTTAGAATTTTAAGTTAACAAAATCATCCAACATATATATTATGCATTTCAAGTTACTAGCTAGGCCGTCAATCCTACCTATTCATGCAGAAATCCTCGACTGCAACATCGGCTGCTGTTAAAACAACGACAATAGAGTTGGATTGAGTTGCCTTAGAAGCCAAACTTGCAAGTTGAGGATCTTTCAACAATTTTCCCAGTGAGTACTTCTGATCAAAAATTTGCTTGCCTATAGAAATGACAGTTGGACCTCCCTTATACTCCTCGGTGGTGCGCCACCACGAAGCGACGGAAGGGGGAAATTGACGGCGGGTGTGGTTAGGGCTAAGAGATTGGATAAAATCCACGATGATGGCGCGCTGATTAGAGGAGAATTTTCCATACCAAATAAGGTTAACGGTGACATGTCCCTTTAAGAGAGCACCATTATGGTATTTTAGAACAAGAGGTGGTTGCTTAACTAGAGCAAGTATTCTTGAATTAGCTAAACAAGGAATAGGAAGAACAAGAGTGAAAATAGTGTGAGAGAAATTGTTATCTTGTTGAAATATGCCATTTGATATAGATTGAATAATGGTGAACATGAAAGAATATTGATGTCTCTAGTTCTCTATATATATGAAGCAGGTGAGTATTTGACCACTAAAAGATGTGGTGCATTGGGCTGCTCCTCCCTTAACCAGAGGTCTCGGGTTCGAGTCCTGATATGGAAAAATCCTTGGTAGGGAGCGTTTTCCCCTGAATGGGGCCCTACCCGGCGTGAATCCGGATATAGTCAAGCTCCAATACGGATACCGGACACCAGGTGGAAAATCAAAAAAAGTTGAGTATTTGAAGAACATCAATATGAAGCTGCTAAGAAATTAATACTAAACTATGAGATAATAAAGTAGGGTTTCAGTCATTTATTTGTTGGTGATGTGCATGTTGCGAGGTTTGTTTGACATTTTATAAGAATGACAGCTTGAATTGACCTAAAGCTTAGCTTCTTCTTTTATCTTAGAACAGTGGGCGTTATCCTATAAAAGATATTGAAGTTAATTAGGGGGATTGGATAACCAGGGAAGGTGTTTTGTGGGAAAAACACAACATTTCTCCTTAGTTTACTTCTTTACTCCTTTTGTATTTTTCTTCTTTCCGTTTTAATATGCCAATCTTCATCGATAGATTGCGTGCGTCACCTAAAGTTCCTATTCTATTCTTGATGTTTGTTGGTGTCTTTTTTATGTGGCTTTAACTTTCACTAACCCACTATTCATAATGAGAAAATGATCATATTTTATTTTCTTTATTTTATTTTTCAACTATAATTATATTTTCACCAGCAATGTTCAGTATATTTGAAACCACTAGTTGGAATATAGATTAAAAATCTTTTTTTTTTATCTATTTTAGACTTCGTGAAGAAAACACATTCTTCTTACAAAGAACCTGTGCAAGTCGGAAGGCACTTCTTTTTTTCTTTTCATATTCGAGTTCTAAGTTACAACAGTGCCGTCTAATTTTGTTGTCGTTGAAATATTGGTATATTTATTAGTCTACTTGTATTAGATGCATCATTAGTCTCATATGGTAGTATTTCCGTGGTTTCTTCTGTATGGACCTTCAATGTAAATTAATTGAGGTTAAATTTACCTCAGTATTATCGCACATCATATGTAATGATGTTGGGTAAGCATGCATTCACACTAAGAATTGTTCTAAACTACTAAAAAAGAATTAACGATGGACAAATTCTGTAGCTAAACAACAAAATCGTCGCTAATCCTACTTAGCGATAGAATATCAAAAAATTCTGTTAGCTGCTTAGCGACAGATTAGAGACAAAGTTCAATTCTAATTTTTTTAGTGGTGAATTAATTATAAGAATTGTTCTAAAAATAGAAAGCAACAAATCTACCTCAACATGAAAAGAAGAGGAGAAAGTTGACATTCCTATCTATCGCTCTCGTAAATCTCAAAGGTGAGTGGAAGTAGGGGTGTGCATTCGAATCGGTTTATCGATAAATCGAATCGATTATTTGTTATCGTTTTATCGATATCGGTTTCGATTACAGAATTTTCCTTATCGAGTTGTCGATTTCGATTTCAAAATTTTCCTTATCGAGTTATCGATTTTGATTTCGATTTTGTCCTCTTCGGTTATCGGTTTATCGATAAACCGATAAGATATACTAAAAAGACAAATATACCCTTATTTTATAATACCATTTCCTTTACCTTAAGTTCCTAACCCTATTATTTTCTCTACCCATTCTTCAGCGTCGCTTTTATGCGATTAAATTACTATCCTCTGTGCCTGATTCGTCATCTGGCTTTCGGGGTTGGCAGACTCAAGGATTCAGGTGCCCTGACTGTCCTTGCTCAAGATGATGTTGGTGGTCTCGAGGTGAAACACAAGACAGATGGAGAATGGATACAAGTTAAACCAACTCCAGATGCTTATATTATCAATGTTGGTGACACAGTTAAAAGCAAAAAACTTTCATTAAGCCAATGTCATTTTCTTGGCATATTTAAAGCTCAGGAATAAAGTTCAAATTAATGAAAAATAAAATTAGTCGTGATGATGTATTTTGTTTTTTTTATACCGTTGGAGTGTTGGTGACATACATTTGATCCCTTACATTAGTTTTGTTGCATGTGCTTGCTGACACAATTTTTATATTATAAACGGTGTTCGTCTTATTTTAGCTTCTTTTTGTCCATATTAGTTAAGCGTGTTTATAGCGATATACTTTCCGTGGAATCCCGCAAATTTTCTTATTGGTGTAATCGATAACCGAATCGATAAGCCCCAAAAATCGATAAATCGAAATCAAAAAAATCGAAACCTTATTGAAACGATAACGATAAGCATATGTACAAATCGATAATCGATAAGTAATTATCGATAAGGGTCAAAATTGAATCGATAAATCGAATGTACACCCCTATGTGGAAGCGTTGGTTAAGACTTTATAAAATATTCAGTACTATATTCTTTAATATGTCTTGATTCATCCATTGCGTCAAAAATGTCATCTTTCTGAATCTTTCTAATTATAATTATGCATGTATGATGTTTTATACTTCAATACCATACAAGAGGGGGTGATTTGTGTGGTGATCAATTTTTCGCTTAAGCTGTTTATAGAAGGACCTGGTTCTTCTAAGTGTTTCTTAATCTACTATTGCAGAAATATTAAATGCGGAAAGTAAAGAACACAAATATTTTTACGTGACAAATATCTGGCTCAAAAGGTAAAAAAAACCACGACCTACTTTCCAGTAGGATTTTTCCAATCTCTCCACTAATATCAGTAAGCCAAAAACTGCATTTACAAAAATTCTTTTGTAAACCTAGGACTAACTCTAATCCCCTTGTAGCACACACCCTCAACTGTTGCGAAACTTCAATTTAACTCTAACTTGAAAACTCTGAGTACCTAATACAATTGCTTCTAGATAAAGCTGAAAGGTACAATATGAAACCATCTACTACAATTGAACTAGAATAAAAGACAGACACTTGGAACTAGTTCTTCTATCAGGTTCAAGTAGCTTCAGGTTTGCACGCTTGAATCACACACAAATTGCTTGCAAAATTGCCTTGCTAATTTTCTCTCAATTCATGTTTAACTTCTTCTTATGTATGTTCCCTGTAAAAGAGAACAACACTGATATTTGTAGAGTTAGTAAATAAAGATTGACTAGAATTCTGATGCTACTCTTCCTTGGTGGAAGAGTTCTAGTTGATCTCAACCTCTAACTCCTTCCCTGTCTCAAATCGTGTTCTCTTTGAGTAAGGAGTCCTTGTCCTTGTCCAATATACAAGCCTTTCGATCAGGATCAAGAGATATTTCTTCTAACAAGTTAGGTTTATCTCCTTCACATGCAACGCACATGCTTAAGTCTATCCGTATATGTGCTCCACTAGGATTGACCTGGTTCATGTTTTGAGTTCCTTTGTCAGTCTTCAAAACTAACCTTTAATTGGGCAAACAAATTCCCCCTTTTTGATGATGACCAACTCTGTGCTTTTCATGCACTTAGGCCCTTCCATAACTCAGCTCAACATCACTGCATGTTAGAAATTTTTCTCGCTTAACATCAAGGACCAGGTTCATTAGGTTATAAACATCACTATTCACAATCTAAAGTACAATATTTTTTCCCCCTTTTGGCATCATTGAAAAGTTGCATAAACACAATGTGATTCCTAGATTTAAAAATTACTCATGGCCACTAGAGTAACTGCAAATGTGTTCATGGATTAATCATTAGTAATCAACTACACATTCAAACTATCAAGGAAAGAGAAAAAATTAACAAGAGCAAAAGCAGCAACTTCATTAATAGAGAATATGATTCTGCCACAATCCACAAAAAGAAACAAAAATAGTTAAAACATGAGCAAAAGAAAATATCCCTAATCTGGGTCACTGAAAGGTCTAGGCAAGGTTCAGGAAATTAGGCTTAGGAGATTAAGGCTTAGAAGAATTGAAAGGTTGGGTTTTGGCTTGGAAAAGGTGCAGCACGTCTTGAAGAATTCCATTATTCTTCTTCTTTTCCTTTGTGAGCTCAGTTCTGAGAGCATCTCTCTCAGATTCTACCTATGCCAAACGAGTCTTTAGCCTTCCTATCTCATTATACTTTGCCCCACTCTCATGCAATAGAGCTCTGGCCTTGCTATTGATAGGTGTCTTTTTAGACGAACCAGGTTCATTTGGAATGACAGTGACCTCATAATCACAAACAATCAGAGTATTGATTCCAAAATGATCATTGCTTGTGGCCATCTCCCACTTCTTCAGTGGTACCTTACAATGGGCAAGAATAGTAGTGAGAATGAAACTATAAGTAGTGGCATGGGCCTTAGATCCATTAATAACTTGATCAAGTAGCTTGATCATAAACCTAGGCCAGTTGATCTGCCTCCCATTTTCCAGATACTCCATCAAAACCAAATCTATGTAATTGGAAATGTGCCTTCTTTCCTGCCTAGGCAGTAAACACTTATTGACGAATTCAAACAGGACTTTATGGGATGGATTCATTTCACTCTTATACACAACATTGGCCTCATTCACTTATGTTCTATCACAAAATTTCCTAGTACTGGCTAGGGCAGTAGGAAGGGAGTCCAGACTTGGCCATTTTTGCCTAGTGTAGTCATCATAACCTTCAGAAGGAATACCAAAGATTTCACCTAGCTCTTTTGGATCAAAAGATACTTGAACCTCTTTCACATGGCTGGTTACTCTTCCATCCTTGACCTCTGCATTGGCCATGAACTCAATTATCTCATTCCTAGCCATCCTGCCATCTAACTGAAGGACCATGTCCTTCCACCCGTGATCCTCTAGCGCATCAACCGGTAGAACCATCCATGGTTCCTCTAAGTCCTTCAAAAGTATACCCTTCAAGATGGATTTTTGGCCAAACTTGGCCAACTTATCTTGGTCATTATCAAATTCATCCTCTTTTTCACCACTCCAATCTTGCTCATCAGTAATCTTAACTTGCTTGACTTTAACAGCAGACCTTGTGCTTTTAGCAAAAGGAAAAGGTTCAGCAGACTTGGATACAAATGAAGACTTTTTTTTGGTCTTCTTGGGATTAGGGGTTTAAATCTCCACCTCCATAGTTACATGTTCACCCTGATGGACCGGGTCCATCTCATCCACATCAAAAGCCTCAGCAGGCTCTGCCACCTTTGCTTTCCCTTTGTCCATTTTTTTCTTCTTACTTTCTTCCAGAGATTTATGTAACTCCTTCTCACTCTGCTTCTACTTACTTCTTGTGGCCCTTCCTTTTGGTAAAGGAATATGTATCTTTGTAGATGAACCGGGTTCATTGGGAAATGTAGTGATCTCATAATCAGAGGCAATAAAAGTATTGATTCCAAAATGGTCTATGCTTGTGGCCATCTCCCACTTCTTCAGTGGCACCTTACAATGGGCAAGAATAGTAGTGAGAATGAAACCATAAGGAGTGTCATGGTCATTGTAGCCATTGATAACTCGATCAAGTAGCTTGATCATAAACCCAGGCCAATTGATCTGCCGCATACATTCCAGACACTCCATTTAAACCAAATCCATATAGTTGGAAATGTGCCTTCTTTCTCGCCTAGGAAGCAAACACTTGTTGACGAATTCAAACAAGACTTTGTGGGATGGCTTCATTTCACTCTAATACACAACCTTGGCCTCATTCACTTCTGTGCTATCACAGAACTTCCTAGTAATGGCTAGGGAGGTAGGAAGGGAGTCCATACTTGGCCATTTTTGCCTAGTGTAGTCATCATAACCTTCAGAAGGAATACAAAGGATTTCACCCAGCTCTTTTGCATCAAAAGACACTTGAACCCCTTTCACCTGGGTGGTGACTCTTCTATCCTTGACATCTGCATTGGCCATGAACTTAATTATCTCATTCCTAGCCAGCTTTCCATCTAACTGAAAGACCATGTCCTTCTACCCCTGTTCCTTTAGCGCATCAACTAGTAAAACCATCCCTGGTTCCTCAAAGTCCTTAAAAAGTCTTCCTTTCAAGTTGGTTCGTTTGCCAAACTTGGCTAGCTTATCTTGTTCATTGTCAGATTCATCCTCGTCTTCACCACTCCAATCTTCCTCCTTAGTAATCTTAACTTGCTTGGCTTTCACAACAGACCTTGTCCTTTTAGCCAAAGTAGAAGGTTCAACAAACTTGGATACAGATGAAGACTTCTTTTAGGAAGTCTTGGTCTTCTTGGGCTTAGGGGTTTGAACCTCTACCTCCACAGTGACATGTTCGCTATGATGGCCCAGGTCCATCTAATCCACATCAACAGCCTCAGCAGGCTCTGCCACCTTTGCTTTCCCTTTGTCCATTCTTTTCTTCTTACTTTCTTCTGTAGCTTTCTACTACTCCTTCTCACTCTACTTCAACTTACTTCTTGTGGCCCTTCCTTTTGGTAAAGGAATATAAGTAGTTGTCGGAGAAGAAGCCTTCCTTTTCTTGGTGCTTCTTGCAGTGCTAGGAGTTTTTGGTGTTGGAGTTCTCCTTTTCTTGGGTTATAACTGGCACCAACCTTCTTCAGAAGATCTACTAGGGTCTCCTCAATAGATGAACTGGGTTCATCTATATATGCACTGAGATTTACCATCCCTTCAGCAGCTTCCCCTGAACCACTTCCCCCTATTTTCTTGCTACTTTATACAACCTATCTGGCTTAACTCCACAGATAGCCATTCTAACCGTTTCAAAGGTGGGTGAAGAATCAGCCACTTCTTTCCCTTTCCCCTCACATTACTGCTCACACCCCCACTCTCCTTTTTTTTCTCTTTTATTTTTACCTCCTCTCCTTCTTGACTCGGGCGTTTCCACATCCATAACAGACACAACCAAAACAAATTAATTTTCCAAGTTTTCAGCTAGATTCGAAATTATCTTAGTAGAGGGATTTTGCATAGAAATTACCCACTCAGAATCAGAAGAACTAGCTCCTTCCCCTTCACTCGCAGAAAAGAATCATCAGAATTTTGGGAATCTTGGGCTTGACTAGCCTTCAATTGTGCGTTTAATTTTTGGAAAGCGCACCTCTAGTCATAGTTTTTCGAGCAAGCATCTTTACTCGCCTTCTCCTAGGTTGAGGGGTTGTGTTGGGTTTAGGAGTAGTAGAGGAATTGGAGGGAGTAGGTGGAGGAGGTGTGCCTGGGTTATCTTCGGGGTTGGTCATATTCTCTAAATTCTGGAAGAAATTGGTGATTTGAGTTTTGGAAGAGAGAAGAAGAGAAAACAGAAGATTTTTTACGCTTTTGAAAATTATGAGAGTGGCAGTGATGATGATGATGGATTTTAAAGGTAGAGGGTAATTAATATATAACGACAGCTTTTTGTAGTCAATTAAAAGTCTAATCACCTTGAAATTTTAGGTTGAAAAAGGCGGTTAAGCTTCCCTAAAATCTTGGCAGTCTAATATGGTGAGGAGTCTAGCTGAAACAGAACTGGTTCAAAATTAAAAGGATAGGATTTTTGAAGTTTTTGAACATAGGTAGAACTCTGCTCATGAATTAAATATTAATATTTTTAATTGTGTAGAGTGTAGAAAATGTACCTCGTTATTCAGATGAACCAGTACTGGTGAACCAGGTTCTCCACTAAGAATCCTCTAGATCATGCCTCAATTTTCCAAAATAGAAGAAATTTTGTTAGAGATCAGTGAGTCATATCAACACATGGCACATGAGTATACTATTTACAGTATGAGACTGAGCAAAGATTAATCTAGATATTTACACAAGTTCCAGATTTCCTAATTAAATTTGTTTTTCGTTTTTTTAATTGTGCATTCTGAACTGGTTCTATTAGGTGATCTTAATTATCCCTAGTTCTAACATGTTCCTTTCAAAGCTTTCTCTACTTAGCGCTTTTGTAAAGATGTTAGCAATCTACTTATCAATAACACAAAATTCAATAATGATCAGTCCTTTCTCATAGTTGTCCCTAAAAAAATGGTGTCTAATATCTATGTGCTTAGTTCTCTTATGATGAACCGGGTTCTTAGTCATACTAATAGCACTAGTGTTATCATAAAAAATATGGATGCAACCATCTTCAATACCAAAATCCATCAACTGCTATTTGATCCACATTAATTGAGCACAACAAGAAGCAATAGCAACATGCTCATCTTCAGCAGTAGATAAGACCACTGAATTTTGCTTTTTAGTAGCCCATGACACAAGACATGAACCAAGAAAGTGTGCCATACCTGAGGTGATCTTCCTGTCCACAAGGAAAACTGCATAGTCAGCATCAGCATATCCCACTAGGTTAAAGTTACTACGTTTTGGATACCAAATGCAAATGTCATTAGCTCCTTTCAAGTAACTCAATATTCTCTTGACAACAATCAAGTGGGATTCCTTTGGATTTGCTTGAAATCGAGCACAAAGCCCTACACTGAAAACAATGTCAGGTCTGCTAACAGTAAGATACAAAAGTGAACCAATCATACCCCTATACAACTTCGGATCAACAGATGAACCAGGTTCATCTATGTCCAATTTTGTGGCTGTTGCAATAGGAGTGTCTATTTCCTTTGATTCATCCATTTAAACTTCTTAAGCAACTCTTTTGGATATTTCTGCTGATGGATCATGGTTTCATTTGAGTTCTGTTTAATCTGTAAGCCTAAGAAGAAATTAAGCTCACCCATCATACTCATTTCAAATTCACTCCCCATTAGTTTAGCAAATTCCTTACTTAGTTTTTAGTGGTTGCCTCAAAAATTATGTCATCAACATATATTTGTACTACTAGAAGATTCTTACCTTTTTCCTTCAAGAATAGAGTGCTATCAATCTCTCTTGTAGCCATGTTCAAGCAGAAATTTGGATAATCTTCCATACCATGCTCTGGAGCCTGCTTGAGTCCACAGAGTGCCTTGTCTAGTTTGTGTACATGATCCTGACACTCCTTGATTTTAAACCCTAGTTGTTGGTTGATAAACACTTCTTCCTTTAAGTAGCCATTTAGGAATGCACTCTTGACGTCCATCTGGTAAGAGAAAATTCCATGTATGCAGCAAAGGCTATGAGGAGTATTATTGCTTCCAACCTTGCAACTGGAGCAAAAGTCTCATCATAGTCTATGCCTTCATCTTGGCTATAGACTTGAACCACCAACCTTGCCTTGTTCCTTATAATAGTTCCATCTTCATCAAGTTTGTTTCTGAAGACCCATTTAGTGCCAATTACTGATCTGTTTTTGGGTCGTGGCAACAAATGCCAAACTTGACTTCTTTCAAACTGATTTAGTTAATCTTACATTGCATTTACCCAGTCTGCATCTTGCAAAGCCTCAGCAACATTTTTAGGTTCAATAAGAGATAGGAAAGCATCAAAAACACAAAAATTCTTTAATGAAGATCTAGTTTTAATTCCAAAGGTTGGATCATTAATTATGTTCTCAATGGGATGAGAACTTTGATACTTGTAAGGTTTCACAACCATCTGATTTCCACTTGATGTTTCTCTTATGTTTTGTTGTTCAAGAACAAGATCATAGACATGTTCCATTGAGGAATTAGATTCAGTTATTCTTTGTTCAGTTCCCCCTATCAGGTTGCCCTGGATGGAAGAACCTGTTTCATCACCTGTTCTTTCTTCTGGTGCAGCATCAGCTTGGGCAATGATTTCATTTAAACCTTTTACCAGCCCAATAGCTTCATCTTCATGTTCATGTCTCTCAGAAAGAATATTAGTTTCATCCAAAACCACATGTACTCTTTCTTCTACACACGTAGATTTTTTGTTGTACACTTTATAAGTTATGCTATGTGTGAAGAATATCCCAAGAATACTCCCTCATCACTTATGGGATCAAACTTACATAGGGGAGTCCTTTCCATTATTGTGCACAAAGCACTTGCATTCGAATGCCTTAAGATGGGATATATTTAGTTTTCTCCCTTTAAGTAACTCATAGGGAGTCTTCTCTACAAGAGGTCTAGTCATGCACCTATTAATGATGTAACATGCAGTGTTTACAGCTTCTGCCTAGACGCTATGAGGCAGTTTACTAGAAAGAAGCATAGTCCTAGCCATATATTCAAGTGTCCTATTCTTTCTTTCAACTACTCCATTTTGTTGTGGAGTCCTAGGGGCAGAAAAACTATGATCTATGCCATGCACATCACAAAATTCAGCAAACTTAGGATTTTCAAATTCAGTTCCATGATCAGAAATAATTGATGCAAGTTGATTACCTAGTTGTTTATGAGTTTTTCTAACAAAAGAAGTAAACATGTCAAATGCTTCATCTTTAGATGCTAAAAATAATATCCAAGTAAACCTAGAGTAATCATCAACAAGCACCATCACATGTTTTTTACCATCTCTACTTAATATTTTCATTAGACCATATATATCCATTTGAACCAATTCCATCGATCTGGTCGAGCTTACCACTTTCTTGCATTTAAAAGAGGATCTTACCTGTTTCTCCCTTGCACAAGCCTCACAAACTTTGTCTTCCTTAAACTTGATGTTAGGTAGCCTTATCACCAGGTCCTTGGAGACTAATTTGTTGAGTTGACCTAGACTTGAATGTCCAAGTCTCTTACCAAAGGAGGGGATCATTGTCAAACAAACTTAAGCAAGTGAGTTCATAATATGAAAGTGTGGATAGATCTACAATGTATATATTGTTTACTCTTTTTGTTTACCGTGAAAATGGTAACAACAATTAAATTTGTAAATGGGATTCTAACAATACATGATCTATTCCCAAGCTATTTGTTAGAGTAGTTGATGCCAATAATATGAAGTTTAATAATGGAATGCGAGATAAAACGAGATAGTAATCGAATCGAAGGGCCTGCTGCTCGGGTATAGGTACGATCGATAGGGTACCTCGAGGTCGACATCAGGGTCGAGTTCGAGCTATCGGGGATAGCTGGGGATGGGAAAACAGTTGAAGATATGATTAAACAAGGCACTTTACGGCCGATACTAAGCTATATGATGAAGAACAAGTAGAAGAGCGATGGGTATTAAGGTGACCTCGGGCCAATGAGAACAAGCAAGTTAGAAAGAAAAGAGAGAGACAGAGAGAGACAGAGAGAGACAGAGAGAGAGAGAGAGAGAGAGATTATTGCACTTGTGGAGAAATGGAGCAACATCATCCCAGCCTACAATGTAACAGGGATCCCCTTTATATAGGAGGGGAACCCGTTATGGTATAGAACGTATTAACCGTAAAGTTATGGAGATAGGACGACTAGACATGACATCTTGAAAATAGGCCCCGGATAGAGCAACCATGTCAGGTTAAGCCGTGTGCCTTGGGAACTGGCCTCTCGCCTGTTGTAGCTTGCTGTACTTGTCAGAATATGATATCCTTCGGACCGATATATATCGAACCTCGAGGATGAGTCTCGACCTTGGCTTCGAGCTTCGAGGGGCATGACCGCGAGATGGTTGGAAATCAGGGCCCCGGATTTGATGTATACAGATAGTGTCCGCGTTTCTCAGAGTGAAGACGACAAGAAACGATAAGAAAAGGTTTTGAACCCCTTCTTCCTCTCGTGCCCTTGCGAACGGATACAAGGTATTAAGGCGTATTACGCACACCGTTCCTGTAGATTTTAGCATTGACTGTGGTAGTTGGATTCCTTCAATATACCCATGATGCTTTTATAAATGCCCGTCTCTTCCTTTCTAGATTCCATCTTGTGTTCAAAACCCTTAGTGAGGTTTGTTTCCCTTCGTTCTCACTCTTTCCCAGGGACGCAACCCCTTTTTCTTCTTTCCTAAGATTTCCCCAAGGATGACGAATATTTCCACTTCTGCTTCCAAGGAGGTTGCGGGCTCGTCTTCTTCGCTTTTCTCTCGAGGCGAAATGGCCACTCCACCTTGTGCCGAGGAGTGCATTCCGGGACCCTTTGTGATGACCTCCGATTTTAGGGTCGAGAGGCTCTCCTCGAAGTTAGGGCACCACGAGCCTATAACTCGATATATTAGCTCTATAACGGACATCAAAAGAGTGAAGGCAGACTGCTATTGGGGAGATACCATGCTTGTGGAGATTCCTGCTTGGGATGAGGATATTACGGCTCATAAATACGGCTTTCTAAGTGTGTACACCTACCTATTCTCTTTGGGGCCGGTGGGGCCATCCTCGCACCTGATCGACCCCGTGATTCTCTACTTCTGCCGGAGTTACCAGATAACTCTAGGTCAAGTCCACCCTTCGTTCTAGCGCGTGGTTTATATGATAAGGCATTATTCAAGCATGATAGAGGGAATGCCCTTCACCCTAAACCATTTGATCCGGATGTATAGCCCTTGTCTGCTTCGCGGAAGATTAGTCAAGCTTCGTTGTAGAGCCTCGAGGTCCTATTTTCCCCCACCAAGGAGTTCGGGGATGATGGGTGGTTAAGCCGATTCATCCAACGTATGATCTAATTCCAGCAAAAAAGATGTTGTTCCCTGAGAAGTGGAACGCTGGGCGTAAGTAGACGTGGTGCCCTTGCCCTTTCCTAGTAACTTTTCTTTATACATCTGACTCTGCCTTTCTTGTCCTTTTACCCGCAGCGATCTACCCTGGTGCGGTGTCATACCTTCAGGGTTGGGTCGGTCATTTGCACTCAATTTGCCTGTATACCGACCAAGCGTGGTAGGATTTATCCCGAGCTCGGTGGGAGGCCAGACGCCCTGGTAAGCCTTGAGTCTTGATGCATCCGAGCATTTTGATGTAGCTTGCTGTTAATAGCTTTCTCTGTACTGTGCATTTTAACATTTGTATCTATGCAGGTCTGGGAGGGGTCCTACTGATGAGGGAGGTGTCGTCCGTTGGAGGGGACACTCTGATGCATGACGAGGAGAGGAAAAGGCAGGAGATCCTATCGGTTGATCCACCGGAGCCCCAGAGGATCAGAGTGGAGGATTCCAAGGTTGACCCATTGGCTCCAGTATCCGGGGCGACGGGAAATCCTTGTGCTGAAGGTGAGGGAGAAAGCAGCTTCTCGGCACCTTTCAAAGAGCGTTTGGGGTTGATTGATCCTCGGGCCATGGGAATAGATGCTTTCGGGCAGGAGTCTGATGTTGGCATGGCTCAGATTTGTGGTGGTGAGGTAGTGGATGGGGTATCGAGCACTGACCTTGAATTGATAGGTGGCCGGAGTTTTCCCTGATCTGGGACACCCTTGACAGGTAGTTTGGAGGAGCCTCGAGCTGGGACCCATGATGAATAGAGGATGGAGATTCAGGTTAACCCCGTTGGCCCGGTGGATATCATTGATTCTCCAAAAGGGGAGATCCTTCCATCTTCCGGAATGCAAGAGGAGTCTCGTAAGGAGCCTTTCGTGGCGGGAGCACTGATCAAAGGAGGAGACGCACTTGGGAGGCTGTCGATCATTCTTGAGGGTAATTTCAAGGTCAACGCCTCATCTATTTTTGGCGAGATGGGCAGGCTTTGTGAGTAGGTAATTTCATCTAGCCGTGTCTGCTGCTTAGAGCTGCTCTGTCATTTATCCTCTTAACTTTTTTATACGGTTACAGGCCGAGGCGCTTTATAATCAGGCCCTCGCCCAATATCAGGACGAGGTTAGTGGTCGTGAGCGTGGGAAAGCCTTTTTCACCGAACAGGTTATCCATCCCTTGTTTTCGCTATCATTTGAGCCCTTGTAAAATTTTGTCGCTTTTAACTCTTCGTGCCTTGATCTATGCAGTTTGAAAAGGAAAATGCCCTGCTGAGAGGGGAGCTTTGGGCAAGGGATGCTGAAATCTCCGAGCATAGCCGGCATTTTGAGCGAGGTGTCTTTTGAAAGGGACAACCTCAGGGAGAGAGTTACCTTGATTGAGCGTCAGCTTCAGGGTGCGAAGGAGGATAGCGGCAAGTATAAGAGCCTTCATTCCGAGTTGGTGGCTGCATTGCTCCGGATCAAAGTTGAGGCCGAGGCATTTGTATCTTCGCTTGGTGGAGGAGAGGTTGCTGCAGATTCCTGTGTTGAGAGAGCGTTCGAGGGGGCTGGCCCAATTTTACCTCGAACCATGGATCACGCTTGGCCGAGTTCCCGAAGGCTGACCGTCGAGAGTGTGTAGGAAGGTAGCTCAAACGGGGTAAAAAGTGGGAGTGGATCCCCAGAGAGGGGGGACGCCGTCGAGAAGGGGCCATCGGAGGATTTGAATTGCCTAGATGCAACCTTTGAGGCAGTCAGTTCGGCGATAGATTAGGATCTGCTATTTTTTTCCCTGTTGATTTCCCTGCTTGTTGTACAGTACTTTTATTTTGGCATATGTATGAGGAGAATTCCGCGACTCTGTTTCCCTTATTCCCTTTCTATTTTGAATTCAACAACCATTGGCGAAAAAACCTTAGACCTGGAATATAGCTCTGTGGCCCTTTTGGGCTGGCTCGGGAATTTGTCGTATGGCTGGTTGATGCGGCCTCCGACGTGAACCACCGTGAGGGATCTCATGTTTTTTCCCCACCATCTTGCATTGGGTTTCCGGGCCAGGTTTGTCCCTAGCCTTGTTGATTTTCGCTCTCCAGTGCCCGCGCGGTCGGGTGATGACAATTCTTATCTTTTGCCCTTGGGCATTTCGCTGTTTCAACTATTTTGGGTCCAGTCTCCGAGTCGCATTGAGATTCGAGCTTTAATTGACCCTAAAGTTCCTTCCTACCTACATGGGCGGGCAGCGATAGCCCTTTGTGTTTCAGGTAGAAGTGACCTTACAGGCGCATGGCCCGAAGGCTCACTCAGCTGGTCGATAGTGTCATTTATGCTGTGCCCTTAGGCATGTTGAAGTTTAACTATTTTGGGTCCAGTCTCCGAGATGCATTCGATTTGATATTTAATTGACTCTTAAGAATTTTCTGACCGGCAATAGTGCCTTTTACGTTGTTTTGGTCGTCGAGACCTTTCAATATATGGCCCGGAGGCTTGCATAGTTAACTATTTCGGATCCGGTCTCTTAATCGGGTTACAATTCAAGATCATTTTTATCCTCAAGTTGTTAATTTTTAAGCTGACGACAATGGCTCTTACGTTGTTTGGCCGTAGAGACCTTTCAATGTGCGGCCCGACGGCTCGTTTTGGTGGCGACAATGGCTCTTACACTGTTTTTCCTGTAGGCTTTTGTAGGCTTTGTTTTCTACTCGTTAAGGTCATTTGAAATAATTTTGCCTGACCTGTCATCGGTTCTAGAAGAACCTCGATTTCAAGTCATTATCGGCGATGTTTGAGCACCTTAGAAGGTTCATAGCACGTAGGCTGAGTAGGTTGAAGCCTTGTGATTTGGAGCTAACATGGTCGAAGCTCATTTTTGCCTGTTGAGGGAAGCTTTTTTTAACTAGTTCTTTCTGAAGTATATTCAAAGTAGTGGCCTGTGATTTTTGTTTAGTGACGGTCAGGCGTCCCTGAGTCGCGTTAGTTTGGTTGTATCAGCCGTTTTGACCGTAGTCATATGTGTTTGGACAAAGCCATTTTTGATCCTGAGTGATAGTTCAGGCGTCTACACTGAGGGTATGCCTTTTCGGGACTCTTACAAATGCGACGTATAGCTTGAACTTCGGGATTTTAATGCATGTTGAGGTTTTTACAGTTTGTCATGCCTGTTGAGGTCTTATAGTTTTTGTAATGTAGAATTGATCTGGTTACGCCGAGTCTACCCGCTAGGGGTCTTACAATTTCGGGTTTTCCAGCGCATGGCGATTAATAACAGTCTCCGAGTCATCGAGTTTGTTTTGAAGACCACTTTTTGTGAGCTCGGAATTTCCCTGTAGGGGCTTTATGAGCCCGAAATTCCGACCCTGGGGTCGTGCGAGTGCTGAATTACTGACGCTAAGTCTCTGAGTATCTTGGGACGCGTTTGGTGGAGAGCCCTTCGTCGTGGCCATGTTGAAATCCCCTTTTATGGAGTACGAGATGCCGAAAAATATTCTTTATTACTTGGCGTAAATACCTGTTGTTTTGTTTTTGCGAGTTCGGCCTGCCCGGGTGCGGCTCCTTGGGCCGTTTGACCCGATGCGTTATTCCCTATCGGAGCCTTGTTTGTCTTTCCCCCGGGCCAGGGATGATTGCGAAAGAAATCTTGGGGGCTCCTCGAATCCATCTTGGGAGATGTATGGACGTCGTCTCGTTAAAACCCTTGCTGATAAAAAACCTGTTTATGGGATAAAAAACCCTGTTGAAGGAAAAGAGTGCGACATTTGCTCAAGGATATGTGTTGATTTCCACATCCAGCCGCCCTAACAGTAATACCGCTTAAGCATCGATGCATTTTAGTTACTCGGAAGCTGCTTGCCCTCCATGGTACCAAGCTTATAGGATCCTTTGCCAACTATCCCAAGGATACGGTACGGTCCTTCCCAATTTTGGCCCAGCTTCCATACATTAGGGTTTCTGGTATTGAGGGTAACCTTCCTTAGGACCAAGTCTTTGTATTCCGAAGTATCGAAGATTCGTTCTTCTGTTGTAGTATCTGTAGACATGTAATTTTTTACCCTCCCGAATATTTTTTATATTTTAGCATGTAAATATTTAATTTAGGCCTAATATCGTTATTTCAACTAATTTTGACTCTTTTACTTTATTTTTTTAAAAGAAAATAAAAATTAAAAAAAATAGTGTCATTAATGTTTTGTAGTCATTTTTAATCTTGAAAAATACCAAAAATAATTTTGTTTTAACAGTCAGTCTTATTTTAATAGCTATTTTACTTAAGTAGAAGTAATTAATAAATAAGGTAGTATTTTAGTCTTGTTCGCGAAGAAAGAATAAAATTTAGGCTCAAACAACTCATTTTTAGGCCTAACTTTTGGACCAAGTCCATAACAACTCAAGCCCAATACCCTAAAACCCTAAACCTATAAAAAGAAGCTAACGTAAAATGCCTAAGAGACCTATGCCAAAAGCTAATGCAGTAGCAAGAAAAAGAAAACGGAAAAGGGCCAAAAATGGTCTTCACCTATTGGATTTAGCTCTAATATGTTCTCCTTCCACCTAGTGGTCCATAATTGCCCTTAAACGTTATATTTTGGCCTACAAATACCCCTAACACTAACAAAAAATATAAGAAGGATTTTAAAAATGACATGGCACCATATAATTAGTCCACGTGGAATTATAAATTATACTAATGACCCGCCCCACCACAAATGAACCCGACCCAGCAGTCCAACCCAATTGCTTAAAACAACCCATTTTTAGGCCTAACTTTTGGACCTAGCCCATAACAACCCAAGCACAATACCCTAAAACCCTAAACCTATAAAAAGAAGCTAACCTAAAATGCCTAACAGACCTACGCCAAAAGCTAGCGCATCAGCAAGAAAAAGAAAAAGCCAAGCGACACTCCCTAAACCAGCAGAACCCCACCCCTCTAATCTCCAAAACTTACTCATCCCCACAAGAAATCATCCTCCTAACAAAAAAGAAAGCACCAATACAATCGCCCATCTTTATATAAGCATGAAATTGAAAATGGAATAGAAAGGGGGATGGGGAAAATGGAGACAGTGACAGAACGAGCCACCATACTTCTTCAGTGCGGGTTTCTGAGTCGAGTTGAGGTCCGAGCCGAGTTCGTCGAGTTCGATTGGGTCGTTCATTGTTTAGTTCGCTTTCGGATTACAGAGCTGTAAAATAATTAAAGTTTCAGATTCAAAGCTTGAGGTTCATTTCTTGTCTTAATCTAATTAATTTTGAATTGGTGTTTTTGTACAATTTTGATGTTTCGTGTAATTTACTTTTAGCGATGTGCTTCTGCTTAGATCAATATTGCTAGTGTATAGATTTGTGAACTAGTATAATCTTACTGTTGAGTTTATTAATTTAATTGGATAGAACATATTTTGGAACTAAAAACATATGGGTTTTGAATTAATAAAGGGTGGGTGCATTATTTGGTGAGACATTTAATAATACTAAGTTCTTAAGTTGCAAAATGTTGATTTCTTGTTGAATCAGAAGCATTAGTGATTTAGTCTCTTGTATAGAATTTATCTTGTTTGGATATTTTCACTTTTTATCTGGTCATATGTCTTTGGAATTGTTATTCCAATTATTGATTCCATTTGATTTGCTTATTATTTAAAACATGGTTGACGAAAGATTAAAACTTTACTACTGGATTGTTGAGCTTTATTTCAAGCTGTGTAAGTGGTATCATAGTAGCAAGGCATTGTGCATAAGTTAGGGATCACCATTGTTAATCATTAATGGTGAAATATGGTAATTGAGATGTCTACATGGTAAACTTTTTTGTTTATTGATGTTTTGATAATTCTTCCACTTACTGCAAACATGGAGATCTTGTATTCTACAGAGTATGTTACAATATTATGCTCGAGGAAAAATTCCTTTGCTGCAGTGCTCAGCTGCTTAAATTGACATTCTTCTACGCGAAGGAATATAAGTTATTTTGAACAATGAATCATCGTGGCCATGTGTACGATTCCCGTGACATGGTCACGATACGTAAATCTTAATTCGGGTGTGCATTTCATGTGACCCCACCATAACTTTGAATAATAATAATAGAATAAAACATATTGTAAATCGCGTGTGCATTTCATGTGACGCGGTTCGCAAGTGTACTACGATCTTGAATTAGTTCTTTAAATAAATAAAAGCGGTTTTAAAGTTAAAAATGTACATAGGTTTAAAAATGTTTAAAATCAGATAATTAAGCCAAGAATAATAGTTGAGTGACCGTGCTAGAACCACGGAACCCGGGAATGCCTAACACCTTCTCCCGGGTTAACAGAATTCCTTACCCGGATTTCTGTGTTCGCGGACTATAAAACAGAGTCAATCTTTCCTCGATTCGGGATTCTAAACCAGTGACTTGGGACACCATAAATTATCTCAAGTGGCGACTCTGATTTCTATATAAATAATCCTGTTTTGATTGTCACTTAAATTGAAAAACTCCCTTATGCTCCTTTCAGGGAGTAGGAAAAAGGAGGTGTGACAGCTCTAGCGATTCTGCTGGGGACAAGAACACAGAATCTCTAGTTCAGGGTTGAAGAATTCGAACTTAGAATAAATGTTATATTTGGCTTTTATTTATTATCTTGTTTTATTACATGTTTGTGCCTAATGTTCTAAATGCTGCTTTTTACCGCTTTGGTACTATTTGAACTGTATATAAACTGCTACGAAACCCTTCTCTTCTCGTCTTCGGGTATGTGCACGCACGAGTGACTCCTCTTCTGTTAGTGTTATACCTTAAATTAGGAAGAGGCTCGGACAAGTTACAAAGCCGGATGGCCTTTTGGTTCCCGGTACGTAGCCCTCCCCCGGCTCGAGTTGTCCACTCGGGTACACAAGTCTCAAACAACATACCCGGATTTTGAACGTAGAATAACTCAGCCTCATGCCGGATCCCTAGTAGGAACACTTGTTTGCATCATGTGCATTTGACTTTGGGGACTCAACACAGGGGTTGGGTCCGTCTAGGACATGTGTACCCAAAAATAAAAGACCAATCTGATGCATCTTATGTGCTACATGTTGCCATTTCCAAGGGTAAAAGAGGTCACTTGGTGGACCAATGATGGTTGAGGGTAAATGAGAAATAAAAGAGGGTGAGGTATATAATAAAGCAAGTATGACCCAGTTATGTTTTTCTTTCACATTATTTTTAAGAAAAGACCAAAAAATGAAAATGGAAAAATCCAAAAAGATTTTGCACTTTCCCATTATTTATTTTCAAAAAAAAAAAATCAAAAAAAAAGGAAAAAGAAAATCCAAAAAGAGTTTACATGTCTCATCATTTTTTCTTAAAAAAAGGAGACAAAAAAATATTTTCTCTAAATTAGTTGTTTTTTTAATTCTTGCTCATATCCAATTTGCCCGAACTACGTGAACTCGATTCTCGTCTCTCGGGGCGGGATACGAAGGCAACCCACATAGGGTCCGGTCTTCCTAGTGAGTTTATGTTCTTGGCTTCGTGGGGTCTTAGCCAAATCTTGCATTTTTAGCCACATAGGTTAATTTAAGAGAAATAGTCGCAACCATGTCTTGCATGGTCTAGTAGGGATGTTATTGTCTCACATAGTGTTGGTTTAAGTTTTCTCATATAGGTGTGGATCTACTTACCGGAGTTTGAGCATGACAGATACCCCAGGATCACTGCATTCAGGAGCTGCCCGAGGAGCCTTTTTATGTTTTTAAGTCTATTGTTCATGTTTCACTTGCTAGTCCTATATAATAATATTCAGTCTTTTAGGTGATGTTTGAGTTTGTAATAGTCTAGTTAAGTTTGTCGAGTCTTTTGTTGTTGGATTTCTTATTTTGTATTTGGAAATGTGTTACAAGTCAAAAATCCAAAAAAAAAGAAGAAAAATTTTGCATTTTTATATTTCCGTTAGAATTTTCTTTAGAAATACTACTTCTAGAAATTGTTTTAAAAAAAAATTGAGGTGATTTTTCCTTTAGACAATTAATATCTAGAACTTAAAATAAAAAATCGCTTTTATACTTCCTTTTAGTACATTAAGACCAAAAATTCAAAAAAAAAAGAATTTTCTTTTAGTACCTCTTTAAAAGTTTTCTTTAAGATATTGATTCCAAAAATTCAAAAAGATTTTCTTTTGAGCTTCTTCTTTGTGAAATTGATGAAAAATGACTTAAAAAAATATTTCTTTTATTTTTATCAGAACTCTAGGAGACTGTACATAGAAGAAAAAAACATAATTTATCTTTTGCTTATCTTTAAAGTTTCTTCCATAGGTAATCAAAAACTGAAATCCAAAAATATTTTTTATCTTGTTCATTTATCGTTTCAAAATCTTTCTTCAGGAATATCAAATGAAAATTCAAAATATTTTTCTCTAATTTATTCTTTAGATTTCCTTCCTAAAAAAAAGAATCAAAAATATTTTTCTCTTGTAAGGTTTTTTCCTTAATAATCTTCCATAGAGTATTTGCTTCAACAAGAAAAAAAAAAGAAAAAAAGGAAAAATATTTGCTCGCTTATGCTTGAGTTTAGAGTAGGATATAGAACATTAAGTCTAGAAAATTCAAAAAAAAAAAAAAGTTTGCTTCTTTTATTTCTCTTTTCTCATCAGAATAGTCATTAAGGTAATAAAAAAAGAAGAAGAGAACGTTAGTGCATTTAGTCTATTCCCGATCTTGCCGAACTACGCAAAGATCTGATTCATGTGGCGTCATGATACGTAGGCAACCTACATAGGGTTCGATTGAATCATTTTTTATTTATAAAAAGAAAAAAAGAGAAAAAAATGATGAAAAAAAACAACCAAAAAAACAAAAAAAGGGAGATGAAATCATGGGATGTGAGAAATGAGAGAGAAGAAAAAAGTGATAATCAGAAAGAAAAAAAAAAGAAGAAAAATGAACGAGCTAAGAAATGTGAGAAAAGAAAAGAAAAGAGAAGATTCAAATGGACAAATTGGGATGATGCCAAGTGACCTTGTGACCCTCGAAGTCATTATTGAACCTTTAATTGTTACTAGGTGCATTGCACGAAATGTGATATTTTTAGCTGTTAAATCCCCTAACCCTAATATGATGACTTTATTTTGTTCCTCTTTGTTCTCCTGATTATAGCAGAAGGGTGGTTGGTTTGTGGTTCTTAAGGTAACTCGTCCATACAACACAAGGTCAAAGGGCAAGGTAGCCATGGCTAGCAAAAACTTGGGCACAAGAGTTGTTGATCCGTCAAGGGAGTTTGTGGAGTTGGAGTTTGAATTGAAAGAGGAGGTCCAAAGGGTGAAATAACATATGGCAGAAATGTATCAGTCTTGGATCAGGGGGCATCCTCCACCTTCATTCCCCACTAACTACACTGAAAACCCTGCAACTATCCCACCACTATCACAAATCCAGATTCCCACTGCTGCTGATATCTCCCCACGACCTTTTCACACTCTACCCGCCAAAACCACCTCATATCCCGCTCCTTTGGCCACTCATGCTCTTGCAACTCCTCCACCAGCTATTTTTCCTTGATCCTCTAACGAGACTGTGTTCAAAGTCCCCGATGCCCAACACTGTGCTCCATAACCAACTTTCAAAGTCTCGGATCCATATTCTCACATTCCTCATTTTGAGATCCCCGGTGAAACTGAAAAGCCTGCTAAAACAGTGGATCAAGATGAGATATCCAGGAAGGTGGAAATCTTAGACCAGTCTTTAAGAAACATGCAAGGGATAGGGAGCCAGATGAGCGTGGCTTACAATGACTTGTGCTTGTTTCCTGACGTTCAACTGCCTGATGGGATTATGATGCCAAAGTTTGATTTATATGACGGACATAAAGATCCCCTGGCCCATTTGAGAGGCTACTGCAGTAAGATGAGAGGCGCCAGTGGGAAAGACAAATTATTGATGGCGTATTTCAGTCAAAGTCTGAGTGGGGCAGCTCTGGAGTGGTACACCCGCCAAGATGCTAGCAGGTGGTACACATGGGATAATATGGCTCAGGCCTTTGCCAGACACTTTCAGTACAATATAGAAATTGTCCCGGATTGCATGTCCCTCACCTAGATGGAATAGAAGCATAATGAAAGCTTTAAGGAATACGGGTTCAGATGGAGAGAGCAAGCTACCATAGTCAATCCCCTGATGGAAGAAAAAGAGATGGTCGAGTACTTTCTCCAAGCTCAAGAGCCAACTTACTTTGGGCATTTGATCACAGATGTGGGTAGGCCTTTTAATGATGTGGTAAAAATGGGAGAAATGGTAGAAGATGGGTTGAAGTCGAGCAAAATCATGAGCCATTCTGTTTTAAAAGAAACAACACAAGCAATTCAGAACGACACAGGAAGCTTGCTGGGTCAGAAGGAACACGATGATGCTACCATGGTTGTTTCAGAGTCACGACATAGACCAAAGGGACCGCCTCACCAATATACCTAGCTTGAACTCCAACCCCAAACCTATCCCCTAGCTCCACATAATCCACCTCAGTATTATCCTCCGAACAATGTCTGGTCATCTGTCCAACCACCAGGTCGCTCCCTATGGCGAGCACTAGCACCGCATAATATATTCTTGCCTTCACAACATTTTATAGCACCCAACAACCCGAGGAAATAGGGGCAAGAAAGAGAACAAAGACAAAGGAATAGTTTCACGCCAATTGGGAAGTCCTACACAAGCTTGTTTGAAAAGTTAAAGCATTCTGGCCTGATTGAACCACTCCTCGGCTATACTCCATACCCATATGCAAAAGGCTTTGATCCTACTATACGATGTATGTACCACTCTAATGTCCAAGAGCATAGCATTGAAGATTTTCGTTCTTTGAAAAGGGAAATAGAAAGAATGATTCAAGAAGAGGTAGTTGTGATCAATGACAATGACAAGGAGCATGCATATCCTCTTGGGAACTTGCTGACTGAAGTTAATGATATTGAAGTTGTTAATGGTTTTGGTAATGTTGATGCGGAACCCAGTGGCTAATATGACGTGCTTGGTAATTGGAAAGACGCTCCATCTCTTGGCTAGCTGGATAGGAGTTTTGGTGGTTTATTTTGTTGTCATTTCTGTTGTCCAAGTTATTTTCAGGGTAGTAATCCGGATATTGTTTTGTGATTCAAACCCTTCTATCCTTTTATTTTGCCTAGTTTGTTTTTTCGTAGTAACTCGTTTAGTGTTGTGTAGGTTTGTTCCAGGGTTGTAACCCCAGTTTATTTTACTTGTTTTGTTGTTCAAACTCTTTCACCATCTGTCTAATGTAATTTTCTATTATTTCTAGTCATTTTTTGTTTAGTTCTCTTTTCTTTTATAGTTCCTTTATGGCTGGCTCTAGTGATATGACATGCACACATAATTCCAAGCCTGGTCTTAAAGTTAGTTTAATCATGAAGCAATGAAACAATTTTGAAGATGATAGGGAAATTTGAGGGAAATAAGTAAAGGAATTTTAAGATCACTTCAAGCCTGAATTATGTGAAGCTAGGGCAGATAGAACATAAAGAAACCTTATTGAAATGCATCATGCCGCATTGGGTAGAAGCTAAAGGCAAGTTTGCCCCAAATTGGCAGGGGTCGTTCGTGGTAACAAGAGTGTTGTCCAATGGTGCTTTGTATTTAACAGATGTAGAAGTCAAATGTGTGGATATGACTATCGATTCTGATGCAGTCAAAAGATATTACGTATGATTTCTTTGGTTTGTTTAATTATGTTGTTTGTGTTTGGCATGCTTTGAAGATTGGAATGACGAAGACATTTTATTCTGCTATCTAAACATTTTATCCTTTGTCACCCCTTTGAGACTTATATATTTTCTTTTATTTCCCTCTTTTGGAATCAGAAGCAGAATTTAGAAATATGATACAGAGAAAAAGGAGCGAAAAGAGAAAAAAAAGATAAAAAGAGAAAGAAAAAATGGAAAAATAGTAAAGAAAAGAAAAGGAAAGGAAAAAGAGAAAAAGAAGAAAAAGAGAGAAAGAAAAGTACAAAAACGAAGTAATTCCTATGACATGAACTATGTTCGACCTGATTCCTTTTAAGGATACTTAGGCAGCCTCACGGCTCGGTCCCATCAAAATAAAAATTCAAAAGTCCCCAAGCAAGGAAATTGGAGCAGAAAGTTGTGATTGTTGTAAGAAATCTGATTCCAAGAGTTGTAATTTTGAACCCATTCAAGTTGTTTTGAGCATTTTGATATCCTTTCTTTTTAACCCTATCCAAAAGCCTACATTAAAATCATAAGAAAGGCCTTCTGACCAATACTTGAGAATGCCAAGTCAAGCGAGATAGAGTTACGATTTGCACCAGGGGCAGCACTCCGTGCTACACAAGGAAAACAAAAATGAGAGAGTCTTATTGGTGAAAACCTTCACAACCACCATAAGGCAATGGTAAGTTGAGAGAAAGAACAAAATGACAGAGGCTTGATGGTAAAAACCCTTCGGGCACTACAAGTCGAGTAAGGATCGTGATTAGATTAGAAAATCGGAGCATTGAAGCCCAGTTTCACGGTGAAGAGGTACAATAAGAGTTGAACATCGGACTTGCTTGGTAGATTAGGCCATTTAATTCAAACGTGCATGTCACGATCATTAGAGTTGGTATCCACATCTGATAAGTATTTAGTTTTCTTGTTAGGAATCATCTCTTTCCATTGTCCTTACTCTGTTCTTTTTGTTTTGTTTACTTCACCTTCTTGAGTTTATTTGGTTAGAACAAGTGAGAAATAACTTCAAAATATGCTACCAACTATCCAATTGTACAAAACAGAATTTAGCTAGCACATCAAAATGGCATAAGTCAGGAAAGAACAACGTGCGCGCTGAGTTGTTAACAATCAACAAGCTTTGGGATTCATGTGAAATACAAAGGTTTGGTATATATCAATTCATGAACAATAGATAGAGGATGTTGGGTGAACGGATCAAAGGTATTTCTGTGATAAGGGTGACAGAGAAATTGGTTAGTCAATAAGAAAGCAATGTCTTTTAAGGTGAAATCAAAGTTATCATGGAAAGTGAAGGAGCAATCGCCGCAAAGTCAAGGCCACAAACCAACCACCATGTTTAAACTCACAAGTTTTCTTTGTCTGAAATAGAGACAGAAGCTATGTTCATATCAAAGCTTGGAAGGTTCAAATATTTAGGTATAATGCTCCAATTCTTCTTACGCGAAGGCTATTGAGAAGATCACACATCACCACTAGGAAAAGCATTCCCTAGTATGGGTTTTCAAGTTATACTTTGTTGTAGAAGATGCACTTCCTAGATTGAGATTTTACCCTTAGGAGACGCACTTCCTAGTTTGGATCATATGAGTTTTAGTCACTAAAATTTTTACCCCTAGGAGACGCACTTCCTAGTCTTGGGCATTTAAGTTCACCCCTAGGAGACACACGTCCTAGTTGGAGTCATTGAAATTTTACCCTTCAGGAGACGCACTTCCTGGTAGGGATCTTTCAGATTATACTTGTTAGGAGACGTAGTTCCTAGATTTGGTCATTTAAATTCATTGATAGGAGACACACTTCCTAGTTTGAGCCATTGAAGTTTCACCCCTAGGAGACGCACTTCCTAGTCTGGGTTTTTCAGGTTATTTTTTTGTTTTAGGAGACACACTTCCTACATTGAGCTTTCCCCTAGGAGACGCAATTCCTAGTCTAAGCATTAAATTTATACCCATAGGAGATGCACTTCCTAGTCTGAGTCTTTTCGGATACACCTATAGGAGACGCACTTCCTAAATTGAGAGTTCATTCATAGGAAACACACTTCCTAGTTTGAGTCATTGAAGTTTTGCCCATAGGAGACGCAATTCCTAAAGTGAGAGTTCATTCATAGGAGACGCAGTTCCTAGTTTGAGTCATTGAATTTTCACCCATGGGAGACGCACTTCCTAATGTAGGTCTTTTAGACTATATATTGTTTTAGGAGACACATTTCCTAAATTGAGTTTCACCCCTAGGAGACGCACTTTCTAGTCTGGGTCTTTCAAGATACACTTTCAGGAGACGCACTTCCTAAATTGATATTTTACCACTAGGAACACATTTCTTAAATTGAGTTTTACCCATAGGAGACACACTTCCTAAATTGAGAGTTCATTCGTAGGAGATGCACTTACTAGTTTGAGTCAGTTAAGTTCTACCCGTTGGGAGACACACTTCCTAGTCAAGGCCTTTCGAGTTATATTTATTTTAGGAGATGTACTTCCTAAATTGAGATTTCACCCCCAGGAGACGCATTTCTTGGTTTTGGTTCATACAAGTTTTACCCGTAGGAGAGGCACTTCCTAATTTGGTTCATTCAGGTTTTATTTTCAGCAGACACATTTGCTAGTCAAAGTTTTTGGTTTTACTCATAGGAAACGCACATCCTAGTCTAGTCATTAGTTTACTGTCATCATTGCATCAATAGTATAAGCTGTTTATAATATTGTTAACAACTCGCAAATCTTCCTAGTGCAAACTGGGGCAGAAAATTTTGTTTGTTTTGATGAAATCTAGCACCCACCTTGAGAACAAAGGGAGGACGACACAAGTTCAAAGGAAAGCGGATCAAGTTCGGCAATCAGGAAACCCCCTGGAGAGCAAGGGAAGACAGTTCAAAGGAAAAGCAGTCTCAAGAGGAAGTAGTTCAAGTTCAGCAATCAGCAGCCCACTTGGAGAACAAAGGGAAAACAGTTCAAGTTTTAAGGACAAGTAGTGCAATCGTTGGAAATCAGGCGCCCACATGGAGAAACAAAGGGAAAACAACAACATTCAAATGAGTTCAACAATTAGGAGCCCACCTACAGAACAAAGGAAAGCAGCAAGGTTCAAAGGAGTTCAGCAATCGGGAGCCTACCTGAAGAACAAAGGGAATGCAGTTCAAAGTTGGCAATCATGCCCCACCTGGAGAATAAGGTAATTCATTTCAAAATACAATTCAAGTCAGCAACAAAAGAAGCTCGCGGCAAGAATGCGAGTCAGCAGTCCGAGATGATCAACAGAAGTTAGTCACAATCCAGAATAAAAAGAAAAAAAAGAAAGGCAAGAAGTAAAACCAAATTCAAAAGTTGATGAAAGATGTAAGCTGCTCAAGACATGACTGAAGTCACAAGCATGTTATGTCTGATTTTGATCCGAAAAGCTTAAGAAGAATGAACTAGCACCTGCAACTAGCAAGCATCAATGTTCAAATCTAAAGTCTGCATGAAGAACCATTCAAGACTCAAGATCAAGCTTCAAAAGACTTATTGATAGGAATTTTGTATCTCATAGTTGACTGACTTAGTTAGTCTTTTCATTTTTTTGATTTTTGATGTAATAATAAGAGACGACACCTCAACCGGCTCTCCACCTTAGTATACTCCATCACTGTTTCTACTTCTGAACTACACGTGGCCTAATTCCTTTATAGCCAAGGATATGTAGGCATCTCAGATACCAGAGCTCAGTCACATTTTCCTTCCTCTTAATTTTTGGTCTCCTTAAATAAGGGTCGGGTCAAAAAACTTGTCTAGTTGTTCGTTGTCCGAAAACTCTTCGCATTTCCTGTCAAAGGGGGACAGCTGTAGACATGTGATTTTTGACCCTCCCCAATATTTTTTATATTTTAGAATGTAAATATTTAATTTAGACCTAATATCGTTATTTCAACTAATTTTGACTCTTTTACTTTATTTTATTACAAGAAAATAAAAATTACAAAAATAGTATCATTAATGTTTTGTAGTCATTTTTAATCTTGAAAAATACCAAAAATAGTTTTGTTTTACCGGTCAGTCTTATTTTAATAGCTATTTTACTTAAGTAGAATTAATTAATAAATAAAGTAGTATTTTAGTATTGTTCGCGAAGAAAGAATAAAATTTAGGCTCAAACGACCCATTTTTAGGCCTAACTTTTGGACCTATCCCATAACAACCCAAGCCCAATACCATAAAACCCTAAACCTATAAAAAGAAGCTAACCTAAAATTTCTAAGAGACCTACGCCAAAAGCTAGCGCAGCAGCAAGAAAAAGAAAACGGAAAAGGGCCAAAAATGGTCTTCTCCTATTGGATTTGGCTCAAATATGTCCTCCTTCCACCTATTGGTCCATAATTGCCCTTAATATTATATTTTGGCCTACAAATACCCCTGACACTAACAGAAAATATAAGAAGGATTTTAAAAATGACATGGCACCATATAATTAGTCCACGTGGAATTATAAATTATACAAATGACCCGCCCCACCACAAATGAACCCGACCCAACCGTCCAACCCAATTGCTTAAAACAACCCATTTTTAGGCTTAACATTTGGACCTAGCCCATAACAACCCAAGCCCAATACCCTAAAACCCTAAACCTATAAAAAGAAGCTAACCTAGAATGCCTAACAGACCTACCCCAAAAGCTAGCGCAGCAGGAAGAAAAAGAAAAAGCCAAGCGACACTCCATAGACCAGCAGAACCCCACCCCTCTAATCTCCAAGACTTACTCATCCCCACAAGAAAACATCCTCCTAACACAAAATAAAGCAGCAATACAATCCTCCATCTTTATATAAGCATGAAATTAAAAATAAAATAGAAAGGGGGATGGAGAAAATTGAGACAGTGACAGAACGAGCCACCATACTTCTTCAGTGTGGGTTTCTGAGTCGAGTTGAGGTCCCAGCCGAGTTCATCGAGTTTGATTGGGTCGTTCATGGTTTAGTTCGCTTTCGGATTACAGAGCTGTAAAACAATTAAAGTTTCAGATTCAAAGCTTGAGGTTCATTTCTTGTGTTAATCTAATTAATTTTGAATTAGTGTTTTTGTGCAATTTTAATGTTTCGGGCAATTTTCTTTTAGCGATGTACTTCTGCTTAGATCAATATTGCTAGTGTATGGATTTGTGAACTAGTATAATTTTACTGTTATGTTTATTAATTAAATTGGATAGAACATATTTTGGAAATAAAAACAGATGTGTTGTGAATTAATAAAGGGTGGGTGCACTATTTGGTGAGAAATTTAATAATATTAAGTTCTTAAGTTGTAAAATGTTGGTTTCTTGTTAAATCGGAAGAATTAGCGATTTAGTCGCTTGTATAGAATTTATCTTGTTTGGATCTTTTCATTTTTTATCTGGTCATATGTCTTTGGAATTGTTATTCCAATTATTGCGTCTATTTGGTTCGCTTATTATTTAAAACATGGTTGACGAAAGATTAAAACTTTACTACTTGATTGTTGAGCTTTATTTCAAGCTGTGTAAGTGGTATCATAGAAGCAAGGCATTGGCCATAAGTTAGGGATTATCACTATTAATTATTAATGGTGAAATATGATAATTGAGATGTCTACATGGTAAACTTTTTTGTTTATTAATGTTTTGACAATTCTTCCATTTACTGCAAACATGGAGATCTTGTATTCTACAGAGTATGTTACAATATTATGCTCGATGAAAAATTCCTTTGCTGCAGTGCTCAGCTGCTTAAAAAGACAATCTTCTACGCTAAGGAATATAAGTTATTTTGAACAATGAATCATCGTGGTCATGAGTACGGTTCCCGTGACATGGTCACGATACGTAAATCTCAATTCGAGTGTGCATTTTATGTGACCCCACCATAATTTTGAATAATAATAATAGAATGAAACATGTTGTAAATCGCTGGCGCATTTTATGTGACGCGGTTCGCAAGTGTACAATGATCTTCAATGAGTTCTTTAAATAAATAAAAGCGGTTTTAAAGTTAAAAATGTACATAGGTTTAAAAGTGTTTAAAATCAGATAATTAAGCCAAGAATAATAGTTGAGAGAACGTGCTAGAACCACGGAACCCGGGAATGCCTAACACTTTTTTCCGGGTTAACAGAATTCCTTACCCGGATTTCTGTGTTCGCGGACTATAAAACAGAGTCAATCTTTCCTCGATTCGGGATTCTAAACCGGTTACTTGGGATACCATAAATTATCCCAAGTGGTGACTCTGATTTCTAAATAAATAATCCCGTTTCGATTGTCACTTAATTTGGAAAAACTCTCTTATACTCCTTTCGGGGGTGGTAAAAAGGAGGTGTGACAATATCTTTTTATTTTCTGCTTCTGGGCAGCCATCCGAACCAGCGAGGCTTCCCGTCTTTCGTCGAGCAGCTCAAGGGCCGTTGCCATGGCTTCGTTGTTTGATCCCTCGCTAGTGTGTTGGAATCTGGCGCTTGGTTCCCCGGTCTCCACTGGTATTAGTGCCTCGGTGCCATGCACTAGGGAAAAAAGTGTCTCCCCGATGCTTGATTTTGGAGTTTTCCGATATGCCCACAACACCTCGGGCAGCGTTTCTCTCTATATTCCCTTGGCGCATTCCAACTTATTTTTCAAGTTTTGAATGGTGGTCTTATTTTTAGGTTAAGCCTGGCCGTTCGCACAAGGGTGGTATGGCATCGACAGGATTCTCTTGATTTTGTTGTCTTCAAGAAATTGTGTTACCTTGCTCCCGATGAATTGCCTCCCGTTGTCACATGTTATTTCGGACAAGATCTCGAATCGGCATATGATGTGTTCCCATATAAAATTGATGTCTTCTTTCTCTCTTATTTTCTAGAAGGCCTGCGCTTCCACCCATTTTGAGGAATAGTCAGTCATAAATAAAATGAATCTGGCCTTACCTGGCGCCATCGGCAAAGGGCCGACAATATCTATCCCCCACTTCATGAATGGCCATGGTGATAAAACGGAATGCAGTTGCTCCCCGGGCTGGTGGATCATGGGAGCGAACCTCTGACACTTGTCACATTTTTAGACGAATTCCCTGGCGTCTTTTTCCATGCTATCCCAATAGTAGCCCGCTTTGATCACTTTTCGGACTAAGGAATCGTCCTCGGAGTGATTTTCGCAGGAGCCCTCGTGGATCTCCCGGAGCATGTAATCTGCATCACCCGGTCCCAAGCATATCATTAAGGGACCATCAAAAGTTCTCCTATAGAGAGCCCTATATTTGTCGAGTGCGAACTGGGCCGATTTGGATCGCAGGGCCCTCAATTCTTTTGGATCTGTGGGTAGTTTCTCATCCTTCAGATAAACGATGTATTTGTTTCTCCAATCCCATGTCAGACTGGTGGAGTTAATCTCTGCGTGACCTTCCTCGAACACAGATTTGAACAGTTGGACAACAGTTCCGGGGAGCAGGTCTTCTTCTTCAGCGGAAGATCCTAGATTTGTGAGGGCATCAACCTCGCAATTTTGCTCTCGAGGTACATGGACTAAGGTCCATTCTTTGAAGCGACATAGTGCGATTTGAATTTTATCCAAAGACCTTTGCATCTTGTCTTCTCGGGCTTCGTAGTTTCCGTTTACTTGGCTTACCACGAGGAGCGAGTCGTATTTTGCCTCGACGGTCTCGGCTCCCAAACTTTTGGCCAACTCTAAACCTACAATCATAGCCCATACTCGGTTTCATTGTTAGTCAGTTTTGTGATTTTTATGGATTGCCTGGTTATGCCACCGATGGGCGGCTTTAGGACTATACCGAGTCCGTATCCTCTTACGTTTGTGGCACCATCTGTGAGTAGGGTCCATACCCCGGAGGATGTGCCTGATTTTAATAAAAGCTCCTTCTCTACCTCGGGTACAAGGGTTGGCGAAAAGTCGGCCACGAAATCTGCCAGGATTTGGGATTGATGGCCGTCCGAGGTTGATACGCGATGTCATACCCTCCGAGTTCGATAGCCCACTTGGACAATCGACCTGATAACTTAGGTTTATGCAGTACACTTCGGAGAGGATAGGTTGACAGGACGCAATTATGATGGCACTGAAAGTAAGGTTTGAGTTTGCGCGAGGCGCTTATTAGTGCGAGAGCCAATTTATCCAGATGCGGATACCGTGTTTCGACGTCCCCAAGGTTCGGCTCACATAATAAATAGGAAATTGCGTACCTTGCTCTTTTCAGACCTGTATGCCACTTACCGCTATTTCGGATACGGCCAGGTATAGGTATAGCATTTCATCCTCCTGGGGCGTGTGCAACAAAGGCGGGCTAGATAGGCACCGTTTCAGTTCTTCTAGGGCTTGTTGGCATTCTAGAGTCCATTTGAAGTTGTTCTTACTTTTGAGTGGGGCAAAGAAATGGTGGCATTTGTCCGACGATCTCGATATGAATCTGCCCAGGGTCGCGATCTTCCCTGTCAGCCATTGAACGAGTTTTACGTTGTTCACCACCATCTCTTTGATGGCCTTTATTTTGTCGGGATTGATTTCGATCCTCTTTTTTGATACCATAAAGCCCAGGAATTTGCCAGAGCCTACTCCGAAGGTGCACTTCTCAAGATTGAGCTTCATGTTATAGCATTTGAGGATGTCGAAGGTTTCCTGCAAATGGGTCAGATGGTCCTTTGTGCGCATGGATTTGACTAGCATATCATCAATATATACCTCCATTGATTTTCCTACTTGGTGCTCGAACATTTTATTAACTAGTCGTTGGTATGTTGCTCCCGCATGTTTTAGCCTGAAGGGCATTACATTATAACAATATGTACCGTATTTTGTGATAAATGAGGTTTTCTCCCTATCCTCGGGGTCCATATGGATTTGATTGTACCTCGAGTAGGCATCGAGGAAAGTGAGGGTCTCGTGACCGGTCGTAGCATCGATCAGGCGATCGATATTAGGTAACGGGAAAGAATCTTTTGGGCATGCTTTGTTCAAGTCTTTATAGTCTACGCATATCCTTAGCTTATTCCCCTTTTTGGCACTACCACTACATTAGTTATCCATTCGGGATGCTTTACCTCCCTAATGGATCCGATTTTAAGGAGTTTCGACACTTCCTCTTTGATGAAGGCATGCTTTATCTCGGACTGCGGTCTTCTCTTTTGCTTTACGGGTTTGAATTTGGGGTCAACGCTTAGTCTGTGGGAGGTTATTTCCGGTGGGATACCTGTCATATCTAAGTGGGACCAAGAGAAACAACCAATATTATTACTAAGGAATTGAATAAACCCTGCCCTGAGTTCGGAGGTCAGCCCCTTTCCCAGGTATACCTTGCAATCCGGGAGGTGTTTGATAAAAACAGTCTGCTCCAGCTCTTCGATTGTTGATTTGTTCGCGTCAGATTCCTCGGGGGAGACGAAGGTTCGGGATGCGAAGAAGTCTTCCTCGTTGTCTTCAAGGGTCCGCATGTTTCCCTCCTCGTCCGAGGCAAGGCATGTGGGGGTTGGCGTCTCGTGGTGGACCGCGAACATTTCCCTCGTTGCCCGTTGTTCTCCATGTATGGTCGTGATGCCATCCCTGGTGGGAAACCTTATCACCTGGTGCAAAGTCGAGGGAACTGCCCTTATGTTGTGTATCCAAGGACTGCCAAGTAGGGCGTTGTATCTCATGTCGCTGTCGATAACCTGAAACTCAGTGTTCTGGGTTGTGCTAAACGTGTCGATTGGGAGGGTGATTTCTCCCTTCGATTCTTCTCCGATCATATTGAAACCGTGGAGGACCCGGGTGTTGGGAGCAACTTGATTGAGTAGCCTTAGCTGTTCTATTACTTCTGACCTAATTATGTTGACCGAGCTGCCTGGATCCACGAGCACACGCTTTATTCTGGGGTTGTTTGAGAGAACGAGATTACTAGCGTGTCATTGTGTTGTTTCATCATAGCTTTGAGATCCTCTTCGCTGAATATGAGAGTTTCTCCAGGTAGGCATTCCCGGGCCGGCCCCTCCTCTGTAGCGGACAGTCTTGCTCATTTGGATACGGGTCCTCGAGGAAGATTGGCTCCCCCAATAATCATGTGGACAGTAGCCTCTAGGCTGGTCGTGCCCTTTTCTTTGTCGCCTTTGAGGTTCCGACTTCCTATTTCACTAGTCGAGCCAGGCGCTTTGTCCTAAAAGAAAAGATCTTTTGACGAGAAAAAGTGTGAAAGATAATGTGCGTTTGTGCAATGGAACTAGCAAGAAAATAATCACTATTATTTTTAGCCCCACGGTGGGCGCCAAACTATTTACCGTGAAAATGGTAACAATAATTAAATTTGTAAATGGGATTATAAAAATATGTGATCTATTCCCGAGATAGTTGTTAAATAAGTTGATGTTAATAATATGAAGTTTAATAATGGAATGCGAGCTAAAACAAGATAGTAATCGAACCGAAGGGCCTACTGCCCGGGTATAGGTCCGATTGATAGGGGACCTCGAGGTCGATGTCAGGGTCGAGTTCGAGCTATTATGGATAGCTGGGGATGGGAAAACAGTTGAAGATATGATTAAACAAGGCTCTTCATGGACAATACGAAGCTATATGATGAAGAACAAGTGGAAGAGTGATGGTATTAAGGTGACCTCGGGCCAATGAGAACAAGCAAGAGAGAGAGAGAGAGAGAGAGAGAGAGAGAGAGAGATTATTGCACTTAAGGAGAAATGGAGCAACATCAGCCCAACCTACAAAGTAATGGGGACCCCCTTTATATAGGAGGGGAACTCGTTATGGTACAAAACGTATTAACCGTAAAGTTATGGAGATAGGACGGCTAGACATGACATCTTGAAAATAGGCCCCGGATTGACCAACCATGTCAGGTTAAGCCGCATGCCTTAGGAACTCCCCTCTCGCCTGTCATAGCTTGTTGTACTTGTCAGAATACGATATCCTTTGGACCGATATATATCGAACCTCTAGGATGAGTCTCGACCTTAGCTTTGAGCTTCGAGGGGCATGACCGCGAGATGGTTCTATGGCGGGGAAATCATGCCCTTGGATTTACCGTTTACATTTTTTTCCTGCAAATCGATCTTGTCAGTGGTAAGATTTATCACAAAATATTTTGTAGAGGTGAATGCTACCAAGTTACCTCTATCACACAGTTGTGTACACTAAATAGGTTGTATTTCAAGCCATCTATCAATAGACATTCTCAATGGAGTGTGAGTTTGTCTTACCTACTTTTCCAACCCCAATGATCTCACCTTTCTTAACATTTTCAAAGGAGACATTACCTTATTTGAGGCCCTCAAGTGAAAGGAACTGGTTCTTGCTTCCAATCATATGCTTTGTGCAACCACTATCCATGTACCATATTTGGCTGCTCCCCTTCACTTAGACATGTAAAAGAAAATCAGGGGTTAGTCTTTGGGTCCCTTTCTATAGGCAAAAGGGTAAATTAATAGCCCATCCTAGCAGCCTATTTTTCCCTTGAACAAAAGTTTTGTTCTTTTGACTAGCCTTTTCTTTTGTAGTACACTCACTTTTGTAGTGACCAGTCTTACCACAGTGTGTGCATATTTTATTCTCAAAAGGTGTGACGTACTTGCTTTTGGGATCCCACTTAGGTGCAAGGGTCCCGTAGCCAAGTCCTCTCTGATTGCTACTATGGTGTTCTTGTAGCCATGAGAGTGCATCAGAGGACTTATTGCATTTATAATTTCTATCTAGTTCATGCTTAACCTTGCTTAGATCTTCTTTTAAGACTCTTATCTGCTCATCTTTTTTGTACAACTCATCCTTCATTTTTCCTAGATTTTCTTTTAAGGTGAGATGTGTGTAATCAACTTTTTTTTACCTGTTCCAAATTTTAGTTTTAAATTTTCAGATCTAAGCTCTAGCATAGTGGTGTCGAGTTCAAGAATCTAGTTCTTCAACTCAACATTTTTACTATCACTTTTACTAGCCTTGAGTTCCATATTTTTGCACTTAGCTTTCAAGATTACATATTCCTTAGACAGCTGTTCCTTTTCATTGTTTATCACTTGAGATTCATCAATGAAATCTAGCAGTAACTCAAATAGACTTTCTTTAGACAAAAACTTAATCTTGTCTTTGAGATAAATCACACTTACCTCTAATTCCTCATCAGATTCTCCAATGTCCATAAGTGCTTGTTCATCTGCATCTTCATCTTCTGAATCGGCATCTGAGCTTTCTCCCTAGGTAGAAACCATAGCCTTTATTGATCCTTTATTCTTCTTGGGATGAACATGTTCTTTCTTCATGTTTCTTCGTTCAGCCCTTTCCTTCTTCCATTTAATTTCCCACTAAGGACAGTTTTTGATGATGTGATCAGTCTTATCACATTTGTAGCAGCCTTCGTTGGTCGTTTTTCAGAAACCCTTGGTTTGCTGTAGCTTGAACCTCTTGAAGAACCCTTTCTTCTCATTAGATACTTCTTGAAATCCTTCGTGATTATATCCATTTAATCCTCCTCTAGATCAGCACCTTCAGTGATTCTGAGAGTCAGGCTTCTTTCCATCTTGGGTGCATCTATCTTCATAGTTTTCCTTCTAAGTTCATAGGCAGTGAGATTTCCAATTAGCTTGTACAACTTGAGAGTGGCAATGTTCTTTGATTCCTGAATAGCAGTTATCTTGCTTTCCCAAGTGACTGGCAAGACCCTTGTCAAAATTTTCTCAACTTTGTCTTTTTCAAGAATAATCCTTCCAAGAGACTTAAGTTCATTTGTTAGTGTTGTGAACCTTGTATAGATCTCCTGGATGGTTTCTCCTTCCTTCATGGTAAAATTTTCATATTGAGAATACAACAGTGTTCCTCTTGATCTCTTCACTTAAAGAGTTCCTTTATGAGCCACTTGCAGAGTGTCCCAAATTTTCTTAGGAGTAGTACAACTTTAAATTCTGGTGTACTCGTCTGGACCAAGTCCACACACAAGCAATTTCTTGGCCTTAGCATTCTTTTCCCACTTATTCAAGTCCTCAACATTGTAGTCATCTCTAGTCTTAGGCACATCTATTCCTTCAGCATTCTTTTTCACGGTAGCCAGGGGACCATCAGTAACAATGTCCCATAGTTCATAATCATCTGCGATCATGTGATCTCTCATCCTGTTTTTCCACCAGGAGTAGTACTGGCCATTAAAGAGTGGAGGCCTAGTAGTGGATTGTCCTTCCCAGTTTCCAGGTGGTGCACTCATCTTGATCTGTTCCTAGGTGTTAGCCTATTCAAGGATAACCCGCTCTGATACCAATTGATGTTTTAACTTCAATATCACACGGAGGGGGGAGAGGTAATTTGTGTGGTGTCCAATTTTTCGCTTAAACTGATTATGGAAGGACCTGATTCTTCTAAGTGTTCCTTAACCTACTATTGTAGAAATAGTAAATGCGGAAAGTAAAGAACACAAGTATTTTACGTGAAAAACACCTGGCTCAAAAGGTAACAAAACACGACCTACTTGTCAGTAGGATTTTTCCAAACTCTCCACTAAATCACTGAGCCAAAAGCTGCATTTACAAAAATACTTTTGTAAACCTAGGACTAACTCTAATCCCGTTGTAGCACACAGCCTCAACTGTTGTGACAACTTCAAGTTAACTTTAACTTGAAAACTCCGAGTACCTAATACAATTACTTCTAGATAAAGCTGAAAGGAACAGTATGAAACCACATACTACAATTGAACTAGAATAAAAGTTAGACACTTGGAACTGGTTCTTCTATCTTGTTCAAGTAGCTTCAGGTTTGCACGCTTGAATCACACACAAATTGCTTGCAAAATTGCCTTGTTATTTTGCTCTCAATTCACATTTAACTTCTGCTTATGTGTGTTCCCTGTAAAAGAGAACAACACTGATATTTATAGAGTTAGTAAATAGACTGACTATAATTCTGATGCTACTCTTCCTTGGGGGAAGAGTTCTAGTTGATCTCAACCTCTAACTCCTTCCCTTTCTCAAACCGTGTTCTCTTTGAGTAAGGAGTCTTGCTCTTTATCCAATATGCAATCTTTTCGATCAGGATCAGGAGATATTGCTTTTGACAAATTAGGTTTATCTTTTTCACGTGCATCGCACATGCTTAAGTCTATCCATATCAGTGCTCCACTAGGATAGATTTGGTTCGTGTCTGAGTTCCTTTGTCAATCTTCAAAACTAACCTTTACTTGGGCCGACAATGTGGAAGTGTTTTACCTTCTTGTTAGTTTCTTGCACGTCGATTTGAAGAGAAACCCATTAATGATGGTTCACGCAAAGAAAAGTAGGTGCTCCTGTTAATCACTTTCGATGCGGGCATTCATTAATCTACGATTAGTGAATCACCCCACTAGTCACCATCCTAATCAACCCTACTAGTCATACACCTTAACAGATGCCAAACAAGAAGCTACCCCCCCCCCCCCACACACACACGCACGACAAGGGGAAGGGGTCCTGCCTACTCGACGCATGCCAACTTTGATACTGTCTACGTCCACACTTCTATATTTTATGTATTGTAATAAAGTGATCAAAGTGAATTTAAGTAAGTATGGCCCCCAAAAAACACAAGAAACTAATACAGGAAGTATTGGTGCATCCATCATTGTATACATCGACCTATTAAGAGCTCATCATTGCTTTGATCAACCACTCACATATTCACGCACTTCTAACAGAATATATACGCTAACAGTAAAACAGATCTTTTACATTATTAATACAGTTTAATTTGTGATAACAAGTTGATTAATTACCGTGTTATTAGGTTATAAATAAATACTAGGTTATAAACAAATACTATTTAGAAAATTTATATGTAATTAACTTATGATGATTAGATCATACAAATACTTTTTACACTATTAATACACAAAACTTGAACCTTCGAGGGACCTGGCTCCTCCCGTTAATAATCTCTCCATTTCCCCGGTTCTAGGCTGAGTGGTGTACACGTGTCCCTCTAAATACTTGATGGAACAGATTTATTTCTTTAACCAACCAAGATTCATTTCATTAAGCATTATGACGGTTTTGAGTACTAGCTTTAATATATGTATTCCGAGAACTCGTATAGCTCTATTTGATGATTTATTACTTGCGTGCTTGGTCCGTATCATTTTCCGAAAAGTTTTCATGTGAAATATTAAAAAAAAAATTGATTTTTGACATAAAATAAGGTTTGGGTTGACCACGGTCAACGTTCTTAGTAAACGACCTCGAATAGATATTTTGACGATTTCGGTAGGTTTGTATGATGTTTTTAGACTTGTAAGCATGTTTGGTTGGGGTCCCGGGAAACCGGAGCGCATTACGGTGCATTATGTGAAAAATTAAAAAAAAATGAGTTTTAAAGTTAAAATTTTGAGTTTTGATGATCGATTCATGATATTTGATGTTATTTTGATGATTTAGTTAGCAAACAACTTTTATGATGTTATTACACTTGTGTACATGTTCGGACCGAAGGGCTCTGGTAAGTTTTGGATGCATTACAAACTAAATTGGAATAACTGATGCATAGTTGTTGCTGGTTTAAACATGCAGGTTTCGCAATTGCGATGATCTGATCGCAATTGTGAGCCTCACATTTGTGATATCAGGCTCTTAAATGCGAACATGGGCTGGGAACTGGGACTTTGCATTTGCAAAGTAAAGTTCGATTTTGCGAACTGAGCTGGGTTTGCATTTGCGACATAGTGCATAGAAGAACAACTTCGTATGTGCGAATCACTACTCGCATTTGTGACTGGGGGCTATTCGCAAATGTGATGAATATGCCGCATTTGTGACTACTGCATAGTTGGGACACTAATCGAATTTGCGATCAGTGGTTCACTTTTGTGATGGTCACGAGATCTGCAGTTGGGTAAAATATGGAAAAATTGGAACTTAGCTTATTTTAAACCATTTTTCAATCTCAAACTCTTTAGAGGCGATTATTGAAGAAGATTTTCTTCCCAAATTCATTAGTAAATAAATTTAACTAGTTTTTAATTAATTTTAATTACTTTTCCATGAATTTTCACATCAAATCCATGAATTTCAAGGTAAAAATTAGGATTTTTTAAAAGAATTTAGGTATTTTGTAAAAATGAGATTTAGACTTCGAATTGAGGTCGGATTTTGAAATAAATCACATAATCGGACTTGGGGGTGAATGGGTAATCGGGATTTGGTCCAAATCTCAAATTTTGACCAAGCAGATCTGAAGTTGAATTTTGTTGTCTCTTTTCCAAAATGATTAAAATTGAATTTGTTTCAGTCGTGAGTAGTTTCTAAAGCTTATTTTGGATTGTTTGAATGGTATTTGGCTATATTTGGTTAGTTTGGAGGCTTGTTCGAAAGGAAATGCCATGGTTGATTATTGAATTAATTCCGGAAAGAGGTAAGTGTCGTGGTTAACCATGACTTGAGGGAATTAGAATTTGATTGGTCCAGTTGCTACGTAATTTATGTGTGAGGACGACGTATATGTGAGGTGACGTGTGCATATGCATTGCCATGGGTTAAGCATGCGTGGCGGGCTTCTTAATTACTTGTTTTCGTGAATACCATGCTTTTTTTAATCCATATTATTACTTGTTCGGTGCTTTAATTGTTATTTGCGTGTACTTGTTAATTCATATTTTCGTTCGTTGTGTGCGTTAATTTACTGTATGTTTCCATGTATCTATGTCTTCATTTATTAATTGTCTTTATTTTCCTTATATTTTTGTATGTTGTTAGATAGCCGCTTTTATTTGTCTTATGTCTTTATTTATTTAATTTTCTTATTTTGTTTTCATTGAGAAATACGCTGTACTTGGTTGTAGCATTACACATACATGTTTTATATATGGAATCGGGTTGCACGCCGCAACGGATATAGAAATGATGTTTAGGATCGGGCTGCACGCGGCAAAACTATTGATGATGTATATGGGAACGAATTGCACGCTGCAATGGATATTGATACGGTATTTGGGACCGAGATAAATGCCAGAACATTATTAGTATATATTGTCGCGCCCTCTTTTTCCTTGCGGAGTCCGGGTTTTGACATTCATGGGAGAACAACTTATTTCCTTTTGGGATTTGGGTATTTGAACAGTCGCTACCTAACAGATTATGGTGCGCTAGGGCACCTAGAGCGGTTAACTAACACGTGTAACTAGTTTACATTACCAGAGATTAGGGTAAGGGATCAAAATAACCTTGAGGGGAAGGTGTTAGGCACCACTTGCAGTCCACAATGGTGGGTCCCGGTTGAACTTAAACTACGTGAATTAGTTATTTTAACAAATAAATAATTTCAACACATACTCGTAAATAAAGGCATTTTTAGATATTCTAAGTACATGTATGATTCAAGTAATGAAAACAAGGGAAAATGTTTGAACAATCTTGCATACATATACATAAATAAAAGGAAATTCGTTTAAGACACATAGAAATTGGGAAAGAGGGGTCCTAGGGTGGTTAGCCTATAGGATCACACCCACGCAATGCCCGGTAATCACTCCTCAGTGAGGTGCTACACGTGATATTAGCGCGTAGTCATCATATCCTTACTACCCAATTCCCTTCCCTTGGTCATAGCCTAAAGCGTTCTAGCAACCTTGAAAGACATCCTATGCGTGCATTAACCGTCCCTTTCTTTGTGGCCCCGAAGGTATTTAGAGCCGCTAATTTAGATAGTTCTAGACCATCCTGAGGTACTTAAACGAGAAAAATCTAGGCGTCAACCAAAAACAATTAGGACTGTATTAAAGAGAGAACAATTTAAGGCTCACATTTTCCTCCACAAACAGAACAAGTAAATGTACGTCTCAAACAACAGTGTTTAGATATTTAAGGGGGACTCTAGAACATGATATCTAGGTGAGCAGGGAATATGCAGTATTGAGCTAGGACCAAAGTATAAAAGAACTTAATCCATTTGCCTACTGATTTTTTAAACCTGTTGAAACAAGATCAGTTACAAATACAAGGCGTAGTTTTACAATTGCAGAATTTTAGTCGCCCTACATGCTTCCCTAGGCGTATAATAGTGATGTCCTATGTGCATGGTATCTATTATTGATTAGGAATGCAGTGAAAACTGTAAATAATTTTAAACGGACTATTTGAATCCTATAGGCATGATTTCTAGTGCTGTTAATTAATGCAACATGGAAGAGATGAGTAGGTTAGTGAATTAAACCGATTCAGAATCTACAAACATGAGTTAAAGTTAAACTGATTTTAGGGCTAACTAAATTGGTTTTAGATCCTATAGGCATAATTTCTAATTAAACATAAGGTGAAGCAAGTAAAACTTATTTGACCAAAGCGAAATCCCTATAGGCATGATTTCTATTAAAGCTGATTTTAAATTCTATATGCATGATCTCTAAGGAGATGAATTCTAATACATGCTTTAATGAAAACTGAACCTCAGTTACTTTACACCCTATAGGCATGATATATAATTATATGAAATGGAGCAGGTAGAAAACACAGCACATGTAAATCAAAATAAACTTTATAGGCATGTGATCTACCCAACTTTACCCACATTATACAACTATTCCCCCTTTTCACTAGTCACCCCAATATTTGTTTACAATTAATTATTACATACCAAGAATTGAATGAATTACATAATTATAAATATAAATTAAACTATAGGCAACTTGAAGTAGGCCCAAAGTAATTTTTAAGCCTTTAGTAGTCTCAACTGCCCACAGTTCCATAGCTAATTTCATGTCTAGGTGTGTCGGAGTTCCCTAAGGACCTCAAGGATCCCGGGCAGTGTTCATACCCAGACCTTTCTCAAGTAAGAACTAATTTATGTGTAGTGTGGAAGTGCCAACCCTGATAAGTCATAATTCAGAGAGATCTCAAGGGTCTAAAGAAGTACACATACTAGAGGGGTAGGACTTAGTAATCTAAGAGTAATGTGAGAGTGAATAATGATTTGAAAGAGTTTGGTAAACAGTATAAAGAAAGGCCTTAGGAATGAAAAGAGTTTCTGAAAACCTGTACTAGTTTGAGTAAAACAGTAGTTGGAAAAGCATGAAAGAGAACATCTTGAAACCAGAATACCAATCCCAGAACAACTTCATAAAATACTTTGGCAAACAGACTTCACACAAGGAGAAATGGGTAGGGGACACCTAGAATGCACCTTAGTGATATCAAACAAATACACAATTTCCTTAAGAAGTTATGGAATTGACCAATTAGTTGCAAATATATGTTGAGAACACATAGGTGTTAGACATGACCAATACACACAACTAGAGTACCTTTGAAAGGGCTAGGTGTCTTAACATGATCTCATTAGTGAAGTAGATTAGGTAAGACTTAGATGAACAAACTAAAACTTCATGAAGCATTCAAAGTTTTAAATATACTAATCACTTGTAGAATAAGCAGAAATTAGACATGTTGGGTGAGACAGTAAATAAACAATGCAACTTGGACATACTAGTGAACAAATAGGATTCATGCAATTATCTAAAGTAGGATTGGGCATGCTAAATAATATACTAGTTATGACTTTTAACGGAACAAACTTAAACATGCTGAGTGATACAGTAATTAGGAAGTATAATCTTGACATGCTGATTGCATATTGAGCTCATGACAGTAGATGTTGACACCCAATTTTTCCCTATATATATTCAATATACAAAATAACTTCAAAATAGCATATAAATGCATACATAAGCATGTCAAAATGTTTGATTATTTTTCCATAATTTTTAAATTGCTTTATTTCCCTTTTTCATCCATAAAATCCCAATAATTATGTCCAAAATTATTATTTTTGATGGTTCATTTATTGGACCTTTATATTTATGCCAAATATGGCTAATGTGATTTTTACATATTCTTACAATTTTATTTAGTATTTTTTAAAGCTAATTGCATATAATTGCAATATTATCCTCTTTAAGGTTTAATTGTGTTTTATATTCATAACATTAAGCCCTATATTTTTTAAATTGTTATTTACATGCTCTGAATCATTTTAGTGCTTTCAATTTATTTCTAGAAATTTATTTACTATTTTTTATAATTTAAAAAGGGGAAAATTGTCTATTTAAATAATAGCCCAATTGCATTTCAATTTTAGCCTAATTTTAACCCCAAATTAAACCCAATTTCCCGGGACCAATTTTAATTAAACTTGACCCCTAACTCAATTAAACCAACCCAACCCGGATTCTCCACCTACCCCTTTTAATCTAGGCCGTTGATCATTCAGATCAACGGCCACCGTTCACCCTTCCTAAAATAAACCTAAACGACCCCTTACCCTAATTCACCTTTCAACAAATGTCGCCCTTGAATCCCTTCCCTCTCAATTCTCTCTGCAGCCTCACATAAACCCAAGCTGCCGCCACCCCATTTCACCCTAATCCACCTCAATCCCTGCCTAATCCATGGTCTCCCATGGCCGTTTGAGATGTATACCGGGCTCCTTCATTTCCTGGTGGCCTTTTTGTGTGGTTTCATGGCTAGATCTTAAAGAGATCTAGTCCAGTCCTTTCTCAGCCTCTATCTCTGGTGTTTCTCCGGCCATCCATGTCCGTTCAAGTCAAATCCTTGACTTTTCCGGCTAGATCGGTAACTTTTTAAGGCCTCTCTCACCTTTTCTGAGTTCTCTGAAACTCTAGCTTTAAGGTCTTTTGATATTCTTTCAGATCTATCTTAGATCTATGCTTATTACGAACTTCTTAAGTGTTTTCTTGAAGGTTCTTTGACTTTCTTTCAAAATGACTCTTAATTTTTCAACGATTAGGGTTCCTCTTAACCTCTTTTTAAAGATCTCTTCTCTGATTGTTGGTGTTGTTTCATGATTTTACTATGTTCAAACAACTTGTTTATGCTTTTCTTCTACTTGATTTAGCATGTTGAAAACCCTAGGTCCTTTTTGGTGTTATCCGAGTTCTGAAACTGTTTGTTTGAATGTGTACTTGTTTGATTAAGTTCTTTGTTTCTAACTCTCTTTTTCTTGTTTTACTTATTTGATTCTGAGTTCTTATCACCTCTTAAACTCGGATATTGTTGAAACCCTAATTTCTTAAAAGGTTTTCCTCACTTGTTACTATGAGACCTTTACTTGTTTCTGACTCTCTTACCTGTTATTATATTCTTCTTCACTTTTGATTCTATGTGACTACTTGACCTACTTGACTATTGTACTCCGAATAGGTCTCTTTTACTACTGAATCCTATCTTACCCCTGCTGCTACTGTATGTTTGTATTGCTTCTTTTTGTCAACATGTTTGACCCTGCATACTTGTTCATTCCTTGCTATTTATATGTTGAGGTGCATAATCATGACCCTTTCTTGATTGATTCTGACTCCCTCAATGTTGCGAATGATTGCAAAAGGTTTTCTTACGAACCCTAATTTTTTACTCATTTGTTTAAAATTAATTGATTCCCTTCCTTTACTGTGATGTTCGATCTTGCTGAATCCTTTCCCAATACTAAGCAAATTTTGAACTTAGTCTCAATTATTTACTTCATACTTTTACTGCCCCCTTATATGGCAATAATCAATCTATCCCAAACTGATTTCTTTCCATAATTACACCTGTTAGTATCAGTTAAGCAGTGATTCCTTAATTAAAGGGAATCACTTATGTTAATTGATTCTGATTGTGATTGTTTCCATGTTTGTGTTAAGGCTTTACTTATTACCTTATTCTTTACTCATTTTCAAAAACTATAAATACATAGCCTCTCTTCTTTCAAACACACGAGCAATTTGGGTTCAGAATACACACTTACACTCAAAAACTCTCTCTTTCTTTACTACTACTTGTGCTACTGCTTTGTCTAGATGGCTGAAAGCCAAGGGCTAGACTGTGGAATCTTGCTTACTTTTCCTTTCTGCACTTTGCTTCTTTACTGGTATGTCCTAGTTAATTTTTTAAGCCTCAACAACAACATGTTTCTTTAATTGTTCCAATTTCTCTCATTCTTGTCTACTTCTGCTTATGTTTATGCATTCAAGTTACATTACTAGCATATTGTAATATGTTCCCTTCCCCCTTAAATTAATACTTCCCTATGTGTGTACTTTGTGAGTCACTGATTGTTTACTTGTTGTCTTATGATTCCCAAACCCTATCCCCTCCAATGTGTTTGTGTTCTCTGGCTGGTTCGTGATTATGCCAGCATTAGCTATTGATGTACATGACCAAACCTAACCTCTACTGGGGTCATATGCTTCAGACAAGTGTATTCCCAAAATCCCTTGCACCCGTTGAATGATTCTGTGTAGTTTGTGTTTTACTACTGCTGTTTTCAAATCACCCTTACCACTTACTATTTTCAACTCAGTTTTAAATAAATCTCTTTCAACTATGTCCTGCACTTCCACTATATTCTTAGAACCTAGGTTATGCCCCTCTTGTGTAAGCCTTGCCTTGGGACCCTTGAGCTCACTTTGAACTTGGACACATAAGAGTTGGCCCTTCCACACTGCACTAATTCTATTTGGTTATGCAAACCTGGGTGTGAGCACTGCTCGGGATCCATGAGATCCTTAGGTAACTTTGACATACCCAGGTATGAAAAAGGCTTTGAAAAATTTGGCGTTGAAATGGTTCATTACATACCTCAGAGAAGAAGTCAAGATTCGGCTTTCTTTGGTTGTAATTTCTTATTTCTGCACTTCTTTTGTAATTCAATTATTTGGGCTGTATTAATTTGTAAACAGTTATGGGGTGATTAGTGAAAAGGGTGGGTGGTTTTATGTCATGGGTAAATTGGGTAGATAACATGCTTATATGGTTTATTTTTAATTCCATACATGGCCTGTTAGATATCATGCCTAGAGGGTCTACTCTAGTTTAAAATATATTCTGCATGTTTTATTTCCACACTTAGATATCATGCCTATTGGATCTAAATGAATATAATTAGATATCATGCCTATAAGGTTAAAAAATTAGCTTTGTAATTAGATATCATTCCTATAAGGTTAAAATCAATTGAAGTTCAATTTTCATTACAACATGTATCCAGATTCGTTTCCCTTAGAAATCATGCTTATAAGTCTGAAGTCAGTTTTAAATAATTAGATACAATGCCTATAGGATTTAAAATCATTTGTAATAGAAATCATGCCTATAAGGTCTAAAACCAGTTTAGTTAAAAATCAGTTTGACTCATGCCTGTCTGAATCGGATTAAATAGAAAGAATGCCTATAGGATCTAAATCGCCTGTTTAAATTTAATCACTGCTTTACTGCATCAATATAGATATCATGCTCATAGGACATTACCATTACACCTAGGAAAGCCTTAGGTAACTCTTTACATAAAACTGAAAATGCCTTTGTTAATTACCGACTGCTACAACGAGCAAGCAGGCCTGATTCAGACTTCTTTTCTGAGCTATATAATAAATCTGGTTCTGACTCAAACTGCCTTCTTTAGGATTTTTAAAATTCAGACCTTAAGTGTGTTTAAGTCATGCTATTTATGTGCTTTATTTGCAGAGGTATACATGAGCCTTATAACTACTTACATGTTTCCCTCTAAAAGCAGTCCTACATGTTTTTGTATGTTGCCTAGCCTTTTACCTTTAAATCAAAGAGTCAGTCTGAACCCTCCCTCTTATAGGAATAGTAGTCCCAAATTCCTTTGGGACTGATAGAAATGGGATGGGTAATAGCATGCAATAGAGCTCAAGACCAAATCCGCGCTTTAATACCTTAACGGGGTGGGAAGGGTAGATATAGATATGATGTCCGGTGCTCTAATACCACATGTATTCCCTCTTCTAAGGAGTGTCATACCGGGTATTGCATTGAGGTTATCCATGTTATAAACAAACCTAGGACCCCCCTTTAATTTTTTTACAAGCATGTTTAGTTTATAACTCTTTCAAGCCTTGCCCTCCAATAATTGCTTTCAAACACTTATGTGTTTAACTTAAATCCCCTCTTACTTCAGCCTTTATTTGTTCACTTGCTAATTGCACAAATTCACAAAAGAACCATCTAGTCGGGAACCACACTAGTGGATCCTGAGGGGTGTCTAACACATTTCCCTTGTGATAACTTCAAGCCCTTACCCAATCTCTGGTTATCAAACCTAGTTGTAAATGAACTCTATATGTGTCCTAATGCTCCTTAAATCATTAGGTGGGGACTCTTTAAATACCAATTCCCAAAAGGAAATGAGTCATTATACCCCATGAATGTCGAAACCCGGAAACTCCTCTCCCGACGGAAAGGGGGAAAAAGGGGGCGCGACAGTAGAATAGTAAATAGAACTGGAAATCACAACTAATGAACTGTAGCGATAAAGAAAACACATAGTTTTGGAATGGGAATTGAATCAGGACATACCAGTTAAGGAGAGAATACAGAGTATAGAGCAGAGAGGGTGCAAATAGCCTGCCTTGGCTTATAGCCGGCTGGATTAGTAAGAATTGCAAGTAACAGAAAAGAACAGAGAGCCTTTGAGAGAGTGAGAGTATAGATGAACTAGTGTTTGTGTCTAAGAAGTTAAAATAAAAGAGTTTATATAGTAGCTCGAGAGTAGAGTAAATAAGGTAAAATAATCATCAATCAACAATTAAGGAATTTTAGAATCAATCACACAAGGATTTAGCATAGTTTTTCTCCTTTAATTAAGGAGATCAACCAGCACTAATGATAGGAACTAATTAAGGCAAGCGGTTCAATTAAAAGAGCAAAGAAGTAAGAATCAGAGATCTTGTTGAAGAAAAGAGTTCAAATCAAACAAATAATAAAGAGCTTCAGAATAGAGAGTCAAGAGTTTTATTAAGGAAAGAATCATGCAAACAGTCAGCAAGTATCACAGAAAATTTTCAAATAAGGCAAGAAAGGAATAGTCAGGAAACAGATTGATAAATCTGGAATTCAAATCAACACTAATTAAAGGGTGAAAATATAGGTTTACCATGAATTGGAAAAAAATGAATATAGATACATAGAATCAGTAAAAAGTCGAACCAAGTACCTTAGTAGAGGCACATTAGGATAAAAATCACAAGACATCGAAACACGCTAAAGAGCAATCACATGAACCAAAGCATAGGACAAAGTCAGTACACAAGTAAATCAGACAAACTCATAATCCAAACAAAATGTCAAAAAAATTAGGTTTTTAGCATAAAAGAGTTAGGGTTAGAGCAAACCCTACGAAATTGGTTAAAACACATAAAAAATAGAAGATTAAACACTCAAAATTATCAAATGTTTTGGAAAATAAAATTTTATGGAAACCCTAGTTTAGGAAGATCTTACTCAAAATCGAACAGGAATAGCCTGAAACAGGCGAGCAAAGACCAAAGGCGTAAGAAGACTAGCCCTGATCCCTTGAGGATCCTAGAGATGGTGATACCAGTACAAGAGAGCCATTAGAGGCCTGGGGGTGGTGAGAAACTACCATGGATGGCCATAGATGAGTGGCGGCGAGGGTGGATTAGGGTTAGGGTTTGAGAGCATTGGAGAGGAAAATGGTTTTAGGGCGGGTTTGGGTAAGAATGGCCGAGTTTGGGGGTCGTTTGGAACTAAAAAAAAGGTAAGGGGTAATGGTGGTTGTTGGTCTCTGTGATCAACGGCCAAGATTGAAAGGATTTGGGGCCGGGTTGGGTGTTATAGATTTGGGCTGGGTAAGTTTTGGGCCCGATTGGGATGGGGGAGGGTTAAAATTGGGCTAATTTAATAGGTTAGGCACAAAATAAAAAGGGGCTATTCGTTAAATAGTTAATTAATTGCTAAAATAATTTTAAAAAATATTGAATAAATTATAAAAAATGATTTTCATGCATGAAAATGTTTTAAAGTAATTACTTAATATTTTAAAAATATAAAAGGCTATTTTTCGGTAAAAATAATGTAATAATGCATGCATAGGCTATAATCACAAAGTAATTGCAAATGCATTCTAAATATACCAATGTGGCTATTTGGGCAATAATTGAAATTTAATATAAACGTAAATGATAAATTAAGCCACAAAAATTATTATAAAACTATTTTGTGATGCAATCAGTGATTGTTTTATAAATAAAATGTTGGGATAAATTAATTAAAATATTTTAAAAACGCAGTAATTGTATGAAAAATACTAATTGGTGCCAAGACATAGTTTTGAAAATATTATGGGAATATATATATATATATATATATATATATATATATATATATATATATATATATATATATATATTATGCCAAGGCATAGTTTTGAAAATATTATGGGAAAAATTGGGTATCAATATATATATATATATATGTATGTATATATGTGTGTGTGTGTGTGTGTGTGTGTGTGTGTGTGGATTAGGTTGCACGCTAGAGAAGATATATTATGATTGTTTTGACTGTTGGTTCCGTATCTGTGTTGTACTGTGAATTTGAGCATAGATGATATTCTAGGGCCCTCTATTATGTATTTTTTGTTCTAGTTTTCATGTTAATCCTTGTTTCTCTATTCTACTATTGCTTTTACTTATGCTCATGCAGGTTTATAATGAGTGCTTTATTATAGTCTCATTACTACTTCGTCGAGGTTAGGCTTGATATTTACGGACTACATAGGGTCAGTTGTACTCATACTATACTTTTGTACTTCTTTTGTAGATTTTGGTATTGGCCCCAGTGGAGTTTAGTGGAGGCTTGTTTGGACTGTTAATAATCGGAGATTTGAAGTAGAGTTGCACGACGTTCACAGACCCTAAAGTCCCCTTCAATATTGGTTATTTTATTTGGACATTTGTATTTTATTTCAGACCTTGTTTGTAGCACTTTTAGTAGCTCATGTACTTGTGACACCGGTTTCTTGGTGTAGACTAGACTATTGGTTTTATATTATTATGTTACGAGTATATAAGACTTATATTTTTAATTATTTGCTTTTAATTGATAAATTAATTAAGTGATTAGCTAGAGTTGGCTTGCCTAGCAAGTGGATGTTACGCTATCACGGCCCTGTGGTAGGGATTTCGGCTCGTGATAAGTTGGTATTAGAGCACTAGATTGCCCAGGTCTCATAATTCATGAGCAAGCTTAGTAGAGTCTTGAAGATCGGTACAGAGACGTCACTACTTATCTTCTAGATGGTATAACGCTTAGGAAAATTTACTTTTTTTTCTCTATCATGAGAATTTATTCTATCCATGAAGCTGATAACTAGGGATTTTGACGCATTTTATACTCCTTCTTAGTTACGCTTTATTATAAATTCATACAAAATAGTCCCAAAAGGCTCATAAGTTGTGCTCGATTGCAGGTTTGATCAATAAAGTGACAAGATATAAAAGATTAGCTCAAATGGAGTGAAACTTGCACAAGTACCAAAGACAAGACAAACTCAGGAAAAACAGGCCTAGATTCAAAGAGCTGGTACTTCAGGCATTAAGGCAGTGCAGCCGCAGAAGGTTTTGTGCGGTCCACATTGAAGGCAATGCGGTCCGCAGAGTCAAGGTTCAGAGAGGGTGAAGTTGGAGCTTTCAAGCCTGTGCGGTCTGCGGTCTAGTTTGTGCAGACCTCACTAGAAGCCTCCGCGGCCGCGGTCCGCGAAGCCTGAGTTCAGAGAGCCAGGTTTTCATGTTCAAGAGCCTAGTGCGGCCGCACACCATTTTGTGCGGTCCGCACTGACGTCGTAGGGGCATTTTTGTCCAGTTTTTTTCAGCTTAGTATAAATAGAATCTTTTTTCCATTTTAGGGTATCAGACATTTTAGAATAGTTGTTGTGCTCGTGGGAACGTATCTTGTAGCCATTTTGGGCATTTTTACTTACTTTTTATCATTGAATCTTTGTATTTTGCTTAACAATTAATTAATATGTGTTCATCTTCATCTATTTCTCTATTTTCCTCTTCAAGTATGAGTAGCTAGAACCTTTAGCTAGGGTTGTGGCTCAACCCTAGTGTGGGTAATTGATGAGGGTTGCAATTTAGGGCTAGATTGACTATGTGTGTTTGCTATTTGGGTCAATTTCATGGTTTAATTACTAAATTAGTGGTTGCAAACACTAGTTTGTGCTAAGTTGACTTGGGCTCTTCTTGAGAAAGAGAGCCTAAGTCTCCGAAATTGATCGAACAAGGAATTGGGATGGACTCAAGAGAATTGATAGTCCCAATTAAAGGGTTAAACCTCGAGAGAGTAATACCCGATTTGAACCCTAGTTGCTTGAGCAAATATGCATACCCAATTAGTCTTGAGCAAGTCAATTGGGCAAAATCATTCTTTCTGCCGAGAGGTGTGAGAGTTGGTAATATCGAGCACTGGTTATAACATATTCCCCAATCATGTCAATCATGTCTTAGATACAATTTCCCGTCAATTGGCCACCTAGCTGAAAGTCACTATCCTAGTGCCTTTTAGAATATTTGAACAACTTGTAGCATTTTACTCTTAGCTTAATCTATTTGCAATTATAATTTGTAGTTTGATAATAGAAGAACTATAAAAGAAAACCCAAAAATCAATAGAAGTGCAATTTGGAACCAATACGCAATCCTAACCTAAATAGATACTCAACTCCCTTTGTAGCTCTCCGTGGAAATCGACCCCGACCAAAAATCGGGTAAAAGCTATTGCGACCCTCTCTCCCTACTTTTTAGTGGTGCGGAGTAGGCTGCGATCATTTTTTGGCACCGTTGTCGGGGAGCTAACAGTTTTGGCTATCTATTTAGTTAGTTTTGTGTATTGTTCTTCTTTCCTTCTTTGTTACTTACTTGTTTGTGTCACTACTCAGGTACCAATATGGCTTTGAACAATGCTAATGACCCTCTTGGAAACGTGATTGCGGGGGAGGAGGTAGATAATGTTGAGAAAGATGAGGTGCCTCTTATACCTCAAGGACAATGTAGAGGCCGCATGGCTCCCAAAGTATTTTTGAACCAGGGTTATGCAAGTGCTATTGTCCCACCCAGAATCCGGGTGGGCAACTTTCAGATAACCAATGTGATGTTGACCTTACTTGAGTAGCGTGGGTACATCATGGGCACTGCAGATCAAAATGCCTACAAACATCTCAAGGGGTTCGTGGATACATGCTGGGGGAGCAAACAGATGAATGTGTCCGAGGATGCTCTTAGGTTGAGACTTTTCCCATTCTCACTTTACAGAAGGCATTAGATTGGCTCGAGAGACTCCTCAACCATTCCATCACAACTTGGGATGAGTTGGAGGATAAATTCATTTCTAAATTCTTTTCATCCGGGCATATGGAAGCACTTCAAGATGAGATATTGGCTTTCAAGGAAGAGCCCACAGAACCTTTGCATGAGATTTGGGAGCGGTATAGAACGATGGTGAAGGAATTCCCCAATAATGATATGACTGACGCTATGATCCAACAAACTTTCTACTGGGGCATCAATACAACAAATCAATGCATAGTGAACCAACTTACTGGAGGCAACTTTATGAAGCTATCGTATGATGAGGCATGTGATGTACTTGACGAGATGGCTGGCACTTCTTCTACATGGCAAAGTAGAGTCAATGTGCGTCAAGGTGACCCTATGGTTATTCATTTACACAAGGAATTACATGACCATAGGTAAGCTATAGCGGAGTTGACAACTACTATGAATCAATTGGCTAAGGCATAGTTACAACAGGTCCAAAATCCTCGTCAAGTGAATGCCATGGAGGGTGTTAATATGCTTATCAACAAGAGAAGGAAAAGAAGGTAACAAAACCAAGGGACCTCTGAGCAATTTGATGATGCATGTGATGGTTTTCAAAATGATGGTTATGATGACCAAAGTGATGAGGTTCAATATGTAAACAACTATCAAGGCCAACGAGACAACTCTTCCAACCAACAACAGTGGAGACCTCAAGGCAATTAGGGCAATCAACAACAAAACAATGGCAATTGGGGGAACAACAACCAGAACAACAACTGGGGCAATCAGAACAACAGTCAAGGCAACCAAGAGAATTGGAATGGTAATAACAATAATTGGGGTGGCAATAATAATCAAGGAGGATGGAACAATGGAAACCAAGGAAACCGGGGGCAAGGCTTTCAAAGGCCCCCAATGTACCAACAACTGAACAATCCACTACCATTTCCATCTCAAGGTCCTAGTTCTTCGGGCAATGATATGGGTAGAATTGAAATGGTGTTCGAGCAGATGATGAAGAAGAATGCGGATTTTGATGCACAGTTAGCTTCTCACAACACCTATATTCGAAACTTGGAGGTGAAATTAGGCCAAATCTCTCAGTCATTGAATACTCGCCCGAAGGGTGCTCTACCAAGTGATACGGTAGTGAACCCAAAGGGTGGGAACAATCACGTTATGGCGGTTATAACAAAAAGTGAGAGAGGCGGTGATGTGAATTCCTCTAAGCAAAAACAAGTCATGGATGATGATGTTGAGTTGCAAGATAACGAAGTCCCTTTGGTAGTTGAAGATGTGGTTGATGAAAATGTGAACAATGAAGTAAAGATTGATATTCAAGAAGTCGAGGTGGAAACTCAAAATAATGTGAACCCATCTAGGGAACACATAATTGACATACCGGAGCTGGTTGTGCCAAAAGCCAAGGCTCCTTTTCCAAGGCCACCTCCACCTTATCCTCAAAGGCTCGCAAAGCAGAAGAATGATAATCAGTTTAAAAAGATCATTGATATGATGAAGAGCTTATTTATTAATGTGCCTTTAGTGGAGGCACTTGAACAAATGCAGGGTTATGCAAAATTCATGAAAGACTTGGTTACAAAGAAGCGTTCTATGGATTGTGAAACTCTAAAGATGACTCACCAAGTTAGTGCTATAGTGCATTCAATGGCCCTGAAGCTTGAAGATCCCGGTACTTTCACCATTCCTTGCACCATTGGGAGTGCGGATTTTGCCAAGGCTCTGTGTGACTTGGGAGCTAGTATACTTTGGGTATCGAGCAACCTAGTCCAACCTCAATGAGACTTCAAATGGCAGATCGATCGATGAAGCGACCTTTGGGCATTATTGATGACGTACTTGTCCGAGTGGACAAATTCATATTGCCGACCAACTTTGTGATTTTGGATTGTGAGGTAGACTATAAGGTTCCTATTATCTTGGGAAGGCCTTTCCTTGCAACGGGGAAGGCATAGGTTGATGTTGAAGCGGGTGAGCTCACTTTCCAAGTGGGAGATGAAAAGGTTGTATTTCATGTGTGCAGATTTATGATGCAACCCAAAAGTGCTGAGGTGTGCTCTTTTGTTGACCTCATCACAGCAGTGATAATTGATGACACCAGTGCAATGATCAATGTGGAGGACCCATTGGAAGCCGTATTGTTAAATCTTGATGTCTATGAGGATGCAAGCCGAGTGGAGTGCATGAATGTTTTACATGGAGTGCGATCTTATTCCTATGAGCCTAGAAAATTATCTTTGGATCTTGCAAACCGGAAAACGTCACCAATAAAACCATCAATTGAGGAGCAACCGGTGTTGGAGTTGAAACCACTGCCTCCATACCTCAGGTATGAGTTCTTGGGCTCAAATTCTACTTTACTAGTTATTCTTTCTTCTTGACTTACTAACATGCAGGTTGAGGCTACTTTGGCAGTGCTTCAAAAGTAGAAAAGGGCAATTGGATGGATTTTGGCTGACATTCGGGGAATAAGCCCTGCATTCTGTATGCACAAAATTATCTTGGAGGATGATGCAAATCCTTCCTTGGAGCATCAAAGAAGATTGAACGAGGCAATGCAAGAAGTGGTGAAGAAAGAAGTGATCAAGTGGTTGAATGTCGGTGTTGTGTACCCCATTTCCGATAGCTCATGGACTTCTCTAGTACAATGTGTACCAAAAAAGGGTGGTATGACTGTGGTAACAAGTGACAACAATGAACCTATTCCCACCTTGACAGTTACCGGATGGAGGGTATGTATGGACTACCGGAAGCTAAACAAGGTGACCTGAAAGGATCATTTCCCATTGCCATTTCTTGACCAAATGCTTGATCGTCTTGCAGGGCGTGCTTTTTATTGCTTTTTGGATGCATACTCGGGGTATAATCAAATCTTAATTGCCCTAGATGGCCAGGAGAAGACCACCTTTACCTGTCTATGTGGAACCTTCGCTTTCTTTCGAATGTCGTTCGGGTTGTGTAATGCTCCAGCGACCTTCCAACGATGCATGATGGCTATTTTCACCGACATGGTGGGAGATATCTTGGACGTCTTCATGGATGATTTCTATGTGGTTGGTGATTCCTTTGAAGAGTGTTTGAGAAATTTGGATAGAGTATTAACCCGATGTGAAGACACCAATATTGTGCATAATTGGGAAAAATGACACTTCATGGTGGAGGAAGGCATAGTGTTGGGCCACAAGATTTCAAAGTGTGGAATTGAAGTTGACAAAGCCAAGATAGAGGTGATTTCAAGTCTTCCTCCCCCTATTTCCGTCAAGGGGCTGAGGAGTTTTCTTGGGCACACGGGGTTTTACCGGAGGTTTATAAAAGATTTTTCAAAGATGGTAAACCCCTTGCACAAGCTACTAGAAAAGTATGCAAAATTTGTGTTCGATGAGGGATGTATGCAAGCATTTGATCTTCTCAAGCTTAAGTTGACCACTACCTCAATCATTACCGCACCAAATTGGAGCTTGCCTTTCGAGCTCATGTGTGACGCAAGTGACGTTGCAGTTGGGGCTGTCTTGGGTCAAAAGGTTAACAAGTTGTTTCATTCGGTGTACTACATAAGCAAGACCATGAATGAGGCTCAAAAGAACTACACAGTTACCGAGAAAGAGTTGTTGGCTATAGTGTTTGCAATGGAAAAGTTTCGGCCGTATCTTATGGGGGCCAAAGTCATAGTGCACACCGATCATGCCGCTCTTAGGTACTTGATGACAAATAAAGACTCCAAGGCAAGATTGATGCGATGAGTGCTACTACTTCAAGAGTTTGATCTATAAATTGTGGACCGGAAGGGTAGTGAGAACCAAGTGGCGGACCACTTATCTCGTTTGGAGGAGGAGGGGAGGCCTTGTGATGGCCTTGAGATCAATGATTCATTTCCCGATGAACAACTCCTTGCGGTGTCAATGAAAGATATTCCATGGTTTGCCGATGTTGCTAATTACCTTGTGACCGGAATAATCCAATGTGAGCTCTCTTCTAACCAAATGAAGAAGCTCAAGTGGGATAGTTTGGATTTTTATTGGGATGAGCCATATTTGTTCAAGATTTGCATGGATGGTGTGATTCGAAGGTGTGTCCAGGAGGAGGAGCAATTGACTATCTTGGAGGCTTGTCATTACTCTCCCTATGGTGGCCATCATGGCGGGGTGAGGACGGCTTCTAAAGTTCTTAGTTGTGGGTTTTATTGGCCAACTTTTTTCAAAGATGCGGGTGAGCTTGTGAAGAGATGCGATGAATGCCAAAGAGCGGGTGGAATTTCGAAGAAAGATGAGATGCCTCTCAATACCATCCTTGAGGTTGATATTTTTGATGTGTGGGGCATTTATTCCATAGGCCCATTTGTTAGCTCTTGTGGGAACACTTACATTCTTGTGGCGGTTGACTATGTCTCAAAATGGGTTGAAGTTGTGGCTTTGCCTAACAATGAAGCCCGGAGTGTTATTGCATTTCTTAAGAATAGCATTTTCACAAGGTTTGGCACTCCTCGTGCGATTATCAGTGATGGGGGGTCTCACTTTTCCAATAGAGCTTTCGATACGTTGCTTTCTAAGTATGGTATCAATCACAAAGTTTCTACCCCCTATCATCCTCAAGCAAGTGGTCAAGTGGAAGTCTCCAACAGGGAAATTAAAAGTATATTGTCAAAGACGGTCAATTCTAATAGGACCGATTGGTCGAAGAAGTTGGATGACGCTCTATGGGCTTATCGTACTGTTTACAAAACTCCGATTGGTATGTCTCTGTATCGGTTGGTGTTTGGGAAAGCTTTCCATCTTTCAGTTGAGTTAGAGCACAAGGCCATGTGGTCTTTGAGGAAGTTAAATCTTGAATAGGATGTTTCAGCCAATCTTCGTGTAGAGCAGCTCAATGAACTTGATGAATTTAGATTCCATGCCTACTCCAGTTCGTCCTTTTATAAGGACAAGATGAAGTACCTTCATGATAAATATGCTCGTGGAAAGGAGTTCAAAGTAGGTGATTTGGTTCTCTTGTTCAACTCTCGGTTACGTCTATTTTCGGGAAAGCTTAAATCAAAATGGAGTGGGCCGTTTGAAGTTGTGTTTGTGACCCCTTTTGGTGCTTTTGATTTGAAAAATAAAAATGGTGAAGTCTTCAGAGTTAACGGGCACCAGGTCAAGCATTATCTTGGAAAAATTGATGACAGCCACGTGGTGGCACTTCTTCACTTCAAATGAGGTGATGGTAACCTGCGTCATGTTGCGTCATTCTTGGGAGGCAACCCATGTGTTTTTTTCTTGTTTTCTTTGATTTTTTTTGTAGTATATGACTGATTTTTGGACTAACTGGTTGTGAGATGTTACATGGTTGTGTTGATGTAGTGTAAGACAAGGTGGAAAAATGCACATGTCTCTGAAGTTGCTAGCATGACCGCACTACATTTTGTGTGGTCCACACTGGTAAAGGGTGAATTGAGACCTCTTTGAAGTTTGCCAGTGCGGCTGCACTGGACCTCAGCTGCCGTAGTTCATTCTGTGCGGACCGCAGAGTATTGCCTTCTCAGGCTAGAACAAAACATTGTAGTGCGGATCGCATTTTATTTTGTGCGGTCCGCACTGGTTGGTGAGAATGGGCCCCAGGGTTTTTCTATAAATAGACCCCGAGGGACCCCTTTTACTCTTTTCACAAAATTTGAACCTCGGAGCTTATAAACACGGTTCATTCATATCTCTGCTCGTAATTAACTGCTTAGGATCATCATTCCTCAATCCATCTCATAACTGGTAACTTTGAAATCATTTTTTTTCCTTGTTTATTTTGTAAATTCATCTAATTTTTGTTTTTCTTAGCTTCTTTTCTTCTTTCTCCCATATTTATTTCAATTGCCTAGGCTAGAGTAGTTAAATTTTGAATTCATGAGGACTTTGTTAGTTTAATGGACTGGGAAATGATTTAGGGACACTAATTAGGTGGAAAATTTGACTTTAAGGCGAAATTTCATAAACCCTAATTTAGTGCCATTTTCGGTCCTCAGTGCGGACCGCGGTCGTTTTTGTGCGGTCCGCGGTGCCCTTGTGCTGTCCGCAGTACCATTTTGTGCGGACCGCACTTAAGTACTTCTGGGAAGCTAAACTTTAGGCAGTGCGGCCACACTACATTTTGTGCGGTCCGCACTGGCCTCTGTGCTGTCACACTACCATTTTGTGGAGTTCGAAATGCCTAGATACAGAAGGTGGGTAGTCTGAACCCCATCCCTGTGCGGACCACAGTCCATTTTGTGTGGTCTGCACTGGCCCCTGTGCGGATGCACTACAATTTTGTGCGGTCCGCACTAGGTATCTTCTAAGAACTGTTTGCAATATTTTTCCTCTGTTCTGCAATTCTTTCTGCAACAATAATCTGAACTGCTTCTATTGATACTAACAAATGTATTAAATGATGTTTGCAGACAATGGTGAAACAACGAGGGAAAGGCTCTAAACAACCAGGCCGAGGAGAATCCTCCCGGGGAGGGAAACAGAAAATGGTCAAACTCACTCCCCAAGCTAGGCAAAATATCAAGAACATGAGGAAGGTCATAAAAGTGGCTGATATAACCATTGACATGTCGGGGAGTGAGTACGAACCCTCTCGGGAGATCTCTTCTGACTCAATCCCAGAATACATCCCGTATTAGGAGAGGGCCAGACACAGAGACACTCTTCCTCTATCACCCACTGCCCAAGCACCAACTGATGTTTCTTCTGGGTCGTTTGAGGGCTCAGCAGCTAGTAGTGGGGGATACTCCACCTCTCTCACAAATTCATTATTCGGGGAGGGTGCAGAAGGAGGTGAGGAGGAAGTACAGCGAAATGAGGAGGTAGCTGAAGGAGGTGAGCGTCAGGTAGGAGGCGTTGCTAGAACTAGGAAGCCCGAAGCTTGGGAGGATAGATTTATGAGTGAGGTGGCGTACCATAAGTTTCGGGAGTGGTGGCCGGTGAGAAAATTGATTCCGGAGAGGAGCTTCATAAATAGAGACCTACTACCCCACAACCCCAACGTGCAAAGACAGTTTAGGACTAGAGTGGGTTGGGAGCATTTTATAGATAACTGTGTGGACGCCAACAAACACTTGGTCAAGGAATTTTATTGCAATTTAGCCCACATCAAAATTGGCTCCAAAGTGACTAATGTTCGAAAACTGAAGGTGTTATTTGATGGGAAGTCGATAAATGAGTATCTGGGATTCAATGAAGAGGATGAGACATTGTATATGGCGAAGTTGGAACTGGGCGAGGAGGTCCGTCCAAGGCTAGCACAGTACCTGGCAATCCCAATTACCATCCCCGACTGGTTGACTGTTGGAGTAAAAATATTGAGAAGAAGCTTGAACTTTGAGGCGAGGGTATTGGAGACTTTTGTTTGCAGCCGGTTGGACCCTACCACTCATGAAAACACCTTTCATCTCCATCGGGCTGTGTTAGTGGCTTCTATCATGGCAGAGTACCCCATCAACGTGGGGAATGTGATGTCCCGGATTATCACTATAATGGGAACGGAGCATGACCAGAACTACCCTTTTCCCAGCTTCCTCACAATGTACTTTTGGGACTTGGAGGTGGACAAGAGACCCTATGACGTCAAGGTCAAGGCGACAACTCTATTTTCATGGTATAGCATGAAGGGGGATGACAATCCCAAGAGTAAGAACTACAAAGCTCCTACTTCTGCTCCAACTGGCCAGTCTGAAGAGCTAGTTGTGGTAGAGGTCCCTGCTGAGCCTACCTCCACTTTTGATGACATCCCTCCCGGACCTTCCACATCCACAGCTATTCCTGCCGGTCCATCCACATTAGAGGGACCGGAGGTCCCATCTTCCCGAGCCCATCCTATTACTACCCACCATTTGAGCCAGGAACTTTTGAGTATCAATAATTGGATGCAGACTGCCTCATCCAAGTTGTCCATATTGACTAACACTATACAGGCTCAGTCGGTTCCCCCAGCTCCACATATGCCACAGTCGATAGAGGATGTGCTCAAGGAGATATTCGACAATCAGAAGAAGATCCTCGACACTCAGGATGCGCTCTCAAAGGCAGTTGGTTCACATAGCAAGGCTCTCAAGGAGCTTGCTCGGGAGCACAAGAATCTGCAGAAGACACGGGCCTCCAAGGAGTCCGTGAAGGAGCGTGCAGATGTTGACAGACTGAAGGCAGATTAGCTGCTTTAAGACTTATTACTCGAGGACCGAGTCCCAGCAACTCAGCCACAACAGTAGCAGACATAGAGGCCTCCGAAGAGGAGGAGGATGATTCCTAGAGCTGATGATGCTATCATCCAGTTGGCGGACCCACCGGAGACTTCCTCCAGTTAGCCACAGGATGTACCAGTTCTAGAGCCTGTTGAGGTCCAAGCCTAGATCCCAGCAGCAGAGGAACAGACCACCGGGAACCAGTCTGAGGTTCCCGAGCACACAGAGGACCCAGGGACTACTCATGATCCTATGCAGACAGACAGGGCTTAGGGAGTCTTCTACATCCTTTTTCCTCTAATCCTTTTGATACTTTATTTAGATTAGTTGGCATTGGGGACAATGCCAACTTTCATTTGAGGTGGTAGGCCCTACATTTTGGATAATTGTATATATATTCATACATTTTTATTCTTTCTTGATATTTCATCTTTGGTCTGTATATAATTTGATATTTAGATACATTTATCGCACTTTTATTTTACTCTGGGTCTGTATATAAAGTTACGTTTCATTGTACATATTCATCCCATCTATTGTATATTCAAATCCCCTCTTCTATATATTCATTCTATTTTCCGCAAAATTTTTCATTTTTATCTTCTTATTTATGTTAGTAGCTTTTTGTTTTGTTTTGGACATTTTCAATAAGCCTTTGGTTTTCTTAATGACATGGTTTTTTCCAAAGGTGTAGTGTTGTGTGAACCAGGTGGCTCTTCCCAATGATGGATAGCGTGACAACCTTCTTAAGGGTTTGAGTCCATTTTTCTTTATGTTTTTAGTAGCTAGTAGTTAAGGATGCCTCAAGCGAAGCTTCACTTGGGCCTAGCACATTTGCCTTTGATCTCATAGTCAAAAACAAATTGTTGTGTTTAGGATGGTGAAAGTCGTGACCTTGAGACTCTTGTGTTGACCGATAATCATCAAGTGGTTTTTCGGGACCATTGTATGCTCAAATCGTATCTAAGGTCGTTGTGGGCCTCTGACTCTATGTATTTAGCAATCCCATGGCTTGTGTGGTGAGTAATTGAATTTCAAGTCCAACTCCCGAGCCATTGGTCTAGAACTTGCCCTGAATGTTTGTTGAGGCGAAATCATAAGTGAATTTTGAGTTGAGGCATGATTATAGGCTTTCCTTGATCCAAATGATAGTTTGAACAATTCCATAGCCTATCAATGATATGATCCCTAGTTAACCCTTTTGAGCCTTAGACCTTTTTCTTTCAAGAACCATGATACAAGCCTATACCCGTTCTAAAAGATATCCTCTCTTGGCACCCAATCTTTCCTTTAGCACATGGCAAAACTATAAGTTTGGGGAGAGAGATGAGTATTGCAACAAAGTGGTAAAAGGACACAAAATAAAGAAAAGAAAAGGCAATGAAAATGAAAGAAAAGCAAAAAGACAAAAAGAATGTTCAAAGTGAAAAAGAATAAAAAGAGATTCAAGAAAAAGCAAAGAATGAAAGGTCTGGAAAGTTGAGAAAGGATAAAAAGTTTTTATTTAATTAAAATAGAGTGACATTATATCTCTCTAACCCCTTAGAAAGAAGTGAAATGACTCAAAGAGTCAAGAGAATGTATGCCAAATGAATCAAAAGAAGTGCTTAAGGGAAGATGGAACCTACTTAGACCAAAATATGTCCTACCCTGAACCAAAAGCCTTCACAATATCTCCACAAAAGCCCTATATGTTCTTGAGTTGAATGAATGTTACATTAGTGGATACTCACATAAGGGGTAAACATATGGTACTTAGAGCCGGACTTGTGACTTTTTCTTGAGATAGATGAGTGAATTTCCATTAGCCTCGTTTTGCGTGACAATATTCTAAAGGCGAGGTTTGCTAAGGAGAGTTGATGATGTCCGAGTTTGGGTTCCACAATGACCAAAGTAATTGAGAGAGTTCTTTGATGTGCTGAGTCAACTCTTGAAGCTCTTGTGTTGCACTTGATCCATGGTATTTCAAAGGTTAAATGTTGTTAATGACTCATTTGTATTGAGGGCAATTGTTAGTCCCAATTGATGCTAGTAAGGTTGCTTTAGGACAACTGAAATTTTCTTGGATTTTCCCCTAAGGGGTGGGTCTTATTTTGTTTGCTTGAGGACAAACAAAAGCTTAAGTTCGGGGGAGTTGATAATTAGGGATTTTGACGCATTTTATACTCTTTCTTTCTTATGCTTTGATTATAAATTAATACAAAATAGTCTCAAAAGGCTCATAAGTTGTGCTTGACTGCAGGTTTGATCAATAAAGTGACAAGATGTCAAAGATCAGCTCAAAAGGAGTAAAACTTGCACAAGTACCAAAGACAAGACAAACTCAGGAAAAACAGGCCTAGTGCTGCCGCACTACACTTTGTGCGGACCGCACTAGGAAGATTCAGAGAGCTAGTACTTCAGGCATTAACGCAGTGCGGCCATAGAAGGTTTTGTGCGGTCCGCACTGAAGGAAATGAGGCTGCACTACCATTTTGTGCGGTCCGCAGAGCCAAGGTTCAGAGAGTGTGAAGTTGGAGCTTTCAAGCCTGTGCGGTCCGCGGTCCAGTTTGTGCGGACCACACAAGAAACCTCCGCGGCCGTGGTCCATTCTGTGCGGTCCGCGGAGCTTGAGTTCAGAGAGCCATGTTTTCAAGTTCAAGAGCCTAGTGCGGCCGCACACCATTTTGTGCAGTCCGCACTGACCCCGTAGGGGCATTTTTGTCCAGTTTTTCCATTTTAATATAAATAGAATCTTTTTCCATTTTTAGTGTATCAGACATTTTAGAATAGCTGTTGCACTCGTGGGAATGTATCTTGTTGCCATTTTGGGCATTTTTACTTACTTTTTATCATTGAATCTTTGTTTTTAGCTTAGCAATTAATTAATATGTGTTCATCTTCATCTATTTCACTATTTTTCTCTTCAAGTATGAGTATCTAGACCCTTTAGCTAGGGTTGTGGCTCAACCCTAGTGTGGATAATTGATGGGGGTTGCAATTTAGGGCTAGATTGACTATGGGTGTTTGCTATTTGGGTTAATTTCATGGTTTAATTACTGAATTAGTGGTTGCAAACACTAGTTTGTGCTAAGTTGACTTGGGCTCTTCTTGAGAAAGAGAGCCTAAGACTCCGAAATTGATCCAAGAAGGAATTGGGATGCACTCAAGAGAATTGATAGTCCAAATTAAAGGGTTAAACCTCGAGAGAGTAATACCCGACTTGAACCCTAGTTGCTTGAGCAAATATGCATACCCAATTGGTCTTGAGAAAGTCAATTGGGAAAAATCATTCTTTCTACCGAGAGGTGTGAGAGTGGGTAATATCGAGTAACGGTTATAACATATTCCCCAATCATGTCAATCGTGTCTTAAATGCAATTACCCATCAATTGGCCACCTAGGTGAATGTCACTACCCTAGTGCCTTTTAGAATATTTGAACAACTTGTACCATTTTACTCTTAGCTTAATCTAGTTGAAATTATAATTTGTAGTTTGATAATAGTAAAATTATAAAAGAAAACCCAAAACTGAATAGAAGTGCAATTTGGAACCAATACGCAATCCTAACCTAAATAGATACTCAACTCCATTTCTAGCTCTCTGTGGAAATCGATCCCGACCCAAAATCGGGTAAAAGCTATTGCGTCCCTCTCTCGCTACTTTTTAGTGGTGCGGAGTATTCTGCGATCAGAAGCTTAAAATATTTTTCTCTTAATCTTTTGCAGATGGTGACGACACACACAATATCTACAGATGATCGGGATCCAGTGCCCCAAACTATGACTAGGGGTATAGGTCGAGGCGAAGGTCGCACTAGAGGCCGAGGCAGAGGCAGAGGCAGAGGTAGAGGAAGAGCTCAGTCTACAGCTCGAGCAGCAGCACCCGTTATAAAACCTCGGGTGGATTTGGGAACAGAGGTTCCTGCTCATACTGTACCTGTTGGACCATTTCAGGTCCCGGAAGGATTCATAGCTACTCTAGTACTTCATGACGCTCTAGTCCATTTTATTAGCCTGATGGAGGGTGTGGCCCAGAATGGTACATTTCCAGTGGTACCAACTGTCTCTCTATGAGATAAGTCTAGACTCCCACTACTCACACTCAAGAGCAGATGGCTCATAGAATATCAGACTTTGGCAGTTCCACTAGTTGGAGCAGTTTAGACTATTACCGCTACATAGTCCACGGAGGGACCCGTGATGTTGTTCGAGGGGCTGAAGAGGTTTGACAAGTTCACATTGTTGTTTACCACTCGCTTTAGTAGTATACCTTATTAGGACCCCTAGGATTTCTTGGATTATCTCTACGAGGTCTTGCGCAACACTATTATAGTGGAGTAAACAAAGTTGACTTTATGGTATTTCAGATGTATCGCGCTGCCAAGAGGTTATGGTAGGAGTATGTTCTGGGTAGATTAGCAGGTTCACCTCCTCTTACTTGGGCTCAGTTCTCACAGCTATTCTTGGAGAAGTTCATCCTATTCACTCAGAGAGAGGACTTCTGCAATCAGTTGGAACGCCTCCAATAGGGTAGCATGAACATTACACAGTATGAGGCCAGATTCATGTATTTATACCGCCATGCATTTATCTTGATCCCTACTAAGAGGAAGACTGTGTGGAGATTTATAGATGACCAGACTTATGGTATTAGACTATTGATGGCCAGAGAGATCGAGGATGATATCTTTTTCACTCAAGTTATGGAGATCGCTAGGCGGATCGAGAGAATTTATGGTTAGAATAGAGAGGCAACATATAAGAAGCTAGCCTATAGTGAACTACCAGCTCTTATCAGTTCACCATCGATTCAGAGCTATCACAGTGGTTATTCGTATTAGTATGCCACATGAGGGTAATCATGCCATATCTAATACTCGTTGCTCCACCGCCTGTGCAACAAACTAGAGGTGGTGGCCAGGCAACCCGAGGTGGTGGTCAGGCCATTAAAGGTGGAGTTAACAAAGGAGAGGCCATTCGAGAGGTGGATGTTAGATTGGTGAGGCTCAGCCCTGTTGATACGTATTTCCAACTAGACCTGAGGTGGAGTCGTCTAATCCGGTTATCACGGGTATTGTTCTAGTTTGCCATAGAGATCTATCAATTTTATTTGATCTGTGTTTTACTTATTCGTATGTGTCATTCAATTTTGTTTCATATTCAGATATGTCTCGTGATTCTTTGAGTCCTTATATTTATGTGTGTACGCCCGTTAGGGATTTTATTATGGTGGATTAGATCTATCATTCCTAATTGGTCACTATCAAGAGCTTGCGACTAGGATTGTCCTTTTGTTAGTTGATAAGGTGGATTTGACATAATTTTGGTCATGGATTGGTTGTTATCTTATCATGCTATCTTGGATTATCATACCAAAGCTATAACGTTAGCCATACTGGAGTTGCCTTGATTGGATTGGAGAGTGACTCCTGGTCACTCCACTACCAAGGTCATTTCATATGTGAAGGATCATCATATGGTTAAGAAGAGGTGTATGGCGCATTTAGCTTATATACATGATTCTAGTGTGGAGGTTCCTTCAATGAATTCGATTCTAGTTGTGTGTGAGTTCCCAGAGGTATTTCCTACAAATTTGTCAAGTACGCCAACCACTAGGGATATCGACTTTTGCATTGACTTGGTTTGGGCACTCAGCCAATTTTGGTTCAGCCATACCGTATGGCCCTAGTTGAGTTGAAAGAATTGAAGAAAAAGTTTCAATATTTTGTTAACAACAGATTTATTAGACTTAGTGTCTCGCCTTGGGGTGCACCGATATTGTTTGTGAAGAAGAAAGACGGATCGATGAGGATATGCATAAATTATCACTAGTTGAACAAAGTCACCATTAAAAACAAGTATTTGTTGCCTATGATTGATGACTTATTTGACTAGCTTCAGGGTGCTAAGGTGTTTCAAAGAATGCTTTGAGGTGGGGAAACCATCAAGTGAATATTAGGGCATCAAATGTCCTTAAGACAGCTCTTCGGACTCAGTATGGTCCCTTCGAGTTTTTCGTGATGTCATTTGGCATGACTAATGCCGTAACAGCCTTTATAGATTTGATGAACCGGGTGTTCGACCCTTATCTGGATTCCTCCAAGATTGTCTTCATTGATGATATTTTGATTTACTCCCACAGTCAAGAGGAGCATGAGCAACATCACTGTTCGTACTTCAAGCTTTGAAGGATTATTAGTTATACGCCATGTTTTTAAAGTGTGAGTTTTAGTTGGACTTGATTGCATTTTTTGGGCCATGTTGTATATTCTGAGGGCATTAAGGTGGATCCTAAGAAATTTGAGGCAGTTCAAATCTAGCCTAGACCTACTTCAATTATAGAGATTCGGAGCTTCTTAGGTTTAGTGGGTTATTACCGCTGGTTCATTGAGGGCATTTGGTCTATCTCAGCCCCATTGACTAAGTTGACTCATAAGGGAGCTCTTTTTAGATTGTCCAACGAGTGTGAAGTGAGCTTTCAGAAGCTCAAGACTGCATTGACTACAACCTAGTGTTTTTGTGCCTACAGGTTCGGGATTGTACACCATGTATTATGATTCATTGCATGTTGGACTTGGCGATTGATGCAAGATAGTAGGGTGATTGCTTACGCATCTCGACAGCTGAAGGTTCATGAGAAGAATTAACCCATGCATGATTTAGAGTTGGCAGCCATTTTTCACACATTGAAGATTTATAGGTACTATCTATACGATGTTCATTGTGAGGTCTATACCGATCGTTAGAGTCTTCACCACCTTTCCAAGCAGAAGGACCTTAATTTGGAGAAGTGCAGATGGTTAAAGTTGTTGAAAGACTATGATATCACCATATTATACCATATGTGGAAGGGTAATATAGTGACTGATGCATTGAGTAAGAAGGCTGAGAGTATGGGCAGCTTGGCATATTTATCGGCAGTAGAGAGGCCATTAGCCATGTATGTGCAAGTTTTGGCCAATTGGTTCATGAGGTTGGATGTTTCGGAGCCTAGTCGGGTTCTTGCTTGTATTGTGGTAGATTCATCATTATTGGAGCGTATCAAGGCTCGCATCTTTGATGATCCTCATTTGTTGGTGTTGAAAGACAGTGAATCGGGGTGGTTCCAATGAGGTTGTGATTGGATATAATGGGGCTATGCGGCTTCAGGGCCGAATTTATGTTCCAAATATTTATAGGTTGAGAGGGTTGATCCTTGAGGAGGCTCACAGTACACGCTATTCTATTCACCCAGGTGTCACGAAGATATACCGTGACTTGAAACAACATTATTGGTGGCGGAATCTGAAGAAAGATATTGTTAATCATGTCTCTCGGTGTTTGAATTGTCAACAGGTGAAGTATGAGCATCAGAAACCGCATGGGCTGACTTGGAGATTGGAGATACCGGAGTGGAACAGGGAGCACATCACTATGAATTTTGTGGTAGGCCTACCATGGACCTTGAAGAAATATGACACAATCTGGGTTATTGTGGACTAGTTGACTAAGTCCGCACACTTCATTCCAATAATGACTTTCTATTCATCAGAGCGGTTAGCCTAGATTTTTATCTGGGAGATTATCCGCCTGCACAGTGTGTCCATTTTCATCATTTCTGATCAGGGCACGTAGTTCACGTCACTTTTTTGAGAGTTTTGCAATGTGAGTTGGGCACGCGGGTCGAGTTGAATATCATATTTAATCCTCAGACGGACAAAAAGTCTGAGCATACTATTCAGATATTGGAGGACATGTTACGGGGATGATCGATGTATTTCGAGGGTCACTGGGACCAGTTTTTACCTCTAGCGGAGTTCGCCTACAACAACAGTTATTAGTCGAGCATCCAGATGGCTGCATACAAGGCCTTGTATGGAAGGCGATGTCATTCGACGGTTGGTTGGTTTGAGCCCAATAAGGCTAGATTGTTGGGCGCTGATTTGGTCCATGATGCTTTCAAAAAGGTTAAGTTTATTGAGGGGCGTCTTCGTACAACTCATTCTATGAAAAAGATTTATACGTGCTAGAAGGTTCGAAATGTGGCCTATATGGCGGGTGAGAATGTTCTTCTCAGAGTGTCGTCTATGAAAGGCGTGATGTGGTTTGGAAAAATTGCCAAGTTGAGCCCGAGGTTTATTGGCCCGTTTGAGATCTTGGAGAGAGTTCGGGTGGTTGCTTATAGGATTACATTGCCTCCTAACCTAGTAGGGTTACATTTGGTATTTCATGTCTACATGCTTCGGAAGTACCATGAGGATAGATCACATGTTTTGGAATTCAGCACTGTGCAACTTGATAAAAATTTGACCTATGAGAAAGAGACGATTGATATTCTACACCGGTTGGTTCAAAAGTTGAGGTCTAAGAGTATTCTTTCTGTGAAAGTGCATTGGAGAAGTCAGCCGATTAAGGATGCTACGTGGGAGTCCCAGTCTGATATACGTAGTAGATACCCCTAACTTTTAACCAGTCTAGGTACACTTTTATGTTCGTTTGTGGACGAACCTTTTTTTTAGGTAGAGAATGTGACGACTCGATTGGTTATATTGAGTACTAGCTTTAATTTCTGTATTTCAAGACCTATAAAAAAACTATTTGATGACGGTTGATACCCAATTTTTTCCTCATATTTTTAAAATGTATATATATATACTTTCAAAATAGTATAAGCATCATCATTTAGTTTATAAACCTATACAAGCATTCTCTATAAGTTTCTATGATCTTTAGAAGCCCTAAATTAATTTCTTTTTATATAAATATCCAATAATTATTCTTCAAATTAGTTTTATGATGATTTAATCATCTAAACTTATTATTTATACCAACATTTATGTTTTTAAATATTTTACTTCATTTTTCATAATTACATCAACATTTTTAAGCTAATTGCACATTTTTTTGCATTAATTGCCTATATTCGTGTATAATTATATTATTTGTGCCAAAATAACTTTTTCTATTTTTTATAATATTAAGTTATTATTTTCAATCATTTTAGTCACAAATAATATTTTCGTTATTTATTAGTTACTTTTATAAATTATTTTCTGATAAATATTGGGTATTTAAAAATTAGCCCCAATTTCTAAACAATTTCGGACAAAATAAATGGCCCTAAACCCCCAATACTCTAGCCCAATAACCCCAGCACAAACCAAACAACCACTTACCCAAAACCCGGTCGATACCCGTTATACTTGACCTGCCCTACTCAGTTTTAAATTCTGGCTGTTGATCTCTCAAGATCAACGACACTTGTTTATTCTCTCCCTTTTAATTACCCTCCCAGAAAACCTAAGCTATTATCCCCCTAACCCGCCACCCTCACATTCTCTCAACCTCCCCTCCCTCTTTGAAGAACCCTAAAATCGCCGCCCCCTAAATATTCTCCTAATCGCACTGAATATGTGATTTGATTGTTATTTCTTGCCATATTCGACCCCTTTTTGGTATTGGTTATTCTCCTATAGTGTTACCTAAGTGCTTAGCTAAACATAGCAAGCAGATCCCTTCCGAAATTGAACCAAAATTGGTTCAAATCCTTGATTTTGAGTATTATTCTGTCTATATTCGTCCTATACTACTGTGAGTTCGATTATTTATTTATATTCTGTTGATTTTCACTTTCCCTAAAGACTAAGGTTTACAGATCTGTTAAATTGATTTTCAGACAAATTTGTATATTTATTTTCCTTGTTTGTTGCTTAAATTACTCTGTTTACTGTTTGATTTTCGCTACTATATAAACCATTCCCCCATTCCCTGTAAGACAGACTTCAATCGCAAAATTTCCCACTAAAAGACTAAGGCTTTTACTTTGTGTTCGTATATTCTCTTGTTCTATTTTGGCTCTTGCCGGCTAAAAGCCAAGGCTACTGGATTTCCTACTTTCTGTCTTTCTTTGGATGTGAGCACTGCCATGGGTTCTTTGAAATCCTTGGGAACTTGACGCATCTGGGATTCCAGATCATATTGCTGTTCTTTTTTCGTTTGTTGAGCAGTAACTGGTTAGTTCTAAACCTTGGCAATGTTTATTCCATTATATTTTAATTAGCACATCTGTGCTTTTGAAATTGTATGACTTGATATAATTCCTTGAGTCTCTTCATGTGTGATTCTGCCTCTAGCATGAACTGTTATAGCATTGTCTCACGCCTAAACTGTTAGTCCTAAAAAATGTCTTTGTATCTAACTTAAGCAATTTGGATAGTTTGAAGCATGTTTAGCTTAATGGGTTGACAATTTGAGTGTTTGCATTGGTTGTATAGCCTAATCTAGCTTCCCCTCTTATTATGAATTTCTATAGTAATTAATTTATGTAATTTGTACGCCCTAATATGTTACTACCTTCACTCTAGTTGTAATTTGCTCCTATGACTATGTTAGTCACCTAGTGTGTTCTTACCCTGGCAATTCTGTACCCCCTGACAGCTAATTATCTTAGACTGATCTTTCCTGACTTGTCTTCCCATATAATATGTGATTCTATCTGCCTTGCTGGTATATGTTGTACTATTTAATCCATGTGTTTATCATAATTTGATCCTTTAGGTTTTGAACTTGTTGCATTAGCAATAATTGGTTGTATTACTAGCCTAATGTTCCTTGCCCATTAACTTTGTAACACCATAAGCTTCAGGCTCTCTGCTTCTTATTAATATGTAACCCAGCCTCAATATGTTAAGTGAAAATTTGCAGCATTAACTTGTTTTCTTGTATTCATGCACCCTTTGTGCTGGCATGTTCATTATGTGATCACTTTGTAATGTTTGCAAATGCATTTTTTCAAACCTTATTACTTTAATACTATTTTCATTGGTTGCTTCTATGTTCTGAGTCTCTAATTCATGGCCGGCTGAAAGCTAAGGCCCCTCTAAAGCTTCCCTATTAACCTCCTTAGTGTGAGCACTGCTCGGAGTCCACTCTGAAACCCTTGTGAACTCTGACACACTAGGGCCTAAGGTTCTTTGGCCACCTTTCTTGATTGCTCAATTTTGTCCCTCTCTATGCCTACTGAATATGTCAATTGGCTTGTGTAAATGACTGTTTCCCGGATCTTTTGATCACTATGGTTGTTGGGTATAATCCAAGTTCTCTTGTGGTTTCTGGGCTATGTTGAAATCTATGTGGAGACGAAATGGAAGACCTGGTTGGGCTAGGAACACTTTGGGCCTATCTTAGGCCCACTACAGTTATTTGTACATTCTATAATTTTATTCATTATCGGGCCTGTAATAATTCTGTAATAACAATTGGGTATTAGAAAAAATTGAAAAATGGGTCTATTCTAATATTTGCATGAAAGGGTAGAATCCTGCCTATAGGATCTGAGTGTTTAATATGTTCAACATGCTCTTCTGTGATGTGTTTTGTTAGATAACATGCCTATAGGACATAAATAATCTCACATGTGCACTTGTTCCACTCTCACGTTATTATCTTCTTACTATAATACAACACATTAATTATTCGTCAAATTGATTCATGTTAGATATCATGCCTACAGGATTACATTGAGTCATAAATACCCGCTCTTTACAATATTCACATAGATATCATGCCTATAGGAATATAATCGAATTAGCTACTATTATTGTTATTGCTCACTTAGAAAGCATGCTTATAAGAATGAAAGAAATAACCAGTTTTAATTTCCTGCATATAGGACTATATTGCTCGCCTAGAAAGTATGTTGGTAAAACGACGGTACTTTGATCTATCAAACTATTTTACCGCCTTATTTCTCTAACAAATTAAAAAGCAAGCCTATAGGGTTTGTAATGCTCAAAATCTGCAAATTCGTTGTTCTAAGACAGCAACACCGCCTGTACGTTTTATAAATTTAGAATCACATAGAATCCATGACTATAAGATCTAAAGACTCTATTCTAAAATTGTCTATTGCCTCATTACTAACAATTTAGCGTGCGTTTGTTGTTTACATGTGGAGGCTAATTTGAGCCATTTACTACCCTTATGTGTAGTCCTACATGTTTTGAATGTCGCTTAGATTTATCATTTTTGAGCAAGCTGAGTAAAGTCTAGAACAATCCAAATAGTAGGTCTAAGGTCTCTTGAGCCATAGGCATGGGCCGGGTAGTGCATGCATAAGGCACGACTTAGAATCAATTAGTGCTCTCTAGGTAACAAACTTAACGATAATAATCGGTTAGTATGAGATAATAGTCTGTTCCCACTAAATAATACGAGTAACACCCCATCTTGAGGAAGTTACGAATTATTATTTATGTTGCAGGGGGTGATCATTTAGGCTAAAAAACATATGACACCCCTCCCATCTTGTCTCTAAATCAAGTGTTTGTATTTATTCCAAGTCTTTTGATAATAAAACTGCCCAAACTATTTGTCTTCTCTCTATCTTTCTTTATCTGGCAAATTCATATAATTCAAGTTCCGTTGGGACCCATAGTTGTGGACCTCGAAGAGTTCCTAACACCCTCTCTTTGAGGTAATTTGGGCACTTACCCAATTTTTGGTGATGTAGACTAGTTAAATCATAGTTATTTGCAAATATGTGCCCTAACGCACCTTAAAAATTGTTAGGTGGTGACTCTCTCTTTTAAAACCTCCTTAAAAGAGTTGTCACATGTCGAAGCTCGATTTCGCGAGAAAAAGGGTCGCGATTGCATGGCGACTCTGCTGGTGATATTTTTAGGCTCTTACCATAGAGAATTTGATTTTGTATGAATTAGTCTTCTCTAATTAATGTGTCTTTTTTTATTTTTGCTGTTACATGAATATCCCGCTCCTATTTCCCTTTTATTGTCGCATACACAACCTTTTTCCCATCCTCCCTTTCATTTAAATTTGCATTAATATACAATCTCTGCTCAATTTGGCTATAACATGCGTTTTCCCTTTATGTCTAGTCATGCTTGCTTTCTCTAAGTTATTTTTAAATTACTACATCATGTCTCTCCCCACCCTTACTCCCTCGCTTGCTTTATTACAACTTCTACATTGCGAACTAACTTCTTCTTGTTTTCCTTTCTATTTATGTCTTTACATTTCATTTAATACTGCATTTACCGTTTTCATTATGCAAAATATCAACGTGTTGTTTTATCTTTGCATAACTGCATGCTCCACATCATATTCCACTCGTGCCTAACAAATACAATAACAACACTTGATGAGTGTCCGCGCTCTTACTAAATCACCCTTTAAATTTGAAAAGGCTTATTTGCGGTAAAACTAGTCGATCATTGGTGCAGTCAATGGTTCTATGTCATTCCCTCTCAAGTTGTCCGCTTGAGGGTACTGGTCTAGACACTTTTAGAAACCCCCACTCTAATATTAACTGTCCATGCATTATGTCCAAACCTAGTATGGGTTAGAACGTTGTTCGTGTGATAACCCGCTAAGGCAAGCCTTGTCCAAAGTCCGTAGAAATTTTCATAATCCCAATGGACACAATCACAATCTGTGCATTATTTGGAGAAAACTTGCCAATATGTTGATCATTAATGTGTAAATAGCTAAATCTTGAGGGGGAAATGACTAACTTTATTTATTTTGCATAAATGAGGGACAAAGTCCCCAGGTTCGGCATGGTTCAAAAGATCCCACCTTTGCTGCTAGATTGGTGGAAAAATCTCTCGCGAAGAGACAAAAACCGTGTGAAAAGAGTCCTCAGGAATTTACCCTCTTTATTAGACATTCATCCAAACAAAGTGTTAATTAAGGCCGCCACCATGTTTTGCAATGAGAAGAGAGCAAAACATGTTTTGCAAAGAGTCCTCAGGAATTTACCCTTTTTATTAGACATTCATCCAAACAAAGTGTTAATTAAGGCCGCCACCATGTTTTGCAATGAGAAGAGAGTCGTCTTTTATTTTGGCGACATAGAAATAACTCCCCTTTTAGAAGAAATAGGAGGCTTCACTGGACTCCCATAGGATAGCACTGGTCTGTTCGCACCGAAAAACTGCACTTCTTGAGGTTTACAAAAAATGATGGGTTTCAAGAAAAATGATGGGCTAGTCTATCTGAAGAAGTATTATATACCATTTGAGTTCCTTTATGAGTGTTATGGGTACAGCAAGTCATATCTCCTTTACCATGACGAGCTTGCCATTACTTCTCTTGGTTGGACACACCGCCGATTTTTGTATTCATTGTCTTTTTTCTGGGATGGTGATATTTCCAATGAAGGGATAAAAGATCCACACCTGTCTAGCTATGGTCGCTAGGACTTTAATGGAGGGAATTGAGGGGCAAACCTACACTATTGTCCCTATGATTTTGGCTGAGATGTACCGGGCCTTAGACCGTTGCAAAAAGGGGTATAGGCACTTCGAAGGTTGCCATTTGTTGTTGCAAGTATGGTTGTTATAACACCTTTAAAGAAGTGAATACCGTCAAGACCTTCCGCGACGAACATGGAATGACCACATAGCCTATCACCATCCAAAGGGAATGACTTTTATCCCAAACAAATTTGTGCACGCCGGCCATATGTACTTCTACCCGTCATGGTTGGTAGATGATATAGTGGGAGATGTCAAGCCAGGGATTAATTTGAGGAATAGTGTCATAGACGACGCTGATGAAGCACAAGTCAAGTACAGGATGTTACGCAAAAGGGTTTTTGAGTATAAAGTCAGGCATTTGGAGCAGCATAAAGTGGACATGGAAACAATCAACGAGTGGAAAGGAATCGCTACTAAATCAATAGAGAGGTTGGAATATTTGGAGTAGGGGTTGATGGAGCTCGAGGGAAAGATGAGGAAAAGGATCTCGGACTATCAGAATGCAGAGGGCAACCAAGGAGGGCATCTAGCAAGGGCATATCTGCTACTGGACATGCGCGACCTAGGGAATCTGATTGATGGAGCAAAGAAGGCCAAGCATAGAGAAGGTCTCTCTGGGACTAAATAGATTAGGAATGATATTTTACTTGATTTCTAGGCTCGTTTTAGACTCTGATTGTAATAAGGCAAATGCCATTAGTGACCTTTTATAATTATTGTCTTTTTAGTAGAGATTTTGTCTATTTACCATATTAATGAAATGACGCAGTTATTGGCATCGATTTATCCAAATCTATATGTCGCTTAGGCCTACCTTGGGCATAATGGGGTCTACAAATTAGGACGTGAATTTATAATTCCAAAATATGTGTTTAAATACTGCAAATATCCCTTTAATACTTCTTACTAACTTGTTTACCTTTTTATTTTCTTTTTTTATTTGTTTATTCTAATCCCCTAAGGTTTTTTTTGTGTATTCTAGCATCATCAGCATATCATACCAAATCTATAAGTCCTCCACCTCCTCCTCCTCCAAGCAATCCTAAAAAAAAGGGAAAATCTAAAATGGACGATATGAGTGGTATCAGGAAAGACAACGCTACGCATGCAGAGAATGTCGAGACTTCGGATGGTCGAAGTACTCCAGCATAGAATGACTTGATCTTATGGTTGGAACAAAAAATACTGGAGTTACAAGGGGAACTTGAGCAGGTCCGGAACTTGACAAACCTTTCCCTTACCCTGAATGTCCCCCACATCAACCAACAAAACGCCCAAAACCCAACACCTCCCCAGAACACACAAAACCAACAAAATCCTGCCTCACCTTCTCAAAATACTAATCCTTCGCCAGTACCGACCCCTCCACAACATCATCACCATAAAACCCAGTATCCACACACCACTACCTACCACGCTCCTCAAAATGCACCACAACCTACCCCTGATCCCTAAAACTCAAACAATGACCACCACTATGCCCAACTTCCTGGAGTCCGTCAAAGCAAACCCATGTACATGAAAACCTTTCCCCACACTCCACAAGAGACCCTGCACATAATGGAGTCTGCCAAGAAGGACCTGCTCATCAAGAACATGGCAGAGGAACTCAAGAAACTTACTAGTAGAGTCCAAGGCATTGAAGGTGGTAAAGGTGTTAAAGGCGGTAAAGGCATCGAAGGTTTGAACTATGAGGATTTATGTATTCAGTGGGACGAAGAAATTCCATAAGGTTAAAAACCTCTTAAGTTTGAAATGTTCGACGGGATAGGTGATCCGAAGGTACATTTGAGGACATATTCTGATAAGCTCATTAAGGTTGGTAAAGATGAAAGAATCCACATGAAGTTATTCATGAGGGGCCTCATTGGAGACCTCCTATACTGGTTCATCAGTCAAAACCCAAAGAAATGGGTTAATTGGGTTAGTATGGCATCAAATTTTATGGATTGGTTCAGGTTCAACACAAAAAAAAGCTAGACGTATTCTATATCTAGAATCTTAAAACGAAGTCGACAGAAACTTTCCGATGGTATGCTACTCGGTGTAGATCAATAACTGCGAAAGTAAGGCCAATACTGGAAGAAGAACAGATGAATAAATTCTTTATCCGAGCTCAGGATCCGCAGTATTATGAGAGACTGATGGTTATTGAAAACCATAAATTTTCTGACATCATCAAGTTAGAAGAAAGAATAGAAGAGGGGATTAAGAGCGGAATGGTGATAAATTTTGAGGCAGTCCAGGATACAAACAAAGCCTTGCAGTCGGGCATTATATCTAAAAATAAGGAAGTAGGGGAAGTAATGGTGGCCCAAGGTCCAAAGTCTCCTCTCATGTACCAAACACCCCCACCAACATATCAGCCTTCACCTCCGAGATACCCATAACCCGCAGCCACTTACCATACTTATAACACCCAGCCAACATACTATCACGCACCACCAACCCACCAACACTACCAAAAACCTAGACCAAATTTCGACTGCAGGTCGCCCAAATAATACACTCTGATTGCTGAACCCATCGACCAATTGTATGAGAGACTGAAGGATACCGGTTATATCACTCCTATTCCCACTGTTTCCATGGAAAATTCCTCTCAGTGGGTCAATCCAAACAAGACATGTGCCTACCACTCGGGCATGAATGGTCATACTATTGAAGAATGTCGCACTTTGAAGGATAAGATCCAGACATTGATTGACAGCAAGGTTATACAAGCAAAAGAGGCTACACCTAATGTCCTCAACAATCCTCTCCCGGATCATAGGGGTGAAGGGGTAAATGTGATAGAAACCGACGAAGAATGGGATCCGGAAGGGTCAATTGGGCACAGTCGTGAAGGGGATCAACCTAAAATACCTCCAGTCACTTTCACAACTATTATGGTGCAAATTCAATCACCGATTGAGGTTGAAGTATCCACATCGACTTTGTTTGAGGTTGAAGTAACAACGCCCTCAGCCACGCCAACTCCGTTCAAGGTGGAAGTGACCACACCTTTCACCGTGATGGTAGCACCTACCCCGTCCTTTAAGTCCAATGCTATACCATGAGACTATGTTGTAGAGGCGTGAAGAAAAGGAAAGGAGAAAATGGAAGAAGCAAGTGCAGCACAAGTCATGACCAGAACTGGTAGGGTTTACATGCTTGAGCATTTGGGAGGAACAAGTAAAGAAGCCACTTCCAATCCGGCTATCATTGAAACTGGCCCGGATGATCTTTGGAGAAAGGTGCAAGCAAGAGAATATTCTATGGTTGATCATCTGAACAAAACCCCTGCTCAGATATCCATTCTATCACTACTGCAGAACTCCGAAGTGCATAGGAATGCATTGATGAAAGTGTTGAACGAAGCCTATGTACCCAATAACATCACTAGTGGATAAATGGCCAACATGGTAGGACAAGTATTGGAAAGCCACAAGATCACTTTTCACGAAGACGAGCTACGACCGAAAGGACTCAATCACAACATGGCACTACATATTACGGTTTAATTTTAGGAAAAATTCATCTGAACATATGTCTGATAACCACTTTGAAGAGGTTGGGTAAAAGTTTGCATGTGATACGAGCTGGAACTATGAACATGAAAGCATTCGATGGGTCCCAAAGGGCCACAATTAAGGAGACCAACCTCTATTTGCAGATGGGCCCGATTTGGTTTAATGTTGAATTTCAGATATTGGACATATCTGCCACATACAATATATTGTTGGGGTGACCTTGGATACATGCTGCTAGGGCCGTAGCCACCACTCAACACTAGGTCGTAGAGTTTGAATGGAATCATCAGGAAGTAATCATCCATGGGGACGGAAGCAATCCCATTTACACAAATCAAACTGTTATGGTTGTCGAGAATAGAAGGAAGTTGGGTGGAGAAACATATCATCGCATCGAGCGTGTCAACGAAATTGAGAAAGATAAATGGTGGAGCAGCAAGATAGAAGGAATATTGGCATGGATAGGGTATGAACCTGGCAAAGGTCTCGGTAAGAATCTCCAGGGTATAACTAAACTAATACGACTAAAGCGTCACAGTATGACCTTTGGACTTGGATATTAGTACACCTGACAGGAGTATAACGATTGATCGCTACCATGGCGCAGTCCTTATTACCCTCTTGAGCAGCCAATACCGCTTTTGCACCTGACATTTAAACAAACTGACGTAATGTGGGGATCTGTATAAGATGAAGCTTTAGCTGTCCTAGCAAACCTATTTCTGGATGATGAAGACATGGATTGCAGTGCAATAGTTGAGGAGGAGCAGGAGGAAAACCTTACAATTCAGACTGTGGGAAAAAGAGTTGTTCTAAAAAACTGGACCGTTGCACCGTCCCGGGCCCGTTGAGTTCCTAGGTAGCCTGGCAATTAGCACAATCTATTTTTAAAGCAATTTTAAGCATTTAAGACATTTTCAGCATTTTATTTTAAACCTATTTTGTTTTGAAATAATTGCTCGAATCATCGAGTCGTACTTGTTTTCATGTTTTCAAGATTTATTTAATGCATTGCTATTTTAGTATTCATTATTAACCTTTACATTTCTCTACAACATTATTATTACTTATCCTAATGAACCAACAACCATGACATGTAATGAGACAACGCAACATAAGGATAGTGATTCAGAGGAAATAAAAGAAGAAGATATAATACCTGAAGAAATTCTCAGAGAAGTGGAAAGTTTTGAGAACAAGCCTAAGTCCAATTTGGACGAGACCGAGATAGTCAATTTGGGAGATTCCAAAACTGTTAATAAACTTGCATAAGCATTCACCTGTCACCATCAGAGAAAGAAGAGTACACCTGTTTCCTAAAAGAGCATGAAGATATATTTGCGTGGTTTTATGATGATATGACTGGTTTGAGCACGTCTATGGTGGCTCATAAACTACCTACCAATCCAATGTGTCCACTTATAAAGCAATAACTTAGAAAGTTTAAGCCAGATATGAGTCTGAAAAGAAAAGAGAAAGTCAGCAAGTATATCAAAGCTAAGGTTCTCAGAGTGGTTGAATATCCTACCTAATTGGCTAACATTGTGCCAGTTCCGAAGAAGGATGGGAAGGTCAGAGTATGTGTCGACTATCGGGATATAAGAAAAGCAAGTTCCAAATATGAATTACCGTTGCCCAATATACACATACTGATTGACAAATGTGCCAAGCATGAACTTCAATCCTTTATGGATTGCTTCGCAGGATATCATCATATCTGGATGGATGAAGAAGATGCCGATAAGAATGCTGGGGCTACTTATATGAGAGCCATAACAACCATTTCCCACGACATGATACATAAAGAGATAGAAGTGTACGTGGATGACATCATCATCAAATCCAAGAATGGTACAGATCACATAACAGACTTGAGGAAATTCTTTGATCGACTTCGAAGGTATAATTTGAAACCGAATCCCGCAAAATGTGCCTTTGGAGTCCCTGCTAGAAAATTGCTAGGTTTTATCGTCAGTCAACGAGGAATTGAGTTAGACCCATCAAAGGTCAAGGCTACCCGGGATTTTCCACCTCCAAAGAACAAGAAAGACGTGATGAGCTTCTTAGGGCATCTCAATTATATTAGCCGTTTCATAGCACAATCGACCATGATCTGCAAGCCAATTTTTAAAATATTAAAGAAGGATACCGCAACAAGCTGGACTGAAGAATGCCAGAAAGCTTTTGACAAAATTAAGGAATATTTGTCCACACCAACAGTCCATGTCCCGCCAGAACCTGAGAGACCTCTACTACTCTATCTGTCCACACTAGATGGGGTTTTGGGTTGTGTCTTGGGACATCACGATGAGATGGGAAAAAAAGAGCAGGCCATGTAATATTTGAGTAAGAAGTTCACACCCTATGAAACACGGTATTCTTTGCTAGAACGCACATGATGTGCCCTGACGTGGATAGCTCAGAAATTGAGGCACTACTTCCGTGCCTACACAACATATTTCATATCAAGGATGGACCCTCTGAAATACGTTTTCCAGAAACCCATACCTATAGGAAAGCTGGAAAAAATGGCAGATACTGTTGAGTGAATTTGACATCGTCTATGTAACTTAGAAGGCGGTCAAGGAACAGGCGTTAGCAGATCATCTGGCAGAAAATCATGTAGGAGGAGAATCTGAACCATTGAAAATGTATTTTCCCGATGAAGAAATATCCTTTGTAGGAGAAGAGATCACCGAAACTTATGACAGTTGGAGAATGTTCTTCAATGGGGCTGCGAATTTTAAAGAAGTTTGTAACAGAGCTATTTTGGTGTCAGAGACAGGTCAACATTATCCAGTATTCACGAAACTCAGATTTTTGTGCACCAATAATATGGCAGAATACGTGGCTTGCATCTTGGGGCTTAATTTGGCCATTGACATGAATATCCAGGAATTGCTGGTAATTAGTGATTCAGACCTTTTGGTACATCAGGTTCTAGGAGAGTGGGCTATAAAGAATACCAAAATACTACCGTATTTGTATCATATGCTAGAGTTGATGAAGAGGTTCACAAAGATAAAGTTTAAACATATTCCGAGAATCCAAAATGAGTTCACAGATGCATTGGCCACTTTATCCTCCATGATACAGCACCCGGACAAGAATTTCATCAACCATATTCCAGTAACAATCCATAATCAGCCAGCTTATTACGCTCATGTTGAAGAAGAAACGGATGGGAATCCGTGGTTCCATGATATCAAGGAATACTTGGCAAAAGGAAAATACCCAGAGCATGCAAATCATACTCAGAAACACACACTCTGAAGATTATCCAACCATTTCTTCCAAAGTGGAGGAATTCTGTACAAAAGGACTCCACACCTAGGATTATTAGGTGCGCTGGACCACACATGAACGGTTTCGTTTTAGCCAAGAAGATATTGAGAGCAGGATATTTTTAGATGACTATGGAAACGGAAAACATCAAGTATGTCCAAAAGTGTCACCGGTGCCAAATACATGCTGATATGATATGGGTACCACTAAATGAACTCAATGCAACAAGAGCACCTTGGCATTTCTCCACTTGGGGAATGGATTTTATCGGTCCGATCAAGCCCGCCACTTCAAAACAACACAGGTTCATTTTAGTGGCCATAGACTACTTCACAAAATGGGTTGAGGCTGCATCTTACAAGGCTGTAACCAAGAAAGTCGTCGTAGATTTTGTCAGGGACCATATTGTTTGCCGATTCGGTGTGCTAGGATCCATCATCATCGACAACGCTACCAAACTCAATAGTGAATTAATGAAGTCTATGTGTGAAACCTTCAAGATCAAGCATAAGAATTCCAAAGCATACATGCCTTAAATGAATGGAGCCGTGGAGGCCGCAAACAAGAATATCAAGAAAATATTGAGAAAGATAGTAGACAACCACAAGCAATGGCATGAGAAATTACCGTTTGCCTTATTGGGGTATCGTACCACAGTCCGTACATCAATCGGGGTAACTCCCTACTTGCTAGTCTATAGTACTGAAGCTATAATTCTTGCCAAAGTCGAAATTCCTTATTTAAGAATCATACAAGAAGTTGAACTCAGTGATGCAGAATGGATAAGAAGTCGCTACAAGGAATTAGCTCTCATTGACGGGTAAAGAATGAATGTGGTATGCCATGGTCAACTTTATCAGAACAGAATGTCCAGAGCTTTCAACAAAAGGGTCAGACCTAGACAGTTCACACTGGGGTAGCTGGTGCTGAAGCGGATCTTCCCACATCAATATGAAGCCAAACGAATTTTTTTACCCAATTGCCAAGGGCCCTGTATGGTTCACAGAGAACTAACAAGAGGAGCAATCATACTTGCAGAAATGGACAGAGAATTATGGCCAAATCCTATCAATTGAGACGCAGTCAAAAGATCCTATGTTTAGATTGTTTACATTTCTTCATCTGATGTAACTGAACTACGCTTGACCTGATTCCCATTTAAAAGGGGATATGTAGGCAGCCCTATGGGTTCAGTCACAACTCAATAAAATCTTCATTTTCACCGGGGTCAGAAACTAGGGCAGAATTTTGAGAAGGACCCCCAAAATTCTGTACCAAGTCCAGCCAATTTCATTATATGCAGAACGGTCAAAGAATCACTTATTGAACTGGGGTAGAATTATGAGGAGGATCCTCAAAATTCTAATGCAAAGAAGTCAAAATGTCTCTAAAGTGTCACAATATTATGTTTAAATAACTACAATCATCAAATGCACATATATTTTCTTAAAAACTTTATTTTTATGAAACAACAAGACGCTAACTAGGATAACTTGAACAGGATTCTAATACAGTGCAAAAGAAAAGCCAAGCAAAGCAAAGCAAACAAGCAAAGGCATGAACTAACCTTCCCTGCAAAACTCACGATTTTTCTTTGGATGTAGGAAAAAGGAATACCCGCAAATACACACACAAATCAAAAATCATAACGACAAGTTTCCAAACGCAAACATGTCTCCAGATAAGAAATACTCTTCTATCACTCATTGTCTTTTCTTTGCATAAGGCTAAACATTGCCTTCCATTGCATGAGACTAAACCATGTCTCCTTTTCTTGCATGATACTAAACCGTGTCTCCTACTTTGCATGAGGCTAAGCATTGCCTCCCTAATTGCATGAGGTTAAGCATTGTCTTTCCTTGCATGAGACTATGCCATGTCTCCTAATTGCATGAGACTAAGCCCTGTCTCCTATTTTGCATGAGGCTAAGCATTTCCTCCCTAATTTCATAAGGCCAAGCATTGCCTTTCCTTGCATGAGACTAAGCACGATCTCCTAATTGCATGAGACTAAGCATTGTCTCTTATTTTGCATGTGGCTAAGTCCTGCCTCCTCAACTGCATAAGGCTAAGCATTGCCTTTCTTTACATGAGACAAAGCACTTTCTCCTAATTGCATGAGACTAAGCATTGTTTCCCTTTCTTGCATGAGGCTAAGCCCTGCCTCCTCAACTACATAAGGCTAAGCTCTGCCTTTCCTTGCATAATACCGAATGCTATACTACTTGAAATCTAGCACTATTTTTTGCTTTCCCGGGGCTAAGCTTTACCCCAATCTTATGCAAGACTAAGCTCTGTCTTGTTTTGCTTCTCACATGGACCAAAAACATGTCTTTGTATCTCATGGAGTGAAACATCGCCATCTTATCCAGAGGTGTTACAGTGCGAAGTCATCATCGTCATGGCCTGAAGACACCATGTCATGGCCTGAGGATTTCTCAATATTGCACATCATTATTCAGAAGCGTCATAGTTCATATGCACCATTCTCATTGCTCGAGAACACCAATTTATGGCCTGCGAATCCCTTATCACACGATTCATGGCCCAGGACATCATGGTCTAAGGACATCATCCTCATCGTCTAAAGACAACTTCATGCTCCAAAGGGAATTGGCATCATATTTAAATTATCGCAATAATCCCATATATACTTGCATGCATTGCGTTTAAGTTTTGTAGGTAACCCAAGAGGTAATCGTTCCTATAACAGGAGCAATCTTCGCTCTGGTTTTCGTTTGATGCTCACATCCTGAAACTACCTCAAACACAGCCAACCACCTTCCGTTACCCACTTTCACTTGATAACCGTTCAAATGCTCATTCATAACTGTTCTGAGATACATCCATTCACAATTTCATATAAACTCATCTGATATCATCCTATCTAGAAGAGTTTGTCCATTCCTATAACAACTTCATCGACTTAATTCACCGCTGGATCCAAAACTACAAACGACCTGATTTCCGTAATACCAGGGATATGTAGGCAACTTAGAAACCATAGTTCGGCCTCCATTTTTCAAATCACCCCATTTGGTCAAAATCGGTCATCATTTCTTTACCCAACAACTCTTTAATCATTCCCGGATAAAGAGGGGCAGCTGTTGATAACCAATTTTTCCCTCATATTTTTAAAATGTATATATATACTTTCAAAATAGTATATTTGCATCATCATTTAGTTTATAAACCTATACAAACATTATCCATAATTTTCCATGATTTTTAGATGTCCTAAATTAATTTCTTTTTAAATTTTTATATTAATATCCAATAATTATTCTTCAAATTATTTTTATGATTATTTAATCATAAAAACTTATTATTTACACAAACATTTATGTTTTTAAATATTTTACTTTATTTTTCAAAATTACATTTGTATTTTTAGGCTAATTGCACATTTTTTGCAATAATATCCCATATTCATGTATAATTACATTACTTGGCCAAAATAACTTTTTATATTTTATATATTGTTCAGTTATTATTTTGAATTATTTTAGTGCACAAATAATATTTTTTTATTTATTAATTACTTTTATTTATTATTTTTTGATAAATATTGGGTGTTTAAAAACTAGCCTCAATTTCTAAACAATTTCGGACCAAATAAATGGCCCAAAACCCCCAATACTCTAGCACAATAACCCCATCCCAAACCAAACAACCCCTAACCCCAAACCTGGTCGGTACCCATTATAATTGACCCGCCCCACTCATTTTTAAATCCTGACCGTTGATCTCTCAAGATGACCGACCCTTATTTATTCTCTCCCTTTTAATTACCCTCCCAGAAATCCTAACCTATTATCCGCCTAACCCGCCACTCGCATATTCACTTAACCTCCCCTCCCTCTTTGAAGAACCCTAAAACCGCCGCCTCCTAAATCTTCTCCTAATCCCACTGAATATGGGATTTGATTGTTATTTCTTGCCATATTCGTCCCCTCTTTGGTATTGGTTGTTCTCCTATAGTGTTACCTAAGTGCTTTCCTAAACATGGCAAGCAGATCCCTTCCAAAATCAAACCAAAATTGGTTCAAATCCCTTATTTTGAGTATTATTTTGTCTATATTTGTCATATACTGTTGTAAGTCCGATTATTTGTTTATATTCTATTGATTTTCATTTTTCCTAAAAACTAGGGTTTACAAATCTCTTAAATTGATTTTAGACCGATTTGTATATTTATTTTCCTTGTTTGTTGGTTAAATTACTCTGTTTACTTTTTGATTTTCACTACTATATAAACCCTTCCCCCATTCCCTCTTAGACAGGCTTCAATCACTAAATTTCCCACTAAAAGACAAAGGCTTTTACTTTATGTTCGTTTATTCTCTTGTTTTATTTTGGCTCTTGGCCGGCTGAAAGACAAGGCCACTGGATTTCCTACTTTCTGTCACGACCCGGTTCGCCCTCCATGAACCATCTTGATGGCACCTAGTCTATACGACTAGGTAAGCCAAAAATGCAGAAGATAAACCAATTTCTGAAAGAAAACAATTTAAAGCAGAAATAGAGTAATAAAACAGTGTTTAAAAGTGCCGCTCAACATACACAATATTAACTCTCAAAAACTAATACATTTTCCCAAAACCCAGAAACCCATGAATCACAAGCTACGAATATAATAAAAATGCTCTAACTCCAAAATGTCTACATCAACCGAAAAGATAGAAAGGCTATCACTACAAGATAGAATGGAAAGGGATTTCTCGGTCTACAGACGCGACAGATATACCTCGAAGTCTCTGGAGCAGTCGCCTTGCCTCAAGGGTGATGGGACTGGGTCAAAGTACCTGGATCTACACATGAAAAACATGCGCAGAAAGGGCATGAGTACACTACAATGGTACTCAGTAAGTGTCAAGCCTAACCTCGGTCGGGCAGTGATGAGGAAGGTCAGGGCCCTACTGAGATAAAATAAAAATATAAGGTATGACAGAATAAGATAAACAATACAATTTAAAGCTTACAATAAGAATTTTATACATGAATATAAGAAACTCAATAACTGAAATAGAGGCAAAAATAATTACAAGGAGATACCACTCTTCACAAGGATAATAACCGAGGATCTCTCAGTATCCCGAGGATATCTTAGTACCCTCAATATATGCTAGGGATCTCTTGGTATGCTAAGGATCTCTCGATATCCTCAATATATGCTAGGGATCTCTTGGTAACCCGAGAATCTCTTGGTATCTTCAACATACGTGCTAGGGATCTCTCGGTATACCGAGGATCTCTTGTTATCCTCAATATACGTGCTAGGGATCTCTCGGTATCCCGCACCTTAGCTCAATCATAAATACGTGCAGGAGATCTCCCGGGATGCTGTCCCGTAGTCCCAAAATGATAACAGACAACAGCAACACAAAGAATACTCAAGTAAGCTCAATTTTGTACCAAGTAAACAAGTAATTCTAACCTAACATGTTTCACATAATACAATTAAGGCGGTTTAAGAAAATAAGCAAATAAGTCAATTAAACATGCTTTTTCTAAGCTAACAACAGGCTTAAACTGCAAGTAATATAAAACAGGAAAATGAACACCATTGAAATTACTTAAAGAAAACCAGATTTTCAACAATTAGCTCAAGTGTGCACTCGTCACCTCACATACGAGGCATTTCAATTACCAAATATAACAAATCCAAAGGGGAAAGTCCCCCACAAAAGGTTAGGCAAGCCACTTACCTCGAACCAGCTCAAATCAATCTGAAAGCATGCTCTAGCCACGAGTACTCGACTCTAAATGGCCCAAATCTATGCAATTAAATTTCATAATGTAAATAACACTTCAAATAACTGATTCTACAAAGAAATTCTAAGCTAATACGTGAAATTAGATAAAATGACCAAAATGGCCCTCGGGCCCACATCTCGAAATCAGGTAAAATTTACATTTCCAGAATTCTCACAGTCTCACGAGTTCATTCATACAAAAAGTACCCAAATCGGACCTCAAATGGTCCCTCAAATCATCACTTAAAAGTCTCTAATTAGTCAAGCCTTAACCCCCAAATTACCACTGATTTTCCTTTAATTTTCATGTTTATAATGATAAAAATCACCCGAATAACGAGTTTAGGGACCAAAGCCCTTACCCCAATGAATTCCTCTGAAAATCTCTCTTGAAAATGCTCTCCAAGGCTTCTTCCCGTTTGAAAAGAGGTGAAAATAGCTCAAATTTGTGAAGGCAATAATTTATATATTTTTTCCCAGCTAATCCACTCCTGCAGTCCCGCTTTGTGGAAATAACGCCGCATCTACGATAATTCACTTAAGGCACTTGGCCGCATCTGCTCTTCTTCTACTGAACCTGCGGTCTCACAGGTGCGCCCATACCACCGCACCTGCGGAAACTGGCTTCCAAGCACTTCACCATATCTGTTTCTCCTCAAGCGCTTCTACGATCACGCACCTGCGGTCCCCAATCCACAGGTGCAGTTATGACAGAAGTTTAGTAGCTAAAACTGATCAAACCAACTCCCAAATCTTCCAGCAACCTTCCGAAACCATCTCGAGGCCCACGGGACCTCAACCAAAAATATGAACAAGTCATATACCAACCACTATCCAAACTTATACCAATCCCTGAAACACCTAAAACAACTCCAAAACCTCAAATTAACCATGGATTTAAGCCTAAGAACTCTAAAATTCTCAAAATACGCTTTCGATCAAAAAGTCTATCAACCCTCGTCCTAATGATCTAAAATTTTGCACACACGTCACATTTAACACTACGGAGCTACTCCAACTTCCGGAATTCCATTCCGACCCTTGGATCAATCTCACTATCGAACAGGAAATTTCAAAAATTTAACTTTCGGTATTTAAAGCCTAAATTAGTTGCGGACCTCCAAACCACAATATGATCACGCCCCTAAGCCTGAAATCACTCAACAGAGCTAACGGAACCATCGAAATTCCATTCCGAGGCCGTCTTCATGCTATTCCAACTACGGTAAAATTTCCAAAACTTAAGCTCTCATTAAAGGACTAAGTGTCCCAAAACTCTTCGAAACTCAAAATCGAATATCCCGGAAAATCAAAATAGTAGAAATAAATACGGAGAAAGTAGTTAATAGGGGATCGGGGCATTAATTCTTAAGACAACCGGCCGGGTCGTCACATTTTCCGACCTTCTTTGGGTGTGAGCACTGCCCTAGTTTCTTCAAAACCCTTGGGAACTTGAGGCATCTGGGATTTTGGGTAATATTGCTATTCTTTTCTTGTTTGTTGAGCAATAACTGGTTAGTTCTCAACCTTCACAATGTTTATTCCATTATGTTTTTATTAGCATATTTGTGCTTTTCTGAAATTGCATGACTTGATATAATTCTTTGACTCTCTTCATGTGTGATTCTACCTCTAGCATGAACTTCTCTAGCATTGTCTCATGCCTAAACTGTTAGTCCTAAAAATGTCTTTGTATCTAACTTAGGCAATTTGGAAAATTAGAATCATGTTTAGCTTAATGTGTTGACAATTTGAGTGTTTGCATTGGTTGTATGGCCTAATCCTATTTCCTGCCTGATTATGAATATCTATAGTAATTAATTTATGTCATTAGTACACCCTAATCTGTTAAAACCTTCACTCTAGTAGTAATTTTCTCTATGACTATGTTTTTCACCTAGTATGTTCTTACCCTGCCAATTCTGTACCCCCTAATAGCTAATTATCTTAGATTGGTCTTTCCTAACTTGTCTACCCCTATAATATGTGATTCTATCTACCTTGCTGGTATAGGTTGTATTGTTTAATCCCTGTTTTTAGGATAATTTGATCCTTTAAGTTTTGAACTTATTGCATTAGTAATAACTGTTTGTGTTACTACCCTAATGCTCCATGCCTATTAACTTTGTAACCCCATAAGCTTTAGGCTGCTTCTTATTAATATGTAACCCGGCCCCAATATGTTAAGTGAAAACTTGCCGCATTAACTTGTTTTCTTGAATTCATGCACCCTCTATATTGACATTTTGATTATGTGATCACTTTGTAATGTTTGCAAAATGCACTTTTCCAAACCTTATTACTTTACTACTATTTTCATTGGTTGCTTCTCTGTTCTGAGTCTCTAATTATTGGCCGACTGAAAGCCAAGACCCTTCTAAAGCTTACTTATTAACCTCCTTAGTGTGATCACTACAGGGGGTCCTCTCTAAGACCCTTGTGAACTCTGACACACTAGGGCCTAAGGTTCTTTGGCCACCTTTCCCGATTACTCAATTTTGTCCCTCTTTATGCCTACTGAATAGGCCAATTGGCTTGTGTAAATGACTGTTTCCTGGATATTTTGATCAATTATGGTTGTTGGGTATAATCCAAGTTCTCTTGTGATTTCTAGTCTATGTTGAAATCTGTGTGGAGACGAAATTGAAGACATAGCTGGGCTGGGCACACTTTGGGCATGTCTTAGGCCCAATATAGTTTTTTGTGCCATTTTGTAATTTTATTCATTATTGGGCCTATAATAATTCTGTAATAACAATTGGGATATTAGTAAAAATTGGAAAAATAGGCTTATTCTAATGTTTGCATGAAAGGGTAGAAATCCTGTGTTATGCCGCAGTATTATATTATGATGATGTTACGCTTCGCAATATTAAATTATGACGATGTTGCACCATATAGTATTGTACGTTGAATTTGTCGTAAAGTAATTGACATTAGTCTAAGAAAAAGATTATTTGGAGATTATAAGGATTATGCTATTTCAAACAAGTGATAAGTAAATTCGTGAAGGTAACAGAGGAAGCAAGTCAAAGAAAATGAATTTTCGTCAAAATTTGGCATGTTAGGAAAAAATACAGACCTTGCGTTAATATTCGATATTTATGGACTAGTACCATACAATATACCATATGACCATAATAGTATCATATATAAAAAGGGGTATTAAAAAAAAGTAGAATTTTAAGTAATTTGAGACAATTTTTAATTATGCGGGTAATTGGTTAATTACGACACTCTCTATTACCTAATAAGTGGATATAGACTAAACCTTCCCACCCCATCCCCATGTGGAAGTCACATAAATATTAATTAAGTAATTCATATGTCACATTTCAAGGTGGCATACTAAGAGAACCTTTGGGGATTAGTCACTAGCTAAGAAGTAGTAACGTGATTTCCATAAGCAATGTAATTGCTTCAGCAAATTCCTCCAATACATTCTAGTAAAACCCATTTCTGAATATTTCATATTTTTTCATGAAACATGTTTGAATCCAAACCAAGAAGTGATTTAAGTTTACGAATTTTCCTAATCCTAGTTTACTTATTCTCAATTCCTTTACTAGATGAATCAAAATGCAACAAAGGGTGTGATTTAGCTTTAGCTTCATTCTATGTTTGGCAGGGAACAAATCTCACTAACATATTAGAGTTGTTTTCAATCTCCAAGTATGTTAAGGCTAAGCCCTCCTTTCTTTTGGCATGATCCATACGATATAAACGAAATGAGCAAATGCACAACTTTCATAAATTACTTTATTCGTAAAAATGCTAGAGATGTGTATATTCTTATTCTCCCATGTGTCATATTATTCTGTCATCTGTTCATGGGTCTTAAAAATACATAAGTTGGTAAAGTTTATTTCATGATATTAATCAGAGGCATAATGGTCTTATGACATACCGAGAGATTTTATTAACGTATTTCATATGCATTTCATGCATTTATATATGCACATTGACCCATGACCAGATGGCATTATATATGCGTATATATATGTATATATATGTATATGGGATATGGGAAAGGTTATGACGTTATACCACCTGATCAGCTGTTATACGTTGATGATTTTTTCCACACTGGCTGAGATGATATGATGGGATGCCCTCAGAGGCCTGATGATGTTATGAAACATGTACCTATGCACGACATGACATTTGTACGCATATACATGATACTATAATTATTTCATGATTTACAGAGTTTTCCACACTTACAGGTTGAGTCATTTACTCTATATTTCTTTCAAGTCTGTTATGTACTTATTTATGTGCCTTACATACTCGGTACATTATTCGTATTGACGTCCCTTTTTCTTGTGGACACTGCTTTTCATGCCCGCAGGTCCCGATAGACAGGTCGAGAGCCCTCCAAGTATGGTATCAGCTCAACGGAAGATGTTGGTGCGCTCCATTTGCTTCGAAGTTGTTGTTTGGTTAGTATGATTTAAACATGTATTGTTTGGTATGGAAGGACTCTGTCCCGACATTTATGAAAAATTATATATTCTTAGAGGCTTGTAGGCAGATGTCATGTACGTAAAAGATTGTATGGCCTCGTCGTCTTGTGTTCAGTATACGAGTGGTTATTTTGGTCTTATTGGCCCATATGTCTTGTGTATAAGTGGGTATCACATGTTATATTCTACTTATCTCACGGCAGCCTTCCAGCTTAGTTATCTATGATAGTATGAAATGAAAAGATACGTTATGTTGGTACTTGGTCAAGTAAGGTACCGGGTGCCCGTTGTGGCCCCTCGATTTGGGTCTACAAGTTGTGTCTAGTAGAGTCTTGTTTATGGGTGTGTCGTGCACCACAGTTATAAGTACGAGGCTACAGGGCATTTAGGATTGTCACTCTTTCTTCTTACTCTAGATCATATGGTAGAGCTCACTTGTAAGGACTCAATTTCCTAAACTCTATCTTATTCGTAATACATCGATACCTACATTTTTAAAGATGGTTGATAAGGGATTGAATGCGGCTATGGAAGACTTGAGTCAGAGAAACTCAATTTTTGCATCATGCTTATGATGGATAAATATGAGGTATTTAGCGGATCATGTATATACGAAGACGTGTAAGCCTCTTGATAAGGAACCTTAAGGCAAGAATATTTATCCCCCTTTATGGTGAAAGACAATGTGAGATTCAGAAGATAAATACAAGTTTCAAGAAGTAAAAGAAGCAAGGTGAACAACGGTGCGAGGCACCCAGTTAATGAAGATTATCAATATTACAGTTCTTGTAGAAAAATATAAGCATTGTGAGTTACCCTCAACAGTAACAGAGGTATGTATAATTGGCTGCACTCATCTCAGTAAGAGAAGGACGAGTTATCAAGATCCGGCCAGGGATATGGTAACCCTAAATAGTGGATAAATTGGCAGAGTTAGTTGACATTTTTGAAGGATAGTGCAAATGTGGTAATAGATCTCCTTGTGAGACACCCAGATGGCGCACTCTAAAATAGTATAGCTAGATATGAGTGCTACAAAGATAGGCACTGAAAGCATGGAAGGGATAAATACTACCTTAGTGTGGCTCCCATCACTAGTAGAGCGAAACATTGAGCAAACTGAAGAACCAATTAATGAAGCAAGGGGAGCAAAAAGCAAAAGAATGTCTTCTTGAAGTTTTCAAAAGAAGGAGATAAGCATAAATATTAGCTGGGAAATAAGAAGAGAGATAGGAAGCATTATGAGTAAGATGTGATACAATGATGACAACGGTAGATCAAAAGATGACAATATTACAGAGTCTATAGTCAAGTAAAGGAAAATACGAGAGGTGACAGGCCTTGAGGCAACAAAAGAATAGGTCATAAAGTCACATATTCATTTCAAGAAATAAGTTCACAATTATAACGCGATTACCAAAAGGAAAAGTTAGACCCTAGAGTAATAGAAAACAGTATGGATTGGTGAACAAGATAACCTAAACATGAATTAGGGATGAGGTGATTTGATAATAGTCGGCATCATGGGAATTTCAGATTTCGTTCCAGCAATAATAGAATGGACAACAGAAGAAGATCATGACAAATTCAGAGAATGGTCATTCAGGCAGTCGCTTCCCTAATGCAAGTAATGTGAGCAAGGTTAAGTTTAAAGAAATGTTTGTGCTAGTTACACTAAGTGTCACCCTCGTAAGTAAGGAATTTTATTATCCCTGGTACAGAAGGATTACCGCAAAATGAGTAAATGTCATCGATAATGTGAAAAGATGCCAAAGATGAAGAGGTAAAACACCTACAAATAGATCATCGTAGTGCTAAATCTTAGTACTCCCCTAACGGGGGGAATATGGAGTGATGTGAAATTAAGTCAGAATTAAGCGGTTCTAGTAATTACAGAATGGTAAAGGATGAATGCAAAAAAAGAAATGAATGAAAAAGGGATGAGATTGAACTTATTCAAAGCATACAGATATGTTATGATTCCAGGACGTTATGTAACCACGATGACAAGAAAAGGAAGTAAGGGTTCCTGCCTGGGATGTTATTATTAGATAAGGAGCCAGCACGTGAGATAAGTTAAGACAAGGAAACAACCAAAGAAAGATTATGCGGAATATGGATATGAGAATGGGTCAACGAATAGTTAGTAATTCATTCCGGAAAAGCCTAGTCATGACTCAACAAGAAGTTACAGACAAATTAGCAGATCATGCAAGATAAATGTTGTAAACCCCAACATAGAGGATTCAGCCTTGAATAATGTTATTATAACACTTGAGATATAGTCAAACAAGAGTCAATGTAGTTAAAGGTACCGTAAGAGTGTTACGATGATAAAAGAAAGGACCACTGGGAAGGCAGTCAAAATATCAGTTTAAAAGCAACCCCACAAGCACAAGGGCAAGGAGGTAAGCAAGTACGGACGATTATAGGCAAGGAAGGACGTCAAAAGATCCGTAATAAGCTTACAACTTTACGAGAATCAAGGGTTCTCCCTAAGTACTACAACGAACGACTAGCTGAGGAAATAAGGAAGAAGGCTTTAACCTAAGCATAACTACCTAAATAGGAAATGGTCGTGTAATAACAGTCTCACCACATAATTAGAAGCACTCCAAAGAAAAGTGGCACCTACTGTGGCTAATTAAAGGGAAGTAAAATTACAAGTAATATTCGAGATCATATGAGTTGCACGAAAACTCTGGCATGTGTGGGCACTAAGATAAGCTATGTATAGACGCAACACGGGGGCAGAAAAACCAGGAAAAGTAATAGCTTATTTTGAAAGAAAGCTAATATGGAACGAAAGAAATTATTTGATCAATAATACAGAGTTGGTTACGTTATGAATGCACTTAAAGGTTCGGCATTTGATACATGCAACATATACAGCCGTAGAAGACTCCGGTATAAGTTAAAAGGAAAGAGTTGAGTCCAAATCATAAATCAAGAATTGAATTGTTAGACAATTGTATCAAGGATATTCCATAGCATCCATGAAAGACTAATGTAATAACCAATACCATGAGCTGCAGATTGGATGATAGTTTAAGCCTACATAAAGGTTGATCATAGGGAAGAGGAAACTAAAGAGTTACACCATCTAAGTAAATCAGGAGTCTGATTATTGGACCTAGAAAATTATAGACCTCGTGATTGAGAACATTGCAGCATCACTCTTAAATATCAGAGGTACTAAGAGAGAGAGTACATTATCCATATTCTATAATGGCTCTACAATAAATTTAGTCAGAAGAGCACCAGCCTCATAAGGAGGCAGTACGAAGCTCCCACTGGGTAGTGTATGCACCAGAGGTACAAGTATTATAATAGAGCATTAATTATGAACGTGAATTATACCTATGTGGAAGGGAGATCGTGAAAGAAATAGAAGATATGATGCGACATCTTAAGGTAAAGGTAAACAATGTGCGGAATACTCAAATGCAGAAGGTTGTGAATAGTTCATACATCGAATAGACGGCTATAAGCACGGGGGATTCAGTATATAGGAATAATAACGGCATCGTCAGTAGCATATCTTCTAGCCTGACTAGGAGAGTAAAGAAGAGTTAGAGACAATGTGATGTCTCGCTTGATGTTCCAAAATGATATAAGGAAATCTATTATGCAAGCAAGTTGAAAGGTTGCAAGTAATATAAATAGATATGTGTAGGTCGCAAGCTATTGTATGGTGAAGCAACAAGGTTCTAGAAGACAGGAGTAAGGATAATGACGGAAAAGTGAGAAGGTAACGAAAATGGATAAGTCCTCAGGATTAAGCCCATGAAAACAAGAAGAGCCGATGGTTTCTCTAAGTTATACAAAGCGCACTATAGCCTGAATGAAATCAAAGAAATCTAAGACGCATTTAGAAGAGATGGAATGCTGCCATAGTAGTATAATGAGGGTGTAATTATGATAGATAAAGGATGACATTTGGGCCTTCGATTGAGTAATGATATGACAAAGAAAAGAAAGGGATCTTATGAATTGGAAAGGATTTAAAATACCCATGAAAGGTGAATCGCATGGGGATGCTGTGAGATACATTTATGAAAGCATGGTATTGCCCAAGGTGGATCAGTCTAATCATTTCAGATATTCCCCGATGAAACGTGAGCCCTAGCGGGGGTGTTACATAAGAGATCAATTTATCAGTGGTAGATGGTGAATCAATAATAAATGGATGAAATTTCAACAATATGAGATGAAATTAGACCTTCAGCCTTAAGGATAAGCAACGAAAGTAACCTAGAGTTAGTTGCAGACCTCAGTAATGATAAATCTGAGTAGGAGTTATGGTATAATATGACATACGTAGATGTGGTAAAGATTCAGGTCTATGAAATAAGATATAGCTATATTTGCAAGTTCTACAAGGTACCGAGCAAAGAAAATGAATTTTCGTCCAAATTTGGCATGTTAGAAAAAAATAAGGGGCAAATGTTAATACCCGATATTTATGGACTAGTACCATACAAAGTACCATATGACCATGATAGTATGATATAAATAAAAGGTTATGAAAAAATAAGTAGAATTTTAAGTAATTTGATATAATTCTTAATTATATGGTTAATTGGTTAATTACCGAGTAACGGGACACTACCTAATTACCTAATAAGAGGATAAACACTAAATCTTCCCACCCCATCCCCACGTGGCAGCCATATAATGATTAATTAAGTGACGCATATGTCAAATTTCAAGGTGTCATACTAAGAGAATCGTTGGGGATTAGTCACTAGCTAAGAAGTAGTAACGTGATTTCCATAAGCAATGTAATTGCTTTAGCAAATTCCTTCAATACATTCCTGTAAAACCCATTTCTGAAAATTTCATGGTTTTTCATGAAACATGTTTGAATCCAAACCAAGAAGTTATTTAAGTTTATGGATTTTCCTAATCCTAGTTTACTTATCCTTAATTCCTTTACCAGTTGAATCAAAATGCAACAAATGGTGTGATTTAGCTTTAGCTTCATTCTATGTTTGGCAGGGAACAAATCTCACTTACATATCAGAGTTGTTTTCAATCTCCAGGTATGTTAAGGCTAAGCCCTCATTTCTTTTGGCATGATCCATACAATATAAACGAAATGAGCAGATGCATAACTTTCATAAATTACTCTATTCGTAGAAATGCTAGAGATGTGTATATTCTTATTCTCCCATGTGTAATATTGTTCTATCATCAGTTCATGGGTCTCAAAAATACATAAGTTGGTAAAGTTTATTTCATGATATTAATCAGCGGTATAATGGTCTTATGGCATACTGAGAGATTTTATTAACGTATTTCATATGCATTTCATGCATTTATACATGCACATTGACCCATGACCAGATGGCATTGAATACGCGTATTTATATATATATATATGTATATGGGATATGGGAAAAGGTTACGGTGTTATATATGCACCACCACCTGATCAGTTGGTATACGTTGATGATTTTGCCCACAATGGCTGAGATGATATAATGGGATGCCCTCAGAGGCTTGATGATGTTATGAAATATGTACCTATACACAACATGACATTCGTACGCATATGCATGATACTATAATTATTTTATGATTTACAGAGTTTTCCACACTTACAGGTTGAGTCATTTACTCTATATTTTTTTCAGGTCTGTTATGTACTTATTTATATGCCTTACATACTCGGTACATTATTCATACTGACGTCCTTTTTGCTTGGGGACACTACTTTTCATGCCCGCAGGTCCCGATAGACAGGTCGAGAGCCCTCCAAGTATGCTATCAGCTCAGCGGAAGATGTTGGTGCGCTCCATTTGCTTCAAAGTTACTGTTTGGTTAGTATGATTTAAACATGTATTGTTTGGTATGGCAGGACTTTGTCCTGACCTTTATGAAAAATTATGTATTCTTAGAGGCTTGTAGACATATGTCATATATGTAAAAATTGTATGGCCTTGTAGGCCTATGTTTAGTATACGAGTGGTTATTTTGGTCTTATGGGCCCGTATGTCTTGTGTATAAGTGGGTATCACATGTTGTGTTCTACTTATCTCACAGCAGCCTTCTGACTCAGTTATCTATGATAGTATTACATGAAAAGATATGATATGTTGGTACTCGGTTGAATAAGATACCGGGTGCTCATCGCGGCTCCTCGATTTCGGTCTTGACATCCTGCCTATAGGATCTGAGTGTTTAATGTGTTCAACATGCTTTGCTTTGATGTGTTTTGTTAGATGACATGCCTATAGGACATAAATAATTTCACATGTGCACATGTTCCACTCTCACATTATTAGTTGCTTGCGATAATACAACATAGTAATTATTCGTACAAATTGCTTCATGTTAGATATCATGCCTATAGGATTACATTGAGTCATAAATACCTGGTCTTTACAATATTCACGTAGATATAAAACCTATAGGAATATAATCGAATTAGCTACTATTATTTTTATTGCTCGCCTAGAAATCATGTCTATAGGAATGAAAGGAATATCTTGTTTCAATTTCCTGCCTATAGGACTTTATTACTTGCCTAGAAAGTATGTTTATAAAATGATGGTAATTTGTATTATCAAACTGTTTTACTGCCTTATTTAGCAAACAAATTAGAAAGCATGCCTATAAGGTTTGTATTGATCACAATCTAAAAATTCATTGTTCTAAGACAGCAACACTGCTTGTACATTTTCAAATTCAGAATCACATAGAAGCCATGACTATAGGATCGAAAGACTCTATTCTGAAATGGTCTATTGCCTCATTAGGAACTTGTTAGCGTGTGTTCATTGTTTACATGTGGAGGCTAACTTGAGCCATTTACTGCCCTTATATGTAGTCCTACATGTTTTGAATGTCGCTTAGATTTATCATTTTGGAGAAATCTGAGTAAAGTCTAGAACCACCCAAATAGTTGGTCCAAGGTCTCTCGGGCCATGGGCATAGGACGGGTAGTGCACGCATAAGGCATGACTTAGAATCAATTAGTACGCTCTAGTTAATAAACTAAAAGATAGTAGTCAGGTAGCAGGAGATAATAGTCTGTGCCCGTTGAAAAATACGAGTAACACCCCATCTTGAGGGAGTTACAAAGTATTATTTATGTTGCACGAGATGATCCTTTAGGCTAAAAAACTTAGGACCCCCTCCCATCTTGTCTATAAATCAAGTGCTTGTATTTATTCCAAGTCTTTTGATAATAAAACTGCCCAAACTGCTTGTTCTTCTATCTATCTTTGTTTATCTAGCTAATTCATATAATTCAAGTTCGGTCGGTTGTAACGACCCGGCTGGTCATTTTAAGAATTAACGCCCCAGTCCCTATTAACTACTTTCCCCGTATTTTTTTCTACTATTTTGATTCGCCGGGATGTTTGTTTTGAGTTTTTGAGTGTGTTGGGACACTTAGTCCCTAAATGAGAGCTTAAGTTTTAGAATTTGGACCATAGTCGGATCAGTGTGAAGACGGCCTCGGAATGGAATTTTTTCGGTTCCGTTAGCTCCATTGGGTGATTTTGGGCTTAGGGGCGTGTTCGGATTGTGTTTTGGAGGTCCGTAGCTTATTTAGGCTTGAAATGCCAAAAGTCAGATTTTTGAAGTTTCCGATTCGATTGTGAGATTTTGATATCGGGGTTAGAATGGGATTTTGGAAGTTGTAGTAGCTCTGTAGTGTTGAATGTGATGTGCTTGCAAAATTTCAGGTCATTCGGACAAGGTTTGATAGACTTTTTGATCGAAAGCGTAATTTGAGAGTTTTTGGAGTTCTTAGGCTTGAATCTGTTGTTAATTGGGGTTTTGATGTTGTTTGGAGCATTCCGAAGATTGGTACAAGTTTTAATGATGTTTTAGGATTGGTTGGCATGTTTGGTTGAGGTCCCGAGGACCTCGGGTGTGTTTCGGATGCTCAATAGGTCATTTTTGGAACTTAGAAATTACAGAAAAATGTTGCAGCAGTCAGTTCTGGTTTCCTTCTTCGCGTCCTCCAGTGGAGTCTCACGTTCGCGAAGAGGAGCTGGGTCTAGTAAGGAATTGATGCTTCGCGTTCGCGAAGCTGGGAGGTCTTATACCTATGCGTTCGCGATGGCGTTCCCGCATTCGCATAGGAGGAGAAGATTGTGCACCCCGTTCGTGACCAGGGCATCGCGTTCGCGATGAAGGAAAGCTAGACCAAGCGAAGTTGTGCTTCGCGAACGCGAGGGTCCTTCCACGTTCGCGAAGAAGGAAATACCTGGGCAGAATGTTTAAGTTCAAAATCAAGGGTTTAGACATTTTTTTGAAAACTAGATCTTGGGAGCTCGAATTTAAGTGAGGTTTTGAGGGATATTTAGAGATATCGATTGGGTAACGATTCTTAACTCCTTTTTTCTTGTAACCCATTAATTTAAACATGAATTCATCATTTAATTTCAGAATTTGTATGAAAGATGGGGGAAAGTTCTTAGACCAAAAATTCGAGTTTTGATTGGGGATTTGACATTGGATTTGTATAATTTTGGTATGGTTAGATTCGTGAGAGTATGAGGATACTAAAAATGTAAATTTTACCCAATTCTGAGACGCCAGAGGGGCATTTTGGTCATTCTACCTAATTTCGCATATTAGCTTAGAATTTGTTTGTAGAATCAGTTAATTGAAGTGTTATTTACATTATACAATTGAATTGAATAGATTTGGGCCATTTGGAGTTGAGTACTCGTGGCAAGAATGTGATTTCGGGTTGATTTTGAGCCGGTTCGAGGTAAGTGGCTTACCTAACCTTGTGTAGGAGAAAATCCCCTTAGGATTTGGAATTATTGATATTTGAAATGCTTTGTACATGAGGTGACGAGTGCGTACTTGTGCTAATTGTTGAAAAATCTGGTTTTTCTTTAAGTAATTTTAATTGTGTTTCTTTTTCCTGTTTATACTACTTGCAATTTAAGCCTGTTGTTACCTTAGGTAAGCATGTCTAATTGACTTAATTGCTTTAATTGTTCAAACTGTCTTATTTGGATTATGTGCAGCATGGTAGGCTAAAAATACATGTTTTACCTTGGTATGAAATTTTAATTGAACTGTGTATTCTTCTTGTTGTTGCTGTGTGTTTACTTTTGGACTACGGGATAATATCCCGGGAGATCCCCCTGTAAGTTTACTTTGGGACTACGCAACAGTATGCCAGGAGATCCCCCTACACATTTACATTGGAACTACGAGATTGCACCCGGTAGATTCCCCCTATACTAAGTATTTACATTTGGGACTACGGATCGGTATTCCGGGAGATTCCCTCACATTATGGGTTGGACTATGGGACGGTATCCCCGGAGATCCACTGGATATTTATATTTGGGAATACAGGACGGTATCCTGGGAGATCCCCGATTGTTATTTCTGTGTTGAGTTGTATTTCTCTTCGTGTTTACTTTTGCTCTGTAGTAGTAGTTGTTCTTCTTTCTATTCTGTGTTACTCCTTACTGTTGCACTTACTATATTGTCTTATTTTTACACTGTTACACATTGTATTTCATTTAACCTCAGTAGGGCCCTGACTTTCCTCGTCACTACCCGATCGAGGTTAGGCTTGGAACTTACTGAGTACCGTTGTGGTGTACTCATGCACTTTTTATGCATGTTTTCATGTGCAGAACTAGGTACTTCTACTCAGTCTTATCATCCTTGAGGTGAGGCGCTTCTATAGAGACTTCGATGTATATCTGCCACGTCTGTAGACCGAGGAGTCCCTTTCTATCTTTCTGTAATAGTATAGCCCTACAGTATTTCCTTTTTTTAGACATTTCTGCAGTTAGAGCTTCTTATGTATCTCTTAACTTGTGATTCATGAGGTTCCGGATTTTGAGAAGTGTTAGGATGAGATTCTTGTACTGTTATGTGCCATGTGGAATCTTAATACTATTTCATTTTGTTATTTTGGTTTATAATATTTTCTTTCTGCAAATTATTTTTTTTCCTTATTTGTTAGGCTTACCTAGTCGTAGAGACTAGGTGCCGTCACGATAGTTGACAGAGGGAGAACTGGGGTCGTGACACCAGGACCCATAGTTGTGGACCTTGAAGAGTGCCTAACACATTCTCTTTGAGGTAATTTGACCCCTTACCCGATCTTTGGTGATGTAGACTAGTTAAAATAGAGTTATTTGAAAATAGGCGCCCTAATGCACCATAAAAATTGTTAGGTAGAGACGCTCTCTTTTAACATCTTTATAAAAGAGTTGTCATATGTCGAATCCCGATTTCGTGAGAAAAAGGTGCGAGACAATGACTTATGACTTGCATGCGTGGTACGTGTCGTTTTCTAAAAAGTTTTCATGTGAAATTTTAAAGAAAAATTGATTGACAAAAAATAAGGTATGGTTTGATCACGGTCAACGTTCTTAGTAAACGACCTCTAATCGGTGTTTTAACAATTTCGGTAGGTTCGTATGATCTTTCTTGACTTGTAAGCCCATTTTGTTGGGGTCCCGGGAGTGTACGACTCAAAACCCACTATAGGCCGTGATGACGCCCAACGTCACCGTTAGGCAAGCCAATGGTGAATCATCAAAATAATTATTTATTTTATTACTTTTGAAATCATAAGTTTTATTAAATAAGGAATTTAATATCTTTAAAATCATGGATACATACAATATTAGTAAGACACAAAATAAAAGGTGATAATATTAAAGCAAAACCATTAACATCAATTAGAAACTCTAAAACCCGGTGTCACAAGTGCACTAAGGAGTACAATAATAATACAATATTTGTTTGGCATATAAATTAGACAGGATAAAGTAAATAATACGATAGAGACTTTGTGGGCTATGATATGTAGTCGAAAATGCAGCTCACCCTAAAGTCTCCTCATTTTTACGCCCACATGCCAAGATGACCACCAAATGAACTTGTTAGATCCTGCACATTTAGTGCAGAAGCATAATATTAGTATGTAAATCAATGCATACCCAGCAAGTATCAAGCCTAATCCTGGAGAAGTAGTTATGAGGGGTTGACATCGATATCTACTAGCGGTCCAATGAAATGATATAATAAATTATGAACAGATATGAAATACAACAACAACCATGAGGTAAAAACTGTAACTCATATAATTATCCAGCATTTTTTGCAATATAAATCTCTTGAATATCATATGTTATCTCAATAGATCAGAAATATCAAATGTAGTCTTAAATGGATAAGGAATGCACCATAAATGCTAGGTCTCAATAAAAGGCGTCTCACGAATATTTGGAATGGTATTACGCACGATTATGCCAAGGTCGTACGGCCGATCTAGAGTCGTATGTACACTGTCGAGGGTCGACCGGCACAAACCAGAGATGAATCTCAATATACTGCCGAGGCATCCGACACGATCCACAGGAGAGCAAGAAACTTATCGAACTACAAGTCACGTGCGTACAACACAGGTACATGAGCATAGAGTAAACATGACTTTTACCGTTTATCAAATAACTCTCCAGACAACTCAAGGTGATAAAGCTTGGCATAATATATTCCCAAATCAATTTCTATTATAAATTCGTTGAATTAAGCTAGCAAAATGAGTTCAAATAATTTAAATATTACATGTTAAAGTCCTAAGTATACCCGAACATAAACATGCTTTTAGCTACGTACGGACTCTCGTCACCTCATGCGTATGCAACACCCATAACTAGTAGCACATAAAAATTTTTAACACCTACGGGGTAGTTTCCCCTCACAAAGTTAGACAAGAGACTTACCTCACTCTGAAGTTTTAATAACCTGCTCCAATGCCTCTCTAACTCCTCAATTCAAAGCAAAACGATCCGAAACTAGTCATACAACATGCAAATCAATAAAAATATACTCCAAAACTCATAATTAATTAATTTATAATAATTCTCAATTCCGCTCGAAAAGTCAAGAAAGTCAAACCTCGGGCCACGTGCCCGAATTTTAAAAATTCTTGAAGACAATCATTACCTATAACACCACAAACTCAAATATATAATTTATTTCTAATCCCATGTCTAATTTTGTGCTAAAAATTCAAAACTATCAAATTCTAGGTTTCTTCAAATATTTCACGATTTCTAACAATTTTAATGTTTAATACTTATAGAATTCATGTAATTAACTTACAATATGTGGGAATTACTTACCTCATGATAGATGATGAAAATCTCCTCCTCAAGAGCTCCAAAAATTTCCCAACCAAGTGAAAAAAAAATGAGCCAAATCCTGTATTAAATCAAATCTGCCCAGGGCTGCCCTTCTGCGCAATCGCAAAGGCAAACTCCTCCCAGCTGCCCTGTTACCCTTCACGTCTGTGACCTCTCTATCCTGTTCGCGATGCCCAGATGAACCTTCCCTTCGCGCTCGCGTTCCACACCTCGCATTGGCGAAGGCCTTCTACATCACAGTCATCCCCTCTCCCAGCCTTCTTCGCGTTTGCGATCAAGACTATGCCTTCGAGAAGTAGAGCCAGGTCCTTTTCTACGTTCGAGTGAGCCTCCTCACATTCGCAAATAGAAAAACAGGGGCTCTTCACCAGCTTTCTTCGGGGTCGGGATCACGAAGCATACCAGTATACCATCAATAAGAAATCATCCAAACTTGATTCGAAACCACATCGAACATACCCTAGGCCCCCAGGACCCCGTCCAATCACACCAAACACAAACTTTATCGAGGCCTCACATCACAGCAAATAACATCCAAACTACAAATCGACGATCAAATTCCTTCTTATAACAGTCAAACATTCCAGCTTCGACGAACGCGTCTGGTTCATACTTAAACATTCCAGATTGATACAAAACTTTACACACAAGTCATAAATCATGATACGAACCTATTCCAAGACTCGAAAACTCAAACGGATATCGATAACACAAAAGTCCGCTTCAAACCAAACTTAGAAAATTCTAAAACCTTCAAAATGCTAACTTTCCATAATAAGCGTCGAAATGCTCCTAGACCACCCAGTACTCAATCCAAACATACGCCCAAGTCCAAAATCATCATACAAACCTATTGGAACATTCAAATCCCGATCCGAGGTCGTTTACTCAAAACTCAAACCTTAGTCAACTCTATCAACTTAAAGCTTCCGAATTGAGAATTTTCCTTCTGAACTTCCCGAAATTCAATTATGACTATGCATACAAGTCATAAAATATAATGTGAAGCTGCTCGAGGCCTCAAACTATCGAAAAACATGCTAGAGCTCAAAATGACCGGTCGGATCATTATAGGAAGACCCGAGCACATTTTGACGCATTATGTCAAAAATTGAAAAAATGAGTTTCAAAGTTAAATTTTTGAGTTTTGATGATCGATTCCTGATATTTTGATGTTATCTTGATGATTTAAGTTAGCGAGAATGTTTGTATAATGTTATTACACTTGTGTGCATGTTCAGATTGGATCCCGAGGGGCTTGGGTGAGTTTCGGATACATTGTGGACTGGTTTGGAACATTCTGGTACTGGTGTAAACTAAGACCTGATCCCAATTGCGAGTCTCGCATTTGTGATACCAGTCTCGCAAATGCGAACATTGGCTGGGAGTTGGGACTTTGCATTTGCGAAGTAAAGGTTTTTTTTTGCAAACTAAACTAGGAGCACATTTGCAATCTTAGAGTCGCATTTGAGACACAGTGCATAGAAGAAAAGATTCACATTTGTGAAGAACTACTCGTATTTGTTACTGGGGGGCTATTCTCAAGTGTGATGAATATGTCGCATTTGCAACTACTGCAAAGCTGGGACACTAAACACATTTGCGATAAGTGGTTCGCTTTTTCGATGTTCGCAATTGAGAACTTGTCACGACCCAATTCCCGAACCCGATCGTGATGGCACCTCTCGTGAAGATAAGGCCAGCCAGACCAAACATAACACCTCTTTTAAATAGTTAAATATCATAAATAGTTCTAAAGCATGATATAATATCCATAATTTGTGAAATTAATGATAACATCAGTAAGAACCATTCCGACACAGCCCAAACCGGGGTGTCACTAGTCATGAGCAACTAAGAAATCCGGATACAAGTCTACTAAACACTAAATCCAATACAATAGTTCTAAGAACATGAAAATGATAAAATAAGGGAGGCACGGGCTGCGGACGCCAACAACTACCTCGTAGTCTCCGAATCGATGCTTGGACTGGGAGGATCAGCACTCAGGAGCAGACTCTACGATGCATGAATCTGCACACATGGTGTAGGGAGTAATGTAAGTACTCCGACCCAGTGAGTAATAATTATAAATAATGGCTAAAAGTTTGAAAACACGTAAAGAAACAAAGTAATTCCATATAAAACAGTAAAATCACTTAAGGCACTAATTCAATAAAGAAATCAAATGAAATCCCCTTTAAAACAAGTAAAATAGGTAATTTAACAGGTAAATAACAAGTAGAAATCCACCCCTCGGGCACAATATCAATCACTTAGAATAGTATCAGCCCCTCGGGCTCACTCTCAGATGATAATGGGTACCCGCGCTCACTGTGGGTGTGCAGACTCCGGAGGGGCCCCTAACGGCCCAAGCGCTATATCAAGCCACCTCGTGGCATCATCTCTCGGCACTCGGCCTCACATCACTCAAGCCACCTCATGGCATATAAAGTATCTCAGGCCCTCGGCCTCATATCACTCAGCATATCCTCACATATGGCCCCCAACCTCACTCAGTCCGAAAATCATCACAAGCCCTTCGGCCATTAGTAAAACAGTAGTTCTTAGCCCAAAACATCATTTAGAAATATCATATAAGTTTCAAATCTGAGTAATAGTGGATGAGTTTGTAAAACAGTAGATATCAACAGGACTGAGTTCAAATAATAAGTCAAAGCAGTGAGAAAATAGTGATAAAAATCTCTGAAGGGTTCAAATAGTTGGCACGAAACCCAAATATGGCAATCAGCCCAAATCATGATTATAAAAAATAAATTCCAGTCATATACGCGGTAAAATCATCAATCGGGACGGACCAAGTCACAATCCCCAATAGAAAAAGACCTCACGCTTATCATCCAGCGCGTGTCTCATCTCAATATAGCACTACGATATGCAAATCCGGGGTTTCAAACCCTCAGGACATCATTTACAATCATTACTCACCTTGAGCCGGCTACAACTCTAGCTCGTGACGCCTTTGCCCCTCGAATCTCCCTCCACGCACGTCGAATCTATCCAAAATCAGAACGAATACGTCACAATATGTTAAGAGAACAAAGCCGAAGCGAAAACATTCGAAAAATATCAAAAATCCCGAAATTAGCAAAACCCGAGCCCCGTGCCCACTTCTTGAAACTCAGAACTTTTCAAATCATTAGATTCCTCGTCTCCCCACGAGTTCACACATATCAAAAACACAAGAATCAGAGTTCAATTGGCCCCTCAAATCTTTAATTTAAGCCCTCTTAAACTCAAGCCCAAAACCTCCATTTTTAGTCCTTTAATCTCTTGAATTTCAGTCCCAATCCATGAAATATTACCATAGAAGTGTGTTTTAGGTCCAAAATCCTTACCTTATCTAAGTTCTCTTGAAATCTCTCTTCAAAATCGCCCAAAAACTCTAAGTCCGAAGTTGAAATGAATAAACCCTTCAAAAATCGCGAAGAAGAAACATATATACCTTCTGCCCAGATAAAACCGCATCTGGGGTCCAATAGCTGCTTCTGCGGCATCGCTTCTGCGGTCACTTCTCCGCATCTGCTGAATTTCACTTACAGATCCACACCGCATCTGAGGCTTCGTAGGTGCGGTTACTTTTCTACATCTGTGATACCAGGCCTCCCTCAGCCTTCCGGTTCTGCAATCCAAACAACGCATCTGCGAGACCGCACCTACGGTCCCGAAACCGCAGGTGCAAAAACACCAGAAGCAGCAGAAAATTTGCAATCACTCAAGTTCCAAAACTTGCCGTTATCCATCCGAAATCACCCCGAGGCCCCCGGTATCTCAACCAAAAGAACCAACATGACCCAATACCTTCTTCGAACTTGTTCCAATCATCAAAACACCTCAAACAACATCAAATTTCCCAAAACTCATCGAATTCAAGCCTAAGTTTTCTAAAAACTTCCGAAACACACTTTCGATCAAAAACCCAACCAAACCACGCCCGAATGACCTGAAATTTTGCACACATATCCCAAATGACATAACGAAGCTACAGCAACTCTTGTAATTTGATTCCGACCCTCGGATCAAAATCTCACCTACGGTCGGAGATCGCCAAAATACTAACTTCGCCAATTCAAGCCTAATTCTACACCGGACCTCCAAAACCAATTCCGATCACACTCCTAAGCCATAAATCATCTCTCGAAGCTAACCAAATCATTGGAACTCTCATCCAAGCCTCCTAACACATAAGTCAACATATGGTTGACTTTTCTAACTTAACCTTTATTAAAAGAGACTAAGTGTCTCACTTCCTACAAAAACAACTCCGAACGTAAACCAACCAACTCGACCATAAAACAAACACGGATAACGAAGCATAATGAATCAGAAATGGGGGAAACGGAGCGGTAACTCATGAGACGACTGGCCAGGTCGTCACTTCCTCCCCAATTTAAACAAACGTTTGTCCTCAAACGAGTCAAGAAACATACCTGAAGCCTCAAATAGGTGAGGATATCTGCTCCGCATCTCCCACTCGGTCTCCTAGGTAGCCTCCTCCACGGGCCGACCTCTCCACTATACTTTCACTGAAGCTATATCCTTTGACCTTAACTTCCGAACATGATGACCCAAAATAGTTACTGGCTCCACATCATAGGTCAAATCATCATCCAACTGAACCGTGCTGAAGTCCAACATAGGAGACGGATCTCCAGTATACTTCTGGAGCATAGAAACATGAAATACCGAATGCACGCTAGACAAGCTGGTTGGAAAAGCAAGCTCATAAGCCACCTTCCCAACCCTCCGAAGCACCTCAAAAGGCCCAATGAACCGTGGACTCAACTTCCCTTTCTTCCCAAATCTCATAACACCCGTCATGGGCGAAACCTTCAGCAAGACCTTCTCGCCAACCATGTAGGACACATCTCGAACCTTACGGTTCGCATAACTCTTCTAACGTGACTGCGCTGTACGAAGCCTCTCCTGAATCACCTTCACCTTCTCTAAGGTATCCTGAACCAAATCTATCCCCATTAGCCTAGCCTCGTCTGGCTCAAACCAACCAACTGGAGATCTACACCGCCTCCCATACAAAGCCTCATATGGAGCCATCTGAATACTCGACCGGTAGCTATTGTTGTAAGCAAACTCTGCAAGCGGTAGGAACTCATCCCATGAACCTCCGAAATCAATAACACAAGCACGCAACATGTCCTCCAATATCTGAATAGTACGCTCAGACTGCCCGCCCGTCTAAGGATGAAAAGTTGTGCTCAACTCCATCTGAGTACCCAACTCTCTCTGCATGGCTCTCCAAAACAGCGAAGTAAACTGAGTACCTCTATCTGAGATGATGGAAACCGGAATACCATGCAACCGAACAATCTCCCGGATATAAATCCCTGCCAACCGCTCTAAAGAATAGGTAGTACATACAGGAATGAAGTGTACGGACTTGGTCAGCCGATCCACAATCACCCAAATAGCATCAAACTTCTTCAAAGTCCGTGGAAGTCTAACAACGAAGTCCTTAGTGATCCTCTCCCACTTTCACTTAGGAATAACCATCTGCTGAAGCAAGCCACCAGGTTTCTGATGCTCATATTTTACCTGCTGACAATTGAGACACCGAGCTACAAATCCCACAATATTTTTCTTCATTCTTCTCCACCAATAGTGCTGCCTCAAATCCTGGTACATCTTCGCGGCACCCTAATGAATAGAATATCGTGAGGTATGGGCCTCCTCCAAAATCAACTCTCTAAGCCCATCCACATTGGGCACACAAATCTGGCCCTGCATCCTCATCATACCATCATCACTGATGGTCACATCTCTGGCATCATCATGCTGAACTCTGTCCTTAAGGACAAGCAAATGCGGATCATCATACTGGTGCTCTCTGATACGATCATACAAGGAAGACCGAGAAACCACACAGGCCAACACCTGACTAGGCTCCGAAATATCTAATCTCACAAACCGATTGGCCAAATCCTGAACATCAACTGCAAGGGGTCTCTCCCCAACTAGAATATACGCCAAACTCCCCATACTCACTGCTTTTCGGCTTAAAGCATCGGCCACTACATTGGCCTTTACCTGATGATACAATATGGTGATATTATAATCCTTAAGTAACTTTAACCACCTCTGCTACCTCAAATTAAGATCCTTTTGATTGAACAAATGCTGAAGACTGCGATGATCAGTGAATACCTCACAAGATACGCCATACAAATAATGCCTCCAAATCTTCAATGCATGAACTATGGCAGCCAACTCCAAATCAGGAACAGGGTAGTTCTTCTTATAGGGCTTCAACTAACGAGAAGCATACGCAATAACTCTACCCTCCTGCATCAATACACAACCAATCCCAACTCTCGAGGCATCACAATATACGGTATATGAACCTGAAGCTGATGGCAAAACCAATACTGGAGCTGTGGTCAAAGCTGTCTTGAGCTTCTAAAAGCTCTCTTTACACTCGTCTGACCATACAAATGGAGCACCCTTCTGAGTCAACTTGGTCAAGGACGATGCGATGGATGAGAATCCCTAAGCAAACCGGCGATAATAGCATGCCAACCCAAGAACGCTACGAATCTTTGTGGCTGAGGACGGTCTAGGCCAACTCTGAACCGCCTCTATCTTCTTTGGATCAACCTGAATACCCTCGCTGGACACCACGTGCCCCAAGAAAGCCACTGAACTAAGCCAGAACTCACACTTGGAGAATTTTGCATAAAGTTTCTCCTCCCTCAATCTTTATACACAACTCGCAAATGCTCCGTGTGCTCCTCCTGACTATGCGAGAACACCAGAATATCATCAATAAATACGATAACGAACGAATCTAGATAAGGCCGAAATACACTGTTCATCAAATGCATGAACGCTGTTGGGGCATTGGTCAGCCTGAAAGACATAACAAGAAACTCATAATGATCGTACCTGGTCTTGAAAGCAGTCTTAAGAATATCTGAATACCTGATCTTCAACTGGTGATAACCCGAACGGAGATCAATCTTGGAGAACTCCCTTGCTCCCTGAAGTTGGTCAAATAAATCATCAATGCGAGGCAAGGGATACTTGTTCTTAATTGTTACCTTGTTCAATTGCCTATAATCGATGCACATTCTCATTGTGCCATCCTTTTTTTTCACAAACAGAACTGGCGTACCCCTAGGTGACACACTAGGCCAAATCAACCCTTTATCTAGGAATTCCTGAAGCTGCTTCTTCAATTGTTTCAACTCTGCTGGTGCCATACGATACAGCGGAATAGAAATGGGCTGAGTGCCCGACACCAGGTCAATACCAAAATCAATATCCCTGTCTAGTGGCATGCTCGACAGGTCTGCAGGAAAAACATCGGGAAAATCCCTCACAACTGGAAGAGAATCAATGCTAGGAGTCTCAACTCCCACATCCCTCACAAACGCTAAATATAAAAGGCAACCCTTCCCAACCATATGTTTGGCCTTCAAGAAAGATATCACTCTACTAGGAACATGATCAGTCACACCACGTCACTCGATCTGCGGTACACCCATCATAGCCAAAGTGACTGTCTTAGCATGACAGTCTAGAATAGCACGACACAGAGATAACCAATCCATGCCCAAAATGACATCAAAATCCACCATGCTCAATAGTAATAGATCCACTCGGGTCTCCAGACCCCCAATAATCACCACATATGATCGGTACACACGGTCTACAACAATAGTATCGCCCACCGGGGTAGATACAAGAACAAGTAAAGCAAGAGACTCTCGGGGAATACCCAAATGATGGGCAAAATACGAGGACACATAAGAATAGGTAGAACCGGGATCAAATAATACAAAGTCATCTCTATGGCAGACTAAAACAATACCTGTAATGACAGCATCTGAAGCATTAGCATCTGCCTTGCCTGGAATAGCATAGAAACCAGCCTGGCTACCGCCTGATCGACCTCCCCCTCAGGGGCGACCCCTGGCTGCCTGACCTCCACCCATAGCTAGTTGAGCGGGTGGTGAAGTAACTGGAGCAGAAGTCGAGGGTTGACCCCACTGCTAAGATAAGCTAGCAACACGACGAGGGCACTGTCTCCACACATGTCCAAACTCTCCACACTCAAAACAACTCCCAGGTGTTGGAGAAGGGGACTGATGGGAACCCCTCGCACCGGAGTGACCAGCTGATGCACTCGGCATAGAAGAACCCTGAGCTGACGGGACACAAGATGAACTCTGGGCTGGAAGGGCGCTGAGTGAAGGCTGACCCTGCTGAGATCCATGATAACCACGACCTAAAGATGCCCCGCGATACTCTGGATAGGCTGACTGAGCAGGCCTGAAAGAACAACCTCTACCATGCTGGAACTGGCCCCTCGAAGGAGCACCATTGTAACTGCCAGGTCCTCGAGGCCTCTTGGCCTCCCTCTCCTCTCGATCCTGGCGGTGAACCATCTCAATATCGCAAGCGATATCAACCACCTCCTCGAATGCCGCACCCAATACTCTCCCTCTCTAGTCATAAGAATACAGAGATGTTAGTTAAGGCCATCAACAAATCTCCTGATCCTCTCACGATCTATCGGAACCATCCAGACGGTATGACGAGCCAACTTAGAATACCTCGCCTCATACTGTGACACAATCATATCCCTCTACCTCAACCACTCAAATTATCTACGCAGCTCCTCTCTGCGGGACTACGGTACATCCTTCTCCAAGAAGAGAGTGGAGAACTCATGCCAAGTAAGGGGCGCTGCTCCAACCGGCCTACACCTCTCATACGCCTCCCACCATGTAAAGGCAGCCCCAGTAAACTGAAAGGTGGTAAATGTCATACCACTAGTCTCAAGAATCCCTGTTATATGGAGCATCTGCTGACACTTATCAAGAAAACCCTGGGCATCCTCGCCCTCAGCACCACTGAATGATGGAGTTTGGAGTCTACCAAACCTCTTAAGACGACGCTGCTCATCCTCTAACAAAACTAGTACTATGAACTCCTGAGCTAGCGCAACCGGCTAGGCTAGAGGTGCCCCCGGTGTCTGTAGTCCCTGCACTACCTGCTCAGGGGTGCGAGCAGTGGGGGTCTGACTGCCTCCCCGGCATGTGAAATAGGTGTTGCTGCTGGCTGAAACTGCCTGAGCCAGGCTAGTGCAAACTGTCAAGATCTATGCCAAGGCATCTTGCAGACCCATGATCACGATGGGCATAGCTGGTGCCTGAACTGGTGCTGCCAGAGCCTGATCCGGAGCTGGAGCAGCTGGTGGATCAATAGGTGCTGCCCTCGCTGCTCTTCCACGACCACGAACGCATCCACGGCCTCTGGTGGTCTCAGTGGGTGGCACTGGTGGTCGTCCACCTTGTCTGGTAGCTCGCGTACTCACCATTTGTGAGAGGATAGAATAACAGAAGTTTAGTTCTCGAATCAATAAAGCCGCACGACAAGAATTTCAAGAATATGAAGTTTTTCCTAAAAAGGTTCAGCAGCCACTCGAGGATAAATACAGACGTCTCCGTACCGATCCGCGAGACAAGTAGTAAACCCGCTCATGAATCATGAGACCTATGTAACCTAGACTCTGATACCAACTTGTCACGACCCAATTCCAAAACCTGGTCGTGATGGCGCCTCTCGTGAAGACAAGGCCAGCCAGACCAAACAAAACACTTCTTTTAAACAGTTAAATTTAATAAATAGTTCTGAAGCATGATATAATATCCATAATTTGTGGAATTAACGATAACATCAGTAAGAACCATTCCACTACAGCCCAAACCGGGGTGTCACTGGTCATGAGCAACTAAGAAATCCGGATACAAGTCTACTGAACACTAAATCTGATACAATAGTTCTAAGAACATGAAAATGATAAGATAAGGTAGGCACGGGGCTGCGGATGCCAACAGCTACCTCGTAGTCTCTGAATCACTGCCTGGACTGGGAGGATCAGCACTCAGGAGCGGACTCTACGATGCCTGAATCTGCACACAAAGTGCAGGCAGTAATGTAAGTACTCCGACCCAGTGGGTAATAATTATAAATAATGGCAGAAAGTATGAAAACATGTAAAGGCACAAAGCAATTCCATATCAAGCAGTAAAATCACTTAATGCAGTAAATCAGTGAACAAATCAAATGAAATCCCTTTTAAAACAAGTAAAACATGTAATTTAACAAGTAAATAGCAAGTAGAAATCCGCCCCTCGGGCATAGTATCAATCACTCAGAACAATATCAGCCCCTCGAGCTCACTCTTAGTATAGTATCAGCCCCTCGAGCTCACTCTCAAATCATAATGGGTACCCGTGCTCACTGTGGGTGTATAGACTCCGGCGGGGGCCCTTACGGCCCAAGCGCTATATCAAGTCACCTCATGGCATCATCTCTCGGCACTCGGCCTCACATCATACAAGCCACCTCGTGGCATACAAAGTATCTTAGGCCCTCGGCCTCATATCACTCAGCATATCCTCACATATGGCCCTCGGCCTCACTCAGTCCGAAAATCATCACAAGCTCCTCGGGCATTAGTAAAACAGTAGTTCTCAGCCCAAAAAATCATTTAGAAATATCATATAAGTTTCAAATCTTAGTAACAGTGGATGAGTTTGTAAAACAGAAGATATCAACAGGACTGAGTTCAAATAATAAGTCAAAGCAGTGAGGAAATAGTGATAAAAATCCCCGAAGGGTTCAAATAGTTGGCACGAAACCCAAATATGGCAATCAGCCCAAATCATGATTATAACAAATAAATTTCAGTCCAATGCGCGGTAAAATCATCAATCGGGACAGACCAAGTCACAATCCTCAGTAGTAAAAGACCCCACGCTCATCATTCAACGCGTGTCTCATCTCAATATAGCACTACGATGTGCAAATCCGGGGTTTCAAACCCTCAGGACATCATTTACAATCATTACTCACCTTGAGCCAGCTACAACTCTAGCTCGTGACGCCTTTGCCCCTCAAATCGCCCTCCACGCGCGTCGAAACTATCCAAAATCAGAACGAATACGTCACAATATGCCAAGGGAAAGCCCAAGCGCAAACATTCGAAAATATCAAAAATCCCGAAATTAGCAAAAACCGAGCCCCGAGCCCACTTCTCGAAACTCAAAACTTTTCACATCATTAGATTCCTCGTCTTCCCACGAGTTCATACATATAAAAACACAAGTATCGGAGTTCAATTGACCCCTCAAATCCTTAATTTAAGCCCTCTTAAACTCAAGCCCTAAACCTCCAGTTTTAGTCCTTTAATCTCTTAAATTTCAGTCCTAATCCATGAAATATTACCATAGAAGTGTGTTTTAGGTCCAAAATCCTTACCTTATCCAAGTTCTCTTGAAATCCCTCTTCAAAATCGCCCAAAAACTCTAAGTCCGAAGTTGAAATGAATAAACACTTCAAAAATTGCGAAGAAGAAACATATATATCTTCTGCCCAGACATAACCGCATTTGTGGTCCAATAGCCGCTTCTGCGGTATCGCTTCTGCAATCATTTCTCCGCATCTGTGGAATTTCACTTACGGATACACACCGCATCTGCGGTCCACTCGCCGCATCTGCGACTTCGCAGGTGCGGTTCCTTTTCCACATCTGCGATACCAGGCCTCCCTCAGCCTTCCGCTTATGTGACCCAAACAATGCATCTGCGAGACCGCACCTACGGTCCCCAAACTGCAGGTGCAAAAACACCAGAAGCAGCAGAAAATCTGCAATCACTCAAGTTCCAAAACTTCCCGTTGGCCATCCGAAATCACCCCAAGGCCCCCGAGATCTCAACCAAAAGCACCAACATTACCCAATACCTTCTTCAAACTTGTTCCAATCATCAAAAAACCTCAAACAACATCAAATTTTCCAAAACTCATCGAATTCAAGCCTAAGTTTTCTAAAAACTTCCGAAACACGCTTTCGATCAAAAACCTAACCAAACCACGTCCGAATGACCTGAAATTTTGCACAAATATCCCAAATGACATAACGAAGCTACAGCAACACTCGGAATTGCATTCCGACCCTTGGATCAAAATCTCACCTATCGATCGGAGATCGCCAAAATACTAACTTCGCCAATTCAAGTCTAATTCTACACCGGACCTCCAAAATCAATTCCGATCACACTCCTAAACCATAAATCATCTCCCAAAGCTAATCGAATTATCGAAACTCTCATCCGAGCCCCTAACACATAGGTCAACGTCCGGTTGACTTTTCCAACTTAAACCTTCTTAAAAGAGACGAAGTGTCTCATTTCCTACCAAAACCACTCCGAACACAAACCAACCAACTCGACCACAAAAAAAAACACGGATAACGAAGCATAATGAAGCAGAAGTGGAGGAAACGGAGTGGTAACTCATGAGACGACTGGTCGGGTCATTAAAGAACTCTTATTCGCAATTGCGACATCTGCAGTTGAGTAAAATGTGAAAAAATCTAGACATAGCTCATTTTACACTATATTTCAACCCCAAATTCTCTATAGGCATTTTTGGAAAGGGTTTTCTTTCCAAATTCATTGGTAAGGAACTTTAACAAGTTTTTAATCAATTTCAATTGCTTTTATTGTTTTACATGAATTTTCACATCAAATCCATAAATTTCAAGGTAGAAATTAGGAATTTTGGATAAAATTTAGGTATTTTATAAAATTAAGATTTTGACCTCGAATTAAGGTCGGATTTCGTTGACCTCGAATTAAGATCGGATTTCGAGACAAATCACATAATCGGGCTCATAGTTGAATGAGTAGTAGGGGTTTGGTCTGAATCTTAAATTTTCACCAAGCGAACCCAGGGTTGACTTTTGCTGATGCTTTTAAATAATAATCAAAATTGAACCTTTTTTATTTGCGGGTAGTTTCTAAAGCTTATTTTTGATTGGTTGAATGTTATTTGGCTAGATTTGTATGGTTTGGAGCCTTGTTTGAAAGGAAATTCATGGTTGATTGTTGAATTGATTCAGGAAAGAGGTAAGTATCGTAGTCAACCTTGAGTTGAAGGAATTAGAACTTGAGTGGTCCATTTGCTATGTGATTTATGTGTGAGGACGACATTTGCTTATTCTTGTTAATTTATTTTTTCGTTTGAATGCATTAATTTGCTATATATTTTCATGTATCTTTGTATTTATTTATTGATTGTCTTTACTTGCCTTGTGTTTTTTGCATGTGGTTAGATAGCCCTTTTTATTTGTCTTATGTCTTTATTTTTTTAATTTGCTTATTGTGTTCCATTGAGAAATATGTCGTAGTTGGTTGAAGTATTACACATACATGTAATATATATAGGATCGAATTTCACCCCACAACAGATATTGAAATGATATTTGGGATCATGTTGCACGTCGCACCAATATTGATGATGTATATGGAATTGGGTTGCACGCTGCAACGGATATTGATATAATGTTTGGGATGGGTTGCACGCTGAAACGATATTGGTATATATATGTGTTGATCAGGTTGCGCGCTACAAAAGAGAAGATATATTATTATTGTTCTGACTGTTGGTTCCGCATCCGTGTTGTATTAAGAATTTTAGCACAGATAATATTCTGGGGCCCTGTTTTATGTATTTTCTATTTCAATTATCATGTTAATCTTTGTCACGGCCCAAATTTTCCACCCTCGAGAGTCGTGATGGCACCTACTCGTAGAAGCTAGGCAAGCCACGAAATTTAGAAAATTTTTTACTTCCTTGTTTTAATCCTTTTAACAACTTGCTTTAACCGGTGATAAACATTTAAATAATAGCGGAATTTGAGATTAAGCGGAAGATTTAAATAAAATAAACCAAAATAATTCGGAAATCAACATATGCCCCTACCCAGAAACTGGTGTCACAAAATTCACGGACTATCTATGATTACTACATACAAATGTTTGAAAGAAGGAATACTGTTTGTCTCGGATACAATGATAATAGAACAAAATAACTGATAGAAGAGACACTAGGTGTGCGAACGCCTGCAGGACTACCTCGGAATCTCGGTGGACTGAAGGCTGGCTCCCAAGCTACCGCTGTTGACCCAGTGTCGCTCCGGTATCTGCACATAAGTGCAGAGTGTAGCATCAGCACAACCGACCCCATGTGTTGGTAAGTACCTGGCCTAACCCCGACGAGGTAGTGACGAGGCTAGGAGCAGACTCCAGATAAACCTATGCAATTATATATATACAGCAAAAAAGAAATACAGAAATAAACAAATAAAGATAGGAGGGGGAAACATGCTTCGGGGAATAACAGGTAAAAAATAATATCAAGAGAATTATAAAGGAATCAAAATCAACCACTCACAAAAATGAGGAAAAACAAAGAAAGATTTCACTTTCTTTTCACATCTTGTTGCGGGCCTGCAACCCGATCCCTATTCCTGTATTTCGTGGCAGGCGTACCACCCGCTCCCATTTCATTGTATCTAGTGGTAGGCCTACCACCTGCTTCCATTTCATTATATCTCGTGGTAGGTGTACCACCCGTTCCCATCTCATTATATCTTGTGGTAGGCGTCCCATTTCAACATATCTTGTGGTAGGCATACCACCCGCTCCCATTTCATCATATCTTGTGGTAAGTGTACCACCCGCTCCCATTTCATCATATCTTGTGGTAGGCGTACCGCCTGCTCTCATTTACAAGTCAATAATAATCACAAGGGATCCCGACAAGGGAACAAAAGCATTATAACAACTTCCCAAAAATAGAACAATACTATCAAAACAAACATCCCGGCAAGGGATCATTAATACCAAACAAATATCCCGGCAAGGGAACAATGGTGATAATAACATATGAAGCGCAATAAATCACAACGGAGTCATAACAACTATAATACAAGACTCGCTGGCATTCTTGACACCAACGTATAGATACTCGTCGCCATGCCTATACGTCGTCCTCCACAATTAACATGTAGCAAATAAGACACAACTCTTAATCCCTCAAGCTAAGGTTAGACCAAACACTTACCTCGACGCCTCGAAAACAACTCAAGTTTCAATTATAGTTTTACCCCTTGATTCCTCCACCAATTCGCTCGTATCTAGCCACAAGTTACTTAATTACATCAATTAATGCTAAATGAATCAATTTGAATGAAAATGAGTTTTTCAAAGTGTACCCAAAAAGTCAAAATCGCCCCCAGGCCCACTTGGTCAAAACTCGAGGCACGAACCAACACTCGATTACCCATTCCCCCACGAGCTCAAATATGTCATTTATTTTTAAATCGGACCTCAAATCGAGGTTCGAATCCCCAATTTTTTAAAAACCTAGGTTCTACCCAAAACACCCAATTTCCCTCATGAAAATCATTAATTTTGAGTTTAAATCATGTTAAAAGATGTTAAGGAGTGAAGAAAGAGTTCGAAATCACTTACTAAAGTTTTGGAGAAGAAGGGTTGTTTGAAAAATCGCCTCTTATGTTTTTGGGGTTTTGAAAAATGAAAAATGACTGAATATCCCGTCTATCTATACCCCTCTCAGACCCCCTGTGCAGACCGCACAAAATGGACTACGGCCGCACAGGCCTTCCTGAAGGTACTGCGGTCCAGTGCCCTGAGCGGACCGCACGAAATGGATTGCGGCCACATAGGCCTCCACCGCGCACCGCACGAAACCGACCGCGGACCGCACTGGCCCCCCTTCCGCGGTCGCACACGTTTTTGTGCGGACCGCACTGGCGGGTTTAGAGACCTGCAACTTCTGGTTTTATGTCTAAAACATCTCGAAACTCACCCGAGCCATCGGAAGTCCAAACCAAGTGCACACAAAACCTCAAAAACATCCTACGGACTTATTCGTGTAATCAAATCACCAAAATAACATAATGAACATCAAATTAAACCTCGAGATCGATGAAATTTCTCAAAACATCTTTAAAGATCAATTTTGCAATTTAAGTCTGAATCAAGTCAAATGACATCTGTTTTTCACCAAATTCCACATAAACATCTTAAATCATATATAAGATCTGTACCGGGCACCAGAACCAAAATATGAGCCCAATACCATCATGTTCTAAACGAATTTCATTTCAAATTTCTTTAAACAATTTGAGAAAACAATTTTCTTTGAAAAATTCATTTCTCGGGCTTGGGACCTCGGAATCCGATTCCGGGCATACGCTCAGGTCCCATATTTTCCTACGGACCCTCCAGGACCGTCAAATCACGGGTTCGGGTTTGTTTACCCAAAACGTTGACCGAAGTCAAATTTATTCATTTTACAATCAAAACTTATTATTTTTCATAGATTTTCACATTTAAGCTTTCCGGCTACGTGCCCAGACTACGCACGCAAATCGAGATAGTGCTAAGGGAGGTTTTTAAGGCCTCGGAACATTGAATCTCATTGCAACACAAGTTATGACAAAAGGTCATCATATTTTCCACCTCTAAAACAATCATTCATCCTCGAACGGACAGAAGAAGGATGTACCAGAATCGGGAAAAAGATGGGGATAACGGCTCCGTATATCGAACTTGGACTCCCAGGTCGATGCCTCAGGAGGCTGACCTCTCCACTGAACACGAACAGAAGGAAAACTCTTTGATCTCAACTAACGAACCTGCCGGTCTAGAATAGCCACCAGCTCCTCCTCATAAGATAAGTCCTTGGCCAACTGGACAGTGCTCAAATCTAACACGTGGGATGGATCGCCGTGATACTTCTGAAGCATGGACACATGAAACTCTGGATGCACGGCTGATAAGCTCGGCGGCAAATCAAGTCTATAAGCCACCTCTCCCACTCGATCAAGAATCTCAAACGGGCTAATGAACCTAGGGCTAAGCTTGCCCTTCTTCCCAAATCTCATCACGCCCTTCATAGGTGACACTCGGAGCAATACCCGGTCACCAACCATAAAAGCCACATCTCGAACCTTGCAGTCTGCATAACTCTTTTGTCTGGACTAAGCTGTACGAAGCCTATCCTGACCTTGTCCAAGGCCTCCTGAACCAGATCTATACCCAACAACCGAGCCTCTCTCGGCTCAAACCATCCAATTGGAGATCGACACCGCCTACCATATAAAACCTCATAAGGAGCCATCTGGATACTCGACTGGTAGCTGTTGTTGTAGGAAAACTCTGCTAAAGGCAAGAACTGATCCCACGAATCCCCAAAGTCAATGACACAAGCTCGAAGCATATCCTCCAAAATCTGAATAGTCCACTCGGATTGCTCGTCCGTCTGAGGATGAAATGTTGTACTCAACTCAACCTGAGTGCCCAACTCTCGATGAACTGCTCTCCAAAAACACGAGGTAAATAGGGTACCTCGGTCAGAAATGATAGACACAGGCACACCATGAAGACAAACAATCTTCCGGATATAGATCTCAGCTAACCTCTCGGATGAATAGGAGACTGCCATAGGAATGAAATGCACTGACTTGGTCAGCCTATCAATAATAACCCATGCTGCGTTGAACTTCCTCCGAGTCTGCGGTAGTCCAACAACAATGTCCATAGTGATTCGCTCCCACTTCCACTCGGGAAGCTCAATCCTCTAAAACCACCATGCCTCTGATGCTCATACTTAACCTGCTGACAATTTAAACACCGAGCCACATATGCAACAATATCCTTCTTCATTCTACGTCACCAATAATGCTACCGCAAATCCTGATACATCTTTGCGGTTCTCAGATGAATAGAGTATCGGGAGCTGTGAGCCTCCTCTAAAATCAACTCCCGAAGTCCATCCACATTAGGAACACAAACTCGACCCTGCAATCTCAAAACTCCATCATCATCTAAGGTAACCTGCTTGGTACCTCCGCACTGCACTGTGTCTCTAAGGACACACAAATGGGGATCATCATACTACCTATCACGGATACGCTTCAATAAAGACGAACGAGCAACCGTGCAAGCTAACACTCAACTGGGCTCAGAAACATCTAACCTCACGAACTGATTGGCCAAAGCCTGAACATCCAATGCGAGCGGTCTCTCACCGACCGGAACATAAGCAAGACTACCCATACTGGCTAACTTTCTACTCAAAGCATCGACCACCATATTGGCCTTTCCCGGATGATATAAAATAGTGATATCATAATCCTTCAACAACTCCAACCACATCCTCTACCTCAAATTCAACTCCTTTTGCTTGAACAAATCTGTGAACACCTCACATGCCACGCCATACAGATAATGCCTCCAAATCTTCAATGCGTGAACAATGGCTGCCAACTCCAAATCATGAACCGGATAGTTCTTCTCATGAATCTTCAACTGCCGTGAAGCATAAGCAATGACCTTGCCATCCTACATCAACACTGCACCAAGCCCAACACAAGATGAATCACAATAAACTGTATAAGGCCCTGAACCTGTGGGCAAAACCAACACTGGTGCCGTAGTCAGAGCTGTCTTGAGCATCTAAAAGCTCGCCTCACACTCGTCCAACCATATGAACTGGGCACCCTTCTAGGTCAACCTAGTCATCGGGGCTGCGATAGATGAAAACCCCTTCACGAACCGATGATAGTAGCCTGTCAATCCCAAGAAACTCCGAATCTTTGTAGCTGATGCTGGTCTAGGTCAGTTCTTGACTGCCTCAACCTTCTTCGAATACAACCTAAATACCCTCTATTGATACGATATGACCCAGAAATGCAACTGAACTCAACTAGAACTCACACTTAGAGAACTTAGCATATAACTAACTATCCCTCAAGGTCTGAAGAACCATTCTAAGATGTTGCTCGTGCTCCTCCCGGCTGCGAGAATATATCAAAATATCATCAATGAAGACTATTACGAATGAATCCAAATAAGGCCTGAACACTCGGTTCATCAATTCCATAAAAGCTGCTGGGGCATTTGTCAACCCGAATGACATAACCAAGAACTCATAATGCCCATACCGAGTGCGGAAAGTTGTCTTAGGGACATCGGATGCCCTAATCCTCAACTGATGGTAGCCAGATCTCAAGTCAATCTTTGAAAATACCTTGGCACCCTGAAGCTGATCAAACAAATCATCAATCCTTGGCAATGGATACTTATTCTTTATCGTAACCTTGTTCAACTGCCGATAATCAATACACATTCTCATCGACACATCCTTCTTCTTAACAAACAACACTGGCGCACCCCAAGGCAAAACACTGGGTCTAATGAAACCTTTCCCAAGCAAGTCTTGCAACTGTTTCTTCAACTCTTTCAGCTCAGGTAGGGCCATACGATACGGCGGGATAGAAATGGGCTGAGTGCCCGGAGCCAAATCAATGCAGAAATCAATATCCCTGTCGGGGTGGCATACCTGGCATGTCTGAAGGGAATACCTTAGGGAACTCACGAACGACGGGCCCAGAATCAATAGATGAAACCTCAGCACTGGAATCGCGAACATATGCCAAATAGGCCAAACACCCCTTCTCAACCATATGTCGAGCCTTCACATACGAGATAACACTGCGGGTAGAATGACTAGGAGTCCCTCTCCACTCTAAACGAGGCATACCCGGTAAAGCTAAGGTCACAGTCTTGGCATGACAGTCCAAGATAGCGTGGTAAGGTGATAATCAGTCCATCCCCAATATAACATTGAAATCGACCATGTCTAAAAGTAACAAATCTACATGAGTCTCAAGACCCCTAATCACCACAACACAAGAACGATGGACTCGATCGACCATAAAAGAATCACCCACCGGTGTAGACACAAAAACAGGAACACTCAATGAATCACTAGGCATGATCAAATATGGTGCAAAATAGGATGACACATACGAGTATGTAGACCTTGGATCAACCAACACTGAAGCATCTCTATCACAAACCAGAACCGTACATGTAATAACTGTATCTAAAGCCTCAGCCTCGGGCCTGGCTAGGAGAGCATAACATCAGGGTTGGGCCCTACCACCCTAAACTACATCTTTGGGATGGCCTGCAGCTGGCTGGCCTCCACCTCTAGCGGCTTGAGCTCCACCTCTGGCACCTCTACCTCTACCTCTAGCACCTCTACCCCCATCTCTAGCTGGATGGGCGGCCTATGGGATACCTGGTGCCTGAACCATAGCATGGGATCCCTAATGCAGAGAATTGCTCGAAGCTTGAGGGCAATACCTAGCAATGTGCCTCGTATCGCCACAAGTAAAACAAGCCCTCGACTGCTGGGGCTGACGACCCTGGAAAATCTGAAGCAGTGGTGAACTAATAGGTGCTGGTGGTGCACTGTAGGACTGCTGATCAGAATACTGCATCTGAGGACCATGGCTACCTGAAGCACCGTGAAAAACCTGAAGTGCTGACTGGAAAGGCCTAGGGGGATGGCCTCTACCATATGAATCTCTACCTCCAGACGAGGTACCACTGAATTTACCCGAATAACGGGGCCTCTTATCCGACCCATGACCACCTCCCTATGACAGAACCATCTCCACTCTCCTAGCCACGTTGGCCGCCTCCTGGAAAGATATCTCACTCCCAGTATCCCTAGCCATCTGAGGACGAATCTGCTGAATAAAACCATCAATAAACCTCCTCACCCTCTCTCTTTCTCTCTCTCTCTCTCTCTCTCTCTCTCTCTCTCTCTCTCTCTCTCTCTTTCGGTAGGAAGTATGACAAGAGCATGGCGAGCTAAGTCGTTGAACCTGGTCTCATACTGGGTAACAGTCATGGAACCTTACTGGAGGGGCTCAAACTGCCTCCGATAAGACTCTCTCTAAGTAATGGGGAGAAACTTCTCCAGAAATAGCTGTGTGAATTGCTCCCAAGTCAAGGTTGGTGATCCGGCTGGTTTAGCTAAGCAATAATCCCTCCACCAAGTCTTGGCGGATCCAGACAAGCAAAACGTAGCAAAATCGACCCCATTGGTCTCAACAATACCCATGTTCCTGAGAACCTCGTGGCAGTTGTTTAGGAAATCCTGGGGGTCCTCAACAGATGCACCGCTGAAAGTAGAAGCGAAGAGCTTGGTGAACCTATCCAGCCTCTACAAAGCATCGGCATACATAGCCGCTCCATCGCTTGTCTGAGCTACCACACCCGGCTGAACCGCTCCAACTGGCTGAACTGCTGGCGTCTGAATCTGGGGAGCTACCTGCTCCGGAGTGCGAGTAGCAGGAGTCTGGGCCCCTCTTCCAGCCTGAGAGATGGCTGGTGCTATAGGAAGCAAGCCTGCCCGGGTGACACTCTCCATGAGGCCCACTAATCGGACCAGAGCATCCTGAAGAACTGAGATAGCAGTAAACTCCTCTGGGACCTAAGCTGGCCCCACCGAAACTGCTAGGGCTGGAACCTCCTCATCAAAATCAACCTGAGGCTCCGTCACGGGTGCTATTGCTCGGGGCTGAGCTCCGCCCCTACCTCGGCCTCTAGCACGGCCTCGGCCTAGCCCTCTTACCCTCGTGGAAGCTACTGCTGGGGGCTCGGGCTGCTGAACGGTGGATGAGGAAGCGCGTGTTATTGCCATCTGCAAAAGAATAGAGTAGAAATTCAATTAGCATTAAGAAACAAACCGCACAACAAGAAGGAACGAATGTGAAGTTTTTCCTAACCCTGTAGCCTCTAGGGGATAAATACAGACGTCTCTATACCGATCCCTTAGACTCTACTGAGCTTGTCCGTGAATTGTGAGACCTATGTAACCTAGAGCTCTGATACCAACTTGTCACAACCCGGATTTCCCACCCTCGGGAGTCGTGATAGCACCTACTCGTAGAAGCTAGGCAAGCCACGAAATTTAGAAAATTCTTTACTTCCTTGTTTTAATCCTTTTAACAACTTGCTTTAACAGGTGATAAACATTTAAATAATAGCGGAATGTGAGATTAAGCGGAATACTTAAACAAAATAAACCAAAATAATTCGGAAATCAACATATGCCCCTACCCCGAAACTGGTGTCACAACATTCACGGACTATCTATGATTACTACATACAAACGTTTGAAAGAAAGAACACTGTTTGTCTCGGATACAATGATAACAGAATAAAATAACTGATTAAAGAGATGTCGGGCCTGCGAACGCCTGCAGGACTACCTTGGAATCTCGATGGACTGAAGGCTGGCACCCAAGCTACTGTTGTTGACCTAGTGCCGCTCTGGTAGCTGCACATAAGCGCAGTGTGTAGCATCAGCACAACCGACCGTATGTGCTGGTAAGTGTCTGGCCTAACCCCGCCGAGGTAGTGACGAGATTAGGACCAGACTCCAGATAAGAATATGCAATAATATATATATACAACGGAAAAGAAATACAGAAATAAAAAAATAAAGATATGAAGGGGAAATATGCTTCGGGGAATAACAGGTAAAACAGAATATCAAGAGAATTATAAAGGAATCAAAATCAACCACTAACAAGAATGAGGAAAAACAAAGATAGATTTCACTTTCTTTTCACATCTTGTTGCAGGCGTGCAACCCGATCCCGATTCCTGTAACTCATGGCAGGCATACCACACGCTCCCATTTCATTGTATCTCGTGGTAGGCCTACCACCCGCTCCCATTTCATTATATATCGTGGTAGGCGTACCACCCACTCCCATTTTATTATATCTTATGGTAGGCGTACCACCCGCTTCCATTTCATCATATCTTGTGGTACGCGTACCACCCGCTCCTATTTCATCATATCTTATGGTAGGCATACCACCCCCTCCTATTTCATCATATCTTGTTGTAAGCGTACCACCCGCTCCCATTTACAAGTTAATAATAATCACAAGGGATCCCGGCAAGGGAACAAAAGCAATATAACAACTTCTCGACAAGGGAACAATGATATTTCATCAACATCCCGGCAAGGGAACAATACTATCAAAACAAACATCCCGACAAGGGATCTTTAATATCAAAGAAACATCCCGACAAGGGAACAATGGTGATAATAACATATAAAGCACAATAAATCACAACAGAGTCATAACAACTATAATATAAGACTCACGGGCATGCTTGACACCAACATATAGATACTCGTCACCGATACGTCGTACTCCACAATTAACATATAGCAAATAAGACACAACTCTTAATCACTCAAGCTAAGGTTAGACCAAACACTTACCTCGATGCCTCGAACACAACTCAAGTTTCAATTACAGCTTCACCCCTTGATTCCTCCACCAATTCGCTCGTATCTAGCCACAAGTTACTTAATTACATCAATAAACGCTAAATGAATCAATTTGAATGCATGAAAATGAGTTTTTCAAAGTTTTACCCAAAAGGTCAAAATCGCCCCTAGGCCCACGTGGTCAAAACCCGAGGTTCCAACCAAAATCCGATTACCGATTCCCCCGCGAGCTCAAATATGTAATTTATTTTGAAATCGGACCTCAAATCAAGGTTCAAATCCCCAATTTTTGAAAAACCTAGGTTCTACCCAAAACACCCAATTTTCCCCATGAAAATCATTGATTTTGAGTTGAAATCATGTTAAAAGATGTTAAGGAATGAAGAAAATAAGTTAGAAATCACTTACCAACGTTTTGGAGAAGAAGGGTTGTTTGAAACATCGCCTCTTACATTTTTGGGGTTTTGAAAAATAAAAAATGACTGAAAATCCCGTCTATTTATACCCCTCTCAGACCCCCTGTGCGGACCGCACAAAATGGATTATGGCCGCACAGGCCTTCCTAAGGGTACTGCGGTCCAGTGCCCTATGCGGACGGCATGAAAAGGACTGCGGCCGCACAGGCCTCCACCACACACCGCACGAAACCGACCATGGACCGTACTGGCCCCCTTCCGCGGTCGCACACGTTTTTGTGCGGACCGCACTGGCGGGTTCAGAGACCTGCAACTTCTGGTTTTAAGTCTAAAACATCCTGAAACTCACCCGAGCCCTCGGAACTCCAAACCAAGTGCACACAAAACCTCAAAAATATCCTACGGACTTATTCGTGTAATCAAATCACCAAAATAACATCATGAACATTAAATTAAACCTCGAGATCAATGAAATTTCTCAAAACTTCTTTAAACATCAATTTTGCAATTTAAGTCTGAATCACGTCAAATGACATCTGTTTTTCACCAAATTCCACAGAAATGTCTTAAATCATATATAAGACCTATACCGGGCAGCGAAAATAAAATACGAGCCCGATACCATCATGTTCTAAGCAAATTTCATTTCAAATTTCTTTAAACAGTTTCAAAAAATAATTTTTTTAAAAAAATTCATTTCTCGGGCTTGGGACCTCGGAATCCAATTCTGGACATACGCCCAAGTCCCATATTTTCCTACGGACCCTCCGGGACCGTCAAATCATAGGTCTGGGTCCGTTTAACCAAAATGTTGATCGAAGTCAAATTTATTCATTTTAGTGTAAAAACTTATAACTTTTCATAGATTTTCACATTTAAGCTTTTCAGCTACGTGCCCGGACTACACACGCAAATCGAGGTGGTGCTAAGGGAGGTTTTTAAGGTCTCGGAACGTATAATTTCATTACAATACAAGTGATGACCTTTTGGGTCATCACAATCCTTGTTCTCTATTTTGCTATTGTTTTTACCTATGATCGTACAGGTTTATAGTGAGTGCCTTGTTATAGCCTCATCACTATTTCATCGAGGTTAGACACAACACGTACAAAGTATATAGGTTCGGTTGTACTCATACTATACTTCTGCACTTCTTGGACATATTTTGGTGTTGGACCCAAAGGCATTTAGTGGAGAGCTTGCTCGGGCTGTTATTATTTAGAGACTTGAGGTAGAGCTGCACGATGTTCGCAGACCCTGAAACCCCCTTCTTATCTTTTGGGCGGAGTACATGGACAACCCCTTAAAGTTGTCTACACTTTTCACTTAGACACTCTATCTTAAATCTGCTCCAGTCATTTTTCAACCACATCTCATATGTGCCATTTGGACACAAAAATCTGACATGGCAAGGCAAGTGTTCCTCACATTTTCCAGGCACATGAAATGGTCCAAAAAATAAGCTCCTCATCTTTCTTGCCAAAAAATTAATAGTTTTTACCGAAAATACTTTCTGGTAAATGTTTTTGTTAATTTTTCATTGTTCACACCATTCTATCTCCATCGATATAAACACCTCCTCTACTCACCCCCTTCTTCTATTCCTTCTGGCCTACTGTAGTCCGACGAACGCAATGGAGAACTTTCCGGCGAGCTGTGAGAAAAGAGAAAATGAATGATCGAAAACGAAATTTGTAACTTATAAAGGTTACTCATGGGTTACAAAAGTTTTTGGCATTTAGAGGCAACTTTAAGGATCTGCAACTTACAAAGTTTCCAATGACGTGAAAGTTTTTTTGGCCGAAAAAGTTCAGTCCTGATCCAAAAATTTTGCGAAGTCGTTTTAGATTTGAGATTTTTTTATCAGATCTAAAATAATTTCTTGCTTTCTCATTTCACATCAAATATGGTGATGAAAATGAAGGAGGTGGAGAGTTTTGCGAAAAAAAAGTAGGGTAGTCTTGGGGAAGAGGGCGGGAGGAGGGGGATCATCGGAGAAGATGACCCAGGGATGGGGCAGGTTCTATTTTTCTTAATTTGTTTAATTTAAATCCATGTGTCCGTGTCTTATTCGTCACTCTGACGTGTGAATTACACCTATCTTTTGTATTTGGCTACCTATTAATTTTGTGTCTAAATGGCATATACAAGATGTGGTTGGAGTTTTCAGATGGAACGCGCTTAAGATAGAGTGTCTAAGTGAAAAGTAAGGATAAATTTAAGGGGCTATCAGTGTATTCTGCCTATCTTTATACTGTTTATTTCATTCGAACAATTGTATTTTATATCGGACCTTGTTTGTATCACTTTTAGCAGCTCATATATTGTGACACCAGTTTCTGGGTGTAGACTAAACTGTGTTGGTTATAGACTCTTATGTTACGAGTATTTCAAACTTATATTCTTAATTATTTTCTTTTAAATAGTTAATATTGATTAATTAGTGTTGCATAGCTTAGCAAGCGGATGTTAGGCGCCATCATGGTAAATAGGATTTTGGATCGTGACAGTTAATATGTTTGGCCGGCAACTAGGAAGCAAACTATAGCTTGCAATTTATTAGCTAAACATATTCCATTTTCTATACATTGGATAAGGACTTACTATAATTTGCTAGAATCTTACAGATTGTTTAGAACCAAAAGCGATGACCAAATAATTCATAACAAATATACATAACTAGAGTAGAAAATAGTATGTACATATATATATATATATATATATATATATATATATATATATATATATATATATATATATAATCTTCAGCTACAAAATCAGAAAGGATTATAGCTCACGCAGCTGGCTTCGTCATTAAGCTAGTGGTATTTGGTAGCGTTCTCTCTCTACCTCGTATGATTGTTTCTCTCTACCTCAAGTTTAAAAAAATTTCACATTATTTAATTTAACAAATATAACTCGGTCCGAAATCTATTACATGTGCTTAATTAGTGAAAATGCAAAATTACTGGTCGTCGAAAACTAATTGCATTTGCTAGCCAAAAAGCGTGTAAGATCTGTATATTATATGTATATAATACACATATATGCAAAAAATATACATTTTATTAGCTATTATTTTTGGGAGCGGCTATAAATATATATTTCTCAAATATATAACATATATATGATCTGAGCCAAAGATACTGACTCGGACTAACACAACATCCGCCCTTGATAATCAATCTCCTTTTTTGCTAATTGAATAGATTTTTTTCTTTAGTGGTTTTGCCCAACCTGTTATCCGAAAGAAAAGGGAATGGCTTGACTTCCCACCTAGCCAAGCCAGAAAAATAGATTAGATATAAATGAATTGGACAAAAAAAAAAGAAAAAAAAAGAATACTTAGGCTGATTCCAAGATGTATGATTAAATCAAAGTGATTTTTACTTCATTCAAGCATTAGATCTCCTGTCTCATCTCAATTAAGAGGGGTCATGGAAAGAACAGGTTCAAAGTCACGATCGATTCCTTTTTCAAATCCTGCTGCAGCTGCACGAGCCCTTCCCGCGTGCCACAAATGACCTACGAAGAAGAAGAATCCTAGAACAAAATGAGAGGTAGCTAACCAACTTCTATGAGAGACATAATTGACTGCATTGATCTCGGTAGCTACACCACCCACGGAATTTAAAGAACCTAAAGGAGCATGAGTCATATATTTTGCGGAACGTTGTTCTTGCCAAGGTTGTATGTCTTTTTTCAACCTACTCAAGTCTAACTCATTTGGACCCCTTAGAGGCTCTAACCATGGAGCAAGTAGATTCCAAAAGCGCATAGTTTCTCCTCCAGAAATGACTTCTCCAGACATGATTTGCTAACTGCAAAGGTAAGTGTAACGTCATAATTGAACAATTTCGGATAATATAGACAAATTTGAAACTTCCCTAATAAATATGTTAGCTTGTCCACAATTCACATGGGCTATTAGAATCCTAATGTGGGCCTTTATGAGAGCAAACTTCATGTTGTTTTGATCTTGTTTCTGGGCTTTACGATATAAATAGCACGAGCTAGCCAGTTTTCAGATTAGTCACTCAAAAATAGTCAGCATTTGCAAAGTCATTGAAAAATAGCCACTATTTTGCTGCAATAAGGACCGGTCCAGCATAATATACTGGAGATCGGTGCACATGTGTATGAACTTCCAACATGTTATGCTGGAACTCCAACACATGGTAAGTTCCAGCATAATATACTGGAGATTGGAGCACCTGCGTATGAACTTCCAGCATATTATACTAGACCGGTATATTATACTGGAACTCCAGTATATTATGCTGGAGTTTGAGTATACTTATGTTGGATCTCCACCATAATATGTTAGAGTTCCAGTATACTTATGTTGGATCTCCATCATAATATGTTGGAGTTCCAGTATACTTATGCTAGATCTCCATTATAATATGCTGGAGTTCTAGTATACATATGCGGGAACTCCAGTATATTATGCTGGAGTATTTTTCGGATTTTTAATAGTGTTTTCGTTTAGATTTATCTTTACATGAAAAGTGGCTAAATTTCGATTACTTTTGAAACTGTAGCTATTTTTGAACGACCACTTGTAAATCTGGCTATTTTTTAATTTCTCCCTATTTTGGGGGTATTGTTTTGCTTCCAGATTCAATTCATAGTTTTTACTTTACCTAGCTATACTATAATAGATACCTATTTATCACCTTTCTTTAAGTTCCTTATTAATTACTTTGTATATCTATATTTACTAGTTATATACAAAACCATAAAAAAGAAAAATATTCAAGATCCATTAAATCTAGGCTATTAGTTATATGACACTCAACCCCCATTTCCAATAATTCCTCATACATTTATGATTCTTTCCTTTTTCAAAGAATTACAAAAACATCTTTTCTCTTTCTTAACAATTATCCAAAATTGTTCTTAACCATGGTAAGAAATCTCGCTTACCAAAATCTTGCTTACCCAAAGCTACCCCCCCCCCCCAAATTGCAGATTCTTTTCCTCTTCCAAAGCTTTTGAAATTTAATTTCTCTCTTTCTTACTAATCACCCAAAATCTCTATTTCCTTTTGGTACAATACGAGAAAATTCGAAATATTACTCTAGAATCAAGTTGTGTGTAAGTTTTGAATCTTGTTTTCTTTCTTTCTAAAATCTTTATTGTATGTGGCTTGTATATGATACATCAATACCCAAAGTAATACTCGATACAATATTAATATAATTATAATACGATTACATTAAATTTTTAGTGTAGAGTTGTGATTGAACTTTTGAAGAAGATGAAGATCATAATTGTGTCAAAAAATTTTAGAAATGTATCACGATTGTATTATAATTATATATGTATCATAATTGCTGCAGAAATTATATTACAAATATATGATAATTGTATATTTATTGTATATTGTTACGAGTAGTTGTGCGTTCGTGACAAATTTCACCGTTTGTATCACAAGTATGATAATTGTATATTAATTTACTAGTATTGTACCAGGTATTAGTTTGGGTATTAATACACCGGATACAAATTAGATACAATTGTGACACAAGCATGATACATTAATATTTTAGGTATTGATGTTTCCGATACAATTCAAATACAATTATGATACAGTTATCATACAATTATCCTAAAATTTTAGAATGTTTTTTAATAATACAAACTGTCAGTAATGGTGGACAAAGAAAAGATGGAGATTTTGGGTATATTAAGGGATTTTGATGTAAAAAAAAGAGAGAAAAGATGAGAGGGACAAAAAAAAGGAAAAAGGGTATAATTAAATCCCTTAATTGAAGGCTCTAATAATGGAGTGAGAGTCTTTTAAGAAGCAATATATACAATTTGTAAGTAAAACCTAGATACTTATTAAAAACTTCAAAACACAGGTAAGTAAGTTTTTAATATAGTACAGCTAGGTAAAAATCCTTTTTACTTTAAATTGTTTTATTGGGCCTCAAGAAGGAATGGCTGAAATTAAAGTAACAACACTGCAATGAAATTAGGGAATAATACTTGAATATTCAAGAGGAATTTTCATAAGCCACTATAGTTTAGAGCCTAATAACTATAATTTGTCTAATTACCATTTGTAGCTATGTTCAATTGTTACTAATTTGTATCGTTTGCATTGAAACGCGCAACGAATACATCCGTTTCAATTGTATTTGTTCACGCAACGAATACATCTGTGTCAACTGTATTCATTCGCGCAACGAATACAACCTGTATCAACTGTAACCAAGGCGAAATACAAGGGTGTATACAAAGGATACAACTTATATCAATTGTATACATAGGTATATAAAAAATGACAATGAATACAACCTATATCAACTATAACCTAGGCGAAATATGTGTCAATTGTATACACAGGTATATACAAAGGATATAACCTGTATCGACTGTATTTGTTCGCGCAATAAATAAAACTAAGATGAAATACAGAATACAAAAAAATAAAATGTTCTTGTTGATGTTCGAACACAAGACCACTAGCTAGCAAGTGCTCCAATCAACTAAGCTATGAGAGGTTGTTGTTGTCTTGTTTCAGTTCAGAAGAATTAATCTCTTATTTCATAGATTAGCTATAAAATTCAAATATAGTTTTGAATGGTAAATTTGCTAAAAGTATAGCTACGAATGGTAAATACAGTATAAATATTTGATGTGTCGCATAATTTTTCCGAATTCAAAGGCCATGTAAAATATAAAAAGATTTGTTATACAATAACCGATCAAAGACACACACCCATTGAAGAAGCCTGTAGACTTTGGTCATCATAGATATTCAAATGATGTGATGATACATTGTGAATTTCCAGTTTGGTCAATGAATCTTGGTGATGAATCATGTGTACTAATTTCGAGGAAAGATTATTAAGTTGGTGATGGGTGAGGGTACTTTAAATGTCATTAGCTCATACGCACCGTAAGCAGGCTTGGATGAGGAGATTAAAAGGTGCTTTTGGGAGGGGTTGGATGAGATCGTTCGCAGTACTCCACCTTCCGAGAGGTTATTCATAGGAGGATATTTCAATGGTCATATTGGGTCAGCTACAGGTGGGTACACTGAGGTGCATGGCAGCTTTGGTTTCGGGGGGCGGAATGGAGGGGGCATTTCGCTGTTGGACTTTTCCAAGGCATTCGACCTAGTGATTGTGAACTCAAGTTTTACGAAGCGGGAGGAGCATTTGGTTACTTCCCAAAGTTCGGTGGCGAAGACTCAGATTGACTATCTCCTCCTTAGGAGATGCGATAGAAGGTTGTGCGAAGACTGCAAGGTTATCCCAGGTGAGACCCTCGCAATGCAGCATAGGCTTTTGGTGATGCACATTTGTATTATGATAAGGAGGAAAAAGAGGTCAGTATGAGGATGCTTGAGGATTAGGTGGGGCACCTTAACTCAGGATAAATCTTAGGAGTTGGAAGGAAGGTTATCGGCAATGGGAGCTTGGAGAAGTAGTAGGGATGCAAACACTATGTGGTCGATGACGGTGGACTGTATAAGAAATGTGGCGAGAGATGTGTTAAGTATATCTACGGGCCGCACTGGTGGCCACAAAGGAGACTGGTGGTGGAATGAAGTTGTCCAAAGTAAAGTGGAAGCAAAGAAGGCGGATTACCTACGGTTAGTAGGGAGCATTGGCGAGGAGGAGAAGAGAGCGAATAGTGAGAGGTATGAGGCAGCTAGGAAGGAGGCAAAAATGGCAGTAACGGAGGCTAAGACGACAGCTTTTGCTCGTCTGTATGAGGAACTAAGGAACAAAGACGGGGAGAAGAAGTTATTTCGACTTGCTAAGGCGAGAGAGAGGACTGCTCGGGATCTGGACCAAGTGTGGTGCATAAAAGGTGATGACGTCAAAGTTTTTATGGGAGATGATCAGATTAAGAAGAGGTGCAGACCTACTTTCATAAACTTCTAAGTGAATAAGGGGATCATGAGGACCTCAATTTACAGCTAACTTCTGGAGGTCCTTCCAAAAGGGATTGGGGAACCAAGTAAGTCTTAGTACAACATTTCATTCCTAGACAGATAGACAGGCTGAGCTTACTATTCAAACACTGGAGGATATGTTACGCGCTTGTGTAATAGACTTCAAAGGTAGCTGGGATGATTATCTGCCTCTTATTAAGTTCGCATATAATAATAGTTACCATTACAGTATTCGTATGGCTCCATATGAAGCTCTTTATGGACGGAAATGTAGATTGCCTATAGATTGTTTTCATCTTGGAGAATTTAGATTACATGGGTCAGACCTGGTTCAGCAGGCTATAGAAAAAGTAAAACTTATACAGGATTGACTATTGACAGCTTAGAGTCATCATAAATCATATTCTGATGTGCGGCGATGAGACGTAGAGTTCGGGGTTGATGACTGGGTATTCTTAATGGTGTCGCCTATGAAGGGTGTGATGAGGTTTGGACAGAAATGCAAAATTAGCCCATGGTATATTGGGCCTTATAGGATCATTCGGAGAGTGGTCCAAGTAGCTTATGAGTTAGAATTTCCCTCGGAATTAGAGTCTGTCCATCCTATTTTTCACGTATCTATGTTACAAAAGTGCATTGGCGATCGTACCCAAGTGGTGACCACGAATGATGTACCGATTACAGAAGACTTATCATACGAGGATGTTCTGGTTGCCATCCTAGACCGACAAATCTACAAACTGTAGAATAAGGAGGTAGCCTCCGTGAAAGTACTTTGGAGAAACAATAATGTGGAAGAAATGACTTGGGAGGCCGAGAAAAATATGAATTCTAGATATCCCTACTTATTTGCTCCTCCAAAGAAGGGTTCGAGTGAGACGTCATAACCATAAGGTACGTGTATAAATTTTTATGTTGGTTATTGTCATTGGTCGTGTGAGGCCATTATCGTTATTCATAATTATGGTCCTGTGTGTCATTGGGTTATTAAGCTTCTATGGTGAGAGTTGGTAGTGGTGTTGTTATAGAGGCGACCTTGCCAAAGTTATATAGATCACGGGGAGTTGAACATTTGAGGACGAATGTTTCAAAGGGGGGAAGGATGTTACATCTCGCGTTTTCGTACGTTAAAATTTCGTTTTTAGTTAACCGACGTAGACTCGGGGATGAAATCCTATTGACATTAACGTACTTATGCTATTTGTAGCAAGCGATAAATAAGTGTTATGAAGGATAAAGGGGTACACGGATTAAAGGAACGAGTTTCGTTAAAAGTGCACAATTTGGAATAAAATAAGGGTCGAGCGATAATACCCGATAATTATGAACTAGCACCATGCAAGGTACCATATGACCGTGGTAGTATAATATATAAAATATATATGATGTAGATTAAAAATAAATAGAATTTTAAGTAATTTACACTAATTTGTAAATTGTACGGGTAATTGATTAATTATCGGGTAATAGAACATTACCCAGTTGACTAATAGGCAGACATAACATAATTAAGTAACCCCAAAGCCACGTGGCACAAAGCCACAATGGCTAAGAATGACTCTTAGTCATTCAAGCCATGTGGCTACTTATGGGGATTTCATAAAGTCTTATCCAAACAAGACTTGGTTTGTACGACATGGTTATAGGCTTGTTAAAAATTCAAAAGAATTTTGTCTCTGGATCAAACAAGAAAATGTTGAAGCAAGCAATTTCTTTCATAAGATTTAAAGAAGCTTAGAAGCAACAATCTGTTATTTAGCCAAGAAATAACAAAGAAGCGACGTTCAAAGAAGCAAGAACGATTAAACCAAAAATGTTAGAGGCAAAACATAGTTTCGTTCCAATTTCAAGGAATCCAAGTGTAAATTTCGCAGAAGAAGATTCGTTCAAATAATTCAAGAAACAGGTATGTTAAGGCTCTCCCTTCTTTGTGTTGGCATGGTCCAAATTATACTAAAAAAAGAGCAAACACGCAGTTTTCATAAATCACTCCTTCATAGAATTATTAGGGGTGTCTATATTTTTGATTCCCCATAAAAATTACTATTATTTTTTGTTCATGGGTCTTAGAATAATACACAGTTGGAAAAGTTTATCTAGAAGGAATATTGAGATTATTACATATTTTTCATGTATTTCATACATGTGCATTGACCCATGACCAGATGGCATTTTATACGGGTATATATGTAAATATATGTATATGGGAAATGGAAAACGGTTACGGCATTATATACGCACCACCACCTGATCAGCTGGTATATATTGATGATATTGCCCACAGTCATCGAGATTATATAATGGGATGCCCTCAGTGGTTTGATGATATTATGTACACTCATACCTATGCTTGGCACAACATTTATACGCACGTGCATGACATTATAAACGTTTCAGAATTTACAAGTTATTCAGATTTAAAGACGTATTTCCTTATTCCATGTTTCATCTATGTCTTTTACGTACTAATTTTCATGCCTTACAACTCAACACATTTTTTGTACTGACGCCCTATTTCACGGGGCCTGCTTTTCATGCCCGCGTGTGCATGTAGGCAAGCTGACGGTCCCCCTTCTTAGGATCCCTGATCAACGAGAGTTGACATGCTCCACTTGATCTGGAGCTGCTTTTGATTTTGGTACGATACGTTTATATATATGGGTATGACGTGGCTCAATCCCGTCTTTGTACAGTTATATTTCTATTAGAGGTCTGTAGACAGTGTGTCTAGTTAGGTTGTATATGGCTTTGATGGCTTTCAGTTTTGGATGTATAGTTGTCTATAGTAGCCTTGCCGGCTCTCCCACTGTATTCTGCCTGTATACGTACATATGCCTTGGAGCCAGGTTTCCTTCTTGTATGTTATTTTCGTAATTCAGTTGATGTTATTCAGGTTCATAGCTTAGACGCATGCTTAGGGATGTTTGGCAGGTAGGACTCAGGCACCCATCGCAGCCCATCAGTTTGGGTCGTGACAAAAGTGGTATCAAAGCAGTTCTATCTTAGGGTTGTCTCTAGACCGTATCTAGTAGAGTCTTGTTTGTGGGTGTGTTGTGCACCACACTTATAGACAGAAGGCTACAGGACATATAGGATTTTATCCTCTCTTTTTATCTGATATCGTGCGATACAAGAATTCATGTTCCTAACAATATGCTATATTTTTAGCGTTGCCTCCAAAAAGTACGGCCACCCAAAAGGGAAAGTCCGTGGCCGGTGAGACTACTAGTTGAGCACCACGAGTTACCAGGGCTCGGGGAGAGTCTCATGGTAAGGTTCCACCTCAGACTTCACATACCCCGCCTTTTATAGAAGAGCTCCGAGGAGCACTAACTCCAGCGCCCGCCCCTGTATATTCAACACCTCAGCCAGATGCGCTGGGTCAGGAGATGAGAGATACAATTCAGTTATTGACCCGATTAGTAGCCGAACAGGCTCGACGTCAGGAAGTAGGTAATGGTCATGCAGATATGTTCGTCAGTGCGAGGGTTCGTGAAATCATTAATTTAGACCCTCCAGTATTCACTGGGGGTAGATCCGAATGAGGACCCTCGGGTATTTATTGATAGGGTGTAGAGGACGTTAAGGGTAATGAAGGTCACTGCGACGGAGTCAGTTGATCTATCTTCCTATAGACTTTGAGATATTGCAGTTAATTTGTATGAGTCTTGGGAATTTTCCAGAGGTGAGGATTCCCCTCTAGCAGTATGGCAGGAGTTTACAAAAGCTTTTCTTCGTCATTATCTGCCACCAGAGCTCAGGCGAGCCAGAGTTGATAGGTTTTTTACCCTTCAGTAGGGTAACATGAGTGTTCGGGAGTACTGTCTTCACTTTGATTCATTGGCTAGGTATGCTCCTACTATTGTATCTAAGATAGAGAATCGGGTTCACCGGTTCGTGATGGGATTAGAGCCTCACTTGTTTAACAATTGTATGCCGGTCTCACTTCAGCCAGACATTGATATTTCTTGTATTCAGCATACGCTCAGGGTGTAGAGGAGAGTAAACAGAAACATATGGCCGATCGTGAGCATGATAGCGCCCAGAATAAGAGAGCAAGGTCTTTGGGTCCTTCTTATGAGTTTCGAGTTGGTCAGAGGCACAAAAATTTTAGCATACATGGGAACTAAGATAAGCTAAGTATGCATGCAACGAGGGGCAGAAAGATCAGGAAAAGTAATTGCATATGTTTAAAGAAAGTTGAGATGGAATGAAAAATTATTCAATCAATGATCCCAACTTGATGACGTTATGAACGCGCTTAAGAGTTTGGAGTTTTATACCTACAGTATATGCAACCGTAGAAGAGTCTGGTATACGTTGAAAGAAAGAATTGAGCCCAGGTCATACACGAAAGATTGAATTGTTAAAGGATTTTATCATAATATCTCTCAGCGCCTATGAAAGGCTAAAGTAATAACTAATACCAGGAGCCGCAGATCGGAAGATAGCTAAAACCTGAAAAGGCTGATTAGAAAGAAGAGGAACCTAAAGAGTTACATCGGCTAAGTAAAACAGGAGTGGACTAAGAGAATTATAGACCTCATGATCACTCTTAAATAGCAGAGCTATAATAAAGATAGTATAGTAGCCATATTTTATAATTGCTTTACGATGAAGCCAACTGGAGAGTACCAGCCTCATAAGAAGTCAGTATGAAGCTCCCACCAGATAGTGTATGCATCACAGGTGCAAGTATTATAATAAAGCTTCAAGTTATGGATGTGAATTATACCTATGTGGAAGGAAGGTCATGAAAGGGATACAAGATGTGATGCAAGATTTTAAGGTAAGTAAGGTAAAGGTGAACAACGTACAGGATACTCAAATGTGAAAGGTTGCTAATTGACCATTCTTCGGACAAAAGGCTAGAAATGCTGGGATTCAGTATCCAGGAATGATAGCAGAGTCGTCAATTGCATATCTCCCAACCTATGGTTTTTAAACATCGGGAGATCTAGTTAAGAAAGTAAAGAAGAGTTAGAGATGATGTGATGTCTTGCTTGATGTTCTAAAATAACACAAGGAAATCTATGGTACAAGCAAGTTAAAGGAAGGTTGCAATCTAATGTATGATAGAGTGACAAGGTTTTAGGAATACAAGAATAAGGATAAGAAAGGGGCGAGTGAGAAGGTGACGAGAATGGATAAGTACTCGGGAAATAAGCCCATGAAAACAAGAAGAGAGGATGATTTCTCTATGTTATGCAAGGCTCAGTATAGCTTGCCCATGTAATTTAGATTCTCCAACATCGAACCACCCTATAGGCGACCTACACTTTCGTCCCTAAAGAGTTTTGTATGGAGTCATCTGAATGCTAGAATGGTAGTTATTATTATACGCGAAATCAATGAGCGGAAGATGATTGTCCCAGCCACCTTTGAGGTCTGTTACACAAGCTCGTAACATATCCTCTAGTGTTTGAATAACACGCTCAGCTTGTCTGTCTTTCTTGGGATGAAATGTTGTACTAAACTTACTTGAGTCCCCAGTCCTTTTTGGAATAACTTCCAGAAGTTAGCTGTAAATTGAGCTCTTAGGGGGACCGTCAACTTGCCTGCCTGCACCTGCGGGCATGAAATGCAGGCCCCGTGAAATAGGGCAGCAGTACGAAAAATGTAATGAGTATGTAAGGCATGAAAATTAGTACGTAAAAGACATAGATGAAACATGGATTACAGAAACACATCTTTAAATCTGAATAACTTTGTAAATTTTGAAAAGTTTATAATGTCATGCACGTTCCTATAAATGTCATGTCATGCATAGGTATGTGTGTACATAATAGCATCAAGCCACTGAGGGCATCCAATCATATCGTCTTGGTGACTGTGGGCAACATCATCAACATAGACCAACTGATCAGGTGGTGGTGCGTATATAACGCTGTAACCTTTTCCCATATCCCATATACATATATTTACATATATACGTGTATATAGCGCCATCTGGTCATGGATCAATGCACATGTATAAATGAGTGAAATGCATGAAAAATACGTAATAATCTCAATATTCCTTCCGGATAAACTTTTTCAACTTTGTACTATTCTTATACCCATGAATAGAAGATAATAATAATTCTTATGGGGAATCAAGAATATAGACACCTCTACTATTTCTATGAATCGAGTAATTTATGAAAATTGTGTGTTTGCTCGTTTCATCTGTATAATTTTGGACCATGCCAAAAGAAATAAGGGATGACCTAAACATACCTGTTACTTGAATTTTTTGTATGAAATGAAGCTTCTGCTTCTTTGAATTTGAACGAAATTCCTTTCTTGAATTTTATGAAACTCGGATAAAATTGCTTCTTTGAAATTCAATCGAACTTTGGCTAAGGATTTGGACGAAAATGGCTTTTGTTTCACGTTCTTGGTTTCAAACCACAACAGATTATTATTTTGAAGTAAAATTTTACTTCTGCTTGAACATTCTTATCAGCTAAGGTTAATATATTACTCATGATCTATGTTCTGATCCTAAATGGATAAGATTCCAACATAAAGTTACATTTTATCATAAGTGGCCATATAGAATTAAATGACTTATGAGTCATGTTTTAGCCATTGTGGCTTTATACCACGTGGAAGGTGGGTGAATATTATTAATCTTTACCCCTTATTAGTTAACTGGGTAATGTCCCGTTATCCGGTAATTAAACAATTACCCACATAATTAAGAATTGCCCCAAATTACTTAAAATTTTATTTATTTTTAATATAAAGTATATATACTTTATATATTATACTACCGTAGTCATATGGTACCTTGCATGGTATTAGCTCATAATTATCGGGTTTCATTGCCCGACCCGTATTTTATCCCAAATTGGTCACTTTCAACGAAACTCGTTTTCTTTAATTCATGTACCATTTATGCTTCATGACACTTTTTTATCGCTTGCTATAAATAGCGTAAGTACGTTAACGTCAAGATGATCTCATCCCCGAGTCTACATCAATTAACTGAAGACGAATCTTTTAACGTACGAAAACGCGAGGGAAGGATGTTACATCTCGCGTTTTTGTACGCTAAAAGTTTCGTCTTTAGTTAATTGACATAGACTCGGGGATGAGATCATATTGACACTAACGTATTTACGCTATCAATAACAAGTGATAAATAAGTATTATGAAGGATAAAGGGGTACACGGATTAAAGAAAACGAGTTTCGTTGAAAGTGGCCAATTTGGAATAAAATACGGGTCGAGCGATAATACCCAATAATTATGAACTAGTACCATGCAAGGTACCATATGACTGCAGTAGTATAATATATAAAGTATATATGAAGTATATTAAAAATAAATAAAATATTAAGTAATTTGGGGCAATTTTTAAATTATGCGGGTAATTGGTTAATTACCGGGTAACGGAATATTACCCAGTTAACGAATAAGTGGATAAAGATTACTAATCTTCAGTCACTCTCCACGTGGCACAAAGCCACCAATTTAAAGGATGACTCGTAACAATAGTAAATAGGTGTCTACACCTAAGGAAAATAAAGTCTAATTATCAAGATAAGACTTAAAAGTCTTATCTCCTTGTAGGAATCTGAAAAAACCTTCAAATGTGATATAACAATTTATCCATTCAAAAGTTATAAACAGAAACAACTTTAACAAAGACTTCAAAGGTTGGAACAAAACATTTAGATTGCATCTCATTTTGTCTTTGGTCTTAAAGCCAAAAATGCTAGAAGCGGAATGTCTATGGGTATGACATGGCTTAGTCATGTCTTTGTGCAGCTATATTTCTATTAGAGGTCTGTAGACAGTATGTCTATTTGGGATGTATGTGGCCTTGTCGGCTTTCAGTTATTAGATGTATAGTTGTCTATAACAGCTTTGCCGGCTCGCCCCCTGTATTCTGCATATATACGTACATATGCCTTGTTGGCAGGTTTCCTTCATGTATGTTATCTTCGTAATTCAACATATATTATACAGGTTTATATCCTAGATGTATGCTTAGGTGTATTTGACAGGTAGGACTCAGGCACCCATCATGGGGTGAGAGGAGTTCTGACCGCACCAAGGCCCTTAGTTTCATTATTACAACCCATTAATCAGGGTATGAGGGGAGTAGCGCATGGATTGGCACAGCCGGGTTTCCCTCGGGCTCAAAACTATGTCAAGGTATTTGCGGATACTAGCTCTTCTAAGGTTCCAGATAGTCCACAGTCTTGGGAGTCCGTCAATCAAGGTTCATCGGTGTATGTTATGGGATACGCAGAGGAAGAAGATAGTAGTCGGGCCAAGAGGAGGAACGTAACTAATAAGGGCATTAAGGTTCTGCTTTGAAGTATGTCCGATTGGGGTTCTTATATAGGACGAGGCAAGGACCCTCTACTTTAGACTTCCTCCCAGTGTCAGTTTTTGGTTGATTAGTTCCACCTCTTCTTGGAATATTACCAACTCAGGGTTATAAATGTGTTAGGTTGTTTTATGAGGACGTAGGGAGCCCCATCCCGACTTGTATATAGTATGGTTATGCCTAATTAGAGGTTTTGAGGACATTATCCTATATATAGTTTTGGGTATGACATGTCTATGACCTAGTCAACCCCTATGTATATAAACGTTTTTGTAAATTAGTTATCCAAGTTATGTTTTAATATTGTTACCTATATATATGGATGTGGCCCGAAATGGCCCGTGATAGGTTTGATAATAAACAAGGATAAGATATGTGGTGTTCGGTTGGGTAGGAATTGATATTATAATAGGTATGGATTGATTGGCGTTTTGTTATGCTAACATCAAGTGTAGATCAAAGATGGTTTGATTTCAGTTTCTAGGAGAGCTTGTTTTGGAATGGAAAAGTAATACCGCATCGCCAAGAGGTAAATTTATCTCCTATCTCAAGGCAAGACAGATAATTAGAAAGGAATATATTTATCACTAAGTTCGGGCTTGGGATGTGGAAGTAGAGTTATCAACCATTCAGTTCTTTCTTGTAGTTAATGAGTTTCCCGATGTTTTTTCCGATAAGCTTCCGGGTCTTCTGCCAGAGCGAGAAATGAGTTTGTCATTCATCTACTACTACTACTTCTACTAGATATTCATCCAATATCTATCCCCCCTATATAATGGCCCCTACAGAGCTGAACGAGTTAAAGGAACAACTAAGGGGCTTGCTTGGAAAAAGGTTTTATCAGATCTAGTACGTCACCGTGGGGAGCACCTGTGTTATTTGTGGGAAAGGAGGATGATTCCTTACGAATGTGTATTTATTATAGGCAGTTGAATAAGTACCTGCTCCCGAGGATTGAGGATTTATTTGATCAGTTACAAGGTGCCAAGTATTTTTAAAAGATATACTTGAGGACCGGGTACCATCAGCTAAGGGTTAAAGAGAAAGATATCCCGAAGATAATATTCAGGACCGGACACGGGCCCCTTTTTAAGATCTGTTCGTAATCATATTTATCGGAGATATATATTGGTATATTCTCGATCAGAGGCTAAGCATGCAGATCACTTATGTAATGTGCTCAGAGTTCTACAAAAAGGGATGTTGTATGCAAAATTCTCTAAATATGAATTCTGGTTGAACTCAGTAGCTCTCCTTGGGCATATCATTTCGGGTGAAGGGATTAGGAGGGATACTCAAAAGAGTGAGGCATTAATGACTTGGCCTAGACTCACAACACCGACGGAGGTTCGTAGCTTCTCCATTTGGCAGGTTATTATAGGAAACTTGTAATGGAATTTTCTTCTCCTCTAAGCACCTTCGACCAAAAAAGTATGTGGTGTCTCGCTTAATGTTCCGGAATAACATAAAGAAATTTATGATGCAAGTAGGTTGAAGAAAGGTTGCGAATAAGTATAAGTAGATATGTGTAGGTCGCAAAGCTAAAGTATGGTAGAGCGACAAGATTTTAGGGAGACAGGAGGAAGGATAAGAAAAGACGAGTTAAAAGGTAATAAGAATAGATAAATCCTTGGGAAAAAGTTCAAAAGAGAGCTGATGGTTTCTCTAAGTTATAGAAGGCTCAGTACAGCCCGAATGAACTCAAAGGAGTCTCAGACTAGTAACATTTAGAATAGATATAATGTTGCCCTAATAGTGGGATACGGGCGTAATTGTGATGGATAAAGGATGAAGTTTGGGCCTCCGAAGAGGGGAATTTCCTGAATTGTAAAATATTAGGATACCCATGTAAGTTAATTTAGAAGGGAACTAAGTTTCAATGGACCAATCCTTGCAAACAAAATTTTCGGGCATTGAAGGACAGATTAACTTCAGCACCGGTTCTACCACTCCCAGAAGGGATCAATGGTTATGTTATCTATTGTGATGCTTCGGGCATTGGATTGAGTTGTGTGCTGATACAACATGGTAAGGTTATGGGTTATGCTTCTATACAACTAAGAAAAACATGAGAAGAACTTCTCGACCCACGATTTAGAGTTAGCTACGGTGATTCATGCACTAAAAATGTGGAGGCACTACTTTATGGCATTTATGTTGATATCTATATAGATCATAAGAGCCTCCAGTACATCTTCAAGCAAAAGTAATTGAATCTACGTCAAAGGAACTGGTTGCAGCTACTTAAAAACTATGATGTTGATATTTTATACCATCCGAGGAAGGCGAACATAGTAGCCGACGCCCTCAGCCATAGATCTATGGGTAGCCTATCGTACTTATAGCCAGAAAAGAGGGGAATATCCAATAAGGTTCATCAGCTAGCTAGTCTTGGAGTTCGGTTACTAGACTCAGATGATAATAGAATTAATCTTAAGTATACGGCAATATCTTCTTTAGTAACTGAGGTAAAGGAATGCCAATACGAGGATCCTATGTTAGTTCATTATAGAGATACCACCCTTCAGAAGGAGAAGATGCCATTTAAAATTACAGAAGATGGGGTCCTCAGATATCGAGGACGATTATGTGTGTCTAATACTGCAGGGCTGCATCGGCAGGTTATGGTAGAAACTCACCATTCTTGTTATTCTATCCATCTTGGAGCGACAACGATGTATCATGACATCAGGGAAGTGTATTGGTGGGACAAAAAAAATGATATAGCAGAATTTGTTGCCCAGTGTCCTAACTATCAGCAGGTTAAGATTGAGCATCAAAAACACAGTTGATTATTGCGGGCTATGGAGATTCGGACTTGGAAATGAGAAGTAATCAATATGGATTTCATCGTAGGCTTACCTCGTACCAAGCGTAAGTTCGATTCGATATGGGTGATTGTCAATAGGCTTACAAAGTCAGCCTATTTTCTGCTCGTTAGGACTACATATTCCTTATAGGATTATGCAAGACTTTATATTAAGGAAATAGTACGACTGCATGGTGTCCTTGTATCAATTATCTCGGATAGAGGAGCTTAATTTATAGCTAACTTCTGGAAGTCCTTCAAAAAAGGATTGGGGACTCAAGTAAGTCTTAGTACAACATTTCATCTCCAGACAGACAGACAAGTTGAGCGTACTATTCAAACACTAGAGGATATGTTACGAGCTTGTATAATAGACTTCAAAGGTAGCTGGGACGATCATCTTCTGCTTATTGAGTTCGCGTATAATAATAGCTACCATTCCAGAATTCAGATGGTTCCATGTGAAGCTCTTTACAGAAAGAAGTGTAGGTCACCTATAAGTTGGTTCGATGTTGGAGAATCTAAATTACATGGGCCAGACCTGGTTCAACAAGCCATAGAAAAGGTAAATCTTATCTGGGATTGACTATTTCGTCAGAAGTCATATTCTAACGTGCAACAATGAGAGTTAGAGTTCAGGGTGGATGACTGGGTATTCTCAAAGGTGTCACCTATGAAGGGTGTGATGATGTTTGTCAATAAAGGCAAACTTAGCCCAGGGTATATTGGGCCTTATATGATCATACAGAGAGTGGGTCAAGTAACTTATGAGTTAGAATTACCCTCATAATTAGAGTTTGTCCATCCGATTTTTTACATATCTATGTTATGAAAGTGCATTGGAAATCCTACCAGAGTAGTTCACACGAATGATGTACAAATTACAGAAAACTTATCATACAAGGAAATTTCGGTTGTCATCCTAGACCGACAAATCCGTAAGCTACAAAATAAGGAGGTAGCCTCCGTAAAAGTACTTTGGAGTAACAACAAGGTGGAAGAAATGACTTGGGAGGCCGAAGAAGACATGAAGTCTAGATATCCCTACTTATTTCCTCCTCCAGAGAAGGTTTCGACTGAGACATCATAACCATAAGGTACGTGTATAAATTCTTGTGTTAGTTATTATCGTTGGTCATGTGAGGCCATTGTCTTTATTCATAATTATGATCCTGTATGGAGTTGGGTTATTAAGATTCTACAGGGAGAGTTGGTAGTGGTGTTGTTAAAAAGGCGATCCTGCCAAAGTTATATAGATCTCGAGGAGTTGAACATTTGAGGACGAATGTTGCTAATGGGGAGAAAGATGTTACATCTCGCATTTTCGTATACTAAAAGTTTCATCTTCAGTTAATTGGCATAGACTCGGGGATGAGATAATCTTAACGTTAACATATTTACATTATCTATAACAAGTGATAAATAATTATTATGAAGGATAAAGGGGTTCCCGGATTAAAGAAAATGAATTTTGTTGAAAGTGGCCAATTTGTAATAAAATATGGATCGAGCGATAATACCCAATAATTATGAACAAGTACCGTGCAAGGTACCATATGACCACGGTAGTATAATATATAAAGTATATTAAAAATAAATAGAATTTTAAGTAATTCGGGACAATTTTTAAATTATACAGGTAATTGATTAATTACCGGGTAACGGGAGATTAACCAGTTAACTAATAAATATGTAAAGAATACTAATCTTCACCCACTGTCCACGTGGCATAGGGCCACCAATTTAAAGGATAACTCATAACAATGGTAAATAGGTGTCTACACCTAAGGAAATTAAAGTCTAATTATGAAGATAAGAATTAAAAGTCTTATCTCCTTGTAGGAATCTGAACAAACCTTGTGATATAACAATTTATCCATTCAAAAGTTACAAACAGAAACAACTTCAACAAAGACTTCAAACGTTAGAACAAAACATTTAGATTGCATCTCATTTTGTCTTTGGTCTTAAAGCCAGAAACGCTAGAAGCAGAAGGTCCTCCTTTTTTTTTTGGCATGGTCCATATAATACTGAAGAAACGAGAAAACACACAGTTTTCATAAATTACTCTATTCATAGAAATAGTAGGGGTGTCTATATTCTTGATTCCCCACAAAAATTATTATTATTTTCTGTTCATGGGTCTCAGAATAATACGCAGTTGAAAAAGTTTATCCGGAAGGAATGTTGAGATCATTACGTATTTTTCATGCATTTCACTCATTTATACATGTGCATTGACCCATGAAAAGATGGCGTAATATACGCGTATATATGTATATGGGATATGGGAAAAGGTTACAGCGTTATATACGCACCACCACCTGATTAGCTGGTATATGTTGATTATGTTGCTCATAGTGGCCGAGACGATATGATGGCAAGCCCTCAGTGGCTTGATGATATTATTACACTCATACCTATGCATGAAACGACATTTATATGCACGTGTATGACATTATAAACGTTTCAGAATTTATAAAGATATTCATATTTAAATATGTGTTTCTTTATTCCATGTTTCATCTATGTCTTTTACGTACTAATTTTCATACCTTACATACTCAGTACATTTTTCGTACTGATGCCCTATTTCACGGGGCCTGCGTTTCATGCCCGCGGATGCAGGTATGCAAGCTAATGGTCCCCCTTCTTAGGATCCTTGATCACCGATAGTTGGCGTGCTCCACTTGATCCGGAGCTGCTTTTGATTTTGGTGCGATATGTTTATATATATATATATAACGTGGCTCAGTCCCGTCTTTGTACAGTTATGTTTCTATTAGAGGTCTGTCGACAGTATGTCTAGTTGGGATGTATGTGGCCTTGTCGACTTTCAGTTATTGGATGTATAGTTGTCTATAACAGCCTTGCCGGCTCGCCCCCTGTATTCTGCATATATACGTACATATGCCTTGTTGGCAGGTCTCCTTTATATATGTTATGTTTGCAATTCCGCAGATGTTATACAGGTTCATATCCTAGACGTATGCTTAGGGGAGTTTGACAGGTAGGACTCAGGCACCCATCGTGGCCCATTGGTTTGGGTCGTGACAAAAACTCTATTGTAACGCCCCGCAGTATTATGTCGATGTTATGCTCTACAGTAATATATTACGATGATGCTACCCTCTGCAGTAATATATTACGATGACATTATGCCTTGTAGTATTACATTACGATGATGTTACGCTTCGCAGTATTAAGTAACGACAGTATTGCACCCAGCAGTATTACATTACGGTGATGTCACGCTTTCCAGTATTAAGTTAGGACGATGTTGCACCCTGAAGTATTGTACGTTGAATTTGTCGTAAGATAATTGACATCAGTCCAAGTAAAAGATTATTTAGAGATTATAAGGATTATGCTATTTCACAAGTGATTAGTAAATTCTTGAAGGTGAAAGGGGGAGCAAGTCAAAGAAAATGAATTTTATCCAAGTTTGGCATTTTGGGGTAAAATACAGTCCAAGCTAAAATACCCAATATTTATGGACTAGTGTCATACAAGGTACTACATGACCATAATAGTAAGGTGTATAATGTTAAAAGTAAGTAATATTTTAAGTAATTTGAAATAATTCCTAATTGTGAGGATAATTGGGTAATTGTGGATTTTTAAGTGGGAGATTAATTTGTAAATAGATTTTTTTGGATAAGTCTTGAACGGGACAACTCCCCCCCCCCCCAACGTGGCAGCCCCCTAAGATCAATCATGTGACTCTTAAAATCACATAAAAGATGGCAAAATATGGAGTAGTGTTTGGCCAACTAAGCCATAAAATAGGGCCCATTTCCAAAAGCTTAAGAATGTCATTCTAAATCATTTTTGAATCTCTACAATGAGAAAGGAACTTCAGCAACTCATTAGAAACATTACTTCTCAAAGTCACTTTCTAATCCAAGATTTTCATTCCAAATAGCAACATTGTTGTTAAGTTCTTAAGGAAAGGCCAAGATTTTCTTTGCATAGCTACGTGATTGCTTCGAGCTTTTCATATGACTTGTTCCGTATGTTGTCGCAATTAATGTGTGTTAAAGGAATTTTCAAGAGAATCGGTTCAGGTATGTTAAGGCTATCACTTCTTTCTTTTCTGCATGATCCATACGATACGAATGAAACGTGCAAATGCACAAATTCCATAAATTACTCTATTCATAGAAGTATTAGAAATATCTATGTTCTTGAATTTCCATGTGTCATAATATTTTATCATCTGCTCATGGGTCTCAGAAAAATACGAAAGTTGAAAAGAGTTTACTTTATGATATTACTTAAAGGTAAAATGGTCTTATGACATTTTGAAAGATTTTGTTAACTTAATTTTCATGCGTTGCATTCATGTATATTGACCCATGACCAGATGGTGTTATATATATATATATATATATATATATATATATATATATATATGAGATATGGGAAAGGTTATGGCGTTATATATGCACCACCACCTGATCAGCTGGTATATGTTGATGATTTTGCCCATAGTGGCCAAGATGATATGATGGGATGCCCTCAGAGGCTGATGATGTTATGAAACATGTACCTATGTACGACATGACATTCATATGCATGACGCTAAAAGTATTTCATAATTTACAGAGTTATCCAGACTTACAGGTTGAGTGTCATTTACTCTATATTTCCTCCACGTCTGTTATGTGCTTATTTATGTACCTTACCTACTCAGTACATTATTCGTACGGACGTCCCTTTTGCTTGGGGATGCTGAATTTCATGCTCGTAGGTCCCGATAGATAGGTCGAGATCCCTCCAAGTAGGCTATCAGCTCAGCGGAAGATGTTGGTGCACTCAATTTGCTTCGGAGTTACTTGTACTCTCAGAGATCCTGACCTTTATGACGTTTTTGTACTCTCAGAGGCTTGTAGACATATGTCATGTATGTGAAAGATTGTACGGCCTTGTCGGCCTATGTTTTAAGTTTATAAATGATCATGCTGGCCTATTAGGCCCTTATGTCACGTGTATATGATGATGTAATAAGAAAGAATACGTTATGTTGGTACTCGGTTGAGTAAGGTACTGGGTGCCCATCGCGACTCATCAATTTGGGTCGTGACGACTTAGTCTCTCTTTCTCAAGTAGAGACTAAGTCATAAAGACATGAATTAGTGTTTGCAACCACTAATTCTATAGTTCTAGCAAGAATTAGGCTAAATATCACTAACCCATACACATTCAAGCCCTAAAATTCAATACCCATCAAATACTCACACTAGGGTTGGGTTATAACCCTAGATATGGGTTTAGCTACTCATGGAAATAACAGAAATTGAGGATAAAAAGAAGATAAAATTCATAATGCTAAATTAAAATATAAAAATATAATGTCAAAAGATGAATCTAGTACAAAATTTCGAAAAACATTAAAGTCAGTCGTCTCAGGTGCTCCTCTAATACATAACATAACCTAAAAAATTCAAAAAGATCTATTTATACTAAGATGAAATTTCCGGATGAAATACCCCTGCGGAGATTGTGCGGTCGCGTAATTCTGACCGCGATCAGCGTTCACCAAATCTGGATCTAGGTTGAGATGAGTTTTGCGGGCCACATAATTTCAATCGCAGTCGCGTAATGGACTTCTGAGGCTGCGTAATTCTGACGCAGACCGCACTTCCTTCTTTATCTCAAGTTGTGAGCTCTCTGAACTTCATGCACCGCGGTCCATATAATTTCATTCGCGGTCGCCGGGAGGCTTTCACGGCCGCACATTTCTGGCATGGACCTCGCTTGTCATTTGGCCTGAAAATACAACTTTCTGAATCTCCCTTTCACGGACCGCATATTTCTGATCGCGGCCAGGTTGTGGATTCCGCGGCCGCATAATATTTGTGTGGTCCACATTTCAGATCTCTTGGCCTAGTCTTGGTTTTTGTTCAAGTTTTGACTCTTTTATGAGTTGATTATAACTCCTTTTGCTTATTTTGAACAATTCCTGCAAGCAAGCATATTACATTAGTTTCTGGGAATACCTTCACACATTTTCGACTCAAAACACAAGTAAAAGAGAGCAAATAATAGGTTAAAATCTATACTTATCAACTCCCCCAAACTTAAGTTTTTGCTTGTCCTCAAGCAAATAAGGTAATTCCCACCTCCACTAAAACAGAAGGATATTTTAGCAGCCCTAAGGTGAATAAATCATGCATCAATTGGGACTAACAATTACCCTCAATACAAATGAATTACCAACAACATAATGCTTTGTCCTTTTGGGTACCATAGTTTTATTGTGACACTAGAGCATCAAGAGTTGACTTAATTTTGCCAAGGAAGCTTGCTCTATTATTTAGGTCATTGTGGAACCCAAATTCCTTCTCCTCTACTCACCATAAGCAGATCTCACTTTAGAATTGTAACACTCAAAACAAGGATTGTGAAGAAGTACGCTCATCTCATTCAAAGGAATTTCACAAGACCAGCTCTAAGCACCATAAGCTTGCCTCTTATATAAATCACCACTAATTTAAGCTCACTCAACTCGAAAACATATAGGGCTTTTGTGGGAATGTAATGAAGGTTTTTGGATATAGGTAGGATTTATCGGCATATGAAGGTTTCATCTTTCCTTAAGCACTCCATTTTCTCATTTCGGCTCATACTTTCTTGACTCTTTGAGACATTTTCTTCTTCCTTAGGGAACTAGAGAGACACATTGTCACTCTTTCTTGCTCATGATAATAATTTTTCTCCTTTTCTAATCATTCCATGTCTTTCATCATTGCTTTCTTTAAATCCCTTCACTTTTCTATCTTATTCACTTTTTTTTTTGACATATTTCTTTTTGGCTTTTCTTTTTTTTTCTTTTTGCCATCCCTTTTCTTCATTTATTTTTGTTCTTTTTACCTTCTATCACTTTCACATTCCTTGTCTCTCCCCGAAACTTATGCTTTTTCCGCTTGTTTATCAAGAATTCTAAGGAAAAATCGAGTGCCAAGAGAGGGTCATCATAGAATGGATAAAGGCTTGTAAAGTGGTTATTGAAAGGAAAAGGGCTTCAGCTCAAAGGGGTTGACTAGGGATATCATATTGGTAGTCTACGGAAGCTTTCAAGTTTCAAATTGGATCAAGGAGAGCCTACAATCCTTTCTCAAGTCAAGATATACTTAGAATGTCGCCTAGACAAACATTCAGGGCAAGTTTTAGACTTATTGGCACAAAACTTGGACTTGCAATTCAATACCTCACCTCTCAAGCTGCTGGATTGTTATAGAGACAGAGTCGAGGGCCCACAACAACCCTAGCTAATATCGAACATCACAATGGCTCAAAGAAACCACTCGATGATTGTTTTAGTCAATACAAGAGTCCAAAGGTCACAACTAGAACTATCCTTTACCAATCAACTTGTTTATAACTATAAGGTCGAAGGTAAATGTGTTCATACCAAGTGAAGCCTTATTGAGAAACTTATATTCATTAATATTATTTACACCAAAACATAAAAAATGGATTCAATCCCTTAAGAAGGTTGTCTCCATCGTTGGGAAGAGACAACCGGTTCACACAACATCCACCTTTGGAAAAAACCGTGACATTAAGAAAATCAAAGTCTTATTGTTCATAATAAATGTAAAAGAAGAAGCTAACAACTTAAAAAGAAGCTACTAAAGGAAATAAGAAGCTACACTAATAAGGGAAAGTAACGAAAGAAGTTATGAAGTAAACTACGGAAATTAAACTGAATTTATACAAACTTTAAGTAAAGCGATATATACATAAATGGAATTGAATATATATATTAAATGATAAAAATATATACATACTAAATGTGAAAATGACTAATATATACATACCAAAAGTAAAAATAATGAATAAATACATACCAAAAGTGAAAATATAGATAAGTAAAGATAAAGAAAAATAGTGTACTGGTTATTACATACCAAATGTCATAAATCAAGATGGACCACCCCCCAAATGAAAAGATGGCATTGTCCTCAATGATAATAATCAAATAAGAATAGGGAAAATGGGTTAGAGATTGTCCTCAATGATAATAATCAAATAAGAATAGGGAAAATAGGGTAGAGATAAGAAAACTCCCTATGTGGTCTCTGTCTGCATCGAGTCCTCAACCTAAATATTGTTCTCAGCATCTTCTAACAATATCTCCTCATCCTCTGACTAGGGGACTACAGGGTTGCTGAGCATCTGAATCAGCTCCTCAGCAGTGTGTGATGTTGTAGCTGGCTCCTCGGACTGGCCGGCTGATGCCCCTGGTGCCTCATGCTCTGCTACATCTGGTGCTGGGACTATATCATCCATGAGAAGGTACATAGGCAAATCACTCGCATGTGCAATATTCTCCACCTCCTTAGCCAACTTCCCGGCCGATTCCTTTTAAGTCTTTTTTAGCCTTCTCACCTGCTTCCCCAAACTCCTTGATCACCTTCCCATGTGCTTCAAAAGACTCCCTGATCTTCTTCTGGTCATCCAAAATCTTCTTCTGATTGTCTAGAATCTTCATCAATGAGTCCTCCACTGATGAAGGTACCTGAAGCTCTGTTGGGACTAAAGTCTGTGCTGCCACTACACTGGATATGGCAGACAACATTGTGGTAGCTGTTGAGACTGGACAATGTCTGGGAAACCCTCAGTACAGTCTGAGGGTAGGTAGAAGATGAAGTCACTAACAATGGCACTGAAAATGGAAGAGGCATGGCTACTGTATGAGGCGAAATCAGAGGGTCCAATTTCTTGCTGTTAATTCGTTTCAGTAGAACACCTCGAGGCCTTGAGGTTGCGAAGCTGTGACCAATTTCCCTCCCTCGAAGCTCATCGAGGCCCGGCCTAAAGGGAATATTGCTCAAGGCTAGAGTAAAAATGAGGAATTCCCAAGGCACGCAGCTAAGTCTTACAAATTCGTCCTGCCCGGAACCTGTATCAAGGTGTCACGTCTAGCCATCACATCTCCATACCTTTACCATTAATACATTTTGTACTATGTTGGGATTCACCTTCTATATAAAGGGGATCCTTACCATTTTGTAGGAGGGTTGTTGTTTCTACATCTATTCTATACGAGATAAATAATAACTTTTTCTCTCTTTTTTCTCTCTAACATATTCTCCCGACACTATCGCTCTTACTTATTACTTTTATACTTGTTCTTCATTTATTGCTAGTCACTGGCCATAAAGAGCCTCCCTTAATTATATCCTAACTGTTAGACCTTTCCATATTATCCCCGATAGCCCGAGTCCGAGCCCAGGCATCGACCTCGAGGCCCCCCATCGGTTAGTCCGAGGCCGAAATAGCTAACCCCTCGGTTTGGTTATAACTCGACTTTAGTTTGGATTTTCTCTTTAAACTTCACATACCTAGCATCAATTGCATAACAACTAGCATAAAAATAGATTACGTATTTTTAGAGTTCCATCAAAAAATTTAATTGTTATTACCAATTTCACGGTAAACCGTTTGGTGCCCACCATAGGCTAAAAATAATAGTGATTATTTTCTTGCTGGTTTCGTTACACAACGCAAGTTATCTTTCACACTTTTCTTGTCCAAGATCTTCGATTTCAAGTCAAAATATCTGGCTCGGTGAACAGAGTTGAGAACGACAACTTTGAAAACCATGGAGAAAACGGTGTGGCTATTCCAATTGTTGTCACGCCACCATAGAACCCAGATAACGCACCTAGACCAATTCCAGCAGACGCGGGTTTGCAAAACGCACAGCAGGTCGACGAAAACCTCACACACCGAGAGGAGCATACAACATGGCGACCAACAGGAAGACCAAAAAACCCCGGCTCGGGAAGGACGGGAAGTTAGCCTTCATGTTATTTTTGAAATATTGCAGGCACAACTGCTGGCTATCACTCAGCTGCAAAGCCACTCGAAGACTCCCAGCACAGTAGCACCGAAAGCTACTCCCCCGACCGAACAGGTATCGGAGAGATCGAGCAACAACGGATCGGTAGCCGATCCTGCCATCATAAAAATGCTTGAGGACCTCACCAAAAGGATCGAGTCAGGCGAGAAAATAATAGCAGCTAACGACAAGAAGGTCGGAACCTATAACTTCAGGATTGACCAAATCCTGGGAGCACCCCCGGTCCTTTGAGGTGTAGATTTGAAGAAGTTCGTGCAACGGACATTCGCAGAGGAAGCAGTTTTGAAACCCATTCCAAAAACAATAGGACCTCAGATCCCAACAAATATGTCACTACCTATACGTGCGCAGTAAAGGGCAACGACATAAAAAATGATGAGATCGAGTCCATCTTACTGAAGAAGTTCGGAGAAACACCCTCGAAGGGGGCCATGATGTGGTATCACAACCTAGCTCCCAACTCCATAGACTCATTTACTATGCTAGCGGACTCCTTCATAAATGTACACGCCGGTGCCATCAAAGTGGCAACAAGGAAGTCCGACGTATTTAAGATCAAGCAGAGGGAGAATGAAATGCCGCGGGAATTCGTATCTCGCTTCCAAACGGAACGAATGGAATTGCCCCCGGTCTCCGACGACTGGATGATGCAGGCTTTCACTCAATGCCTGAATGAATGAAGCTTAGTGGCCTCAATGCAGCTGAAAGAGAATCTAATCGAGTATCCCGTCATAACCTGGTCGGACGTCCACAACCGGTATCAGTCAAATATCATGGTCGAGGTTGACCAAATAGGAGCCCACCCCCCCCCCCCGAGCTCAATATATTCAAGCAGACTCCTGATGAACGAGTCAAAATCGAATAGAGAGAGGTATCAGTCGTGCCCCAAAGATAGGAAGAATGCCCCGAGACGCAACCTGCCTCGCAATAATTGATTTGTGAATCGGGGATAGAACCCTTAGGGACTCATCAATAGAGCCGGATTCGACAGGGACACGGGGACACGGGGCCAACAGGGGCACCTCGCCTATTGGAATACAACTTTAGCGTCGATGTATCGTACATCGTGTTTTCCATCAGTAAAATCAGGGACGCCAAATGGCCCAGGCCTATTCAGTCGGATCGTTCCCAGATGAATCACAACTTAGTATGTGAACCTCATAATACGCACGGCCATAGGACCGATGATTGCCACCAGCTCCGATATGAAATAGACCAGGCAATTGAATAAAGGTCACCTCCGAGAATTTTTGAGCGATTAGGCTGAAATTCAGTTTCAAGAAAGAGAGGCGGCCAAGAAGAAAAAAGCAAATGAGCTACAACATTTTATCCACATAATATTGGGGGGCGTCGACACTCCCCAAGAACCCGTGATGAGAAGGACAAAAATAACCATCACTAGAGAAAAGCGAACCCGGGGATATGTACTAGAAGATGCCCTCACATTCGACCAGGAGGACTCCGAAACCTCATCCCAACCTCACAACGATGCACTGGTAACCTCTTAACTCGTTAATTCATTTCAAGTAAAACATGTGCTCGTGGATCCAGGTAGCTCGGCCAACACTATCAGGTCGAGGGTAATAGAGCAGCTCGGACTACTAGATCAAATTTTGCCCGCCTCTCGAGTCCTTAACGGATTCAACATGGCGATTGAAACAACAAAAGGAGAGATCACTCTCCCAGTCAGCATGGCCAGCATGACCCAAAATGTCAAATTCCATGTCATTGAAGGAGACATGAGATACAATGCCATATTCGGGAAACCGTGGATACACTGCATGAGAGCGGTACCATCCACCCTCCACCAAATGATGAAATTCCCGACAGAGGATGGGGTTAAAACCATCTATGGGGAACAACACGGGGTAATGGAAGTGTTCGCGGTACGTGACATAGAGCCGACACCAATATCTCCATTCTCAAAAGAGCCAAAGGATAATCAAACTACGTCTTCGGCTAAGCCCGATTAAACAAAATGGAGGACCATACCGAGTCCTCGCTACGAACAATAGGGACACATCAGACCTCGAAACATCGTCGGCGCATCCCACGATAAGGTAAGACCACCTCCCTTTTTTTATTATTTTACACTAACCCATATGCAGGCGCCCGATCAGGGCAGTCAAAAGAGATAACCTAACCCGAAGATATCAAGGCCTTAAAAGCATCCGTTGCACTCTTTTCCTTCGGCCAACCTTTTGTCCTATAGAGGAATTCACCGGCAAGGTTTTTGACGAGGCAATACCTACATGCTACTTAAGGGGGATCCAACAAGTATTCAAGGCTTCTTTTGCAATCAACCCCGAACACTGGAGGGAATACTCGCAAAAAGTCATCTATTCGGAAAAACCAAGGAACGCCGAGCAAGGTTCCAGTAGGAAATAATGTACTTGGCCAAAGGGTTAAATGAACCGTGTCCGTAAAAGCCGGACCCACGGCAACAAAACGACATGTACTTGTGCCAAGCAATCAAATAATGTCTTTTGCAAAAGCATCTCATACTCCAAAGGAAACTCAACATTGTCACAGCAAGGATCCCTCCACCGAGGATGCCCTGAAATACTTAGAGACTGGCGACATCAACTCGGCACCCGCATGACCTCAGGGTCGGAACCCCAAACTCATAATCCCTCAATGAGGCAGCACAAAAATCACGAAACATCTCTAGGAAAGAAAAACATCGCGAATACTCGGAGACTGGCGCCATGACCTCAGGGTCAGAATCTCCAAAATCGTAAGCCCTTAATGAGGTTATTCCGAGCTTGCAAGTAATAGTTCCCAAGCCTAAACAAACCTAATGACTTAGAGACTACTGCCAATCGCCATTCATTAAAAAACCAAGGTCGTAAGACCCTGAGCGGGCAGATTTAGTCTCGTAAAACATGTACCGAGTATCAACAACACCAATTGTAAGACCTCAAGGAAGGCATGAATCATACTCGTACTGATTATCAACAACACAAATTGTAAGACCTCAAGCTAGGCATGAATCATACTTGTACCAAGTATCAACGAAAACTGTAAGACCTCAATCAAGGCATAAATCATACTCATACCGAGTATCAACAACACAAACTGTAAGACCTCAAGCCAGGCATGAATCATACTTGTACCAAGTATCAACGAAAACTGTAATACCTCAAGCAAGGCATGAATCATACTTGTACCAAGTATCAACAAAACTATAAGACCTCAAAAAACATGAAAATTTTGTAAGACCTTACTACAGGCATAAACTCAATCCCAAAGTTTAGGCTATATATCACATTTGTAAGACGCTCGAAAGGGCATACCCTCAATATAGATGCTTAAACTACTACACTCGAGACCAAACTGGCTCATGCCAAACACAAATGACTACATTCATACGGCTGTACATGCCGAATTAACACGACTCGGGGATGCCCGACCGTCACTACAAAATTATAGGCCATTACTTCGAATCTACTTCGAAAATAACCAGCTAAACAGGCTACCTTCGACAGGTAAAAGAGCTTCGACCATATCAGCTCCAAATCACAAGGCTTGGAGCCATTCAACCTACGAGCCAAACCTTCCCAGGTGCTCGAACATCGCCACAAACGACTTGAAATCGAGGTTCTTCCTAAACAGACGATGGGTCAGGCAAAATCATTTTAAAAGTCCTTAACGAAAGGAAAATAAAGCCTACATAAAAGGTCGCAACAACCAAAAGCGTAAGAGCCATTGTTGCCAGCCTAATTAGCCCCAGGTCCACACACACTAAAAGGTCACAACGATCAAAAGCGTAATAGCCATTGTCACCAACTTAAAATTTGAAAGCTTGAGGGTCAAAATGAGCTCGAGTGGTAACCCAATTCGGAGACTGGACCCAAAATAGTTTACTATACATGCCTAAGGGCAAAGTGTAAGATCCATTGTTGCCAGCTTAATGAGCCTCAGGGCCGCGCATATAAAAGGTCATTTCGACCCAAGGTGTGAGAGCCATTGTCGCCAGCCCATGCAAACACAAAAGCTTGAGAGTCGAATGATCTAGAGTCGAAGCTCGATTTGGAGAATAAACACAAAATAGTTGAGTAAAAGCATGAGATCTCTAACGCCAGCTTACACTAAAGATATCATATATAAAATGGCAAAGTCTATGCCCCGCCACTAAGGGATATGGCCTATCAGCCTCATCTTCACTCTTCTCAGCATCGGACAGGAGTGACCGAGAACCACGCTCGTCCACCCTCGCTCGTGCCAACTCTTTCAGGAGAACAAAACCCCTAGCACCGATCTCCTCGAGAACCCTTCTTCGGGATCTGTAATGAGCATATTCTTTGATCCTCTCTTCACAATCGATGACCCTCTTCAACTCGGCTTGGGCATCGGTAGCATCCTTCAAATAAATTGCCATCTCCTGATCAGCCTTAGTCCGACTGAGTGCTACTTCGGTCCGAGCATCAATGATCTCACCCCTGACCATCTAAAGTTCGGATTCGAGCTTCGGGATCATATCCGCTTAAGCTAAAGTGTTATCACGAGCCAAGCGGAGTTGGACCTTGAAGGCAGGAATTTTAGCGAAGGCACCTTTCTCCTCTGAAGCTTGAGCCTACACCCGAGCTCTTAGCTCGCCACAGTCATTCCTGATTTGGTCTGCTTCACCCATAAGGCATTCCAGGGCCTCCGTCTTTTTCTGTAGATCGGATAGGCAAAGAGTTAACCTGAGAAGTTAAAAAGCGAAACACGTACTCGCCAAATACGGGAAGTGTGCCAAATAGCTCTCGTAATTCGAGCTCTGGTATGCCTCATATCGCCGGTGTGCCAACTCATCTTCCTTCTCCTCACAAAGGAGCCCATAGGACCTACCCTCATCTAGAGCTTTCCAGAGCCTAGCCCTATGACGGAGCAGCTTAAACCTAATCATGTCAAAGGCCTACAAAAGAAAAACTCAATAAGGGAGGGAAGACATGAGATCTGGAAGGCCTGTGCCAAAGCTCACCGCAAAGTGAAGTCGGTAGACTTCCTTGAAGGCTGAGCATACCTCTGTTAATCTAGTACCCTCGGCCCTGGAAGAATTAACCCCGGTCGAAGCATTATCGCTCGGAGGAACCACCTCTCCAGAACTAAAACTTTGGGTGCAGCAGGCTCGGACGATGTTTTGTCCTCAAAGACTCGGCCCCATTTTGCCCAGCTGTGAGCGCAATCGCACTACAAATACATATCCCGTTTATTATTGTCGTCCTTTAGCTCGGAAGCTAGCAATCCCTCCCCCTCTCTGTAGGAGCACATCCTCGCCCTTAGAGACCCTCTAATACCTACGACGGCAAGATTAATACATGAAAATGGAAAAATGTCTTCCCAAATGTACTAAGGACAAGGAAAAGGCAGTATACACACATACAATGATATTTTGCTTCCCATCTGCCCCAGGACACAGCTCGCCACCTACGCTCGTCACAAGTCGAATTGGGTGCCAGCTTCCGGACCCAACCAGGTAGATTAGGAACTTTGCATAGCGCCCATGAAATTGCTACAGAAAAGGAGGAAACATGATTACTAAACTAGCTTCCACCATGAGCAAATCTGAGAAAGCACGAGACGGTCCACTCATGCATATAATTCCATTCCACTAGGAATGGCATAATCTCCATGGGAATAACGTCAGTCGTCTGGTCCCGGACAGATCAACTAATCCACTCTCGATCTCAATCTTCCCCATCATTAAAAACAAAAGGCATAGATGAACGGCACCGCGAGGTTAGCAGACCTCGATGATGAAAGGGCCGGTACAGCCTGACAAGATGACTGAGCGTGAATTGCCCTGCCTTCTCCGCAAAGAACCTCATCATCAGCACTATTCACCAAAACGACGAATGTATCTATGCCAAAGTAACTCGATACTTTAAACAGAAATCGAGCACGACCCTATCAAGGGGGACCAGTGCGAAAGGGTACAAGTGCACGTTCAAAAATCCATTGGCAAGGTCCGTGATACCCTCATTCGGGGGAAGCACCTGTAACCCTACCCCTTCGCCCCATATGTAGTCTCTCCTCACCAACCCAAGGTGCTCCTCTCTTATCAAAGACATAGTCTTCAAGGTAAACTCCCGTGGATCCTGAGCGCTAGGAGTGGAACTCTGCCCTCTCTGCAGGGCAGACCCTAAAGTAGTAGTCATGGCTACGGCAAGACTAGAGAGCTAAAGCGAGAACCTACACAAAATGTGGGGATACGGCAACGGTCTGCCTAACCGAGATAGGCCCCGAGAGGCCAATAACTTCCATGCAAGTCCCAAGGTGGTACCCGACCTTGAGGGCCTCTATCAAAAGGAAGTTGGGCTTCAAAAGGCCAATAACATCATCTCCAATCCTGAGGTGGTACTCGACCTCGAGGATCTCCATCAAGAAGAAGTAAGGCTCTAAGAAGCCAGCAGCATCATCTCCAGTCCCAAGGTAGTACCCGACCTCGAGGACCTCCATCAACAAGAAGTTAGGCTTTAAGAGGCCAGTATTATCGCCTCCAATCTCAAGATGATACCTGATCTCGCGAACCTCTTCCAGGAAGGGAAGTTGGGATCCAGACAGCCTTCAGCACTATGATAGAGTTCGAGAGGGTATCCGACCTCGAAAGTTCCTCTCAAGAAGAAAGTAAGCACTTCGAGCTCCGTCCATGAGGGCTCAACCATAGGACACCGCCTAAATATGGGTAACCCTTCCTAAGAGACCTATCTACAATGCCTTAAAAGGTTATTTACATCAAGTTCTAAGTAAATCTCCAGGTAACTGAAGCTGACCTTCACTCAGAGACCACTCTCAAAAATATCAAGGTTCGATGCGCTATCTTCATGAGACTCGAGGGCCCCGATGACCCGAGTCTATCGGAGCGCTTCAAACTTGGTCCGAGGAAAAACGGTGGTCTCGAAAAGGAGCCATTCCTATCAACCAAAGACAGACATGTACAATTGATGCGTTTTTGAAAAATTGAATCAACGGCGGTACTGTCACTTTAAAGAACAGGAACCGACACCACATTGAATTGCGTCGAAAAGACAAGTCCATGGGATGTCCCGGTTATCGTGAAAACTCACGCCATAGGTTGAATCATCGGCATGACATTATCATGGGAAGCGCGAGGAGTCATGCATCAGAATTGCTTCCCATTTCTTCATTCTAGGAAACGCAGAGACTATCTGTATGCGGCGAAATCAGAGGATCCAATTTCTTGTTGTTAATTCGTTTCAGAAGAACACCTCGAAGCCTCGAGGTCGCGAAGCTGTAACCAAGTTCCCTCCCTCAAAGCTTATTGAGGCCTAATCTAAAGGTTATGTCGCTCAAGGCTAGAGTAAAAATGGGGAATTCCCAAGGCACGTGGCTAAGTCTGACAAATCCGGAACCTGTATCAAGGTGTCACGTCTAGCCATCCCATCTCCATACCTTTACAATTAATGAATTTTTACTATGTTGGGATTCCCCTCCTATATAAAGAGGATCCTTACCATTTTGTAGGAGGGTTGTTGTTGCTCCAAATATTCTATACGAGATAAATAATAACTCTTTCTCTCCCTTTTCTCTCTCTAACATATTCTCCCGACACTATCACTTTTACTTATTACTTTCATACTTGTTCTTCATTTATTGTTGGTTATTGGCCATAAAGAGCTTCCTTTAATTATATCTTAACTATTAGCCCTTTCCCGATTATCCCCAATAGCTTGAGCCTAAGCCTAGGCATCGACCTCGAGGCCCTCCATCGATCAGTCCGAGGCCCGAATAGCTAACCCCTCGATTTGGTTATAACTCTACTTTAGTTCGCATTTCGTCTTTAAACTTCACATACCTGCATCAACTGCTTAACAACTAGTATAAAAATAGATCACGTATTTTTAGAGTCCCATCAACAAATTTAATTGTTATTACCATTTTCACGGTAAATAGTTGCTTCTTCGGTAGAAGTACCAGTGGTTTTGGAGGGCTCGGCAACTAATCTTGTGGCCACTACCCCTAGCTCTTCAGACTGGCCTATGAAGGTAGTGGCTTTACCCTTTAATTTAGGGTTGTCCGGCCCCTGTAGGGTATACCATGAGAAAGTCTTTTTAGCATTCATCTCTACATCAAAGTGTCTCGGCTCAACCCCTTGGTCTTTGAAGTACTCAGTCAGGAGGTTGGGGTAGGGATAAGATCATTCTTCTTTCTGCACTACATTGGATATCTTGTAGGACATCAGGTTACCTACAATGATAGGATATCCATCCATGATAGAAGCTACCAATATTGCTCGGGAAAGTGGAAGGACATGGTCATGTAGGTAAGGGTCAAGACAGCTGCACACGAATGTTTGGCACCCTTTTGCTTCAAAACTAAGGGTGTTTCTGAGGATTGGCACTCCTACTGTGAGCCATACAGGTGTCGACCCCAGAATAGCAAGTAACTCAGCTAGCCATGGGCGAACTACCTCACCCAAAGCTAGCTTCTCCAGGTATTGCACTGCCTCAACCTCCTCAAACCCTACATATCTGTTTAGTGTTTGGCCATTAAACCGAATTTTCACGTCCCGGACCTTCGTCACTTTTGTACCCTTTTTAATGTAGGCAACATTGGCATAAATATTCTTGACAAGGTATTCATTAGCATCATGCAAATGGCCGGAGAACTACTTCCATCCTTTTCTCTCTGAGAATTGCTTTAGGACATTTCGATTGTGTTGGCTCATGTCTTTGATTATGAACTGACGCACAAGGGTGAGCGACCTTTGGGTCCACCATTTCCGAAATTTGGCATAAGCTTACTCACACACAAACCTATCTGCCCACACGTTGGGTTCCTTGATCTAGATAAGTCTCCCACAACTGTATCTCCCGTCATCCGGGATGTTGTCATCATCATCTAAATTGATTGGTACTGAGGTAACATGTGGGGGGGAGGGTTCAGAATCTTCACTTCCCTCTTCCAAACCCTCATATGAACCCTCAGAGGAGGAGGACTCATCAACGAAAAGCAATCTCTCATGGATTTGTTGGGATTGGACTTCCAGTTGTGCCTTCCCGGAGTTTCCTTCAGAAGCGTCCCCAGATGAGACATACTCACTAGTGTCTGAAGTGTCCAAGTACTTTTTGGACTGACAAAGGTATGTTGTATTTGCCCTGACCCCGGCCTTGGGAGGGTTCTGCCATCCCATTGGAACTTTCACCTCTACCTCAGGAACGTACCATTGTCTGCAACATAAAAGTAGTGAAAGTCAGTTAGACATGGTGTTCAACATGAGTTAAAACAGTACAGAGGAAATGATAGACAGTGCATCTTAGAACAGAGTAGCGAAGACCGCACAAAAGTGAGTGCGTCCGCGAACTACCCGTCGCATTTTGCATAAAAGTGAACGCGACCGCGAAGAGACCAAGCTCAGACTACTGGATTTCTGAAGTTGGTCAACCGCGGACCGCACAAAATTAAGTGCGGCCGCAGAAGACCCATTGCGGACCGCATAAAAGTGAACACGGTCGCGAAGACAAATGACTGACTCCCTGAAGTTCAAAAATGCGGTCCGCATAAAATTATGTGCGGACGCAAAATATAGCAAATGTCAGTTCCTCTAAACTAGGGTATTGCGAACAACACAATTTTATATGTGGTCGCATACCCAATCGCAGACTACACAAAAATATGAGCGGCCGCAAAGTTTAACTCGCATCCCACTGGTGAACACCTGATATTAGGGTTTTCACTACTTTAACAAAATTTATGAATATTAACCATGCAAAGCTACTAACCCCAACCCCCATTATGCATTTTAACACTACCCATATGATTCTAAGCAAGATATAAGCATCAATTCGATATTTTGGCATGAATTTAACCCTAGATAAAAAGAAAACTTAAACAAAGAGAAAATAAAAGAAAAGGATGAAGTTAAATCATTGAAAATGAACATTCTAGTAATGAAATGTAGCAAGGAATCACACTTGATGAAAATGGAAGGAGATTGAAAGCAAGAACAATTGCACAGTGCTTTAGGTGTGTGTAAGAAGTCAAGGTTTGTAAAGTGTGAATAGTTTCCAAAAGGTGTAGTTATACTCTAAACCAGTGACCCCATTGACTTACTTGAGTGCGGCCGCAAAATTTTGTCGTGTTCCGCACTCTTTACCTATTTGTAGTTCAGTTGAACCCGGCCCGCGTAAAATTGGCAGCGACCGCGCAAATTGTGAGGACCGTGGAATTATGAACGTGTTTGTGAAGTCTTAAGGAGTTTCAACAGGACAACTTTAGAGAGTTGGATATTTCCATCATTCAGCTGCGCAATCCGTGTCAGATTTGTACGGCCGCGAAGTGTTTGTGTCGTCCGTATAATTTTGACCGCGGTCCGCGAAATTTCACAAATTGGCCACATTTTTCCATGCCAATTTCCTGCACTGCACAACCAATTATTACACACACTTCACAACTAGTTAGTCTAAAATAATTCCTAATCTAAGAAGAAAATCAAAATACAAAAAAAAATACATAGGTTGCCTCCCATGAAGCGCCTGATTTAACGTCGCGGCACGATGCATGTTACCATCATTCACTTGAAATAGATCAATGCCATAGTGTGTCCATCATCAACCTTACCAAGGTAGTGCTTCACTCGGTGCCCATTTACTCTAAAGATCTCACCATTCTTGTTTTTCAAATCTAGAGCAACAAAAGGAGTCACATACATCACTTCAAAAGGACCGCTCCATTTTGACTTTAGCTTTCCCAGAAACACACGTAACCGAGAGTTGAATAAGAGAACAAGGTCTCCTTCTTTTAATTCTTTGTTCCGGATATACTTATCAGGTAGGTACTTCATTTTGTCCTTATACAAGGACAAACTTGAGTAAGCATGGATTTGGAACTCATCAAGTTCATTTAATTGCTCCACCCGAAGATTGGCAGCTTCATCCCACTCTAGGTTTAACTTCTTCAATGCCCACATGGCCTTATGGTCTAATTCCACCGGGAGGTGACATGTTTTCCCAAACGCAACCAATACGAAGACATACCAATTAGAGTCATGTAAGATGGTTCTATAGGCCTATAAAGCATCGTAAAGTTTCCTTGACCAATCAGTCTGGTTTGCATTGACAGTCTTGGATAGAATACTCTTGATCTCCCTATTGGAGACTTCAACTTGTCCACTTGCCTGGGGGTGATAGGGGTTGACACCTTGTGAGTGACACCATACTTGGAGAGCAAAGTGTCAAAGGCTTTGTTTCAAAAATGAGAACCCCCATCACTAATAATGGCCCTTGGGGTGCCAAACCTTGTGAATATGTTTTTCTTCAAGAAAGTCAAAACACTTCGTGCTTCATTGTTGGGCAAAGCCACCGCTTCAACCCATTTGGAAACGTAATCCATAGCAACAAGAATATAGGTGTTCCCACACGAACTCTCAAATGGACCCATAAAGTCAAAGCCCCATAAATCAAAAATATCAATCTCAAGGATGCTGGTGAGAGTCATCTCATTCTTCTTAGAAATCCCATCGGCTCTTTGGCAATCATCACACCGCTTAACGAGCTCGCTAGCATCTTTGTACAAGGTAGGCAATTAGAATCCACAACTTAGAACCTTTGTAGAAGTTCTCGTCCCATCATGGTGACCACCATAAGGCAAGGAATGGAAAGCTTCAGGAATACCGAATCTATTCTTCTGGAACACATCTCCGGATAACACCATCGGTGCAAATTTTGAAAAGATATAGCTCGTCTCAATAATAATCCAAGAAGTCTCATTTGAGCTTCCTTCTTTGGTTTGAAGAGAACTCATTCGGGACAATTTTGCTCCCAAGATAGTTATCCACATCGGCAAACCAAGGCATCCCGGTCAAAGACATGGAAAGGAGTTGTTCATCCGAAAACGAATCATTAATCTCAATGCCATCATGGGGCCTCCCCTCCTCTTCCAAACGGGACAAGTGATCCGCCACTTGATTCTCACTCCATTTTCGGTCTATGATTTCCCGATCAAATTCTTGTAGAAGAAGTACTCACCGCATCAATCTAGCCTTTGAGTCCTTCTTGCTCATCAAATAACAAAGTGCCACGTGTAACAATCACTTTGGTACCCATGAGGTACGGGAAGAACTTTTCCATAGCAAAGACAATGGCTACGAGTTCTTTCTCAATCACTGTATAGTTGGCTTGGGAATCGTTCATGGTCTTACTAGCATAGTATACCGGATGGAATATCCTGTCGATCCTTTGCCCTAATACCACTCCTACTACCACATCGCTAGCATCACACATGAGCTCAAATGGTAAGCTCCAATTTGGAGCGGTAATGATGGGAGTGGTAGTCAACCTATACTTGAGTAGCTCAAATGCCTTCATACAATCATTACTAAACACAAATTTTGCATATTTTTCCAACAACTTGCACAAGGGACTCACCACCTTTGAGAAATCCTTAATGAATCGGCGATAAAACCTTGTGTAGCCTAGAAAGCTCCTCACTCCTTTACGGAAGTAGGAGGAGGGAGTTGTGATATCACTTCAATTTTTGCTTTATCCACTTTAATACCATTCTTGGAGATCTTATGGTCGAGGACAATGCCCTCCTCAGCCATAAAGTGGCACTTCTCCCAATTAAGAACCAAGTTGGTCTTTTTACAACGTGCCAATACCTTATAAGGATTATCCAAAAAATCTTCAAAATAATCCCCCACAATAGAGAAATCATCCATGAAAACCTCGAGGAATTCCTCCACCATATCCGTGAATATTTCCATCATACACCGCTGAAAAGTAACTGGTGCATTACATAAACCAAACAGCATCCTTGAGAATGCAAATGTGTGATATGGACAAGTCAAGGTGGTATTCTCTTGGTCTTCAGGTGCAATAAGAATCTTGTTATATCCGGAATACCCATCCAAAAAACAATAATAAGCACATCCGACTAGCCTATCCAATATTTGATCAAGAAATGGAAACGGAAAATGATCTTTCCAAGTTACTTTGTGGAGCTACCTATAATCCATGCATACTCTCCAACCAGTGACAGTTCTTGTGGGTATAAACTCATTGTTTTCATTTGTAATCACAGTCATGCCCACTTCTTGGGACACATTGCACCGGCGAGGTCCATGAACTATCAGAAATGGGGTAGACAACTCCAACATCCAATCATTTGATGATCTCCTTCTTGACTGCCTCTTGTATGGCCTCATTCAACCGCCTTTGATGTTCCATGGAGGGCTTGGCATCCTGCTCCAATATGATTTTGTGCATGCAAAAGGAGGGGCCTCTGCCCCAAATATCTGCCAATGTCCAACCTATTGCCTTCTTTCTCTTTTGGAGAAGCGCGAGTGTGGCATCTACCTACATCTTAGTTAAGCACGGGGAAAGAATAATAGGTAAATTGAAACAAGGGCCTAGGAACTCATACTGAGGTATGAAGGCAAGGGCTTCATCTCTAATGTAGGAGGCTCCTCGATTGAGGGCTTTGTTGATGGAGTCTTCCGGTTCTCGAGGTCCAAGGAAATTTTTTGGGGCTCATATGTATATGAACCCATTCCTTGCAAAGCATTGACATATTCCACCAAGCCTTCCTTCTCATCCACATCATGATTAAATAACACAGCTTCCAATGGGTCTTCCACATTAATCAAACCACTTGTGTCTTCAACAATCACTTCGGCACAAGATCCACAAACGAATACACTTTGTTGCTATTAGGCTGCATCATTGACTTGCAAACATGGAACACAACCTTTTCATTGCCCACCCGGAAGGTGAGCTCCCCAGCTTCCACATCAATTGAGGCCTTCCCTGTAGCTAGGAAAGGTCTCCCCAATATAATTGGCACCTCGTAGTCAAGCTCATAGCCAAGTATCACAAAATATGCAGTAAGTATGAACTTGTCGACCCAGACTAGCACATCATCAATTGTCCCCAGTGGCCTTTTCATTGTCCTATCTGCCATTTTAATCCCCAATGTCTTGAACACAGAATATGGCATCAAGTTAATGATTGCCCCCAAGTCACACAAAACTTTGGCGAAATTTGCACTACCAACAGTGCATGGGATTGTAAGGGTATCGGGGTCTTCTAACTTTGGAGTCATGGAGTATACAATGGAACTCACTTGATACATCATTTTGATCATTTCACAATTCATGGATCTCTTCTTTGTTACCAACTCTTTCATGAACTAGGCATATCCCGACATTTGTTCTAGAGCTTCAACCAAAGGCATATTTATGGACAAACTTTTTATCATATCAATGAATTTCTTGAATTGATTCTCATTGTTTTGCTTTGCGAGCCTTTGAAGATATGGTGGAGGAGGCCTTGGAAAAGGAGCCTTGGCTTTGGGCACTACCATTTCCAAAATGTCTATCACATGTTCCCTAGACAGGTTCACATCATTTTTTGTCTCCTCCATGTTGTCATCAATGTCTATCCTCACTTCATCATATACATTCTCATCATTCAATATCATTGATTTGCTCATCATCATCTTGCACCAACACATCATCACTCACAATCTTTCTTGGATTAGAGGTACTAGCAACTCCACCTCTACCACCTCTTGATGTCACCACCATAGCATGGCACGTATTGTTCCCACCAGTTGGGTTTACTACCATATAACTTGGTAATTCCCCCTTAGGGTGAGTATTCAAAGCTTGATAAATTTGGCCAAGTTGGACTTCCAAGTTACAGATAGAAGTATTGTAGGAGGCTAATTTGGCATCGGAGTCAGCATTTTTATTCATCATTTGCTCGAAAATTGTTTCAATCTTACTCATCTCATTATTGGAAGAACTAGGACCGTGTGATGGATATGGAGGCGGGTTGTTCGGTTGTTGATACATCGGAGGCCTTTGAAAGCCTGACCCCATTTCCCTTGATTATTGTTGTTCCAAACCCCTTGATTGTTATTGCCTCCCCAATTACTATTATTGTTGCAACCCCAATTGTCTTGATTTCCTTGATTACCCCAATTTTGATTGTTGTTGTTCCCCCAATTGCCTTTGTTGTTGTTGTTGCCACTATTCCAATTTCCTTGTTGACCTTTATTTTCCCAATTTCCTTGTGATCTCCATTGTTGTTGATTCAGAGCATTACCCCCTTGACCTTGATAATTGTTTACATACTGAACCTCTTCACTTTGATTATCATAGGAATCATCTTAATTGTACCCACTACCACTTTGTTCAAATTGATCCGGATTGATTTGAACTTGTTGACCTCGTTGCCTTCTCTTGTTGATCATCATATTTACCCCTTCCATGGCATTCACTTGTTTTGTCCCTTGAACTTGTTGCAACTGAGCTTTTGGCCAATTGGTTCATGGTAGTAGTCAACTTGGTTATAGCTTAGCTGTGGTCATGTAGCTCCTTGTGTAGGTGAATAACTTTAGGGTCACCTTGTGGCACATTGGCTCTACTTTTCCATGCTGAGGACGTATCTGTCATCTCATCAAGTGTTTCCCATGCTTCGGCATATGGTGTGTTCATGAAGTTCCCCCTGGCGAGTTGGTTAACCATACATTGGTTTGTTGTGTTGATGCCACGGTAGAATGTTTGTTGGATCATGGCTTCGGTCATATCATTATTCGGACATTCTTAACCATCATCTGATACCTTTCCCAAATCACATGCAGCTGTTCATTTGGATCTTGTTTAAAAGCAAGGATCTCATCTCTTAGCGATGCCATATCTCCTGGAGAAAAGAACTTTGCGATGAACTTCTCGGCCAACTCATCCCAAGTGGTGATGGAATGGTTGGGTAACCTTTCTATCCAATCCAAAGCCTTCCCCCCTTAGAGAAAATGGTAATAGCCTTAACCTTAATGCGTCCTCGGAGACATTAGTTTGCTTGCTCCCCCAGCACGTGTCAATAAAATCTTCGATATGCTTGTAAGCGTTTTGGTGTGGAGCTTCGGTGAAAAAACCCCTCTGTTCCAATAATGTAAGGATGACATTGGTTATTTGAATGTTTCCTTCCCTAATTCGAGGTTGGGCTGTTGCGCTTGCATAGCTTTAGTTGGGCAACACCCGGTGTGCTGCCCTTGGAGGAGGTAAAGGAGGGTTTGGTATATTATCATGAGGAGTTCGGCCTCTCCTTTGTACTTGAGGTTCGGGTTGAATCTCATCCACGTGATCATCATCTACCTCCTCCCCCAATGGCAAATTTTTGAGGGCTTTGTTGTTAAGAGCCATTTCGTACCTAAAAAAAATTCGCACATAAATTTAAAAAATGGAAGGAAAGAAAAACAAAACATAAAAATACTTAGATATATAGCTAAAACCGTCTAACTCCCCGGCAATGGCGCCAAAAATTGATCGAGTCCAAGCCCGCACTACTACTGAGTAGCGAGGATGGTCGATGCAGTTTTACCCAAATAGGTCGGGATCGAATCCAAAGGACTAACTATTAGAATTAGGTTTATATCCAAGTCTAGATGCGGGTTTTGCTCATAATTACACTTCCACACATGTTTGGTTTGATTTCTACTTCTAAATTTATTCTATTGGTTGCAATAATTGAATATAAGGATAATATTTTTGTTGTTGGTTTTCAAATGTTTAAAGAGGCTAGGGTCGTGACTTCTACCTAGGTGGATGTCTAACAGATAGTAAAATCTAAGGCAAGCTCGTGATTAATTAGGATTGTAATATATCTATCGCACCTGGGTACTTACTCTATACCCCTCGGTAGTTTGAGTGATTTTGCCCAATTCATGCAGTGCAAGTGATATTAGTTCAAGTCGGGTACTAATATCTCTAGGTTTAACCCTTTAATTGAGACTATCAATTTCTTGAGTTCACCCCAATTCCTTGTTAGCCTAGCTTTCCTAGACTTAGTCACTCTTTCTCGAGTAGAGACTAAGTCATAAAGGCATGAATCAGTGTTTGCAACCACTAATTCTATAGTTTTAGCAATAATTAAGCTAAATATCACTAACCCATATACATTCAAGCCCTCAAATTACATACCCATCAAATACCCACACTAGGGTTGGATCACAACCCTAGATATGGGTTTAGCTGCTCATGGAAATAACAAAAATTGAAGATAAGAAGATAAAATTCATAATACTAGATTAAAAGATGAAAATCTAATGTTAAAAGATGAATCTAGTACAAAATTTCCAAAAATAGTAAAGTCAACCGTCTCAGGTGCTTCTCTAATACATAACATAACCTAAAAATGTCAAAAAGATCTATTTATACTAAGCTAACACTTCAAGACAAAATACCTCTGCAGAGATTGTGCGGCCGCGTAATTTTGAGCGCGGCTGCATTCTTGCTTTCGCGACCGCATAATTCTGACCGCGGTCTGCGTAATTCTAATTGCGGTCCACGTTCTTCAAATCTGGATATGGGTTGAGATGAGTTTTGCGGGAAGCATAATTCCAATCGTGGCCACGTAATGGAATTCTGTGACCGCGTAACTCTGACGCGGACCGCACTTCCTTCTTTTGCTCAAGTTGTGAGCTCTCTGAACTTTATGAACCGCGGTCGGCATAATTTCCATTGATGTCGCAGTGAGACTTTCACAGCCGCACATTTCTGGTGCGGACCTCGCTTATCATTTTGCCTGAAAATGTAACTCTTTGAATCTCTTTTTCGTGGACTGCATATTTCTGATCGCGGCCGCATAATATTTGTGTGGTTCGCGTTTCAGATCTCTTGGGCAAGTCTTTATTTTTTTTCAAGTTTTGACTCCTTTATGAGTTGATTATGACTCATTTGGCTCATCTTGAACAATTCCTGCAAGCAAGCATATTACATTAGTTTTCGGGAATACCTTCATGCATTTTTGGCTCAAAACACAAGTAAAAGAGAGCAAATAATAGGTCAAAATCCCTACTTATCATGCACATGTTCTGTTTATGAAGAAGAGGGATGGTACTATGAGAATGTGCATTGATTATAGGCAGTTGAAAAAGTCACAATCAAGAACAAGTATCATTTGCTACGTATTGATGATCTATTTGACCAGCTTCAAGGAGCGAGGGTGTTCTCCAAGATTGATTTGAGGTCTCGGCATCACTAGTTGAAGATTTGGGACTCGGATATTCCTACAGACAGCTTTTAGGACCCATTATGGTCATTATGAGTTCATTGTGACATCTTTTGGACTGACCAATGCGCTACCAACGTTCATGCATCTGATGAACAGTGTATTTCGGACTTATGTCGACTCGTTTGTTATTATGTTCATTGATGATATCCATGTGTACTCACATATCCAGGACGAGCATGCCCAGCATTTGAGGATTGTGTTGCAGCGGTTGAGGGAGGAGAAGTTTTATGCCTAGTTCTCCAAGTGTGAGTTTTAGCTCAGTTTAGTGGTGTTCTTGGGGCACGTGGTGTCTAGTGAGAGTATTCAGGTAGATTCGAAAAAGGTAGAAGTGGTTTAGAGTTGGCCCAGACCGTCCTTAGCTACGGAGATTCAAAGCTTTCTTGGTTTGGCTGGTTATTATCGTCGTTTTGTGCAGTGTTTCTCATCCATTACATCGCCCTTGACCAAATTGACCCAAAGGGTGATCCTTTCAGGTAGTCGGATGAGTGTGAAGAGAGTTTTCAGATGTTCAAGACTGCCTTGACCCCAACTCCAGTTCTAGTTGTACCTTTAGCTTTTTGTTCCTATACAGTAGATTGTGATGCTTCTTGGATCGCTATTGTCACGACCCAAACCGATGGGCCGCGATGGGCACTCGGTACCTTACTCAATCGAGTACCAACATAACGTAACTTTCTTATTAAATCATCATAGGTAAGTGGGCCAGAAGGAGCATCATGAGATAACAAGAGTAAACATGAGGGAATACCTGACATACATCGACCCAACCTGATATAGAAACTCATATATGTGACATACGGGCCTATAAGGCCAATTTGATCCATTATATACTTAAAATATAGACCGACAAGTTCATACAAGTATCCGTATATATGACATCTGTCTACAAGACTCTAATAGTACATACTTATCATAAAGGTCGGGATAGGGCCTCGCCATACCAAACAATATACGTCTAAATAATACTAACCAAACAAGCAACTCCCGAGCAAATAGAGCGCACCAACATCTTCCGCTGAGCTGATAGCCTACTTGGAGGACTCTCGACCTATTTATCGGGACCTGCGAGCATGAAACGTAGCGTCCCCAGGAAAAAGGGACGTCAGTATAAATAATATACTGAGTATGTAAGGAATGAAATCAGTAAATAATAGACATGAGAGAAACATGGAGTAAAAGACTCAACATGTAAGTCTGAACAACTATGTGAATCATTAATATTTATAATGCTATGCATATGCATATAAATGTCATACCATGCTTAGGTATATGCGTTCATGACATCATCAAGCCTTTGAGGGCATCCCATCATATCATCTCGGCCACTGTGGGCAAAATTATCCACATATACCAGCTGATCAGGTGGTGGTGCGTATATAACGTCATAACCTTTTCCCATATCCCATATATATATATAAGTACATATATACACATATATAACGTCATATGGTCATGGGCCAATGTACATGTATAAATAAATGCAATGCATGAGAAATACGTCAATAAAATCACTCTAAATATTCTAAGACCATTGTGCCTCTGATTAATATCATGTAGTAAACTTTATCAACTTACATATTTTACTGAGACCCGTGAACAGATGATAGAATAATAGGACATATGAGGAATCCAGAACATAAGCATTTCTAGCATTTCTATGAATAGAATCATTTATGAAAGTTGTGCATTTGCTCGTTTCGTTTGTATCGTATAGATCATGCCAAAAGGAAAGAAGGGATAGCCTTAACATACCTGAGCCAATTCTCATGACAATCCCTCTAACATACATCAATTGCGACAAATCACGTAATGGCGGATCAAAGTAGGCAAAAATTTGTGTGATATTCTTGAGAAAGATTGTACCGTGCTCCCTTGAAATTTGCAAAATCACGCTGCCATTACATAATAACATCTTCGTGTGCATTGTTGAAGTAACTCATGTTACTATTGCAACATTATCATTACTGAAGCTCTCTCTTTGAATTGTAGAGATTCTAAAATGAATTAAGAGCTCACTTTAGTCTTTTGGGTATGGGCCCCATTTTATGTGGTGGCTTAACCACATACCTCTCATTTGCCACCTATTACTAATGACTTAAGAGTCATAAATCTTGGGTTGCCATGTTAGTGCTCATTCATTCCCAACCGAATTAACCATCAACATCTTAATTAATTGTTAATCTCCCACTACAATCAATAATTACCTGATTATCCACATAATTACGAATTATCTCTAATTACTTAAAATAATACTCACTTTTAACAAACCTTATACACCTTACTATCATGGTGATGTGGTACCTTGTATGGCATTAGTCCATAAATATTGGATATTTTAGCTCGAGCCGTAATTTATCCTAAAATATTAAACTTCGACGAAAATTTATTTTCTTCACGAATTTACGCATCACTTGTTTAAAATAGCATAATGCTTATAATCACAAAATATTCTCATTCCCGAACTTACGTCGATTACCTTATGACGAAACTTTAATGTACGAAAATGCGGGATGTATATCTCATTTTCGAGCTTTTATCAATTTACATATGGTGTACTTTTGCGTATGAGAAACATGGGGTATAACAGGTATTGGGTATGTTTTGATGCAGGAGGGTAGAGTGATTGCTTATACTTTGCACCAGTTGAAGCCTCATGAGAAGGACTACCATGTTCATGATTTGGAGTTGGTTACTATTGTTCATGCATTTAAGATTTGGAGGCACTATCTCTATGGTGTATGTTGTGAGGTATTTACTAATCATTTGAGCCTTCAGCACTTGTTCAAACAGAAGGATCTGAATTTGAGGCAGTGGAGATGGTTGGAGTTGCTAAAGGACTATGATATTACTATTATGTATCATCCTGGGAAGACCAATATGGTGGCCAATGTCTTGAGTAGTAAGACAGTCAGTATGGGTAGCCTTGCATTAATTCATGTTGGTGAGAGACCTCTTGCAGTTGACGTTTAGGCCTTGGCTAACCAGCTCGTGTGATTAGATATTTTGGAGCCTAGTCGGGTTCTACTCTGTATGGTTTCTCAGTCTTCCTTATTTGATCGCATCAGAGAGCACCAATATAATGATCCTCACTTACTTGTCCTCAAGGACAAGGTTCAGCACAGCAATTCCAGAGATATGACTATTGGAGATGATGAGGTATTGAGGATGCACGTCCGGGTATATGTGCCCAATGTAGATGGGCTACGGGAGTTGATTCTTGAGGAGGCCCACAGATCGTGATATTCCATTCATCCGGGTGCCGCGAAGATATACCAAGATTTAAAACACTATTGGTGGAGGAAAATGAAGAAGGATATAGTTTGGTTTGTAGCTTGGTGTCTTAACTGTTATCAGTTAAAGTATGAGCATCAGAGACCGAGTGAATTGCTTCTGAGGATAAATATGCCATAGTGAAAGTGGGAGTGGATCACCATGGATTTCATAGTTAGGCTCCCACGAACTTTGAGGAAGTTCAATACTATTTGGGTGATTATGGATCGGCTAACCAAGTCCACGTACTTCATTCCAGTTGGTACTACTTATTCTTTAGAGTGGTTGGCTGAGATTTACATCAGAGAAATTGTTCGTCTTCACGGTATGCTAGTTTCTATCATTTCAGATAGAGGCACGCAGTTTACATTGTAGTTTTGGAGAGTCGTGCAGCGAGAGTTGGGCACTCAGGTTGAGTTGAGCACAGCATTTCACACTCAGATGGACGGACTGTCTGAGTGCACTATTCATATATTGGAGGACATGATACGCGCTCATGTCATTGATTTTGGGGGTTCATGGGATCAAATTCTGCCGCCGCGGAGTTTTCCTACAACAATAGCTACCAGTCGAGCATTCAGATGGCTCTGTATGAGGCTTTGTGTGGGAGACGGCGTAGATCTTCGGTGGGTTGGTTTGAGTCGGGTGATGCTAGGTATTGGGTACTGACTTGGTTCAGGATGTTTTGGACAAGTTTAAATTAATTCAGGAGCGGTTTTGCACGGCGCAGTCTAGACAGAAGAGTTATGCTGAGAGAAAGGTTCGTGATGTGTCTTACATGGTTGGGGAGAAGGTTCTGCTGAAGGTTTCACTCATGAAGGGTTTTATGAGGTTCGGTAAGAAGGGCAAGTTAAGCCCTTGGTTTATTGGTCCGTTTAAGGTACTTTAAAAGATTGGGGAGGTGGCTTACAAGTTGGCCTTTCCCCTAGTTTCTTGAGTGTTCCTCTAGTATTTCATGTTTTTATGCTCCCAAAGTATGTCGGCGATCCATCTCATATTTTAGATTTCAGCATGGTTCAGTTGGATGGTGATTTGACTTATAATGTAGAGCCGATGGCAATTTTGGATAGGCAGGTTTGAAAGTTGAGGTCAAAGGATATAGCTTCAGTGAAGGTGCAGTGAGGAGATCAGCTCGTTAAAGAGGCCACTTAGGAGACCGAATAGGAGATACGGAGCAGATATCCACACCTATTTGTGACTCCAAGTATTTTTCTAAACTCATTCAAGGACGAACATTTGTTTAAGAAGGGGAGAATGTAACGACCCGGCTGGTCATTTTGAGAGTTGTAGCCCCTTCCACCATTTACTTCTCATTTTGTGCTTTATTGTTGTTTTATGACTTAACGGGTTAGTTGGTTCAGGTTTGGAGAGATTTTAGAGTGAATTGAGACACTTAGTCTCAAAATTGAAAGTTTAAGTTGGAAAAGTTGACTGGATGTTGATTTATGTGTAAACGACCTCGGATTTGAATTTTGATGGTTCTGTTAGCTTTGTTAGGTGATTTTTGACTTAGAAGGGTGTCCGGATTGTGATTTGGAGGTCCGTAGTAGAATTAGACTAGAAATAGTGAAAGTTAGAATTTTGGAAAGTTTGACCTGGAGTGGACTTTTTGATATCCGGGTCCAACTTGGATCCCGGAAGTTGGAGTAGGTATGTGGTGTCATTTATAACTTGTGTGCAAAATTTGAGGTCAATCGAACGTGAGTTGATAGGTTTCGACGTCGTTTGTAAAATTTAGAAATTTAAAAGTTTATTAGGCTTGAATCCATGTGAGATTCGTGTTTTTGATGTTGTTTGAGGTTTCGACTAAGTTTGTATGATGTTTTGGGACTTGATGGTATATTTGGTTGTGGTCCCACGAACCTCAGGTGAGTTTCAGGTTCTTAACGAATCCTTTTTGGACTTAGCTTGTTAACTGATGTTTTCTGGTTTTTGCTGGTTTTGGTTTCCTCTTATGATATTGGTGGGAAGGTTCGTGATCGCGTAAGCCTGGTTGAGCAGTAGAGGAATTTTTTCAACGTGATCGTGAGGAGTAGGCTGCGATCGCATAGTTGTAGAATGTTGTGAACCGTGAACACGTGGCTAGGATCGCGTTCACGTAGACTATTGGAGTCAGTAGTTGGGATCAAGCAATTGCTCTATGTGGTCGCATAGGTAAGGACACAATCGCGTAGCTTTGGGAGTCAGTTGTATGCGATCGCGGATGGTATTACGTGTTCGCGTAGTGTAAGTTTGTAGGGTAGTCTGGTTTGTTCTATTCGAACACGAGGATTCTTCTGCGTTCGCGATGAAGGTATCACTGCGCAGATTTAAAGGATTCCAAATAAGAGTTTTGACTTCATATCATAAAATTGGAATTGGGAGCTTGGTAGAAGGCCACTTTTGGAGAGATTCTTGCGTGGGTGTTTTGGGTGGAAAATTGGGGAAAATGAAGAAACGTTCTTAGGCTAGAATTTGGAGGTTTTGAATGGGATTTTGATATCGGATTTGAGTAAATTTGGTATGGTTTGACTCATGGTCGAATGGGCTTTAGAGTTTTGTAACATTTGTTAGATTTTGAGGTGTGGGCCCGGGGGCCGGGTTTGAGGTGATGTTGGACTTTCAGCTATGATTTCGTAATTTCTTATAGAATTGATTGCTTTAGCCTATATTAATTGTATTGTACTACTTGTTACTAGATTCGGGACATTTGGAGGCTGATTTGCGAGGCAAAGGCTTATTGGAGTAGAGTTTTGGTTCGGATTGAGGTAAGCAACAGTTCTAAATTTGGTTCTGAGGGTACAAAACCTTGGATTATTGTACTATGTGATTGGTTTGGAGGTGACGCACATGCTAGGTGACGGGCATGTGGGCGTGCATCGTAATTGTGATTTGGTCCATTCCGTAGAACTGTAAAGTTGAATAACTTGTTGTTAGCCATATGCTCTCCCTGTGTATAGAAATTTGACTGCTAATCATGTTATAAATCATGTTTAGGCTATGTGTTAACACTATTGGGACCCGTAGAGGTCGTGTACTTGTTGAATTGTTTCCTAACTATTGTCTTGCACTCAGTCGTAGTCTTACTTGCATATCTTACCTTAGTCTCTGTTATTCCTTATTGATACGTTATATCATTTCTGTTTTGGGCTGATTTCCATGATTGCTGAGAGCCCGTGAAACTAGAGAGGTTGATGACTGAGTGAGGCCGAGGGCCTGATTGTGATATATTGATACTATAGCACGTGAGTTGTCCGTGCGGATCCGGATATTTATACTGTAGTACGTGAGTTGTCCGTGCGGATCCTGATATGATACTATAACACGTGAGTTGTCCGTGCAGCACGTGAGTTGTCCGTGTGGATATAGCGCTTGGGCTGTAGGATTCCTCCGGAGCCTGTACACCCCAGTGAGCGCAGATACCTATTGAGTGTGAGTGTTGAGAGCTGAGAGCCGAGTAATGAGCTAATGAGAAAGACTGAGTGATTGTTGCCCTGAGTGGTTGTATGGGTTGTTGATGACCCTTAGTGGTCTTTGGGATGTATTAAAAGTAGGGGCGTTGCTGCCCGATTTTCCTTAAGTCATGCAACTAACCAAATACGATGGTACAACATTATATGTTAACGGCAATATCATTTCACTTGTTGTAGATGCAAGAAGTTGTGTTGAGCTTTGTTGAGTAATAAGGAAGAGATCATACAGGTATGTTAGGGCTAAGACCTTCCTTCATTTTGTCATGATCTCGTAACTACACGAGTTTGATTACAAAGCATAAAGAAAAATTCGTATCCCTAAATTTATGTATATTTTCTATTCTCATAAGTTATAGTATTCACCCTTATCGGGACTTTATATTCAATTGAGTATTGTCTTATTCCAGTCAAGAGAGCAGAGAGTCTATATAGACAGTATTATAGCATTTTCATTACCATCGAGCTATAATCGATGGGCAGGCCCCTATTGGGCAACCTCTTATCAGATGGTAAGTTATATACCGGGCCTAATATGGTCGAGCGCCTATGAGCGAGCCCAGCATGGCCGAGATATAGAGCCTAGTATGGACGAGCGCCTATGAGCTAGCCTACTACGGCAGAGCAGTTATACATATATACCAAGCCTTATAGGGCCGGACAACTATTTTACTTACTATATTGAGAGAGTTGAGTCAGTATCAGCAGGTAACATATCTTCAGATTATCTTTGACTCTCAGTTACTTTCAGTTATTATATTATCAGTTCAGTTTCAGCTTTCTGTTATTCTGTTGCCTTACATACTCGGTACATTATTTCCTACTAACATCCCTTTTGCTGGGGACATTACATTTCATGCCTGCAGGTCCTAATAGACAGCTGTATAGATCTTCCCAGAAGACCGAGTCAAATATCAGCTTGGTTGGTACGCTCCACTTTCTAGGAGTTACCAGGTCTATGTTGGAGACTATTTTATATATACAGGTTTGATGGGTAGGTCGAGGTCTTGTCCCGATCATGATACATTTCAATTATCTCTAGAGGCTTGTAGACGAGTCCGGTATATTTTGGTCTATCAGTAGACGTTCATGACGGCCTCATCGGCCTAAGTTAAGGGTTACCCCTCAAGAGTTCACAGTTACAGAGTGGTACACTCAGGCCGATTATGGCATCAAGTGCTCATGGTGGCCCATCGGTTTGGGTCGTGACCTAATCCTCAAAATCCACTCTCCAATTTTCAAGCCCTAAATTCCAAAATTTCTAGCTTAAACTCCCAATTAGATGATGAATAATGCCATAGATTCACGAAATTTATACTATTATAGGTTAGAATCTCTTACCCCAACATTGTTCCTTGAAATCCTTTGAAATATTGCCTCACTCTCGAGTTCCTCAAACCCAAAATTGAAAATGGAGAAAATAACTTGAGCTGGGGTTTTTTCCCCAACAAAACCGCACCTGCGGAATTTCCATCGCAAGTGTGGAACTCACTTAATGCACTAGGTTCCGCAACTACGGCCAACCCATCGCACATGCGTGCACACCTGTGACCTCACCTTTTGCTTCTATGAAAAAGACCAAACTCCTCTATGTCTGCATCTGCGGCTCCCCAAGCTCACCTGCGACCTCGCACCTGTGGTCCCCACTCTTCAGGTGCGGAAACACCAATAGCAGCAACTTCAGCTGCAATTTTCAAGTTCTAAACTCCCCGTTGACCATCTGGAAACACCCTGAGCCCCTCGAGACCTCAACAAAACATACCAACAAGTCATATATCAACATAGGAATTTAGTCAAGCATTCGAATCACTCAAAACAACATCAAAACACCAAATTATCCTCGGATTCATGCATAAGAACTTCTAAACTTCCAAATTCCGCAAACGATGCTGAAACCTACAAATCACGTCTGAATAACCTCAAATTTTACACACACATCACAAATGACACCAAAAACCTACTTCAACTTCCACAAATTCATTCCAACCCCGATATCAAATTTTCCACTACCGACCAAAATCGCGAAATTTTCAACTTTCGCCAATTCCTGCCTAATTCTACTATGAACCTCCAAAACATATTCCAGATGCGCTCTAAGAACAATATTACCCTACGGAGCTGACAGAACTATCGAAATTCAAATCCGAGATCGTTTACACATAAGCCAACATCCCATTGACTTTTCCATCTTAGACCTTCTCATAAGAGACTAAGTGTCTCAATTCACTCCAAAACCTCTCCGGACCCAAACCGACTAACCCGGTATATCATAATATAGCTGAAGAATACAAAAAGAAGTAGAAATAGGGAAATAGGACTATAACTTTCGAAATGATCGGCCGGATCGTTTCACCTCCTTTTTGTACTTTCAATTGGTATTAGAGCAAGGACTCATAAGTATTGCCTAATAGCAAGTGAGGAAAAGATCATGGCATTAAACAAAGTCATTAGAGCACTATTCCAATAAGGAACCATTCAGGTACGATCACCTTACTTCAATGTCCAGAATTTCTCACACGGGAAAATACGTATGGAAACCTACACTATGTCATATGACATTAAAGTATGGTGTGTGATAAAAAAGGAAAATCTTCCAATTCTGCCAAGAAAGGACAAAGAAGGTGAGATCATAGTATCATTTGATCCTCTCGACTTAGATGAGTACACTAAAGAACAAGAAGCTGTCATCCAAATGAATGCCAAGGCAAAATATCTCATGTATAATGTCATAAGCAGAGGAGAGTATGAAAAGATATCAAGTTGTGAAACTGCAAAAGAAAATATGGGACAAGTTAAATTTCACATATGAATGAACAAATAAAGTGAAATAAACAAGGATCAATCTCCTGGTTTGTGACTATGAATTGTTTCAAATGAAAGATGGAGAATCAGTGGAAGAAATTTTCTCCAGGTTCAGCAAAATCCTTGGAGACTTAAAATCCTTTGATAGACCAATTAGAAATGGAGAACAAGTCAGGAATTCTAAGAAGTCTATCCACTATTTGAAAATACAAAGTCATTGTTGTAGAATGTCAGGATCTTGACAAGATGACATATGTTGAACTTAGAGGTGATCTAATTGTCTTTAAAAAAACACATTTAGACAAAAAAGTACAGTAAGAAAAAAAAAGAAGACGATTGCATTTAAAGCAATCATGGATGATAAGTGGGGATATTAACCTCTTATTTGCTCTTTCTCACTTGCGTTTTGGGCCTAAAATGCGTGAATGTATTTCCAAAAATTAATGTAATATTCTTGCTTGTAGGGATTGTTCACAACGAGCCAAATATCCATGATCAACTCATAAAGGAGTCAAAACTTGAATAAAGACCAAGACTGGGCAAGAGTTGTGGAACCGCGACAGAAAAGTGCAGCCATGAAAGTGTCAATGCGGATGTAGTCATTAATTCGCGGACTGCAAAATGGAGAATTAGAGAGGTATTTTTTGGGCACAGACATAGACACGGACCACGTCAGAAAGTGGCAGCCGCGAAAGTACCACCACAGTCGCGATTGGAATTCCACGGAACGCAATTGCTAGGGTTCAAAGAGCTCACAAGTTATGCAAAAATTCTAAGAGAGGTCCGCATAAAAATTACGAGGATGCAGTGAAAATTATGCGGTCCGTGAAACAAGGTTTGATCCAATCCTATGTGAAGAAATGCAGACCGCAATCAAAATTACGCGGCCGCAAATAGCAAGAGTTCGGCCACGTTCAGAATTACGTGGCCGCAAAACCTCCGTAGGGATAATTTTGTTCGGAAATTTCAGATTAGTATAAATAGATCTTTTTGACATTTTTAGGTTAAGTTTATTTCTGCTGAGCACGTGAGACGGCTGGAAATACCATTTTGGGCAATTTTGTATTAGATTCAACTTTTAACATTAGCTTTTCATCTTTTAATCTAGTATTATGGATTTTATCTTTATTTCATCTTTGATTTATGCTATTTCCATGAGTAGCTAAACATATAGCTAGGGTTGTGACCCAACCCTAGTATGGGTATTCGATGGGTATTGAATTTTGGGGCTTGAATGTGTATAGGTTAGTAGTATTTAGCCTAGTTCTTGCTAGAGCTACAAATACTGATTCATGCCTTTATGTAAGTACAAAAGGAGAGGCTGACCACCTCATGATAATATTCCAAACCCTCCCCCACCTCCAGTAGGGGCAGCACACCTGGTGTTGCCCAAAAAAGGCTATGTAGGTACAATAGTCCCGCCCCGAATTAGGGCGGGCAACTTTTAGATGACCAATGTCATGCTTACATTCTTGGAACAGAGGAGTTTCTTCATCAGAGCTCCACACCAAAATGCCTACAAGCATATCAAAGGTTTTATTGATGCATGCTGGGGGAGCAAGCAAACTAACGTTTCTGAGGACGCATTGAGATTAAGGATTTTCCCATTTTCTCTAAGGAGGAAGGCTTTGGATTGGCTTAAAAGGTTTCCCAATCATTCCATCACCACTTGGGATGAGTTGGCCGAGAAATTCATAGCAAAGTTCTTCTCATCGGGACATATGGTGACGTTAAGAGATGAGATCCTTGCTTTTAAACAAGAGCCACATGAACTGCTTCATGAGATTTGGGAAAGGTATCGGACAATGGTTAAAGAATGTCCGAACAATGACATGACCGAAGCCATGATCCAACATTCATTCTACCGTGGCATTAACACTACTAATATGTTAGTTAACCAACTCGTCGGGGGAAACTTCATGAACACGTCTTATGCTAAGGTGTGTGAAATACTTGATAAGATGGAGGATACATTTCGGCATGGCAAAGTCGAGCTAATGTGCCATAAGGTAATCCCAATGTCATTCACCTATACAAAGAGCTCCATAACCACAGCCAAATAATAGCCGAGTTAACTACTACAATGAATCAATTGGCCAAAGCTTAGTTGGAACAAGTTCAAGGTCCAAAACAAGTGAATTCCATGGAAGGGGTGAATATGATGGTCAACAAGAGAAGGCAATGGGGTCAACAAGTTCAAGGAAATCTGGATCAATTTGAGCAAAGTGGTAATGGTTACAATCAAGATGATGTGTATAATGACCAAAGTGAAGAGGTTCAATATGTGAACAATTACCAAGGTCAACGTGGCAATGCTCCGAATCAACAACAGTGGAGATCCCAAGAAAGTTGGGGAAATCAAAATCAATAAGGAAATTGGAATACTGGCAGCAACAATAGCCAAAGCAATTGGGGAACAACAACAATCAAAATTGGGGTAACCAAGTAAACCAAGGCAATTGGGGTGGCAAAAATAATAGTAATTGGAGAGACAATAACAACCAAGGGGGTTGGAATAACAATAATCAAGGGAATCAGGGGCCAGGCTTTAAAAGACCTTTGATGTATCAACAACCAAACAACCGCCTCCATATCCATCCCAAAGTCCTAGCTCTTCCAATAATGAGATGGGATAGATCAAGATAATGTTTGAGCAAATGATGAAGAAAAACGCTGACACCGGTGCCCAATTGGCCTCCCACAACACTTCTATCAACAACTTAGAAGTCCAACTTGGCCAAATTTCTCAAGATTTGAATACTCTCCCTAAGAGGGCACTACCAAGTGACACAGTAGTAAAATTGAAGGGTGTGAACAATACGGGCCATGCAATGGTGGTGACTACAAGAAGTGGTAGACGTGGAGTTACTAGTACCTCTAATCCAAGAAAGGTTGTGAGCGATGATGTGTTGGGGCAAGATGAAGATGAGCCAAGCAATGATATTCAAGTGAGTGATGAGAATGTGAATGAAGAAGTGAGAATAGACATTGATGACAACATGGAGGAGACACAAAATGATGTGAACCCATCCAGGGAGCACGTGATCTACTGGAAATAGTAGTGCCCAAAGCCAAGGATCCTTTGCCAAGGACTCCTCCACCATATCCTCAAAGGCTTGCAAAACAAAACAATGAGAACCAGTTCAAGAAATTTATTTATATGATGAAACGTTTGTCCATAAATGTGCCTTTGGTTGAAGCTCTAGAACAAATGCCAGGATATTCCAAGTTCATGAAGGACTTGGTAACAAAGAAGAGATCAATGAACTGTGAAACAATCAAAATGACAAAGCAAGTGAGTGCTATTGTGCATTCCATGGCTCCAAAGTTAGAGGACCCCGGTGCCTTTACAATCCCAAGCCGATTTCGCCAAAGCTTTGTGTGACTTGGGGGCAAGAATTAACTTGATGCCATACTCTGTGTTCAAGACATTGGGGATTGGGAATCAAGGCCCACATCCATGAGGTTGTAAAAGGCAGATAGGACAATGAAGAGGCCATTGGGGATAATTGATGATGTGCTAATTTGGGTCGACAAGGTCGTACTTCCCATAGATTTTGTGATACTTGACTGTGAGGTTGACTATGAGGTGTCGATCATAGTGGGGAGACCTTTCATAGCTACAGGGAATGAGTTAGTTGTTGTGGAGGTAGGGGAGCTTACCTTCCGAGTGGGTGACCAAAGTGATTGTTAAAGACACAAGTGTTGTGCTTAATGTGGAAGACCCGATGGAAGATGTGTTATTGAATCATGATGTGGATGAGAAGGAAGGCTTGGTAGAATATGTCAATACTTTGCAAGGAATGGGTTCATATACATATGAGCCCCGAAAACTTTCCTTGGATATTGAGAACCGGAAGACTCCACCAACAAAGCCCTCAACCGAGGAGCCTCCTGTATTAGAGTAGAAGCCTTTTCCTTCACACCTCAGTTATGAGTTCTTAGGCCCTTTTTCCACTTTACCTATTATTCTTTCCTCATGCTTAACTAAGGTGCATGTAGATGCCATCCTTGTAGTGCTGCAAAGGAGGAAGAGGGCAATAGTTGGGCAATGGTGGACATTCGAGGTATAAGCCCCACCTTTTGCATGCATAAAATCATATTGGAGGAAGATGCCAAACCCTACGTGGAACATCAAAGAAGGTTGAATGAGTCCATGCAAGAGGTTGTCAATAAAGAAGTTATCAAGTGGTTGGATGCTGGGGTTGTCTACCCCATTTTCTGATAGTTCATGGACTTCACCAGTACAATGTGTCCCAAAGAAGGGGGCATGACTGTGATTACAAATGACAACAATGAGTTGATACCCACAAGAACTGTCACCGGTTGGAGGATATGCATGGATTATAGGAAGCTCAACAAAGTGACTCGGAAAGGCCATTTTTCGCTTCCATTCCTTGAATAAATGTTGGATAGGTTAGCTGGACGTGCTTTTTATTGTTTCTTAGATGGGTATTCCGGATACAACCAGATTCTTATTGCACCTGAATACCAAGAGAATACCACTTTCACTTGTCTATATGGCACATTTGCATTCTCAAGGATGCCATTTGGTCTATGTAATGTACCGACTACTTTTCAGCGGTGTATGATGGCTATATATACTGATATGCTGGAGGACTTCCTCAAAGTTTTCATGGATGATTTCTCTGTTGTGGGGATTCTTTTTATGAGGGTTTGGTTAATCTTGATAAAGTCTTGGCACGTTGTAAAGAGACTAAGTTGGTGCATAATTGGGAGAAGTGTCACTTTATGGTTGAAGAGGGCATTACCCTTGGCAATAAGATCTCCAAGAATGGTATTGAAGTGGATAAAGCAAAAATTGAAGTGAAATCAAAACTCCCTCCTCCTACTTCCGTCAAAGGAGTGAAGAGATTTTTAGGGCATGCGGGATTTTACTGTCGGTTCATCAAGGATTTCTCAAAGGTGGTGAACCCCTTGTGAAAGTTGTTTGAAAAAGATGCAAAATTTATGGTCAATGATGACTGCATTAAAGCTTTTGAGCTACTCAAGTATAGGTTGACTACCACTCCCATCATTACTGCACCAAATTGGATCTACCATTTGAGCTCATGTGTGATGCTAGTGATGTGGCGGTAGGAGCGGTATTGGGGCAAAGAATCAACAAGATATTACATCCGGTCTACTATGCTAGTAATACCATGAACGACGCCTAAGTCAACTATACGGTTACTGAGAAAGAACTCTTAGCCATTTTCTTTGCTATGGAAAAGTTCCGCCCATACCTCATGGGTACCAAAGTGATTGCTCACACCGATCACGCGGCTTCTCTACTTGATGAGTAAGAAGAACTCAAAGGCTAGATTGATGAGGTAGGTACTTCTTCTACAAGAGTTTGATCTCGAAATCATAGACCGAAAAGGGAGTGAGAATCAAGTGGCGGACCACTTATCCCATTTGGAAGAGGAGGGGAGGCCACATGATGGCCTTGAGATCAATAATTTGTTTTCGGATGAACTACTCCTTTCCAGACCGGGATGTCTTGGTTTGTCGATGTGGCTAACTATCTTTTGAGTGGAATTGTCCCGAATGAGTTCTCTTCAAACCAAAGGAAGAAGCTCAAACGGGACTGCTTGGATTATTATTGGGATGAGCCATATCTTTTCAAAATTTGCACTTATGGTGTTATCTAGAGATGTGTTCCTGAAGAAGAGCAATTGGGTATTCTTAAGGCTTGTCATTCCTCACCTTCTGGTGGTCACCATGGTAGGGCAAGAACTGCTACAAAAGTCCTAAGTTGTGGATTCTATTGGCCTACCTTGTACAAAAATGCTAGCGAGCTTGTTAAGCGGTGTGATGAGTGCCAAAGAGCTGGTGGGATTTCCAAGAAGAATGAGATGCCTCTCACCACCATCCTTGAGATTAATATTTTTGATGTATGAGGCATCGACTTTATGGGTCCATTTGTGAGTTCATGTGGGAATACCTATATTCTTGTTGTTGTGGATTATGTCTCCAAATGGGTTGAAGTTGTGTCTATGCACAACAATGGAGCACCGAGTGTGGTGGCTTTCTTGAAGAAAAACATTTTCACAAGGTTCGGCACCCCAAGGGCCATTATCAGTGATGATGGTTCTCATTTTTGTAACAATGCCTTTGACACTTTACTCTCCAAGTATGGTGCAACTCCCTATCACCCCTAGGCAAGTGGACAGGTTGAGGTCTCCAACAGGGATATCAAGAGTATTCTTTCCAAGACTGTCAATGCAAACCAGACTGATTGGTCAAGGAAACTTGACGATGCTTTATAGGCCTATATAACAACTTACAAGAATCCAATTGGTATGTCTCCGTATTGGTTGGTATTTGGGAAAGAATGTCACCTCTCGGTGGAATTAGAGCATAAGGCCATGTGAGCGTAAGAAGTTGAGCCTAGAGTGAGATGTAGCTGTAAATCTTCGAGTGGAGCAATTGAATGAACTTGATGAGTTCCGATTCCATGCTTACTACAGTTCGTCCATGTATAAGGACAAGACGAAGTACCTACATGATAAGTATATTCAGAATAAAAAATTCAAAGAAGGTGACCTTGTTCTCTTATTCAACTCTCGGTTATGGATGTTTCCGAAAAAGCTAAAGTCAAAACGGAGCGGTCCCTTTGAAGTGGCGCATGTGACTCCTTTTGGTTCTCTAGATTTGAAAAACAAGAATGGTGAGATCTTTAGAGTCAATGGAAACCGAGTGAAGCACTCCTTGGTAAGGTTGATGATGGCCACATTGTGGCATTGATTCATTTCAAGTGAATAATGGTAACATGTGTCATGCCGCGATGTTAAATCAGGCGCTTCTTGGGAGGCAACCCATGCATTTTTCTTTCTTTTGATTTTCTTCTTAGATTAGGCATTGTTTTGGACTAACTGGTTGTGAAGTGTATGTAGCAATTGGTTTTGCAGTGCAGCAAACTTACAAAAGGAAAAATTTGGCTAAGTGTTGGAAGTTCGCAGACCGCGCCCAAAATTTTGCGGTCCGCGTGAGCATTTCGCGGCCGCACATTTTTGTCCACGAAAGAATAATTGAAAAAGAGCAAAATGTCAACTATCTCAAGTTGGACTGTCAAATATCTTTCAGAGTTCGCATCCGCGTCCATATTTTGGTTGTCCGCGGTGAATTTCACGGCCGCATTCAATATTTCGCGTAACACGATCAGATGCTTGAAGTTTTTCTTCATCAGGTAACAAAACACGGACTGCGACAGAATTTTGCGGCCGCGTTTAGGTACGAAAGTGGGTCCCACTTATGCTGAGTATAAATAGGGGTCCTAAAGCCCTTTACACATTTCGAACCCTAAAATTTCACCGAACAAAAATGTAGTGTTCATCTTCCCTGGCTCTTAATCTCATCTCTTTCAAATCAAGAGTTGTTTTCCTACTAAAAATTCACAACTGGTATGTTCAAATCCTTGAATTAATTTTATCTGTTTCTTTTCTTTTCTTTTTGTTTTAATTTTTTTCTTTTCAGTTTTTAGTTAGAGTGAAATACATCCCTTAATCTAAAATTACAGCTTAACAATATGTGGGTAATGTTTACATGCCTAATGGGGGATAGGATTAGTAACCTTGATTACTAATTGAATGGATTTTATGCACTTAGTGAAAACCCTAGATTAATGTGTTCATCAGTGCCAGTTGCATTCGAATTTCGTGGTTGCGGTTAATTTTTCACGGTCCGCGGTAGGGTATGCGGCCGCATTTCGTTTTTGTGCTCCTCGATACCCTACCTTTTCATTACCAAGTATTGATATATGTTTGCAGCTGCAGTCAGTTTTATGCGATCCGCAGTTGGTTCTTCGTGGCTGCGTCCACTTTTATGCGGTTCGCGGTTGATCATTTGAGGTCGTGTTTACTTTCTCGCGGTCCGTGTTTGTCCAAGATCAGAGAGTCAGTAGTCTGAATATGACCTCTTTGCGGCTGTGTTCGCTTTTTCGTGGTCCGCGGTGGGCATTTCATGGCCGCGTTCACTTTTTCGCGATCTGCGGTGCCTTGTTCTTAGAAGCAGCATCTGCATTTCATCTGCACTATTTTAACATATGCTTGAAGCTTTATTTTGACTGTATTTCATTGCTTGTTTTCTGTAGACAATGGTCTATTCTAGAGGTAGCGGTGATACACCTAAAGGGAGGGTAGAACCCTCCCGAGGAAGGGGTAAAGGAAAGACCAAGATACCCCTAGCAGTGCAAAAGTCTATTGGGAAGTGAAGAGCCTCCATCAAAGCTACAGATAGAGCATCGAACCATTCAGACATCAGCGAGTATGTCCTTTCCCGGGAAGCTTCGGAAGGAGACTTTGTATCAACTCATGTCCTCACATAGTTCTAGGGGAAATTCCATCTAGTTGATGAACCTACCTATTCATCTAAGTCATCTGATGGCTCAGAGAAAGGTAGTGAGGATTCATAACCATCTTCCCCACCTGCTACAACTTTGGCCTTACCATCTTCCCTTATTACTATTGATGATTATGAGTCCCTGATAACGGGAGAGGGGGTGACACCAATATTGGGGGGTTGGCCAGATCCAAAAAATTCGAGGTGTGGGCTGATAGATTTGTGAGCAAATTAGCTTATCAGAAGTTCTGTGAATGGTGGCCCCAAAGGTCACTCTCCCTTGAGAGACAGTTCATAGAGAGAGACCTCCTTCCCCACAATCCAAATGTCAAGAGGCAGTTTGAGGAGAGAATAGGGTGGAATTTCTTCACCAGCAAAGTTATGGATGCTAATGAATACCTTGTCAAAGAGTTCTATGCAAACGTTTCCCACATCAAAAAGGGCATCACTGTGACAAAGGTCCGATGTTGAATGAATATGTCGGTTTCTAGGATGTAGAAGTCATGCAATACTTGGAGAAGTTGGCACTTGATTAAGCAGCCCATCCATGGTTGGCAGAGATATTAGCCCCATGGATGACACCGGCATAGCTCACAGTTGGAGTCCCAATAACCAGTGACACCCTTAGCTTTGAAGCCAAAGGGTGTTCTACATTTGTATGCATCCAGCTAGACCCATGTCAGCATGATAATGTCCTCCACTCACCCGGTGTGTCTTGATAGCCTCCATCATGGAGGGTATCCTATCAATGTAGGGAACCTCATGTACTATCACATCACAAAGGCAGTTGGAAAGGAAAAAGATCCTACCCCTACCCCTACCCCTACCCCCCCACCATATATTTCGAGGACCAAGGAGTTGAGACGAAGCTCTATGACACAAAGACAAAGTGAAAAAAGCCTTTCTCCTAGTATATCACCAAAGGACCAGACAACCCTAAAGCAAAAGGTAAAGCTGCTATCTTTACTGGCCAGTCTGAAGAGCCAAGGGTAGTAGCCGTCGGGTCAGAGCCTTCCACAGCAGGGGGATCTTCAGCTGCCATACCTCTTCGTTCATCCGGGCCATCCATCACCATGCCATTGTATGTGCCCTCTTATTCCACTTACCCTCAGACTCCACTGCGGGTTTCTCAGACATTGTCCAGTATCAACAACTGGATATAGGCAGCTACATCAAAGTTGTCTATCTTATCCAGCGCAGTAGTAGCACAGTTAGCCCTGGCACAGCCTCAAGTAGCTCCATCAGTGGAGGAGTCGCTGAAGGAGCTTTTGGACAATCAGAAGAAGCTCCTAGATAACCAGAAGATGATCCTGAACACTTTGGAAACACATGGAAAGGCCATCAAGGATCCGGGCAAGCAAGTGGAAAAGATGAAGAAGACTCGGGTTTCAAAAGAGTTAGTGGAGTATATGAAGAAGGAGGTAGAGAGGTTTACTTCAACTGGAGACATCCCACTGGACTTGATCTTGGAGGATCAAGTCACGGCAGCATAAACAGTAGAGTATGAGGCACCATCAGTTGGCCAGTCTGAAGAGCCCGCTACCACTACACATATTGCTGCAGAAATGATCCAGATGCTCCGTAACCCTATGGTCCCCAAGTCAGATTTGGAGATCCAGTTATAGGACCCAGAGGGAGCTGGTGATCATATGCAGTCCGAGGACCCCACTCATGTGCCGGACCCGATGTAGACCACATAGGGAGTTTTCTTTACTCTCTAACCCTTTCCCTAATCTTATTTTGATATTAGCATTAAGGACAATGCTATCTTTTATTTGGGGGGTGGTCTATTTTGATTTGGTGATAATTGGATAAAATTGGTATGTAATAACTATGAGACTATTTTTCTTTATCTTCACTTCTCTTTATTTTACTTTTGGTATGTATATATTCGTTACTTTCACATTTGGTATGTATATATTTTTACCATTTGATGTATATATTCTTATTTATGTAAATATTCACTTTACTACAATTTTGTATATATTCAGTTGATTTTCGTAATTTACTTCATAGTTTCTTATTTCCTTTAGTAATTTATTGTTAAGTTGTTAGCTTCTTTTTACATTTTATGTGGACAATAAGCCTTTAGTTTTCTTAATGCCACTGTTCTTTGCAAAGGTGGATGTTGTGTGAACCGGGTGGCTCTTCCTGACGATGGATGGTGTGACAACCTTCTTAAGGGATTGAGTCTGTTTTCTTTATGTTTTTTTGTAAATAGTAGTAATGAATAAATGTGCCTCAGGCGGGCTTCACTTGGGCCTAACACATTTACCTTCGACCTTATGGTTAGAAACAAGTTGATTGGCAAAGAATAGTTCTAGTTGTGATCTTTAGACTCTTGTGTTGACTGAGCAATTATCGAGTGGCTTCTTGGAGCCATTTGTGATGCTTAATCTTAGCTAGGGTTGTTGTTGGCCCTCGAATCTGTTCTCTTTAACAATCCAATAGCTTGTAATATGAGGTATTGAATTGCAAGTCCAAGTTCCATGCCAACAAGTCTAGAACTTGCCCAGAATGTTTGTCTAGGAGAAATTCTAAGTGTAGCTCGACTTGAGAAATGATTATAGGCTCTCCTTGATCAAATGTCAAACTTGAAAGCTTCCGTATCCTACCAAAATAATATGCCTAGTCAACCCCTTTGAGCCGAAGCCCTTTTTCGTTCAATAACCACGATACAAGCCTTTATCCGTTCTATAATGATCCTCTCTTGGTACCCGATCTTTCCTTGGCATTCACAATTGGAAAAAGCATAAGTTTGGGGGAGAGAAGAGGAATGTGAAAGTGATAAAAGGTACAAAATGAAGAAAAGGGAAGGCAAAAGAAAAGAAAGAAAGCCAAAAAGAAGTATGTCAAAAAAAGGGAATAAGATAGAAAAGTGAATGGATTCAAACAAAGCAATGATGAAAGGCATGGAATGATTAGTAAAGGAGAAAAATGATCGTCATGAGCAAGAAAGAGTGATAGTGTGTCTCTATAGTTCCCCTAAGAAAGAAGAAAATGACTCAAAGAGTCAAAAAAGCATGAGCCGAATTGAGAAAATGGAGTGCTTAAGGAAAGATGAAACCATCATATGCCAATAAGTCCTACCTTGAACCAAAAGTCTTCATTACATTCCCGCAAAAGCCCTATATGATTTCGAGTTGAGTGACCTTACATTAGTGGTGATTTATATAAGGGGAAAGCTTATGGTACTTAGAGCCGGACTTGTGACATTCCTTTGACAGAGATGAGCGTACTTCTCCACAATCCTTGTTTTGAGTGCTACGATCTAAAGTGAGATTTGCTTATGGAGAGTAGAGTAGGAAGAGTTGGATTCCACAATGACCTACGTAGTAGAGGGAGATTCCTTGATTTGTTAAGTCAACTCTTGATGCTCTTGTGTCACACTAGAACTATGGTACTCAAAAGGTTGTGTGTTGTTGATAATTCATTTGTGTTAAGGGTAATTATTAGTCCCAATTTATGCATG